>NC_090439.1:1097014310-1099548060 GCF_031143425.1 Pleurodeles waltl
CGCATGCGAGGCAAAGGGCAGGTAGAACCACCAGTGAATAGCTTTTTGTGTATAAATCCTAAAGTGATTCACCTGTTCCCCCCACCTGCACATAGAACTCCCACCTGTTGTTTTGTCCAGCTGCATCCTTCGCAAAACATAGTTAAGGCGTGGTTACTTTAATTGTATAAATACCCTTCCACTGTCAGAGCCACCATTTGAGCCCTCTCAGATCAAACCGAAGACATGAAGACTGTTTTGATCGCTCTTCTGGCCGCTTCACTGTTTGTGGGGCCAGGTAAGATGGGCACTCTCGCCGCCAATGCAAAGGCTTCATCCTTGAATGTGGTAGGTACTCGGTATTGCATTCTGGGATGTGCCAGATTACCATACGAAACAACGCCTGGGTTTACGTGTTTAGAGTGTTTGTTCATTGCCTCATCACACTCTACACCATCCTTTGCGTGGTAAAACCCTTAAACTTCTTACTAAACTCCTAAGTGTAGACATAGTGAGAATTTATCTTTCTGAAATTCTAAGGAAATGTGCTACTGAGATATGAGCGCTCGTGAGCCTAAACCCGCATGTGTCAATTAGCAAAGAGGGTGTTTTTTCTGGGGAACTGTAGTAAACTGCTTGTCTCCTGCGGGAAATATCATGTAAAGAGACAAGAAAAAAATAAATTCAAGTTACAGGAAATGTTTTATAGTTATTCACTGAGCCTTTATTGGAAATATATGAATGTTAGATGCAATGTGTAACTGGTAGAGGCCCCTTATGGATTTCATATGTATCTTTATTTAAACATTAGGAGACCCATGTTTTTGCTCTGCAGGGAATATCTAGTCTGATCTCTGCCATATGCAGACTTATCAGTCCAGCAGAGACCATTTGTAAATGGTAAACTGGAGTTTCAGCCTGAAATCCGAGAAGATGCCTTACAGAGCCAGCTTTGCTAAAGGCGAGCTTCGGTGGTTCATAAGCAGTGCTTAACTTGTAAATAAAAACGTACAGGTGCCCAAAACTCTCCTCTGAAACACGCGGCTGCCGCATTTAAATGTGCCAGCAAGGAATACTGAGGCAGCGTAATCCTGAAGCCATCTCGGGCATCTTGAATCTATTCACAGTCACTCTCTGTCCCTTCAGCTCACTCTTGCAGCTTTCTGCTGTATCCATTTGTGATGCTTTTTCGTTTTTCTCTTCCTCTGTCGTTCCCATGTGTATTTTGCTCGCAGTAAATGCTTGAGGCAGAAAAATAAGTGCCGGTCCTCAAAAATAAATGCTAGTGCCCCGCGCCGGAAACCCCCGGCTCAAATTAATCACTGTTCATAAGGACTCTCTCAGATGTATTTATAATCAGAGGTCGGCAAAATCTTCCTTTTAGTGTTTGCTCTTGTTCACCACTCATACCATTTAGAAAAATTGCTTAATGTCTAATACTTTTTTACTGCCACGTGTTCCTGTTACATTGTTTTCTTTGAAAGTTTGTCTGTTTTTCAATTACCTGTGCTGTTACAAACTGTTCTGTTAGTTTGTAGGATACAGTCCTACCAGCTCTTATTGAGTCTAGCCTGGCTTGTCATATAATGAATAAATTATGTTCCTGCATTTCCACTCCTCTTTAACATCATATGTGGTTTCCTGCCATTCTATAGTTCCACATTCGTAAAGCAGTTTCAACCTATGTTCAACTTCGGAGCACTAATTGCATGGTATATCTGTTAATGCAAGCTTAGAATTAGCACAGTCTGAATGTACACTTAAAAATGATTTACTCACACTGAACATTACACTTGTATAGTGCAATGTTGCTTTGGACTAAATATTCTCCCAGGGATGGAGAGCGGGCGTTCCAGGACATTAATACCATGCATAGCCGGTGAGCCTTCACAAACCTGTGAGTTTGTTGTTATTCACAAAGATTTTCTTGGCCAGTCCACAATGGATACAATCTGAGATTTGCTCCTGTCAAAAGCAAGAGTAAAATCCCTTATAGTGCAGGAATGGGGAGGGAACAGGAGTAGGTCTGAGTTACTCTGTGAAGTGACCAAAAAACTCTGCCATGCTACGCAGAGTTCCGCAAGCGGCGGAGTGCGTTAGGTCGCACTGATATTTAGTGCTGGGTGTTTGTCCCATGCTGAAAAAACAGCGTGAACTGCACCACCCGCAGTGCAAGAGGGAGCTGCTTCTTTTCTGCAGCTTGAGTAGATTTTCTACTCGAACGGCATCTTCCTCAACGCAAATGGAAGGTTTCTCAAAGTGAGCGGTAGCAACCATCTGTGACTGCCCGCGTTGAGAAAACTCGCTGGGAGGTGGCCTGGAGTAGGATTTTTCTCACTCACACCGGCTAACGTAACGTTGTTGAGCGTGAACGAGGAAAAAAGTCAATTCGGAACTCCGCGTTATAAGCGGAGCATGGAGTGGTAAAAACTCAGCAAACTCGACGAGCAGAGTTCACCTCTCACCGCTAAACAGGAGTAAAATTGGCGGGGGTCCGGGAAAAGAGATTTCTCCACAATTAAAATATTTCCACTGTGAAAAAAGCATATGCCAATGCACTTTTGCTATTCATTTGCTGGTGGGCACACCTGGAAAGCTGGTGCTCTGGTAGCTTCCCAGAGGGACTCTGGGGATTGCTGGAGAATTACAAAACTTTGTAAATGTTCTCCGAATGTAGGTGTAAAGGCACTGGGGTAAATTTCACCTCCTAATTTCCCATAAGGTTTGCCTTTTTTCCATTTATTACATATCCTTGCACTCAATCATTATTAGCTACCTATACAATTTCTGTATGATAACTATTGTGTACTTTATATCTGTACTTCGAAACAAATGTATATATATATATATATATATATATATATATATAAAAAATTATTCTCACAATTAAGTCTTTCTAAACTTAATTGACGGTTGTCTTTTGAGAATGTGCCACAAAATGTCAGACATGCAACTTGCAATCGATGTCCAGAACTGATTACCTACGATAATTAACGCCTGTTCTGGGTTTGCGCCCTCATAAATCTGGCATAACATGCGTATGTTGGTGTTTATTTCACCGAAATCTGTTTGTTCCGGTATTTAAAAAATTTTTCAAGCATTTTACCCCTGGAAAAAATCCACACAGCTGATTTTACCGATATGTGCAGGAAATAATCAATATTCACCCGGTGATCATAGAGCGACCACTCAGACAACGTAACGATATGCTGGGAAATTATTGTCAGATTTGTGAATGTTTGAGGTATTTACTGAACTGCACAAATAAGTCTGTTGTTGAAAATTACAATTGTCAGAAAGGCTGCCACCTTTTCGGAAACGTTAATTGGGAAAACAGACTGGTTTAGTGTGTGAGCGAACATTCTTGGGGTCTGATCTGCTCACAGCTGAACTGCACAAGAATCAAGGACCATGTAATGACGCAGCTGAGAAGTGTATGATGAAACATTGAAGATGGAGGGTTGCAGAGAAGCAGATCAGAAACAGAGATGGCGGAAGGATAGATAGGCCCTCATTCTGACCTTGGCGGGCGGCGGAGGCCGCCCGCCAAAGTCCCGCCGTCAGGTTACCGTTCCGCGGTCGAAAGACCGCGGCGGTAATTCTGACTTTCCCGCTGGGCTGGCGGGCGGTCGCCTTCAGACCGCCAGCCAGCCCAGCGGGAAAGAGGCTTCCACGATGAAGCCGGCTCGGAATCGAGCCGGCGGAGTGGAAGCTGTGCGACGGGTGCAGTTGCACCCGTCGCGTATTTCACTGTCTGCGCAGCAGACAGTGAAATACATGTAGGGGCCCTCTTACGGGGGCCCTTGCAATGCCCATGCCAGTGGCATGGGCACTGCAGGGGCCCCCAGGGGCCCCGCGACCCCCCCTACCGCCATCCGGATCTCGGCGGTCCGACCGCCGGGATCTGGATGGCGGTAGGGGGGGTCGGAATCCCCGCGGCGGTGCAGCAAGCTGCGCCGCCGCGGAGGATTCAATGGGGCCGCGGTACACTGGCGGGACCCCGCCAGTGGTGCCGGTCCGACCGCGGCTTTACCGCCGCGGTCGGAATCCCCATTGGAGCACCGCCGGCCTGTCGGCGGTGCTCCCGCGGTCCTCCGCCCTGGCGGTCAAAGACCGCCAGGGTCAGAATGACCACCATAGTGCCTTGTAGTCAAGGTGATTGGGTCGCACATGCCAAGCCAATCAAGCATTGGAAAAGCCAATAGGTCTCGGCTATATAAGAGGAATTGGCTTTGGCAGCGTGTGTTGCCATGTTGTATACCTCTGTAACTGCTGTTCAGCATGGCTAAAAGTGAGTGACCGGGAGTGTCAGAGTGGGGTGGGTGAGTACAGTGTCACAGAGCGGATTTGTTGAAATGTCATAAAGTGGAGTAGGAGAAGCAGAATGTCAGTGTTGAGTGCACTAGAGTTCAGTGTTTCAGTGGCAGAGAGTGTTTTAGAGTGGAGTGGGGTGGAATACGGTGAAGTGAGTCGGAGTGGATTGAGGTAGTGGGGTGTATTGAACTGGGGAAGAGTGGGGTAGATTGAATTGGTGTTGAACGGGGTGGATTGAGTGGAGTGGGGTGGACTGATGTGGGGTGGATTGGATTAAAGTGGGGTGGATTGAAATGGGATGAGGTTGATGGGCCTGGGTTGGATTCAAGTGTGGTGGATTAGATTGGATTGGGGTGAGTGGTTCTGACTGCAGAGATATGGCTGGGATGGGGTGGATTGGATTGGAGTGGGGTGGATTAGATTAGACTGGAGTGGGGTGAAATGGATTAGAGTGGGGTGGATTCACTGGATCGGAATGGGGTGGACTGGACTGAAGTAGGCTGGATAGTACTCGAGTGGGGTCAATGGATTGAGGTTGTAGGAAGCTGGCTCTTTAGATAGTGGACCAAAATGAGGTACAGTGTGCAAAGAGCCCAAACAATCCCCAAAGGTATCACAGGGGCACAAATGACATCCCAAATGCTCTCCTTTTGAGTAGTGTGGTCGAGCATTTAGGCATATCAGAGGCTAGCGCACACACTCATGCAGTAAGTGAGACACACACTCAATAAAGAAATCTGAAACCAATTTATAAAAATAACACATAATTTTATGTAATCTTTGATACCAAGATCACCGGAGTCAGGTGAGTACATTTCGAGTTATTAGTTTTTAGATTTTTTTAGAAGTTTACAGTGTATTGTTTTTGCAGGAAGCTGCACTGCAATCCTATGGAGGAAAACACAGACGGCAAACCAGGTAGAGTACAACTACTTATGGGACCAATCTCTGGGACTTAAGGTGAGTTTGGGGCAAGGTTCAAGGCCACACTAACAGGCCACCTATGAAAGTTCTGGTGCGTCCCGATGCAGAGGTGTGTTCGGGTGTCCCATTAAGGTCTATGTGGATCGGTCCGGTAATAAAGCTGCTGCAGGGATGGACTTGAAGGACAGTTCAGGCGAACCCACAGAGGGGCTCGACCTTTGAGGTCCAGGGGCACATGGGGACACCATAAGTCTACTCCTCCTCAGGCTGTAGGGTGTAGGTGCAGGGGTGTCTTCTGGCATTGGGTCCAGTACTAGAGTTCCTTGCGGTTGCAGGGTGGCCCATAGAAACACTCTGCAGGCGTGGACTGGGGGTCCAGTCCGACCAAGCCAACAAGTGGGCTCAAGTCTCATGAGGTGTGGAGAAGTGGGGACACCTTAGGCTCTCTTCTCCGGGGTACACAGCGGACGGGTGCAGAGGTGTACTAGGGCATTGGATCTTTGTCTCCTTGTCACTCGCGGTTGCAGGGGGTCTTCAGATGCCAATCTGAGGCCAATAGTGGGCAAGCGCAGGGTGGCTTTCTTTTCTGGAAAGCCTAAGGACCGCGCTGACACCTTTGGCCCACTTCAACACAGGCTGGGCAGCTTGTGTGCAGTGGTGCAGTCCGGCATTGGGTTTCCGGTAGTCCCTGTCCTCTCAGGTCTGTCTTGGGTGCCTGGGGATGCTGGAGAGTGGCTCCTCTACTCCAAGGAAGTTCCTCTGGCAACTGGCAACCAGACAGGTCAGTTGCTCCTGGAAGGTTGGGTACAGCAGACAAGCCGACAGTGTTAGCACCAAGTCAGTCATTCTCCTTGGTTTCTCGGGTTCAGCAGGCTTCTTGTCCACTCCTTCTTTTGTGTCCAGCGAAGATCTGAGAGTCTGGTATCAGGGGGCTCCCTAAATACTCAATTTAGGGGGCATTAAGGGTAGTGAAGGGTAGTACCTAATGCACTACTTACCCTTGGAGTCACTACACCCCCTAGATGTCCACTTCCTGTGGGGAGTGGACATCACCCTTTCCAAAGATCCTAAATTCCACCACACGCAAGATGGCAGAATTTCCTATGTCGTGTCCACTTCAGGCTGGTCACCCTAGGAGTGTTTCCAGTCTGGAAGTGTCACACGCTTCCTGCATAGCTAAGATTCCAGCCACTCCAGGTGCCACATGGGCCGTGCATCAGTGGGGTTGGCATCTTCCTCTGAGGAAGGCCAGCTCTGCATACCAATAGCAGTGTGCTTCTTTGAAGCTCCTGCGTTGGAATGCAGGTCATCCTGTTGGGAGGGGTGGGTAACACCCCAGCACGGACAGTCTTTTGTTTCTGATCTCGTGAGATCAGAGTCTTGCACCCTGGAAGGTCAGATTAATGTCTGTTGGTGGCAGGCTGGCCAGAACCAGTCTGAGAGCTCACCAGTAGCTGGTATGTTTTTCAGGAGACACCTCTAAGGTGCCCTCTGGGTGCATGTATTAATAAATTAATCACTGGAATCAGTGAGGGTTTATTAGTACAAGATGTTTGATACCAACCATCCCTAGGTTCAGAGAAGCCATCATGTTGCTGGGGAACTTATATTGAACCAGTGTCCAGCCCATGTATTTAAAATGGCTTCCCTGCAAACTTACTATGTCTAAGAATCGACAAAGACAAAATAGCGGCATATTCACTCATGCATATATGCCCTCACTTGTAATGTAATGTGCTGTGCCTTAGGGCTGAAGGCCTGCTGTAGGGGTGACTTACAGATATTACAAGCAGTGGTTTAGGGGGCATGGCACACATATCAACTTTGGGAGCAGCTTGTCACGCAGCCTGCATGGCAGTCTGCATAAGGTTGGTGCTGGGTCCCTAGGAGTGGCACAAGATGTGCTGCAGCTCTGAGATGCCCTCTTCAGTACCCATGCCCTAGTTATAAGGGGTACCATTTACTAGGGACTTATAGCGGGCCAAAGGCCCTGGTCACTTGGGGATCAAGTGACCAGGTGTCTTGGTTTTGGGAAGGAACACTGACACTGGGGACCTTGTTAGCAGGAGCCCAGTGCACTTCAGTCCAAGTTGCATTTAAAAACCAGGCAAAAGCTGGAGTGGTACAGGAATCAGAACCCAGCTTCCTACAGGGGTGTATTGGAGTGGGGTGGAGTGGATTGGATTGGATTGGAGTGGGGTGGAGTGGATTGGATTGGAGTGGATTGGAGTGGATTGAATTGGAGTTAGGTGGGGTGGGGTGGAGTGGGTTTGAGTAGCATGGGCTGGATGGATTGGAGTGGGGCAGGCTGGATGGATAGGAGTGGGGTGATTGGATTGCGATAGAGTGGATGGACTGAAGTAGAGTGTGGTGGATTGGAGTGAATGGAGTAGATTGGAATGGGGTGGATTGGACTGGAGTGGGGTGGATTGTAGTGGGGTGGGGTGTGTTAGAATGGATTGAGGTTGATTGGATTGGAGTGGATTGCATTAAGATGGGGTGGATTGGAGTGCAGTGGGGTGGAAGGATTAGATTGGGGTGGGGTGGACTGAACTGGGATGGGGTAGGGTGGATAGGATTGGGTAGGGGTAGATTAGAATGGAGTGGATTGGAGTGGGGTAGGCTGGCAGGATTGGATTAGAGTGTGGTGAACTGAACTGTGATGGGGTGAGCTTAATTAGGGTAGAGTAGGGTGGATTGGGGTGGAGTGGACTGGATTGAAATGGGGTGAGGCAGACTGGAGGGGTGGGCTGGATTGGGATGTGGTACATTAGATTGGGGTGGGTTGGATTGGAGGTGGGGGTGGGGTGAATTGGGCTGCAGTGGATTGCATTGAGGTGAGGTGAATTGGATTGGGGTGGACTGGAGTGAGGTGGATTGGAGTGGGGTGAACTGGATTGGGGTGAATCGGATTGGAGTGGGGTGGACTGGATTGGGGTGAATCAGTGTATCAGACTGGGATTGTGTAGAGTGGATTGAAGTGGTGTGGATTGGATTGAGTGGGTGGATTGGATTGACTGGGGTGGATTAGAGTGGGGTTGGGTAGATTGGATTGAGTGGGGTATATTGGATTGGGGTGGGGTGGGGTGGATTGGGTTGGGGTTGATTGGAATGGGGTGCGGTGAATTGAAGTGGAGTGGATTGTAGGGGAATTGGCCTGGAGTGGGGTGGACTGAAGTGGGGTGGTGTGAACTGTGATGGATTGGACTGGAGTGGGGTAGATTGGATTGGAATGGGCTGGATTGTATTGGGGTTGGTGGATTGTATTGGTGTGGGGTGGACTGGATTGGTGTGGGGTGGGGTGGATCGATTGGAGAGGAGGTGGATTGTATTGAAGTGGGGTAGATTAAGGCGGTTTGGAGTGGGGTGGATTGGACTGGAGTAGGGTGGATTAATGTGGATTGTATTGGAGTCGGGTGGACTGGGGTGGTGTGAGTGGACTGGATTGGAGTGAGATGGATTGAAGTAGGATGGGTTGGACTAGAGTAGGGAGGGTTGGATTGGAGTAGGATGGCTTGGAATGGGATGGGATGGACTGGAGTGGGGTGGATTGGATTTAGTGGATTGGGCTGGAGTGGGGTGGATTGGACTGGACTGGAATGGATTGGATTGGATTGTAGAAGGGTGGTTTTGATTAGAGTGTGGTGGGATGGACTGGAGCAGGGTAGCTTTGATTGGAGTGTATTAGATTGGAGTAAGGTGGGTTGGATTGGGGTGGGATGAATTGGAGTGGAATAGGGTGGGGTGGAATGGAGTGGAGTGGATTGGACTGAGTGAGTGGATTGGAGTGGACTGGGGTGGAATGGACTGTAGTAGGGTTGATTGGGGTGAGATGAGCTGTATTGGATTGGAGTGGGATAGATTGGACTGGGCTGGATTGTGGTGGATTTTAATAGAGTGGGGTGGATTGGATTGGTGTGGGGTGGACTGAATAGTATTGGGGAGGATTGTAGTGAATTGGATTGGAGTGAATTGGGTTTGAGTGGGGTGGATTGGATTGGGGTGAGGTGAGGTGGATTGGATCAGAGTGGGCCGATTGTTTTGGATTAGAGTGGGCTGTTTGGGACTAGAGTGAGGCAGGGTGAAGTGGTGCAGGTTGGAGTGGGGTGGGTTGTTTTGAATTAAAGTGGGGCAGACTAAAATGGATTGGAGTGGGACAGGTTATTTTGGATTGAAGTGGGCGGATTATTTTGGAATGGAGTGGGGCAGATAGTTTTGGATTGGAATGGGGCAGACTGGAGTGAGGCAGATTGGAGTGGGACAGATTGCTTTGGATTGGAGTGGGCAGACTGCAATAATGGCAGATTGCTTTGGACTGGAGTGGGGCATATTGGAGTGTGTGGATTTGAGTGGGACAGATTGTCTTGGATTGGAGTGGGGCAGATTGGAGGTAGGTGGACTGGAGTGGTGCAGAATGGAGTGGGGCAGATTGTTTTGGACTAAAGTGGGGCAGGTTGGAGTGGTGTAGATGGGAGTAGGCCATATTGTTTGGGATTGGAGTGGGGCATATTGTTTTGGATGAGAGTGGGGCAGAATGTTTTGAATTGGAGTGGGACAGATTGTTTTGGAGTGGTGCAGATTGTTTTGGATTAGAGTGGGGCGAATTGGAGTGGGGAAGATTATATTGGAGCTGGTTGGGAGGATTGAAGTGGGATGGGTTGGACTGGATTGGGGTGAGTGTTCTGGAGTGGGGTGGATTGGTGTGGGGTAAAATGGGGTGGATTTGGGTGGAATGAACGATTATGTGTTAAAGAATAATTTCATAAATTACACATAATAAAGAAACAACGTTGCATTGCAATATTTCGAACATGACAATCTTTTGAGAAGAGCGCTCACAAGCAAAAACAAAATAAAACATGAGGGAATAGTGAGAAAAGATGACTTGGCAAAATAAAAGAATGTTAGTTATAAAAAATGAAAGCTGCAATTTTGTATGTCCTGCTCGGCATGTTTTTGCCAGTTCAGTGGCATAACGAAACTTAAAGTGGTCTGCCTGGAAAGTACCTGTGGGGGGCCCCTTCCCCTGGACCCCGTTAGGGGCCTGCTGCCCATGCACAGACTACTGTGCTGAGGGGGCCTCCTGGAGCTCAGGGGCTTCCTGCACCATGGGGGCTATGGGACCCTTTGTTATGCCCCGGTGCCAGTCTCAAGCCTTCTATTTGCAGGGCACTAAAAGTTAAAGAGAACAAAATACTACCTTGATCATGTTGGAAGCAGCAGACGGGCACTGATTAAGTTGAATCAATCAGTGCTTGGTCCCTGCGCCAAGGAGAGGAACGGAAATGATGTCAGGCCTGAAGTGGACGAATTATGAGGCTGTAAAGAAAAGTGCCACTCAAGCCAACAAATGGTGAGTGACAGGCGGGCTCCAAGCCCTTTACTATACACAACAGTGTCTTGCAAGCGAGACGCATGCGCTAGTGCATGCACTCGCCGGCTTGACCCTAAAACCTGACCTGCTAAAAAATAGATATGAACACAGTGTAACAATGAAACCCCCACATGCAACAAGCATTTGGAAAGCTGATATGTCTCTCCAATGACACACTCCAGAGGCACACATATTGAAATGATTTTACTTCCAGTAAAATAAAAATCATTCTAAGATGGCTGCCTCGTATGTGCATGCATGTGTGGCATCCTACTTAGAATGTTTTATCCCTATATATTAAAGACTTAAAAAGTACTTGGACTTACATAGTGGCAAATTCTGGCAACAATATATGAGAAATGAAGCTCTCCTTGAGCACACATATGTTACTGATAACAGAAATTGATAATAATTGATTTGACTTTTTGGACACCTTCCTACTTTAGAAAACTAAACTCTACTTCACTTCCCAAGTCTGGCAACCTCAGAGCAAGGAGTGCAGATAGGAAGTCAGGTCATTGTCATTTTATGGCTGATTTTGAAGCTTTTACGCAAAGAATTGTCAAATTTGATGTAAAATGATGTAGTCTGTGTTTGCACCTGGTAGAAAAGTAAACACGGCTCCTTGAGCTCATGAAGTACCTTCCTAGAGACTTCACAAATTTGTGGACACGTCATCGATGAGGTGCCAAAATGTGCACTTCTTAATTCCTAGGAGCAAGCTCCATGTTTGTATTGAGGACATAATGGTCATCAGTATGGAAGTGTTCCATCGCTTGCCTATGGCAAGTGAGTTCTTATGAGAAGCAAATTACATTTAAAAAAATTGTGTTTGTTTTTGCAGCTCTCTCCTTGCGGTGCTACTCGTGCATGGCGGCGGTAAACGACAGAGACTGCGAGGACGTTGAGCAGTGCGCACCACAGGAAACCTTCTGCGTCACCTCCGTAGGTAAGAGGTTAACATTTTAACATTGACCGTTGAATACTTAGTTACCTGTGTGAAATAGCACATGTAGGCCCAAATTTACTTAAACGTCATTGGCCACCCTTGTTTTAAAAACGGTTGTGAGGTGTTGCCATTTTTTGATGATACCACGCCTTATACATGGTAATATTGCACAATATTCTGCTTGCACCTTATTTGCACCTACCCGAGTCAAAAAGGAAGATCTTCCTAGAGTCATTCTGAATGACTTCAGCTGGGCTATTCCTGTAATCATCTGGTGAAGTCATCCCAAGCCATCCTGAAGTATGTGTATAGGGCGAAATAGTTAAATGAGATGACTCAAGAGTCATCACAAAAACTACTCCAGGAAGATGCTGTGATTACTCCCTTAGAAAATGTATGATTCTTTTTAACTACTACAGGATGACTGCATGACAACTAGGGGATGACAGTAGATTACTTCACGATGACTCCTTCACAACTCAGGGATGAAAGCAGATTACTTCACAATGACTCCATGACAACTAGGGGATGAGAGCAAATTACTTAATGATGACTCCATGACAACAAGGGGATGACACCAGATTACTTCACAATGACTCCTTGACAACTCTGGGATGAAAGCAGATTACTTTACAATGACTCCATGACAACTAGGGGATGGGAGCAGATTACTTAATGATGATTCCATGACAACTAGGGGACCGGAGCAGATTACTTCATGATGACTTCATGACTACTTCAGGGTGTATTTGTATTACTACAGAATAAATTCATGAGTACTTCAGGGTGTGGTTTCATTTCTTCAAGGTGACTCTGTGAGGACTTCTGGAGATGTTCTTTTCTACTTCTAAGAGAATCCAAGATGATTGCTTTAAGTAATTGTCAGTGTTATGTTTCTCTCCAACTGAAGTGTACTGTTATACATACACATACAAGGCCTCAATTAGTGCATGTCAGAAACCAACCTGACATACTGTTGTTGTAAACTTACAATTCCACCAAGTGTATGCAGATTTCATTGGGGAATAATATGCTTTATGTATGGTTTGAAATGTCAGCCCCATTTAAAGGTGCATAATTAGCAGCAGCTTTCAGTGAAGTGAAATAGTATCACTGCATTTCTAAAGGAAGTCACATCACTTTACTCTAAACTGAAATAATCATGTTAAATGTATGGAATTTCACTTACTGCATAAACAGCATGGCTTTTTGCACTTAAAACAATGTCTTTACAGGGGCCAGAGAGAACTAAATATCTGTAGCATACTTATCTCAATCTTAATACCCATCCCCTCTTTTAGTTCTTGTTGGCTGACTGTGACCAGTGATAGGTAAGTGGTGATTACAGTGGGAGAACACTGAGGAGCCAAGAGTGAAAGGGTGTGTGTAAGCATTGCTAGCAGATGTCAAATGACTTCTGAATTCTGCCAGTAGTTAATATTCTCAGTCTGAGTGGGGTAACAGATCTGAGTTTTGTTGTGAATAGCTATGGATTAGAGAATGGTAAACTGACTTACAGGTTTCTGGGGTTAAATGAGTTTATGGGGTGTAGTAAGATATGTGAAAATAATTGTGAGTGTCTTTAAGTGGATAGCATGAGTAGGGAAAAGAGAATGGTAGGTGAAAGTGTGAGATTTGAGTGGTCAGATTAAAAGAATGTGAATCACTGAAGAGTGGTCAGTGGGTATCTCATCAGTGGGTGCTAGAGACTGGTGTGAATTAGTGGTATTCAGACATTGAGAGAGATACTCAGTAACTGTGCGATGCGAGCATTGATGCACTGTTAAGGTTACAGACTGAGCGACTGAAGAAAATGGAGGTGTAGCGAGTGGTTGTGGGTGTTTAGTGTGAATGTTGTGTTGTAGTAAACGGATTGAATGAATAAGTAGCATTGGCGGTTGTCTGTTGGTTGAGAGTGTCAGGGAGTGGTACTGTAAGTACCTCTTAGCAAGTGGTGATAAGAGTGGTCTTTCAGGTAGTGTTGTGAGTGGCAAGCATGTCACAGAAGTGGGTGTAGGTGAATACGTATTGCATGTGAGTAAGGGTTAAGTACTATGGGTGATGAGTAAGCAGTGAGAGTGCTGTGCAAGTACCTGACAGTGAGCTACGCTGTGAAGCGTTTTAAATGCAGCATTTAAATGGTATAATTCTTTATGTGATCTTTACTTAAGACTTGGTTTTAATTGCAAGTGTCTGGGGTAAAGTGTGAATGATAATCTAGACAGGGTTTAAGATAAGAAAATGTGCTCAGAGATGCTTAGTGGGGTAACTATGAATAGAGTTTATGAATGTTAATACATTGGATTATTTGGGGTCAGTGACTACCCACCTCAAAGAACAATTACAGCCCTTGTCAGGCTGAACCCTTAAAGTCACTAAATTAACCAGAGCGTCATCTACTTGCAGGTATGACAGAGCAGACAAGGTCAACTATGCACAATGTGTATTTTGTTTTTGCAATCCCAAAACAGTAATAAAGCTGAAATGGAAAACAATAAAAAAACACAAACTGAATTATAAAAACCGAGTAAAATTTAGTAAACAAAATGAAAAAGCCAATAAGGGAACCAGACACATACATTTTTAAAAATGTCTAAGTAGGAATAGCACAAGAAGAAGCTCAAAGCTCACATGACAGTCAATGGTCACAGTAGATCCCGACTTAAGTGCAATTTGAGGATGGCCACTATGAAGCATTGGTTAGAACACCAACCAGGTTCGTCCTGGGCAAAGATTATACCTTCTGACTTACTCCTTTAATCTGAATCCACTACAGGAGTATGTCTAAAGCTCCCCGGGACCTAATGGGAGGCAGTTGGAGACTTACACAGTACCAGGCAAACTGGTCAGCTTGGCAGTTGCAGGAAAAAGCCTCTTGTAGCTTGTTGTGTCGATGTCACTTGAACATGTCAGCCTTACAGTCAATTTCTTTGTCCTGGGTAGAAGAGAGAGCAGATCCACTCCTTCGTTGCTTTTCACAGGGCAGGGAAAGCAGTTTTAGTCCTCTTCTTATCTTCCTCAGGTCTGGGAGTGTTATGAAGAGGGTGCCTCGAGATGCCACATTTATGCATGGCACTGGGAATGACTCCTGGGCATGCCCTTAGCCAATGGGGTAAATGTTTCCTGGGCCAGTCCTACCCACCTTTGTCATTTTCAAGATGTTGAAAGTCTCAGGTGATGTAGTTGGTAGCATGCAAGCGAATAGGGTTATCTACAGTAGTTATGCAGAGAGTGGTATAAAAGATGGAGATCCTATGGAAAGCCTGGAGAGGCAATGAATAGGGCTTAAAGTCAACTGTTAGGAAGCAGATGTAAAGGATTTAAAAGGAATGCAGAGTGGATCTTCTAAGCAGAAGTGGTATGTGTAAAATAGATAAAGCAGATTGGAACTGCAAATGTACAGTGTGAAGTGAGGATATGGAACTTGGGCATTTGAGTCAAAGACCTCTGATTGGCAGGAGAGGCACAGATGTAGAGAATTGATAGAGAGGGAGGACAAATGGATGGTACAAGTGCAGGGTGGAAAGCGTATATAGATGGTGGAGTTCCCAAATGACGGATGAAGAGCTGGTGTGGAGATAAGAGCAAAGTACAGATATTTGTGGTGCCTGATGTCAAAGTAGCTGGCATCAGTAGATAGTCGGGAGGGGGGATTCAGCAAGTATACAATATAGTGGGGGAAATGGAAAGCAGATGTGAAGAGAAGAGTTGAAACATGATAAGAGCGGATGCAGGCTGTGAAGTGAGGATGCACATGGTGGAAAGAGGATGCAGAATCTGCACACAAAGAATGCTGAGGTGTGTAAAAAACATACAGAAGGAAGGGTTTGGACGCTGGATTACAGAGTGGAGTGTGCATGTGCAGAGTGGAACGATGATGTACAGGATGAATAAGGAAGTATTGGGTGGACACTTGGAGAGCATGTTAGGGCTGAGGTGGAAAATGCACCTAGCGAGAGGTGAATATATTTGGAGGAAGGAAAGAATATCTGGAGGGTACGAGTGCAACCACAGAGTGGCAAAGACAAGTGGAGGTTTGTAGCCATGGAGAGTGATATGCAGAGTGAGGAGCTCATGAAGTATGGATGTATAGTTTGGGGGCAGACGTGGAGAATGGATGAGCGTGGACAGCATATCTAAAAGATGGAGGCAGCATGGCAACGGTTCAGAGAAGATGTATAGGCTGGAGAGAAAATGTACAGGATGAAGAATGTGTGTACAACCCATGCAGAGTCTTTACAGAAGATGTTCTTAGTGAAATGACAAGGTGTACTTGGTGGAGAGTAGATGCGTATGGTGGTGAGTACACAGAGGATGGACAGCACATTTATAGCATCAGTAACACGTGTGGAGAGCAGATATTCAGGTTGAAGAGCAGATTTGAGGGTGGAAACAAGTCATGGAGAGCAAATGTTCTGGGCAGAGGGCACATGTTGGAGGGTGAAGAGTGGATGCAGCAGGCAGATGAGTGTGTGGAGAGCCAATGTAGACTAATATATTGAGAGTGACCAGACGTGTACAAGACAACTGGAAATGAAAGACTGAGAAAGGATGCATATTGCTAGAGAGTAGAGCGTTGCAGGAAGTGGACATGGAAAGCAAATGTAGACAGTGAAAAGTGGAGTTGAGTGGAGAGCAGGTGTACAGTCTGGATAAAGAGAGAAAGGAAGGTGTAGCTGATGCACAATGGTTGCAGTGCATGGACAGAGGATGTGTTATGCAGGGACAAGACAGAGTGGATGTAGATTATGGAAAGTGAAGGAGAAACTTAGGCCCATATTTATACTTTTAGACGCAAACCTGCGCCAGCGCAGGTTTGCGTAAAAAAGTTTAACGCCAGCTACCGCCATTCCAACGCACCAGCCGGGCATCATATTTAATGAATGACAGTAGCCGGCACTGCAGCCTGGTCAGCGTCAAAATAAATGACGCAGACCGGGCAGCAGAGGCATAGGGACGACTGGGGGTTGTGCGTCAAAGAATGGTGCAAGTCAGATTAGAGTAAAAAATATTGGCTCTAACCTGACGTGCCCCATTTTTTGATGCACAACCCCCATGGAAATGACTCCTGTCTTAGCAAAGACAGAAGTCATGCCCCCCTGCCCAATGGCCACGCCCAGGGGACTTCTGTCATGGCCATTGGGCACAGTGGCATGTAGGGGGGGGGCAAGTTAGGCTCCCCTATGCCATTTAAAAAAAAAAATTATACTTACCTACACTTACCTGCACTCACCATGGATGGGTCCCCCCATCAATGGGTGTCCTTCATGGGTGGGCAAGGGAGGCAGGGGGTGTCCTTGGGTGCAGGGAAGGGCACCTGTGGACTGCTTCCATGGTCTCCCACCATGTAAATGAGCCCACAGGTCCCTTAACGCCTGCCCTGACCCAGGTGTTTAAAAATGGCGCAAATCTGTCTGGGTGCCATTTTTTTAGGCCCGCCTCTTCCTGTGCGTCATTTTGACGCAAAAGTATAAATAATGCGCAAATGCCTTTGAGTCATTTTTTGGACTGAAATGCATACCTTGCATATCATTAGCGCAAGGTAAGTGTCCACGCTAAAAAATGACTCAAACGCCATGGATTTTGGCGCTAGACGGGTCTAGCGCCAAAGTGTAAATATGGAGTAGAGTGTGCGCCGGATTTGCATTAAAAAAAAAAAACGCAAATCCGCCACAAACAGTAAAAATATGGGCCTAAGTTTGGGTGCAGAGGGTTTTGAATGGATTTATATAGTGGAGTAGAGATGTGGAAGGTGAATGCAAATGGAGGACAACGGAATTGTAAAGTAGATATTGCAAATAGACTGTGGCATAGCCAAAGTGCCATGGGTCCTAAAGTAGAAACAGAAAATGGGCCTCCTAGCCCGTTAAGGTAGTGAAAAAACATCCATAATTAGGGTGCATTGGACCCTTGATATCCCTGCCTGGAATACATTGACACTGTCTGCTGTACTACTGATAGCTACTCCCCTGCACAAGGATGGGCACATGGAGGATGAGAGAATCTGAAGATTGGAGAGTACAGGTACGGATCACAAATGGAGGGTGGAGAGGAGATGTACAGGGTTGAGAGCTTGGGTGGTCAGTGCATGTAGATGGTGAAGAGGAGACACGGAAAAGACGATGAACAGGGCAGAGAATACATGTACAGTATGGTGAGGGGTTTGAGTGCAGCTGTGGAAAATGGATGCAGAGCACAAAGGTTGGATGTGGCATATAACATTTAGAACGAGGTGTTTATCAGGATGGACATGACAACGCAATTCTTTACAAGGCAGGTGAGTACAACAAGGAACCTTTTTAGGCATTCTACAACACAGGTAAGTATTTTTATTTGTGAAATAATTTTTATCTGACTTAAAAACAAGCATTGTCAACTCCAATAGGTCTTGCCTACACAAGGTATTGGCTTTTTATATGTTTTAGTCATGCAATGCAACAGCATGGCTGAAAGTTAAGAAAATGGGATATGACATGGCCAGGATAGGTAGAGTGAAAAAATTAGAGCCTACAAAAATGAGCAGTGCAATGACAATTTATGTGTCAATGCTGCAGGGGAGGGATGAACACACAAAGACGAAGGAAGCATTCAGCAGCTGACCAATAGGATGTGAGCAAATGACAGTGACAGTGAAGCCAACTAATGGTAAGGGGCAGTATCTAAGCCCATTGATAGAAAACAAGGTCTCAAAGAGACCACCCCAAAAGGGAGCACTTAAGGGTTAAGGGATGGGGTAATAAAGGATCAGAGGAGGGTAAAGGGGGCAAAGAGTTTTTTAAGGTTGAGGAAAGACAGGTACAGGGAGGCAAGGGGTTTTTAGGGTTCAGGTCGGGTAGGGGTAAAGAAATATAAGGGGTTATAATGGTTCAGGGATTTGTAGGGGTGAAGGGAATAAGGGATTTTAGCGTTGAGTAGTGGGTAGAGGTAAAGGGAGGAAAGAGGTTTTTAGGGTTCAGGGGTGGGCAAAGGTAAAGAAATGTAAGGGTTTGTCAGGGTTCATGGGTGGGTAGGGGGGGTAAGGGATTTTTAGGTTTTGCAGGACAGGAGAGATAAAGTGATGTAAGGGATTTTTAGGGCTCAGAGGTGGGTACCAGTAGAGGTAAATGAAGTTAAGGGATTTTTTGGGTTCAGAGGTAGGCAGAGATAAAACAAGGTAAGAGGTTTTCATGGCTCAGGGAAAATAGATGTAAAAGGCTAATAAGAATTCAAAGGGTGGGCAGACTTAACAGGAGTAAGGAGATTTTAGAATCCAGCGGAGAGTAGAGGGTAGGATTTTTTATGGTTCAAGGGTGGGTAGAGGCACAGAAAATAAGGGTTTTTCAAGGTTCAAGGGTGATTATAGGTTAAGAGGTTTGTCACTGGGTGGAGGTTAAGTAAAAAGGTTTTTTATTAGGATTCCATTGCAGGTAGAGGTAAAGCAATGGTCTTCAAACATTTTAATGCCGGGCCCTCAACTCCACCGCCACGGGCCCCAGATTGCCCCCACCTGCCCCCCCTTGGAAAAACATTAATGGGTCCTCTTCTGAATTATTCACAATTATTCTATTAAATTGGGTTTAGTTTTGTTATTGTTTTAAAAATGCAATGAAATACATGATGCCAAACATACTATTCTGGTCAGGCAGGATTTACTAATGTGTAAGAGCATCCCAAGTGTGATTATTAGAGGTGGGGGGTTTTGAAGCTTATTTGGAGTCTCTTTTCTTTTGATACATACCCCCAGCTGGATATAAAAGACAAAAAAGGTTCGTGATCACAGAGCTGGTTACTGCTGCTCATGTTTTCAGCTTAGAGCAAAGCCCTGTTATCAGCATAATTCTTCTTTTGGCCAGAGCATGGCGTCTGACATGAAAACATTTGAGGCCCCCCTCGGGTGCCAGCTCCCAGGTCTGAAAACCCCCGAAGCAAAGAGAGGTATGATGTTTTAGGGTTCCATAGAGGGAAATGGAGGTAAGGGATTTGTTTAAGGTTTTAGGGGTGGATAAAGGTAGGCTTAAAGAATAAATGAATATGTGTATAAAATGTGTGAATAAATATGAATAAAAATGTAACTAGTAAAAATATAAGGTAGGTTTGAGGGGTCTCCCCCAAACAAACAAAATATAGATATAGCGATACATACACACACACACACACACACACATGCATATGTATAAATATTTATGAGTGTAACTGCACATATATGTAAGATTGTGGCTATATACATATATCAGCCTTCACAACAAAAAAATTGTTGCAACAGTACATCAAATTAAAACAATGTGTTGTAAAGGCCAATAAGTTGTATTACATGTGTCGTACAGGTAAGCCTTGTAAACATGTACTGTAACGTCCGATATGCAGTGGTTGTGGATCATCGAATGTGTATGTACATGGTGAAGAATGGATGTAGTCGGGGCAGCAGATGTAAGGAAGTGGTGTTGAGAACAGATATTGAGTAGGTGTGGATCATATAGAGTGTGGAGAGTTGACATACAGAGTAGAGAGCATGTGGCATTTGAGGGGGGTTGATCACACAGAGAGAGAGATTGCAAATGAAGCGTTGGGAGCAGTAAATAAGGTGGACAGCAGAGATGGAGGGAAAATGATGAGAATGGAAAGAGCCCATGCAGGGGTGAGAGGAAAAGTATTAAGAAAGAGAGGATAGGGTGAAGAATATAAATAGAGGATAAAGAGGACAAATAGAGTGTAGATAACATGCCTGAGGTAGAGTGATAGACTGGGAGCAGCTATAGAAAGAGAATGTGGAATTTGGCGAGCAGCACATGTCGAGTAAACATGGATTGGCGGGAGGGGGGAACTCATATGGAGGGCTGAGTGCAGATATGAAGTATACAGGTTATATATATATATATATATATATATATATGTATATATATATATATATATATATATATATATATACACACACACACACAGTGGTGAATGGCTGTGGAGGGTTGAGACTGCATGTGGTGAGTGGATTTTCTCCGTGGAGACCAAGAATACACGGTGAACAGCTGATGTAGGATTTTGGAGTGCAAATTGTTTGTGCTTATGCAAAGTGCTCCAATACCTTGGGGTTGAGTTCTCTCTATACAAAAACTGAAAAATCAAAAGAAGATAGCGGATGTATTGAGGGGAAAGTTGGAGAGATGTGTGAAGGTAGTTTAAAACACAGAAGCAGTGGCGGCCGGCAGCTTTAGGAGGGAGGGGGCAGGCAGGAAGCACACACACACACACACACACTCATTCTTTCACACACAGACACGCACACACATCCATTAACAACATTCATAACATTCAAACATACACACACGCACCAAACATTCATTTTAAAAGTTCACACACACTCATTCTTTCAAACACACACGCATGCAAGCATATCCATTAACACTCATAACATTCAAACAAGCACGCACCAAACATTATTTTTAAAACATCACACACACACACTCATTCTTTCACAGACACACGCATGCAGATCCATTAACACTCATAACATTCAAACATGCTCGCACGCACCAAACATTCATTTTAAAACATCACACACACACTTACCTTCAGACTCGAGGTCCCAGGAGGGTTGGGACTGCTGCCTTCCCTCATTGGCTGGCCTTAGGTCAGCCAATGAGGGAAGGCAGCAGTCCCAGCCTCGTCACAGAGTGGGATGGGGTCAGTGAGACTGCTGACCCCACTCCACTCTGTGACGAAGTGTCATGATTGACACTCGCCCTGGGCACTTCAGGGCTTAAACCTAAAGTGCCCAGGTCAAAGTCAATGGGTGACGCTTTCCTCGTCACCCAGGGGAGGGCCTTGAGGCACCTTTGCTGAGCCGAGGAGGTCATGCCCATAGGAGCTGTGACCTCCTCAGCCCAGCAAAGTTCAGCTCAGGCAGCCAGGAGTCTGCGCAAATCGCGCATGTCTCACTCCTGGCTGTCTGAGCTGAAAATTAAGAGTGTCTGTCAGGCTGGCCTTTGTTCAGCCTGACAGACACTCTTCATGAGGGGCAAAAGGTGGAGGGGCATGGCCCCTCTGCCCCAAAGGACGGGCCATGCCTGCACAGAAGTACAGAAAGCAGAGATGTGGATATACAGAGAGAAAATGCACGAGGACCAAAAGGTGTAGAAAACAGAAACCTGCTGGAGAGGGGTCTGGTGTGAAACCAAAAAGCAGAATGTATTGATAGGAGAAAAATAATCTATGCCAAAAGGATTAAGAGTAAGAGGCGTTCCCATCCATTCCTATTTAAAGAAAAACTGGTCAAGCTCTTGCTTAGGTGGTGGAGAGGCTCCCTGCCTCACTCACCTTGTTCGTTTCCCTGCTATATATACACACCTATCCTTCCTGCCAGAACGCTGCTCTCGGTTTAACACCCTGCACCTTCCTTTGGCTTTATTTCAAAAGTGGTACATAGAACTCCTGATGCGACGCCATCAGATTCAGCTCCATGTATGCGCCGCTCTAGGCGCTCGGCAATTTACCTCCGATGCAAGTGTACAACATGGGGACAAAGAGCTGTACGAGTTGAGGGCGAAGAACTTGATGGCTGATTTGGACAAAAAAGTCCCCTTGCTGATTGGACAAAATGGTCTGGGGAGGACACAGGTCAACAAAGGGTGGTTGCAGGAAAGCACTTGTCCATTTCTTTTCAACAATCTTTATTAGAAACACGAGATTAACGAGAAAAACAAAAACAATAGCAAGAATGTGCCTATCGTTTAACCCCTTCTGTGCCGGGGACGCAATGGTTACATCCACCAGCACAGTGCTCCTGTGCAGAGGACGTAACCATTACTTCCTCGGCACTGAGCTCAAAGGAAGCGCTCCCTCTGTGGGCTTCCCTCTCACCCCCCCAAGACAGGGATGGACGAGGAATCCATTCCCCTTTCACCCCCGAACCACCCAACCCCCCCAGTGACGTCTGATGACGTTAGTGCGCATTCGCGCGCTGACCTCATCAGAGGCCACTTCCCCATTGCCCTGGAAGCTCAGCTTTCAGCGCGATCGGAAGAGAAATGCTCAGCATTTCTCTTCCGATCATGTGATGGGGGCCTCGGAGGCTTCAAAGGGATGGAAATGATTTTCCTTCCCTTTGAAGTCTCACAGAGCATTTCAGAAGCCGGATCGTAAAGCGATCCGGCTTCTGAAATGCCCACTAGACACCAGGGATTTATTTCATTTTGAGAAATTGTCATAAGGGGAATGACCCCTTGAGCAAGGGTCGCTCCCCAGGGGGGGCAATTTTTTTCAAGGCCTTTCTGCCCCCACGGGAGCAAAAACCACTAGGCGTCAGGATTTTTTTTTTTTTTTTTACAGTTGGAAAGCGACACCTTAGGCAAGGGTCGCTCCCCTGGGGGGCAACTTGTACTTAGACCATTTGGCAGATCGGGCAATTTTTGTTAGGCTAATCTGCCTACGTGGGAAACCACTAGGCACTGGGGATTTTTTTTTTTGCGCCAATTTCATGCAAGGGGAGCGACCCCTTAGGCAAGAGTGGCTCCCCGGGGGAGGGGGGGGATTTATTTTAGGCCATTTCTGCCCGCCTCCCTTAGGGGTAGATCAGACGATTTTTGTTAGGTCGATCTGCCCATGGGGGGGGGCAGAAACCTCTAGGCGCCAAGGATCATTTTTTGTTATTGTTTTTTTAGTGGTGGGGAATGACCCCTTAGGCCCTGGGGGGCAAGTTGTATTTAGACCATTTCTGCCCCCCTTGGGGGCAGATCGGGCAATTTGTGTTAAGCCACCGGGGATTTTTTTTTGCCCCAATTTCACCCAAGCAGAGCGACCCATTAGGGAAGGGTCGCTCCCCGGGGGGGGTCAAATTTACTTTAGGCCGTTTCTGCCCCCCATAGGGGCAGATCGGCCTATTGTTATTAGGCCGATAGAAACCTCTAGGCACAAGGGATCATTTTTTTTGTTTTTTAGAGGTTGGGAGCGACCCCTTAGGCAAGAGGCGCTCCCCTGGGGGGGGCAAATTTATTTTTGGCCATTTCTGCTCCCCTTGGGGGCAGATCGGTGTATTTCTATTAGGCCGATCTGTCCCAGGCGGGGGGCAGAAACCACTTAGGTACCAGGGATTGGTGTGTGTGTATGTGTTTGTTTTCTTTAGGGGGGCAGCCCCTTGGGTAAGGGTCGCTCCCCATGGGGGCACATTACTGTTGGCCATACCTGCCCCCCCCTTGAGGGCAGATTGGTCTATTTTTGGAAGGACCATCTGCCCCCAAAGGGGGTCAGAAAGTCCACCAGAGACCAGGGAAGTTTTTTTTTCCAAAATAAGAGGGTGGGGGTATGGCCATACCCCCACCCCAAATAAATGAGGCCAAAGTTGTTCTGCCCACCAGTGGTCAGATGGGGCAATTACCCCTGATCCACACCCCGGGGGGAAGAAAGTCTACTAGATGCCAGGGAATTAAAAAAAATAAAAATAACAGTGGGGTGGTGGCTATTAACCAGTATGGGCCTGGTTATGCCCCCACCCCAACTGAAGGGGTAACAGTCTTTCAGCTCTCCCCTGCACTCTAAAACATCTTATCCCACAGCAAGCAAGAAGACGTTTGATTATTTTGGGTTTTGGTTTTACATTTGGGCCATGAGAGCTTGGCTAACTCTCAAAATCGTCCCACTTGGAATGGTGAGGGCTGCACTTTATGGACTTTGGGACGCTGCCATGTCGAAACATCCACAAGACCTAGACACATCTGAAAACTAAACATCTTGGTGATTCCAGGGTGGTGTGTTTCACATGCACCCCACACCATTTCCTTACCCAGAATGCCCTGCAAACCTCCAACTTTGCTGGAAATCACACATTTTCCCCACGTTTTTGTAATGGAACATTCCGGAATCTGCAGGAATCCACAAAATTCCTAACACCCAGCATTGTCTCATCTATACCGATAAAAATTCTGCTGCACTTTTCAGCCTAAAAATATTTTTTTTCAAACTGCCCTTTTGGACCACCTTTTGTTCTCCCTCAATTTAGAATTGTTTTTTGCTCTTCCCTGTCACAAGAACTTGGCCCACCTACACAAACGAGGTATCATTTTTACCGGGAGGCTGAGGGGAACATAGGGTGGTATGAAGTTTGTGCGGTGCGGTGATCCCACACAGAAATGTGGGAAAAATGAGAGTTCTTAGCTAAATTTGAGGTTTGCTGAGGATTCTGTGTAAGAAAACATCAGGATATCCACACAAGTCACACCTCCCCGGACTCCCTCAGGTGTCTAGTGTTCAGAAATGTTTGGGTTTGGTAGGTTTCCCTAGATGGCTGCTGAGCCCAGGACCAAAAACTCAGGTGCCCCCTCGCCCCCAGCAAAAACAGGTAGTTTTGTATTTGATAATTTTGATGTATCCACATAGGGTTTTGGGGCATTTCCTTTTGGGGCACTAGGCCTACCCACACAAATGAGGTACCATTTTCATCGGGAGATTTGGGGGAGCGCTGGGTGGAAGGAAATTTGTGGCTCCTCTTTGATTCCAGAACTTTCTGTCACGAAGTCACCCCATATTGGATTCCCCTCGGTATCTAGGTTTCAAAACTGCACAGGTTTGCTAGGTTTCCCTAGGTACTGGCTGAGCTAGAGGCCAAAATCCACAACTAGGCACTTTGCAAAAAAACAGCTCTGTTTTCTTTGTGAAAATGTGATGTGTCCACGTTGTGTTTTGGGGCATTTCCTGTCGCTGGCGCTAAGCCTACCCCCACAAGTGAGGTGCCATTTTAATGGGAGACTTAGAACGCTGGGTGGAAGTAAATTTGTGGCTCCTCTCTAATTCTAGAACTTTCTGTTACCGAATTGAGAGGAAAAAGTGTTTTTTTGTCCAAATTATGAGGTTTGCAAAGGATTCTGGGTAACAGAACCTGGTCAGAGCCCCACAAGTGACCCCATCTTGGATTCCCCTAGGTGTCTAGTTTTCAAAACTGCACAGGTTTGGTAGGTTTCCCTAGGTGCCGGCTGAGCTAGAGGCCAAAATCCACAGCTAGGCACTTTGCAAAAAACAGCTCTGTTTTCTTTGTGAAAATGCGATGTGTCCAAGTTGTGTTTTGGGGCATTTCCTGTCATGGGCGCTAGGCCTACCGCTATAAGTGAGGTACCATTTTTATTAGGAGACTTGGGGGAACGCTGGGAGGGAAGAAATTTGTGGCTCCTCTCTGATTCCAGAACTTTATGTCACCGAAATGAGAGGAAAAAGTTTATTTTTTGCCACATTCTGAGGTTTGCAAAGGATTCTGGGTAACAGAACCTGGTCAGAGCCCCACAAGTGACCCCATCTTGGATTCCCCTAGGTGTCTAGTTTTCAAAACTGCACAGGTTTGGTAGGTTTCCCTAGGTGGCGGCTGAGCTAGAGGCCAAAATCCACAGCTAGGAACTTTGCAAAAAAACAGCTCTGTTTTCTTTGTGAAAATGCGATGTGTCCAAGTTGTGTTTTGGGGCACTTCCTGTCGTGGGCGCTAGGCCTACCGCCACAAGTGAGGTACCATTTTTATTGGGAGACTTGGGGGAACACTGGGAGGAAAGAAATTTGTGGCTCCTCTCTGATTCCAGAACTTTATGTCACCGAAATGAGAGGAAAAAGTGTTTTTTTGGGCCAAATTCTGAGGTTGCAAAGGATTCTGGGTAACAGAACCTGGTCACAGCCCCACAAGTCACCCCATCTTGGATTCCCCTAGGTGTCTAGTTTTCAGAACTGCGCAGGTTTGCTAGGTTTCCCTAGGTGCCGGCTGAGCTAGAGGCCAACATCCACAGCTAGGCACTTTGCAAAAAACACCTCTGTTTTCTTTGTGAATATGTGATGTGTCAACTTTGTGTTTTGGGGCATTTCCTGTCGCAGGCGCTAGGCCTAACCACGCAAGTGAGGTACCATTCTTATCAGGAGACTTGGGGGAACACAGAATAGCAAAACAAGTGTTATTGCCCCTTGTCTTTCTCTACATTTTTTCCTTCCAAATGTAAGACAGTGTGTAAAAAAGACGTCTATTTGAGAAATGCCCTGTAATTCACATGCTAGTATGGGCACTCCGGAATTCAGAGATGTGCAAATAACCACTGCTTCTCAACACCTTATCTTGTGCTCATTTTGGAAATACAAAGGTTTTCTTGATACTTATTTTTCACTTTTTATATTTCAGCAAATTAATTGCTGTATACCCGGTATAGATTGAAAACCCATTGCAAGGTGCAGCTCATTTATTGGCTCTGGGTACCTAGGGTTCTTGATGAACCTATGAGCCCGATATATCCCTGCAACCAGAAGAGTCCAGATGACGTAACGGTATATTGCTTTAAAAAATCTGACATTGCAGGAAAAAGTTACAGAGTAAAACGTGGAAAAAAATTGCAGTTTTGTTTACCTCAATTTCAGTATTCTTTTATTTCAGCTGTTATTTTCTGTAGGAAACACTTGTAGGATCTAAACAAATTACCCCTTTCTGAATTCAGAATTCTGTCTACTTTTCAGAAATGTTTAGCTTTCTGGAATCCAGCATTGGTTTCTCACCCACTTCTGTCACTAACTGGAAGGAGGCTGAAAGCACAAAAATAGTAAAAATGGAGTATGTTCCAGTAAAATGTCAAAATTGTGTTGAAAAATTGGGTTTTCTAATTCAAGTCTGCCTGTTCCTGAAAGCTAGGAAAATGGTGATTTTACCACGGCAAGCCCTTTGTTGATGCCATTTTCAAGGAATAAAACATGAGCCTTCTTCTGCAGCACTTTTTTCCCATTTTTAAAAAAAAAATGAATTGTTCACTGTATTTTGGCTAATTTCTTGGTCTCCTTATGGGGAACCCACAAAGTCTGGGTACCTCTAGAATCCATAGGATGTTGTAAAAAAGAGGACGCAAATTTGGCATGGGTAGCTTATGTGGAGAAAAAGTTATGAGGGCCTATGCGCGAACTGCCCCAAATAGCTAAAAAAAAAGGCTCGGCACAGGAGGGGAAAAGCCCTGGCATTCGAAGGGGTTAAAACATTCTTGGCTTGGTGCCTGGAATGAAGATGAAATCACCTTTGTAGAATGCAACCTTTTTTTTATATAATATGATGTGTCTATGTTATTTCCAGCAATAATATTGTGTTTTTTTGCACAGCTGCGTCAGAAGGGCAATAACCATGATCATTTGTATTTTAATTAAAATTCACATATTTTCCTAAGGTGCATTTTCAAAAGGATTCTGACTTTCGACAGCAAGTTTCATTAGCATTTCTATTTCATAGAATCACATAGTACTTTTGGAAGAGGATGTGATTTATGGCCAGAGCTACCACGCTTGGAGCTGGAGAGCCAACTTGAATCTCGCCGTCTGCTTAGCATCCTGTGATTCTGGGCAAACCACTTAATCTCCCCCAAGTGCCTACCGAAAATGAATGTCACTGCATAAAGTGACTGGTGCTCATGGAGAGCACTCCCATGCCTTCGGTAGAGTTTCCATTATATAAAAATTAAAACTTCATTAAATGGTTTTACAAGAACTCCCATCACACCCGTTTTTTGGCTGTGACCTGACAGAATAGCCAGGATAAGAGGGGCTACATTTTGATTCTCAGAGATTAGGGCATTTGTATACTGCACTCGGTGCTTAATTTGTAAATAATATACTGCTGGTGCTGAAAGCTCTCCTCTGAAACAAGCGGCTGCTGCAATTAAAGGTACGAGCACAGAATACTGAGCCAGGGGAATCCTGAAGCCATCTCGGGCTTCTTTAATCCATTTACTGCCACTCCCTGCCCCTTCAGCTAACTCTTGCTGCTTTCTCCTTTCTTCCTTTGTGGGGCTTTTTCGTTTTCCTCTTCCTCCGTCTTTCCATATGAGTCTTTATGCTTGAGGTAGAAAAATAAGTGCAGGCCTTCAAAAATGAATGCCGGTGCTCCGCACTGGAATCAACAAGCACAAAGTAAGCACTGACTGCACTGTACAGCGTGGCAGTATCTCTAAGTGACCCGAATTCCAAATACAGTTTGTCTACTTGTCCTCAAGTGGTCATTGTAGGAGGCTGGCCTGGCTTGTAGTGGGTACCTGATGGTACTTATACCTTGTGCCAGGTCCAGTTATCCCTTATTAGTAGATTAGTAGTGTTCTAGTAGCTTAGGCTGATAGAGGTAGCTATAGCAGAGCATGTTAGGCTGAACTAGGAGACATTCAAAGCTCCTACTATATCACTTATGTCATATAGCACTATATCATAAGAATCACAATACTCAGAGTTACTAAAAATAAAGTTACTTTATTATAGTGACAATGTGCCAAAAATATCTCAGAGGATATACTCCCTTAGGAGGTAAGTAAAATACACAAAATATACACACAAACCAGAATCAGGGAAGTAAGCAGTTAGAAAAGTAGTGCAAACACTGTAGAATACAATAGGATGCAATAGGCCAAGGGGCAACACAAACCATATACTCTAAAAGTGGAATGCGAACCACAAATGGTCCCCAAGCCTAGTGTAGTGTGTAGAGGGTCGCTGGGAGTGTAGGAAAACACTAAGGGTGTTACCCAAGATACCCCACCCCAAGACCCTGAAAAGTAGGAGTAAAGTTACCGTACTTCCCCAGAAACACACTAAAGTCGTGATAGGAGATTCTGCAAAGACAACAACTGAAGGCAAAGCACTGAAGACGGATTCCTGGACCTGAGGACCTGCAAAGGAAGGGGACCAAGTCCAAGAGCCACGAAAGTGTCCAGGGGGGCAGGAGCCCACTAAACCCTGGATGAAGGTGCAAAAGGGCTGCCTCTGGTTGGAAGAAGCTGAAGATTCTGCAACAACGGAAGATGCCAGGAACTTCTCCTTTGCACAGAAGATGTCCCACAGCGTGCTGGAGGAAGCAGAGTTGTTTCCACGCAGAAAGACCACAAACAAGCCTTGCTAGCTGCAAAGGTCCCGATTAAAGAAAATGGGTGCTGCCCGGGCCCAGGAAAGACCAGGAGGTCGTCCCTTGGAAAAGGAGACAGAGGGGGCGCTCAGCAGCACAGAGAGCCCATGCAAAAGCAGGCCGCAACCGCAGAAGCACTTGAACAGGCATTCAAGAAATCTGAGCATGGCGCTCTTCTCAACAGCACAAAAGAGGGTCCCACGATGCCGGTGTTCAACTCAGCAAGTTGAGCAATGCAGAACAGAGTGCTGGGGACCTGGGCTATGTTGTGCACGGAGGATTCCTTGCAAAAGTGCACAGAAACCCTAGCAGCTGCAGTTCACGCAGTACACAGGATTACTGTCCGGCGTGGGGAGGCAAGGACTTACCTCCACCAAATTTGGACAGAAGGACCACAGGACTGTCGGGGCCACTTGGAGCCAGCTCCTGTGTTCCAGGGACCAGGCTCGTCGAGATGAGAGGGGACCCAGAGGACTAGTGATGCAGAAGTTTGGTGCCTGCATTAGCAGGGGGAAGATTCCGTCGACCCACAGATTTCTTCTTGGCTTCCAGTACAGAGTGAAGGCAGACAGCCCTCAGAGCATGCACCACCAGGAAACAGTCGAGAAAGCCGGCAGGGTTAGGCGCTACAATGTTGTTGGTAGTCGTCTTGTTACTTTGTTGCAGTTTTACAGGTGTCCTGGAGCAGTCAGCGGTCGATCCTTGGCAGAAGTCGAAGAGGGAGATACAGAGGAAGTCTGGTGAGCTCTTGCATTCGTTATCTCAAGAGAAACCCACGGGAGAGACCCTAAATAGCCCTCAGAGGAGGATTGGCGACCTAACCAGGTAAGCACCTATCAGGAGGGGTCTCTGATGTCACCTGCTGGCACTGGCCACTCAGAGGCCTCCACTGTGCCCTCACACATCTGCATTCAAGATGGCAGAGGTCTGGGAGCTCTGGGCACCACCCCTGGAGTGGTGATGGACAGGGGAGTGGTCACTCCCCTTTCCTTTGTCCAGTTTCGCGCCAGAGCAGGGGCTGGGGAATCCCTGAACCGGTGTAGACTGGCTTATGCAAGGAGGGCACCATCTGTGCACTTCAAAGCATTTCCAGAGGCTGGGAGAGTCTACTCCTCCCCAGCCCTTAACACCTATTTCCAAAGAGAGAGGACTGTCTGTGGGTTGGCAGCAGCGGTAGCTGCAGTGAAAACCCCAGAGAGGTAGCTTGGCAGTACCCAGGGTCCATGCTGGAGCCCCGGGGATGCAAGGGATTGGCACCCCAATTCCAGATTTGGCATGGGGGGACAATTCCATGATCTTAGACATGTTACATGGCCATATTCGGAGTTACCATTGTGAAGCTACATATAGGTATTGACCTATATGTAGTGCACGTGTGTAACGGTGTCCCCGCACTCACAAAGTCCGGGGAAATTGCCCTGAACTATGTGGGGGGACCTTGGCTAGTGCTAGGGTGCCCTCACACTTACTAACTTTGCACCTAACCTTCACCAAGTGAGGGTTAGACATATAGGTGACTTATAAGTTACTTAAGTGCAGTGTAAAATGTCTGTGAAATAACGTGGACGTTATTTCACTCAGGCTGCAGTGGCAGTCCTGTGTAAGAATTGTCTGAGCTCCCTAGGTACCATATACTAGGGAATTATAAGGGTGTTCCAGTGTGCCAATCAGATTTGGTAAAAATGGTCACTAGCCTGCAGTCAGAATTTTAAAAGCAGGGAGAGCATAAGCACTGAGATTCTGGTTAGCAGAGTCTCAGTGACACAGTAAGGTACCACACAGGGAACACATTTAGGCCACAAACTATGAGCACTGGGGTCCTGGCTAGCAGGATCCCAGTGAGACAGGCTAAAACAAACTGACACACAAGTAAAAATGGGGGTAACATGCTAGGCAAGATGATACTTTCCTACAGTCTTGTACACATTGATTTTTTTTTAACAGTGGAAATTCCATATTAGTTAGTTATAAATGGTTTCCACTACGTCATATTGCTGACTTTTTTTAATATCTACTTAAGTGATAAAAGGCAGCAATATAGAGGCAAACACCATAGCATCAATATGTGATGTTTAAAAATCAGGAGGCTGCTTGAACACATTGGCTTAGATAAAATACAAATTCCTTGGTGACATTGCTTTATTTTATTGGACCATTGTAAGCAGCGAGTTGAGAAGTTCTAGTCACTGTCCGTTCAAAGGTTTTCATGCCACCGCCATCGGTGTTCAGCGCTTTATGAACAATACACGCATACAGACACCTTTAATGTACATTGCGGTGTATGGTTCTATAAAAGTGAGAAAACAACGGACAACCCTCTGGGTGATGTCACCACTGCCCTTGAAGCGATTCCGATCAGAGGGGAGTTATTCACATTAATTCGCTTAACACCCAATCATCCATTTACACACCTAATTACCATCTCATCACTCCAGCCGTCTACTTACGTATCAGACTGTCCACCCATCAGTGCATCTACCCTCCACCCATCCAACTACATTTCCATTCTTCCATACTTCTGCACACACATTCATCCCTCTCTGCAGTGTTTCAGGGCAGCTTACCTATCGTTTTGGCTCTTAGCTTGAAAACTACTATGTCCTCATTGTTGAATATTATAATACAGTTTCCTGGTGGAGCTGTCGGTATAGGTGCAAAAATTCAGAGCTCTTATCCTAACGCTAATTCCAGAGCTACTGTCTTTATAACTAGGGAAGCAGGTTCGAGACTCAGTGTCAGTGACACATCCTGTGATTCTTTGCAAATCACTTTATCTCCTTGACCCTAAAAAACATGAATGTGCCCTTGTATAATATAACTGGTGTTAGAAATACCTTCAGGTCACGTTTGTGCTGCCTGCTTAAAACTGCAAAAAATACATTAAGAGAGATGTAATTATATGTTAAAAGACTATTGCCCTCATTACAACCGTGGCGGTAAATGCCGCCTACCGCCGTGCTGATGGCTGCCAACATACCGTGACCGTGGCGGTATTCTGCTACGGGTATTATTACCCACACTGAGAAATCCGCCACTACACAGACACCCACACAAGTCAACCAGACCAAAGGTCAGTGATAAAATGGCGATAGCAAAACCCACACCGTTACGCCAACAGGAATACGCCCACAGTATCACGACCCACGAATCACCGTGGCAGTCTTTCAACTGCAGTAAACCATTGGCGGTACACACCGCTGCCCTCAAAATACACACACATTTACAAAACACCACCACATTGGACAATTCAAACTACACACACCTGACACACATACACACACAATACCCACACACTCACACCACTATAAAACACACACCCACATTACCCACAACACTTTCAACGAAAAATATTGATTGCCAACAAGAGAGACACAAGCCAGGAGCACCCACTCAATCTGAGCCACAGAACACCATCACCCATACACCATCCACGCACCTCACACCACACACCCCAACACAGCACCCCACACATCACCCTACACATCACCCCACACATCCTCACACATATCACTCACACCACATCCATGGCACTCCAAAGACACCCCAGGTTTTCAGAGGAGGAGCTAAGCGTCATGGTGGAGGAAATCATCCGGGTAGAGCCACAGCTATTCGGATCACAGGTGCAGCAGATGTCTATTCCAAGGAAGATGGAGCTAAGGCGGAGGATCGTGGACAGGGTCAAGGCCGTGGGACAGCATCCAAGAACAAGGGATGACATCAGGAAGAGGTGGAACGACCTACCGGGGAAGGTGCATTCCATGGTTGCAAGACACCAAGTAGCCATACAGAGGACTGGCGGTGGATCCCCACCTCCTCCCCCACAACTAACAACATGGGAGGAGCAAGTCTTGCAAATAATGCATTCTGAGGGCCTCGCAGGAGTAGCAGGAGGACTGGACTCTGGTAAGTCAAATCTTTACTACTATATCCCCCACCCTACCTGCATGCCATCACAAACTCCTATCCCTACCCTCACCCCCATCTCTCCACCACCTCACAAATACCCCCCTATCACAACCCACCCATCCCAAAACCAAGCCCTGAATGTATCACCAATGCATGGACCCCCATCACAGACCTGCATGGACACCCATCACCACAGCATGCCCAGTAGAGAGACTCACCCAGCCCACAAAATCACCACTCACACAAGGCCAGGATGACAGGGAAATCACAATCATACAGGGAAACACACCCATGCACAAGATGGCACACGCAGATACAATAACACTGCATTTGCATCCCCACAGAACCCATACTCAACGTCACTGGAGAGGAGGTGCCAGCTACATCCAGTCCCCCCCCCTGAAGAGGCCCACAGTGATGACAGCAACTCTGCACGCCTGGATCTGGATGACCAACCTGACCCATCCGGGACCTCTGGATAGTTGGTTCCCCTGCTACAGTCCCAACCCACCACAGAGCCTCCCCCCTCAGGAAACACCACCACAGCACCCACCCAACGGGCCCATGCGACTGTCCCCAGGACATGTCAATCAGCAGTGTGTCCACCACTAAAGGGACCCCAGGCAAACCCACACACCCAGGATGATCAGTGACCTGGGGTCAGTGGCAGTGGCCACACGGTTCAGGGGACAGAGGCACAGGACAACAGGGAAGCTGTTAGGACTGCTGTGCGACAGGGGGAGGACAGGCCCAGGAAACCCACTCTCCAGAAGGCACTCACCAACATCCTGGGAGCATACCACCATTCCCACGAGACCATGAGCCAGATATATCCAAGTTGCAGGAGACCCAGCGGCTGCAGGAGGGACAGTACCTGGGAATCAGGGATGACCTCAAACACATCTGCACCATCCTGGTCACCATTGCAGGGGTGCTGGGCGACATGGCCAACACCATGAGGGAGGCAGTGGCACACCAACGGGCCCCTGACACTAGCCAAACCAATGAACAGCCTTCCACCTCCACTAGTGGACAGGAGGCCTCAACACAGGAACAACAGACCACCAGCACCCCACCCCCTGCAGAAGGAGAACCACCCCGCAAACGGTCCCTGCGATCCAGGCAGAAGCCAGAGAACATTGCCAAGATCCCTGCCAGAAAATAAGACTCTCACCTGTCCACCTTGGACTGCCATTGCTCCCCTTCCTATGTCTCATTTGACAATGCACCTGTGATACCAAGAGACCGGACTCTACCCTGGACTTTCCTCCACCAACCGCCCAGCCCATTGCACATCTCCCTCTACTTATGAGCACGTAAATAAACACCTTTGGAACAAAAACTAATCTGGAGTCTGTCAAATGATTCAAATATGTATTAGTGCAACATAATCAAAGCATTGCAATTCAAATGTACAGTCAAATATTGAAATGACCTTTGGTGGGCAGCAGTACACATAGCAGGAGCCAGAGTGGGCCACAGAGATCTGAAAATAGCAATGCCAAAGGGTACAGTAAGTGGCCATAGACATAGGGAAATCACGCTGCCATGTACAATGTCCAACAGATAACTGATAAGCTAAGTTACAGTGTCTTACCTGTGTGTCACTGGAAGTACTGCTGTATTATGTTGCTTCTGTTGTCAACATCTTCTTCCTCTGCCTCCTCTTCCTCACTGTCCACAGGCTCCACTGCCACACACCCATCTCCAGCCTCATCATCCTGCAGAAAAGGCACTGGCGTCTCAAGGCCAGGTTGTGCAACATGCAACGATGATCTGGCACACCTTCTTGGGTGAGTAGTACAGGGATCCACCTATCAGATGGAGGCACCAGAACCTGGCCTTCAGGAGGCCGAAGGTCCTTTCAATAATCCTCCTTGTATGCCCATGTGCCTCATTGTAATGTTCCTCTGCCCTTGACCTGACATTCCTCACTGGGGTCAGTAGCCATGAGAGGTTGGGGCAACCAGAGTCACTTGCAAATATCGAGGGACAACTGTTAGACACACACTAACCCTTAGGGACAACCCCATACCCAGACACCAACTTATAATGTGTGGGGTCCTAGGGATAATCTATTAGCCACACCCGGTGCCTCTGGAGTTGTGCCATCACATATGGGATGCTGCTATTCCTCAAGATAAAGGCATCACACACAGAGCCAGGGTATTTGGCATTCACATGGGAGATGTACTGGTCTGCCAAACACACCATCTGCACATTCATAGCGTGATAGCTTTTTCTATTCCTGAACACTTATTCATTTCTCTGGGGGATAACAAATGCCACATGTGTACCATCAATGGCACCAATGATGTTGGGGATATGTCCCAGGGCATAAAAGTCAGCTTTCACTGTGGCCAAATCCTCCACCTGGGGGAATACGATGTAGCTGCGCATGTGTTTCAGCAGGGCAGACAACACTCTGGTCAACACGTTGGCGAACATTGGCTGAGACATCCCTGATGCCATGGCCACTGTTATTTGAAAGGAACCACTTGCCAGGAAATGAAGCACTGACAGGACCTGCACTAGAGGGGGGATACCTGTGGGCTGGCGGATAGCTGCCATCAGGTCTGGCTGCAATTGGGCACACAGTTCTTGGATTGTGGCATGATCAAGTCTGTATGTTATGATAATGTGTTTTTCCTCCATTGTCAAAAGGTCCACCAGAGGTCTGTACACCAGAGAATGCTGCCATCTAATATTCAGCCTCAGCGGTTGAAGTCTATGGAAGAAAACGGTGAGCAGAGGGTCATATTCACAGATCTATTGCACTAATGATGATTTTCTTCCTTTACAGAACCAGTATGTGAATCCGACCATCAGTTTCTGTGACAATGTCTGCTGTGACGCAGTTAGGTGCCATGGCCTGTGCTCCCCTGAAATGGCGGCTGCCTGAACTGTGAGGAGGGACAAGTGGAAATGAGGTAATTCCGCTGGCGTTGTGTGCCGTCGCGGTAGGTGGTCGATGACCGCCGCGCAACTTCGCATTGGTTATTAATGGGCCCTATGGGTACCAGGAGCCAATGGTGATGTACGCCGGTGGTGACGGTACGCACCGCCACGGACGTCACTGCCATTTTCTCACTGTTCACTCACTTGCTACCTGACCTTCAACAGGAGAGGACCTACACTGCAAGTGCTGCTGTGACCTGTGTCAGGAAGCGGCTGGGGAAAGGGCCCCTGCCTTCACTGAGGAGGAGTTGGAGAAACTGGTGGATGGGGTCCTACCCCAGTTCACGTTACTCTACGGTCCTCCAGACAAACAGGTGAGTACACTGGGTGCATGATGTGTGGGCCATGAATGTATGGAGTGCTGTGTGTGTAAGCCACATGTTGGGGGGCAGAAGCGTCCTGAACAGAGTGCAGCATGTAAGGTGGTCAATGTATGTGCATCAGGGGATGGGAGGGATCTAGCGGGCCATAAGTCTGACGGTCCGGTCGGTTGACTAATTCCCTTTTCTGCTGTCTTTTCGATGCAGGTCAGCGCCCATCAGAAAAAGGGTACTTTGCATGCCATCGCCAAGGAGATGTGGACCCTGTGTGTCTTTGACAGGCGGAGCACCAACTGCCGCAAACGGTGGGAGGACCTGTGTCGCTGGGCAAAGAAGATGGCGAAGGCCCAGCTGGGGCTGGCCTCCCAACGAGGAAGGGGTGCCCGTCGCACCATGACCCCCCTGATGTTCCGCATCGTAGCAGTGGCCTATACAGAGTTGGATGGGTGCTTGATGGCATCACAGCAGCCACAAGGGGGTGAGTACAGATTCTGAATCCAGAATTTGCATGCGTTAAGAGTTACCTGGGTGGGGGATGTGGGCTATGGGTGCCCCTAGGCCAGGGCGAAGATGGCAGGGTAGGTCCCTTGTTGGGCAGGCTCTGAAGCACTCCTACCCCAATAGTGTTACTGAGCATCTACTTCGGGGCAGGGTCCTGTGGGTTTCAGGTGTGCAGCTAATAGCAGTAGGCATTGTACCCCATGGGCTGGTGACTATCTTAGTAACTGGTAGTGCATGACCTAGTGCATAGGGCTGCTCCCTGTGTGTTGTGTACACCAACAGTGGTGTTGTTGCTGGCATTGACCATGTGTATCCTCGGTCCCTCTCCCCCTTTTTGTTTTGTCACCCTGTCCTTGTGTGCATTAGCATAGTCTGGCGGAGGAGCAGAGGCACCGGCGACGGAGGGAGCTGCATCCCAAATGGGCCTTGAGGCCGAATCCACAGAGGGTGAGGGCACCAGAGGGACGGAGGGCGAGGGGAGCACCACGACGGGGACAGGAGGGGAGACCACAGACAGCGACTCTTCCTCCGGTGGAAGCTCCCTGGCGGTGGTGGAGACCTCTGTGCCCACCGCAACAACAGGTACAGCCGCCACCCCTGTACCAGCACCACCCTCCTAGCAGCCCCTCAGCGTGTTTCCTGTGCCCGCTCACCCAGGAAAGTGGGCATCTTTTCGCCCCAGGCACCTCAGTCCCTGACCCAGTCAGCCCTGCTGCCCTCAGTGAGGAGGCTATTGACCTCCTGAGATTCCTCACTGTTGGGCAGTCAACCATACTGAATGCCATGCAGGGTGTCGAGAGGCATTTGCAACAAACAAATGCATTTCTGGAGGGCATTCACTCTGGTGTGGCGGCCCAACAGAGAGCATTTCAGGCTCTGGCCTCCACACTGATGGCAGCCATTGTCCCTGTCTCTAGCCTCCCCCCTCCAACTTCCTATACCCAGTCCCAATCCCCTCAACCCCAGCCTATCCCAAGCACACCTTCAGACCAGCATTCACCCAAACCAACACACAGAAGTGGCTCAGGCAAACACAAGCACCACACTTCATCTCACAGGCACTCACACAAGCACCATACCCATGCAGACACACCAACATCCACTGCCTCCACTGTGTCCCCGTCCTTCTTGTCTTCCACCTCTCTCCCAGTAGCATCTCCACTCACACCTGCATGAACTACATCCTCATCCACTACCTCCATCACCAGCACGCCTATCACAACACACCCCTCACGAGCAGTCACCACCCCCACAACCATGCACACCCACGTCCCCTGTGTCCTCTGCCACTGTGTCTGTGACCCCGCCACCCAAAGTACACAAATGAAAGCACCCACCTCACAACAGCATCCAGTCCATGCACCTGCACCCAAACTCAGCAGACAGACACCTCCTACAACCACTCCCTCTTCCTCCACTCCCAAACCCTCTCCATCTTCCCGCCCAAGTGTGTCTATGAAGCTTTACCTGGCAAACATTGACCTCTTCCCTACCCCTACCCCCACCCTTCCCCTCGGGCCAGGGTGTCCAGAACCCAGGCCAGCACCTCAGCCACCAAGTCGCCGTCCGCTATGGTACCTGCAACTCACAGATGCTCAAAGGGGGCACCTGTCAGCCCAGCCAGTGTGCCACCAACCCCTGCAAAGGACAAAAGCATTCCGCCACCTGCCAAGGTGAAGAAGGTGCCAGCATACAGAAAGGGCAAGGAGCACGAACCACCCAGTAAGGCCTCCTCAAAAACTTCAGCTGCCAGAGCCAAGGTCACACCACCATCTGCCAAGGTGAGGAAGGGGCAGAAAACACCAGGCAAGACACTTCAGCCGTCAGAGGCCGCAGGTGAAGTCCTGGTGGCTACCAGCACAACCACCAGCCCTGCCACCTGCACCACTACCAAGACGGACAGCAGCCCCGCCGCAAGCACCGCCTCAAGCACCACCACCTGCACCGCCACCTGCCCCGCCACTAGCACCACGACTGTCAGCAGCAGCAGCCCCAGTGGGCAGCCGTCCGAGAAGGGCTGGAGCCTCCCTCCACCACTGGCAGCACCGGCACCTGCACCACGGCCAGCACCGCCATTTGCACCGCCGCCAGCACCGCCACCTGCCCCGCTGACAGTAGGGACACTACCAGCAGCAGTAGCCCCAGTGGGCAGCCATCCGAGGCTGCAGGAGAAGGGCTGGAGCCCCCCACCACCACTGGCAGCACCCCCAGCAGCATCGGCACTACCACCACTTTGCAGCCTTAGCCGCCGCAGGATGGAATCTAGCCCTGCCTCCAAGGACTCTCATGCCACATGTTCCGTGCAAATCCCGTGCCTCAGACACCCAGGTGAGGGAATGTGAACTGCCACACCCCAAGTGTTTCTTCACTGGGCACAATGCCCCCTCCAGAACCAGTGGAGATATGCATCCACTCACCCTATCCTTGGCAGGATGAAGCAGACTGGGCACAAAGCCCCCTCCAGAACCAGTGGAGATATGCATCCACTCACCCTATCCTTTGCAGGATGAAGCAGACTGGGCACAAAGCCCGCTCCAGAACTAATGGAGAAAGGCATCCACTCACCCCCTCCGTGCCAGGATGAAACACACTGGGCACAAAGCCCCCTCCAGAACCAGTGGAGAAAGGCATCCACTCACCCAATCCTTGGCAGGATGAAGCACACTGGGCACAAAGCCCCCTCCAGAACCAGTGGAGAAAGGCATCCACTCACCCAATCCTTGGCAGGATGAAGCACACTGGGCACAAAGCCCCCTCCAGAACCAATGGAGATATACATCCACTCACCCTGTCCTTGGCAGGATGAAGCAGACTGGGCACAAAGCCCCCTCCAGAACCAGTGGAGAAAGGTATCCACTCACCCCCTCCTGCCCAGGAAGAAGCACACTGGGCACAAGGCCCCCCTCCAGAACCAGTGGGCAAACCACCCACTTGAGAGACTTGAGAGACTGTGGCTTTGCACTTGCCCGGACCAAGCAGTGGACAAAGCACCCACTTGAGAGACTGTGGCTTTGCACTTCCCAGGACCAAGCAGTGGGCAAACCACCCACTAGAGAGACTGTGGCTTTGCACTCCCCAGGACAGGAGCAGTGGTGGTAATCCATCTTCCGGCTGAGGTGACCCCCCTTCCCCGTCCCGCTGAGGTGTCTGTGTGTTTACGACTTCTCTCCATATTGAGGCAGGAGTCAAGTGTGGACTTGGCCCATGATTTTTGGCCCAGTGACCCACGGACATTTTGCATGGACCATGTACGGCCTTATGTACATATTGTATATTTTTGTAAATACTGTTTCTCAAATTGTTATGTATATCTGCCTATTTCTAATATATCAATGATTTAACTCGATTCCTTTCGTACTTCCAGGGGGTTACGAGGTGTAAGTGTAATGTTGCTGCATGTGTTTGTGTGTATGGTGTTAGGGTGGGGGTGGGGTTGTTGCATGTTACGTGTGTGTGAGTCACTCTCTTTTTCCTCCCCCCCTCCCCTGTGTGCTAGGTGCAGTACTCACTGTGGTTGTCGCCACTGCCTTTCGTATTCCTGGTAGATGAGGAGGCAGACCAGCATGGGCAGGACCTGCAGCTCAGGCTCCATGGCGACCTGGTTCTTCATTGAGTGTCAAGAGGTGAGTGGTTTCACTTCCAATTCCTGTTTCCGCCGTGCTTTTGATGACGTTGGTACTGCCCCGGAAAAGCTGGCGGATAGGCGGGTTCTGATGTGGTGGGCGGTACATTGTTCTCCGCCTGGCTGTTGGCGGTGACCGCCACGGTGTTTTTTGCTACTGCTGTGACTGTCGGAGTGTTAAAGTTGCTGTCTGTGCTGGCGGTTTCTGCTGTGGTCGTGATCCCATTTTTTGTACCGCCAGCCTGTTGGGTGTATTACCGCCGCTTTAACACCGACCGCCAGGATTGTAATGAGGGCCTATGTGATATAACTCCATATGTATTTATGAAATTTTATTTTTATGTGTGCCATCACTAAAGTTTACGGCGGGGATTTGCTGTCCAAGTTAACCCGTTTAGTACCAGGAAGTTTGCGCTGCTGCCATGGTTTCACCAGTTGTCCAAACTGCGTGATTCTGGGCAAAGCACAATATATCTTTCTATCCGCCTCGGTCCTCTTAACAGTGATTGGAGCCCCAAACAAAACCAAGAAGGAAAGGGAGGGACCTTTCAAAACATTTAGGGAGACATGTTTGGAGGTGGGGTCGGCATGTAAGAGAGTTGGAGAAGAACGTGAAATGGTGTTTACTAATTGTTGCCTGTCTTAAGAAAAGTCACAAGTCCAAGCAACAAGGCTGATGCTTAAGGTATAGCTGACCATTTAGAAAATGCACCTCCACGGCCTTCGGGCATCATCCGTTCACACCTCCCAATGAATGCTTATTAGCTGCAGAGCAGTGACAACACCTTAAAACAAAGTACATTGACCACCTGGTCCCCACCGACTGTTTCTGTCTCTTTAAAGTCACGATGTTTTAAATGAAAAAAAACAGCTGCCTTCACCTCAATGCACGGTGCACAAGCGCTGAAATGGGCATTTGCAAGAGCCTCTTGGAGCTGCAGAGGTGGAATCATGTACCGGAAACTGACCTGAATGCATGCTGCTAAAGCTGATTTAAACTCACTCAGCTGGTGCGGGGAATTTTTGGATAAGAGTAATGGGGAGCTTGCCTTGGGACTATACCATGTGAATGTTTTTTTTGGGACTACCCTAATCAAGATTCCATAAATTGAAAGTAGTGCCTCGTGGCAGCGCGGACAGGTAGGAGACTTGTTTGATGCCCAAGTCCAACCATAAGAAACAAAGCTGTTTTACAGTACATACTGGGTAGGCCTCGCCTGGAGTATGTTTCTAAAGCATGAACCTAGGTGCTGGACGGACACCCAGTTTGTGCCAACTCCGCATGGGAAGTCTCCTCAAGAGAAACTGAAAAGTTGGCAAACTGGGTGACATTTTACTGGGAAGGATAGAAACAGTAATAGAATGAGATGTGTGTGGCACAAGACAGAAAAATAATGATACTGCAAAAATAAACAGAGAGCTCTGGATCAGGTAGAGACGACGGATCCCGTGTAGATTACAGTGGAACAGCGAGATGGGGAAAAAGCACTTTTTTCTAACTACGTGGCCTTCGGATTAATTTGATTTCTTCTTTTCTCAAATATGAATTCACTTAAATATGAGTCTAAGGCAGATATACTCCTTTCACCCCACCCTCCTGCCGGAATAATGAAAAAAAGAAGTCGAAACTGTACCCTTATAAGGAACCTACCACATCTTCACTCTCACTACATTATAAAAGTAATGCGTTTTCTAAGTAGCGCTGTATACCACACTTCCGTTTCGCAGCGCTATGAATAACCGGTGTGACTATTACACCGTTTTATGATACTCCATTTATATAACTCAGGAGGATCAAAGGCTGAGTCCATCTGGCCAGGATTCAAACTCCTTCCCTTTAGATCAGTGCCACAAACGTACATTGACAGAACCATCCGGCCTGTACACCGAGCCCAGACGAATCTCTCTTTCCGTTCCCGCATCCTTGCAACATGCTTGACACTCAGTCTGCTTTCCTGGATTTTCTCCCGTCATACTATATGGGGCTGCTAAAAAAAACCCTATCATGAAGCTAGGGAATTCACCACCACAATGAACGTTTCCAGCGCCAGGCCTAAAAACTTAGGCCCATATTTATACTTTTTTAGCGCCGCATTTGCGTCGTTTTTTGACGCACAATCAACGCAAACTTACAAAATACAATTGCGCCCTGTGCAACAATGTTTGTTGGCGACCCCAATGACCACCTCCACTACGGATTCCCTCAATACCACCTTTTAACAGTGCCCCTCAAGTGTCCATCACCCTTCTCTCTCAGATGCATTTAATTTGTTTTATAGTGCCGCCTACACCAGTGTAGGGTGTCCGAGCACTTTACATTGCACACTTTAAACAGAGACAATCATTCATAGGTGTGAAAATCAGTGTATAAGACGTGACATAAGACAGCAGACTCAAAGTTGTAGGAGTTTGTTGGCTGTATAGTTTAAGAGTGCTTGGTCTGGAGAAGCAGAAACTCAGAATCTGAAAAGTAACACCATGGTTGGGGGTGCTCTTTAATAATAAGAATTGATTTATGCCCAAATGAACCCTTTTTGAAACATTAGGATAATGAACAACTGGAAAACATCTTAAAACTCTCATCTATACCTTGCACTATGCATGCAGTTCTTTGATAACAGTTAATAGATGACTGCTCTTTATTAGGATTTTAACTTAAAAACTGCAAACAACAAAATGGCCTCTGCACAAAAGTAGTAACCCACTGACCTATTTGTGATCTGCAGGGTACACGTTCTTTGCAGTAGGCTTATTAACCATCTGCACTACCTTGAAAATTCCACTAGAGAAAACTCTGATCTCTCTCCAGGCAGAACATTAATCACCAAACTTATCTTGATGTATTTATTATTGCTTGAAAATTGCTGGCAGCAAAGAACTCATAGTAGGTGCTTTTACAAGCAGAATGTACCTGCAAACATGGCGCCCCCTCCCGAAGTCAGCACCGGACCACCCTAGAGCCAGTCCTGCTGGTGGCTTCACATCAGGCCAAAGATTCTATTTTAATAACCAACTATGGTATCTGGAGACACAAGACTCTTGGGGACATAATTACTAAGACAAATTACTGCGTTATGTGAGCAGACGAGGCCTGAAATAACCATATTTGCCAAAATATGAAGCTGTTCAGCTCCCTCTATGAGATGGAGCACTTGTGCCTGTCAGGCAGCAAAGCAGGCACCCTTGCACCATGGTGCAAGGGTGCCTGGGTTTCGGGAAGAATTGTTTTTGTGCAGGAAGAAATATTCCTCTTTTTATGTGTCCTGCAGAATGCAGCATACATAGAAAGAGGATTTAATGAGGAAAAAAGAAGATATTTCTCCATGTTTTGCTTCTGTCGATTAGGAACACCATTTTGGCACAAACACAGGACCTCATTTATGAGGCCCTAGTGGCACGCTGTGCCACTGGAGCGTCATTTTTAAAAATGCTTTGGTGGTGCGGTGTGCCCGCCCATATTTACAAGGCTACGCAAAGCCACCTTGCATGGCTTTTCGTTTCCTAGTAAATATGGAGCCCTTTCAGGTGTAACACTGCATAAAAAGGGCGTTCCATGGGTGTTGCTTGGGGTGTTCCGATGCAACACCCATGGAACATGAAGAATTCTGACTCATTCACAGATTTACAAGTCAAAGGTGGCATAAGAGTGACACAATGGGGAGAAATATCTTTATTTCTCCCCGTTTTTCCTTCTTTCTATGTATGCTGCGTTCTGCAGCACACATAGAAAGAGGAAAACATCTCTTGTGAATGCTTTTGTGCAGGAAGGTGTTCATTCCTGCACAAAAACAATCATCCCCACAATGGAGGCACCCTTGCAAGATGGTGCAAGGGTGCCTGCATTGGCATATGGGAGCAATTTGTGCACCAGCGCAAGGAGAGAGGACAGAAATGTGAAGTATCTTGTAGATCCGGTGCATTTCTGCCCTTTCCCTGTGGCGCAAGCAACACCGGCCTTATAAATGAGGCCCCCAGGTTTTCAAGTCTTTGCAATTCTTGGTTTGTGTCATAATATATGGATGAGTGCAGGGGAACTTCCATGCTCCTTCCATGTAATGCCTACCCAATGCAAAGTAATGCTATCCACTGCCTTGACGACTTTGCATCTACTAAGCCATGCAAAGTAATGCAAATCGGCATTGCATGTCTTAGTAAGTACCAAAATGGATTTAGCATTGAGGCTGTGCCACAAAAGTGATGTAATCCAGGTGAAAAATCTTAGTAAATGTGGGCCATAGAGAAGGAGAAGACCTCACTTGGAGTCTGTTTATGGTAGGTTTTTTCCTATGATAGGAGTAGCTTTCCAGCTTTTGATGGATTGACACAAATCCGGGAAACTAAGAAGGGAAAACTACAAAAATCATAGATATCCAACACTTGGATAATTCTACTACAGTGAGTGTGACACACATTCATATTGTCACCTACGAGCAGAATTTCTCTTTCCTTTCACTATCTTGAAATATGGGGGTATTTGATTTATTTTCAAGACTAAGCGGGCATAAGGCCAATGCTCAAACCTGGAGTTAAAACTATAGGAATATTGTTAAGTTCCCACAAAGCGGGTGCTTACTACCTCCCCAAAGGGTTCCCCAGTCCTCCCCACGGAAATACCAATTTCTAACCTCTAACCCTACACTTACTAGTAGTGCTATGCAGATCTCAGTTCTGTGCATCAGGCTTTACAATTTTGCAGGTCACTTTTGTGCACCTAGTTTGAACTATTTCATGTGTCAGAATATCGTATACAGAAATATGGTGTGACATAAATACAGTGCCATAAATATTATTTATAAAAATGCACCCTGCTGGGTGTAGATCTTTTATTATTAACTCCAAAGAGCCATATTTGTGTAGACAATATTTAGGCACAATATTTATGTCTGGCGAAATTCAGAAACAAGAAACAAGATATGTTGTGTACCAGGCCCTACTTCTTCTGTTGGATTCTTATGCTTTCTTAAGCGTTGGCGAGCTCTTCAAGATCACCCCAGTGAATTATAAACTGCTGTACAATTAGATGAGAAGAAAACGTGTATACATTCAGTGCCTTACACTAAAGATCTTGCTGTTCTAAGAAGCTGCTCAAAGACATTGATGGTATTAACACATTTATAACACATTGTAAGGGGATATAAAATGTCACTGGGATTCAAACATATTTGAATGCAAATAATCAACATATTGTTTTTAGTGTTTGAGATGGAGAGAATTGGGAATTTCAGATAATTTGTAGAATTATGGATTGAGACATAATTAAAGTGATGGGAGCCACTACTGGAATCAAGGCCCCGTGATTTCAACCTTTCTTGGTAGAGCCGTGGCATGATTCACGGTTGAGCAAAGGCCATTTACCAGTTTCATTAATTTGTGGCCCCGCCTTTGCCATCTTCACAGAACTAAGGGCCGGATGTATCAAAGGGTTTTACCCATTCTGTGTCTATGGCTAAATGTGTTCATACATATGGCCCTAAATCCCTTATTAGATGATTCTGGGAGTTACAGTAACATCGCTGGCAACCCTCTATGAGAAAATGCACAGCATGAAAGACACCCCAGTGCTTCTTTTTGATTTAGTGGCCATATGCGAAAGCAGAATTTACATTTTTCCTCTATGTCAAACTGTTTTCTTCCAGTAGTGTTAATTCTTCTAAGAAGATTACTATTTGAGCATCACCAGAATTGCTTTTGAAACATACATGAATCTTGGTCCCAGCTGAGATGCCCATACAACCAAAAACAACTTGCCACAGCTGTCCCAATTGTACATATATACATAGAAATCCTATTGATACACTTGCAATCCTATTGCATAAATGCTATTAGTGGTCTGGAGTTGGGTGTACTAATTAGGCAACCTTCATTCGTTTCAGAGGATGTCTTTCAAATGCAAGTGGTCACGAAGCACTGCGCCCCATCGTGCGTGTATTCAGAACTTGACTGGGCTTTCGAAAACATCTCCAGTCCCTGCTGCAGTGAGGATCTGTGCAATGACCTGAGCATTGGTGACAACTTTAACTTCGACAACGGCGCGAGTAGTATCAAAATCAGCTCCATGGCAGGGGCCATCTCGGTGTGCATTGTCATTGGTGCCTTGCTCAAACTTGAGCTATAAAATAAAAAAAAAGTCAATGAATGCTCTCCACAAAACCTATCAATGAGAATTTTAAACATTGTTTGATCTTACAAAAGTTTTCACTGCATTTTCATAATTCCTCATTAACCAAGATTAGAGTAATTCTAAAGCATGAAAGAACAATAAATTGTGGGATGCCTTTAGAAATAAAAATGATTTGTAGTCCAATAAAAGGAATTGTCAAAAACTTTTAATTCAGAATCTTAATTTGTTGCTGCCCAAGGGCTCTGGTATATTTCTTGTATGTACTGCAAATTTACAGCACAATTTCAGTTCACTAGCAACAGCGCTTTGCATTGTTTGCTTGTGAGACAATTCAGGAGTGTTACAACTTATCATCTTTTGCGTGACATTTCCCAGATATTTGTCTTCTTTAACAGAATCCATTTATGTTGGCAAAAGGGCTCTGCAAACTTTCCTCCTGCTAGCCAGTGGTGAAGTCTTTAGGCTCACCCTTCTAAACATGGCAAATTTGGTATTCACCTAATTGGCGTATTTCATTTTCTTTTTAAGACCCTAGTAAATGCTATTACATGTACTCAGAGCATGTAAATTAAATGCTACATGGGCTGCAGAACTCACTGTGCCATCCACTAAAGTAGTGGGACCGCTGCTGAAACTGCAGCCATTGACATTGAATCACCGTTGGGACATAATTCCGTGACAACCATTTAGTGTAAAAGGTCATTTATTTAGGACAGGATTGCAATAATAACATAACCTTAGATTTCAGTCTGAAACCCCAACTTTAGTAACGCCCACCCTTTAACATTTCCTCGCTCATCCTTTCACTCCAAACTCGCATTTTTGCTTCCATTCCCCTACACACTCCCCTTTTCCTTTCATGCCCTACTTGGTTCGTGCGTACCCCCCCCTCAGATCCTTCACCTGCTTGTTTATTCCCTGGAAAAGTGGCCAAGCCCACATCTGACTCACCACCCTCCCCCATTTACTGCCAACCAGCACAAACCCACTTGGCGTTTTGCTGCCCCACCAAAACACACTACTGCAACAAAACTGCTTTACTCCTGCTCTCTGACCCACATGTTTTCACCCCACACATCCCCCACCAGCAACATCAAATCCATCAAATAGTAAGCATTCCCTAGTGTCGACAAATGTACTCCATCAGCCCTGAAAAATGCCTCATCCTGTTCTGTTATGTCCTCATGCTTCAAGATTTTTATCCTGTGCGCCCAGCAGAAAACCCTCATATCTCTATTAAGCTTCCTGTGAGCGCACTCCATGGCTCCATGCTTGACTGCCCCTCTCCACAGTCAACGAGGTACAGACTCCGTCCATACCAAACAGGTGCCATGCAATATCTGCTTGAGGAGTTCCAAGTCTCTCTGCATGTGTTGCAGTAGTGTGAGTCCTGACAAATTCACCAGATCATTTTCTCCCAAAATTAATAATTAACAAATCGGGACAACCCCAGTTCGGCAAGCTAGATGTTATGAAAGGAAGCAGGTTTCCCCACCTCATGCCGCTTTTTCCCCACCCCAAAACTTCATGCTGGTTACTGGGAAGTCCCAAAGCCCGACCGTAAACTTGTTTTTCTGCGAATTTTGCTGCCCAATGGATAAAGGAATAGCTTACTAGCCATGTAACCATCTTGTCATTCAATGGACCGGACACACCTCCTGTAAAGTAAAAAGATCTGTAATGAATGTTTTCAAAATGGATCCACCGTTTACCAAAAAACATGCTGATGTCCCTAACCAAACCTTCAGGGCCTCACATAACGCTCACAGCATCTCGACCTCCAATGGCCTATCGCCCTGATCTTTGCCCAGTCCCAACTCAAATGTGCAGCAGCAGTAGCTGCTCCAATCCTGAACGAATGTGAGCCAAAATCCATAGCTTGACGGCCTGTCCGCCCTAAAGCCATCCTCAAAACCTGTAGAAACTAAAAAATTGTAAGTTTGGACCCAGACTTGTGCACAAACACCACTGATCTCTGGAGGAAACCCTCATGCCTCGGAAACTCAGCCACTCAAGCACCGGACAAGCCAATACATTGCCCCCTTTCTCCAACCACATCCATGTCCCTTTCCCTAGCTGGTCAGTCTTAAATCATCTGAGCCAAATCCCCAAGCGATCACCATGCAAGCAAACCTCCTTGACCTGCACTCCTACCTCTCTCCTTACACCCAACAATTCGGACACACGAAAGCACCAAAAAACATTCACACCATGCATAAACGGAAAACTGCCAACTCATAATCATCCGTGCAACACACTGGCAGCACATGCAACAACTCCAGCAGCAGGTCGAAACCAATAGGCTCTCTAGCCGCCCTACCTGACACTGATCTGATCCTGCCCCAACCTTTTAGCATTTTTCCCAACAAGTCATCTCTAGCTGGATCCTGACCAAAACACAACTTCCCGTAGAAGGAAACCCCAGCCAATTTACCGCCAATGGTAGCAGGCGACAAACCTTTCTGTATCATGAACAGCACAAAAGGCAACGCATGCAATTCTAACTCCTTAGCATTCTGCAACCAAAAATTCCCTGAAAACAGCTCAAAGGATTGAAAATCCAACCATGCCAGCCAGTAACTCTGCAGAGTGGATTCTGTTAAGGACATCTCCACCAGCCCTGTGATCATCATGCCCCCCACTCCCAAATGTCTGCCAGGACCGCAGTCTTGTTCCGCTCTGCTCCTGGTGCCAAGTTGCAAAAACGCTGCCACTGTGAACGAGACAGGGAATCTGCAATCTCGTTGTATACCCCCGGTATGTGAGCAGCTTTAAAAACCACATTCAAAGACAAGCATTGCAGCATGAACTGGCGCAACAAGCGCAAAACCCTAAGCTCCCTTGCCCTCTGTCTGTTGACTAATTCTACTACTGTCATGTTATCAACCTGGAAAAGCACTGTTCTGTTATCAAGCTCCTGACCCCATACTGTCATTACCACCAGGAGGCGGAAAAATTCCAAAAACGCAATACTCCTCCCTTGCTGCATCCATTGTGCAGGCCATTTTTCCGCACACCACCTGCCATCCCAGAAGATTCCAAAACCCTTGGTTCCTGCTGCATCTGAAAATATTTGTACCTGCCACACTGTCTCGTCCTCACAGAAAAACATGGAGACCCCATTAAAATGCCTCAAAAACATTTCCCACACCCTGACATCCTCTCTCAAGCCCACTGGCACTCGTATCCTATGATGTGGCAGTACAGCTCCAGACAGAGCCAGACCCAGCCGCCTACAGAAAGTCCTACCACCCCTGACTACCCTGCAAGCGAAATTGAGGTAACCTAGCAGATTCTGTGCAGTGCGCAGCTCGTTATCCGCGAGTCCCTCACATTACCTAGAAATTCAAGCATTTCTTTGACCTTTTGCGCTGGTAGTCTGGCCATCAAAGCAATGAAATCCAGCTTGATGCCTAAAAATGTGAGAACAGGCTATGGCCCTTTGGTCTTTTCAGGAGCCAAAGGCACCCCCACTTGCCGTGACAGTTCCTGAAAAGCAAACAAAGGGCCTGATTACAACTTTGGAGAAGGTGTTAATCCGTCCCAAATGAGACGGATATACCACCAGCAGTATTACGAGTTCCACAGGATATAATGGACTCTAATACGGCTGGTGGTATATCCGTCACATTTGGGACAGATTAACACCTTCCTCCAAAGTTATAATCAGGCCCAAAGCTTTTCCACAAGCCACAGAATTGGCTGTCCCTACAAAAAGGAAATCGTCCAGATTGTGGGTCACCGCACAATGCCCACTCATTTTGACAAAAACCCATTGCAGGAAAGTACTAAATGCCTCAAATAGGGCGCAAGATATCGCACAACCCATTGGGAGGACCCTGTCCACATAAAAGGCCCCGTCAAACTGCATACCCAACATGTCAAAATCTTCGGGATGTATTGGCAGTAGCCTGAAGGCTGAGTGGATGTCGCATTTCACCAACTCCGCTCCTTTGCCACACCCTCTGACCAGTTTTATGGCATCGTCCACCGATGCATAAACTACCCTGGTATCCTCTGGTGCAATGAAATCATTGACAGATGTACCCTCCGGCTATGACAAGTGGTGGATCAGGCGAAACTCACCTGGTGCCTTCTTTGGCACTACCCCTAAAGGGGAAATCATGAGAGTTTGACTTGGCCATTCATAAAAAGGCCCTGCAGATCTGCCCAAGGACACCTCCTTATCCAATTTGCTCTTCACAACTTGTGGCATTTCCTTGGCAGACCGCAAATTGTCTGCCCACCGCCTCGTACAGGGACCTTGATAGCTGACACAAAAACCCTCTTGAAAACCCCATACTAGCTTACAAGCCGTGGCCCTGTCAGGATATGTATGGAGCCAGGGGAGGAAAAACGCCAACTTAATTGGCGTAAGAGCCCTTTGGTGCAGGGTTGCCCGGTATGCCTCTGCCTTTGGTCGCTCTCCATTGCTCCGCTGGGCTGGAGAGGGAAAAACATTGTGTAACCGGGTGACGCCCCCCACATTTGAAGCAATCTTGTTTAAACTTGCATGGTTGTCTGGAACAAAAACCTTTATTAAAGTTCCAGCAAGCTCCTGTCATGGGAATTGGGGTTCGTTGACCCACACCCGCCCCTCCTTGGACAGGACGGGCCTGAAGCGTCTTATAAACCACAGGCAGGCTGCTGGCGGTATGCGTAGACGCAGTGGACTGTGACGACGCCATCCACTGTATCCATAATTCTGGTTCTACATACCCCCATGGCTCATCAGGATTGACACTCACCCTTGCCCTGAACTCCTCGTCATAGCTCAACCAAGCAAAGCCACTGAAATGCATCTGTGCTTTCCTTATGATATCCATATATTTGAAAAGTGCTATGGCACCATCCGGGAACTTCTCACAGTACAGTACACAGTACATACTTGCGAAGATTAAAAATGCCAAAGTCCAATTGTCCATTGTAATTGGAACCCTTGGTCTCCGTGCTAGCTCCCATTCGGAGTGTCCAGAACTGAAAAATCGCCCACCCCTATGGACTTACACGTAGGGGCTCCACCAAAACCCAAACCATCTCCCCAAACCGACCACCATTGCCCCTTGCCTCTTCCTTTTGCCCCCAAAGGCTGCGAAACCTTTCGGGCCCCTCGACCACGTGCCGACACTTGCCGCCCTTCTTGGTGTTCACCACCAGTCGCCGATCCTGTAAAATCTAAATGGAAAGAGGGGTTGCGCCTCTCCTGCGCCCCCTTCCCCTCCCTCTCACGCTGCTCACCTCTGCCTCCTGAATCTCCCCGTCTTCCCATTCATCCATGTCTTCATCATAATCGAGCTCCAAAACATCCTCCTCACCCATCTCCAACCTGTTGTCAACACAACCACTCATCAACTTATAATTCAATGAAAGTTCCTCTTGCCCCTCATGGGGCACACCATCTCTGCACTGACCTCGATCCTGCGATGTATAGAAGGCCGCCGAAGACCCCTCTAATGCTTGACCTACGTGCAGAGGCCGTGTTTTGCCCCATCACCTTCTTTCTGCCAGTCTCAAACACTGGCATTGACATTCCACACCATTCGTGGCCGTGTGCGCCACCAGCACTCATTGCGCTGCCTAAACCTCCGGCCTCAACAGCCTCCTGACCCCTCCCACTCTCCACTTGTGGTACCCAAACCCAACTGCCCCTGCCTGGTGCCTGCTGCAGGGGCCCCATGTTCCCTGCACTCTCTGCCAGCCTCTTCAATTGCCTATCTCCTGCCCCAGCGACCGCCGGGTCTATGCATAATTGGGCCCACCTTTCCTCTGTTTCCACTATGTGGCGCTGTTCCCTTATTCTGGACTCCAAGTCCCAAGCCTCACTCATGTCAAACCTGCCTTGCCTGGGTCCCCCATATTCCAACCCCACTGTGGCCGCCCGACTCCGCACCCCTCAGCCTTCTTAGTCTGCCCAGTGCCTGGCTTGGCTTTGCCCCGGCCACCACCCTGCTTGGAGCTCTTGCCCTTCTTTTTAACTGGTGGCACATTGGTTCCTACCATGTTTGCACCATCCTTGAGAAGGGACAAATCCATGGGGGCCACCTCTACACTGGGCCCTGGCAACTCCTGAGCCCCCTGTTCAACAAGTGGAGTCCCCTCCACAAATAGCTGCTCCTGTGGGTCGTCATTTGCCCCCTCCTGTTGTTCCCCCCCACTCCTCAATGGGCTCTGCCTCGGTAAAATGGCCCTCCCCCTCCTCTATGTGGTTGGTGGGGGTGGACGTGCCTCGCACCCGCCCCACCGCCGCTTTTTTTGGCTTTTTAGCCCTTTCAGGGGAAGAACATGCGGCCACAACTGCTGCTACCCGGCTAGACGTGCAGCGTGTCGGCCCCACCATACGACCCAGGCCTGGTCCAAAACCCCAGGTCTGAAAAGGTCGGCTCGGCCGGCTTCGCCTAAAACGCGAAGCGCGGCCTTTACTGCCTCAGCGTCATGGCTGGTTGCCATGACGCTGATGCAGGCTAATCCTGACTGCCTTAACAACCCAGTCGGCAAAGGTGCAAACCAATGCCCAACCGCAGCGCCGAGTGATGGACTTGCCTCGTGTCAATGCGCAACCTAAAGATCGGACTTGCCTGCAGTGAAAAGAAAACAATCCTCCCTAAGGACCGGCCCAAAATTCTAACCGTCCGATGAGCGCGGAAAAGAGGCCGGTCCCTTCCCCCACACCCTTTTTAACTCCTTCCCTGAAAACCAACCCCACCTACCTGCCGCCTATCCCGTCCCACGTCATCACTTTCCTCTCCCGAAAGTACCAGCGGAGAGACTGGAGCGAGTCTCTCTCTCCGCGGGCCCCTCCATTCTGCCACAGCTTTGCTGCGTTGCCCTGCTGAAGGAGATCTGACTTCCAGAAGAGTTTCTAAGTCCAAACGTAGAGAGTTTCCTCAGGATGGATACCAAGCAGCAATCCATCAATGTCAAAGCCTTCCTGGGCAAAGACTTCATACTTCACCCATTCAGACAGCACCAGGATCAACAACCCGCTGTCCTCAAGTCCTGCTTTGGAACCAGTCCGGAGGTAAACATTCCACAGGGATAAATCTAGCCCCTGTATCCAATCTAAGCTCCATCGCAGTCATCCTTAACATGTGACTTTAACCCAGTCTAGCTTGACATGTAACCATAGTCGGTAATTTTTAGTGCTATTTTTAGATTCAAACTTAAAAAAAGAATGTCTCTGGTTCTACTGATTGGATTTTTGCTGTTTTGTTGTCATTATGTTTATTTAAACATATTCAATTTGTCTAAATTGGTTTGGCCTGGAATTTTTCATGTGTTGTTTTTTTTTTACTGTATTCCTGTTTGAGTACTGCATAAATACTTTACACTTTGCCTATAAGTTAAGCCTGGCTGCTTTTGTGCCAAGCTACCAGAGGGACAAGTATAGGTTTCTTTAGTAACTTTTGTGATCACCCTAACAGGGATTGTCCAATTTCTTACAAAGATCATTTTTTTTAAATTGAGACTGTGGGGTTCTTAATGGCTCAAAATACTCCAGCCTATATTCCTTGTGCACTAGTCATTAACCCCTTGGCTGCCAGGCCTTTTCCCCCTCAGGTGCCAGGCCTTTTTTGGGCTATTTGGGGCAGTTCACGCTTAGGCCCTCATAACTTTTTGTCCACATAAGCTACCCATGCTGAATTTGCATCCTTTTTTTTCAACATCATAGGGATTCTAGAGGTACCCAGAGTTTGTGGGTTACCCTGAAGGAGACCAAGAAATTATCCAAAATACATTGAACATTTTGATTTTTTTTTGATATGGGAAAAAAGGGCTGCAGATGCAGGCTTGTGTTTTTTTTTTCCCGAAAATGGCATCAAAGGGTTTGCAGTGCTAAAATCACCATCTTCACAGCTTTCAGGAACAGGCAATTTGGCATTTTACTGGGGCATACCTCTTTTTAACTATTTTTGGTGCTTTTAGCCTCCTTTCAGTTAGTGACAGAAATGGGTATGAAACCAATGCTGGATCCCGGGAAGCAAAACATTTCTGAAAAGTAGACAAAAATCTGAATTTAGCAAGGGGTCATTTGTGAAGATTCTACAAGGTTTTCCTACAGAAAATAAGTGCTTAAATGAAAAAATATTGAAATTGAAGTGAAAAAAACAGCCAATTCTCTCCACGTTTTACTCTGTAACCTTTTTCTGCCATGTCAGATTTTCAAAAGCAATATACCGTTACGTCTGCTGGACTCTTCAGGATGCCGGGATATGTAGGGCTTGTAGTTTCAGCAAGAACCCTAGGTACCCCAAGCCAATAAATGAGCTGCACCTTGCAATGGGTTTTCATTCTATACCAGGTATACAGTAATTAATTTGGTGAAATATAAAGGGTATAAAATCGGTATCAAGGAAACCTTTGTATTTCCAAAATGGGCACAAGATAAGGTGTTGAGAAGCAGTGGTTATTTGCACATCTCTGAATGCCGGGGGGCCCATACTAGCATATGAATTACAGGGCATTTCTCAAATAGACAGCTTTTTTACACACTGTCTTACATTAGGATGGAACAAATGTAGAGAAAGATAAGGGGCAATAACATTTGTTCTGCTATTCTGTGTTCCATTAAGTCTCCCGATAAAAATGGTACCTCACTTGTGTGGGTAGGCCTAGTGCCCACAACAGGAAATGCCCCAAAACACAATATGAACACATCACATTTTCCCAAAGAAAACAGAGCTGTTTTTTGCAAAGTGCCTAGCTGTGGATTGTGGCCTCTAGCTCAGTTAGTACCTAGGGAAACCTACCAAACCTGTGCATTTTTGAAAACTAGACACCTAGGGGAATCCAAGATGGGGTGACTTGTGGGACTCTCATCGGGTTCTGTTACCCAGAATCCTTTGCAAACCTAAAAATTTGGCAAAAAACACTTTTCCTCACATTTCAGTGACAGAAAGTTCAGGAATCTGAGAGGAGCCACAAATTTCCATTCACCCAGCCTTCACCCAAGTCTCCCGATATAAATGGTACCTCACTTGTGTTGGTAAGCCTAGTGCCCACAACAGGAAATGTCCCAAAACACAACGTGGACACATCATATTTTCCCAAAGAAATCAGAGCTGTTTTTTGCAAAGTGCCTAGCTGTGGATTTTGGCCTCTAGCTCAGCCGGCACCTAAGGAAACCTACCAAACCTGTGCATTTTTGAAAACTAGACACCTAGGAGAATCCAAGATGGGGTGACCTGTGGGGCTCTCACCAGGTTCTGTTACCCAGAACCCTTTGCAAACCTCAACATTTGGCAAAAAAAACACTTTTTCCTCACATTTCGGTGACAAATAGTTCTTGAATCTGAGAGGAGCCACAAATGTCCTTCCACCCAGCATTCACCCAAATCTCCCAATAAAAATGGTACTTCACTTGTGTGGGTAGGCCTAGTGCCCATGATAGGAAATGCCACAAAACACAAAGTGGGCACACCACATTTTCCCTAAGAAATCAAAGCTATTTTTTGCAAAGTGTCTCGCTGTGGGTTTTGGCCTCTAGCTCAGCTGGCACCTAGGGAAACCAATCAAACCTGTGCATTTTTTTAAACTAGACACCTAGGGGAATCCAAGATGGGGTGACTTGTGGGGCTCTCACCAGGTTCTGTTACCCAGAATCCTTTGCAAACCTCAAAATGTGGCTAAAAAACACTTTTCCCTCACATTTCGGTGACAAAAAGTTCTTGAATCTGAGAGGAGCCACAAATGTCCTTCCACCCAGCATTCACCCAAATCTCCCGATAAAAATGGTACTTCACTTGTGTGGGTAGGCCTAGTGCCCATGATAGGAAATGCCACAAAACACAACGTGGGCACATCACATTTTCCCTAAGAAGTCAAAGCTGTTTTTTGCAAAGTGCCTCGCTGTGGGTTTTGGCCTCTAGCTCAGCTGGCACCTAGGGAAACCAATCAAACCTGTGCATTTTTGAAAACTAGACACCTAAGGGAATCCAAGATGGGGTGACTTGTGGGGCTCTCACCAGGTTCTGGTACCCAGAATCCTTTGCAAACCTAAAAATTTGTCAAACAAACACCTTTTCCTCACATTTTGGTGATAGAAAGCTCTGGAATCTGAGAGTAGCCACAAATTTCCTTCCACCCAGCGTTCACCCAAGTCTCCCGATAAAAATGGTACCTCACTTGTGTGGGTAGGCCTAGTGCCTACAACAGGAAATGCCCCAAAACACAACATGAACACATCACATTTTCCCAAAGAAAACAGAGCGTTTTTTTGCAAAGTGTCTGTGGATTGTGGCCTTAAGCTCAGACGGTACCTAAGGAAACCTACCAAACCTGTGCATTTTGAAAACTAAACACCTAGGGGAATCCAAGATAGGGTGATTTGTGGGGCTCTCACCATGTTCTGTTACCCAGAATCCTTTGCAAACCTCAATGTCTGGCAAAAAAAAACACTTTCTCCTCACATTTTAGTGACAGAAAGTTCTGGAATCTGAGAGGAGCCACAAATGTCCTTCCACCCAGCTTTCACCCAAGTCTCCCGATGAAAATGGTACTTCACTTGTGTGGGTAGGCCTAGTGCCCGCAACAGGAAATGCCCCAAAACACAACATGGACACATCACATTTTCCCAAAGAAAACAGAGCTGTTTTTTGCAAAGTGTCTAGCTGTGGATTGTGGCCTTAAGCTCAGACGGTACCTAGGAAAACATACCAAACCTGTGCATTTTGAAAACTAGACACCTAGGGGAATCCAAGATGGGGTGACTTGTGGGGCTCTCACCAGGTTCTGGTACCCAGAATCCTTTGCAAACCTAAAAATTTGGCAAACAAACACCTTTTCCTCACATTTTGGTGATAGAAAGCTCTGGAATCTGAGAGTAGTCACAGATTTCCTTCCACCCAGCGTTCACCCAAGTCTCCCGATAAAAATGGTACCTCACTTGTGTGGGTAGGTCTAGTGCCTACAACAGGAAATGCCCCAAAACACAACATGAACACATCACATTTTCCCAAAGAAAACAGAGCTGTTTTTTGCAAAATGTCTGTGGATTGTGGCCTCTAGCTCAGCCGGCACCTGAGGAAACCTACCAAACCTGTACATTTTTTAAAATTAGACATCTAGGAAAATCCAACATGGGGCGACTTGTGGGGCTCTCACCAGGTTATGTTACCCAGAGCCCTTTGCAAACCTCAAAAGATTTGCAAAAAAAAAACTTTTTCTTCAAATTTCGGTGACAAAAAGTTTTGGAATCTGAGAGGAGCCACAAATTTCCTTCGACCCAGCATTCACCCAAGTCTCCCAATAAAAATGGTACCTCACTTGTGTGGGTAGGCCTAGTGCCCATGACAGGAAATGCCCCAAAACATAACGTGGACACATCACATTTTCCCAAAGAAAACAGAGCTGTTTTTTGCAAAGTGCCTAGCTGTGGATTGTGGCCACTAGCCATAGCCGGTTCCTAGGGAAATCTACCAAACCTGTACATTTTTGAAAACTAGACACATAGGGGAATCCAAAATGGGGTGACTTGTGGGGCTCTCACCAGGGTCTGTTACCCAGAATCCTTTGCAAACCTCAAAATGTGGCTAAAAAACACTTTTCCCTCACATTTCAGTGACAGAAAGTTCCGGAATCTGAGATGAGACACACATTTCCTTCTACCCAGTGTTCTCCCAAGTCTCCTGATAAAAATGGTACCTCACTTTTGTGGGTAGGCCTAGTGCCTGCGAAAGGAAATGCCCCAAAACACTATGTGGACACATCAAAATTATCAAATACAAAACTACCTGTTTTGCAGGCGAATGACACCTGCATTTTTGGTCCTAGGCTTAGCAGCCATATAGGGATGCCTACCAAACATAAGCATTTCTAAATACTAGGCACCTGAGGGAGTCCAGGGAGGTGTGACATACGTGGATACCCTAGTGTTTTCTTACCCAGAATCCTCAGCAAACCTAAAACTTTGGCCAAAAAACACCTTTTCCTCACATTTTGATGACAGAAAGCTCTGAAACCAGAGAGGAGCTACAAATTTCCTTCCACCCAGCGTTCCCCCAAGTCTCCCAATAAAAATTATACCTCACTTGTGTGGGTGGCCCAGGTGCCTGCAACAGAAAAAGACCAAAAACCTGTAGAGATTGAGGGGATAGCACAGCGAGTTGATAAGCACATATTTTTCTTTTATACATCTTTAGGCTGACTCTGCTTTGGGGACCAACACAAGTGAGGTATCATTTTACTTGGGAGACTGAGGGGAATGCCGGGTGGTTGGAAATTTGTGCGGGAGCGGTGATCCAACAAAGAAAAGTCAGGAAAATATGCTTTTTTAAGCCAATTTTGAGGTTTTCATTGGAGTCTGGGTAAGAAAATGTTGGGGGATCCACGCAAGCCACACCTCCCTGGACTCCTTGGGATGTCGAGTTTTAAAAAATGTCTAGGTTTGGTAGGTTTCCCTAGATGAAGGCCGCACCCGGGACCAAAAACTTAGCTGCCCCCCTAAACACAGGTAGTTTTGTAATAGATCATTTTGATGTGTCCATGTACTTCTGTGATGTTACAAACACTAAAATTGTGAAAAGACACACACTTAGGTTATGTCAAAAACTCACCCACCACCAAAGTTGGTGGCATGCTTCATCATCAGGGTCCCACCCGAGACACCTAGCGTGTCACATGTGTGCTGCGACGCCTGATTACAGGGGAGCAGGTTTTGCCATTTTTACCACACTTACTGGTTGGATTTGGCATGAGGGTGAGTGATGGTTCAGTAGATCAAATTTTATTAACAAGAGATTTCACAAAAATGAAATGCACTGTTAATAACAGAAAGGCCAAAAAACTGAACCAATGACTCACAGCTTGTGAGCTGTAAAGCCGCGACAAGGCACCAACCGCTTTACAGTCCATCCACACACCTTTCATACATGACATGTACAAGGCCATTCATGCCGCCAGCCACGGGCCCAGAACATTACAACACTCGCATCGACAGACAGTGTCACTCAAGGGCTCATCACTTTCATATGCCCATATGCCTGATACAGCAATCACACCAGCTGATGGGAGTGTGTGGAGTGGCATTTGGCTGGTACTGCCAGCCAAGCACCGCTCCACACACACTGCCAGCCAAGCGTCACCCCATGCACACCGCCAGCCAAGCGCCACTCTACGCACACCGCCAACCAAGCGCCACTCCACACACATCGCCACTCCACACACACCAGCAGCCAAGCGCCACTCCACCCACATCACCAGCCAAGCGTCTCTCCACACACACCGCCAGCCAAGCGCCACTCCATGCACACCATCACTTTTTTTTTGTTTTTTAACAACAAATAAATCACTAACTAATAATAAATAAGTACAAAACTGCAAACACAAAAGCTCTAACTGAATACATGACAATAATGCCAAAAGTGAAACTGAACATAGGAAGATATATAAAACTGCAGTTTACGCTCACAGTAGTTCCCAGTAATTCTTCTGTGTGTGGTAACTCCTGAAACAGCCTGCCACACACAGCCCAGGCTTTGAAGGACAATCCGGGCAGTGCATCCAGCTTTCCCTCCGGATACCTCTCCGGGCACAGACTCTACATTTCTTAGAGGGAAAGTCTTTTTTGGGAGTGGGAGGAATCTGATCAGGAAAGTGGTGATCTTTCAATCTAGCCACATCCGCCACAAATGCTTCTCTAGGAACTCCTGCATGATCCACCATAACAAGGCTCTCTATCACTGACTCCTATAATTTAACAAATTTCATCCTTGATGCAGGGGAACAATCCTTAAACACAATAAAAGCATTAAAATTTGCTAGATTAAACAAATGAATAGCCAACTTTTTATACCACATGTAAGACTGTGTAGGTTTCCAACCTCTGAACTACTCTATCGACACCACTCATGTGCTTATTGTAATCTAAAATGCACACAGGTTTGCGCACTTCAGCAACAGCCACAGGTGAAGTACTCTCATCATGGATGGTAGCTAGCATGTACACATCCCTCCTGTCTACAAATTTCAGAGCTGGAAGCTCATAATTCCGCAACGCACTGTACTGTCCCCTCTCCAGCTTTTTACAGACAAGCTCCCTTGAATAGCTTCCGGTTAGAGCGGATTGTGCCACAAGCAACAGTGTCCACTCTGAACAACTCCTTGAACAACTGAACTCCGGTTTAGAAGTTATCTACATACAAATGGTGACCTTTGTTAAACAGTCATCTACCAAGTATCCACACAATTTTCTCACTAACTCCAACAGTGGGCGGACAACCAGGGGGGTCAATACTGAAATCCCTACCAGTGTAGACCCAGAAATTATAAACATATCCTGTACTACTTTCAGAAAGCACTTACAACTTAATTCCATACTGTGCCCTCTTGCTAGGAGTGTACTGCCTAAAAACAAAACGACCCTTGAACAGGACCAAAGACTTGTCCACACTTTTTTCTTTGCCTGGCACATATACCTCTGAAAACTGATCTACAAAATGATCAAGGACAGGCCTAATCTTAAAAAGATGGTCACAATCGGGGTGATCTCGTGGCAAGGCTAAAGCATTGTAAACAAAATGCAGCATCCGAAGAAGAAGCAAATACTAATTACGAGTCATGGTTGCAGGAAATATAGCTGTTGCCATCAAGGGACTAGTAGACCAATAAGAAGCCAGTGACGGCTTTCTTACCAACCCCATCAAAAATGTCAAATCCAAGAACTTTTTCATCTCTTCCAAATTTCTGGGAATCCAATGGGCAGCTTTAGACGGAGGCCTAAGTCTGGCAGTGTTGTCCTTCAAATACTGCTCTGCATACAAATTAGTCTGCTCAACAATCTCTTCCAAAAATACAATGTCCATAAACAACTCAAAGAAATTGACTGGCAAAAGGTTTTCTGTATTCTCTCTACAGCCTGGGAGACTAGTAAAGGCAGGCGACTGTGGTTGCTCCATGTTTGGGGCAACCCAGGTGACAGGTCTTCCAATGGGAAGCCTTTCAGCCGTTGGCTGCTGCAACATTGGCACATCGATGTCCTCCACAAAAACAGGCCCTTCATCTGCAATGAGAGTGGCTTCCGCATCAGAAGGCTCCTCTTGGACAGAAAACTCACTGCCAGAATCTCTCTCTTCCTCCTCTGCCTCAGATGCAGAGTCCGTCTCATAATCATGGTCAGAAGATGACTCAAAAAGCATGCAAACAACCTGCTGAGCGGTTACTCTGCGGCTAGCCATGATCCTTTCTAAGAGGAGAACCGTGACAAATGCACCAACAACAACCAGCACTGTCTAAAAGAAGTAATAAACAAAGTGTGGCTTTATCACAAAGAGTTATGTACTCAAAAACTACACCACTCACTTGCCTGAAAGAGCTAGACTCAACAGCAACTACTCTGCACAGACACAGCAATCACCAATGATAACCCACTAAAAATAAAAAAGAAAAGCAAATAAGACAACACAAACATCGTTGTGCACAAACCTAAGAACAATTTCACACACAATCCTGGATTTTAGTACACCACCTACAAACATGTCATTCATGCATGGCAACAATACTTGGTTGGAATAAATTTACTTACCTAAAACATGCAAGGGAGCAGAAAAGGCCACCAGTACTGTGCTGAATCCTTTGCCCTCTTCTTCCCTCGACGTGCTGGAAGCAAATGGCTTCCAGCGCGTCGGGCGGCCCGTAATGATTTTAGCGTGCGATTGCGCGCTGATGTCATTAGATGGGGTTGCGGGGGCGGGAGTGGAAGGGGAAGCGATTCTCCTTCCAGCCCTGCCCTGGGGGTTGGGAGGGAGGCCCTCGGGGAAGTGCTAGTGCTTCCCCCGAGGGCCGGGTGCAGGACTTAACAGTTACGTCCTGGGCACCCGAGCGGTGCTGCCCAGAACGTAACTGTTACATCCGAAGCACCTGAGGGGTTAAAACTAAGATGTAAACAAGCTTTGGCAAAGCTAATAGGCCCCACCCTTTGGCTTTGCCAATGCTTTTATGACACTTCTTTTCAACAGTTCAACGCCAGAAAGACCTTTATTTAGGGCATCATCACCAGCACACTTGACTACGGGAACACTCTCTACATAGGAATCACCTCACCTCTCCTGAGGAGACTACATACAATGCAAACCTCATCAGACAGACTTATGCTCGACCTCCCCAGATGAACCCACATCACAGCCCACCTCTAAAAGCTACACTGGCTCACGTTCCAGAAGAGATGCCAATACAAGTTGCTGACCCACGTATACAAATCTCTGCACAACGAAGGACCAGTATAAATCAACAAACGCATGACATTACACCAACCGGTCAGACTCTTTCGGACTGCCTCCCTCTTCCTCACAGACACTTCCCGGATATGTAGAGTCAACGGCAGAGGAAGCTCCTTCTGACACCTGGTGGCCAAAGGTTGGAACGACCTTCCCTGGCACTTCCGGTCCACATCATCGCTCCAGTAATTCAGGAAAGAACTCAAGACCTGGCTGTTTCAATGAACAGTCCACCACAAAGCATCTAGCAACTCCCCAGTGCCTTGAGACCCTCACAGGTGATTTGCCACACTTTACAAATATCTGATTGATTGTCCTAACTCAATGAAGGACAAGCATGTCCTCATGCAAGTGCACATATGCATCATGACACTACTGCCCCAGCTTAATGATGTATATGCACGCATGTGTCACCATAATGGCACACACATGCATCTTGCGGAGGCCAGTTAGGCTTCTTTAATTTAACATTCTAAGATGGCATCTGCTAAAATGCATTTACAGAAAGAAACTGCCTGGCAGCACTTTACTGTTCCTGAGCCACTCCTAAGAAGTTTAAAAAAATGTAATTAAAAAAAAAAGTGCGAGAGGGGGGAAGGAGACAATGGATGAGCTTAGGGGTAGGAGAGCAATATGGAGAGTGTGGGAGGGATGAGGGTTTGAATGCAAAGGGTAGAGGGAGACAGCAAGAAAATGTGCACTCCCATTGAATGTTAAAAGCAAATGAAAAGGTAGTTTCATGAATGCAAGAAGTGGAATAAAACAATGTATCCAATAAAAAAGATGGAAAAAAAGTCATGCTCCTTGAAGCACCAAACACAAGAAGAAGAAGCATACAAACAAGATTGGCAAGAACCCCTATCTATAATAAGCACTTCGTTTACCCAAAGCCCACTGTTATGTATTGGTATTTTACACAATAGATCTGCTGCTAAAGATGTGTATAGGCAAGACCTAAGGATTGTTGTCACTAGCAGAATCTAAGCCCAGCTTGCACTTGTTAATATTCAATTTGTTTAGCTTTTTGCATTAGTATTGTTGGTAATTGTCTGGAAAAAAACATGAACAAGCGTACATTTTAGCTGCAAACATTGTACTTGGGAAAGAAACATCTGCAAAAACAATTTGCTACTCTTTTTGCACACGGACTTGTGACCATATAACTCCGCAGTGCAGCATTTGCATCAGAAAAATAAGCTCATATAGTGACATATTGTCATACTTAGAGATTATAAATTTACAAAGTAAAAAAGATTATAAACAGGCAACAGACTCTCACACAGGGATTTGGGAATGTGGAAACATAATTATCCACCATGAATAAGAACATGGAACATGAACTGCCATCACTGACCTATGTAGGGAAATGGTGGCAGATCAGGCCCATGTAAGTCCATTGGCTGTCTAGCCACCACAACAACATGCCTGTCAAGATGCACTGTCACGCTCCAGGTTGAACTGAGACATTTTGCTGGAGATGTGGCCAGGCGACTAGGCCGCATTACTGCTGCTGTGGACCTCATTCATACGACATATCGAGTGTAAGCAGCATTTCCACCTCACATGCCCGCATCTGGCGTAGTAGCATTGCCCGCCAGACATCTGTGGACCAACCAGGTCACAGGCCAAGGTGGTCATAGCCATAGGAGGGTGTGATGTTATGTCTCTAGGTTTATCTTAAGGCACATGATTGGAATGTGTTAGGTGTTGTTACAAAAATGTTGTTTACTGCTTGGTATAAGCCACCATTTACATAATGCACTCCTGAGAGTAAAGGTTATTTTTTTTCCACAACCTGGCTATGTGTTTTTTACATTTGCGAGTGCAGTTATGGTTGGCACTTACCTGCCAAAGAAAGTAATGAGTTGCTATGTGATCCTGTCGCCATCTGCTCTCCATTGCGATGCTTCCTTCCCCAGGCTGTCGTAGTGGTGGCTCGTGCTCCTCATCCTCAAAATCTGTGTCATCTAGGGTGAGATGTAACCCATGTCTGGTTGCAATGTTGTGTAGGATATCACATGTCACCACAATCTTGCATGCAATCTCTGAGGCATATTGGAGTGCACCTCCACTTTTGTGCAGGCATCTAAAACGTGATTTCAACATGCCAAAGGTCCTTTCAATGACGGTTCTGGTGCGCCGATGTCCAATGTTGTAGCACCTCTCATTCTGATTAGGAGGTGTTAGGTATGGGGTGAGTATCCATGGCCTCAAAGCATATGCACTGTCTCTTGTGTAACAAAACAGCGAATATGAGCATGGCTTTATGTGGTTATGCACTGACAGGTATTTATGACATTGGTGTGTACGACACAGTACCTAATTCATATCCATCATCAAATTCCCCACGTTCTAGACGTTGGTGTATCCCACTGTACCTGAAAATGTATGCATCATGTGTGCTCCCTGGGTTTTTTGCCAGTATATCGGTTATGACATTATGGGCATCACATACCACCTGGATGTTGAGTGAGTGAGTACATTTCCTATTTCGGAAAACATATTCCAGATTTGCAGGAGGACATATGGTTAGATGTGTCCCGCCCACACACCTCGTTACATGCGGAAAGTTGGAAATTCTGTAGAATTCCAATTTGGTGTTGTGTATTTCCTCCGCATTCCTGTGGAGGTAAATGTATCTGCACATGTGTGCGAGTATGGCATCTAAGAACCATTTAAAGAATCGTGACAGGGCACTTTGGGACACCACACCAGCAACAGCAATCATCCCCTGGTAGCTACCCGAGGCCAAGAGGTGCAGTGAGCACAGCACTTGTATATGTGCGGGGGTGGAGCAGCTGCACAGGGTTTAGCTTTCTAGCTGACGTTTCAGCAGTTCAATGATCTCTAAGACTACTGTGCTGCTCAATCTATATTTCTCATATATTTCCTCCTCAGTCTATTGAAATATACCTGTGTATGTGGTCACAAGTGGAGGCTGTGAGAAGCACAGCAGTGCATAACTCCCAGTGGATTCATCCACAAGGTGATTGCATTCTGACAGCCACCTAAAAGCAGTGGATGGAAAGCATCCTGCAGGCAAACATTTCAATGGCTTCACCATCAGCGATGCATCGAGGAGTGCCAACACCACTAAGTATGTGGGCGCACAAGTCACCCAATCTTTTTCTCTTATGTCCATCCTCTGAAAGTCAATGTCTTTGGGACAGTGGGCTGTGGCAACTGTAAAGAGTGAAGCTTGATGAGCCACCTAGCAAGAATCCCTCATTTTAAAGTGATAACTTCATCATTCCAAGATTTACTGGGACATATATACTCTTCCCCCTCATCATCCATTGGACACACTGGCTGCTTCACTTAAAATATATATTTTTAAATTTCACTTAGTAGATTTATTATAAGGCATAAGCAACACAGAGCATAGTTGTTGGTCTGATACCAAGTTTGAATGTGTATACAGTGTTGAAGGATAGCCGCATAAGGGTGACCATTTTTCACCATAAATGCTGTATATTTCCATATCATGATGAAGAACTCTCAGTATGTTAGGGAGACATGACATGGACACTGGCAAGGAATACGTACTTTATAAGTAAAAGTAATCTGTTTACAGGATAAGGAGTTCATACAGTGTAAATTCCTGTTAATCAACCGCATATGTTTGTTTTGCAGGCGGTGACTGCTGAGTAGGGATGCATCCAGTCCCAGGAATAGTTGTGTACTGGTATCCTCCTCACCTGCATCATTGTCAGACGATGCCTTCTACGCTCACGCGTGGCTGGCTATTACCCATCTGTGGACCAGGAGTCAGGTTCACACCCTCATTGTCCACATCTGTGTCCTCTGTTGTTTCAGGTGCATTGTGAAAAATGATTGGTGTGTTGCACTACTCAGACGAAATGCTGAATGCCTCCTCTGCTGCCATGGTGGCATCATCACCTCCTCCCACACTGGGGTCATCAGTGGATACCTGAGGGAGACCTGTGGGACACAGGGGATACACTGTCAGTGCCTTTCTGATGTGTGGCTTATCAAAATAAAGGTTCATCAAAATTTGGACTACTGTACTACATTACCCATAATGCACTAAACTTGACGTGGACTTATAGGCATGGAAATAGTTGGATGATGCATGCTTTTGTGAACTGTGGTTGTGTGCATGGTGCCTTGAAAAAGTGTGAATAAGTGAGATGTGCTACTCACTTTTGGAGGTTCCTGGTGCTGAACTGTCCAGGTCCCCAATTCCAACAATAGCCTCTGGCTCCAGTGTGGTCTCTACCATACTCCCAATTGCTGTGGGTGGTGGTACTGTGGATGATCCCCCACCTGTTCCCTCACCTGTTCCATGCGCCACCTTATTAATGTTTTTGTACCCATACAACTCTACCCCATACGGGGCACTTCTTCATCACCAAACATTATATGAATAGTATAAAAGAGGCTTAATTAGTCCTGTGGAATAAGAAGACAGCACAGCTAACACCAAGTTCTTTCGCACGTGAACTTGATCCTCAAACTTCCCACCCTTCCCTCCCCCTCCCCTGTGCGTGCCCCCGTGCAATCCATTTCCTATATAGTGTCATCATGTATCCAGCCATATGGAAGGTCCTGTGTGTAGCTCAATAGGTACATGGTCAGGAGCATGGGTTTTTCCCTGAGTATAACCCCAGGGAAGGTGCTTGTTATTTATCTAATCTTGGTTTCATAAAGGTATCTGCAGGGATGAGCTAAGTCTCTTTTGGCATCAGGTGGTCCGGGTGACGCAAGTTGTCTACTAATGTCTCCCATGCTCAGGCCATCTCAATGGTGCCCTGCCCTGTCTTGACCTCTCGAAGTATTATTTCACCCTCGTATCCCACCCACTTGAAGAGCTCTCCCTTCCAACCAACAAGCCAGGCCCCTTCTGGTGATTTCCAGTGTCTGTAATTTCACGTTTAGTGAGTATGAGCACCAAATCCTGGAGCTTACTCGTAGCTCTGGTCTTCGCAGTACGCAGAAACCAACTCAGCAAGCAGTGTGCCGGAGTGTACCGCACTTCTCTCTCAGTTAGCTCGCCTAACATACTTATTATCTCCTACCAATAAGTATGCAATTCGGGGCAGCTCTAAAATATGTGATGGAATTCAGCCCCTATTTCTCTGCACCTGGGGCAGTGCGCAGTTCCTATATTGTAATACCTATTAATTCTTTCGGGTGTGAGGTATGCCCTGTGTAGTACATAAAAACTAACAAGTTTAAACCTAGATTTTGGGATGTTTTGGGGATGCGCTTTAGGATAACCTCCCAGTCCTTGTCTGATATAGCAACCTCCAAGTTTGTCTCCAACCTGACCCTCAGCGCTTCTAGGGGTAAGGAGATATCTTGTCGCAGTCTGCTTATAAGCATGTCACTGCCTTGAAAGTCCCTGAAGAGGTAACTACATATTGGCAGCATTTCATGTGCATCAGCTTCGCTGTTTCTGCTTGCCAGTGTTGTCTAATAGCCACAGTTACTGCCCCATGTAAGAGGCACTGGCCCTGAGGGAGTTTATGTTGCTGCCAGAACTCCTCGAACAGGAGAAGCTCATTGTCCTAGAAAAGGGCCCCTACTGTTGTTGCCCCTGCTGCTATCCAGTCCGTGAGGCCCCGCCAGTCCCCTCTGTGGGCAAGCTCTGACAGGAATTTAATTGAGAGATCAGGGGAATAGTGGTCTTGCAGACATGTTTTCTGCAGGCTGCTAGTTCAACAGTGACATAAGAGGTAAATCATGGTTGTCATCTGCATTAGCACCCGGGATCCTCAATAAACCTCAGCTAGTGCATGCCAGTCATGAGTAGAGGGTGGTATTTCCCATCCTGCGCCAAGCCTACCCGCCACCCATTGGGTGAAGACCTGGAGCGTCGCCGTCAAGTAGTATTTTTTTAAATCGGGCACAGCCAGGCCTCCCTCCAGCATTGGTAGCTGAAGGGTATTCAAGGCTACTCTCCTCTGGCCTGATCCCCAATGGAAACTCATGATGATCTTATCAATGTCTCTGAAGTGCCCCTCAGGGACCCCCACTGGCAATGTAACAAATAGTATCGCAGCCTAGGGAGGGCAACCATCTTTAAGAGTGCCACTCTCCCAGCCACTAACAATGGGAGAGTTCCCCAGAGGTTCGCGCTGGTCCGTACAGTGCATATAGCCTGTCCTGCTTTCCTTCTCTTATCTTATGACAGAGCTTACAAAACCTCTCTGGAATGCACTTCTGAGTTTAAAGAAGACATTTATTGTTATTGTTACTTCACCACGAGGTTCCTGAGAGACTAAATTAGTAGATTGGAAGCACACGTTCAAAAGTAGTCGCAGCAATGAAAGCAAAATATATCAAAGTACTTCTCAGTTGCAATGTACACAGCAAATACATGTGATTATATTATAGCATAACTTCAAAGCAAAGCATAAAAGTCAAAATTGCATCACCGTAGGGCTGTAGGGCCTATCCCTCTGCTCCATCTTTCTGGGGCTTCAAGTTGATGACTCCGGTTCAACTGCGAGAAAGAGATTTTCTACCCAAACGGGGATAGGCAACTGACGTCCGTTCCTGTCTGAAGTCAAGATATTTTCTCTTTCTCTGTTGTCCAGAGCCATCCTTAAAAGCAAACTCAGTGTGAGAACCGAATAAACTTGGAGAGTGGCCAATTCTCCAGAATTCACTGGTTCTCAGACTGGATTGAGAGGTAAACACAAAATCTACTCGCTCTTATCAGCTAGGGTCTGGCGTGAAAAACAAAGCTTGGTCTATCATGTGGAAAAACACAGTTTGGAAAAACACAGCTCATCTGCAATGTCTCAAGTGCAATGTCTAACTCCACGTTAAAGCCAATAGGCAGCTAACCTACATACCAAATGTAATGTCTAATGTCCTGCTAAAGCCAATAGGCTGCTAACCTGAATAATGTGCTACTGGTGAACATTGAGCAACTAATATGCGCAGTGGTGAAACACAAAGTCATTGGTCAAACACAATTAATAGCATCACACTCCACCCTATGACCAATGAATTTGTGTTCACATACCTCTTATTTCAAACAAAAAACAAAAAAACAAAAACATCAACACAAAAAAAAAAACATTATATGCAAATCAGATTTGAATGATAAAAGCAATCACTGTAAAGCAATGTAAGTGGATTAACATATTGATCTCATAACCTTTCACATCAGATACATCTACAATGAAAAGACTGAAGCTTATATACTCTGATTGGGATAATAACTGATTGAACAGTGTCTCTAAAACAGCGAGTGGTTGTAGCATGAGTTCTACTCATGTAAAGGTACACGGTCCACCTGAAAGGTTTGATGGAATGTAAGCGAAAGTCAGAGTTCCACACAGACAGTTAACCGATAAGGTTGCTTAATTCCAGTGGAAAAATGTAATCAAACAAGTTGAACTTGAACTGAAGGCACCAGTTGCGCAAAATGGATCCATAGGGTTTTTACTTTAATCAATCAGGTTCAGGTTGGGGGTTTGGTCCCTCCCCCAACCCCACACACACCCCCCCGAAGGGAGGCCACACAGCCCACTCATGGTCAGTGGTGAGTCGTGGTACGATCTGCAAAAGAAAAAAGTATGACTTTTCTTGCAAATAACATTTGTCATCTGAAATGTGCCCTTCTTCTTCCTTTCCTTGTTTTACAATCAGCAGGACGTTTTTGGGGCCCTTTGTTATAATTTCTGCAGGTTCTGGAGGGTCATTTGGGGATTCAACCCAAACCTTAGCACTGGGGTTTTTATCTGCTGCACCACAGCTTCCCTTTCCTTGCACTGTCAGAAGGGCTGGGGCAGACTCCTTCTTTACCAAACCTCCATTCACTGCACTTCTGACAAGTTGGGCAATTCCGTCTCCAATCTGTATAAATAAATCAGATTATTATCTAGTTATCAGCATAATTTTGATTTCTCCTTGGTAATCTGCAGCAATCACTCCCCCTAAAACCTGATCAATTTGCCATATCTGTCCTGGTATCTTTCCTCTCTCCAACTGATCTTTGACTGTTTGTAGGACAGATCGCTGTTGTGCGTGCTGACAAATAGGACATTGCAAAATCACAGTTTTTATCAAATCTAAGGGAATGTGCATCTCTCTAATCTCTGCCCACCTGTAAGTGGCTTTTTCTGCCAGATGTCCACATTTCTGGTGCACCCACTTAGCCATCCCCACTAAGTCAGAATTATGGGTGGACACTTCAGACTCTGAGGCCCATATTTATACTTTTTAGCGCCGCATTTGCATTGTTTTTTTACGCAAAATCGGCGCAAAATACAATGGTATTTTGTAAGTTTGCGCTGATTTTGTGTAAAAAAATTACGCAAATGCGACGCTAAAAAAAGTATAAATATGGGCCTGAATTTTTCTCTTTAACATCTGCAAGGGAATTGAACCAGTTAGGTACAAGCCATGTGGAAAACCAAACGGCTAAACCATTGGCAGTGAACCAAGAATCAGTGTAAAAATGACACATCTCAAGCAGCTCTTGCTTTAAAGTCTGACACACATTGTACAAATCTGAATCAATAGTCAAACAAACATGCTTTTTATCCTCAGGGGACACAAATTCAAATGGTGCACTCAATTTCACTGGTGAGTCTTTTACCTGTGGTACTCCCTGCACCCTCTCCTCATCCTGAAAAGGGGCTTGTGACACCTGTTCATGTAGGGCTGCAGTGCCTCTAGCCCTATCTTGCATGTACCAGATCCAGTGTATGATACTAGCCTCCTGTGCCTGTCCTAAACTATGAGAGTTAGGTGAACTCATCACCCACAGCATGCTTGATATTTCAGGTTTCAGAATTACATTATCATTTAATGTCATTTGCTCAGTATGCACTAGAGCCCATTAACAAGTCAAAAGCTTACTCCAAAGATCCAGGGGCACTCTTGTCCTCCCCTGTTTCTGATTTACATGTAAATCAGTGTTTCCCTCTTGCACTGCGCAGAAACCTAAAGTCTGAATTATTTCATTTGCCAAATCAAAAGTGCGCAGCTGCTCATGTTTTTTCCTAGTTAGTTTGTACCAAAGTGTTAAGATTTCACTCAGATGAGGGCTATACTGTTTCCAAAAATCAAACAAGCTCATGAAACTCGGTGTCTCTTGCTTAGTGCAAATAGTAAAAAACTCTAAAATCTTTTGTTTTACTTGTGACAACATCTGTCTATTTTCTGGGTTCCACTGAATTCCCAGTAACTGCACATTTTGCGAAAGTACTTCTGCCTTGTCTGAATTAATTTTACTTTGCAAAAGCGGTCTGTAAATCACATTCCAAGCTCTGTTCTCAGTGTTATCTGTTAAGGAATGCACTTCAACTGCCAAAAAGTGTGGGCTGCTCATTACTGGAATGGGAAAAGCCAGATTCTTCTAAAACAGCAGTTTCATAGATTTCAGCATTATCTTGCATTAATGTGTTCTGGCTAATTTGCTCACGTGAATTCTTATTTTCATGTTCTAACTGCCTACATCTCTCCTGCATTTTTCTGTAAGCAGACAAAAGTATCCAAACGCTTCTGTCAAGAACAAAAGGGACATCATTTCTTTCAAAAGGCACATTTTCTAAATATGCTTTATCACAACACTCATCCCAAGACTCACACAGTCCTGATAAACAAGAAAACATGTTTCTCACAGTACCATAAGGCAGTTTACCTTCACATGCATTTTCAAACATGGTCTGCCGTGCTTCCTTAATTCTCTAAACAACAAAAAACAATTACACTTTTAAATAGTGCACTTCCAATCTCCACCTCCGACTCTCAAGACTGCCTACGAATGACAAAATATTCTGCTTTCCTTCTCTTATCTTATGACCGAGCTTACAAAACCTCTCTGGAATGCACTTCTGAGTTTAACAAAGACATTTATTGTTATTATTACTTCACCACGAGGTTCCTGAGAGACGAAATGAGTAGATTGGAAGCACACGTTCAAAAGTAGTCGCAGCAATGAAAGCAAAATATATCAAAGTACTTCTCAATTGCAATGTACACAGCAAATACATGTGATTATATTATAGCATAACTTCAAAGCAAAGCATAAAAGTAAAAATTGCATCACCGTAGGGCTGCAGGGCCTATCCCTCTGCTTCATCTTTCTGGGGCTTCAAGTTGATGACTCCGGTTCAAATGCGAGAAAGAGATTTTCTACCCAAACGGGGACAGGCAACTGACGTCCGTTCCTGTCTGAAGTCAAGATATTTTCTCTTTCTATATCGTCCAGAGCCATCCTTAAAAGCAAACTCAGTGTGAGAACCAAATAAACTTGGAGAGTGGCCAATTCTCCAGAATTCACTCATTCTCAGGTTGGATTGAGAGGTAAACACAAAATCTATGCGCTCTTATCAGCTAGGGTCTGGTGTGAAATACACAGCTTGGTCTATCGTGGAAAAACCCAGCTTGGAAAAACCCGGCTCATCTGCAATGTCTCAACTGCAATGTCTAACTCCACGTTAAAGCCAATAGGTAGCTAACCTAAATACCAAATGTAATGTCTAATGTCCTGTTAAAGCCAGTAGGCTGCTAACCTGAATAATGTGCTACTGGTGAACATTGAGCAACTAATATGCGCAGTGGTGAAACACAAATTCATTGGTCAAACACAATTAATAGCATCACATAGCCTAATTTATATTTCCTTCCAGGACATCTGCAGGGGCATGGTAAACTCGGACTCCGAGGTAGATCAGGCAGCTGCACTCCCATTGTAGAGCTCCAGCCATCTCCAGCGGAGCCCTAGAAGCTTACGTCTGGAAAAGACAGGATTTCTGCTAGTTGAATCAAAGGCCCAAGAGGGCACCAAATTGCTCCAAGAGTTCTCTGGCACCTGCCAGACTTGGTCCTATTTCCTTGAAGAAAAGTAGGAGATCATCTGTGTACAGCGCTATATGGTAGGGCTGGACTCCCACGTTGATGCCCTCATAGGCAAGTCCAAGTCTAGTGCGGCAGGCCAACTGCTCTAAAGCTAGGGCAAATAACAGGGGCGAAAGGGGACAACCCTGCCTGGTGCCCTGTTCAGCCCTGTAACTCTCCAATATGATACAACACGTCCACACTCTCACAGTCAGGTCAGAATATAGTAACCTGGTCCTGGCTATGAAATTGCTTCCCAGTCCGCTGACTTCATATAAGTACCACTTGAGGCTATCAAAGGCCTTCTCTATGTCCACAGAGAAGGCTACTGCTTCTGCTTTATCGTACATAGGGTGTGCCAGGATATTGTAGCCGTATTGTGTCCCAGAAGGAATCCTGTCTAGTCTATGTGAGTAAGTTGAGGCATATGAGGCAGCAGTCGGGTTGCTAAAATCTGACTCAAGATTTTATAATCCGTATTTAGCATTGATAAAGGGCAATAGGCCATTTTGTAATGCACCTCTTTTCCTGGTTTCAGTAAGGGGATGATCAACACTTCTCATGTAGATTGCAGCAACAGGCCAGTATGCATTGTCGTGACATAGAGGGCAGCCAGTCTGAAGGCAAGCTCCTTCACATAGAGAGTAAAACTTGATGGGGAGGCCGTCCATTTCAGGCGTCTTATTTCGAGCCATGGATTTACCTCATGCATAAATACCCAGAATTCTGACATCACCTCCTAACTGCTCAGGGTCCCCCTGAGACATCGTGGACAGTTGTGTGGCTGCCACAAAGGTTTCAAGAACATCTTTAGCAGTATTAATGGCACTGAGATAAAGGGTGGTATAGTATTCGTAAATTTACCTGATAACATATTCCTGCTTATATGACCCCCCCCATCATAATTTAGCTCCACTATCACTGATCCCCGCTTGCCAGGGTTACCCGACTGCACCAGCATTGTCCCAGTCCTAGCCCTCTTTGCATGGGTCTTCACCATATAGCATCTGTAGTCAAAACATCTTAGTCTCTTAACCTGCTCAGCTACCTTCTCTTGCACATGGAATAGATCAGATGTCCAGGTCTGCGCCGTTCCCAGATCCGCAGTGTGGCCTTGGAGGTCAAATCCTCTTGGAGGAGCGTTTTCCTGATCCCCACCAATTCTGATATACATCAGCCTCTAAGGACCAATTTAATCACGCCCCGTTTCAGTTGAGGTGATTCCGTCGACCGCACATTTTTGTCAAAGTACTGTTTCATGGCCATCTCGATTGTGTCACAAAAGGCTGGGTCTTCTAGGGCCTCAGGTTGCAGCCTCCAGGTCGGAATTCAGCAGAGCTCTCTCCTCCAGCTAATTCCTAGCACTAATGGGTTAAGAGCAGATATAGTGCAGGAAAATATTCCATGGTATGGACCTGCTTGTGCGCATTTGGTGTGCGAAGGACAGTATCAAGCCACACATGAAACTCATGTATGGCTGAGAAAAAGGAGTAGTCTTGATCCCCAGAGAGATGTAATCACCAAGAGTCCAGTGATCCCCATTCCCTCTGCCATGTGGAGAATGTGTGGGCTAGTCTGTAAACTGGTGAACCAGCTAACGGTGGATGAGATCTATCATTCACAGGGTCTGTTACACAGTTATAGTCACCCCCTAATACAACTGAGCCCACCAAGTGGAGGGCTAGCACCCGGAACTCCTGCAAAGAATCTCGCCTGACCCACATTAGGGCCATATATACTGCCTACAATGACATCCCTGCCATCTAATCATCCGGCAACCACCACATACCAACACTGTGGATCCACTAGTTGCCCCGTTGGCTGAACGGGGACCCCAGGCCAGATCCACACCAGTGCCCCTCTAGTGTATGTGGAGTAAGTGGTATAAAAGGCTTGTCTTCTCCATCTACACTGTAGTGCTAGTTCCTCTTTAGCCACCAAGTGTGTCTCCTGGAGAAGCACTATTTGTACCCCCCTCCGGTTCAGGTGTGAGAAGACTTTATGCTTCTTTGTCATAGTGTGCATCCCCCTAATATTCAATGTTAAGATCTTATATGATATGGAGGCCATCATTGGCACAGTAGCTACCCAGTTAGGGATCCCAGGAGCAACCATCACTCCCTCTCCCAGCAAGTTCCTCCTTCCCTCCTGGAAACAATGTAATTTGCGAGGCACACACCCCCCCCTCTGTCAACAATAAACCAATAACATCATACCCAACTCCCCCTCCCTAGGACGATACCTCCCATCCAAACTCTCATCCAAAAACAAGGAATCAGTAACATGCTTTCACAGGAGTACCCACTAAAACCAGAAATTAATGAAAGTAGTGGCCCATCTGCTGCATCTCACCTGGCTCCACCCCCACCCCCACCCGACTATAATGGAAGATGAAATCTCAAAGCGCTAACTATGTCATAACCCATATAAGGGATATACACAGATCAGTAATATAAGCCCCCATTTCCATCAGTGCACTTCTAGTGAGGCTTGCCATTCACTGGCACCTTCAAAAAATGTAATCCACCATATGGGGAGTAGCCAACTTCATCTTTGAGTTGTTAGGGGAGCAAGGGTGGGTAGATCCATCTGAGTTGGGGCCCCGTTCCCTCCCTGCCGAGAAGTGCAAGCCCAATCCTCCTCCACTCATTGCCACCACCATTGTCAGCGCCTGCTGTTGTTCCTGTTGCATTTCTGCATCTGTTGGTTTTTTTTCACTCCTTTCACTTCGCCATTGCTTTCTCCTCTTCGATTTTGGGACTCCACATGGTGTTCCGCGACTTGGGCCCTCCTACGGTTGAGTTTCTATCTAGTTCCATACTTCTTGTGGGGTTAAAAAAAAACTATACTCCTTTTGGAGTTGTTACTTGCAATCGGGCCGGGAACATCCTGGATTATTGTAACCCCATTCGTTGGAGCTGGCACTTGGCATCAATGAAGTTTGTCTCTGCTTTTGTGCTTCTTTGATGAAATCTGGGAAAATCATGAGCCTACGATTATCAACATTGATGTCCCCTTTGTTTTTGGTGTTAGATTGGATATAATCTCTATAATGTAGGAGCCTAGCCACTGTTGGTTGTTGCGGGGCCTTCGAGGGAGTTGGATGGGCAGGAACCCTCTGAGTTCGCTCTAGGGTATAGTGCAGTGAAAGGCCTTCTGGGACTACCACGTCTCGTAGCCATTGTTTTAGATACAGCAATGTGTTACTCTCCTCTGTGGGTTCTGGAAGGCCAATAATGTGAATAGTATTCCTTCTTGATCTGTTCTGACTATTTTCTGTCAGACCTTCAAATGCTCGTATTTGGTCTCCATAGTAGCTTGCTGCTCTTTCAAGGTTGAAATCTCCGGGTGCACCTCACCCATCGTTCTTTCTGTAGTCGTGACTTTTTCAGCAACGTGCTGATAATCATCCCTCAGTAGATCTGCCTCTAGTGTATCAATATTGGTCTCTAGCACCTCATGGGAGGCAGTGATTGCTTGCTGGATATCCTGGAGAGATGGCCCTTCCTGGGGCCCTCCCTGGAGTCTCACTAAGAGTCTCTCAGAGGGTCCAGTCATGGTCGGGACCCGTGCCCTCACATCTCACTTTTGAGTCACCTTGTCCATGTCTGTTAGTCCGAGGGGAGTGGCTCTTGGGCTCCAGTGGCTAGTGAATAACCTTTGCTATGATAGATACAGTTCAGGAGCAAAGAGTTTATGATTTTATAGAAGCTAGTGCAGGGCTCTCTGAGTGACAGGTTGAGAAGGAGTTTGCCTTCACCGTTAGTTCTTGTATCTGTCGCCAGGTAGCGGTAGTCATCGCTCCAGGCTGATCAGAACTCTGAGTGTGCCTGATTTGGTGAGGTAAGTCCTTTGCTAGAGTCGCAGGAACTATTCAGGTTCCCCTTCAACCCCACCACGACCAAGGAACTCCTTCGTAGGGGGCCCCTTCAAGTGATAGATAAAGGTGCGGTAGGAGTATCTATATATGGAGCTCAGTCGCCATGGGGGGCCCCTAGGCCTCACAATATCCATTGAGCCTCTACACATGGGGTTTAGAAGCATGTCCTATGTCGGCCCTTCTGTCAGCCCGCACCTGCTGGCTTGCAAGTGGGAGCAGACCTAGATTTCAGGATGGTGCACAGTTGGATCAGGGTCCCCTGTAACGTCCTAAGAGGGCCCTGTAATCTGGTGTTGGGATTGCAGTTGGTCCGTTACTGGTCCAGCAGGCCTCTGCAGTGCCTACTGATTATGTTCAGGCTTGGTGCAGAGCTATAAGCGTTGGTCGGTAGGCTTGAGGTGTCAGTTCTGGTGGTAGGTCATTGTCTATAGGAGGGCACCGCTCTGCCCAGCCACCCTGACAAACTCCTGAGGCCCAGCGGCACTCCTGCTCCTTAGCTAAAATCAGGCCCACTCCTCCAGCTTAGCTTTTCTCCCTTCCTGGAAGCCCAGGCTGCACCAGTGCCTGTTCGCCTGACCGGGTGCTCAGCTCTTCCAGGGGTCATGAGGCACCCTGCATGCATCTCAGCCTTGCTCTTCACCCTTGTCCAGGGGCGTTAGGGCTGGTAGTGGGTTCTTTATTCATCTGCAGTTACTGGATCCACCGTCCCATGGTACCCGATTCATGTTATTCGCTCCCGGTGGTCTCAAGGTTCTCTCGGGTGTCCATCTGGTCTGCCACTGCTATGCTCCACAAAAGGGGGTGTCAGCCACGCCTGTGAGGCACCAGGTAATGAAGCAGGGTTGCCACCTCAGCAGGCCTGCCACTGTTCTGGAAATGGGAGCGCCCAATCCGCTCTTTCCCAGCGCCGCCATTTTGTACGCCTTGTACCGGGTCCCAGAGCGGCTCACCAAGTGCTGCTAAACGCCACCCAGGGCTCTGTCGCAGTCTCAGCGCATAGCCCCTTAAGTTTGCGGGGTCCAGAGGGGTGGTAGGGTACCACTAAGGGCAATATAATTGCAGGATTACGTTGGATGGGGGTTTGCCGGGCGGGAGCAGTAAAGTTTGTGTCCTACAGAATCGGTGTCAGGCCACAAACCCCAATTTTACATCCTCCTTGATTGGCCTTTTTTGTTTTTCCAAATTTTCTCTCTGACTGTTGTGCCTGACACCACACCTTCTGGCCAACATGGATACCTACAATGTGGCCCAGCTCAAGGAGTTCTGCAAGGAGAGGGGACTTCCAGGAAGGTGGAGTTCCAAAAGTCTGGGCCTGGGCGGAAACATACCAGTCTTTGGTTGGAGAGGGAGATGATGATGAGATAATGAGATGGAAAAACCCAAGAAGACTTTCCTCTGATGCCACTTGCAGTTGGGGGTGGGAGGGATAATGATCCCTCAAGTGGAGCTCCCTGCCAGGGTAGAGAGAATAATATCTTCCCACAGTCTGTCAGGGGAACTGGCCGAGAGGGAGTTCAAGCTGCAGATGTCCTACTTGTGAATGGAATAGACGAACCTGGACATGTAGGAAAGAAAACTGGCCATGGAAGGGAATCTGGCTTTAGAGCTACTGGCTTGTGAAAGAATTCTCAAAGAACTGGACCTCAAAGCCAGGCAGGCAGATTCCAGAATTATTGGTGGCAACATACCTGCAGTGCACTCTGGAGTCAGTTGCTGCTTGATGAGGGTTCACAGCCCAGTCAACCAACATCCACAAATTCCTACACTCCTCTTGCCGGCCTGCACCATTTTAAAAAACAGCTGCTTCATTTACAAAGATGTGATTGTCAGCACGTCTGCATATCTTACAGACAGGATCTTGGCAAATCCACAGACAGGACACCATTAGACTGTAGACTAAGACTTGCAAAAAAGAAAAACCAAGACAGCAGGCCTTTTCCATCTATGCACCCAGGATCTGAAACAACATCCTTGTATTATTCAAGACCACTCCAAGGATTCTCCAGTTTAGGAAAGAACTGAAGACACACCTCTTCAAAGGGCACTACATCACAATGCATTAACATTTCATAAAAAACGAACTCTCTAATGAGCCATTAACCTTCTGCTGGTCTTTGACCTTGCACGGGGGTTTACTGTTTTTTCGCTAGATAGCTATAGAAATACCACATACACACACCTATATTGAATTGGGGTGCATGTTGAGCTTTTGAAGAATAAGATATGTCAAGTGAGGTGCAACAGGGAGCAATTTAGCAGATCACTCCCTGGAAGTAAAAAATGAAGGGTCTTTTTCGTAGAGTTTGTATAATTTCTTGCAGGTAGTAAAGCACATTTTGATGACAAGCAGTTAATTTGGAAGTAGATAAGATGTGTTTTCTGGTCAGTAGTAAGTGCTGTAGCAAACTATGAGGTAAGTTGTTGTGTGCTGTTATTTTGGTGCTGCTAAACTTGAATGACAGAGGGAGGCTGTATCAAGGATTTGTGGTGTCCACTAGGAGTACTGTGTGTTTGATTCTTTAAAGTATTTAGGTGTGTGTCAATGTAGGAGTGGATTTATCTCAAGTTATGGTCCAAACTACCTTGATTTATGCCACCATTATCTATCTGCTTTCACTCTCTGATTGGTCTGTAGGGATAATAAACAAGAGATAATGGTGTAGAGGAGAAAAAGCTAGTGATGTTGCAGTAAGTAAAAGTGGTTAGCAGGATATATGTGTTAATGTCCTTAGTCATTGGAGAGGCAAATGGGCCTTCAGAGTACCTAATAATGTGGTAATGGTATAAAGGTTGGTGTGCAGGGGCTGGATTACGACTTTCCCTTTGCTACGCAGAGTGATGTGTGGCTCACATTTCTGTTTATGCTTACTTGAGATGGTAACTATCTGCTGATAATGGATGTGTGTGTCTTTTGAAACTAAGAAGAAAAGGCTTGGTTCAAGAGTGCATGTCCTAAAAAAAGAGTAGGTCAGCTTTAACAGAGCCCAGAAGGAGACTGTAGTATGCATCACGGATTAAAGAGCCCAGGATGGGTATCAAGGCTAGGTGAATGCGGTATTCCAGGGATGTTTGGCCAAGCTAGTCAGGAATAGGACAACCAAGGTTTTGTTTTATGCACCCTCGAGTCTGTTCTGGCATGAAGCTTCATGTTTTAGATTTAGTGGACATACAAATCACCTACAAAAGAATGTAGGTTATTAAACTTGGGAAGCAGCATCAGTATGGCACAAATGCAATATGCAGCAGTAATAAGATGTAAAAAGATGTCACGCTAGATGTATAAGGTGTGCATCAGTGTGTGCCATCTGCGATGATGAAGAAACCAGCATCAAGATCAGATATAGGACTAATGGCAGGCTCTTCAACCTGTGGAGGCTACAGGCCAAGAACAAGGTTGAAGGGGACCCTGAATGCGATTTCCTGTTTGCAGATGACTGCGCACTCAACGCTGCCACAGAGGCCCAGATGCAGGAGAGCGTGAACCGTTTTTCCACTACCTGAAGAAATTTCGGCCTCACAATCAGTACCAAGAACACTGAGATCTTGCACCAGCCCACACCGCGAAAGACGTATACGGAACCAGTGAAGAAGAAATCCTGAAGGCTGTTGACAAGTTTACATACCTCGGCAGCACACTCTCCAGATCTGTGAACATTGACGATGAGGTAGACACGCATCGCCAAGCCATGCTCTGCATTTGGACGGTTGTGTAAGTTAGTGTGGGAGAGGAGAGGAGTCAAACTGTCCACAAAGTTGAAGATGTATAAGGCAGTCGTACTGCTCACACTACTGTATGCCTGCAAGACATGGACTGTGTATGAGTGCCATGCTAAAAAGCTAAATTGCTTCCATATGAACTGCTTAAGAAGACTGCTGAAAATTACCTGTCAGGACAAAGTTCCAGACACAGATGTCCTCTCTCAAGCTGGTCTGGCAAGTATCTACACTGTGCTGAGGAGAGCCCAAGTCAGGTGAGCAGGTCACCTTGTACGTATGCCAGACATATGTCTCCCCAAGAGACTGTTCTATGGTGAACTGGTGGAAAGCAAATGCAAGGTGGGCAGAATAAGCATTTCAAGGACACACTGAAAGTGTCTCTGAAGAGCTTTGCCATTGACCCGGACTCATGGGAAATCCTAGCGCAAGACCGCCCCACCTGGCGAAGCTGCATCAGCCAAGGCATTACCTCCTACAAGAAGAGCAGGATTGCAGAGCTACAGAAGAAGCATGAGCTACGCAAATTCATAGCCGACTCTTTGCCAACTAACCCAGCCGACCACTTGTGCCCTACATGCGGCAGAGCTCTCTGAGGCCCACATCGGACTGGTCGACCACAACAGGACACACCGTAGCCAGTCAACCTCCTCAATGTGATGTCCTTGGTCATTGTTGACAGCGACGGGAGAACACCACCAAAAGGTGTGCGTCAGTGTGGCACCACATTTGGTTGACAGAACATTGAGCTTCAAAATCACCATCTGTGCAACATTTAGGAGCACACAACAGAGGTATGTACAAATTCAAATTTATGAGCAAAAAATCTCACTGCTGTGCAAAATCGCACATTGGCTCTCAGTACTGTGTGACCCACATTATGGGCCAGAAGCTTCCTCCACTGGAATTACCAATACTATGAGTACAAGTAACTCCACAGGTGAAGAAAATCCAGCCTACATGACGTGTAACATAGGGTCCACTAAGAAATGAGGAATTACTGAGGGAATCTGTAATTTCAAGTTTAATTCTACTTTTATTCCCTCATTTTAGTTGGACTTCCCCCAGAGATTTAGTCTATTTTCAGTAGCCAAAATCCAATTTGAAAGTAAACCTATCTGCAGTGTTACCTCAAATGTTTATTGTTAGAAATGTGGTCTTTGGTTGGCAGTCAGGTTACCCCCTGTCCAAGCGAGAACCCTAACTATAGTCAGGGTAAAGGAGAATCACTCTCAGTAAACTCCCATTCACCCCCCTTGGTAGCTTGGCACAAGCAGGCAGACTTAACTTCAGAAGCAATGTGTAAAGTGTTTGTACCAACACACCGTAATACAGTGCCTCGTTTCCTTCTCCAGTCGGATCGGCGATGTGTCCATTTCCAGATGGGGCACCTCGGATCCGCGCAAAGTCCGGTTGACTTTGACACCAAGGAAGATGTGTGGAAAATCCAGTTGCACGGTATCAGAAAACCACGCTGGGTGGGGTTTGCCTCGTTATCAGCCTCCGTTAGTGGGTGTTGCACGTCGTTTCTACAGCCGCATTGCATCGATCTTCCAGTCGCACTGCAGATGGAGCATTGATTTTAGCCGTAAAGCTGGCGGCGCATAAAAGGTGTGTCAAAAAATTCCCCACACAGTGGTCTGTGGATAGATTTTCGGCTCTTGTCTGCCAACTTCACCTTTCAAGGGCTCAGGAACTGGATAGGGCACCCCTTGGCAGGGCAGGAGTCTCAGCAGAGAGTCCAGGTGCTGGCGGGGGAAGTCTTTGATGGCCCTGAGACTTCAACACCAGGAGGCAAGCTCAGTTCTATCCCTTGGAGATTCTTCTCAAGCAGGAATGCACAACAAAGTCCAGTCTTTGTCCCCTTTCACAGGCGGAAGCAGCAACTGTAGGATAGCCCAACAAAGCACAGTCACAGGCAGGGGCAGCATTTGTCCTCAGTTCTTCAGCTCTTCTCCTTGGCAGAGGTTCCTCTTGATTCCAGAAGTAATCCAGTTTTCAGGGGTTTTGGGGGCTCTTCTTATACCCCTTTCTCCCTTTGAAGTAGGCAAACGTCAAAGGAAAGTTTCTCTTGTTTATAAGATCCTGCCGTGCCCAGACCAGGCCCCAGACACACACCAGGGGGTTGGAGACTGCATTGTGTGAGGGCAGGCACAGCCCTTTCAGGTGTGAGTCACCACTTCTCCCCTCCCTCCCAGCACAGATGGCTCATCCGGATATGCAGGCTACACCCCAGCTCCCTTTGTGTCACTCTCTAGAGAGAGGGGCAACCAGTCCAACTGTCAAACTAATCCAGACAGGGAATCCACAAACAGGCTGAATCACAGAATGGTTTCAGCAAGAAAATGCCTACTTTCTAAAAGTGGCATTTTCAAACACACAATCTAAAAACCAACTTCACTAAAATATGTATTTTTAAATTGTGAGTTCAGAGACCCCAAACTCCACATGTCTAATAACATTTAAAGGCAGTAACCATGTTAACCTATGAGAGAGATAGGCCTTGCAACAGTGAAAATCGAATTTGGTAGTATTTCACTGTCAGGACATGTAAAACACACAAGTACATGTCCCACCTTTAACATACACTGCACCCTGCCCATAGAGCTACCTAGGGCCTACCTTGGGGGTGCCTTATATGTAAGAAAAGGGAAGCTTTAGGCCAGGCAAGTAGGTACACTTGCCAAGTCGAATTGGCAGTTTAAACCTGCACACACAGACACTGCAGAGACAGGTCTGAGCCATGTTTACAGGGCTACTCATGTGGGTGGCACAACCAGTGCTGCAGGCCCACTGGTAGCATTTGATTTACAGGCCTGGGGCACTTGTACTAGGGACTTACTAGTAAATCAAATATGCCAATCATGGAAAGCCAATTACACATACATTTTACATAGGAACACTTGCACTTTAGCACTGGATAAAGTGCCCAGAGTAACAAACACAGCAAAAACAGAGTCCAGCACACATCAACAACCTGGAAAACAGAGGCAAAATGTTACAGAAGACCACGCCAAGGATGCCAAGTCTAACATTTATAATTCAGATGAGGCCAGTAACTGCTATTAACAGCCCCATTTAAATTAGAGCCCACTCTCACTGAGGACCTCAGGTATAAAATCACCCCTGCTGAAAAGTAACCAGCATTCTGCTATCAGATGTATGGACAATATTACACATAGGTACAAATCCAACTGTAAGTATAAGAAGCATGCTTGTTGCAATATCAACAGGAGTGTGGAAACCCTTTCAGTAGCACCAATCATAATTAAAACCAAAATCAAATGTACAAGCAAAATCATCCTTGGGGATATATCAACAGGATAACTTTTAAGTGCAAAACCCATGTTGGTACAAACTTTCAGTGGCAAATCAATTGTAACATGTTTAGATGCAAAATATATTTAGGGAAACAAACACAATAAAGTGCTAACTCATCTCTGGTGCACAATCAGCGAGAGTAAGAGTAAGGTGAAAAATCACTTGGTACACATAGAAAATGTAGTAGCAAGATGTCACATTGAGTGTAAACGGTGTGCATCCAAATGCCAGTACACTCTGGTTGACAACACACTGGTGCAAACTTACCACTGACACAACAGAAGCATGAGCGTAAAAAACGTTTAGCACTGCAAATAATATTCATGTCCAAAATCATTTTAGGTTCAAAATCACTGAGAAAAAAAAACAGTCTGTTCAAGAAAAAAGTAGTATGGTATTGCATACAGAAGCCAGTGGTGTAATAGAGGCCCTTGCGGTGTCGGGGGCCCACGAGCTCCACGGGGGCCCTCAGCACAGTACCCAGGCCTGAGAGCTCCTGAGTGAGTGCGGATGGGGTGCCCTCCTTGTACTTTGCAGGGGCTCCCCTCAAGTTTCGTTACGCCACTGACAGAAACAAATCATATTTAAGTGCATAACCACATTTAGATGCAAAATCAGTTAGCACAATATCGATAGGAGTATGTAAACACTTCATCATTGGTACAACATCCGCATGAGTGTGGAAAGCAATTAGTCTGATCTCAAGACCAGTCGTAGTTTCTGAGAAGCAGCAAAATCTGCCTCGCTTCCTAAATAGGGGATTCTCAGTCGGGGGGAGGGATAAAGGGGAGGTCCTGAAGGTGATGTGGCTCAGCACTTCACAAAGACTCGCAAGAGCTTTGGGTATCTATAGAAACAAACGCACAATACATTAGAAGCAAGTCTTTAACCACAGCCCATCACTCCAAAGCTCAAAATCAAAATGGTGCCTATAAATTAACGGTGGTGCCATCAATTGAGAAACACCAACAAGTACGTCGCAAGGAGCTACAGGGGAAGAGGTAAACCAGGTAGAGCCTTGCCTTACAAGGAGATAACTACTGTGGGCACTGTGGAAAGGGAAAACACAACAAACATGCAGGCATGGCAAACAGGGATAAACTGGGTCAAGAGTAAAGAAGGGTGACAAACAGTGTACCTGAATTTTAAAAACAAAAAACGGGACATTTCACAAAAAAATAGAAGTGCTCCAATTTTAATTCACCCGAGTGCACATAATGACACGCCTCATCAGCACAGAATTACAGAAGAGGTACTAAGAACATAAATAAATTGCAATTTTTTAAGTTAGTATAATTAATGCCTGTTAATTAAATTACTTTACTGATAACACCTGCTATCTCTTCTTTGGAAAACATAAAAAATGGCCTCCCACGGTTTTCAGGCGACCCACTCTAAAAAACGGGACATGAGCGAAATTTCCTGAAATCTGCTGTAACAGCTGCTGAAAAATTGGGACTGTCCCGGAAAATCAGAGATGCCTGGTCATCCTAGTGATAAAGCCCTAAGACCTCTGTTCTGAAGCACAGTGTTGACCCCGGCTGTCCTTTTAAATGGCACTGTATCACATGGCCCAGAAGTGAAACCAATAACTGACCCCTCATGCATGAGGTTCAGAGCCCCAGCTGTAAAGGCCTTTCTCTTCTTCCAGCCACACATTCTCCTGAGCTTCCAGGCCATTGCATGTTTATGGTGACATACATCTGTATACCTGACCCTTGGAGAACCCCCAGCCTGAGAGTGAATCCTGACACTATCATAATCAAAATTACTATTCGATAAAATAAAGTACCCTATAGGTATAAATTCACACTAGGTGCGTATCATGTAGCATTGTAGTATCACATTTGGGATTAAAATCAAATGTAGGTGCTATATCACAATACATTTGGAAAATCCCACTTTGTGCAACATCAACAGGAGTCTGAAATAATTTTAATAGCACAAATCCAAACTACATGCATGCAAAATCAATCGTGTGGCAATATCATTAGGGCTGGAGAATGACTTTTAGGTGCAAAGCAGATGATGGTACGAACGCCCACTTGGTGGAAAAGTCAAAGTACGTGCAATTCACCATTGTAAAATCAAAAAGAGGAGCGTGGATACTTTTAGAAGCATAAACATGTTTTGGAGCAAAAAAAACACATTTAGTCGCACACATGCAGTTACATGCTAAATCATCTTTGATGCTCAGACAGCAAGAGTGAGATATCACATTGAGGTAAATTGTCTCTCAGTAAAGAGAAATTGTGGTAGTTAAACATCACATTAAGTGTAAAAGGTGTGCATCACTAGAAGATTTTACATCTTGTTGACATCACATTGAAGTGCAAAAGAACCACAGGTACAAGAGAAGCATGATCATGGAAAACGTTTAGGGGTGCAAATCATATTTAGGTGTAAAATGACTTTTGAGTGCAAAATCACTATAAAGATAAAAAAACACCCTTTGTTCAAGTAAACAGTATGGTAGAATTTCATATGGTAGCAGCATCACATTTAGGTGCTAAATCATACTTCTGTGCTAAATTAAATGTAGCTGCAATATCAGGTAAAGGTGGAATACGGTGTGCAATTCAGCAGGAGTGAGAAGTCGTGTTTGGGTTCTCAAACACATTTAGTAGCAAAAATCACATTTGCTTGCACAAACACAGTTAGGTGCAAAATCACTTTTGGTGCAAAATCTTCAGCTGTGTATTATCATATGTATGAGTAAAATATCTTACTAGAGAGTGAAATGCAGTAGCAAAATGTTACAATAGCAGTAGAAGTTATCCATCTGCGTGACATAATATTTGGTTCACCTATCGAGGTGCAAAAATTGCCTGTGGTGCAAAATCAGCAATAACTTGGACAAAATTTTAGAGCACAAAGCACATTTAGGTACCAAATTATTTCTAATTCTCATATTTGGTGTAAAATAAGCAACGTGGTGTTATTACATATAAAAGAAAAAACAATGTGGGTGCTAAATCACTCTAAAGTACAAAATCACTCTTGCTGCAACATCAGCAGGAATTAGCAGCACAAACTAAATTCAAGAGCAAAACCACATTTCGGTGCAAAAATCACCCTTGGTGCAACAACATCATGAATTTGGATAAAGTTTAAGATCAAAAAGCATATTTAGTTGTCAAGTTATTTTAGGTGTAAATTCAACTTTAGTGCAATATCAGTAGGGGTAAGGAAATACTTCTACTACCACAAATGCGCCTCCATTGAGGGATATGGAAGCTTCACGTCACCATCTTGTACAGTAGTGAAGGCACTATATGCCTACAGACCACCACACCTAATAGCTATTGGGCGACTGGGATACACCTTCAGCTCGATCTAAAAGGTGAGTTGCATTTTCTTCAAGCAATGGCTAAAAGAGGCAGACCAGAAGGAACCAGCGGCCGAAAGATGCTGACGCGTAGCCCTTCTCTACCTGTGTTTTTATTGTCGATGACATGAGGTCTGGAATACAGCCACAACTGTAACGTAACTGCCAGACCTACAGGTAGCCAGGAGGCTAGTCCGGATCTTCTTGAAGCAAGCTGCCGGATTGTCAGCCTAGCGGCCTACTGTTAGCCAAACGCAACCACATGGAAGCCTATTATTCACTATTAATGTAATATAAAATTGAGCACAAATAGCTGGAATATGACGTTTCCTGGCATCTGGGGTAATTAAAAAAAATATTTTTAAATGTATGTTGGGTGAGTGCTTACGGGTGAGTGTTTATTTACATGACAGAGTGCGTGCAAGTGTGAATGTGTGTATATGTTAGGATGTGTGTGAGTGAAGGTGGAGGTCAAGGGTGTGTGATGTCACTTCCGCTACCCTTGGCATTTTGGTGAATTGACTCACACGAGTTATTAGGTACTAAGAGTTGGTGCAGATAACACTGTTCCCTCATTGCAGGGCCCTTTTAAACCATGCAAAGTGGAAACAAATGTGCACCTTGACACCTGCTCAGCGAGTTTCTGTGTTTTTAGTGTAAGAGCAGGTGGCTCCCACCCAGCCCCCTTCTGGGGCCTAGAGAGAGGGACAGGAGAAGAACGCGCATGGACGTCACTTGGGGGTCGCAGCTGCGACCCCTGGCCTCAGAGGTGGACAATTTGATGGCAGGAACTCAGAGGCAGTTCGTCCTTAAGGACGTCAGTTGGGGCTGCACTCTATTTTTTTGTTTTTGTGTACACTAATAGTGAATAATAATATATTATTCACCTTTAGTGTAATACAAATGGAGACCAGTTAGCTGGAATATGCCCTTCCATGGCAGCTGAGGGAAGTAAATAATGCTTGTAAATGTGTGTTGTCTGTGTGCTTGTGCTTGCGGGTGATAGTGTGTTTATGTGTGAGAGAGTGTATGTAATTGTGAGTATGTGTGTATGTATAAGTATGTGTGTGTCAGAGGAGATGAAAGGGCGTGTGATGTCACTTCCGCCACTCCTGGCATTTCGGTGAATTGAAGTCCACGAGAACGAGCCAGTCCCTGACTGGTTATCTTCGCACCTGAACAAAAAGGGCGCGCTTACCTATATCGCGGGTGTGATTTTTAAGTCGTGGGAGGGGAAGATTCAAAAACCACGGGCCAAAGGGAGAAGTCGCATACCTCCAATAAACCTGTTGCTCCGGTCCAACGGCCCCCACTACCCACCTGCTTACAAAAATTCACTGTACACCGTCAGGCTTGTCACCAAACACCGTCTATATATACAAGTCCCCGCCAGTGTTTGTGCAGACTCCGGACACCTGAAAAACATGAAGGCTCTCCTTGTCACGCTCGTGGCTGCTGCCCTGTGCTTTGGGCTAGGTAAGTCTTTCCCTGCACACAGCTGGTACAATCGTTGCAATTTAATTCTAAATATATATATATATATATATATATATATATATATATATATATATATATATATATATATATATATATATATATATATATATATATATATATATATATATATACCTAAAATTTCATGTATTGCTGTTGTTTCTTACAGCGCCTACATACGGCTTTAGGGCACTTCAGAGCGTTTTCACTTAAGACCAAGTGGAAGGCAGAGGGCGATGCACATGGGGGTTGGGGGAAGAGTGAGAGGCGAGGAGGTGCTGGAATTGAGGACTGGAAAGTTTGAGACTTCACCTGATTCTAGATTATCATCCACGTGTGTTTCTGGGAACATCTGAGAATGTTCCATGGGCCGGATGAGCGTCAGTTTCTTGGGAGAGACTGGCGCCTGATAACCAGCAAATCATCTTTGACAGAGTGTCAATCCCCTGCAATAGCTGCCTGTTCGTCAGTACAGCGTTCATCTAAGGATCGACTCGACCATTATACAAAGAAATGCATTTATGAAGTATGCATTTTCTGCACCAGAGTGGGGCAGATCTCCCTTTACCTTTGGAAAAAAAAGGTGGATTAGAACAAAACTGCTGTCTCTGTTATCAATTGTAATTTACGAGTTCCACACCGTGTATACCGTACTGTAAAAGAAACAACTAAAACACATTAAACTTACAGTAACCATTGGCGCTAGTAACCAGTTCCTGGATGCAACTGGAGTTAATAGGCATTTTTATCTATGTATTAAAAAAGCCGGTTTAGCAAGATCCAAATCAAGTGGAAACCTTTTGTACTATTTAACTGGAATTTCCACCAGAGGTTCAGTTTTGACTCCATTCACCTTGCATAATCCATATGGAAATGTGCATTTCCAGCGGAGCCTAGATTACTTTTGAAGGCCTGACAGGTGCCATTTATAGCACATGCCTAACTCTTTTTAAGAATACTTAATCGCAGGTTTGACAAAAAAAAGCGACATGGCTCCTGGAGGTAAGCCTTGGAGAAATGCTATTTACACAGGAATAATCAGAGTAATTTCGCTAATTACACATTACTGTCGTAATCAACGAAATCACACAATTATGCCAGTTTGAGTAACTGAGAGTAATTTGGGGCAAAAGTCACCTCGTAGTAGCACAGTAACAATGAACCAATAGAACGCAAGCGACTGCTGTGTACTGCTGTTCATGTAATGTAGCATTCAGTGGTATTTTCTTAGCGCTAAATGCATCCTCGTGCCCATTTTGGATGCAAGAGTGGATTTTGCACTAAGAAAATGGAGCTAAATGCTGGATTACGCTTCTCATTTAAATATGCATAATTACGTGTACCTTTGATAGAGCGATCCGTACAGATAATTTTACCCGTACTTTGGACGCTCCTTAGGCCGATGGATCTTTTGGCTAAGTGGGACTCTCTTCACCCGAGACCAGTCAATTTTATCAAATCAATAATCAATAACGAACATAAGCAATACCCTGATCAACATAACACTTAACAATTAATCCAGAATACATTTCGGCGAACCCTGACCTTTCAGTCAGGAATAACCACACCAGTTTATTCAAAGTTAGTGAATTTATTTCCCTATATTAACAAAGCTAGCACAATATAGATGTGTCTCAACACCAAAGGATATACGTAAATGAACATTAATAGCTGTCCATAACGGCGAAACAGGTGCAATCTATGCAGCATTTGAATAACAAGGCATTCGATAATAGCAATGCAAATCACTAATACTATAATCTGTAATGAACTAATTGCATACATTTAGTCAGCATAACAAGGTCTCAAATTGCATCGTGCAATCAAAAGGAATCCTCATCTAACCTCAAATTAGCATCGGCATGTGGGACTTCATGCAAACACAATTTAGCAACATTAATTTGGAAAACTCCTAGCTAGGGCTCTTATCAAAAATCAGCAGTTGGTTACCTAAAAGAAACACAATGCAATTGTACAATGTCCTTTCATATTTACCAATTACAATCAGCATTCAAGGAAGTCTTCGTCTCACAGGTACCGTTTCTCGATCAGCATGGGACGGGGCAAAGGGGCAGGGGTAGACGGGGCAATTGCCTCACGGCGGCAAGATAAAACTACTACTTCATGCAAAGGGATCAAAGTTAAGGTCTCTAGGGCAAGAATCATTTAAAGTCTCTTTCTCTCGATTAGAGAAAGCATCAAAGTCTCTTTCAAAATGGCTTCGCAGCAAGGTGGGCCATAGTAACTGCAAAGTCTACAAAATGGCGGGATGTCCAATAATGGCTGCAAATGGCTGGTAACAGCAATAATGGCTGCTTTCTTCTCGTGCACCTGGTTTAAATAGACAACAGTTCAAATCCAGTAGGGTCTTCCATTGGAGGGTTCATAGGTTGGCTTCAAATTGTCCAATCAAAAACAACAGTTCTCAAGCTTTTACTTAAGCATACATTATCCTTGGAGACGGGTACGCAAGTTGCAACATTTTATACCAATTAACTCACTTTCAGAGCTTCCATTGTCCGCACCTGCAGATTGACCTTGGAGCAAAGAGAAAAATGCCAGGCTGGCACGAAACCTTAAGATAAGCATGTGAACGATCTCAGTGGAAAAATACAGCTTCAAGCAAAAATACACGTTTATTAGCACATTGGAAAAATACGAGCATCTAAACCGTGAGACCAGGCAACTAGGCCGAAGCCTGCACTAAAGTAATGCTAAGCTAAAACATTTCAATGTCGGATTAGTGCAATTCTAATACACCACGTTATATAAAGCACGCTTATAAATGTTGGCAAACTACTCTGAGGGCACATTTTGTCCCCGTACAATCTTTATTAGTTCGGTTAAAGTCACTCTTGATTATTTCACACTACGTTTAGCGTCAATAAATGTAAAACCTTCATTTCAGCTTCATCAATCCCTCCTCTGATGACTACTTGTCATCACACAAACTATTCCCACAAATTTTATTCCATTAAAATTCTGTCAGTTCTCTTTTCCTTTTAATTCCCCTAGTTTTCGCTTTGTACTCTTCTGCCATTCTTTTCATCATCTTCTCTTCCTTTCTTCTCTTAATTCTTTCCATTATCATTATTATTCCCCTTTTTATTCCCCAAATTCCAAATATGCAAATTAGTACTATTAAAATTCCCTGTATTATTTTTAGCAATAGTCCATTCCAAATGCCACCAAGCCAATCTCCCACTGAAGCAAGTCCTTTTCCAACCTTCTCCCACACTCCTGGTTCTTTCAGTTCCTTCAAATCTGCACTCTCTTTTGTTAGATTAGCAAGCATTGTTTTAATCTTCACACTATTATCTGGAATATATGTGCAACAGTGTCGTGCACCAAGCATTTTGCAAACGCCGCCATCCTTTGCTAAAAGAATGTCTAAAGCAAGCCTATTTTGAAGAGTCATAGCTCTTTCCGCTGCAAGTTCAGCATCTATCAGGATTATAGCACCTGAAAACTTTGTCAACATGTTATCCACTATAGTAGACAACTTTCTTATTTTGATGGAATTCAACACAACTCCTAATGAAGGAATCATGGCTCCAAATATATCTCCTACCACAGCAGCTGCGGTCTCTCTTTTCTGGATACGATGGGATCCAGATGTCTTTGGAATCATCGATAGGTCATCCAGTTGATAAACCTTTGGGAACACTATACCCAAATAACATCTCCCCCACCATCCCTTTGGAAGACGATAATAGGCATTATACCCACAAATGTAATATACACCTGGTATGACAGGGTCAAGTCCGTTCATCATGAATGTCCATTTGGCCTTAAAGATAAACGTATGTTTACACTCACTCGCTCCTACAAAAATGTTGTCATAATAAGATTCACCTCGATATATACAAAATTTCCCTACATGCCAAGCATCTAAAGCTATTCTCCCTTGTGTTTTTATTGCGGCAAAATCATAATGATCTACTGAAGTCCTCTTATGTAGCTCTTTTTCTAATTTCGCATTCATTTGTGCCGTTCTATCATCTGTGCGATCTAAAAAGCTTATTTCTACTGCAGAGAGCGAGCAGGTAAGGTTTTCCCTATGAGCGTGAGCCGTTTCAAAAGGTTGCATTGGCTCGAAAAATTCCCTCATTATTTTAGCATCCCAATCTTTAGCAATCTGGCTTAGCTGCGCTATTATAGGAACATATGCAAAGGTAACATCATAATTTGAGTACAAATACTGTATGTTAGTTTGACCATAAAATCTAGACATGACTATACTACATGTAATCCCGTATGTAAGAGGCATGTGGTGATAAGTCACCCCTTCCTTTACTGATGTCGGTATCTGTGTACACACATAACAATCTTTCGCATCCATAGTCTCAACATATTCTGTTAATAGGCGATAGAAAACATTATACGAAAGCTCTTTCTTATCATGCAAGTGTCTCTCATCTAATTCTAGTCTTTTCAATGCGGTTAGTTCAGTGACAGTAACAGGAGCAAAAGTAGAAGCATAAATTTTCTCATTCTCACCCCTTCCATGCATTGCAAGCACTATTGCCATTATGATTAGTACACATGCAATTATCAAGCCTATACACGCATATTTACAATATTTCTTTCTACTGTTTTGCGTCATGATCTGTATAGAATCAGAGAGCTAGAAGCACCTATAAAAGAAACTATTTGGCAATTCAGTTACGAAGCTGAACAAGCGCAATGTTCACACAGTTTTCTTCAAGAGGCCAGTCACTTATCGGTTAGCAGCATTCGTCTCAATTCGGCAATAACTCAGTCTTTATCAGTTCAGCAAGTGTCTTATCCGGTTTAGCAATGTCTCAGCTGGTTGTATCACGTTAGATTGTAGCAAGCAATATCATTTATTACCCTTTCAATCGACCGAGTCCATAAAACTTTTCTTTTCTATTGGTATCTCTTCTTCTTCGTTCTCAAGGCTTAGAGATACAAATTCGTCAGTCCAATCGTCATTGACTGCATATGCCCATTCTGGACCGGAATATCTCCTGTTTGGTATCCTTTTCCTTTTCAATTTTGCTTCTCTTTTCGATTCTGCCTCACTGGTACTTTCCTCTTTGGCCAAGTCTTTTCCTTCACTTGAGGATGGTACCACGACAGACACTTCTTTTCTTTTCTCTTTCACTTTTGGCCTTTCTCCGTCGTTCAAGTTTTCTCTAGTTCTTAGTTTTACTGGTGATATACTTAGTCTCCTCTTTGCACCATGTCCATTTGATGGACCTGCGATCTTTTCTGTGGAAGCTTGAACTGTTTCGTTCTGTTCTGCCTTGTCCCCTCCTTCTGGGGAATCAATCACGTTCTCTTTTTCTTTTTCTGTATCGTCTGCTTCTGGGAAAGCCCTCCTCTGATCAGGCTCTCCTGCTTTTTCACCTTTTTCGAGCCCTTCGTCACTATTACTTTCGTCAGGCTCTTTATCACTTTCAGCTGCTTCAGGTTCTTTGTCACCTTCAGCTGCTTCAGGCTCTTTGCTACCCTCAGCTGCTTCAGGTTCTTTGTCACCTTCAGCTGCTTCGTCGCTGTCTGATGTTTCTCCTTGGTCTTCCCCAAGTGAGTCTGTTGCTTCGTCCTCAGAGAATGTTTCCCTCTCTTCTGTTCCTGCCTGTTCGCTTTCAGTTCGGTTTTGCTCTGTCTCAGCACTCAGCACTGTTTTATCAGGCACTGGCAGTTTCAGCGCTTCAACTTCCTCATCTGTGGGACACAACACTTTCTTTGTGTGACTGGCGTGAATCCAGTTGGGAACCCCCGCGCACTTCACAGCGGTAGTTGTCGTCAGGATCACTTGGAAAGGGCCTTTCCAACGGGGTTCCAGACACGACTTCCTCACGTGCTTCTTTACCACGACCCAGTCACCTGCTTTCAGTGCGTGTCCTGGACCTTGGATCGGTGGCAAGGTGGTTGCTTCCACCTGGTGAGAGAAAGAGCGAACCACGTCAGCCAGACCCTTGCAGTAGTCTAACACCATATCATCTGTAATATTCAAAAGCGCGTTTGCGGGAACTGCAGGAAGTCTCATAGCCCTGCCCATGAGAATTTCGTGCGGAGACAATCCAGTCTTTCTATCAGGGGTGTTTCTCATTGACATTAGCACCAAGGGCAATGCGTCAGGCCATTTCAAATTTGTCGATGCACATATTTTCGCCATTCTTGATTTCAGTGTACCATTCATCTGCTCCACCAGTCCTGATGCTTCAGGGCGATAGCTACAATGCAGTTTTTGCTCAATGTTCAGTGCTTCGCAAAGTAACTTTATCACCTCGTTATTGAAGTGACTTCCCCTATCTGATTCTAAAGAGATCGGGAATCCGAAACGTGGTATCAACTCCCTCAACAATAGTTTTGCAACTGTAAGGCTGTCATTTCTACGTGTGGGGTATGCCTCAATCCAGTGACTAAAAATGCACACAATCACCAACACATACTTTAGACCTCCATGCACAGGCATCTCAATGAAGTCCATCTGCATCCTACTAAATGGGCCACTGGCCCTGCCAATGTGGCTCGCGTTCACAACTGTTCCCTTTCCTGGGTTCATCTGCTGGCAAGTGACACATCGATGGCAAACTGCTTCTGCAGCTTGACGAAATCTGGGGTTAAACCAATCAGTTTTGAACAATCTTATCATGGCATCTCTCCCTAGGTGAGCTTGCCCATGATAGAACCGCGCAAGCTGTGATAAGAGACTATTTGGCAAAACAAATTTTCCCTCATTTGAAACCCATAACGCGTCTGGTCTCTTTATACATTGTGATTTAATCCAGGAATCTCTTTCATCCTCCCTGACGTTATTCTGTAATGCTTTTAATTCATCTATTGTATCTACGACCTTCAAGGCAAATGCTTCAGCTGGTTCGAGTTCTGGTTCACTTATCGAATTCCATTCATCTCTGAGCAATATACAGTTCAATGCACAAAATCTTGCGACTTGATCCGCATATGCATTTCCCAGAGAAACATAGTCCTGTCCTTTTGTATGAGCACTACACTTTACCACTGCAACTTCGGCTGGCATTTGAATGGCGTGTAGCAATTCCCTTATTCTCTCCCCGTTTTTCACTGGGGATCCTGAAGAAGTCAGGAAACCTCTCTGTGACCATAGTTGGCCAAAGTCGTGCACAATTCCAAACCCGTACTGACTATCAGTGTAAATGGTGACTTTCATCAATGCAGACAGTTGACATGCTCTTGTAAGGGCTACAAGTTCTGCTACTTGTGCAGAATAGACTCCTTGAAGCCAGGACGCTTCCAAGACACCTGTTACAGTACATACAGCATATCCTGCTTTCAAAATTCCCATCCCATCTCTTAGACATGAACCATCAACGAAAACAATTTGGTCATTTTCATCAAGCTTAGTATCCTTAATGTCAGGTCGAGGTTTTGTGCAAAATTCAGTCACCTGAAGGCAGTCATGCTCGACGTCTTCAGCGTTCTCAATTTCAGCATTTTCTCCAGGAAGCAAGGTTGCTGGATTCAACGTAGTGCACCTTTTCAGCTGCACATTCGGTGAGCCCAGAATTATCGTTTCATACCTTGTGAGTCTTGCTCCAGTCATGTGTTGCGTTCGGGAGCGGGTCAAAAGTATCTCAACTGAGTGAGGGACCATGACTGTTACTGGGTGTCCCATCACTATTCCTTCACTCTGAGTGAGGCTGATACCAACTGCTGCTACGGCGCGCAAACACCCTGGGAGTGCTGCTGCAACCGGATCCAAAGTAGCTGAAAAATACGCTACTGGTCTGTTTATGCCACCATGGGCTTGAGTCAAGACAGACAAAGAACATGCATCACGTTCATGACAAAACAATGTGAAAGGCTTTGTGTAATCAGGCATACCTAAAGCTGGAGCCCTGCACATGCATTCTTTCAATTCGATAAAAGCATCCATCTCATCTCCTTTCAACTCAATTTGATCCAAGGCATCCTTCTGGGTCAACTTCAGTAAAGGCTTTGCTAGAGTTGAGAAGTTGGGAATCCACTGGCGACAGTAGCCCACCATCCCCAAAAACTTCCTCACCTCCCTCCTTGTCTTTGGTGGACTCATTTGAAGTACACTTGTTATTCTTTCCTTCATTATTCTCCGTGACCCTTTCTCTATTTGGTGACCCAAGTATTTCACTTTCTTCTGACAGAACTGCAATTTGGAATGAGACACCTTATGTCCATTCCTTCCCAAATGGTTCAACAGAGCAATGGTATCGGCTGTGCAGCCACTTTCTGTCTTTGATGCAATCAGTAAGTCATCAATGTACTGTACTAGGGTTGACTCGAATGGCAATTCTAATGCTTCCAAATCTTTCTTTAGAATCTGATTGAAGATTGACGGTGACTCAGAAAACCCTTGAGGAATTCGACACCAACTGTACACTCTGTCTAAGAATTTGAAACAAAAGAGAAATTGGCTGTCCTCATGAAGAGGCACCGAAAAGAATGCTTGTGACAAGTCGATGACTGAGAACCACTCGGCATCGCAAGGGACTTGAAACATTATCACAGATGGATTTGGTACGACAGGGCAACACTTGACTATGATGTCATTTATTTTCCTCAAGTCCTGCACAATTCGGACCTTTCCACTTGGCTTTATTAGTCCCATGATTGGTGAATTACATGGACTGCTTAACACTTCTTTCAGTACTCCCTGCTTTACAAATTCGTCAATGAGTTGGGCAACTTTCATGAGGGTGTCTTGTGCCATGTGGTATTGTGGGGTCTGGGGAAAGGTTGCATTGGGTTTTACAGTCACTTTCACTGGTTCCACTCCTTTCATCAATCCCACCTCTTTCCCTGTCATATCCCAAACTTCCTTTCCGACTGTTTCCCGTAATTCAGCTGGAATATCTTCTTCAGTTATCATCGGGAAAAGACAAATCAGAGGATACTCTTCATCAACAGTTTCCATCTCATCCCCCTCTACACTGTCCTCTTCTTCCCCATCACTGCTCGTCTGAATTTTAATTCCCTTGTTCGAACACATAATCGAACATCCCAACTTGCACAATAAGTCTCTCCCTAACAGTGCTATCGGGCTTGAGTCACATACCACAAATTTATGTAACCCTTGATAGTTACCGATGCTGACTGGTACCGGATCTGTAATTGGGTTTGTCAGGTGCCTGTTTGCTACTCCCACCACTTGAACTGTTCTCCCTGAGAGTGGCAAATTTGGTACTTCAATGCTCTTAACAGTTGAACGTGTTGCTCCTGTGTCAACCAAGAATGAAACACGATGACCCATTACTCTTCCCGCCACGTACGGACCCTTTTGATCAACTTCCAAGGATGCTGCAAGCACACAATCTCCTTCCTCTCCTGAACTTTCACTCTCCCACACATTGTTTATTCCACTCTCACTGTGTAATGGGAACTGTTGTACGGTGCCATTTGTATTCATTACCTGACCCGAGACCTGTGGAGGAACCATCACTTGCTGCTGACTCATTGGTGCCAAAGGTATTTGCATTTGCTGATTAGGTACCATGGGAAACTGCTGTTGCATTGGCTGCATTTGCGTCATCTGCATACGGGGCATCTGCATCTGCTGCGGCTGCATAGGTTGTAATCCCTGCAGCTGATTTATGGTCTGAAAATTTGGGTTTGGACCTCTCATTTTCGGTCCCCTCATTGTCTGAAATGCATTGACATCATTGTTTTGCTGACCAACACCTGCACCTTCCTGCACCACCATCGGGCACTCGCGTTTCCAATGTCCGACAATTCCGCACACGTGACACGGCATCACCTTTTTCAATGCCTGCACACCATTCGGAGTCACAACAGTATTCAAATCCGGACCATTATTCCCAAAACCTCCTCTGCCTCTGCCTCTCGCCTGTGGCTGAAACATCATATTTCCCTGCAACTGCGGCTGCGGTTGCGGTACCTGCTGTTGGAACCCTTGCAACCCTTGCAAACCTTGCAGACCTGTCTGAGCTGCTTTAAGTTGCATCATCATCACTTTCTCCTTCAACCTTTTCTGTTTCACTTCAATTTCGTCGCTACAGTATTTCGCATAATTCAACACCTCATCAATAGGTTTCGATTGCCAACAAATCAAATGCGACTTTATCATCTGACTTATCTCCGGTCTCAGCCCTTCCACAAATCTGAACACAAAATGAAGCATGTCCTTCGCCTCTATTGTTTCCGTGCCACTGTAGTTCTTAAACGCCTTCAACAATCTCTCATAGTAGCTATGTATCGACTCTTTAGCCTCTTGGGCAGTTCGATCGATCTTCTGCCAATCCACATTTTTCGCGGCAACCTTCGTCTTCAAGTGCTCAATCACCTTATAGTACAGGCTCATCACCATAGGTGATGGTGCACCCGTATCCCTGTCTCTCTCTGGTTCACTTGTCGGCCAACCTACAGCTCTTTTGCAATCCTCCCACAAATCCGCCGGAACCACAATCTCAAAGAGAGTGTTCAGGTCTTCCCAGAGGCATTTTGCAAGCTTCACAAACCTGTCAGTCTGTTGATACCATTCAATCGGTTTCTCTCTCAGTTTGGGAAAATCATCCGTAAAAGACTGAATGTCGCTTCTGTGCCATGGTACATGTATTAATTTTCCCCCTGCTGTCTCCCTCATTGGTAACATGGTTACTGCATCACTACTCTGTGGTCTTTTCTCGTTGAGCTCTGGGACACTGTCTTTCCTCTTTTCCTTTCTCTTTACCCATCTGCTTTCCCATTTGTCTAAGCACCTCCACACTTGTGCACTCTGCAACAATTCTCTAAGGTGGGCCTTCATGCCTGCTGACCTCATGTGTTCAAAATCTGTGGTCCCGAAATCCAACCTATAGCTCCTGCTCAAGTGTTTCGTCTTGTCTATGTCAACCCCGTTTTTGTCAGCTATTTCTTGCAAGCTTCTATGTACCTTGTTCACTTCTTTAGTAATCCTGGGACATAGATACCTCAACTCTTCTTCCGAGTAGGACTCTAACCTATTCACACCCATAGTCCCTTCCACCAATTCTTGTGCTTCCATGTTCAACCTGACCCTATTCAGATAGTCTTCTCCCTTCCCACTGGCTGAGCTTTGTGTGGAATTCAGACTGTTGAACCACTGTGTCAGCTGTTGCGCATTCAACCCCATCAGTGTAGCGTTCACATCGACTGCCATTGATGGTTGCGGCAACTTTTCAGTGTTCGATGACAGCGGTATCACCAGTGGGGGACTCGACCTCACCAGTGTTGACTGAGCACATATGGGACTAAACTCCATCAAGGACCCAGATCCAGTTGGCTGAGCCGCTATCGGAGTTATCCCTGGAGTGTTTTCTATGCACCTCCTATCTGTCCCATTCTGCAGCATTGATCCCTGACCGCTCATACCTAAGTTAGGCTGACTGTACAAAGGTACCGGTGGACCTACAGTAATGGGTAGCTGTTAGAAATGGGGTTTTTGGTTGGCAGATAGGTTGCCCTCTGTCCAAGCAAGAACCCTCACTCTAGTCAGGGTAAGTCACACACAATCCAAAATCAGCCTGTGCTCACCCTCCGGTAGCTTGGCACGAGCAGTCAGGCTTAACTTAGAAGGCAATGTGTAAAGCATTTGTGCAATAAATCATACAACACCATAGTATAACACCACAAAAATACACCACACAGTGTTTAGAAAAATATAGAATATTTATCTGGATAATTGTAGGTCAAAACGATCAAAGTTGCAATACGAATTTGTAAAGATATCACTGAAAAGTGATATTAAGAGTCTTTAAGTCTTTAAAAAGCAATAAAGTGTCTTTCAAGCACAGAGTACCTGGTTTCTGGTGGTTAATCTCCTCAGAGGGCCACAGGAGAAGAGATGCGTGGAAAAAGGGGTGTGTGCGTCGTTTTCCGCTCAGCACACACAGACTTGCGTCGTTCTTTTCCACGCGGGGAAGTCGGGCGTCGTTTTCCGGCGCGCAGACAGTCTCTTTTTGTGGATCGCAAGGATTACCAGATGTCCCGGGTCTGTGCGTGGATTCTCCTGCTTATTTTCCGGCTGCGCGTCGTTCTGCGGGGCTGCGCGTCGAAGTTTCGATCTCACGGTAGGCGTCGCGTCGATTTCTCCTTGGAAGTCGGGCGGCGTTGTCCTTGCGAGGCCGTGCGTCGAAATTTTGGTCTCACGGCAGGCGTCGCGTCGATTTCTCCTTGGAAGTCGGGCGGCGTTGTCCTTGCGAGGCCGTGCGTCAAAGTTTCGCACTCACGGTAGGCGTCGCGTCGATTTCTCCTTGGAAGTCGGGCGGCTTTGTCCTTGCGAGGTTGTGCGTCGAAGTCTCGATCGTCCCGAGGGCGTCGCGTTGATCAGCGTCGGTGTGCGGCGTTTTTCTCGCCGCGAAACAAGCTGTGCGTCGAAATTTTCGGCGCACGGAGTGTCCACGTGAAAGGAAGAAGTCTTTTTGGTCCTGAGACTTCAAGGAACAGGAGGCAAGCTCTATCCAAGCCCTTGGAGAGCACTTTCACAGCCAGACAAGAGTTCAGCAAGGCAGCAGGGCAACAGCAAGACAGCAGTCCTTTGGAGAAAGCAGACTGGCAGTCCTTTGTGTGAGGGCAGGCCCTCCACCCTCCCAGCCCAGGAAGACCCATTCAAAATGCAGATGTATGCAAGTGAGGCTGAGTACCCTGTGTTTGGGGTGTGTCTGAGTGAATGCACAAGGAGCTGTCAACTAAACCTAGCCAGACGTGGATTGAAGGGCACAACAAGATTTTAGGGCAAAGAAATGCTCACTTTCTAAAAGTGGCATTTCTAGAATAGTAATATTAAATCCGACTTCACCAGTCAGCAGGATTTTGTATTACCATTCTGGCCATACTAAATATGACCTCCCTGCTCCTTTCAGATCAGCAGCTGCCACTTCAACAGTGTAGGAGGGCAGCCCCAATGTTAGCCTATGAAGGGAGCAGGCCTCACAGTAGTGTAAAAACGAATTTAGGAGTTTTACACTACCAGGACATATAACTACACAGGTACATGTCCTGCCTTTTACCTACACAGCACCCTGCTCTAGGGGATACCTAGGGCACACATTAGGGATGACTTATATGTAGAAAAAGGGGAGTTCTAGGCTTGGCAAGTACTTTTAAATGCCAAGTCGAAGTGGCAGTGAAACTGCACACACAGGCATTGCAATGGCAGGCCTGAGACAAGGTTAAGGGGCTACTGAGGTGGGTGGCACAACCAGTGCTGCAGGCCCACTAGTAGCATTTAATCTACATGCCCTAGGCACATGTAGTGCACTCTAATAGGGACTTACAGGTAAATTAAATAGTCAATCATGGATAAACCAATCAATAGTACAATTTACACAGAGAGCATATGCACTTTAGCACTGGTTAGCAGTGGTAAAGTGCTCAGAGGTTAAAAGCCAACAACAACAGGTCAGAAAAAATAGGAGGAAGGAGGCAAAAAGTTTGGGGATGTCCCTGTCAAAAAGCCAGGTCCAACATGACCCCCCACCAGCCTAAAGCCAGGGGAGAACAATCACTATCCTGATGTACTTCCCTGTTTGAGGCGACAGAACAAGGACCCAGGCCCACAACAGCAGGGGCATGCTCCAGTTCTTCGCCTTCCTGACTCCAATTGGATCCCTCTGTCCATACTCTCAGGGCCCACTAAGCCCATCCATGGGGAACCTTTCTCCTTTCCTGCGGATCCCATCTGTGCAGCACCTAACCTGACATTGCTCACAGATGTATCCCAGGAGCAGGATAGTACCACCAGGACCAACACAGTGGTGTTACCCATTCTATCCCCGGGGTGTGACACTTGTCCCCTCCCCAGGGATAACTCTGTCCACCCGGACAGCAAGCCACTGTGGTTACTGACAGTTGTCAGGGATGAGAGCCAGGCCCCAGGCCTCTCAAAGCTCTCCCACCACTGTGGCTGTGGAGAGTGGGGGGCGGTAGCCCCAGGTGCTGGGCACCCTTTAACCACTCTCCCTTCCACCAGGTCAGGGATGACAGCCTGAACCTGGTCCTCCCCTCTGGGGCTCTGTACCCTCTCTCCTGGAGCGGTACCCCCAGAGTCCACCATGGTCAGGGTGCTTATAGAAGTCGCCCTGTACCATTCCTCCACCAGTGCAGGGCTGTTAACCTGCAACTGGCCCTCCAACCTGGGGTCTGTACCTTCAGGTTGGACTAGGGCCCGGGGTGAGGCTTCCCTCCCCCTGCCCTCCCTTCTGGGGTCCAGCACTCTCCAACTAGGAGTGGCCTCCTCAGAAGACAATAGGGTAGGGGCACTGTTATCAGTAGCCCCTCTCTCCAGGTCCGGGGGGACACCCTGAACCTGGTCTTCCAGCCCAGGGTCTGTACCCTCACACTGGATCACTGCCTGGCAAACCAGGACTTTCTGGGGGGCACACCTACCCCCCACCAGGTCAGAGTTTAACCTCTGCACCTGACCATTCAACTCAGAGTCGCCACCCTGAAGTTGAACAATTGCCTGGCACGCCAGGACTTCCTGGAGGGCACACTGACCCTCCACCAGGTCAGAGTTTAACCTCTGAACTGGGCCATTCAACTCAGAGTCACCACCCTGAAGTTGAACAATTGCCTGGCGCACCAGGGCTTTCTGGGAGGCACACCTACCTCCCACCAGGTCAGAGTTTAACCTCTGAGCCTGGTTCTCCAACCCAGGGTCACCACCCTGAGGTTGGGCAATTGCCTGGCACGCCAGGACTTTCTGGGGGGCACACCTACCCCCCACCAGGTCAGAGTTTAACCTCTGAACCTGGTCATCCAACCCAGAGTCAACACCCTGAGGTTGGACAATTGCCTGGCACAGCAGGGCTTCTTGGGAGGCACACCTACCCCCCACCAGGTCAGAGTTTAACCTCTGAACCTGGGTATCCAACCCAGAGTCACCACCCTGAGGTTGAACAATTGCCTGGCACGCCAGGACTTTCTGGGGGGCACACCTACCCCCCACCAGGTCAGAGTTTAACCTCTGAACCTGGATATCCAACCCAGAGTCACCACCCTGAGGTTGAACCATTGCCTGGCAGGCCAGGACTTTCAGGGAGGCACACCTACCTCCCACCAGGTCAGAGTTTAACCTCTGAGCCTGGTTCTCCAACCCAGGGTCACCACCCTGAGGTTGAACCATTGCCTGGTATACCAGGACTTTCTGGGGGGCAAACCTACCCCCCACCAGGTCAGAGTTTGACCTCTGAACCGGGTTAGCCAACCCAGAGTCACCACCCTGAGGTTGGGCAATTGCCTGGCATCCCAGGACTTTCTGGGAGGCACACCTACCTCCCACCAGGTCAGAGTTTAACCTCTGAACCTGGCCATCCAACCCAGAGTCGACACCCTGAGGTTGGACAACTGCCTGGCACGCCAGGACTTTCTGGGGGGCACACCTACCCCCCACCAGGTCAGAGTTTGACCTCTTCACCTGGTAAGCCAACCCAGAGTCACCACCCTGAGGTTGAGCCATTGCCTGGCATTCCAGGACTTTCTGGGGGGCACATCTACCCCCCACCAGGTCAAAGTTTAACCTCTGAACCCGGTTATCCAACCCAGAGTCACCACCCTGAGGTTGAATCTTTGCCTGGCATGCCAGGACTTCCTGGGGGGCACTCTCACCCCCCACAAGGGACACGCCGTCCCCAAGGGCCACACAAGAGTCTGGTTGGCGCAGGTCTCCCGACCTCTGCCCATCCGGCAGAGTCTGGGTTTCCCCCAAACCAGAAACGGTCTCACCTGGGTCATTCCTGGGGGGCTCTGCTCTCAGAGCTGACCCCTGACTTTCAAGATCCTCCACTGGGGTCTGCCACCCCCTCTCAACCCTATGTCTGGACTTCTGCACCCCCTCACTAGGAGTGGTACTGCCAGACACCAGAACTGTTGGGATGCTGTCTACAGTCATCCCCCCCAAGTTCTTCTGACACTGCGGGGCTTCCCTCAAAAGGTGGCCCTACGGTACAGGTTAGGCTCTGAGACCTACCTGGGACACTACAATCCTCTCCCACCTCACTTGGTCGGGAACCACCTAGACCTCTCCCTTCAGGAGCACCCCCAAATGCCTCTTCAGACTCTCTGGTACTCACCCAAAAGTCTGCCTCCACTGTAAGTTCCCTTGGGTCAGAGAACTCACACTCCACCTGGTGTTGGCGTAGCTCTGGAGAATAAGGACTAGACATATGCTCTCCAGCAATTACATCACTCTGCCCTTCACATGTATTAACCACAGTACCCTTCACCCAACCACCCAGTAACTCAGCCTTGGAAAAGCACTCTATGTCACCCTCTTGAGACTGGTGAGACAGTATCTGCCTGTCCCTGACACTCAACCCATACTCTTCTGGGATGTCTCTACACTCTATATCCAGGACGTCCACCAGGGGGGAACCCTTTTCTCTGTCACTCTCTGCTAGAGTCAGTAAAGTGTCCCTCCCCCCAGTAGGAATATGACTCCCTGTGCCAGTTCCCCAATCCTTCTCAGGGACCCTGTGCATAACGGGAACTACCTCATACCCTTGAACTACCTGGGGTGTGTCAACTCCCTTCTTCAAGTTGGGCACCACATCTCTGGGCTTGTGCCCTTCTTCAGCAGTACTAGATGCAAGATTTTTGCTGCCACCATCTGAACTGGACTCAGCCCTTCCGGCCTCCAGTTTCAGCTCTTTACCGCTCAGCTCTTGAGCTGCAATCTTTTCTTCTTCCAGGGCTAAAAGTCTTTTTGCCTCAACCTCTGCAAGATACTCCTCTAATTGTTGCTCCTGTCGCCTTTGACTTCGGAGCCATTCATCTATTTCTGGGTCACTGTCCAACTCTGAGTAGCCCTCCTCCTCATCTGAGTAGTCTTCCTCCTCATCTGAGGGGTACTTAGTCATTTGGTTTCTTGCTGCCTCTCTCTCTGCCCATCTTTCCTCCCCCCAGACTATGTAGTGATGGAGCATCTCCGCTTTAGTAGATCTCCTTGCTACAGGAAGGCCCCATTGTCTGCAAAGCTTCCTTAGGTCATCCTTAGTGAGGTGGTCAGTACGAACAAAGCATGAGTTGGTAAGCAATCCCATTCTGATAAGATCTTATCAGCAAAAAACAAAATCCAAAGTCCAAAATATCACTAGTATATCCAGGAGGACATCAGAGAACAAAAAGCCAAAAAAGATGAAAAATCAAGTTGACCTTCAACTGTGGGTAGGTAGTGAAATACTTAGCTACTGTATGTCACTGCACAAACACAAGTCCTATCCTCACCGCTGATCACCAATGTTAGAAATGGGGTTTTTGGTTGGCAGATAGGTTGCCCTCTGTCCAAGCAAGAACCCTCACTCTAGTCAGGGTAAGTCACACACAATCCAAAATCAGCCTGTGCTCACCCTCCGGTAGCTTGGCACGAGCAGTCAGGCTTAACTTAGAAGGCAATGTGTAAAGCATTTGTGCAATAAATCATACAACACCATAGTATAACACCACAAAAATACACCACACAGTGTTTAGAAAAATATAGAATATTTATCTGGATAATTGTAGGTCAAAACGATCAAAGTTGCAATACGAATTTGTAAAGATATCACTGAAAAGTGATATTAAGAGTCTTTAAGTCTTTAAAAAGCAATAAAGTGTCTTTCAAGCACAGAGTACCTGGTTTCTGGTGGTTAATCTCCTCAGAGGGCCACAGGAGAAGAGATGCGTGGAAAAAGGGGTGTGTGCGTCGTTTTCCGCTCAGCACACACAGACTTGCGTCGTTCTTTTCCACGCGGGGAAGTCGGGCGTCGTTTTCCGGCGCGCAGACAGTCTCTTTTTGTGGATCGCGAGGATTACCAGATGTCCCGGGTCTGTGCGTGGATTCTCCTGCTTATTTTCCGGCTGCGCGTCGTTCTGCGGGGCTGCGCGTCGAAGTTTCGATCTCACGGTAGGCGTCGCGTCGATTTCTCCTTGGAAGTCGGGCGGCGTTGTCCTTGCGAGGCCGTGCGTCGAAATTTTGGTCTCACGGCAGGCGTCGCGTCGATTTCTCCTTGGAAGTCGGGCGGCGTTGTCCTTGCGAGGCCGTGCGTCAAAGTTTCGCACTCACGGTAGGCGTCGCGTCGATTTCTCCTTGGAAGTCGGGCGGCTTTGTCCTTGCGAGGTTGTGCGTCGAAGTCTCGATCGTCCCGAGGGCGTCGCGTTGATCAGCGTCGGTGTGCGGCGTTTTTCTCGCCGCGAAACAAGCTGTGCGTCGAAATTTTCGGCGCACGGAGTGTCCACGTGAAAGGAAGAAGTCTTTTTGGTCCTGAGACTTCAAGGAACAGGAGGCAAGCTCTATCCAAGCCCTTGGAGAGCACTTTCACAGCCAGACAAGAGTTCAGCAAGGCAGCAGGGCAACAGCAAGACAGCAGTCCTTTGGAGAAAGCAGACTGGCAGTCCTTTGTGTGAGGGCAGGCCCTCCACCCTCCCAGCCCAGGAAGACCCATTCAAAATGCAGATGTATGCAAGTGAGGCTGAGTACCCTGTGTTTGGGGTGTGTCTGAGTGAATGCACAAGGAGCTGTCAACTAAACCTAGCCAGACGTGGATTGAAGGGCACAACAAGATTTTAGGGCAAAGAAATGCTCACTTTCTAAAAGTGGCATTTCTAGAATAGTAATATTAAATCCGACTTCACCAGTCAGCAGGATTTTGTATTACCATTCTGGCCATACTAAATATGACCTCCCTGCTCCTTTCAGATCAGCAGCTGCCACTTCAACAGTGTAGGAGGGCAGCCCCAATGTTAGCCTATGAAGGGAGCAGGCCTCACAGTAGTGTAAAAACGAATTTAGGAGTTTTACACTACCAGGACATATAACTACACAGGTACATGTCCTGCCTTTTACCTACACAGCACCCTGCTCTAGGGGATACCTAGGGCACACATTAGGGATGACTTATATGTAGAAAAAGGGGAGTTCTAGGCTTGGCAAGTACTTTTAAATGCCAAGTCGAAGTGGCAGTGAAACTGCACACACAGGCATTGCAATGGCAGGCCTGAGACAAGGTTAAGGGGCTACTGAGGTGGGTGGCACAACCAGTGCTGCAGGCCCACTAGTAGCATTTAATCTACATGCCCTAGGCACATGTAGTGCACTCTAATAGGGACTTACAGGTAAATTAAATAGTCAATCATGGATAAACCAATCAATAGTACAATTTACACAGAGAGCATATGCACTTTAGCACTGGTTAGCAGTGGTAAAGTGCTCAGAGGTTAAAAGCCAACAACAACAGGTCAGAAAAAATAGGAGGAAGGAGGCAAAAAGTTTGGGGATGTCCCTGTCAAAAAGCCAGGTCCAACATGACCCCCCACCAGCCTAAAGCCAGGGGAGAACAATCACTATCCTGATGTACTTCCCTGTTTGAGGCGACAGAACAAGGACCCAGGCCCACAACAGCAGGGGCATGCTCCAGTTCTTCGCCTTCCTGACTCCAATTGGATCCCTCTGTCCATACTCTCAGGGCCCACTAAGCCCATCCATGGGGAACCTTTCTCCTTTCCTGCGGATCCCATCTGTGCAGCACCTAACCTGACATTGCTCACAGATGTATCCCAGGAGCAGGATAGTACCACCAGGACCAACACAGTGGTGTTACCCATTCTATCCCCGGGGTGTGACACTTGTCCCCTCCCCAGGGATAACTCTGTCCACCCGGACAGCAAGCCACTGTGGTTACTGACAGTTGTCAGGGATGAGAGCCAGGCCCCAGGCCTCTCAAAGCTCTCCCACCACTGTGGCTGTGGAGAGTGGGGGGCGGTAGCCCCAGGTGCTGGGCACCCTTTAACCACTCTCCCTTCCACCAGGTCAGGGATGACAGCCTGAACCTGGTCCTCCCCTCTGGGGCTCTGTACCCTCTCTCCTGGAGCGGTACCCCCAGAGTCCACCATGGTCAGGGTGCTTATAGAAGTCGCCCTGTACCATTCCTCCACCAGTGCAGGGCTGTTAACCTGCAACTGGCCCTCCAACCTGGGGTCTGTACCTTCAGGTTGGACTAGGGCCCGGGGTGAGGCTTCCCTCCCCCTGCCCTCCCTTCTGGGGTCCAGCACTCTCCAACTAGGAGTGGCCTCCTCAGAAGACAATAGGGTAGGGGCACTGTTATCAGTAGCCCCTCTCTCCAGGTCCGGGGGGACACCCTGAACCTGGTCTTCCAGCCCAGGGTCTGTACCCTCACACTGGATCACTGCCTGGCAAACCAGGACTTTCTGGGGGGCACACCTACCCCCCACCAGGTCAGAGTTTAACCTCTGCACCTGACCATTCAACTCAGAGTCGCCACCCTGAAGTTGAACAATTGCCTGGCACGCCAGGACTTCCTGGAGGGCACACTGACCCTCCACCAGGTCAGAGTTTAACCTCTGAACTGGGCCATTCAACTCAGAGTCACCACCCTGAAGTTGAACAATTGCCTGGCGCACCAGGGCTTTCTGGGAGGCACACCTACCTCCCACCAGGTCAGAGTTTAACCTCTGAGCCTGGTTCTCCAACCCAGGGTCACCACCCTGAGGTTGGGCAATTGCCTGGCACGCCAGGACTTTCTGGGGGGCACACCTACCCCCCACCAGGTCAGAGTTTAACCTCTGAACCTGGTCATCCAACCCAGAGTCAACACCCTGAGGTTGGACAATTGCCTGGCACAGCAGGGCTTCTTGGGAGGCACACCTACCCCCCACCAGGTCAGAGTTTAACCTCTGAACCTGGGTATCCAACCCAGAGTCACCACCCTGAGGTTGAACAATTGCCTGGCACGCCAGGACTTTCTGGGGGGCACACCTACCCCCCACCAGGTCAGAGTTTAACCTCTGAACCTGGATATCCAACCCAGAGTCACCACCCTGAGGTTGAACCATTGCCTGGCAGGCCAGGACTTTCAGGGAGGCACACCTACCTCCCACCAGGTCAGAGTTTAACCTCTGAGCCTGGTTCTCCAACCCAGGGTCACCACCCTGAGGTTGAACCATTGCCTGGTATACCAGGACTTTCTGGGGGGCAAACCTACCCCCCACCAGGTCAGAGTTTGACCTCTGAACCGGGTTAGCCAACCCAGAGTCACCACCCTGAGGTTGGGCAATTGCCTGGCATCCCAGGACTTTCTGGGAGGCACACCTACCTCCCACCAGGTCAGAGTTTAACCTCTGAACCTGGCCATCCAACCCAGAGTCGACACCCTGAGGTTGGACAACTGCCTGGCACGCCAGGACTTTCTGGGGGGCACACCTACCCCCCACCAGGTCAGAGTTTGACCTCTTCACCTGGTAAGCCAACCCAGAGTCACCACCCTGAGGTTGAGCCATTGCCTGGCATTCCAGGACTTTCTGGGGGGCACATCTACCCCCCACCAGGTCAAAGTTTAACCTCTGAACCCGGTTATCCAACCCAGAGTCACCACCCTGAGGTTGAATCTTTGCCTGGCATGCCAGGACTTCCTGGGGGGCACTCTCACCCCCCACAAGGGACACGCCGTCCCCAAGGGCCACACAAGAGTCTGGTTGGCGCAGGTCTCCCGACCTCTGCCCATCCGGCAGAGTCTGGGTTTCCCCCAAACCAGAAACGGTCTCACCTGGGTCATTCCTGGGGGGCTCTGCTCTCAGAGCTGACCCCTGACTTTCAAGATCCTCCACTGGGGTCTGCCACCCCCTCTCAACCCTATGTCTGGACTTCTGCACCCCCTCACTAGGAGTGGTACTGCCAGACACCAGAACTGTTGGGATGCTGTCTACAGTCATCCCCCCCAAGTTCTTCTGACACTGCGGGGCTTCCCTCAAAAGGTGGCCCTACGGTACAGGTTAGGCTCTGAGACCTACCTGGGACACTACAATCCTCTCCCACCTCACTTGGTCGGGAACCACCTAGACCTCTCCCTTCAGGAGCACCCCCAAATGCCTCTTCAGACTCTCTGGTACTCACCCAAAAGTCTGCCTCCACTGTAAGTTCCCTTGGGTCAGAGAACTCACACTCCACCTGGTGTTGGCGTAGCTCTGGAGAATAAGGACTAGACATATGCTCTCCAGCAATTACATCACTCTGCCCTTCACATGTATTAACCACAGTACCCTTCACCCAACCACCCAGTAACTCAGCCTTGGAAAAGCACTCTATGTCACCCTCTTGAGACTGGTGAGACAGTATCTGCCTGTCCCTGACACTCAACCCATACTCTTCTGGGATGTCTCTACACTCTATATCCAGGACGTCCACCAGGGGGGAACCCTTTTCTCTGTCACTCTCTGCTAGAGTCAGTAAAGTGTCCCTCCCCCCAGTAGGAATATGACTCCCTGTGCCAGTTCCCCAATCCTTCTCAGGGACCCTGTGCATAACGGGAACTACCTCATACCCTTGAACTACCTGGGGTGTGTCAACTCCCTTCTTCAAGTTGGGCACCACATCTCTGGGCTTGTGCCCTTCTTCAGCAGTACTAGATGCAAGATTTTTGCTGCCACCATCTGAACTGGACTCAGCCCTTCCGGCCTCCAGTTTCAGCTCTTTACCGCTCAGCTCTTGAGCTGCAATCTTTTCTTCTTCCAGGGCTAAAAGTCTTTTTGCCTCAACCTCTGCAAGATACTCCTCTAATTGTTGCTCCTGTCGCCTTTGACTTCGGAGCCATTCATCTATTTCTGGGTCACTGTCCAACTCTGAGTAGCCCTCCTCCTCATCTGAGTAGTCTTCCTCCTCATCTGAGGGGTACTTAGTCATTTGGTTTCTTGCTGCCTCTCTCTCTGCCCATCTTTCCTCCCCCCAGACTATGTAGTGATGGAGCATCTCCACTTTAGTAGATCTCCTTGCTACAGGAAGGCCCCATTGTCTGCAAAGCTTCCTTAGGTCATCCTTAGTGAGGTGGTCAGTACGAACAAAGCATGAGTTGGTAAGCAATCCCATTCTGATAAGATCTTATCAGCAAAAAACAAAATCCAAAGTCCAAAATATCACTAGTATATCCAGGAGGACATCAGAGAACAAAAAGCCAAAAAAGATGAAAAATCAAGTTGACCTTCAACTGTGGGTAGGTAGTGAAATACTTAGCTACTGTATGTCACTGCACAAACACAAGTCCTATCCTCACCGCTGATCACCAATGTTAGAAATGGGGTTTTTGGTTGGCAGATAGGTTGCCCTCTGTCCAAGCAAGAACCCTCACTCTAGTCAGGGTAAGTCACACACAATCCAAAATCAGCCTGTGCTCACCCTCCGGTAGCTTGGCACGAGCAGTCAGGCTTAACTTAGAAGGCAATGTGTAAAGCATTTGTGCAATAAATCATACAACACCATAGTATAACACCACAAAAATACACCACACAGTGTTTAGAAAAATATAGAATATTTATCTGGATAATTGTAGGTCAAAACGATCAAAGTTGCAATACGAATTTGTAAAGATATCACTGAAAAGTGATATTAAGAGTCTTTAAGTCTTTAAAAAGCAATAAAGTGTCTTTCAAGCACAGAGTACCTGGTTTCTGGTGGTTAATCTCCTCAGAGGGCCACAGGAGAAGAGATGCGTGGAAAAAGGGGTGTGTGCGTCGTTTTCCGCTCAGCACACACAGACTTGCGTCGTTCTTTTCCACGCGGGGAAGTCGGGCGTCGTTTTCCGGCGCGCAGACAGTCTCTTTTTGTGGATCGCGAGGATTACCAGATGTCCCGGGTCTGTGCGTGGATTCTCCTGCTTATTTTCCGGCTGCGCGTCGTTCTGCGGGGCTGCGCGTCGAAGTTTCGATCTCACGGTAGGCGTCGCGTCGATTTCTCCTTGGAAGTCGGGCGGCGTTGTCCTTGCGAGGCCGTGCGTCGAAATTTTGGTCTCACGGCAGGCGTCGCGTCGATTTCTCCTTGGAAGTCGGGCGGCGTTGTCCTTGCGAGGCCGTGCGTCAAAGTTTCGCACTCACGGTAGGCGTCGCGTCGATTTCTCCTTGGAAGTCGGGCGGCTTTGTCCTTGCGAGGTTGTGCGTCGAAGTCTCGATCGTCCCGAGGGCGTCGCGTTGATCAGCGTCGGTGTGCGGCGTTTTTCTCGCCGCGAAACAAGCTGTGCGTCGAAATTTTTGGCGCACGGAGTGTCCACGTGAAAGGAAGAAGTCTTTTTGGTCCTGAGACTTCAAGGAACAGGAGGCAAGCTCTATCCAAGCCCTTGGAGAGCACTTTCACAGCCAGACAAGAGTTCAGCAAGGCAGCAGGGCAACAGCAAGACAGCAGTCCTTTGGAGAAAGCAGACAGGTGAGTCCTTTGAGCAGCCAGGCAGTTCTTCTTGGCAGGATGTAGTTTCTGGTTCAGGTTTCTTCTCCAGCAAGTGTCTGATGAGGTAGGGCAGAGGCCCTGTTTTATACTAAGTTGTGCCTTTGAAGTGGGGGTGACTTCAAAGAGTCTCTAAGAAATGCACCAAGTTCCCTTTCAGCTCAATCCTGTCTGCCAGAGTCCCAGTAGGGGGTGTGGCAGTCCTTTGTGTGAGGGCAGGCCCTCCACCCTCCCAGCCCAGGAAGACCCATTCAAAATGCAGATGTATGCAAGTGAGGCTGAGTACCCTGTGTTTGGGGTGTGTCTGAGTGAATGCACAAGGAGCTGTCAACTAAACCTAGCCAGACGTGGATTGAAGGGCACAACAAGATTTTAGGGCAAAGAAATGCTCACTTTCTAAAAGTGGCATTTCTAGAATAGTAATATTAAATCCAACTTCACCAGTCAGCAGGATTTTGTATTACCATTCTGGCCATACTAAATATGACCTCCCTGCTCCTTTCAGATCAGCAGCTGCCACTTCAACAGTGTAGGAGGGCAGCCCCAATGTTAGCCTATGAAGGGAGCAGGCCTCACAGTAGTGTAAAAACGAATTTAGGAGTTTTACACTACCAGGACATATAACTACACAGGTACATGTCCTGCCTTTTACCTACACAGCACCCTGCTCTAGGGGATACCTAGGGCACACATTAGGGATGATTTATATGTAGAAAAAGGGGAGTTCTAGGCTTGGCAAGTACTTTTAAATGCCAAGTCGAAGTGGCAGTGAAACTGCACACACAGGCCTTGCAATGGCAGGCCTGAGACAAGGTTAAGGGGCTACTGAGGTGGGTGGCACAACCAGTGCTGCAGGCCCACTAGTAGCATTTAATCTACATGCCCTAGGCACATGTAGTGCACTCTAATAGGGACTTACAGGTAAATTAAATAGTCAATCATGGATAAACCAATCAATAGTACAATTTACACAGAGAGCATATGCACTTTAGCACTGGTTAGCAGTGGTAAAGTGCTCAGAGGTCAAAAGCCAACAACAACAGGTCAGAAAAAATAGGAGGAAGGAGGCAAAAAGTTTGGGGATGTCCCTGTCAAAAAGCCAGGTCCAACAGTAGCGATATCGCATCTGGGTTTTGTCCATTTCCCATGTTCTGAGACATGTTCATTCCCACACTATGGGTCATCATTGCCGGCATGCCCATCTGACTCCCCGTCATCTGAGCATGTGCTGTCCCCCCCTGCATCTGCTTTTGAGGCATCAAAAACTGGGTTGATTCGGCTTGTGCCAATGTCGGGTTGTGACCATTCTGTACTCCCCTTACGGTTGGATCTAGAATCATTCCTGCACTGTCGTCACTGCTGTAGTACCCTGGGATCTGCGGCTGATAATTTTCTGCTGGTTTCAACATGGGCACATCTGGATATATTCTCCTAACCTGCGGTATCTGCGGGCTGAACAGTAAACTCGGGTCCTTAGACCCCGATGATGCTCCTGAACTCTGAGTTTCACTGTTCTGTACCGGTGCCGGAGGGGCAGAACTGGTACTTGGACCTTGTCCACTCTCTGCATAAGGTGGTGGACGGTCGTTCAGCAATTGCATGATTAACTCCTCATCCTCTAACTCCTCTTCTCTTCTCAACTTTTCCTTGTCCTCCCTATCCTTGGAACACCTCCTGTTTGTCTTACAGGTAGCTTTCTTACCTGTCTCCTCTTCTTCCTTAGTAATTGCAGGAAACAATTTTATCCCCTGCAACACATCTGACCTCCACACCTTCTGTGCATTATCCAACCTAGCGACCGCTAGTGTCTTTTCTACCTTCCTTATCCTGGTCTCAAACTTATTTTGCTGTTGCTGTCTAGCCATCAGTTCCCAAATCGCTAGAGCCTCAAACTGTGCTGGCCTTGGAGGCACCTTCATGTCGTACATCGCGAATCTCAAATTCTCTAGAATCCTTATATTGAATGTCCCATGGATCGGGAATGCTACGCTCCCATGTTTCTCTGTCAACTTGTGCCATTGCTTTAGCCAAAGGCACGGAGCTACCCCCTTTTCCTCCATTACGATGTAAGCTGGTGTGCCTTCGGGCGGCGTCTCCTCTCCTACGCTCGCTTTAATGTAAGACTCCCCCTTCATTGCACTCTTTAATGCTTTAAAAAATTTCATTTTCTCGTCTTTTATTTCACTAAGTTTGTAATCAATAGGTGACTTTAATTCCCGGAATACTCTTCGCTTGCCTTTCCCCTTCCAATCGAGCCCCACGGACTGCGTCCAATCCGTGCGCGACCCTTCTCTGCAACCAACCTATCCCAGCGCGGCTCCTAGTGACGTCACACTCACACCCACTGCGGCTGACAAAGCCTCGCGGCTAGTCCTCCTTCACTCAGCTCCTCTCGTAACAACTTCTTGCATGTATCGCGAGCTACCAAAAAATTAATAAGAAAACAGATCTGTCGGTTTACTACAGGAAGGGTAACACAATCGCTTCAGGACCTTAGGGATTTTTCACTAGCCTCGGCAGTTATTCCATCTTTCTCGGTCCCCGCTTTCGCAAGCAAATCTGACCCGCAGACCTACTCTCAACTTGTCAATGATCTATTCTAGTGCACTTAGAATTTTGTCAAAGCCCGAAGTCGAAGTTTTCTTTCACTCCCTTAACACACGTACCGGCTCGTCGACCACGCCCGATCAACCTACTAAACCGCCCAGACCACAACATAAAACAACATACTCCGGAGTCTCTTGACCTCGCAGGGCCCGTCTCAACAACAACAACCACGTGGACCTTTTTATGCACAAAGCGCCACATGCACATGAAGTTCGACGACTTCCCTACTCTCACACTCGGAGTCGCACCTCCGCTATTTCTATGGAGTTCGACGACTTCCCTACTTCTACACTCGGAGTCGCACCTCCGCTATTCTCTAAAATCCTCGCAACCTTTTCACACAATCTGCGGCAATAAGCTATGCAAGCGCAAAAATCCTAACTTCACTCATACCATCACTAGTACCGCCAACGCCTATTCCACATCTCCGTTCTCTCCATTCGCAAGCTCCGAGATCCCGGGAAAGTCGCGGTGGACTTAGCCCATCATCATTCTGTCAATCTATTTTACCCAAGAAAAATCTAATTCAACTTCTCGAGTGGGATCTCAAAAGTCGAAACCGTTAATTCAACACCATGTACTTTAACAGTACGTAGTCCCAAAAGGCGAAACCGTCCTCTGCTAGCATCTACTGATAGAGCGATCCGTACAGATAATTTTACCCGTACTTTGGACGCTCCTTAGGCCGATGGATCTTTTGGCTAAGTGGGACTCTCTTCACCCGAGACCAGTCAATTTTATCAAATCAATAATCAATAACGAACATAAGCAATACCCTGATCAACATAACACTTAACAATTAATCCAGAATACATTTCGGCGAACCCTGACCTTTCAGTCAGGAATAACCACACCAGTTTATTCAAAGTTAGTGAATTTATTTCCCTATATTAACAAAGCAAGCACAATATAGATGTGTCTCAACACCAAATGATATACGTAAATGAACATTAATAGCTGTCCATAACGGCGAAACAGGTGCAATCTATGCAGCATTTGAATAACAAGGCATTCGATAATAGCAATGCAAATCACTAATACTATAATCTGTAATGAACTAATTGCATACATTTAGTCAGCATAACAAGGTCTCAAATTGCATCGTGCAATCAAAAGGAATCCTCATCTAACCTCAAATTAGCATCAGCATGTGGGACTTCATGCAAACACAATTTAGCAACATTAATTTGGAAAACTCCTAGCTAGGGCTCTTATCAAAAATCAGCAGTTGGTTACCTAAAAGAAACACAATGCAATTGTACAATGTCCTTTCATATTTACCAATTACAATCAGCATTCAAGGAAGTCTTCGTCTCACAGGTACCGTTTCTCGATCAGCATGGGACGGGGCAAAGGGGCAGGGGTAGACGGGGCAATTGCCTCACGGCGGCAAGATAAAACTACTACTTCATGCAAAGGGATCAAAGTTAAGGTCTCTAGGGCAAGAATCATTTAAAGTCTCTTTCTCTCGATTAGAGAAAGCATCAAAGTCTCTTTCAAAATGGCTTCGCAGCAAGGTGGGCCATAGTAACTGCAAAGTCTACAAAATGGCGGGATGTCCAATAATGGCTGCAAATGGCTGGTAACAGCAATAATGGCTGCTTTCTTCTCGTGCACCTGGTTTAAATAGACAACAGTTCAAATCCAGTAGGGTCTTCCATTGGAGGGTTCATAGGTTGGCTTCAAATTGTCCAATCAAAAACAACAGTTCTCAAGCTTTTACTTAAGCATACATTATCCTTGGAGACGGGTACGCAAGTTGCAACATTTTATACCAATTAACTCACTTTCAGAGCTTCCATTGTCCGCACCTGCAGATTGACCTTGGAGCAAAGAGAAAAATGCCAGGCTGGCACGAAACCTTAAGATAAGCATGTGAACGATCTCAGTGGAAAAATACAGCTTCAAGCAAAAATACACGTTTATTAGCACATTGGAAAAATACGAGCATCTAAACCGTGAGACCAGGCAACTAGGCCGAAGCCTGCACTAAAGTAATGCTAAGCTAAAACATTTCAAACAAGCAAATCGTAGCACACGTTTATGATTATGTCGGATTAGTGCAATTCTAATACACCACGTTATATAAAGCACGCTTATAAATGTTGGCAAACTACTCTGAGGGCACATTTTGTCCCCGTACAATCTTTATTAGTTCGGTTAAAGTCACTCTTGATTATTTCACACTACGTTTAGCGTCAATAAATGTAAAACCTTCATTTCAGCTTCATCACCTTTGAGGCAATTATGAGTAATGGGGAAAGATATCAAAATATTTTGGGTATATTTCAAAAGTATGTTTTATTGGAAGTGTTGATTCAAACACTGCAACATATATTTTTTTAAATCCATAAGAAACGTGTATTTTTCCTCGGCATTACGTTTCTTTTTTATATTCGTGAAAGAGTACCCCAGACATCAACAGTACCACGCCGATCAGGACCAACACAGCCTGAAATATATGCCAGAAACACCTGCACGCAAACTAGGTGGACCTTTTATCACTCAATCAATGATTTGTAGAGTGCATACTATCGCCCCTGAGGGTCTCTGGGCGCTATGGTGCCTTGTCTCCATCGAAAAAAGTACTTTTTTTTGGTTTGTGTCTTGGTGGAAGTTTCAGTTGACAGTAGCAAATACGTTTTGCTGGAACCAGTTGTAAGAGCAAACACAATTACCAGGCACACAGACATTGAGAGGCACAGATTACTGGAGGCAGCCAAGCTATATTCAAGACACCCTGTTGGCTACTGCCACATCCTTCAAAGTTTCAACCCAGCAGCCACCATGCACAGGGGTTGGGTTGTCTGCTAGCTACAGAACCCAGAAACTCCACCGACAATCCGAGGCTCACAGAACACTAGAGCGTCTTCATTCATTAATTTTGAAGGTTTTTATAGAGTGGTCTGCATCAGGGTGGCATCAAAATGCTTTACACTAGGCGGAGTTTGTGACTTTAAATTGTATTGCTTTATAATTGCATTTCTATAGTGCTTACTACTTCAAATTAGGGGTTGAAGCGCTTTACGGTGGATAGCACACTCCAGAACCCAGGGTTGGTCGTTAATCCAGTGGTTATTATTGGTTATTCCGATTAGTGCTGTACTCTCAAGGAAACAGTTCCATCATTCTTTGTGGTAGATTGATTACGTGTGATTACTAGTGTGAGTTTATGCAAAGGTTTTTGGGATATACAGGTGAGAGGGAATTAGTTATTCTTAAATTGCACATATTTGGTTTCAGAAAAGGGGAACTTGTGATCTCTGAGGTAAGGTGCAGACGGTTTGCAGAAAGATAATACATCATAGGGCAGACAGTCATACGCTTAGGGCAGGCTACATTCAGAGAGGGCAAGGCATGCAAAGGATGGAGGATAAGGAGAGGGTCATTTGATAGTAAGAAAGGGGAGATGAGAATTGATCGTTTTAAGTCAAGGTCAATTTTCATGCACTGATTTGGGAACATAGTGGGAAGGAAACATTATTTGCATGTGTGATGGCATGTTATATTGTAGGATTTGTGTCATTTATGTAGCGCTTCTTACTCCCCTGGGAGGAGGCCTTCTAACATGCTACGTGAGTGCCTGTCGCACAACAAAAACTTAAATGTAAAGCTGCACAGACCTGCAGAAAGCACTAAAACGGGCAAGGTGAAGAATTAAGATACATGTTTTTTCAATCCTTTATTAACCCCTTTGCTGCCAGACCTTTTCCCCCTTCAGTGGCAAGCCTTTTTTTGGCTATTTGGAGCAGTTCGCGCTTAGGCCCTCATAACATTTCGTCCACATGAGCTAGCCAAGCCAAATTTGCGTCCTTTTTTTCCAACATCCTAGGGATTCTAGAAGTACCCAGACTTTGTGGGTTCCCCTGAAGGAGGCCAAGAAATTAGGCAAAATACAGTGAAAATTTCGTTTTTTTTTAAAAAATGGGAAAAAGGGCCGCAGAAGAAGGCTTGTGTTTTTTTCCCTGAAAATGGCATCAACAAAGGGTTTGCGGTGCTAAAATCACTAGCTTCCCAGATTTCAGGAACAGGCAGACTTGAATCAGAAAACCCAATTTTACAACACAAATGTGGCATTTTACTGAGACATACCCCATTTTTACAATTTTTTGTGCTTTCAGCCTCCTTCCAGTCAGTGACAGAAATGGGCATGAAACCAATGGTGGATCCCAGAAACCTAAACATTTCTGAAAAGTAGACAAGATTCTGAATTCAGCAAGGGGTCATTTGTGTAGATCCTACAAGGGTTTCCTACAGAAAATAACAACTGAAAAAGAAAAATATTGAAATTGAGGTGAAAAAAACAGCAATTTTGTTCTACGTTTTACACTGTAACTTTTTCCTGCAATGTCAGATTTTCAAAAGCAATATACCGTTACGTCTGCTGGACTCCTCTGGTTGCGGGGACATATAGGGCTTGTAGGTTCATCTAGAACCCTAGGTACCCAGAGCCAATAAATGAGCTGCACCCTGCAGTGCGTTTTCATTCTATACCGGGTATACAGCAATTCATTTGCTGAAATATAAAGAGTGAAAAATAGCTATCAAGAAAACCTTTGTATTTCCAAAATGGGCACAAGATAAGGTGTTGAGGAGCAGTGGTTATTTGCACATCTCTGAATTCCGGGGTGACCATACTAGCATGTGAATTACAAGGCATTTCTCAAATAGATGTCTTTTTACACACTCTCTTATATTTGGAAGGAAAAAATGTAGAGAAAGACAAGGGGCAATAACACTTGTTTTGCTAATCTATGTTTCCCCAAGTCTCCCGATAAAAATGATACCTCACTTGTGTGGATAGGCCTAGCGCCCGCAACAGGAAACCCCCCAAAACGCAACGTGGACACATCACATTTTTTGAAAGAAAAAAAGAGGTGTTTTTTGCAAAGTGCCTACCTGTAGATTTTGTCCTCTAGCTCAGCCGTCACCTAGGGAAACCTACCAAACCTGTGCCTTTTTGAAAACTAGAGACCTAGGGGAATCCAAGATGGGGTGACTTGTGGGGCTCTGATCAGGTTCTGTTACCCAGAATCCTTTGCAAACATCAAAATTTGGCCAAAAAACCCACTTTTTCCTCTCATTTCGGTGACAGAAAGTTCTGGAATCAGAGAGGAGCAACAAATTTCCTTCCACCCAGCGTTCCCCCAAGTCTCTCGATAAAAATGGTACCTCACTTGTGTGGGTAGGCCTAGCGCCCACGAAAGGAAATGGCCCGAAACACAACGTGGACACATCACATTTTTTCACAGAAAACAGAGGTGTTTTTTGCAAAGTGCCTACCTGTGGATTTTGGCCTCTAGCTCAGCCGGCCCCAGGGGGGGGGCAGAAATGGCCTAAAGTAAATTTGCCCCCCCAACCCACCCCCGGGAGTGACCCAGTTCCTACGGGCTCGCTCCCCAGCGTGACATTGGCGCCAAAAAAAAAATCCCCGGTGCCTAGTGGTTTCTTCCCCCTTGGGGGCAGATTGACCTAAAGTCGGCCAATCCTCCCCCAAGGGGGGCAGAAATGGTCTAAATACAATTTGCCCCCCAGGGGAGCGACCCTTGCCTAATGGGTAGCTCCCCATCTCTAAAAAAACAAACAAACAAAAAAAAACGCAAAAAAACTTTTGCCCTGGCGCCTAGAGGTTTCTGCCCTCCCCTGGGGGCAGATCGGCCTAATAACAATAGGCCAATCTGCCCCCAGGGGGGACCGAAATGGCCTAAAATAAATTTGCCTCCCCAATTCCCCCCCCCCCGGGAGCGACCCTTGCCTATGGGATCGCTCCCCCTGCGTGACATTGGCGCCAAAAATAAAATCCCTGGTGCCTAGTGGTTTCTGCCTCCTTGGGGGCAGATTGACCTAAAATTGGCCAATCTGCCCCCAAGGGGGGCAGAAATGGCCTAAATACAATTTGCCCCCTAGGGGAGCGACCCTTGCCTAATGGGTTGCTCCCCATCACTAAAAACACAAACAAACAAAAAAAAAAAACACAAAAATAAAAATGGACCTGGCGCCTAGTGGTTTCTGCGCCCCCCCTGGGGGCAGATTGGCCTAATAACAATAGGCCGATCTGCCCCCGGGGGGGGGCAGAAATGGCCTAAAATAAACTTGCCCCCCCCAACCCCTCCCCGGGAGCGACCCTTGCCTACGGGGTCGATCCCCCTGCGTGACATTGGCACCAAAAAAAAATCCCCGGTGCCTAGTGGTTTCTGCCCCCCTTGGGGGCAGATCGGCCTACTCAAAATAGGTGGATCTACCCCCAACGGGGCAGAAATGGCCTAAAATAATTCCCCTCCCCATCAGGGGAGCGACCCTTGCCTAAGGGGTCGCTCCCCTTGCGTGAAATTCACGAAAACAAAAAAAACTCCCTGGTGTCTAGTGGTTTCTGCCCCCCTTGGGGGCAGATTGGCCTCATCAAAATAGGCCAATCTATAATGTTCCCCCTAGGGGAGAGACCCTTACCTAAGGGGTCGCTCCCCACCTACAAAAAAAAAAAAAAAAAAAAAAGAAATGAACCCTGGAGCCTAGAGGTTTCTGCCCCCCCTGGGGGCAGATCAGCCTAATAATAGGCCGATTTGCCCCCAGGGGGGGCAGAAAAGGCCTTCCAAAAAAATGCCCCCCATTGGGAGCGACCCTTGCCCAAGGGGTCACTCCCTTATGCCAGTTTAAAAAAAAAAAAAATCCCTGGTGTCTAGTGGGCGTTTCAAAAGCCAGAGAGCTCGGAGAGACTTCAAAGGGAAGGAAATAGATTTCCTTCCCTTTGAAGCCTCCCCAGGCCTCCCCCACGTGATCGAAAGAGAAATGCTGAGCATTTCTCTTTCGATCGCGCTGGAAGCTGAGCTTCCAGTGCGATGGGGGAGGCCCTGTGACAAATCAGCGCACGCTGACGTCACAGGGAGGGTGGGGGGGGGGTCGGGGTGGAAGGGGAAGGGCTTCCTCTTCCATCCCTGCCTTTGGAGGGGGGTGGGGAGCACAGGGGGGAGCGCTGTCCAAGGCACCCGAAAGGTTAAAGAAGTTTGAGCGACCCACCATTAATTCCGTAAGGATGATATTCCAGATTCTGTGTGCTGCCCCACAGGAGGATTGATTGTCTTGTGCTTGTTGAACTTCTGGGCTTCAAGCACCAAGCCTATATTGCATAGAGAGTTTCTGTTCCTGCCCGGGATGTGCTGGTTCTGCACCAGGTATGAAATTGAGATATAGTGCCCTGTTTTGTAAATTGGCATGTTATCATAAGTACATTTGGAGCCAGTTCAGAGACCTTAGGACCTGTGGGGCTTGTTCTGACCTCTTTGTGCTTTTAACTATATTCGCTGCAAAGTTTAGCAGCACTTTGATGGGAGTCAGGCTAGATTTCAATAAGTCAGGAAGTAATGCTGTTCCACAGTCTAGTCGAGATAGCTTAAGAATGAACTGGAGATAGTATATCTTGTTCCAAAATCACGTATTTAAGGTTGCAAATGGTGCACAATTGCCGTTGACCATTTTAAGCTATGTCTTTAACGTGTCATAGTGAGAGCTGGTTATCTAGAATGAAACCTAGGGACTTTGTTTGCTGAAAGTAATTGGTCTAATCTCTCATGGGTTTGACTTTGCTTTCCATTTGTTGGTCCAAATTTTGTTGTAGTTATCAATCATTGGTATAATTTATTTCATTTATTACTATTCCTTAGTATAATTTACTTAGTTTGATTTAGTATTTAAGGAGAAAATTGACATGGTGATAACATTCTAACTCCATTCAATTGTATTGGCTTCCTTAAATGGCAATAAAAATATGTGAATGGGAAAGCCCCTTTTCCAAAGGCTCCAGCTCTTCCTATTGTTGTGTAAGTTAAGACGTTGGCATAATTCTACAAGGTGTGCTTTCCCAACCATGGGTAATATGGGTGAAGTTGGTTCAATGCACCAGTGATGAATGTGAAAGACAAATTATTGTGTCCCCCCAAGACTATTCAGTGTGTAATTGACATAGAACTATTGCATTCGGGTTACTAACAATCCCATAACGTAACGGGATCAGGGGCACCATGGAAACAGCTGCAAACCTTATAGTTATTCACTGCATGACACACATTGCACTTAGAAGAATTAACACTTTTATGCTAAAAGTATTCATTACTACAGGAACAATCTGTTTCTCAGTACATCTAAAATAACTACACAGGATAATATAAAACCAAGAAGACACGTTTTGAATAACAAAAATAAAATTAACACTTCTACCATTGTAAAGACGACCCTGTCATCTACTTCTCTGTGCTATACTACGAGAGCATGGAAGGCAGAGCAACTTGCAGTCTATAGCTTCTTAGGGAGAAGAGGTGCACTGCATACCTTGTTGACAACAAAGGCTGTCTTTATCAGCAGAGGCTCAAAGACAGTGTTCCCCCTGAAGGGTAAACAAACTCTGCGGTAGCACTCAATCAATCTCCCTCCAGAACTCAGCATTTATCAGCTTCAAACAACATGTAGCATCTGCGAAACACAAAGAGTGCCAACATTAGTTGAGATCATCTCTGCCAAAATATCGAACGGAAATCTGGACAACGGACCTCTCCTGACAAGTGGTTAAGCGGTTGTCCTTGTATGCCAAAATGTATCTCAAAATGGAATTTATGACATAAATTAAAGAATATCTGACATAGATTATGTGCATTCAGGTATGCGTCCTCAACGTTTCCTTATGCACATAGAAGGCAAAAGGACGTCAATTCAGACTACACTATTTTGGTTACATGTCTGTATGTGTTGGAGGAGCCAAAATGGTGGCCGGGACGGTCGCTTGATTTGAGCGCTCCGTTCCCGGCTACCTCGAAACATCCTGGAAGGCGCCCCCGCGGCCTTGTATCGACGGGGGGGATGGCGGCTTGACCGGGGGAGACTGGGGCGCCCAATTTAAGCCGCGAGCGCCCCTCGGTGCGCGGGCAAAGCGGGGCTGAGACTCGCGAGTCTGCGCTGGGTGCGGCGCTGTGGAGGAGGAGCTGCGACTGCGGCCCCGATCGCGCTCTGGCCTGGCGCGGCCGCCTCCCGCTTCCAAGCCTGCTCATGGCCGGGGGGGCTATAGAGCTGCGGCCAAAAGCGGACCGCACGGCAGATTTCGCTGGGCGCCCCGGGGCGCGTGAAGCTGGTGCAGGCCTGAGGAGCTGGGGCGCCATCTTGAATTTCGCTGCGGCAGTAGCCACGTGTGTAAGCTGCAGAAGAACAAAGAAGGGGCACTCCAGCCCGGCAAAGCAGACGCACAGCGGCGGCGGCCCAGCAGGCTGCGGGGGTTACCGGTGCAGTGTCTAAGGAATGAGGTGAGGAGGGCACCTGCGAGGGGGGGAACACCAAAACTAAGCTGTGGGGGAAAAACTCCTGGAACGTCGGGCACCCCCCCACCTCACCTCTCCATTAACCCATGAGGGCAAGATTGATGTGGACCGCGTGCTCCTGTGAGCTCGGACTAATCAACCAGCGCAGAACGGACGGCTTGGTTGGACCGCGGACGTGTGACCTGCCCTGGACTCCCCTGCAGTGGGCCCCTGCAGGGACTGTCCCTAGCTGCACAAAGCCTATCTGTGGCACCCTGCGATCGCTTTGACCCGCGATCTCTTCCGCGTGTCGCCACCTCTCCCGCCCATCAAGTAGTTCTCCCCTCGATCTGAGGGAGCCTCTGGCACCAAGCCTTCCCATCACAAAGGAGGAAGCGAGTGTCCCCCCCCCCCCAGCTTTTACACCCTTCGCATACTCCAGTGGGCCCGGAGAACAGCCCCACAAGAACTCAAAGCTGGAACATTGAATCCATTAATGATTGCAGCATTTGTCATTGAATATCCAGGCCACAATAAGCCTGAATAACGACTACGGGAGCACCGCCAACAGGCTGGCGGTGCTCCCAAGGGCATTCTGACCGCGGCGGTTCGGCCGCGGCCAGAAAGGGAAAACCGGCGGTCTCCCGCCGGTTTTCCGCTGCCCTACAGAATCCTCCATGGCGGCGGAGCGCGCTCTGCCGCCATGGGGATTCTGACACCCCCTACCGCCATCCTGTTGGAACAGGATGGCGGTAGGGGTTGCCACGGGGCCCCTGGGGGCCCCTGCAGTGCCCATGCCAATGGCATGGGCACTGCAGGGGCCCCCGTAAGAGGGCCCCACGTAGTATTTCAGTGTCTGCAAAGCAGACACTGAAATACGCGACGGGTGCAACTGCACCCGTCGCACCTTCCCACTACGCCAGCTCAATTCTGAGCTGGCGTCCTCGTGGGAAGGTTGATTTGCCCTGGGCTGGCGGGCGGCCTTTTGGCGGCCGCCCGCCAGCCCAGGGCAAATCCCAAAATACCCTCAGCGGTCTTGCGACTGCGGAGCGGTATTTTGTTGGGTGAAGTCTGGCGGGCGGCCTCCGCCGCCCGCCAGACTCGGAATCACCCCCTAAATGTCCCTTTGCTTTGCTGGCCAATCTCACGCTCTTAACGCCGGATGTGCACTCCATGCCCAGGTCACTCAGTAAAAGTTTAAAACAACGTATCAGGAAGATTAAAAGTGCGTACTCACTGCAGATTGGGAGGTAATCTCAGAACAGCCAAAATGGCCGGCAGAGCCAAATCAACCAAGAATCCAGACCGAACTACCCAAGTGATAACGCCTACCGACCAATTATCTGGCCCATCCCTACAGTCACTGGAAAGCACACTTCTTGCGCACTCGGCTCAGTTCGAGAAAGTATTGCAGGCAATACTGGACACTAAGTCATCTTTGGAAGGCAGAATCGATGCAGTTGCGCAAGACTTGAATCTATTACGAGTGGATCATCGAAGCCAAAAAAGTGAAAACAGCTGAAGCTGAAATTGCCGACCTAACTCCAATAGCGCAAGGGAACCAAAAACAGATTCAGCGCATGGATGAGGAGCTGAAGATACTATGGAGAAGATAGGAGGAAATGGAGAGTAGGGCGCGCCGAAACAACGTGAGGTTTCTGGGCTTTCCGGAAAGTATGCGTCAACCGGAATCAGAAATCTCCCTAGAGCAGTGGCTAATCAAGGAGGTGTTAAATGGGGCTCCATCCAAGTTTTTCTCAATTGAAAGGGCTTACAGAATCCCGGGCCGACCTCCGGCTCCCGGCCAGTCTCCCAGGCCATTGATTGCCAGGTTTTTGAACTACAGAGACCGAGACGCAATATTGCAACAATTCCGCAATAAGGGCCCGTTCAAGTATGAAGACTCGAACATTAACGCTTACCCAGACTTTACGCAAGAGGTGCAGAACCAACGCAATTCTTTTGTTAAAATCAAGCAACGCTTACGGGAACAGAACATAAAATATGCCTTGCTCTTCCCAGCCAAGCTAAGGGTAGTGATGGAGGACCGTACCCATATATTCACCAACCCCGAAGATGCCTGTACATGGCTCCACGCCAAGGGCTTTGCACATCCCCGGGAGGACGACGAGGGGGACGAGAAATGGCGGAAACCCGCTGCAGGGAAGCGATCCAAATGGCGCACCAGAGGTCAGCCCAATGACTGGCAAGCAGCAGATGAAAGAGCAAAAGTGCTAAAAGAGACGCTGATACACATGCAAAGTCGCAGTACAATTGCTAGTGGTCTTCCAGAGCTGGGATCGGACTCAGACACGGCCAGCTCCGCATCCACGGTAACAGGAGAACTAGGCGGGCCGAAGGTCACCCCAAGAACCGCTGACGAACTTTAAACTATTCGTACAGGCCCAGAGAGACTACCAGGGATGATGCTTGTAACTTGAAGATCTGCAGAGACTTTGCGGCACTGCCGTGACGTGGGGACAAAGTGCCTTCAACAAAATGCATCCTTGATATAAACACTAAAGCTAAGTGATTGGGGGCATAAGAAGGCGGTACATGGCGGATGAGCGGGGCCAGAGGGAACAGATTTATGCCAAGGGGGGGCGCCTGATGATATTGGCAGACTAAGGGCCTCATTCTGACTTTGGCGGGTGGCGGAGGCCGCCCACCAAAGTACCGCCGTCAGAATACCGCTGCGCGGTCAAAAGACCGCTGCAGTAATTCTGAGTTTCCCGCTGGGCTGGCGGGCGACCACCAGAAGGCCGCCCGCCAGCCCAGTGGGAAACCCCTTTCCATGAGGATGCCGGCTCCGAATGGAGCCGGCGGAGTGGAAGGGGTGCGACGGGTGCAGTTGCACCCGTCGCGATTTTCAGTGTCTGCTTGGCATACACTGAAAATCTTGGTGGGGCCCTGTTAGGGGGCCCCTGCAGTGCCCATGCCAGTGGCATGGGCACTGCAGGGGCCCCCAGGGGCCCTGCGACACCCGTTACCGCCAGCCAGGTTCTGGCGGTCAAAACCACCAGAGCCAGGCTGGCGGTAAGGGGGTCGGAATCCCCATGGCGGCGCTGCCTGCAGCGCCGCCATGGAGGATTCCCCAGGGCAGCGGGAAACCGGCGGGACACCGCCGGTTTTCCGTTTCTGACCGCGGCGGGACCGCCGCGGTCAGAATGCCCATGGATGCACCGCCAGCCTGTTGGCGGTGCATCTGCGGTCGTTGGCCTGGCGGTAGTCTACCGCCAGGGTCAGAATGACCCCCTAAGTCTGCGGCATGATGTGAGCCCCTTACAAGAGCCACATCTGTACGATATGAGAATCCCACTATGCAAATCCACCCGGATAAGAGTTATTTCACACACTTTTAAGTTTTGTAGTTTCACTGTAGCTGTAAGTAGTATAGGGGGTTTAACTAGGGGGGAGGGGATTAACAGTTTAGTAGAAATGCAAGGACCGGAATTACTTAATACACAAAGAATAGACCTGCACCCGCTATATTTAAATTTCAGCTACAGAAAGGTAGTGACCAGACGGCCCAACACTAAAGCCCAGACCCACAACACAGCAACACATCCCCAGGACCCCATATGATGTCTTCCCGAAACAATACGAAAAACCAGTATATTACATTAACATGGAATATCAGGGGCCTTGGGGCGCTGAGCAAACGGGCTAGAGTGTACGCTCGACTTAAAAGATTAGGGGCCAGATGTAGCAACCCTTTTGCGAGTCGCAAACGGCGAAAATCGCCGTTTGCGACTCGCAAACGTGGGTTTGCAATGCACAAATGCATATTGCGAGTCGTTACCGACTCGCAATATGCATTTGCGACTCGCAAATAGGAAGGGGGGTTCCCTTCCTATTTGCGAGTCGGAGTGGTATGCAACTCCATTTGTGACCGCGTACGCGGTCGCAAATGGAGTCGCAGTTACCATCCACTTGAAGTGGATGGTAACCCACTCGCAAACGGGAAGGGGTCCCCATGGGACCCCTTCCCCTTTGTGAATGGACCCCAAATTATTTTTTCAGGGCAGGGAGTGGTCCAAGGGACCACTCCCTGCCCTGAAAAAAACGAAACAAAAGGTTTCGGATGTTTTTGAAATGCAGCTCGTTTTCCTGTGAGGAAAACGGGCTGCACTTCAAAAAAAAAAAAAACCTTTATTTAAAAGGCAGGTTGCTAACATGGAGGCCTGCTGACGTCAGCAGGCCTCCATGTTAGCGAGTGCCTATACTCGCAATGGGGTCGCAAACTGCGACCCACCTCATAAATATTTATGAGGTGGGTCTTTGCGACCCCATTGCGAGTTGCAGAAGGTGTCTGAGACACCTTTCTGCATGTCAAATTGCGACTTGCAATTTGCGAGTCGCACAGACTCGCAAATTGCAAGTCGCAATTTGATTTTTTCCTACATCTGGCCCTAGGAGTGCATATCGCTATTTTGCAAGAGACACACATGCTAGAGGGGGACCTACGCGACTTGCGCACGAAGTGGGAGGCCAGTTGATAGGCACAACATGCTCGGCCTTTGCAAGAGGGGTGTTGATCTGGATAGCGGCAGGAGTTCCATTCCTCATGACATCACACAAGATAGACCAGGGAGGGAGGTACATAGTAGTGGAGGGCAGACTAGACGGCAGACAAATCGCGGTGGTCGGGGTATACGTCCCAAACAGTGGCATCACGGGCTTTCTTACCACCCTCACCCCAACGTTGCTGTCCCACCCGATGCCCCTAGCTATCTGGGGCGGGGATTTTAATAGTACCCCATCAGCAGCAATGGACAGAACCAGTGCCCACCCGAGCGCACCAACTAGTAGGAAGCCCGTAAGTCCCCTGCAAGAATGGGCAAATGTTATGGGACTTCATGACGTATGGCGATTAGGCCATCCAGAGCAAAAAGAATATTCATTTTATTCGGTCCCACATAGCACCCACACTAGAATAGACATAGTATGGGGTACCCGCGAAATAGGGGCGCTGGTCACTGAATCTGAATACTTAGCAAAGACAGTCTCGGATCATGCGCCTCTGAGAGTAACACTGAATTGGGGCAGGACACGTCAGGCAATTCCCACTTGGAGATTCCAGGCGGAGGCTCTACAAGATCAAGCATTCGCCGCAACATTGGGGAAATCTATAGGCCAATATTGGGAAATAAACGCTATGTCTGCAACAACTCGGGCGATAGAATGGGATGCCCACAAGGTAGTAGCACGCAGAGTATGCATGTCCACTATGTGGGGAGTGAGACGCTCTTTACAGGTGGAAATTAGCAAACTAGAGAAGGAGCTAAGGATTGCGGAAAAAGCGGTAGCGCTGGGGGAAATCTCCAGCACTGTTCTCAAAGAAAAGCACTCAAAATATAATGAGGCAGATAGCAGGCTCAGATGCCACGACTACAACTACTACTTAACTAGGTTGCAAACGGAAGGAGATAGATCAAGTAGAATGCTAGCATGGCTACTCCGTGAAGACAGACAGCAAGCTCCAATAGGCGCTATCCGGGTGGGCGCGCGTGAGATGGCTACTACACAAGTAGAAATAAACGAGACGTTTAGGAATTACTACTGAAACTTATACACTAAACGTACCTCGTGCACAGCTACACAACTTGAGGCTTTTCTGGCGGACTCCCTCCTACCCCAACTACCACAAACAGATAGAGATGGAATTGAAACCCCCATAACAACAGAAGAAATAGAACTAGCCCTTGCACAGCTGCCCAGGAACAAAGCGCCGGGTACAGATGGCCTCCCCTCGGAGTATTATAAAGCCTATTTACCCATCTACTAGGAGTGTTCCAAGAGGCGTGGACTAAAGAAAGCTTACCTATATCTCAAAGGGAAGCTATGATAGTGGTACTCCCTAAACAGGGCCGAGACCATACGGATGTTAAATCTTATAGACCACTATCGCTGTTAAATACAGACTGCAAAATATTAGGCAAAATATTAGCAAATAGGTTAGCTCCCCTCATGCACTTATTGATTCATGCAGATCAAAATGGCTTCATCCCAAAGCGTAACACCTTCCTAAATATCCGCAGATTGCTGAGTATAATAGGAGACACCCCCAAGATTGCACAAGAGGAAATGGTGCTCTCACTAGACATAAAAAAGGCCTTTGATACGCTGGAATGGGACTTCCTGATGGCCACGATGGCCCGTATGGGAATAGGCCCTAATTACATTTGTTGGGTCCGGACATTGTACTCTAATCCAAGTGCGAGGGTGAAGTCAGGCGGGGTGATTTCTGATAGTTTACCGATCTCCAGGGGGACACAGCAGGGATGTCCCCTATCCCCGCTACTGTTTGCCATAGCAATGGAACTGTTAGTGGCAAAAATACGCCTCATGGAGCACGAATGGGGAATTATTAGGAATGGGTTATATCACACGATTTCATTATACGCAGATGATGCTTTGATATATATCAGGAATGGTTGTGCAGCTATTCCACCTGTAATATCTTTATCGGCTGAATTTGGAGGCCTGTCTGGCCTTGTGGTAAAATGGGAGAAGTCCTGTGTGTTCCCCCTGGCAAAAAGGGCCTCCAACAATCAAGACCCCCCCAGAGGTAGGGCACCTAAAGTGGTGCCCGACAACATTTAAGTATCTTGGGATAAACATATATCATGCCACAGAAGACTTAAGAGACGGGAACCTGGGGAAGGCGCTAACTTCCATAAAAGGCTCCCTACAATTCTGGAACAAGCTCCCGCTCTCGGCGATTGCCAATATGTTGATTCTACCTAGGCTCTTATATTATTTTGCGGCCCTGCCGATAACCATTCCCAAATGTTTCTTTGGTAATTTAAATACAGCACTGCTGCAGCTCATTTGGGGAGGCGGCAGAGCACGAGTGGCGCTAACCACATTGCAATGCCCGCTAGATAATGGTGTCCTGGGAACTCCGAATTTTGAAAGATACTATGCAGCTGCACAACTTCAGTGGGTCCAATACTGGATCCACAGACCAGAGCAAGCGGAGCCCATGAGTCTAGAGCCTCTGCGGAACGGGACCCCCCTCATAAACTGGCTGACGTCTAAGCCCCCCAAAGTGGTACTGGTCAACCCTTTGCTTGCAGCCGCGCATGCGTGTTGGGCTAAATATGTACAAAAAGGAGCGGATAAGCTTCCTTACTCCCCACACATACTGCTAAACTATCTATTGGCGGGGACTGCAGCAGGAATGCAAGCTGTAAAGCTGTGGAGTGAAGCAGGAATACAGACAGTAGGAGATTGCTTTGAAGACAGCAAATTAATGACGTTCGAGGCTCTCCAGGCCCTTACGGAGATAAATCCGGGTCAGTTCCTGACATACCATGCCGTATGTCACGAAATTAGAAAAATATGGGGAATAGGCACTTTGGAACCAGAGACCTCTCCAGTGCTCCACCAGCTACTACAACACAGTGATCAAACAAAAATAATATCCAACCTATATAGAATCCTCAACAAGACGCCTGATGCACAGGCAGGGAAGGCATGGGGTAGATGGAACGCAGTCCTCCCCACCCCGATCCCACTGAAAGACTGGCCAAAGGCCTTGTCTCACATCAGAGGTGTGTCAAGGAATCCCAGATTTAGATATACCCAATTCAATTACACTCATCAAACATATCTTTCCCCAGCCAGAATAAAGCGCATGTTCCCTGATTCAGTACCAATATGCCCCAGATGCAAAACACCGTCAGCCCCCTTCTACCATATGGTATGGGATTGCCCTAATATACAAACGGCCTGGGCGGAGGTGGTAGGGGAGGTATCTGGGCTAACGGGTCTTGCACTATTAGCAGACCCTGGGTCCTGCCTGCTGGGGCTGAGAAAGAGACCCAAAAAACAAAGACACCTGCACAAATTTACATACTTGGCCATTTTAATGTACAAAAGATTAATAGCAATGCATGGGAAAGCCCCCAAGGCTCCCGATCTGAAATCCTGGTACTCTCTAATAATACGTTGGGCTTTCACTGAATACCAGGTACTAAAAAGAATGGTGCGTGAAGGGCGACAACACACAGGATGCTCCACTTGGGAGGATTTGGTAACAAAATTGGAGGCCAAAAACAATGAGATGCCTCCTTGAATTGGGGTACATATACTCGCGATAACCACGACATAAATCCCCCTGCATCCTCCGCTACGGAAACAAAACCCATAGGGCACCCAGGCACCACAGCGCATGTACATCATTTCTTTTCATCTTTCTAGTAATAATTGTCTATCAAACCTTCGTCACCACAGTACCAGCAACACGTGAGGAGCAGAAAATTAGGGTTGCTATCTGCATACACTAATCCGGATGGCGCCCTCCTCAGGCAGCCAGGAAACTCATGCACGCAAAACAAGGCCCACACTGGTCATGAGCGAATGCCTATATAAAATAAATAATAAAGGATAAACCCATAGAGGGTGCAGCCAGAAATAATACTGTAAAACTAGAAGTGTTCCGTGAAGTGCATTTTGGGGGGGGGGGGGGTGATTGTTAAATGACCTAGATATTAGTTATTGTATTGGTTTATCCTGTGATTGCAAATTGAACAATTTGTATTATATTTTGAAATATAAAATCAATAAAAAATATTTAAAAAAAAAAAAAAAAAACTTCTGTATGTGTTTTCCTCAATTATCTTAGATATGGTGTAAAGTAGATATTTAATGCAGACAAATGTAGCATTGATGGCCATATCTGTGTCATTAATCGAATGGCTTGGTGCTTTCACAGGTTTTAGAAAGATAAGGTCAGGCGACATCTGTGTTGAATGGCAGATTTGACAATGATTCTGCATAACTCGGGAACAATGGTGGCTCCCATTGTGTGAGAGAGAGAAGATGGCAACCTCCTTTACTCAAGATGGAGGCAGGTTCTACATAAGATAAGTCACACCTTAGTAACTTCATGCCACTAAGCCTGACAAAACATCTCCTTAAAACCCACATCACAACATTTACACACTTTGAGGACATCTTGTATGCTGTTATGTAGTGTTAAGGGCTTTATGACTAAGGGTTGGCGGAATGTTTAATTCTTTCCACTCAATTTTGGTCACTCTGCATTACTCTTTGTTAGAAACGGGGTCTCCAGTTGGCAGTCAGTTTACACCCTGTCCAAGTAGGTACCCTCACTCTAATCAGGATAAGGGAGATATATAGCTCAGATAACTCCTGCTCACCCCCTTGGTACATTGGCACAGGCAGTCAGGCTTATCTCAGAGGCAATGTGTAAAGTATTTGCACAAACACATACAGTAACACAGTGACAATACCACAAAAGGACTCCACACAAGTTTAGAAAAACAGCCGATAATTGTCTAAATCAACCAAAACAACAAAAATCCAACATACACAAGTAAATATATAAAATATTTAAAGTAAAAAGAGTCGTAATCCATAAGAATCAATGGATGCGTTGTTTTAGCACAAAGTACCTGGGATGCATCAAAGATAAAGCAGCAGGGGCAGGAGTGCATCATAAAAGTAAGCGATGCACCAATTCCTTACTTGCAAGTGAGGCTGTTCGTCGATTCTTTCATCACTGGGTAAGTGATGCCTTGGTTCTTTCCTCGCAGGGAAGGGATGCCTCGATTTCTGGGCAAGTAGCTTTGAGACCGTGCGGTGATGTTGAAGACTTTGACGCCCAGGGATGTGGGGAAAATCTGGACGCACGGCAGCGATGAATCTGTTCTGAGCTGGCAATGCGCCAATTTCACCAGTGCTGCGGTGATTTTTCAGCCGTGGTGCAGTCGTTGCATGGATTTTCACATTCGGTTCATCAGCTTCTCCTTTCATGGACCCATGGACCGGATGTGGCACCTCTTGGCAGGGTAGGGGTCCCAGCAAGAGAGCTCAGGTGCTGGCAGATGAAGTCTTTGATGGTCCTAAGACTTCAGAACATGGGGCAAGCTCAGTCCAGGCCCTTGGAGAAACTTCACTAGCAGGATTTCAGAAAGGAAAGTCCAGTCCTCTCCCTCTTAAAGCAGAAGCAGCAGGCCAGCACAGGAAAGCAACAGGCAGAGTGGCAGGTCCTCTTCAAGCATCAAGCTCTTATCCTTGGCAGAAATTCCTCTTGATCTTGAAGTAATCAACAAGTCTGAGGTTTTCGAAGCAGGCAAACTTCAAAGGAAAGTCTTTGTAGTGCACAAGACCCTGCTTCTTCCTTGTCTTGCCTCAGACACACACTAGGGGGTTGGAGACTGTATTATGAGGGGACAAGCATAGCCCTTTCAAGTGCAGGTGTCTGCAGCTCCCTCCCACTCTAGCCCAGGAATACTCATCAGGATATGCAGGACACACCTCAGCTCCCTTTGTGTCACTCTCTAGAGGGAATTGACAAACAACCCAACTGTCAGTCTGAACCAGGTGTGTATTCAGTAGCCAGGCAGAAGCACAGGATGGTTAAGCAAGAAAATGCCCACTTTCTAAAAGTGGTATTTTCAAACCTACAATCTAAAAAACAACTTCACTAAAAGATGTATTTTTAAATTGTGAGTTCAGAGACCCTGAACTCCATATCTCTAGCTGCTCCCAAAGGGGAAATTACATGTAGAATGTATTTCTAGGCATTCCATATGGTAACCTTTGGGAAAGATAGGCCTTGGAATACTGAAAACCGAAGTTGGCAGTATTTCACTATCAGGACAAGTAAAACACATCAGTACATGTCCTAACCTTTAACTACACTGCACCCTGCCAATGGGGCTATTTTGGGCCTACCTAAGGATTGGTGTACATAGGGTAAAACGGAAGGTTTTTGGCCCAGCAAGTGTGTAGACTTGCCAGGTTGAACTGGCAGTTAAAAAGTAAACACACAGACACTGCAATGGCAGGTCTGAGACATGATTACAGAGCTACTTATGTGGGTGGCACAACCAGTGCTGCAGACCCGCTAGTAGCATTTGATTTACAGGTCCTGGCACCTCTAGTGCACTTTACTAGGGACTTACTAGTAAATCAAACATGCCAATCATGTAAAAGCTGATTGCCAATACAATTTAGACAGAGCACTTGCACTTTAGCACTGGTTAGCAGTCATTAAGTGGCCAGAGTATCAAAACCAGCAAAAACGAATTACAGCACAGGATCCAAAAACAGGTCAGAAGCAAAAAGTACAGTGAAACCACACCAAGAGCTGCCCGGTCTAACACTCCTTATGCAGAATTCTGGCTAAATTCCATCAATTGCTGCGTGGCAGAATTTTTCTCCTGCATGGTTGCAGAAAATATGACCTGGCAAGCATAAGCAAGATTTGACGTCCCCTAGCATGATTTTCTAATGCAGGGCGGTGCAGGGGCTAGCGGATGGTCACAAGTGGTTGCAGAATACTTCTTTTTAACGAGTTCTTTATTGCTAACAGTCACCAACAATAGGGATTCCAAAAGGTTCCTTTTTCAGATAACGTCTGCTTGGGTTTGCAGTTTGTTGTGACATGATTCATCAAGGCCTCTATACTGTTATATATGAAATTCTAGCTTTTGTTTCATGGTCTGGAAAAGTGTATCCATACCTTCTCACCTTCTTAAAGTCAGGTAACAATCCCTAGGGTAGGCTTAGATAATCCTAATGATCTCCCAGATTCATAGTTGTGAAACGTATCTGAGATAATCCCAGCAGCCTCTGTAGCAGCTTGTAGCAGCCTATAGCAGCCTGCTGAACAATACCTTTCTATAGCGACCTGGGGAACAATACCCTTCTACAACGGCCAGGTGAACAATACCTTTCTGAAGCGGGCCTGATGAACAGTACCACTCTATAGCGGCCTGTCGAACAGTACCCTCTGCAGCTGCGGGACCTGGGGAACAATACCTTCCTATAGTGGCCTGGGGAACAATCCATTTCTTTAGTGGCTTAGTGAACAATACCTTCCTATAGTGGTCCGCTGTACAGTACCTTTCTGTAGCAGCCTGGTGAACAATAACTTTCTATCGCGGCCCTGGTGAGCAATACCTTTCTATAGTAGCATGGAGAACAATACTTTTTTTTAGCGGGCCTGATGATTTATACCTTGCTATAGCAGGCTGATGATCAATACCTTGCTATAGCAGGCTGATGATCAATACCTTGCTATAGTGGCCTGGTGATTTTCACACTCTGTATGGGCAACCAGCCTAGAGTAACATGGACTGGGGGAGCACGAGTCCTCTTTTTCAGCTGGATTAGTAGCATTCACAACTACTTGAAGGTGGCTCAGCTAAAATTTCAATACCCCAAATACACATTCTTGACATAAGTCCGGATTGCACTGTTGCCATGACAACCGGAACCCAGTGCTGAAAGGAAAGGAATGGAGATCTGCGAGCATTTATTATCAGATGACCAAAAAGTGCCTCTGGGGACCTGAGCCGCGGGGTGGCAGATCCTGTTTAGTCCAGATGCCAAGATTCTTTACCCCCCCAGCTGGTACTCATTCCTCCGCACTCCTCACTGTAGATATTTTGGCAATGCTACCAATTTAGTTCCAGCCGCCATAAGTTTGTTTATGAGATGATTTAACTTCAACGGGCTGAGACAAATCTAGGTATAAATTGGTTGAAGATACTTCAAAATATTTTTATTTTTATCACAGATTTCTGGATTGTAATAATTGGCTTCATATCATCAGAATAATGAAATGTAATTCTACAAGACCTTACAAAGGCAATGCAAGGTCTGATAGATGTATTATATGGTAGCAGTAACAATGTGAACCCTATGAAACCCCATTGGTTACCCATTTCACTTTGGACTGCAATTGAGGCATAATTTTCCTCTATAATCATTCATCCAAAAAAAAGACTTGAACAGCCTCAGTTGTAGACCCTCAGTTAGTTACTTGGGAGGCCTTGAAAACAGAGCATTGTGTCTGACTGTGTCCAGAGATGTGAACACAGCCAATAAAATTCGGACTCAACACCATCACTGTTCCATTCCAACCTGAGGCATCCAAAATATCAATCAATCAATCAATCACTGCATTTGTAAAGCGCGCTACATACCCGCAAGGGTCTCAAGGCGCTGGGGAGGTGGGGTGCTACTGGTCGAAGAGCCAGGTCTTGAGGAGTCTTCTGAAGGCCAGCAGGTCCTGGGTCTGTCGTAGGATGGTGGGGAGAGTGTTCCAGGTCTTGGCGGCGAGGTAGGAGAAGGATCTGCCGCCGCTGGTGGTTTTTCGGATGCGGGGGACTGTGGTGAGGGCGAGGTTGGCTGAGCGGAGGCTTCGGGTGGGGGTGTGGAAGCTGAGTCGGTTGTTGAGGTAGGTGGGTCCGGTGTTGTGCAGTGCTTTGTATGCGTGGATCAGGAGCTTGAAGGTGATCCTTTTGTTGACGGTGAGCCAGTGCAGGCCTCTCAGGTGGAGTGTGATGTGGCTGCGGCGGGGGACATCGAGGATGAGTCGGGCCGAGGTGTTCTGGATGCGTTGGAGTCGTCTCAGGAGCTTCTTTGTAGAGAGCGTGCCCGTAGTCGAGTCTGTTGGTGATGAGGGCCTGAGTAACGGTTTTTCTCGTGTCGAGGGGGAACCATTTGAAGATCCTGCGGTGCATACGGAGGGTGTTGAAGCAGGACGCGGAGACGACGTTGACTTGCCTGGTCATGGAGAGAGTGGAGTCGAGGATGACCCCCAGGTTTTCGTGCGTGGTCCGTGGGTTCCGGGGCTGTGCCTAGTGACGTTGGCCACCAAGAGTTGTCCCAGGCTGATGGGGTGGGTCTGAGAATGAGTACCTCCGTCTTGTCTGAGTTCAGCTTCAGTCTGCTGTCCTTCATCCAGTCGGCTACGGCCTTCAATCCTCGGTAGAGGTTAGCTTTGGCGGGAATAGGGAGGATGAGTCAAGACGACCTTTTCTTTCTGATGAAGTTTACATCACTTGCCATCCTGCAATTTCCCAGGAGAGTTTACCCCATAAATGCATGTCTTTTGCATTTGCTGCAAACAAAGTTATGAACTCATAATACACCTCATAATTTGCACCCACTTTGTAATACCTGCAGATTCACAGATCTTTGGATCACCAGAAGATTGGTTGTCACCTTTCCAGCCATCCTCTTTGCAATGTCACTCTTCAATACCCTGAAGAGCAAGGAAGAGAGGACTGAATTATAAAATCATAAGCAAAAAATCTTTTGTTTCTACCTTCTGCCATTTTATCCCCATACAACAACAACAAAAAACAAAAATAAATAATCTCTTCTACAAAAACAGCTACATTCCGAACACTATTCATAACACCTTTATGCCACTATTCTTGGACCATTAACATAGCCTATCATTTCTCATTGTACATCCAAGTTCTTTCTCATAATGGCTCTTAAATAGTCGGTATGAATGCCAGAAGCAACATTCATTAAGCAAGACCTAAAACAATAATTGACAAAGATAATATAGATGGTCTAAATATGCTGATATAATGGTTATTTTAAAAATGTTCATCACAAGTGAATGCTACAATTTTTTTTTTTAAACGTGCTGTCACCTAAATGTGGCCATCATATGCTTAAAAAGGAAAGTTTCAAAAACATTTGCCGATGTGGCTGACTCGCTACTAATATTGTGTTAAATACAAGATTTAACTATTTTACTAATATGTTTTGTGTAGGTGACAAGAAGAAAACACTGAAATTGCGGGCAGCCACAGTGTCACAATGTCACTTTATAATAGCAATTTTAAAAGGAGACACAAAATAAATCACCATCTAACTGGACCCCTGAAGTGCAGGCACAATATATAGCCATTATTGAAAAGTAACATATAATGAAGTAAATTAAAAAAGCAATACAATTTTTAGTAGATATGAACAATGTGCACAAGCTTAGTGAAGGGAGCCAGTAGGCAAATGAGTGGACCCATTGCTCAAGAGTGTATGCTGCAGTGGGCACAAACACAATGTGGGTGATTCTTTAACAGACCAATGGATGAAGATCAAAACCCCTTCTCTGTCTGTATTTATGTATGATATTATTTTTAAGGCAATAGTCTGCTGAAACAGGTAAAGCTGTCTCAAAGGCCAGACCTAAAGAAGTTTTAACTGCTCGCAATGTGGGGCCCTCCGTGTTTTTTTCTGCTTTGCCTTTGCTCTCTAGACTCCCCTCACTTCTGCTTCATTTATGACTGTAGGTGGTTATATAATAAACATAATAAAGCAAATGGGATGGGTGTATTAGAAGAGGTTTACGGGTAGGGAAAGCGGTGTTCTAGTTAAAGTGGTAATCGTAAAAAAACATATTTTTTGCTTGGATGGTGTAAAGCAGTGGTTCCCAACCTGTGGTCTGGGGACCCCTGGGAGCCGCAAAGCCTCGTCTGGGGGTCCTCAACTGTTAGAAAATGAAATAATATTAACAGATTAGGTCCCCAGCTTTCATTAATGACTCAGTGGGGATTTCCCAGATCTGAATTATGATTCAGTGGGGGGCCCAGGGTTCCAGTATTGATAAAGTGGGGGTCCACAGACGTCAAAAGGTTGGGAACCACTGGACAGTAATAGTAAAAGGCCACACATGAATGACATAAGTAAATTGGAATTACCGAAAGATATTAAATTAGGGATATTGACTAATCCACAAAAGTCACAGAGGGAAAAGAAACAGCAGGAGTGTGTTTGATGGTCTAGCATGTACACTGAAGTAAATCGACGTCAGTGGCTTGCAAATTTAGGACGTTAATCTAGTGCTCACAAAAATGGGCATACAGTCCTTTCTGTGCAAGGTGTACCAATCTGTTATGATATCTCTTAAGATTCAAAGATGTCTCTGCACTCATTTTACTTCGATGGGGAGCCCATGTGGCAATCTTGAAAGTCATCCTGTCCTCTTTCTTAACAGATGTCACATAGTATTGCCTCACAAGAGACTCATTGGAAGATTATGAAGTTTGATCACTTGTGATCTTGTTGACAAGTGGCAGTAGTGAAAGTCTATGTAACGTTGTGCCAAACTTTAAGGCTATCTAACCAACCATACACCTTTAGCTAGCCAGCTCTTTGGATGTTCATTGTATTTAAATCAAGAGCTTGTGATAACTAGGGGTGAGCGGAACACATGGAATATGACTCCGTGGAATTCTGCGGAGTTACATAAAAACTCAGCAAAATTCTGTGGAGTTCTGCTAATGGGTGGAAAAGCCATGTTACGTAGCTTGCACTGTGACTTAGCGCTGATAGTGCATTCCACGCTGAAAAGTCAGTGCCTACTGCACCATGTGATGTGCTAGAAGGTGCAGCTACTCGAGTTGATTTTGCTGGTGCTCGTGTAGATTTTAAACTTGAGTGGGAACCTTCTGACCGTGAACGGGTGCGACCGCCTGTGTTAGAGAAATCTTGCTGGTTGTCCTCCCAGAGATTGGAAATCGCACTAGGGGATGGCGAATGTCGCTCCCACTCACCAACTTACCATTCTGGACTGCGTGGGAAAAACAAATCCACTATGCGTCAGTTGGCGGACTCGGCTGGAACTCTGCGTTACAAGAGTAAAACAGAGTAAATTAGTCGATTCCGTGGGTAGAAAGGAATATTCTGCCCACTCGTAGTAACAACATGGCCTTTGACAGCAGTCTGTTACACCCCAGGTCTTCTCAAGCAGTTCATTAAGGAGCCAGAAGCATAGAGTAAAGGGTGACAAAATGAGAAGGTGGAGATCAAAACCATGACAAAACCATTTCAATAGGGTTACATTTTCGGGGATTTGATTTACGCTAAATGGGATAGTGACCACATCTTTTCAGTGAGAGTCCTGGAGCAATTCACATTCATGCAAATTCAACCCATGTCAATTTCTGTTCATAGAAAATAACATTGTTGTTTGGGTGTCAGTCTGGGAAACCAATTTGAAGATTATGAGAGGCCTCCTGAGAATGGAAATGCATACATAGTTTGGTGAGGGTAAAAAGCTCGAGTCATTTTTTTAAAAGAAAGGGCGCAAGGCAATGAGATATTAGTAAAAGGTCTTTTTCGTCGCATGTAACAAATTATTTATCAGAAGGTTAGCTTGAGGCCACTCATAACGACCCAGAAGAATTTATCTAACATTATTAGCGAAGATCATTTTTTTACAAATTTAAACCCATTTCATTGATCTACCTGAGCGAATTGCCAATGGTTTAAAATAAATATATAAATTAGGTGATTCACTAAAATAAAAGCATTTTGTCAGAGGTCTAGACCATTCCTAAACAGGACGTTTATACATGGATTATTTTATTGCTTTTTCTTAAAAGAGTAACTCTTCCCACATTTAAATCGTTCACATTTGTAAGTGCAGAGAATATAACCTGTCCATTTTGCTGCATGGAAATTACAAATTCTCATATTTAATCATAAAGTTACATCAGTACATTTTTAAATGATGAGAACTTGTTTTAGAAAAACAGGTTTGCTGGGATAAACTTTCTGCTGTACACCAGCTCGAAACAGAAGTGCTTTATTGTGAGAAAAAAATGAGAAGATACTGTGTCTTATTTTTAGATTTCTCAAACCTGTTTTTGTGGCTTAGTGAGTCATCATTTGCTCAGTCAACTCTTGATCACTAGTTATACACATGGTGAGGAATACCCAAATGTACTCGTGCAATTTACACTCATATGCCCTTCTGTGAATCAATTGAGCTTAATATTTTTCGGTCTGGCCTAGAAACAGATTTAAATGTCTATCCAAAACAGGTAAGAAAAACAAATCATGAGTAGAAATGAATACACACATATAAACATACGGAGGGGGGCTTTGGGTGAGCCTACTTCATCCACTGATCTGTTCAACTTTCATTCACGTTTTCTTCCACCCATCAGAACATAACGGATGATAATAGATCACCCCAATATAGCCACAGACTGACAAACATTGTGAGTATGCTGTCCCACTGCACTGCATTTTTCTATCCAAGCGGGGGTGGGTAGCAATTTCGATTTTTCAAAATTCTGGCATGGACAAAATCCTTCTAGACCAGGGTTGGACATCTATCATTCACTAACATGTAAATACATGCCTTTCTGATTCTATTGATCATAGTGGCAGAATACTTCGCAAATCCTCATTATTGTGTGAACAGTGAAGGGACGACAAAAGGAAAAGAGAAAGGAAAGAGCAAATTCCGACAGTATCAATAGCATCAGAAGGGCATGTGTTTACGTTAGTACATCATAGATGTCCAACGCCGGTCTCTGTTCACACAATACACGTTGAATTAAGATTTGAGAACTATTCTGCCACTATTATCAAAAGAATAAGAAGGGCATGTTAGTACATCAGAGATGCCAGAAGTTTGGAAAAACCAAATTCCCCAACCCATGCATGGATAGAAAAAATGCAGAGCAGTGGCACAACATACTCCAGGGCCCTGATGCCACTTCACCTGTGGCATTTGTGACCAATTACCTAACCATCCACTCCTTTCAAATCTTCTAAGTGCCTTATTTCCCAAATTTCCTACAATACACCTCTCGCCCCTGGACTGTGCTCTACTTTGCCCATCACAACCAGGCAGGCCTCCATTTCCCACACCTGTTCCAGTCTTTCAACCAAAATGCTCTTGATTACCCCAAAACATGAATGTAATGCTTGACCTCAATGCCAGTAGCTCCAATGTTGAGTTATAGAGCTCTGCAAGCACTTTCGTGAGTTATTGCCCCATTCCTCTTCTTTCCGCCTTTCCTAAAATTTCCAACATTCTGCTGCTCATCTCCTCTGCCCACGACTCTTAGCCCCAAAAAGTTTTTCCATAAAATGATACACCAGCTATTTTTGTGCTATAGGTATGGTTGTGATCCCTGTGTCGACCACGTTGCGCAGAATCCAAACTGCATGGTCCCTCTGCTTCTCCCAACCTCTTTCTCTAAGGCGCCCTTATTATGCCATTGTGTCACAATCCAATGAATGTTTTTCAGAATGAATTTCTTTCTGCACTTCTGACTTGTTTTTGTAAAGTGCTGCAAGCCACCAAGAGGTAGCCACAGGGCACTTTGGAAGTACATCCCTTTGGCGATAAAGAGTACAGAGAACCAATAGCCATGTAGGCTAGTACCAGGCGGTGATGTCTTAGAGAGGAGATCATAGAGTGTTAGAATGGACCACGGCTGGTGGGCAGAAGCGGGTGTGAGGAGTGTAACCAGGCAACTGGCACTCAGAAATGTGCTACGAAGAAAGGGGCATCCTAGTAACCACTTGAGAGCTTGTGTAACAGAATCAACTGAAGTAAATGTCCAACAAGGGGATCATTTACAAAACTAATTACGCTTGATCCAAATATTTAAGCGCCTGTTTCATGTGCCGCATTGAACTAAACCATGAGAACTAATCACAACCACAGTCCACAGCATTAGTTTGCATTGATTTGTGTCTGATCTGGATATTATTTAACTCATAGAGTATTGGAAAAACTGAAGATGATGTTAAATCTGAAACATTTTATGTATTATTATTTCATAATAAGAAACGTAAAAGATCGAACAAGCCCAACATGACAATAGTACTTACAAAGTCAAGTGGAATGTGAAATAAGTCCACCCTGAACCAGACAAGATTAAAAAAATCAACCAGCACAAAACAACCGTGCAGATTTCCATGTTCACAAAAATGCTTTTCAGAACTTCCTCCTGGTGGCAGTGGCCAGGGTCTGGGTGCCAGTCCTGGCACTGGCATTCCCCCCGTTGGCTGCATGCTGTGGGCAGTTTATAGATTACCATGAGCAGCCAGGACCCAATCACGCGCCAGGTGGCTTTATTTTGTCCGAGGGACTGGTCTGGACAGCTTTGCCAGGACTGATTTGGTTTCCAGGGCGGCCCTGGCAGTGGCCCCTCTTGTCCCCGCCGGCATCACTGGTGCGTCCAGAGCCACTCGCAGCAGAGCCTCCAGGACTTGGCGTTCATGAGGCTGTTTTCTGCTTGGAAGACCTGCTCAGCTTCTGCATGTTCTCCCCGATTCGGGGCTGGTTTCCACTCGGATTTTCCTCCTGTTTTTCGCAGGAGGAAAATAGAAAGGAAAACCTTTTAGGTTTTACTGGGTGTGTTGCTTCTCCCTATAAACATATAATCGAGCGGGAGAGTCTCCAACTGCACCTGCCTTGTCATAAGGCTTAGTGTGGGCACAAATCAGCAGCACAACACTGTTTAGGCCTTTTTTACAATTTTACTAGACATTCTCATATGAACCAACCCCTTTCCCAATACTCCTCAAGCCCTGACAGCGAGGTTCACCCCTGCCTTACATACTTAAATATCATGACACACAGTATCTCTTAGGGTTTGTAAGACCCTCATATAGATCAAACAAGGGTTTGTAAGACCCTCATATAGATCAAACAAGCACATGTTCAATCTTCTATGGCTTTGTGTACCCGAGGCCTCCTTACTGGCTCCCCTTTCTCTTCCTTTGAAGGTTACTTCCATTTGTAAATCCTCATAAACTACTCCTTCTAAATCTTGTTCTTTGTGGACTCCATTCTATGGGGCATTATTGGCTTAGATGTGCCCGTCGTGAGGCATAACCAAGTTCTTGACATTTCCCTGCAGATCCAGCCGTATTGCGACCTGAGGTCAGTGCTTAATTTGAGCCGGTGGGGAGGGGGAACCAGCACATATTTTGGGGGACCAGCACTTATTTCTTCACTTCAGAGATTCCCCGAGGATAGCAGAGGGTAAAACAAACAAAAACGAAAATACCTACAAAAAAATCCTTCACCAAAGGAGAAAGCAGAGACCTAAAAGAATAAGATAACAAGGTAGGGAGTGCATGGCAGTGAATTAAAGAGGCCCGAGGTGGATTCAAGACTATGCACCCTTGCTATTCACGCTCTGACATTTTATAGCGCCAACTGCTGGAGTCTGAGCAGCGCTTTGGGCACCGGCACTTCTTATTTTACAAATAAAGCACTGCCTGGGGTCGCTATATTTGACCTGACCTGTTCGCTCTCCTGCGTCCCATTCCCCATCTGTTATCATTTGTTTGTTAACATCATCTATGATCAGGGTCACTGGAATTATGAGCTTAGGCGGCCAGGACTTTTTTTTTGCATAAATATAGATTTGCACATTTGGTATTTAATCCATCATCTGCTGCACAATCTGCAGATTTTAACAAAAAACTATTTCTAGTTCAAAATAAATCAAAACCTACTAAAAACGCTGCGATATGTGTTTGCATGTAGTGGAAGGCCCTTTGCAAAGGTTAACTGGCCATCTTTTAGTTGTTTATTTCTTGGATGTTAAACCAGTGCTAATGAGGTGAAATCTTTGCTCAGACAGTATCACAATGTGTAAAGATGACAAAATAATGAAGTAATCCTATGAAAAATGTGCTGCATTATGCCGCATAATTTGCCTTTTCTCGTCACATAATTTAGTCAAGCCTGCTACATAAACTGGTGCTCCTCTGCTGCATAACTAGTCTCCTGCCTCTAATCCTGACCCATCCTGCTCGCCTCTGTGCTCCTCACTGTCCTTTCCCCAAAGATCCCCTTTGTGCTCCATCAGCTGGCTCACCTCACCTCTTTGAAGAGTCCCTTGTGTGTTCCATTGCTTATTCACCATCTCTTTTCCTTCACCATTCTTTGGGCCACCATTATTATTTGATTTATTTCCGTATATTTATTAAAGCCTTTCTCTGTAGATGAAAGGCAGAGCTCACAGGATTAGGGTAAATACTAACACTCACTCCAGTATCTATAAAATGCTCAGGAGTGGTGAGATGCTGCGTGAAGGTGTCATTCAATTGAGTTTTTTTGTAAATAACCATTGAAGAAGTTGACATTGTGCTCTCTTGCCTCACACTCCAGTGATGTGGAGGGACCAGGCCACTTGCAGCTGAAATCCACCATCTTCCTCCTTTCACATCTTCTCCTTTCTTCTGCATTGTCCTGGTGAGAGTTGGTTAGCTAGAATGAAACCTAGGGACTTTGTTTGCTGACAGTAATTGATCTGATCTCTCATGGGTTTGTCTTTGCTTTCCATTTGTTGGCCAAAATGTTGTTGTAGTTATCAATCATTGGTATAATGTATTTATTACTATTCATTAGTATAATTTACTTTATTTGTAGAGTGCATACTATCGCCCCTGAGGGTCTCTGGGCGCTATGGTGCCTTGTCTCTATCGAAAAAAGTATTTTTGTTTGTGTCTTGGTGGAAGTTTCAGTTGACAGTAACAGATGCGTTTTACTGGAACCAGTTGTAAGAGCAAACACAATTACCAGGCACACAGACATTGAGAGGGACAGATTACACGAGGCAGCCAAGGTATATTCACCACACACTGTTGCCTACTATCACACCCTTCAAAGTTTCAACCCAGCAGCCACCATGCACAGGGGCTGTCTGCTAGCTACAGAACCCAGAAACCCCACCGACAATCAGCTGCTCACAGAGCACTAGAGCGTCTTCATTCATTCATTTTGAAGGTTTCTATAGAGTGGTCTGCATCAGGATGGCATCAAAATACTTTATACTAGGCAGAGTTTGTGACTTTAAATTGTATTGTTTTATCATTGCATTTCTAAAGTGCTTACTACTTCAAATTAGGGGTTGAAGAGCTTTACGGTGGATATCACACCACTCCAGAACCCAGGGTTGGTCGTTAATCCAGTGGTTATTATTGGTTATTCGGATTAGTGCTGTACTCTCAAGGAAACAGTTCCATGCATTCACTCTAGTTTCTTTGTGGTAGATTAATAACATAACATGTGATCTTAAGTGTGAGTTTTTGCAAAGGTTTTTGGGATATACCAGTGAGAGGGAATTAGTTATTCTTAAATTGCACATATTTGGTTTCAGAAAAGGAGAACTTGTGATCTCTGAGGTAAGGTGCAGGCAGTTTGCAGAAAGATAATACACAATAGGGCAGACAGTCATACGCTTAGGGCAGCCTACATTCAGAGAGGGCAGGGCATGCAAAGGATGGAGGATAAGAAAAGGGTCATTTGATAGTAAGAAAGGGGAGAGGAGAATTGATCATTTTAAGTCAAGGTCAATTTTCATGCAATGATTTGCGACCATAGGGGGAAGGAAACATTATTTGTATGTGTGATAGCCTATTATATTGTAGGATTTGTGTCATTTGTATAGCGCTTCTTACCCCCCTGGGAGGAGCCCTTCTAGCACGCTACATGAGTGCCTGTCCCACAACAAAAACTTAAATGTAAAGCTGCACAGACCTGCAGAAAGCACTTAGGCAGGCAAGGTAAAGCATTAAGACACATTTTTTCAATCCTTTATCAAAGAAGTTTGAGCGAGCCACCATTAATTCTGAAAGGATGATATTCCAGATTCTGTGTGCTGCCCCACAGAAGGATTGATTGTCTTATGCTTGTTGAATTTCGGGGCTTCAAGCACCAAGACTTTATTGCGTAGAGAGTTTCTGTTTCTGCCCGGGATGTGCAGGTTCTGCACAAGGCAGGACATTGAGATATAGTGCCCTGTTTTGTAGTTTAGCATGCCATCATAAGTACCATGGGAGCCAGTTCAGAGACCTTGGAACCTGTGGGACTTGTTGTGACCTCTTTGTGCTTTTAACTACCTTTGTTGCAGAGTTTAGCAGCAATTTGATGGGAGTCAGGCTAGATTTCAATAAGTCAGGGAGCAATTCTGTTCCATAGTCTAGTCTGGAGATAGCTTAAGAATGAACTGGAGATAGTATATCTTGTTCCAAGATCACGTATTTAAGGTTGCAAGTGGTGCATAATTGCCGCTGACCATTTTAAGCTATGTCTTTTAACATGTCCTGGTGAGAGTTGGTTATCTAAAATGAAACCCAGGGACTTTGTTTGCTGACAGTAGTTGATCTGATCTCTCATGGGTTTGACTTTGCTTTCCATTTGTTGGCCAAAATATTGTTGTAGTTATCAATCCTTGGTGTAATGTATTTCATTTATTACTATTCATTAGTATAGTTTACTAAGTTTGATTTAGTATCTACGGAAATAATTGACATGGTGATAACATTCTAACTCAATTCAAGTGTATTGTCTCCCTTAAATGTCAATCAAAATATTTAAATGGGAAAGTCCCTTTTCAAAAGGCCCCAGCTCTTCCTATTGTTGTGTAAGCTAAGACTTTCGCAAAATTCTACACGGTGTACTTTCCCACCCTTTAGTGATATGGGTGAACTTGATTCAATGCACCAGGGATGAATGTGAAAGACAAATTATTGTGTCCCCCCAAAGACTATTCAATGTGTAACTGACATAGAACTATTGCATTCAGGTTACTGTCACTCCCATAAAGGGATCAGGGAGACCATGGAAACAGCAACAACCCTTATCATTATTCACTGCATCACACACATTGCACTTGGAAGAATTAACACTTTTATGTTAAAAGTATTTATTACTACAGGAACAATCTGTTTCTCAGTACGTCTAAAACAAGTACACAGGATAATATAAAAACAAGAAGACACATTTTGAATAACAACAATAAAATTAACACTTCTACCATTGTAAAGAAATGTCACTGAAACATCATCTGAAAGCTGACAGTCTGTCATCTACTTCTCTGTGCTATACTACGAGAGCATGGAAGGCAGAGCAACTCGCAGTCTAGAGTTTCTTAAGGAGAAGAGACAGCTGTCTTTATCAGTGGAGGCTCAAAGAAGAGTGTTCCCCCTGAAGGGCAAACACACTCTGCGGTAGCATGCAATCAGTCTCCCTCCAGAACTCAGCATTTATCAGCTTCATACAACATGCAGCATCTGCGAAAAATGAAGTGTGCCGGCAGTAGTTGAGATCGTCTCTGCCAAAATATCGGACGGCAATCTGGACAAAGGACCTCTCCTGACAAGTGGTTAAGTGGTTGTCCCTATATACTAAAATTTATCTCAAACTGGAATTTCTGACATAAATTCAAGAATATCTGACATAGATTATGAACATAAAGGAATGCGTCCTAGACGTTTCCTAATGAACATAGAAGATAAAAGATCGTCAATTCAGACTACACTATTTTAGTTATATGTCTGTATGTGTTCTTAATTATCCTAAACATGGTGTAAAGTGGATATGTGACGCAAACAAATGTAGCATTTATGGCTGTATCTGTGTAATTAATCAAATGGCATGGTGCTTTCTTTAGAAAAATAAGGTCAGGCGACATCTGCGTTGAATGGCAGACTTGACAATGATTTTGCATAACTCGGCAACAATGGTGGCTCCCATTGTGTGAGAGAGGGAAGTTGGCAACCTCCTGTACTCAAGATGGAGGGAGGTTCTGCATTCGATGGAGTCACACCTTAGGAACTTTATGCCACTATGCCTGACAAAACATCTCCTTAAATCCCACATCACAACATTTACACACTTTGAGGACATCTTGTATGCTGTTATGTAGTGTTAAGGGGTTTATGACTAAGAGTTGGCAGAATGTTTAATTCTTTCCACTGAATTTTGGTACCTCTGCATTACGCTTTGTTAGAAATGGGGTCTCTAGTTGGCAGTCAGTTTACACCCTGTCCAAGTAGGGACCCTCACTCTAGTCAGGATAAGGGAGATACATAGCTCAGATAACCCCTTCTCACCTTGGTAACTTGGCACAAGCAGTCAGGCTTAACTCAGAGGCAATGTGTAAAGTATTTGCACAAACACATAGAGTAACACAATGACAACACCACAAAAGGACTCCACACAAGTTTAGAAAGATAGCCAATATTTTTCTAAATCAACCACGATCAAAACAACAACAATCCAACATATGTATGTATGTATGTATGTATGTATATGAACATTTATATAGCGTGTTCCGGCCTTAGCATCGAATCTCTTGAGGACATAAATAACGAGAGGATGACCGAAAGCCAGTAACCCTACTGTGGAAACAGCAAAGTTTTCACCCGCTTCTTAAATATCGTGAAATTGTGTTCTTTCCTGATGTATAGCGGTAGACCATTCCAATATCTGGCAGCCGCCACTGTAAACGCTTTGTCTCCCCACCTGACTCTACGCGTTCTACAGACCTGGATCAGGTAGGACTTGTCCGACCTTAGGACTCACAAGTACACAAGTAAAGATACATACACAAGTAAAGATATCAACTTTTTAAAGTAAAAAGAGTCTTAATCCATAAGAATCAATGGATGAGTTGTTTTAGCACAAAGTGTCTGGTATGCATCAAAAATAAAGCAGCAGGGGCGGGCGTGCATTGTAAAAGTAAGCAATGCATCAATTCCTTAATTGCAAGTGAGGCCATGCGTATATTCTCTCACCGCCAGGTAAGTAATGCCTTAGTTCTTTCCTTGCATGGAAGGGATGCCTCGATTTCCAGGCAGGCAGCTTCGGGTCCGTGCGGTGATGTTGAAGACTTTGACGCCCAGGGACGATGCGTGGAAAATCTAGATGCACAGCAGCAATGAATCTGCTCTGAGCTGGCAATAAGTCGATTTCACCAGTGCTGAGTCGATTTTTCAGCCGTGGTGCAGGTGCTGCATCCATCTTTCTGCTGCTCTCCTCCGGTGCATGGATTTTCACCTTCGGTTCACCAGGCTCTCCTTTCAAGGACCCAGGGACTGGATGTGTCACCGCTTGCCAGGGTAGGGGTCCCAGCAAGAGGGCTCAGGTGCTGGCCGATGAAGTCTTTGATGGCCCTGAGACTTCAGAACAGGGGCCAAGCCCAGTCCAGGCCCTTGGAGAAACTTCACAAGCAGGGTTTCAGAAAGCATAGTCCAGGCCTTACCCTTTTAAAGCAGAAGCAGCAGCAGGCCAGCACAGCAAAGCAACAGGCAGAGTGGCAGGTCCTCCTCAAGCATCAAGCTCTATTCTTTGGCAGAAGTTCCTGTTGATCTCGAAGTAATCAACAAGTCTGAGGTTTTTGGTTCAATACTGCTACTTCCTTGACTTGCCACAGACACACACTAGGGGGTTGGAGACTATTATGAGAGGACAGGCATAGCCCTTTCAGGTGCAGGTGTCAGCACCTCCCTCCCACACAAGCCTAGGAAGACTTATCAGGATATGCAGGACACACCTCAGCTCCCTTTGTGTCACTCTCTAGAGGGAGATGACAAACAACCCAACTGTCAGTCTGACCCAGACGTGTATTCAGTAGCCAGGCAGAAGCACATGATGGTTAAGCAAAAAAAATGCCCAATTTCTAAAAGTGGCATTTTCAAACTTACAATCTAAATACCAACTTCACTAAAATATGTATTTTTAAATTGTGAGTGCAGAGACCCTAAATTCCAAATCTCTGTCTGCTCCCAGTGGGAAATTACATGTAGAAGGTATTTATAGGTAATCCCTATGGTAATCTTTGCACGAGATATGCCTTGCAATAGTTAGCAGTGATAAAGTGTCCAGAGTATCAAAACCAGCAAAAACAAATTACAGCACAGAATCCAAAAACAGGAGGTCAGAAGTACAAAGAACAGGGAAACCGTGCCAAGAGCTGCCAGGTCTAACACTCTTTATCCAGAGTTCTGGCTAAATTCCACAATTGCCGCATGGCAGAATTTTTCTCCTGTGTGGTTGCAGAAAATGTGAACTGGCGAGCAAGATTTGATGTCCCCTAGGACTATTTTCTAATGCAGGGGGGTGCAGGGGCTCGCAGGTGGTCATGAGTGGTTGCAGTCAAAGGGCTGCCACTCAGGTAGATTTGCTGCCACTCAAGTAGAATTTACACTGTAGTGGCAACAAAATCAACTCAAATGACCGCACACTCTTGTGCAATGCATGGTGCCATTCACGCTGATTTTTCAGCGCTGTTTGCAATGCAGCCGCTAAACTGCAGCACAAGCTGGATATTTTCCACTTGTTGGCAGAACTCAGCAGAGCATCGGTAAGATTTTATGTAACTCAGAGGAATTCCGCAGTTAAACTCCATGAGTTCAACGCACCCCTATTTTGAAAGCATAACAATGACCTAGTTCTTTATTGCTAACAATCACCAACAATAGGGATTCCAAAAGTTTCTTTTTTAGATAACGTCTGCTTGGGTTTTTGGTCTTGAAAAGTTTATCCATACCTTCTCACCTTCTTAAAGTCAGGTAACAACCCCTAGGGTGGGTTTAGGTAATCCTAATGATCTTCCAGATTCACAGATGCGAAACATATCTGAGATAATCCCAGCAGCCTATGTAGCAGCTTGTAGCAGCCTATAGCAGCCTGCTGAACAATACCTTTCTATAGCGACCTGGCAAAAAATATCTTTCTATAGAGGCCTAATGAACAACACCTTTCTATAGCGGCCTAGTGAACAATACCTTTCTGTAGAGACCTGGGGAACAATACTCTTCTACAATGGCCAGGTAAACAATACCTTTCTGAAGTGGGTCTGATGAGCAGTACCATTCTATAGCGGCCTGGCAAACAGTACCCTCTGTAGCTGCGTGGCCTGGTGAACAATACCTTCCTATAGGGCCCAGGTGAACAATCCATTTCTATAGTGGCTTACTTAACAATACGTTTCTATAGTGGCCTGGTGTTAGAAATGGGGTCTTTGGTTGGCAGTCAGGTTACCCCCTGTCCAAGCAAGGACCCTCCCTCTAGCCAGGGTAAGTCACACACAATTCAAATTATCCTGTTCCCACCCTCTGGTAGCTTGGCACTGAGCAGTCAGGCTTAACTTAGAAGGCAATGTGTAAAGTATTTGTGCAATAAATCATACAATACCACAATATAACACCACAAAAATACACTACACAGTGTTTAGAAATATATATAATATTTATCTGGATAAATGCAGGTCAAAAGGATTAAAGATGAAATAAGCAAATGTAGGGATATCACTAAAGGTGATGTCAAATGTCTTTAAAGTTAAAGTATACCTGTAGAAGCAATAAAAAGTGTCTTAAGTCCTCCTAGAAACAACAAGTGTCTCTTGCAGGGCAAAGTACCTGGTTTGTGTTATAAAATCCTCGCAAGGGACCGCAGAGGAGGAGATGTGTGGAAAACGGTGAGTGTGCGTCGGTTTTGCTTCTTCACACACGGATTTTCGTCGTTATTTTCCACGTGCAGAAGACGTTGCATTGATTTCCGTTGTGCGGACGTGGATCCTCTTCGGGTTGCGGGGTTTTCAGATGCCCAGGGGACGATCTGTGGAATCATAGGCTTGCTGAGCAAAGTCACAGGGGCTGCGTCGATTCCGGTAGGCGATATGTAGAATTTTCTTCCGCATGGCAGGCGCTGCGTCGATTCCTCTCAGGAAGTCGGGCGTTGTTGTTCTGAGTTGGCTTGCGTCGATCCAGTAGGGCCGTGCGTCGAAGTTCCGGTCGCGTCACCTGCGCTGCGTCGATCTTCTGTCACGAAGTCAGGCTGCGTCATTCCGGAGTCAGCGTGTCGTGAATTTTTCACTGCGAGCAGGCTGTGCGTTGTTCTTGGCAGGCGGTTCGTCTAATTTTACAGCTGCAGGAGAGAAGTCCTTATGGTCCTGAGACTTCAGGAAACAGGAGGCAAGCTCTATCCAAGCCCTTGAACAGCACTTCTGCAGCACAGCAAGAGAGCATCAAGACAGCAGGGCAACAGCAAGGCAGCAGTCCTCTTCAGAAAGCAGTCAGGTGAGTCCTTTGGGCAGCCAGACAGTTCTTATTGTCAGGGTGCAGATTCTGGTTCAGCTTTCTTCTCCAGGTAGTGTCTGAGGTGGTAGGGCAGAGGCCCTGTTTTTATACCCAAATGTGCCTTTGAAGTGGGGGAGACTTCAAAGAGTGGCTTAGAAGTGCACCAGGTCCCCTTTCAGTTCAATCCTGTCTGCCAGGATCCCAGTAGGGGGTGTGGCAGTCCTTTGTGTGAGAGAAGGCCCTCCACCCTCCCAGCCCAGGAAGACCCATTCAAAATGCAGATGTATGCACGTGAGGATGAGTATCCTGTGTTTGAGGTGTGTCTGAGTGAATGCACAAGGAGCTGTCAACTAAACCCAGCCAGATGTGGATTGTAAGGCACAGAAAGGTTTAAGTGCAGAGAAATGCTCACTTTCTAAAAGTCGCATTTCTAAAATAGTAATATTAAATCCAACTTCACCAGTCAGCAGGATTTTGTATTAACATTCTGCCCATACTAAATATGACCTTCCCACTCCTTTCAGATCAGCAGCTACCACTCAAACAATGTATGGGGGCAGCCCCAATGATAGCCTATGAAGGGAGCAGGCCAGGGCACATAAACTACACAGGTACAAGTCCTGCCTTTTACCTACACAGCACCCTGCCCTAGTGGTCACCTAGGGCACACCTTAGGGGTGACTTATATGTAGAAAAAGGGGAGCTTTAGGCTTGGCAAGTACTTTTAAATGCCAAGTAGAGTTGGCAGTGAAACTGCACACACAGGCCTTGCAATGGCAGCCCTGAGACAAGGTTAAGGGGCTACTTAAGTGGGTGGCACAATCACTGCTGCAGGCCCACTAGTAGCTTTTAATCTACAGACCCTGGGCACATATAGTGCACTCTACTAGGGACTTATAAGTAAATCAAATAGCCCAATTGAGTGTGATCCAATGTTACCATGTCTAAAGGGAGAGAGCATATGCACTTTAGCACTGGTTAGCAGTGGTAAAGTGCGCAGAGTCTAAAACCCAGCAAAAACAGTATCTCAAAAGTGGAGGGAGGCAGGCAAAGAGTTAGGGGTGACCACCCTAAGGCTGTCAGGTCTAACACCTGGTGAACACTATCTTTCTATAGCGGCCCTGGTGAGCAATACCTTTCTATAGTAGCATGGAGAACAATGCTTTTTTCTAGCACGTCTAATGATTTATACCTTGCTATAGCGGGCTGATAATCAGTACCTTGCTATAGTGGCCTGGTGATTTTCACACTCTGTATGGGCAACCAGCGTAGAGTAACATGGATTGGGGAAGCGCAAGACCTCTTTTTCAGCTGGATTAGTGGCATTCACAACTACTTGAAGGTGGCTCAGGTGAAATTTCAATACCCCAAATACACATTGTTGACATGATTCCACTGTTGCCATGACAACCGGAACCAAGTGTTGAAAGGAAAGGAATGGAGATCTGCGAGCATTTATTATCAGATGACCAAAAAGTGACTCGGGGGACCTGAGCCACGGGGAGGCAGATCCTGTTTAGTCCAGATGCCAAGATTCTTTACCGCCCCAGCTGGTTCTCAGTCCTCCGCACTCCTCACTGTAGTTATTTTGGCAATGTTACCAATTTAGTTCCAGCTGCCATAAGTTTGTTTTTAAGATGATGTAACTTCAACGGTCTGAGACAAATCTAGTTGTAAATTGGTTGAAGATACGTCAAAAGGTTTTCATTTTTATCACAGATTTCTGGATTGTAATAATTGGCTTCATATCATCAGCATAATGAAATGTAATTCTACAAGACCTTACAAAGGCAACGCAAGGTCTGTAGATGTATTATATGGTAGCGGTAACAATGTGAACCCTATGAAACCCCATCGGTTACCCTTTGCACTTTGGACTGCAATTGAGGCAGAATTTTCCTCTGTAACTTTTCATCCAAAAAAAAGACTTGAACAGCCCCAGTTTTAGACCCCAGTTAGTTACTTGGGAGGCTTTGAAAACAGAGCATTGTTCTGACTGTGTCCAGAGATGTGGACACAGCCTATAAAATTCAGACTCAACACCATCACTGTTCCATTCCAACCTGAGGCATCCAAAATAGGGAGGATGAGTCAAGACGAGCTTTTCTTTCTGAAGAAGTTTACATCACTTGCCATCCTGCAATTTCCCAGGAGAGTTTACCCCATAAATGCATGTCTTTTGCATTTGCTGCACACAAAGTTATGAACTCACAATACACCTCATATTTTGCACCCACTTTGTAATACCTGCAGTTTCACAGATCTTTTGATCACCAGAAGACTGGTTGTCACCTTTCCAGCCATCCTCTTTGCAATGTCACTCTTCAATACCCTGAAGAGCAAGGAAGAGAGGACTGAAACATACCATCATAAGCAAAAAATCTTTTGTTTCTACCTTCTGCCATTTTGTCCCCATACAACAACAACAAAAAACAAAAATAAAGAATCTTTCCTACAAAAACACCAACTACGTTCCGAACACTATTCTTAACACCTTTATGCCACTATTCTTGGACCATGAACATAGCCTATCATTTCTCATTGTACATCCAAGTTCTTTCTCATAATGGCTCTTAAATAGTCGGTATGAATGCCAGAAGCAACATTCATTAAGCAAGACCTAAAACAATAATTGACAAAGATAATATAGATGGTCTAAATATGCTGATATAATGGTTATTTTAAAAATGTTCATCACAAGTGAATGCTACAAATTTTTTTTTAAAACGTGCTGTCACCTAAATGTGGCCATCATATGCTTAAAAAGGTAAGTTGCAAAAACATTTGCCCATGTGGCTGACTCACTACTGATATTTTGTTAAATACAAGCTATAATGTATTTTACTAATATTTTTTGTGTAGTTGACAAGAAGAAAACACTGAAATTGCGGGCAGCTACAATGTCACAATGTCACTTTATAATAGCAATTTTAAAAGGAGACACAAAATAAATCATCATCTAACTGGACCCCTGGAGTGCAGGCAAAATATATAGCCATTGTTGAAAAGTAACATATAATGAAGTAAATAAAAAAAAAACCAATACAATTTTGGTAGATATGAACAATGTGCACAAGCTTTGTGCAGCCACTCAAAGTGAAGGGAGCCAGTAGGCAAATGAGTGGACCCATTGCTCAAGAGTGTATGCTGCAGTGGGCACAAACACAATGTGGGTGATTGTTTAACAGACCAATGGATGAAGATCAAAACCCCTTCTCTGTCTGTATTTATGTATGATATTATTTTTAAGGCAATAGTCTGCTGAAACAGGTAAAGCTGTCTCAAAGGCCAGCCCTAAACAAGTTTTAACTGCTCGCAATGTGGGGCCCTCTGTGTTTTTTCTGCTTTGCCTTTGCTCTCTAGACTCCCCCCACTTCTGCTTCATTTATGACTGTAGGTGGTTATAAAATAAACATAATAAAGCAAATGGGATGGAAAATGGGATGGGTGTATTATAAGAAGATTACGGGTAGGGAAAGAGTTGTTCTAGTTAAAGTGGTAATCGGAAAAAAACATATTTTTGGCTTGGATGGTGTGTAGCAGTGGTTCCCACCCTGTGTTCCGGGGACACCCTAGGATCCGCAAAGCCTCGTCTGGGGGTCCTCACTGATCTGTTCAACTTTCATTCACATTTTCTTCCACCCACCACAACATAAAGGGTGATAGATCTCCCCAATATAGCCACTGACTGACTAGCATTGTGAGTATGTGGTCCCACTGCACTGTATTTATCTATCCAAGCGGCGGTGGGTGGGCAATTTAAATTTTTCAAAATTCCGGCATGGACTCAATCCTTCAAGACCAGGGTTGGACAGCTAGCATGCACTAACATGTAAATACATGCCTTTCTGATTCTATTGATAATAGTGGCAGAATACGCTGCAAATATTCATTTAAAGTGTATTGTGTGAACAGTGAAGGGACGAGAAATGAAAAGCGAAAGGAAAGAGCAAAATACGACAGTATAAATGGCATCAGAAGGGCAGGTATTTACTTGTTGGTACATGATATATGTCCAACGCTGGTCTCTGTTCATACAATACACTTTAAATTAAGATTTGAGAACTATTCTGCCACTATTATCAAAAGAATGAGAAGGGCATGTTAGTACATCAGAGATGCCACAATTTTGGAAAATCCAAATATTCCCCCCCCCACCATGATTGAATAGAACCGTAGAAAAAATACAGTGCAGTGGCACAACATACTCCAGGGCCCCGATGCCACTTCACCTGTGGCATTTGTGACCAATTACCTAACCATCCACTCCATTCAAATCTTCTAAGTGCCCTATTTCCCAAATGTCCTACAATACACCTCTCACCCCTGTGCTCTACTTTGCCCATCACAACCAGGCAGGCCTCCATTTCCCACACCTGTTCCAGTCTTTCAACCAAAATGCTCTTGATTACCCCAAAACATGAATGTAAAGCTTGACCTCAATGCCAGTAGCTCCAATGTTGAGTTATAGAGCTCTGCAAGCACTTTCGTGAGTTATTGCCCCATTCCTCTTCTTTCCGCCTTTCCTAAAACTTCCAACATTCTGCTGCTCATCTCCTCTGCCCGCGACTCTTAGCCCCCAAAGGTTTTTCCATAAAATGATACACCAGATATTTTCATGCTATATGTATGGTTGTGATCCCTGTGTCGATCACGTTGCGCAGAATCCAAACTGCATTGTCCTTCTGCTTCTCCCAACCTCTTTCTCTAAGGCGCCCTTATTACGCCATTGTGCCACAATCCCATGAATGTTTTTCAGAATTAATTTATTTATTTCTGTCTTGTTTTTGTAAAGCGCTGCAAGCCACCAAGAGGTAGCCACAGGGCACTTTGGAAGTACATCCCTTTGGCGATAAATCAAGACATAGCTCAGTAAAGAGAACCAATAGCCATGTAGGCTGGTACCAGGCGGTGATGCCTTAGAGAGGAGATCGTAGAGCGTTAGAATGGACCACGGCTGGTGGGCAGAAGCGGGTGTGAGGAGTGTAACCAGGCGACTGGCACTCAGCAATGTGCTACGAAGAAAGGGGCACCCTAGTAACCACTTGAGAGCATGGGTAACAGAATCAACTGAAGTAAATGTCCAACAAGGGGATCATTTACAAAACTAATTACACTTGATCCAAATATTTAAGCGCCTGTTTCATGTGCCGCATTGAACTAAACCATGAGAACTAATCACAACCACAGTCCACAGCATTAGTTAGCATTGATTTGTGTCTGATCTGGGTATTATTTAACTCATAGAGTATTGGAAAAACTGAAGATGTTACATCTGAAACATTTTATGTATTATTATTTCATAATAAGAAACTTAAAAGATCGAACAAGCCCAACATAACAATAGTACTTACAAAGTCAAGTGGAATGTGAAATAAGTCCACCCTGAACCAGACAAGATTAAAAAATCAACCAGCACAAAACAACCGTGCAGATTTCCATGTACACAAAAATGCTTTTCAGAACTTCCTCCTGGTGGCAGTGGCCAGGGTCTGGGTGCCAGTCCTGGCACTGGCATTCCCCCCGTTGGCTGCATGCTGTGGGCAGTTTATAGAGTACCATGAGCAGCCAGGACCCAAACACGCGCAAGGAGGCTTTATTTTGTCCGAGGGACTGGCCTGGACAGCTTTGCCAGGACTGATTTTGGTTTCCAGGGCAGCCCTGGCAGTGGTCCCTCTTGTACCTGCTGGCATCACTGGTGCGTCCAGAGCCACTGGCACCAGAGCCTCCAGGACTTGACGTTCATGAGGCTGTTTTCTGCTCGGAAGACCTGCTCAGCTTCTGCATGTTCTCCCCGATTCGGGCTGGTTTCCACTCGGATTTACCTCCTGTTTTTCGCAGGAGGAAAATAGACAGGAAAGCCTTTTAGGTTTTACTGTGTGTGTTGATTCTCCCTATAAACATATAAGCGAGTGGGAGAGTCTCCAACTGCACCCAACTTGTCATGAGGCCTAGTTTGGGCACACATCAACAACACAACACGGTTTAGGCCTTTTTCCAAATTCTCATGTAAACCAACCCCTTTCCCAGTACACCCCAAGCCCCGACAGCGAGGATCACCCGAGCCTTAAATATCATGACACACAGTATTGCGTAGGGTTTGAAAGACATCCTGACATAGATCAAACAAGCAACCATTTTAAGATGGCAACCTAGTAGTAACAGAGTAGTCAATTACTGGTAGGCAACATCAGCATGCATTCAAGAATCTAAGTGTGCCATATGTGCAAGCCCACCTCTCCCCTGCCTTGAGAGCACTACACTGGTTACCCGTTGCCAGAAGATGCACTTTCAAGCTGCTTTGTATCACCCACAAAGCTATACATGGAACAGGACCACTTTTTATCAGAAACAAAACTACCAAATACATCCAACAAAGAAACCTCCGCTCAAGATTAGCACCCCTCCTTAGAACACCACCATACAAGAAAAAGACTATAGGTGGTACATCCTTCTCAGTTAAAGCAGCCAAACTAGGGAATTCATTACCCCCAACTATAAGAGCCACAGATAACTTTCTTGTCTTCAGAAAACCACTCAAGAGGCTCTTTCCTTTATAACCACCATATTCAAATAACTATGGACTGCACATGCCTATGATGATAAATATTTTTTTCTGATTATGTGTATATTTCTAGTTATGTATAGTTCTTTAGAAAATATGTATCGCTACTATGTCATAACAATAAAATTCACACACACTCTTTAAACCTGTTTGACTAAGTATATTTTTACCCATGGTTCTAATTATCTATTGTATGTGCATATGTGTGTGTATTCATGTGTGTTTGTATGTGTGTGTGTATGTATAAATATATATATGTATGTATGTGTATATGTTGTTTCAGTGCTTGGCATGTTCGTGGGTCATTGCATGGCTCCTGGGGGGGTTGTTATACTAGATATCTATGAATTCCTGCTCTCATCTTATCAGACTTATCTACCCATCATCATATGTCATGTCTCTATCAAACTATCCTCCATTCTCACTCTGACTCATCCCAAATCCTTTCTACTACTTTCATCTCCTAAATAACTCTGCCTAAGCTCTTCCCTCCGCTTCCACATCTAACTCACCAAACCTCACTCTACTACCGTGACCTCCCACACAACCCTACTAAATTCTCCAGCATTTATCTCACCCTGCTACTATGCTTTCCCTAACCCTTCCACATACTCTTCCCTCCTCCATCCCCCTTTACTCATCCCAAGCCTTTGGGTTGAGTAATTGAAGGATATACTCCCAATTAACACTTCTGGATTTCTTTCCTCCAATACCCCTCCATTACTCCAATCAATCTAACTAACAAACTCTCATATCCGTGGCTCAAATTAACTCATAATAATACTAAAACTGTACTCATTATTTCCCGATACTAATCCATCACTAATTCTTGTTGGGTTCCAGAGTAGCGTGCTACTCATCAAAAAGCGCTTCAACGCCTCGTCAGGGGTAGTAAGTGCTATATAAATACGATTACAATACAATACAATATGTGCAACTTTAAGCAAAGTGGAATTTATGAACAACTATGAAGCATCCATTACCCACTTTCCTTAAGTCTCACTTCTCACCATTACATGACTAAGGCACCAAAAGGGGGAAATTAGTTGTCTTGCTAAAGTGTCTCTATGACACAATGTTTAAATATGCATTGGCAAAATGTTTAGGTCTTGTGTTGGCTGCCATCCTTTTGGCTTTGTCAATGATTTTGTTTTTTTTGTTCTGGTGAAATGGCTAAAAAGAAAAAATATTGTGGGGGTTCAAATAGCACATATTGCCACAGCAGTCCTTGGCATATAAATAAACTATTTTATGTGAGCATGTGCACCTTGTGGATGGACAGAATGCTGTCACTCACAGTGAAATTAGCCAATGGTTGCAGTGTCACTGCCCCATACTGTATGCTGTATTGGATGGAAGAACAATTTGAAAGACACAACAGCAGACCAGTGGCTCAATAGTGCTGCCTGAAAGTAAGTGTATTATATATTGGTCACACTGCCAGCTGTGACGCCGCACCTCAGCAAAAACCTGAATGGCCCTCTTATGGAACACAACTTTAGGGAGTAATTTGTGACTCCCCTACGTGCACAACTCTGGGATTGGACAGCCTGCCTATTGAGTTCTACAAGGCCTATGAGGCAGCACTGATCTCTAAACTGTTTAAAATCTATGCATCTGCCTTCACTGCCGGATGTTTGCCCCTGACTCTTCGGGAGGCGCTACTGGTCTCACTCCTGAAGTCAGGGATTGACCCCCCTGCTGAGACTGCTTCCTACAGACCACTGTCCATGTTGGGTAGTGATTACAAAATCCCAAGCAGGGCCTTAGCAATACAGCTCTTGGAGCACATGCAGACCTTGGTGCACACAGACCAAAACAAGTTTACACCAAATAGATACACGACCCTCAAAATCCAAAGCCTGCATAGGCTGCTAGCAGGGATGCTTGCCCTTGCCAAACATGCACAGCCCTGGATCTCAAAAAAGCATTTAGTACCATAGACTGGAGTTACATGCTTGCAATGCTAGGAGTGATGGGCATGAGAGGCAGGCTGCAGAACATGTATAAAGCTCCTTGGCATGTAACCCAAGGCGATGGTGAAAATAGGGCAACAGATATCAGCCCACTTCCCAGTCGGCAGGGGCACATGTCAGGGATGTCTTCTATTCTCCTTGCTCTTTGCACTGGCAATGGAGCCACTCACAGAGTTTCCATCAGGCAGGCCAGGAGTGGGGCATACCTGTTGGAGATGCAATCCACGCAGACTCTTTGTCGGCTGATGACATCCTAATTTCTGTCAAAGATAATTGAGAGGGTATTGATGAGATAGCGCATATCTTGGATGTTTTTAGACTTTTCTTGGGACTAGGGATCAACTGCGTCAAGAACTTCTTGTTCCCACTTCATCCGGAGTTCCTTCCACAGTATGTCATGGTGGGCTATTATGCCATTCACTGGGAACCTCACACCTTCTCTTACTTGGGCGTTAACATTTACCACTTGTACCAATACCTCATATACAGAAACTTCATGAAGGCGTTTGCCTGCCTCGGACCCCAAATCACCTTCTGGTGCTCCCTCCCACTCACAGTGCAGGGCTGAGTATCTCTCTCCAAAATGGTGATGCTCCCACGACTACTCTATAATTTTACTAACTTGCCAGTGTACATTTACCACAGTATACGAAACTGGGTTATGGTTGCAGAAGCCCCTCTCCCCCAATTTTTGTCTGGTTTTTGATGCAACTTTGAATGAAGTGCACTGGGTTCCTGCAAACCAGGTCCCCAGTGCCAGTGTTCCTTCCCCAAAAGCAAGAACACTCGTCACTTGATTCTCAAGTGACCAAGCCTTTAGCACATTTTGTAAGTCCCTAGTAAATGGTACCACTGGTACCTAGGGCATAAGAACTAAAGAGGGTCCCTAAGAGTTGCGGTATAACTTGTGCCACTGTAAGGGATCAAGCACCAAACTCTAACAGACTGCCACTGCATGCCGCATGACAAGGTGCTCGAAAACATGACATGGCACAAACATTTGTGCCATGTCCCCTAACACTGCCTGTAATATTTGTAAGTCACCCCAACAGTACGCTGTACAGCCCTAAGGCAGGGTGCATTATGTTACAGGTGAGGACATATATGCATGAGTAAATATGCCCTTTCTATGTCTTTGTCGATCCTTAGACAAAGTAACTGAAGAGGTAAGGCATTTTTTAATACATGTGCTGGACACTGGTTAATACGAGTTCCCCAGCTACATGATTAGTTCATGGAGGGTAGGGATGTTTGGATTCAACCATCTTGTATTAATAAACCCTCACTGATTCCAGTGATGGATTTATTAATACATGCTCTGAGAGGGCACCTTAGAGGTGCCCCCCTGAAAAACTACCAACTGCCTGTGTTCTGACTGACTCCCAAGATGAACAACCTTTGCTCTGGGCAGGTCAGGAATAAAGTGTGCTCTGGCAGGTGTGTTAACACACCCCTCCTAACACGATGACCTGCAAATCTGCATTCCAAGGCAAGGAGCTTCAAAGAAGCCCACCACCCTTGCTATGAAGATCTGGCTTCCTTCAGAAGAGATGCCGACCCCACTGCCCTAGGACCCATTTGGCATCTGGACAGGTGGGAAAATTATCTATGCAGTAGGTGTGTTGCACTGCCAGGCTGGATACACCTATAGGGTGACCAACCTGATGTGAACACAACATTAGGAATTCCGGCATCTTGTGTGTGGTGGAATTAGGCATTCTGAGACAGGGTGATGCCCACTCCCCAAAAAAAGTGGTCATCTAGGAGGCACAGTGACCCTATGGGTAAGTAGCCTATTGAGTACTACCCTTCACTCCCCTTAATGCCCATAAATTGAGTATTTAGGGACCCCCTGATACCAGAACTTCAGATCTGCTCTGGACACAAAAGAAGGAATGGACAAGCAGCCTGCTGACCTGAGAACTGAGGGCGCACAACGGACTTGGTGCCAACCCTGCCTGCTGCACCCGACCCTTGTGGAGCAACTGACCTGTCCTGCCACAGCAGTCTCCAGGAAACCGGGATTGCTGCCAGAATAACTCCATTGGAGCAGGGAGCTGCTTCCCTGCATCTGCAGGCACCACTTGTAGAGGCGGGTACTCTACCCCATTTGCCATCGGGCCCCTGAGGGATCAACGAATGAGAAGACTGTTTGGAGCCGAGAAGGTCAGCCCCACCACTTCACTGAAGCCCGAGACGCTGACTCTAACCGGACACTCCCTACACCTATACCTGACGTACTGGACCCATTACAGCAACCAAGGCTTGTTGGTGGTCAAATCCGGATTCCAACAGCCCCAAAGCAGACCTACCGTTGAGCGAAATCAGGATATATAAGGCCATTCAGGAGAGTGGCCCCATTGCCCTGTTTCCCTCTTCACCAGGTCACCAAGACCCAAAGCAAGTCCCTGACCACATCAACCCGACACCTCAAAGCACTTCTGCACGCAAGTCCGAGGGGGTGGACAGTGCCCACAAGATCCTGAGACCCTCTGGAGCTGAACCCATCCCTGGGTTGGGCCAGACTGGACTTACAGTTGCTGTCTGTAGCCTCTTTCTGCAGGCCCTCCTCCAAACCCGTGTTACTCCAGCACCGGACCCAATGCCAAAAGATACCACTGCAACCAAGCCCCAAAGTGACTGGAGAGGTGGCCCAATAGTGTCCCCACGTGCAGAGGACCACAAGGGGTGAGGCCCCCTCATATGGGTTCCCCTGGACTGACCTTCCAGTCCCAGCTTGCAGCAACTTCCTGACCGGACCATTACCAATTAAAGCGAATGGGACACCCGATGCAGTAACACACCTCTGCACCCAGACCCCCCAGAGCCTCCAGGACCTGTTGGTGTGGCCTTGGACGCTGCCCATACTCACCTTAAGTCCTGGAGAACAGTCACATAAGTCGCTGTGAAGTGTTCGAATGTAGTAAATGTTTTTGCCCCATAGGATAACATTACCGCCCCAAAAAAGTGTCAACTTTTGAAAACAGTAAAAACTCCTAACTCGAAAAGTACTCACCTGATTCTGGTGATCTTGGTGTTGGATTTCTTTATTGAGTGTGTCTCACTTATTGCCTATGTGTGTGCATTACATGCTTAGCACTGCCCTCTAATATGCCTAACTGCTCACCCACACTACCACAAAAGAGAGCATTTCGGGTGGCATTTGTGCCTCTGTAATTCCTCTGGGGTTTGTCTGGACTCTGCACAGTGTACCTCTTGTTCGTGCACTATATAAAGAGCTAGCTTCCTAAACACACTACAATCAGATCATTGAATACAATGCTTGGCGGCCTTATCAGGAACAAGTTCAGGCACAGAGTAGCCTTGGCCAAAATGCAGAGCCTACTAGAGGAGGGTTGGGTGCCCTAATTTTTTAGCATTATTACCTGGCGGTGCAGGTAGGTGCAGTGGCCTGCATGCAGGCTTGCGGGGAGCTATCCAGCAGAGACTGGACTGTAACCTGAAGGGAGAGCGATTAGCCTGGTGTGAGAACTATTTCTCTCAAATGCAGTGCTGTCCACCCCCTCTAATGGCTTCCTGCAATAGCATATGAAAGCTACAGGAGAGCACTGCGGATCATGTCAGCAATGTCACAATAATGTCGGGGGATTCAGGAACAAATCACAGGGGAGGGGATGGAGCTTTGGGAATCGGCAGGGGTTGGAACCCTAGATGATCCATTCCAAGATGGGCCCCTCATCCCCTTCGATCAACTAACAAATCGCACGGACCTCCAGACGGGCCAATTCATAGCCTACAGACAGATGAGAGGACAGCTGAAGCGCTTGTCGGGCATAGTGGACACAGAACCCCCCACACTCCCACAATGGGCACTGGTCATCAGCTGGTCACTTGGCTTGCTAATGCCCTCTTCCCTACAATCCAGGACCCACTAGTGTAGCTCAGACGGGCTTGGGAGAATGACATTGGTCGCAAACTGACCCAGAAAGAATGGGATAGAACAGTGTTACACCCGTGGAAAGTCCCCACAATGCCTCCTTTCAGTATATACAAGATTACATCCTACCCCGGCTAATCTTCATAAAATCTAACCCAAGGCATCATCAGATTGCCTGCGCTGCCACTCTATCGGGAGGACATGTTGCATGTGTTTTGGAGCTGTCCAATAGTCTGCACTCTTTTGTCAGAGGTCACAGACACCCTCACCAGAGTCATAGGCCACACAGACCTCAACTGATGGCCTCAGTCTGCTGAGCCTCTATAAATGACACAAGTCTGGTGGGGCTCCCACTCGTTTCATAGATCTGGCGCGTATACAGATTGAGATGCATTGAAAGGCTAGTACACTTCCAGGCATAGTGAATTGGCAGGCGGTGACCATTAAGTGTGGGCAAGACTAAAGCCACTGAGCTTCACAACGAAGAAGTGAAAGAGCTGCGGAAAGGCTCCATCACATCTGAGTGGAATGGCTTACCCTCCGCCTTTCAGGGAGTGCAGGACAATGCCCCCATCTCATACTAACCAAACAAGCTGTATAATAGCCCATCAGTGACACTTCCCAAGTAAAGGTCTGCACCCCTCCTCTCTTCCTCCATCACATGGCCATGATTCAAAGACGACATTTTACGCTGCATACCTGGCGCTGGGTCTCCCATGCTGCAAAGTGATCACAGGGTAGACTGCATGTTGCTGTCACGGACTGCATAATATTTAGGGAGAATTTGTCAGGCTCATAGAGTGATTATTTGTTGTGTTACTTGAACCAGCACTGCCAAGCCATTTCGCATGTATGTTTGTAACTGTGGGAACATACCACACCATACCTGTAATGATATTGTTGTGAAGCTTGCATCAGTTGGCATGCTCCCTATACCGTACAAAATAAAATCTTAATAAAGATGGTTTAAAAAAGAAATAAGTGTATTATACCTATAATTTTAGTGTAGTTAAAGGTCTTGTCCAACACCAGACCTAAAAAACTATGATCCAAGTTCGTGCAGCACCTTGTGATCCCCGCCCACCGTACGTTCTTCCTACCAGGGACATTGGCCATTTCTCTAATTTCCCAGGAGGTAGAGGGGGGTACCGAGGTGCCTTCTCTACTGCAGGGACCCAGAAAAAAGTTTAAAAAGATCAGATTTCCTGCAACTTCAAGTGTGTCACAATATCTTAGAACATCTTGTCTGTAGTGTAAGTGTTCCATCTGACCCAACGTGTTTCAAAATATCCAGTGCCAGAATATCGGGGTGCACTTCAAGGTCTGTCTTGAGAGCGCAGCTGTCTGTTACCAGTTCTTTAGCAGAGTCGGCTTTGGCTGCGCTCAGAGGAGGATTGTCATCTCCCCTCAAGCTACTGGCTGTTTGGTGTATCTTTCCGCCCCTTTTGGGGTGCCTTCATAGCAATGCATGAGGGACTATTTCATATCTGAAAATATAGTGAATCATGACACATCGAAATCTTTATCTGATAAGTGCACTGTATATAGAAACTGAAGAAAGTAATCATCTTTTTATTCGTTTTCCCCACTACAGCAGTGTTTTTATTGTAAATAGTTCAGTTACGACTCGAAATGCAATCTTTTGGCACCTTAAAGGCTTGTTATTGGAGCCAAAATATCGAGTATAAAAATGTTGTTTTTGAAGTTATGTGCAATTCATTTTACCATAATATCATATCACATAAATGTAGATAATGTAAGAGTAATTGTATATACCAGTCACTTTAACTATAACTCTACACCTAGCCTTTGCGCTAGTCCTAATGGTAACATTGACCTGACTTCTAAACCTTTTCCAACTTTAGTGCTTACTTAACAACGTAAGTGCAGACAATACTATGACTCCCAATGTCTGATGATATTTTGCCCATGATGTTTTTTAGGAAATATATTTTACACTAGATCTGTCGGTAGTACACCTGCAAATATGTACCCAACTTTGAGGTCCGAAGACAAAGGTAATTAATATAACATGCCCTGTGTTTTCTTTTTCAGCTCACTCTCGTGCATGCTTCTCATGTACTGCAGCAATAAACGACAGAGACTGCACGTCCATCCAGAACTGCTCTGACTCACAGAATTACTGTGAGACCGTAGTTGGTGAGTTGTTGTTACCCTGATTACCAACACTTGGGACTTGTATTGTGCACTATGCACTTTGCGGGGCACTTTAAAGTGCCCCTCTGAGTCTGCTGTCTTTGAAAAGGCTCAGTTTCTTCCTTGGAGCCAGTCATCAGGTGGTCGCACATCACTCTGAGGGACTGTGTGAGTGAGTAAGTAACTTATTACACACAACAAGGTAGCAGAGGCTGGTGAGAGACAGCCCAGAAACCAGAGGGTAAGATCCAGCTTCAGAGGACGACCTGCGCAGTTTGTATTGATACTCAGGGCCGGCTTTAGCGCTGTAGGCGCCTGGTGCAGCAGTCATTTTTTTGCACCAACCACGACCTCCTCCTCTGATTCTCTCACTACCACCCTGCAAAAATGCCTATCATCTGCCCATGGCCCGTCTCTCACATTCAGCATTAATGCACTGGTAAAGGCTGGCTTTACAAATCCACTCAGCTATCCACATACAATACAGATCTATTCTTTGCAGCAGGCACATTAACCCTCTGCGCTACTTTATGGTGAGTAAACTATACAAAATTCCATCACTCTCTCTCTAGCAGGAACATTAATCACAAGAGTTATTGTGATGTTTGTATTGCTGCCTGAAAGCTGGACACACAAGGAACTCTGCATCAGTGCTTTTAAATTGTGAGTTATTGCTAAACATAGCGCCCCTCCCCTAAAATGAGTGCCCTCCTCCTCCAGGTCAACACCAAGTGTGGCTGCATCGGTTGCACCCCCCTAAACCAGCCCTGCTGACCGTGGTGTTGTTTGAGTGAGGTATAACTACTATAGTGAAATTGTGTTGCTTTTGGACAAGCCACATTGACGCACTCACTCACCACCCACATCTGGAGAACTGTGTTCAGTTCTGGGGACCATAGCAAGTGACATTAAGGGGAAACATTCACAAAACATTAGTGTGATCTACAGAGGCACACATCTGCTCACTTACCTATTTAGAATGCCTGTAGAGCGCTATACATGTCCTTCTGGCTACTTCCAAGCACTCAGTGTAGTACAGAAAAGGTGGTGTTAGACAAGGCACAAGTCCTAAAAAAATAAAATAAGGGGGAGGACTAACCAAGTTAGGCAGTATGCAAGTGACATCGTGGCACGTGACATTACAGTGCGTGACAACATGGTGCATGGCATCGCATGTAGCATCACAGGAAGTGGCATCACACCCCATGACCTCACAAGAAGTGGCATCACATGAAGTGACATCACGTTTTAAGACAGCAGATGTACCATGCTTACATTCATTACAATATTTAATAAATGAGAATTTGAGACGGCCTTGTGCAAAACAAGTGACACAATCAGATGCAAAATATGGGCCTCAATTTACACATTTATTTTTAAAAACCCTGCCATAAAGAGATTAAAAACAAGGAGAAATGTGGGCAATACATCTGTTCTGCTTAATTGGTTGCACAGTGTACATCTTAAAATATCTTATGGGATTAAGGCACCTGCTGCAGAGATCTTTGTGTGCCCAGTATATCCCCGGGAATAATACTAATTGTAAGATACATTTTGGGGGTAATGCATTTGCTGGAGAAACCTGATTTTTCTCTAGTCCCAGTTTTGAATCAAAGTAGCATAGAGCAGTGGTTCCCAACCTTTTGACTTCTGTGGACCCCCATTTTATCAATACTGGAGCCTGGGGACCCCCACTGAATCGTTACTGGAATCCAGGGACCCCCACTGAGTCATTACTGATAGTTGGAACTTAATATTATTCCATTTTCTAAGCAGTCGCAGACCCCCTGAGGAGGCTTCGCGGACCCCCAGGGGTCCCCGGCCCACAGGTTGGGAACCACTGGCATAGAGGGTTAATGTGTCTGCTTCAAAGCACATCATCTAACTGTAAATTACAGATTTTTATTAAATGTTGCTAGGTAAATCACTTACTAATTTTAACACATAGATCGTTTTGTTTTTCACAGTCCATAAATGATAATTTTTCTAATATATCAAGCTATGAATGACATGTGACTCCTATACCTTGTAACCCTCTCTGTCTTATGTAACATATTTTGTACGTTGATTTACTTGTTTATAGGATTTATTGTCAATGTATAATGTGTACGTGTGATGCAAAGTGCTTTGACACCCTGTTATTTGTGCAAATACTGGAACAGACCAACAAATCTCACATTCTTACAGTGCATGAAAATCTTGTATAAAGAGGAATTGAAAAACATAAAAAACACGCCCCTCAAGTATTTGTGAAGTGATAACAACCAGCTGTGCACCTTTGTTGCCCCTCCCCTGCATTTGCATCAAGGTGTGAGGCTCAGATAGCTCCCAGTCCCAATAAGTGGAACAAAAGGAGGCCTCAGGGGCACGTAAATTCGGCCTTTGCTATGGGCTCAGTTGGAGTCTGAAACATGAAAGACCCCTTTCTCCCTGCACCTTCCCCATGTTTCAGTTGGGCCCCCTTCTTGCAGGGTGGACGGCGTCCACCCTGTGAAAATACTGGCTGAACGTCGAGTACCCGCGTGTAGCCCCGCCCCCCCACCCCCGTTTTGTTCCCTCGTGTTAGACTGTAACCAGTAAAGGAAAGATTGTGGTTTCATCTTCTTCAGTTAGTGCCTTGTAGGTATGCGGTTCAGTTCAATGAACATTGGAACTAGTATGTTCTCAGGTCTGCCTTGAAGAGAGTGTAGGTTTGTGTAAAATCATCTGCAGGTATCCTTGTGCTAAGCAGCAAATTACTGAGGAATAGATTAAGAGGGGACATATTTGACTATTATTGCATTGTGTACATGATTGTCATAAGCCAACTTCTGCTGCATGCAGGGCCTCTTCTGGAGATTTGTAAAGTCCACAAAAAAACTAAACATCTCCACAGATTTGAGCCAGAAATGAAACACTTACCCAGACTTCAGTTTGTAGCATTTTCAGAGATGGAGCATTGGAACTATTCAGATGCATTTAGATTTTGAAAGACCTATGACCCATCCAGTCCATGGAACTCTTACATACTCCACAAATTCGGATGCATCCAGCGGGTTCCTCACACTTCTATTATTTACATTATATAGTTATGGACGCCATTTAGTCCCCGAGTATTAGTTATGGAATCTATCATTTCTTCTCTCGAAAAATGATAACTGAAACTCTGACCACATGTATTTGCTGCTCCTATAAGTGCCTTCCTGAGAATACACACAGGATCACACAGTACAACACCAGTGTTTAATTTGTGAAAAAATTATTGCAGGAGACTGAAGATTTTCTTAAAAGCCTAATCTTAATTCCACCCTCGCCTCCTTCTTTCACCAATTCCTATCTCTTTGTCTCGCTCTTGCAGTTTATTTTTCATCCTTACTTCCCGCATTTGACACAATTTGCCGATCTTTCTCTCTCTCCTTCTTTCTAGGTTTCTGTGTTTTTCTTTCTGGCTGCAAATGTCTGGTGATGACAAACAAGCCCCAGGAAAATGGAAATAAATCTCTTTCATGACTGGTAGCCGGGGGCCGTCCCCTAATTGGTGCTGACTGGCAAACACACAGCTTCCCACCATAGTCTAGGAAAACTACTGGTCTAAAGTTGGGGTACAACTACCTCATTAAATAGCAATACCTATTCCGTATAATCGTAAAGGGACGGTTCAGACCATTACAGATTCAATGTTGTATTAGCCAGTAAAACACATCCCAGGTATCTATGGTGAAGGAGAACTCCCTAATGCTAACATGAGCCTGATGGAACAGTGATCCAAGTTCTCTCAAAATCTGCCATGTCAAGGGGTAGCAAATGTTCATCACCAGGTCACGGTCCTTTGATGATCCTACACAACCTTTACCATTAAGTGATGCATCATAGATGCTTTTTGGGTCTAGATCACGCGAGTCATGCTGCAGTACTCAGGACTCAGGACTTAGAGTGTTAAGGCTTCTGTTGATATGGCCTTAGTCTCATCTTCAGGGTCAGGCAGCTCTTCTACCCTCAAAGGCAGTGCTTTTCAACCTTTTGACTCCTGTGGACCCCCACGTAATCATTACTGGAACCCAGGTACCCCCAATGAGTCACTATTGGAATCTGGGGACTCCCACTGAGTCACAGGGACATCTTAAGGAATTTGGGAGCCTTGGGCCAAACGTAGTTTGGGGGACCCTGTTTGGAACAGTTTGGAATTTATGATCCAATTTCAGCTCTTTCATGCCCTCTTTTTGCCAACTCACTGACACACTGGTCCAAATTCTGATTGTGCTTACATCTAATATTTAAGCATAGTGACATGTTTTCCATATTGTAACACAGCAGCAGCTCACGAATATTACTGCCAATAATCTCTGTGACACCTCCCATTTCTTATATGTGAGGGCCTGTTTTGATCTAAAATAAACTTTTTTATGGATGTTTCATGAAACATATGCAACATTTCACTGCAAAATGTCTGTAATATACTCACACATCACCAATATTAAAAATACATTAAAGGAAAACGGTTTTTAGTGTTTAAAAAATATTCAGTTCATTAGGACAAGACTCTGCAGAACAGAGCTGGCTCTATCAGGGGGCCCCATATAATACTTCTGTTATAGATTTGCATACCTTGAAAATTATCGTTACCATCACAAAAGCTAATGACAAAAACAAGAGAGAGTGAGGACACCCCTTTTAAATACCACGATATGAAACCTATATGAAAATATATGACTACATGGAAATAAAACTATATAGATTACCAAATTACATTGTGAAATTATTTAAAACAGACTGATCAATGTGGATTTTTGATTGAATAAATGTTTGCCAAATGGGCCACGATTATTCCCTGGTTTATAAAGAAGGACAAATATTGCTTTATAAAAATAACTCAGTACTTCTCGTTTTATGGCAATCTCATTAAAAACAATGTAATAGGAGTAGCTAAAATATCTGAAAAACTTTACAAATAACACTGGCAAATCAGGGCCATGATTCTTGAAAGATTTTCAAGATTTAAAAGCATTCTCTGTGTCTATCCCATCTTTGGATCGAGGAGTGGCAGCCAGTGGAACTCTAAGCTGCTCCGACATCTGTGTCTCAGGTCAGGAATTTGGGAGTTTTTCTAGACCATTAACTGACTATGACTAATCAAGTGGGAAAAGCTGAGCCAATTTCTTTCCTCTTCTTAAAAATGCTCTGAAAAATATTTAGGGTCCTTCTATTTAGGGCTTGTAAATCAGTTGTCCTTGTCCTGATTGTGTCTAGACTAGACTATGGAAATCCTCCATAACTTGGCATTTCAGAGTGTCTGGTGGAGCGTTTACAGGTGGCCCAGAACTCCACCTCAATTCTCCCAGAACAACACAAACTACATTGGCAGGTAGCAAGAGGAGCACAGTTAAGTCTCTTTGTCTTGTACATAGGATTTTAAATGGCTGGGCCCTAGGAATTAGGCTTAGGTCATTTCAAGCTAAGAGTCCTACGCTCTTATGCTGTCATACGCTATGTGAATGCTTCATTGGTTTCTTTCCCCCACATTTACTGCTCCTGTGAGGGCGCAAATACTTTTTCATTACCTGCTACAAAAGAGTTGAATGAATTGCCCATTTCTGTCAGACAGAGAATCATGTCTTAAACTACTGACAAAAAACTGAAAACCCAGCCTTTCCAATACTTTAAATTAAGGGCCTTCTCCTTGGTGTGGATTAAGTAGGCATCTCAACACCAGGGTACCTTTAACTGGGAAACAGAGAGCTCTACAAATATTGTACCATAAAATAACATTTAGAGATTTGTGCATATAATAGAACTTTATCTTGTTACATTTTGGGGAGATTACATTTGGATAAAAAGGTTAAAACAATGCGTTCATGGATTTTCTGAGTTGCTATTTATTGTTCACTTAAGGGATTGCACTTCTACAGCAATACCTTATAATGACGTAATCAAAACATCATCCTGATTTCTAAGAAATAGTATCTTATTTACATCGATACTGATAGTTTGCAGGTAAACAACCTGCTTAGTTTGAACAATGTTTTGCTTTATTGCTAGTAGTTAACTATTTACCGAAAGTTAGACCTGACATACTTAGGGTGATCTTCCCTCAACTTTTTGCCTGCCTCCCTCCCTTTTCTGATCTCCTTTTTGCTGGTTTTAGGACGCTGTGTAATTTGCCACTGCTGACCAGTGCTTGTGCTCTTAAACATGGTAACATTAGCTCCTACCCAATGGGCATATTTAATTTACCTATAAGTCCCTAGTAAAGTGCAGTAGGCAGCCCTAGGGCCTGTAGATTAAATGCTACAAGTGGGCCTGCAATACTGATTGTGCCACCCACATAAGTAGCCCCTTAACCATGTCTCAGGCCTGCCACTGCAAGTCCTGTGAATGCAGTTTTACTGCCACCTCGACATGGCATTTAAAACTATGTGCCATGCCTTAAAGTCCCCTTTTGTTACATATGTCACCCCTATGGCCCTATGAAAGGCCCTATGTGACCCACAGGGCAGGGTGCAGTGTAGTTAAAAGTCAGGACATGTGCGTTTAAGTTTTACATGTCCTGGTAGTGAAAAACTCCAAAAGTTGTTATTCATTTAGGAAAGTGTTAGAAATGGGGTCTTTGGTTGACAGTCAGGTTACCCCTGTTCAAGCAAGGACCCTCACTCTAGTCAGGGCAAAAGAGAATCATCCTCAGCTAACCCCTGCTTACCCCCTTGGTAGCTTGGCAGAGCAGTAGGCTTAAATCCAGAGGGCTAGGTGGAAAGTATTTGTAGCAACACACAGAGTAACTTAATGAAAACACTACAAAATGACACAACACCGGTTTAGAAAAATAGGAAATATTTACCTAAACAAAAAAAGACCAAAACAACTAAAATCCGACATACACAAGTCAAGTTATGAATTTGTGAATATTAAGCTCAAAAATAGCGCTTAGAAACACAAAATGCTTCGATGAGGTGTTAGTTCCCAACAAGCCGACACCAGCGGCGCCGGACACGGAGTCACATAGACCCTCAAGTACAGTACCTTTGGTGAAGTGTGAAAACAAGTCGATGCGCGAAGTCGGGGATCGCAGCATCTGTGCGAAACGTTGAATCCGCGCACTTCGAGCGACGTCGGTCACAACGTGGTGGGGAGACTTCCACGGAGTTGCGGACTTCAGCGGAGCTGCAGCGGCGTGGGGCCTGTGAAGGTAGTCGCGTTCCAGCGAAGATCACGGAGTCGGTTGCGGGCGGCGTAGGTCCGAAGTCGTTCGAAGTCGATTTCCTTGGATTTCCACCAGCTTGCCCTTCAAGGGCCCAGGGACTGGATAGGGCACCACTTGTCAGAGCAGGAGTCGCTCCAGAGACTCCAGGTGCTGGCAGAGAGAAGTCTTTGCTGTCCCTGAGACTTCAAACAGGAGGCAAGCTCTAAATCAAGCCCTTGGAGATTTCTTCACAAGATGGAAGGCACACAAAGTCCAGTCTTTGCCCTCTTACTCTGGCAGAAGCAGCAACTGCAGGATAGCTCCACAGAGCAGTCACAAGCAGGGCAGCACATCTCCTTAGCTCTTCAGCTCTTCTCCAGGCAGAGGTTCCTCTTGATGTCCAGAAGTGATCTAAAGTCTGTGGTTTTGGGTGCCCTTCTTCTACCCAATTTCTCCTTTGAAGTAGGTCTACTTCAAAGTAAAGTCTCTTTTGAATGTGAAATCCTGCCTTTCCCAGGCCAGGCCCCAGACACTCACCAGGGGGTCAGAGACGGCATTGTGTGAGGACAGGTACAGCCCTTTCAGGTGTAAGTGACCACTCCTCCCCTCCCTCCTAGCACAGATGGCTCATCAGGAAATGCAGACTACACCCCACCTCCCTTTGTGTCACTGTCTAGTGTGAGGTGCAACCAGCCCAAATGTCAAACTGACCTAGACAGGGAAGCCACAAACCTGCAGAGTCACAGAAATGGTATAAGCAAGAAAATGCTCACTTTCTAAAAGTGGCATTTTTAAACACACAATCTTAAAATCAACTTTACTAAAAGATGTATTTTATTTTGTGAGCTCAGAGACCCCAAACTCCATATGTCCATCCGCTCCCAAAGGGAATCTATACTTACATCAGATTTAAAGGTAGCCCCCATGTTAACCTATCAGAGGGACGGGCCTTGCAACAGTGAAAAACTAATTTAGCAATATTTCACTGTCAGGATATATACAAAACATAAAAATATGTCCTACCTTAACCATACACTGCATCCTTCCCTTGGGACTACCTAGGGCCTACCTTAGGGGTGCCTTTACATGTAAGAAAAGGGAAGGTTTAGGCCTGACAAGTGGGTACACTTGCCAAGTCGAATTTACAGTTAAAACTGTACACACAGACACTGCAGTGGCAGGTCTGAGACACGATTACAGAGCTACTTATGTGGGTGGCACAACCAGTGCTTCAGACCCACTAGTAGCATTTGATTTACAGGCCCTGGCACCAGCAGTGCACTTTACTAGGGACTTACTAGTAAATCAAATATGCCAATCATGGATAAACCAATTACATACAATTTACACAGAGAGCACTTGCACTTTAGCACTGGTTAGCAGTGGTAAAGTGCTCAGCGTTCAAAAGCCAACAGCAGCTGGTCAGAAAAAATAGGAGGCAGGAGGCAAAAAGATTGGGGATAACCCAGCAAAAAGGGCCATTTCCAACAGGAAGTCTGCTCCTCTCACAGGCCAGCATTGGGAATTCTTTCATATACCTTTAAGCTGTATTCCTGGTCAGAAAGTAGCTACTTCATGTTTCATAAATATGTAATGGCAATGATAAATCCTCTTTACTGGTAATGTTGGATTTAGAAAATAGGCATTTCCCTGCTCTTACTGCTCTATGTGCCTTACAGCCTGTTTCCAATCCACGTCAGGTCTGTGCTGGCTGACAGCTCCCCTTTTGCATTCCATACAGACAGCCATAAACACAGGACACCCAACTGCATCAGCATTCATCTGCATACTGATGGGTCTTCCTGGGCAGGAAGGGTGGAGGGGTTCTCACTTATACTTTAAAGGATAGTGGCCTGATCCCACACAAAATACTGATAACCCCCCACAGACAGGACTTAATTGAAAGGGAACTGGTGGACTTAAAAATCACTCGTTGAAGTCTCCGCCACTTCAAAGGCACATTTAGGTATACGTACTGGGTCTCTGAACCCCTCAAATCAGACACCTCTGGACCTGGAACTAAACCTCTGTCAGAAGGACTTCTCTGCTGCTCAGAGGACAATACTTCTGCCAACTAGAGACCCAGTTTCTAACACTGAAGATGTACGTTTTTGTAACAAAAATAAGTAAGCTATCTTTGAGCTAATATACAGTCTTTTAGTTCATTTAATCTTATTATCAAACTGAGAAACTCAACTCTCCCACTTAGGGTGACACATTAAAGTATGCAAAAAATGATGGACTGGCATGCGGCCCCAAGCGATCACCAGTGGCTGTCATTAATTCAAGCATTCCATCCATCACTTTGCTTTTTGATGCCCTAAGTGTGACGGGTATGCCCAGACGTGGGTCCCATGCTCACTGTGTCAGTGTGTCAGTGTGTCACTGGAATCAAGGCTAAATCTGGCTGATGAGCCCAAGTAAGGGTGAAATCGGTGCTGGGTTGCTTTTTTTCTGTTCATGGAGGACCTGGCCTGGCGGTCCGGGCTGAACTGTTCCCATTGGAGTTGGGTCAAGGCTGAGTTGTATATGGCTGGGTCCAAACTGAGATGGTACGGTGGGAGAAAAATGTTAGATTGGCATGCAGCCCTACCGATTGCCAGTGACTGAGATCAATTGAAGAATTCCATCCATTACTTCGTTTTTTGATGCACTAAAGGAGGATACACATGGGGGGTTATTCTAACTTTGGAGGAGTGTTAATCCGTCCCAAAAGTGACGGTAAAGTGACGGATATACCACCAGCCGTATTACGAGTTCCATAGGATATAATGGACTCGTAATACGGCTGGTGGTAAATCCGTCACTTTTCCGTCACTTTTGGGACGGATTAACACCTCCTCCAAAGTTAGAATAACCCCCATGGTGTGCTCCTCCAGACAACAGAGTGCAGCCCTGGATCGCATTCTGTGTCACTGTGAATTCTCAGCACACAATTCCAAAATCCAGGTCCTATGATTGTGATGTGTTTTTTCCCTATGCTCCTTTTGAATGAATGGACTCAGAGAAGTATATACAGGAATGTAGTGGAACGCACTATAGTGCTTTGTTTGAAAGAGTGGGTGAGTGTTTCTCAAGATCGTCAGCTCATGATTGGTTCCTTTAGCATTAGTTGGTATGTTAAATAAAAAAGGTTAAACCACATCTTAGGCTCTTTACATTATGATTTTTAGAAGTTGTAACAAAGTCATTTCTAGCTCTGATTCAGTGTGGCATTCTAGTAAAATGTTATGTGCAGCATGACTTCAAACCTACTGGTGATTGAGTGTTTGAGCAATAGCCTCAAAATATACTTAAAAAGAACAGAAAATGGCAGTAGCATTTCAAAAACGTGGTCAAGCATTGCTTCAGTAAATATTCCTCATGTATGAATGAGGTGGTATTTGTGCAGCACAAACCTAGGTGTACATTAGTGGAGCATTTTGTTTTAAAATGCTTCATAAATGGCAAAATATCTCTGACCATCGGTCTATAAGTTCTGATGTCTCATTCACTTCTGTTCCAGGTCACTTCCTGTCCATCAAGCTGATGATGAAACGCTGCGCTTCCTCATGCGTTAATGGCAACCAGGATATGGTCATTGCAAACGCCACTGAAGGCTGCTGTGGCTCAGACCTGTGCAACACCCACAGCATCGGCGACGACAACACCATCTTTGGCTTCGCATCCAGCGCTTCCAGCGTCAAAATCAGCTTTTTGGCAGAGGCGACTGCAGTAGCGGTCATCGGCGCACTGTTCAAGCTGGCGTTGTAATGTCTGTTGAAAGAAGGATCTGGGGCTGTGTCATGATAGGCTTACTGGGGCAGCGCAAAGACGATCGCTTGTTTTATGTACCTGTAGTGCCTAAAGTGGATTCATTTAACCCCATATTTCTTTGAGTTAGTGCTTTATTTTCAGATAGTAGGGCTTGGGAACATTGGGCAAGGTCGGTCTCTTCCTGTTTCTGGGCTGTGCTGTCTGAAAATAAAGAACTAAGGGCCTAATTTAGAGACTGGCGGACAGGTTAATCCGTCACAAATGTGACAGATCTCCCATTCCCCTTTTTGCAATTTCCATAGGATATCATGGGATCGTAACACCTTTGTGACCAAGTTACCCCATCCTCCACACTCTAAATCAGGCCCTAACTCAACAGAAACATTGGGGCACGTGAATTCACACTACGCCCTGAGCGGCTCTGTGATGCACCAGCACAGCCCATTATGATACATCCAAGGATAGATGAAGGGTGGGGACTGAGGTGGGTCAATGAAGGAAGAATCAGCGTAGCACTGATTGCTGAGAAATGATACCACTGAATCATGCTACATTAGCCTTGTTTACTACTCGGCCTAATTAAGCAGCCGGTTTCCCTTTAGGGCCTGTCTTGAGAAACCCTGGACTACTGGATAAGTGAAAGGTTTAGAAGCAGGAATTAAATCTTGTCTCTGCTCCTTCAGTTACCATTTGACCCATGACACCTCAAGCTCAAGTAACTTCCGGAGGTCATTTAGGGACTGTGCAAAGATTCCCTGGTGCAATTGACAATGTTGTTGCATATTTTCCGAGTTTGGAGTCTCATGTGCACATGGGCACAAAACGGTGTTTCTGCCCACTTTCGGTATGTTTGATCTATATTTTGACTAAGCTCGCTGTCACCTCCAGCCTGGAGAAAGTGAAATTTAAGCAATTATTTAAACTGGCACTAATGCTAAAAAGGCACAATATCGTTTTCTCTCATTTTAGTAACAACAACAGGACCTGAACACGGTCCCTTAGAAGTGGCTTTAATGAAAAAAATTGACATGATCCTCCGGACTGTAGGTGCATAAAAGTTCATACTTATAATGTAAAAGGTTAGAATGTATGATTGAACTGTAGTCATTTGCAGCATCCTTGAAATGGGCGTCCTTGTTTAGTTATGTGGTTGAAAAAGTTCATTGTAATGCACTATTATCCACTCACCTATTGAACAATATGCACTGTATTAGAGAAGTAAGCATTATATCAATACATGCTTCGATATAGATCGTGATTTCATTTCATCCTTTTTACACATGGACATAATTCAAATCAATAAAGATTTCTTCTGATATATGTTGTCGCTAGAGTACTTACTCTGAGCTGTTCTTTATGGACCCAATCCTTTTGGTCAGCCATTTTCACAAACCAAACCGCTCACTGCTTGAATGTTTTCCCCAGGTATTGAGACATTAGCACTCCGAGGACCACAGGACCATTTGCATCCCCATATAGGGTGCGTCCCATAAAGCCTAACTCCTATGGATAGCTGTGAGACATGGGAATCCTAGGACCCCTCACCACATTTTGCATAGGTTGACATAATTTTGTTACGCCACACAGCTTTGCCACTGCCCCTGTAAGGTGAAAGCTCATGTTGCTCATCTTTGCAACCTATTCGTCAAGCTTGACAGGAAAGCATCACTCTTTTTGGCACAGAGTTAGTTAAGTTGCAAATGTCAACTCATCCAAACCCCTGGGCCAATCAATTTGAATAAACTCAAAACTACCGGAATCTGCTCAGGGATACACCAGAATTCAGAAATGTTGAAGGTACACTGCAGCAAAGGAAAAAAAGGTAAACAGACAGTCAAGGTTGCAAAGATAGAGCCCACTCATGAGCTCATATTCAGAGTTTGTATGAGCTGCTCCTTAGGTCTGGCCCAAAGACAGCTTTAGCTGTCTTGCCAGCCTTATGTTTTCCTGAAACTATCTACAAAAATACATACATATACAGGGGCTCCCAATCAACAGTCCTTCACCTTTTCTATGTTGACATGCAACTCAAATTATACTCCTTCCCACACAACAGACCAGCCCACTCCAGCCTCTTGATGTTTTCACTTTGAGTAACTGCATTTTGCCTTTGCACATGTACACATACAGCTAAAAAATAGCTTTGGTATATTTATTTAATCTACAGAAAATGAATACAAGTCATTACAGTAGCTGGAGTGTATATGCATATTTCCGGATTAACACCACAGCCCCTCCAGTTTGTGATTGACAGGTCATATGCAGAAGTTGCATCTGGCTTGAGTGGGACCCCTCGGAATGGCTTGTGGAAGTGCAGCTTCAGGAAAGAATTTCAATGCTTTTGCACCAGACTCCAGAAGGACCTCTAGTAACTCGTGGAACTGCAACTTCATGTAAGAATTTCAATGGTTTTGCATTTGACGTGTGAGGGACACCTAGTAACAACTAGCGGGAATGCAGCTTCATGAAAAAATGTCAATGCTTTTGCATTTGACTTGTGAGGGACACCTAGGTCCTCATTATGAGTTTGGTGGAGGGGATGACTCCTTCAAAAATGTGGCGGATAGCCAGTCCTCTGTGTAACAAGTTCCATAGGATATAATGGAACTTGTAATACGGCGGACGGAATGTACGTCACATTTGGGATGGAGTAATCGCCTCCGCCAAGGTCATAATCAGGCCCTTAGTAACAATTTGTTGAAGAGCACCTTCATGTAAGAATTTCATTTACTTTGCATCTGACTTGAGAGGGACACCTAGTGACAACTAATGGAACTGCAACTTCAGGAAAGAATTTAAATGCTTTAGCATCTGACTTGAGAGGGACATCTAGTGACGACCTGTGTAGCTGCAGCTTCATGCAGGGGTGGCTCCTCCATAAGGGCGGAGGAGCAACGCCCTCGCCAGCAGCGGCAGCTGCAAAACCTTTCAAAGAAAAGGAAAAGGAAAATAAATTTTCTTTGAAAGGGGGAGGGCCACAGAGGTGACGTGAACTGAGGGGGTGTGCACAGCATTCCCCCTCGCTGCGCATGTATGTTTGGCCGGTCGTCTCTGTCCGGCTAAACATACATGCGCAGTAGGCTCTCTCAAGCCCAGCAGCGGCTTGAGAGAGCCTGCACAGGCTCCAGTCTGCCTGGGAGTGCCCTTGCTGGGGGTTCCCAGTCGTCCTGGGAGGGCCCTGGCTGGGTGCTCCCAGCCAATCCTGATGCTGCTTTGAGCAGCATCAGGATTGGCCGCAGGACAGGCTGGGAGCCTGTGCCTGCAGCATCCGGACAAAGGCGAGGAAAGGAGCGGCTTGGCGCTGGAGCAGAGGTATGGTTAATTTTTTGTAAATTTAATTATTAATTCCTCCCGTGCCCCCCCCCTGCGTGCCGCCTGCCCCTCCCTCATGAATCCCCACAAACCACGACCGTCTTGTTAAGGAGCTTCAGTGGATCGTGTTAATGCTTTAAAACTGCAATTGTTGTTGCAAACCATAGATCAGGCACCAACACCACAAAGAGAGTAGTACCTCATTTGCAAACGTGAAGTTATTTCTATGAGACGCCCTATGGTGGTGGGAGACTCCTCTGTTTTCCAAATACTATTTAGAAAACATACTATTTAGAAAAACAAACACAGGGACAAGCTCTTCTGTATCTTGCAGGCCATAACTTGTGCATTTACAGCCATTCATGAAAGGCCATACATTTTGAGCTGTGTATTCACTGGGTAGACTGCTGTGCAATCCCACTGATGTGATCCAGTAGTATATAGGTCATTTCACAAACTGTATAGCCATTTGCAAACCAGCTGATGTGCAAACGGCACAATCAGGTTGGTGATTGGATGATTGTACATCAGGCTTCATGTGCTAGGGGCTGTCAATAATAGTATCTAAATAAATGGTACTCATTTTATGAACTTCAGAACGATCAAAGATTGCCACCATCTCTCCCTTACTCGCCCTGAGCTAATCAACTGTACCTGAAAACTGTAACCTCGTCTGCAGCTAAATTCAAGTATTAAGGTAGCCGAAAGATATTTAAATCAAATCTCTCTGCAATTATGACAGTGCTTAATTTGAGCCAGTGTTTGCCGGTGAGAGGCAACGGCACTTATTTTTCTCCATCAAGTATTTATTACGAGCAAGACACATAGGGGAAAGATGGAGAAAGAGACGGACCGAAAAGCGACACAAAGGGAGAAAGTAGAAAGCTGCAAGAGTGAGCTGAAAGAGCACGGAGTGCCTATAAATAGATTTAAGAGGCCTGAGATGGTTTTAGGATTACGCTGACTCAGTATACTGTGCTCGCCCAGCATATTGCAGCATCCGCGGGTTTCAGAGGAGAATTTTGCGCACTGGCATCTTTTTATTTACAAATAAAATCAATCAATCAATCAATAATTTATAAAGCGCGCTATGTACCCGTTAGGGTTTCGAGGCGCTGGGGGGGGGGTGCTGCTATCGTTCGAAGAGCCATGTCTTGAGGAGTCTCCTGAAGGTGAGGAGGTCCTGGGTCTGGCGTAGTGAGGTCGGGAGTGCGTTCCAGGTCTTGGTGGCGAGGTAGGAGAAGGATCTGCCGCCAGAGGTCTTGCACTGGATTCGGAGGACGATGGCGAGGGCAAGGTTGGCAGAGCGTAGTTGACGTGAGGGAACGTAGAAGTTGAGTCTGGTGTTCAGGTAGGTGGGTCCGGTGTCGTGTAGAGCCTTGTGTGCGTGGGTGAGGAGTTTAAAGGTGATCCTCTTGTCCACGGGGAGCCAGTGGAGGTCCTTCAGGTGAGGGGAGATGTGACATCGGCGGGGTATGTCGAGGATCAGGTGGGCGGATGCGTTCTGGATGCGTTGGAGTCGTTTGATGTCTTTTGTTGGGATGCCTGTGTAGAGTGCGTTGCCGTAGTCGAGTCTGCTACTGACGAGGGCTTGGGTTACCGTCTTTCTGGTTCCTGTTGGAATCCACTTGAAGATCCTGCGGAGCATACGGAGGGTGTTAAAACAGGAGGATGAGACTGCGTTGACCTGTTTGGACATGGTGAGGGCGGAGTCTAGGATGAAGCCGAGATTTCGTGCGTGGTTGGCTGGGGTGGGTGGAGGGCCCAGGGCGGTGGTCCACCACGAGTCGTTCCAGGCCGAGGGGGTGCGCCCGAGGATGAGGACTTCCATCTTGTCGGAGTTAAGTTTCAGGCGGCTGTTGCTCATCCATTCGGCAATGGATTTCAGTCCCTCGTGAAGGTTGGCTTTGGCGGTGAGAGGATCTTTGGTCAGGGAGAGGACGAGCTGGGTGTCGTCGGCGTAGGAAAGGATGCTGAGGTTGTGCTGGCGGGCCAGTTGTGCGAGGGGGGCCATGTAGACGTTGAATAGCGTTGGGCTTAGTGAGGAGCCTGGGGGGACGCCGCAGATAAGGTTGGTGGCTTTGGAGTGGAAAGGTGAGAGTCGGACCCTCTGGGTTCTGCCGGAGAGAAAGGAGGAGATCCAGTTGAGGGCTTTGTCTTGGATGCCGGCTTCGTGTAGACGGGTTAGTAGGGTGCGGTGGCAGACTGTATCGAAGGCGGCTGACAGGTCTAAGAGGATCAGGGCTGAGGTTTCGCCGTTGTCCATTTGTAGTCTGATGTCATCTGTGGCGGCGAGGAGTGCAGTCTCTGTGCTGTGGTTTCGTCTGAACCCGGATTGGGAGGGGTCTAGGATGGAGTTGTCTTCTAGGTAGTGGGCGAGCTGTGTGTTGAAGATCTTCTCGATTACTTTCACTGGGAAAGGGAGGAGGGAGATTGGTCGGAAGTTTTTGAGATCGTTGAGGTCAGCCTTAGGTTTCTTGAGGAGAGGTAGGATTTCTGCGTACTTCCAGCTGTCCGGGAAGGTAGCGGTGTTGAAGGAAAGGTTGATGATCTTGCGGAGTTTGGGGGCGATGGCGACGTCGGCTTTGTTGAAAACGTGATGTGGGCAGGGGTCCGAGGGAGATCCTGAGTGGATGGAGTACATGGTTTTTAGGGTTTCGTCTACTTGGTCCAGGTGGTGATGTGGTCGGCGTGGGAGGAGTTGTTGGGGGTGGGGTCTGGCGGAGGTGAGGTGTTGAAGCCGTCGTGGATGGCTGCGATTTTCTGGTAGAAGAAGGTGGAGAGATCGTCGCAGAGTTTCTGGGATGGAGGGATGTCGTTGACGTTGGCGTTGGGGTTGGAGAGTTCCTTCACGATGCTGAAGAGTTCCTTGCAGTCGTGAGCGTTGTTGTTAAGGCGTTCTGTGAAGTGGGAGCGCTTGGCGAGTCGGATCAGTTGGTGGTGTTCACGGTTGGCTTCCTTGAGGGTAGCAAGGTTCTCGGATGTGCGCTTGAGGATCCATTTTTTCTTAAGTTTATGGCAGGTGCGTTTGGAGGTGGTTAGTTCGTCTGTGAACCAGGCTGGTATTTTCTTTTCTTGGTTGGCGGTGGGTCTCTTGAGTGGGGCTAGGATGTTGGCGCAGTTGAGGATCCATTGTTGGAGGTTGATGGCGGCGGAGTCCGGGTCGGTGGGGTCGGGTGGTGGGTTTTTGGCGAGGGTGTTGGTGAGTTGGTCTTCGGTGACTTTTCCCCAGCGGCGGTGAGGCGGAAGAGGGGTGCGGTGGTGTTCGGTGTTTTTCTTGAAGGAGAAATTGACGCAGTGATGGTCGGTCCAGTGGAGTTCGGAGGTGTGGCTGAAAGAGATGTGGTTGCATGAAGTTAAGAGTGGGTCAAGGGTGTGGCCGGCGATGTGGGTGGGAGTGTTGACCAGTTGACGGAGTCCGAGGTTGGAGAGCTTGGTGGTCAGTGATGCGGTGTTGACGTCATTGTTGTTCTCCAGGTGGAAGTTTAGGTCTCCCGAGAGGATGTAGTCTGAAGAGGCGAGGGCGTGGGTGCTTGCGAGGTCGGAGACGGTGTCGCTGAAGAGGGCTCTTGGTCCTGGAGGACGGTATATGAAGGTTCCTCTGAGGGTAGTGTTGGGGTCCGTGTGAATCTGGAAGTGGAGGTGTTCGGCTGTTTTGAGGGTGTCGTCCGTGTGGGTATGGATCTTGAGGTTAGCTTTGTGGGCGATGGCTATTCTTCCGCTGATTCCGTTGGTGCGATCTCTTCTGGTGATCTTGTAGCCGTCAGGGATGACGATGGTGATGTCAGGGGCCGAGGAGTCGTTCCACCAGGTTTCGGTCAGGATGGCTACGTCTGGGGCGGGGCTGTCGAGCAGGTCCCAGAGTTCGATGGCGTGCTTTCGTGCGGAGCGTGTGTTGAGGAGGATGCAGTGCAGGTGGTTTGTGTTGGTTGTTGCTGGCTTCGTTCTGTTGCAGGTGAAGTTGCAGGTGCGGCAGGAAAAAGGTCCTTTGGTGTGCTTCGGGCTGGCCTGGAAGCACTCTGTGGAGGGGCCAGGGTTGAGGGCGAGGAGTTTGCTGGCCGAGCAACGAAGGCATGGGGCGCGGGGCACGAGGACCAGGGGGGGTGGCGCTGGGCGCGGTCCAGGCACGGACGGGCGTGGACGCGCAGCGCCAGCCATTAAGAAGGGAGGGGGGAGGGAAGAGCAGCTGGGAGGCGGGAGGCGGGAGGGAGCGGCGAATGGGGGCGCGAGGGGGGCGGGCCGCAGGGAGGCAGCGGCAGGGAGAGAACTGCAAGGGGGAGCGCCCAAGGGGCGAAAACAAGAAAAACAAGGCACAAAAAAGTCGGGCACAATTTGAAAAACAGTCACAAAAATACACTAATGGCACAAAATACAATCGGGGTACAGCAATCAGAGGGGCACAACGGGGGCAGATGCGCAGGAGGCAAGGCGCTTGAAAAACAATAGAAAAGCACTTACAGGACGGCGAAAAGTGGCACAATCAGAAGGGGCACGACGGGGGCAGAAGCGCAAGGAGGCAAGGCGCTGAAAATATAGAAAAACACTTACAGGACGGCGGAAAGCGGCACACGGGTCAAGTGAAGCTTACTAGAGCCCACTAGACACCAGGGATGAGGCGCAGGAGGATGCCTGCGGGTGGAGGAGGGCCTCGAACACGCTAGCAGCAGCGTGGGCGGGGGTCAGAGGCAGGAGACAGCAGGTTGGTGCTGCGGACGTGGGGGGCGAGCTCTAGACCTAAGGCAGGTCAGAGGTCGCTCACTCGTGAGGCGCAGCGCCAGCCATTAAGAAGGGAGGGGGGAGGGAAGAGCAGCTGGGAGGCGGGAGGGAGCGGCGAATGGGGGCGCGAGGGGGGCTGGGCCGCAGGGAGGCAGCGGCAGGGAGAGAACTGCAAGGGGGAGCGCCCAATGGGCGAAAACAAGAAAAAACAAGGCACAAAAAAGTCGGGCACAATTTGAAAAACAGTCACAAAAATACACTAATGGCACAAAAAAAATCGGGGTACAGCAATCAGAGGGGCACAACGGGGGCAGATGCGCAGGAGGCAAGGCGCTTGAAAAACAATAGAAAAGCACTTACAGGACGGCGAAAAGTGGCACAATCAGAAGGGGCACGACGGGGGCAGAAGCGCAAGGAGGCAAGGCGCTGAAAATATAGAAAAACACTTACAGGACGGTGGAAAGCGGCACACGGGTAAAGGGAAGCTTACTAGAGCCCACTAGACACCAGGGATGAGGCCCAGGAGGATGCCTGCGGGTGGAGGAGGGCCTCGAACACGCTAGCAGCAGCGTGGGCGGGGGTCAGAGGCAGGAGACAGCAGGTTGGTGCTGCGGACGTGGGGGGCGAGCTCTAGACCTAAGGCAGGTCAGAGGTCGCTCACTCGCGAGGCGCAGCGCCAGCCATTAAGAAGGGAGGGGGGAGGGAGGAGCAGCTGGGAGGCGGGAGGGAGCGGCGAATGGGGGCGCGAGGGGGGCGGGCCGCAGGGAGGCAGCGGCAGGGAGAGAACTGCAAGGGGGAGCGCCCAAGGGGCGAAAACAAGAAAAACAAGGCACAAAAAAGTCAGGCACAATTTGAAAAACAGTCACAAAAATACACTAATGGCACAAAATACAATCGGGGTACAGCAATCAGAGGGGCACAACGGGGGCAGATGCGCAGGAGGCAAGGCGCTTGAAAAACAATAGAAAAGCACTTACAGGACGGTGAAAAGTGGCACAATCAGAAGGGGCACGACGGGGGCAGAAGCGCAAGGAGGCAAGGCGCTGAAAATATAGAAAAACACTTACAGGACGGCGGAAAGCGGCACACGGGTCAAGTGAAGCTTATTAGAGCCCACTAGACACCAGGGATGAGGCGCAGGAGGATGCCTGCGGGTGGAGGAGGGCCTCGAACACGCTAGCAGCAGCGTGGGCGGGGGTCAGAGGCAGGAGACAGCAGGTTGGTGCTGCGGACGTGGGGGGCGAGCTCTAGACCTAAGGCAGGTCAGAGGTCGCTCACTCGTGACGCGCAGCGCCAGCCATTAAGAAGGGAGGGGGGAGGGAGGAGCAGCTGGGAGGCGGGAGGCGGGAGGGAGCGGCGAATGGGGGCGCGAGGGGGGCTGGGCCGCAGGGAGGCAGCGGCAGGGAGAGAACTGCAAGGGGGAGCGCCCAATGGGCGAAAACAAGAAAAAACAAGGCACAAAAAAGTCGGGCACAATTTGAAAAACAGTCACAAAAATACACTAATGGCACAAAATACAATCGGGGTACAGCAATCAGAGGGGCACAACGGGGGCAGATGCGCAGGAGGCAAGGCGCTTGAAAAACAATAGAAAAGCACTTACAGGACGGCGAAAAGTGGCACAATCAGAAGGGGCACGACGGGGGCAGAAGCGCAAGGAGGCAAGGCGCTGAAAATATAGAAAAACACTTACAGGACGGTGGAAAGCGGCACACGGGTAAAGTGAAGCTTACTAGAGCCCACTAGACACCAGGGATGAGGCCCAGGAGGATGCCTGCGGGTGGAGGATGGCCTCGAACACGCTAGCAGCAGCGTGGACGGGGGTCAGAGGCAGGAGACAGCAGGTTGGTGCTGCGGACGTGGGGGGCGAGCTCTAGACCTATAGCAGGTCAGAGGTCGCTCACTCGCGACGCGCAGCGCCAGCCATTAAGAAGGGAGGGGGGAGGGAGGAGCAGCTGGGAGGCGGGAGGGAGCGGCGAATGGGGGCGCAAGGGGGGCGGGCCGCAGGGAGGCAGCGGCAGGGAGAGAACTGCAAGGGGGAGCGCCCAAGGGGCGAAAACAAGAAAAACAAGGCACAAAAAAGTCAGGCACAATTTGAAAAACAGTCACAAAAATACACTAATGGCACAAAATACAATCGGGGTACAGCAATCAGAGGGGCACAACGGGGGCAGATGCGCAGGAGGCAAGGCGCTTGAAAAACAATAGAAAAACACTTACAGGACGGCGAAAAGTGGCACAATCAGAAGGGGCACGACGGGGGCAGAAGCGCAAGGAGGCAAGGCGCTGAAAATATAGAAAAACACTTACAGGACGGCGGAAAGCGGCACACGGGTCAAGTGAAGCTTACTAGAGCACACTAGACACCAGGGATGAGGCGCAGGAGGATGCCTGCGGGTAGAGGAGGGCCTCGAACACGCTAGCAGCAGCGTGGGCAGGGGTCAGAGGCAGGAGACAGCAGGTTGGTGCTGCGGACGTGGGGGGCGAGCTCTAGACCTATAGCAGGTCAGAGGTCGCTCACTCGCGACGCGCAGCGCCAGCCATTAAGAAGGGAGGGGGGAGGGAGGAGCAGCTGGGAGGCGGGAGGGAGCGGCGAATGGGGGCGCAAGGGGGGCGGGCCGCAGGGAGGCAGCGGCAGGGAGAGAACTGCAAGGGGGAGCGCCCAAGGGGCGAAAACAAGAAAAACAAGGCACAAAAAAGTCGGGCACAATTTGAAAAACAGTCACATAAATACACTAATGGCACAAAATACAATCGGGGTACAGCAATCAGAGGGGCACAACGGGGGCAGATGCGCAGGAGGCAAGGCGCTTGAAAAACAATAGAAAAGCACTTACAGGACAGCGAAAAGTGGCACAATCAGAAGGGGCACGACGGGGGCAGAAGCGCAAGGAGGCAAGGCGCTGAAAATATAGAAAAACACTTACAGGACGGCGGAAAGCGGCACACGGGTCAAGTGAAGCTTACTAGAGCCCACTAGACACCAGGGATGAGGTGCAGGAGGATGCCTGCGGGTGGAGGAGGGCCTCGAACACGCTAGCAGCAGCGTGGGTGGGGGTCAGAGGCAGGAGACAGCAGGTTGGTTCTGCGGACGTGGGGGGCGAGCTCTAGACCTAAGGCAGGTCAGAGGTCGCTCACTCGCGACGCGCAGCGCCAGCCATTAAGAAGGGAGGGTGGAGGGAGGAGCAGCTGGGAGGCGGGAGGCGGGAGGGAGCGGCGAATGGGGGCGCGAGGGGGGCGGGCCGCAGGGAGGCAGCGGCAGGGAGAGAACTGCAAGGGGGAGCGCCCAAGGGGCGAAAACAAGAAAAACAAGGCACAAAAAAGTCGGGCACAATTTGAAAAACAGTCACATAAATACACTAATGGCACAAAATACAATCGGGGTACAGCAATCAGAGGGGCACAACGGGGGCAGATGCGCAGGAGGCAAGGCGCTTGAAAAACAATAGAAAAGCACTTACAGGACGGCGGAAAGTGGCACAATCACTGATATCTTACTTACAACAAGCACTTGCAATGCAATGGGTCTCGTATTTACTCGAGTTAGAGCTATTAGAGTTGTTAACTTCTAATCTGACTTTTCTTGCCACATAAATTGAAAATTAAAAATAAAACTGTTTCACATAAGCGAGCTGATTCACAGCTCCACGACCACCATGATTATCAGTGCGAAGAGAGACACAAATGGAAAAAGAAGTTCGCTCACAGTCAAACTTATTAGCAAAAGTGCAACTAGCCATGTAACAGGGGCGATGGCTAAGGCAGTAACAAAATCTCCCCAAGGAGTGACAAAGGTAAACCATTTACCACTGTCTTCAAAGCATTTTTGAAGGGCAAGCCCATGAACGAGTGGTAGTGATGGGCGTGAGGTGAGCGTGGTTAAAATCCCAAATACATTCCAACACATCGAAAAGCAGTGCTTGCGTGCTGCTATGCTCAACCTAAAAATGGGCAAGGCAGATATTTGGCTGTCTGTCTGACTTCTGTCTGCCTCAAAGACTCATTGATGTGTTGGGACATTGAAATGTTTCCTGCTAGGCCAGTTCCACAAAAGTTACTAGAGGTCAAATATCTGAGATCGTTTTTATCGACAAGTGGACGGTAGGTTGAGTCAGGCATATGTCATCCACATCCTGCTATGACACACTGGTTTCTGCTTTTCAGAGGGACAGGATGCAATGCTAGCTTCTCAATGCACACCTCAGTGGCACTCCTTTATTCATGACTCACAAGGATAAAGTACATCACTGTGATTGACTCATCCCTGGACCTAGCCAGCTTCAAAGTGCCCTGGTGTTTTGTGATTCCCATTTTACCCACATCAATGCCAACTAGTTTATCGACCTCTGAAGTATTAAAGGCTGAGTTACCTCTGTCCAACTTGTAACATTGCATTTAAAGCATACTCAAGGATCTTGACAACAGAAGAATTAACTCACTGTGACATATTCCTGCAGAGTTTAATGTGCTGAGATACACTAGATTTTCCTTAAGTCTCTCTCCAACATCATCTTTCGATTCCACCCCCTAATCCACAATCTGGCTTTTTTACTTACAGCCCTACCTATTGTGCTTTCAGGAGTTTTCACAAACCACAACAGTGAATCCATTACCTTTTCTCATGACTGGGGGCTCGGAAATGTTTTTATTTCTTGCGAGAATCCCAAAAGGAGATTAAGGCAGTCTTACCAGCTTTCCTCTGTCTTTTTTAAAAAGGTTTGCCATCTCTTGTATTCATGACACACTTCCTCGCTGCACTCTCTTCGTTTGCTAAACACAACGATTTTAGGAAAAGATGGCGATTACCAAATTGCAGTAAATTGAACTTAGAGCCACATTTACAAAGCGTTTTGGTGTTCGCACGCAGGCTGATTCATAAAATCGTCCCGCTTGCAAATGCAAAAAGGCTTTTTGAAAAGTGCAAAGCCCTATTTGTGATTTGGTAAACTATTATTGAATCACAAATTGGGTTTTGATTCGGTATTAGGGAGGGGCGTGTTTTGGGTGTCCATTCCTAATACCAAATCGCAGTGGTATGTATCAAAGTTTTGCAACCAAAATGTGGTCATAAAACATTCAAGCAGGTGGTAACCCATTCACAAATAGGAATGGTTCCTCAAATTACAACTTCCCTTTTGTGAATGTTTGTAAAAACATTTTTTAGGAGCAGGCAGTGGTCCCTCCGACCAGTGCCTGCTCTTAAAAAATGAAAAGAAAACTTTTTTTTCTTTAAGGAAAACAGGCTGCATTTAAAACAAGCATTTGTAATCCAATGGTTCTCTCCTTTGCTCGAGTTAAAGCTATTAGCGTAAACTCCTAACCAGACTTTTCTTGCCACATAAACTGAAAAGTAAAACAGTTTCACATAAGCGAGCCGACGGCCGTCTAGAGCGCAAAGCATACACACAAAAGGAAACAGAAGTTCGCTCACAGTGAAACATATCTGTAAAAGTGCAATTATCCATTTAACTGGCAAAAGTGCAATTATCCATATAATCAGCAAAAGTGCAAATATCCATGTAACGGGGTCGATGTCATGCAAAGCGCTCAACTACTGCCCAGCGAGATCGTCCTGCCTACAAAATAAAGAGAAAAAGTAGTGCAGAAACCATACGGAAAACATGGAGCCTCGTATGTTTTCAGTAGTTAGCCGGTGCCCTTGAGGCGGGCTACAGAAAAGGCATGACGTATGCATGCCTTTCATTAATTAAATCAAGCTAATTTTAAAAGGCAAGCCCACAAACCAACGAAACTGATGGGCTTGACATGGGCATGGCTAAAAGCCCATACAGAGATTATGCCAGGGACAGAGGGCTTCGCACTTGACCCTAAAATAGACTGCTTTAATGAAAAGCAGTCACAATCATTGTGGTCTGCTGACCCCGTCAGTCCACCATCCCTTTGATTTTTGCGATTCCCAGTGGATCGCAAACCAAGACCTACCTCATTAATATTCATGAGGTAGGTCTATTTGCGACCCATTGGGACTCACAAAATGGTTAAAACACACATTTGTACAAGAGTTTTGCGATTACCAAATAGCGATTGCAAAAATATGCTATTTGGTAATTGCAAACATTTACCTTTGTACATGTGGTCCTTAGTGAATAAAACACAAATTGTAGTTTGAAATTTGGCTAAATCACGTATTTGCTAACCAAACTAAAACTATGCCACCTCCGTCAGACCAGGAGGGGACCCCGATGAGACAGGGCACAGTCGGCGCCACATCTCTAGGTGACAGGAAAGGGTAATGTGGCAATAATGCTTCTGGCAAAAGACTCTTGATATCAAGAGACAGGGCACGTATGCATGACTGTGAGCTGCAGTACGTTCCCAAACTTAGAGGTTATAGTTCAGTATGGCAGATGGCAGGAAGCAGTTACATGTGGGTAGATGCTATTGTGGAGCACCACATCTTTGAGAAGATAAGGAAATGCCACCTAGACTGTAGTTGACAGGGAGCAGCGCTCGATCTGTGATGGTAGATGCCAATGACAGCTGCATATCTAAGTTACTGCAGCAGTTTGCGGCCATCTTAGAAAATGGAAAATGGTTGTTTATCACTGGAACATCAAAGGAACGGAATGCTTATGGCTGGAAAAGCTACATCATTTATTGATGTCTCTAAAGTAACTTCAGAAGACAACACCAAGCAAAATAACAACATGACAAAATCATAACAGGACTCAACACCAGCACAGCAACAATGTTGAAGAACAGCAACACAATGCAATAATGCAACATAACAGCATGGCCACAAAAAACAACACAATACATCAACACTGCAACAAAATGGAATGCAGTAAAATAAAATGTTAACACACAACTACAACGACACAGCAACATCACCTAAAAATATAGACTAAGAACAACACAGGCACAACTGACAATAGCAATAACGCATTTAACACAAGTAGACAACATAAAAATAGAACACTGAAACAAAAAGTAAACAAACTAACAAACGTTTAAAACAGCACAACAGTGTGTCATAACAGAATAAAAACACAACCACTGTGGAACACAGTTACACCACATCACGATGCAAAATAACAAAAATACAACACAACCTACCACAACACAATTGCGAAAGTGTACTGCTGTATTAACCTGTGTTGGTGTGTTGGGTGAGTTTTCTGTGTGTATTTGGTGTGTTCATCTGTTGCAGTTTGATGTTGTGCTGTATTTTGCTGTATTATACATTTGTTGGTTTTGTATTGCATTGCTGTGTTGTTCCATTGTGTGGTTGAACAGTATTGGTGTTATTGTGGTTTGACATTGTAAGTTGGTGGTGTGTACTGGTTGTACTTTAACTGCATTTGTCTGCGTAAATAACCCACAGATATTTTTCCTCACACATTAACTCCTCCAGAAATCTGCTTTCATATTACCGTGGTAAAAGTGGTTTCCACTTAGCGTGGCCTTACTTACCACTAGGGCATGACACAGCACCAGCCACAAATAGTTTGTGCTCCGGGGCAATGTCTTTGCAAACAACAAAGGTTTCTAGCGAAGAGAAGAATCCGATGAACCCTCCGACGAGACAATCAGCCAGGAAGTGGTATACACCCAAGACGTTTTAGGAGTACGTCCTGTCTGCAGAATCAGTGCTTCATTTCAACCGGTGCTTCAGGTGAGGCCACCGACACTCATTTTCCGGAGCAGCACGTATTTTTCCTTAACAGACTTGATCCAGGGCCCTAGAGGGAAAAAAAACAAATGGTGGAAAAGATAAACGGAAAAACAGTGACAAATGGAGACATCAGGAGAGAAACTGGACCTTCAAGGGTGAGATAAAGAGGCATGAAGTGTTTGGTGGTGGATTAACGAGGCATCAGGTTTTAGTAAGTGTTGGTACCCGACTCCCCGACGCCTTCAGCAGACTCCTGAATAAGACTTTAAGCCCCGTCACTTATTATTTTACAGCTTAAGCACTGTAATGACCTTCCGAGCATCGTAAACACTTGTTTGGCTAAGGGGGAGCCTTGTTGCATGCGGCACACGCAGCATCAGTAGATTGTGGTGTTATGGTTCACTGTGCCTGGTGAGTCAGTATCAGTTAGCACGTGATGTGACATAAGCCGCCGCCTGCCAGGAGGGTGTATCTGAGAGTCAAGCTACAGTGTGCCTCCTACGGTGTGGAACATCACTGTATTACAAAATCTCTTTATTTCGGAGACAACAGCAAAAAATAGCTGTCAGGATTCCCGCCTTAGCTCAACAGATAAAGGAGGAACACTCACAATGGCTTCTAAACAATATTGACATTTCCAAGAACGACAGAAGTAGAACATTCCAGAGGAAAGCCTAATACATGAGATGCACACAATGAAACAACAGCGCATGCACCACTGTCTAAACCATCCACCATACACACACCCTGCTTCAAACCGCTGCTCCCACACACTCATAAGTAGAACTGCTCCCAAAAGAGTCCAGGAGACTGTGCACCCCCAACTCAAGTTCAACATCATCATCCTACAAAATTACTGCATCTGCTACATCATCAAGGTAAGTACATATTCACTATTCTTAACTCTATGTCCACTCACCTTGTTAGTGCAACGGTATCAATCTAGTGGATGTGATATTTTTGTCATGAGGTACATCACTTGAGCTACAGTGATCTGCCTCCTTCTACCAAGCTCAAGTGGTTTGCTTGAAAGAAAGCAGGCACAGCTGAGTCAGTGTTGCTACAATAAACCATAATTTTTAAACAGAACCAACAAATCATCACAGCACATTTTAAGAGGAAGGAGAGCCAGAACCCCCCCTGCAAATCCGGATTAGCCTTTGACCCACATGGACAACCTTTGAGTGGACCCTTCTGGTTGACCTGTGCTTAGGCTTTTTTCACATACCCAGCTGCTGTTTTTGCATATCTCATGGTGCATCTCCGGGGAGCTTTAATGTAGATTAATGGGGTAGGTGAGTGGCAGGGGCTTTGACGTAGGGCCGGTAAGTAAAGAGTGCACTTTTTGAGGACAGTGGTTCTTTGGCATTATTGTGAGTTAGATGGATTATAGTGAGAAGCTGCAGGAAATATACTGAGGAAAATACGGATACTCGTGGAAGGCCTGCAGAACTGTCTGCCTGACACTTAAGCCCGTTTTTGATTGGTGGATGAGAGTGGAAGCCCAGTAAAAGTAGAGCAAGGCAAATTAAGGCTTGATAGCAGGAAGGATGGTTTGTCTTCTCCAGTGCCATGCCTATTTGAAGGACAAAGAGCATATAAGCAGCAAAGTGTATGCTTTCAGTAGCTTCAACATTTCAGAAAGCTACATAGAGACAGTGGCGAGTACATAGGTTGCAGGATTTGAGGTATTCAACATTCATTGGATAACTTGAATCAGTGTATGCACTGGAGTGGAAGAGGCAAACATGGTATATGTAAGCATAAAGCATATATAACATACATACATATATATCTCTTCTCAGTGCAGTTGAGAACTCTTGAACAGAGTATATAGCCCACGTGTAAAGTGCAGGGATTTCCAGTGTAGCGATCCTACAAGGTTGAAGAACTTGGATACCAAGGATGGTGCTTTTGTTGTGTTAGAAGGTTGTGATGGGCAGATCCTAGGTTCTGATGGAAGGGCTAGGGGCTAGCCTTTCCTTGATTTGAATACTACTGCTTTTTTACGTACGTCCCATTGTGAGCGGGCTGCCAGCAGGCCTGGTGGCATTCGCTGAGGCAGCGTCTTCCTAGATAAGTTAGACAGGATCTGGGTGTCAAAGCTTAGAACATCCCCTAGTGATGTGTAAAAGTAATAGCAGAGCCCTCCCAGAAGTCTGTGCAGCAGACATCAGTGGTGTTACAGAACTTGTATGGGCTCCCCTTCAAAGTACATGGAGGGGGTCCCCCCACCTCACACCTCCCAGGCCCAGTCAGTGTACTGTGCTGAGGGGGGCCCTCGCACCGCACTGAATGGTATGAGTAGGTGAATATTGTCTGAGGTTGGAAGAATGCTACAGTGCTGTGTTAGTAACAAAGCAGTCACTTTCATGGATAGAGAGCCCCAAGGTTTCTAGTTAATGGGGTACATTTCAGAGAGTCTGAAGGAAAAAAATAAGGTCAGTAAAAAGGCAAAGGTGCATAAGCGAAGGGAAAGTATAGGATATCAGTTCATTGAAGACTGATTGTAGTGCACTCCGGTTTGGACAACTGTGAGGCAGTTTTAAATACTTGGATGCAGGCAAAGTAAAATCTCGGAAAGAAACACACTTTATTACTTTCATTGTAGAAGCAATTTGAGAAACCAAACAAGAACATGATGTCATAGGGAGAGCTGGTGTGTAATGACTGTAGAAGAGGGCCAAGGACAGAGTTGGAGAAGGACTGAGTGTTTCTGTTTGTTCTTTGTCATGTTTCAAGGAAGTGACATCACCGGAAAAGACAATTTGATCTTTAACTGAGAAGCAGCAATCTCTGGACAAAGCACCATCTTGGAAAGGGCCATTCATCAGCCTTGGTCATGCCCTTTCTTCCAGCACATGGCGTCTACTAGACACAGAAAGAACCCTAAGTTTGGCATCTCTCCTCTGATTCAAGGCTCTGCTCTTCAACTGCAGTTCTTCCCCACTGATGCTCCACAGAAGTTTCCGAGCAATCTTCTTGGTTGCTGCAGCTGTGGAAACATCAGCACGGTCTAGGTAGTGAGGCCACCCAGTCATGCTCCTCACAGAGACACTGCCTTACTGCACAGCAACCACATTGATTTCTTCTCCACACTCGCCATCTCAGGAAAATGGCTGTATGGAGTTAACACAATCCTAGGACCGGTGAAATGTGTTTGTTCTCTATGCGTGAGACAATTCTCGTAGCCGGATTTATTACCACTTTGACTGTAGTTAGGCGACTAGTGAATTAAGCTTTTCTACAGTCTAGTGTAGAGATAACTATGGTGGGGCCTAGTGATTCTACAGAGGAGCTTAGAGTAGTGTCCAAAAGATTAGTGCAAAAGTATAATGATGGAAGAGAGTCAGTTCTGGTGTACAGAGGTGACCAAGTTAGATGTTTCTGAGAGAGCTGTTTCTGTGGAGTGGAGCTTAGTGAAACCTGATTGGGACAGCTTGATAAGGTTCTTAAAGAAGAGGAGGGAAACGGGAGTTAAAAAAGAGGGCAATTGTTAGTGAGAGATGAGAGATCAGCAATAGGTACTCTTAGGGAGATTTAGAAAGACTGCAGAGTTTAAACATGTCGGACGTATGCCAGAAGTATGAAAGTGATTTATGAGTGGTCAGACAGAGGAGAGCGCTGGATATGAGAGCTGAAGATCTGAGAGGCAAAAGGGTCTTATTGTGTGCTAGGTGTGTTGACAGCTATGATATATGAAATGAGTTCAGTAAGGGATTTGCTTCAGAGCAAGACAATATAGATTGACCTGTCTGGATGGTAGAGGTCTGCTAAGGAGAGAGTGCACGTGCATTTTTGAGTGTGTCATTAGCAGGGGTTACCAGTGATGGTGCTGAGGGACTGTAAGGAATAAAACACAGGAGTAATTAGGGTCAAACACAGAATGGATAGGGCCACTGAAATGATCAGAGCTGAGCTGATCTTGTCAAGAGTTTTCAAAAGAGACACACAGCTGGAGTAGGGGGACAGGGGAGCATGGCTGGAGTGCAAACATTATGCAGCATGTGCTGTACTTGGCCCTCTCTGCAGGGTAAACCCTAAACATTTTGCCTTCACCCCTCATGTTTTTATAGTTTACTTTCTATTGGCATTAAGTGTGCACTTTACAATGGCTAACCAGTGTTAAAGTGCTTGTGCTTTCCACCTAAAACATAGCATATACACTTGATTTACACCTGATCAGCATATTTAATGTATTGTTAATTCCTAGTATATAGTACTACATGTACACAGGGCCTGCAAATTAAATGTGGTCCCGCAGCATTCATTGGGCCGCCTGCTTATGTAGCACTTTAAAACATGCCTCAAGCCTGCCACTGCAGCCTTTAGTGCAGTTTTAAAACTGCCAATTTGACCTGGCAAAATTAACCCTTTGTTAGGGCCAAACCCTCCTTTTTAATACATATACATCACCCCTAAGGTAGATCCTAAAAAGCCTATTGGGCATGCTGCATTGTATTTAACAATTCGGACATGTTTAAGTTTTAAATGTCCTGGTAATGCAAAACTCCTAAAATTTGTTTTTTTTTACTACTGTAAGGGCTATCTCTCCTATTGCATAACACTGTGATATCTAATCACCTTTACTAAGTACTAACATTTGATTAGAAAGAGATAGGACCGTTAGGTCTGGGCAGAAATTATTTGAAATTTGAAATCCTCTTTAATGGCAAAGTCAGATTTTGAATCACAATTCTTAAAATGCCACTTTTAGTAGGTTAGCATGTTCTTGTCCTAACCATCTGGTGCCTGCTGCCTGTGCCCCGGTTACATGACTTTGAATATCTTGGCAATTGCCCTTTGTGTATACCTCCCAGAGAGTGAGTCAAAGGGGGAGTAGGTGTTGGCAGGATGAGCCATCCTGCAGGATAGGTAGGGCAGAGTTGTTCCCTGCTTCACTTACATTTCAAAGGGCTACCCCCAGCACACATGCAAAGGAACCTGCCACCAGTCTTTTGTCACCCTGACTACTTGGAGCCTAAAGGGAAAGGGAAGAGCTTTCCAGAATCAGATGTGGGTATAGCAAGGATGTCACCCGCACTTCAATGGCTGACACCATGTAAAATATTGGACCTCCTGATCCACCTCCTAATTTTACTCCTGGGCCAATGGAATGACTTCAGAAGGCTGCCTTGACTCCAGAGGACTGCCTTTCTGCTTGACGCCTGCCTTGTTCTTCGGAAGACTGCCCAGCTGCTTGAGGCCTGCCTTGGTGTTGGAAGGAGAAAGGACCATTTTGTTGAGCCCAGGACTACCAGAGTGACTCCAAGGTCAAGTTGTGTGGCCTCCTGTGTGTGCTACAGTGACATTATAAATTCCAGACACTTTGAACCTTGCACCTGGCCTCGCTTGGACTGAGTCCAAAACCGCCCAAGTAGTGCCCGCCCCAGGTCCTGGACCCTTGAAAGTGATGTTAGTAGTGCTTCTCCTGCTTAACCCTAAAAGTTAGGACTTTGAAAACTTTTCACCAAAAAATGCCAGAAAAACCAACAGAAGATCAGAACCCAGTTGATCTGCTTAAGCTGCATCACATGTTGGCTTTACTTCATGGTAGTTCCTGCTACGTTCTTCTCCAGGGCAGCAAATCCTTTTCATCCAGACCTCTGAGCGACAGTATCTGGCTTTGTGGAGCACTCTTCCACTATGACTTGCAGCTTTGCCCCGCTGGAGATTTTGATTAAAAGTCCAAAGGGAAAAATCTTCACTGGACTCGACTGCGACAGGCTCCCCATCAATGAAGATGACATAGAAATCCAGTTCTCCCTCTTAGAGCCTTTTCTCACCATTGTTGATTACTTTACCAAGACCTTGTCCAGTGATCCCCACCAATGGTGACTCCTGCTTGGTAACAGCCCTGCTGCATTAACATTTTTCAGAATTTCTTCTAGGTCCGAAAGTAAGCAGAGACAGGGGGGCCCAATCTACCTGTTGTGTCCGAACTGTGCTAAATCGCAATTGGCTTTAACTTTTGCCTTTGCCCGAGTCTTGCTCAACCAAATACCTGCTGTTGGCACGTTGATCTTCAAGGCGCTATTTTTCACTAAAAACTTCAAAAATTCATAACTCTGGTTCTATTGATTTAATTCATTTTTTTGTAATTTTATTTATTAGAATTTTCCCTATATTTCAAAATTTTTGTGGGCCTTTTCTTGTGTTGTGTTTTCACTGTATTACTGTTCGAGTGCTGCATAAATACTTAACACAGTGCCTCTAAGTTAAGCCTGATTGCTTTTGTGCCAGACTACTGGAGGGTTAAGCACAGGTTAATTTGGTGACTTCTGTGGTTCATCCTGACGAGGACTGTAGTCTTTGGTTGCTTAGGATGGGTTTATACCCCTCAATCAGAACCTGATTTCTTACATTGGTACTCAGAGGTGTATATGACATCGAATTGGATTTTGTTTTAATTCACCTTATGTTTGATTTGGCTATTGTTTCCTTTTTCCAAATTAAAATTTGCCTCACATCCTTTTTGCTACAATGGAGATGGAGCTGACCAACAATGATAACTTCAGCAATGTAGAGCTGTAGAGGCTTTGAAAGAAAAGAGGGCTAAATGTGGGAAGAAAAGCCACAAAGGTGGATCTTCATGTAGCCCTGCAAGCCTTTGAGGAGCTAAGAAGGATGCCGATCACATGACAGGAGGAGGAAGTGGATGGTCCCGAGGAGAAGGAGGTGGGCGTAATAGAGGAGGAAGAAGAGAAAGATAGCCTGGTCACAGGCCGTGAGCTGCAGCACCAGAGGAGAAGGACAACTTGCTCACAGAAGTGATCCCCCTTCAGGGCAGGGAGAAGTGTGCCTTCCCGCAACCTGTTCCCTGAGAAACTGAAGGACAGTAAGGCTCAGAGAGAGTTTCAGATGTAGCTGGTCAAATTGAAATTTGCTGCAGTGGAGAGAAAAGCTGAGGCTGACAGGGCCCTAGAGGAGAGCAAGTTGGCGCAAGAGGAGAAGAAAATTCTGCTGGCTTATGAGATGAGTAAACAAAAGCTCGACCTAAATGGCAAGCAGATCTCACAGTCCAGCATCTATGCTGGCAGCAATACAGTGGCCAGTGGAGAACTGAGGGTTCGTATTCACCAAGACCTGGTGCCTACCTATTTGGTGAAGGATGACATAGGTATATGGTTTTCAGCCTACAAGGTGGAGCTGAGTATAAACAGGATCCCAGAGTAGAATTAGGGGTGGGTCTCTGGAAACGCATGTGTACAGCAGGAAAGGATACTCTGCTCACACTGGAGGTAGCAGACGAGATGAGGTATGCTCCCATGAAAGCCATTCTTCTCACTAAGTTTAGGCTTACCCTTGAGACGTAACCCATGAGGAGTTGCCTAATCAATCTTGAATGGATTTCCTGAATTACTTTAGCAAGTAACTGTAGGAGGCTGGACTGGCTTGTAGTGGGTACCAAGAGCTACTTACACTTTGCACTAGGCCCAGGTATCCCTTATTAGTGTAGAGGGGTGTCTAGCAGCTTAGGCTGATAGAAAAGGTAGCTTAGCAGAGCGGCTTAGGCTGAACTAGGAGACGAGTGAAGCTCCTAGAGTACCACTAGTGTCACTTGCACAATATCATAAGAAAACACAATACACAGATATACTAAAAATAAAGGTACTTTATTTTTATGACAATATGCCAAAGTATCTCAGTGAATACCCTCAGTATGAGGATAGCAAATATACACAAGATATATGTACACAATACCAAAATATGCAGTAATAGCAATAGAAAACAGTGCAAACAATGTATAGTCACAATAGAATGCAATGGGGGCACATAGGGATAGGGGCAACAAAAACCATATACTCTAGAAGTGGAATGCAAACCACGAATGGACCCCAAACCTATGTGATCTTGTAGAGGGTCGCTGGGACTGTAAGGAAACAGTGAGGGTTAGAAAAATAGCCCACCCCAAGACCCTGAAAAGTGGGTGCAAAGTGCACCTAAGTTCCCCAAAGAGCACAGAAGTTGTGATAGGGGAATTCTGCAGGAAAGACCAACACCAGCAATGCAACAACAATGGATTTCCATACGAGAGTACCTGTGGAACAAGGGGACCAAGTCCAAAAGTCACGATCAAGTCGGGAGGGGGCAGATGCACTGGAAATGCCAGCTGTGGGTGCCAAGAAGCTGACCCGGATGGTAGAAGCTGTGGATTCTGCAAGAACGACAAGGGCTAGAAACTTTCCCTTTGGAGGATGGATGTCCCACGTCGTGAAGAGTTGTACAGACGTGTTTTTGTGCAGAAAGACCGCCAACAAGCCTTGCTAGCTGCAAAGGTCGTGGTTAGGGTTTTTGGATGCTGCTGTGGCCCAGGAGGAACCAGGATGTCACCAATTGCGTGAGGAGACAGAGGGGGTGTCCAGCAAGACAAAGAGCCCACTCAGAAGCAAGCAGCACCCGCAGAAGTGCCGGAACAGGCACTACGAAGTGGAGTGAACCGGAGCTCACCCGAAGTTGCACAAGAGAGTCCCACGAAGCCGGAGGACAACTCAGGAGGTTGTGCAATGCAGGTTAGAGTGCCAGGGACCCAGGCTTGGCTGTGCACAAAGGAAATCCTGGAAGAGTGCACAGGAGCCGGAGTAGCTGCAAAACAAGCGGTTCCCAGCAATGCAGTCTAGCATGGGAAGGCAAGGACTTACCTCCACCAAACTTGGACTGAAGAGTCATTGGACTGTGGGAGTCACTTGGACAGAGTTGCTGAGTTCAAGGGACCTCGCTCGTTGTGCTGAGAGGAGACCCAGACGACCGGTGATGCAGTTCTTTGGTGCCTGCGGTTGCAGGGGGAAGATTCCGTCGACCCACAGGAGATTTCTTCGGAGCTTCTAGTGCAGAGAGGAGGCAGACTACCCCCACAGCATGCACCACCAGGAAAACAGTCGAGAAGGCGGCAGGATCAGCGTTACAAGGTCGCAGTAGTCGTCTTTGCTACTTTGTTGCAGTTTTGCAGGCTTCCAGCACGGTCAGCAGTCGATTCCTTGGCAGAAGGTGAAGAGAGAGATGCAGAGGAACTCTGATGAGCTCTTGCATTCGTTATCTAAGGAATTCCCCAAAACAGAGACCCTAAATAGCCAGAAAAGGAGGTTTGGCTACTTAGGAGAGAGGATAGGCTAGCAACACCTGAAGGAGCCTATCAGAAGGAGTCTCTGACGTCACCTGCTGGCACTGGCCACTCAGAGCAGTCCAGTGTGCCAGCAGCACCTCTGTTTCCAAGATGACAGAAGTCTGGAGCGCACTGGAGGAGCTCTGGGCACCTCCCAGGGGAGGTACAGGTCAGGGGGGTGGTCACTCCCCTTTCCTTTGTCCAGTTTCGCGCCAGAGCAGGGCTGAGGGATCCCTCAACCGGTGCAGACTGGCTTATGCAGAGATGGGCACCATTTGTGCCCATCAAAGCATTTCCAGAGGCTGGGGGAGGCTCCTCCTCCCCAGCCCTGACACCTTTTTCCAAAGGGAGAGGGAGTAACACCCTCTCTCTGAGGAAGTCCTTTGTTCTGCCTTCCTGGGCCAAGCCTGGCTGGACCCCAGGAGGGCAGAAACCTGTCTGAGGGGTTGGCAGCAGCTGCAGTGAAACCCCGGGAAAGGTAGTTTGGCAGTACCCGGGTCTGAGCTAGAGACTCGGGGGATCATGGAATTGTCTCCCCAATGCCAGAATGGCTTTGGGGTGACAATTCCATGATCCTAGACATGTTACATGGCCATGTTCGGAGTTACCATTGTGACGCTATAAAGATGTCGTGACATATGTATAGTGCACGCGTGTAATGGTGTCCCCGCACTCACAAACTCCGGGGAATTTGCCCTAAACAATGTGGGAGCACCTTGGCTAGTGCCAGGGTGCCCACACACTAAGTAACTTAGTACCCAACCTTTAGCAGGTAAAGGTTAGACATATAGGTGACTTATAAGTTACTTAAGTGCAGTGGTAAATGTCTGTGAAATAACGTGGACGTTATTTCACCCAGGCTGCACTGGCAGGCCTGTGTAAGAATTGTCAGATCTCCCTATGGGTGGCACAAGAAATGCTGCAGCCCATAGGGATCTCCTGGAACCCCAATACCCTGGGAACCTCAGTACCATATACTAGGGAATTATAAGGGTGTTCCAGTATGCCAATGTAAATTGTTGAAATTGGTCACTAGCTTGTTAGTGATCATTTGGAAAGAAATGAGAGAGCATAACCACTGAGGTTCTGAATAGCAGAGCCTCAGTGAGACAGTTAGTCATAACACAGGTAACACATACAGGGCACACTTATGAGCACTGGGGCCCTGGCTGGCAGGGTCCCAGTGACACATACAACTAAAACAACATATATACAGTGAAATATGGGGGTAACATGCCAGGCAAGATGGTACTTTCCTACACAACCCCCCCCCAAACGAAGGACAATAAGACTAGCCATGACCTGATGAGTCTTCATTGTCTAAGTGGAAATATCTGGAGAGTCCATCTGCATTGGAGTGGGTACTCCCAGGTCTATGTTCCACTGTATAGTCCATTCCCTGTAGGGATATGGACCACCTCAACAATTTAGGGTTTTCACCTTTCATTTGTTTTAGCCAAAGTAGAGGTTTGTGGTCTGTCTGAACAATGAAGTGAGTGCCAAACAGGTATGGCCTCAACTTCTTCAGTGCCCAGACCACAGCAAAGGCCTCCCTCTCTATGGCAGACCAACGCTTTTCTCTAGGGGTCAACCTCCTGCTGATAAAAGCAATAGGTTGATCCTGGCCCTCAGAATTAAGTTGTGATAAGACTGCCCCTACCCCTAATTCAGATGCATCAGTTTGGACAATACATTTTTTGGAGTAACAGAGGCTTTTCAGGACAGGTGCAGAGCACATGGCCCGCTTCAGCTCCTCAAAAGCTTTCTGACAGTTTGCTGTCCTTAATACCTTTTTAGGCATTTTCTTAGATGTGAGGTCATTAAGAGGGGCTGCAATGGAGCCATAGTTCTTTATGAACCTCCTGTAATACCCAGTGAGGCCTAAAAAGGCTCTCACCTGAGTCTGAGTTGTAGGGGGAACCCAATCAATAATAGTTTGGATTTTCCCCTGAAGTGGTGCAATCTGTTCTCCACCTACCAGGTGTCCCAGATAAACCACTTTCCCCTGCCCTATCTGGCACTTTGAAGCCTTGGTAGTGAGGCCTGCCTTCTGCAGGGCCTCCAAAACTTTCCATAGGTGGACCAGGTGATCATCCCAGCTGGAGCTAAAGACAGCTATATCATCTAGATATGCTGCACTAAAAGCTTCCAGCCCTTGCAGGACTGTATTCACCAACCTTTGAAAAGTGACAGGTGCATTTTTCAATCCAAAAGGCATTACTGTGAATTGGTAATGGCCTCCAATGGTTGAAAATGCAGTTTTTGCTTTTGCATCCTCTGATAACTTGATCTGCCAATACCCTGCAGTCAAACCATAGGTGCTTAGATACTTGGCAGATGCCAGTGTATCTATTAGCTCATCTGCCCTGGGTATAGGGTGAGCATCAGTTTTGGTTACCTGGTTGAGACCTCTGTAGTCAACACAAAATCTAATTTCCCTTTTACCATCCTTGGAATGAGGTTTTGGTACAAGTACCACAGGAGAGGCCCATGCACTTTCAGAGTGCTCAACCACTCCCAGTTCAAGCATTTTCTGCACCTCTTGCTTTATGCAGTCTCTGACATGGTCAGGCTGCCTATAGATCTTACTTTTGACAGGCAAGCTGTCTCCAGTATCTATAGTGTGCTCACACCAAGAAGTGGTGCATGGCACAGTAGAGAAGAGTTCAGAAAACTGACCCAGGAGATTTATGCAGTGGTCTTTCTGCTCAGCAGTAAGACAATCTGCCAGTACTACACCTCCCACTAGAGCATCTTGTTCTGTGGAAGAGAAGAGATCAGGGAGAAGGTCACTCTCTTCTTCCTGTCCCTCATCTGTTGCCATGAGCAGGGTGAGATCAGCCCTGTCATAGTAGGGTTTCAGGCGATTGACATGGAGCACCCTAAGGGGACTCCTGGCAGTGCCTAAGTCAACTAAGTAGGTGACTTCACCCTTCTTTTCAACAATTATGTGGGGTCCACTCCATTTGACTTGGAGTGCTCTTGGGGCCACAGGCTCCAAGACCCACACTTTCTGCCCTGGTTGGTACTGAACCAAAACAGCCTTCTGGTCATGCCATTGCTTTTAGAGCTCTTGGCTGGCCTGAAGGTTTTTACTGGCCTTTTTCATGCACTCAGCCATTCTAGATCTTAGGCCAAGTACAAAGTCCACTATGTCTTGCTTTGGAGCTTTTAAAGGTTGTTTCCAACCCTCCTTCACAAGTGTTAGAGGACCTCTTACAGGGTGTGCAAATAGGAGTTCAAAGGGGCTGAAGCCCACTCCTTTCTGGGGTACCTCCCTGTAAGCAAAAAGGAGGCAAGGTAACAGGACATCCCATCTCCTGCGGAGTTTGTCAGGGAGTCCCATTATCATTCCTTCGAGAGTTTTATTAAACCTCTCAACCAGTCCATTTGTTTGTGGATGATAGGGTGTGGTGAACTTGTATGTAACACCACATTCCTTCCACATGGCCTTTAAGTAAGCAGACATGAAATTGCTTCCCCTGTCTGATACCACCTCTTTTGGGAAGCCCACCCTGGAAAAGATTCCCAGGAGGGCCTTTGCCACTGCAGGAGCTGTAGTAGTCCTTAGAGGAATTGTTTCAGGATATCTGGTGGCATGGTCCACTACCACCAAGATAAAACTATTGCCTGAAGCAGTAGGAGGGTCAAGGGGGCCAACTATGTCAACCCCTACCCTTTCAAAGGGAACCCCAACCACAGGCAGTAGAATAAGGGGTGCCTTTGGAGTGCCACCTGTCTTGCCACTGGCTTGACAGGTTTCACAGGACTTACAAAATTCCTTTGTGTCCTCTGACATTCTAGGCCAATGAAACAAGGGGACAAGCCTGTCCCAAGTATTCATTTGCCCCAAATGTCCATCTAAGGGAATGTCGTGGGCTAGAGTTAGGAGGAACTTTCTGTATTCCTGAGGAATCACCAATCTCCTGGCAGCTCCAGGTTTTGGATCCCTTGCTTCAGTGTACAAAAGGTTATCCTCCCAGTAAACTCTGTGAGAGTCACAGACATCCCCATTTGCTTGTTTGACAGCTTGCTGCCTTAGACCCTCTAGTGTGGGACAGGTATGCTGTGCCACACTCAGCTCCTCCCTGGCAGGCCCCCCTTCACCCAAAAGCTCAGCAGTGTCTGCTTCCAGCTCCTCTGGTGTAGGTTCTGCACAGGGTGGAAATTCTTCTTCCTCAGAAATTGAATCCACTGTAGAGGGAGGGATAGTAGGTAGTGTTTTACCTTTACTAACCCTAGCTTTAGGGAGCACTTGGTCCATTCTTCCAGGATCCAAGTCACCCTGTCCTTTTTGCTTTTTGGCCTGAGCCCTGGTTAAAGCAAAAATATGCCCTGGAATGCCCAGCATTGCTGCATGAGCCTTCAACTCCACTTCGGCCCAAGCTGATGTCTCTAAATCGTTCCCTAGTAGACAGTCTACAGGTAAATCTGAGGCAAGCACACCTTTCTTTGGACCAGTAACCCCCCCCCCCCAGTTGAGATTCACAACAGCCATGGGGTGGCTAAGAGTGTTGTTATGAGCATCGGTTACTTGGTACTGGTGACAAAGTAGGTGTTGTTCAGGGTGGCCAGTTTCTCTATTACCATTGTAACACTGGCACCTGTGTCCCTGTAGGCCTGAACCTCAACACCATTTATTAGGGGTAGTTGCTTGTACTTATCCATGTTAAGGGGACAAGCAACCAAGGTGGCTAAATCAATAGCCCCCTCAGAGACTAACACAGCCTCTGTGGTCTCCCTAATCAGACCAACCCCAACTAAGTTACGAAAAGTGAGCCCAGCTACTCCCTTGGATTGGCTATTAGTAGGTTTGCTCCCACCACCACTGCTATTACTAGGGGCACTAAGTGTAGCAGCAGGGGTTGTAGTGGTAGGAGGCTTGGTGCTTTTCTTTGGACAACTGGGATCTGTTGTCCAATGGCCTTTTATTTTACATAAATAGCACCATGGTTTCTTTTCTTTGTTTTGATTTGAAGAGGATTTGGGCCCACCACCCCCACCAGAGTGTTTTTGTGGGCCTGATGAAGACTCATTTTTAGATTTGTCCCCATCCTTGTCAGAAGACTTACCATCCTTCTTCTTGCCATCCTTGTCACCCCCTGTATGAACTTTTCTGTTCACCCTTGTTCTGACCCATTTGTCTGCCTTCTTTCCCAATTCTTGGGGAGAGGTCAGATCAGAGTCTACCAGGTACTGGTGTAACAAATCAGACACACAATTATTAAGAATATGCTCTCTCAGGATTAAGTTATACAGGCTTTCAAAGTCAGAAACTTTACTGCCATGTAACCACCCCTCCAAGGCCTTCACTGAATGGTCAACAAAGTCTACCCAGTCTTGTGAAGACTCCTTTTTGGTTTCTCTGAACTTCATCCTGTACTGTTCAGTGGTTAAGCCATAACCATCTAGGAGTGCATTCTTAAGAACTGTAAAATTATTGGCATCACTTTCTTTAACAGTAAGGAGCCTACCCCTAACCTTTCCACTGAAAGATAGCCATAGGATAGCAGCCCACTGCCTTTGAGGGACCTCCTGTACAACACAGGCCCTCTCAAGTGCAGCAAACCACTTGTTAATGTCATCCCCCTCCTTGTAAGGGGGAACTATCTTGTGCAGATTCCTAGAATCAAGCTCTTTTGCAGGATGACTATTTGGAATACTGCTGCTGCCACCATGGGGTCCTAACCCCAACCTCTGTCTTTCTCTTTCTAAATCAAAGGACTGCCTATCTAAATCCAGCTGTTGCTTCTTGAGCTTCAGTCAGGATTGTTCCACTCTCAATCTATTGAGCTCCCTTTCTAACACTCTGTCATCAGGGTGGGTGGGTTGGGCATTCCTTGACACAAAAGAATGGTGAGAATGAACAGAGGGAGACCTTTCCCTAACAGATGGCACTCTAACATTCTGGCCTACAGAAGTAACACTTCTACTGTGATGAGAAGCAACACTATTACTGTGATGTGAATTCACATCAGTACCAGCTATGCTAGGTGGCCTGCTAAGGGGCAGGTTGGAAAGATTCCCTCCCAAATCTTTTGCTAGGGGTGCCCCTGGATCAGATTGGGAACCATCAGCTAATTTCTCACCAGAAGTGCCACCTAAGGTCTTATCTTGTTCAATGAGCATATTAACTAACAGTTGTCTTGAGGGATTCTTCCCTACCCCTAAACCTCTATCTACGAAGAGACTTCTTGCTTCCTTCCAGCTAAGGTTGTCATAAGCTACTCTGGCCAGATCAAGAGTTTGGCCTGTACCAGACATGATAGACAAGAGTTTAAGGGACAGAAAAAGAAAGAAAAAGTTTCAGAACTTTTTAAAGAACAGAAAAAAAAACTTTTAAAACTTTTTAAGAACTTTTTGAAAGTTTAGAGGTACTTTACAGCACTTAGCAAAGAAGTGAGAGAAGAAAAGCAAAACATTTTGGTTAGGTGTACATACACTGAACTTGTTTTGTATATTTTTCTCTTATGAAAAGTACAATATGACAAAGTGGTAAGTAGTTGCAAAGTACTTATCCCACCGCTGCACAACCAATGTAGGAGGCTGGACTGGCTTGTAGTGGGTACCAAGGGGTACTTACACTTTTCACCAGGCCCAGGTATCCCTTATTAGTGTGGAGGGGTGTCTAGCAGCTTAGGCTGATAGAAAAGGTAGCTTAGCAGAGCAGCTTAGGCTGAACTAGGAGACGAGTGAAGCTCCTACAGTACCACTAGTGTCACTTGCACAATATCATAAGAAAACACAATACACAGATATACTAAAAATAAAGGTACTTTATTTTTATGACAATATGCCAAAGTATCTCAGTGAATACCCTCAGTATGAGGATAGCAAATATACACAAGATATATGTACACAATACCAAAATATGCAGTAATAGCAATAGAAAACAGTGCAAACAATGTATAGTCACAATAGAATGCAATGGGGGCACATAGGGATAGGGGCAACACAGACCATATACTCTAGAAGTGGAATGCGAACCACGAATGGACCCGCAAACCTATGTGACCTTGTAGAGGGTCGCTGGGACTGTAAGGAAACAGTGAGGGTTAGAAAAATAGCCCACCCAAGACCCTGAAAAGTGGGTGCAAAGTGTACCTAAGTTCCCCAAAGAGCACAGAAGTTGTGATAGGGGAATTCTGCAGGAAAGACCAACACCAGCAATGCAACAACAATGGATTTCCAGATGAGAGTACCTGTGGAACAAGGGGACCAAGTCCAAAAGTCACGATCAAGTCGGGAGGGGGCAGATGCCCAGGAAATGCCAGCTGTGGGTGCAAAGAAGCTGCCACCGGATGGTAGAAGCTGTGGATTCTGCAAGAACGACAAGGGCTAGAAACTTCCCCTTTGGAGGATGGATGTCCCACGTCGTGAAAAGTCACGCAGAGGTGTTTTTGTGCAGAAAGACTGCCAACAAGCCTTTCTAGCTGCAAAGGTCGTGGTTAGGGTTTTTGGATGCTGCTGTGGCCCAGGAGGGACCAGGATGTCGCCAATTGCGTGAGGAGACACAGGGGGCGTCCAGCAAGACAAAGAGCCCACTCAGAAGCAAACAGCACCCGCAGAAGTGCCAGAACAGGCAATACAAAGTGGAGTGAACCAGAGCTCACCCGAAGTTGCACAAGAGGGTCCCACGACGCCGGAGGACAACTCAGGAGGTTGTGCAATGCAGGTTAGAGTGCCGGGGACCCAGGCTTGGCTGTGCACAAAGGAAATCCTGGAAGAGTGCACAGGAGCCGGAGTAGCTGCAAAACACACGGTTCCCAGCAATGCAGTCTAGCGTGGGGAGGCAAGGACTTACCTCCACCAAACTTGAACTGAAGAGTCACTTGGACAGAGTTGCTGAGTTCAAGGAACCTCGCTCGTCGTGCTGAGAGGAGACCCAGAGGACCGGTGATGCAGTTCTTTGGTGCCTGCGGTTGCAGGGGGAAGATTCCGTCAACCCACGGGAGATTTCTTCAGAGCTTCTGGTGCAGAGAGGAGGCAGACTACCCCCACAGCATACACCACCAGGAAAACAGCCGAGAAGGCTGCAGGATCAGCGTTACAAGGTCGCAGTAGTCATCTTTGCTACTTTGTTGCAGTTTTGCAGGCTTTCAGCACGGTCAGCAGTCGATTCCTTGGCAGAAGGTGAAGAGAGAGATGCAGAGGAACTCTGATGAGCTCTTGCATTCGTTATCTAAGGAATTCCCCAAAGCAGAGACCCTAAATAGCCAGAAAAGGAGGTTTGGCTACTTAGGAGAGAGGATAGGCTAGCAACACCTGAAGGAGCCTATCAGAAGGAGTCTCTGACTTCACCTGCTGGCACTGGCCACTCAGAACAGTCCAGTGTGCCAGCAGCACCTCTGTTTCCAAGATGGCAGAGGTCTGGAGCACACTGGAGGGGCTCTGGGCACCTCCCAGGGGAGGTGCAGGTCAGGGGGGTGGTCACTCCCCTTTCCTTTGTCCAGTTTCGCGCCAGAGCAGGGCTGAGGGATCCCTGAACCGGTGCAGACTGGCTTATGCAGAGATGGGCACCATCTGTGCCCATCAAAGCATTTCCAGAGGCTGGGGGAGGCTACTCCTCCCCAGCCCTGACACCTTTTTCCAAAGGGAGAGGGTGTAACACCCTCTCTCTGAGGAAGTCCTTTGTTCTGCCTTCCTGGGCCAAGCCTGGCTGGACCCCAGGAGGGCAGACACCTGTCGGAGGGGTTGGCAGCAGCAGCAGCTGCAGTGAAACCCCGGGAAAGGTCGTTTGGCAGTACCCGGGTCTGAGCTAGAGACTCGGGGATCATGGAATTGTCTCCCCAATGCCGGAATGGCATTGGTGTGACAATTCCATGATCTTAGACATGTTACATGGCCATGTTCGGAGTTACCATTGTGACGCTATACATATGTCGTGACATATGTATAGTGCACGCGTGTAATGGTGTCCCTGCACTCACAAAGTCCGAGGAATTTGCCCTGAACAATGTGGGAGCACCTTGGCTAGTGCCAGGGTGCCCACACACTAAGTAACTTAGCACCCAACCTTTACCAGGTAAAGGTTAGACATATAGGTGACTTATAAGTTACTTAAGTGCAGTGGTAAATGGCTGTGAAATAACGTGGACGTTATTTCACTCAGGCTGCACTGGCAGGCCTGTGTAAGAATTGTCAGATCTCCCTATGGGTGGCACAAGAAAAGCTGCAGCCCATAGGGATCTCCTGGAACCCCAATACCCTGGGTACCTCAGTACCATATACTAGGGAATTATAAGGGTGTTCCAGTATGCCAATGTAAATTGGTGAAATTGGTCACTAGCCTGTTAGTGACAATTTGGAAAGAAATAAGCGAGCATAACCACTGAGGTTCTGAAAAGCAGAGCCTCAGCGAGACAGTTAGTCATAACACAGGTAACACATACAGGGCACACTTATGAGCACTGGGGCCCTGGCTGCCAGGGTCCCAGTGACACATACAATTAAAACAACATATATACAGTGAAATATGGGGGTAACATGCCAGGCAAGATGGTACTTTCCTACAGTAACTGAGAGGTTGGGTGAGAGGCAGTTAAGTGAGTGATTTTAATGTGCTATAGGACCTCATTGTGAGAGAGCACATGCTCAGTACTTTCTTTACAGAATAGCACCAACACATGATTGATAGAAAGCTCACTGACCCCAGGTAGCTTGCAAAGGATGCAGAAGTCTGGATTAGTACAAGAGTTTTTAATAAAGTGCCTGGGAGTGACCGCAAGAAGGGTAATTAAGGTACCCCCCAGGAGAGTGAGGGATAGGCCCAGGGTAACACAGACAAGACCCAGAGTAAGGTGCGGGGAAAGTAAGGGGGATGTTGTGGTGGGCAGAGGACCAGAGAGCCCCCTTTCAAACCCAGTTGCTTTGAGTGTTCCCAGTTAGGACTCAAACAGAGGGGCTTTGTCTGTCCCAAGAAACCACCCACTGATGGAAACTACAGGTGTTGTCCATGTGGCCTTAGGGGGATATAGTCCATAGGGGCAGGATATATAACATGCTCTAGTCTCCCTTAATTCGGAAATAGACTCAGAGAGTGAGATTGTGAGCCCTGAAGGTAGGAGTCGTCACTTCCACCAGATCACAGTGATGGGGATCCCTATCACTGCTCCGAGGGATACTGCTGTCAGACAGTTTATGGTAGCGGAAAAGCTGGTTTGCCAAGATCAGAACAATGGTTTCTGGTGGTATCACTCCCAAACGGAGAGGGTACAGAGGCCTAGATGGATGGACAAGAGGTGGGAAGGCTCAGCCCTCTCCCCTGTTCAATCTCAGGGTACAGACCCTGGGCTGGAGGACCAGTCCCAGGCTACCACCCATGGAAAAGTGGGAAAGAGAGTTGAAGGGGGTGCCTAACAACCATGCCTGTTTCCCCCTCCCTTACTCTGAGGAACCTCAGAGGCTTGGGGGTGTTTAGGAGCAAGTAGGGAACTCCATGTCAGGCCAAGGCTGGATTGGAGGAATATCCAAGGCCCTTAATTGGAGTCTCCAGCTGGTAGTCGATGACTCCGGCCAGGCTTTTGACACTGACAGCTGTTAGTGGCCTCTGTTTGTGCTTTCCTTAGGGGCATAGCTTTCCTTGGGTTGGGTACAGAAGCCTGATCCAAGGAGTGGAATGGACCACATCACTTTATTGGCCATGGTGTTACAGTCTGCCCACTGATATGCATCTGGGAGCAGGTTAAGGGTAGGTACTTCACTGATGGGGTTTACAAGTGATTATACGGGTTCCCCATGGGTCAATTCAGTGGTTCAGGTGAGTGTTGACAGAACAATCCAACTGGATTTAAGTGGGCATAGAACTGCCAAGTGGTTGTGCTGTAGATGCCATGGCCCATGTTGGGTCACCCGAAAACTTGTTGCCTTCAACCCTCCTGTTATCTGAATTTCCTTTTTTTGTTGGCATTAGAACTATGTCCACTTTACCACTGCTTTCCAATGTTAAAGTGCAGCACTCTTTGTGCCACCCACTTAAGTAGCACTTTGAAACAAGTCTCAGGCTTGCCATTGCAAGCCATTGCCATTTGAAACTGCCAATTTGACCAGGCAAAATAAAATACACCTTTTGCTAGGCCTAACCCTTCCTTTAAAAAAAATATAAGCTGCCCCTAAGCTAGTCCCTAAAAGGTTCACAGGCAAGGTTCATTGTATTTGAAATGTAGGACATCTACTTTTAGTTTTACATGTCCTAGTAGTGAAAAAACCCAAATTCTATTTTCATTATGGTAAGGCCTGTCTTTCCCAAGGGATAACATTGCTTTACCTTATCAGATTTAAGTGTTAACTTTTGATTGCGAACGCATGGAAATGTCAAATTTGGACTCAAATGAATTTTAATTTAAAATCCTCTTAAATGGTAAAGTTGGATTTGAAGTCACAATTCTGAAAAGGCAACATGAAATTCTGTTTCTTTCCCACTTCTTAGTCCTGAGCGGATCTCTTCCTTTGGGACTTGCTCACTTGTGCCAGCCCTTCATGGCATGCCTATTGTCACACTGCATAAGCTTCCAAAATCCTGCTAAAGTGCTAAAGTCCCACTAAGCCTGTCCTTTTTGTGACACTGCAATATAGTTTTATTTATATAGTGCTTACTTCCCCTGGCGAGTGGTTGTAGCGTTTTAGGGTGAGATTATTAGTTAACTCATTTTGTCAGCCCTTGCCCTCCATAGTATTGGTATTTTTGTCCCCTGATGTCCCTTTGCATTTTTCTTTTTCAAATGATGCATTGTGTTCTCCCCTCCTCACTGGTACTTCCTTTTTGTTCTTCCTATCCTAGACATAAATTCCCTTTCCGTTTTCACCACTGCCTTTCCCATTTTTCCTGTCTGTGCTTAAGTGCCTAGCTGGTAAAACAATATATGCCAAGGTAAACTTTTTGGTCAGAAGCCCGCAGCCATCACCAATAACGTCAGGGGTATCAATACCAATGCTGTCTGGTCTTGATTCCACATCATGCCTCTTTCATCCACAGCCAAACATCCCCTACCCATTTATCTCTTTGTTGCAAGTTGTTGTTAGGTCTTGCCTGTGGTAGCGAGCGTGCACTGTCTCTTTGATATTTATTGTATCTTAAACAAACCTAACAAGAATCAACAAAGCCAATAGTTTTCACTTATGCAGATATATTGGTGTTGTCAATGTTTTTCTTTACATGTTACAAAGCAGTAGCACGAGCAGCTGTGCAACATGACTTAAAGTAAAAAAGAAAGAAAAAAATGCTATGATGCAGTCAGTCTTCACCGCATCATAGCGATTTTTTTTCTTTATGTCATGTTGCAGAGCAGCCCACGGTGCTGTGCAATATGTCTTAAAACAGAGTGGGGGGGCTAGGAGGGCTAGCAACATGAGGAAGGAGAGTGGGGAACAAAGAATGTTCAGCGGACGGAGAGTGGGGTGGGGAGTTATAAAGAACGGAACAAGGGTGGGGGTTGGATATGTTAAAAAGAACAGACAGAAGGAGGTTTTAAAAAGAACAGACAGAGGGAGGATTTAAAAAGAACGGCAGGGGAAGGGCAGGGGATTATTTAATGAGAACGTACACCGGGAGGAGGGCAGGTGGATTAAAGGAAAGGATAATGAGAGGAATTGAACAGAACCAATAGCTGGAGGAGGGCAGGGCATGGCTTAAACAGATCAGACAGTGGGAGGATGGCACGGTTGGGGAAACATACGGACAAAAGGAAGAGTAGAGGGGGTAAGAGAGAGGAAATGCAGACATATGCACTTATAGGAAGAGTGCATGTACAAAATTAAAAAAGAGTACCAGCAGAAGCCTGCAGCCAGTGGAAAGACACTGGCTGCAGATAGGAAGCTGTACTTGGCCCATGCTCCACTGCAGGGACACACAGAGAAGCTCAGGAGGAAGCTGAGGCAAAGAGGAGGCTTTGATCAATAAGAAGCAAGGAAACAGGAGTGACGTCGGAGTCTACCAGTGGTAAATAGCAGTAAGTAATGGAATTATTTTGTTTCCGTTTACATGACATTTTAGTACAGCGTAAGTGCTATGCATGCAAAAACTAAAAAGGGCTTAGAGCTCACCCATTACTTATGATTGACTGGCGTCTTCTTCACTCTCACTTAGTCAGCGTCAGCTAGGCTGTTTTCATTTTGCTGTCCGGCCGGCACATTTCACATGAATCACTCCACTCCACACAATGCCACTTTATGCTATTTTACTCCACTCTACACCACTCCAGTGTATGAAACTCCATTCTACAAAACTCTACTCCACTCTACACCACTCCACGCCACTCCACTCTATGTCACTACACTGTAAGCCATTCTACGCCACTCTATGCCATTTCACTTGACAACACTCTACTCCACCTACACCACTCCACACCAGTCTCCAGCACTCTATTTCACTCTACACCACTCCACTGTATGACATTCCACTCCACTCTAGGTCACTCCAGTTCTAAAACACTTTACTCCTCTCTGCTCTTTGGCACTCTATGACATTCTACAACACTACTCTAACTCCACAAGCCTCTACTCCATTCCACACTACTTTACTCCATTCTACGCTTCCTCTCTACTTATTCCACCCTATGCCACTCTGCTTCACAACACTCTATGCCACTCTATGCCACTCTACTATATGGCACTCTACTCCACTCTACCTTATGCAACTTCACTGTATGCCACTCCAGTCTAAACAACTCCACTCTATGCCACAACATTCTACAACACTCTAATCCACTTCACTGTACTTCAGTCCATTCTGCATCACACTAGATGACACTCTACTCAGTTCTACACCACTCCACTCTACAACATTCCATTCTATGACACTCTACTCCACTATACTCCACTCTACAACACTCCATGCTACTTCTCTCAACTCTACAGCACTCCACGACACTCTGCTCCTCTTCCCTTTACTCCACACCACAACTCTCTGCTCCACTCTATGACACTATACATCACTCAACGACACTTAACTCCACTCTATGCCACTCTACTCTGCACCACTCTACATCACTCCATACTATTCCATGCCACTCTATGCCACTCTACTCCAATCTACGTCACTTTACTCTTTTCGATGCAACTCCGGGCTATGCCACAATACACCACTCCATGCTAGGACACTGTACTTCAATCTACCACATTCTGCTTCATACCACTCTATGCCACTCACTCTTTGCCACTCCACAGCACAACACTCTACTCCACTCCAGTCTACAACACTCCAAACCACTTTACTCCACTCTATGCCACTCTACTATATGACTTTATGACACTCTACAACGCTCTACTCCACTCCACTCTAAAACACTTGACTACACTTTACAATACTTCTCTCTATGGAACTCTACTCTTCAACACTCCATGCCATTCCACTATATGCACTCTACACTATGCCACTCCACTCTACAACACTTTACTTCAGTCTATGCTACTCTATTCACCTTAATGTCACGCCCACTCTATGCCACTCCACTCTACCACACTCTACCACACTCTACTCCATTCTATGCCACTCCACTCTATGCCACTCAACTCTGACACTCCACTCCACTTTATGCCACTCTACTCCACTTTACACCACTCGATGCCACTTCACTCTACTCCCTATGCCACTCTACTCTAGATTGCTCCACTCTACTCTGTGACAGTCCACTGTAAAATACTCTACTTAACTCTTTGTCACTCTACTGTACCCCACTCCATGCCACTATATGACACTCCACTATAAGCCACACATAGGCCCTCATTTCAACCTTGGCGGTCGGACGAGGCCAACCGCCAAGGCTGAATCGCCAATCGGCCACATTTGGACATCCCCGCCGGCCCAGCAGGGATGTCGGCCGTAACATTGCAGCCGGCTCCTAATGGAGCTGGTGGCAATGTGGCGGTGCGGCAGGTGCAGCAGCACCCGTCGTGCTTTTCACTGTCTGCCAGGCAGACAATGAAAATCGCGATGGGGCTGTGCCTGGGGGCCCTTGCACTGCCCATGCCAAGTGCATGGGTAGTGCAGGGGCCCCCAGGGGCCCCACGACTCCCGTTACCGCCAGCCTTTCCATGGCAGTGTCTACCGCCATGGACAGGCTGGCAGTAGGGTGAATAAAAATCCCCAGGACAGCGCTGCCCTGGCAGATTCTGGCCGCCGGGACATCCATGGCAGTAAACCGGCGGTCCCGGCAGTGTAACCGCGGTGCTACCGCCACGGTCATACTATGGAGAATCATACCGCCAGCCTGTTGGCGGTATGAATGCCACTTTAACCCTGGCGGTCTGTGACCGCCAGAGTTGTAATGATGCCCAAAGTGTTCCACTGTATGCCACTCCACTCCACAACACTCTACTCCACTCCACTCACTGCCTAAGGTAACTATAACTCGCGCCCCTACCATGCACAGTGTTTTCTTAAATATTTTGACTAATAATGTTTCATTGTTGTGTGAGTGCTGTAATATCTGGGGTCATTAGCAGTGCATGCCGACAACGCGAGTCATTGTTACCTTAGGCCAGGAGTTATAGTTACTTGAAATAACTCTAACTATAACTACTGAATTTCTCAGGTTTTGTGTGAATAAATTCAGAACCTACTATAATGTCCCTATGAACTTTGGTTTTTCAAGTGAATATTTATATATATATATATATATATATATATATATATATATATATATATATATATATATATCTATATATATATATATGTATGTATATATTTTCTCATCAACTGCCTCACTCGCACATCAAAAGATTGGTCTCTGGTATATTTCCAATTAATTTCTTAGTCTGCTATAACGTGTTTAGGCCTCAAACCGGCCCTGATCACATGACACGCCACGTCACTTTCTCCACAAATTTAAAGTGCCCTTCACCATGATTCCTTATCATAGACATAGAAAACAGATAAAACACAATAATGAGTTACGATTTGAAGAATTATGAAGTAAAGTCATTTTAGAATATCGATATGTAATGTCCTCCACCCAAAGCATTCTGGGTAACAGAACACAGGACATGAGCTGCAAGTGTGCAAATGTGCTCCCTGTTTATCACGGCAAACAGCTGCACCCAGTTCGTTTTGGGGATACTTCACCTTGATCACGGGTCATGTTTTACAAACATAGTCAAACTCAGTGACTATAAGGTGACAATGTGAGATATTGACACAAAAGACGGCCATGCAGATACAGGTGTTGATCTGCATTCTGGTTTACAAATACCATGTTAGACTAGTTTTAACATATCAGCTAAACCAGTTATTTAATTGACATCAGCCATGGGTGGCATTCCAATCTACGAGTCAAACACAAAGTAGATAAGTTAAATACATGTAATAAGAAAATAAACTCTTAAGTGAGTGATTCACTAGTTGGTATTATTTTATTATCCAGTATTTGAATATACTATACATCTAATGGATCACCCCTGATCATGTATCTGAAATTTTAATTAAAGCGCAAAATTCCTTCATGCGAATACGTTAATCAAAGTTAAACTGCAGTTACCACATTATTAATCTGATTATTTAGCATAATAACTTTAATATTTTTGGTTACATGTTTACAGCAATGTCCATTATTGTTGGAGATCAAACCAAAATATAGTACCGCCCTAGTAGGCATATGCCATAGCACCCAAAAAAAGGTTTGCAACTTTACATATATGGTACATTCAGCATGTAAGATTGCACCCAAGTGGGCTTATTTATATATCAAAATCCCCCAAAATTGTAAAACCACTTAGCTCATCTCATATCCAGTTCCCTGCACAGGCACCTTACACCTAGTCACCTGCATTATCAGCACCTGTCAGAGAAAGTTAAAGTCATTATACAATTAAGACCATTATACAATTAAAACCCTCCATACAAAACAACCATGATATTCACACTGCATTATACCTAGGGATGATCTAACCCAGTCCAATTCATCATAGTTAGCCAAAGTCTGCTGCCAATTCTTTGTCAGCATTCAGACTTACTGAGGTCATGGTACTGAATTTGAGAATATATCTTGACTCCAGTTGCCTAAGGCTCAGGACCCAGTCACATCCTCTCATGTTAGGTTCTATCCTGTCCATGACTATCATCTGTAATTTAGAGACACAGCTTGCATTAAACTCCTTAAAGTGTCTCACCACAGGGTATTGTCTGTCATTGTGTGTTATTGTTCCTATGTTCTCCAGTACCATGTTTTTGGCCTTATGGATTGTGCTTCCTATATAGTACCTGTTGCAACTGCACTTTAGATTGTATATACAAAACTCAGAGTTGCAAGATAGATGTTTCTGTATGCTGAGTGGCCTGACACTCTCAGGAAATAAAATGTATTTAGTATTTGCACTATTCTCACATGCTTTGCAGCATGCGCATTCGAAAAACCCTTTTGGTAAATTGCTTATGCCCTGCTGTCTAATGGTAGTCATGTAAGTGCACAGTATGTCTATCAGGAATCTACACTTTCAGAAAGTTATACATGGTTGTATGGTCCGATATTTAGCTGGACTGTCGTCTGTACGCAGAATGTACCAGTTATTTCTGAATACCTGTCTTATTTTGGATGCTCTTCTATTGTAAGTTGTTATAAACCTAATAGTCATCACAATTAGGGTAAAGATTATAAACAACCCCACCATCTTGTATGACCCTAAAAAACAAAATGATTCCTACCTACCTACACCCTATGTCTAAAATCTGAGAGCATAGCAGTGATAACCCTTCTGCCTTTTCTGGTCTAAGAGAAGGACCCTTACCCCATACCTGTTTGTCTGAATGGCAATCCTCTCGATTGGTTGAAGAGTCAGCGCCAGGATTAGTGAAGCTGTCAATGGAATGGTGAATGTCAAAGGATGGTGTAGTATATAGGTGTTAGTTTAGTCATATTTCATATTTCTGTATTTTGTTAGTCATATTTCAGATTTCTGTATTTTGTGATTAAGTCTATAATGTATGTGTAGCACATATTGTACTTGATATGTTCTGCTCCCCCCCCCCGCACCAGCTCTTGGCTGATCTAGAATGTGTTGAATTCTGGCAGTTGAGAACTAGAGGGGCTGCCTGTAGGTGTGGCTGGAGTTTCTGTACCACTCTACTTGATGAATAAAGAAATACCTTCATCTTTCTCCTTGGAGACTTTCTTCTATCAACTTTAAGGATTCTACTACAGATGGTCATGACTGGAATGCCCTTTGTCCCCCTTAGGCTCATGCGGTGTTGTTATAAGAAATCCTGCAGTGTTCTAAGAACAGGCCAGAGGTGATAATGTTGCGTAGGCTCTCATTATTCTAATGAGACTACTGGATTTGAGCGGCAGAACGCCTGTGGTGTGGGGGACTGAGTCTAACCCACTACAGGTGACACCTGTTGGCCTAATCTGGGGTTTGCTCCGGCTAATTAGCAGTGCCTCATCTCTACCCAAGAGCAGGGATTGTTGGGGAGCCGAGCGCATGACACATTTGACTCCTCAGGGAATTTGTGGTCACTCAGATTGCATCCGTTTCTCTCAGTGACATTAATCTCACATATGCAAGGATAATCAGAGGCAGTATATGTTTCAATAAGGTTTTAATGAAGCACCTGCATCATAGATAATAAAGCATTTACTGCAATAACCAGGACGATGAAGCATGACAGGATTAAAATTGGGACAAGGAGAGTGAAGCATAAAAATAAAGCCACCATATTGCCACTTAAGTCATTAATATGATTTCTACCTAGGCTATATTAGAGCACAGCATGTTAAGCTCTAATTCTGTCCTTTAGGTTACCCGGGGAAGACATCATTCCCCATACCTGAGCAAAAGGCCTGAAGTCTGCATAAGCAGCTGTAGCGAAGCGTTCAGCATTCAGCATTCAGTTGTGGTCATCTGGCTGGAATCTCCCTCTAAACGTGTATGGGAAAGAGGAGTGTTTTTATAATAAAACACCTGGTGTTCTGAGAAAATGTCCCTACGTAAGGATGTGTATGTTTCTATGAATACCAGAGACAAAGCGTTACCACGTTTACTGGCAACCTATCTTACTGCAGCCTTGAGAGAAGCACAGAGTGAAAGAAATGTCTTGTTTAAGAACGCAGTGCTGGCCTAGGCAAAGAACAGATAGACAGAGAGAAATAAAACAAGACCACAAATGTGGCTATTGTTAAAATAATAAATGAAGCTGAATAAAATATATCTACGTTAAAGTGCACAGCGGCAGGCCTAGTGTGCTAAAATACCGTGCATGGAGCTATAACTAAAATGGCTACACAACAATAATATGTCTAGCAATTGAGGACTGACTCCTGACTATCATGAACCGAACATGACAGCCTTGAACACGGCACAAAGTGAAATGCCTGCAAAGGGCTGATAAAATGTGCAGCACAAACAACTATGGGGGTCATTACGACCTCGGCGGTCTTTTCGCAAGACCGCCGAGGTACCCCCGTGCTGAAGACCGCCAGTGGTGGCGGTCTTCCGCGCAGCGTATTATGACCGCTGGCAGCCCGCCGTCCTTTTTCGTACGGAAAACCACCAGCAGCCATACTGGCGGATGGCGGGAAAGTGGAGGTTGCTCAACCTCCACTGCCACGTCAACAGAACACCGCCCACTGAATCACGTCCCATGATGCGGTGTGGTGGTGTTCTGGTGACGGTGTTCTGGTGGCGGAGATGCCCCCATGGATCCCGTCCCCTCCCGGAGGATCAAGGGACAAGGTAAGTTGATCGTCCGTTAGGGAAGGGGGCGGGGGGGTGTTGTGTGTTGTGTGCGTGCATGGGGGTGTGCGTGTGAGAGTGTAGAGGGGGTGAGTGAGTGAGTGTATACCTGCGGGGGTGTTGTGTGTATGGGAAATATGTGCGGGTCAGACGGTGTGCATGTCTGTTTGTATGTGTGCGGGTATGTGTTGTCGGGTGTATGTGTGCATGTAGGGGTGTGTATATGTGCATGTTGGGGGGGTGTGAGTGTAGGGGTGTGTATATGTGCATGTTTGGGGTCGGGGTGGGGAGGGGTGTTGTGCCACCTTTGGGGGGTAGCAGGGGGGTGGGAGGTGTGGGGGGAGGGTTTGTGGGAGGTAGCGGGGGGTGGGGGAGACCCCTATCAGTGCCAGGGAAGGAATTCCCTGGCACTGATAGTGCCTACCGCCATGGATCTCATGGCGGTTCCCAACCACCGAGATCCATGGTGGTATGCAGGGTCCTGATACCGTCGGCGGTCTAGTGACGACCGCCGGGCTGGAGACCACAATCTCCAGCCCAGCGGTCTTCACCGCCATAGCGGTCGGAATGGTGAAGTGGCGGATGACCGCGCCATTTTTGCCGCAGGCCTGTTTGCAGCCTTACCGCCGTTTTACCACCGACCGCCAGGGTTGTAATGAGGGCCTATGTCTTTTCAGAAAAGAAGCAGCTGGATAAATATAAAAACGACCTAAAAGCTGGATGTGCTAAAAAATATTAAATTAACAAAAACATGTCAACGTGTAAAAGGCACATGCTATTGGCCTAATGGTAAAGTAAGGGTATTCAACCCAGGCACTAAGGAGGACCCACAACTCTTCTTGCACCTTGCAACCCCTGGCTCTGCCTTTGAGGCCGTTGGCCTCAAAGGTTGACCAAATGAAGGCAGAGAACAGAGGGGTGGCCCTGCATTCCATATTTCCTATCTATTTTTCATTATACTAATAGTGAATAATAATATGCTATTATTCACTATTAATGTAATACAAAATAGAGCACACTTAGCCGGAATGGGTCCTGTGGTAGCAGTTGTGGTAAGTAAAATGGTTCTAAACGTATGTTGTGTGCATGCTTGCAGGTCACAGTGTGTGGATGTGAGACAGCATGTGTATGTTTGAACATGTGTGTCTGTGTGTGTGAACATGTATGGTTGAGTGAAAGTGAGTGAGAGTCAATGACAGATAATGTGATGTGATCTTTGCAAGTTTGTTGCTGGCCCTCGCATACTGAAGACAACTATTGTTTTACAGAGACAGCCAGGGTAAAATACTCGTGCTGGAATATTTTAGGCAATTTTAGCATCACAAGCACCTGACTAAATACTGGCACTGCATACTGGGGTAATTATTGGCATAAAGGGCACCAATGGTAACCTACTAGTAGTAATATACTAGAGGTAATTCCTGGCATATAGGCCACCCATAGAAAAATACTGGCACACATAAGGACATTTTTTACATGTGGACACCTGTTGCAAAATGCTTGCACTAGCACTCTAGCACTCTAGAGGTAATTCTTATCATAAAGGTGGGCAACCTAGCATACGGGAGGGTGGAACCCATGATGAAATGCTGGCCCTGACATATTGAGGTAATTTTTGATGTAAGGGTTGCCTATGGTGTATGGATGGCATAAACTGCAGAATTCTGGCACCAGCATATTTTTGTAATTTTTGATATAACGGGGCACCCATGGCAAAACGCTGAGCCTAAGACAATAGAGGTATTTCTTTTTACATGTAGGAGCACTCACAGCAAATTCTGAAATAAAACGCAATCAACTGCTGGGGAATGCAGTTTTCATAGGCTTGGCACACCATGAAAGAATTTGAATATTTAACACCTTTCAACACCTATGGCATTTTTACAAGTGTATGTAAAAACTGAGCTATGCCCTATTTCACCCCACTCTTTTCAATTTTTTTCTTGGGGAGATACTGTAGAATTGATAGTGTTATGAAATGTTTGAGTAACAGCAAAACAAGGAGAGAAGCTAGAGGTAACTTGTTGGAGAAATAAAGATTGGATTGAAACTTCTCCAGGATTGGTGCATCGGGAACAGATAGGGAAATATCTCGACCCCTGGATGAGAAGAACTACAAGAAATAATAACCCTGCAACCCAGCTCTTTGCAGAGGGTAAGTGTTTTACTTTCATCTACAAACCTGGTATGCTTGAGAAAAGAAAAAACTGTTTCCCTAAAGCCAAGCGTGGTTACTACAGAGAAATGATGGAGGACCAGCAAGTCCCCAGAAGACTTAGAGGATTTCAAAGCGGCCACCAAATCCCACCACCACCTAATCAGAGTCACCAGGAAAGCAGCCTTGCAGAACCGCATCAGCGCCACCGCTCACAACAACAAAGAGCTTTTTGCCGTGGTCAAAGAGTTTGCCAACCCCCAATCAGAAACAGCAAGCATACCTCCACCTCAAGAGCTTTGCAACAGTCTTGCCAACTTCTTCCACAGGAAAATCAAAGACATATGACAGCTTTGGTTCCCAAGACCCTCTGAGCCCCCCAACAATCCTCCATATCCATCCCATCGAACCACCACAGACCTTACACCGCTGGACCACCCTCACCACAGACGAGACTGGCACCATCATGAGCAGCATCCACTCCAGAGCCCCTACGGACTCCTGTCCTCACCACGGTCAACTCATCCATTTAAACTGAGCTCCGTCGCAAACATATCTCCAATCACCTAAGTGACCTCTACTGGCTCCGAATCGAGAAGAGAATTAACTTCAAGCTCCTTGTCAATGCTTACCAGGCCCTCCATGACCTAGTACCCACCTATCTCAACCACTGCATCACCTTCTACTCCCCGACCGGACCTCTCCGCTCCACTTAACAAGCACTAGCAACAATAACCTGCATACGGAAGACCTCGGCTGGTGGGAGATTCTTCGCCTACCTCACGGAAAAGAGTTGTAACACCCTGCCCCCTTAGCCTCAGGCAGTCACCATTGCTAACTCAATTCAGGAAGGACCTTAAAACCTGGCTCTTCAACTGAAGCTTAGAGGACTAACCCCCCCTAGCACCTTGAGACCCTTACGGGTGAGTAGGTGCGCCTTATAACCCCTAATTTGATTTGATTTTGACTGATTAATTGATGCTAATTACTGGTATTTAAAAAACCATCATGCCATAGACCACTTAGTATGATAAAACAATGCTACTTATCTGCACTTATCCTCTGTAGAAGAAGGAGAAAGATTACTATTCAATGACAGGTGATGTGGGTGTTAGCAACTATAAAGCAAACAACATCGTCAAAATCTTTGCAGATTGTTTAAAAAAGAGGAGAGTTAAAATCGTATCAGCATGGGTGCACAATGTGAATCCCTCCACTGGCGCCAGTGAAGCCTCTTCAAGCTTCAAGCTGACTGCCCACAAGCTGCCACGTTAATTTAGTGTAGCACACCAGGAACATGCACGTACTGCTGAATCCGCAAAGCCTGATTGAGCAGACTCACCGCGAGCTGCTACAACAGCTTCCTCTCATGTGTCATGCCAGAAACATGTGTGTCAATTGTCAGAGATCTTCGTGGTGCTGCTGATCCCCTAAAAGCGATGAAAGCATATTGAAGAACAGAAGGAGCATTGCTCCGTATATTGCAGCACAACCTCATGAAATGTTAAAGGAAAGTTCCTTACCTATGGAAGAGCACCACAAGTGAAAAGCTCATCTCCACTGAAAAAAGATTGCACTCACAAGTCAGATTCGACATGGAATATTTTTTTTGTACAAGCTTGCTGTGGTAATTTTTTTTTGGTCAGTTGTATTGATTTTTTATTTAAGTTAGTTACTTTTACATTTCTTTCCAGGTGCGGAAATATGGCTGAGCAAGGTGTGGCCCCCTGCCACATTTCTAGCAACTCCTGGTGACCCATCAATACTTTGCAAACAATGGAAAAACATTTTCTTCTCTTACATATTGGCGATTGGTGAGAACAAATATGGTCCAGTACTGAAGCAAGCCATCTTGCTTCTTCATTTAGGTATTGAAGGGCAAAGATTATATGAAGACCTGCCTGAAATTTCATTAGGGATGAAAGACAACAACCCAATAATGTATATGAAATGTCATTACAGATGTGAGACGCAAATTTTACCATGAAAGTGAATGTACTTTTAGAGCAACATAACTTATTTTCCCCGGTACAGATGTTAGACAAAGATATTGCAACATATGTGGCTGCATTAAGGGGTCACACTTTGTTCTGCCAATTGGGGGATGGATTTGTGTGATTCTCTCATAGGAGATCAAATTGTAAGATGTACAAATAAAAAAAGAGAGAAGGAAAACCCGTTAACCAAAGATCCCACACTTGAGGAGGCTATTCAAACTGCAAAACAGAACATACAGAAATTGGGTTAAAGGAAATGGATACATCTGGTAAGAACAATGTAACAAAATTGTCAAAGGAACATCAAGGGTCTAAGGTATTGGAAACAGAGTGACCTGTGGAAAAATGTAGGAAAGTTACATTCAATGAGAAAGTACAGACCCAAGAAACAACCTCTAGAGCTATAAAGTACCATTGTTGTAGGGCACCTGGTCACATTCGATCCAGCACTATGTATGCAGCAAGGAATGCCGTATGTCACAACTGTGGAAAAGGGGGACATTCTGTTAGTGTACAGAAAAAAAAAATTATCCAAGGCAAGGGAAGTCGATGATGTGTGTGAAAATATACATGAAATGGTGTTCACCATAAAGGAACTTATCAATAAAGAACAGACAGTGAACACATTTTCTCTAGGGAAGAGAGAAAAAAAGAGCACAGATAAATTAGAGAAACCTCACTGGAATATGAGTCTGGACAATCAATTAATAAGGATGATAGCAGAGTCTGGAAGTTCTGCACCCTATTATCCAAAGACACCTATTACCAGAAAGGAGCAACTGAAGATACTAAATGGAGTGCGTCAGACATTAAAGCTGTTGGATAAGGAGGAAAGAGAATCTAAATCATAGGAATGAAATGGATGATAATTGAGTTTGAAGGAAAAGCGGTATATGGTCGGTATATATAACGAACTAAAGTCCGGACGTATTGGTTTGGTGTCACGAGAAGGGCTTAAAGATTGTCCTAAATCTCCATGCTGATAAACCTGTATTGGCTGCTGAGATTCAGGAGTTTGAAATAAGGGACATGAATCATATGAGGAGAGAGTAATGGAGAAGTATCCAGAGGTATTCACAGAGGAAAACTGAAAGGCTTCTCTCACAGAATAATTATGAAGAAGTATGCAACTCAATTGTTCATAGAGTTAGAAAAGTCCCACACCTAATGAGAGAACTTTTGCAAAAGGAATTGGATAAATGCTTAGAAAAAAGATTATAAAACTTATTGAATCATCTGAATAGTTGGGGCCAGTGACGGTAGAACCAAAAGAAGGGGGAAATATTTGGTTTACATAGACTTGCGCTATTTGAGCAAAAGCATATGGGTAGATAGGCAAACCTTGCCAAATATCTCTGAAATGTTGACAGCTATGGGGCATGGAGTAGTGTTCAGTGTGATTGACATGTCAGATGCCTATCACCAGATTGACTTGCATGAATATTCCATGCATCTCACATCACTCGTAACACAATTGCGGGCTTACCAACATCGAAGGATGTCTTTTTTGGCTTTGCATTGGCCTCAGTGGTGTTTCAAAGAATGATGAAACAGGTATTTGAGGGGCCTAAAGATTTTTCAGGATGATGTCCCTATTGGGGGAAAGAGTGAGAGGGAGGATGACCAGTTAATAGAGAAAGCACTAGAGTGATTAGGAAGGTATGGCCTGACAATAAAAAAAAAGGAGAAGTGCCAATTAAAGAAGATTCAGGTTACGTATTTGGGGCATGAAAGATACAAGGACGGCATCTAACCTAAGAAACGTATAGAAACAGTGGTTAAAGAGGCACCTAGACCTGAAATCAAGGATCCAATAAAATAATTATTAGGGCTAGCGGAATATTGTCTTTAATTTGTGGCTAACTGTACTGAACTCGCAGAACCTCTGAGACCATTAATGAAAAACAATGCTATTTTTAAATGGAATGGAGAATGTAAGAAAGCTTTCAAGAGTGTGAAAGAGGGAATTTTAAGGGTTCCGACATTTGGACATTTTGATGTGACTGCTAAAAACTACATAACAACAGATGCGAGCAATCGGGAGTTGGAGCAGTGTTGACACAAGTGAAGGATAGACAAGAACCTGTGGAAAGGTTTTCAGTTAGGCGTGTTAAGAAAGCAGAGACCTAGGGCCAGATGTAGCAAGGCATTAGCGCCTCGCAAACGGCGAAAAACGCCGTTTGCGAGGCGCTAATGCCTGTGCGCGATGCAGAAACACATTTTGCGAGTCGGAACCGACTCGCAAAATGTGTTTCCGACTTGCAAATAGGAAGGGGTGTTCCCTTCCTATTTGCAACTCGCACCGCGATGTAAGTTGATTTGTGACCGCAAAAGCGGTCACAAATCAACTCGCAGTTACCATCCACTTGAAGTGGATGGTAACTCATTCGCAAACGGGAAGGGGTCCCCATGGGACCCCTTCCCCTTTGTGAATGATCACAAAAATAATTTTTCAGAGCAGGCAGTGGTCCAATGGACCACTACCTGCCCTGAAAAATACCGAAACAAAAGGTTTCGGTTTATTTTTCAAAGTGCAGCTCGTTTTCCTTTAAGGAAAACGGGTTGCACTTTGAAAAAAAAAACCTGCTTTATTGAAAAGCAGTCGCAAACATGGAGGTCTGCTGACGACAGCAGGCCTCCATGTTTGCGAGTGCCCATAGTCGGTATGGGGCCGCAATTTGCGACCCACCTCATTAATGAGGTGGGTCATTGCGACCCCATACCGACTCGCAGAAGGTGTCTGAGACACCTTTCTGCATGTGGTTTTGCGAGTTGCAATTTGCGAGTCTCTATGACTCGCAAATTGCAACTCGCAAAACCATACTTACCTACATCTGGCCCCTAATATTTTGTGATTGAGAGAGAAGCACTAGCATGTTGTTAAGACATCAAACGTATCAAATATTTTGTATGGGGATTGCTCTACAAGATTAGGACCAACCACAAACCATTAATACACTTGTTCAAGGGAAGAAAGGGATTAGAACGAAATGTATCAGCCAGAGTATCCCGGTGGATGCTGTCGGTACTGGAATATAATTATTTTTGAAGTTAGTATTGAAGTAATTATGATGTCAGTATTTGAATATAATTGTGAAGTAAGTGAAAGGTTTAGGGAATGTCATGGCAGATTGTCTATCAAGGCTACCTGAAAAAGAACAGGATTTGGAAGTAGATGTGCAAGAGGTGCTGAATGGTCATGAAGAAGTGGCTCTGAAGAAAGAAGAATAGAGGTTGCCATGGAGAAGGATTTTTCACTGAGAAAGTTAAAAGAATGTGTAAGACAAGGCTGTGGAAATAATAAGGGTCAAAGTAAGGAAATGAGTGCAGTAAAGGATGAATTGAGTGTGAGTGAAGAGAAAGTGATGAGGAGAAGTCAAATAATTCCACCTAGAAGCCTTAAGAAAAGGGCAATCCAGATAGCACACAAAGGACACCCAGCTCATAAAATGACAAGAAGAAGAGTAAGACAATCTTTCCGGAGGTCCAAAATGGAAGAGGCTGTTGAGGATGTGGCAGTAGATCATTAGAGAATAGTGACAAAACCAATATTGTGAGACAACCTCCCTTAGGCTGCGTGGAGTTGTCAAACAGGCCATGGGAAAGGGTAGCCACAGATTTCTTAGGTCCAACAGCCTGATTAGATTCCAGGGACCAGTAAATGATCATTTTAATTGATTACCGCATCAAGTGGTTTGTAATAAGAACCATTGACCATATTGATACTGGGAATGTAATTAAATTCTTAGAAGAGGTATTCATGGAAGAAGGAGTGTTGGAAGTGGCCCTTTCTGCAGGGTTACCCCCAAACTTTTTGCTTTTCTCCTCCTATTTTTCTGACTCTCTTTGCGTTGTCTTTAGGACTCTGGGCACTTTACCACTGCTAATCAGTGCTAAAGTCCATGTGCTCTCTCCATTAAAAGTTGGTATGATTGACTTTAATTGATCTGTAAGTCCTTTGTAAAGTGGTATACCATAGGGCCACGGTCTGTAAATTAAATGCTACTAGTGGGCCTGCAGCCCTAATTGTGTCACCCACAGAAGTAGCCTTTCAAACCTGTCTCAGGCCTGCCACTGCAGCACCTGTGTGTGCAGGTTACTACCACCTTGACTTGGCATTTCAAACTACTTGCCAGAGCCTAAACCCCCTTTTACTACACCTAAGTCACTCCTAAGGTAGGCCCTAGGTCACCCTATGGGTAGGGTGCTGTGTATGTAAAAGGTAGGACATGAATGTTTATGTTTTACATTTCCTAGTAGTGACGAACAGCCTATTTTGTTTTACACTACCTTGAGGGCTGCTCCTCCCATAGGTTAGAACTGGGAATACCCTTATATAATTTTAAATGGTAACTTCTGATCTGAAAGGAGTAGCGTGGGCATGTCTGGTATACTTGGAATGGTAGTGAGAATTCCTGCTTACTGGTGTTGTTGGATTTTACATTACTATTTTAGAAATGCCACTTTTAGAAAGTGGGCATTTCTCTGTGCTTATGACTCGAGTGCTTTGCAGCCTGACTCTAATCCACATCTAGGGCAGAGTGACAGATACACCTTGTGCATTTCTTCCAGACAGCCCCAACAAATGAGGGGCTGGTTGTGACAGGAGAGGCATCTGCATTCATCTAAATACTGACAGTCTTCCTGGGCTGGGAGAAAGGGAGGTGGGGCGCATATACATTTCTATAGGCTGTGTTCTGCCCCACATAAAGGGCTGATTTACCCCCTACTCATGTCTGGAGCTGGGGCTGGATTGAAAGAGGTTGTGTTACACTTGAAAGGGTTCCTTTGAGATCATCTGTTGAACAAAGACATTTTTGAATATAAGTACAGAGGCTCTGACCCAAAGTTTTTATAACTCTACTGTGGCAAGGACACCCTGTCAGGAAGAAGGACTGCTGTGCTGCCTGGATGCACTGCCACTCTGCACTGCATTGCTGTGTTGGCCTACTGCTGCTGTGTGCTGACTTGTAGGATGGACTGCCACCTTGCCGATGCTCTGTTGTGTTGGCCTGCTGCCTACTACACCTATTCTGCAGGAGAAGGACTGGGCTCTTCTTTCTGTCCCTGCCCTAACAGTCTCCAAGGGCTTGCTGGCTTGCCCCCGGTTCTGGTGCAAGGTCTCCGGGATATTAAAGACCTTGTCTACTCATTGAACTCACTCGGTACACCTTCGGCTACCAGAGAACAACTGCCTTGTCAGTCTCCAGTGCGAGTGAGCTGGGGGAGAAAACTATAAGTTTTAACCTCCCCCGGGGTCACTGAAGTTACAGGTCCCAGCCCCACCTGTCTCAGCGAGGGTCACGCAGTGGCACGACTGCCATTCTTCAAGTGGGTCCCCCACGCACACAGCTGCCAACTCGGAGGACCCTGATTCCCTGCTCACCGTTCCCTGCTCACCTGCCTTGTGAGGACCATGCCGGAGGCCGATATATGGTGGTCCAGGTACCAGTCTGTGTTCTCAATATCCTGATACAATGACGCATATCGTTTTAACTCTTGTGTATCCATGATAACGAGTACCATTTCAGGAACTACATAGCATACACAGTACAGAGACATGGGGATTCATGTTTTTAGTGCTGCTTTGTGTGCATTGATGTTATACTGTATGTATTGGTGATACCTACTTTGTCAGGATAATGAGGTCTATTTTAGTAATTGCGTATTATACACAATATTTATGATTTATTCTATTTTGGGTCTATGATGTAAATAATACAAGAAACCTATTGGTATATATAATCCTGTATGAAGTCTATTTTTGTAGTGTATTTATTGTATCATTGATGTGAGTGTGTTGCACAAAAGCTCTACACATTGCCTATGGGGATGAGCCGGACTGCTCCGCACCAAACTACCAGGGGATGAGCATAGGTTATCTTTGGTGTGTAACTTACTTGTCCTGACTGGGGAACATCTTGAACAACTAGGTATAAACCACTACTTGCCTGAACCACTACTGCTAAACAACTAAAACGTATCTACAACTAAGTACTGAACAACTACTGTCCAAACAACAATTGTGCCTGAATAACAATTGCCTGAACAACTAATTTTAAGGTAAGGTTTTCTTTTTGGTTTTTATGGTTTATTAGTTATTTAGAATATATATATATATATTAGTTGTTCAGGCAATTGTTATTCAGGCACAATTGTTGTTCAGACAGTAGTTGTTCAGTACTTAGTTGTAGAGACGTTTTAGTTGTTTAGCAGTAGTGGTTTAAGCTATAGTTGTTTAGGACCTAGTTGTTCTGTCACATATTCGTCCTGACTAGAGTGGTGGGTTGTGCCTGGCTTAGGTGCATACTGAAGCAACCAGAAACCCCATTTCTAACAAGGTGCTCCCTAGACATTGGAGTCTGATAATGGAGTGCTGTTTATTTCCAGGAGTATGACTGAATTTTTAACAAAAACAGAAAATGTGCATGAAAGAGTGGGCTTGTTCAGACCTTGAGCCAATGGATTAGTTAAAAGAATGTACTGATTATTAATAATGAAGAATATTCGGTTATCTTTGGCTAATGGATGGACAGATTTGTTAACTAAATTAACTTGGGCATACATAATAACACCACACTCAATGAAAGCAGTATCGCCTTCTACATCTCTTAAGGGTAGAGAACCATATAGGAGAGAAATGTCCGCATAGTTGAAACCTAAAGAACGTACGTCGGTCGATGGCAGTGCAATAAAAGATATTGTTGCTGCAAAGCAGCGATAAACCAAGAAATATCATGATGCCAGGAAAGGTACTAAGAAAGTGGATCTGGAAGTAGGTGACTGGGTTGTGACATGGAAGGGAGATGTGGCCAGAAAGGAATATAGCAAATTTTCACAACAGTTTAAAGTGAGGAGTGTGAAACAGAGTGCTGTGGTTCTGGAAGATGGATCTGTACAGAGTTTGAGATACGTGCGCAATCTCACAAGCCTTCTAAGTAATGCTGTGGGTGACACATAAAATGTGGTGACATCAGAGAAGTGTATTATAGGAAATGTATGTGTACCATTGTCACTTATATTATTCCTTTATTCTTTGTTATGTTCTAGAAGTTTAGAAATTATTATTTTTCCTTTTATTAGATATGTAAACTATGGTCCCATTACATAAGGTGGAAGATAGGTAAAGGTGATAAAATGCAAAAAAATGCAGCATGGAACTTAGAGTTAGGAAAAGAATGCAGTGTTATGAAATGTGTGCGTACCAGCAGAACAAGGGGAGAGAAGCTGGAGGTAATTTATTGGAGAATTTAAGATTGGATTGAAACTACTCCAGGACTGGTGCATCTTTATTGATGCCACCGAAAAGAGGTCTGGTTTACTCGCTTCTCTCACTCACTGCAATTCAGGGCAAGTATTATTAATCCCCAGAACATTCAACGATCAAGTCAGCACCATAAAATAGGTGGTATCTAAAATAGACATTTGCATGTGTTATATTGCTTGTTGTACTAATCTTGCAATTATGGAACTTCAGCAATCAGTTGTAATGTTCGGGCCATGTGACATGACGCCCTGGAGCAAAATGAGGGTCAATGGTCATATGATTTCACTTCCTTGTGCTAAATAAGGTCAAAGGGTAGGTGCTGTCACTTCCGCTACCCCTGGCATTTTGGATAATCCACGCCCATATATATAGACTTTGATTTTATGAAGGACCCATGAAGGGTATGGTTCCCCCCACTACCATTCGACTCTGAAAAGCACCCCGGAAGCGAAAAGAGAACTCAGGTCACAGTTCAAAGGTCCCCAGTGGAACTAAAGCAGCCGAGTAGTGGCTCAGCTCCAGTTCAGGCCTCACACCTTGCAGCAAATAAACCTGTTGTTCCTGTCTGACTACCCCCCACCCTCCCAGCTAGCTACCCCTTAGTTACAGATAGTTACTGTACACATTCAAGCGTGTCGTCAACACTGAGTCTATATATGAAGGTCCGCAGAAGGATGTATGCAGACTCCGGGCACCTGAGGGACCATGAAGGCATTTTACGTCACGCTCGTGGCTGCGGCCCTGTGTCTGGGGCTAGGTAAGTCTCCCTCTGCACCACACAGCTGCAGTTGTCAAAATGGTACATATTATTGTTCTTTTGTGCCATCTTTTGTGAATTAAATGGAATTCATTTATTTCAGCATTTATTGCAGCGCCCATATGTCACCTTTTTGGTACTTCTAAGCCATTTAAAGCTCGTAGAGAACACGGGGATGGTAGTATATGTGGCGCGTGACTTGAATATATTCCTAGGCGCCTGTTTAAAGATTATAACAATTACCCTGGCAGTGGCGGGAGAGTCAGGCTTGCTGAGTGGCAGCTCATCTTTCATTTTTGTAAAACAGACAGAAAGTGAAGTGCATGTAATATTCCTCTTCTACTTGTCTGTGGGCTGACTCCACAGCATCATTTGACTGTCCATCAATTTTGTAATGTAAAACACTAACTTCCCCACATGAACTAAATTCCATGCACCATCCATGACACTTTTATTCCTTTTTTTTCATCTTACCACTTCTTGTCACAACCCTTCAATACCATAATGATATTTGAAAAGCAACAAAATTACTCCGCTCCCAACAGGTGACCGTGTTTGAGGTTAGAAGAGAGAAAAAATACATAGAAAAGAAAAGGAGAATTTAGTATCAAACCACGATGGTGGATAAAAAGATAATGGGTCTGAAGGGATGATGTACTTTAGAGATTTAGGACTAATCCAGCAAAGTGCGTGAGCTCTCCCATGGGCAGCTCGTAAATTTAGGGAGTGAATCTAGTACTCTACTATACTATAGTACTATAAAGTGGACTGAATTTAGGGCAAATAGTTAGGCAAACTGGTTCAAACAGACAAACCAATCTGTTCAGTGAGTACCATATCAGGCAGGTGGGGAAGAGGGAACAGGATTAGGGTCGACATAGAAAACAGCACTGGGCAAGTGCCTTAGGTAGGTAGGTCAGAAGCACTCAACTTCCTTTAAAGTAAGAAATTCATGAATGCTACAATAACCACTTTACAGTATTTAAAAGTACCCAAAAGCAGATATACTTACCGCCATTAGCCCTGAAGGCAACATGTCTCAGGTGGAAGCTGGAGACTGGCTTCTTTTGGTAAGGGCGCAAAAACAACTGGAGAGAGTTCAGAATAAGGAGTTACAGAAGGACCCTAAAGGAGCCCCGAAACAACAAACAAAGTGTTCACAAAGGAAGGAGGATGGGTGTGCAAACTAGATGGTAGCAGTGCTTAATTTGTGCTTGTTGTTTCCGGTGCTGAGCACCAGCACTTGTTTTTGAGGGCCGGCGCTTATTCTTCTGCCTCAAGCATTTGCTGCGAGCAAAAGACACACATGGGAAAGACGGAGGAAGGCAAAAAGGAAAAAGTGTCACAATGGGAGAAAGTAGAAAACTGCTAGAGTTAGCTGAATGGGCAGGGAGCGGCTGTAAATGGATTGGAGAGGCCCGAGATGGCTTCAGGATTACGTTGCCTCAGTATTTCGTGCTCGCACATTTAAATATTTAAATATAGCAGCCGTATGCTTCAGAGGAGGGCTTTGGGTACCGGCACGTTATTATTTACAAATTAAGCACTGGATGGTAGTGTATGAACGGATCAACTGCAGATGTTACTGGATGTAGGTTAGAAAGCAGTGTTGGCTCATATTTTCAGGACCCTTTTTAACCTGGAAGGATAATCAACACAGAAGTCAAAAACAGACATCTTGGATTGGGAAATCAGTCGTTAACGAAAAAGAGGTCATACAAGGAAGGTGACTATTGTGAAACAGCCAAAAAGCTAACAATGCACAAGACAGGAAGTGTGGTGGGCAAAACCCTTCATCGCTGTTGTGGTGAGAATTCCCACCATCCCCCTAACAACTGGTAAGTGGTGACCTCTAATACCCTGCAGTGAAGCTGTTGAAGCATGCTGTACCTTTCTGCCATCCCTGGAGTCCCCTCAAACCCCGAGGTAAGTCCTGACAAGTACACCTACGTACTAAGAATTGACAAGAGACTTCAGATGAACGTGACATCCCTTGCGCTCCCAAGAGACTTGCCAGATGATTATGAATTTTATTCACTTGTGCCTGTGTCAAGACTAGTAACAATGAAAGGTGAATGCCTGTGTAATACTGAACCAAACTGTGAAGCTACCCAACACCCCTTTCAGCTTCATATCTAAGACACTTGGTTTCTCAATAGGGTTAACGCTAGGGCTGCTAAAATGCGCTCTTCACCAGCAGCCTGTTAAATCCCCACTTAAACCCAGCCCGGCTCAAGCAGTCAACCAAAGAGCCAGGGACATGCATGATGCTACAAAAGATGAGAGGGTGGAACCATGACAAAACCTTTTCGACACAGATACCTACTTAAGAGAATTGATTAACTCCATTTGGGAATGTAACCATATCCTCCAGTCAGTGCCTTGCAAAATGGCCACGGTTGCCTAATGCGAGCAAGGAAGATGGGACCATTCATCTTGGCTAAGCAGTAACAATTGTGGTCAAGTAGATCTCCATACACCCTTGAACTTGCAGCTGTACACCACAGAACAGAAAGGTTAAAAGACGTTGCTAGGATGCAACTAGAGTGATTTATACTTGCGCAAGGCAAGGTCATGTAGATAGCTATGCGTGTGCCTGGAAAGCAGGGTCTGGTTGGTTGAGTGACTCATGTTTATGTGAGAGCTGGGCTGGACGAGGATAATTAGCTTTTGAAAAGTAAAGAGAGACGTAACGTCAGGTATTAACAACGGGGCATGACAAACTCATGTAAGAGATTTTCATCAGCAGAAAGTAGTTTGAGGTCATTCTCATTGGTCCAGAAAAATTTGAGTCAAAGGGTATGATACCAGATTATCAAGGATAGAGTAGCATCTGACATAAATATTATGTCTTAAATATAATTCACAAAATATCACCCTATTGGAGTTAGAAATAGAACATCTACATCTAATGGATTGATATTTTTGTAAACAATATTTAGGACAAGATGCACGGTGAGAAGATGTATGCAAAAACAAATAATTCACAAAAATAAGAGTATTTTTGGCCACAGGCAAAAATAAAGTCCTGAGCAGCGAGCTTGCATGCAGTTGAAGAAACTAATGTTGAATATTTTATACAACGTTCATGTCAACTCAATTATCATTTAATTGAACATATTGATAACCATACGAATATCTGTATATCATTTCCATTTTTCCCTTTGTGGATTCCATAGAGTGGGCCAGTGGTTCAGTGGTGGTCTCCATGGCATTCCCCTTCCATCCCCACTCTTCTGTCCCACCTGACATTGCTCTCTGACGTCACAAATTTTGACATTTCCATCTTGATCTGCATTTTAACCGCTCTCCTGGGTTTCCCATCCCCATCTGTCATACTACCACCCACGTCCCCATCCCATCCTGTTGCCTTATTTTCTTCATCACTGCTGTGTTCTATTTCACCCCAATTAATCCACCAGTTGGTACTTGTTGGACCTGGCTTTTTGACAGGGACATCCCCAAACTTTTTGCCTCCTTCCTCCTATTTTTTCTGACCTGTTGTTGTTGGCTTTTGACCTCTGGGCACTTTACCACTGCTAACCAGTGCTAAAGTGCATATGCTCTCTGGGTAAATTGTACTACTGATTGGTTTATCCATGATTGACTATTTAATTTACTTGTAAGTCCCTGGTAGAGTGCACTACATGTGCCTAGGGCAGGTAGATTAAATGCTACTAGTGGGCCTGCAGCACTGGTTGTGCCACCCACCTCAGTAGCCCCTTAACCCTGTCTCAGGCCTGCCACTGCAAGGCCTGTGTGTGCAGTTTCACTGCCACTTCGACTTAGCATTTAAAAGTACTTGCCAAGCCTAGAACTCCCCTTTTACTACACATAAGTCATCCCTAATGTGTGCCCTAGGTAACCCCTAGAGCAGGGTGCTGTGTAGGTAAAAGGCAGGACCTGTACCTGTGTAGTTATATGTCCTGGTAGTGTGAAACTCCTAAATTAGTTTTTACACTACTGTGAGGCCTGCTCCATTCATAGGCTAACATTGGGGCTGCCCTCATACACTGTTGAAGTGGCAGCTGCTGATCTGAAAGGAGCAGGAAGGTCATATTTAGTATGCCAGAATGGTAATACAAAATCCTGCTGACTGGTGAAGTCGGATTTAATATTACTATTCTAGAAATGCCACTTTTAGAAAGTGAGCATTTCTTTGCACTAAAATCTTGTTGTGCCCTTCAATCCACGTCTGGCTAGGTTTAGTTGACAGCTCCTTGTGCATTCACTCAGACACACCCCAAACACAGGGTACTCAGCCTCACTTGCATACATCTGCATCTTGAATGGGTCTTCCTGGGCTGGGAGGGTGGAGGGCCTGCCCTCACACAAAGGACTGCCACACCCCCTACTGGGACTCTGGCAGACAGGATTGAGCTGAAAGGGAACTTGGTGCATTTCTTAGAGACTCTTTGAAGTCACCCCCACTTCAAAGGCACAACTTAGTATAAAACAGGGCCTCTGCCCTACCTCATCAGACACTTGCTGGAGAAGAAACCTGAACCAGAAACTACATCCTGCCAAGAAGAACTGCCTGGCTGCTAAAAGGACTCACCTGTCTGCTTTCTACAAAGGACTGCTGCCTTGCTGTTGCCCTGCTGCCTGGCTAAACTCTTGTCTGGCTGTGAAAGTGCTCTCCAAGGGCTTGGATAGAGCTTGCCTCCTGTTCCTTGAAGTCTCAGGGCCAAAAAGACTTCTCTCTTTTACATGGACGCTCCGTGCACCGAAAATTTTGACGCACAGCTTGTTCGGCGGCGAGAAAGACGCCGCACCCCGACGCTGATTGACGCGACGCTCTTGGGACGATCGAAAATCCGACGCACGGCCTCGCAAGGACAACGCCGCCCGACCTCTAGAGGAGAAATCGACGCGACGCCTGCCGTGAGATCGTAATTTCAACGCGCAGCCCCGCAGATCGACATCCGGAGGAGAAATCGACGCGACGCCTGCCGTGAGATCGTAATTTCAACGCGCAGCCCCGCAGATCGACGCGCAGCCGGAGAACAAGCAGGAAAATCCACGCACAGACCCGGGACATCTGGTAATCCCCGCGATCCACAGAAAGAGACAGTCCGCGCGCCGGAAAACGACGCCGGCCTCCCCGCGTGGAAAATAACGACGCAAGTCCGTGTGTGCTGGGGAGAAATCGACGCACACACCCTTTTTCCGCGCACCTCTTCTCTTGTGGCCCTCTGAGGAGATTTTTCCACGCTAAACCAGGTACTTGTGCTTGAAAGAGACTTTGTTAATATTCTAAAGACTTAAGACACTTTATATCACTTTTCAGTGATATCTTTACAAATTCGTATTGCAACTTTGATCGTTTTGACCTGAAGATACCCAGATAAATATTATATATTTTTCTAAATACTGTGTGGTGTATTTTTGGGGTGTTATGCTATGGTGTTGTATGATTTATTGCACAAATGCTTTACACATTGCCTTCTAAGTTAAGCCTGACTGCTCGTGCCAAGCTACCGGAGGGTGAGCACAGGCTGATTTTGGATTGTGTGTGACTTACCCTGACTAGAGTGAGGGTTCTTGCTTGGACAGAGGGCAACCTGATGCCAACCAAAAACCCCATTTCTAACATTGGTGATCAGCGGTGAGGATAGGACTTGTGTTTGTGCAGTGACATACAGTAGCTAAGTATTTCACTACCTACCCACAGTTGAAGGTCAACTTGATTTTTCATATTTTTTGGCTCTTGGTTCTCTGATGTCCTCCTGGATACTACTGATATTTTGGACTTTGGATTTTGGTTTTTGCTGATAAGATCTTATCAAAATGGGATTGTGTACCTACTCATTCTTTGTTCGTACGGACCACCTCACTAAGGCTGACCTAAGGAAGCTTTGCAGAAAATGGGGCCTTCCTGTAGCAAGGAGATCTACTAAGGCGGAGATGCTCCATCACTACATAGTCTGGGGGGAGGAAAGATGGGCAGAGAGAGAGGCAGCAAGAAACCAAATGACTAAGTACCCCTCAGATGAGGAGGAGGACTACTCACATGAGGAGGAAGACTGCTCACATGAGGAGGAAGACTACTCAGATGAGGAAAGAGAACCAGTGGGAGATGAATGGCTCCTAGCTCTAGAGCGGTGTCTAGAAGAGCTAGATGAGCAGCTTGAAAGGGCTGAGGCAGCAAGTCTCTTAGCCCTGGAAGAAGAAAAGATTGCAGCTCAAGAGCTGAGCTGTAAAGAGCTGAAACTGGAGGCCGGAAGGGCTGAGTCCAGTTCAGATGGTGGCAGCAAAAATCTTGCATCCAGTACTGCTGAAGAAGGGCACAAGCCCAGAGATGTGGTGCCCAACTTGATGAAGGGAGTTGACACACCCCAGGCGGTTCAAGGGTATGAGGTAGTTCCCGTTATGCACAGAGTCCCTGAGAAGGATTGGGGAACTGGCACAGGGAGTCATATTCCTACTGGGGGGAGGGACACTTTACTGACTCTAGCAGAGAGTGACAGAGAAAAGGGTTCCCCCCTGGTGGACGTCCTGGATATAGAGTGTAGAGACATCCCAGAAGAGTTTGGGTTGAGTGTCAGGGACAGACAGATACTGTCTCACCAGTCTCAGGAGGGTGAAGTAGAGTGCTTTTCCAAGGTTGAGTTACTGGTTGGTTGGGTGAAGGGTACTGTGGTTAATACATGTGAAGGGCAGAGTGATGTAATTGCTGGAGAGCATATGTCTGGTCCTTATATTCCAGAGCTACGCCAACACCAGGTGGAGTGTGAGTTCTCTGACCCCAGGGAACTTACAATGGAGGCAGACTTCTGGGTGAGTACCAGAGAGTCTGAAGAGGCATTTGGGGGTGCTTCTGAAGGGAGTGGTCTAGGTGGTTCCCAACCGAGTGTGGTGGGAAAGGATTGTAGTGTCCCAGGTAGGTCCCAGGTCCTAGAGGGTTCCATGAGGGAACACCAGGAGGGAAGCCTAGCCTGTACCGTAGGGCCACCTTTTGAGGGAAGCCCCGCAGTGTCAGAAGAACTTGGGGGGGTGACTGTAGCCAGCATCCCAACAGTTCTGGTGTCTGGCAGTACCCCTCATAGTGAGGGGGTGCAGAAGTCCAGACATAGGGTTGAGAGGGGGTTGCAGACCCCAGTGGAGGACCTTGAGAGTCAGGGGACAGCTCTGAGAGCAGAGCCCCCCAGGAATGACCCAGGTGAAACCGTTTCTGGTTTGGGGGAAACCCAGACTCTGCCGGATGGGCAGAGGTCGGGAGACCTGCGCCAACCAGACTCTTGTGTGGCCCTTGGGGACGGTGTGTCCCTTGTGGGGGGTGAGAGTGCCCCCCAGGAAGTCCTGGCATGCCAGGCAAAGATTCAACCTCAGGGTGGTGACTCTGGGTTGGATACCCAGGTTCAGAGGTTAAACTCTGACCTGGTGGGAGGTAGATGTGCCTCCCAAGAAGTCCTGCTGTGCCAGGCAATTGTCCAACCTCAGGGTGTTGACTCTGGGTTGGATGACCAGGTTCAGAGGTTAAACTCTGACCTGGTGGGGGGTAGGTGTGCCCCCCAGAAAGTCCTGGCGTGCCAGGCAATTGCCCAATCTCAGGGTGGTGACCCTGGGTTGGGGAACCAGGCTCAGAGGTTAAACTCTGACCTGGTGGGAGGTAGGTGTGCCTCCCTGAAAGTCCTGGCCTGCCAGGCAATGGTTCAACCTCAGGGTGGTGACTCTGGGTTGGTTAACCAGGTTCAGGGAATAAGCTCTGACCTGTTGGGGGGTAGGCGTGCCCCCCAGGAAGTCCTGGTGTACCAGGCAGTGGTCCAACCTCAGAGTGCTGACTCTGGGTTGGATAACCAGGTTCAGAGGTTAAACTCTGACCTGGTGGGGGGTAGGTGTGCCCCCCAGAAAGTCCTGGCGTGCCAGGCAATTGTTCAACCTCAGAGTGCTGACTCTGGGTTGGATAACCGGGTTCAGAGGTTAAACTCTGACCTGGTGGGGGGTAGGTGTGCCCCCCAGAAAGCCCTGGCATGCCAGGCAATTGTTCAACCTCAGGGTGGTGACTCTGGGTTGGATACCCAGGTTCCGAGGTTAAACTCTGACCTGGTGGGAGGTAGGTGTGCCTCCCAAGAAGCCCTGCTGTGCCAGGCAATTGTCCAACCTCAGGGTGTTGACTCTGGGTTGGATGACCAGGTTCAGAGGTTAAACTCTGACCTGGTGGGGGGTAGGTGTGCCCCCCAGAAAGTCCTGGCGTGCCAGGCAATTGCCCAACCTCAGGGTGGTGACCCTGGGTTGGGGAACCAGGCTCAGAGGTAAAACTCTGACCTGGTGGGAGGTAGGTGTGCCTCCCAGAAAGTCCTGGTGCGCCAGGCAATTGTTCAACTTCAGGGTGGTGACTCTGAGTTGAATGGCCCAGTGCAGAGGTTAAACTCTGACCTGGTGGAGGGTCAGTGTGCCCTCCAGGAAGTCCTGGCGTGCCAGGCAATTGTTCAACTTCAGGGTGGTGACTCTGAGTTGAATGGCCAAGTTCAGAGGTTAAACTCTGACCTGGTGGAGGGTCAGTGTGCCCTCCAGGAAGTCCTGGCGTGCCAGGCAATATTTCAACTTCAGGGTGGTGACTCTGAGTTGAATGGTCAGGTGCAGAGGTTAAACTCTGACCTGGTGGGGGGTAGGTGTGCCTCCCAGGAAGTCCTGGTTTGCCAGGCAGTGATCCAGTCTGAGGGTACAGACCCTGGGCTGGAAGACCAGGTTCAGGGTGTCCCCCCGGACCTGGAGGGAGGGGCTACTGATAACAGTGCCCCTACCATGTTGTCTTCTGAGGAGGCCACTCCTAGTTGGAGGGTGCTGGACCCCGGAAGGGAGGGCAGGGGGAGGGAAGCCTCACCCCGGGCCCTAGTCCAACCTGAAGGTACAGGCCCCAGGTTGGAGGGCCAGTTGCAGGTTAACAGCCCTGCACTGGTGGAGGAATGGTACAGGGTGACTTCTGTAAGCACCCTGACCATGTTGGACTCTGGGGGTACCGCTCCAGGAGGGAGGGTACAAAGCCCCAGAGGGGAGGACCAGGTTCAGGCTGTCATCCCTGACCTGGTGGAAGGGAGAGTGGTTAAAGGGTGCCCAGCACCTGGGGCTACCGCCCCCCACTCTCCACAGCCACAGTGGTTGGAGAGCTTTGAGAGGTCTGGGGCCTGGCTCTCATCCCTGGCAGCTGTCAGTAATCACTGTGGCTTGCTGTCCGGGTGGACAGAGTTATCCCTGGGGAGGGGACAAGTGTCACACCCCAGGGGTAGAGTGGGCAACACCACTGTGTTGGTCATGGTGGTACTATCCTGCTCCTGGGATACATCTGTGAGCAAAGTAAGGTTAGGTGCTGCACAGATGGGATCCGCAGGTAAGGAGAAAGGTTCCCCATGGGTTGGCTTAGTGGGCCCTGAGAGTATGGACAGAGTGATCCAATTGGAGTCAGGAAGGCGAAGAACTGGAGCATGCCCCTGCTGTTGTGGGCCTGGGTCCTTGTTCTGTCGCCTCAAACAGGGAAGTACATCAGGATAGTGATTGTTCTCCCCTGGCTTTAGGCTGGTAGGGGGTCATGTTGGACCTGGCTTTTTGACAGGGACATCCCCAAACTTTTTGCCTCCTTCCTCCTATTTTTTCTGACCTGTTGTTGTTGGCTTTTGACCTCTGGGCACTTTACCACTGCTAACCAGTGCTAAAGTGCATATGCTCTCTGGGTAAATTGTACTACTGATTGGTTTATCCATGATTGACTATTTAATTTACTTGTAAGTCCCTGGTAGAGTGCACTACATGTGCCTAGGGCAGGTAGATTAAATGCTACTAGTGGGCCTGCAGCACTGGTTGTGCCACCCACCTCAGTAGCCCCTTAACCCTGTCTCAGGCCTGCCATTGCAAGGCCTGTGTGTGCAGTTTCGCTGCCACTTCGACTTGGCATTTAAAAGTACTTGCCAAGCCTAGAACTCCCCTTTTACTACACATAAGTCATCCCTAATGTGTGCCCTAGGTAACCCCTAGAGCAGGGTGCTGTGTAGGTAAAAGGCAGGACCTGTACCTGTGTAGTTATATGTCCTGGTAATGTGAAACTCCTAAATTCGTTTTTATACTACTGTGAGGCCTGCTCCTTTCATAGGCTAACATTGGGGCTGCCCTCATACACTGTTGAAGTGGCAGCTGCTGATCTGAAAGGAGCAGGAAGGTCATATTTAGTATGGCCAGAATGGTAATATAAAATCCTGCTGACTGGTGAAGTCGGATTTAATATTACTATTCTAGAAATGCCACTTTTAGAAAGTGAGCATTTCTTTGCACTAAAATCTTGTTGTGCCCTTCAATCCACGTCTGGCTAGGTTTAGTTGACAGCTCCTTGTGCATTCACTCAGACACACCCCAAACACAGGGTACTCAGCCTCACTTGCATACATCTGCATCTTGAATGGGTCTTCCTGGGCTGGGAGGGTGGAGGGCCTGCCCTCACACAAAGGACTGCCACACCCCCTACTGGGACTCTGGCAGACAGGATTGAGCTGAAAGGGAACTTGGTGCATTTCTTAGAGACTCTTTGAAGTCACCCCCACTTCAAAGGCACAAATTAGTTTAAAACAGGGCCTCTGCCCTACCTCATCAGACACTTGCTGGAGAAGAAACCTGAACCAGAAACTACATCCTGCCAAGAAGAACTGCCTGGCTGCTCAAAGGACTCACCTGTCTGCTTTCTACAAAGGACTGCTGCCTTGCTGTTGCCCTGCTGCCTGGCTGAACTCTTGTCTGGCTGTGAAAGTGCTCTCCAAGGGCTTGGATAGAGCTTGCCTCCTGTTCCTTGAAGTCTCAGGGCCAAAAAGACTTCTCTCTTTTACTTGGACGCTCCGTGCGCCGAAAATTTCGACGCACAGCTTGTTCGGCGGCGAGAAAAACGCCGCACCCCGACGCTGATCGACGCGACGCTCTTGGGACGATCGAAAATCCGACGCACGGCCTCGCAAGGACAACGCCGCCTGACCTCTAGAGGAGAAATCGACGCGACGCCTGCCGTGAGATCGTAATTTCAACGCACAGCCCCGCAGATCGACATCCGGAGGAGAAATCGACGCGACGCCTGCCGTGAGATCGTAATTTCAACGCGCAGCCCCGCAGATCGACATCCAGAGGAGAAATCGACGCGACGCCTGCCGTGAGATCGTAATTTCGACGCGCAGCCCCGCAGACCGACGCGCAGCCGGAGAACAAGCAGGAAAATCCACGCACAGACCCAGGACATCTGGTAATCCCCGCGATCCACAGAAAGAGACAGTCCGCGCGCCGGAAAACGACGCCGGCCTCCCCGCGTGGAAAATAACGACGCAAGTCCGTGTGTGCTGGGGAGAAATCGACGCACACACCCTTTTTCCGCGCACCTCTTCTCTTGTGGCCCTCTGAGGAGATTTTTCCACGCTAAACCAGGTACTTGTGCTTGAAAGAGACTTTGTTATTATTCTAAAGACTTAAGACACTTTATATCACTTTTCAGTGATATCTTTACAAATTCGTATTGCAACTTTGATCATTTTGACCTGAAGATACCCAGATAAATATTATATATTTTTCTAAATACTGTGTGGTGTATTTTTGGGGTGTTATGCTATGGTGTTGTATGATTTATTGCACAAATGCTTTACACATTGCCTTCTAAGTTAAGCCTGACTGCTCGTGCCAAGCTACCGGAGGGTGAGCACAGGCTGATTTTGGATTGTGTGTGACTTACCCTGACTAGAGTAAGGGTTCTTGCTTGGACAGAGGGCAACCTGATGCCAACCAAAAAACCCATTTCTAACAGTACTTTTCTCAGCTCTTGCAAAACTTCTAGTCTCCTTCTTTGCCTGTCCATCAGCACTTTTCCTTCAACCTCACTGTGCGCATTAACATATAGTTTTGTATATTTATGAATGCCCTTTTATTCAAACTGCGGTGCAAACAAAGAGAAAACCCAGGAGTTCTGCTTAAATAATAACAGACATGATTGTACTGTGTTAACATGCTCAGGATTCATGAGATGCGGAATAGGGTGGCTTCAAGTGTGTTTTTTAAGATCTACCAAAGGTGTTACTGTCCCTCCTCTGTGTGGTACTCTTAGTGGTAAGAAGTCAGGCCACTTCTGTCTCCTTTACATTCCCTCTTTTCCCTTTTTTCCGAGCTCCCCTTATCTGGCTTGAAATCCACCATAACGAGACCACTTTGTATCTCCCTTTCTCTGCTACTGAATTCATTTTCCTTCTAAGTGCACTGATTTCCACGCATGTCCTCGGACAGGGATTGAATGCTGTTATGCTATCTGCAATCTGTCAGCACTCTTTTTCTATCATTGACCTTGTAACCCGTCAACCCTACCCATCAACTGTTGGTCAAGAGTGAGTCCTCCTACTCTCAACATATCCAGACCACTTCTTGGCTGCAGCAGGAGGCCAGGTGTCTACTATGCTCTACTAGAGTTGTAGTGCATTGGAACTTCAGCATTCTCAAATAGGTCAGTCGCGAGCTACCAGTAGCTCGCAGGTTGCCCCAGAGGAGCGGGCGCATGATCATTGCCTATCAGCAGGCTTAAGAGTATACAGCTGCCCACCTGACAAGACATATTTTAAACACTGTGCCAGTTTATGTGAGGGCTCAGAGACTGACAGTACAAGATGATGCAGCCGGCCCTCTTCGGAAACGTTCTGTCTTTGTTTCTTTTTCTCTTTCTCTCCAGGCCTCTCATTCATTCTCTTTCTTTTTTCCATGTTTTTCTTTCCTTTCTTGATTTGTTTGAATGAATGAATGAATGAGGGATTTGTACAATGCAACATAAACTACTAGAGAATCCCAGCACCAAGGTACAAGGCCAGAGAGGCGGGTCCTCAAGCCTACAACTCAAACAAATGGATTTCCAAGAGCTTTTCGAAGGCATTCTTCTCAGAGATAAATCTAAGAAAAAGAGGGGGAGATCATTCTACTGTTTGGCTGCCAGAACCGAGCAGGGTGAGCCACCCCTCCTTTTGTTTGGTACGTGGTATTGTCAACACCCTAGCTGACTTCGGACGGTAAGGGTCTATTAGGACAATAATCCACGATTTTATTAGACAACTATATCAGTCCATGCTTATAGTAGGTAGGATAAGCAATCGTCAGTGCTTTAAATCTGAGCCTCTTTTTCACTGGAAGCCCGTGTGATTGTTTCCAACAGTGAGACAGGAAGGCGTGCTTGGGAAGCCTAAATAAAAGGCGAATTGCCATATTCTGTACCAGTTGTAATCGATGAGTTAAGTCGTCCGGAACCCCTGCGTACAGGATGTTGGCGTAATCCAGTTGAGAAAGAGTTAGTCCCTTGACTACAGTTTTATGGGCATCCCAAGGGAGAAAGTTCAAGAATTTTTTTCAGCATCCTCAGAATCCACAGTGGTAGTCTGAGCTTTAAAGGAAATGTGCATATCAATAATCACCCCAAGATTCTTGGCCCCCTCTCAGGAGGGGGCAGAGAGGTACAGCTGGCCACATCCCTAGCCAATCCTGCCGGGGATTGTCCCTAAACAATAAAACCTCAGCCTTCTCCAGGTAGCATTGGAGTAGTTTGGACTTAAACCACATCATTACTGCTGTAATGCAAGAAGAACATTTAGTACTGGAATCTGACGTCTTATTGTTGTTGGTCAACAAAAGCCGAGTGTCATCTGTGTTTGACACTCTGGGATACCAGAGGATTCAATAAGGTGTGCCAGTGGTGCCATGTAAATATTAAACAGTGTGGGGGCTCAGGGTCGAACCCTGTGGCATTCCACAATGGGGGATTTTAGCCTCAGAGTAAAATGGTTTTAGCCACACTGCCTTTCTCTATGCTCCAGGTAGGAACTCAACCAAACTAGTCCAGGCCCCTCCACCCCAATGGTGGTCAGTCGTTGTAAAAGGATCTTGTGAGAGACATTTAGTGGAGTCAGGTATCTCCATAAGTGCTGTTGCTGTACTCCGGAGAGCCCCAAAGTCAGGTTGTGACAGATGGAGCAAATTCAAGGTGTTCAAATAAGTCATCAGTGGACTGTTAACAATCTTCTCTATGATATTTGAGACCCCTGGAAGCAGCAATATTGGTCTGAATTAGCAAGGTTTTCAGGATCTGCATTAGGCTTCATGAGAAGGGGGATGATATTCGCCGTTTTCCAAGCGGTGGGGACTATTCAAGAATAAAATGAGGTGGAAAAATGCTCCTGATAGATGGGGCATAGGATAGAACTTCATTGCCTCACAATCTGAGGGAAAAGGGATCCAGAGGGGAGCCTGATTTGTACTTGGCAAAAATATTTATTAATTCAGTGTCATTAGGTGGTATGAACTGCAACAACCTGGGCTGGGCTGGTGGTATACCTATAGAATAGACATCATACCTGGATTCATTTTCCCTTCAGTCAAGGAGATTTTTGTTTTTGTTTTTGCAGTTTGATATAGCGCAAACTCAACCCAAAGGTATTGGAGCACTTTACACGAGCACCAGTTATGTGACACAAGGACACATTCATTTTTGGTAGACAAAGGGAGATTGAGTGATTTGCCCAGAATCGCAGGATGTTGACCTAACACCGAGACTGGAACCTGGCTCCCCAGCTCCAAAGTTGGGAGCTCGGGCGTTATACCACATCCTCTCCTCCTGACACAACATCCTCACATCAGAAACAGATGTTTCAGAATTTTTTTAATTTCCTGTTAAAAAAAAAGCTCAACCTCGAGCATAAAGAGGGATTTGTTTCCAGGAGGGGGGCAGTAATTTTAGGGTCAGTTAAATCTGTCACAATAAAAAAAAAATCGTTAGCATTGTTATTAGCTCTTACAATCTAGTTGGCATAAAAGGTGTGACGAGCAAGCTTCAGGTTATAATGATAAGTACTCAAGGCTGCTTCATATTGGGCTTTACCTGATTCAGAGTATTGCTTCCTGCATTGGTGTTCTAATTTGTTACACTCATCCCTTTCATCTAACAGCTCAGCCATGAACCAGCGAGCTGAAGGGCGCTGTCTATCAGTTCCTCACCTGGTTAAAAGGGCAGCCATATTGGCGGCCTCTGATAACCACTTCTTCACAACTTCCTCAACAAGCATAATGTCTTCAGTAAGGACTGGTTTGGTAGAGGCTAAACATGGCTCAGAGCATCATTATGGACCTTCTTTCAGGCACGATTAGCATATGGGCCACTTCATCTCCTATGATTCTGTGGAGAAACCCAAGGCCAGGAGAAAGGAAGTAAAACATGATCAGACTAAGGAACCTCCCGAGGCTTATCACAAATAATTGGCATAGTAGAGAAAATTGCATCCCTATAGATAGGTCCCAAAGGGGTCATGGCTAAGTTGTCTGTTGCCAGTGTTTCTCTCAGCTTTAAAGAAGAACAGTTTGTGGGGTTTTCTAGGTGAATGTTAAAATCACCCAAGATGGTGAAGTTAGCATAGTTAATACTTTGATAAGCAAGCTCTTGGGTGATAGTGTTAATACAATCGGCAGCATATTCTACGGGCTGATACAACACAGCCCCAGCAAAGGTGCAGTGAAGGTTTGGGGAAATGCAAAAGCCCAAAGCCTCGGCTCCTGTCAGTTCTTCGATCTTAAACATAGGGCATTTGAAAGATTTCCTAAATGCATGGGCAGCCATCCCGCCCCTACACCCCTCTATGTCTAAACAGGCACATGCATTGGTTCTTTGACCCCCATATTTTTTGTTTCCCTCTTTCTCTTTCCTCCTCTATTTTTACAGTACTTGTTTCATTCTCCACTTTGTTCTTTTCCTCCTTTGTTGTGCTTTCTTTTTCAGTTTCCTTCTTTTTTTCTTCTTGTCTTTTTTTACTCTTGCCATTTTCCCTGTTATTTTTATTTTTTTCTCTTTTTTCACTCACCTTTTCTCCTTTCCTCCATTTCCCCATTTCCCCATTCTTTTTTATTTTTTCTTTCTACTCTTCTTCATTCTGTTTATTTCTCCTTTTTGTTCTCTGTTTCTCTTTTTCCTCTTTAATTCTTTCTTCATCGTTCTTTCACTTAGAAATTATTTCTTTTGTTATTTCATTCTTTCTATTTTCTCACCTTTCAGTCATTCTCCTTTCTCAGTTTATTTTTTCTACCACTCATCTTTGTTGATTTCCGTCTTTATCCACTTTCTTTGTTTTGTTATAGCTATTTTCTTCGGTTCTTTTTTCTCTTCTTTCATTCTTTCCCTCATTTTATTCAGTCATATGTTCTTTCTCTGTCTTCATTTCTCCTCCTGGTATTTTTTCTCTGTCTTTCTCTCTTTTTTGTTGTATTTACTTATTGTAATTTTCTTAGGTTTTTCTCCTTTTTCCTCCAATGCTTGCCTTATCTCCATGTCTCTCCTTTCTGTTTCTTACTTATTTTCTTTTTCCTTCTACTCTTTCTTATCTTTTCTCTCTCATTTTTTTCTTCTGTCAGTTTCCATCGTTTTTCCCTTCTCTTTTGTGGCTTTTTTTCTTTTCTCTCTGTTGTGCTCTTCCTTCTTTGTTTTCCTAATTCGCACTTTGACAGTATTTTTTTAATTCCTCTTCTTTCATTCATTCTTTTCACTGTTTCACTGTTTCTTTCTTTGTTCTCTCCTTCGTTCTCTTAATTTCTATTTCTTCCTTCATCACCTTTCTGTCTTTTTCTCCTTTCTCAGTTTATTGTTTCCTCACTCCTTCTTTCTTTTTCTCTCTTTCTCTGCTTCTTTCTTATTTTCCTTTTTCTCTTGCCTGTTTCTCTCACTCTGTCATGTTTTCCCTTTCCGTCCGCTTGACTCTTCCTTTCAATTTTCACTCACATTCTGTCATTCTCTCTCTCTCTCTATTTCTCTCTCGTTTTGTTTCACCCTTTTGCGGTCTCAAGAGCAAATGGACAAAACTGATCCTTCGTGACCCTAAAAACATTTAAAAAACAGCCCCTGTACCATTAATACTGTCTACGATCTGTAGCAGGATGGGGTACTCCTTGAGAAGTGTTTAAGTTATTTGCCCTCTGTGTATATTTATCGAAACCCTATATCAGGCAGAAGCTCGCAAACGTTTTCAATAATCAAAGTAGCTCTCAATACAGGAAAGGATGGAGACCCCTGCATTTAACAATACCTGCTCAGTATACAAATATTGAAAACTTACAGTGCCTGACCTTCTGCCTGAAAGAGAATCTTGCTTGCCTTCTGTATGAAAGGCTGCTGAAGAAGTATTAAATGAAGGTCACCATTTATAGATGGCCACTTTTAAGATGGCCCGCTACCTTTAGGCTAGGTTCACTCTATAAACATACCACGTGCCTAAATATTAGTAATAGTAGTAAGGTTGCCAGTCACAGAGAGTCAATATCAGTGTACATTCATGAATACCAGTAAGCCGTGTTTCCACCAGTAAGCAAAGTGGCATGATGCTCAATTTAGGGACCTATTGTAAATAGTCATGTTCCAACATTTCTTAGGTCTCACAAACTTCTCAGAAGCAAGAGTGGGGAACACAGACTCTTCTTATCCCAGGAGCCTCCTTAAAATGTTATAAGGATCAGTGGTCCTGCAACTTCCAGCATTGTGCAATATCTGACAAACACCTGGTGTCATCATGTAAATATTCAGAAATGTACCCAACTCTGAGATCCTAACTCAGGTAGCTTGTATTACATACCCTGTATTTTCTTTTTCAGCTCACTCTCTTCAGTGCTACTCGTGCACAGCGGCGATAAATGATAGAAACTGCATGACTGTAGAGACCTGCCCCGACACACAAAACTATTGTGAGACAATAGCTGGTAAGTTTCAGTGCCGGTATGTGGACAGTTATTATTATCATTACCTTTATTATTGGTAATTGTATAGCCCCTTAGTCTGAGTATCTCTTCAAAGCGCTCTCAGCGGCCGTCATCACAAGTTGCCCGGAGGAGCGGTATCCCTCAGGGAGCACCACTGCGGCTGGTTCTGAGTGTCCAAGCTTACTGGGGGATGAACTATCAGGCCTGGCTTTATCTGGTAGAAAACCACTGGTATTTTTCCACCTGTTTGAGCAACTTATATTGCACCTCTAGGTGGGAAGGGTAGGGAAAGGCACGTGAGGCAGGGGAGAGCCTAGAAAAGAGGGAAAACCCATACTTAAGATGATGACCAACTCTTGTGCGTTGATACTAAAGGTATAACTCTTATGAGGAAGGAGGCTTCCCCACTTCTGGACAAGTCATTGAAAGAACACATCCACCACCCACACACCTCTGGAGTACAGCACTGGCTCCTGTTGATGCCCTCTATATTTCATCCCTAATCTGTCCTGGTGCTGGCACCAAAGCCTTAATCAGCTTGCAGACAGGTCTCCTATTACCAGATGATCTGGCTCAGTGGTGTAGTCATGCGGTGCCATCTGGTGCTGGTGTCTGGCTCATACCGGTGACTGTAGTGCAAGGAATCTGTGGGAGCTATCATGTCCATCCCAAACAGCACCACCAGAGGTAAGTAGCCTGCCCTTCAATGAAATGAAAAGAAAATTTAAGGAAAATGTTGCTCATCATATTTGGTGTATTCTTACAATATTATGTACACCCTACACCTGTGTATTAAATATATTCACTGTTCTTATGAAACTGCTCATATGTAAAGTTCTATACCTCTGGTTGGTCCTCTTCAAGCTGTGTCAAACTGCAAATAAAAACATGGAGGCCCACATTTTACACTGGTGCATATTTCAGTTCTCCGGACCGAATTAGCAAGTAACTTCTCCAAAATACTGATTCTTTGTGATCAGAAAGTAGGCGGCAGAAATCAATGCGAGGACACGGTACTTGTAAAAAGCTTTCACTTTCCAGGGGTTGTAAGGCAATGGGAACATTATTTGTCAATTTGTATTCACAACTGAGGATTCTGGTGGGCGAAGACCACTAGTATCCATGATAGCCAATTGTGGAACAGATGGAAAACATTTTACTGAAGAGGCCTCTGACTACCCTCGAGGAATAACCCTGCTAACTCCCTGGCCCTGGACAGCCGTGAGCACTTAATCACAAGGTCTCCGGACAACCGTGGTGTGCTAGTGCGCCTTTCACTACACCTGAAGACAATGCACCTCTCAAGTGAGAGCATTGCTCAGACTTTGGTAATTGCTCCATTAAGGACAATGGAGTGTTGTTGACTACAGCTCGGTAAATAGGATTCATTGAGCCAACAATGGGTTCTGTTACTATGACAAAAACTGTGCTGTAGAGAAACACATACAAAGTAACCACTTTGCAATTTGCAACATAGTTACATTTCGAGTTACAGTCAGTGTAAAACTTGACAAAGGCCACAGTGCTGCTAAATTTCCTATTTCATTGAAAGTATTTGTGGCAATAGCAAAGCAGAGCAAATGAACTCTTACTTTTGAACCAGTATCGCCATTCATGCCGGTGCAGCATTGTCATCCACTATGAATCAGTACTGTTATGCATGCTGACCAAAAACCAACCACATAGGTCTGTGAGAGGGCAGCTACGAACAGAAGAAGAGACTAGCAACAGGAGTTCCAAGGAGGTCTGAAGGCGCACTGCATGGACCCTGACTGCTGACACAGCGTTGATACTTTTACCTTGCGGGGAATCAGTGATACAAAATATCCTGACAATATTTCTACTTTCTATTATATTGTATTAAACACCTTCCTGCCTTGTAAAAGCCTCCAACCTGAAAAAAGCCGGGGGGAAAACACATGCTGTTTGTAGTTTCTAGCTGTACATCAAGCCTTGACTAGAAGAATATAGACTCTCGTGGATGCAATTTACTGTTTAATTCTACCTTTATAATAATCATTATACCTGTACAACTCTATTTTATTACATTGTTTGAAAGACGTGGGAATTGAGGGTACATTTTTCCAGTTGTTTACTTAATTTTCCCAAGAACATTCCCAGTCATTTAAAGGTGGCCGTTTCTGCTCCTGCATCCCTTCTGTCTGCTTGGGAGTGCCTCCAGGATCTCCAGTTTCTTCCATGCTCTTCACCTTGTATATCCACCCTCTTTCTCATATAATGTGGCTGTGTGACGTTTCAGCACTTCCTTATGTGGATGGCCCACAAATTGTCCTCTTGGATATCCAAGCACCAAGTTCTCTGTGTAACTCTCAAAACAATATTGCAGCCATTTCTTGGACAGCATTTTCTCAAAGTAAACATCAATAAGTTTAAGTCTGAAATCTTAGTTTTGGGAAAAACAAACAACTCTTGAATAACTTCCTCTGCCCACCACACATTCAGTGACCAAGTATGCCATAATAGTGGTACCTCTTTCCATTCAGTGCAAATTGTTAGATGATCATTATCACACCTAACCCCTAAGCAACATGCACCAGCTGTGGTAGTATAAGTGCTGTCTATGACTAATTATTGTGGTGGTCTTTGTGCAGGTTTTCCAAATTACCCAATGACTACGATGAGACCGGTTTGCAGTGGTTTGTCTAATTTGCCTTCTGCAGAATAACAATTGTTTGTCATGCTTGAAGAGATCACCATTGGCTAGTCACTGAATGGAGAACTTAGTTCATGTGCCTTTTTTTGGTTCACAAGGCTTCTTGAGAGTCTATTTGTTTGGCTCTCTGTTGTCTCATATGCTCTAACTTATTCAAGTTCAGGTTTCAAGTTCATTGACAGATTGAACATCCAAATTCATCACCAAACAATTTATCCAAACATACAAGAGTAAATAAGGCAAAGACTGATACTAAAATGAATTAAAACAAGTTAAAAGCCCTACAGTCATAAAATACATACAACACAATAGGAACATTGATTAAAATCATTAGCAGAAAAAAGAAGAGTGTTGCTCTCGCTCGTCAAAATACAATTTAAAAAATTCATTGAGCTACAACATGAACATGGAAAAGCCCTTAAAAGGAGGTGTGTGTTGTTCACTTGATTTTCACGTTATGTCTAATAGACCATGCAGCAGAAATACATTTAGATACTGCAATCACTACCACCATAATAGAACCTCTTTTGCAAATTCTCAGACAACATTGAAGTACAATTCACCTAGCTCTTCATCTAGAAAAGCTTGGACAAAATAAATCAGATATTCCTCAGTCATAATCGAATCACATACATGACTGGCACAGAACGGGCAGTGCCTGTGGAGCAACCCATGTTGATATAAACAAAGCTGTGGGCAAAGTGTTGCACCTAAACTCTAAGTAAAGCAAGTGCATATGTGCTGGGTAGACGAAATCTACGAATTCCTCAGCCTTGGGAACACTCGTGTAAAGAAAAACCTTGTGCACCTGCCTGTAGAACTAGACACTTAATTCTGGGCAATGACTGTCTCCCAATATCTAGTTTTGACATCAATAACCACCATGGACGTGATAGAGGGTGGTACTTCCCAAATATTACCTGGGCCCAGGTCATAGAGTGATTTTGCAACGCAGACTAGCCACTTGATCTTGTTGGACTTCTGTAGGTGAAGGATGTCAATAAGGCCCTCTCTATAAAACTGTATTTCCTCGGTGGGCCATATACGGACCCAATAAAATAATGGCCTTAATGAAGTCAACACAGAGACAGGTTTAAGATCGATGTCCAGTCTAACCAGAACTGGGGGGACACCTCTTACCATACCTGTAAGAGCTCTTATGAAGTTATTCTCACTGATCCCCAAAGGACCCGTGAAGCAATGGCCCCATATCTCTGTGCCATACAATGCTGCTCCCCTTTGTTGAGCTTTACAAATTTCGATTGCTGGGAGAATTTGATACTCAATGCCATTGGCCAAACAATTAGTAGAAGAAGTTATGCCTGCACCAGATGGAACGGGACGAGAGAGTTTTGGGATCCGGGGAAATGAGGCTAAGTTCAGCTTGCAAAGTTCTGCCTCGATAACGCCCAGCCATTCATAAATTGGCTTTAGTTTAGCCGCCAGGATATCGGTTTTTTTTTACTAAAGAGAAAAATCCAGCGCTTTTGAAGCACAAGGTCATTGAAGCCCCTCCTCCACCTTGGGGCTATGCTGTGTTGTGTGCAGTGGAGTCCCACTTAGCCCCCAAAGCAGATTGTTAAACTAGTAATTGTTTTGGTGACAAAAGAAGAAAAACACAAAAAACAGAGGCCCATATTTATACTTTTTGACGCTAAACTGCGCTAACGCAGTTTAGCGTCAAAAAATTTAGCGCCGTCTAACGCCATTCTGAAGCGCCATGCGGGCGCCGTATTTATGGAATGGCGTTAGCCGGCGCTAGCAGACCGGCGCTGCCTGGTGTGCGTGGAAAAAAACCACGTAGACCAGGCAGCGCCGGCGTAGGGGGAAAATGGCGTTAGGGCGTCTTAAAATGGGGCAAGTCAGGTTGAGGCAAAAAAATCGCCTCAACCCGATTTGCGCCATTTTTTTCGACACCCAGACGCCATTTAAATGACTCCTGTCTTAGTAAAGACAGGAGTCATGCCCCCTTGCCCAATGGCCATGCCCAGGGGACTTATGTCCCCTGGGCATGGTCATTGGGCATAGTGGCATGTAGGGGGGCACAAATAAGGCCCCCCTATGCCACCAAAATAAATAAAAAATATAAAAAATTATACTTACCTGAACTTACCTGAATGTCCCTGGGGTGGGTCCCTCCATCCTTGGGTGTCCTCCTGGGGTGGGCAGGGGTGGCAGGGGGGGTCCCTGGGGGCAGGGGAGGGCACCTGTGGGCTCATTTTGAGCCCACAGGCCCCTTAACGCCTACCCTGACCCAGGCGTTAAATAGTGGCGCAAATGCGGGGTTTTTTGACCCGCCAACTCCCGGGCGTGATTTTTGCCCGAGAGTATAAATACGACGCATTTGCGTCGCCATCATTTTTTTAGACGGGAACGCCTTCCTTGCATCTCATTAACGCAAGGAAGGCGTTCACGCAAAAAAATGACGCTATTTGCCCATACTTTGGCGCTAGACGCGTCTAACGCCAAAGTATAAATATGGCGTTAGTTTTGCGCCGAATTTGCATCGAAAAAAACTACGCTAATTCGGCGCAAACGGAGTATAAATACGGGCCAGAGTCTCCAGTTTGATCATTTTGGTCACCATTGATAAAAAGGGAAAGATGAGGTTGCAGGTTACTTAGGTTAATCTATATGAAGCCTTTGAAAGTGTTTCTATTTTGTTAATTGTCTATTTTGTTATGTTCTTTTGTGCTGCTTTTTCATTCCTCCTGGTATCATTTGGCTTCGTCTACAGTGCCAAGTAGCCTATGGGTAACATTTGCATTAATTTAAGATTACAAATGAAATCAAATCAAGCACCAATTGTAATCAAATCTGTACAGTATAGGTTTTGGATTAAGGTATTTTGCCGCAGTTGTATAGATATTGTAGAGTGTAGCACAGATCCATGTCACATACAAATCTGTTTGCGTTACGTTCAACTGTCTTTCTTTCTAGGTACACAAATCATGCTGTCCTGTTAATAGCACAGATGTCTTTAGTGTAGGATTAAAGGCTCATGGCTGAGACTGAAGTCATATTTGACCTTACAAAAGTACTTTTATGAGTCGTAAGTCCCTTTGTGAATCACTCCCTGAGTGTCTTTGTGAGATGTAAAGATGCAGTCACATAGTATAGATTTTTGGGACCTGCAGTTGTGGACTGTATTAAAGTCCTCTGAATTGTCCATGAATGTGTGATAGATGTCTTCAGTTATTCCATGCCTGTTTATTTGGTGATTCTTTTTCGCTGTACAGTGCTGGTGATTGACAATCCTCATAATAGATATGTTTTAGAGGTTAAAATTACAATTTGCTGCTGACCGATACGTATTTTAGTCGTAGTATTATTGTAGGCAATAACTGTTAGGCATGCAAGTACATAACAATATAATGCTCTGTAAACCATAGGTCGGCCCATTTTAGCTTACTTGCATATCAAAACAAGTTTGTTGGTTGAGTTGTTTCCAGTTTGTGGGTTGTAAGCTAAGGATTGCATTTAGATTGCAACCGTTTTATGGGCTCTAATGCTGGGGTGTGGGTGTCACAGTTTCCCAGGAAATACCACTGTTTTTAGCTGTCTTCAGAAGTGTATATGTTCCTGTGTGCTTCAAATGTTGGCTGGGAGTGAGTTCTAGAGCTTGTCGGCCTTTTCTGAGAAAGCAGTGCCTCCCATGGATTTCTCATAGTGGGGAGGTGTGATGATACATGGTGCAAAGCTGGAATGCTGTATTCTGGTTGGTTTTTATTGCTTGAATTTAGCTTGTAGGTGATGCAGTCCTTTCATTGGGGAACTCTGTGGACAATGCAGAGTGCCTTGAATATTGCCCGTCCACCTATAGGTAGCCAGTGGAGGGATTGCAGGACTGGAGTTGTGTGTTCTCTTGGGTGAAGGCGGAAAAGAAGCAATGCAGCATTTTGGATGAGTTGTATTTTGTATATGATTATTAAGAATGTGCCCAGACTTTGGTTGTTGACATAGCCATAGATATGATTTGAAGGATGGTTTGCAGTTTATTTTGGTGTGAAGGGTAGGTCTGAATCCTTGGGTCTACATTCTACTTCTACATTTCTAACTTCTCTTGATGTTATTGGAGGCGCTTCAAGTTCCTTAGGCTATATGGAAGTAGGCTGGTACTTTTGCCATTGTCTGTCTGTCATAATCTTAACACTTACTTTATAAAGCCTTTGAGCAGCCAAATCATAGGCACTTCTCATATATAGTAGATGACCACAATTTGCAGACACTCTAACCCTTTATCTTGTCTTTGCTTTTTTTTAACTGATTGAAGGTAGCGAGGTTCTTTCAGCGCTGATATATGTTATGTGCATCTGTGGCACTCTAATCACCAATGAGAGTAGCCAGGTGTTTTGCAGGATGTTTAGGCAATTGTCTCCTAAGAGGGGTTATCAAAGAGCCAGTTCATCACCTTCCTGTAGTATTCCAAAAGTGATTGGAAGACTCTAATGTGGTGTGGGAGGTCATTACATAGTCCTGGGGGAGAGGTTGGAGATGGCGTGACCTCCAGCTGTGGCTTTGCAGATGCGGGGTGCATGTGCCAGTGAGAGTCTGGCTGAGGATAGTGCCTGGGGGTTTGGTGGAGGTGTATGCAGCTGTTCAGATAGACTGGGCCGGTGTTGTGTAGTGCTTTGTATGTGTGTGTGTGTGAGAAGTCTGAATTGTGCGTTTGTGCATGGTGGCCACTGGAGATGTCTGAGATGTGGGGTGAAATGGGAGCAGTGAGGTAGGTTGAGGATGAGGCTTCTTGCTCAATTGTGGATTCAGGAGCTTTTTGGTGATTGCGGCAGAGAGTGTGTTGCCGTAGTCAAGCTTGTTGATAATCAGGAACTGGGTGACCGTTTTCCTGATGTTACACAGTAGCCATTTGAAGATCTTTTGTAGCATCTTCAAAGTCTAAAAGAAGGTGAACGTCACTATGTTTTCTTTAGCTGTCATGTCCAGCTTGTTGTCAAGGATGACTCCCAGGTTGCTGGCGTGGGCTAGTGTGGGTAGGTGGTGGTATTTTCTCAGGGCTGCTCTGTAAGCCTCCTTGTAATTTTCAAGGTAGTAAGTCTTCCATCTTCTTTCCATTTTTCACAGTTTTGTTTATATATGTGGAGCACTTCAGTGCACCTGCTGGCTTGTTTCTGTGTTCTCCTTTGTGTGTTGTGTTTGAGTGGTGCCAGGGAGTCGGCACTTGTGATCCGTTCGTTGAGATGTTTGATGCCACTGTGAGGTCGTTGGTGGGGTTTGGCTGATTCTGGCGCAGGGGGAGGCAGATGGATTCTAAAATGCTGCTCCAGCTACGTCTTGTCAGGTTTCTGGTTGCAGGATGCCGATTTGGACTGGATGATGCCGTGGTTGGTACAGGTGACAGAGGTGATTTTGATGCCATTGAAAGTGGCAATGTTAGGGTCGATGGTATGTCCAACAGCGTGAGTGGGTCCTCTGACATGTTGTGTCAGTCCCAGGTTCCCTAGGCTTTCAAGAAGTGGGGTGATGTTGCAGTTGTTCCGGTCTTCCAGTAATGTGGTCTGATTTCCTCAGGCATAGCTAAGCCAAGGTATTGATTCATTTTTCAGTGGTTCTCCATACACCATATTAAAGGCTGGAGTTAAATTAGAACTAGGGTTCCACTGAGTTTGATTCAGTGCTTTGTTTTAATGAGCGAGAGAACCTTTCTCAACCACAGTTGAGAGCTGGCACTTTCATCACTGACTAAGATCTGTGAAGAAGGGAAGAGAAATCCTGGTCTAACAATCTTCTAGTTTTTACCTACTGATTTGGAGGAATAGTAGACAAAGTCAGTGCTTACTCGTGCCACTGTTATTGTCTGGAAAACCATTATGTGCTTAGTGGCATCAAACAGACTCGTGATTGATTGTTGAAGCCATAGGCTCAAAATAGACTTACAAGAACTGCTTCAGTAAATAACCCTACTGTATGTATTTGGTGGTATTTGTATAGCACAAACATAAATGGACAGTAATGGAGTGCTTATAATAGTATGTTTGAGGAACAGTGAAATATCTCTGACCATTTACAAGTTCTGATGTCTATTCTCTTTTGCCTCAGCTGAAGTCGTGTCCATCAAGCTGGTGACGAAACGTTGCGCTTCCTCATGCGTTAATGGCAACCAGAATTTGATTGTTGCAAACACCACTGAAGACTGTTGCGCCTCAGACCTGTGCAACACCTACAACATCGGCAACGACAACACCATCTTTGGCTTCACATCCAGCGCTTCCAGCATCAAAATCAGCTTTTTTGTGAAGGCTGCTTCAGTAGCGGTCATTGGCGCACTGTTCAAGCTCGCTTTGTAAAGTCTGACAAAAGAAGGATCATGACACATCAAGGGCGGGGCCAGAGGGGGAGGGTCAGTGAAAAATCAGCTCAGCACTGATTGCTGGGAACTGATACCATCGAAATATGCCAGATCTGCCTTGTTTAAAACTGATGTATAAAAAGATGGGGTTTTAGGGCCTATTGCAACGCACCTTAGTCTCCTGGTCATGTGAAAGATGTAGAAGTAGGAATTAAATCCTTTCTCATAATCAGCAGTTACCACTTACCACTGGGTGGGTCATGCTCAGATTATCTAACACCTTGTCCAAAGTGTACCCTGTGCAATTGTCCTCAATTTTACATGGCACAAAGATGCTGAATGAGTCTAATAGCCGGCATTTCTGTCCATTTCGGGGATACTGTACCTGTAGGTTCCTTGCTTGAGCTCCTATTTGCCACCAGCTAAATGGTGGTGGTTTAAGTGCTAACTGCGCCAATTGTAAGTTAGGATCCACTCTAAATTGACACCTGTGCTCAAAAAGTGTTTACCCCCATTTTAGTAGTATCAACAGGGCCTAAGCAAAGCCCCTAGATGTTGCTTAGAATATGCATCATCGTACCTTTTAAATAATATATATTGGAGTAGGACATGAACAATAAAGGTTCACACATGCTTAAACATTGCTCATAATTTGTTTTCATCCTATTTACCTCCTGGGTATTACCAGGGCTTTAAGGGGATGAAAAAGTGGGGGAATGTCTGAAAAGGTCACGGCCTATGTGGTTTTAGCCCTGGATTAACCACAGCAACTACATGTCTGTGATTCCCGTAGTGTGTCACCCAACCGGTATTTTGTATCCAGATATAATAACAAAACTGACATACAGGTAAAATTAGTAATGGATCTTGCCTTTGTGAGTGGTTGTCTGTGCGTGCTCTGCAGAGAGGCCAAGGACTGGATGACCATGTATTTTGAACACCATTTTAACCCACTGACTGGCAGTGTGAGAAACTAGCATGGTCTTTAGCCTCAGCTCTTGACCTCTTATTCGTGGTTGTTATGAGCACCTAGAGGTGACACATTTCAAAACACGAATTATACAAGAGTCATATGCAGATAGAAACATACATAAAACAACATTCTGGCAAAAGCTAACACTCGAATGGAGTTGCAAGATTCAGCAAAACATACAAAATATAAACTAAAGACCATATTTACCAAACATTCCTGCAGATCAATGCGGCAAGCCACCTTGCTGTGCTGCGCTGTGTGAAAGGGGAATGGCAGGAATGTGCTATAGTTAACATCGCACAGTGCATTCCTGTCCTTTTCTTGCGCTGGTACATTTTTTTGGCGGCCTAGTGCCTGTGCAGGCACCCTTGCACATTGGTGCAAGGATGCCTGCCTTGAAGGTAGGATTGGTTTTGTGCAGGAAGGCATACCTTCCTGCATAAAAACAATCCTCAGAGGCATTTCCCTCATTCTACGTGTTCTGCAGAATGCAGCACACATAGAAAGATGAAAAAACTAGGAGAAATAAACATATTTCTCCTAGTTACACCTCCCCAGGGGAGGCGTCGGATTTTGACACATTCTCAAGTCTACCACTAATAGTAAATCTCGGAATGACACAAAATCAATAGGTAGATGTGTAGGAACACCCATGCTCCACCCATGTAACGCCTTCCTGGGGCACAGCAAAGCAAAGTAAAGGTTTGTGCTGCTTTGCATTACTTCAGATTTACCGAGCCACGCAGGGCCATGAGTAGCTTGGTAGATACCATTCAAGGTCTTGCATCGTCCTTGCATCTTTACATGGCGCAAGGGCAATGCAAGCCTCCGCTAATATCGGCCAGCATCTACAGACACGGATTACCTGGACATTTATGACATTAAATGTTCAGAAGTATTTTTCCCAGTAAGGTCAAGAACATGACTATAGGGCATGATAGGGACCCCTTTCAATGTCTGTTCTAAAATACAACCTGGTCTGAGTCTCCAAGGGTGCTGGCTCACTTAAAGCCCTAGATATAATTCAAATCAATAAAGATTTCCTGAGAGATAAGTTGTTGCTAGTGTCATCCCTCTGTGCCCTCATTGCACATCCCACCTCTGGCTGCTGTCGCCTCTTCTATGGATTTGAGATGGCAGAACTAATACTCTTTCGATGTGAACGCCATGTTGCTTGATTTTCCAGCCCACAACTGTTGGGAAATGGCACTCTTTTTGGCATTCGATTGGTCAGTTGCAAACATTAACATGTTTAAAGGTGATGATCCAACAGAGCTGAAGAAAATTAAAGCTAAAATATTCTCCATATGATTATGGATTCCCAGAGCTTTTAGAATTGTTGGAGATTTCCTGAAAAGGTTGTCTGGCTCTGCGGTATATGCCGGAGAGGTTTAGTCACAGGACAAAAAGTCTCACCAGTTTTTTCAGCCGTTCAGAAGAAACTGATGCACCAGAGCAAAGAAACGAAAGCAGAAAATATGATTTGCATTACAAACATGCCCTTTTCTCAGCAGTAGAAAAAGAAAAGTTTTGTGTCAAGGGGATGTTTCTTTGAGCACAAACAACTTAGATTCAAAAACCCTTCTGCTAAGCTAGCCAGACCATGCTTTGTGTTAAAACTAATGTCTACCTGAAACAGGCATGAACAAGGGGAACATAATAATTTATGCAAAAAACAAGGCATTGCATGTTTGCCCGCTGGGTAGGATTGTTCTGAGTTTGTCCCACCATAGGAATTTGTACTGAAAGAGGAAGCCTCCTGTGCAAACCCTGTGCTAAACAGCGCACACTCACCTTTGCACCATGGTGCAATGTCACAGGCCCATGGCTGGCTTTCGCACTGGTTGCACCTGATGCCATAATCTACATTGGCACCCCCTAAAACGCTTTTTTAATGTTGAGTTCATGCGGGGTAAACACTGTGCTGAAGTCATGTTCAACACGTGAACTCAGGTGTATGCCACTTTGGTTTCCAATTATGGCATTCTGACTTGACTATATTGTGTGACCCTGGGCATGTGGTTTCACTTTCTGTGCCTTGCTTCCTTTATTTACCAAAACTTGTCCGCGCTGAGAGAAATGCTAAACAAATATTAATGTATAACTCGCTGTTCACATCTATTATTTCTGCTGGGACTTCTTCAGAATGAAGGATCTCCCTCACTATCACCGGGGAGCTGGCATTCAGTTTCCTCGGTTTCTGTCGTCTTGTGAGTTTTGCTGTTTGTGCAGTCACACTGGCATCTAACACTGCAAATCCACGTTGAATTATCTAATAGCAAATGCAGTAACACTGACAAACTATACACACACACGTTCTACAGAGCCGGGCAATTCTGTGGGACATGCAAGTTTTTCATACATCTAATTGTGCTTCTGCAGCTACAGAGTAAAGAATTTCAGACCGTTCATAAAAAAGGAAAACATGGACCTTACATCTCCATGTCCCCTTCTGTACACTTCTCCCAATGATCTTCTCCATGGACTACCTCAGTACCACTCTCCAGTACCCGCCCTCACTACAACTCTTAATGGCGTCCCTCGCATCTCCCCGTAGCCCCTCTCACATTTGCTATTGACTCCTGCAGTTTCCAACAGCTAGCCACACTGCAGTAGAGCCGTGTCCCTCATTGCCCCCTCTGACCTTCCATCCCAGCCATGACGTTACAGCGCACTCATCTGCAGGGGAGATGGTCTTCCCATCTCCTTCAGGTTCTCTGGTGACCTCTTTGAGGAGTTCTTGTTACACAAGCTCTGATCTAGCTGGACCTCCGAGTGCAGCGATGCTTACTGCATGTCCCACCAACAGGGGAGGTCCCTGTTAGCCCACTGGATTAGGGACAATAACAATGTAAAAAATCAAAATATCCAACAGGGATAAATTTATACCAAGTATCTAAGTATTTTATACTGCATGTCCCACAGCAGTAGGTGACATCGGGTGCATCTTACCTCTCTGCCTATTCCATACCGCCATCTGCGACCGTATAAGCGATGTTGTCTGTCTTTCTTTCCACCATCACTGACATAGTTGAAATGGAATATGGGCAAGAACGCTCATTTCAGTTTGACCACGGATGGAGCCCCCACAGAGATAGGCTCCTGGTGCAGCTGCACTCGTCATGCCACCGTACGGCTGGCACTGAATCCAACCTTAGTAGATATGGCTCTGAGCTTTATTTTATGCTAATGTGCAACGCAGCATGACAAATTAGCTTGTGTGAAAAATTAGTAACTATAGGTCTGACAGTCAATTTCTGTGGTTGTGAAAGATGATTAAATAAAAGCATCTGAAAATACAAACCAATAACTCTTCCTTGAAGGTGTGCCCCCGGAATATCAAGGTAGAATCTTAGTGGCACCAAATATCAAAAGACAAAATATCAAAAGTTAAGTAAGAATACATTTTCTGTACCTAACTCCACATATACGTATCTTGACAATATATATCTTCAAGGTGCATAGATCTATACTTTCTCTTATGCATTTACGGTTCAATATTTTATCCCTTGATATTCTGTCCACAAAATTAGTGTATCTCAATTTTTCTAGCCTCAACATTCCGAAGTACAATCTTCCTGGAAATTGACAGATAAAAGTACAATTTAAAAAACTAATTTGGGCAAATAAATGTGGCAGTGCTCTTTGTGTAATCTTAAAGGCTCAACTTGAATCTATGATTTTAGAATTCTATCTTGCTGATTTTGAGAAAAATGGATTCCTAGTGGCTAACTAAATGGAATTCATTTTATAAAGTTCAGATGAATCAAAGATTGACCAATCCTTGCTCAGAATGAAATGGGTATCCTTTAAGACTACACAGTGATTTCATAATTAGCATTGTATTCTTTTAAAATATGTGGCATTACTTCTCGTATTTTTTTCACATGGAAATTGAAAAGGCTTATGTAACCCTAAATTGGGAAGATAAGACAGGGTGTTGGGGCAATTTTTAATCACAAACAAAGGTAAAGCTGTGGTAATAGGGCATTAGTTTAGTGAGACAAAAAAGCATTATTTGTGGTATTCAGAAGGAGGTAGTGACCATAGAAAAATCCATTCCCCTTATGACCACAAAGGGTTCAGGATCATCATCACCGATTATATGGGTTTGTGGAAAATTTGTAAAAGTATAACTTCAGTAAAGAATTTTTAGATGGTAAAAACACTTGAAAAGCAGATATCAGGAAAGCTGTAGAGAAAGAAGTAAAGGAGGGGATACATGCGCAACAATGTATAGTACCAGTAGTTAGAACGGACGGAGCTAATGCTATAGAAAAAAAGGAAAATGTGGCAAGGATAATGAAACGCAACAAGTAGGGATGTGGTTGAGAGAAAGATGGCCAAAAGAATGCAGGGTATGCTGTGGTAAAGGATAAATTAAGCAAAGGTGTTTGAATTATCCTGTAAACCATGCTGCACAGTTACTATATAAATCATGGGTGAAAAATCTGTTTGTGGTAGTGATGATTATTTATCACTCAAAAGGGATGGAAGCTGAAATTGTGAATGATTTAAATATGGGTAAACTATGTGACTTTTTAGAAAAAGATACTGGATATTCGGAACAAATAGAATATGAAATAGAAGCAAATCGAAATGATAGAAACATATGTAGCACAGAACAACTGCAATATTTAATCTGAAGTTGTAAGGCCTAGTTGATGAAATTAATAAAGTTATCAAAGATAGTTTGCAATTAGCTAATAAAGCAATCTTCTGTCTAAAGAAGTTCAGGAAAAAATGTTGTGGGCTTATAGGAGAACCAACACATTCTCCAGCTAGGCATATTTCTTTGGATTCAAAGAGAAGAAAAATACGCAAAACGAATGCATTTGTCTGCAAACAGATGGCAAACTGTGAATTGACATAGGTAAGATAAAAATGTGTATAGAAGAAACAGAATGAATGCAAAATGGGACTAAATGGAAAGAAATATCATAAGAGTAAATAAAAGCATGTCTGTGTTCCAGAATAATAATAGCAATGAGAGTGAGTAGAAAGACTGTGTAGGCAGTGGATAAAGTGTCTGTACCAAGTAAAAGAAGAGCATTTGCTCCTGCACCATGGTGTACGTTATTCAGCATTTCCCATATACATTTTACACCAAAGTGTAGGTTTACATATTTCCACCCCTTACTTGATCTAAGAATGAATTTAATAGTGTAAAGTTAAAACTAGGATCTTTTCACACATAGGCGAGGATCTCCTCCATCATGGAGGGGATCTCAGTACTGGGAAACAGGGAAACCTAAAGTTTATTCATTAAAACATATATCATAAAATTGTTAGTGTGAAATATAAATGTAAAATAATTGTAATGACTTATTTTTAATGTAGAACACATATAATGAAATGTTACAGCACATTAACTCTTCAAATTAAAAGTTTATTATATAATTAAATAATTTAAACGTATTCATTGATCTTAAGACAAAAAAATTTAAACACAATTTTAAAAAATGCCTTCCCTCACATCATTTCTGTTTTCAATTACGCTTTAGTACATCTAATTCAAATCTATGGGCCTCATTACGAGTCTGGCCGTCACAACACTGCCAGACTCGTGGATGGCGGATGGACCGCCGCCAATGCGGCGGTCCGACTGCCACATTACAACGCTGGCGGTCAGACCGCCCGGGAACCGCCAGCTACACCAGGGTTAGAGATCCCAGCATTCTGGAGTTGCCGGCGGTCTGAATCCCCCAGGGCAACGCTGCAAGCAGTACTGTCCTGGGGATTACGACCCTTTTCTCCGCCAGCTGTTTAATGGCGGTACCACTGCCATGAAAATGCTGCTGGACAATGGGTACAGAGGGGCCCAGGGGGGCCCCTGCACTGCCCATGCCACTGGCATGGGCAGTACAGGGCCCCTCCTGGCCAGCACCCTCGCAATGCTCACTGTCTGATTTGCAGACAGTGAGCATTGCGAGGGTTCTGGTGCACCCTGCGCTCTAGAGCATTTCAGCCGGCTCGATTACGAGCCTGGGAAATGCTGTGTCCCACTAGGCCAGCAGACAGAAACTCAGCTGACCTAGCGGGAAACTCTTAATGGGGCCTGCGGGGAGGTAGCCAGGATGGTGGCAACCTCCCCTTTGGAAGTCCGGCGGTCGGTGTAAACCGTCCACCGAACTCATAATCAGCCCCTATATGTTTCATTAATGTAAATTGTTATACTTTACCGTTGGGAAACTCCATATCTCTACATGTTAAACTATAGGGATAGACAAAAAAGTTGTTTTACTATGCATCAGTCCTCTGGCACTGGAAGCAATAATACACTGTGACTGGTGATTAATAGTCAATATGCTATGCACCACCAAACAACTTATTGCACTCCGCTGGAAGAATTCATCTGTCCCACAGATTACTCAGTGGTTTACATGCCTTTGGCACGTCATGGCCATGGAACTCCTATCCCACTGGGTAGCCCACACAGATAACAAATTCACACACATCTGGCACCCCCAGATAAACAATTTTACTCGGCTGGCACACTTCTGCTTTTCACCGGCCATACTCAAGCTCTTGACCTGTTTGATTAATGCTCCTACCGGCTGTGGTGTTTACACCTACAAAGGGGGCACTCTATACATATAACCCTATCGTCCACTATCAGGTACATAGACCTCCCGTCTTTGCCCTATGGCCTATTCTTGACCATATTTCTCACCGGGCCAGCACTGATTTCACAGGCTCAATTACGACCTTTATTACTTTATTGTTAATAATATCTTCATTTTTATGTATGGACTTTCCTTTTTCTTTTGTCTTGTTGTACACGTTATTTGTGTAATATATTGCAGATCCAACACTTGTGCCTCTTTCTTAGTTTGAATTATTTACACATTTGTTTCTGCCCCCATTGGATTTATCTACTTAGATGCTATATTGGACTGCAGATGTGGATATCCATATGTGGGTTTGAAGGCGTTGTTACTAGTTACCTTGCCTTGAAAATATGTCAGTAAAAATATTTCTAGTAAAAAAAAGTTGATTTAACTTGTAAAGAAGCACTCAAGTTATTTTTGAGTTAAATAGTGATGTAAAATCATTGTATTTGTTTTCTTTGAATGTAGAAATCATGCTTCAGCACTAATAAATTCATTCATGGAAATATATTAAATTAAAATTATTTTCTGAAATTCAAATTATAAAATAAATGTCCACCTAAAGAAAAAACAGTTTTTAATGTGCATTAGTCATTATTAAAAGTGAGATCTAGGATGAAATAAAATAATAAATTCATCTTTAAATGAAAAGTATTGTTATTATTTTTTCAAATTAGAAATAGGTTTAAATATTTTTTAAATAAATAATACATAAGTTGTATTTGGATAGATTTCTAAACTTTAATTTATGATTATTTATATTGTTATTTTAAATCATTTAATGTAGTTTAACATTATTTGATACAGAGTTATGTTTTAAGGCCATTCCTCCATTATTTTTTGTAATAGGGTATTGCAGTACCAGTGGTTGGCAAGGTGTAGTGCCGAACTTTTTTTAGTAGTACCTTAGTGTCAGAGTTTGTGAATACCCAAAAGAGTAGATTTACTTAAAAGTCCAAGTTACCTTTGTGAATTAGGCTCTTAGTGTTCAGCTCACAGAAACTATTCTAAGAAGTGGGTGGGCATAAAGACCTATACATGTTGAATTAAAGAAGAGTAATAGGAGTAAGAGTTTGTATGAATGAGATTGTTTTTGGCTTTTGCTGACCGAATTAGCGTGTGCATTGTTGCTAATTTCTTCAATATCACTTCCACACTATCTGATAATGTTTCCTTTAAGTGGGGGTGGAAGAACCAACAGGTCCGCTTATAGGGTTTTCAGACTTTATTTTAATTTTATTTTGTAGTATGCATAGTGTGGTAGTAGTGCTGGCTTCCTCCTAGAAACAATATGTGGTCCTGCCATCACCCTGAAAGGGAGAGGTTAATCTAGAAATTGGCTATATAACCTGAGATTAAGTCCAATCATAAAACTTAACAGCATTTACTATTGTATTAAAATTCATCTAGACACATTCCAGGAAGCTACTGTTAATTGAATAATACTGCAACATTGATCACAAATCTGTTCAATGGAGTTACCTCTTCAATCGTCAATATAAATTTAGAAGAATACGTCTTAGGATAGAATTACAGTGCAAGACATGAGGAGCAAGTATTTTTGTTTATTATCCTTGATCCTTGCATTTATAATCTATTTCAGGTGTTTGAAATAGCCCAATCCTCCATGGGGTACTTCACAGAAAAGAATGTTCTAGCATGAGAATCTGAGACCCAAGTGTCTGTACAAGGAATAGTATAGCTTGAGTTTGGGATGCAGCTGTCAGTAGTTATGTACCAAAGCCACAAAAGTAATCAATAAATGTACTTGTCCAAATCCACATTATTATTTTTTAATTTGCTCAGAAGCCTTGATTAGTCTCCATCTGCAAAGGGGTGAGAAGATATGTATGTTGATTTGGGTTACCAAGTTTAGAGGCATGGAAGAGCTAATGAGAGTGGAACACTGAAAGGGGGAAGGGACTGAACCAGGTGTAGACGGTGGAGATCAGTAGATGAATGATTTAGTTGTGAATCTGGTCAACTGGCAGAGGGAAGGGTTCAGACATGTTCCTACTTCAGACACAGGGCTCTGACTTGCAAATTAAAAGGAAGAGGTGTTCGTGGTTTGAGATGATTAATCACATATCACAATGATGTTGAGGACATTTCCATGTGTGGGTGAGGAACGCATATGATTTGGCAAGGGAGTAAGATGACAAGAAGTGCCAGTGTGTTATTGGTTGTTTTTTCTAAACTGAGATTTTCATAATTAAGGATAATCAGAGGGGTGCTAAAGGGACTAGAACTGTGTCAAGGTTTTCAAAAAATATGTTTTTTTCTGCTGGTATATTTTATAATACTCTTGGGGAATTGATAGTACTTTAGTGCACCTTTTTTGGTTGAATCACCTTCTAATAAATGGTAACAAGTTAAGTTATCACAAGACAAAGGGCTGTTGTCAGATATTTACTTGGTTTGAAACAGGTGCATTTTGGCATCGTTATTTTTTCCTTTATATATAGCAGATTTGTGTATTTTGATCATTTTGATGGACTATCACCAAAAATGGGAGACACCATGATCGGCAATCTAGCATATGCCAATGATTGATTTGATAATCTTATTAATGACTCCGATAGGCTTACAGCAACAACCTTGTCAGTTGCAAGAATATAATAAGCCTAATAGCTTAAAAATAAATGTATCTAACATAATCATGCCCTCCAGCTCTTGCAAACCTGCAATCAATTGGACTACTGACTCTCAGTGCTACACATGTCTGGGTGTACCCCTAAACTAAATTGGGATCTTCATCTTCAGGAACTGGCTTTAAGGAGAAAGGACAGATTTCTCATTTGTGCTTACATAAGCTATTCCTTCTTTATTGAATTTGCTGTCTTAAACCCATCACTGCTGCTAATGCAAACTGGCCCTTTTCTTCCCTGATTTCGTTAAATGTTTTACAGTTCATTAATTTCATCTGAAGGTATGCTAAAACTGACTTATATGGCCTGGTCCATAAAGCGGCTTTTCTTGGGAATCCTTTCCCCTTTTAGCTCATCTTTTGAGTTTAGGCAATTTCTGAAATCACCACAACAAAGTTCTTCTCAGGATGAACTTCTTTTGTTTGTATCATATTAATACTATATGTATGTTCAGTGTATCTATTCTGTTAAAAAAGCCTTATCTTGATTTAAATCTTGACTCAAGAATTAAAAGGACACACTGACAAGTGCCTAGGAAAACAGAAACAAGAAGGGGGTCACTGGATACTTTCTACTGAAAGACAGATCTATAAATTGAGAGGGGAATGGGTAATATTTCTTGGTTCCCCACTGGAGTCTGAGTATTGCAGGAAGAACTTTCGCCTTATAGCATTTTAATATGGTATAAGCTGATCAAATCAAGGTTAACGCCTGGCAGCTTTGGTAAATGTAGTGGGTTGAAGTCACTCTTCAATGGCCTGCTGAATAAGAATTGTTAGAAGTTTCAAACACTGAGGAGAAGCTGGAGAACATGACATTCAAACTGAAACACCATTAGATGTGTGAAAAACTATATTGAGGAATGGACCTCGACCATCTACTTGTTCAGACCGTAGAAAAACATATCAATATAAGCAGTATATGATTACCAAAACCATAGGGACTGATTTAGAGGTTGGATGATAAATTTTAGGGGCTGCTTTAGAGGTGAGAGGTTATGGGGCATCCACCACATATAGGCAACTAATCTACCCATCTACCTCATTTACCCCACCTGATTTAGAGGGTAAAGAATGTGGCTTCCACTGACAGGAGAATGCTTTTGGTTTGGCACTGCCAACAAACATAACTAGAGAAGGCTCAACATGCCTTCTGTTTTTTATTTCCTTTAGGACTCCGCTATGTACACCATTGAGCTTTTCTGATGGAATAAAGTTGAGCAAACACTGAGAAAATTCCCACCATTTTGCTTTAATGGGAGTCTGTCTCTGGAAAATAAAAACACTGCGGACCCTGTCTGCCATAGCATGGCAAACCAACCCTCACTTTTTTGCCAGACATGGCTCTCACCAGAGAGTCTGGAGCGGCATCGAGCAAAAAATGCCAACCTGGAGAGAATTTTAGATACAGTGGGCTAGCTGCAACTGGACAGACAAACGCAGCCCCAAAAATGCCTTATCTGTCCGCCATATGCTAAATGACCCCTTTAGTTGTCACCAGTATTCAAGTGTCTTACACATATGCTGACAGAGTCGTATGTGACTAAGTGATATATTCCACATCTATTAAACTTACGGGTAGATACAAGCCTTTTGGAAAGAGAAAGTAACTCCCATCAGAACGAGGAGGATTCAGTCACAAAATTGCTTAGGGACAAAAGTGAGAAACATATGATCTCCTGTAACTTAAAAGTTGAAAACTTGAAGGTAGACATTCTAGCTGCTAAAAGACCAATATCTTCTCTTTAATGGAATCAGCAGAAGTTACAGAGTTTAATGTATGGTGGAACAATTTATGCTGTTGTAAGAATTTTTGTCAGGCAGAATCTCATAATAATCTAGTCCGCTCCCTAGAAAGTGGTCTGCTTGTACACAGTCAAATATGAAAAGCAGAATGAGATACTGGAGGGAAGAGTAATGAGAATGAGAGAGAAAAGAGACACCCAGAACTTCACAGTCTCATCAGAAACAAACCTCGTTGGATTTAGGTTTTTGAGAATGAGATTTTCACAGGTTGGAGTTCTTACACAGTTTAGGTGCACACAGATTCAGAAAGACAGGGCAATGGGAACCCAAGATAAAAAAGGTAAGTGTGCTGATGCAATAGATGGTCCAAGCCCAGGTCACAAGCACTACTGACAACAAGGTGTTAAAGGGTACAATACCAAGCCAATCAAAAATACAAAACAAAGGGCCAGATGTATGAAAGCTTTTTGCATTTGCAAACGGTGCGAATGCCCGTTTAGGAATGTAAAAAGCCATTTTAGAATGTATTAAAGGCATTCTGAAAGCAATTGTAAGGAATCGCAAAAATAGCGATTCCTTAAAATTGCAACCCTGTTTAGAGAGTCACAAATTGCGACTCTCTAAATAAGAAATCGCAAATAAGGATTCCTTATTTGCGATTTCTAAAGCACATGTAAGAAGCAATTCCTAACTGCGAATTGGGCATTTAGGAATCGCTATTTACCACCAGGTTGAACCTGGTGGTAACAATGTGCAAATTTTAAAAATACATTTAAAATGCATTTTTAAAATTTACATGTAAAGCACATATGCTCTTTTGGCATGTGTGCACCTTACATGTTGTAAAAAATACTTTTGGGGTGCAGCAGAGGTGGCCTTAGGCCCCCAGCACCCTGGGGTTTTGCATTTCCGAAATTGCGATTTCCAGTTAAGAAATCGCAATTTTAGAAATGCAAAAAACTTGCAGATATGGGTAGGTATGAATGGGGCCGGTATCGCAAATTGCGATTCGGTAATAGCATTTGCGATTTTTAAGAAATCGCTATAACCGAATCACAAATGTGATACATTGCATTTTGCAAATCAGAAATAGCGATTTCTTAAAAATCGCTATTTCCGACTCGCAAAAGGCCTTCTTGGTACATCTGGCCCAAAATCTGTAATCAAGGCCCACATGCAAGCAAGATAGTCAGGAAAATGAGTGAAACAACAAAGGTTGGAAAGCAAAAATGTGAGGGATAAGGCAATAGTGAATGAACTAGATGGCAAGCAGTAACTGTAGAAGGCTGGCCTGGCTTGTAGTGGGTACCAATGGTACTTACACCTTATGCCAGGTCCAGTTATCCCTTATTAGTAGAGTGTAGTAGTGTTCTAGCAGCTTAGGCTGATGTAGGTAGCTATAGTAGAGCAGCCAAGGCTGAACTAGGAGACATGCAAAGCTCATGCAATACCACTTATATCATATAGGTACTATAACATAAGAAAGACAATACTCTGAGTTACTAAAAATAAAGGTACTTTATTTTAGTGACAATGTGCCAAAAATATCTCCGAGGATATACTCCATTAGGAGGTAAGTCCAAGAGTCGCTAAAGTGTTCAGGGGGGGCAGGAGCCCACTAATCCCCGTATGAAGGTGCAAAATGGCTGCCTCTGGTTGGAAGAAGCTGCAGGTTTTACAACAACGAAAGGAGGTAGGAAGTTCTTCTTCATGCAGAACATGTCCCACAGCATGCTGGAGAATGCAGAGTTGTTTCCTTGGCAACATACCACAAACAAGCCTTGCTAGCTGCAAGAGTCACGGTTGGAGAAAAAGGGTGCTGTCCGGGTCCAGGAAGGACCAGGATGTCGCCATTTGAGAGAGGAGACATAGGGGGCCCTCAGCAAAGTAGAGAGCCCATGGACAGGAAGGTAGCACCCAGAAAAGTCCTTGAACACGGGTTCAAGAAGACTGAACATGGTGGTCATTTCAATACTGCAAAGAGAGGTCCCACGACACCGGAGGTTAACTCAGGGAGCTGAGCATCACAGGACGGAGTGCTGGGGACCAGGGCTAGGCTGTGCATGCAGGATTTCTTGGAAATGTGCGCAGAAGCCCTTGTAGCTGCAGATCATGCAGTGCATAGGATTACAGTCGGGGGAGGGAAGGCAAGGACTTACCTCCTCCAAATTCGGACAGTTGGACCACTGGGCAGTGTGGGTCACTTGGGTCCACGACCTATGTTCCAGGGGCCACGTTCTTCAGGATGAGATGGGACCCAGAGTACTGGTGGAGCTGAAGTTTGGTGCCTGCTGGAGCAGGGGGAAGATTCCGTCAACCCACAGGAGATTTCTTTGTGGCTTCCAGTGCAGTGTGAAGGCAGGCAGCCCCCAGATCATGCACCACCAGGAAACAGTCGAGAAAGCCGGCAGGATTGGGCACTACAATGCTGCTGGTAGTCTTCTGGCTACTTTGTTGCAGTTTTGCACGCGTCCTGGAGCAGTCAGCGGTCGATCCTTGGTAGAAGTCGAAGAGAGAAGTGCAGAGGAACCCTGATGAATTCCTGCAAGTCCTGAGGAAAAGCCCACCGGAGAGACCCTAAATAGCCCTCAAAGGAGGATTGGCTACCTAGTCATGTATGCACCCATCAGGAGGGGTCTCTGACGTCACCTGCTGGCACTCGCCACTCAGGGGCCTCCAGAGTTCCCTCACACCTCTGGAAACAAGATTGCAGAGGTCTGAGACACACTGGAGGAGCTCTGGGCACCACCCCTGGGGTGGTGATGGACAGGGGAGTGGCCACTCCTCTTCCCTTTGTCCAGTTTCATGCCAGAGCAGGGACTGGGGGTTCCCTAAACAGGTGTAGACTGGCTTACCCCTCCCCAGCCTTTAACACCTATTTTCAAAGAGAGAGGATGTAACACCCTGGTCTCAAAGGAAATGCTTTGTTCTGCCTTCCTGGGACTGGGCTGCCCAGACCCCAGGAGGGCAGAACCATGTCTGTGGGTTGGCAGCAACCGTAGCTGCAGAGAAAACCCTAGAGAGCTGGTTTGGCAGTACTGGGGGACCATAGTGGAGCCCCCAGGATGCATGGAATTGACTCCCCAATACCAGATTTGGAATGGCGGACAATTCCATGATCTTAGACATGTCACATGGCCATATTCTGAGTTACCATTGTGAAGCTACATATAGGTATTGACCTATATGTAGTGCACGCGTGTAATGGTGTCCCCGCACTCACAAAATCCGGGGAAATGGCCCTGAACTATGTGGGGGCACCTTTGGTAGCGCAAGGGTTCCCTCACACTTAGTAACTTTTCACCTAACCTTCAGCAAGTGAAGGTTAGACATATAGGTGACTTATAAGTTACTTAAGTGCAGTGAAATGGCTGTTAAATAATGTGTTCGTTATTTCACTCAGGCTGCAATGGCATTCCTGTGTAAAGGCTTGTCAGAGCTCCCTATGGGTGGCAAAAGAAATGCTGCAGCCCATATGGATCTACCTGGGTACCTAGGTATCAAATACTAGGGAATTATAAGGGTGTTCCAGTATGTCAATTGAAATTGGTAAATGTAGTCACTAGCCTATAGTGACACATTAAAGGCAGAGAGAGCATGAGCACTGAGGTTCTGATTAGCAGAGCCTCAGTGACACAGTTAGGCACTACGCAGGTATACACATTCAGGCCACAAACTATGAGCACTGGGGTCCTGGCTAGCAGGATCCAAGTGAGACAGGCAAAAACATACTGACATACATGTAAAATTGGGGGTAACATGCCAAGAAAGATGGTACTTTCCTACAGTAACATAACAAAGAAAGTTGCCAAACCCATTCCCAGGTAAAGTTCATGTCTTACATAACACCTCTGCCTACACTGCCCTATAAATCCTATATCTTGGCTCTATTCAGACAGGCTCTCTCTCTCAATGCCCAAGGTGCCATAGGCTGATCTGCTTCGGTCTTACCAGAATATGTCTCACAGTTCTCCTCCGTCACATCCAGAAGTGAACCAAGATCTCAAAATCCTGAGATGATTCCTGACAGTACAATCCCTCCCCAAATGCTCTAATTTTTTGTGCCAGTTTAGATGAAAATTTATGTTGAAAAGAGGCCACCAATCTAGGAGCACAGACTTTGGATGCATGCTTCATACAGTACTCCGCCACCTCATACCGCTTCCAAGCCACCAACTACTGCAAATGACCTCTCACTCCTCATGAGGCTACTATAACCTCTATCTCAAATACTGGTGATACACCGTTAATGACTAGTGGAGGAGAAGGAGTGAACTTGGATTTAGCTGGCTTAAACCTGCAGATGTGAAAGAGAGGATGAAAGTGCCACCTCAGGAACAGCCAGAGCCATTGCCCCTACGATCCACTAATCAAACTAGTAGGAAAGGACCCGCAAACCAAGGTTAAAACTAGATACTCTTTCTTAAATACTGGTGTTCTTTATCGATGAAGGTCAGAAAACCATTTGTAATCAGTCTTAGCTTGCTGCAAGTGAAGGAAGGTTTTGGCTTGTATTGTAGACTTGCTGGAAAGTAAGGGCATGATTGCAAAGATAGAAGGTTTGTGTGTGATATAGGTAAGAATTGGGGGTGGAATGTAAATGAAAAAAAGAAAGGAGAGTAGCCCAGTGAGGGATATGAGGAATTATTGTATGCCTGTTCAGCTAGCAGAAATCTGGCCTATCCTTTTTGATGGGCGTAACAATAAAGATACTATTCCAGAGATTGACTAATATTTTTCTGACCATTGATTTAGGGATGAAGACGTCTAGATTTCAAGTTTAGGGTCCAGTGCTTGGTTTTTAAAAGAATTAGAGCCTGATTATGAGTTTGGCAGATGGGATGACCCGTCTGTCGAACTTCCGACGGAGAGGTTGCCGCCATACTGGCTACCTCCCTGCCGGGCCCATTACAACTTTCCAGCTGGGCTGACAGACGGAAACCAAGGTTTCCGCCTGTCAGCCCAGCGTGAAAGTGGCGGCAGCATTGTCGCTGGCTCCTGATAGAGCCGGCGGCAATGCTGCTGCCGGAAGGGTGCACCAGCACCCTCGCAATGCTCACTGTGAGCATTGCGAGGGTGACTGGCAGGGGGACACCTGCACTGCCTAGTGCATGGGCTTTGCAGGGGCCCCCCTGTGGCCCCCTGCACCTGTTCTCCACTAGCCTTTTCATGAAAAGGCTGGCAGAGAACCAGGTTAATCAGCAGGGCGGTTCTGAGTTCAGCGCCGCACTGGCTGGTTCCGACCTGGACCGGGAACATTGTTCTCGGCAGACACATTGGTCATCTTGCGGTCTGACTGCCAAACTCTTAATTTGGCGGTCGCACCGGCAAACTGGCGGCGGTCAGGACTGCCACTGTGAGGCAGGTGGTCTCAAGACTGCCAGCCTCGTAATGAGGCCCTTAGCGCTAGGTCCATTGTTTTGCTCAGAAGTCCATGGCCAGTGCTACTGAATGTTGATATACCGAACACGAGGACTGGGTATCCTTGATTCCACATCAGACCTCTTTAATGGACCACCAGACACTCCCTTCTTCTACATCTCATCTTTGCAGGTTTTTTCATCCTTGTTCACTCTCTTTGTCACTTTTTGCAGTCTTCCTCCCACTACTTCTCTCGCCGTTGTGTATTTTCTCTCTAGTTTTGGTTAAAGGTCTGATTAGGAGAAATAGGTGCCGATCCCCAAAAATGAGTGCCAGTGGGCCCCACCTTCAATCATCAGATCCAATAAAGCACTAGTACAAAGACAATGAATCACAGTGTTCTAAAATTTTGAAATAAACTGGGACCACCTTTCAGTTACAATTTCCTTCAGAAATATCACAGCTAACTAAGGGGTTGTTGGTAATTTATACAAGGGTACACATTGCATATTTTGCAAAAAAGCCTGCTAGCACCAAAACTGCAATATGTTTCCCAAAGGTAGAGAAGCATATTGATATCTTCTTCCATAATAGTCAGAGGAATCAATAAACTTGAGGCTCTTTGATCAGTAGACTTAATTTGGCCACAAACAGAATGCTGTTTTCCACACTGCCCCACGTCTTTTCTTATAGATAGCCACCAATTAAGTAAAGCCACCAACTCATAAATCCATTTTTCTCCAAACTGTCTAGAACTAGGAGAGTCATGACACCATTACAGAACCTTTCTTGTACCATTTGAGTCAGTATAAATAGTTTTCAAAATAAGAAAACATCCATTCGATTCGATAATAGCTATGTCTTCGGGATTCTCTTGAACCCAACCATTCTGTTCCTGTTCCTGAGAACTTAAATCTAATTTTCAACATGCTAAGAAAATTTCAAAATCTGATACATTAATGTTCTAAACAGCAAGATTGAAGGGTGCTTCAAATTTACTCTTTTCCAGTCACAACTATCAGCCTTAAAATAGCATTTTCCTGCAGTGTATGTGATTTGATATTGAAATCTACAGAAGAACAACATCCATCTGGCATGTCAGAAGTTCATGCAGTTCATAAATTTCAAACATTCTATATATCTGTACATACACGCACAGGGTATGGGGCTTCCTGGTGATGATGTCTGCAATGAGAGGAAATCCTCTTCAATAGCCAGTAGCTCCTTGTCATATACTGTATTGTTTTTTTCAGTTGGTGATAATTTGCATGAGAAGAAAGCTACTGGCTATTTTTACTTGAGGGATCACGCTCTGTTGGTCCAATCCCCATTGAAAAGGTATCTCATTCTATGAATTATTAGTTGGGGTGAATGGTAGTCCACAAGTAATAATGGCACTATTCTTAATAGGTCCAGTGCAGACTTTAGTAATTTAAACTTGGTAGGTTTGGCACAGACAAGACACCCTTCCTTAGTTATGAAATTGTGTCAAGCATTTAGAAATACAAAAACAGTTAAAAAGTCAAAAACACAACACAATAACAATCCCACTCTAATTCATGAAGATAGAGAATATCTAAATGAACAACATGACACCAAAATAACAGAAATCTAGTAAGAGTAACCGGAGATATGAATTTTTAAAGTTTTACTTAATAATAGCACCAAAATGTGCAAAATGACAATTACGGGTAACTGATCATGCTAGACCAGTACAAGGGGCTAGTGAGGCTAACCATGACAGAGCGCGGGTCAAATGTGAGGTCTAGGTAGGTCTCGGTCAAAAAGTTACCTTCACAATTAGAAATTATTCTGGAGAAAAAGGGGTCATCGGCTAGTCAGGAGTGGGGCAAGCTGGAACTGAGTCGGGGTTTGATGACTGCAGTTTGCTGAAGAGCAAGGTCCCCGTGCAATTATCAACGAAGGGGGGGATGTGCAGTGTCAATGCCAAGGAAGGTCATGACTTCAATCGGCTTCAGCTCAGCATCTCTCTCTGAGAAGTCCTCTACTGTCAGACGTAGACATTTTTCTGTAAATCAGATTGTCTTCAGAGGGGTAGATCAGCAATTCAGATCTGAGAGGCGAGTGGGCATCAACAGCTTCGGCTCAGCAGCTGTCTTCGACTTCCACGAGTCCTCAGGAGAAGTTGGCAAAAAGTTTCTAAGTCACAGCGTTTGCAGTGTGGGTACAAGAAGTACACTGCAATACCAGCCAAGATTTCCAAAACCTCAGGAAGAGCATTTGAGGGTCAGGACTCACTCCAACGGAAGCCCTTTGGAATCTCCTCACAGGACGTAACAGCAGGGGCAGTCCTCCATCTGTCTTCCACAGGTCCTAAAGCCTTCTGAAGAGGGGACTGGGGTTGCCATACGTATGTCCATAGCCAGCCTATGGTTGGGGGAAGCTCCTGACCACTCCCAACCAATACAGTAAATGTTCTCACGGGTGACAGTACCCACTTTAACAGCACTTCTTGTTTGTTGTTTGTACTGTACTCTATCTCACAGTAACCTTCTCGACCTAAATCAAATATGGCCGAACCTTCAACCCTTGTGCAGAGCTCTGGGCACACCCTAGAGGTGTGGCAGGGAAATTAGCAAATTCTCCCCTGTGATCACTTTAAACTGGTTCTAAAGGCAGCTCCTGTCCCACTGGCAGTGGTAACTGGCTGGCTAGCAGGACAATGGACAGGGCAGACCCAGGTGTGAGCTACATCTGCCAATGACAGGATAGGCATCCTTTGAAGTTAATTAAGTTCTTGGGCACGGCCCAGTTCGCCATCTGGTCAGGGGAAAGTCAACCCCTCTCTCATTGCTTCATCTCTGGGAGCCACTTCACACCTAATCAGAGAGCTATTCAGCTCTTGGGTGACAGTGAACACTGGCAGAAACACACATTTGGCTCAAACAATAAAATTATAACTTTCTAAAAATGTCATTTTCAAAATAGTAATATCAAATCTGACTTGACCATCAGTAGTATTAATCTATGCAGATGATGGTAAATGGTAAATGTATCCAAGATGCCCCAAAATATATACTTTACCAGACGTTGAAGGAACTGGAGCATTACATAGGCCAAATACTATAACTACGTACTCAAAACATCAATATCTGGCTTTAAAAGATGTTTTCCAATTGTCAACTGCTATAATGCAGACTAAATTTTACTCTCCTTTCAAATCCAGCTTTGTGAACAACTTTGCTGCACAGACCTGTAACTAAAATCAAGGGTGTTAGAAATGGGGTCTTTGGTTGACAGTCAGGTTACCCCCTGTTCAAGCAAGGACCCTCACTCTAGTCAGGGTAAAAGAGAATCACCCTCAGTTAACCCCTGCTTACCCCCTTGGTAGCTTAGCAGAGCAGTAGGCTTAACTTCAGAGTGCTAGGTATAAAGTATTTGTACCAACACACACAATAACTTAATGAAAACACTACAAAATGACACAACACAGGTTTAGAAAAATAGGAAATATTTATCTAAGCAAAACAAGACCAAAACGACAAAAATCCATAATACACAAGTCAAGTTATCAATAAAAATGCAAAAAGAGTCTTTAAGTAGTTTTAAACACACACTAATGCTGTTAGCGTGAAAAAGTACCTTGGGTGTGTCAAAAATAACCCCACACTGGCGAGTGCGCGTCAAAAAGGGCTTGCGATGCGTTGATTCCACTCACAAGCGGGACCGTGCGTCATTTCTCCTTTCGCCGGATCAGGCGCGTCGTTTCTTCTCTCCGCAGGAGAGCGATGCATCAATCCGGTCAGCACTCTCAGGTCCGGGCAGGGCTTGCGTTGTTTTTCCACGCCCAGCGGTACTTGGGTCGGAAATCCAGCCGCACGATGATCCGAAAACCCCGCAGCTCGGGTTGTGATCTCCCAGCCTCCGTCAGCGATGCTGCGCGTCGTTTCTCCTGCTCCGTGCGTTGATTCTTCGGTTACGTTTCCTGCGAGTGTCGTTTCTCAGCTGCGGAGCAGGCGGCGCGTTGTTTCTTCAGCCGCAGATCGGAGTCGCGTTGATCTTTTCCACGCACGGCGCTCTGTGTGTGGATTTCCTTGTCCTTAAGCTGCCAGCTTCTCCTTTCAGGGTCCCAGGAACTCCAGAGACTCCAGGTGCTGGCAGAGAGAAGTCTTTGCTGTCCCTGAGACTTCAAACAACAGGAGGCAAGCTCTAAATCAAGCCCTTGGAGATTTCTTCTCAAGATGGAAGGCACACAAAGTCCATTCTTTGCCCTCTTACTCTGGCAGAAGCAGCAACTGCAGGATAGCTCCACAAAGCATAGTCACAGGCAGGGCAGCTCTTCTTCCTCACCTCTTCAGCTCTTCTCCAGGCAGAGGTTCCTCTTGTTTCCAGAAGGGTTTCTAAAGTCTGTGGTTTTGGGTGCCCTTCGTATACCCAATTTCTCCTTTGAAGTAGGCCTACTTCAAAGTAAAGGCTCTTTTGAATGTGAAATCCTGCCTTGCCCAGGCCAGGCCCCAGACACTCACCAGGGGGTTGGAGACTGCATTGTGTGAGGGCAGGCACAGCCCTTTCAGGTGTGAGTGACCACACCTCCCCCCCCTCCTAGCACAGATGGCTCATCAGGATATGCAGGCTACACCCCAGCTCCCTTTGTGTCACTGTTTAGTGTGAGGTGCAACCAGTCCAACTGTTAAACTGACCCAGACAGGGAATCCACAAACAGGCAGGGTCACAGAAATGGTATAAGCAAGAAAATGCCCACTTTCTAAAAGTGGCATTTTCAAACAGACAATCTTAAAATCAACTTTACTAAAAGATGTATTTTTAAATTGTGAGCTCAGAGACCCCAAACTCCACATGTCTATCCGCTCCCAAAGGGAATCTACACTTTAATCCATTGGCTACTGCCCCCCAGACCTAAACACCCCCCTAAATTGAGTATTTAGGGGAGACCCTGAACCCAGGAAATCAGATTCCTGCAACCTGAAGAAACAAGAAGGACTGCTGACCTACAAGCCTGCAGAGAAGGAGGAAGACGACAACTGCTTTGGCCCCAGCCCTACCGGCCTGTCTCCAACTTCAAAAACCTGCTCCAGCGACGCATCCGACACAGACCAGCGACCTCTGAAGCCTCAGAGGACTGCCCTGGACTAAAGGACCAAGAAACTCCCGTGAACAGCGGCCCTGTTCAAAACCAGCTACTTCTTTGCAACAAAGAAGCAACTTTCAACGACTGCACGTTTCCCACCGAAGCGTGAGACTTCACACTCTGCACCCGACGCGCCCGGCTCGAGATCCAGAGAACAAACACCTCAGAGAGGACTCCCCAGCGACTGCGAGCCCGTGAGTAACCAGAGACGACCCCCCTGAACCTCCACAGCGACGCCTGCAGAGAGAATCCAGAGGCTCCCCATGACCTCGACTGCCTGTAACAAGGGACCCGACGCCTGGAACCAGCACTGCACCCACAGCCCCCAGGACCTGAAGGAACCGAACTTCAATGTAGGAGTGACTCCCAGGCGACCCTCTGCCTTGCCCAGGTGGAGGCTGTCCCGAGAAGCCCCCCCTGTGCCTGCCTGCACCGCTAGAGTGACCTCCGGGTCCCTCCATTGTTTCCTACCTGAAACCCGACCCCTGCTTTGTACACTGCACCCGGCCGCCCCTGTGCCGCTGAGGGTGTGATTTGTGTGCCTACTTGTGTCCCCCCCAGTGCTCTACAAAACTCCCCTGGTCTGCCCCCCGAGGACGCAGGTATTTATCTGCTGGCAGACTGGAACCGGAGCACCCCTGTTCTCTATAGGCGCCTATGTGTTTTGGCCACCTCTTTGACCTCTGCACCTGACCGGCCCTGAGCTGCTGGTGTGGTAACTTTGGGGTTGCCTTGAACCCCCAACGGTGGCCTGCCTATGCCCCAGAACTGGGACTTGTAAGTGTTTTACTTACCTCCTAATCTAACCTTTACTTACCTCCCCCAGGAACTGTTGATTTTTGCAGTGTCCACTTTGAAAATAGCTTATTGCCATTTTTACAAAGACTGTACATGATATTGTTTTCATTCAAAGTTCCTAAAGTATCTAAGTGAAGTACCTTACATTTAAAGTATTAATTGTAAATCTTGAACCTGTGGTTCTTAAAATAAACTAAGAAAATATATTTTTCAATATAAAAACCTATTGGCCTGGAGTAAGTCTTTGAGTGTGTGTTCCTCATTTATTGTCTGTGTGTGTACAACAAATGCTTAACACTACCATCTGATAAGCCTACTGCTCAACCACACTACCACAAAATAAAGCATTAGAATTATCTACTTTATCTTACCTCTAAGTGGAACCCTTGGACTCTGTGCACACTATTTCTTACTTTGAAATAGTATATACAGAGCCAACGTCCTACAAAGGGGCAATAGATAATGATTCATTACAATGATGGCATTCAGTTCTAAGTAATCCACACACAGCCCCGGGTCACCATGTGACTTTGGAATGAAAATGAAGGCTGCATAAGCTGGGGAAGAAGAATAGCTTATAAAGCCTTTGCCCAGGTTTTCCTCAAGAGATTTCTTTGGATTTTCATCTTCTTTCCTAGACAAGGGGTAGAATTGGCTGTGGGGAATCTTAGCATCTTGAAGTAAGCAATCAGGAATTAATTTGTTAAAAAAAAGTACAAGCGCCCAAACATTTTGCAGAATCCCATGGCCAGCTAAGCAGAATGTCAGGGTTGCCAAATTCCAAGGCTGCATAGTCTTGATTCTACTGGATGCCCCTTTCTTCCAGCACCATATGCTCCTTGCCCTTTATCTCACTCTTGTAGTTTCTTTTTTTTCCTTGCATTCTTCCCTTGTCACTTTTTTCCATCTTCCTCTTTCTTTCCCTTTTTGCGTTTTTCTTTCTTGTCCTGGGTGAAATTCGTATGACAAAAAATAATTGCACATCCCCAAAAATGAGTGCCAGTGGGCAACACCAAGAACAACCGGTTCAAATTTAGACGTGGAAGTAATCATATTCTCCAAGATGGTGCAAAGAGCCCTTCATTTTCATTGAACATATCCTGGAAACATGAATATATTTCAGGAATGCGACTTTTACTTCTTTCAGGACTTAATAAACTGCATTCTACTAGAAGATGAATCTGTGGACAGGAATCTTTTGGGGAGCAATGACCATTACAATATTCTGTAGTAACATTTATACTTGATGAATCCGGATCGCTGGAAGGATTAAGTTGACATAACCACAATGGTCAAAGGAGAATGTACAATTTTGGACTGTCAATTAGATCACAACTAATAGTCTCACAAAATTCAAACTGTCATGCTATTACTAAATCATTAGTTTCCTAGCAAACTTCCCAGAAATTAGAGGAATACCATCAATTCCCTTGATTGTATCATACTTATCTTCCCTTCCTCAATAGGAATGTTGTGAGAATCCACTACTTATATGTCCAAAAAAAGTCTGAATCAGCAGAATCAATTAATGGGACTCTAAACATCCAGAAGGAGAAGGAAACAGGACCTTCGGGAGGAAGTGTGTATAAAAAACACCAAATTGTGATCTGTCTGTTAAGACCAGACATTCTTGTCTGCCTCTAGCTGTATACACCTTATTACAAAATGTCTCCCTCTGCCACAATAGATACAAAATCAATTTTCCTTCTATATTCTTTCCTCCTGAGAGACACGTATGGATGCTCCCAATTTTCATTGGCTGTTCTAAAGGCATAGAATGGACCGGTTCCACTGGGTCAACAGGAATTCAATCATGGGTTGCCATTTGTCTCTCATAGCATGTTTTCATTGCTGATGGTCTATCTGAAGTACCAAACTGAAGACTGCATTGGTAGATGTTGGGCTATTAGCCACCAAAGAGAGTTCCTCCTTAAGACCCTCCCTTAGGACATGGTAGAATGTGCCAATGCAGCTTTAGATTTTAATTGCCTAAAGACTTATAAGGGGAACTATATCCTTCAACTCTTCTCACAATGCCAGACGACCAGTATATGCTGCTTGGCTGGTTTTTCTCTAACCAAGTACCAACTTAAACTGTTCAATAAACACAGTATAGTGTTGAAGGAAGATCTCTTATTTAAAATCAGTTGAGTCTGTCAGATTAAGGAATCCTTGGCATGTTATGACAAAATGAAGGCAACCTTAGCAACATTATTAGTACATTGCATGGGAAGTGATGAAAATATAAACTGCACTGTGCTAAGAAGGACTGGAAACTGAGGGTCTCCTGTAAAATATTTTGGAGGCCTCTTGCCTAAGGGCAGATTTCCACAATTTTGAGGCTGTGAGGCGGGTAAGGTTTCTTAAGCCTGATCAATGACAGATACTCAGAGACGGGGTTACCAAGTTCCTCTGTTATTACAGAGATTTGATTTAAATGGCTCAGTAAATATTCCTGTTTACTCTGGGCTCTTTTAAAAACGTCTTAAATGCTGGTAAATTCCTGTGCCTTAGAATGCATTGGACTGGGATCAAAACTCATAGCAGTAATATTGGACTGGCAAACTGTCAGAATTCATAATTGTTGTTTGACAAGGTTGTGTTACAATTGACCTCACTTCCCAGAAGGTGACTTTGCCAATAGACAGTCAAATACAAAAATCAGAATGAAATACTAGAATAAGGGGGCGGGAGAAAGAGAGAGAAAAGACACAGCCAGGACTTCACAGTCTCATCATGAACAAATCTCTCCGGGGAGGCAGGTTTTTCAGAATGAAACTTTTGCAGACTGGAGTTCTCAAACAGTTTATGTAAAAGTGCTTCAGAATGTTAGGCAGCTGAGAACCTAAAGTAAAACGAGACAGGAAGTAGGTGCAATGGATGGTATAAGACCATGTCGGAAAATCTTTGGAAGGAAAGCATTAAAGGGTACAATGGGAAGGTCAAACAATGCCAAAGCAGAATCCATCATTCAGGCCATAGTATACGCAAGATAGTAAGGAAACTGACAGAACCAATAAACGAAGAAAACTAACAAGCATTGGCAAAGCCAATAGGTTTCACCTCTAGGAAATCTAATTGCTTTTGTCAACGTTGTTTTAGAGATGTTACACAACAGTGCAAGCTGCTGTGCAGCATGTCTTAAAGTTTTTTAAAAAGCGATATGAGACGCCCAGAGTTGATCATGTCATAGCTCTTTTTAAAAATTTAAGACATGCTGCACAGCAGCTCGCACTGCTGTGCAACATGTCTAAAAAACATGAACAAAACCCCACATTTTAAATAAACTGTGCAGAGAGCCTGTCAGTTCCCCTCTGGTACAGAGGGTGTCTCTCTAGTTTCAAAGCAGACTGGACAGTTTTGTTTGTTGCTGCCTTTCTTTCATTGTTGAGCTTCATGGCGGGCGGAGGACCCTTGTGTTTTTGTAGCACTGACTTGACATGTTAAAAAGTCAACATTTCTTTAAAAAAAAGAGGAAAAGAAGGATGATCTATTAATAGGTGGTTGGACTGACAGGGCTTAGGCATAGACTTCGTGAGTACATCAGGGGCGTTTGATCAGTCTTTTGACAGTTGAGTCCCTTCTGAGTGTTTCTGGGGCAGAACTCTGCAACAGGAAGATCCTGGGTGCGCATGGGGGGTAATTTTAACAAAAAAGTACCATCAGAAGTATCCTGCTACCGCAAGTGGAAGAAGACTGGCCACCGGAAGCAGTACTTGGGCCAGTGGCCAGTCTCCACGGCACGAAGATGAAAGCAAGGAGGAGGCATTGACCAGCAAGAAGTCCTGTGAGAGCCAGCTAATGGTAAGGAAAGTATTTGGAACCATGTGAGAGCCAGCCAATGGTGAATAATGTGATATGGGAGCAACCTGGGAGCCAGCCAATGGTAAGTAATGGGTAGGCTCTGAGCCCCTTTTAAGATTAGTTTTTTTTTAATACAAAAGATTTCGCAAGCACAGCACAAACATGTGCAGACGAAACCTAAAAACGTATGGGATGAATCAACAGTAAACAAAATAGACACAAGCGGTAATCCTGAGGCATTGCAAATGCTTCCAGGAATCTTCTCAGGGAAAGTTCATGTAATAAACAGCACCACAGGCTACAATGCCCGATAAGACCTACCCTCTCACCTCAATTCACCCTAGCTATCTAAAAGCTCCAACTTCTGTCACAGTCTTGCTGTCACCGTCTTTTTAAGAATACACCTCAGAATTCTTCCCAGGAACAAATCAAGATCTCAAAGCCCATTGATTTTCCGTGACAGGTTTATCATAGTGATGAAAAAGCACTGCCATCATTCATAATAGGTATCATAAAGTTCTGAATATTTGGCAACCAATACTTGTCTATGTACTGAGCAATGGCTCCACCGCACTAACTGGATCATAACTGTGTGAAAGATGAACTAGTAACCCATGTGCCTACAGTATTCCGAGGAGAGATAGAAGACTGCACCAGCAGCGAGAGGAGTGGATATAGCTCACCCAACATACATTTTGGCACTAATCTACTTATCCTTCCACCTGTGCAAGTGTTCACTAATCCATTTGTTCACCCAGGCACTCACTCATTGGTACACTTACTCATCCATTTATGCGTCCATTCATTCACACATAAAATCACTTATCCATACTTATTCTTGGTCATCCACTCAACACTCCAAATTGCACACACAAACTTACCAATGGAGAAGCACTTTTCTTTTAAAAAAACAATAACAAAACCAGACCTACTGGCTTTACCTGTGCATTCATGGCAATCCTCCCGATTCAGGGATGCCTAATCTCCTGCCTCCTCATTTTGTAAGTCATCTTGCTGCGCTGCCCTCCGTCAAGAGGAAAGGGTAGGAATGCACCATATCTATGTGATATGGCACATTCCTGTGCCTTCCAACTGTGCTGGTGCTATTTTGGCTGCCTAGTGCCAATGAAGGCACCCTTGCACCATAGTGCAAGGGTGCTTGCGTTGTTGACAGGATTCTTTTTGTGCAGGGAGGGGCACCTTCCTGCACAAAAACAATCGCAGGAGGCTTTTTCCTTTCTATGTGTGCTGTTGAATGTTGCGCCTCTCTTGGGGAGCCATTGGGTTTTGGCACATCCCCCAGTTTATAGGCTCTTGTAAATCTGGGGATGCATCAAAATCCATGGGTGTTACATTGGAACTACCATTGCAGTGCCCATGGAATGCCACCCTGGCACAGAGTAAGGCCATGCAGTGATTTGCACTGCCTTGTGTTAATCCATATCTAAGAGGCCTTTCAAAGACACACAAGGTGGCTTTGCGTGGCCTCATAGGTATGGTTAAAAGGTTTGCGCCACCGTTGCCCCACAAAAAGTGGTGCAACGGTGGTGCAAGTGTCTCATTAACATGGGCCCTAATCTTTACTTCGTAACTATTTCACAACTCCCCCAGACCCTCACAGAGCCTTCGACTCTAGAACTGCTCAGCTCGACCAGATGCCAGACCATCCATGACTGATTGCTCGATCTGAAATTGTACCATATGCTACGCAGAAAAGCCTTTACTTTTTTTTTTGCCCATATCCTCTCTTTTTAATCATTGCCAGACCTTAATCACCAATAATGCCTCAAATGTGGCCCTTTCTCCACTAAGTAAAGTTCTATGTCCATGAAGCACAAGTGAAACCCACCATCCCAAAAATACTGCTTCCCTTCAAAATGAATCTCTGAAAGTCTCACTCGGCGTAAGCTTTACTCCCTACAAAAGTTCTGCATCTTCCTTTTAACCTTATGTCTTGCTGCATCAATGGCTGCGTGTTCACCTGCACCTCTTCACATTCTCCTCAGAAGAAATGCCATCTAAACAATAGAAGTTCTAGCCATAAACATTTTTATCTCCTTCAAATTTATTTTCATTTGCATCACGAATGCGAAGTCCTACAACTTCACCTAGTCATTCCACCTAAATGGATGAGCAACACCTCAGGGAACACACTACCCCTAAACAAGTATGTCAACAAAGGCAAGAACTCTGGGGTCAAACCCCAACTGTTTTCCAAATTGCCTCCATTCTACTTGTTTCACTGCCCACCCTATACAGCAAATGCCACAAATCCACATTGAAAGTTCCTTAGACTTTGGACCAGTAAAACAACCTAAAAGAAGCAACAACATTGTGTCACTAATCTGTTAATGTACAATGTGGCCTCACATATCATATGTAACAATCTGATCTCCTGTTGCCTGCTGGCTTCCGTGAGTCACCCCTCACATTGGCATTTGTGGTCCTGATGTGAAAAAAATGTGTGCCAAACTCCACTGCCAGTAATCCAAACTCTTTTAAGGCCATTGTAAAACTCAGCACTTGAAAACTCATCACCACAGAACCCCAGGTCAGCTAAAAAATGCCCACAAGCCTACCCCTGGCCTGCCCACAAATAAATCGGCTAAGGCTTCCACTGGGCAAACTTCTTTTACTGGATGACTGTTCAAATTAAATTCCTTACTGTCCCCTCTCTGATCTGTCCTAGACGTCCTCAGCATCATTACAAAATTGTTCTCATTAACCCACATATCTCCTCTCAACAAACCCTTTTCTCTCCTTCCTCTAACCAATTCTGCTACTCTAAATGCTCAGCAGAACAGCCAAGACATCACCATTGAATACAAAGCTCTTTCTTCCTCATTGATCTATAGTACTGGCCAAAGCCCTACTGTAAGATATTAGGTTGGTGGGTGAAGGGGAGTGAAAAACTACTCAAGCAGAAACCACAATCCTTTCCAGGGTGTAGTCACAAGCAGCCCCTAAATTAACCTGTGATCAATCTTTGGGTAGCTTGGCGCAGAGTCAGGCTTAACTCAGAAGCAATGTGTAAAGTATTTGTGCAACACTTCAAACAGTAACACAGTGAAAACACACCACAAAAAGAACCTACACCAATTTATAAAAATATGTTTATATAAATAAAATGATACCAAAACAACAAAAATCCAATCCGGAGATATGCAGGTTTCAAGATTTCAGTAAAATAGTGCCAAAAAGAACAAATTGACAACTGTGGATAACTGTCAGACCAGGACAATGTCACAAGTTCAGGCCATAATGATTGAGCATGCGCCAAATACAGTGACACAGTTAAGCCTGCTGAACAAAGTACTTTATGTCAAGGTTGCAGAGTGTTGTGAGGTTCTGTGTCGAGGATGCGTTGCACAGGCGAGGTGATGCGTCAGTTCCAAGGTGCTGCGGAGCTGTGATGGAAGGTCCTTCGTCACCGTTGAAGATTCCAATGATGAGACTTTGTAATGCAAAGTCCGGTGTCGAGGATGCATTACGCAGTCAAGGTGATGCTTTGGTTCTGGGGAGATGTGAGGCTGCAATGTGAGGCTCTAGTCAGGAGGCCGGCCAACTAGCTCTTGGAGCCACTTTTAGATCTTGGATTCAACAGATGCAGGTCCAGTTCAGCAGGGCGCCAGTTTCTTCAGAGAAGCAATCCAGAAGAGTACTAGTCCTTTCAGCAGCCAGCAGTCTGTCTGCCTGCAGAGTATCCACAGATCCAGAAGTGTGCTTTAGAGTTGGTGTATGAGGTCTAATATTTGTACCTGGTGCCCTTCCTCTGGAAGGTGTGAGAAGCTTTGAGAGGTTTCCTTTTGAAGTGCCTAGGTGTCCTGCCTTCCCTGCCCTTGCTCCAGTCTAACTGCAGGGAGTATGCAGCCAAGTGTGTGGAGGCAGGACACAGCCTATTCAAGAGTAAGTAGGGTCGTTCCCAGCTCTGCCCTCCCATCCCGCCAGAGTTGGCCCATCCAGGCACACCTAAGCTCTCTATTGTGTGTGGCTGTCTTAACTGTCATCTACACCCACCCATGTGATCCACAAACAAGATACAGCCACTAAATGGCTAAGGCAGGAAAATGCCAACTTTCTTTTGTTCTGAAATTTGCTGTGGTGTTGCCTGTTCCTCTCATTAGCAATATGATCATTCACACATGTGGAGTGTATGGAATATAATTTGCATTGGAACACATGTGGTAACACTGAAAGGTAAGTCTTTTCCCAATGAATGCCACTTTTGGTGATTAATGACACATAAATGTGTGAAAGTGGTGCACTTCAGAAGCCATTTAATGATTGTAGAGCATGCTGGGTAAGAAAACGTAACGTGAGTCATGCAAACAAAACCTTTATTGATTCTCTTGCATTTCTATGTTCAAAAATAACTAGTGATGTATCAGCTGACCCTGGACCCAAATACTACAGTTTTCTATCACAGCAAAGTGCTAGTTACTTTATCACAATATCACACAACATGGTCGCATGTTTTGCCCATTCCTGTTCAGAACATCAGTCCCCACACATGTGGCTACCATTGGAGAACAGGATGGTAAGATTGTTTCCACTGATCAAGATTTCTGATGATCTCCCATGCATAAATTGTAGGACACTGTTTTTTGCAATAGTTTCATGTTCACACACCATTGTAGGGAACAAAAATGGTGAAGCTAGCATGTCACACCTATCTGGATGCCATACATGCCAACAGACTTGATTCAAGCGGAAAACTCATTTTTAGACTTCACAATTGCTTTATTTTAGGTGCATTCCTCCTAATCTCCTCCACTTCAATGTAAGTCAAATGGGACAATCCATTCCCCTGATTTTGTTTTCAAAACCTCCCCTCTTTAAATTGTCAAAATGTTCGCAAGCATAGCATCTCCTTGTAATGTCTGGGTTTGGTAGGGTTCCCTGAGTGCCATCTGACCTCTGTCTCTTATACTGCATCTATCCCAATAACAGTTTTGGCCCATTCCTGTCTCAAACAATATCACAACTAGTGACAGGCATGGCCTTGCAAAATGGCCAACTAGTCACACTCCATGACAACTCCCACAGGCACCACTGAAATCCTATGTAATCCCGGACCCGTGGCAATCAACTAACCCTCCCTGAGCGCCCTGATTGTAGCGCAACCCACTTTGCCTGAGTTCAGAAATGAGGATGAGGAGGCGCCACGGTGCCTAGAGGTCATGGATGCAGATCAAGGGCAGCTGCCGGGAGCACATGGAGGTTGGACGGCCAAGCTGAGGTCCCACTGCCTGCGGATGCCCGGCACTACATAAATACCCTGCGCAGGCACAAGGGAAGTCTCAGATGGTGGCAGAGGGCCCCCGGCTACCTGATCTTGTGAGTTCCAAGGGCGTCTGAGCCCGAGGCAATAGAGAGAAGCGTGGTTGCTGCTGCCCCAGCTATGGAGAGAGCTGCCCGCTGAGGATTGCAACCTGATGTGGATCCGAAGAGCTGGTAGTGTAACTCCCTCCTGATCTCTGTGTCCCCCGTGGAGTGTGCAGCATGCCTCTGCCTATGAGGACAGGGGGCTGTCTACCTCACGACGATCACCATCCCATCAGCGACACTGTTACAAGGCCTACTCCTATGCTGGGGAGGCAGAGAACGTCCAGGAGACAGAGGCAGAAAAGGACTTGGCAAGTGATACCAGTCAGACCCTTCGGCAGGGGACTAATAACTGTGGGTTGATCCCTGGCCCTGAGGATCACACATTGAGGTGGGAGGTGCTATAGTTGGTCACCCAGTTACAGCGGGTGGCGGCTGGAGAGGCCGCTCGCTCTTTCATTGTGACTCACTCAGGGGAGAGACTGAAAGTGTTTGGGCCCACTTTTTGTGGGTCTGACTGCCACTAGAGATGGAGAAGGACAAGCTTGCCAAAACAGCGCAGTCCAATAAAATTGATAATTACACCCCCCCTTGTGGAGGCAGCAGCACCATGGAGAAGCAGCCCTAGCGGGCACCAGAATAATCAGTGGGGGCTCTGACGCTTGCAGACCTCCTGGCAGAAATATGGGGATCCCGCAAGGCCATGCTGATCAAGATTGATACAGTGGTAATTGAAGTAAATTTCTTTTGAGCAGACCTTAAAAAAATGGGGGACAAAGTTACGGAAGGTAAAGTCAAGGTACTGCAGCAGGAGGTGGCAGACCTAAAGAAAGCAGTTGCTACGCTTCAGTCCTACTCGGCTCTTGTGGAGGAGTGGATCAAGGACTCAGAAGATTGCTACCACCAGACTAACTTGAAATTTGTAGGGTTCCTGGTGAGAGCTGAAGGGCAACCTACTGAGTTAACCTTGGAGGATTGGATTACAAACCTAAAAAGCTCTCAAAGTTTTTCACAATCGAAAGGGCTCAGGTATTTACGCCAGTGGCCCGGCCTGGTGCACCGCTGTGGACCATTATAGCTTGTCCACAGCCACTATAGCCACTGTGCTGCCCTCCTTCAACTGATCAGGGTACAAGTATCACAGCAATATGATGGAAGTAATGTGATTTTGTTCCCAGATTACATTTGCAAAGTGCAGGACCTGCGTAGGGACTATATGCTGATTCAAAAGAGGCTGCATGAGTCAAACCTTCATTTTAGTCTGATGGTCCCGGGTAAACTTCAAATCCAACTTAATGGAAAGACATTCTTCTTCACCACCCCCGGGGAGGCTAGTGGCTGGGTAAACACACTCAGTGGTGCAAAACAGAAACGGCACCCAGGTCGCAGATCATGTGATAAGCACGACTAAGGAGACATTCTGTTTGTTCAGAGGCCTATGAGGTGATCCAGCAAACGGGCAGAATAATGGTATGTCCGGACAACACACTGGGGGATTCGAACTGTGTGCCTGACACCCAAGAACCCTTTTTGCACAGAAGGGGAGAGCGAGACTCTTTACGCATCAGCACGGATCTAGGCTAATAAAAAGGGGGCAACCTGGGACTGTGCCTGGTCCTACTCCGTCTGCCCTAGACCATGGTGGAACACACTGTCTGCACGGGGAGGAGGGTTGGCGGATGGAGCAGCTGGAAGCAATCTAGTACTGAAGTGGTGGTGGTGTCTATGACATGAGTTCAGAGCTGCTTTGATGGCTACTGTGATGCAAATAAGTTACTCTGAGGGCTGCAGGGGCATGTGCACAATAGGGGAGGGTCATCAGATGTATATTGTTGTGGCGATGTGGGGGAAACTAACTGTGATGTATAATTGCAATGTAGATGTACGTGGACCTTGGCTACTGTCAGCGGGCAGTCTGTGAGGGCTGCAGTACCCTGGGGGTGGGTTGAGCACCCTTCGGCCTTGCTACCCCTGTGGTATACTACACTCTCTGCTAGATGCATGTGGGAAGGTTAAGGCTGTAGTCTCTTTAGGGTTGATGGGCTGTGGATACTGCTTGTTGGCCCAGTGCTTGTGAGCCAGAGCTGTTAGGGTTCACTGCCTGTGTGGGTGTTTTTTTTTTGTTCTTGATGAGGCTTGTTATGGACTTCTGGGGTACGGAATTGCTCTACAGTGTGGGGACATGTTACTTCATGTATAGACTAGCATACCCCAAAAGGGAATGTACCCCTTGTTACAGGATGTAACATACATGGAAGTTCCTAACATGGAATGTCTGTGGCTTGGGACATATGACGAAGCAGCATAGTGTACACATATCTGAAGCACTATGGGGTCTCAGTGGCCTTTCTCCAGGAGACACATGTATGGGCAGATTGCATTGGACAGCTGTGACAGAGGTGGAGGGGGCTAATATTTGCGACCTCCCACTCCAGTTTTGCTCGGGGGCCTTGATGTGGGTGGCATCAGGGACTCCATTCTGCACTAAAGGGGTGAAAGTGGAGATCGAGGGAACGTATGGGAGTGTATTGGGGACTCTGGATACCAGGGAAATCTGTTTTGTAAACATTTATGCACCTAATGTAAATGGCGCTGACGTTTATGGGTCAGTGTTGAGAGCAGCTGCTGATTATTTATGTTCTGAGGTAATGCTAGTTGGGGATCTAAACTCTGTGTTGAATGGTGCTGCAGATCATTCTCCACCAAAGACAGACACACAGTCAGACATGACATTCATGTTACACCCCTGTGATAGGAACCCATAGGCGTTTGGAATATTGTTTGGTGTCCGGTAGTATGGTTCACAATGTGGCCGATATAACTTATTTGGCAAGCTATATATCGACCATTCCCACTCACTGATCACCTATAGTGCGGGCGGGGGAGCCCTCCTGGGGTTCCACTTTGGAAGTTGAGGGTGGAGGCAGTGTTGGACCCAGTTTCCACTTATGCTGTTTCTGAATTACTGGACCACTATTCTGATGAGTACTGGATTAGTATGACTCATAGAACCATAGAAAGGGATGCCATGGAGGTGGTTTTGCATGGGGGAGTGTATGAAGATGAAGTATGTTGTTAGGCATCAGCTCCAGTGGACTCTGGATGCACTGGAGAAGTGTTTGGGCACCCTAGAAGAATGTGTGGATGCACAACTGGAGCAGCGGATAGAAAGGAAGAAGTGTAAGAGGGAATTGTTAGAGACATGGGACCGACTAGATATGTTTGCTCATACTAATCATAGACAGAGGCTTTATGCAGAGAGAATCAAAGTGGGTAGGATGCTCACTACCCCCCATTGCAAAGAGGTCCAGAGTGTTCTCATTACAGTGGTGCCAGATGCTCAGGCGAAGAAGGTGTATACACAGCAAAGTATCACAGTTATTTGCTGCACATTTGCAGAGGGTGTTTGCGACTCCCGTCGGGGGCCCCCATGGAACGGAGGACGCTTACTTGTCTGGGCCGTCGAAGGCCAATCTCTTAGATGAGGGTCAGGAACGGTTAGGCGCACCCATCACCAAGGAAAAAGTTGTAGCAGCAATTGTTACCCTGAAGGAAGCTAAGGTCTGGGGGGGTGGCCTTCCGGCTGAGCTATATCAGAAAAGGGTGGGATCGCTCACAGACCACTTATTGGCAATTTACATTTAGGCCTATGACTGTGGCTTGCTGTAGGAGGCTGGACTGGCTTGTAGTGAGTACCAAGGGGTACTTGCACCTTGCACCAGGCCCAGTTATCCCTTATTAGTGTATAGGGTGTCTAGCAGCTTAGGCTGATAGATAATGGTAGCTTAGCAGAACAGCTTAGGCTGAACTAGGAGACGTGTGAAGCTACTACAGTACCACTTAGTGTCATATGCACAATATCATAAGAAAACACAATACACAGTTATACTAAAAATAAAGGTACTTTATTTTTATGACAATATGCCAAAGTATCTTAGAGTGTACCCTCAGTGAGAGGATTGGAAATCTACACAAGATATATATACACAATAGCAAAAATATGCAGTATAGTCTTAGAAAACAGTGCAAACAATGTATAGTTACAATAGGATGCAATGGGGAAACATAGGGATAGGGGCAACACAAACCATATACTCCAAAAGTGGAATGCGAACCACGAATGGACCCCAAACCTATGTGACCTTGTAGAGGGTCGCTGGGACTATTAGAAAATAGTGAGAGTTAGAAAAATAACCCTCCCCAAGACCCTGAAAAGTGAGTGCAAAGTGCACTAAAGTTCCCCTAAGGACAGAGAAGTCGTGTTAGAGGAATAATGCAGGAAAGACACAAACCAACAATGCAACAACTGTGGATTTCCAATCTAGGGTACCTGTGGAACAAGGGGACCAAGTCCAAAAGTCACAAACAAGTCGGAGATGGGCAGATGCCCAGGAAATGCCAGCTGCGGGTGCAAAGAGGCTTCTACTGAACAGAAGAAGCTGCGGTTTCTGCAGGAACGAAAAGGGCTAGAGACTTCCCCTTTCGTGGACGGATCCCTCTCGCCGTGGAGAGTCGAGCAGAAGTGTATTCCCGCCGAAAGGACGCCAACAAGCCTTGCTAGCTGCAAATCGTGCAGTTGGCGTTTTTGGACGCTGCTGAGGCCCAGGAGGGACCAGGAGGTCGCAAATTGGACCAGCAGAGAGAGGGGACGTCAAGCAAGACAAGGAGCCCTCTCTGAAGCAGGTAGCACCCGGAGAAGTGCCAGAAACAGGCACTACGAGGATGCGTGAAACGGTGCTCGCCGAAGTTGCACAAAGGAGTCCCACGTCGCCGGAGACCAACTTAGAAAGTCGTGCAATGCAGGTTAGAGTGCCGTGGACCCAGGCTTGGCTGTGCACACAGGATTTCCGCCGGAAGTGCACAGGGGCCGGAGTAGCTGCAAAAGTCGCGGTTCCCAGCAATGCAGCCCAGCGAGGTGAGGCAAGGACTTACCTCCACCAAACTTGGGCTGAAGAGTCACTGGACTGTGGGGGTCACTTGGACAGAGTCGCTGGATTCGAGGGACCTCGCTCGTCGTGCTGAGAGGAGACCCAAGGGACCGGTAAGGCAGCTTTTTGGTGCCTGCGGTTGCAGGGGGAAGATTCCGTCGACCCACGGGAGATTTCTTCGGAGCTTCTGGTGCAGAGAGGAGGCAGACTACCCCCACAGCATGCACAAGCAGGAAAACAGTCGAGAAGGCGGCAGGATCAGCGTTACAGAGTTGCAGTAGTCGTCTTTGCTACTATGTTGCAGGTTTGCAGGCTTCCAGCGCGGTCAGCAGTCGATTCCTTGGCAGAAGGTGAAGAGAGAGATGCAGAGGAACTCGGATGAGCTCTTGCATTCGTTATCTAACGTTTCCCCAGAGACAGAGACCCTAAATAGCCAGAAAAGAGGGTTTGGCTACCTAGGAGAGAGGATAGGGTACTAACACCTGAAGGAGCCTATCAGCAGGAGTCTCTGACGTCACCTGGTGGCACTGGCCACTCAGAGCAGTCCAGTGTGCCAGCAGCACCTCTGTTTCCAAGATGGCAGAGGTCTGGAGCACACTGGAGGAGCTCTGGACACCTCCCAGGGGAGGTGCAGGTCAGGGGAGTGGTCACTCCCCTTTCCTTTGTCCAGTTTCGCGCCAGAGCAGGGCTAAGGGGTCCCCTGAACCGGTGTAGACTGGCTTATGCAGAATTGGGCACATCTGTGCCCAACAAAGCATTTCCAGAGGCTGGGGGAGGCTACTCCTCCCCTGCCTCCACACCATTTTCCAAAGGGAGAGGGTGTCACACCCTCTCTCAGAGGAAGTTCTTTGTTCTGCCATCCTGGGCCAGGCCTGGCTGGACCCCAGGAGGGCAGATGCCTGTCTGAGGGGTTGGCAGCAGCTGCAGTGAAACCCCAGGAAGGGCAGTTTGGCAGTACCAGGGTCTGTGCTACAGACCACTGGGATCATGGGATTGTGCCAACTATGCCAGGATGGTATAGAGGGGGCAATTCCATGATCATAGACATGTTAGATGGCCATATTCGGAGTTACCATTGTGAAGCTACATATAGGTAGTGACCTATATGTAGTGCACGCGTGTAATGGTGTCCCCGCACTCACAAAGTTCAGGGAATTGGCTCTGAACAATGTGGGGGCACCTTTGCTAGTGCCAGGGTGCCCTCACACTAAGTAACTTTGCACCTAACCTTTACCAGGTAAAGGTTAGACATATAGGTGACTTATAAGTTACTTAAGTGCAGTGTAAAATGGCTGTGAAATAACGTGGACGTTATTTCACTCAGGCTGCAGTGGCAGGCCTGTGTAAGAATTGTCAGAGCTCCCTATGGGTGGCAAAAGAAATGCTGCAGCCCATAGGGATCTCCTGGAACCCCAATACCCTGGGTACCTCAGTACCATATACTAGGGAATTATAAGGGTGTTCCAGTAAGCCAATGTAAATTGGTAAAAATGGTCACTAGCCTGTTAGTGACAATTTGGAAAGAAATGAGAGAGCATAACCACTGAGGTTCTGATTAGCAGAGCCTCAGTGAGACAGTTAGTCACTACACAGGTAACACATTCAGGCACACTTATGAGCACTGGGGCCCTGGGTTACCAGGGTCCCAGTGACACATACAACTAAAACAACATATATACAGTGAAAAATGGGGGTAACATGCCAGGCAAGATGGTACTTTCCTACACAACCCCCCCCCAAACGAAGGACAATAAGACTAGCCATGACCTGATGAGTCTTCATTGTCTAAGTGGAAATATCTGGAGAGTCCATCTGCATTGGAGTGGCTACTCCCAGGTCTATGTTCCACTGTATAGTCCATTCCCTGTAGGGATATGGACCACCTCAACAATTTTGGATTTTCACCTTTCATTTGTTTTAGCCAAAGTAGAGGTTTGTGGTCTGTCTGAACAATGAAGTGAGTGCCAAACAGGTATGGCCTCAACTTCTTCAGAGCCCAGACCACAGCAAAGGCCTCCCTCTCAATGGCAGACCAACGCTTTTCTCTAGGGGTCAACCTCCTACTAATAAAAGCAACAGGTTGATCCTGGCCCTCAGAATTAAGTTGTGATAGGACTCCCCCTACTCCTAATTCAGATGCATCAGTCTGGACATAGAATTTTTAGAGTAACAAGGGCTTTTCAGGACAGGTGCAGAGCACATGGCCTGCTTCAGCTCCTCAAAAGCTTTCTGGCAGTTAGCTGTCCACAATACCTTTTTAGGCATCTTTTTGGATGTGAGGTCATTAAGAGGGGCTGCAATGGAGCCATAGTTCTTAATGAACCTCCTGTAATACCCAGTGAGGCCTAGGAAGGCTCTCACCTGAGTCTGAGTGGTAGGGGGAATCCAATCAATAATTGTTTGGATTTTCCCCTGAAGTGGTGCAATCTGTTCCCACCAACAAGGTGTCCCAGATAAACCACCTTACCCTGCCCTATCTGGCACTTTGAAGCCTTGATAGTGAGGCCTGCCTTTTGCAGGGCCTCCAAAACTTTCCATAGGTGGACCAGGTGATCATCCCAGCTGGAGCTAAAGACAGCTATATCGTCCAAATATGCTGCTCTGAAAGCTTCCAGCCCTTGCAGGACTGTGTTCACCAACCTCTGAAAAGTGGCAGGTGCATTTTTCAAACCAAAAGGCATTACAGTAAACTGGTAATGTCCTCCAATGGCAGAAAATGCAGTCTTAGGTTTAGCATCTACTGACAATTTGATCTGCCAATACCCTGCAGTCAAGTCAAAAGTGCTTAGATACTTGGCAGATGCCAGTGTATCTATGAGCTCATCTGCCCTGGGTATAGGGTGAGCATCAGTTTTGGTTACCAAGTTGAGACCTCTATAGTCTACACAAAACCGCATTTCCTTCTTTCCATCTCTGGAATGGGGTTTTGGTACCAGTACCACAGGAAAAGCCCATGGACTGTCAGAGTGCTCAACCACTCCCAGTTCTAACATTTTCTGGACCTCTTGCTTTATGCAGTCCCTGACATGGTCAGGCTGCCTATAGATCTTACTTTTGACAGGTAAACTGTCTCCAGTATCTATAGTGTGCTCACACCAAGAAGTGGTACCTGGCACAGTAGAGAAGAGTTCAGAGAATTGATCTAGGAGATTTATGCAATTGTCTTTCTGCTCAGCAGTAAGACAATCAGCCAAAACTACACCTTCCACAAGAGCATCTTGTTCTGTGGAAGAGAAGAGATCAGGTAGAGGATCACTGTCTTCTTCCTGTCCCTCATCAGTTGCCATGAGCAGGGTGAGATCAGCCCTGTCATAGTAGGGTTTCAGGCGGTTGACATGGAGCACCCTAAGGGGACTCCTGGCAGTGCCTAAGTCAACTAAATAGGTGACTTCTCCCTTCTTTTCAACAATTGTGTGGGGTCCACTCCATTTATCTTGGAGTGCTCTTGGGGCCACAGGCTCCAAGACCCACACTTTCTGCCCTGGTTGGTACTGAACCAAAACAGCCTTCTGATCATGCCATTGCTTCTGGAGCTCTTGGCTGGCCTGAAGGTTTTTACTGGCCTTTTTCATGTACTCAGCCATCCTTGATCTGAGGCCAAGTACATAATCCACAATATCCTGCTTAGGAGCTTTTAAAGGTTGTTCCCAACCCTCCTTTACAAGTGTGAGTGGACCCCTAACAGGGTGTCCAAAAAGAAGTTCAAAGGGGCTGAAGCCCACTCCTTTCTGGGGTACCTCCCTGTAGGCAAAAAGGAGGCATGGTAGAAGGATATCCCATCTCCTGCGGAGTTTTTCAGGGAGACCCATAATCATGCCTTTGAGAGTTTTATTAAATCTCTCCACCAGTCCATTTGTTTGTGGATGATAGGGTGTAGTGAACTTGTAAGTTACACCACACTCCTTCCACATGGCCTTTAAGTATGCAGACATGAAATTGCTTCCCCTGTCTGATACCACTTTCTTTGGGAAGCCCACCCTGGAAAATATTCCCAGGAGGGCCTTTGCCACTGCAGGTGCTGTAGTGGTCCTTAAAAGAATAGCTTCAGGATATCTTGTGGCATGGTCCACTACCACCAAGATAAACCTATTGCCTGAAGCAGTAGGAGGGTCAAGGGGGCCAACTATGTCAACCCCTACCCTTTCAAAGGGAACCCCAACCACAGGCAGTGGGATAAGGGGTGCCTTTGGGGTGCCACCAGTCTTGCCACTGGCTTGACAGGTTTCACAGGACTTACAAAATTCCTTTGTGTCCTCAGACATTCTAGGCCAATGAAACAGGGGAACAAGCCTGTCCCAAGTTTTCATTTGTCCTAGATGCCCAGCTAAGGGAATGTCATGTGCCAGTGTTAGGAGGAACTTTCTGTACTCCTGAGGAATCACTAATCTCCTGGCAGCTCCAGGTTTAGGATCCCTATGCTCAGTGTACAAGAGGTTGTCCTCCCAGTAAACTCTGTGAGAGTCACTGACATCCCCATTAGCCTGTTTGACAGCTTGCTGTCTGAGACCCTCTAATGTGGGACAGGTTTGCTGTGCCACACTCAGCTCCTCTCTGGCAGGCCCCCCTTCACCCAAAAGCTCAGCAGTGTCTGCTTCCAGCTCCTCTGGTGTAGGTTCTGCACAGGGAGGGAATTCTTCTTCCTCAGAAGTTGAATCCACTGTAGAGGGAGGGATAGTAGGAAGTGGTTTGCTTCTACTAGCCCTAGCTTTAGGGAGCACTTGGTCCATTGTTCCAGGATCCAAGTTTCCCTGTCCTTTTTGCTTTTTGGCCTGAGCCCTTGTCAAAGCAGAACTATGCCCTGGGATGCCCAGCATTGCTGCATGGGCCTCCAACTCCACATCTGACCAAGCTGATGTCTCCAAATCATTCCCTAATAGACAGTCTACCGGTAAATCTGAAGCTACCACAACTTTCTTTGGACCAGTAACCCCCCCCCAGTTGAGATTTACAACAGCCATGGGGTGGCTAAGTGTGTTGTTGTGAGCATCGGTTACTTGGTACTGGTGACCAAGTAGGTGTTGTTCAGGGTGGACCAGTTTCTCTATGACCATAGTCACACTGGCACCAGTGTCCCTGTAGGCCTGAACCTCAACATCATTTATTAGGGGTAGCTGCTTGTACTTATCCATATTAAGGGGACAAGCAACTAAGGTGGCTAAATCAATAGCCCCCTCAGAGACTAACACAGCCTCTGTGGCCTCCCTAACAAGGCCAACCCCAACTAAGTTACCAATAGTGAGCCCAGCTACTCCCTTGGATTGGCTATTAGTAGGTTTGCTCCCACCACCACTGCTATTAGTAGGGACACTAGGTGTAGCAGTAGGGGTTGTAGTGGTAGGAGGCTTGGTGCCTTTCTTTGGACAACTGGGATCTGTTGTCCAATGGCCTTTTATTTTACATAAATAGCACCATGGTTTCTTTTCCTTGTTCTGATTAAAAGAGGATTTGGGCCCACCACCCCCACCAGAGTGTTTTTGTGGGCCTGATGAAGACTCATTTTTAGATTTGTCCCCACCCTTGTCAGAAGACTTACCATCCTTCTTTTTGTTGCCATCTTTGTCACCCCCTGTATGAACTTTTCTGTTCACCCTTGTTCTGACCCATTTGTCTGCCTTCTTTCCCAATTCTTGGGGAGAGGTCAGATCAGAGTCCACCAAGTACTGGTGCAACAAATCAGACACACAATTATTAAGAATATGCTCTCTCAGGATCAAGTTATACAGGCTGTCATAATCAGTAACTTTACTGCCATGTAACCACCCCTCCAAGGCCTTCACTGAATGGTCAATGAAATCAACCCAGTCTTGTGAAGACTCCTTTTTGGTCTCTCTGAACTTTATCCTGTATTGTTCAGTGGTTAAGCCATAACCATCCAGGAGTGCATTCTTAAGAACTTGTAAATTATTAGCATCATTTTCTTTCACAGTAAGGAGCCTATCCCTACCTTTTCCACTAAATGATAGCCATAGGATAGCAGCCCACTGCCTTTGAGGGACATCCTGTACAACACAGGCCCTCTCAAGTGCAGCAAACCACTTGTTAGTGTCATCCCCCTCCTTGTAAGGGGGAACTATCTTGTGCAGATTCCTGGAATCATGCTCTTTTACAGGATGACTATGGGGAATACTGCTGCTGCCACCATGGGTTTCTAAACCCAGTTTCTGTCTCTCCTTCTCTACTTCTAAAGTCTGTCTATCCAAATCCAGCTGTTGCTTCTTGAGCTTCAGTCTGGTTTGTTCCACTCTCAATCTATTGAGCTCCCTTTCTAACAATCTGTCATCAGGGTGGGTGGGAGGGACATGCCTTGAAACAGAAGTATGGTGAGAATGGACAGAAGGAGACCTGTCCCTTACAGAAGCCACCCTAACAGCTTGGCTAACAGAAACATCACTACCAGTATGGTGAGAATAAATGCTTTTGCTATGATGTGAGACAACACTATTTATATGGTGTGGCTCATCATCATTACCAACTATGCTAGACTGTCTAGTAATGGGCAGGCTATGAAGTTTCTTTCCTGAATCTTTTCCTGGGGGAGTCCCTGGATCAGATTGAGAACCATTAGCTACTTTTTCAACAGATGGGGCACTTATGGCCTTATCCTGTACTCTAAGCATGTTAATTAACAGTTCTAAGGAAGGATTCTTCCCTACAATCAAACCTCTCTCTATGCAGAGACTCCTTGCTCCCTTCCAGCTAAGGTGATCATATGCAAGTTTGGACAGATCAACATTTTGGCCTGTGCCAGACATTTTTTTGAGAGAGTTAAAGTGATAGTAAAAGATAAAAAGTTTGTCAGAGCTTTTAGAAAGACAGAGAAAAAAAACTTTTTAAACTTTTTAGAACTTTTTAGAAAGTTAGAAGTACTTTTCAGCACTTAGAAAAGAGTGAAAAGAGGAAATGCAAAACTTTTTGGCTATGTGTATATACACTGACCTTGTTTTGTATATTTTTCTCTTATGAAAAGTACAATGACAAGAGTGGTAAGTAGTCTCAAAGCACTTATCCCACCGCTGCACAACCAATGTAGGAGGCTGGACTGGCTTGTAGTGAGTACCAAGGGGTACTTGCACCTTGCACCAGGCCCAGTTATCCCTTATTAGTGTATAGGGTGTCTAGCAGCTTAGGCTGATAGATAATGGTAGCTTAGCAGAGCAGCTTAGGCTGAACTAGGAGACGTGTGAAGCTACTACAGTACCACTTAGTGTCATATGCACAATATCATAAGAAAACACAATACACAGTTATACTAAAAATAAAGGTACTTTATTTTTATGACAATATGCCAAAGTATCTTAGAGTGTACCCTCAGTGAGAGGATAGGAAATATACACATGATATATATACACAATAGCAAAAATATGCAGTATAGTCTTAGAAAACAGTGCAAACAATGTATAGTTACAATAGGATGCAATGGGGAAACATAGGGATAGGGGCAACACAAACCATATACTCCAAAAGTGGAATGCGAACCACGAATGGACCCCAAACCTATGTGACCTTGTAGAGGGTCGCTGGGACTATTAGAAAATAGTGAGAGTTAGAAAAATAACCCTCCCCAAGACCCTGAAAAGTGAGTGCAAAGTGCACTAAAGTTCCCCTAAGGACAGAGAAGTCGTGTTAGAGGAATAATGCAGGAAAGACACAAACCAACAATGCAACAACTGTGGATTTCCAATCTAGGGTACCTGTGGAACAAGGGGACCAAGTCCAAAAGTCACAAGCAAGTCGGAGATGGGCAGATGCCCAGGAAATGCCAGCTGCGGGTGCAAAGAGGCTTCTACTGAACAGAAGAAGCTGCGGTTTCTGCAGGAACGAAAAGGGCTAGAGACTTCCCCTTTGGTGGACGGATCCCTCTCGCCGTGGAGAGTCGTGCAGAAGTGTTTTCCCGCCGAATGGACGCCAACAAGCCTTGCTAGCTGCAAATCGTGTGGTTGGCGTTTTTGGACGCTGCTGAGGCCCAGGAGGGACCAGGAGGTCGCAAATTGGACCAGCAGAGAGAGGGGACGTCGAGCAAGACAAGGAGCTCTCTCTGAAGCAGGTAGCACCCGGAGAAGTGCCAGAAACAGGCACTACGAGGATGCGTGAAACGGTGCTCGCCGAAGTTGCACAAAGGAGTCCCACGTCGCCGGAGACCAACTTAGAAAGTCGTGCAATGCAGGTTAGAGTGCCGTGGACCCAGGCTTGGCTGTGCACACAGGATTTCCGCCGGAAGTGCACAGGGGCCGGAGTAGCTGCAAAAGTCGCGGTTCCCAGCAATGCAGCCCAGCGAGGTGAGGCAAGGACGTACCTCCACCAAACTTGGGCTGAAGAGTCACTGGACTGTGGGGGTCACTTGGACAGAGTCGCTGGATTCGAGGGACCTCGCTCGTCGTGCTGAGAGGAGACCCAAGGGACCGGTAAGGCAGCTTTTTGGTGCCTGCGGTTGCAGGGGGAAGATTCCGTCGACCCACGGGAGATTTCTTCGGAGCTTCTGGTGCAGAGAGGAGGCAGACTACCCCCACAGCATGCACAAGCAGGAAAACAGTCGAGAAGGCGGCAGGATCAGCGTTACAGAGTTGCAGTAGTCGTCTTTGCTACTATGTTGCAGGTTTGCAGGCTTCCAGCGCGGTCAGCAGTCGATTCCTTGGCAGAAGGTGAAGAGAGAGATGCAGAGGAACTCGGATGAGCTCTTGCATTCGTTATCTAAAGGTTCCCCAGAGACAGAGACCCTAAATAGCCAGAAAAGAGGGTTTGGCTACCTAGGAGAGAGGATAGGCTACTAACACCTGAAGGAGCCTATCAGCAGGAGTCTCTGACGTCACCTGGTGGCACTGGCCACTCAGAGCAGTCCAGTGTGCCAGCAGCACCTCTGTTTCCAAGATGGCAGAGGTCTGGAGCACACTGGAGGAGCTCTGGACACCTCCCAGGGGAGGTGCAGGTCAGGGGAGAGGTCACTCCCCTTTCCTTTGTCCAGTTTCGCACCAGAGCAGGGCTAAGGGGTCCCCTGAACCGGTGTAGACTGGCTTATGCAGAATTGGGCACATCTGTGCCCAACAAAGCATTTCCAGAGGCTGGGGGAGGCTACTCCTCCCCTGCCTTCACACCATTTTCCAAAGGAAGAGGGTGTCACACCCTCTCTCAGAGGAAGTTCTTTGTTCTGCCATCCTGGGCCAGGCCTGGCTGGACCCCAGGAAGGCAGATGCCTGTCTGAGGGGTTGGCAGCAGCTGCAGTGAAACCCCAGGAAGGGCAGTTTGGCAGTACCAGGGTCTGTGCTACAGACCACTGGGATCATGGGATTGTGCCAACTATGCCAGGATGGTATAGAGGGGGCAATTCCATGATCATAGACATGCTACATGGCCATATTCGGAGTTACCATTGTGAAGCTACATATAGGTAGTGACCTATATGTAGTGCACGCGTGTAATGGTGTCCCCACACTCACAAAGTTCAGGGAATTGGCTCTGAACAATGTGGGGGCACCTTGGCTAGTGCCAGGGTGCCCTCACACTAAGTAACTTTGCACCTAACCTTTACCAGGTAAAGGTTAGACATATAGGTGACTTATAAGTTACTTAAGTGCAGTGTAAAATGGCTGTGAAATAACGTGGACGTTATTTCACTCAGGCTGCAGTGGCAGGCCTGTGTAAGAATTGTCAGAGCTCCCTATGGGTGGCAAAAGAAATGCTGCAGCCCATAGGGATCTCCTGGAACCCCAATACCCTGGGTACCTCAGTACCATATACTAGGGAATTATAAGGGTGTTCCAGTAAGCCAATGTAAATTGGTAAAAATGGTCACTAGCCTGTTAGTGACAATTTGGAAAGAAATGAGAGAGCATAACCACTGAGGTTCTGATTAGCAGAGCCTCAGTGAGACAGTTAGTCACTACACAGGTAACACATTCAGGCACACTTATGAGCACTGGGGCCCTGGGTTACCAGGGTCCCAGTGACACATACAACTAAAACAACATATATACAGTGAAAAATGGGGGTAACATGCCAGGCAAGATGGTACTTTCCTACACTTGCTGCCTGAATTGATGAGGGAGGAACTCATAGTAATGTTGCCTATACCTGAGGATGTTAGAGAGGTCCATCATATCGCCCTCTCTCAATGCTGAATGTTGATGTAAAGCTCCGTAGTAAGATTCTGGCATCCAGATTGCTGGAATATCTGTTGACTTTGATTCATAGTGATCAGGGCGCTTCATATTACACAGGAACACTTTGTGTAACTTGAGATGCCTTCCTCTTGTCTTGCACGCCCCAATCATTGCAGGTGATCTGTATGCCCTGGCGCTGTTCGACAAGGAGCATGTCTTTGACTCGCAGTCTGGAGTTTTCTCTGGCAGGTGCTAAGGAAGTTGCGGTTCAGGGAATCAATCATCTGATGGGCAAAGCTATTATTCAGTGGCCCAGTGGCAAGGGTGTGCATTGGTGGAACGGTGTCACTGAGCTTCTCCCTGTACAGTGCGACAAGGCAGGGCTGCCCACTGTCACCACTGCTTTTTGCATGTGTGGTGGAGCCACCGGACTCCACCGCCTCTACCTTCCCACATGCATCTAGCAGAGGGTGTAGTATCCCACAGGGGCAGCAAGGTCAAAGGGCATTCAAACCACACCCAAGGGACCACAGCCCTCATCGGCTACCCACGAGCAGTAACCAAGGTTCACGTACATCTAGATTGCAAGTATATATCACAATTAGTTGCGGTCAGTTCTGCAGGGCCCGGCCATCAATATAGGGACAACAGTGCATTAACCTGAATACTTTATCCTATTATTTTGGCTACCCTAATACAGTTTGTGGAAGTATCGGGACTCCCTCTGAACTGGGCTAAGTCCAAATTGTTTCCCTTGGGTGCTTTGGAGGAGGTTCCTCTACGGAGGCTCCGGACAGTGGGTCTCCCGTGGAAGATTTCCAGTGTTAGATACCTTGGGATTAGGATAACAAAGGATGCCAAGACAGACGCTACCCTAAATATAGCCAGGATGCTAGAAGGCTTGAAACCTTCTGTGAAATTTTGGAACACTCTTGGTTGTCCTTGGTGGGTAGATTAGCCTTGGTTTAGATGATCATCGTACCCTGTTGTTTATATATCTAACAGGTAACTATTTATGATACTCCTAGGAGAATTTTTTTTTAATTAGACAAATTGATTGTGAAACTCTTGAGGACCTCTGGGAGGAAGAGGATGGGCCTGGCCATGCTCAAATGTACTTGGGCACAGGGGGGATTGGAGTTGCCATGCTTGGAGCTCTATTATCTGACTGCTCAGCTGAAACGCTGGCTGGAAAAGGGAGACAATTGGGAGAAACAATTGCTGGAAGGTGCGTATGGAGAGGTCTCCCCACTAGAGCTCTTGATGTTGGGAGCAGGGGTTCCTAACTCAGTGCTCTATGTGGTTGGGCAGGTGTGTCAGACGTGGGAGCAGGTAGTCAGGCGGGTGCTGGTTCGCACACCTTGTGCACTAGAAATGTGCATCGGGACTTTGCGCTCCAATGCAAAGATCACACAAATAATGTCCAGCGACCAATGGCAAGCCTGGGGTTGCGAGATCCTACAAGACCTATATCCCAATGATAAAATTGTGACACTGGCTGAAGTGATAGCTGCCTTTAACTTAGGATGGGGCAGTTTTTGCAATTTGTTAAGATTGCAGCTACAGAGAGGAGAATCTGGCCAACATTACGGAGTCCCAGATTCTTGTTACTCTGCTTAATATGGCTGGTGGATGGAAATTGTTTTGCAGGTTTACAAAGGCACCATAGGGCTTCCTTCCGTTGGATACCCTGACAATACACGGTTGATAGCAGGAGGTACTGGGTGATCCATTAACACAGTGGTTCCCAACTTTTTGATTTCTGTGGACCCCCACTTTAACATTAATGGAACCCAGGGACCCCCACTGAATCATCACTGGAATCCGGGGACCCCCGTCTGAGTCATTACTGGAAGCTTAATTTTCTACGCTATCGCGGACCCCCTGAGAAGGCTTTGCGGACCCCCAGGGGTCCCAGGACCACAGGTTGGGAACCACTGCATTAACAGATAAGGAATGAGAGGTTATACAAGAGGGGGTGAGAGGGACCTCCACTAATGGAATAATTTAATTTAATACAATACTGTATAATGTTGTACATCAGGTGTAGTTATCCCCTAAAATGTGCATGCCATTTACCATGGGCTGGCCTCCTTGTATCCATGCTGTTTATTAGCTGGAGCAGATCTTCTACACATGATCTAGGGGTGACCTATGCTTGACACTTATTGGCAGGCAGTGGTTACTAGGCTGAATGGAGCTAAGGGACGGACCATCACCGAAGAGCTCAAACTGTGCTTACTGGGTATGGCTCCCATACGAAAGAAGAAAAAACTTAGTAGAAAAATCATAATACTGGGGCCAATGCTCGCTAAGCGACAGGTGGCGATCCGATGGATCTCCACTAACCTGCTGTTGTTGGATGACTGGCTAAGAGAAATGGCAGAGTGGGCCGTGACAGTGGAAAGTCATATGCAGAAAACCTGCAGAGCCAAGAAGTTGGCAGATGAATTGCAGGCATGGGCGGCAATGCTCAGTAAGTTGCTTGAGCTACCAAATGCAAGGCCACCATAAAGGGCAATCAAGACAGTGCCGGTATGTTCAGATGAGGATGTGTGGTTGCCATTGCAGCGTGTGGTTGCCGGTATGGTACAGATGCGATGATTACAATGCTTGTTCATATGAGGATGTGTGGATGCCATTCCAGCATGTGTCTGGAAGACCAGGAAATTTTGAAAGGATATTGCATGAGTCTTCACTCTCCACAGATTTCAACGGATTCTGTTTATGTTCTGTATTTAGACCCGTGCTGATGTGAAGGTGGAGCAAAGGGGGTGGAGGTATGTTATTGCGATCAATGTTGTAAAACTGTGTTCAAGATTATAACAATAGCCTATAAAAAATTATACACAAAAAAATACTAACTAGTAGTTAATATGTGTTGATGGTTGATGCTGCACTTATTTACTCTCTGGGTCTAGGACTCTTTAAGACTTTAGCTCTAGAACTCTTAGGTCCCTCCTACAGGTGGGGGTCAGCAGATCAGTTAAAAAAATATATTGCTTGGCTTGGCTGCCTGTCGTCAGCCCACTGCAAACAAAAGAAAACCAAGACTGCTTCAGTGACAAGGGTTATTTTTCTAACAGGTCTTCCCTATAAAGTGGAAATGCATATTAGAAGAGTCTTTGGGCACAGTGACAGTCAGCTTTTGGTTGTGATCCACCTCTGAGCTACAAGAAGGCGACCTTATTTGATTAGTCTCTCCTTGGACCCATTCAGGTGAGGTGAAGTGTAATTGCTCAGCACAATGTTTTTTTTTGTTTGTTTGTTTTTTACAAAGCTTATTACAACTTTGAAACTGAGTACTGGATTCTGAGGGCAGTGGCAGACCTAGCCCTTCAGTGCACTCCATGTCCAGCACTCTCTTTCAGTGCTGAAGTGAGTGGCATCCAATGGCTAATTTGTAAAAGAATAAGTGCTGGGGGCCAATGTTTTGCCACAAGCCCTTGGCCCGCACCGTCAAATGTCAGGGGAGCTGAATACCAAGGTTGTGTAGTCTTGATTCTACCTCATGCCTTTTTCATCCACAGCCAGATACTCCCTGTCCCTTTATTTCTCTATTTCAGGTTCTCTTCATCCCTGTTTTCTGTCTTTGTCACTGTTTTCCTGTCTTTCTCTTCTCCTTCTTTCCCTCTTTTGCATCGTTCTCTCTTTTGCTGTGGAACAAAATCTCTTGAGGAAGTAGAAACTTCAGTACTCGAAAATGAGTGCTGCTGGGCCTCACCTCAACCAGGGCTGGGAGGAAGTTGTGAAGTTTCACTCTGTGGAATTCCACAGAGTAACATAAAAATACAGCGAGATTGCACAGAGTTCCGCGAGCAGCAGGAATGTGGGCATGATGCGATGCTCGTGCTGATTTTAAGCACTGGGGGCTTCTGCCACCCTCTAAAATCAGCGCAAACTGCACCACATGGTGAGCACAAGAGCACTGCTTCCTTCTGCTGCTGGAGTAGATTTTCTACTCGAGCGCTCCTGCCACAACCTCCCGTGTTGAGAAATCTCACTGGGAGGCATTTGGCACCCAAAAATCTAGGGGATGCAAATTCTCACGGGCCAACCTAATGTTGTTGAGCCGCGTGTAAGAAAAAACTCTGCCACGCAGCGGCTGGTGGATTTTCAACAGAAATCCACGCTCCAATCGAAACGCAGAGGGGGCAAAACGGATAATTCCACCAACGAAGTGGAATTTTTCACCCACTCCCACCTGTGTACATCGTATGGTGCTCTCCTGTCATTCCAGAAGCATACATGCATACAGAATAAGTTCAGACAGGAAACTCCTGATTTTGTAAGCCAAAATGGCTTTATTCTAGAAGTCTGCCTGAAATTGCCTCCATTTCAACGAAAGTCTATGTGGAAAATAGAGTCCCACAATTGTTTTCTCCAAAATCTCCCTCTTTCTGATTTCAAAATGTTGGCATGTATGCTGAAGACCATATTGGTAATTTATTATGGCTGCTAATGACCAATCTCCGCTGGAAGAACCCTATGTTGTTTTACTCTAGTTGCTGGTAACCAGTGCATGACAAGTGCTGCTCCTCTGTCCCTCATGTGTGGCCCCAGCAAGCAAAGTCTGAAACTTACCAGGTACTGAGGTAGGCACTTGGAAGGTTAGCACATAACAACTGCTATTATTACCCCAGTTAATTGCAATTAACTTATTGTTAGAAATGGGGTCTTTGGTTGGCAGTCAGGTTACCCCCTGTCCAAGCAAGGACCCTCACTCTAGTCGGGGCAAAGGAGAAACACACCTGGTTAACCCTGACTCACCCCCTTGGTAGCTTGGCACAAGCAGAAAGGCTAAACCCAGAAGCAATGTGTATTTGTACCAACACACACAGTAATACAGTGAAAACACTACAAAATGGACACCACGCCAGTTAATCCAACAAGACAAACACAACAAAAATCCAACATACACAAGTCAAGATATGAATTTTCAAAAGAATAAGAGTCTTACATCATAGAAAACAATGGAAACATTGAATTTACACAAAGTACCTGTTTTGCGTCAAAAATAAAGCCACACGGGCAAGCGTGCGTCAGAAAAGTCAGTGATGCGTCGATTCCTTACTTGCAAGTGAGGCCGTGCGTAGTTTCCTTCTCCGGTCGGGATGGCGATGCGTTGTTTTTCTCCCACGCAATAGAGCGATGCGTCGATTTCCGGGCAAGGCATCTCAGATCCACGCAGGTTCACAATGACTTTGACACCCAGTGATGATGCGTGAGAAATCCGGTTGCACGATGTTAGAACACGTGTTGTTTAGGGTTTGCATTATCAGCAGCCGCAAGCGGGTGTTGTATCGTTTCTCCAGCCATGATGCGTTGATCTCACAGCCAATCACCCCTCCGTAGAATTAATACATATCATTTATACAAAACAATTTTAATTGAAAAACATTTATTGCACACAGAAAAACAAATACAGAAGAGAGCAATTACCTCATATAAAAAATTTGGCACTGCACAAACATTACTTACATCAAAAACATTTGACAATAATACAAATTCAAGAATAAACAATAACAAAAAAATCAAACTAAAATTCAGGTTCTGCACCAATTTGGGGTACTCAGAGCCTAACTCATTCGCAAAATGTTAAGGCTCTTCCTTAAAGTAAATCAAATATGCCAATCAAGGATAAACCAATCACCAGTACAATTTACACAGAGAGCATATGCACTTTAGCACTGGTTAGCAGTGGTAAAGTGCCCAGAGTCCTAAAGCCAAGGAAAAGTGGTCAGAAAAATAGGAGGAAGGAGGTAAAACATTTGAAGATGGCCCTGCAAAAAAGGCAAGGTCGAACACTTATTAACTTGTGAAGCTTGAAGAACCAATTCAGGCCTCTCAAATGAGAAAATGAGATGTAGGTTGCAGATACACGTGCGCCAATAGAACCGATTCAGGCAGGAGAATCCACAAATCGCCTTATTTAGGCTGTCTCCCTCCTTAAATTGCCTCTTTCTCAATTGAGCCAATTGGGAAAATACATTCTCCCCTTCATTTGTTAAAAATCTCCCACTTTCCTCTTATAAAATGTTGGCACGTACGGCTACTAGCAATGACTGTACTACACTCGCTGAGCTATCTTTCTAGGTTTTAAAGGCAGCTCTGTTTTTTTTGTTTTGTTTTTTAACAAAGACGGCGTTACAGGGATTTGTTTCAAGTATCGGTTGTTTCTTATTTCATTCTCGCTGTCGCAGACATACATTCCAGGATTAAGGAGGGGTCAAAAGTGGATACGGCAAGAGATGTTTTAACTTTGACCGAAAGTGGCCCCGAGCGCAGAAGCGGCACGCGATTTGCAGGAACCATCTCTTTGGTTATTAGACGGGAAGACGCCGCCTCCTCGGCCGTCCGGTTTGAAGACATTCTCTTCTGTAATCTGTTGAACAAAAGTCCGCGCTTCTTCCACCCTGAATCGGAATGTCATGATAGCGGCGCGAGAAGGAGAAACCAGTTTATAAGTAAAAAAAACTCGCGCGCTCCCATCACACAAAGCAGTATAAAGTTTCTGTTATTTGTTAGACTGCGCCCTCTTGTGGTGAGATACGTTTTTGTCATGTAAAGAATAAAAAAGAGACGTAAATAAAACATAGTTGCTCTCGCTACTTTACAGTACCCGAAACCATACTCCTTCCCGTCCCAGTCTATACCATGTGAGAAAGGTTCGCTTCCTCCACAGAATCGCTCTATTCAAGGTCCTTCTTTTATTACTATTAAGGAAGAACCCTCCGTACATTTCCTAAAGTATCCTTTTTTCCACAACACACAGGGGGTCATTACAACCTTGGCGGTCTTTTAACAAGACCGCTGAAGGACCGCCGTGCGGAAGACCGCCAGTAGTGGCGGTTTGCCGCTCGGCGTATTATGACTGTTGGCAGCTCTCCGTCCTTTTTACGACGGAGAGCCGCCAACAGCCATACTGGCGGGCGGCGGGGAAGTGGAGGTTGCTCCACCGCCACACCAACAGAACACTGCCCAGCGAATCACGTCCTGTGATTCCGCGCGGCGGTGTTCTGTTGGCGGTGTGGTGTCGGCGGAGCAGCCCCCACGGCTCCCGTCCCCTCCCGGAGGATCGACGGACAAGGCAAGTCGATCGTCCATTAGGGGAGGGGGGCGGGGGGGTGTTGTGTGTTGTGTGGGTGCATGGGGGTGTGCGTCTGTGTATGTAGAGGTGGGGTGTGAGTGCGTGTATGCTTGCGGGTGTGTTGCGTGTTTTGGGAATGAGTGCGTGTATGTCTGTATGTATGTCTGTATGGATGTGTGCATGTATGTCTGTATATGGGTTTGCGTGCCTGACTGAGTGTGTGGATGTAGGCATGTATGTTGGTGTGTGTACGTGTATGTGTGTTGGTGGTGCCTGCATGCGTGTCGTGTGTGTGTGAGTTATGTGATGTTGGGGGTCGGGGAGGGGGACCCTGCCACCTTTGGGGGGTGGCAGGGGTGGTGGGGGGTGTAGGGGAGGGAGTAGGGGTGGGGGTGGGGGATGGGGAGACCCCTATCAGTGCCAGGGAAGGCATTCCCTGGCACTGATAGGGCTTACCGCCATGGATTTCATGGCGGTTCCTACCGCTGGAAATCCACGGCGGTAAGCCGGGTCGAAATACCGGCGGCGGTATTGTGACGGCCGCCGGGCTGGAGACCCAGGTCTCCAGCCCAGCGGTCGTCTCCGCCCTGGCGGGCGGAACGGTGAAGCAGTGGATGACCATGGCGGTAACCGCCATGGTCATAATACTAAAAAAAAAGACCGCCGCTTTAACACCGTCCGCCATGGTTGTAATGACCCCCACTGTCTTATTAACGAGCAGTATTGAGGAATACAAAATGTTCTAGCATTCGCATCAATAATTTTTCAAGGACATGGAGGTGAGGATTACCCTCCTCTTTCCATGCGTTAATTTTTCCAGCAACCAATCAAAACAAAAGTTGAAAACACTACACTTCCCATGAACATAATTATGTCACTGACCAATCATAGAGCCACTAGCCCTATATAACCATGATGATACATGTAAGCCTCCTCTTTCTTTGTGTAAATCCAAAACAGTTAAACTGTCTCAAAATCCTGCAACCAGAGGCTCAAACCAGATAACTGGAACTCCAAGGGAAAAATCTGGAACAGAGCAGAACCATGGTCCTGGAGGCTTCAGATAGCTGCTCCTGAATGGACCAACTCCAAGACTGAGAGAAGGAGAAAACAAAGCATTTCCGGCAACACCCAGGAAGAAGAGTCAGGATCACTTGTCCTCATTACCTAGGACAGAAATTATGCTAAAGCAGTAAACACTGATCTGATAGAACCTTCAAGACCCCAATCAAATAGCATCAGGGAGAGAAAGAAGGAAACACTCAACATGTGCAAGTGAAAAATATCACTGAAAATATATTTCAATCAATAAGGAATCATGAATTAGGAAATAATAATGAAACAAACAAAAATGGGCGGGATAATCCTCGCCTCTGTGTCCCTAATAGAATTGAAAAATGATTATTTTTTTAAACATCTTTTATTTCAACCAGTGCTCAGCATACAATTTTATTATAAAACTCCATTTAATTCTATTTTAACCATATCCTAAATTAAATTATCAAGATGCACGCTGTTTGTAAGGCGTCCCGCCCTGTTTTTATTTTGTTCTTTAGGGCTTGAAAGGGCCTGTTAGAGCCCGTCCTGTGTTCTACGGCGACCATTTTAAGTGCCCTGTGAACCTCCAGTGCAGGTTGGCAGTCTAGTCGCCCAGGGACTTAGTCCTGCTGACGTTGCATGGATCAGCCTTCGGTATTAAACCCAATTAAGCTGCGGGCACGCCTAAGGCAAGCCTGTCTGCACACGTCTTGCACCCGCCCGGGTCAGGGGAACCAGGAAGGCCCACGCCTTCAGTATTCCAGGCAATCTTTAGTGGCTCTTGCCTCATGGGTGAATTGTAAAGGTGAGGAGCTGGTCAAGCCAGATCAGCTAGAGGTCTTGAGGTGCGCTTATTGTGCATGGGAGGTTGGGCAGATTTGCCCTAAAAAAGCTGCCCTCTCTGGGCCTAGAGATAATTCTACTATTTCTGATGATTTGCGGACTACTATCTTGAGTGAGTGTAAATGTGGACTGATTTATGTGTGACCCATAATTAGACACAGTATAGAAATTGGCAATACAATTGAAGCTTTAGCACTGGATTGCCTGTTTGTAACAGAGAGTTAGGCCAGAGAAGATTCTGGTCCTGACTTTGCTATAGCCACCCCCACAGGATATGAGTCCGCCAGGCTTGATAGGCCTGGTAGGAGGGGAGGTAGGCTGGCAGTGATTTACAGGAGTAAATTCCATTGCTCAATAGAACCCATTAACGTTAGCCCAGAAATATGTGAAGGGGCCTTTTTCAAGATACGCCACAGGAGCTTTATCTGGGTGGAGGGCCTCTTGATTTATCGCCCCCCAGGCCCTAAGAATTCTTTCTTACGGCACCGGCCCCTTATCATGGAACCGCTAATAATGGCCTCTAAATGCATTGTTCTAGGTGATTTTAGTTTTCACTTAGAGGATAAGATGGATAGCGATACTTGTACCCTATTGGATCTTATGAGCAACTTTGATTGGAATTTAGGGGTTAGGTCAGATACGCACCTGGCGGGACAGACCATGGGTGGCATTTTTTCCAGACACGACAATTGCACTTTTATGGAGAACCAAGTTCTTGATTGGTCTGACCCTCATCTTCTGTCCTTTAAGGTGAAAGGGAGGGAAAGGCCGAATTCCATACCCCCTGTCACCAAAAAGGTCAGAAATTGGGGGGAAATTGGTGAGCAAGCTTTCTTGCAGGTTCTGGAAAAATGCTGAGGGCATGAAGGGGGGCAAGATAGTTCCATGGTTGCAAAATATATCATGGAATAAGAGCAGCGGTGGATACTATTGCCCCCTTGAGGAAGGCCAGATTGACGGTTAGTAGGAGAGTTTTGACGCCATGGTACACTAAGGAGCTTAAGGAACTCCAAAGACTGTACAGACGCCAGGAATGGAAATGGAAATTAGACTAGGGTGTGGATGAGAGAGCCAAACTCAGGGTGCTGCTTGGTGATTACAAAAAGGCTATAGGGATTTCTATACTCTTAAGATTAAGGAATCAGTCAATGTACCTAAATAACTCTTTAAGGTGGATCGTTCTCTTGCCTCTCCTACTATCCCCTCTGATTTAAAGAATTCCCAAGCCTTCTGTGATAAGGTAGCAGACTTTTTCGATAAACAAAGTCTTACAGATCCATGCTAATTTTGTTCAGCATTCTACGGATCTTATTAATGATGAACATGGGAATGGCGCAGGAACTATTAGTGGATCTTTATTAACTAGATTTCCCCTACCCTTGGCTGACAAAATCAAATTGCTTTTGAGAGGGATTGGGTCAGGATCCGCAGATGATCCTTGCTGCCTTAGGGCTTTACAGTTGGCACCTGATCTTATTTCTCAGGCCTTTGAAATGGCCTTTCAGAAGGTGTTAGATAACAAGGTCTTTCCTTCTTCTTGGAAAGAGGCTATTGTCATCCCACTGAAAAAGAAACTGGGGGGCGACCCTGGCGATAAGAAGAATCTTCGCCCAATCTCCTTATTGCCTACTCCTGCTAAGATATTGGAAAAGCATCTTAATATTGAACTGGCTAATTTTCTCCAGGAGAAAGGATGCTTAGATCCTTCCCAGCACGGGTTTCGTAAATCTTACAGCACAGTCGGCCTTAATTGCCACTTCAGATTCTATACGCAGACTTGTGGACCAAGGAAGGGCAGCTATCTTGGTATTACTGGATCTCTCAACAGCATTCAATACGATCTCTCCTCTGTTGATGATGCAACGCTTGCATGAGGCAGGGGTGAGGGATACTGCGCTTGGTATATTGCATTCCTTTCTGAGCGGGAGAGACACTATTGTGAGCTGTGGGGATTTTAGAGCCGCCCCGTTTCAACTCCCTTGTGGAGTCCCCCAGGGTTCATCGCTCAGTCCTACTTTATTTAACTTGTACCTGGCGCCGCTGGAAAAACTGGTGAGCTCCTTTGGTTTCCAGGTCTCTTCATACGCGAATGATACTCAACTTATCATCTCGTTGAATAAGAACTGGGAAGAGATGGCAGATTGGTTCCATAATGGTATGAACAAGATAAACAACTGGATGAGCCAAAACTGTCTGAAAATGAATGGGGAGAAGACTGAGATTTTGATCTTCGGCACAGATAGGTCATTATGGAGTTCTCGCTGGTGGCCCCAATCTTGTGGGGTATTGCCATCTCCATTACCAGTAACCAAAACTTTATGGATATTGTTTGATAACTCCGCGACTTTTGATTTACAGGTTAATCAAACCACTAAAATCTGTTTCTGGATGATTACAATTCTAAAGAAAATTCTACCTTTCTCCCTAAGGATCTTAGGATTTCTGTTGTACTTGCTCTGGTTATGTCCAGAATCGATTACTGTAATGCATTACTGCTGAATATTAATTGAGGCTCTCTACATAAGTTACAACTCATACAGAACACTGCAGCTCGCCTGGTGCTGGGTCTCCCTAGGGTAGCATCTGATAGTGAGCGCCTCAGACAGCTACACAGGCTGCCTATTGAAAAGCACATTTTCTTTAAGGCTCTTTGTGTTACGTATAAGGCTTTGCATTCCCAGGGATCTGTATATCATTGTTCCACACTAAGGTGGTGTACGCCTAGTCGCCATTTGAGATCAGCCAGCCTTTACATGGCCTTTGTCCCCTGTTGTAAGAAAGCCATCTGGGGAGACAAGACCTTTTCTGTTGCAGCAGCTAAGTGGTGGAATTCTCTTCCTTTACATATCAGGAGCTGGAAGCTTTAATGCCCTTTCAGAAACAGCTTAAAACTTGGCTCTTTGCCCAATAACCTGCCTCATTGCTCTGGTCTGCTCCTCTCACTGGTTAGCGCTTCAATGCTTTGGCCTGAATGCGCTCTACAAATACAAATACCCCTAGTTGTCCTCCAATGTCTCTGTAGGAAACCCACTTGGACCATATCTTCTTATTTTTCTTCATGTAACCCCTGCTTTTATAGACCACTTGCGCAGCTTGCTGGCACCAGTCCAGGTCTTGTTTCCAATCTGAAACCCCCGGGGGTCTACTTGCTCCCCACCCCCTTGCTATATTTTACTTGGCAACCCCAGCTGCCAATTGCAACTAAATCTTTGTGTACCTGGGCCACCCCTCTCCACCCGTAATGCCCAGGACCAACCACCTAGCCTCCAGCGGTATGTGCAGCCCCATAACCTTGTTCATGATTTGTACCGCCTTTCCCTAATTTCCTTGAATTTACCGCCATTCCCAAAGGATGTGAAAAAAGGATCCCACCTCACCACATTCCTATACACACAGATTGAAATCACTACATTCCATTCTATGTAGCAGCGATCTAGAGTAGTATGATCTATGTAGGATCTTTAGCTATATCAGCCGAAAGCGGGCCCTTATGGCCACCTCTCTGGAGCTCTGGACCGCTTTCGCCCAATCTTCATCTTCGATTGTTCCAAGATCTCCCTCCCAAGCTGCCCGCAGTGACTGCATAGGATCTGGGGAATTGTTCATTATTTTCCTGTATGTCAGGGAGATTACCTTATTCGTCATGGGCTCACTCAGCAATCTGCCCTCCAGTGGAGACGACTCTGGTAGTTGTTCCCCCTCCAGTATGTGCCTGTGCAGCGCATGCCCTAGGAATCTGAAGTGTTCAGACTGTCCCATCTCGTATTCCCTCTCCAGGTCCTCATATGCCAGCAGCGCCCTTCACCTCGCAGCGTCCCTCCCATCCAGATGTCTCCCAGGTGTTCTATCCCAGTCAGCTTCCATTTCCAAAAACCATGGAGTTTCCCAACCTCCTGCAGCAGTTTACTGTCCCACAGTGGGGTTCTGTTTGTAAACTTTTCCTCCAGCCCAAGAATCTATTGGCCTCCCTCCAGGCCCGCATCACGGACTTTGTATGGATTGGCAGTTGGTCCTTCTGTCTTCCGCCGTATGGGATCAACAGATATCCCCAGCCACCATTGCTTCTCTGTCCACTAGGAATGCAGGATCATCCCTTTCCACGAACACCCAGTCATTTATCGTGCACAGTTGTGCCTCCAAATAGTAGGCACATATGTCCGGGATTGCCAGCTCTCCTTCAAGCACCCCTTTCTGGAGCTTAGTTAGAGAAATGTGTGAACTGCCCCCATCCCATATAAGACTCCTTAGCTCTCTGTTAATTCTTTGAAACACTATGGGTGGCACCATAAATGGGTTGTTTTAGAGGCTATATAATAGCCGTGAAAGAGCTATCATTCGGGAGAGCACGGCATGCCCCGTCAGGGACACCAGGAGTCCCCTCCAGTGGGAGACATCAGCCTGGAGGTGCTGCAGCTGAGAAAACAAGTTATCTTCCATAATTCTATTCACATTGTGCCACTGGGGCAGTACACGGCAGAGGCAATGTAAGGATTTCCCCCGTCAAAGGGTAGATCAGGGACTTGTCCCAGTTAATCTGATATCCAGAATAGCTACCAAAGGTTAGAAAGATGTGGAGTAGCTTGTCCACCGTGGTGCCAGGTCATGTAGCATACAGCAGGATAGCTTGTGCGGATAGGGAGATAGTTCCTCCCATCCCCCATTCCCACTATCCCTTGCACCAAAGGGTACTGCCATACCCAGGCAGCTAGGGGCTCCAGAGGCAATGTAAAAATCATGGGGGACAAGGGGCATCCCTGTCTTGTTCCCCTATGGAGAGCGAATGGGTGGGAGAGTGCCCCATTCACCCTCACTCACGCACTCACTCTAAGGGGGTCTGGTACTGGATTTTTATCCATGCACAGTACTTGGGACTCAGTCAGGCCAGGGCTGTAAAAAGATAAAGTGACTCAATACTGTTGAATGCCATCCTGGCATCGAGCGAGAGCACTAGTGCGTCCTCATGGCCGGGGGAACTCTACATGTGTAAGACCCCTTAGAGGCGTCTGAGATAAGTCTAGTGCCTCTCTGGGCATAAACCGTGATTGGTCCAGGTGAATCACTGTTGTGATTACCTTTCTCAGTCTATTGGCTAGGACCTTCGCCAGAACCTTAACCTCAGTATTCAGAAGAGATATGGGCTGATACGAACTGCAGTCTCTGGGTTTTTCCCCTTCTTCAGAATTACTACTACAGTGCCCATTTTCTGGTCCATAGGAAGGATCCCCTCTGTATTAGCTGCTTGGAACATCTTCAGCATGTATTTTGCAGCGTCTTTGACCACGCATTTGTATAGCTCGACTGGTATGCCATTTGGCCCAGCTGTCTTCCCAGACTAACTCCCGAATGGCTTGCCGAACTCTTCCACTGACAGGTCCTCCTCCAACCCCCCAGTCCTCACTCAAGAGGACATGAAGGGAGACATCTCTGAAGAGGTCTGCACAGTCCTCTTCCGAAAACATAGTCCTGGACTCATACAGCCTCTCATAGTACTCTGCAAACGTTTCAGCTATGTCATCACTGGTAGTGTGTGTCTCCCCTGCCGTGTCTCGGATTGCCACCACCCAATCTTTCCCCCGTCTTTCCCTGCAAGCCGGGCTATTAGTTTGTTGTCCTTGTCCCCAACGTCGTACAAATGACGCTGGGTAGCAAGCACGTATGCTTTTGCCTTATTGTCCACCAAATCCATCAGCTCCTGCTGGCAAAGCTTGAGCCGGAGACACTTCTCATGGCTTGGCTGTCCACCCTGCAACATTGCCAATTCGAGAGCTGCGATTTCCATTTCGAACCCCTCACATCTGAGGAATTGCTCTTTTCTAATCCCTCCAACCAGGGCCTGTACCTGACCTCGGATTACAGATTTAGAAGCCTTCCAGAGGTTATTTGGCGAGGATCCCAACCCATCATTGTCCTGGAAGTACTGAGTGGTTCGGACCTTTATCTTGTCTCTGAAGGCGGCTGCTTTAAAAACCATGGGTCTAACACTGGGGGTAGCCTCCAGTCCCTATATGGGCCCCTGAGCACCACCCTCACTGGGGGGTGATCGGATATGTCTCTTGTGAGATGAGTAGCCCTTTGGAACTGTCCCACCTGGGAATGCAGCGTAAGGATATCATTTATTTGTAAAAAGCTGTTGTGTACTCCTGATAAATATGTATATTGGTTTCCCCCCAGGATATGCTCCCTCCAAAGGTCTACCAATCCCATTGTCTCCACAAATGTCTTAGGGGAACTATCATTTCCCCCCGCACCGCTGGCCAAAGACAATGTATCTCTCCCTATATCCATAATATCGTTCATATCACCTCCCAAAATCAGAATACTCTTGGACAGCTCCAACAGTTCCTCCCCCCGCGCCCAATAGGTGTCACTGTGCAGCCGAGGCAGCACATAGAACAAGCAAACGTTTAGTGTTTGACCCTCCCATGTTCCTGTCTGCACTACGAATCTACCCAGTGGGTCCACCCGTGTGTTACACAGTGTAAATGTTACTGATGATTTTACCAGTATTCCCATTCCCCTTGAGTTAGACGTGTAACCCATTCGATCCAGTGCCTTGTATCTGTTCCCTTTCAAGTGAGTTTCTTGTATCAGGACAAAGTCCAGCTCATGTCTTCTGATGTATTGCAAGGCTACAGTGCATTCAATTTTATTCCCTAAGTTATTGATGTTCAGGTCATGACCCTCACCTCTGATTTACTCCTGTGCTCCATATTGTGTCAGAGTGTGCTGCCATTCCTCCCCTATCCATTCGTGACCTGACGACTCTACCCCTCTCCAATTTGTGGCCGTACCCCAACCCCGTGGATATTGTGTTGCTGAGTAAAAACAAATAACTTTCTGAGAGTCACAACCTGACGCAGAACAAATTTCCCCATAAACCCACCCCCCACCCTGCTACCCTGCATAGTGGGCTCAAACCCACCCACCACCCCAACATGCAGAGCACCTGTCACCCCAAATCAACATAGCTAGTTAGGCCTGGCTGGCGTCGCCAATCAACTTCTCGAATCGTATATGTGTACTTCCGAAACCCCCTTATCTGACCCATCTAACCATACATCTGTTTGCCTGACATCTAGTTTATCACCATCTATTCTCCAGTTGTGGGTCTGCCACCCCACCAGTTCCCCTGCTAGTACTTTGCTGCCCCTGGACTTCGGTAATCACTTACATCCAGTTGCCTTATTTGTGTTTCCTCACCACCTCTAGTGCTGGCCCCTGAGTCTGCCAATGAGCCCCGCGGCACGTATCCATACGCCAAACTCAGCTCTCAGATGGGTCATCCCTCCACCCAGTCCCAAGCTTCTGCAGGTGTGGCAAAGAATCAGGATTTTCCCTCCATCACTACTCGTAATCAGCAGGGAAAATCATCATGTATTTAATATCCTTTGCTCTTAGCATCTTCTTGACCTTGTCAAAGCTTCAGCTCTGGCACTGAACCTGTAGTGTAAAGTCGGGGAAGAACCTTATTGTGGCATTTTGGTAGGTTCGATCTCCATGCGTGTGGGCAGCCTGAAGGATAGTGTCCCGGTCCTGATGGTTAAACACCCTTGCTATAATGGTTCTCAGCAGGACCCCCAGTCTGGGCGGCGGTATCGTCGCCTTGTGCACCCGTTCTGTGGAGAAGAATTTTGACAGGCACTTAGCGCGGAGGTTGTTGACTATCAAGTCTTCCAGAAAGAGGTCCACACTGGGCCCCTCTGCCGCCCCGGTATCCCCACCACCCAGATATATTTTCTCCTTGCCCTACCTTCCTGATCTTCCTTTCTGACCACCATTAGTGCCTGTTGTTTTGACAGGTGCTCATCCTGGTCTTCCAGCTTCTTCAATGTGGATTGTAGGAGGTTAATGTGCGATTCCGCAGATTTGACTTTTTCGGACATCTTGTGGAAGTCTGCTCGCAGTTTGAAGTCTACTGTAACAGCACCCATCTTGGGCTCGAGTGAGTTCTTGAGGTCTCGAAATGCTTCCATAATGGCACCCAGCGAGGGCTCCGCCACCTCTGTCGTCTCCCCTTCCCCATTGTTCACCACCACCTGTCTGGTCACCTCGTATTTATCCATTTTGTTCGACTGTGTGTCTGTGTGTGGCTCCTAGTATTCATCAATGTCTTTAGGTGCGTCCACACAGCATGGGAGATGGAGGAGGCTCCCCACCAACTGCACCTCCAAGTTGCAACGTGTCTATGTCCGCACGGTGCGCCCCCCTACGAAGCGCGGCCCGCACGGCCGGGCGGAGGACTGTGGCACAGTGCTAGTTCTCTCCTCTCAGCTCCCAGCCCAGACATTCCGCTTCGGGCCCACTCCTGCCCAGACCCAGCAACACGCCATATTTAACCTGCTCTCTGGCTCGTGTGCTGTCCACCTCCACCCGCCTCCTGCAGACCCGCACAGACCACCGACCAGCAGCTGTCTCCATACCTTTCACCAGCGTGGGGGGGGGATTTCTTGTGCTTCCAAGGCAGCCCTGGGGTTGGGCCGAACAATCCCCGCCGCCGGGCCCTTATTTGCTCCACTCCTTATCTTGTAGGAAAAAATGCATCTCAAGAGAAGGGAACTGTTGAAGTGGGAGTCGTAAAACTCCCATTTGTAACCCTGTATCGCTTCCAGAACCCAGGGGTCCTGCATAATTTTTTGCCAGTTGTGAAGGAAAAATCCCATTCTGCTCCCAAAAATGACATCCGATATCAAAATTAGGCTCACCTGTGGAACCAGAGTCCTGGTAAGAGGCTTGGGAACTTGGGATTTTCCACTCAGAAGCGGTTGCGACCCTTTTAATGTCGGAATGGATAGAAAGAGGAGGAGGAGGAATAGGAATTGTGATAACCTCCTCTGTATTGCGTGTAATACGCTCTCTGAGGACCGTGGTGGAAATTGCGGCCGATAGTTCGCTCTCTAAAGCATCTGGCCCTGGTAAAAAGTGGATGAAGGACCTTCTTGATGGACCCATGAGCTAAGCTTGACCTGACATCGGCGCCATGTGCGATCAATGCCCTTCTTAGGGTCTTTGGAAAACGTTTTTAGATAGGATACAAGAGTAGGGTCTATCTCAGGTGTTTCGGTAATCTTGAAAGGAAGGTCAGGTCTAGGGCACTCGGACTGCAGCCAAGATCTTACCTCTTTATCAAAACCATGATGTATGTGGGCTTAAGTGTATTCCACCACTTTGGATGGAGGGGTCCGGGAGGATGACTGAGGATGAATTATATCCTCAGGTTCAACTGTGAGGACCTTAGGAGCACTTAAAGCCACTTGAGAGTGGCAAGACTTCTTCGTGTGTTTCCGGGGAGGGGAAGCAGCTCCTTGATCAGGGCTTTGGGATGAACAGGAAGACCCCAAATCTTCTTGAGTACTTACTTTGGGGACAGTAGTGGAAAAACTATAGTCATGGTCCTTGGCTAGGAACCTCACAAATTGTTCAAAATCAGCCACATGAAGATTATCAGATGTCGAGCGTGCAGAGTACTGCATGACTGAGGGATCTTTGCTGCCGCTAGAAAGATTGCCAGGAATCCATCCCTGCTCTTTGGCAAAATCAAACAAGTGCTGCTTAATGGGCTGGATAGCCTTTGCTAAAGATACAATAACAGTGTGGTGTATGCCAGAATCGAGTGCATAAACCAAGTCTTGTTCGAAAGACCCCACAGAGTCATCATAATAGAGACCTTCCCCTGATTCTTCATCACATGTGACCTTGTAAATGACACAATGGCATAATTTATCAAAATCAGGGAAAACCTGATTGTAATTAAAGCTTAAGGGCAGAAGCGGGGAGGTAACCACACACAAACAATCCCTCAAGGTAGGTAAAGTCAAATAAGAATAAAACCTGGAGGGAGATCTGCCAAATACAATTAGGCAATGCCCAGTAGAAGTATTTCAGCCCAGAAGAGGAATTTCCAGTTGGGCATAGGCAGAGAGGAAATTGCTTGGGGTAAGAGACAGTACCACACATCTCCCCCGTGTTCAGTTGTACAGAAAACTATATCCAGTGAAAAGCCGGCAAGGCTCACATGGGCGCGAGGCCTGAGCTGAAAACAACAAAAGAGGACAGCGCAAAGAGAGACGCGGTTCCTCCCTCCCCTAAGCTCCTGCTCCACAATGAAAACAAAGAGGCAGCGCTCGCCTTGCCAGGAGGGTAAATGTTCCCAAATAGTGTGTCACAGCTGCTATAATATTCAATAAAAGGCACCAAAGTGAGCGCGCAAGATAAACAAAATACACATTAGCAATAATGATCAATAAACAAGATTAACACATTAATGTAATGACCAGTACTTAAATGGCTGCGGAGCAGCAAAGAAAGAGGAGGTTTTATATGTATCATTATGGTTATATGCGGCTGGTGGCTCTATGATTGGTCATGTGACGTTACTATGCTCATGGGAAGTGTTGTGTTTTGAACTTTCGTTTTGATTGGCTACTGGAAAAATTAAAGCATGGAAAGAGAAGCATAATCAGAGCCTCAGGTCCTGACATACAATTAGATCTCCAGGAGGGAGGGAGGTTTTCTGGACTGAGACGGGTAGGACTATGGTTCTGGGTAATGCTGTACATGGCATACCTGATTTTAGAATTCTAGGACCAAAAAAAGTAATTTTACTCCAACCTATAATGCTTAATAATAAAAGTGTTCTCAGATGACCGAGTCACAGCTCTATGCTTTTCCTCTAGAGAGACCACATTTGCTTCTGCCCATGGATCTACCTTGAACAGGCTTGTAGATGCATATTTTCATAAGCTTTAGTGGTGGCCTGATTTATCCATCACCTAGCGGAAAGGGTGGAATGTTTTTGATCTGTTGGCACCAAGCCCACAATGAAAGAATTACTCTTTCTAAACACTTGTCATCTCCTTCTATATGAGTAATGCTCCTTTCACATACAGACATAGGAGGACTTCACAGAAACCCCAGATTGACATACTGGCAAAATTATTTCTTAATTTCTATGAAATTTGGATTGAATTTTGTGCTGGAATTTCGGATCGAGTTTTAGAACTACCTTGTCTGGAAAAAAACTAGCATAAGAGTTAGAGACAAAGAGCCCCTAGTTTTCCTAGTCTCCAGGCTGTTATTGCCATCAAGAAAACCACTTTAATCATTGTGATGATGCCATCTGCAATGGTTCAACCGGAGGGCTTTAGAGACCTTTAAATACTGTAGGTAAATCCCAGGAAGAAACTACTGTGGTGTGCAAAGGCCTTTGAAGCCTGAAGCTTTTTAGTAGTCTCTTTACTACAAGTTCATTTTATGAGAGATCCCATATCATCTCCCTGAACCACTGTGTTGGACCTGGCCCTTTTTGCAGGATTATCCCCAAACATTTTGCCTTCCTCCTCCTATTTTTCTGAACTCTTTTGGTTGGCTCTAGGACTCCGGGCACTTTACCACTGCTGATCAGTGCTAAAGTGCATGTGCTCTCCTTCTAAACTGAGTATGATTGGATTACACCTGACTGGCACATTTAATTTACATGTAAGTCACTTGTACAGTGGTATCCCTTATACCAGGGCCTGTAAATTTTATGTCAAGACCGGAGGCTCCTGTAATGCCATCTAATCTTGCTTTACTAATACCGCAGCAGTCAAGAACTACAAATCCCAATAGCGAGGCAACAGAGTGGCCAATGGGATAAAACAATGTATCAATAGTAAGCACCAATAGGATATGTAATCAGACTGTAGAGTACACACTTGACTGCAAGCAGCCCTCTTTTCTCGCTGCTCACAGTCAAGATAAGTACTCTCATTCCTTTTAATATATACAATTTTTTAATTGTGATTACAAACAACGTGTTATATTGGTAGCGTGTAAATTGTTTTTAGTTTTCACTTCAATGTCGTGGTTAGGTGCCTAATGCATTAAACATTTCTTTTACACTCCGCCTTGCGCTGCACGTCTTTAGTTTGCCCTCACAGCGGGACTCGCAACCGCCATTTCATTTTTCTAATGGCTCGCTCATCTGCAAAGGTTAATTACCGATGCAACAACTTACCATGCTTTTCCTGCTCAGTGTCCTCTTCGTTTACAGTGGTTCATACCGGATATTTCCAAGGCATATTTCAACAACTTGCCGGCTGTTTCTAACTTGCCGGCAAGTTGTTGAAATATGACTCACGCCTTCTCGACTTCGTTTTCCTCCACAGGGGTGCGGCCTCTGACTCCGCCTTTCTCTGGCTCAACAGACCTTCAGCAGTTCGGCAGTATAAGCATCAGGGGAGTGCTCACTTTGTTTCCCCCCCTCTTTCTTCCTGTTTTCTTTGTTTTGACCCTTTCTTAGCCAAACATTCATATTAGTTAAATAAAAGAATGGACATTGATAGCTCCTCTTTAATACCTGACATGAATGATGATGGAGAAGCTTTAAACAAGAACTATATAATTGTATTCATATTCCTGTGGAACAAGCCCTTGTGGCTTTAATGGATAAAATGTCCAGGAACATTGAAAATACTGTAAAAAATATGAAGTCCAAGATGCTGTTGGCCCATTCTGTGGGGGAAGGCAGAAAATGTAAATTGGTGTCTTTATCTATCAAAAAGAAAAATATATCTAATAATGATATTGCAAAGTCGAATAGTGAAGTTTCCTCACCCCAGATTGAGGACTTAGGCCCTCATTAAAACCCTGGCAGTCGGTGGAGAAATGGCGGTAATCCCGCCAACAGGCCGGCGGAAAAAAAATGGCATTACAAGCATGGTGGACTCCAGACCAGCGGCTGTCACACCACCATCGGCGGTATCACAACCCTGCGTACCACCATGGATTTGTTGGGGTTCTGTACCGCCACGAAATCCATGGTGGTAGGCACTATCAGTGCCAGGGAATTCCTTCCCTGGCACTGATAGGGGTCTCCTCCACCCCCTCCCCCTTCCCAGAGTCCTCCCCCACCCCCAAAGGTGGCAGGACCCTCCTCCCCACCCCCACCCCCAACATCGAAACATACCCACACTCTACACGCACACAGACACTACCATTACACATACCCACACACATTCCAACAAACATACCAACAGACACACACACAGTCATACACGCACACATACATACAGACATACAAACAGACAGACACGCACACATTTTCAAACACACAACACCCCCCCACATGTATACACGCACTCACACACCCCCTCTACACATTGACACCCCCATGCACGCACACAACACACAACACCCTCCACCCCCTTCATTAACGGATGATCACCTTACCTGGTCCAGTGATCCTCCGGGAGGGAACGGGATCCATCGGGGCTGCTCCGCCGCCAGCACCCCGTCACTAGAACACAGCCACACCGAATCATGGATGTGATTCGGTGGGCGGTGTTCCGATGACGTGGAGGTGGAGCAGCCTCCACTCCTTGCCGACCGCCAGTATTGCTGCTGGCGGCTCTCCGTCTGAAAAAGGATGGAGGGCTGCCAGCAGTCATAATACGCTGTACGGAAAACCGCCTGCACTGGCGGTCTTCAGCACGGCCGTACCTCGGTGGTCTTCCAAAAAGACCTTCCAGGTTAAAATGAGGGCTTTAGTTCCTCCCAGGCCTCCTTCTAAGGAGGGGGATAATTCTAATTCTAATAATGCGCATTCTAAATTCAAATCTAAAACTAAATATATTGATGAAGCGCCTAAACAAATAATTATTTCAAGAATCTTGGACAGGGATGATGATTTGGACGATAATTTTGGGGACATTGATCCTGTTGCTTCTCCTCCTCCTTCAAAGAGAGCCAAATGATTCCTGATTCTGACCCTTTTCTCTCTAATACCATTATGGGTTTGGAGGGGAATTCTATGTTTGAGCCTTTCCTTATTCACCAACCTAATTTGATTCTAAGGGGATTCCTATTTTTGAGCCTTCCCTAATTCACTATCGTAACTCTACGGAGTAGTTTCCAACTTCCCATGCTGGGGAATACATTTGTTCTCATCTTCATCTCCCTTTAGACAAACAAACATGAGCAAAGCTAAAGTCACCAAGAGTGCCCTAGACCTTCTTTGGCTTCCAGCATTATTGCTACTCCTTCCATCGACCACTCCCTTATGACTTTTTTCTCAAATTTCAGAAAAGATCCTCGAAAAGGAGTCAACAAAGCCTGGTCAACCTGCCAGGATAAATTACTTGATGAAGTAGGCCCCCTGGCACGTATTTTTGATATTGCAGAAGCAGCCAGACTGGATAATTCAGACATCAATCCAATGGATCTTTCACTGTGGTTACAAACGGCCTTCTGCTTACTAGGTAACGCCAATTCAATTATTATTCATGAAACAAGATTTATTGTTGAAAATGGATCCAAAATTTACAAATCTAGCAACTCTTGATGCCGGTAAAAAAGCAGGGGGTCATCTTTTTGGAGACTCATTCATCAAAGACCTTAGTTGCTATGTCACAACGTTCGAGTCCATTGAGAAAGCACAACAATCACTAAAGAAGTTTTTCTCTCAGCAGGTTTTTCCATGGGCCGGTAGAGGCAAGAGCCACTTAATGTTCCTACCGTAATCAAGGATCTAGAGGCCCCTTCATTACGAGCTATAATGTCCAGGAGTTCAAACCCCAATTCTATCCATTGAGGACCGGGGGATATCGTGGCCATGGGCAACGGAACCTAAAATCCAACAATCCTCAAGGTAAACCTTTCTTCTGGCCCTCCCATAGGGGGCTGTCTTCAGTTCTTTCTATCAAAATGGCAAACTATTACAGCAAATCCTTGGGTTCTGAACACAGTACAGGGATTATCTCATAGAAATATAGTCCCCTCCATTTCAAAATGTCTTTCCTCCCCCTCTAAAACTTTTGTCAAACACAGTCAATCTTATCTCTCTAGAAATCCAGACTCTTTTACAAAAGAAAGCAATTCAACTGTCTCTTCTGGATCCTACGGGGTTCTTCAGTTCCCTTTTCTGGTACAGAAGAAAAACAAAAACATGAGACCAGTGATCAATCTCAGACTATTCAATCAGTTTGTGGTATATCGCCATTTCAAAATGGAGACTATAATACATCTCAGAGATATTTTATTACAATCCGAGTGGAAGGTGAGATTGGATTTACAGGACGCTTAGCTCACAATTCCTATTCATCTATCTCACAGGTAATTTCTCCAGTTCCAGTGGCAAGGAGGAGCTTATCAGTTTTCCTGCCTTCCTTTCGGTCTTTCTTCGACTTGTTGGTGTTTCACCAAAGTAATATCTTGGTAAGGTAGTTGCATATCTCAGATCTCTAGGTGTCAGACTCATAATATATTTGGACGATATTCTTCTAATGAGTCAGAATGTTCAAATGCTTTACTCCCATCTTCATCTTACATGCTCCCTTCCCTCAGATCTAGCTTTTGTAGTAAACACAGAAAAATCAATAATTATTCCCACTAAACAAATAGAGTTTCTAGGTTTTCTAGTAGATTCTTCTACCGTTACTCTTCATCTTCCTATTTTAAAGGTAAGTTTAATAAAAAAAGAACTTCTTCACATCCTCCTCAATGATCAAATCTCTCTCAGATCCCTTGCAAGAATTGTAGATCTACTTTCTTTATCCATTCAAGACATCTTTCGGGCCCCCTAAATTATCGTGCGCTACATTTTAAAATTCTCCATCTGCTCAAAGGCTCTTCCTATTCCGATCTCATAAAGTTAGACACAGCAGGACCATCTTCGTCTCATTGCCCAATCTTGTATTAGAATCAGATGCAAGCCTGGCAGGCTTGGGCGCCTGTTGTGGAGATACATCCTCCATAGAGGAGTCAAAATTGCATATCACTTGTTTAGAGATGCTTGCAATTTCCTTTCAATCCACTCAAGCTTTGCAAAAGACAAAGCGCAATGTTCTATTCTCCTCAGTATGGACAAAGTTTCCACCATCTATTCCATCAATCATCTGGGTGGTACCTGGTCAAGACCTTTGGCAGAGTTAGCAAACAGCTTATGGGAATTCTGTCTCTTCAACAAGATTTCACTGCAAGTGGAATATCTTCAAGGCATTCAAAATTCCATTACAGATTGGCAGTCCCTTTATCTGAAAGACTACAGCGATTGGTCCCCTTATGGTAATCACAGGTCTGGTTCCCTCCTATCCTCGAACTAACAATAGACTTCCCGGTCCTTCTGCCATATTTTCCTCATCTTCTTCTAGATCCATCAGGATCTCCCCACAATCTCGTAGTCAGCAGTTCTTCACACTCTCAACCTGGAAAATAACAGGTCTTCCCAACATGGCATCCTCATTTTTTCAGACGCTTCGGAGTTCATAAACAACCCTTGGGCCCCAGGAACAAGCAAGGCTTACAATTCGGCATGGGGTTTATGGTCAGGCTGGTGTGTGGGAAAATGTATTGATCCCTTTTCAACAGATATATTCTATATCATTAATTTCCTAGTAGCGGAAGCTAACTCAGGTAAGTCCTACAGAACCATCAATTTATACTAATCAGCGATCTCTATGAATCCTCCTTATATCAATGGAAGACCTGTGGGAGAACATCCATTTTTCGGCTTTCCTTTGAAGGGAGTACAACTTTACAAACCCCCTACTCCGAAGTGTTCAAAACCATGGTATGTAACTGTGGTATTAAATTTGTTTATTTCTTGGCCTGATAATGCTGAACTTTCTTTGAAAATGCTTACAGCAAAATTGACTATGTTTTCTGTCTTATTTCTATCAAATGATTATCAGATGTCAAATCATTAGATATGTCTTCACATCAATATACTCCAACAGGAGTCCTATTTTATGTTAACAAATGCACCAAAACTAATTTACATACTCTTTTTACCCTTACTTTCCAAACAAGCCTAAACTTTGTGTTGGATTATGTCTAAAAGAATATGAGAAATGCACGGCCAACCTCAGAATGTCCTCTTTTCACCAACTACTCATTTCTTTTAGTAAACCTCTCAAACCAGTGTCTTCAGCTACTCTGGCTCATTGAGTCAGATGGGTAATGTACTTAGCGGGCATTGACATTTCTGTGTTTGGGGCTCACTCTTCTAGGGGTGCTATGGCCTCTGAGGCCTTCTGGGTGGGTTGCAGACTGGAGGACATTTTGAGGTTGGCTGATTGGTCCAATGATAATGTTTTTAGAACATTTTATTGTAAACCTGTACAAACTGCAACTTCAATTGTATTTAATGTGTTTTAAACTGGCATAATGGGGGCCTCCGGTCTTGACATAAAATGTAGATTTTCCCAGTAAATTATGAAGGAAAGTCTTAATTTTATTAAAGACACGGAGACGAGTATTATCCCACTGCAACCATTGTTAATGTTTATTGTTTTCTTCCCTCCCTAACAGCAAATCCAGCATTGCCACCGGCATCATCATAAAGAATCCATTTTTCCTTCACTATTGTCGCTCTTCTCATCTCTGAGGGATTTCATGGACTTCTAGCTTTGTAATCCTCTGGATTTTTTTACGAACTCTCCAGTTCTGAACTATTGCTAATGGCTTTTATCATTTACTTTAGCAACTGTGGAAGTTGGCTCTGTATATACTATCTCAAAGTGAGAGATAGTGTGCACAGAGTCCAAGGGTGCCCCTTAGAGGTTGATAGTGGCAAAATTAGAAAATACTAATGCTCTATTTTGTGGTAGTGTGGTTGAGCAGTAGGCTTATCAGAGGGTAGTGTTAAGCATCTGTTGTACACACACAGGCAATAAATGAGGAACACACACTCAAAGACTTAACTCCAGGCTTTTATATTGAAAAAAATATTTGTTTAATTTATTTTAGAACCACGAGATTCAAGATTTGAGGTAAGTACATAAAATGCAAGGTACTTCACAGAGGTAAGTATAGAACTTTGATTTAAAACAGTAGTACACACAGTTTAGGTCAAAATGACAATAAGCTATTTTCAAAGTTGACACAGTGCAAAAATCAACAGTTCCTGGGAGAAGTAAGTTTGGTTAGGTTTCTCAGGTAAGTAAAGCACTTACACAGTCAGTCTCCTGGGCATAGGCATCCCACCGTTGGGGGTTCAAGGCAACCCCAAAGTCACTGCACCAGTAATACGGGGCCAGTCAGGTGCAGAGGTCAAAGAAGGGCCCAAAACACATAGGTGTCTATGGAGAACAGGGGTGCCCTGGTTCTAGTCTGCTAGCAGGTAAGTACCTGCGTCCTCGGGGAGCAGGCCAGGGGGGTTTTGTAGAGCACTGGGGGGGGGGACACAAACAGCCACAGAAAACACACCCTCTGCGGCACAGTGGTGGCTGGGTGCAGTGTGCAAAGTAGGTGTCTGGTTTGCTATTGAAAGAAATGGAGGGACCTGGGGGTCACTTAGGAGAGGCAGGCAGGGCACAGGGGGGCTTCTCGGGCCAGCCACCAACTGGGCTAGGAAGAGGGCCGCCTGCTGGTCACTCCTGCACTGGTGGTAGGTTCCTCTCGGTCCTGGGGGGTGCAGTGCTTGGTCCAGCGTCGGGTTCCTTATTACCAGGCAATTGCGGTCAGGGGGAGCCTCTGGATCATCTCTGCAGGCGTTGCTGTGGCGGTGCAGGGGGGACGACTCAGGTTACTCACGTTGTCGTAGTCACCTGGGAGTCCTCTCTGCAGTGTTAGTTCTCCTGAACTCAAGCCAGAGGTGTCGGGTGCAGAGTGAGAAGTCTCACACTTCCAGCGGGAAGAGAGAGATCTTTAAAAGTTGCTTTAAAGTTGCAAAGTTGTTGCAGTTTTTTAACAGTGCTGCTGTTCTCTTGAGTTCCTTGGTCCTTCGGGTCCAGGGCAGTCCTCTGAGTCCTCAAAGGTTGCTGGTCCCTATCCAATGCGTCGCTGTGCAGGTTCTTTGAGTCTGGTGACAGGCCGTTAGGGCTGTGTCCAAGTCAGTTGTCCCCTCCGTCATCTCTGTGGGGCTTTCAGGTCAGCAGTCCTTCTTCTTGTTGTAGGTTGCAGGAATCTAATTTCCTGGGTTCAGGGTCGCCCCTAAATACAAAATTTAGTGGTGTTTTGAGGTCTGGGGGGCAGTAGCCAAAGGCTACTGTCCTAGAGAGTGGCTACACCCTCTTTGTGCCTTCTCCCTGAGGGGAGGGGGCCACATCCCTATTCCTATTGGGGGAATCCTCCAATCTCAAGATGGAGGATTTCTAAAGGTAGGAGTCACCTCAGCTCAGAGCACTTTAGGGGCTTTCCTGACTGGTGGATGGCTCCTCCTTGTTTTCCTCATTATTTCCTCCAGCCTTGCCCCAAAAAAGTGGGGGCAGTGGCCGGAGGGGCGGGCATCTCCACTAGCTGGGATGCCCTGGGGTGCTGTAACAAAAGTTCCTGCAGGGGGAGGTGAGAAGTACCTCCACCCAATACAGGCTTTGTTCCTGGCCACAGAGTGATAAAGGCACTCATCCCATGTGGCCAGAAACTGGTCTGGTTAGCCTAGCACTAGGAATCAGACTGGTATTCAGGGGGCATCTCTAAGATGCCCTCTGGATGTGTTCTGGGTGTATTTTACAATAAATCCCACACTGGCATCAGTGTGCATTTATTGTGCTGAGAAGTTTGATACCAAACTTCTCAGATTTCAGTGTAGCCATTATGGAACTGTGGAGTTGCTTGACAGACTCCCAGACCATATACTCTTTATATGTCTACAATGTCTAAGGTTTTGCTTAGACACAGTAGGGGCATAGTGCTCATGCACTTATGCCCTCACCTGTGGTATATTGCACCCTGCCTTAGGGCTTTAAGGCCTGCTAGAGGGGTGACTTACCTATGCCACAGGCAGTGAGAGGTGGGCATGTGAGCCAGTGTGCATGTGCTGAGTGAGGGGTCCCCAGGGTGGCATAAGACATGCTGCAGCCCTTATAGACCTTCCCTGGCAACAGGGTCCTTGGTACCAGGGGTTCTATTTGCAAGAGACTTATCTGTGTGCCAGGGCTGTGCCAATTGTGGGAACAAAGGTACAGTTTAGGTAAAGAACACTGGTCTGGGGCCTGGTTAGCAGGGTCCCAGCACACTTTAAATTATAACTGGCATCAACAAAAGGCAACAAGTCAGGGGGTAACCATGCCAAGGAAGGCATTTCCTTACACACTGCTGTTATATTTTAGATTTTGCCTTGTTTTCTGATTCATTTTAATCTTCTAGCACAAGAAAAGAGGGCTGCTTGCAGTCAAGTGTGTACTCTATGGTCTGATTACATATCCTATTGGTGCTTACTATTGTTACATTCTTATCCCATTGGCCAGCCTGTTGCTAGGCCTATTGGGATTTGTAGTTCTTCACTGCTGCTGTAATAACAAAGCAAGATTAGATGGTCTAATACTCACCTCTGTGTCTTTAATAAAATTAAGGCTTTCCTTCATAATTTACTAGGAAAATCGACATTAAATGCTACTAGTGGGCCTGCAGCGTAGCTTGCGCCACCCACTAAAGTAGCCTTTCAAACCTGTCTCAGGTCTGCCACAGGGACCTGGCATCTAAATTTACGTGCCAGACCTGGAACTCCCCTTTTACTACATATAAGTCACCCCTAAGGTAGACCCTAGCTAGGCCTATGGGCAGGGGGCTGTGTATGTAATAAGTAGGACATGTGTCTTTATATTCTACATGTCCTAGTAGAGAAAAACAGCCTAATTAGTTTCTCACTACTGTGAGTACTTCTGCTCTCATAGGATTGTATTGGAAATGCCCTAACATATGTCTAAGTGGTATTGTCTGATCTATGAGGGGTGGCGTAGGCATGTTTAGTATGGTTAGAATGGTAGTGAAAAATGCCGCTTAACTGGTATAGGTGGATTTTTTATTACCATTATAGAAATGCCACTTTTACAAAGTGAGCATTTCTCTGTGCTTATGATTCTGTTGTTTTGCAGCTTGACTCCAGTCCACGACTGGGGCAGAGCGACAGCTGGACTTTGTGCATATATTTCAGACAGCCTGTACACAGGGAGGGTGGAGGCACACCTGCATCTGTAAAGGCTGTGCCCTGGCCTCAAGCAAAGGGCTTGTTTACCCCCTACTGATGTCTGGAGCCAGCCTGGAGGAGAAATTGGACATTCCTGAAACAGGTTAGTGCTGGTTGGAGTCTCCCCACCCCCTTTTGTGGAAGCTGCGCAAAATCAGTATAATTACAGGGGGCTGCCCCCACATTTGTAGAGCACTTTTGGAACTAAGACACTGCATGGGACTTGTAATCAGATGCTGCTGGCACTGCCTACTGCAACAGAGGACTGTTGTGCTGCCAGGAGGAACCACCACTTGGACTGTTGTACTGGTCTGCTGACTACTGGCTGTTAGGTGGCTGGAAGACTGCTACTGTGCCAAGTGACACTGTGTGCTGGCCTGCCTAACTACTGCACCCTGAGTGCCCCCACCACTGTTCTTCAGTGACTCAGTGGTGTGCCCATCAGCCCCTTACCTCTCTGTGGCTGCAGTGTTATTTTCTGCAGCGGGGCACGAGCGGAGTGTCCTCTGTCATGGCGAAGCCCATGTTTGAGTGCTTCATCCTTTTATCAACACGCCTGACGAGCGCTGGGTGGCACAAAGAGAGCTCCATTCTGTCATCCTGGTACATGAAGAGTGCCTCTACCTGGCTTCCTGCTTCGTCAGACACCAAGAAGCACCCCGTGCCCCGTGTGGAAGGTTTCCCCCCCTCCCCAGTTGAAGGAGAGGTCGGTAGGAGCCACTGGTGAGACAGCAGACGAAGCGCTTTGGGAAGTGCCACCAGGGCACCGACAGCCACTGACCTCTGAGGATCCTCACCGGCGCAGCCCAAGCCGAACAGATCGAGCCGTGGCCACAATGAGGATGAAAGAGGAGGCCCAGGAGGGTTCCCGGCGTGGTGCCTCAGGGAGGCAGTGCTCCAAGAGAGGGATCAGTCGTACTGCACGCACGCGAGCGACTGCAATGCCGTCTTTTTCCCACCTAAGTGTGGAGACACCGGGGTCGCCCCACACCACAGGACCAGAGCTTGGGGTCTCCCTTTGGAGCACTGAGTGTGGGTCCCCATGAGGCAGAACCTTTTTTGGCAGCATAATAGCAGGCCGGGTGGCGACCCTCAATGGCGGTCCCTGGCTCTAGCAGCATTACTTCTGCATTTCTTCATGTTCTCTACTCAGAGCACAGGATCTCCTAGAGAGGGACATGTGCATCCTGAATTACCATACCATCTATAATAGGAGTGCAGGAGCTCCTGTGGGGACGGAGTGTGCCCCAGTCACCAGGTTCTCCGTAAAAGAAGCGCAGATTTACTCCGATTGTCATGTAGAAGGGGCCGTGGAAGGATTACCTCTATGATTTAGTTTTTTCCCACCAGGATATGTTTTTCCCTCAGTGTTTTCCCAGCAGTTCATGATCTAATGTTCTGTGATACATTGTTTTTGCCTTGCTGGGTGATGCACATATTTCCAGAGTCTATGTAATCTGTGCTAGGGAAGAGGGTGTACTGATCTAGGTGATGACCTAACAGCTGCTTGTTTTGCAGAATACTAGTGATTTATGTGATGATCTGACAACTGCTTCTTTTGCAGACTTCTAGTGATTTATGTGATGATCTAACAACTGCTTGTTTTGCAGCATTCCCATGATTTATGTGATGATCTGACACCTGCTTGTGTAGCCGAGTACCACTGATTCATGTTGTTTTTGCATTTCCTTTGTGGTGTATTTATTGTGTCACTTGTGTTGTGTGTGTTGTGCAAACACTTTACACATTGCCTCTGGGACAAACCTGACTGTTCGTGACAAGTTATCAAGGGGTTGAGCAGGGGTTATCTTGGGTGTGTAGCTCCCTCGACCTGACTAGAGAGGTGGTCCCTGCCTGGCTGAGGTGCACACCCTAGCCAACCAGGAACTCTATTTCCAACACACTGTTAGCTGCCCATTATGAAGCTAATGAGGGGGTCAGATGACGACGAAGGGGGGAAGACCATTTTGAAAGCCCTCTTCAAAAAACTATAACATTTTAAAAAGGTCTAAGGACACAATTAAGTCATTGTCACTCCACCACTTTTCATTGCTACTCCAATGCTTGGTTTAAGCTGCAAGGTTGAGGGTTTTCTAGAGGGTTGAGAGATTTAGAACTAGAAGGTTGTCCTGCGACAGGGAAGAAATATAATTGAGTCTGAAGACAAAGGGAAGTGAAGTACCTGCTGAGCCGATAGACGTTCTAGCTGTGGGAACCATGACCTCATTGGCCAAAAAGAGGCCACTAAAATGACTTGCACGTTATCCAGAATCTTTAGAAGCAACCTGTGGAGAAGAGGAGTGGGAAGAAAGGCGTATAGTAGTGTTCTCTGCATAGGGAAGGATAGAGCATCTACCCCTCCTCTCCCAAGCTTGTGGTTTCCTGGACTCTGTGCAGAACGTCTCTAGATGAGCATTGTCGGGGAAACAAACAGGCCTAACCATGACCTCAGTGAAAATTCTTGGCAAAGGCATCTTCTGGAAAGAAAGACCTTGGCACTGGAAATATTTCACTGCCACTGAAAACCTGAGAAGTGGCTGGCTGAGCCAGTGAATCAGGACGTGGAAGTATGTGTCTTGGAAGTCAAAGGGCTCAATTTTCCTTTGTTGCATTAGAAACAATGGCACCTTTGCTGCATCACTAAATTAGTCTCACAATTTGTCAAATAGATAAATACAATATTGCACCATTTTGAAAAGCTGGACTGTTTGCTGGGGGTCTGTGGGCACTCTGGACCCAACATGCAGTGTCTGAAGCAAATGTATTTGTTATAGAAGCAATTATTCGCAGCCCACTCATTTATCACAGTCATTTGCAGTACTGACTTGCTAGGACATTGTCATTTTGGGGGGGCTGCCCCAAATGTTCTCAATACGAAGGGCAGTTTTGATTAGTTGATGGCAGCCCTTTTGAATTACTGAATCAAAGGTATGTCAGCATCCTAATTACCAATCCCACCTGTTCTCTGTGGCTAGCCTATTTTAGTTTGCTTCTGAAAAGCCATTTAGAGTAGCCATTGGAAGGCACGCTTCCTAACGCCTGTTTGCGTTGTGCACTGAAGGGGGCTAACTTGAACAAGAGTGTTCTTGCCAGTACTGCCGGGGCACCATACCAAGTGCTCTCTGCGACAAGGCGAGCATTTCTTTACAGCTCGACAGGGAGTGAGTAGCTGCATCATGGATGATGTCCTGCACAAGTTATCTTCAAGTACATGTTTTCACTTCTGGATATAATAATAAGGATGAATGTAAACAGTTTCAGAGAATCAGGCCCTAAGCCAGACATGGCACCAGCTGAAAAATCTTTACCACAGCCCAGCCTGTACTCTGGAGAGCTCATCAGACTGAATAAATCAACAAAAGCATAAAAGGTATGTTAGAAGTGTGTAGTAGTAAGATGGCACACATGTTTTAATACTACATTTAGTTAACGTGTAATAGAGGTGAACAAGCTACTGACAGCTCAAGCCAAATGCCTGGCTGTGGCCCAGCTCAAGTTCCTCCTAGACCCTGGATCCCAAAACGAGAAGAGCTTTCATGTGGCTTCTGCCCGCCAACCTTTGATGTTGAAAGAGAGAGAGAGAGGAAGAGAGAGAGAGAGCTGCTGGTCCAGTGGTTAAATTGCACAACGTGAATCAGGAAAACCAGGGATCAACCCAGTTTCTCTGATTGAACAAATTGTGTGAACCTAAGCAATTATTTTATTTCACTGTGCCTCTTAGGATGTGCACCTTACAGAATCCTTTTGTGTTTAAGTTACTATAATGTTTCCCCACCTATAATATGCATCTAGTACACATGTAGTGCGCATATGACACATGACATGCCTTAGTTCGCTAGTTACATTCTCATCAGCTAGGACAAGAATGTAAGATCACCCTTAGAAGCGATCACTAGCGTATAGCGCACTTATAGGGTATTTGTTGTGCTATGCAGATATTTAATCCTATCTTACTAAGGTGAAACATGTCCGCATGTTAAAGAAATGTAAATTGTTGAATTCTGGATAGAAATCATGGTTTTGAATTATGGTTATTGCATTATTTATGCCAATATTTTCACAACTCGGCTCCCTTGGGCCAAACCTGTGTTCCTCCAATCCTTGACACCTATCACACAGCCAATAAACTGCAACTCTTGAGAGCAGGTTACAAGTGGCAACGCCTTCAGTTGGACCTCTAGTAAACAAGTGAAGCCCAACAGACGGAAAGGGCTGCAGTCTGCAGAGCTGCGCAAGCAAGAGAGTTCCAGGTGTGACTCGTCCGCTAGGGGGTGTGCATGGCTTCAGTGTGAAGTATAGGTACTTCCTGCTGCACTGCCGCACAAAAACAGCTACCGTGAAAAACAGATATGCAACGAAGCCCAACAACAACGCAGCCAGCATTTTCTCCCTGGCTGCACTGCAAGAATAAATACAATAAGCCCTGGTCCATTGCGATAAGTGCTGGACAGCCACTGTCCATTATTGGGTTGAATTTTCAGCCTCCCTTAGTCAATAAGCATTCAGTTAAGGTTAGTATTTGAATTATTCATATAATAGTGTGTTATCGACGCGAGAGCTGGCATCTTCAGAAGCCCTGACTAACAAAGGTGTTTGGCCAAAATATCTTTACCTTTTATTTAGATGCAAAATAGTTTCTTTTTGAAGTTGAAAGTTGTGAGCCGGTGGGAATTTACACCCATGGATGGGATTTACAACACAAAAGTCTCCACCAGCATGGCGGGATTTCAGCATGAACAAATTCACTCACAGTCATGAACTTATGGCATTTAAAAGTAGATGTACCAGAAAAATATGGTGAACTCAGACAAACTCCCAAGCCTAAAGGTAGTCAGCAAACAGTTGCTGGTAGTTCCCTCTCCATAAACAAAATAATAATGGCAAAATATTTACTCCTTTCAAGTACAGGTAAAATCTGTTTTTCGAATGAGAATGGAGGGCCCCGTGGAGAGCAGATGCAGTCTAGTCTCTCCACGGGAGTCTTCAGGAAGGAAGTAGGACAGGAGGGCTAGGATTGGTGGGGAGGTACGTGGGAGTTGGATAAAAGTGAGGGTATAAATAATGGATTAAGGAAGGGATTGGCCTCTTCCTTGATGGCCCCATCGTGCAGTTGCAAGTTTTGGAGTACGAAGTTTTAGGCATCAGGTAGAGCAGTGAGAGTGGCGTCGGCCATGGAGAAAAGCCCTGACACCGAGGCGGTGTGGGCCGCCCTTTGCTTTCTGGCCGAAGCTGGCTGGGCTGACCTTATCAGGCCTGGTGTCCTCAACCAGGCCTGGGTCGGTATGGCACACCCTGCACATGCTGCAGCAGGCAGCGTAGCAGCAGCTGTTGCCGCGTGTCGCTCGCCAGTTCTTGCACCAAAGGCGGCATGGGGGGAAAGGGCGCATCACGTCCACCCCCCGGTGTCCATTGCGCGAGGGACCCGCCGTGCAGCGCATTACCAGTGTGGTGGGGGCGGGGCCCCATAATGTGCAGCATGTGCTGGGCCCCACAGGGGTCTCTGGTGCCTTTGAGGGGGCGGGGCAGGGAGCCCAGCAGCAAGACAGTGGGGCTATACAGGACAGGGAGGTCCCCGGGCCCCAGGGCCCTGTAAGCAGTGATAGCTCCAGCACTAAAGGGGTGGGGGGAACCCTGGACAGAAGAAGGGCAGGGACAGGACCAAGCAGAGCAGAGTGTCCAGCCAGGGTAGGCCCAAGGCTGGGGGCAGTGAGGATGTGGATGAGGCCCGGGCTGGGCAGGGACAGGCATCTGTGGGTAGTGCAGGCCACATGGGGAGGGGCTTTTGGGGCTCTTTCAGGGCAGCCAGGGAGCATAGATTGGTCCACAGTGAACATAGAGGCCAAAATTCGGGAGCAAAGGCAGGTGGTTGCTGAGGTTGAGGAGAGATGGGCCCAGATCTGCAGGGAGAGGGAGGGGGCCTTAAGCAGAGAGGGGCCACTGAAATGGAAGTCAGGTGAGCTGGTTGTGGGTTCCAAGCAGGGCGAGCGGTGGGCACCAAGAGGCTGGTGCGGCGGGGGGGTCCGACTGCATAAGGGTCATGCCTGGCGCAGGCGGCCAGGTGAGGCAGGAAGAATCAACATCAGCGGTGGAGGCTGGCAGAATGGCGGCGGTACCAACGGGGCACAATACGGCCCCGGACGTTGGTCTGAAGCAATAGAGGGGTCTTCGATGGCCTTCTCTACAGTGCAGGAACAGGACAGCCCCGCATATGGTGGGCGCCATGGTGGAAGGGCTCCAGTTGAGACTTGTGCTGTGACGGATGATGAGGGCAATGGTGGAGGCAAGTGTGTGATGGAGGGAGAGGAGCTGGAGCTTGACTATGAGGATGAAATGTGCGAGTGGGAAGACGGAGAGATTCAAAACTGCGAGGTTAGAGGGGAGCGGGGGATGGGAGAAGGGCAAGAGCGGCGCAAACCCCTCTTCAGCTTCTGTTTTGCAGGGCCAGCAGGCTGGTGCACTGACACTGGAGGCGTCGTACATCGAGGAGAGTGGTCGCCAGACAGCAAGAGGCACGGGGGCTGTGGAACCCAGGATGAGAGGTGGTCTGTGAGGGGTGCAGCGCCAGCCAGGTCAACGGCTTGTTCATGAGGAGCCTGGAGGAAGCACAACACAGGTTGGAGACGGGGGAAAGGTGGCTGACAAAGGGACGTTAATGGCTGTTGAGGAGGGGGAGAAGGCTCAGGCGGAGGGCACTGAGACTGAAGGTAAGGACGGTGGGGGCCACAAGAAGCGGCTTCCATACATGGGTTTAGCGATGCCCTTGGGTTATCATGTGGCAGACAAGACCAAGGCCAGAATTTGGCGGCATGAATATATGGATGTTTTCAAGCTTTTGCACAGGTATATACAGGCGAAAGATGGATCCAAAGAGGAAGAATGGAACTGGCAAGGAGGCCCAGGGTACCAATAACCACGGACAACTGGACCCTGGCATTCTTGATACATGCCAGCATCTATTTTGAGAAATATCCGGATAGGGCCATAGCGCTGTTTAAGGTTATGGACATCATCCGCGAGGCCCAAATGCATTTTGGGGGTTTTGTGTGGCTCTGTTATGATGAAGAGTTTAGGGCGAGGGTGAGCATCAATTCAGGTAAACCTTGGGGGGATGTGGATCTTGAGCTATGGATGCAATGGATGGCATCCTCACACTCAGCAGCGTCCACGCATACTGCTTGCAGTCTGCCTGTAGTGTACAAGCCTTTTCAGGTGCATCCCACTCAGGGGGCGTCACAGCGACCCCATGCTCCTGCCTCAGGAGCCTGCTGGAACTTTAATAAGGGTTTTTGCTCCAGACACCCTTGCAGATTCAAACACGATTGTTCGAAATGTGGCAGTAGACACGGAGTCTCACAATGATTTTCATTGGCCAGCCCGGCCGAGCAGGGGAGATCGGCCCGGGGTAGGGGGGCGCCTAGCGCTCCTGCACCAAAGGGCTCCTACGCCAATTAAATTGGAAGGGCTATTACCCTGGTAGCGCCTGTACCCGGATGGGAAGATAGCGCGGAAGCTGTAATGGGGTTTTAATGAGGGTTCGGCATAGTTTACCGGGGGCCGAGAGTGAGGAAGTGGGTGGATAATTTGCAGTCTGCCAAAGACCTGCCACAAGTGGTGGCTGCTAAATTGTTGAAGGAAGTGTCTGAGGACAAGATTGTAGGTTGTTTTACGACTGGCCCATGGAGAACCTGATGATTTCGCCTTTGGGCGTGGTTCATAAAATGAGCAAAGGGGCATTCCGTCTCATACACCATTTGTCCTGGCTGGAAGGGGCGTCGGTGAACAATTTCATAGCGCTTGAGGACACGTGGGTGGTGTACGCATCAGTGGACAATGCCATTCGGCTCGTTCGCGGCTGTGGCAGGGGAGCTGAGTTGGCCAAGTGTGACATTAAAGTGGCGTTTCGGCTGCTACCTATCTATCCGGAGGACTTTGCCTTGCTGGGAATGCAACTGGACAGGGCAATCTATGTGGATCGAGTACTGGGTTGCGCCATCTCATGTGCGCTGTTTGAGGCCTTTAGTACTTTCTTGGAGTAGGTTTTTGTCAAAGTGAGTGGACATCGGGAAGTAACGCATTATTTGGATGGCTTCCTGTTTGTGGGAAAGTCAGGTTGTAATTCATGCGGGAAGGCTTTTGAAGGGTTTCAGCAGCTGGCGCAGGAGGTGGGCATTCCTTTGGCTCCAGAAAAAACAGAGGGCCCCAGTCAGGTATTGAGATTCCTCAGGATAGAACTTGACACTGATGCATTGGTGGCTAGATCACCAGCTGGAAAGGTGGATGACATTTTGGTCTTCCTGAAACAAGTCAGGTCCTTGTACAATATTGAGTTGCGTACGGCACATCAGCTCCTGGGTCTTCTTAATTTCACTTGCAGGGTGATTCGGGAAAGAAGGACTTTTTGCAGGCGCATGGGACTGGCAATCTTGGGTGCATCTCTCCCACATAACAGGATTCAGGTCCCTGTAGGCATGCATGAGGACATCAGAGTGTGGGAGACTTTCCTGACTAATTTCAATGGGGTCTCGATGACTTACAGGTAGGAGGACATGATTTGGCAAGTCCAGATATTCTCTGATGTAGCGGGGGCCTCTGATTTCGGATTGTTCTGGGATGGTAGGTGGTGTGCAGAGGAGTTACCGGCACTGTGGCTGGCTCAGGGCAGGAGCATTGCATTTCTGGAATTCTTCCTGCTGGTGGTGGTGTTGACATTGCGGGGGGACTAACTGGCTGACAGGACAATGGTATTTCATGTGGATAACATGACAGTTGTGGACCTGGCGATCAGAGAGAGGGCAAAGGACCTGAAGGTGTTGAGGCTGCTGAGGTTTTTTATGCTTCGATGTTTAGCTATCAATATAGTTTTCAAAGCGGCACTCGTTCAAGGTGTGAACAATGCTATTGCGGATTCCCTGTCTCGTTCACAGTAGCAGCTGTGTTGCAGTTTGGCGCCAGGAGCAGAGCAGCACAAGAGAGCGGTCCCAGCAAACATTTGGGACGGGGGGCTTGATGATCATTAGACTGGTGGAGATGTCCTTAGCAGAATCCACTCTGAAGAGTTATCGCCTTGCATGGTTGGAGTTTCAAAATTTTGAAGGTTTTGAAGGGAATTTTTGGGAACAGGATGAGGGCATGTTGGAGTCTTGTGTTCTGCGTTTTGTGTTATTTCTGATACCGAAAGGTTTGTCGCCAGCCCCCATTGGTGGTAAGATGGCAGGTGTTTCTTTTTATGGCTGATTGTTTTTTGGTAGTGATCCGGCCAAGGATGATATCTTGGGACGGATGTTGAAAGGTTGGGGCAAGGTCAGATAAGGGACTGGCGGGGTGGTGCGGGAAGCTATTACTTTTGATTTGCTAGTGGAACTGTTGTGTTTTGCCAGTTTGTTGTGCGGACGCGCATGAGCTTGCATTGTTTAGGTTGTGCATGGTGTGGATGTTTTTTGGAGCATTTCGGGTGTCTGAACTTTTAAGGGTAGGTAAGGCAGTGGGCGTGAGAGTGGATGAGGTGTGCTTGCAAGGGGAGTGTTTAGGTATCCGGCTGCGAAGTTCCAAGAATGATCAGACGGGGAGGGCGAAATGGGTGTGGTTGTGCAAGGGTGGTGATCCTGCTGCATGCCCAGTTTTGGAATGGGTTGGGTTTAGGTACCGGGGGGCTGCCACTAGGGTAGGAGAATTTAGTCACACGGATGAGAGAAAGCTCACAGCATTTCAGTTGTTGTCGGTGCTGTGCATGGCGCTACGGCAGATTGGAAGACAGGCACAGTGCTTTGGTACTCATTCTTTCCGAATAGGGGCAGCAACAGCTCATTTGGGTTGGGATTGGGTGCAGATCAGGTATATTGGAAGGTGGCGATCTAAGTTTTGCGAGTGATACGTGCAGGTGTGATTGTGGGTACGGTTTCAGTAGTAGGCTGCCTGGGGGGGGGGCTTTGTTTTAGGATTGGGGGGCATGGGGTTGATATGTTTTGTTTTAACATGAGTTCTTTTTACAGGTTGTGTGAATGGCCCCAGGAGTTTGAAAATGGTCACGTGGTTGCTCGGACATTCATTTATACATTGGGCAGCAAAGTATGCAGAGAGGCTAATTTACTAACGTTATTTAGGACTACCGAGTAGCCGTCACGAGGTGTCATGGTGGGGAAAGAGCAGCATAAGTTGGGGTGCATTACTTTCTTTTTTAACATCATTGATGCAAAAAACTGGGGATGTCCCGATCTTTTACTTTTGCACATTGGGGAGAATGATCTGGTGCGGCTCTCTGGGCTCACCCTACTGCAACATGTGCAATGAGATTTGGAGTTGCTTCGCCAAAAGATGCATGGCATGTGCATAGTTTGGACAGAGTTTGTGCCCAGGAGGAAACGGAGAGGGGCACTGAAGCATGGAACTATGGAAAGGGCTCGAAGGAAGCTCAATCGGGCAATGCAGGTTTTTTGTTGGGCACATGACATCAAAGTACTGAAACATGAAGGGATTGCGGAGGAAGAAGTTGTGTTAGGGATGAAGGTGTGCACCTGTCAAAGCTGGGAAATGCAAACTATCTAACTGAGCTTTGCTTGATCGTGGTGATTTGTGGGGCGAAAAGATGTGGCTCAGAGAGTCCGTGTAGGGGCGTGCTATGTTGCAGTGGGTTCGCTGGTGAGTCAGCAAAACACCTAGAGGGTTTATGCTAGGTGTCAGTAGATGGGGGAGGGTGGAGAGTCAGATGTGGGCCTGGCCACCCTTCCAGGGGGGAAAAAGAAGTAGGTTAAGGATAGCAGCATGAGGGATGCCCGAAGCAGGCTGGGGATGAAAGGAAAAGGAGGATGTGTGGGGGTATGGAAGTGGAAGATGGGTGAACGAAGGAAAAGTGAGGGGAATGAGGGAAAAGAAGATTGGGGAAAAGATTCAGAGGATGGGCTTTAAAAGTTGAATTTTGATCTGTTCATGTTAAAATGTTATGTGGCTAAATGGCAATCCTGTCCTAAATAAATGACCTTTTACACTATGGAAAGCTGTGTCACTGACTGTGTCCCGATTGGAGACAGCGTAAACAAACATTGAGAGTGTTTAGAAACATAAACGAGCACATGCGACTGCACTACAGTGTAACATTTCAGCATTTGAAATTACCACATACACATTTGTAAGCATAAATGGACATACATACTAGTCAGCTTTTAAGTGGAAATAGAAAAGTGCAGGTACTCTCCTATTAAAAGTACTGCACCAGTGCTGAGAATGGCCGGTACGCTCCCACGCAAATTAAAGAAGTTTGGCTTGTCAGTACCGGGCAGTACCTGCCCATTTAAAGCAGGGCCGGGCTGGTGAAGCTGGAGAGCTCATAGTTTCCTAGGATGACTTTTAGACTTCTTTGAGAATTCCACAAAAGTCGGAAATACTCAAAATGCAGGAAAGTCTACTGTCAGTGCATCTCCAGCATTAAGCTGAGGAGTTTTGTGGATTGTTAACTAACTGCACTTGCCACCTCTTTGTGTGACGTACGTAGACTTTCCGATTACCTCATGACATTGTTTAGGAAACTGTCTGGTTTAGTTTTGATTTTTGAGAAGCCTAAGCTGTCGGCATGACGTGCACATAGTAAACAAATTCTTGCGTAGGTGCAGGCAACAATGCTAAGTCGTCAGGAATTTAAGGTGTGGAACTGATGTACAGTGAGAGGCCCAGCAGGAACTCATCTCCCCTCTTAGAGGCCACTAAAGGGACATCTGACATGTAGGGGTTGGCACTGCTGGGTCAGTAAGAGCTTCTTCGCCTCAGCTGAGCAAAATAAATGGTCAATAACTAGACATTTCACCTTCAGCATTTAAGAAATGAAGCCACGGTTTACTGTCAGCTGCTGTAACATGATCCAGAGTCTGCTGAACTGAGCTGATGCAATACCTGTTTTCTGAGGCCCTTATTTGTCGCTGAAGACTATGGGCCTGATTCTAACTTTGGAGGACGGTGTTAAACCGTCCCAAAAGTGGCGGATATACCACCTACCGTATTACGAGTTCCATAGGATATAATGGACTCGTAATACGGTAGGTGGTATATCCGCCACTTTTGGGACGGTTTAACACCGTCCTCCAAAGTTAGAATCAGGCCCTATATCAGTCTTGCATTGCTTTCTTTGAGTGCTGGCGTGCCACATTTCATCTGTCTCTGAAGAAATGACAAAAGTTTCATATTTTCTAAGTAACTCGCTTCTAAAGATGAGGAAACACAACCAAATATAGGTGGTCATTCTGACCCTGGCGGTCTTTGACCGCCAGGGCGGAGGACCGCGGGAGCACCGCCGACAGGCCGGCGGTGCTCCAATGGGGATTCCGACCGCGGCGGTAAAGCCGCGGTCGGACCGGCACCACTGGCGGGGTCCCGCCAGTGTACCGCGGCCCCATTGAATCCTCCGCGGCGGCGCAGCTTGCTGCACCGCCGCGGGGATTCCGACCCCCCCTACCGCCATCCAGATCCCAGCGGTCGGACCGCCGAGATCCGGATGGCGGTAGGGGGGGTCGCGGGGCCCCTGGGCATGGGCATTGCAGGGGCCCCCGTAAGAGGGCCCCTACATGTATTTCACTGTCTGCTGCGCAGACAGTGAAATACGCGACGGGTGCAACTGCACCCGTCGCACAGCTTCCACTCCGCCGGCTCGATTCCGAGCCGGCTTCATCGTGGAAGCCTCTTTCCCGCTGGGCTGGCTGGCGGTCTGAAGGCGACCGCCCGCCAGCCCAGCGGGAAAGTCAGAATTACCGCCGCGGTCTTTCGACCGCGGAACGGTAACCTGACGGCGGGACTTTGGCGGGCGGCCTCCGCCGCCCGCCAAGGTCAGAATGAGGGCCATAATGTCATTAGACCACATCGACCCCTTTCAACAAGTTTCCCAGAAGCTGAAAACAGGATGTATGATTATAAAAGTGCTTCGGGACCACACATATGGTGGTAATGCGCTTAACAATTGCGCAAAGCATATATCTGAGCAAGCATTTGCAATGCAATGGGTCTCGCGTTTGCTCAAGTTAGAGCTATTAGCACTGTAAATTCCTAACTGGACTTTTCCTGCCACATAAATTGAAAATGAAAAGTAAAACAGTTGACATAAGCAAGTCAATTCAAAGCGCCACAGCCAGCATGAGCGTGAGTGCGAAGGAGAGACTCAAAAGGAAAAAGAAGTTTGCTCACAGTCACACATATCAACAAAAGGGCAATAATCCAGGTAACAGGGTCGGTCCCCAAGGCAGTAACAAAACCTCTCCAAGGAGGGACAAACGTAAAGCATTTACCAATGTCATCAAAGGATTTTTGAAAGGCAAGCCCATGAAGGAGTGAAAGTGGTGGGCGTGAGATGGGCGTGGTTAAAAGCCCACATAGATACCAACACCTGGGAAAAGCAGCACTTGCATGCTGCTATGCTCAAGCTAAAAAAGGGAAGCCCTCTTTTCTAATTGAACCAGTTGCTCCCAACGGTGGCTGGAGACAATAAATCACTTCTATAGTAATGTTTACATTTATTAAATAATGAGAAACAAGTGTTGACAAAGCCAGTAGGTTTCACTTGTGATACACATTGGCTTTGTCCATGTTTTTTATTCCCCCAGATGGTTGCCATGTGTGCATGTGCATGTGAAATGGCCACCTTGTTATGAGTTTTCTTTTATTCTAATTAAATTAATTCCCAAATATGCAGGCATGTGTGGCAGCTTTTTTCAATTAACTTTTTGTGAAGCAAAAAACTAGTTCTGAAATAACTACAAAGCATGCACGCACATGCGCAGTGGCCATTTTGGAATGATTTTTCTTTTGGTTTAGGAAAAATCATTACTATATATTCACTCAAAGTTCTGGACACATTTGAACACATGTGACCATTGTATTGTATTGTATTGTATTGTATAAACATTTATAAAGTGCAACTGCAGCCATAAACTAGTATCCTGGCACTGCAACAATTGTTTCCTACAGACAGGAGCAACACAGCCAAGGAGAACAGATTACTGTTTTGGGAAGAGCGATGTTTTCTGGGCTTTCCTGAAACCTAGCAGCTCAGTATGCGCTCCTAGAGTCATTGGGAGTGCATTTCACATCTGAGCAGCTGCATTGGAGAAGGAGCGGCTGCCTCGGTGGGCTCTATGAAATCTTGGTACCTGTGGAGGATTAGCAGATGCAGAGTGTAGATCTTTCCTAGGGACATATCTTTCTAATCTGTGCTGCAGCAGTGCCGGACCTTTCTCCTGCAGAGCTCTGAATGCTATGCACATTGATTTAAAAATGATTCTCTGTTTTGCCAGGAGCCGGTGCAATTCTCTGAAAGCGTTGGAGGTGGATGATCTTCAAGGCCTTTTCAGCGACAACTTTGCAGCCTCCGATTGGACTCTTTGGAGTCTCATAATTAAAAAGTCAGGAGCTCCAAAGAGGATGGCATGACAATAGTGGAGCCTACTGAGTACAATACTTTGTGCAATTAAAGGTTTGACGGAATTAGGTAGAACAGAGAACAATTTTCTTAGGCCATGCAACAGAGTAAAACAGGTGCTGGCAACTTTGTTTACATGTTTCTCAAGTGTAAGATGGAAATCAAATGTTACACCAAAGGCTACGAACTGCTTCAGGTAACACAGTTCAGCTTCAGAAGGAAGTGGCCAGAAGTTAAAGGGTAATGAAGGTAGAATCTTAGCTGGGGAACAACAAAGAAATTCTGTTTTGTCCCGATTTAGTTTTGGAGAGTTACTTATCATCCACTTTACATGTGGGACCACCTTGGGGTGGTTTTAAAACAATTTAAAGATGGCAGCCCACTGACATATCAGACTGTGTGAGAGCACGCAGACGCTGGAGGAGAAACGTGGGCACTGCATACTGTAATGCCCTAAATACTTGCTGTAGATGGATTCCGCCCATTTTGTATGCTTTGATTTTTTGCTTTTTGATCACCTGTTTTTTTGATCTTCACTGTGAGTGGAGTCTTATTCCCTGACTCTCACTTACAGTAACTGGATAGTAGTTGGATTGCTCAAGTTTACATCCAGTGTCCTTCTATTAAGATACGGCTGCTGTGACGCAGCTAGGGTAAGTGGCACTGGGTTGGTAACACATGCACATGGGTGTGCACACTGGTGCAGACTCTACATGAGAGACTACAGTTGTGCGCTGCTTGGTAGCTACACACAGATAACCTTCCTGTGGCAATTTTAAACTGCAAATTCAAACTGTTCCTTAAATTAGATGGTAGTCCTGTGATGCATAGAGAACTCCTAGGAGCCCTAATAGAGACACTGGCGCTACCACGGGCAGTGGCAGTTGTGAAATATGCAGTGAACACAAGCGGACAGGATTTCGTGTCCTGGGGTAATACGCTGGCGGATCAGGCAGCTAAGGACGCAGCTAGACGTACACCCCCAAAGCTACCATCAGACTTATAATCTGCCCCTGTCCTGGTGGCTCAGGCTTCTCCATCAGTGGAGGCCGAAGCAAAGACTGCCATAGGTAAGGATACACCCCACTACACTGAGTCAGCAAGGTTACACCTAAGGTAACTACAGAAAGCTGCATCACCACATGAAAAGCAGTTATTGGAAAATAGAGGGTGCATTCATTCCGGGAGTGACCTAGTGTTTAAGCAGCTATGTACAGGGAAGGCAGTTATGCCACAAGCTTTGCTTGCAATTGCCCCAGATCAGATTAATTCACCAGCTCACACTTCCAAGGACCATTTGGCAACCCAAATACAGAAAGACTGGTTTCTACCCAATTTGCATGACACAACAACCAAGTATCTACATAGCTGCATGATTTGTCAGCCGTATTCCCCTAATCCCGATGGGGGATCCCAGAAGCCTTAAGATCCGAAAAATATTACTCATTTTTCTAACACAATTTTTGAACACCTAACAGCACTATTAGGGATAAAGCACACCTTGTCCTCCACATACTACCCACAAATTAATGGTATTGTGGAGTCCCTGAATGGCCTCTTTAAGAAGGAAATCAGCAGGTTGTGCGCCATCCTAAATAAAAAGTGGCTACACTGCTTGCCAATAGCACTGTTCTCTCTAAGGCACTAGAAATAAAATTCAGGGAGAAAGTTTGTCCCAAGCACTGAGGGAGGAAATGCTTATGTCTTGGTGCTAATTAACACAATGTGCAAAGTTCATTTTCAAACAGGTAATCAAAGGAAAAGAGAAGTGCACCAACACCGAGGTCGACCTCCCAGAAGTAGAAGTAGAAGATCAAATGTTCATACGGAAAAGTTTCTAGGGCCCCTAAACAGTCATCATGGTTACATCAACAGTTCTCAAAGTGGATGGCAGGAAACGTTGGATCCATCACAGCCATGTGCATCTCGACCCAGCTGCTCATCAAAAATAATGGACAGTTTAAATGAAACAAGAGGGGGGACGAGGATTGTCACCCTCAAAGAGCCCCCCTCCAACTATATTTTTGGACTATCCTTTGAATGGACAATACAAAAGATTTGTATTTCTGTTTTTGTATTTCTCTTCTATCTCTTAAATCTATCCCTTTTCCTCTTTGCTAGCAATATACATCCAAACTCTAATACCTTTCTTGTCCGAAGAGAGCTCTCTAGTAAGAATGTGACCCTAACACTCATGCTAAGTTGTCAGACGATACAAGGCACATGCCAGAAATATGTGCAGAAGCCACAAATGAGTCATGCTTTGTGTGCTCCCTCATTCCCCACGCTACTGGTTCAGACAGACTACACTCCACAAAGAATGTACCACCAGACATAGCTCACTGCCTACTACACATGTACTTGTGTAAAATAAAAGCCCAAATGCAATTGACACACATCATAGTATTACGCTTTCTAGTTAACACCACAAGACACGTTGCCAGAAGAACTATACATCCTTACAGACAGACAAGAGATAAGAGAGGAAATAACACAGTGGTCCTAGACCTAGGTTTTCTAGGGATACCCACCAACCGAGTGTAACAGCTATCTTGCAAACCCCTTTCCTCCAGATTGTGCCCACAGGCTAGGACTCAGAGTCATAGGATCAGTTTTTGTACATAATCAGTGGCATTCTGACATTGAGTTTTCCTGTAGGGCCATGTCTTTGTGGGATGGCACTGACATTAGCCAGGATGACATAAGAAAACATACCCCCATCTGGGATGAAAACATTCCGCTCTACACCTGGGTAGACAGCATTGTAAATCCTCAAACTGTTACGAAACTAACCTCTGTCTCCTTTTGCTTCAGGGTAAACAGGACCATGGACATCGGTCGGAATATTGGTTGCAAGGTCACAGTTTTACATGCTGACATGCGGGGAGCACCTCGGGCCTTATGGACTTCTTCTGGCAGCGTGGGGGACTACTGTATGCTCAGTTACCACCTAACCGGGGAGGACTTTGTTCCATGGTAACTTTGCATGCTCCAGTTTTAGTGATACCCAGAATAAAAATAGCTGCTTTGCAAAAGCATCCCATGAGCCGTCCAATAACCTTAGTACATCAGAGCCAGAAGATGAGAACTGCAGAATACTATGGCACAAACACCTGGAATGGAATCCCTCAAGAACATCACTTGATCAGTGACGCTGATCTTTTCTTTCGGAGCATCTTGCCATTTGTCAACGCTAGGGCAACCACTTTTTGGCACCAGATCACAAGGTGGGAACTTGTCAAGGTCATTAATACCAGAAACAAGGTCTTCAATGCCATAAAGGAAGAACTGCGTGCCCTAAGGATAATGGTGCTGCTACATCGTTATGTACTTATGACAGCCATGTAATGGGGTGTTTGTAAAAAGATGGGTACCGCGTGCTGCACGTTTATTCCAGCAAATCACACAGAGAATGGAAATTTTATCAGAAGCAATACGGACACTGCATAATCTACAGACTAAAATGACAGATGAAGGAGGAGCCGCAGATAGTTGGTTTAGTGGTTGGTTTTCAGCACTACCATCCTTGATGTTGGGACTGTTGAGCGCTCTGTTATCAATGGCTGTGATTTTGCTACTAATATACTGTGTATTACAGGCAGTACTAGCATGTGTTAGGCAACTAATCACTAAGGTGGGAGAGATGTTTTCAATTAGTACACCTGCATAAGTAGTGGATTCTCATGGCAATATGTATCACCTAGTATCAAAGGCAGAATAAGATTTAGATAGGGTAGTTGAAATATCGTCTAGAGGGTAGAATGTCGTGGGAAATGTGAAAAACAAACACTGACCAAGGTGCAGGTATTTATGACAGTAGCACGCAAGTCCCCAGCACATTCTTCGTGCCTACAAACAGATCACTGACTGATTAGATACTCGGCACATAACGGAATTAGCCCAAAGTACACAGGTGAGTGATTTACAATGGGTGCAGCGAAGAAACCAAGTTCCAAACGCTCAGGAGTCTTGGACCCACAATGCTGTCATCACACACTTCCAATGAATAACACTCACAGAAGTGACCTTAAACATTCATAGGTCAAAGGATACACAGTCATAAACCTTTGTCGAATGTATAATAAAGAGCAAGTAATGTCTTAACCGAGGAATTTGGGGTTATAGAGTCACATGGTTTCATGTGTTTTCCATATTAATCTGTAACCTTGTAAGTTATCAATTGTTAATCATGTGTAATAAAGTATTGTACTGATTTGTAAATAAGAGCCTGTCTGTGAACAGGATTTTAAGAAAAACCATAGAGGTAGGTCATGCGGGCTGAGGTGCAGTCCGCAGTGTTTTTCCTCCTGTCGTGACAGTTAGTAAATACTGTCTTTGGAACTGCCAAGAAGAGTCAGTATGATCTTTTCTGAGTCAAGAGCGAGTATTAGTTCACACCGTAACACTGCTTATAGTTACATGTTACACCCCTGAGGAACTAGAGGAGACCTTAGAGGTGACATATGTATAAATAAGGTAGATTACCACTTTGGAATTATCTTTAATTCCGAAGTCGAATTTGCATGTATTTTACTTTTAAAGACAGTCTGTAAGGCAGGGCTGCCTTTAAAAGTGACAGCGGACAACAGAGCAGTGCACATTCCCGTGCAAGAAATCTATTGAGCCTTTAAATCTCCCTTCCCTGTAATATGCCAGGGATGTATAGGTAGTTTGAATCTCTCTTGTCTTATTATATACTTAAATGCAATATACCTTTTTACCAGAGCACTGGCTCTGGGCTTGGTTAGCACAGCCCAGGGCACAGTCAGAGCCAGTTGCCACAGTATGAATAAAAAAAAATTGGGCAGACCAGGGCTAAAGGGATAACTTTCCTATAGTACCAGGAAAAACATTTACATCCAAAATGTGATAAAAAAAGAGAACCAGAAACACACTATGCACACCCAAACTTGCAGAGGATTCTATAGCTTCTTAGACCATATAGTTCAAATGCTACACTCTGCATTTATAGACATTCAATATGCCTTTGCTGTTGTATATATCAAAGGTGTTTCGACACATACACTTAAAGGGTCATCATCAGGACGAGGAAGGGTTTGCTGGGCACTGAAGGTGTCTGTGCCACCTCTAAGCCTCCCACACTTCAGATAAGGGTAATGGATACATCTTTAAACCCCTACTGTAGGGAGGGTAGTAATTTGGAAAAAACTGTCCAAAACTCACAGTTTAAGGTGCTTTGTGAAGAAATGAAACACTCAGAAGCTAAAATATTGAATGCCACCCTATGAGGGAGAGGGGAGTACACCCCAAACATAAACACCACACAGCAAAAAATTCAGTAATGGAGAATCTATGGTGGGCAGCTTGAAGATAGTGCAGTGAAGAATACATGCTGTATAAGAGGAGACTGGTCTTAAGGATCCAGGAAAACGATTAAAAAACAAGGGTAATTAAATCACTCAAAGTTTGCACTGGCGTAGGTCTGGTACCATGCACAATTTGATGCACAGGATGTCAGGCAGCATGGTTTGGGCAATTTTATCCATTACCTTTATCTGGAGTCCAGATAACATAGACACATTCAGTGCTCAGTAAACCCCCCTTGTCCAGATGATGACCTTTTAACTACTGTTCACGTTGAAGCATAGAAAACATACAGGGCAGTGGTCTTCAAACTGGGGGGCTGACAGAAACATAGTGGTGCTAACAGGGCTTTCTCTAAGTTGAAAAAATGATCAGCACCAAACTACTCTGTAATGGGCCATCATTGACATGTTTTGTCATAAATCAAGCTGGAAGTATGTGTCAAAGGGGCAGGGATTCCAAATATTCTACAAGCCCTCCCACCCCCAACATCCAATAATCACACTGTGCATAGGTTTACACATTAGTAAGCTCTGCCTGACCAGAATAATATGTTTGGCAACATATATTTGATTGTAATTATAAAACAGTAAGAGAAGTTAACTGCAGTGCTTAAATATGTCCAGACATTTTGAAACACTGCCATTTTAATAGAATAGTTGTAACAAATTCAGAGGGGACCCCTAATTATTTTTGTCTTTGGGGGGGGGGGCGGTATGGCATCAAAAAGTTTGAAGATCTCTGATATAGGGCAACAATGATGTACTGAATATATGTAAATACAGAAGGCAAAATTTGAACTATTTGGGCTAAGAAGCAATTGAAGACTGTGTTTTTTAGCTTAGCACAGTCTGTTGCCATTTCTTTTTCTGATCGCATTTTGGGCTCTATATCTTTATCACTCGCACTGGGTGTTCACCTTACACACTGAGCCCTGTTTCAAAATATGCTTATTTGATATTTCTCTATGTAATCTGATCAAATTCTTACATAAATGTTCTCATTTAACCTTTCCTCCCTAAACAATGAATTTTATTTCTCATTAACTGTTTTGTGATGTATTGATTAGAATGTAAGATTTACTACACCCTCCTAAAATGATACCTCTGTGTAGGAAGCTGGGTTCTGGTTGCATTACCCCCCCCCCCCCCCCAACACACACACACACACAGTTTTTGCATGACTTTTGATGCAACTTTGACTGAAGTGCACTGATATCCTCCTAACCAGGTCCCGAGTGCCAGCGCTCCTTACCCAAAACAAAACAGCTTGTCACTTGATCCCCAAGTGGCTAGGCCCTGTAGCATCTTTGTAATTCACTAAGTAAGTGGTATCTCTAGTACCTAGAGCCTAGGTATGGCAGAGGATCCCTAGGAGCTGCAGCTCAACTTGTGCCACTCTGAGGAACCCAGCACCAACCTTGTGTAGACTGCCACTGCAGGTTGACTGACAAGATGCTCCCTAAAAGTAAAAACATGACACGGCACACACGCTGTGTGCCATGTCCCCTAAACACTGCATGTAATATTTGTAAGTCATCCCTGCAGCAGGCCTTACAGCCCTAAGGCAGGGTGCTTTATATGACATGTATGGGCATATCTGCAACAGCAGATATGCCCCGTGTTAGACCTGGCATCCTTGGCGTGGTCTCCCCTGTGTTTTTTTTGCCTCTGCTTCCCATGCTTTGACTGTGTGCTGGGCTCTGTTTTTGTTGTTTTTGGTACTCTGGGCACTTTACCACTGCTGACCAGTGCTAAGGTGTAATGCTCCTGTGTAAGGTGTATGTGTAGTTAGCTTTTCCATGATTCACATAGTTGATTTACTAGTAAGTCCCTAGTAAAGTGCACTAGAGTTGCCCAGGGCCTGTAAATCAAATGCTACTAGTGGGCCTGCAGCACTGGTTGTGCCACCCGCATTAGTAGCCCAGTAAACATGGCTCAGACCTGCCACTGCAGTGTCTGTGTGTGCAGTTGTAAACTGCCAATTCGGCTTGGCAAGTGTACCCACTTGCCAAGCCTAAACCTTCTCTTTGTATACACGTAAGGCACCCCTAAGGTAGGCCCAGGCAGCCCCAGGGACAGGGTGTAGTGTATGTTAAAGGTAGGACATGTACTGATAGGTTTTACATGTCCTAACAGTGAAATACTGCCAAATACGGTTTTCACAGTGCAAGGCCCATCTCTCTCATAGGTTAACATGTCGGCTGCCCTAAAATATTCTTAAAGTACAGATTACCTTTGAGAGCAGATAGAAATAAGGAGTTTGGTGTCTCTGAACTCACAATTTAAAAATAGATTTTTTAGTGAAGTTGGTCTTTAGATTCTTAGTTTGAAAATGCCGCTTTTAGAAAGTAGGCATTTTCTTGCTTTAACCATTCTGTGACTCTACCTGTTTGTGGATTCCCTGTCTGGGTCAGACTGACAGTTGAACTGTTTGTGAATCTACTCTAGACAGTGACACAAAGGGAGCTGGGATGTAGCCTGCATATTCTGACGAGCCATCAGAGCTACAGTGGAGGGAGGAGTGGTCACATACACCTGAATGGGCTGTGCCTGTCTTCACACAGTGCAGTCTCCAACCCGCTGGTGTGTGTCTGTGGCCTGGCCTGGGCAAGGCAGGATCTTGTGAACAACAGAGACTTTCCTTTTAAGCTTGCCTACTTAAATAGCAGAAAGGGGTATAAGTATTGGACCCAAAACCCCAGTCTTTAGATCACTTCTGGAACCAAGAGGAACCTCTGCCAAGGAGAAGAGCTGAAGAGCTAAGGAGAAGTGCTGCCCCTGCCTGTGACTGTGCTTTGTTGGGCTTTCTGCAGTTGCTTTTTCTGCCTGTGAAAGGGAACAAAGACTGGACTTTGTTATGCATTCCTACTAAGAATCTCCAAGGGCTTGAATTGAGCTTGCCTCCTGTTTTGAAGTCTTAGTGCCATCAAAGACTTCCTCTGCCAGCACCTGGACTCTCTGCTGAGACTCCTGCCCTGCTAAGTGGTGCCCTATCCAGTACCTGGGCCCTTGAAAGGTGAAGTTGGCAGAACAAGAGCTGAAATCCACGCACAGAACGCCGTGCAAGGAAATTTTCAACGCACCATCTGCAATGCGGCTGACAAACGACGTGCCACCGCTTCACAGCTGAATTTGACGCTCCACCGGCATCGCGGCTGGGAGATCGACGCGTGGCAGCTGGAGAAACAACGCAACACCTGCTTGCGGCTGCTGATAAGGATGCAAGCCCCATGCAGTTGCTTTTCTAACAACGTGCAACCGAATTCCTTATGCATCGTCCCTGGGCGTCAACGTAATCATGAACGTGGCCGGATCCGAGGTGCCCTGTCTGGAAATCAACACATCGCTCTCTTGCAAGGGAGAAAAATTATGCATCGCCTACCCGATTGAAGAAGAAATGACGCACGGGTAAGGAATTGAGGCATCACTGACTTTTCTGACACACGCTCACCCGTGCGGCTTTGTTTTTGACACAATTCAGGTACTTTGTGTAAAATCAACGTTTCCATTGTTTTCTATGAATAAGACTCTTATTCTGTTGAAAATGTATGTCTTGACTTGAGAATGTTGAATTTTTGTCGTTTTGGTCTTGATTGTTTAGATACTTATTACCTATTTTTCTAAACTGATGTGGATTCCATTTTGTTGTGCGTTCACTATGTAACTGTTTTTTGGTACAAATACTTTATACATTGCTTCTGGGTTAAGCCTTCCTGCTCATGCCAAGCTACCAAGGGGGTGACTGGGGGTTAACCAGGTGTGTTTCTCCTTTGCCCTGACTAGAGTGAGGGTCCTTGCTGAGAAAGGGGGTAACCTGACTGCCAACCAAAGATCCCATTTCTAACACCCCTGCTACGTCTTTGTTGATTTGTAGACATAGTAAGTGAACAGTGAAGCAATTTTAAATACACACGCTGGACACTTGTCAATGTGAGTTCCCCAGCTACATGATGGCTGCACTGAAAATAGGGATGTTTGATATCAAGCATCTCGTATTAATAAACCTTCACTGATTCCTGTGACAGATTTATTATTACAAGCAACCACCAATTGCTGGTGAGTGTACTGGCCAGTTCTAGCCAGTTTGCCACCAACAGACGAGAATCTGACCCCCAGGGGTGACAGCCTTCACTCTCTGGAGGTCAGAAACAAAGCCTGCTCGGGCTGGGGTGTTGCACACCCTCCCCACATGATTGTATGCATTCCAAGGCAGGAAGCTTCAAAGACGCCCACTACCTTTGGTATGTAGATCTGGCCTCACTCAGAGAGAGATGCCAACCCCCTATCCCAGGGTCCAGCTGGCACCTGGACATGTGGTTAAATCAGCTATGCAGGAGGCATTTTGCCTTTCCAGGCTGGATACACCCCTATGGTGGCCAACCTGACATTCACACAGCTTTCGAAAATTTGCCATCCTGTGTGTTTTGGAATTTAGGAATTCTGGGACAGGGGGATACCTACTCCCAAAAGGAATTGGTCATCCAGGGGGTATAGTGACCCCAAGGGTAGGTAGCCCTCACTCTCCCAATACTAGATCCTCAGATCTTCGCTGGACAAAAAGGAAGGAGTGGACAAGAAGCCTCCTGAACCCGAGAACCGTGGACTACGACTGACTTGGTGCCAATCCTGCCAGCCTGCCTGCTGCACCTGACCCTTGAACAGCAACTGACCTGTTCTGCCACTGCACCTTCTATGAACCCAGGAGAGCTGCCAGTGCTTCGCAAATTGCCAAAAAGAACTCCCTTGGAGCAGAGGTCCTGCTTCCCTGCATCTGCTGGCACTAAGAAAGAACTGTGAGGACCGGGACTGCCAAAAACCAGATGCCGGATATCACCACTGCCCCCGAGCTGACTAGTCCAAGCTGAAGTAGGCCAATGGTGTCAACGTGGTCCCCAGGCCCTCCAGAAACAAAGCCCATCTTGAGTTCGCCCACTGTGGACTTCATGGCAGTGAATGACCTGAAGACAAAGACCTGAGCCTCAGGACATCTTTGCACTCATCCACCCTGGACAGAAGAGAGGAGGACCAAGTGTGTTCTCATGTCTCTCAGCCTCATGAGACCTGGGCCCACTTGTTGGCTTGGTCGGGCTTTATCCCAAATCCATGCCTGCAGACTGTTTCTGTGGGCCCCTCTTCAACCGCGAGGAACTCCAGCACCGGACCCAACACCAGAAGACACCACTGCACCCACACCCCACAGCCCAAGGAGGAGTAGACTGACACTGTCCACACATGCCTGAGGAGCTCAAGAGTCAAGCCCATCTCTGGGTTCCCCTAGACTAATCTTTCAGTCCATCTCTGCAGCAACTTTGTAACCAGACCAATCCCCATACACTTGAATGAGCCACCCAACGCTGAACTGCACCCTTGCACCCAGCCACCCCATTGCTGCCCGAGGTGTCCTGCTCGCGTGACCTTGGATCTTGCCCCACACTTACCCTAAGTCCAGGAGATTGGTCCCATACGTTGCTGTACTATATGTGCATGCAGTGCTCATTCTTCCTCCATAGGATAACATTACAGTATCTGAAAAATGTCAATTATTAAAAACTTTAAAAATTAATAACTTGAAAAGTACTCACCTGTTTCCTGTGATCTTGGTATCTAAATTTATCAAAAAAGTATGTGTTATTTTTCTAAATTGGTATCGGATTTCTTTATTGAGTATGTGTCTCACTGTATGAGTGTACTGTACAATCCTTATGATACGCCTTACTGCTCAACCACACCACCCAAAAAGAGATATTTGGGATGTAATTTGTGCCTCTATGATATCTCTGGCGATTGCTTACACTCTCTGCCCAGTGTACCTCATTTTGGCCCACTATATAAAGAGTCACCTTCCTACATTGGTGGTACAGTGGTGGGAAGAAGACTGTGCATATAATGTAACACTGTCAGTATTGTGATTCCACTAAATACTCCACAATTGACTTTAGTTACCAAAAATATTTTTAAATTTTTCATTTATTTTTTTTCTCCAAATTTCTAATCTGGTCTGTAAGGGCCTTGGTTACGTCCCCCGGTACTGTTGTGTTTGAAATGTAAAAAGTTACTAGATAGCTAGCTTACAATTAAAAAATGTTGTGAGTTCTGATAAGGTCTCAACTTATCTAAAAAAATGTGTGCCTCAGAGAAAAGAGTTGAGGAGCTCAAACTCACCCCTTACCTGCAACTTTGTATAAAAAACAGCTAAAGGAACTCTGTAAGACTTGCAAAATTGTTTTATCAACCATTAACAGCTCCTCCATACAGGTAAGAAATCTCCCTAGCATTCTTTCTCATCCCCACTCAATGTTAAGTCACTGGGTAACTTCTCCATACTTCTTCCCAAATAGCAACTATCCAGTTATTGTCCTGTTTACTCTCATCATTTACAATGGTAACCTCCAAACTGATGTTTTTCCTCCCAGAAAATAACGAATAGAGAACACAAACTCTTATATACCCGATAATACCACTTCGGCTTGAGTTTGGCTTTCCCCACACCTTTTGTGTAGAACAAATCTATCCATGATCAGTTCGTCATTCATAATGATTACCCCAGACATACATCCTAAAACGTTGGACACCCCACCAACATGCCAGTGCTTCCACCTTTATAGTGGATTATGTAGATTCACCACCTTTTAGCATACTACAGGCAAATGCCACCACTCTGTCTCATCCCGTACTCTCTTGCAATAAATTTGCACCCAATCTATATGCACCTTCATCTGTTACTACAACGGACATGTCACTTGCATCAAAAGGGTTCAACACTACAGTTTCACTGATGTTTTTTTTTTTTATCAAATCAAAAAATTGTTGACAAGCAGTTGTCCGCTGGAACTTAATACTTATCTTCATTAGTGTATGTAAAACATGTAATTTGTAAGCAAAACGTTCCACAAATTTCAAGTAATACTCTGACAGCCCCAAGAAAGATCGCAACGGCTCCTTATCCTTGGGAGCAGGAGCCAACTCTGTTAGCTCCACTGTAGGAAGCTGGCTCTTTTTATAGTGCACTAAAATATAATACACTGTGCAGAGAGTCCAGTGGATCCATAATTGGGATTGCACAGGCAAAAGTAGATAGGACTTATGCTCTACTCGTAGTTGTGTGTGCAAGCAGTTAGGCTTATCAGAGTGTAGTGCTAAGCATTTGTTGTACTTACAGAGGCAATAAAAGGGACACTCTCAAAGAATAAATGTGACACCAATTTAGAACAATTCTTTTTATATATGTTTCCAACCCAAGAACCTCGCAATCAGGTAAGTAGATTTTTAAGCATAAATACTTTGCAGTTTAGAAATAGACACAGTGCAATTTTCTGAATTCTCTCAATGTTATCCTATGGAGAAAAACAATGTTCAGCAAACACAGCATTAACAACGGCTTACAAAGCCAATCTCAGGGAGTTAAGGTAAGTGCTGGGCACTGATCAGAACCACACCAAGAGGTCACATGGGGTGGCACTGGGGAGGCCGGCTGCAGAGGTGCAGTAAGGTGCCCAATGGTGTCCTCTGGGTGTTTGGTTCTTGTGAAGACAGGCTGCAGGCTCTGACTAGGAAGCCAGTCAGGGACAACAAGCAGGTAGGTAGTAGACTTGGGGTGCTCGAGATGTAGGTGCACCTTTGGTCCTCTTCACCTGTGCCAGGAGCAATGGATGCAGTAGTGTCTTTAGGCGTCAAGTTTTCACGTGATGCGGTCAGGGGGTCCTGTTTGTTGAGGCTGCAGCGTCATCTGGAAGTCTGTCAGGGGTGGACCCAGGGTGAACTTGAGCTCTTAGGAGCCAGAGGATGTCATTGGCACTGGTGACCCACCTCAGCTGGGGTCATAGTTCACAGGTGCAGTGGTTGCTGGAGATGTCGGATTTTCTTTCACCGCAAGCATGTGAAAGAGGGGGCCTGCGTACAGAGGCTGCAGACTTCTTGGAAGAGTCCAAGATGGGTAAGACCACATTGGACTTGGTCTCTGGGCAGCTAAGGACCCGCGTTAGCACCACTGGTTGGCTTCACCTCCGATAGTGGATGTCCGGTGCAGTGGTCACTTCTGGTGTCTGGTTTACCAGTTTCTAGTAGCTGCAGAGTCTTTTCTTTGGAGTTTCTTCTTGTAGGGCAAGTCAGCTGCCTACGGGAGACTTGAGTCTTTATTGAATGCTGGATGAGTTAGCTTCTTGTGCAGGATCCTTCGAGATCAGCAGGCAGGCCGGAGGGACTGGTTCCAGGTCAGCTGCTTCTTTTTTTCCTCTTCTGCAGGTGCAATGCGTCTTTGTCTGGGTCTTCTTAGGTTGTCGAAATCTGAGTTCTAGGGTTCAGGGGTGCCACCTAAATACTCTCTTTAGGGGGGTTCCAGGGAGTTCCAGGCAGTAGCCAATGGTCTGACCACCCTTAGGGCGACTACACCTGTCTTATGGCTACTTCCTCCGTGAAGTGAATATAACCTTAACCCTAGTGGCCTAATTCCTTCCAAGCAAGATGGAAGAATTTGAAAAGTAGTGTCCACTTCAGCTCGTCCATCTTAGGGGTGGGACTGGCATGAAGTGGGCGGTCCTCCTAATTTAACAAATTTTCCCGCCTGTGCTGCCGCCAAAAGTGGGGTCAGGACAGGGGGGGTTGGTCATCTCCACCAGCAAGAGATATCCTGGGTTGCATTACAAAGGCTGCAAGGCCTTTGAAGCTCTCGGCCCTGGAATATCCATCCTGCCTGGGAGAGGAGGTCACACCTATGCCCAGAAAAAAGCCTTTGTCTCAGGCCTTTAAGAGCACCGGGTCCCTCCTAGAGGGGACAGAAACGCGTCTGTGCTGGCTGAACTGATCAGGATCAGTCAGTCAGCAAACTAGTATATGGTAGGTTTTCAGGGGGCACTTCTAATGTGCCCTCTGTGTGCATTTATCAATAAATCCATCACTGGGGCAGGGAGGGTTTATTATTCTGATATGTTTGATAGCAAACATCCAGGATTCAGAGAAGCCATCATGTAGCTGGGGAACACGTAGTGACCAGTGTTCAGCACATGCATTTGAAATGGCTTCCCTAGACAGTTACTATGTCTGAGAATCGACAAAGACATACAATTCAATGTAATACAATGCACCCTGCCTTAGGGCTGTAAGGCTGCTAGCGGGGTGACTTTCATATCTTGCATGCAGTGTTTAGAGTGCATGGCACACAGGCTGTGTGCCATGTCATGTTTTCAGTTTTGGAAGCACCTTGTCAAACAGCGTGCAATGGCAGTCTGCATAAGGTTGGTGCTGAGTCCCTCAGAGTGGCACAAGTTGTGCTGCAGCTCTGAGTGACGCTCTTCAGTACCCATGCCCTAGGTACCAGGGGATCAAGTTACCAGGTGTCTTGTTTTGAGGGAAGGAACACTGGCACTGGGGACTTGGTTAGCAGGAGCCCAGTGCACTTCAGTCGAAGTTGCATCTAAATAGCAGAAAAAAGTGGGGGGAGGGGTGCTGTAACCAAAACCCAGCTCCCTAAATCCACCAACTTCAATTTGGGTTTCTCTCCCTCCCATGACAAAGTATTACCCAAATTTTCCACCTCATCAGATTAGAATTTATACCTATCCTACCCTATGGTGAGACCAGCTTGCTCCAGCTTTGACAACACTTCCTCCAAAACTCCACCATACTGTTTCTTATCGATTCTCCACAACAAAATGTCATCTTGGAAGAACTAAACTACATAAACCATGTAAAACAGCTTATATCACTCTTTGAAATACTGCAGATGCCAACACTAATCTAAATGAAAAACACACAAATTAGCAATCAGACTCAGCCAGTCTCAAGTCTCAATGGGCTCAATGACCCCAGCATTACCCGAACAGTCTAATGTTTCTTTGTTGAATTGTTATCGCAATACCAACAGAATATTATGAATCTTATGCACTTTAGGCGTAGCATTCCTCTTTAAAACTATGTGATGTTCCAATTTCTTCAAACACCCTAGTTTCTTTGCAAACAAATTGGGATACTTTTAGCTCAGCTTCTCTACCACCCCTTGTGAAGTTAGTAACACTTGATCTGGATGATTGAGTTCCAAAATCATCCAAAGACCTTGTTGTTCCCTCCAGCCTAACAAAGACTTGCCCTTTTCCACCACATACAGCCTAGCAGAAACCCTTCTAACTTTGTACTTCAATTCTGCCACAAAATAACCTAAAACTGGTAATTTGACACCAGCTCCACACCGACTGCACAACAATAGGACTCAACTTACATACACTGATGCTGTCTCTCACCGTATTATCAATTAACATGTTAGGTAAATACAAATCCGCCTACATGTGGACTTCTACCTCATTCAGTTTAGCCACACACATACGTGGATAATAAGCCTCTGGTTGTGCACTGACTTCAGTTTTATACACTCCACACCCTGCCAACAGTACATATCATCATCATCTTCATGGGGGCTTATGTTAGCATCACTTCCTCCACTCTTATGTTCTTTTAGCAAATGCACTTTGGACTTTTTCCCATCCATTTAATTTTCTCTACACATTCTGGAAAAAATTGTTTACACCTATAGCATCTGGCATGTGCCACAGGACAAGCATTGGATTCAGTCAAGTGTCTTGACCTTCCACACCTGTAACATTGTTTTTTCTTAAAACGAGCCTGCACTTCAACCGCTCCATTATTCATCACAACTTTGTTTTTCCTTTCAGATCCACTTTTCAATTGGTCATTACTAGGCTCCTTGACATAACGTGTTCTCCCTGCAATGAGCAATACAGATTTTTCAAGCAAATGATTTTTTAACCCCAACAGCTTCTCTTGAATTTTGACATTATTGGTTCTGTTGATCATTTGATCTCTAATGATCTCTTTCTTTAAGTCCTTTAACCCTGTCAGGCGTGCAGCTCGCAACCCAAATTGTGGCCCTTTAAGGGTGGTACGCGTAGCCTTTAAAGCTGTGTGCTGCACCCTGATGACTGCTTGTCGTCTGAGTTCCCTCTCCCTCCCGTACTCACCTGTTGTTGGACACGGTGTTTGCATCATCCTCTGACTCCCATCTCAGCGTGCTCAGTGTCCCCATCTAGAGTTGCGGCAGGTCTCTCCTCGGCGTGAGAATCGTTGGGTTCCTGGCTTCCACATTTCAGTTTCTTTGGTATTCTTGCAAAAGATAAACAAAGACATTATTCAGGCACCAACCTGTGAAACTGGTCACATTTAAGAATTATATACAAATCAAAGGATAAACTACTCCTATTGTGGAGTCTGTTGAACGGACTGGTGAAGTTAACAATTTTCTGTTATTTTCTACACAAGGAGAGGAAACATACATATGTATATATTCAATTTCTGTACAAGTTGTAAGCAAACAGAGACATATTAAGGAGATGAATGCTGACTTAAGCGTATCAACTTTGTATGAGCCTTGATCCATTAACTAGAGGACTAATGGTCTACTATATTCCTACAGTTTATATATTTAGACATATGACATAGTGAAGTCCAGCCAACAGAATCCAGCACCTAAAAGGGAGAAGGGGCATTAGGTAATTCAAGTGGGTTACATACATGTGAAGGAACTACAAGGTATCTGTTTGGTGTTCTCAGGTTTGTTCCTATGTTTTCTAGAAACTGTTACAACGATCTCCATCACCCAGTGGAAACGTGGTTCTGGCTTTGGTCAAGATCCGTCCCTTCGTTCATGTGGGTCAGACATGACTTCTTTTGGAGTCCGTTTAGGTTTGCAGGGAAGTAGGGAACTATGTCATGTCTGTTTCACCCCTGCGAAAAAGGTATTACGCCTGACACAGTCAATGTTCATAAAACCAACATATACTGCTCAACAGTGTCACCAGGTAACTGAGCCCATGAAAAAAACATGTCTTTCTACCCAAATTCTTGTTTTTCTCGCACAATTTCCCCCCAAAGCTTTCATCGCACTCATATACTCATCATCAACCACATTTTCATCTGTATCAGACCTCCTACTACCGCCATCATCCTCCCTATCAACAGGTACAGGTAGTGTTTTTAAAACATTTCTTCCCTCCACACCACAATTGTGTTTAAACATGGCTAGTTTCTTCTTTGCTACAAATATATCATCCCCAGTGGCTTCCAAATATGTCTCAAAAGACTCTTTACAATCTTCCCAAGACATCATTGGCAAACCAGGTTCTTGCAAAAAACATAGGAGGAGGAACTGTGGCTTGACCTGACTTGTTCTCGATGCTAAAACACAACACATTAAAACAAATGAAGTAGTCACTGCTGTCCATCAGGAAAATAACAAAAGTAGTTACTGTTGTCTTCAGGTATCCTTTGTCAGACTCGTAGTAGAGTTACCATTTGCATAAGCTGAATACAAAAGTTCTATTTCTTGGATGACTCAGAACCAATGATATATATGGTTACATCAACCAATGATCTCAGCCAATACATGGTTTTCCTGCTACAACCACTTCTATCTTTATGAAACCTCTGTTGCAAGACTCTTAGTTCTGGTTACAACCAACAGTAGTCTGCGTCTTGCTAAATTCTGTGAGCTATTCGGGTGAAAGAAACCTAGATTTACTGGATTTGGGAGCATATACTGATTCAAGCACAAGTATCAATCGATCAGTCAGTTGTAAACAGACCCACCTACACAGTTGGGTCATGTCTTGACAAACCTATGTGGAAGAGTCTTACGGATAAAAATAGCCCGCATTTACCGGAGCTCCTAGGGTCCTGAGCCCTGTCTTTTTCACTGTGATCGATACAGCAACCTCTGACTTTGTTCCCCACCTAGTCTCATTTCAGTTTCTGAGCCTCCTTGGGTGGTAAGCAGGTCTCTTGAAGGAAAGCCACATCGGCCTTCTTATTGTTTAGATATTGCAAACTGTTCTTCTTCTTGGCATAGCTCATCATGCCATTGACAGGTGCAGAAACAAAATGCATGGGTGCTGGTGGGAAGACCTAGGGAGCATTGTGTCAGACTTTACCATCACTAAGTTGACCCTGACAGACTGTATATCTATATGCCTATGGGCAGTGTGGAGATGATATCTGAAGTAGGTGATACGATGTGGCCAATAGCATTGATCAGGGTCGAACTGGCCTATGAGGCAATAAGGCAGTGCCCGATGGGATACTCTGACAGTTCAGCGCCGTTTTTTTGGCTGTTTGTGGGCCTGGTTTATGGTCTGTTGGGTTGGTTTTTGCTGTTGATTTCTGTGTTATGACAACAATTATTGCCTGCAGCAAGCTCAAATCCAGGCAGTCATCCATGCCTTTCAAAACACCTACACACTGTGGGGGTCATTCCTACACCGCCGCCCGCCAAGCTGGAACCGCCGAATGACCGCACCGCACCATTCTGGCTTTCCCGCTGGGCCGGCGGGCGACGGCCAGAAGGCCGCCCGCCGGCCCAGCGGGAAACCCCCTTCTACGAGGATGCCGGCTCCGAATGGAGCCGGCGGAGTCAAAGGGGTGCGACGGGTGCAGTGGCACCCGTCGCGATTTTCAGTGTCTGCTTTGCTGTATGCCCCACTGAGGGACATCTGACTTTCAAAAACGTTTTCAAATCTGAACATGGAGGACTTTAATGAGACTCACACAGCAGCAACCCATCAATGTTGAGGCCTTTTTTGAGCACAGACATTGGACTCCCCCCCCCTGCTCAGAGCTACCCCATCTTTGTCAATGAGCACACTGTGATCCTGCTCTTCATCAGCCTTCCGTTGTTGAACCCTTATCGAATCCAGCTTCCAGCTTGCCCTTCCAAAGGCTCACCAATGATTACTTTTCTTCAGAAAAATGTCTAAGTGCGAAGGTAAACTTTCCCCTGGGAGGAGGTCTAATTCTGACCCTTGCTTCGCCGTGGCCAGCCTTAACTTTTAACTTTTACCCAGTCTAGTTAGATCAGATAAACGCATCTGACACTCTGTACTCTTAGGCACTATTTTTAATTAAAAATTCAAAAATAGATATCTCTGTTTTTACTGATTGGATTCTTGTTGTTTTGGTGTCATTTTATTTATTAAAAATATTATCTAATTTTCTAAATCCGATTGGGATTTTTCTTTTGTTTTGTTTTCACTTTATTACTGTCTGAGTGCTACATAAATACTTTCCCCATTGACTCTAAGTTAAGCCTGACTGCTTTGTGCCAAGCTAGCAGAAAGGTTTAATTTGTGACACTAGTAGTTCACTCTGACAAGGATTGTGGTTATGATTTGAGGTTTGTTCTCATCCCCTCAACTAATTCTTATATTTCTTACACTCTCCCTCTCTGCTTCTCGAATATTTACTTCACAATACACATGAATCTATTTTTCAATGTCAAAAGCATCTCCAGAAGCAGACCGTGAGAGTCTTTGTTTTTCTTGTATATTGTCTATGTGGACTAGGGCCTAACCCCACATCCTTTACACTAAGCTTCTTATTGCACAACGGGTAACATAACTAGCCTATAGAGAGAAATAAAAGTTATTGATTTAGGAGCCAGGTTTTAATGTCTTTGCTGAATTGGAATAAAATAGGTTCTGAGTCAATGACAGCTAGTTGGCCAACCCAGAGTGGATTATGTATATTAACAACCAGGGTTTCTTTCATTTCGTATTCTTGCCCAACCACCAGAGAAGGGTTTAGGTCATGCCAAAGGAGGCTTGCTAGTCCTTTTAAACAAGAAACTGCAATGTGACCATTTGATATTAGATATTGATTCTGTTGATTTAATGGGTATGCAAATCTCTTTTCAGCAGAATTTTAAAATTGTTTTTATTATTGTCTATGCCCAAACTGTATCATGAGGCTCTGAGTCTCAGACCTTAATTTTATAGTCTGAATTTTTAGATACTTTACATCCTTCGACTTTTTTTATCATAGCAGGTGATTTGAACTGTACTTTCGAACCTTCTGTTTTGCTTAGTGGATTAACGATTGAAGAGGATGAACTTTGGGGATTTCCACAGATAACTAACTCACAGTATTGTACTCGTTCTTGCGTGGCTTCCCAGCTGGCCTCTTTATGTTTAAAGTATGGCCTTAGGGCATGCAATGGTCGTACGCCCACTGATTTAAACATCGTGCCCACATTTAAACGAGGTATGTCCACAAGCGTTATTGATTATTTTTTGGTGCACGTTAGGTTGAGGCCTCTGTTGGGGGACATGAGGGTGGATTTGCGATGTGAGAGTGATCACTACCCCCTGCTTCTTACTCTTTCAGGGGATGTATTTAGGAGGACAGCTGGGAGAGAGTGGCATAATTTGCAGCTGAAACGGAGAAGGATCTCTCCCCTTATGTAACTGTTCTAGTTCATATTAGGGTTAGTTAGACTTGATTGATGGAGTATGCAATTTTATTTGGCTGATAAAGTAAAAATTTGGAGAATAGAAAGGTGGGACAGCAGTAATATAAGATTTCATTTACGACCATAAGGACTTTGATAGCAATTATACATTGAACGTGAAGCCAGTTTAGGATTCTTAGCCTTGCTGACATCCTGCCATGTCTTGATATACTGACTATGAAGCAGATTACACAAAAGAAACAAGAGCCAACACTGTAATTGACTTGGAAAAAATTATTATTTACAATGAGAAGGCAACACAAATTACTTCTCCCTAGTATTAATACATGACATTCATCCAGAACAATTGTAATTGAATAACAATTTATCACAGAAGAACACATACAAAAGTGAGCAATTACCTCATATAAAAAAAACAATTGGCACTGCACACACATTACATACATCAAAAACATATGACAATAAGGGGGTCATTCTGACCTCGGCGGTAAAAGGCGCCTACCGCCGGTCAGAAATCCTCCATAATCCCGCCGCGCTCGCGGAAACCCGCCACGGTCATTCTGACCCGCAGAAGGCAAACCTCCGAAAATCCGACCGCCACAACAGACCGCCAGACCAGCGGTCGGCGGAAAGGTGAAGGTGACCAAACCTCCACCGCCACGCCAACAGAAATACGCCCATGCCATTACGACCCACGAATCCACGCGGCGGTCATTCAAACGCGGTATTCCATTGGAGGGACACACCGCCGCGGTCAGAATACACACAAACGAACAAAACTCAGCCAGATTGGACGATTTGAATCCCACACACCTGATACACATACACACACCACTCCCACACACACAATACAATATAAAACACACACCCACATCACCCACAAACCCCTACGCTTAAAAATTCGTAAAGAAGACAAGAGCGAGACACCAGCATCCCAAACATAACAGCCACAGCCACTCAACACCATCACCCACACACTATCCACACACAAAACAACACACACCACCACACTCAACTCACTTAAATACACATACTCCACCCCACACATCATACACACCACCCCATGGCACCCCAAAGACAACCCCGCTTCACAGACGAAGAACTCAGGGTCATGGTGGAGGAAATCGTTCGGGTAGAGCCCCAGCTGTTCGGCACACAGATACAATACACCAGCATTGCCCGGAGGACGGAGCTATGGCAGAGGATTGTCGACAGGGTGAACGCAGTGGGACAGCACCCCAGAAATCGGGAAGACATCAGGAAGCGATGGAACGACCTACGGGGGAAGGTGCGTTCCATGGTATCCAGGCACAACATCGCCGTGCAGAAGACTGGCGGAGGACCCCCACCTCAACCCCCACAATTCACATCATGGGAGGAGGAAGTCTTGAACATCCTGCATCCTGACGGCCTCGCAGGAGTCGGCGGAGGAATGGATACTGGTAAGTTGAAGCTTCAATACTGCTTCCCCCCCACCTGCATGCCAAATCATACCCCAACCCTCACCCCCATCCTCGAACCCCACCCTCACCCCCACCCCCATCCTCACCCCCACCCTCACCCCCACCACCATCCTCACCCCCACCACCATCCTCACCCCCAACCCCAGCACACCTATTCCCCGCCAATGTCTCACCATCACAACCCACACATCCCAAAACCTAGGCCTGCATGCGTCCACTAAGCATGGACACCCATCACCAAAGCATGCCCAATGCATATACACATCCCCCCCACAAGCCACCCTCACCAAAGCCCCCACACACGAATGCCAGCACTTGGGGACACGAGAACCCACAGATACACCCATATGCCACTCATTGAAACTATAACCATACCTCTATACCCCTGCAGGACCCGACCGTCAACACACCGCGGCGGAGGGGCCAGAATTACCACACCCCCCACCCAAGAGGCCGTCAGCGATGACAGCAGCTCTGTCGACCTGGACACCGATGACCAGCCCGGACCATCGGGGACCTCTGGACAGTCGGTTCCCCTCACACAGGCCCAGGCCACTACAGACCCTAACCCCCCTGGGAACACCAGCACAGCTCCCACCCAGCGGGCCCATGCCTCTGTCTCCAGGGCGCGTCAATCTGCGGTGTGTCTACCACTACAGGGCACCCAGGATAACCCACCACCCCAACAACAACAGGGACCTGGGGGCAGTGGTAGTGGGCACACCGGCCAGGGGGCAGAGGCCCAGGGAAACAGGGGAACTCGGAGGGCAGCTGTGCGACAGGGGGGGGAGGAGAGGCCCAGGGAACCCACTCTCCACGAGGTCCTCACCACCATCATGGGAGCATACAACCGCTCCCAGGAGACGATGGCGACGGTACTGGCCCGGTTCCAGGAGATCCAGGCACTGCAGGAGGAACACTATCGGGGGTACAGGGAGGACATCAGAGCCATCAACACCACCCTGGTTACCATGGTAGGGCTGCTGCAGGACCTCGTAAACACCAGGGCGGACACTGAACAACACCCAAGGGCCCCTGCCACTAGCCTGGACCAAGAACAGCCAACCACCTCCGCCGGCGCTAGTGGACAGGAGGCCCCCGCACAGCAGCAGCTCACCAGACCCCCACCTCCTGCAGGAGAAGAACCACCCCGCAAGAGGGCCCTGAGATCTCGCAAGAAGACAGAGTAGGATGTCAAGACCCCCGCCAGCAATGGATACCACCTGATGTCATCCCACTGTCCCACATTGTCACCCTGTCCATCCTTGAACTGCCCATGCTCCATCTCTCCACAGGCCTCTGGACAATGCACCTGTGTGACTGTTACTCTGGACTCTGCCATGGACATTCCTTCACCATAGCCCCCACCCACTTGAAACCACCCATCCCATTTTGAGCACTTAAATAAACACCTATTTTGCACCAAAATATCAGGAGTCTGGCTGTGATTTCAATAGATTGTAATTGACATTACAGTGCAAATATGTCCTTGTACATGGTGAAGTCAACAAACAGCTGCCACAAAGCTGTAGTCCATGGGGAAACGAAGCACAGGACTCGTAGTGGGGACCCCAGATCTGAAATAGGGAGGGAAAAGCCAAAACTCAGTCATCATACACTGGGGCAAATAGACAGGCAGCAGAGATGCTGGAGAGTAGTTAGCATTTACGAAATTATCTTTGAAATGTTACCTGTGTCCTATTGGAAGTACTGTTCAATGATTCTGTCCCTGTTGTCTGTTTCAGCCCCGTCGTCTTCCTCCTCGTCACTCTCCTCAGGTTCCACCGCTGCCACAACACCACCGTCTCGACCATCCTCCTGCAGGAAAGGCACCTGGCGGCGCAAAGCCAGGTTGTGAAGCATGCAGCAGGCCACGATGATGTGACACACCTTCTTAGGTGAGTACATTAGGGATCCACCTGTCATATGCAGGCACCTAAACCTGGCCTTTAGGAGGCCAAAGGTGCGTTCGATCACCCTCCTAGTACGCCCATGGGCCTCATTGTACCGTTCCTCTGCCCTGGTCCGGGGATTCCTTACTGGGGTCAGTAGTCACGACAGGTTGGGGTACCCAGAGTCCCCCACTAGCCATACACGGTGTCTCTGTAGCTGTTCCATCACGTAAGGGATGCTGCTATTCCTGAGGATGTAGGCGTCATGCACTGACCCTGGGAATTTGGCATTTACATGCGAGATGTACTGGTCAGCCAAACACACCACCTGGATGTTCATTGAATGGTAATTTTTTCTGTTCCTGTACACCTGCTCCCTGTCTCTTGGGGGAACCAAAGCCACATGGGTCCCATCAATGGCACCAATTACGTTGGGAATATGTCCAAGGGCGTAGAAATCACCCTTCACTGTAGCCAATTCGCCCACCTCAGGGAAAATGATGTAGCTCCTCACGGATTTCATCAGGGCAGACAACACTCTGGATAGCACCTTCGAAAACATGGGCTGAGACATCCCAGAAGCAATTCCCACGGTTGCCTGAAATGACCCACTTGCCAAGAAATGGAGTACTGACATGACCTGCACCAGAGGGGGAATCCCTGTGGGTTGGCGGATGGGGGACATCAGGTCGGGCTCCAGCCGGGCACACAGTTCATGGATAGTGGCACGGTTAAGACGGTAGGTCAGGATAATGTGGCGTTCTTCCATTGTCGACAGGTCCACCAGCGGTCGGTACACGGGAGGATTCATCCGTCTCCTCGCCCAACCCAGCGGACGGTGCCTAGGAAGGACAACATGGAGCACACAGTCAAGCAACCCACAGGTACGTACTCACAGCAAGCACAGTAAACGCTTCTCTATGCAGTGAATGGCGTGTCTGAGTGGCTATGCAAGGCCTAGGCCTGTGTGACGCAGTTGAAATTGAGCCATGTGGGCCCTGGAAATGGCGGCTGCCTGACCTGTGAAGTGTGACAATGGGATGTGAGGTCAATGCGCTGGCGTGGCCCACCGCGGCGGGCGGCGGGCCAAGACCGCGGCGCCAAGCCGCATTGGTTAACATTGAAGCCTATGGGTTTCAGGAGCCAATGGCGAAGGGCGCCGGCGGTGGCGGGACGCACCGCCGCGGTACGCACCGCCGCGGACGTGACCGCCATTTTCTATCTACTTATCCACTTGCGACTTGAACTTTCAAAGGAGAGGACCTATACTGCAAGTGTTGCTGTGACCTCGGTCTGGAAGGGACAATGGCTGCTGCACCTGGGGACAGGGCCCCTGCCTTCACTGGAGAGGAGTTGGAGAAACTTGTGGATGGGGTCCTCCCCCAGTATGCGCTACTCTACGGTCCTCCAGACCAATAAGTGAGTTTAATTCTATCTGGATTTGGGGCCGCTGGCTTGGGGGCCTGGCGGGGGGCCTGGCGGGGATGGGGGGCATGTTGGGTCTGGCGGGGGGCATGGCGGGGGGGCCTGGCGGGGATGGGGGGCATGTTGGGTCTGGCGGGGGCATGGCGGGGGGCCTGGCGGGGATGGGGGGCATGTTGGGTCTGGCGGGGGGCATGGCGGGGGGCCTGGCGGGGATGGGGGGCATGTTGGGCATGGCGGGGGGCCTGGCGGGGATGGGGTGCATGTTGGGCATGGCGGGGGGCCTGGCGGGGATGGGGGGCATGTTGGGCATGGCGGGGGGCCTGGCGGGGATGGGGTGCATGTTGGGCATGGCGGGGGGCCTGGCGGGGATGGGGTGCATGTTGGGTCTGGCGGGGGGCATGGCGGGGGGCCTGGCGGGGATGGGGGGCATGTTGGGTCTGGCGGGGGGCATGGCGGGGGGCCTGGCGGGGATGGGGGGCATGTTGGGCATGGCGGGGGGGCCTGGCGGGGATGGGGTGCATGTTGGGTATGGCGGGGGGCCTGGCGGGGATGGGGGGCATGTTGGGTCTGGCGGGGGCATGGCGGGGGGCCTGGCGGGGATGGGGGGCATGTTGGGCATGGCGGGGGCCTGGCGGGGATGGGGGGCATGTTGGGTCTGGCGGGGGGCATGGCGGGGGGCCTGGCGGGGATGGGGGGCATGTTGGGTCTGGCGGGGGGCATGGCGGGGGGCCTGGCGGGGATGGGGGGCGTTGGGCCACTGGAAAGGAAAATGCTGAGTAACTTGAACGTGGTATTTCTCCCTCCCTGTACGTGTCACATAGGTCCGCGCCCATGAGAAGATCGGGATTTGGCGTGCCATCGCCAAGGAAGTCCGGGCCCTGGGGGTCCACCATCGACGGGGCACCCACTGCCGCAAGAGGTGGGAGGACATCCGCCGCGGGACCAAGAAGACCGCCGAGTCTCTGCTGGGGATGGCCTCCCAACGTAGGCGGGGTGCCTGCCGTCAACTGAGCCCCCTGATGTTCCGGATCCTGGCGGTGGCCTACCCTGATTTGGATGGGCGCGTGAGGGCAGCACAGCAGACACAAGGGGGTGAGTACAAGCATTATCTACTCTGTTGTCGCGCAGTGGAGGTGTCTGGGTGGGGGAGGAGGGCTGGGGGTCCCCCTAGGCCAGGGCGATATCTGTAGGCTGGGCACCCCCATAAGCCCCTGTGTCCCCAGCCACCACCCTCAGTAGTTTGTCAGTACAGCCATCCCTGGGCCGTGTCATCCATGGGTGCAGTTGTCAACTCTAGGCGTGTAGGGCATGTTCCACGGAATGCGTAGCGGACCCCAAGTGCGCTACTTAGTGCAGGGGGCATCTGTGTCTGTCATGTCCGCTAACTGTACCGGAGATCCATGTACTCAATATCCCTTTATTTCTCTCTCCCCCCCCCTTTTTGTTTGTCTTTCTGTGCTTGTGTGCATCAGCATCATCAGGCGGAGGAGAAGTGGCATCGGGGCAGGAGGGAGCTGCATCTCACATGGCCCTTGGGCCATGCCACAGAGTCAGACTGGACCAGTGAGACGGAGGGCGAGGGGAGCTCCACGACGGGGACGACTGGACCCTGCAGCGACACGGACACGTCCTCGGAAGGGGGCTCCCTTGCGGGGGTGGCACCATCCGTGCCCCCCGCCATTACAGGTACAGCCGCCACCCAGCGCACCATCTCCGCCCTCCCAGCAGCCCCTCCGCGTTCGCCCCGTGCCCGCTCTGGCAGGAAGCCGGGCATCTCCTTCGCCCCAGGCACCTCAGGCCCTGCCCCTGTTACCCCCGCTGCCCTCAGTGAGGAGGTCATTGACCTCCTCCGAACGCTCATTGTTGGGCAGACTACCCTTTTGAATGCCATCCAGGGGGTGGAGAGGGAGGTTCATCGCAGCAATGCGTACCTGGAGGGCATTCATTCGGGTCAGGCTGCCCATCAGCGATCGTTCCAGGCTCTGGCCTCAGCACTGACGGCAGCCATTGTCCCTGTCTCCTGCCTGCCTCTACTAACTCCCTCCTCCCAGTCTCCTGTTCCTCTGCCTGTCCCACCCACACCATCAGACCAGCCTGCACACACCTCAACACCCAAGAGAAGCTCATCCAAACATAAGCACCACAGATCACGCAGACATTCACACACGCAACATTCCGATGCAGACATGCCAACAGTCACTACCACCTCTGTGACCCCCACCTCCTCGTCTCCCTCCTCCCTCCCTGTGACGTCTACACTCACACCTCCATTCACCTCACCATCAGCCAGTGTTTCCATCACCAGCACACCCTCCACTCCAGTCCGCACACGTGCAGTCACCACCCCCACTGCCATTTACACGTCCCCTGTGTCCTCTCCCACTGTGTCTGTCACCCCCTCTTCCACACCACACAAACGCAGCCACCCACCCACCCAACAGCCATCCACCTCACGACAGCCTATCCCTCCTGCACCTGCACCCAAAGACAGCAAACGTGACTCACCTACAACCACATCCTCTCCCTCCACTCCCATTCCCACTGTACCTACCACTCTCCATTGTCCCAAGAAGCTCTTCCTCGCCACTACTAACTTCTTTCCTGACCCTGAGCCCCCCCCTCCTTCTCGTCGGGGTAAGAAGAGCACCTCAGCCACCACCAGCCCTGCAGCCCCCTTGACAAGGGTGCAGGGGTATTGGAGCCCGCCAGCCCGCATGTCTGGATCTTCGCCCAGCAGCAAGGGGACAGCCAGCCCACCCCCTGGGAAGAGGAGCAGAAGGCGGAAGGGGCGCCGCAGGAGCCCGCCTTCTACATCCCCCCCGGACACCACCCAGAGACAGTCACCAGCCACAGCTCCAAAGGGAGGAAAGGGCCACAGGCCGACGACTAAGGAGGGCAAGGGCAGCAAGTTGGAGAGGTCAGGCAGCAGGCCTGCTGCCCAGGAGGAGCCCACAACACCCATAGCCGCTGCCCCGGGAGGAACCGGCACAGCTGCCCCGGGAGAGCCCACCAGCCCCATAGCCGCTGCCCAGGGAGGACCCAGCCCAGCTGGCCAGGAGGGCCCCACCACCCACAGCCCAGGTGGGCAGTGAAGGAGCACCATCCCCGCTGCCCAGGAGGGCACCACCAGGCATTTAGCAGTTGGCCATAGACCGTCCGCCGTCTCAAGAACCGCTCCGCTGGGCCCCGCCGTCTCAAGAACCGCTGAACTGGGCCCTTCAAGGCAAGAACCGCTGAACTGGGCCCCGCCGTCTCAAGAACCGCTGAACTGGGCCCTTCAAGGCAAGAACCGCTGAACTGGGCCCCGCCGTCTCAAGAACCGCTCCGCTGGGCCCCGCCGTCTCAAGAACCGCTGAACTGGGCCCTTCAAGGCAAGAACCGCTGAACTGGGCCCCGCCGTCTCAAGAACCGCTGAACTGGGCCCTTCAAGGCAAGAACCGCTGAACTGGGCCCTTCAAGGCAAGAACCGCTGAACTGGGCCCCGCCGTCTCAAGAACCGCTGAACTGGGCCCCGCCGTCTCATGAACCGCTGAACTGGGCCCTTCAGGGCAAGAACCGCTGAACTGGGCCCCGCCGTCTCAAGAACCGCTGAACTGGGCCCTTCAAGGCAAGAACCGCTGAACTGGGCCCCGCCGTCTCAAGAACCGCTGAACTGGGCCCTTCAAGGCAAGAACCGCTGAACTGGGCCCCGCCGTCTCAAGAACCGCTGAACTGGGCCCTTCAAGGCAAGAACCGCTGAACTGGGCCCCGCCGTCTCAAGAACCGCTCCGCTGGGCCCCGCCGTCTCAAGAACCGCTGAACTGGGCCCTTCAAGGCAAGAACCGCTGAACTGGGCCCCGCCGTCTCAAGAACCGCTGAACTGGGCCCTTCAAGGCAAGAACCGCTGGCCCTTTGGCAGACGTGGCAGGGCAGGATCTATCTCGGGCAGGGCTGCAGGATGTCCTCTGGCCAACTTGCCTCCTCCAGTGGCAGTGGGGTCTGTTATGGACTGTATGGACTGTGGCTTTGCTCTCCCCAGGATGGCCCAGTGGGCAGGCCACCCACTGTATGGACTGTTTGGACTGTGGCTTTGCTCTCCCCAGGATGGCCCAGTGGGCAGGCCACCCACTGTATGGACTGTTTGGACTGTGGCTTTGCTCTCCCCAGGATGGCCCAGTGGGCAGGCCATGATGGAGTCCCCTCGTGGATCTGGCGTCGTGTACTCAAGTGGCTGAGGTGCCCCCCCTTCCCTTCCCCCTGAGGTGCCTGTCCTATTTTCTTTCTGATGCCCCTGCAGTGTTCTCTCCGTGGAGTTCTTGTCGTGGGACTGGGCCTTGCCCCTTTGCACAGGACCCCTGTGATCCACGGACAGTGGTTGGACTACATTTCGTAGCTGTATATATTTTGTACATAGTTTATTTATTTATTAGGATTACTGGTGTACATATTTCAATATATCTGGCCGTTTATGATCTCTTCTTTTGGTCTTTGCATTATTTCGGAGGGGGGTGGTTTGTGGGTTGTGACAGTGATCTGTGGGAATGCATTGATGTGTGTGTTGTAGTGGGTGTGGGTGGGTGGGTGTGTGCCGGTAATCTTTTCCCTCCCCTGTGTCGTAGGTGCAGTACTCACCGATGTCTTCCGCGCCGCCGGGCGTGCTCCTGGTATATGAGGAGGAATAGGAGTGCGGGGATGACCTGTAACTCTGGCTCCATACTGCCGGAATCTCGCGTGGAGTGCGTAGAGGTGAGCGTTTTCCCGTTCGTAGTCTGTTTCCGCCGTGTTCTTATCGGCGGTGCTCCCGCCCCGGAAAAGGTGGCAGATTGGTGGGTCGTAATAGGGTGGGCGGTACTTTGTCTGCCGCCGGGCTGTTAGCGGGAACCGCCGCGCTGTTTGTTTGTACCGCTGTGGCGGTCGGAGTGTTAAGTTGGCGGGCTGTGTTGGCGGTTCCCGCCAGGGTCAGAATTGCATATTTTAGACCGCCGGCCTGTTGGCTGCTTGGCCGCCGCTTTATCACCGACCGCCAGGGTCAGAATGAGGGCCTATGAGTCTTATATGGCTTATAGGGTCTTAAAACCATGGCTCAGGGCACATGCCATTAATCTTTTTAGTCTAAATATCACAGCATTTCACATTTAGCAATATATGTTTGGGCTAATAATCCCCGAATGTTAATAACTGTCAGAGAAAACCCTAAAAAATCATGGCTAGTTTGTATAGGACATTTCTTAGGTCTGCTCTGTGCTTTATTAATCATGCAAATGATAGGTAAATGTATCAGAACTGATTTGTCTCACTAGATCCCATTGCCTAATTATACAGTGGCTTGAGTGATACCTATAATAGATGTCAAGCTGGTTTCAGTTGTTTTGTTTGCTTTCATTTCTTTGTTGCTCAAATATGTGCCTGTGCCATACACCTCATCTTGCAGTGGGAATCTGGAAAACCATCTTGGAATTGTAATCTGCCCTCGCCCCTATTAAGGGCATTCTACATGATCTGGCACACCTCATTAGAAAAAAAGAAAATAAATGACAATATCAGCCCACCATGTTGGAAGGAACTCCACAGGTTCCCCTTGCTAGCCCATGCCACCTTCAAAACCAGCTACATCATCAACAACGCCTTCGAGGCTGCCATCCCTGCTTACTTGGATGGCAAGTTCACTATCTCAAGTGGCTCTCTGCACACCTGCAGCCAGGGCATCTCAGCTGGGAGACAAAGAAGCGCAAAAAAAGTGAAAGTCCTTTCCCATTTCTGTATCGAAAGCCTGAAACACTATCCTGGTATCCACTTGTGCAGACCAAGGGCCTGATTCTAACTTTGGAGGACGGTGTTAAACCGTCCCAAAAGTGGCGGATATACCACCTACCGTATTACGAGTCCATTATATCCTATGGAACTCGTAATACGGTAGGTGGTATATCCGCCACTTTTGGGACGGTTTAACACCGTCCTCCAAAGTTAGAATCAGGCCCCAAGTCTGCCCGCTCCTATTTATGAAATGACTGAGTACCAACCTCTTTAAAAAATACTTCTTTAAGAAGTTGGATTTTTTGGTTAGAGAGGTGCAAGCCTCACCCAAGCAACAACTGCAATCCTTGTCAGGGTAAACCATGAAAGTTACTAAATTAACATGTGCTTAACCCTCTGATAGCTTGGCACAGTCAGGTAGCACAGGGCCCCACAAAACTGTGTAACTCTGAACCAAAGGGTCCATCAGAAAAGATACTGAGTGGCGCAATGCCTTGCACAACCACACTGTGCCAACACCATGTGAGAGCTGCACCAGATCCAACACAGAGCGATGTGAAGCCTTCCAAAGCCTTGCTGTACAGCTGAAAGCTTCATTGGATCTGACACTGAGGAACGTGAAGAACTGCCAAGCCTCGCCGTGCAGCTGAAAGCTTCATCAGATCCAATGCCGAGCATCACAAAGCCTTGCAAAGCAATGTTGCGCAGACCCCATATTAAGGAATTAGGGTACCTCTCCTAGCAGAACGAACTCGGTCCTGTGCCCAGCCTGTGCTTCATCGCGCACATCCTGAACTTGAAACTTTGGTCCTGGTCCAGTGCAACCAAATACCCGTAGTTGCTGCTTTGTGGATTTTGGTACTATTTTTACTTAAAATACATATCTGCTGTTCTACTGATTGAATTTTGTTCAGTGCTTTGTCATTTTATTTGTTAAAATGTACTCAAAATTTATAAAGTGGTTTGGGATTTTTCTTGTGTTGTTTTCACTTCATTACTGTTTAAGTGTTGCATAAATACTTTACACCTTGCCTCTAAGTTAAGCATGGCTGCTTTTATGCCTCGCACCCGGAGGGTGAAGCACAGGTTAATTTAGTGACTTTTGTGATTCACCGTGACAGGGATTATGGCTGCTGCAGTCCAATTTCCCACACTTATGCACTGCAAAAAAATGTAGTATCCCAGAATTTACGTTTTATGTCCAAACCTGGGCACACAAAAGTGAGAAAGCAATGGTAAAACTGAAGATCATATAATCTACCTATATCAAGAAAGTGCGAAACTGGAAGACTGAATATATTGCTATTACATATATGTCATCAACACAACCCTAGTCACTTGCATGGTAGAATAAATTATATATTGTATAATTTCACTTAGTCATTCCTATTAGGTGTATGTGGATTGTCTTGTAGCATAACACAAATGATTAATTGATTCTTCACACAAACAAAGACGGTCATTCTTGAATAGGCATAGTCATGTACAATCTGAAAAATCACTGTGCAACAAATGGTTGAAAAGATTTCACACATAGATGGAACGAGATCTGGAACCATCGACGCCAGTTACCATATAGGAAAGTAATTTTATTACAAGACCAGAGGCTCATATTATGCCTTCTTTTCTTACTTTATTTAACATAGCAGTCAAGAACTACAAATCACAGAAAACCCTGGGAAAGAACTACAAAACGCCGTCACAATGCAGGTAATCAATCATATATTGAGTATGAGTACAACTATCTTAACTGCGAGCAACAAGCCCTCTTTTCTTGCTGCTCGCAGTCAAGATAAGTACTCTGCTCGCTTTATTAACATTATTTAAGGCGTCATATATGTTTTTATTTTTTAAATATTTCGTAAGTTGTTTGACTTGCCTTTCATGCTTCGCGCTTCTCTTCTGTTGAGCGCGCTGTGTCCTCGGGCGTTCTTTTCCCTGAGACATTCTTTTTTTCAGCCGTTACGTTCTAACGGCTCTTCAGCGCTTCCTCAGAGGGAAGCCTTTCATTCTTGCCACGCTCGTGGAGTTGCTGGTTCTTCAGCATTTCAGGAACTTCCTTTCCCTTGGGGGAGTTGCCGGTCTGTCTCCGGCAGGCTTCCTGGCTCCACCCTGACATACGCCCCCCAGCCTCAGCTAGGTTAACCCCTGCTTGTCTGGTTTCTCCTCACCAGTCAATTCTTATCTTCTTGTGGGTTTTTCTCCTCATTACCTGTGTTTAATTGACCAATAGTTTTTTTTTTAAGTGTTAGTCAAACTTGTATGACATTGTTAACATTTTTCATTAGGTTTATTTTTATTTTTTATTATCATTATGTCTGGGCGCGAACAGGCCCAGTCTTTGAAAGACAATTTAAAGTCTTTTATTAAAGATTCTGTGCAACATGCCGTTTCTGTTTCCATGTTGGATATTTCCAAGAATTTGGAGGCCTCATTATCTAAAATGCTTCAGCCCTCTGCGGATGTTCCTTCAAAAAAGGGAACGAAACGTGCGGCTCCCTCTCGGGTGCCTCATAAGGGCGTTTCTGTTAAAACTGGGCCTCCTATCCGAGAGGCGAATTCTTCGGGGCTCCCTTCTTCTCCTATTATTGTCACTAACCTCAGAGATATCGACAGTGATTAGGATGACTCCCTTGACATTTCCGTCAAGCATAATTTCTCTGACCACTGGCCTTTGGACAAAAGGTGAAAAATTTCTCCCTCGGATATTTCAGCCCTTGCACTGTCTGATGATTTGGTGGACCAGTTTGGGAAACCCATGTTCGACACTACTTCAATCCACCATCCTAATTCCTCTGAGTGGTTTCCCTCTGAGCATGTCTCAGATTATGTTTCTTTTTATTTAAGGCATGCTTTGGACAAGTCATGCAGAAATAAAATAAAATCTGAATGTCCCAGACCTTCCCTTCCATCTAAGGTGGCTGATACCCCCTCCATTGATCCAAACATGTTGCTGTTTTTTACTAAGTTTGGCAAGGATCCCAAAAAGGGGGTCGATAAGGCCTGGTCTAAATGCCAGGACAGATTGCTTGATTTGGTGGGTCCTTTAACAAGGATATTGGACCTTGCTGAGGAGGCTAAATCTGAGGGAGGTCAGGTGGACCCTGAGATTTTATCCAATTGGGCACAAAGGGCAATTTGCATGCTTGGCAATGCCAATGCTCATATATCGCAGGAGCGACGCAAGAGCCTTTTACTAAAAATATATCCAAAATTGAGTTCTTTATCCACCAAAGAAGAAGGACCTCAGGCCGAAGGTCTTCTCTTTGGCGATTCCTTCATAAAGGAAATGAGCAGATATGTCTCAACTTTCGCCAGCATTGATAAAGCCCAGTCTTCCATAAAGAAAATGTTGGTTTTTGGCAGGGCCGGCAGAGGAAGGAGTTGCTTTGCCGGCCGTTACTCATCTCAAGGACAATTCCTCAACCGAGGATCCTTTAACCAAGACTCCCAGCAAGATTACCAGGGATACAAACCCCAGTTCGATCCCCGGCGCTTCTGTGGAGGCCACGGCAGGGGTTTCAAGCCCAAGAATGATCTCACAGGTAAGAACTTCCAGTTCTGGCCTTCCTCCCATAGGAGGCAGGTTAGCTTCTTGTCTAGGTGCTTGGCTGTCTCTCACGTCGGATCCCTGGGTGTTACAGACGGTACAGGGTTATTACATAGAATTTTACCAATGTCCCTTTCAGACCCACCTTCCTCTTCCCCTTCATTTTTCAGATGATCAGTTTCTGCTGGTACAGGGCGAGATACAGTCCCTACTCATGAAACAAGCCATAGAAAGGGTCTCCTTTGAACCTTCTGGGTTCCTAAGCACTATATTTCTCGTTCACAAGAAAAACAACAAACATCGGCCAGTCATAAATTAAGATTGTTCAACGACTTCATAGTGTATCATCATTTCAAGATGGAGACGATCCTCCATCTCAGGGACATTCTCCTTCAAGGCGATTGGCTGGCCTGTCTAGACCTACAGGACGCCTATCTTTCGGTTCTCGTGCATCTAGCTTTCAGGAAGTTCCTTCAGTTTCAGTGGGAAGATTCTTTCTTCCAATTCAGGACGCTGCCTTTCGGGTAGTCTTCTGACCCTTGGTTCTTCACCAAAATCCTCAAACCGGTTGTTGCCTCTCTCAGGGCTCAGGGTGTCAGGCTCATAGTCTATCTCGACGATTTCCTCATTATGGCCCAAGACAGATCTCGTCTTTTGGTCCATCTGGATCTTTGTCAGAATCTTTTGATGAGTCTGGGTTTTCTCATCAATCCTCTCAAATCAGTCCTTATCCCTTCTCAACAATTGGAGTTCCTTGTCTCTTTGGTGAATACAGTCGATTCGGTTCTTCAACTCCTTCAGTTAAAGGTAGGTTTGATAAAGAAAGAGATTTGTCATGCCTTATCCATTTCCCATACCTCCCTCAGGTCTTTGGCTCGTCTAGTGGGCCTTCTCTCTTCCTCCACTCAGGCCATCCTCCCAGGGCCTCTTCATTACAGAGGCCTTCAAAGGCTAAAAATGTGTCATCTCCGTCACGGCCTCGCTTATTCAGATTCAGTCGTTCTAGACGCGGAATCCAGGGAGGAACTCCTTTGGTGGCTCAGTCATTTAGATGCCTGAACGGGAGAACGATTTTCTCTGCCACCCCAGATCTTGTCTTAGAGTCAGATGCAAGTCTGACAGGCTGGGGCGCATGAGGTGGTCAACTCTCGACTGGGGGTTCATGGTCCGTTCAGGAGTCAACACTGCACATCAATTGTTTAGAGATGTTTGCAGATTCCTTTGCCATCCAGTCCTTTACAAAAGACAGGGTCAGGTGCAAGGTGCTTCTTCGAATGGACAACCTGTCAGCGGTCAGATACATAAATCATTTGGGAGGTACCAAATCCAGAGCCCTTGCTTTCCTGGCCAAAAGACTATGGGAATTCTGCCTGCAGAGAAACATTTCGGTCAGGGCAGAATATCTTCCGGGTCAGCTCAATGTTGTGGGCGATTGGTTTTCCAGACATATCCACGATTCAAGCGATTGGCGTCTGCATCCTTCTGTATTCAATCATCTTTCTTCCATCTTTGGCACTATGTCAATAGAGCTCTTTGCTTCCCGTCTTAAGTCCCATCTCCCTTCTTTTTTCAGTTGGAGACCGGACCCCTCGGCAATGGCCACAGATGCCTTCCTTCAGTCATGGCCCCCTACCCTCCTCTACGCCTTTCCTCCCTTTCTCCTTATTGCTCGGGTCTTAGAACAAGTGTGCAGACAATGTCCACCCCTCGTCTTGATCACCCCCCTTGGCAGTCCCAACCTTGGTATCCAATTATTCTGGAGATAACTTTGGATTTTCCAGTGTTGATTCCTCCCTTTCCCAATGTACTCCTGAACCCTCAAGGTCTTCCTCATCCCTTAGTCATAGACAACGCCCTTCATCTAGTGGCCTGGAGGATTTCGGGGCTTCCTGGAGAGCCCCAGGAATTTCGGAGGAAGTTATCCACTTTATCCAGAAATCATGGGCACCAGGCATAGCAAGAGTTTATAAGTCGTCCTGGATGGCCTGGTGTAGCTGGTGTCTGGACAGGAATTCAGATCCCGTTTCAGCGGATGTAACCTTAGTAGTCAATTTCCTAGCTTCTTTAGCATCTCAGGGTAAAGCTTATCGGACGGTTAACACATACAGATCTGCAATCTCTTCAGAACATGTCAGAATGGACAGAAGACCTGTTGGTAAACATCCTTTAGTCTGCCAATTGTTGAAGGGAGTACGTTTTGTCAAACCTCCAATTCCTAAATACAATGTTATGTGGGATGTTAATACTGTACTTCGTCTTTTTATTACATGGCCAGATAATGATCCGTTATCGCTTAAACACTTGTCTGCTAAATTGACAATGCTTTTATGTTTGGTATCTATTAAGCGTGTTTCTGATGTGAAAGCTTTAGATGTTTTCTCTTTCCGTTTTTCCACTATGGGCGTTTATTTCCAGATCAGTAGACGTACCAAAACTAATTTATCATCTGTATTTTACCCCTTTTTTCCCTCTCAACCCAAGCTGTGTGTTGGCAATTGTTTAAAGTCTTAAGTTTCTCGAACTGCAGATCTTAGAAACCTTTCTACTTCCCAGTTACTAATTTCCTTTCAAAGACCACATAAGCCTGTTTCTGCTCCCACTCTGGCCAGTTGGATTAAATGGCTCATGTCCCTTGCGGGCATTTCTACCCTTTCTTTTGGTGCCCACTCAGTGAGAGGGGCTGCTGCCTCTCGCGCCTTTTGGGCGGGGGCTGGGTTACAGGATATTCTCAGATCTGCAGATTGGTCAAACGTCAATACTTTTAGAATGTTTTATTGTAAACCTGTTGATCATCCATTGGACAATGTTATTTCTTTGCTTTAAACTAGCATAATATGAGTATCCGGTCTTGTAATAAAATTGAGATTTTCCTAGCCGTGGCGTTTGAAAGGCTAGATTTTATTAAAGACACAGAGGTGAGTATTATCCCGCCGCATTTGGTTTTAACCCTCCCTTTTGTTTCTTTCACAGTTGCGTTACCTTCAACCAACTCTGCTACATCCGGCTGATTTTCATTCGGATTCGCTGGGTTCCATTTCGTCTCATCGTACTTCCTGGTTACCTGTTCGACTCGGTTCCTTCTTCATGGACTCCTTCGTGGATTTTCTGTTTGCTCTATTGACTTTCTATTTTGTCATGATTTGGCTCTCAGTTAACTCTGACTGACTCTCGCAAGAAAAGAGGGCCTGTTGCTCGCAGTTAAGATAGTTTTACTCATACTCGATATATGATTGGTTACCTGCATTGTGACAACGTATTGTAGTTCTTTCTCAGGGTTTTCTGGGATTTGTAGTTCTTGGCTGCTATGTTAAATAAAGTAAAAAAAGAAGGCATAATACTCGCTTCTGTGTCCTTAATAAAATCTAGCCTTTCAAACACCAAGGCTAGGAAAATCTCAATTTAAAGCAATTATTCTTTAAACTTCAAAAGTAACCAAAGGCAAAGCTAGAGGCCTCTTTCACTGCGTCTTGCAGTACTTGACAAGGCTTTGAGGTCTATGGGAGAGATGGCCCCCTGATCATCACTCCAAGAGTAGAGTATGGCCCCCTTGTGCCTTGCAGCCTTTGACCATGTCTGTAAGGCAAAAGGGAGGGATGCCAACCCCTACGACTCACACCTATGTGCAAGCACTGTGTTGCTCAGGAGAGGGCACCCTCTCTTTAGCCTCACAGTGCAGGATTATGACTGTGAGTTACACGAGACGGGGTTTGTGGGGTAACAATGATGTCATGGGCCCTGGTGCTAGCAAGGTAAATAGGCTCCAGTCTACATACTGGACAGTAAAATAAAGATCTGATTTGATTGCACTCGGTCTATAATCTAAAAGAACTTCAGTGCCATTGCACCTGCTAAATTATGGATAGATATGGCCCTCAGAGAGCCTCTTCTCCTCAGCCTTGCAGCCGTGATCCTGTACTGTGAGGCTCACAGGAGGATGTGCCTCCTCTGGGCCTCGTATCTCTGGATCATGGCTGCAAGGCCCTTGGGAGAGGGACCAGGGATGCTGGAATTGCGTCCTGGGTCCTGCTGCAGGCAGAATAAAGTGTACCCATCACCACTTGGTGATTAGTAAACCACAGCCATAATTTGGTGTAATTATGAAGAATCCTTGTGATTTGCAATTAGGAAGTCGCAAACAGTGAGTTATTAATGAGTCCCAGACACATTTAGCGATTCCCAGTGGGTCGCAAATGGACCCACCTCATCAATATTCATGAGGTATGTTGCAATTTGCGACCCATTGGGAATGACCTCAAATCACATGAATGGTGGCCTGCTGGGGTCAGCAGACTACCATGTCTGTGATTGTTTTTGCAATAAAGCTTTTTTTTAATGCAGCTGTTTTCCTGAACTCCATCTCATGGGCCTAGCAGACATAGTCCAGCACTGTGACATCCATGGCAGAGCCTCCCCTCCATGGTCTTTGCATTGTTCGATTACAGCTGCGAGGGCGCCAGGGCTCATGTGCCCTGCAGCCCTGGAACATGGCTGCGATGAAGGAAGAGGGGCAAGTAACATAGCAGTTGTGCCTTAGCAGTTGTGCCATAGCAGTTGTGCCGTGCTGCTAAGTGAAAAATCTGTAGGAAAGTACCATCTTGCCTGGCATGTTACCCCCATATTTCACTGTATATATGTTGTTTTAGTGTATGTGTCACTGGGACCCTGCCAGCCAGGGCCCCAGTGCTCATAAGTGTGCCCTGTATGTGTTCCCTGTGTGATGACTAACTGTCTCATTGAGGCTCTGCTAACCAGAACCTCAGTGGTTATGCTCTCTCTGCTTTCTAAATTGTCACTATCAGGCTAGTGACCAATTTCACCAATTCACATTGGCATACTGGAACACCCTTATAATTCCCTAGTATATGGTACTGAGGTACCCAGGGTATTGGGGTTCCAGGAGATCCCTATGGGCTGCAGCATTTCTTTTGCCACCCATAGGGAGCTCTGACAATTCTTACACAGGCCTGCCACTGCAGTCTGAGTGAAATAATGCCCACATTATTTCACAGCCATTTTACACTGCACTTAAGTAACTTATAAGTCACCTATATGTCTAACCTTCACCTGGTGAAGGTTGGGTGCCAAGTTACTTAGGGGGTCATTCTGACGGCCGCCAGGGCCACCGACCACGGGAGCACCGCCAACAGGCTGGCGGTGCTCCCACGAGCATTCTGACCGCGGCGGTTCAGCCGCGGTCAGAAGCGGCAAGTCGGCGGACTCCCGCCGACTTACCGCTGCTCGGGGGAATCCTTCATGGCGGCGGAGCGCGCTCCGCCGCCATGAGGATTCTGACCCCCCCTACCGCCATCCTGTTCATGGCGGGAAAGCCGCCATGAACAGGATGGCGGTAGGGGGGGTCGCGGGGCCCCTGGGGGCCCCTGCCGTGCCCATGCCCACGGCATGGGCACGGCAGGGGCCCCCATAAGAGGGCCCCGCAAAGTATTTCAGTGTCTGCCTTGCAGACACTGAAATACGCGACAGGTGCCACTGCACCCGTCGCACCTTCCCACTCCGCCGGCTCGATTACGAGCCGGCATCCTCGTGGGAAGGGAGTTTTTCCCTGGGCTGGCGGGCGGTCTTTTGGAGACCGCCCACCAGCCCAGGGAAAAACTCATAATACCCTCCCTCCCCTTAGTGTGTGGGCACCCTGGCACTAGCCAAGGTGCCCCCACATCGTTCAGGGCAAATTCCCCGGACTTTGTGAGTGCCGGGACACCATTACACGCGTGCACTATACATAGGTCACTACCTATGTATAGCGTCAGAATGGTAACTCCGAACATGGCCATGTAACATGTCTAAGATCATGGAATTGTCACCCCAATGCCATCCTGGCATTGGGGAGACAATTCCATGATCCCCTGGGTCTCTAGCACAGACCCGGGTACTGCCAAACTACCTTTTCCGGGGTTTCACTGCAGCTGCTGCTGCTGCCAACCCCTCAGACAGGTTTCTGCCCTCCTGGGGTCCAGCCAGGCTTGGCCCAGGAAGGCAGAACAAAGGACTTTCTCAGAGAGAGGGTGTTACACCCTCTCCCTTTGGAAAAAGGTGTCAAGGCTGGGGAGGAGTAGCCTCCCCCAGCCTCTGGAAATGCTTTGATGGGCACAGATGGTGCCCATCTCTGCATAAGCCAGTCTACACCAGTTCAGGGATCCCCCAGCCCTGCTCTGGCGCGAAACTGGACAAAGGAAAGGGGAGTGACCACTCCCCTGACCTGCACCTCCCAGGGGAGGTGCCCAGAGCTCCTCCAGTGTGCTCCAGACCTCTGCCATCTTGGAAACAGAGGTGCTGCTGGCACACTGGACTGCTCTGAGTGGCCAGTGCCAGCAGGTGACGTCAGAGACTCCTTCTGATAGGCTCTTACCTGTGTTGCTAGCCTATCCTCCTTCCTAGGCAGCCAAACCTCCTTTTCTGGCTATTTAGGGTCTCTGCTTTGGGGAATTCTTTAAATAACGAATGCAATAGCTCATCAGAGTTCCTCTGCATCTCTCTCTTCACCTTCTGCCAAGGAATCGACCGCTGACTGCTCAGGACTCCTGCAAAACTGCAACAAAGTAGCAAAGACGACTACTGCAACCTTGTATCGCTGATCCTGCCGCCTTCTCGACTGTTTTCCTGGTGGTGCATGCTGTGGGGGTAGTTTGCCTCCTCTCTGCACTAGAAGCTCCAAAGAAATCTCCCGTGGGTCGACTGAATCTTCCCCCTGCAACCGCAGGCAACAAAAGACTGCATCACCGGTCCTCTGGGTCCCCTCTCAGCACGACGAGCGTGGTCCCTGGAACTCAGCAACTCTGTCCAAGTGACTCCCACAGTCCAGTGACTCTTCAATCCAAGTTTGTTGGAGGTAAGTCTTTGCCTCCCCACGCTAGACTGCATTGCTGGGTACCGCATGATTTGCAGCTGCTCCGGCTCCTGTGCACTCTTCCAGGATTTTCTTTGTGCACAGCCAAGCCTGGGTCCCCGACACTCTAACCTGCAGTGCACAACCTCCTGAGTTGTCCTCCGGCATCGTGGGATCTTCTTTTGTGACTTCGGGTGAGCTCCAGTTCACTCCTCTTCGTAGTGCCTGTTCCGGCACTTCTGCGGGTGCTGCCTGCTTCTGTGAGGACTCCCTATCTTGCTGTGCGCCCCCTCTGTCTCCTCACGCAATTGGCGATATCCTGGTCCCTCCTGGGCCACAGCAGCATCCAAAAACCCCAGCCGCGACCCTTGCAGCTAGCAAGGCTTGTTTGCGGTCTTTCTGTGTGGGAACACCTCTGCAAGCTTCTTCACGACGTGGGACATCCATCCTCCAAAGGGGAAGTTTCTAGCCCTCTTCGTTCTTGCAGAATCCACAGCTTCTACTATCCAGTGGCAGCTTCTTTGCACCCTCAGCTGGCATTTCCTGGGCATCTGCCCAATCTCGACTTTGTCGTGACTCTTGGACTTGGTCCCCTTGTTCCACAGGTACTCTCGTCCGGAAATCCACTTTGGTTGCATTGCTGGTGTTGTTCTTTCTTGCAGAATTCCCCTATCACGACTTCTGTGCTCTCTGGGGAATATAGGTGCACTTTACACCTACTTTTCAGGGTCTTGGGGTGGGCTATTTTTCTAACCCTCACTGTTTTCTTACAGTCCCAGCGACCCTCTACAAGCTCACATAGGTTTGGGGTCCATTTGTGGTTCTCATTCCACTTTTGGAGTATTTGGTTTGTGTTGCCCCTATACCTATGTGCTTCTGATGCAATACAATGTAACTTTACACTGCTTGCATTACTTCCTTTTGCTATTACTGCATATTTTTGGTATTGTGTACATATATCTTGTGTATATTTGGCATCCTCATACTGAGGGTACTCACTGAGATACTTTTGGCATATTGTCATAAAAATAAAGTACCTTTATTTTTAGTATTTCTGCGTATTGCGTTTTCTTATGATATTGTGCATATGACACCAGTGGTATAGTAGGAGCTTTGCATGTCTCCTAGTTCAGCCTAAACTGCTCTGCTATAGCTACCTTCTATCAGCCTAAGCTGCTAGAAACACCTCTTCTACACTAATAAGGGATAACTGGACCTGGTACAGAGTGTAAGTACCCCTTGGTACCCACTACAAGCCAGGCCAGCCTCCTACAAGATCCCCCATGCCCCCCCACTGGCTGCGGAGTAAAATAAAGCCATAATTTGGGTGCATTGGCCACTTAATACTTCCGAGTCCCAGTGCCATTACACCTGCTGCAGTATTGAAGGTTATGCTCTTGAAATGGGCCCATCCACACTGCCATGGTGCATGCCGTGGTGTGAGACCCAGAAGTAAGGCCTCCTTCCCTATACCTCTCAGCCATTGTTTAGTGCTGAGATGCCCAGGGAAGGATAATCCCCTTCCTGGACATTGTAGCCATGCTGTAGCCAAGAGGCTGAGGGACAGAGGTCTACTCCATGGGTTTCGCCAACATGATCCAGCACTGCAAAGGTAAGGACAAGGTGTGCTTTCCAGTAGGCCTCAGACCTATATTCGAGTGCTGCGAGGCCCTAGGCAAGGAGTCCCCTTCTCTGGGTCTCTGGGGATGCAAGCCAGCGGTGCCAAGCCATGGTGTAGCCCTGTGACGTACAGGTATGGACAGCACCATCCCCTGAGCCTCACAGCACGAGATCCTCTAATATTTGTGAGTTGAGTGCATCACAAAATGGTGGCAATGGATATGCACAGGAGGCCACGGATTAGCAAAACTGCAGTGAAATTACGTTTTCACGTCTTTAAGAGCAGGATCTCTTTGTCTGTAATCCTACACACCCTCCATGGGGTCAGGAGGTGCTCACCCTACACCTTGCATCACCAGCCATTCATAATACAGAGGGCCATGCTTGACTGAAAAAAATACTTGTCCTATCAGACCTTCATTTTTTGTTACATCTACATCTTTTAATCCTTCCAGGGACTGGGTAAGTAGGTAATTTGTAAATGAAGGGTTCAAATATATACAAACAATTAACCCTTCAAAGGCAATCAAATACATTTATATAGTGCACATATATTGAAAACAATTGAGTAGATTTACACCAAACTACAAAAATGGCGCATGCTCATTAAAGGTTTATCTTTATGCAACTCTGGTATACTTCAGCTCAAATGTTTTTAAAGCGAAAGAAAATATTAATTTGGAGTTAAAACTATGAACCCCTTCTTTCGGGTAACCCCGAATACCTTGGTTTCCCCAAATATGCACGAATTTTGAAATTAAGACCCTGAGTTGAACGTGTGAAGTGAAAGTCACATTTATGCAGATCCGTCAAATGTCACTTGCCATTAGTAATTTGAAAATGTATATTCTACAATACGTTTCACTCAACCATCTATACATAGTCATTAAGGCCAGATCCTTTAATAAACCTTAAAATCTGAATATGTTTTGTTTAGCTCTCCTTGCTGCAGGAGCACACCTCTATAACCTACCTAGATCCTTCAAGAGCTAGACACCTGCACACGCCTAACAAAATACCTTCAGTAACCTTTCCCGAGGGGAAATGGGTTGGGTGAATAAAGTGCCTTTAAAAAGACCACACCATGCGCCTGGAGGCTGAGCCGCAGAGGCGCAACTCTGCGGGAGCCGTGTACCACTGCACTCAGGCCGGAGGATGACTCAAACAACTGGTTGCTCCAGTCTGGTAGAGTTCTGCGCAACAAACTCTGCATTTGCACTCAAAGTAACCCAAAGCTGGACTATTCCCCGCGCACAGGCTGGACAGAGCCTCTGAAAATGGAGCGCTTTCTGGTCATTCTTCTGGGAGCTATGCTATGCGTGCCACCAGGTAGGACGTGGGGTGCCAGATGTTTAATAGTTCATTTCTGTGACATCATATATGTTTGTTGACCCAGGACGTCTACAAACATAGGGTGTGGAAGGGATGTTTTCACACAGAAAAAAAGACTTGTCGCTACCATGACAAGAAAATGGTGATCTAGGCAAAGGTTTTGAGCAAAGAAACCGTTTGCGTAGTTAGGAAGGTTCCACTCGGTGACAGTTGGGGGGTGCGCTGGTGTGTGTGTGTGTGTGTGTGTGTGTGTGTGTATATATACGTTAGACTAAGTTTGTTTGAACGTTGGATGTGTTCAACATAGAGTATCGATCAGGCAGGGAGTATAACAATCGACACTTGTATGAGGTGAAGCGAGTGTTGGGGGAGAGAGGACTATAAAAATGACCGGAAGAAAATGAGAATGGGAGCGTGAAAATTAGGATTGCGTCACAGGGTAGTCTGCGTGGCAATGCGTTCGGAACCTGTCCTGGCTAAAACGTGGCGCACCTCCGTTAACAAAGGCAGGAGTTTAGAAGAAATCAGTGCGTTTACTCTAAGCCATTACTTTGTACCAAAGAGCCTAGCGCATGTTTTATGCACCCGTGGTGCTTAAAGGCAACTCTAACCCGATAGTTATTTGAGTTAGTGCTTTATTTCAGGCACTACAGCTCAGAAGCAGTGAGGAAGGGTTGTCCCTTTCCTTGTATGAGATAAACAATATGAAAATAAAGCACTAAGTCAGAGAATGATTGTGACGCTGCAGCAGCAAAGCCCATCCTGATGCCATGAATAGTTGTGCTGTTTCAGCAAAGGACGATCGCCTGTTTTTTTTATAGATTGGTAGCTTCTAAAACTCATTCATATGAGTTACAATTATGAATTCCTCTGACTGAATACTTGAACTCCAAACTACACAAGTCTGAAATAGTAAATGATGATTTACGAGCTGTGCCATGCGTTAACGCAGAGAATTTCGGAGGTATGTGTGTTCACTTTAGACACTAAAAACCATAAAAGCAGGTTGACATCTCTGGATGAGCCAGCACAGGTCTTCATGATACTTCTAGGGTGACCACCTGGCATTGATGCAAATTCTGGACAGGACTGTAAAAAATTCAGGACAAAGGGTCAAAATTCAGGACAAAAATTCAGGGCAAAGGGTCAAAATTCAGGACACAAATTCAACAACAAACATCAGTTTTACAGACACACTATGTCAGTGAATTTATTTACTTTTTAACATAGACACTGTGGTCTTTTTGTGATTGCCTCCTTGTATGCTACATTCAGGTGTCACATTGCATCCTTGTTCAGTAGTAAATTAATGCCCTTCAGTACTGCGGCAAGGCCATCACCCCTACCCAATTCTACCCAATCTTTCTTGAGGAAAAGTAACAGAATTTTTTTGATAATGTTTCTGAACATTTTGAGACCCCTGGCAAACAGTTTGGGAAACACTAAGGTAACTAACCTTATGTAAGTTTAAACACATTGAACAAAAACATCTGGCTTACCCCAACCACCCATAGACTTTCAATCTAAAAAAAATATAAATAGGCAGGGTAGATGGTGTGGCCGACAGTCTCACACCTAATGTCAGGATGTGAAGTAGCCACAAATTGTCGGTAGTCTCACAGCAGCATGCCTGGGACTCTACATTTGTCTCACGAGTCTACTCTGTACTCTGACGCTGCACCACTCTGCATTACTGCACTCTCTGCCACTTTATTGTGTGCCACTCCACTCCACTCCACTGCACTCTATGCTACACTACCCCTTGCTACTCTATGCCACTGCACTCTGTGCCAATACACTCTAAACAACTGCACTGTACACCACTGCCCTCTACTCTGCACCACTGTACTAAATGCCACTGCTCTATGTGCCACTCTACTCCACTCTACATCACTGCACTGATTCTACTCTGCAACACTGCACTCTCCGCCACTGTACGCCAATCTACTCTGTACTACTGCACTCAATGCCACTGCACTCTATGCTACTCTTCTCTGCTTCACTCCACTCTGCGTGACTGCACTCTACAGCACTATACTGCACCACTCTACACTACACTACGCCACTGCACTCTATGCCACTGCACCACTCTACACTACTGCACTCTCTGCCACTCTATTGTATGCCACTCTACTCCACTGCACTGTACGCCACTCTACTCTGTCCCACGCCACTCTATGCCACTGCACTCTAAATCACTGCACTCTACGCCAATGTACTCTAAAAAAAACTGCACTGTACTCTGCACCACTGGGCTCTACGCCACTGCTCCTATGCCACTCTACTCCACTCCACACCACTATGCCATTAACTTTTAGCCATGAACAGCAGCCACTCTGATGTATAATATGGCTAAAACACATTGGCAAAGCCAATAACTCTTGAGCAGACGAGACCTATTGGCTTTGCAAGTGTTTGTTAGTACTATGAGGTACCGAGGCCCTTGGAAGAACTGTGAATGTGTAAGGCCTTATTTTAAACATGCATTCAACGCTTTGTCAGGGATAGTAACTGCTATATGAATACAATTACATCATAATATAGGCTTTCTTTGCCATCAGAAAGCTTTAAGTGACTCCTTTGTTTAAAGTCAGTGCAGGTTTTCAAGCCCCTTTACATTTGCAGATTTACCAGTTTGCACATTTGCATTTCTTTAGGGGAGACACCCTGGTAGGAAGGCCTTTTCTTATCTGTCCGCCCCTCCCTCCGAGCACAGGAGACTCCCTGCCTTTCAATCCAGCTGGGGAAACAAATCTACCCGTAATTTCACCCTGCCATCTTTTGTCCTCTTGGTGAAAGGCTAAAATTACGGACAAATGCTGTCCGTTAAGGCTTTCATCACGGACAACGGACGGTAGGGCTAAATTACGGGCAGTCTGTGAAATTTACGGATGGGTGGTCACCCTAGATACGCCCCCTGAAGTGCATTGCATTCGTGAGTAGCCGTGTATACCAAGCCGGGCATGAGCGGAACCAAGCAATTATACAGGCGTTTTTAGGACCCCATCCCGCTGGGCCTGACAGTAAACCCTTACGGGTACCACTAACCAGTGGATCAGGTACCTCAAATTCATCAGGCGAGAGTACATTACTCTCCTCGCATGCTAATTAGAATTGCATACAGCACTGATAAAGAGATTCACAGGTTGTCACCTGGGTATTGACAGCCATTGAAACCTGTCCTGATGAATGCCCAGACCATTTTTGGCAATAGAGTAGGGCAGAAACATATTGATGCAACAAGGGTCGAAGGGCCATTATATCCTCCATTGTCCCGTCATTTGATTTTATACTGTGCCCTTCCACCCCATTAATAAAGGGTTATCTGGGTGTGGATGAGACATTTTAGGTTCCCCAGTCAGCACAATATACAAAGCGCTCCCTGGAATACAGTCAATTCCATCCTGGCTTTCAGGGGCCAGGATGAACCCAATGATGAGGCCTGCCACTACCAGAGTGGGTGAAGGTTATAGATAAAAGAAAAAGACTCCTTTTGCTTTGTGCGTAAAAGTGGTGTATGTCCATGAGGTCCATTTTAGTTCTGTTTAAGTAGAGGGGATTCCCTCATTTGTTTCGTTTTGTAGTCAAGGTCCGGGAGAACTTCTCAGTTTCTACCTTTATCAAAAAGGTCTCCCTTTGCTTCTAGTTGACAGGTCCCCGTGACAGAGCCTCCCACAGCTTTGTTTAAATAGAGCTGCAAATAAACTGCCTACGTTGCTATGAGCAAATCCGGCACTACGTGATTTTCGAGGTCTATACCACATCTATAACTGTGAACGATTTTTCTCACAATGCCCTCCTCTAACCCCCACTACCCTGCTTTCATATTCTATTTTTGTTGGACTTTTGCTTATGCAGGGTCATCCCCAGACTTTTTTGCCTCCTGCCTCCTATTTTTTTCTGACATGTTGCTGTTGGCTTTTCAACTCTGAGCACTTTACCACTGCTAACCAGTGCTAAAGTGCATATGCTCTCCTGTTTAAATTGTATGTAAGTGGTTTATCCATGATGGGCATATTTGAATTACTAGTAAGTCCCTAGTAATGTGCACTAGAGGTGCCAGGGCCTGTAAATCAAATGCTACTAGTGGGCCTGCAGCACTGGTTGTGCCACCCACATAAGTAGCTCTGTAATCATGTCTCAGACCTGCCCCTGCAGTGTCTGTATGTGTATTTTTACACTGTAAATTCGACTTGGCAAGTGTACCCACTTGCCAGGCCTAAACCTTCCCTTTCCTTACATGTAAGGCACCCCTAAGGTAGGCCCTAGGTAGCCCCAAGGGCAGGGTGCAGTGTATGGATAAGGTAGGACATATAGTAATGTGGTTTATATGTCCTGACAGTGAAATACTGCCAATTTCGTTTTCACTGTTGCAAGGTCTGTCTCTCTCTCATAGGATAATATGGGGGCTACCTTTAAATATGATTAAAGTTTAGATTCCCCTAGAGAGTAGATGGACATGTGGAGTTTGGGATCCCTGAACTCACAATTTAAAAATACATCTTTTAGTAAAGTTGATTTTAAGATTGTGCGTTTGGAAATGCCACTTTTAGAAAGTGAGCATTTTCTTGCTTAAACCATTCTGTGACTCTGCCTGGTTTGTGGATTCCCTGTCTGGGTCAGTTTGACAGTTGGGTTGTTTTTCACCTCACACCAGACAGTGACACAAAGGGAGCTGGGGTGTGATCTGCATTTCCTGATTAGCCATCTCTGCTAGGAGGGAGGGGTGGAGTGGTCACTCTCATCTGAAAGGACTGTGCCTGCCTCTGACAATGCTGTCTCCAGCCCCCTGGTGTGTGTCTGAGGCCTTGCCTGGGCAAGGCAGGATTTCACAAGAAGGTGTGAGTCCCCTTTGAAGGAAGGTGACTTCAAAGACTAAAATGGGTATAAGAAGGGCACCCAAACTTACAAACTTTAGAAACACTTCTGGAATCAAGAGGAACCTCTGCCTGGAGAAGAGCTGATCGCTGAGGAACAAGTGCTGCCCTGCCTGTGACTGTGCTTTGTGGAGCTTTCCTGCAGTGCTGCTTCTGCCTGAGTAAGAGGGCAAAGACTGGACTTTGTGTGCCTTCCATCTTGAAGAAGAAATCTCCAAGGGCTTGATGTAGAGCTTGCCTCCTGTTGTTGAAGTCTCAGGGATAGCAAAGACTTCTTCCTGCCAGCACCTGGAGTCTCTGGAGAGACCCCTACTCTGCTCTGTGGTGCCCTTCCAGTTCCTGGGACCCTGAAAGGAGAGGCTGGCAGCCTAAGGACAAAAATACACGCACCGAGCACCGTGCGGAGAAAAGATCGACGCGAATCCGATCGCGGCTGAGAAAACGACGCGACGCCGGCTCCGCAGCTGAGAAACGACGCCGCAGGAAACGCGACCGGAGAATCGACGCCCGGAGCAGGAGAAACGACGCGCAGCATCGCTGACGAAGGCTGAGAGATCGCAACCAGCGCCGCGGGACTTTCGGACCGTCGCGTGGCTGGCTTTTTCGACGCGCCTCGCCGTGCCGAGCTGTTTTCGACGCATATACCCGTGCAGGGTTATTTTCGACGCACACCGCCCGTGCGGGGTTATTTTTGCCGCAAACCAGGTACATTTTCACGCTAGCAGCGCTAGTGTGGTGTTACAACTACCTAAAGACTCTTTCTATTTTAAACCCTTAAAAAAATCATAACTTGACTTGTGTATGTTGGATTTTTGTCGTTTTGGTCTTGTTTTGTCTAGATAAATATTTCCTATTTTTCTAAACTGGTGTTGTGTCATTTTGTAGTGTTTTCATTAAGTTACTGTGTGTGTTGGTACAAATACTTTACGCCCAGCACTCTGAGGTTAAGCCTACTGCTCTGCCAAGCTACCAAGGGGGTAAGCAGGGGTTAGCTGAGGGTGATTCTCTTTTATCCTAACTAGAGTGAGGGTCCTTGCTTGAACAGGGGGTAACCTGACTGTCAACCAAAGACCCCATTTCTAACATTGGTGACCAGCGGTCGGGATTTGGACTTGTATTTGTACTTGACATACAGTAATTGAGTGTACACTACTGTTTTTGATCTCAGACCACTACGTGACCACATACTACTTGTCTTGTGATTCTGCTTTTTGTTCTCTGATGTCCTCCTGGAAGTATTGATGATATTTTTGGACTTTGGTTTTTGGTTGTGAAGCCTTTGCAGAAATGGAAGTCAATTTCTGGCACCTATCTATGTATAAAAAGTGGCAGCTTAAAGCATTCTGCATGGAAAGGGGACTGGCTGTGAACAAGGAATCCAGAAGGGAGGATCTTGAGTCAGCCCTGTTTCAGGATGAATTGAAACGTTGTCAGGCAACACCACCAAATGAGTCTGAGGAGGATAACTACTCTGAGGAGGAGGACTACTCCAAAGAGGAGGGCAGTGGCCCTGAGGAGGGAACAGAAAGAGATGATAGGCTCCTAGCTCGAATCCGGAGTCTGGGAGAGCTTAAGAGGGCCGAGGAGAAGAGAGCCTTAGTCCTGGCAGAAAGGAGGAGGGACTTAGAGATTAAAAAAATGATTTATGCTTACGAGCTTAAATTGAAAGAGCTGGAAGTCATGAGGGCTGAGTCCAGCTGGAATGGTGGCAGCAACAATTGTATATCCAGTGATGCTGCAGAAGTACACATGCCCAGAGAGGTGGTGCCCTACTTGAAGGAGGGAGTTAACACACGCCAGGAGGTTCAGGGGTATGAGGTAGCTCCAGTGATGCACAGGGTCTCTGAGGTAGATTGGGGAACTGGCATGGGGAGTCATATTCCTACTGGTGGGAGGGACACTCTACTGACTCTAGTTGAGAGTGACAGGGAGAGGGGTTCCCCCCAGGTAGAAGTCCTGGTTATGGAGTGTGAAGACATCCCAGAAGAGTGTGGGTTGAGTGTCAGGGACAGTCAGGTACTGTCTCACCAGTCTCAGGAGGGTGATGTGGGGTGCTTTTTCAAGGCAGAGTCACTGGATGGTTGGGTGAAGGGTACTTTGGTTAATTCATGTGAGGGGCTGAGTGATGTAATTGCTGGAGAGCATATGTCTAGTCCTTATTTTCCAGAGCTATGCCAACACCAGGTGGAGTGTGAGTTCTCTGACCCCAGGGAGCTTACAATGGAGGCAGACTTCTGGGTGAGTACCAGAGAGTCTGAAGAGGCATTTGGGGGTGCTCCTGAGAGGAGTGGTCTAGGTAGTTCCCAACCAGGTGAGGTAGGGAAGGATTGTAGTGTCCCAGGTAGGTCCCAGTGTAGTGGGATGGGTGAGGGACCCCATGTCCAGTCTCAGAGGAGAGGGAATGGGGATGGGTTGAGGCCCAAGGTGCCCGAGATCCGGTCCCAGGTCCTGGAGGGTTCCCTGCGGGAACCCCAGGAGGGGAGCCTAGCCTGTACCATAGGGCCATCTGTTGAGGGAGACCCCACAGTGTCAGGAGAACTTGGGGGGGCGGCTGTAGCCAGCGTCCCACCAGTTCTGGTGTCTGGCAGTACCACTCCTAGTGAGGGGTTGCAGAAGTCCAGACAGAGGGTTGAGAGGGGGTTGCGGACCCCAGTGGAGAACCTGGAGGGTCAGGGGTCAGCTCTGAGTGCAGAGCCCCCCAGGAATGACCTTGGTGAGACCATTTCTGGGCTGGGGGGAATCCAGACTCTGTCAGATGGGCAGAGGTCAGGAGACCTGCGCCAGCCAGACTCTTGTGTGGCCCTTCGGGACAGTGTGTCCCTTGAGGGGGGTAAGTGTGCCCCCCTGGAAGTCCTGGTGTGCCAGGCAATGGTTCAACCGCAGGGTGGTGACTCTGGGTTGAATGATCAGGTTCAGGGGGTAAACTCTGACCTGATGGGGGGTAAGTGTGCCCCCCTGGAAGTCCTGGTGTGCCAGGCAGTGGTTCAACCGCCGGGTGGTGACCCTGGGTTGGATGACCAGGTTCAGAGGGTAAACTCTGACCTGGTAGGGGGTAGGTATGCCCCCCAGGAAGCCCTGGTTTGCCAGGCAGTGATCCAGTCTGTGGGTACAGACCCTGGATTGGGAGGCCAGGTTAAGGGTGTCCCCCCTGACCTGGAGGAAGGGGCTACTGCTAACAGTGCCCCTACCATGTTGTCTTCTGGGGGGGCCACTCCTAGTTGGGTGGTTCAGGACCCTAGAAGAGAGGGCAGGGGGAGGGAAGCCTCACCCCTGGCCCTGGTCCAACCTGAAGGTACAGACCCCAGGTTGGAGGATCAGTTGCAGGTTAACATCCCTGCACTGATGGAAGAATTGTGCAGGACTGCTTCTACAAGCACCCTGACAGTTTTTGACTCTGGGGGTGCCGCTTCTGCAGGGAGGGTACAGAGCCCCAGAGGGGAGGACCAGGGTCAGGTTGTCATCCCTGACCTGGTGGAAGAGAGAGTGGTCAAAGGGTGCCAGGCACCTGGGGCTACCACCCCCCACTCTCCACAGTCACAGTGGTTAGAGAGGCCTGAGGTCGGGATCTCATCCCTGACAGTTGTCTGGGGCCACTGTGGCTTGCTGTCCTGGTGGACAGAGTTGCCCCTGGGGGGGGGAGGACGAGAGTCACACCCCGGGGCTGGAGTGGGCAACACCACTGTGTTGGCCCTGGTGGTACTATCTGCCCATTGCAATACATCTGTGAGCAAAGTAAAGTTAGGTGTTGCACAGATGGTGTCTGTAGATGTGGAGAAGGGTTCCCCATGGGTTAGCTTAGTGGGCCCTGAGAGTATGGACAGAGGGATCCAACTGGAGTCAGGAAGGCGTAGAACTGGAACATGCCCCTGCTGTTGTGGGCCTGGGTCCCTGTTCTATCGCCCCAATCAGGGAAGTACATCAAGGTATTGATTGTTCTCCCCTGGCTTTAGGCTGGTAGGGGGTCGTGTTGGACTTTTGCTTATGCAGGGTCATCCCCAGACTTTTTTGCCTCCTGCCTCCTATTTTTTTCTGACATGTTGCTGTTGGCTTTTCAACTCTGAGCACTTTACCACTGCTAACCAGTGCTAAAGTGCATATGCTCTCCTGTTTAAATTGTATGTAAGTGGTTTATCCATGATGGGCATATTTGAATTACTAGTAAGTCCCTAGTAATGTGCACTAGAGGTGCCAGGGCCTGTAAATCAAATGCTACTAGTGGGCCTGCAGCACTGGTTGTGCCACCCACATAAGTAGCTCTGTAATCATGTCTCAGACCTGCCCCTGCAGTGTCTGTATGTGTATTTTTACACTGTAAATTCGACTTGGCAAGTGTACCCACTTGCCAGGCCTAAACCTTCCCTTTCCTTACATGTAAGGCACCCCTAAGGTAGGCCCTAGGTAGCCCCAAGGGCAGGGTGCAGTGTATGGATAAGGTAGGACATATAGTAATGTGGTTTATATGTCCTGACAGTGAAATACTGCCAATTTCGTTTTCACTGTTGCAAGGTCTGTCTCTCTCTCATAGGATAATATGGGGGCTACCTTTAAATATGATTAAAGTGTAGATTCCCCTAGAGAGTAGATGGACATGTGGAGTTTGGGATCCCTGAACTCACAATTTAAAAATACATCTTTTAGTAAAGTTGATTTTAAGATTGTGCGTTTGGAAATGCCACTTTTAGAAAGTGAGCATTTTCTTGCTTAAACCATTCTGTGACTCTGCCTGGTTTGTGGATTCCCTGTCTGGGTCAGTTTGACAGTTGGGTTGTTTTTCACCTCACACCAGACAGTGACACAAAGGGAGCTGGGGTGTGATCTGCATTTCCTGATTAGCCATCTCTGCTAGGAGGGAGGGGTGGAGTGGTCACTCTCATCTGAAAGGACTGTGCCTGCCTCTGACAATGCTGTCTCCAGCCCCCTGGTGTGTGTCTGAGGCCTTGCCTGGGCAAGGCAGGATTTCACAAGAAGGTGTGAGTCCCCTTTGAAGGAAGGTGACTTCAAAGACTAAAATGGGTATAAGAAGGGCACCCAAACTTACAAACTTTAGAAACACTTCTGGAATCAAGAGGAACCTCTGCCTGGAGAAGAGCTGATCGCTGAGGAACAAGTGCTGCCCTGCCTGTGACTGTGCTTTGTGGAGCTTTCCTGCAGTGCTGCTTCTGCCTGAGTAAGAGGGCAAAGACTGGACTTTGTGTGCCTTCCATCTTGAAGAAGAAATCTCCAAGGGCTTGATGTAGAGCTTGCCTCCTGTTGTTGAAGTCTCAGGGATAGCAAAGACTTCTTCCTGCCAGCACCTGGAGTCTCTGGAGAGACCCCTACTCTGCTCTGTGGTGCCCTTCCAGTTCCTGGGACCCTGAAAGGAGAGGCTGGCAGCCTAAGGACAAAAATACACGCACCGAGCACCGTGCGGAGAAAAGATCGACGCGAATCCGATCGCGGCTGAGAAAACGACGCGACGCCGGCTCCGCAGCTGAGAAACGACGCCGCAGGAAACGCGACCGGAGAATCGACGCCCGGAGCAGGAGAAACGACGCGCAGCATCGCTGACGAAGGCTGAGAGATCGCAACCAGCGCCGCGGGACTTTCGGACCGTCGCGTGGCTGGCTTTTTCGACGCGCCTCGCCGTGCCGAGCTGTTTTCGACGCATATACCCGTGCAGGGTTATTTTCGACGCACACCGCCCGTGCGGGGTTATTTTTGCCGCAAACCAGGTACATTTTCACGCTAGCAGCGCTAGTGTGGTGTTACAACTACCTAAAGACTCTTTTTATTTTAAACCCTTAAAAAAATCATAACTTGACTTGTGTATGTTGGATTTTTGTCGTTTTGGTCTTGTTTTGTCTAGATAAATATTTCCTATTTTTCTAAACTGGTGTTGTGTCATTTTGTAGTGTTTTCATTAAGTTACTGTGTGTGTTGGTACAAATACTTTACGCCCAGCACTCTGAGGTTAAGCCTACTGCTCTGCCAAGCTACCAAGGGGGTAAGCAGGGGTTAGCTGAGGGTGATTCTCTTTTATCCTAACTAGAGTGAGGGTCCTTGCTTGAACAGGGGGTAACCTGACTGTCAACCAAAGACCCCATTTCTAACAATTTTGTTTCCTTTTTTCTGGTTTTACATATACCAAAGAGATTACAAGAAGACGTAAGATACCTTTTGGGTGTGTCTTTGGTATTACCTCCTCATCCGTCTTCCTCTCACAGTCCTTACTGAATAACTGAGCTTCCATCCCCACAAAAATATACCCATGATGGCGACTGCCATCACAGAAGGCCATAAGAAAGGCTCGCACTGACATCACATTTTGTTTTTTCTTCTGTTGGTACGGATGTTAACAGCCATGCCAAGTGCCACGCATCACAAGTGACACTAATACATTTCAATGCTGGTTCCTGCATCATCACATTGAAATGCATTGTCAGACACTCACAGCTCCTCTCTGCCCCTCGAAATTGCTCAGTGCTTTCTTTAGCGCGACGGTGTGATACTCAGGCCCTGATTTATACTTTTTGGTGCAAAAGTGCACTAACGCAGTTTTGCACCAAAATGTTTAGCACCAGCTTGCACCGTTTCTCTGCACCAGCCGGGCACCATATTTATGGAATGGTGCAAGCTGGTGAAAAGGGTAGGCTAGCATTAAAAAGAAATGACGTGAGTCTGGTGGGGCTGGCGGTATGGAAAAAGGGTTTTTTGCACCAAAAAATGACGTTAGGCAGGTTAGCGTAAAAAATAATGACTCTAACCTGCCTAGAGTCATTTTCTGACACAAAACCATCCATACCACAAGACTCCAGTCTTTAAAAAGACAGGAATCATTGCACCCAGTGCCATGTAGGGGGTTCCATTTCAGAGCCCCCAAATTGCACTTAATAAAAAAATACTTACCTGTACTTACCTATACTTACCTGGGCTGGGGTCCCCCGTCCTCCGCTGTCTCTCTGTTGTGGGTGGAGGTGTCCCAGGAGCCTGGGGAGGGCACCTGTGAGTTTATTCCATGGTGTTTCACCATGGAAATAGGCCCACAGGTCCCCTAACGCCTTCCCTGACCCAGGTGTTAAAAATGGTGCAAAGCAAGCTTTGCACCTTTATTTGACCCCTCCTCCCCCGTGCCTGATTTTAGCATGGGGGATAAATATGGCGCTAAGGCCATAGAGTCATATTTTGCATGGGAATGCCTACCTTGCATCTCATTAAGGCAAGGTAGGTTTCCAAGTCCAAAAAATGACTTTAACTAGACTGGTCTAGCAACAAATGATAAATATGGAGTTAGTTTTGCACTGAATTTGCATTAAAAAAAGGATGCAAATTCGGCGCAAAACAAGTATAAATATGCCCCTCAGTGTCAGCTGCCAGTCTGCAGCTGCTGGTTATACTGCCAGAGCCTCCAAGGTCCAGAAAAGGAGAGGCTGTCATAGATATACTGACACCTTGTCATGGCTCTTTTGGTGGTGGCTGGGGTTTTGGCACAACTTCTCCCTCCTCACTTTACTGCTACCCGTTGCTTGCTATAGGAAGTCATAAACATTTCAGACTCCTTTGGTCTTTGTGCACATGAGGAACTTGTCCTCTGCCCCTTGGCTGTCTGTTCCAATCCTTTGTCAAACTCGTACTCCAGCAGTCACAAAAGTATAATACTTGGAGAGACTTCTCATGTACACCCTGTAAGTAGTCTAGATTGTTATTATTGATTGAGAAAAATTATGTTCCATTAAATAATACACAATACTGTTTTTGTACAGCACATATTATGAACTCACATATTTGAAGGAGTTTGAATATGTGATCATGAAGAAAAAGGAGGAACAGTGAAATAAAATATTTGCTTAGGGTCACACAGTTTGGTGAAGGTGGGAAGCTGTGATTTCACATTGTACAATTTAGCCACTAAACAGAGCCTCATATTGATCAATAGGGGGTATTTTACACTGTATTTTTTAGCTGACGTCATAGTTAGGTTTGCTTGTGTTAACCTGACACGTCACATATTTTGCAATGGAATGTCACTCATACACACACTGAAGCCATGGAAATGTAACAAATGAGCAGTCTGGAAACTTGGCAAGCATGCGTTAAATGCCTCTGTTAGCCACAGTGAGAGTATTTTTTTTTTCTGATTTATTCTTATTGGATTTAATATCTCTTCTTCCCTTAAAACGACCTGCTTAGTGACCTTTATTTACAGGTAGCGGCCTTACTGTAAACTCTGTTTCTATTAGACTTACTGGGCCATATATTGTTTTACGGGTCAGCGCCAAGGACATTTTGAGCTTGCTGTGCTCAGGAGCACATTGGTTTATAGAGGTATACTACTGGGACATTTATCTATCTATACCCGATGCTGCAATGGCGGCGCCCTTGTGTGTTCTTGCACCTGGTGAGAGTTGGCACCCACAGTAACAGGGGACCAAACAGGAAGGACCGCTCTCTATCAAACATGCTTCACAATAGTTAATGAGGGTTGCTCTTCTGCTGGCTCACATGCCCAAGGCTAGTGCAGGTTCTTCTTCCTTGATCTGAAAGCTGTGGACACAGCATTGAAAGGAAGGGAAACACCAGTTGCTCCTAATGTTCCAAGGTTGGTGGTAGACAAAGTCTCTGGAGACCCTGAAGATGAAGAGGTCAGGGGGCAACTTGTTGCCGATACTGAACTGGCTGAGAATTTCCAGCACCTAGCATAGAATTTAGGTTTTGATCCTCCTATTCCTACACCAGAAGAAGACTTTTTTCCACAGGGCCATCATCAGGAGTTCTTACCTTTTCCCAGAGCAGTTTGCAAACTGCTTGCCCAAGAGTGGGAAGACCAGGGGCGGCTGTTTCGCAATTGTGAAGGAGCATTGGCCCTCTCGCTAAGCCAGTAGATGAAAGATAAAACGATATTTAATTAGCGTTTTATCTTTAATCTGCTGGCTCAGCCAGCAGTGAGTTCAGGGTGGGCCTCAGCTGTGGGAGGTGGGAGGGGCGTTAGGAGGAGAGTATACTATGTGTGCATGTGTGTATGGCCGACCATCTAAGGTGGCAACACACATGTGCACTTAGGTTTCTCCAACCTGGCTGTATACGCAGCCAGGCTGGAGAAACAGCACAGATCCCAGCTTGTGTTTGAGCGGCAATCTGAGCCGCGCAGGCCAATCCTGATACTGCTTACATGCTATGCTTAGCATGTAAGCAGCACCAGAATTGCTGGGGAGCCTGTGCTGGTAAGAAGACCAGAGGAGCAACACAGCAGGAAGTGTCGACGAAAAAAAGGTACTTTTTTAATCATTATATATTTTTTTATTTGTCCCTCTCCCCCCGTCCCTCCCCTTGAGATTTGCAGCGGCCTCCACTGGGAAAGACTGAGAGCAACAATCTTTCCCATATTTTCTTGCCAGATGATATCTTCTGGAAAAGAGTTCCCAGCCACAGTCAAGGTGGATAATCTAATGGCTAGACTAGCAAATCAATGAACAGTTATTTAAGAAGATGCCTTGCCTACTGATGTGGTTGATAGAAAGATTGATACGGCCATCAAGAGAACTTAATCAGCATGAAATGTATCTGTTAGGGCTAATGGATATACCACAAACACCGCCACAGTCCCTTTTTCGAGACTTCCAGACTCTTGCTGATCAAATAAATGAAGGAACGGGTTGTTCTTCAAATGTGGCCCTCATGAAGCAGCAAATCCACTTTCTTTCAGAATTCTTCTGATAACCTTTGTGCAACAACAGCGGCTTGTGGAGCAGCCATTGCGACCTAAAGGTTTATCTGTCTGCACCCTTGGAGATCTGACACTTTTCAGAAGGCTGCCCTATTGAGACGTCCCTTCATAGACTCTAAAATGTTGGGTCAAGTGCTGGAAGATCTAGTTAAAAAATCGGTTGAAAACAAGAAGCTTCTGGTTCCCTTGAGATCCTTTTCCAGAAGGAAGGGGTTTGTCTACAGAAGAGCATTTGGTCCTGGGATGCCAAGAGGAGGTATTCAGACCTTTAGAGCCAGAAGTCACAGCTGGTGCATCCCTATTGTTGGCAAATCCCAGTACCAATGACCAGCAACCCAAAACATGACTGTTCCCAGGTGGGGGCAGGCTATGAGATTTCAAAGGTATACGGAGAACAAAGCTGCAGGACGCTTGGGAAATGGAAATAATATCAGTATGTTACCTGTTTTTCCAGTCATTGTCCTCACCACTTTCATCAAGCACACTGCCACGTTGTCCAGTGAATCAGCAAACTCTGCTGAGGGGAATACAGTCTTTTCTTGAAAGGACAGCCAGCATAGAAGTTCCTCACAAAGTATAATTCCAAGGTTTTTATTCTTTCCTTTCTTGGTTCTGAGAGCACCAGGTGATTTTTTCCCAGTTCAAGCCCTCAAGGGAGTCAACAAATACATTGCACCAGACTTCTAAAATGGTGTCCTTTCACACCATTATGTTGCTTATCAGCCAGGTAGATTTTCTTTGTTCCATCGAGCTAGTGGATGAGTATTTGCACGTTCAAAGTTCTTAAATGTTTCCTTGATTAACTTTCTCTAGAGTCTATCAGTTCTGAGTACTACCTTTTGGACTTTCTTCGCCCCATAGAGTCTTTACAAAAATCCTGGCTCCAGTGATGGATATTCTTTATTCTGTTGATATTCAGCTTTAGCCTTATTTGGATAATTTGTTAATTGACAGAGATGGATGTCAAGAAGGTTGCTGAGGTTCTCCAGAATTACAGATTTTTACTCAACCTAAAAAAGTATCACCTTTCACCAATTCAGAATGTACAATTCATGGGGGCGTTCTTGCAGAACGATCCAGGTTTAGTGGTCCTAAATCAAGACAGGAAGCGGTAGCTGGTGTTCAATCTTTCTTTTTTTCTTTTTAGAACACAAGCTTCAGCAAGAACCTGCTTCAGGAGTCAGCGGGAGATGGCCTTAACCTTGAGTATAGATCCTGTATCCTCTTGTTCATCATTTGCTCCGGTTTTGGGACCCAACATCAGAGGAGTACAAGACTTTGATTCCTCTAACTCCAGATATCAGGAAAGATCTTCAATGATGGCTGATGCCTGCCAATCTGGACAAGGATTATTCTCTAAAATCTCCTCCTGTCCTAATTCTCTTAAACAATGCCAGTAAGAGGGGTTGTAGCAGAGTGTTGGAAGAACACAAGGCGCAAGGGAAGTGGTCATTCCAGAAGCGACTCTTTCCTTCAATTGGGATGAATTAGCATCCTTTCAAAAAGGCTTTATTTTCCTTTTCTCCATTAATCCACTCTCTGGTAGTGTGTGCCCAGATGGACAACCAAGTTGTTAGGTCATACATAAATCACCGGGAGGGCATGGGCTCTCGGAAAGTAGCATTCCTTTCTCACGAGTTTTGCCTTTGGGTGGAGCAGAATCTAGAGGCTCTTACAGCAGTTCATCTCACGAGGAAGCAGAATGGGCCTCCTGACCTCCATAGTCACCAATTCCTGTCCTCAGTTTCCCTGGGCCTATCTACCCAGCTGTTTCAATAGACATCTACGACGTTTGTATTACCGTGACTCAATCTATTCACCACAAAACAGAATTCCCTTCTTCTGAATTTCTGTATTCTAACGCCATCTCTGAAAGCCTGGGTGAAGGATGCTTTCTCCATCCCTTGGTCGACAGGACTTCTATATTGATTTCTTTCATTCTAGACAATCCCGAGGGCAGTGAGGATAATTCTCGAGGACTGAGCAGAGATTCTTTTGGCTGTCCTATCTTGGCCATATAGACCTTGGCATCCGACCCACTTCAAGTTGTCTGTACAACCACATTGACAGTTTTCTCTCTCTCCACCTCCTAGGAGTCGGCACCCTCTCTCTTCATTTGTGGTGAGACATCTAAATCTAGGTGTTTGGCATGTTAAAGGTTAAGACTCATTTCTGAAGGTTGTTCTTTTGAGGTGGGAGAAAGTATACACAAATCCAGATGGCCCTCAACACTCAAATGGTATAAGATACATTGGAGAAATGTTCTATCTTAGTGTGGGTTTAAAGGCTTGCCCATGCTCTTGTGAGCCAAGCAGGAGCTTGGATTATTTGTGGAGCTTGGTGTGTTCATAGTCCGGAGTAACTGGGCAGCAATACAGGATTTCCGTGTCCCCTCATATATTACCAATGTTGAATTTGGCTTCCTGTCTCCCTCCAGTTGTCCATTCTCCAGTTCCATCCTGGGAGCTCTCTCTCTCATACCTGAATCCTCTCAGGGTCTGCCTTTTGGACCACTTCTTGCAGAAGACTTGAAATTTCTAGCTGCTAAAGTTTTTATTTAGGTAGTCATCTGTTTGGGCAGGAGGAGTAGTGAAATTAGAGCGTTGTTGTCCTCCCCACCATTCCTGAAATGTTTATGTTATAAGGTGGTTTTGGCACCGTGTCCTTCATTTTTACAGAAGGTGCCAACATTTTTGCATTGTTCTGAGGATATTGCCCTATCCATTCTTTTCCAGAATCCTTCCTCAGAAGATAATTCTGCTCTCCATTTAGTAGATATACACAGGGCACACTCAATATATTTGTCTAGAACCTCCTTACTCGAAAGGTAGTCTTGCTTTTTGTAACTCATGCCCTTTCAGGAAGCGGACTACATCCTTCAAATGTTAGAGTAGATAGGGCTTTGCAGGGGTGTGGAATTTAATAAAATATATACTTGTCCATGGGACAAGTTGCTTCCTAAATCTACTTTCCCTGTAAAAAACATCTACTTGTCCCTTTGGTGACATGTAGTGCGGCAATAAAGTATGGCAGCAATCTCATTATGTAAGAGCTCTGATAATAGCCTCTCAGATTATTCTAGGGCTAGTAATTTTAAGCCCTGCAGAATGCAGCACACATAGAAAAAGCAAAAATGAGGAGAAATAAAAATATTTCTCCTTGTTTCACCACTCTAACACCACAACACCACCCCTGGGGGGGTGTTAGTTTTCATCTCTGCCTCAGGTTTACAATTTCTCGTGAATCTGGGGCAGCATCAAAATGCAATAGGTGTTGCGGTGAAACGCCCACAGCAACATTCAGTGCACGCCCCTTTCAGGCAAAGTGATGCGCATAAAGTGGCTGTATTTACAAGGCGGCGTTAAGCCACATAAAGGGGGTCATTCTGACCCTGGCGGCCGGTGGCCGCCAGGGCCACCGACCACGGGAGCACCGCCAACAGGCTGGCGGTGCTCCCACGAGCATTCTGACCGCGGCGGTTCAGCCGCGGTCAGAAGCGAAAAGTCGGCGGTGTCCCGCCGACTTTCCGCTGCTCGGGGGAATCCTCCATGGCGGCGGAGCGCGCTCCGCCGCCATGGGGATTCTGACACCCCCTACCGCCATCCTGTTCATGGCGGGAAACCCGCCATGAACAGGATGGCGGTAGGGGGTGCCGCGGGGCCCCTGGGGGCCCCTGCAGTGCCCATGCCAATGGCATGGGCACTGCAGGGGCCCCCGTAAGAGGGCCCCGCAAAGTATTTCAGTGTCTGCTTTGCAGACACTGAAATACGCGACGGGTGGAACTGCACCCGTCGCACCCCTGCAACTACGCCGGCTCAATTCTGAGCCGGCGTCCTCGTTGCAGGGGCATTTCTGCTGGGCCGGCGGGCGCTCTTTCGGAGAGCGCCCGCCGTCCCAGCGGAAATGTTTAAATGGCCGCTGTGGTCTTTTGACCGCTGTGCGGTCATTTCACGGTTGTACCTTGGCGGACGGCCTCCGCCGTCCGCCAAGCTTAAAATCACCCCCAAAGTGGCTTAACACTGCATTTTAAATATGGAGCAGAGCATTGCACCACAGAAAAGCCAAAAAAAGTGACATTCCAGTGGTGCAATGCCCTTGTAAATAAGGCCCCTAGTATTTTGCTTTGCCATTTGTAATGTTCTTTACATTTCTAATTTTGTGAATGTGTACCTGATGGTTATCTTGCTGGAACTCTTACACTCAGTACATTAGGCCTGAGTTGGTTATGATGACAAACCAACAATAAAGGGTTTGAGGGGGATTATTTCACTGGTAAAAGTTATATCTTTTGACAAAGGCAGTATTCTTGGCTTCTTTATTGTAAAAAGCAATTGTAAAAGCCAATAGTCTTTCAAAGGAGGATTGTTAGCAACCTGTGTTACAGGCTGCACAGAGGTATTTTGTTACATGCAATCTCACAGATTACTATAGTAGTCAATGTTTTTGTTGTTTGTCATCTCCTGGGACAAACGCTGAGAGTAGATGCTTTTCAATGTGATAATCCTTGTTAGGCCCTTTTGAAAGGGGTAGTATATTGTTTTGCCAGCTGTAATTTTATACATATTTGTCAGTTTACAATAGCATGAATGTTGATTGCTAGAAAATGCACACTTCAATAGGCATGGGTTAGTTATGGTGCCAACCAAATGGTAAAGACTATAGGCCTTATTGATTCATTCATTAAAGTGATGTCAGATGTCATAGGTTGGATCTGTTTATTATGAAAAGGTATGAGAAAGTCAGTAGGCCTGGCCTACGTTTTGTGAAAAGTATGTGTTAAATGTAATAGGCTTCAATTTGTGGATTGTTGTTACACTATGGTCAGAGCCTGTAGACGGTTACTGTGTTAAGTGGAATCTCACAGATTATCATAGTAGGCAAGGGTTTGGCATTGGTGATTTATAAAGGAAAACATAGGGACATAAGATTTGCAGTGTGATTATTCTTGCTAGGGATTTTAAATGGTTTTGACAACTGTAATTTTGTATGAATGTGTAATTGTATTACTGCGTACAAGACAGTTGCCTTGGGGAAAAGCTTATGCTCAAGTACAGTAGATCTGAGTTGGTGACTTGATGGCAAGCCAATAAAACGTTATGCCAGATGCCAATCTTCTGATACAGTATGTTTTTATAAAGGTTCCAACAAAGGCGGCCTTATATATTTATAATGACGCTTATATGTTAAAGCAGTTAAACGTTCAAAGGAGGATTTCTATTGTATTGCGTTGCATGAAAACTCACAGATTATCTTTGTAGTCAAGGAATTTGATGTTGATTACCCCTTCTGACAAACCCTGTGGGAAGAAGATTTGCACTATAATAAGTCTTGACAGACCCTCTTCAGAGGGTCTCACTTGTGCCAGGATCTTGCAACAAAAACACTGGAAATAAAAAGAGGAAAAGGGAAGAAATCAGATCCAAAAACTGCTATCACTCACAGGGCAATGCAGCCAATAGAATTGAGCCAATGGCTGAAGCACTCGACTTGCATCCATGATAACATTCAGCATAATGCAATGAGCCAGTCACTTTAGACATTGTTTATAATGCTGCATGACTGAAGCCATTTTTCCGACCATGTGCACATCCACCTGAAAATGAGTGTGCTTCAATCCTTCTGTGTTCCATTTTTTTTACTCATTTCTTTTCTGCTCATCTTTTTATTTTCCTTACTTTTTAGCATAATGCAGATCCCAGACAGTGCTACTAGTCTGCTTGCTTGCAGTTCAATTCATCTGCCGTACTTTGCGTCGCACAAGGCAATAGCCTTTAGACCAGGCCACCATCTTGAATGGTATAATTCACTGTGGCACTGTTTTACAATTCCAAATTGGCTAACATATTGGTTCTAAACAATGCGGCCATACTGGAACTTCAGAACAATGAAACAGCATGAACAACACATTTACAAATGGCTACCCGCTGCTATGTTACATTTTATATGTTACTGCCAACATGTGTGCCTGCTGAGGCAGCAGCATATTCTATTTTACAACTTTTTTTGTTTAATATATCGTTCATATTTTGTTGAGTTTGTGTTTGAGTTTATTGTGGTTGTGTAAGTGGCTGGATGAATGGATGCATGAGGGCTAGGATAAGTGATAGAGTGCATGTCTGATGACTCACTGAATGCCTAAAATCATCATTGACTGAGGAGATACTTACTTTTAAAAGCCATCCCTATTGGCTATTGGCTGGGAAGTATTTTTAAAAAAACTTCCCAGTTTAAAATAGAATTGAACATCATTGCTATTCAACACATATATTAATGTTTCCCGAGCCCTATGAATATGGAGAGTTCTGAAAATGGACAACAGGTCTCTTCAGGTTTAATTAAATATTCATAGAAGAATAATACATCCATCAAGGATTGCATTACCTGGCAATTTGGAATAGTTAAATCTGTCTTTCTTCATTTTTTCAACATATATTTTTTCCCCACAATGATAGCTGGTCAAAATCCATCATCTTGCATCTCCAGACTGCATATTTAGTATTTAAAGTTACTTAGGAGGAACCTAGCTCTATTTCACAACTCTATCCCCTTTATCAGTATTCTTAACCTGTTCCTCCATATCAGGTGACTCGGTGTCAATATCTTGAAAGATTCAGCCTCTGTAGTATTATACTTAAGTTAATGGACACTATTTTTCTTATTATCTAGGTACTCCATCATAATATAACTTATAGTACCCACTTTTGCTACATTAATCCTGTACGAAATTGGTTTATTGGTTGAGAATGTTGAAACCAAGAGGGAGAGTGTAAGAAATGGTAGTATTAGTTGAATAGGTTGAGAACAAACCCTAAGTAAAAAACACACTTCCAAGTCAGGGTAAGGCAGAAACGTCACTAAATCAACCTGTGTATAGCCATCTGGTAGCTTGGCACAAAGCAGTGAGTCCCATAGAGGCACTGTGTAAAGTATTTGTGCAACACACAAATAGTTTTAAAAAAACACAACACAAGAAAAAAATCCCACTCCAATTTAAAAAATAGAGTGCAATTTAATAAATAAAATGGTACCAAAATTAATTAAATTCAGTTAGTAGAACCGAAGTTATGAATTGCTAAAACTTTTTGTGAAATCTAGTGCCTAGTAGAGCAAGGGCCTGATTTAGATATTGGCGGATGGGTTACTTCGTCACAATGGTGACGGATATCCCATCCTCCAAAATCTAAATCCCATAGGAAATAATGTGATTTAGAATTCAGCGGGCGGGATATCCACCACCATTGTGATCTAGTAACCCAACCACCAATATCTAAACCAGGCCCCAAAGTGACAATCACAGGTATTTGGTCACATGAGATGGGACAAAGTCAAAATGTAAGACCAACAGCAATGGACCATGGGTCAGATACACAAGATGTATTGGGTCTGCTCCTGGCTTACATTCTGGCTTAGAAGAAATTCAGTAGAAAAGTCTAGGGGAAGGTAGAGTTCAGCAGGGCAATGCAGCAGGCCATGTCCAAAGAGCAGATGTTGATGATGGAGAGCTGCAAGCCAAGGTCATGAAGAAGGAATTGATGAAGTCAGGAAAAGCTCTGAGTGGTAAAAGTAGGATTTCCAGCTTGAGGAGTTTGTCATGGTTAATGGGAAGCTTCTCGCCATTGAGCCCACTGAAGATTTTTACCTTCAGACTTTTAAAATGTTTCGGAAGTTTAAAATCCTCCGGTGGGACAAAGGTGCAAGCTGTAGCCAAAAGAGGGCTCCATGAGGCTGGATAGCATCCTTGAGACATCCCAAGAAACAGGATTGCTGCTGCATGAAAGAATGTAGCGGGAGTTCCTGCGAAGTCAGGCTGACTGCTGATGCACCTTGAGAGAATTGGCTGGCAGGTAGATCTGAGTCTCCTGCAGGTTCTCCTATTAGTTGTTGGTCAAAATTCCCACCTTTTAGGGTTAGGCAGGGGCAGCACCGCTAACACCACTTCTAAGGGTCCTGGACTTGGTGGTCACCACTTGAGGGGTAGCCTCGATTTTCAATGTGCTTGAGATTGCTTTTGTCCACGATTCTCCACCATAGCTCCAGCTTACTGGCAACGGAGATTTGCTCTACCTGTGCTCCAAACAGCTGTGGCTCTACCCTGACTATTTCCTCCACCATGACCCACAATTTCTCATCTGTGAAATGGGGGCTGCCTTTGTGGGGACATGGGTGTTGTGTGGTGTGTGCTGTGGGTGTTGAATAATGTGTTGGGGTGTGGGGTGGGTGACGGATGGATGGGTATTAGTGGTGTGTGTAGTTGTTGCTGTGATTTGCGTGGCTATCTCGGGCAATTTTTCATGTTCGTAAAGGGTAGTGGGTAATGTGGGTGTGTGTTTTATAGTGCTGTGGGTGTGTCTGGTGTGTGTATCAGAGTCAGGTGTGTGACAATGTTGTGTTGTATTTGGGTGGCCATTCTGACCGCGCCGGTGCATAGCGCCAATGGTTTACCGCCGTTGAATGTCCGCCGTGGTGATTTGTGGGTCATAATGTGGTGGGCGTTGCTTTGTTGGCATAACGGTAAGGGTGTTCATACCGACACTTTACCACTAACTTTTGGTCTGGCGGATATGTGTTTGTGGCAGTATTCTGTCGGTTTAGTGAGTGTGTGTGTGTGTCGAACGGATGTTCGCCTCCGCGATGGTATGTTGGCGGGCGTCACCGCGGCGGTAAGCGGCATTTATCGCCAATGTCATAATGAGGGCCTAAGACTTTTCTCTATATGCACAGTATACCAGATACAAGGGTAAGGAGTATAATCCTATAATTTTGAAAAGATGTTGACCCTACCTGGAGAACTGCAGGTTTTAGACAAAAAGTCAATGATAACCTTGACTACTTTCAGTTTGATTTTAAAATGAAATATTCAGTGGCACATCATTTACTAGACTGTCTGTGTTTTATGGGTGAGAGAAAAAAGGCCCTCCTTCCTGTGTTAAGGAAGTATGGGATCAGATGTCACAATTATTCAAAATTCACTTCATGTTCTATGAAGCACCTTGATATCGTAAGTAGGTTTATACAGCCAAGTTCATTTTTCTAAGATATTTTCTTTTTTTCTAACTAATGGGCTTAATCCAGATGCTTTGCATTGATTTTAAGTTGTGTCAGTTATTCTGTGTAGTTCCTGGAGGTTTGGAGAAATACACTCTATTAATGGAATAAAACATTTTTTTACATTTTGTATAATGTTGATATCTTCAAACTTTTGCATTATGTGGATGTTGTTTGGCTTTTATTATTGTATTTCTATAATAATTAATTCTTGAAAATAAAGAAAGTACTTGATTGGCAGTGAATTTTGGAGAATTTGTAGGATGATGTTGTTCTTTAAATCTGCATAGCCTTATAGTGGGTCTTGAAAAGGGCAAACTGATTTTTAAATAGTGGGACTTGGTAACTGGAGTGCTCATGTTTTCCAGTTCTTGATCCCGGTACTTCTCTGAAGCTTCAGACAGACAATGACATTGTTCCCAAATTGCAGGCACTGTACAAATAGCAATACAGGTTTTAAATGCATATACTTCAAGCATTATTGCACATATCTGCACCAACCTACACATTTCATATTGGACTTATTGTCAGGCAAAGCTTGGTGGGAATCTGTCAGTACTTATTGCTGGTAATTTGAACAAATCATCATATATAAAATACAATATGAAATTTAATGCTGTTTCCTATGGGCTTAGTGCACAATACATGAGAAGACATTGCAAATAGCTCATTGATTCTTTGTAACAGGTACTAATAGGTTGCATCACAAAATCTCCATTCACATGGGGTTGCAGAATGACCTGCCTCGTGAAGATTAATTAAGCATATCGTTGTTATTGACCTGTGAGATTGTCTAAAAATAATGGGATGATGGTCTGCAAGGAACAGCAGAGCACCATCCCTCTGTTTGTAAACCCATACAGGGCACTTTTTTCTAAAGCCGCCCAAGCTCCTTAAAGGAACCAGTGTTTCTAAAAATCAGAATGCTACATAAAAAAATCATCTTTTGAAACACATTGGGGAACAGAAGCCAGAAGCAGCGGTCCCTGGGAACACTGCTTACTCCCCGCTAGGTTGTCTGACATAATACCCAAAGGGGAAGCTATCCAACAGGGCCAGCTTCCAATTTAGAAATTGGCCACCGCCTTCTTTGAGGAGTCAATTACATTTCAGTGGTTTGCTGTTGCAGACCACTATTATATTCCATTTTCAATTGCAATTAGGAGGGGGCACCCCTTCCACACACCTTCCTAATTGCATTTCTAAATGGATTGTTAAATCCATTTTGCAAGTCAAAGATTAATTTCCAACTCAACTGTGAGTACATACATGTTTTCTGACAAAAAGCTACTTAATAACAGAGGAACAGTTGCTTCTCTATAGATAATACATGTGTTACAAGGTAAATCCACGGATCCAAGACTTGTTTGGTAAGTCTTTATTATACAGCATCCACAACAGTGCCTGCTGCTTACTCGCTTCTTCCTTCCACTCCCAACCGTCCCTCCAAGAATCCTCAGGACATCTCTCTTCTATTCTCTGACATCATTGGATCAATGATGTCAGAGACCAGCCAAGTCCACAACACAATGCTTGCGTGGAATTGTTTAGTGTGGCATAGCATATTGTGTGAGTGAAGAAAATAACAAAGTTCAATAACAAGCCGTTTGCTTTAGTGATTATTTTAGTATCTTTGGCTTTAAGCTTTCAGGATTACAATACGCTCATGAGGTTTCAACAAATTACTTTAGATCTTGTGAGCTAAATGTGGAGAAGCCCTTCATACCTCTGATTGTTTGATGTAGACATTGGAGCACTGATCTCTGTTGTAACTATTCCTGTTTGCTTATAATTTCTGTGTGTTATTAGATAGAGAGAGTGACTTCTAAACTTAAGTAATAAACACAGTCCTTGTTGGGGAAACCACTAAATTCACTAAATGAACCTGGGCTCAACCCCATGGTAGCTATGGCATGGAACAGGCAGGCTTAACTTAGAAGCAATGTGGGATGTATTTATGCTGTACCAAAACAGAAAAAAAGTCAAAACTCAACAATCCCAATTTAGAAAGCTAGAGTGCATTAATACTGTGGCAAGGTTCATTTTGACCTCTTCTATTTTATCATATGCTTCATTGCAGCTTCTTTCATTTTTTTAGCAAAAAGTGTAAAGTTTTAAACAACCACAGACATGTTACTATCATGTCTACCTCCTATCTAGGCTGATATTTTCTTTCATTGTTTTTGCTATTTGTGCTTCTATAGCATCATATACACTTACAGTGGACATGTTTTTATTTTTAAGTTATAGGAGCATATTATCTTTATATACATTCAGATAACACATTTATCGCAGTATTTGTTTAGTTTTGTTGATGCTTCAGTGTCTGCAACTACTGTTTCATGTTTTAAATATGAGATAAAATTGGTCATCAGATAACAGTAGACACCCTGATATTTGCCCATAAATTGGAGGGGCTTCCCGCTAGAACTATCACATCATGCTGGTTTGCAGCAACAACCAGCCTATTTCCGAATAGCAAATTGGTTTTGCAACTCAGAAATAGCGATTAAGGTTTTTTTTCATACATCTGGCCCTTGGAATCTTATGTTTATTGAATCTGTTCAATAACAATGGCATTGTGATAGGAGTAAAATTACAGGACATCATTTACATATCATCTCAAAGACAGAGGTATCCCAGACCAAGGGGGTGCAGTAACTTTTTCTATGCATGGACATGCTTCATAAGACTTTAAATTATTTTACTTATGATTGGAGTTTGACCCTACTTATGCTAATAGTGGTCATTTTCACACATACAAAGCTTCAGAGGTGGCTGCAGAATAACAAGCATATCATGACTTGAAAGTCCATTTGAACTACCAACAGCACCAAAACTGATGGTCACTTACCACACACATACATCAGAATGTCAGACAGTGTCCCCCAAGTAATAATGGGTCCATCTTGCCCATATTAGCTTGGTATACACCTTCTCCTAATCAAGGAAAACACCATTTACTTAATCAGACAGTAGTCTTATATAGGAGAGTCCTACAAAATGTACTGCAGGACATGTACTTCAGCCCCATGTTGCCTTACAGAGAATCAGTCTACAGGCTATAAACGCTTTCACTGGCAAAGTGCCTGTTAAATGTGACAAAATTGCCTTCTGGATTTCTTGCAAGACCAAATAATTGGAAGCAGTCTATTCTTATACAATACCCCAATACAAACATAGAATTTTGACACTGTATCTTTCCCTTGAGTTCATGGAGGAAGCATATGTGCAAGTATATATACATTACTACATGGCATACCCTCATTGGCGGTGCTACCAACTGTTTTAATACAAGTATAAAATGAGCTCTGAGCTGCACCGGCTCTAGATCTAGGGATTAAATTAATGGGAAATGTTGAAACATTTTTCTCAATCATTTTTCAGTAACATTCGTGGATAAGCAGCAGCTGTGGCAATAAGCCAGAGACTTGCAGCAAAAATGAAAAAGGGGCTACTGAAAATAATTTCTGAAACATACACATCTGTGGGCTGTGACACCCTGGGGTTTCCAGTCATCAAATCGCCTCTCAAAGCAAAAGGTGAGATTGAGGGTTCAACTAAGGAAAAATATACATCAGAGACTGAAAAGAAGCCAAGAGTAAACCAGAGAAAAAGGACTGGCTCTCTGTCAACTCAGGAGTCATGCTTAGGTGGTTATAATTTGAAGGAACACAACAAAACTAAAAAGCCGGATTGGTATCAGTATTTAGATAGCTGTTCTTACTGTTCTTTTCAGGACTCTGCCAGAAACAGGGCAGAGAGGGGTGGACCGAGCACGCAGAAGACAAGTATGCCAAGCAGAAAGGTGAATGAGACAAGAAGCTGAGGTTATTGTGCAGAAGGGAAGGGAAGGTTTAGACTCCAAGTCTCACTTTAAAAAGAAAATTTTGTAGCATGAATAACTGAAAAACATTCCTGCAAACCACTGATACCTCTGGGAAAGGGGACTTGGGCGATAGCACTTCTGGATAGCGCAGCAGAAGGGACTAAAGTGCACCCGACTCTTCGAGAGCTTCTAGTGGTGAGTCAGACTGAAGAATTTAAACAGGTTGAAATTCCAGATGGACAAGTAAACCCTCCAGACAGAGTTTTTAATGCAGAAAATACAGACTGAAGGGAATATACATGTACAATTGAAGCAATGTTCTGGTCACATTTATCAGATGCCCATGATATCATTCTTGCAAGCAGACTGCTGACCTTCAATCTTAATTCAAGTAGGACATAATATTGTTTCCATTTTCCTCCTTGATTCCTAAAGAACTCGGAAAAGTAAACATGCGAGTGGGCTTTAAAACAAGCTCCAGCATTGTACAGAAACCAAGCGGGTGAGACACCTCAATCCTTTACGGATTGAGCCCCAAGTGCAGCCTTATGATCCCCTAAAGCCAGAAGCAAAATGCAACATAAAAGATGTCTTAGATCAGCTGTAATATCAAGGCATAATAGTACCTTGTACTGCTGCAATGAAAAAATATTTTTGCACAGTTTTGAAACTTGACAGATCACATAGTATTAGATTACAGAAACTAAAAGTCACAGGCACTTATGCTTTACAAAACGTTCATAGCACAAGACTCATGACGAACCTGGCGCAGAAAAAATATACAACAATGCTGGACATTGCCACTGGGTTTTTAGTCAAAATATTGTGCCTGGAAGCGAGTATTTTAACTGCTTTCCCATTCAACAGATTTCAGTTCTGTTCCAAACTATCTGTAAGAAAAGTCATTTTTTTTGTAGCACGTATGATGGAGCTGTTATAGGAAAATCCAAAGTGTGATCTTAGATTGTCAGCATTTACATTACAGAAAATGACTTGGAACAACAACTGACTGGGGTGGACCGGAAAATGACAATAGTGACCACACAGTTACACAATTAACTTAAAAAAATATAAAATTGGTAACTTGAATGTGATTTTCATCGGATACAAATTAATCAGTGAGGGGAGGGGTCTGGTACTAGACTTCTTGCAGACGTGTGCCACTTTAAAGGCTCCAAACACAGTCTGAAAATTGTAAACTCTGATGAGATATCTTAACTTTGGAAACAACTTATTTGTCACATTGTGCTGAGCAAGTGTGGCCTTTGTACACCTTGATTTCTCCCATGTTTTCTGAAAAACAATGGACTGAAAAACACACAGCTATTTTACATGGAATCCAAGAAGATATGTTAGACACTACTATATCTGCAAACTAAGGATAACAAAGCAAACCTAGCCATTCAAATTCCTCCCAGTTCTTCAGGCCACGGATACATACTTTATACTACCACACAGACAGTTCGTAATGTTTACACATCATATTTGTATTCCACAGCTGAAGCAAGCTTCACTCCATAGGCAAACATTCGCACTGCGCTGCAGACAGCCATTTTAAAAGAGCCCGTTGGTGTAGGGGAAACTAATTAGAACATTGGAATGTTGGCAGCTCCGTTGAAAACAATGGAGTGCTCGGGCTTTTACTGGCCGGTAAAAGCCCGCAGCACCAACATTCCAATGTTCTCTTTGTTCACAGCAAGAGCTGTGAACAAAGCCTCACGGGCTTCGTGAGGAATTTGTTTTATTTAATAGAACATTCTGCCCTGAGTGGCAGAATGTTCTAATAGCCTTAGAACCCGCCATAGCGGGCTCTACCGGCCATTAAAGGCCATATGAATCATCGTCTCTGTATGTGTGTGTGATGTAAAGTGCTCCGACACACTGCACTGGTAAGAGAGGCTCTATAAAACAAACGAAATACATGTGAGAGAGGGGCTATGGAGAGATGGGAGGCACTGTTAGAGGTTGCAATAAGACTTTTGCATCCGTCAATCAATAAAGTTGACAATGGACTGAGATCTACGTGACGTTTCCTTTCTGCATATACCATACTAAGGGGGTCATTCTAACCCTGGCGGTCCAAGACCGGCAGGGCTAAAATGACGGGGGCACCGCCAACAGGCTGGCGGTGCCCCGCTGGGCATTCTGACCGCGGCGGTTTGACCGCGGTCAGAAGTGAAAAACCGGCGGTCTCCCGACGGTTTTCCGCTGCCCATTTGAATCCTCCATGGCGGCGCAGCGCGCTGCGCCGCCATGGGGATTCTGACAGCCCATACCGCCATCCTGTTCCTGGCGGTTCGCCCGCCAGGAACAGGATGGCGGTATGGGTTGTCGTGGGGCCCCTGGGGGCCCCTGCAGTGCCCATGCCAATGGCATGGGCACTGCAGGGGCCCCCGTAAGTGGGCCCCACAAAGAATTTCACTGTCTGCATTGCAGACAGTGAAATTCGCGACGGGTGCCACTGCACCCGTCGCACCTTTCCACTCCACCGGCTCCATTCGGAGCCGGCGTCCTCATGGGAAGGTTGTTTTACACTGGGCTGGCGGGCGGCCTTTTGGCGGTCGCCCGCCAGCCCAGTGTAAAACCCAGAATACCCGCAGCGGTCTAATGACCGTGGTGCGGTATTCTGGAGGGGGGAACTCTGGCGGGCGGCCTCCGATTGGATTGAAGAGGCCCGAGGTGTCTTCAGGATTATGCCGCCTCAGTATTCCCTGCTTGCACAATTAATTGCAGCAGCCGCGTGTTTACGAGGAAGGCTTTGGGCATCGGCACATCTTTATTTACAAATTAAGCACTGGTGTATGGTCTCCACTCCCAAATTGTGGTGCCCCTTTCAAGATACCTCGGTCATCCACCAATGACTGGCTGCGGCACACATTTGACCTCATCTACTACAAGCACTTCTCAAGAGGGCACCTCTCAACAAAGAGGACTAGGAAAGTTTTTCCATTGGCACCTGGGATGTATCTTGGGAAGGGGAGAGTCTTACATCTGCTGCAGCAAGAGAATAAAGTGTCTCATCTTCTGTTTAATGTGTGGTGCCAAGACTGCATTTCTACAGCTCTTTACACTTTCCTTTGGCTGCCAGCAGCTCAGGGTTCTTTGCCTTACTCATCGGGCATTTCATAAGAGAGATAGATGTTTTGGAAACAACATAAACAGCCCAGCTTCTCTGAAAACACTCAATTCTCTATTACTACAAGTCCAAAGAATGAAGAAGAATTAACCAAGCCTGTTGCATCCCAACCAAGAAATGATGATGATTCCTACTACTGCTATAACCACTACTACTAAAAGATTTTGTACCACTCATGCACTTAAAGTCTTGGAGTGATTTAATATGGAGAAGGGTATAGAAATACACAATGAGAGATAACTTTGGCTAGAAAATGTAAGGATTTGGGAAGTGAGACATCAGAGGAGGTTTGGTGCAGTAAAAAGTTGCTGCTCCAGAAAAAGAGAGATGCTGAGCTTATGAGGTTATGAATATAGATGCCTCTAAGTAACAGAGAGCTCCTTCTAAGTCCTCTGTACTGTCACTGATCTTTAGAAACATACAGATTAAAGCTAAGTTTTGGAAACAAGTAATAAATGCCTGTTTCCATAATCACTGTACAGAAAACATGGATGTGCTTGGTTATATTTTCTGACTAAAACACTATTGAAATGTTGATGTGCACATTTAGCATCTAGATCGAAAAAGGAGGCAAGCTTTCGGTTATAAGCCAAGAGTCGAATTAATATGTTACCTTTATGAACTGCTTAAACTACATATCTCAATAATGTGTATGACATGAATATGTGTCTGTTTCAGCCCATTCAATCGTGTGCTATGTCTGTGACTCTCAGACCGACAATGTCATCTGTAACATCAAGACATCAAACTGCTCCTTGGCTAACTACGTCTGCATGACAGTGTTGGATACATCTGGAATAGGTATGTGTCATAAAGAGATAGGCATATTACAGATTCAAAGGATTTGGGTAGCAGCCAGCCTCTGCAATCTAAGACACCTCTTTGTATGCCCTCTCTGATTCTAGACATTTTATGTGGTGCACTAGCAAATGATGCTTTACAGCAGGAAGCTGGATCCAATCCCAGTGTCCGAAGCTTGGTCGTGGCTTTTTTCCTCTGATACAATCTTGCAAAATTTCTGACTATGTCAAATCCAAAAGATTACACTTTCACCTACTGAGCGGACCCAAGATGTGTAGGTTTTAAATTTTAAATTGTGTATGCTTTTGTGTATAAATATTTACCCAGCTTGTTCCACAAATCCATAAATTATTAATTGGAAAGATGCTACGTCATATTGGCTGCATCTCTTGTTGGTAAGTCTCAAGATGATATGCCCCATTCATGTGTGACTTTCTTTCATGGAAGATGCTGCAGGGACGAAAGCCTGTGGGGTATAGTAATTCCACATAGATGCCAGGTGATTCTGAAACTGGAGCAAATTGAAAATGCCAATAACATCAGACATAGAGTACTCATTTAGTGATTTTTGCTTTTTGTAAAACCTAATAATATTGGGAGAAGGGCCGTGATACAATTTGAAGCCAGAGAGCACATGTTCAGCAATTATGCCACAGAGCTGTGTCAACACCTAGTGAATAGTAAGCTCACTTACCCCAGAGACATTGCAAAGGAGGCAGACCACTGTCTTAACACCAGGGTCCTCAAGAATGTACCTGGGAGGGAACTTAGGAAGGGTGGTTCAGGTTCCCCCAACAGAGTTAGTTGGAGGTCCAGGGAGACACAAGCCCCAGAGTAAGGTGAGGCAAAGGCTTCCCATGCTCCTTCCGTGAAACAGGGAGGAGGTTCTGGTTATCTGTGGCCCAGGGAGCCCCATTTCCAACCCTATTGGTTTAAGTAAGTGTTCCCAGTTATGACATAAGCAGGGGAACTCTGTCTGTCCCAAGAAACCACTTACTGATGGATGCTCTACAGGGGTGGCCAATGTGACCTTACATGTAAGTAGTCCAAAGGCGCACAGAGTAGAACATGCTCTAATCTGCCTTTCTTGAGAGACAGAATCAGAGCGTATGCCTGGGATCCCTGAGGGTGGGAGTTGTCATTTCCATCAGGTCGCAGTGAATGGGATCCCTGTCACTGCTCTGAGGGATACCGGTGCCACCCAGACCATGGTGAAGGAATTGGGCAAGTGTGTACGGTAAGCCAGGTTCTTGGGCTACACTTTGTCCTATGGCTCTGGTGTGGGCTGGGACAGTAGCCCTCAAGAGAGTCATAGTTAGCCTCTAGATGCCCATTGAGTGCATTTAGGAAATGATTTACAACCGGTGTTACAAGAACAAGGAAGGGTAGCTGCCTGGAAAGCCCAGGTTTCTAGGAATACCACTGAGAAACGGAGGGTAGACGAAATGGCAGGGGGTGGAAGAACTCACCCCATGCCCTGGTCAGCCTCAGGGTACAGACACTGAGATGGAGAACCAGTCTCAGACTATCATCCCTGGATTTATGGGAAGGAGAGTGTTAAACAGGTGCCTATCACCAAGGCTGTCATACCCTGCTATGAGAAACCTCAGACGTCAGATAACCCTCAGGAGCAGTCAGGGAACTCCTTGCCAGCCTAAAGGCTGGAGAGGAGGCTGCCCAAGACCCCTGCTTGAAGCCTTCACCTGGCAGTGGGTGGCCTAGGGCCTCGCTCTTGACACTGACGGCTGCCCTTGGAGTCTACAAATTGTTGTCCTTATAGGCAGAGTTTCCTTTGTGTTGGGGACAGACGTCTGATCCAAGGGCTGAATGAGCTATATTACTTTGTTAGCCATGGTGGTACTGTCCGCCTACATAGATGCATTTGTGAGCAAAGTAAGGTTAATAGATTCTCAGATGGGGTGCATCTGTGAAGTGAAGTGAAGGGTTCCCCATGGGTCAGCCCAGTGGCTTGGGAGAATGTTGACGGAGGGACCCAGCTGAGTTCAGAGGGGCATAGAACTGACAAGTACCACTGCAGAAGAAGCCCATTGCTCATGTTCGTTCACCTAAGCACTGAAGCCCATCAAGGTATTGATTAGTCTTCCCTGACTTTTGGCTGGAGGGGGTGGTCTTGTTGCATTTGGTCCTTTCTGCAGGGTTACTCTAAAACCTTTTTGCCTTCAGCCCTTCTGTTTTCTGAACTGTTTTGTTATCTTTAAAGACCCTGTGCTCTTTACCACTGCTAAGTAGTGCTAAAGTGCTTGTGATCTCCCCCTAAAACATGGCAAAATGTGTTTGTATCCAATTGTCATATCTTATTTACTTATAAGTCCCTAGCAAAGTGGTTCCATGGGTACCTGGGACCTGTAAGTTAAATGATACTAGTGGTCTTTTAAAACATGTCTCAGGCCTGCCATTGTAGCCTGTAGTTTTAAATTGCCAGTTCGACACAGCAAAATAAACCTTTTGCCAGGCCTAAGCCTTCCATTTTAACACATATAAGACACCCCTAAAGTTCACCCTAAACAGCCCTGGCAGCAGCGTGAATTGTATTTAAAATGTAGGACATGTTTAAGTTTTACATGGCCTAGTAGTGAAAAACTCCTAAATTTGTTTTTTACTACTTTAAGGCCTACAGCTCCCATAGGATAACATTGGATTACCTTATTATATTTAATATGTGCTAACATTTGATTGAGAGTAGGTAAAAATGTCATGTTTGGCCTGAAATGAATTATAGATTACAATTTTGAAAATGCCACCTTTAGAAAGTTGACATTTTCCTGCCCTAAGCTTTCCGAGGCCTTTTATGAGTTTCCAGCTGCCTGGGTGTGTTAATTGCTCCCCCATCAGGAATGTGTATTGGGTTCAGACATTGAACTGAGAGGGGGCCATCCTGCCAGGATGGGTGCAGCAGAATTGTTCCCTGCACCACTTACATTTCAAAGTTCTGCTTTCAGCACACTCACAAAGGAACTTGACACCAGCCTTTTGTTACTTTAAACCTCTTGGAGCCTGGTTAGGAGGAGAAAGGGGAAATAAGGATCTTTCTCAAACTAGATGTGGAAGTGGATTAGAAGTTTTCCCATTTCTAAGGGTGGTACCAGGTGTAACTATTGGACTTACTGAGCCACTCACCAGTACACCTGGACCTGTGGACATTACACAAGAAAGGCCATCTTGTTTCACAGAGTCCTGCCCTGCTGCTTGAGGCCTGCCATGTTCTTAAGGGGACTTCCCTGCTGCTACCAGAGGGCTGCAATGCTGTTTGAGGTCTGACTTGTTCCCCGGAGGACTTCCCTGATGATTGAGGCCTGCCCTTCTGTGTAGGAAGGAAGACTGGACCTGCTCCTCGGTCCAAGTGACTCCAAGGAGCAGTTGGCTGACCTCCTGTTCTGAGCTACAGGGACACAACAAGCTCCAGAAGTCTTCCAGCAACTACCCAGCTGACCTGTTGCAACTGACCCTGCCTGAACCTGGGGAACCAAGAGGCCTACCTGAACCTGCAACTGGGCCTCCCAGCTCCTGCAACTGGACCTGCCTGAGCCCTGCTGGCCTCTGCTGCAGTGACTTCCTAATCCCCAAGAGGTACATCCCCAGGTTCTTGACCCTTAGCTGGTGTAAGAGGCTGGCCTGGCTTATAGTGGGTACCTGGTGGTACTTACACCTTGTGCCAGGTCGAGTTATCCTTTATTAGTAGATTAGTAGTGTTCTAGCAGCTTAGGTGGACACAGGTAGCTATAGCAGAGCAGCTGAGGCCGAACTAGGAGACATGCAAAGCTCCTAATATACCACTTATATCATATAGGTACTATATCATAAGAAAGACAATACTCAGAGTCACTAAAAATAAAGGTACTTTATTTTAGTGACAATGTGCTAAAAATATCTCAGAGGAAATACTCCCTTGGAAGGTAAGTAAAATACACAAAATATACACGTAAATCAAAATCAGGTAAGTAAAACAGTCAGAAAGTAGTGCAAACACTGTAGAATACAATAGGATTCAATAGGCCTAAGGACAACACAAACCACATACTAAGAAAGTGGAATGCAAACCACGAATGGACCCCTAGGCCAGTGTAGAGTGTAAAGGGTCGCTGGGAGTGTAAGAAAACACTAAGGCCCATATTTATACTTTTTTAGCTCTGCATCTACGTCGTTTTTTGAAGCAAACTTACAAAATACCATTGTATTTTGTAAGTTTGCGCCAATTTTGCATCAAAAAACGACGTAAATGCGGCGCTAAAAAAGTATAAATATGGGCCTAAGGGTGTCCAAGATACCCCACCCCAAGACCCTGGAAAGTAGGAGTAAAGTACTACTATTTCCCTAGAAACACACTAAAGTCATGATAGAGGATTTTGCAAAGACCACAACAGACTGCAAAGCACTGAAGATGGATTCCTGGACTTGAGGACCTGCAAAGGAAGGGAACCAAGTCCAAGAGTCGTGAAAGTGTCCATGGGGGCAGGAACCCAGTAAACCCCAGATGAAGGTGCAAAATGGCTGCCTCCGGATGGAAGAAGCTGAAGATTCAGCAACATCGGAAGATGCAAGGAACTTCTCCTTTGTGCAGATGTCCCACGGAGTGCTGAAGGATGCAGAGTCGCAAGCAAGTCTTTCTAGCTGCAAGAGTCGCAGTTGAAGAAAAAGGGTACTGCCCGGGCCCAGGAAGGACCAGGATGTCGCCACTTGGGAGAGGAGACAGAGGGGGCCCTCAGCAACTTATAGAGCCCATGCACAAGAAGGTAGCACCCACAGAAGCACTTGAACACAGGTTCAAGAAGTCTGAACATGGCGGTCGTCTCAACACTGCAAAAGAGGGTCCCATGAAGCCGGAGATCAATTAATGGGAACTGAGCATCGCAGGACAGAGTGCTGGGGACCTGGGCTTGGCTGTGCATGAAGGATTTTGTGGAAATGTGCACAGAAGCCCTTGTAGCTGCAGTTCACGTGGTGCACAGGATTACTGTCTGGAGAGGGAAGGCAAGGACTTACCTCCTCCAAATTTGGACAGTTGGACCACTGGACAGTCTGGGTCATTTGGGTCCACCACCTGTGTTCCAGGGGCCACGCTCGTCAGGATGAGAGGGGTCCCAGAGTACTGGTGACGCTGACGTATGGTGCCTGCTGGAGCACGGAGAAGATTCCGTCAACCAACGGGAGATTTCTTCATGGCTTCCAGTGCAGGACGAAAGCAGGAAGCCCCCAAAGCATGCACCACCAGGAAACAGTTGAGAAAGCCAGCAGGATTAGGTGATACAATGTCGCTGGTAGTCTTCTTGCTACTTTGTTGCAGTTTTGCAGGTGTCCTGGAGCAGTCAGCGGTCGATCCTTGGCAGAAGTCGAAGAGAGAGGTGCAGAGGAACTCTGGTGAATTCTTGCAAGTCGTTATCTGAGGAAAAGCCCACAGGAGAGGCCCTAAATAGCCCTCAGAGGGGGATTAGCCACCTAGTCAGGTGAGCACCTATCAGGAGGGGTCTCTGATGTCACATGCTGGCACTGGCCACTCAGAGGCCTCCAGAGTGCCCTCACACCTCTGGATCCAAAATGGCAGAGATCTGGGACACTGGAGGAGCTCTGGGCACCACCCCTGGGGTGGTGATGGACAGGGGAGTGGTCACTCCCCTTTCCTTTGTCCAGTTTCGCACCAGAGCAGGGACTGAGGGTTCCCTAAACCGATGTAGACTGACATATGCAAGGAGGGCACCATCTGTGCCCTTCAAAGCATTTCCAGAGGCTGGAGAGGCTACCCCTCCCCAGCTTTTAACACCTATTTCCAAAGGGAGAGGGTGTAACACCCTCTCTCAGAGGAAATTCTTTGTTCTGCCTTCCTGGCACTGGGCTGCGCAGACCCCAGGAGGGCAGAACCCTGTCTGTGGGGTGGCAGCAGCGGTAGCTGCAGAGAAAAGCCCAGAGAGCTGGTTTGGCAGTACCCGGGGTCCATAGTGGAGCCCCTGGGATGCATGGAATCAGCACTCCAATACCAGATTTGGCATGGGGAGACAATTCCATGATCTTAGACATGTTACATGGCCATATTCAGAGTTACCATTGTGAAGCTACATATAGGTATTGACCTTTACATAGTGCACGCGTGCAATGGTGTCCCTGCACTCACAAAGTCCGGGGAAATGGCCCTGAACTATGTGTGGGCACCTTTGCTAGTGCAAGGGTCCCCTCACACTTAGAAACTTGGCACCTAACCTTCAGCAAGTGAAGGTTAGACATATAGGTCACTTATAAGTTACTTAAGTGCAGTGAAAATGGCTGTGAAATAACATGTGCATTATTTCACTCAAGCTGCAGTGGCAGTCCTGTGTAAAGGTTTGTCTGAGCTCCCTATGAGTGGCAAAAGAAATGCTGCAGCCATAGGGATCTCCTGGAACCCCAATACCCTGGGTACCTAGGTACCATATACTAGGGAATTATAAGGGTGTTCCGGTGAGCCAATTAAACTTGGTAAAAGTGGTCACTAGCCTATAGTGACACTTTTAAAGGCAGGGAGAGCATAAGCACTGAGGTTCTGATTAGCAGAGCCTCAGTGACACAGTTAGTTACTACACAGGTATACACATTCAGGCCACAAACTATGAGCACCGGGGTCCTGGCTAGTAGGACCCCAGTGAGACAGGCAAAAAAAAACTTACATACATGTAAAAATGGGGGTACCATGCCAGGAAAGATGGTATTTTCCTACAGTTGGCTTCTGTTGACTCTTTCTGAGACTGAAATTTTGAGCTCTGCGCACCAGACTTTGAATGGGTAACTTTTTCAGCAGAACTAGCTTGGTCCCTGTATCTAGTCTGCACAGCATCGCAGTCGGCCTGAACTCATGACCTTGTCCAGGTCTAGCACAACCAGATACCCATAGTTAGCACTTTTGGGGCCAGATGTAGGAAGCCTTTTGCATGTCGCAAACTGCGAAAAAAACAGTTTGCGACATGCAAAAGGCCTAACGCGATGCACTTCCTCAAATTGCGAGTCGGTACTGCGACTCGCAAATAGGAAGGGGTGTTCCCTTCCTATTTGCGACTGAATCGCCATGCTGAGTTGCTTTGTGACTGCGAATGCGGTCTCAAACCAACTCGCAGTTACCACCCACTTGAGGTGGGTGGTAACTCATTCGCAAAAGGGAAGGGGTCCCCATGGGGCCCCTTCCCCTTTGTGAATGCCGAAAAAAATATTTTTTCAGAGCAGGCAGTGGTCCTATGGACCACTGCCTGCTCTGAAAAAAACAAAACCAAATGGTTTCGGAAGTTTTTTCTTTTTGCAACTCGTTTTCCTTTAAGGAACACTGGCTGCAAAAAGAAAAAAAAAACTGCTTTATTTATAAAGCAGTCACAGACATGGAGGTCTGCTGACTACAGCAGGCCACCATCCCTGTGAGTGCAGGGACTAGCTATGGGGTCGCAAAATGCGACCCATCCCATTAATATTAATGAGGTGGGTCTTTGCGACCCCATAGCGACTCGCAGAAGGTGTCTGAGACACCTTTCTGCATCCCATTTTGCGAGTTGCAATTTGCGAGTCGGTCAGACTCACAATTTGCAAGTCGCAAAATTTTCCTTTCCTACATCTGGCCCTTTGCTCCTTGGCACTATTTCTATTTAAACATTTAAAATTGCATATCTCAGGTTCTACTGATTGGTTTTTTGTTGATTTGGACACATTTTATTTATTACATTTTGCTAGATTGACGTGGGACATCTCTTGCATTGTATTTTCACTTTATGAATCCAGACCCCAGCAGATCTTATCCAATTGGACCACCCTCACCTCTGACGACACCCTCAGGATCATGAAGAGCATCCACTTGGAGCCCCCTCGGATCCCTGCCCTCACCACTTCTTAAACTGAGCCAGCACCTCTATTGCACCCAAACTCGTCCACACCATCAACTGCTCCATCGAGTCTGCCACCTTCCTGGAAGACTGGAAGCATGCAGAGATCAACCCCCTGCTGAAGAACTCTCTGCTGATGGACCTCAAGAACTACAGACCCATCTCGCTGCTCTCCTTCCCAGCCAAAGTCATTGAGAAAGGTATTAACACCCAAATCTCTGAGTTCATCCAAATAGACCACATCCTGGACCTCTCCCAATAAGGTTTCAGAAGCAACCACAGCACCAAGACCGCTCTCCTTGCCTCTACAGATAACATCTGCACCCTGCTCGACCGAGGCATAACTGCTGCCCCCATCATCTTGGACCTCTCAGCTGCTTTCGACACATCTCCCACCACACCCTCTGTGCAAGATTCCACAGCGCCGGCATTTGCAAAAAAGACCTAGAATGGATCTTCTCCTTACTCACTGGCAGAACACAGAGAGTTAGACTTCCACCATTCAGCTCAGAACCCACAGAGATCAGCTGCGGGGTGCCTCAGGGATACTCCCTGAGCCCCACCCTCTTCAACATCTACATGGCCCTGCTTGCAGCCAGCATTATAAGCCACAGATTCAACATTGTCTCCTAGGCCAATGACAACCATCTCACAGACGAACCGCAGCTGCCTAGAGAACCTTCCACAATGGGATAAAGGCAGTCGCCACCTGGATGAAGGACTGCTGCCTCAAGCTTACCTCAGACAAGACTAAAATCCTCATCCTGGGCTGCACCCCCTCCTCCTGTGACAACTCCTGGTGGCCTGCAGCACTCGGAACCCCTTACACCCACAAACCACGTATGCAACCTCAGCATCACCTGGGACTCCTCGCTCTCAGTGAACCACCAAATCAATGTGGTTTCGTCCTCCTGCTTCTACACACTCCACCTGATTTGAAAGATCTTCAAGCAGATCCCCACCAAATTCAGGAAAACGGTCACCCATGAGCTCGTCAGCAGCAGACACGACTATTGCAACGCACTCTACGCCGGCACCACCTAGAAACTCTTAAAGAAACTGCAGAACATCCAGAAGGCCTCCATCAGACTCATCCTGAACATCCCACGCCTCAGCCACATCACCGGCCACCTGAGAGAACTTCACTGGCTACCTATCAACAAAAGAGTTACCTTCAAGCTCCTAACGCACGTCTACAGAGTCCTCCACAACGCTGGACCTGCATACCTCAACTACCGCTTCTCCTTCTACATTCCCACCAGACATCTTCGCTCCACCCAACTGGCCATGGCTGCCATCCCACCGATCCCCAAGACCACGGCTGGAGATTGGTCCTTTTGCTACCTTGCTGGGAAGCCTCTGCACGTCAGGCAATCACCATCGCTCCAGCAATTCAGGAAGGACCTCAAGAACTGGCTCTTCAGCTAATCCACAGATCCAACCCCCCATCAGCACGGGTGAGTAGTCGCGCTTTATAAAGACCCTGATTGATTGATTGACTGATTTATTATTACTGTTAGATCTGTCAGCCCAGCCTTAGGATGGCCTTCCCCAAACTCTTTGCCTTCTCTTCTGTTTTGATGAATTTGTTTTTCTTGGCTTTAGGACGATGTGATATTTATCACTACTAACCAGTGCTAACGTGCTTGTGATCACTCCCTAAAACATGGTAAAATTGGCTTACATCAGATTGGCACATTTATTGTACTTATAAGTCATTAGTGAAATGGTATACCTTACACCCAGGACTGGAAAATGAAATGCTACTAGTAGACCTGCAGCGCCTATTGTGTCACCCTCTTAAGTAGCCCCTTGCAACATGTCCCATGCCTGCCATTGCAGAGTATGAGCAGTTTTAAGCTGCCTATTCAACTTGGCAACATAAACCCCTTGTCAGTCTAAAGCTCCCTTTTTATTACATACAAGTCACCCTAGTGGAAGACCACAAACAGCCCACAGGACAAGGTACAGTGTATTAAAAAATGTGGACATGAGCTTTTAGGTTTTACATGTCCTGGGAGTGAAAAACTCTCAAATTCATTTTTCACTACTTTGAGGCCTACCTCTCCCATAAGATAACATTGGGTTGTCTTTTTTATCTAATAAGGGATAACTTTTGTTTGGGAGCAGGTTGAAATGTCATGTTTAGGGTCTAAGGAATTGTAATTGCACAGCTGGACTTTAAGTCACAATTCTGAAAATGTCACTTTTAGAAAGTTGGCATTTTCTTGCCCTACCATTCGGGGTTGCATGACTTTGTGTAGCTTGTCAGTTGGTCTTTGTGCTTTCCTCCCAGACAGCCACATAATAGAGGGACTGGGTGTTGGTAGGAGGGGCCATCCCAGCAGGAATGGGGGTGGAGCTGACCACTACCCCATTTGCACTTCAAAGACTCTGTCTCAGCTCATACACCAAGAAATTCACACTAGCCCATTATGCCTACAGACAGCTGGGGACCGGGGTAGGGAGGCAGGGAATTAGAGACATGTCTGTGGGGAGGGAAACTCCAAACATATCTTCCAGTTTAAAGCTGTCACCACATATAAAAATAGGACCTTTAGACCCACTTTTCAATTCTCCTCTGAACCTGCAGAAGGACTCTCAGAGGACTACCCTACTGCCTGTGCCCTGTTGTGTACTTTAGAGGACTACCCTGCTGCACTGAGAGGCCACCCTGCTGCCTGAATCTTGCTCTGTGCCCTCAGAGGGCTACCCTGCTGCCTGAGACCCGCTTTCCTGCTTGAACCCAAGACTTCCGGGGCAACTTGGCTAGCTTCTTGATCGAAGCCGCAGGGACAGAAAAGACTCCAACTATATTGAACCCACACCTCAATGCATCCTGAGTGAGTGGTGTTCCAAGTGGTGTCCCTAAAGCTGCCCAGATAGCTGAAATCTAAAACTTGAAACTTGAAACTTAGAAAATGTTCAGTCAAAGCATGCTCTGAGAACCAAGAGGAGACTAAGAGCTACCTGCCCACTGATCCGTCCAAGATGTATCGCCAAACAGCGCAATGGTCTTCTCTGCATCAGCAAATCCTCTTCAGCTGCTCCACGCAAAAAGGGGCTTTTGTCCTCATGAAGCTTTGTCAGCTACAGCCTGCATGCTCCATCTCACTGGAAATCTTCAGATTCCAAAAAAGAGACTATGTCAGAATGTAGAAATTTTCACTGCAACTTCGTCTATTGGCTCCCCTGCGATGATTCCTCCTTGGACACGTTCGCTGGCTGCCGTGCCCCTCTGAATTTTACCTTACCGGATATTTTTCTTTACAAATTCTTCTAAGTCTGAAGAGAAGCAGAGACTGGGCCCAATCCATTTCATGTATCTGAACCGTGCTCCATCGTGGTCGGCCGTAACTTTTGACTTTGACCTGGTCTCAAGCGCTTAGATGTACATTGTTGGTGCTGTGATCTTTTGTTTGCTATTTTTCTCTCTAAACTTTAAAAAGTCATAACTCTGGTTCTACTGGTTGGATATTTGTGAAAACAATTATTAACATTTACTAAATTTTCTAAATTAATGTGGGATTTTTTTTTGTATTGTGTTTTCACATTATTATTGTTTAAACGTTGCATAAAAACCTTACACATTGCCTCTCAGTCAAACCTGACTGCTTTTGTGCCAAGCTGCCAGAGGGTTAAGTCCAAGTTAATTTAGTGGCTTTTTGAGATTCTGTTTGTGACTGTTGCTTGTGTACGGGTTTACTTCCTCAACCAATATCCCAATTTCTTACATCAAATCCAGACATGGGTGATTGCCACAGGACTTGGGAAGCAAACAGGCTCTTTCTCAGCCTGAAAGTGGGCATTACTACAGTTGCAACAGCAGCCCAACATAGGATCCCTGAATAGAAAGGGAAGAGCTGGTGGACAAGACACTACAGCTCAGATATTTCTTTTTATGTACATCTATATACACATATATACAAAAATTCAGAGTCTGCACTTCATTTATGGAATACCTTTTGGATATTACTTGGGAGGGAAAGGTGAGGAGAGGCATAAACTGCAGCCCTTTCTCAGGTGCTCAGGAAAGGAATGCACACAACAACTTCAGTTCCACTACCAGCAACCATCAATCCTACACTTTTTGGTGGGGGCAAAGGGAAGTACTGAAAGCTCAGCAGGGTAACACATTAGGTCCAATATTCAGGGAGCCATTTGTGGCAGTAACAAAGTTTGGGAGTACAAGTGGCAGGATTTATGATTCCTAGCATGCCAAGGAAGGTGACCTATCAGTAGTAAAAGCATTTACTCCAATCTGATGCCAACCCTCAACAGCGTAGTATTAATGCTGGGGAAAATCCCAATAAAGAGGTGGAGTGTCCAAAGCTTGTTCCCCCTTGAAAGGTTTTGAAACACCCACACACACATCAGTTTGTGGTCATGACAATCTTTTCTCAGACACTTTCTGCCTTGGAAATGGTCAGAGATTTACTCCATGCAAAGACCGCCTCCTCCTGCTTCCGCACCGTCTGCATGCTCCACAGAACCTTCAGATGGATCCCAGCCAACACCAGGAAAACCGTCACCCAGGCTCTCGTCACCAGCCACCTTGACTACGGTAACACTCTCTATGCTGGCATGTCTTCCCGGCTCCTAAAGAGGCTTCAGACAATACAGAACACAGCTGCTGCACTCATCCTGGACCTTCCAAGGTGCACCCACATCATCCCCCAACTCAGAAACCTTCACTGGCTACCCGTCCAGAAGAGATGTAATTTAAAGCTCCTCATGCACGCCTACAGAGTCCTACACAATCAAGGTCTAGACTACACCAACCACCTTCTACACTTCCACCAACCCACCAGACACCTACACTCTTCCTCTCTGGCCCTCACACACACACACACCTAGAATTCGGCAAAGCCACAAAAGCCGCTGCTCTTTTTACATCGCCGCTACGGTCTGATATGACCTAGCCCACCCCCTCTGAATTGCACCCTCACTGGCAGACTTCAGGAAGAGGCTTAAGACCCTGCTCTTCGACAGAGACATCGCACCTCGGCGCCCAGATACTCCCAGGGGTGAGAGCAACATGCTCTACTAAAGACTGATTGATTGATTGACTTCACTGTTTGTCTCAACCACCAACTCGCCTCAAAACATCTTTCTATTGATCCTTTTTTTCAGTCATCTATCCCTCATTTAACCATTGATCTACCTTTTCCCCATTCATCAATCCTTTCACCCATTCATTCATCCATCCTTTCAGGCATCCTCATCCATCTTTTCACCCATCATCATTCCATCCTCCTTACAACCTCTTTCCATTCATTCAGCCTTTCACCCAGGGCCAGCTGCTGAAATTTGAGAGTGGTGTGGCACAAAGAACAGATAGCAGTTGCACCGACTGTACTAGTGAATCCAATTCTTCTGAGGGGATTCTGGGCACTTGACTTAATTCCAGCTTCAACTGTAGCTCACTGAAGCATCACAGAATCAGGTGCTATACTTCACTTCTCAATTAAGAGTTAAAAGCTGATAATGGAAATTCTCAGTCTGAGGTCAAGTGGACCTCTGCAAAAGAGTTATGACAGAGGCAGAATTTCACAAAACATCCTCCCACTCAGTGAGCCTCACTCACTGCTCACTCACCCCAAGCTACCCGTGGAAGCCATCATTACCCAATACATTTTCAGGACACTTCACTTTATGCCTCCTTGCAGTACCCAGCCCCTGGTCCCTCCTCAGTTAGTCCAAAGTCCACTGAACACGAACCACCATTTACATTCTCCTCAAGATTTGTCGGAGATATCTCCTGTATAAGAAGTTATTCACAATGCATCCTGTGGCCAGTGAAACAACAGGTGAAAATTATGTCCTTTCTGCTGTCTAACTCTTGAGACTCCCATGACAGCTACTACCACCATAACCCTCCTGTGACCGCTGGGCTTAGGATTAGAGGAGGTACCTTTTTTTCCGAGACCCACAACAGCTGGATTCAGTAGAACACATAAATTGGTTGGGGGGAGAGGGGTGTTGGAATATGACTATTGCCTGAATTAGGGCTTAATCTTGAAACGCATAGCAGTGATAACTCCCTCATCGCAATACCACCTTGGGCACAGGTTTGCAGCGCAGGTATTGTAATAACTACTAGGTACTGACTAGTGCCATGATTTAAAATCTTGGGACTAATTGGTCCATAGAAGCTCAGTGTTTTGTTTCATGCCATAATGCTTTCCCCACGCCCCACAATGCAGAACCGGTCGTGTCTTCTGCCTCACTTTTAAAGCCTAGAACCAACCTGTCCATGCACATCTGAGCTGCCTCCTCTGTTGTTGAATTCTGCAAGAAACTAAAGACCTGGCTCTTCACTTAGCCTCGACCCTGGCTTGACCCATATAGCTCCTGCTTCAGCACAAGGATACCATACCGGGTGAGTTGCCCACTATACAAATACACACAATATAACTCTAGAAGTGTAATAAAGGCTCAAACAACAGATTCCGTGCATCAGTTACCTGGACAGTAGCATTTTATAGAGATTTTAAAATCACCTTCTTTAATAGCCTCACCACAATACACATGCTAGCAAGCAGTCTCTCTTTATGAAAACAATGAAGAAGACTCCAATAAACCATATGGTTCCCACTTATGTGGGAGGCTTAGCTGCTTAGCTACATCCCACAGCTTCCTGTGAGGTACAATTTCCTGCTTTACTTCATGCTACTCCTGTGGCATCTTTCTTAGGACAAATTGTAGGCTGTAAAAAGATACGTCCGATGTGACAGATCCCCACATATGTGATTTGGGTCTCCCTTCACTTCAAGCTGCCTGACAAGGCTCACAGCTAGTGTGAAGTAGCCAGGTCTTTGCTCTAAAGAGTTGCAGAACAAGTTCAGAATTGAGGCAAAACATGCTGCAGACATCCACCTAAGAGGGTGGAGAACCAACACCCTAAAGCTCTCGCCGCTGCTGGACTGCTTTCACTAATTAGTCCATCAGAAATCCATCCACTTATCCGCCTTTCTGTCCATGCACTCATCCATTCTACCATCATTTGCTCCATCCACCCATTTGTCTATGCTTTCACCCTTCTACCCATCCACTCATCTGTCCTTTCACCTTTCCATCCATCCACACATTTGTAATTTCATCTTTCCATCTATTCATTCATTCACTCTCCCAATAATCCATTCTTTTATGTTCCATCTTTCAATCTATGTATCTCTTTACTCTTCCACCCCACCATTTAATCTGTTAATCCACTCACCCCTCATTTTACCATCAGCCTTTTTCATATATCATTAAATTTTCACCCTTCCATATGTCTTCAACATCTCATCATCTATCCTTTCTTTAATGAATCCTGACATCTTTCCATTCTTTATTGCATCTTTTCAGCTTTCTTTCCATCAATCCTTTCACTTTTCATCCTTTGACACTTCCATCTATCCATTCTTTAATGTGTCAGGCCATCATCCTTTCATCTACCCATATGTTTACCCATCCATGCTTTCACCCTTCCTTCTAACTTTCTTTCTACCAACCTATCCTTTCTTACAACCTTCATCTATCTACCCATACATTTTTTCACTTACCCATTTATCTTTAAACTCTCCTATCCATACTTTCACCAACCGTTCATGTCCTCCTCCCATTTATGCATCCTTAACCTCTATGTAGCCTTTCAATTCTACAATTGATTATTCTGTGCATGTAGCTCCCAATTTATAAAGGAAACTTCATGCAATGAGGAAGACCCATGAATCTCTGTTCTGCATTTCCTGGTTACAACTCACCAAATTTCTGTAGAAGTGGGCTTTAGCCCACACTGGTGGAGGTCAAAGGACCTGCTCACCTCTCAATAAGCCCAGGTGTAATTTCAAATATGCTGGATATTGGAATAATTTTGGTAATTCCGCTTTACTCTTTGACTCAGAATTACTGATAAATACAAAATGACTCTTGCTCACGTAATTATGAGTAATTTGGAGGGTAAAAATCCTTCTGCGAGAACACATTTAGCGAGTGCGAGCAGGCACTTACTGTTCGTGATCTACTACAATTAGAGCTATTACTTAGCGTAACATATATATTTGCATCCATTTGTGTGAGAGGGTGCATTTTGTGCTAAATAAATAGCGCTAAATGCTGACAGCAAGCTAGGGAAACCCTACTCAAAGTGCACATTTCACACTTTTTTAGTGCAAAATTCATTCTTACACCAATCGTGGATGTGAGGAGGAATTTTGCACTACGAAAATAGTGCTAAAAGCCTGGAGTAAGTTGGAGAAAAAATCTCCCCCAAGAGCTCATTTAGGGGTCATTCTGACCCCCGCCGGCGGCGGAAGCCACCCGCCTGGCGGGAACCGCCAGAAGACCGTACCGCGGTCAAAAGACCGCGGCGGTCATTCTGACTTTCCCGCTGGGCTGGCGGGCGACCGCCAAAAGGCCGCCCGCCCGCCCAGCGGGAAAGCACCAGCAACGAGGAAGCCGGCTCCGAATGGAGCCGGCGGAGTTGCTGGTGTGCGACGGGTGCAGTTGCACCCGTCGCGATTTTCAGTGTCTGCTAGGCAGACACTGAAAATCAATGTGGGGCCCTGTTAGGGTGCCCCTGCAGTGCCCATGCCATTGGCATGGGCACTGCAGGGGCCCCCAGGGGCCCCACGACACCCGTTCCCGCCAGCCTGATTCTGGCGGTGAAAACCGCCAGAACCAGGCTGACGGGAAGGGGGTCGGAATCCCCATGGCGGCGCTGCTTGCAGCGCCGCCGTGGAGGATTCACAGGGGCAGGGGAAAACTGGCGGGAAACCGCCGGTTTCCCTTTTCTGACCGCGGCTTTACCGCCGCGGTCAGAATTGCCCTTGATGCACCGCCAGCCTGTTGGCGGTGCATCCTCCAACCCCGGCCCTGGCGGTCCATGACCGCCAGGGTCAGAATGACCCCCTTAGTGAGCACAAATGGCTCCTCACACTTGTTATTCGTGTTCTGTTGCATTTAGCACTATTTTTTGGTGCAAAAACACCTTTTGCAGCCATTTGGGATGCAAGAAGGCACTACAAAATAGCACTAAATGCAGAATAACTCTTCCTGCATAATTAAGTGTTAACTCGTGGAATTCTCAGGTAATTCTGCATGATTACTTTACACTGAACTACGCAAGTTACACCCACCCCTATTCTGTATGCATAAATGTTTCCTCTGTGTGGATCAGACCACCACCCCAGATAGCAGCAGGGCCAAACAGCTGGCTAAGATCTTTGCATACATTTTCGGGTCAATATTCAATAACAATAATGGCCTATATGACGAACATTGATCTGGTGGTTTGCCCGTCTTTATTAGTGTTACAATTAAGGCCTCACGCATCAAGGGGAGCATACTTCTCGTCTCAGCCATCTTGTTAAATAAAAGTCACAAGGTGTGTTATCAGTAGATCTTGATAAGCTTTGTAGAATGCAAATGTGAGGCTGTCGATGCCAGGGGCCTTCCTAGATGGCATGTCTTTGCGCCGCGCATATCCATCCATACATTAGATGTCCTGTTTGTTCTGTTGTGAGCCAAGTCATGGCTAAAATAGTCTGTAGCAGCAGTGTCATCATGTGTTAGTTGTGACTTGTATAAGTCGACATAATATCTATGGAATCGGTCAGGCACTTGTTCTGTAGAACTTTGAGAAAGGCCCTGCTCATTTTGGACTTCTAGGACCAAATTTGTCTCTATGCAGGGCCACAGAAGTGCTGCTCGAGTTGTACCTGGACGTTCGACTTCCCCATATATTCACACCACTGCATACTTCCCTAAGTTTTGCGCCTAATCCAGCTTGGTTCTAATGGCGCTGAAAAGGCGACTGTCTGCCGTGTCACGATGCCGCCCTTCCAGGTCGGAGATTTCCCTCTCCAGCCTGGCCAGATGACCAGAAGACTCCAGGATGTTAGTGTGACTCCTTGGATGTACATTTTGAGCGACTCCCCGATTTTTGCAAATTTCTCACCTGTACCCACATTGATGAGGAAAAACTCCTCGATCTTCTGCGCAAGTTCTTCACGAAACAAGGTGTCTAACAATGAGTGCGGGAAAATGCACCAAGAAAATGTGGCCAGCCATGGGGCGCTCAACTCCATGACTAAGAGCACCAAAAAGTGGCCAGAGTATGTCTGCGTCAATTCGCAATGCCGAACATGAGTCTCCAGTCCTCTCGAGAGTAGCCAAAGGTCTATATGAGTATGAATATCATGTACGGCTGAATAGTTCATGTAACCTGGTTCCGAAGGGGGCCTATGTTGCCAAATATCTAGAAAGTCCTCCCGAGCGGCTGTCTCTGTAAGACCGCGAGCTGCAGCTGAGGGCCTTCTCGGGCGTCCACAAAAGTGTTCACGTTCTGGGCAGAGCATGCAATTGAAATCCCTCCCCCAGATCTGTGGTAAATTGCCCTCTTGGGACAATCGTGCAGCGAGGGTATGATAGAATTGCGGGTCATCGTCATTGGGCCTGCATACACCACCCAACAAACCCACCAGGTCATGCTTGAAACATCATGCCACTACGAATGCACCTGCTGGGTCTGGCAAACCTCCTGTAGACAAACTCCTGAACCCCTGCGTGCCCAGGGTGGGACACCCCGAGCATGTGTGGTAAAGCCTGGTGTTAAGTGAGTTTCCTGAAGCATTGCTAAATCTATTTTTTGCCTCTGGAGAAAAGCCACCACCTTCCAGATGTTTCTGTTATTATTTAAACTCCTGCCATTCCATGAAGGAACCAAAGCGACGATTGGCACAATTGGCCAACCGCTGTATATTGGGAATCATTCACCATTTTCTCAATGAGTGCAAACTATGTCATTGCCAGCCAGTGATTCCACAACATTTGCATCCATTGCAAATACTCACAAGACAATAGAAACAAACAAAATCCACCACCTCCCACGCTGTGAGTACCCACAACGCCCACAGCAATAAGCCTCCCCACCCAATCCTCCTGTGAAATAATAAGTCAATACTAGGTGGTAAACACATGGGGACAGATGTTACTTGGCTTTGTATCCCACACTTTCAATAAACACAGGGGGCCGAGCACCATTTGTACACAATTGGTGACCTGTGCCTAAAACAAAAGTGAAAATAATTGAAATGCATAAAACAACTACTTTATAATGTTATAATATAGTCTTTGGGATAATGGAATACTGCACTTGGCATAAAGCTACTCTCATAGGCACCATGCCTCAGTCAATTGCTGTACTGCTATCAGAACATTCTTACCACAGTTTGGAGAACATCATGCCCATGGGGCAACCGGGTGGCCTCTGTTATGATATACGTCACGGAAACGTTCTTACAAATATGCTTTATTCCTGACTTCGGCCCGATAGTAATCCACATAACAACCTTCACTTGCTGCGCTCATACCCACCAACCGCCACCTTCGAATCTCTCTACTGCAAACCCCCTCAACATTCTCTTGCTTGCGAAGTTACGTAGCGCGATCCCAGCTGATACATTCCACCTCAATATAACACATTTCCCCCTTTACATTTATGCAACCCCTTCATATATATACCAACAAAAGAAACTTGCATAATAACACTTAACAATAAAAAAAAAAACAATTTACACATTTGCACACATAATCATTAAGCTTTGCAGGCTTCGTGATCCTTCTTGTTAGCCTCCTGTTCCGGAAACCCGTCATCTCCATATGCCTGTGCAACATTGGCGTGTTGTGTTGGAACATTGACCTCATTCTGCATATGTAAATTATTCTTAGTCATCTCATCCATTCACCATTTGGTCTTATTCACATCAATATTTACTCTACCCTTATATGGTGAAACTCGGCTACAATGCCACACTTTTCCATCTTCAAGCAGCACAGCATTACACAATACTTTTACAACTTTTAAAGGAGGATAGAATTTTCCTTTCCCGTACTTTTTTAAACCAGGAACTTTCACCTTCACCCAATCACCCACCTGTACATTTGCAGTTTTGCATTTCTGTTTGGTGTCAAAATATTTCTTTGATTTAGCTTGTGCAATCTTATTATTCCCCTTAACATCTTCAATTGTCCAGTTGCTCTTTCTTCCACCCGTCATCCAACCTATGTTGTCTTTCCTCAACTGAAGCCTTCCTCTCATTACTTCAAAATGACTATATCCTGTAGAACCACAAGGTGTTGTCCTATACGACCGAACCGTTCTCCATACCTCTTTTCCCCAACACAATTTTGCACTGTCTGCCAACTGTATACTATTCTTCACCACCCTGTTAAAGCGCTCGACACCCCCATTACCTGCAGGATGATAGTTGGAAGTTGTCATATGTTTTATACCACATCTCAACAAGAATGCTTTGAGTTTGTTGGAAGTGAATTGCGGTCCATTCTCTTTGACTATAACGTTGGGAAACCCCTCTCTTAAGAAAACGTTATCCAAACATTCAACAATGGACCATGAATCTACTTTACTCATCATTTCAATTTCTGGCCATTCAGAGAAATGGTCAAATAACACTACAATGTATTTGCACTCTCCTTCCGCAGGTATAGGTCCCATGAAATCTAGACCTATCTTCTCCCAGGGCATGTCAGGACATTTAACAGGAATCAACGGCGGTTTAAAGGTAGATAAAGTCTTCTCCGATTCATTGCACAAAATGCATTCTCTCACCTTCCTTTCTACAGCCATATCTATCCCTAGCCACCAATACAACTGTTTAATTTTGTTTTTTGTTTTTGATATACCCATATTCTGGAGCAATAAATCTACCATTACGCATTAACCTGTTATGCTCTACGGACAACTCCTCCTTCACTTCCCAAAATACCCTCACATTAGCTTCTAGATTTTTTTATGTGGCCACCCATCACATACCAATGTTTGAACGTTACTCAATACAACATCTTTATCAAAAGCTTTGTCCCACTCATCTTCAGTGATACCTTGAACGTCTTCCACAATGTCAGCTACACAATAGTTCTCCAACTCATTCTCTTCTGCATCGTTCGTTCGTTACTTTATTTCGGCAAATATTGCCATAAAAGCCAGGACAGGAAATAAATACGACATACATAAATACATTATACAATAAAATATAAGATACAATACATACAGTTGGCAAGAGGTATATGGATGTCCCCATGATTAAGCAGTATCATTAAGTGTATAAAAATATAAATAACAATTTATAAAATAATTAAAAGCCAGAACTGCATCGGTTCTGACCAAAGGCATCCTACTTAAAAAATCAGCAATTTTATTCTTGACACCTGGCACGTAACGTACCTCATATTTGTAATCTAAAAGCCTTACGGATAAACTGGCAATGCGTGGAGAAGCCTTAAATAGGCCAATTGTAGTCAATACCTTGGTGAGTGGTTTATGGTCGCTTTGCAGGATGACATTCATACCCCACACAAACGTCCGAAAATGCTCTAAACCCCATACACATGCAAGGGCTTCTCGCTCTATAAAGAGTACTTCACCTCAGTATTAGTTAATGAGCAGGTGGTGAACACAATTACACACTCCTTACCAATTTCATCTGCTTGTGAAAGAACCGCCCCCAAACCTCGACTGCTGGCATCCGTAGTGACAATGCATTGCAAATTCGGATGAAAAACCTTGTAGAGCAGGTGCTCTAATAATGTTGTCTTTAATCATTTTAAACACTGTCTCACACTCATCAGACCACTCAAACACACATATCGGTTTTAACAACTGTCTAATGGGAAAAGTATGTTGTGAAATATTGTGCACATATTTAGCATATTATTCAGCCAAACCTAAAAATGCTCTGACCTCATCCTTATTTGTAGGCGCTGGCAAATCTTTTATCACGGCTACTAAGCTAGCTTTAGGTTTAACACCCTTTCCACTAATTTCGTGCCCCAAATAAGTCACACTCCACTTGGCAATTTTACACTTGCTGTACTCAGCCATGAGTCTGTTGTCCCACCACACCTGAAGAACATTCTTCACTTTTGTGTTATGGTTTGTTCTTGAATCACCCATAATTAAGATGTCATCTTGAAAAACAAATACATCATTCATCTTGCTAAATAATTTAAACATTAACTTTTGGAACATAGCAGCCACTGAAGTTAAACCAAACGGAACCCTGACGAATTGATAACATCCAAATGGCATGATAAAGGCGGTACATCTACGGCAAAGGGTGCAACAACATTTGGTGATATGCTGAAGTAAGGTCAATAATGGTAAACCACTCCTTACCTTTGGTTAGAGCTACAATCTCATTTATTCTTGGTAAAGGGAATTGGTCTACCAAAATATTCTTATTGAGGTCTCTAAGATCCACACATAATCTCAGTTTTCCATTAGAGCGTCTTGCCACTACTAATGGAGAAATCCAATCAGATGCTTCAACTTGTTCAGTAATGCCTGCCTGTAATAGTTTATCTAGCTCACTAGATACTTCACTCCTAATACTGAAAGGCATATTTCTTGCTTTATGGACAACAGGTACCGCATTATCCTTCAGCAAAATCCTATGTAGAATTTTTTTTAAATTACCAATTGTACCTGAAAGCACTTGGGGAAATAAATCCCTTATGGATGTCTCAATCACTTCTCCACCACAAATCACAGACACGGGTTCCTCACTGTTTGGGTCAAGGATCATTCCTAGCGCACCTTGGTCCCACCAACCTAAAACAGAAAGACCAGACTTAGATACATACATTTTGCATTCCGCCTCACGATCCTTGAATACAAATGGCAGTTTCCTGTAACCTATTAAATGGATTGGTTCACCAGTAAGACCTTTCGGTGAAATATCCGGTGTAACCAGACGCCCCCCAACAACATGCTTGATTTTTTTTTTACCAAACCAATTCATTTACAACAGTATACAGTGAACCAGAGTCAACAGTAACAGTGATGGTAACTCCTCCCTTTGATATTTCACATTTTGTTTTTTTCCGTTGACAATCAGATACCAAGGGCTCATTTCATTTTATGTTAAGAACCCACATGTTCCTGTCATCACTATCTGAGGTGGAAGCTGAGTTCGTGGCACTTTCTAACAATTTAATTGCAGCCTCTTTTTTCCTCCTGCAGACTTTAACAAAGTGGCCCGTAATACCACAACCAGAGCATTTCTGACTTCTGGATGGACTGTTCTTATCATTCACGTAATGGCCCAACATCCATATCTGAAACAAGTGACGTTTGTCTTTGAATCCTCTTTCTTCTTCTTTTTCAATTTACTGGAATTATATTTTTTTGAGCTACTGACTGATACACTCTGACTTTTCTTTGTCTCTGTAATCTTGTTGCCAAGAGTGTTGGACTCTGCTCTAAAATCATCCTCTTTTTTGTTTCTCAGCAAAACTGTTTTTGCAGTTCCGCATCTCCCGGTTACCTCTGCTTTTTTTACTACCTCTATTCCTTCTTGTAGAGGCGATTCCCCTTTTGTCCACAAGCAATCCTGTATATTCTGGTTCGCAGCATGCATGACTATTTGATCTCTTATGAATTTGTCATGTAAATAACCAAATCTACATGTTAAAGCCAAGTTCTTCAAAGCAGAAACATATTCATCAATAGTTTCATCTTTCTCTTGTTTTCTGTGAAAAAATTTGTTACGATCAATGCCAACATAAACAGTGGGAGCAAATCTATCTATCCAAATCTTCTAAAGCATGTATAAAAAACATCTCCCTGTTCTATTGGTTTTTTTTCAATTCTATTGTATGTTTTAAGACCTTGTGGTCCTAAGCAATGTAATAAAATCTTCTTCTTTTTCTCCCCCGGGAAGTCATTGTCTTCATCACATGCAGAAATATAATTTAAAAAATATTCACACCATTCTTGCCATTTGGCAGATGCATCGCCACTACTAGGGATAAAAGGTTGTGGTCGTGGTAAATTGAAGTTATTCAACGCCATAGTAAGTATTGCCAACTGGAAAGTATTTTTTTCAATTCAATTTAACAATCCAGCTGACAAATAAAAAATAAATCTACAGTAATATGCGACTACTCCTTAAAGGTTAGTGGTCTAGTTGTACTAGATTTCACCAGAGTACAAAGGAACAGCCCAGTTGATGGTCTAGTTGTTGCAATCTGACATCACAATACGCTCCGTTATGGCGCAGGAGCGCGAGTAATAACTGAAGGAGCATACATGATGCGCACGTGCACCACAAATCAGTGTCAAAATCCGAAATGCTGCCAAAACATCAGAACACGTGAGAACTCCGCAGTAATATAAAGCTCAAGAGTCAGTTGCCCACGTCGGTCACATCATCTACTCAGGTACACCGGATGACAGCAACACTCGTGGTCCTCAGGGCCAAAAGTCGCTCGTCGCCAAATTTGTTATGATATACGTCGCAGAAACGTTGTTCTTACAAATAAGCTTTCTACCAGACTTCGGCCCGATAGTAATGCACATAACAACCTTCACGCGCTGCGCTCGTACCCACCAACCACCACCTTCGAATCTCTCTACAGCAAACCCCCTCAACATTCTCTTGCTCGCAAAGTTATGTAGCGTGAGCCCACCTGCTACATTCCACCCCAATATAACAGCCTCCACCTCGCAAATAGTCACTCCCTAGTCCTTGAAGAAGTTCTGAAGATCCAAGTGGAGGCAGTGTTTTCAATGAAGGGACGCTCCGGCAGCCCCTTTAGACACAAGAAGAGAGTCACATTTGCATTTGCAGGTTATTACCCCACATCTGACGTGGCATCCCCGTCAACAATCTCCTTCCCAGGCGAAAGGGGCCAGGCCCCCGCTGATTCCCTCTTTTTGAGGAATTGCTGCTACAGTTTGGGGTCCCTAAAGAACAATGGGGGGTCATTATGACTCCTTAAAGGTTAGTGGTCTAGTTGTACTAGATTTCACCAGAGTACAAAGGAACAGCCCAGTTGATGGTCTAGTTGTTGCAATCTGACATCACAATACGCTCCGTTATGGCGCAGGAGCGCGAGTAATAACTGAAGGAGCATACATGATGCGCACGTGCACCACAAATCAGTGTAACAATCCGAAATGCTGCCAAAACATCAGAACACGTGAGAACTCCGCAGTAATATAAAGCTCAAGAGTCAGTTGCCCACGTCGGTCACATCATCTACTCAGGTACACCGGATGACAGCAACACTCGTGGTCCTCAGGGCCAAAAGTCGCTCGTCGCCAAATTTGTTATGATATACGTCGCAGAAACGTTGTTCTTACAAATAAGCTTTCTACCAGACTTCGGCCCGATAGTAATGCACATAACAACCTTCACGCGCTGCGCTCGTACCCACCAACCACCACCTTCGAATCTCTCTACAGCAAACCCCCTCAACATTCTCTTGCTCGCGAAGTTATGTAGCGTGAGCCCACCTGCTACATTCCACCCCAATATAACAGCCTCCACCTCGCAAATAGTCACTCCCTAGTCCTTGAAGAAGTTCTGAAGATCCAAGTGGAGGCAGTGTTTTCAATGAAGGGACGCTCCGGCAGCCCCTTTAGACACAAGAAGAGAGTCACATTTGCATTTGCAGGTTATTACCCCACATCTGACGTGGCATCCCCGTCAACAATCTCCTTCCAAGGCGAAAGGGGCCAGGCCCCCGCTGATTCCCTCTTTTTGAGGAATTGCTGCTACAGTTTGGGATCCCTAAAGAACAATGGGGGGTCATTATGACCTCAGCGGTCTTTTCGCAAGACCACTGAGGTACCGTCATGCTGAAGACCGCCGGTGGTGGCGGTCTTCCGCGCCACGTATTATGACCGCTGGCAGGCCGCCGTCCTTTTTCTTACGGAAAGCCGCGAGCAGACATACTGGCGGATGGTGGGAAAGTGGAGGTTGCTCAACCTCCACCGCCACGTCAAAAGAACACCGCCCACTGAATCACGTCCCATGATTCGGTGTGGCGGTGTTCTGGTGACGGTGTTCTGGTGGCCGAGCTGCCCCCATGGATCCCGTCTCCTCCCGGAGGATCAACGGACAAGGTAAGTTGATCATCCGTTAGGGAAGGGGGTGGGGGGTGTTGTGTGCGTGCATGAGGGTGTGCGTGTGAGAGTGTAGAGGGGGTGAGTGAGTGTATGCGTGCGGGGGGATGCTGTGTGTATGGGAAATGTGTGCGGGTCAGATGGTGTGCATGTCTGTTTGTATGTGTGGGGGTATGTGTTGTCGGGGTGTATGTGTGCGTGTAGGGTTGTGTATACATGCATGTTCCGGGTGTGTGCGTGTAGGGTTGTGTATATGTGCATGTTCGGGGTCGGGGTGGGGAGGGGGGTTGTGCCACCGTTGGGTGGTGGCAGGGGGGTGGAGGGTGTGGGGGGAGGATTCATGGGTGGTAGCGGGGGTGGAGGAGACCCCTATCAGTGCCAGGGAAGGAATTCCCTGGCACTGATAGTGCCTACCGCCATGGATCTCATGGCGGTTCCCAACCACCCGAGATCCATGGTGGTATGCAGGGTCCTGATACCGTCGGCGGCCTAGTGACGACCGCCGGGCTGGAGACTGCAATCTCCAGCCCAGCAGTCTTCACCGCCATGGCGGTCGGAATGGTGAAGTGGCGGATGACAGCCACGGTCATAATTCCATTTTTTTTTTTTCTGCCGGCCTGTTTGCGGTCTTACCGCCGCTTTACCACCGACCGCCAGGGTCGTAATGACCCCCAGTGTCTTGCAATCCTCCTGGATTTGCAGTCTCCCTGGATATAGTCAAATCAAATCAAATCATTAACATTTATAAAGTGCGCTACTCACCCGTGCGGGTCTCAAGGCGCTAGGGGAAAAGGGGGGGTTATCGCTGCTCGAACAGCCAGGTCTTTAGGAGTCTCCGGGAAGCGGAGTTGTCCTGGGTGGTCCTGAGGCTGGTGGGGAGGGAGTTCCAGGTCTTGGCCGCCAGGAAGGAGAAAGATCTCCCACCCGCCGTGGAGCGGCGGATGCGAGGGACAGCAGCGAGTGCGAGGCCAGAGGAGCGGAGGAGGCGGGTGGGGACGTAGAAGCTGAGGCGTCTGTTGAGGTATTCCGGTCCCTTGTCGTGGAGGGCTTTGTGTGCGTGGGTGAGAAGTCGGAAGGTGATCCGTTTGCTGACTGGGAGCCAATGCAGGTGTCTCAGGTGTGCGGAGATGTGGCTGCTGCGGGGTACGTTGAGGATGAGGCGGGCCGAGGCATTTTGAATGCGTTGCAGGCGATTTTGGAGTTTGGCTGTGGTCCCGGCGTAGAGGGTGTTGCCGTAGTCCAGGCGGCTCGTGACGAGGGCGTGGGTCACGGTTTTTCTGGTGTCGGCGGGGATCCAGCGGAAGATCTTGCGGAGCATGCGGAGGGTGAGGAAGCAGGCGGAGGACACGGCGTTGACTTGCTTGGTCATGGTGAGAAGAGGGTCCAAGATGAAGCCGAGGTTGCGGGCGTGGTCTGTGGGGGTCGGTGCGGTGCCGAGGGCCGTGGGCCACCAGGAGTCGTCCCAGGCGGACGGGGTGTTGCCGAGGATGAGGACTTCCGTTTTTTCAGAGTTCAGCTTTAGGCGGCTGAGCCTCATCCAATCTGCGACGTCCTTCATACCCTCTTGTAGGTTGGTCTTGGCGCTGGCGGGGTCGTTGGTGAGGGAGAGTATAAGTTGGGTGTCGTCGGCGTAGGAGGTGATGATGATGTCGTGCTGGCGTACGATGTTGGCGAGGGTGCTCATGTAGACATTGAAGAGTGTCGGGCTGAGCGATGAGCCTTGAGGTACGCCGCAGATGATCTCGGTGGGTTCTGAGCGAAACGGAGGGAGGTAAACTCTTTGGGAATGGTTTGCGAGGAAGGAGGCGATCCAGTCCAGGGCCTGGCCTTGGATCCCGGTGGAGCGGAGGCGGGTGATTAGGGTGCGGTGACAGATGGTGTCAAAGGCAGCCGAGAGGTCGAGAAGATTGAGGGCGACTGTTTCACCGTTGTCCATCAGGGTTCTGATGTCGTCTGTGACTGAGATGAGGGCGGTTTCAGTGCTGTGGTTGGTTCGGAATCCGGTTTGTGAGGGGTCGAGCAGGTTGTTGTCTTCCAGGAAGGTGGTCTGCTGTTTGTTGACGGTCTTCTCTATTACTTTGGCTGGGAAAGGCAGAAGAGAGATGGGGCGGAAGTTTTTCAGGTCGCTCGGGTCAGCCGTAGGTTTCTTTAGTAGGGCGTTGACTTCGGCGTGTTTCCAGCATTCGGGGAAGGTAGCAGAAGAAAAAGAAGAGTTGATGACGGTCTGGAGGTGCGGGGCGATGATGTCGTCGGCTTTGTTAAAGATGAAGTGCGGGCAGGGGTCCGAAGGGGCGCCGGAGTGGATAGAGTTCATGATGGATTTGGTTTCTTCCGTGTTGATGTGGGTCCAGTTGTTGAGGGTGATGGCCGGGGATGCGGGTTTGTGGTGTTTGGTTGGGTCTGGTGTCCGAAGCTGTCGTGGAGGTCGCTGATCTTGCGATGGAAGAAAGTGGCGAGGGATTCGCACAAATCCTGTGAGGGCGTGACGGCGTTGGCGCTGGGGTTGGAGAACTCCTTGACGATGCTGAAGAGTTCTCTGCTGTTGTGGCTGTTTTTGTCCAGTCTGTCGGTGAAAAAGTTCCTTTTGGCAGCGCGGATCAGGTGGTGGTGTTCGCGGGTAGCGTTCTTGAGGGCGGTCATGTTGTCAGCGGTGTGGTCCTTGCGCCAGGCATTCTCAAGGGCGCGACAAGTTTTCTTTGATTCTTTGAGGGTGTCAGAGAACCAGAGAGGTTTTTTGGTGTTGGTCTGTCGATGCGTGCGTTTGAGGGGAGCAAGGTTGTCTGCGCAGTTGGAGATCCAGTTTGTGAGGTTGAGGGCTGCGTCGTTCGGGTCGGTGGTGAGGGTGGGTTGGTTGGCGGCGAGTGCGGAGAGGAGTTGCTCTTCAGGGATCTTGTACCACTGTCGACGAGGGATGGGTTGAGTACGGAGGTGGCGGGTCTCGCGTCGGAATGTGAAGTGGACGCAGCTGTGGTCGGTCCAGTGTAGGGCGGAGGTGTGGCTGAAGAAGACGTGTTTGCTGGCGGAGAAGATAGGGTCGAGCGTGTGTCCGGCGATGTGGGTGGCGGTGTTCACCAGTTGTTTGAGGCCGAGGTTGTCGAGGTTGTCGAGCAGGGTGGTTTTGTTGGGGTCGTTGTTTTGTTCCAGATGGAAGTTGAGGTCGCCTAGGAGGATGTAGTCCGGTGAGGCGAGGGCGTGCGGGGAGATGAAGTCGGCGATGGCGTCGCTGAAAGGGGCGCGTGGTCCGGGAGGATGGTAGACGAGGGATCCTCTGAGGGTGGTCCTCGTGTCGGTGCGAATCTGAAAATGCAGGTGTTCAGCGGCGAGAGGGGTGTCTTCGGTGGAGGTGGTGACACTGATGGAGTCTTTGAAGACGATGGCGATACCTCCTCCTGCTTGGTTGGTGCGGTCTTTCCTGGAGATCTTGTAGCCTTCGGGGATGGTGGTGGCGATGTCTGGAGCAGAGGAGGCGTTCATCCAGGTCTCCGTGATGAAGGCGACGTCCGGTGCTGTGGAGTCCAGGAGGTCCCAGAGTTCAACGGCGTGTTTGTGGACGGAGCGAGCGTTGACTAGGATGCACTTGAGGTGGTGGATGGTGCGTGGGCTTGTGGTCGTGGCAGTTGCGTGGTGGAAGATGCGTTTGCAGGAGTTGCAGGCGAAGGGTCCATGGTGCGTTTGGGGTGAGCTTGGAAGCAGGTGTTGGAGCGTACTGGGTTGAGGGCGTGGAGGGTGGTGGGGTCGTAGCGGATCAGAGGGGCTTGGGAGAGCTGGGGACCAGGGGTCGTGGCGCTGGGCGCGGGCCAGGCGCGGACGGGCGCGGACGGGCGCAGACGGGCTTGCCTCTGGCGCGCCAGCGGCGCGGTCGCGCAGCAGCCGCCATATGAGGTAGGGGGGGGGAGGGGTCAGCTGGGGGCGAATGGGAGCTTGGGGGCGGGGGCGTGCAGGAGGTCGCGGCGGGAAAGCGCGAGGGAGGGGGGACAGGTAGAGTGAGAAGAGCTGGGGGAGGGGGGTTTAAGGGTGGAGGGGGGTGAGTGTTAGGAGGTTTAGGAGATTAGGGAGAAAGATAGGAGTAGGGTTGTGAAGATAGGGGAGGGGGGGTTGTAGAGGTGGGTGAGGGTGAAAGGTAGAGTGAGAGGATAGGAAGATAGGTAATAGAGTGAGAGGATAGGAAGATAGGTAATAGAGGGGGTGGCGGGAGGGGGGGAGAGATAGAGAAATAGATAGAGAAAATAGATGGATAGAGAAATCGATAGATAGAGAAATAGATAGAGGGATAGGAAGATAGGAGGAGGTGGAGAGTGAGGGAGTTAGATAGTGGGATAGAGAGATAGAGAGATAGGTAGATAGGAGGAGTGAGGGAGGTAGATAGTGAACGGGTTAGATAGGGGAGATAGAGAGGGGGATGCGAGTGAGGGAGGGGGATGAGGCAGGAGCAGGAGGGCAGGCGCGGGGAGAAGAAGACGGAGGAGGCAGAAGAGCCGAAGGCAGAAGATAGAAGACAGAAGACAGAAGACCGGAAGAACAGAAGAATAGAAGAACAGAAGACCGGAAGAACAGAAGATCGGAAGAACAGAAGAAAGGAAGACCGGAAGAACAGAAGAACACAGAAGAACACAGAAGAAGATGAGGAAGAAGAGAGGCGACAGGAGAGGCTGAGAAGCACACAGAAGAAGAGAGAAGACGGGGAAAAGAAGAGTACAGAAGAAGATTACAGACGAGGAGCGAGGAGGAAGAACAGAGAAGAAGAAAAGAAGAAAAGAAGCAGGAGAGAGGTTGAGTAGCGCGGGGCAGAGCGAGGGGCTGGGAGGTGGGGGGTACTTACTGTTAGGTGGGTCTCTGGAACTCAGGAACCTGGAGGAGCTGCAGCGGCAGGGGGAGCGACCTACCCTTGGGTCAAGGGTCGCTACCACTGTCGCGCAGCGGCCGCCATATGAGGTAGGAGGGGGGAGGGGTCAGCTGGGGGCGAATGGGAGCTGGGGGGCGGGGGCGTGCAGGAGGTTGCGGCGGGAAAGCGCGAGGGAGGGGGGGACAGGTAGAGTGAGAAGAGCTGGGGGAGGGGGGTTTAAGGGTGGAGGGGGGTGAGTGTTAGGAGGTTTAGGAGATTAGGGAGAAAGATAGGAGTAGGGTTGTGAAGATAGGGGAGGGGGGGTTGTAGAGGTGGGTGAGGGTGAGAGGTAGAGTGAGAGGATAGGAAGATAGGCAATAGAGTGAGAGGATAGGAAGATAGGTAATAGAGGGGGTGGCGGGAGGGGGGGAGAGATAGAGAAATAGATAGAGAAAATAGATAGATAGAGAAATCGATAGATAGAGAAATAGATAGAGAGATAGGAAGATAGGAGGAGGTGGAGAGTGAGGGAGTTAGATAGTGGGATAGAGAGATAGGTAGACAGGAGGAGTGAGGGAGGTAGATAGTGAACGGGTTAGATAGGGGAGATAGAGAGGGGGATGCGAGTGAGGGAGGGGGATGAGGCAGGAGCAGGAGGGCAGGCGCGGGGAGAAGAAGACGGAGGAGGCAGAAGAGCTGAAGGCAGAAGATAGAAGACAGAAGACAGAAGACCGGAAGAACAGAAGAACAGAAGAACAGGAGAACAGAAGAACACAGAAAAACACAGAAGAACACAGAAGAACACAGAAGAAGATTCAGAAAACGAAGAACAGAGGGCAGAAGACCACAGAAGAAGATGAGGAAGAAGAGAGGCGACAGGAGAGGCTGAGAAGCACACAGAAGAAGAGAGAAGACGGGGAAAAGAAGAGTACAGAAGAAGATTACAGACGAGGAGCGAGGAGGAAGAACAGAGAAGAAGAAAAGAAGAAAAGAAGCAGGAGAGAGGGTGAGTAGCGCGGGGCAGAGCGAGGGGCTGGGAGGTGGGGGGTACTTACTGTGAGGTGGGTCTCAGGAACTCAGGAACCTGGAGGAGCTGCAGCGGCAGGGGGAGCGACCTACCCTTGGGTCAAGGGTTGCTACCACTGTCGCACAGCCGCCGCCATATGAGGTAGGAGGGGGGGGAGGGGTCAGCTGGGGGCGAATGGGAGCTGGGGGGCGGGGGCGTGCAGGAGGTTGCGGTGGGAAAGCGCGAGGGGGGACAGGTAGAGTGAGAAGAGCTTGGGGAGGGGGGCTTAAGGGGGGTCAGTGTTAGGAGGTTTAGGAGATTAGGGAGAAAGATAGGAGTAGGGTTGTGAAGATAGGGGAGGGGGGGTTGTAGAGGTGGGTGAGGGTGAGAGGTAGAGTGAGAGGATAGGAAGATAGGTAATAGAGGGGGTGGCGGGAGGGGGGAGAGATAGAGAAATAGATAGAGAAAATAGATAGATAGAGAAATAGATAAAGAGATAGGAAGATAGGAGGAGGTGGAGAGTGAGGGAGTTAGATAGTGGGATAGAGAGATAGAGAGATAGGTAGATAGGAGGAGTGAGGGAGGTAGATAGTGAACGGGTTAGATAGGGGAGATAGAGAGGGGGATGCGAGTGAGGGAGGGGGATGAGGCAGGAGCAGGAGGGCAGGCGCGGGGAGAAGAAGACGGAGGAGGCAGAAGAGCCGAAGGCAGAAGATAGAAGACAGAAGACAGAAGACCGGAAGAACAGAAGAACAGAAGAACAAGAACACAGAAGAACACAGAAGAACACAGAAGAAGATACAGAAAACGAAGAACAGAGGGCAGAAGACCACAGAAGAAGATGAGGAAGAAGAGAGGCAACAGGAGAGGCTGAGAAGCACACAGAAGAAGAGAGAAGACGGGGAAAAGAAGAGTACAGAAGAAGATTACAGACGAGGAGCGAGGAGGAAGAACAGAGAAGAAGAAAAGAAGAAAATAAGCAGGAGCAGGAGAGAGGGTGAGTAGCGCGGGGCAGAGCGAGGGGCTGGGAGGTGGGGGGTACTTACTGTGAGGTGGGTCTCAGGAACTTAGGAACCTGGAGGAGCTGCAGCGGCAGGGGGAGCGACCTACCCTTGGGTCAAGGGTCACTACCACTGTCGCGCAGCGGCCGCCATATGAGGTAGGAGGGGGGGGAGGGGTCAGCTTGGGGCGAATGGGAGCTGGGGGGCGGGGGCGTGCAGGAGGTCGCGGCGGGAAAGCGCGAGTGAGGGGGGGACAGGTAGAGTGAGAAGAGCTGGGGGAGGGGGGCTTAAGGGTGGAGGGGGGTGAGTGTTAGGAGGTTTAGGAGATTAGGGAGAAAGATAGGAGTAGGGTTGTGAAGATAGGGGAGGGGGGGTTGTAGAGGTGGGTGAGGGTGAGAGGTAGAGTGAGAGGATAGGAAGATAGGTAATAGAGTGAGAGGATAGGAAGATAGGTAATAGAGGGGGTGGCGGGAGGGGGGGAGAGATAGAGAAATAGATAGAGAAAATAGATAGATAGAGAAATCGATAGATAGAGAAATAGATAGAGAGATAGGAAGATAGGAGGAGGTGGAGAGTGAGGGAGTTAGATAGTGGGATAGAGAGATAGAGAGATAGGTAGATAGGAGGAGTGAGGGAGGTAGATAGTGAACAGGTTAGATAGGGGAGATAGAGAGGGGGATGCGAGTGAGGGAGGGGGATGAGGCAGGAGGGCAGGCGCGGGGAGAAGAAGTCGGAGGAGGCAGAAGAGCCGAAGGCAGAAGATAGAAGACAGAAGACAGAAGACCGGAAGAACAGAAGAACAGAAGAACAGAAGACCGGAAGAACAGAAGACCGGAAGAACAGAAGAAAGGAAGACCGGAAGAACAGAAGAACACAGAAGAACACAGAAGAACACAGAAGAACACAGAAGAAGATACAGAAAACGAAGAACAGAGGGCAGAAGACCACAGAAGAAGATGAGGAAGAAGAGAGGCGACAGGAGAGGCTGAGAAGCACACAGAAGAAGAGAGAAGACGGGGAAAAGAAGAGTACAGAAGAAGATTACAGACGAGGAGCGAGGAGGAAGAACAGAGAAGAAGAAAAGAAGAAAAGAAGCAGGAGCAGGAGAGAGGGTGAGTAGCGCGGGGCAGAGCGAGGGGCTGGGAGGTGGGGGGTACTTACTGTGAGGTGGGTCTCAGGAACTCAGGAACCTGGGGGAGCTGCAGCGGCAGGGGGAGCGACCTACCCTTGGGTCAAGGGTCGCTACCACTGTCGCGCAGCGGCCGCCATATGAGGTAGGGGGGGGGAGGGGTCAGCTGGGGGTGAATGGGAGCTGGGGGGCGGGGGCGTGCAGGAGGTCGCGGCGGGAAAGCGCGAGGGAGGGGGGACAGGTAGAGTGAGAAGAGCTGGGGGAGCGGGTTTAAGGGTGGAGGGGGGTGAGTGTTAGGAGGTTTAGGAGATTAGGGAGAAAGATAGGAGTAGGGTTGAGAAGATAGGGGTGGGGGGTTGTAGAGGTGGGTGAGGGTGAGAGGTAGAGTGAGAGGATAGGAAGATAGGTAATAGAGGGGGTGGCGGGAGGGGGGGAGAGATAGAGAAATAGATAGAGAAAATAGATAGATAGAGAAATCGATAGATAGAGAAATAGATAGAGAGATAGGAAGATAGGAGGAGGTGGAGAGTGAGGGAGTTATATAGTGGGATAGAGAGATAGAGAGATAGGTAGATAGGAGGAGTGAGGGAGGTAGATAGTGAACAGGTTAGATAGGGGAGATAGAGAGGGGGATGCGAGTGAGGGAGGGGGATGAGGGAGGGGGATGAGGCAGGAGCAGGAGGGCAGGCGCGGGGAGAAGAAGACGGAGGAGGCAGAAGAGCCGAAGGCAGAAGATAAAAGACAGAAGACGGAAGAACAGAAGAACAGAAGAACACAGAAGAAGATACAGAAAACGAAGAACAGAGGGCAGAAGACCACAGAAGAAGATGAGGAAGAAGAGAGGCGACAGGAGAGGCTGAGAAGCACACAGAAGAAGAGAGAAGACGGGGAAAAGAAGAGTACAGAAGAAGATTACAGACGAGGAGCGAGGAGGAAGAGCAGAGAAGAAGAAAAGAAGAAAAGAAGCAGGAGCAGGAGAGAGGGTGAGTAGCGCGGGGCAGAGCGAGGGGCTGGGAGGTGGGGGGTACTTACTGTGAGGTGGGTCTCAGGAACTCAGGAACCTGGAGGAGCTGCAGCGGCAGGGGGAGCGACCTACCCTTAGGTCTAGTCGTTGACAGCAGCGTGTGACTGAGTGGGGTAGCTCACTTGCACCGCCACCGCTATCTCTAGCATCACACGAGAAGGCTTAATGTTATATAGTATACTGTATTCTATATGGAGCTCTTGCAGTTTCCTCTTACTGGAATGAAGAGATGCCTAGCCTCCTGCACATTCTCCGTGAAGTCTTGGTATAGTGATATTTCAGAGGCCTCATGTTGCAGGGCCTTCAATTCCCTTGCTTTGCACAATGCAGCATCACGATCTCTGTAATAATTTAACAGTCATGCTGTTATGGAGCGAGGGCTAGCTTCCGGGTCCAGGCACGGAGCAAGTGAGCGATGGGCATGCTCCACAACAAAGATCTCAGAGAAAGTGTCCTGACCCAGTAAATCAACGTTATTATAAGCTTCTCCATCTTATTCTGCACAGTGGCTGTCACAACCTGTTCATCCTCCGCCTCCAAGATGCACCTCTCCAGCATATCAAGTTGTTCTGCTTGTTTAGCAAGCCTTTCCGACATCCGATCCATCCTGAAGAAGTGCGTCCATCTTGACATCGATTTTTGTGAGGCTATGCTCATGGCAGTGAGGATTTCCTTTAGGTCAGTGTCTCCTTCCACCCCTGGATTCTCTGCCAAAGGTTCTGGTGCATCTGCGCCCCCTTCCCTGGCCTTCGGAGTTCTGGAGGGGTCAATCTGGAACTTAGGTTGGGATTTATCGATTTGCCCCCATCACTGTGCACAACGGAAGTCCCCAATATCCCTGGTCTTGTGTGCTGCCAGTTGTTGTCAACCAGAAGCATAACAGAGCCGCCGCTCAAGTGCCCTTAAAGTGCTCTACAACAACACTGTCCTCTTGCACAATCTCTGCGATCACAGTAGTGGGCCCCTTCTCACAAAGCCACCTGCCTCCAGAAGGGGTCAAGCGCATATGGATACCTGTCATCATTGAATAAGAGGGGCAAATGACAGCTCCCTATAGGCATGCAGTAAAAGGAAGGGGCAAGGGCAAAGATAGAAGAACCTTTCCACCAGGTGGTCACTGTGGGTACATAGGCCTGTGTTCCTAGCCTGTCCCCCGCCAGTCTCTCAATACTCCTGAACCATGTAGTACCAATACTTCAACTGCTATTGATACCACCATATATACTGACACAGTCCGTGGCCAGGGACACAACACTTTTCTAGTTTGCCACTGCAGTCACTCCATAGCACACTTCAGTTTTGGGGTGCTGTTACTTCTGAATTGCCCTCTATTGATGATTTTCCCTGTAGTCGCTTACCACAGACCCAAGAGGGGTAGATTACGCTACCTGCAGGAACACCAGACATATTCTGTGGGGACAGACATCTCAGTGCCGGCAAGGCGCTATCTGTTAGGCTGCGACCTCAAAACAACTTTAGGAGTTTTCACTGCTGAGGCATGTAAAACTTATACCCCCATGTCCTCATTTTTAAATACAATTCACCCTGCCCTATGAGCCTTTAGGGCTTACTTTGAGGGTGACATATGTATTCAAAAAGATGTAGGCTTCTCAAAAGGTTTATTTTACCTGGTTGAAATGGCAGTTTAAAACTGCACTACAGGCTGCAGTGACAGGCCTGAGACATATTTTAAAAGGCTACCTTAGTGGGTGGCACAATGAGTGTTGCAGGCCCATTATTACCATTCACAGGCCCCGCGTGCATGTAGTAGCATTTACTAGGGACTTACAAGTAAATGCAATGTGCCGATTAGGGGAGAGTCCAATCACTTTAGCACTGGTTAGCACTGATAAAGTGCACAGAGTCCTAATGCCAACAAACACACATTCAGCAAAACAGTAGGAGTAAAGGCAAAAGCTTTGGGGAAGGACCACACACAGGATGTCAGGTCCAACTGAAAGCCTTGGTGCTTTAGCCTGCTACAGCGTTTAAAGGAGGTATTTCTTACTTAAACCAGTTTACCTTTTAAAACCTATATTCTTTGTTTCTCAACTCATGTCAAGACAGTGGTCTGTCGACTGTAGTTTACCAATCCAGTTTCCAAGTTATCTGCAGCATCACAAACACTACCAAATACAAATGATCTAATAAGATTTCCTCTGGAGCAAATTAGGAGATTTCTGCAAGCAACTCAGACTAACTCTGGACATATGGAATCAGATCATAAACTATTTTTGACGTGCACTATTTCACATTCTTGCTGGTAAATTAAGGGAGTGTTTAGTGTGAACACCTTCTGACACCATATTTTATAAACAGGCTTGTAGAGAAAGTAATGAGTGACAAGGATGTTCGTGCATATTTGTTGTGTGGTATTCTATTGTGGTAGTGCCGTGCTCTATTGATCTTTAATGCTGTTTTTGTTGTACATTATTTTAATGTACTGTGATTGTGTTGTACTATTGGTGTTGTGTTTTGTTCTATGACTGCTTTGTTGTGCTGTGCCGGTTTATGTTTTAAATGTGTTATATTGCTTTATGTATGTTACTATGTAATGTTCTGTTGGTTAGTTTTAATATGTTAGCAAGTGCAGGTACATTTCCAGCCAAAAGCAGCAGATGTCTTTAAAGTTCTAGTGGCGAGCAACCATTTACTACTGTCTGTGGTGGTAACACAATGCTGCTCCAGCTCTTACGCTATTTAAGACACTAGTCCGACTTAACAGTGCTGGAGTCTGTGTATTACATTAGCACTTGCAGTGGTCAATTTATATGATAGGGCCCTATGTATCATATTCACATAGATTTGGACTGTCACAAATCTGGAGCTGTCTATTCCAGCCTTGTAGCCCACCTATTCTGGCAAATTAAAGGCTTCAGAGCTATAGGTCAGAGCTGAAGGCAGGAGCATCTTACAAGGGAGCAAGGCTTTAATGGCCGGTATAGAGGGGTACAGTGAGGATAAAAGGACATGCCAACTACTGAGGGGGGAATATCCCAGTTAAAAAATCAGCCTTCCTGGAGACACTGGGGATTAAAAACCCTCACAGCTCTAAGGCTTCAGTGACTTTCAAAGCACCTACTGTGTTTGCCTGACACTTGCTACCGCGTGAAGGGCCAAGGCAGCAACTACACAGATCAAACATGCACATTATGAGTTGCGAAAGGAGGAAATGTTAGCCTTAGTCTCACTTAGCCCATCCAAGCTGCTTTCTTTCCCTGGGTAGAGCAGAGGGAGATACAGGAGCAGAGAAGAATCCCTCCTTCTGTCCTTCTGCAGCCCGGCAGGAGGCAGATGGGAAGGATTGCAGTGTGCCTTCATCCACAGCCTCTGCCTCTCTCCTTCCCCTGCAATCCACATGTGCTGAAGAGAGGGACTGGAGACAGACTCAGAGGCTGCAAATGAGGGTGGTACAAGGTTGACAGCAGTTGGCCTATACCAGTGTTTAAAGCCTGCTGTTCCTCCATTTTATTTTTTGGAGCTGTCCCTTTTCCTGTCTCTTTTGAAATTCCTTTTGTTCTTTTTGGGGACCTTATTCAGTATAATATTTACAGTGGTTTACTTGGTATTTCATTGCAGTTGTTTTCATATATGATATAATTCCAATATGTAGCAAAAAAAGAAATCTTTGCATAACGTTCTACTGCATTTTGTGAACTGTGAACCAAGACCCAATAACAGATAGTAAAAGTGAACCTGAATCAAGGCCAAGGTGTGCAACATGGCAACCCTAGCTATAACTCCTGAACTCACTTTGAAACACAGGACACACTATGTGATCGACCCGGATGTTGATTAATGAAACTTCCCTTCCAAACCTTATGCAATTTGCCACACTTTTTTCAGTGATTATAAACGTCTGATCTGGTTTTATTATTTTTTTCCTCAGGTTCTGGGAGTGAGGTAACGAAAATCACCAAGTCATGCACTAACCAGTGCACCCCAAAGGATTATAATGTGATTCTGGCGTCCTACTCTGTTTCCTGTTGTAAGAATGACTACTGCAACATCAACAGTGCAGGGGGAATGAAGACCAGCCACGCCCTCATTCTGCTTGTATGCTTCATCGGTGCACTCCTTCAATCCACTGGACTCTGGTAGCTGCTGCAGAGCGGGCGCATGCACAGAATGAGGAATTACTGGACTTCTTTACCACACCACCGATTCACAAAGCTTTATTCTGCGACTAAGTCCCATATTTATACTTTTTTAGCGCTGCATTTACGTAATTTTTGGACACAAAAGCGGCGCAAATTTGAAAAATACAATTGTATTTTGTAAGTTTGCACTGTTTTTGCATCAAAAAGTGGTGCAAATGCAGCGCTAAAAAAGTATAAATATGGGCCTAAGTGTCTTATCCCCAGTGACATAGCAAGGAAGCCAGGGGTCCTAATGCAAGTAAGGAAAATGGGTCCCCATTACCAGAATGGGGACTGGAATACAGCCATGATTGGAGGGTACTCAGACACCTGGTCCTGGTGCAACTGCACCTGCTGCACTGCACTATTGCTTAGTAGGCCCATACATACTCCTGGAATTTCAGGTGAAAATTAGTCCTAATTCAGGGTTTAAGATGCAACTACTCATAGAAAAGGCTATATGAACTGGATAGAATATGGCTATTGAGAAGAGTCCCTTTAGGTCTAAGTAGGCACGTTCTTGCTCCACTGTGCCTGCAGAGCTATAATTCACTGTAATTCAAGTAGAAATAGTGATAATTGTGAAAGGTGACAACATATGCCATCTATGTTTGTAAAACAACACCCAAAATGTAAAGCAATTTAGAAGAGGGGCACTTTGTGGGGCCAACACAAAGGTTTCTATCTCTCATCCACATACACTAGTAATAGGTGTTTTAAATAGGTCTGGCTGGGGGTACAAAAGCACATTTTCAGTAGTGATTTAAGATGAACTTTACACTGGAAGTTGGAACACTTCCCTACTCTGGGATGGGCAGTGGAGGAGTTATGACAGTGGCTGCCTACAGGCCGAGGGGGCCTACTTGTATACTGAATCACTAATCTGCTAGCTTTTATTTGAACTATATCTAGATATCGCTTAACCTCGATGTCCAGCCTTCTTGTAAGAGAATGGTGCCTAAACAATTTTCAGAGAAGGGGTGAGGCTATCAGTGTCACGTCACTGAAGTCGCAAGGTTTGTAAACAATCAAAGTGCTCCATAAAGGACAAGTGTAGCAAACGAGCCATGCCCATTCATCAGGACAGTGGCAGGACTGGAGCGTCTGCCCAGTGGTGCATATTGAAGAACATAGTCCCAAATAATATATGAGTAAAGCAAGGGTGTTACAGTGCTGCCATCTATAGTAGGCACAGTTATCATTGACATGGCCTCTTGAAATGCCCATTACACTTTCATTGGGAATGCAGTTTTACTATAAAACGTATAGGACGCACAAGCAATGAGGGGGACATTTGATTTCTGCGAATATTTACCACACAAGTAACGTGTCTTGAGTTGCTTTTATCCTATTACAATCTTTGTTTCCATCCCACTTCAGAGTTAGGAAAAAAAACAATATGCCTCATTTGCTCTTCACTTGCTGCTGATAATTCTGAAATATTTGTAAAGTTCATTTACAAGCATTTCAAATTTGTTGTGTGGTAAAAGATGTTTGACATATTGCCACCTTCTCCATTCACACTCTGTACCACAGAATGATTCACATTCACTCACTTAGCAGTAAGAGAAAGGAAAATAAAGAACAATCTCTGTATTACAAACAGTGGCTACCATGGTTTGTCAGGCCATGTTGCATCATACAATGCGGTGGCCATCTTGAAAGTGTACAAAATAAACTTTATGAATGCCAGTCACCGTTTTTGTTTTTGCAGTGCTTCCATAACATTTAAACCAACTGCCACTGGCAAAGCTAAAATCAACAGCCAGAGTTAAGCAGGATAGGGGTCCTGGGAACGGGACTGCAAGGGAGGGAGGATAGAGAGCCAAGGGAGAGAAACTCCGTTGGAGGAGGAGAGAGTGACACCAAGCCACAGCAGCACTCTGTTAGACTCTCAAAAGGTGGGTGGAGAGATCCAGCATAGGGGAAGTTAAAAGAGCGTGTACATGATTGCACTTAAGCTGCATGTGCACCAAAAGGAAGAGAAAGGAGATAGGAGCAAGACATGCACTCCATGGAGTGCTAAATGAGGACTAAATGCAACAGAAAAAGTAGTTCCATGAGGTCAGCAGTGGAAGGATCAAAAGCTATGGTAAAGAAAATTATCCAATCAAGAGCATGGAACTGAGATGGACAGGCAAGCCACCCAGTCATGAGCAAGAGGCTGACCCAAAGCCTAATCTATGTAGTATTCTATGCAGCACTGTGTGGAGTAAGGCTACAAATACAGGTGTAATGCATAGAACCCAGAGGATTAGGACAATCATTCCTTGTCTTTTGGAGAATGGCAAAAGTGCTGACTGGTTCAACACGCCCCTGTGGTATGGCAGACCAGCTGTCACTCTTTTTATTTATTCACTGAAGAACTGTCACCTTGGAGGTAGGAGCGGCGTTTGACAGAGAAACTGCTGACTCAGCGGTCAAACGTAGCAGCCATAGGTAGTGCCTCCGCCGCCTTCCCCCATTTAGAGGCCAGCAAACCAAACTCCAAATGAGGAACTTCATTTTTGTGAATCCATTCCTGCGGCATGGACCATATTTCAACTTTATTAATACCCTACACACGGAACAAAAAATGGAGATCCAAAATGATAATAAATGCAAATACTAGCCAGTGAAATTCATTGGCTGTAAAAGTATCCATGCAGATTCATTGTCAGACGTTTGTACTCTGTGGGAACAGGGACCAACGTTTATTGCTTGAGGGATTCCTAAAACAGACCGTGAGCAGGAGTTATTGCTCTGTGCTCTTCCTGTACCTTTACGGAATACTGAACACTACTCCAATGTTGCTGGTTTTCCTCCTTTCATTCCCTCCTCAGGCATCGATCTACGTTAGGCCTGAGAGGCTACTTCAAGGTCATAGCTTTCCACAGGGTCATATCACTTTTCAGGCTCTTTAGAGCCTCACCAATGCCTCGCCACATTAGCATCATTTTATTTACGCTAATGTGGCCTAACAAGGCCAAAATCGCCACGCCATATTTATAAAGCGGTGCAATGCATGCATTCTGGCACTTTTGTAATCCTTTGTGCTACATTATACCTGCGCCAGGCATAATGTATGCAAAGGGGGCATTCCCCCAATGAGGGGGGGGGTGAAAGAATGGTGCAAAGAAATCGAATAGATTTTTTTGCGTAATTTTTTCAGCACTTTAAATGCCTGCTCAGAAAATTGGTTTCAGTGGGCCTCTGGGTGATTTGCAGGATTAGCATCAGAATTGTTGACACTAATCCTGCAAGGCACCAAACCAGCATAAAAATTCTGACGCTATTTCCCTAATTACCGCCATGGTGCGCTGTATATTAAATAAGGCAAACACATGGTGGCGTTAGGGGAGGCGCTAAGGGGGCACAAGAAAAGAGGCGCTGCACTAGGTGCAGCGCCACTTTTCATAAATCTTCCCCTAAGTTTCCTACACCCTCACTTCTCCTAAGATCCCAAATGCCTGGAACTAGCTGTCCTCAACTCCTTTGGACTTAGATCTCCTTCCATCAGACCCCCACTGCCTGCCCTACAAGCCAACAATAATACTTTCCCCTTAGAGGCTACTTATACTTTAGAGGGAACCAACTCTCCACCCTTCTTCATTCTCAAACACATGTACTGCTACTAAACAAAAAAGGAGCAAGAGATTTAAGGGCAGCCTTTTCATCCTCTCTCATTGGACAACTGTACAACAAACAAGTAAAGGACAGATAGGGCAGGCTAGAACTTTGACTAGTTGCCGGCACACATGCCCATAGAATACCGATTACATTTTTTATTCAGCTAGATGATAGGCCTTCACCCATACTAGGGGGCATCCTACATCTTTGGGCCCACTTCTTGCTTTCAAAGAGTCAGTTTATTTTGTAATGGGTGAGCTCAGACAAAGTGTGAAACTCTTGACGTGGGAGCATGTTGGGAGTTTTGAGCTGTTCCCATCTGATACGTACTGATTTGGTGAGATAGCCACTGAGCCACCTGGTTCTGCATGGAAAGCCTGGACATCTAAAGGTTCGTAAGATTGACTGAAGCTTAATCCTTGTTCCCCTATGACAACCCTAAAAAACACAGAAGAGTGCTCCGACCCTTGTTGTGTATCAGCATTTGCATGGTTCATGCCGGCATAGCCCAACAGTCAGTGGCATTTCATCAGGGCAAAGGGTTTCGCTGTACACCTAGCATCACTACTGTGCTGCTCTCTGTAGAGAAGAAAGTCGGGTGTCTAAACTCTCGTTTTGCTCTACTTTTCTCACCCTGGAAACACCCTTGTCTTTGTAATGAGTGGCACAGGCTGGTTTGGTCCACTCCTGCCACAATCAATAGAGACACACAGATAGGTGATCATCCCTCTTGGTGACCCATGTATAGGGTAACTAGGATTCATCAGAAGATTAGAGGAAAAGGCTTGCTGAAGTAGGCCCTTTCATACCTGTCACTACACACACACAAACCCACACTTGCACACACACGCAAACACACACACACAAACCCACACATGCACACACTTGCGCACACACACACACACCAAAAGGGATTTTTTTTAAAGAGGCACATTGCACCCTTTTGTAGGACAATTTGCAAAGGCCCTTGAAGGCACCATAGCTCTTTACAAGTGAACTTGTCTCCGCTGATAGGACAACAACCACCACAATGTTTGCGGATTAGGCACCCCAACAGCACCTAAGCAGGCCAAAAATCTAGGTCCATATCAGAACTCTCCACCCCTCTCCTCATGTGCTGTCTACCTTAGCAGTTGTGTTGAGTGGCCTCTCTTCGATATTAAAGTGCTGGCCCTACTTGAACTTTCCATTTAAATGTATTGGACTCGAGATAATTTAGAGGGTCATGGTAGGAAATGAACAATTCATGACATATATTTAGCTAAGTAATGTATTTTTCCATGTAAATATGTACACAATGTAAGTACTCTTGTATGCATGCACGTCGATTTATGTATCACAACACCAGTCACAAAAAAATGTTATGTTCATATATGCCACACCTTCATATATATGTTATTGCTTGTTCACGGTTTGAACCTACATTTAAAGAATACATGAAGCATTATCCACAATAATTATATATCACAATATAAACACCTTATTAGATAAGTAACTCTTCTCCGGTTCTAGTGGAGCAATGCAACGCAATAACACACCTCCACACATCACTTTGAAGCTGCTCATACGCCTGAGAGAATCAAGCAAATGCCTGTCAACTCTGGTCCTTGCAATAGTTATCTGTTTACCTTCCACAGAGGCTCTGACATCTTACTTTTCATCATAAGCTGGTCCAATAATGCCCTTTCTGGGTGTGCTGTGTCTTATTAATTATTTACCTGAGCAGGGGATCTATCTTTTCCATTTGTTCCTTGTGGCCATCTACTCCCATCATAACACTTCTCATCCAGAACTTTATTCCTTTGGACTTTGTGGAAGAATGCTACACTCTCAGATGTTACAGTCTAGATGTCCTGTCCATCCTTCCACCTCTCTGAGATGGCCTTCCCTTGTAGTGCTTCACAAAAATAACATCATGAACGCTTGGTGTCAGAGATGCATTATGAAATGTGTGATATTGCATTGTGAGTTTTGTGATTACATTATATTATTGATCAAAAGGGGATAGATCACATTCCCTGGTACACCAGCACACGTTTTCTCCCAGATGCACTACTGCAGTGCATGATACTAGTTCATTTTAGTTTACTTACAAGTAGTGAAGTGTTTACCATTGTTTATGCAGCCGGTGCCCTGTATCTCCTGACACGTGTTTCGGGATTCTTTCATCAACAGACAGCACTAGGTCCGTTTGTGGGTGTTTGGAAATGCTGCTGAAATTTGTCAGGTTAAGTACCACTCATAGGGCTCGTAAGCCATTATCTCCCAAGATGAGCGGATTAAAGGGAGATGGGAGCTTACTGCCTGGCGTAGCAGCACATCTCCAAACCCTTTTGGGTGCAACTTCCATCTCTTCTGGTGTTTTTAAAGGCCCCTACATTCTTTGAAACAAAGAATCCCCATTAATTGCACTGAATCACTTTTGCCTTTACATGATTAGAATATCTGCACAATACTTCCATGAGGTGTCCTAGATCCTAGTTCTTAATTGACTGCCTTACTATTCCCTGCATTACTCTTCCTGTTTTACAATTTGGAGGACCATAAACATCTCTGAAGAATCTACAAATAAGATGTTATGGAAATCTTGGCCACAATAGTAATCTACATATGTCCAACTCTTTTTGCAAAAAAAAAGTTCAGTTTCCAGTTTTAGCACTGTGCTTAGCTTTTTTCTTTTTAACATCAGAAATACTCCATTACAAAGGGGGTCATTCTGACCCTGGCGGTAATTACCGCCATGGCGGAGGTCGGCGGTAGCACCGCCAACAGGCTGGCGGTGCACCGCTGGGCATTCTGACCGCGGCGGTTCAGCCGCGGCCAGAAACGGAAAGTCGGCGGTGTACCGCCGACTTCCCGCTGCCCTTGAGAATCCTCCATGGCGGCGGAGCGCGCTCCGCCGCCATGGGGATTCTGACACCCCCTACCGCCCCGCCAGGAACAGGATGGCGGTAGGGGGTGCCGCGGGGCCCCTGTAAGAGGGCCCCACGAAGAATTTCAGTGCCTGCTTTGCAGACACTGAAATTCGCGACGGGTGCAACTGCACCCGTCGCACCTTCCCACTCCGCCGGCTCCATTCTGAGCCGGCGTCCTCGTGGGAAGGGTGTTTCCCGCTGGGCTGGCGGGCGGACTTTCGGCGGTCGCCCGCCAGCCCAGTGGGAAAGCCAGAATGACCGCCGCGGTCTTTTGACCGCGGAGCGGTCTTTCGGCGGGAACCGCTTGGCGGGCGGCGACCGCCGTCCGCCGCGGTCAGAATCACCCCCAAAATGTTGAAAAGCTCCACCCTGGAGACAGGCGCTGCCTTTGGGTGTCAAGTAATTGTGATGCACCCAAACTAGGACTTCACTTCAGCAATATAGAAACAACATTTTATTCCCCCCAGGAAGACTGCTCTTCTCTAACGAGGCACACATTCAGCGAAACGTGTGTCAGGGCATGTGTTGAAGGTGAACACTTTATAAATGTGGGTAAAATGCTTAGTATGGACTGCATATCTCATAAAACATTTGGATACATGTGAACCACCATACTGAAAAATCCTTAAGGGCTCCGGCCAGGAGATGGGAGCTGTTTTGCCCACCTGAGTCAGGAGAATGCCCCTGAACTTGGATGGCACTTCAGAGCAGAGCAGGCACTTCACTCTATAAATGTGAGTTGAATGAAAAGTATGTACTGTGTATACCAGAATGCATCTGAAAGCACTAGTACAATGTGTCAGTGTGCTGAAAAATGTTAAAAGGCTCTGCCCAGTATGTGAAAAGTGTTGCTGGCTGTCTGAGAAAGGAGAACACACCTGCGCTTTCATGGCACTACACTGTGGCATCATACCACTTCTTAGACTTTTGGCTAAGATCAAGTGTTGTATCTGTTCTTATTAATTTAATACCGTGCTGCATTCACAGGTAGCTTGTATTGTACCTATAAAATGACTGCTGTCCTCTGACGAATCACACACACAACAAATCTCATACATCAGGAGTGTTCAGAACCAGCTGTGCACATATATGATGGCACACACTTTAAAAATGTGAGTAAAATGAATACATAGACGACATATACCAGAATGCTTGTGGAGGAATGGCGCAAATGTTTGGAAATCATTCTATTTAAAGATCCTAAATCGCATTTCTAGGCTCCAGCGCATGTTCACTTTTCCGTTGCTTACTGGCTAGGTTTGTCCTTAGCATATACTACGGCGCGCTGCCAAGGGCTATACCAGTCATTAAAGGCCCAGAACCTGAGTTTTAGGCCCAAGCCGTAGTCCGAGGCAGAAGGGCTACAAGGCTATTAAAAAATTACACCCACTAAGGGTAGAATGTTCTAAATGTTAAAGGGATGAACATGAAGACAAACATTGGAATGTTGGGCTCCGGACTTATACCACCCATTATAAGCCGAGAGCTACTTAATTGTTTTCAATAGAGCTCACAACATTCCAACGTTATAATTATAAATAAATACAAAAACAGACAAGCAACAGCCACAATGCAGGCCAATGTGCTGCACATCACTTGCCTATCGAACTCAGCTGATCACCTCCATTTGGGAACACATCCATATTTATCTGCAAATCCCATTTGGTCTCTGCCCAAAAATCAGTCTCACCAGAGGCTTCACAACAATTCGCACCCTGACATCTGCTCTTTAACATTTAATACAATTCATCTGCACTACTCCAGGCTCAGCCATCTTTCATGAAAATTCCTTTCATCCTGATCATCTTGGAAGCAGAGTTCAAATGAATCATTTATTGCACCATTAATTCCAACCTATGCACACACATTGCTTCTTAAATTAACCACAGAATCTTGTCCTCCTTGACATGACCAACCCTTGCTTCCCCTTCTCTGAGTCCGCTCCAGTCACCAACACTGCCATCTGTACGATGCTTTTTTCTGTTTTTTTCTGTGGCCAGCGGGCCTCCGAATTTTCATCTTGGTCCTGACTTTTTTTTATTCTGCTAGCCTCCGAGTTCTTCACTATATTTTAATTATGAAAATGCAGCATTCACCGTGTCTGCTTATTCTGCCCACAAAAACAGCAATCACCCAAGTATTGTTACATGATCACACCTAGATTATGACATAGATATTTTACAAACATTGTGCTTTAGCGGTAGTTATTATCCTGTGGCCTGTGGACCCCTGAAATTAAATAATGGTAGAATAATAAAATGAATATACACTTTTATTGTGAATTAAATAAGTGTAATGTGTTTGATTTGTACTTGTTTCTATATTTGTGGATTGTTTTAAGATTACAAAAAATTGAATTTGCTTAGACTGGCGTCCCAGGCTTCAGTACTGGTTCCATGAGGGTCCCCAGGTTTCTGTAATGACTGAGTTGGGGTCCACCATAGTCATTAGGTTAAGAACTGCTGCCCTATATCTCTTATATAGCATAGGACGCTGACACTCCAAGGTGTGGGCTTACATCTTAAATCATCTCATTTAGTCCTGGCCCCAGAGATTTTCATTTTTGATTTGTGTTTTTGGATCATTAAAGAAGTAATTTAGCTTGGGAAGACATTGCTAATCTGGGCAGATGTTTTCTGGATGACATTTTTATAAATGGCAGATGTGTTGCAGTGATGATGTAATATTTTGGGAACCATGCGATCTATACACTTCATTTTGGTTTCAGAACAAAGGTTTTGGGGATCAGGTAGTCTTATAGAGACAGAAAATAACTCCTCAGAGCAAACGTTCTGCCATTTCCCAAAATGGTGGCTCTATAATGATGTGTTTTAGCCATCATATTGGTAATATATTTTAGTATTGTTTTTGTTTCAGGTTTTTCGTTGATTCCATTTTGTAAAATGAGCAAAGTAAGTGGTAGCAGAGGATCCTTACCTCCTAGGAGAGTGTCGCTAACTACAAAATCTGAGGACTCCTTCAACGAAGAAAAAATGTCATATGCCAATCCAGTCCAAAAGAAAAGCTAACATCAACTGCGGCTGGACAGAGAGGTAGAGATGCTACAGAAATATGGCAAGGTGAAGTTCACAAAAGATTGAAACTGATGGGTGAAGAGGATCAAATATTTTATCATTGTAACAACAAGTGCTACAAGTCATATACAAAGGAAAAAGTCTGGAAGAAATGTGTCAAAAATAGAAGAAACCAGTGAATCACAACAAGAATCTTAGTCTTCTGAGAAAGGGACAACAACCAAACCCAATGCCCCACCACTTAGAAGATTGATGGCCACCTCTCATCCACCTCCAACAACTCTTCAATGTGTTATCTGGGGCTTAGCCAGAACACGGGCCAAAGGGAAAACAACAAAGTGAGTCTTAAAGGGCAAACATGTTTTTATCTGTACCAAGTTTCTTCCAACATGATGTTTTCAGCCAAGTAGGTGATCTGTATGGATCCATAATATTAAAATTAAGATTTTTCTGGTGAGAATGTACAATGACAGAATTTGTTTTTGTCAGTCTGGCAAAAGAATGAGCCACTTATGGTATTCTCAGCTGATTTGACTCCTGAAGTTCTTGCTGCCAAAATAAGATCACAGGATGCAGTAAAATAAGCAGAACACATTTGAAGAAACATCCTGAAGGATTTAGATTTTGGACTTAATGACACTTTTTGTGATGCCCCAGACCTCAGTAAATCATGGGAGTCAACAAGAATGCCTGATGTTGTCTTATCATTTTTTACATCATTGTTTAATATCAACAAAGCAAAACTGTTACAAACTAAAGTTCTTTAGTTTGGAACAGAGGCCAACAAAATTGATGATGACTTTGAAGATAAAAGCGAGAATTGGAAGACAATCCCAGGAACCAACAGGCTTATGCTGTGAAAATGCATTGTCTTTTCCAAATCATGTTTTATGAATTAAATCATGGTAAAAATAAAACTCCGTTGTAAATGACTGCCCACGCAAACCATGGAAAGTCCACAAGTAAAGAGCTAACCACTTCAATGAATAGGATTGGTGTATCAACAAGTTATAGGGGGTTATTCTAACTTTGGAGGAGGTGTTAATCCGTCCCAAAAGTGACGGAAAAGTGACGGATTTACCACCAGCCGTATTACGAGTCCATTATATCCTATGGAACTCGTAATATGGCTGGTGGTATATCCGTCACTTTACCGTCACTTTTGGGACGGATTAACACTCCTCCAAAGTTAGAATAACCCCCAAAATGACATAACAGAGCAGTAACTTGATAGCAGCTCATACTGTAAAAGCTTGTGAATCTGACAGTACACTACTTCCAAGTCACTTTAACAGGACAGGATTTCCAATTGCTGCTCTTGAAAATTTTGAAGACAGCTCTTCTTTGTTTGGAACATCCAGCACACATGATACTGCCATGGTACTTTTTCAAGGCTGTACCAATGATGTAGCTCCTGGAAAACAAGCTGTGCCAGTTGTAGGCATAAACAAATGAAGCTGCAAACGTATAACCCAGCTGCTTTGCTACCATGTGCAAAATCACTACAAGTCATCAACACATCCCAGTCTACCAGCAAGTTTCAAAGTGGCTAAGGACATGGATCTTCTTCTACCTAATGCTGTGGTCCTCAAAGCTGATTTAACTGAATTTATCATATCGCTTATCGGTCGGACTGAAGGATGAAGAAAAGCCAGTTCCTTCGTGGGCTGGAATTCATGCTTTGATTTCCCAGAATACCGTCCCACTGAAGAAGGTTGGGTTTTTACCTGTAATACCATCTCCAGGCACAAACTACACAACGGTATACACAGCTATAAATCAAAATTCTAAAATGTGCATGCTCAGCTTGAAGACCAGTCTATCCTGCCACTTTTCTGTGCTGAAGGTGTTTTCTGTATTGTAGCTGACATTTTTATGAGAAACCCAGTAGAATTTGATGATCTTTATCCAATGATGAGCGTTTTCCACATGGCAAAAGTTTTGTTGCAGAGTGCAGGAAGTTATCTCAGTGGATGTGGCATTGAGGATGCACTTATTGAGGCTGAAATCTTTGGAAGCAAAACTGTGCAAGCAGTATTGAGCGGAACTCATTATGTTCATGTGTTACAAGATAAAGTCATCATATCTGAGGCTATAGAAACATGGCGCTTGAATGCTTTCTGGAACAAGAATGACAAATTAGGTTTTGCATATCTTATCTCAGAAGTGAACAAGGCACAGGGTGCACTTCATTCAATAATAATAATGCAAATCCAGGCAATGTTGGATACACTCAGTTTAAAATCAGAAAACCTGAAAACCAAGTTCACAGAGTTTGTCAAAGAATGTGAATCAATATAAGAACTTTGCAAGTGCTTGGGAAATGTTTTACACAAGATAGCTCTAGTGAAAAACTTGGTACATGCTGATCAGGAAGGTAATTTGGAGCTTTACGTAAAGACTGTGGAGTCACTGATTATTGTGTTTTGTGAATTTTGTTGCATAAACTATATGAGATATGGGTCCAGTATTTGGAAAGCATGAAGAAGCTAGAGGTGTAAAAATCATACCTCTACAAAAAATGTATCCAAAGGCATTTCATGCTGATAGAGAGGGAAGGTTCAGTGCTGTGGCTCCAGATATGAAAGCGGAACAGACGATCCAGAAATCATAGAAAAGCTCCAAGGGAATTGTTGGTCAGACACGTAAAAGTGAATATGCTGCTCAATGGCAGCTAGTTTACCATGAAGTTCTTTGTATTTGTTTTGAGAGAGAGGACAAATTCATAATTAATGGACCATCATGAAACTGTTCCTCACCACCAACTTACCTGTGCCTGTACAACTACAAAACTTTGATTAAACAATATTCTACTATCTACTCCTGGAACATGGAATGAAACTATATGCAGAACTAAAGCAGGAGAGAGTTGTATTGAAAGAGAAAAAGCTGTTTGACATAATCACCAAATCCAAACTTCCACACTTTAATTGCCATAGTAAGAGTTTCGTCCACACAGCAACTACAAAAAAGGTTTAAAAAAAAAAAAAACTTTCCTAAGCACATAGAGAGATGGATGTAGTAAAAGAAAGAGGTGAATTTAGCAAGGACATTCTGCACATGATCTTCTTTCAACAAACGCATTATTGGATGGAGATGCTGCAAAAAAAAACAGTGAAGCACAAACTCAAGTCGTACAGGACCTCTAAAAATAACTTTCACCTGAAGAATTTCAATTCGAAAAGATGTCCTCATTGAAGACCGCTATTGTTGTGGAATATATGTCACAATTGTGAATGGTAAAGATGTCATCCATGCAAAACATTGGGGAGGCCATTCAGAGTGTTCTAATGATATCAAAGTCAGTGTGCACCTTGCAAGAACTGCACATTGACTTTAACAGTAATCCGGAACTATGTGTAAAAAATGTGAGAGAATCAGATGAATGTCTACAAGTGGAACAATTGACCTTGCCTGCATCAAAAATTTGACACCTATACCTGTGCAATTTGAAGACTTTTGGTCCTCAACATCGAACAAGATGGACTTGGAGATGTTAACTTGCTAAACCATTGCTGATGCTTCAGTGAACACTGAATTTCCAATTATTGCAAGTGGAATGATTGTCAAAGAGGAATTGGTGCCTGCAGAGATATATTCAAGAGGTACGGGCCATATTGTTCAATAGCTTAACAGCTAAATGGAGGAAGGTGTTCTTTGTGTTGTGCCACATGTTGAGTGGGCTGTTTCGAAATGGTTCCAATTGAGTCATTGTAATGCCAAATGACACAGATGGTATTATTGTGCTACTTAGATTAGTTGCAACGTTCATAAGTTAAGGATTGTCACAGATATAGATATGTCATGGAACAGGTGAGAAAAGACACTCAATCCCACTTCATATTCTGTACAAGAAACTTGACCCAGAGATGCCCAGTGTTGTTATCAAGGCTCATATTCTTATGGGTGATGACACTCTAAGCAAAATTGGAACAAAGCTTGGAGCTTTAACTGCTGAACCTCTGATGTTTCTAAAAGGATTTGCTGAGACAGAAGAAGAATGTGACTTTAAAGACGTAGAAACATACCTTGTGCATGTGTGGAAAACGAGTTCTGACTGCCACATCTTTGACAATATTTAGTAAAGTGAGTTCAAGAGATCAGTCCTGCTAAGTTACCTTCCACCGATGTCATACTCTGTGCGTGGACACATTAAAAGAGTATTCCACTTGATCAGAAGAGGTGTAAATGTTTTGGCTCATGCTTATGTAAAGAAAGATCCGTGTGAATTTGGTTGGGAAAATATTGATGGGGTGCTAAAACCTATGAAATGTCTAAAGCCTCTACCCATAGAACTTACACGTACATGTTCTTGCAAAACCTGTGCTACAAAAAAAATGTCCCTGCCGATATGCTCTTCTCAAATGTTCAACATTCTGCAAGTGTACCACGAGCAAATGCTGAAACAAAAAAGTAAAGTGAACTACGAAAATGTGTCTGAAACAGGAGGTATATAATTTTTTTTAAATATTCAGATCATACACATTGGGCCTTATTATGACCTTGACGGAGGGGTTTCCTCCATCACAAATGTGGCGGATATCCTGCCCGCCGTATTAAGATCCCATTAAATTCAATAGAGATCGTAATATGGCGGTCGCAAAATCTGTCACATTTGTGATGGTGGAAACTCCTCCGTCATGGTATTAATAAGGCCCATTGTTTGGTGAATACATGAAAGGATTAAAAACCATTATTATTTGTTTTATTTCTATATATGTTTCTTCTTCCTTTATTTTATCCACCATTTTGGAAAATGGCAGAAGGGTTGCTCTGAGGAGTTATTGTCTCTCTCTATATGACTACTTGACTCCTAAAAACCTATGTTTTGACACCAAAATGAAGTGTATAGATCTCATGGTTCCTGAAATATTACATCATCACTGCAACACATGCGCCATTTTTAAAAATGTTTTCCGGAAAAATTCGGCCCAGATTAGAAATGTCTACCCAAGCTAAATGACTTCTCTACTTTTACCAAGGTATATCAGGAGGCCGGGATTAATTAAACTTTTTCCACATTTCACCATTCCTGTCATTCACCATTCATTATCGATTATCCAGCATTACGGTCACTGTCTGATACAGACACCTACAGAGCCAAAGTGTTCTCTTGGTCTGGGCATCTACTCATTCACCATTCACTAGCTCCTGTTTTAACTTCATTCACCTCTCCTCGCAACTCCACTTTGCTCTTATGGTCTGATTTCATCACTTGCTCCCTAGGCTTCCACTAAGACCTAACCCTTCTCCCACGCTTATTTATCATTTCTACACCTCTGTTTCTTTCCTCGCCCTGCTCCACCCACTTACAGTTTTGGGTTTTTTACCAGTTTCCTTATGGTTATAACCTAGCTTACTATAGTTTTTAGTCTGTATAGTTCCTTGGTCGCTGTGAAGAGATTTATTTGGTGGTTTACTGTAAATCACACAGGGACCCAGCCAAACAGAAATGTAATTTGTTGATTCCCTTTCCAGCAAGACAGCATTCCTTCTTCTCTTAACTTTGGAACTCAAAAGCTACACTGCAAAGTCATCAAGAGACAAATGATCAAAAAGCCTTACCACTGGACCTTCTTAAATAGCTGCACTGATAATGCTACCCGATACAGTGTCCTGCCCTGCATTTGGAGCACACATGCTTGAACTATTAGACTGCCTCAGAGACCCCTGTGGTAAAAGCCCAGCCTCTACTCCCATGTCCTGGCTTGCCTGCTTCCCGTACACCACCCGGCCTCAGGTGCCATGGAAAGGGCCAGTATGATGAAAGCATGCCACTTCAGGGCTCTAGCTTCTGTTGGTGTAGCAGGTGCAGTGGCACTGAGGTCCAGAGAACAAAGGGGCCCACTAAACCCTGTTTACCGCTTAATTTTATAATTAAATCAGCAGCCGGGGTGGAGGTGGTTTAGGGAGCGTTCCTTCCTTGAACTGGGGCCATGACACACTGGCTACACTAATGTGCTACAAGTTACCTGGTGCTATGGTTCACCTTCTGGTCCTCGGTCATACAGGGTAATAGTACTAGCCAGAGGACATTAAATGTATTTACAAAGCGTGACAGTCCTGTTCCTCCTCTTCTGACCCTCTCACTTCTCTTTGTAGCAACATGATCATGTCCTTAAATCCTCATTTGCAGATCCACACCTTGGTTGCCACTATATAACTGGATCCCAAAGTACCCATACAAGGAAACCTCTTAGACTTCACGTCCTCTTTCTTTTCCCTGCCCAGCTGTTCCCGTACTTTACTTCTGCCCTCCACTCATCTCCTAACACAACAGTTCTGCCAGTTCTTCCTTATTCTTCTTTGATACATGCCTCCTGCCGACCTCCATAAGCTGGTCTGCCATCGCATACACCTGCACTCTATACTGCTCCCTCATATTCCCACCATATGTCCTTTACAATCTTTTACTCCACTGCTTGGGTGAGGACATGCTGTGTCCTCTCACGCATGCTACCACCAAAATCCACCTTGAGCTCTCCTCCCCTCCATCTACGTGCCACCTTCATCCTCTCGTTGAGGGCTCTGCTTTTAGAAGTCTTTTTTCTAGACATCCTATCATCTTGTCCTTTGTTTTCCATGGCAACGTGCCAATAGGCATTTACCTTCAATCATCACCATAACGGTGCTCCTCAAGGCACAACATCATTGAAGTGAACCCAAAAACAATACAAGTAAAACATCTGAAAGCATGGTAGGAAAGGATAATGTACTGTGAGAAGATAACCCAGCACTGGAGATGCTGCATTCTGCACACTATATTGATCAAGAGTAGTAATTGAGAAGCAATCTCTTTTTTGTGTATTGGATAGAAACCAAGAACTGGCTGCCTGATATTGTAAGGCAGGATTGTGTGGATCTGTAGATATGTCTGGGTTTGATTATTAGTAAGAACCATAGGAAACAGGATTAACTCCAGGATCCAGCAATTCGCAAAACTTCAATTTACTCACAAGTTGAGGGGTGTTTCCCTCCTGTTGGCACAGCCAGTACATGCATCCCTACACACGTTACTTTATATTTGTCTGTCGTCTAAAGATATTGTCTGCCTTACTCCAAGGGCAAGGACCATGGATTACAATCCATGGTTGTTTATAGGGTGTCTACAGCCAACTGAGCAAAATTAGCTTTTTAAAGGGGCATGATATGGTGCCATTCTGTAGACTTCGGTCCTGCTCCCTCTGCCAAGTGAACTCTGTAGCAACCAATGTCCTAGAGGGCCCTCATCCTAGAGGGCCCTCATCCTCTCCCTAGCTGATAAAGCTGATATGTGCCTTTCTAACACTGTCTCCAGTACCACACAAATGATCTACTTTTGATCTTACACTTTAAGGCTGGCATCAATTTGTGTAAATCTCTCTTACTACCACTACCCTTGAAAATTGCATGTACCCAATTTTTATTAGAGTCTCCTGATGATTTTATTCTAATACGTTTATGCATGATGAGTTTACTTAGATATCTTGTTCACAGCTTTGTGACCCACAAATAATTAAATGGTGGGCAGCTAGCCCAGACCGATCATTAAGGTGTGGTTAAAACCAATTGCAAGGTCAGGAAAAATGTGTTCTTTTCAAGATGGTCAGTGTGACTGAGGAAAGAACTGTCCATGGTCTGCTGTACCAAGCTGAAAAACAAGCATTTGCAATGCAATAGATCTTGCATTAGTGAGAGTTAGAGTTAAAGCTGTTCGCATTGTTAATGATAATGACAACCTCGCATTTGGGACCTTATAAATATTTAGCCATGCAGCACATTAAACCTTTATCAGAAATCATCTGTATTTGTGCATTCCTTCATAAACTTGGCATTGGACTGTAATGGTCTCAACAGCCCCTACGGAGCACCACAGTAAAATAGCATTTTGGAAGAAACATGGTCATGTAACCATATATTCAGCCCCTAGAGGGCAAAATCACATAAAAAGGAATGATAAAGAACATTGCAGTGTAATCATATAATCAGCCCCTTGAGGGCATAGTGTATTACACACTTTCAGGCCTAGCAGGTTTTTAAAATATCATTTAACTGTAGAGTCAGTGGCACAAGGGTGCAGTGCTGCAGGTCGTTTCTAGATGTCCCTGTAGAGTCAATAGTAGAAGGTGCAGAACCACTGGTCGTGGCTAAATGTCCCTGTAGAGTTAACAGTAGAAGGTGCAGTACCACTGGTCGTGACTAGATTTCCCTGTAGAGTCAACAGCAGAGGGTGCAGTACCACTAGCTGTGGCTAGATGTCCCTATGTAGCCAAAAGTAAAAACAAAACATCCAGCTATAAGAGAATTTAAATATACATTGAATGGTGGAAGAGGTCATGATGGCCTGGACAGAAAGAACACATTGTTCTGAATGTTCTGGTGGTGGTCCCATTGCCCTAGGACCACCACAGGCTGAGGTATGGCCAAAAATATGTTGTAAAAGGAATGCCTGCAAAGCATTATGGGGTGAGTTTCCCTGAGTTCAGTGAATATTTTAATATCAGCTTTCCTGCTGTGCTGGTAGACCCCCAGTTGAGGATTTCATGCTATATAAAGCCTCAAAAAATGTACAAAACACACACACAAGACACAACTACATGTACTTACTAATTATGTAAAGTAAGGACCAAGTGAAGGGTAAACGCTGAAAATGAATTGCGCACGTGTACACGAGTGCTTACTGACAAACGTGAGAGGCAGGAAATAAAAAATAGTCAGTTCAAACAACAGAAAAACAATGCAGCCGTAATTAAACTGTACTTGGCTGGTGCTCCTCAGCCATGTACAGGAGGTGACGATCGGCTGCTAAACAAGTTAGGAGGCAGCAAAACAAGAGTGACACTGCCTTCAACCTATGGTAAGTGGCAGGCAATGGCAGTTGGGAACAAAGTCCTATCCTCAGTCAATAACTTTATTCGGTCTCAATTAGACCATAAAGGTACAAAAAGACATCAACATATTCATAAAAATATAAAAACTGAATACAAAGCTGGACATGATTAAAGGCAGACATTTTATGCTTATTGATCAAAGGTATGAGCCATCCAATTATTTCATAGCTGATCTGGCTTATAAGTGACTCACCAGCTCCTAAAAACAGAGTCAAAATAGGATCAGGTCACTTTCCACCCATAAAAACTGACAAGACACAGAACAATCGTCATTGTCGTAAAACGTTGCTCAGCCCATCATTTAAATCATAAAAACATATCATCTCCAGATGTTAAAAACAGCAATTGTCAATGTCTCAAACTATATAGGCAGTATGAAAAGATAATTAAAAATATATATAACACCCACCCTAACAATCTATAAAAAAAAGAAAACATTAAGACACATTCTAAAATTACTTAAAACATTTATCCTAAACATAATAAGTTAAAACGGGATAAACATTGAAGCCTCAGTGCCATATAACTTCCATGATTTTAAGGCGGCCCTAATGAAACTCACAACTGCATGGCAAACTTCAGGTGTGGCAGCAGATTGCAAGTACCTCAAGCCATATATATGAGATGTAAAGTGCATGCGTTTTAAAATGGGCCGAAGAAAATATCTCTGAAACACAGAGTACAATTTACAAAAGAGCATAAAGTGCATCGTAGATCGAGTTGAAACACTATCACAGGGACATTAGGTTCAAATAGTTTCTCTTGAACTGGCCACTGGAAAAGAGACCAGATAGTGAACTAAATTAAGCCTCAACCTAGTCATGTAAAACATATGCAGGAAATAATTAGCCAATTCAAGTATGTGTTTACCCCTGAAATGTTATCAAGCCTCAAAGTTCAACACTGAAACCATGTTGAGGGCCTTTACAATGCACCCTTCTTCAGTGTAAGACAAATAGCGCCTTTTGACACATTCTTTAAGTTGGGGCCGGATCTTGTCAGGAGAATTGAAAAGTCCATTCAGGTCAAGATTGAAAAAAGGCTTTTGACATATGCCAGCCATGGAATGGTATTCCAATTGTCCAACTTTCAACAGTCTGCTAATACTAGGCAAGAGAATTTAGTCTTTGGGCTACCCCATAGTTTTATCCATAACAACAAGGGAGCCATACCCACAAAATCCTCAATATAGTCCACACCTAATTCAAGTTGGAGAATGAAACTTGCTGTACTATGTGGTAACGCTAACAGGTGACAGAGGAGTTTATTCTCAGCAGCTTGTACTCACCCCGGTGTTACATAGCCCCACACACCAGCACCATACACCCCAAGCGAGAAGGATTTACTTCTGTACATCTGAACCAATTCCCTAATAGGTTTGCATCCAAGCCAGTTAGCAAATCTAAATAGGACATTTGAGACTGCCCCCATTTTGAGTACTCGTTGGGTAATATGTCTCTCCCAGGACCCATGGGCATCAAACAGAATACCCAAATAACAAAAAAAAATAACTTTCATTATTTCGGTCCCTCCTATAAAGAAGGCCTTCGTTTTTGTAGCTTTGGGGCCGCAGGTCATAATAAGCGATTTCTGAAAAATGTACCTTAAGTTTTAATTTAGACATGAAGTCACAAAACCCATTCAGCATTTTTTGAAGATCATTAGCATTTAGTGCCAGGAAGACAACATCATCTGTGTAGAGAAAGACTGGGACCACCTGTGCACCAACTCAGGGGATATTTGGGCTATATGGTTAAGAATTAATATTAATAAAAACAAACAAGGAGCTAAAATACAGCCCTGTCTCACACCACTGGATACCCTAGTTGATTCTGTACATTCACCAGAAAGTGTATAGCGCACCTTTGTGGTTGCACCTGTATGTAAACGTTGCACTAATTCCACAAGAGAGTGGTCGATCCCTGCCTGATACATTAGGTCCCACAAAAGTACCCGATCCATTAAGTCAAAAGCACAGGAGAGGTCCATAAATGCCATATAGAGCACACCTCTCCTGGCTTTGATGTACTTCCCCCAGATATGGGTCAAATTTAATGCCTGCTCCACTGTCCACAAGTTTGATCTAAAAGTATATTGTAACGCCGAAAAAAAGGCAGAATTTTCGGCCCAGGTCTCTGATTTATCTAGAATTACCTGCCCAAGGATCTTCACTGTAGAATCTAATAAGGCGATTGGGTGATAACACATAGGCAGATTCCGATCACTTTTTAAAAAAATGGAACAATGATAGCTTCTTTCCAATAATCCTTCAGGTTGCCTTCAACAGTCCCCTGAGGACAATAATCAATAGTGAGGCCCAAAAATCGATGTTATGTTTATATAGGTCAACTGGAACCCCATCTAGAGCTGAGGCCTTACAGTTAGCTGCACTCTGAATCTCATTAACAACAGAAGCGTAGTTAATGAGATGAACTAACCATTCTTCGCTAACTGTATTAGGTAAGGAAACCAAGGCTTCCTGTTGGATTTCTGGAGCCTCCCCAGATTAAAAAATGACAGAGTAATGGTCAAACGAATCCTGGCAGCTGATATGACACTCAAAGCCAGAAGAAAAATCATCCGTAAAAAGTGGTCGGTTAACAATCTCCCAGAAAAGTTTACAGTCATTTGACTTGGCAACTCTATCTAGATCCTCCCAGGCCTTTATCCTCAGCTCATTTTTCTTTTTTAATACAGCTTGTTTGTAGACCCTTCTGGTGCTGTTTATGACATCTGGGTTACGTGTCATGGATGCAACAGCCTTTGTTAGTGCTTTAAGCGTTACTGTGCACTCATGGTTAAACCAAGATTTTGTTGTACCTTCTCTTATCTGCATCTTAGAAGTTAATTGACATGCCACTTCCCTACTAATATTACTAAAACTCCGGGGAATGTCTTCAGGGGGCCCATCTAGGGACAGACAGGAAATAAAATCATTTGTCCCATTTTTCATTAAATTGTTAAAAAAGGCATCTGGATTGACATTATTCCACTTCAAATTAACCCCTTTATTTGCCTTATAAGCATTAGGTAAACAAATGGCTTTCGACAGAGCTGGATGATAATTACCAAGCAAACAGATGTGAATGGGATTGTGGTCGCTAAATGGTATGCAGTACCCCTTAAAAAAAACACTGTGTGTCAGAATAGAAGATATTAGAACAAAGTTAATTGTGCTACCCCTTCCTCTCCCCATAAATGTATGGAGGCTGGCGTGATTTTGATCCGATATGTCTGAGGAATCAAACAGACTATAGGACATGATCAATTTGTTGAGAGCTTCACCTTCGCAGAATGGAAAAAATGGCCATTAACATCCCCCTGTGAATCATAAAGCGCACAAATGCATTCCCCGCTAAACCGACATTTTGTGATATTAAAGTCATCTGGCCATATTAATGGTACAAAATGTTTCTCTTGTCTATTATAAACACTGCCACTGTCTTCTCCAAATCCTCAACAATTGCAGCTGTTTTTGAGGCAAAATTATTATAATAAAAATTAATTAAAATCAGGTTTAGCACTTTAGCCTTTTGCAGGTACAGGACTTGAAAATTAAGGGATGAAGCTATCACCTTAACCTTTAGGTTACCTAACGCACATGATAAAAAAAATCGGTAAACCCCCCCTTCCCTTTTCCTGATGGAGATGGAAGGGCGGGCGAGCAATAAGGTATATACCCATTTAATATAACAAGGTTGGGGGCCCATGTTACCTTGCAACATATAATATCTAAATTGATAATGTAATTCAGCCAGTCCTCATTAAGAAGTTTGTCATAAACCCCTGCCACATTCCAAGATAAAAACTGCAAACCCTAAATACTATCACTCTAGTTTATGTCAGAATTAATTTCTGAAAATGGCTTATCTGGAACAGGACAGGGAGCGGTAATGTTGAGAGATGTCTCTGTTGACAGAGCCACACACCTGGGTTCAATGGACTTTGATAGAATCAGGCGTCAATCAGTATACGCAAATATGGTAGAGCTTTGAAACGACTGGGATGAGCACATAATACTGGCAGGGGTGTCTATTGATTGGCCTATTGTGCTTGCAGGGTCTAGTCTGTACTTCCTTCCACGGTGCTCCTCTACTGGGTGTGGATAAAAAGAGCCTAACGGTCTAACCATTATTCAACTTAGATTTTTATCTAACCAACTCAGGCTAGACAGTGATAAGTGAACCCAATTAACATCCTTAAAATTTAACACAACACAATCCCCCTCAAAAAACTTTGTCATAGGGCCAACCCAGCTGACTCTGCGAGCCATGATAAGATTATCAGTCACTGATTGATGGCAATTAGCTTTCTCTCACCATTTCTCTCTGTCAGCTCTAACCAAACATGTTTGTTTGATACATTTATCAATGTATCCAATTGTTTCTCAATTTTAGCTAAGCGGGCCAATATTAGGAACAGGGTGTCATTAATCAGTTTACTAATGTTTGAAATAAGGTCCTCCTGTAAAAATGCCATCCCCCGACCAACCGTTGACAAACCTCCAAGGGCTTCTCCAAACTGCGGCTTACAAGGTTCTTTTGAGCAGCAACCTTTGCTTTTTGGATTTGGTAGTGATCTACAGTCTATTCCTTTTTGCGAAGGTGGTCTTGCCTTTTTTTTTGGGCACCGATTCCCCGTCAATAGCATGAGATAGCATTATAGAAGGCTTATCACTATCTTTCAATTAATTCCCACATGCAACAGCTGGCAACGTTGAAACTTTCAATGGGGGAGCCAGGCTAGTATCTCCTGGCAGGAGGTCTGTCGTCTGCAACGAGCCTGGGATCAGTCCCGGGGTTGGAGTTAAGGCTGGATCACAAGAAGGAGATAAAGACAGTGAAAGACGTCTCTCAGCCAATTCGATCTCCTTGGTAAGTATGCCCACAGCCCTTTGTAAAAACCCATCCAATGTGGAATTAGTAGGAGATGGGGCTGATGCAATATTACGCCTACCCATATTTAACAATATTACAGGAGAACTCCCTGGACAGTCAGCCCAAAATACAGCAACAAGGGTTCACAGTGCCTTGTCAGTAGGCCTGTAGCACAGTATAAATAAATAACTGGCCCACCCAAAAAATTGTCCAGGAGACGTTTGCTGTACCTCATACCCTGCCCACCCAGGGATCCATCCTCAAATCAGCTTCCACTGAATATAAAACAGGCCAAGTGAAGTGGCCCAGCCCAGCCTCATTCTATTCTCATTCCAACAGGTGTTGAAGACAGTGCATGCGCGCTGTCTAGGCTCACCTAACAAGGATCAGAATCATCACCCATCCTGTGGGCCAACTTCTGTCAAAATCGGAGGAGCAAAATGGAAATAGATTTCTGCCACAAACTGAATAATTAGCAAATAATTACGGGGTATACTTATTCTTCTGACCCTCAGAGCTTGAGATAGAGATTTTAAACTTGTTTGAAGCAGTATCTCTAGAATGAAAAACATCCTCAACAAGTAATGGTGCCTACAAGAATTCCTCAAGGAATTTGATGTTCAGTTTCAAAAATGAGACTTGCAATGCTGCACACAGACCCTTGGCATCAAACACCGTCAAGACAGTCACAAGCAAACAAAGAGGTGGAACACTTCAAGAAAATAGTTAAATTCTAGATACTACTGATGAACAAATTATGGTTATTATATAACCCTGTGCATGGTGCATAGAGAGTTTTCTAACATAAGTGAAGATAAAATATTGGGCATGATGTATGAATTTTCCTTTTGTAAATAGTGGTTGCAAATTGTGCACTGACATTGTGCAAATGGAAAGAAAATTTGTGAACTGACCTATGTAGTCTATGTCAGTTTGCAAAATTCTGAATCATAGTGGGTAACAGTTCGAACCACCTCATTATTATGCATGAGGCAGATGACAAATTGCTATTGATTATGATTGCTAAAATAACAGGCATGGTGGCCTGCTGGTACTAGCAGGCCACCATGCCAGCAATTGCTTCTAAGTAAAGCAGGAACATGGTTGAAAAATATAAAGTTCAACCTTTTTTAGGAGTAGGCAGTGGTGCATTGGACCACTGCCTACTCCTAAGAAACAGATACTGTATGGCTGCCAAACAGAGGCGAAGAGACCACCATGATTTTCTTCAGTCCTAGTCAAGAAACAGTAAAGAAGAAGAAGAGTAAGAGGGTAGGATTAGGCACGTAATGGCCTTCTAGAGGGTAAAAAGAGATGATGGGGGCACTAGAGCCCAATATTTTTTTTTTAAATGGATAAAGTGAGAAGAGCTGTAGCAATGGCTGAGACCAGGCTGGGCCAAATGGAATCCAGAGTATCTGAAAATCAGGCAAAATAGCCTCACTGGAGACAAGGCTAAAAAAATGGCTGGAGGGAAGTCCAGTGAAGTGGGGTCAAGGCTAGGGGAGCTAGGAAACTCCTGACATCAGACGCCTGGGGTGCTGCTGGACTCTAAACTGGAGGTGGCCGAGAATGCAAGGAGGGCAGTATACATATGCGTCCTGGTATACCTTTGCCTGCCTAGAGATACTGAAGTGTCTGAGTTAACAAAGTCCTTTTTTAAGGACCATCTGACAGCTGCCCATAACCCTGGCTTTCAAGTAGTGAAAAACTTAAAAGCTACCCTTACTTGAAACAGTACATTAGAGGGCGCGATTATGGTCATACTCCAAGATCCTGACAGGTGTGAAGGGATGCTGAAAACAGTGACCACTATTACACATGAGCGACCACACAATGGTGCATTCCCTTACAATGATGTGGGGATAGAAATTCAAAAGATGAGACAACAGCTGTTGACTGAGAGGGAAGACCTATTGTATTTTGTGCACTACAGCATCACTACAATTCCCTGCACAACTGATGTGACTTGTGATAATAAAACCTACCTCTTTATTTCCAGAACAGGTGGCACACTCTTTATTGGGAGCAACAAGATGAACATTCCTGAGACTGAATGAGAGACTCTTGGAAGCCAGTGTCAACTTGTGTTGGAGGATGGATCATCAGTAGGGATAAGCATGCACCTATCAGTAGTAACAAGACAACCACCCCAACATGAGGTCCAGTCATGGTCTCAATACATTAGCCCCTGGCTCAAACCTTGGTAGCTGGCTGCAAGCAGGCAGGCTTAACTCAGGAGGCAGGTATGTAAAGCATTCAAGTACACCAATACAGTAAATATGTAATGCACAACACACAATAAAAATCCCACACCAATTTATAAAAACAGAAGATATTTTTATCTTTAAAATGACACCAAAACGACAAACATCCAATATAGGGACCAGAGATTTTAAAGATTAAATACAAAAATGTGCTTTCTAGTGCTTAAAAGGCATTAGCGCCAACTGGGGCCATATGGTTGCACTAGACCAGGACCAAGTCAAACTTTTAGGCCGACTGCGATGGAGCCCTGCTCAGATACACTGAACGGGAGGCCTCAATCCAAGTTTTACGTTTGGACTCTCGTCGTCAGACGAGGCTCCTCATCAGTCCCTTGTCCAATGCAACGTCCTCGGCTTGGCTCAGCGTGAGCTCCTGGTCAGCTCCTGGAAGTCTCATCAATGACAAAAAGTTCAGGAGTTTCAGTAGGACAAACCTGAAATTCAGACCGGGTCGCTGTTCGTCGTCAGTGGCTTGACTCTCATTGATGGTTTTGTCACCTTATGAAGCTTTTTCCAAAAGTTGCACCAAACTTCTGGAACTTCTTCCCCAAGTTCCTCTTGAGGGTTCAGTGTCCAAAACACAAATCCAACACTAGAAGCACTGAGATGTCCTTGAATGTTTAGACTACAATCTGCCCGGTGCACCAGGCCAAATCCCTATAAGTCCACTGGACACTCTCCAAGCTGCGGAGGTCTAGTAGAGATGGTGTAGGGAAGCTCTGTTAACTTGTTGCTTTCAGGGAGTTCACTCCTTTATCCTTTTGGAAGCAAGGCAAAGTCCTTAGGGTTGTAGTTCCTAGTGTGCAGCAGGGCAAGTCCTTTTGGGATTACAGGGTTCCAGCAGGCCAGACCTTCTTCTCCTTGTTGTTTCATTCAGCAGATCTGTGTTTCTATGCAGCTCTCACATATTTATCCAATGGTCTTGGGGTACAAGCAAGGGGGAGCACCCCTGTCCAATGAAATGCAGGGTGCCACTCCAAAGCATGACAGCTTCCTCCAAAGTTTGGCATATTCTCATCCCACAAAGGACTGCACTTTAAAAAATGCAAGATGGAGGATTCCTCTCCAGAGTAAGGCATGGCTAAACCAGCCTACTGGTGTATCTCATTCCCATGAACATTCCCCCCTCCAGACCATCTGCACATTCCATTCTTTGCCCTGCCTTCTGGGTGGAGGGCACAGGGAGATGGGGGTAGGCCTGCTGGCATTCCTTTCTGTCCTGTTCTCTTTGAAGCCCAGTGTGATTTACCCAGCCCCCTTCCTAGCTGTGCTCTGCAGCTGCAGAGCTACCCCCACCAGATAACCTCAGCTCAATGCAGGCCACTTTTCACCTCATCAAAGCAGCTTGGCTAAGCCTGTTAAGGCTGACCAATCAGGAGAGGCTGCTGGAAGTCTGAATTTTGGCTCACAGAAAAGAAAAGAAAGTCTTATAACTTTTTTTCTACAATAGTCATTCAACAGGGACAAATTGTTGGATTTATCATTACTAATCTGAGTCCTTGAATGGCATTTCTAGCGCCTTCCTAGCAATATTTATACTTAAATAAAATATTCCAAAGTTAGCCCATGGAGCTAGGTATCTACAATAGGGAAAAACAACATGGGCAGATTTCCCCCCACCAGGGCATATAAAACATATTTTATAATGTCCCTGCTTATAGCTACATGGCACCCCACTCCTGGGGCAACTAGAGGAGACCTTAGGGGTGACTTATATTAAATAATAGGGTCAATTTACCATTTTGGAAGTACCTTTAATTCCAAAGTCGGATTTGCATATATTTCACTTTTCAAGACAGACTGCAAAAGAGCACTGCCTTTAAAAGTAACAGCAGACATCTACTGGGACTCTAAATGTCCCTGCCTTATTATGTACTGGAGACCTATAGGTAGTTTGAATACCCCTTGCCTTATTATATACTAGAGACTTACAAGGGTCTGTCATTGCCAATTGTAATTATACCTAATTACTGTATACTTTTTAAATTAGAGCACTGGCCCTGGGCCTGGTTAGCAGAGCCCAGGGCACAATCAGAGTCAGTTTCCACCAGTATCAGTCAGACAAAACTGGGGTGAACAGGGGTAAAATAATGAGTTTCTCACAACACCCCTTTTTAACCACCCTGTGGCTTCTCCTTTTATCTACTTTTTCCTTTGCTTCCGTTTCTGAATAGGATGTCAGCATTGTTAGAATTTCTGAATGACATGCTTTTAAAATATGTTTTTGAGTGCCTGTATCTCAGGGTTGCAGCTTGTAAAACCCCTTTCTGTATTGAAGATATGGTGTGCAGTAACGTTTGTATCATTTACGAGAAGTTGAAATACTTCATAGTGGGTTACAACAGCTGCTGCCCATTCAAATGCTAGTATAAACAAAGTAAAAGTTATTAACAATGATACTAGTGGATCCTACCTGAGTACCACAGACACCCCTTTGGCGCTTAACCATCTGGGTGGTGTGGCCCAGCAGTGCAAGGCTTACTTGGGGAGGTGGTGTGGGTTAGAAAGTCATAACTTCTGCAAAGTACACAATATCACTTATAATATCAATATTCAGTGTAGGAGGCTGGCCCTCTATGTAGTGTGCAAAACTAGACACACTGTGCAGAGGATCCAGGCAACCACACGTTGGTTTACAGAGGTAAAAACCAGAACACCTAATGCTCTAATTTTTATGGTAGATTGGTTGAGCAGTTAGGCTAATCCTGGAGAAGTGCAAAGCATTTGCTGTACTCACAGTATCAATAAATGAGGCCACACATTCAAAAGAATACCTCGAGACCAATTTACAAAAATACTAAAAATAACATTTTTAAGACCAAGATCAGCAAAATCAGGTAAGTACTTTTTAAATTATGAATTTTTAAAGTTTTAATAAAGTTAGTCTTTTTGTGCGTAATTACACACCATAGAATCAACTGAGAAATACTTTAAAAATTGACAGTAAATCAGGCAATGCGTTTACCAGTGTCTCCTTTTCCAGGTATGTCGAGGTCATCAATGTGTACCCTGGAACAGCAGGAGAAATTCATGCGACTCCAGGTTCTGATGGGACCAGCTGCACAAAGTTGACTGCGTGGGACCATTTGGAAAAGCACTGCACAAGCAGCCTCAAAGTTAAGGTGGGTCCGATATGCGGGGTCGAGGTTGCAAAGGGCGAGGGACTGTTAGGGCACAGCTGGATCTTCGGTAAAGGGCGGCTGGGTGCACAGCGAATTGGTGAGCCAGGAGTTGTGCGCAAAGATGCCCTAGGAAGCAAGAGGCAGGTACCTTGAAGGGTCGCTTGCAGGTCAGCAATGGCACTCTGATGGAAGGACCGGGTGGTTCCTGAAATCTCTCAACTGGGGCTTCCTCCTGGTGTTTTTTCAGTCCAGAATGGGCTGTCCTTCTGGGTGTTTGATGTGATGTGACCAATACCTATGGCTATTGCACGGTCTGGCCACTGGTGAGCACAGTGCCACCAAACATGGCACACTGGTAGGTTTGTCCTCATGGTCTGAAGAGTGACGTGTGGCCCAGCTGTGGCATCTGGTACCTTGGTCAGCAGCCGGTCAGTGAAGTGGCCTTCACTGGGTCTTTGGTTCCTCTGGGTTGCAGATTTTTGGAGAGTGGTGGTCCTCTAGGGGTTTGTGGAGTCCATCCAAAGTCCAAGAAACCCCTTAGCGGAGATTGTTGATTCCTGGGTGCAACAGGCAGGGTTTTGTTCCTTTTCGTGGTGTAGCAGGACTTCAGTTCTCAAGCCTTGGGTCTTCTTTGTTGCCAGAATGGTCTGAATCTTGGGTTGGAGAGGATGAACTTGGCCTCCACCAACCAGGGGGACCAAATGAATAACTTTGCCCAGCCCTATCTGGCACCTACTTGCCTTGATAATGAGGCCTGCCTTCTGCAGAGCCTCAAGGACCTTCCCCTGGTGGATCAGGTGATCCTGCCAGGTGGAACGATAGACAGCTGTGTCATCAAGGTAAGCTGCACTAAAGGATTCCAGACCAGCAAGGACTTGGTTCACCAACTTCTGGAAGGTGGCAAGTGCATTCTTTAGTCCACAGGGCATAACAGTGAACTGATAATTCCCACTAAGAGTAGAGTTTGCTGACCTCTCTTTAGCTCCTGGGGTCAGGCCAATCTGCCAGCACACTGATGTCAAATCAAAAGTACTCAGATGTGCGGCTGCCATTAGTGTGTCAATGAGCTAATCAGCTCTTGGGATTGGGTGTACAACAGTTTTTTTTACATAATTGAGCCCCTTGTATTCCACACACAACCTCATCTCCTTTTTCTCTCCTTTTGAGTGAGGTTTGGGGACTAAAACTACTGGGCTAGCCCAGGTGCTTTCTGAAGGTTCACGGACAACCAAATCCAACATCTTTTTGACGTCAGCTTGTATGCTCTCCCTGACATGGTCTGACTCTCTCTAAATTTTGTTTTTGACAGGCAAGCTGTCACCAGTGTCCACATCATAGGTACACCAACCAGTCCTTCCAAAGGTCAGAGAGAATAGCTCAGCATACTGGTTGAGGACTTGCCTGAAATCAGCCCACTGTTGTTCTTTGAGGGTGTCTGACAAAACATTCCATCCACAGAACCATCTTGTGGGTTGCTGGAGAGGCGATCAGGGAGAGGTTCACTCCCTTCTTCCTGCCCCTCATCTGCAACCATGAGCATGGTCACATCAGCTCTATCATAGTAGGGCTTTAGACGGTTGACATGGATAATTCTCTTTGGGTTTCTGCAACTGCCTAAGTCAACCAAGTAGGTGACTTCCCCTTTCTTTTCAAGAATGGGATAGGGCCAAGACCATTTGTCCTGGAGGGCCCTTGGAGCAACAGGCTCCAAACACGCAAACTTTGTGCTCTGGTCAGAACTCAACTAAAGCAGCTTTTTGGCTTTTGCATCTCTTGACTGTCTTGAAATTGTTGTTGTGCTATCTCCATGTTCTCTGCCACCCTTGACCATAGGCCACGTATATAGTCCATAACGGCTTGCTTGGGGTCTTTGAGAGGTTTCTCTCAGCCTTCCCTTCAATGACTTAGTGGTCGCCTGACAGGATGTCCAAACAAAAGTTCAAATGGTGAGAATCCTACTCCATTTTGTGACACTTCCCTGTAGGCAAAAAGCAGATATGGAACTAAGACATCCCATCTCCTTCTGACTTTTTCAGGTAGTCCTCCAATCATGCCTTTTAGGATCTGGTTAAATCTTTCAACCAACCCATTTGTTTGAGGATGGTATAGGGTAGTGAACTTATAGGTCACATCACATATCTACCACATGTGTTTTAAGTATGCAGACATGAGGTTTGATACTACCTTCTTAGGGAACCCTACTTTGGTAAAAATACCCAGGAGGGCTTTTGCAACTGCAGGGGCAGTAATGGTCCTAAGGGGTATAGCCTCAGGATATCTAGTGGCATGATCCACTACCACTGATATGTATCTGTGGCCATCCTGAGGCTGTGCGGGGGTCAAGTGGGCCAACAATGTCCACCCCTACCCTCTCAAAGGGAACCACAGCCACAAGTAGTGCCATTAGGGGGCCTTCAAGTGTACTGTTGCATTTTCACTGGTTTGGCAGGTAGTGTAGGACTTACACAAGTCCTTCACTTTTTGTGGCATTCCTGGCCAGCAGATGTGGGTAACCAGCCTACTCCAAGTTTTGGTCCTAATGGCCAACTAGGGGAATGTCATGGACTAGAGTGAGGGGCAAGTCTCTGAGCTTTTGAGGCACTACCACTCTCCTAGTTTTATCAGGCTTGAGGTCTCTGGCCTCAGTCTTCAGGAGTCCATCGTCCCAATAAACCTTGTGGGTACCACTGGCATTTCCTTGCTCTTCCTGTGTAGCTTGCTGCCTCAGGCCTTCAAGAGTGGGACAGGTTCTCTGCCCCTGGCACAGATCATCCCTGGAGGGTTCCCATGGGCCCAAGAGCTCTGGATGGAAAGGCTCAAGCTCTGCAGGCTCAGTTCCCTCAAGGAAGGTTAGTTCTCTTCCTGAGAAGAGGGGTTCCGATTTTGGATCTGTTTTGAATCTGGTTCCCTAGTCTTCTTGCCCTTTCTCATGGGAGGCTGGTCCACTAATTCAGGATCCAGCACTCCTTTGTCTCACCACTAAAGTTTACTCTGTGCCCTAGTCTTGACACAGGCCTATTCTGGGATCCCAAGCATGGCTGCATGGGTCTTCAGTTCTACTTCAGCCCGGGGGGAATGCTCCAGGTAATTTCCATGCAGGCAGTCTACTAGGATGGATGAGGATATCACCACTTCATTTTGCCCTACTACTCCCCCCCAGTCAAAGGTTGCCATAGATATGGGGTGGAACTTTGTCTCACTGTCAGCATTGGTGACAGGATAAGTTCTCCCTGCCAGATACTGATTTGAGAGGACCAGGTGCTGAGTTACCATGGAAACACTAGCTCCTGTGTCCCTCAGTGCGCCCGCTTTCTTCTTAATAATTAATGGGTACTGTCTGTATTTTTGCATGTTACTTGGCCAGGCAGCACAGGATAACTCTACCCCACCATCAGTGACTAATGTTACCTCTGTGGGATCACTAACATGGTCAGGCCATTTGGAGATTAGTAACTTCATTTACTGTAGGTTGACTAGAGGCATTATTTTTGTTTTACAGCTAGGATCTCTAGTTGTGTGCCCTTTGTTTCTGCAATCAGAGCACCAAGCCTTGTTGGGATCAAAGTTCTTTCCAATGTACCCACCCCTAGACTATGAGGAGTTTCTGGGCCCACACTCCTGTGCAGGTTTTTGGGGATCTTGAGAAGACCCTTCATTTTGTTTTGGCTCCCATCTTTCCTTTGTGGGGATCTTTTTGGCCTCTTTCTTTTGGTCTTCAGCACCAGTGGTAGTTTTAGTCACCCTTGTTTTGACCCAGTGGTCTGCCTTCCTCCCCAACTCTTGAGGGGAAAGTGTACCTTGGTTTACCAGGTATTGATGTATCCTCTCATTGTGACAATTACTCAGCAGATTCTCTTTCATGAATAGGTTGTACAGCTCATCATAATCATGTACCTTGTTACCAGCCAAAAATGTTACTGAATAGTCCACAAACTCTACCCGAGTTGGGCTCTGGGGTTTTCGAGCCTCCCTGACCTTTATGCAGTACTCTTCAGTTGTAAATCCAAAGCGCTCAATCAGGGTACCCTTCATGAGGTCATAGGATTTAGAATCTGCCTCATTCAGTGTCTGGAGCCTATCCCTGCATTTTCCTGAGAATAACTCTCATAACAGTGTGTCCCAATGTTTTTTCTCAATTTCTCACCCAATTTAGGCTCTTTCAAAGGCAGCAAATCATTTCACTAAATCATCCCCGTCTGTAAAGGAAGGGACAAATCCTTTTGGGAGTTTAGTATTCTACGATTTTTCTTTCAGTATTTGGATGCTGCAACCAGAGAAGGGACCTAGGCCCAACTCTTTTCTTTGTTTTTCAATCTCCAAAAGCTGACTCTCTAAGACCAGTCTTTTCGTCAGCCGGGCTAAGGCCAGGTCTTCTTCTGTGGGTGCATTATGCTTTGGGTGGAGAAGCTGCCCTCATCCCCATTTCCCAGAGGGTCTTCTTCTTCCTCAGATGTTTAATCATTTACTCTATCCGTGGGGTGCTCTTTTTCAAGCTGGGCCACCAGAAGCCTAAGCTTGTCTGTGTTGGCATGCTCTCCAGTCTGAATATTGTACACTTTGCAGAGTTTCCTTAACCGCTCACAGCTATATGCCTGGAAAGAGGCCAGGTTGAGCTCCTGGCTCTGGGTCTCTGCATCTGACATGTTTAACTAACTAAAGCTGGAAACATTTAGAAATGTATAACCCTTTTTTGGATAAGGCCTACTAAAGTAAGGACATTTAAACTTTTGCTATTGTTGTAGGGACCTAACCAGGGCCATAACAATTATTTTATAATTTTGTAAAAATTCTGGCCAATTGAGAAACAAAAATAATTACACTATAGACAATTCAGAAAGGATTTGTGTGCTCACAAAATTGACAAAGTGGTATCAGCAAATGCAAAATCTTTATCCCACCACTGATACACCAAATGTAGAAGGCTGGCCCTCTATGTGGTGTTCAAAACTAGGCACACTGTGCAGGGGGGTCTAGGCAACCTCACGTTGGTTTACTGAGGTAAATACTAGACAACCTAATGATCTAATTTTAATGGTAGCTTGGTCGAGCAGTTAGGCTAATCTTGGAGAAGTGCAAAGCATTTGTTGTACTCATAGTATCAATAAATGAGGCCACACACTCAAAAGAATAACTCAAGACCAATTTACAAAAATACCTCAGATTTTTATAAAATATTTAAGACCAAGATCATCAAAATCAGGTAAGTACTTTTTAAGTTATACATTTTTAAAGTTTTAATAAAGTTAGTCTTTTTTGTGCGTAAATACACACCATAGGAATCGATAGAGAAATACTTTTTAAAAATTCACAGTAAATCAGGTAATGCATTTACCAATGTCTCCTTTTCCAGGTATGTCAAGGTCATCAATGGGTACCCTGGACCAGCAGGAGAAGTTCAGGCAACTTTAGGTTCTGACGGGAGCAGCTGCAGAAAGTCGATGGAGATGGTGCCAGGCCACTGCAGGGGACTGTTTGGAAAAGCACATAGGCAGACTTAACAGTAAGTCCGGTGGGTCCCCCTGGGGGTCCCTAAGTCACAAGGGGTGGGGGGACCCCTATGGCACAGTATGAACTTCAGTGCAGGGAACAGAGCTGCTGGGTGCAGAGCGAATTGGTGAGCCAGGAGCTGTGTGCAAAGGTGCCCTTGGAAGCAGGAGATAGGTACCTTGAAGGGCCACTTGCAGGTCAGCAGGGGCACTCTGGTGGAGGTCCAGGTGGTTCCTGAAGTCACTCAACTGGGGCTTCCTCCTGGTCCTTTATTCCAGAATGGACTGTCCTTCTGGGTGTCTAAAGTGAGGTGACCAGCACCTAGGACTATTGCACCGTCTGGCCACTGGCCATACTGCCACCAAACCTAGCACACTGGTAGTGTTGTCCTCATGGTCCAAAGGGCAAAGGTTGGTCTGGCTGTGGTGTCTGGTTCCATAGTCAACACCTGGTCACTGAAGTGGCCTTCACTGGGTCTTTGGTTCCTTGGTGTTGCAGAGTGATGCCTTTACTATGGAGGGAGATCTTTGGCGATTGTGAAGAGTGGAGGTCCTCTGGGGGAGTTGTAGAGTCTGTCCGACATCCAAGCAACCCCTCAGCAGTGATTGTCGAGTCCTGGGTGCAGCAAGCAGGATTTTGCGCCTTTTCTTGGTACAGCAAGATTTCAGTTCTGGAGCCTTGGGTCTTCTTTGCTGCTGGTCTTCTTTTCTCCTTAGAATCTGATTTCTTGGTCTAGGGATGCCCACTAAATACTGCATTTAGTGGGTGTTTTAAGGGGTACCTAATAGTGACCAATGGGTCATCTACCTTAGGGTGGCTATACCCACTAAAGGACCACTTCCTGTGGGCAGAGGTCACTTCCCTACACCTGATTGGCTAATTCCCTTCAATGAAAGATGGAGGAGAATGAAATGGAGAGGTCACCTTGCATGCAACACCTTAGGGATGGTGCAAGCCAGGACTGACCACTCCTCCTGTCCTTTGTCTGGTTTGTCTGCCAAACCTGGGGGGTGTGTAACAGGGGCTGCCATCTGCTGCTAGCAGCAGGCCTGGGGGTTGAGTTTCAAGGGTGGGAAGCCATTTGAAGCTCGCTAGCAGGGCACTGCACATTCCTGAGGGGGGTGTTAGCACCTCAACCCAGGAAGGGGGTTGTTCTGAGTCCCAGAGAGCAGGATCTCTCACCCCAGTGATTCAGAATCTTGTCTGGTGGGGGCAGGCTGGTTGGAACTGGCCTCCAACTACCCCAGGGTATTTAGCTTTTGCCCCCTGGGTGCATTTTGTAATAAATCCAATACTGGTAACAGTTTGGATTTATCATTCTGAGTTCTTTGATACCAAACAACCCAGGGTTCAGGGTAGCCATCATGTAGCTGTAAAACTCGTACCGACCATTGTCCAGCACATGCATTAAAATGACTGCCCCATTCACTTACTATGTCCCAGGTTTGGCAAGGACACAGTAGGGGAATATTGCTCATGCATTTATGTCCACACATGCCATATAGTGCCTTAGGGCTCGAAAGCCTGCAGAGGGGTGACTTACCTATAGTGCCTGCAGTGCGTAGTGGACAGGGCACATAGGCTGGGCGCCATGTCTAGTTTGTCTTTTAGGATTGCATTAGAACACTCAGCCTGCAATGGCAGTGCTGGGTGCTTCCGTATGTATGGCCCTAGAGGGAGACACAATCTGTGCTGCTGCCCTTAGGGCCTATCCTTAGTACCCCACACCCTGGGTGCCTAAGTACCATATACTAGGGACTTATAGTGGCAGCTGAAGGTGTTGTCAATTGTGCCAATGCAGCTCAATAGTTTTAGGGAAAGAGATCTGACCCAGAGAACCTGGTTAACAGGGGCCCTGGGCACTAACAACTATGAGACTATATCAAATACCAGGCAAAAATTAGGGGTTAACCATGAAAAAGAGGCTTTGTCTTACATTCAGACGGTGCTTATAGCTTTAAACATAAAAAAGTACTTTAATTCATAACCATCTAAGGGCTTTATTTAGATATTAGCGGACAAGTTAGTTCGACACAATGGTGACGGATGGGATTTTAGATTTCGGCAGATGGGAAACCCGCCACCATTGTGATGGAGTAACTTGTCCACCAACATCTAAATCAGGCCCTAAATATTAAACATAAAATTGGAACGAAGTCAGACAGCATTTGGTCGTGGTCATCTGGCTGGACCCTCCCTCTACCTTGCATGGGACAGGGAAATATTTTTATAATAAAACAACTGATGCTCTGAGAAAATGTCCTCACGTAAAAATATGTGTGTTTCTGTGAATGTTAGAGACACAGTATACCACTTGTGCCAACAATCCTATCTCCCTGCAGCCTTGAGGAGCGCAAAGAGTGAAAGAATGTCATGCTAAGAAATGTAATGCTTTCCTAGGTGAAAGGACAACTAGAGTAAAGAAAATAAAACACCACCACGAATGTGTCCAATTCTAAATTAATAAGATGAAGCAGAATTATATGTGACCAGGCAAAAGGGCACAAGCAGCAGTCCTAGTTGCTAAAATAACATGCCCAGAGACAACACTAAAATGGCTATACAGCACTAATAAGATTTAAATAAAGTCAAGGTATATTTAAGACTCTAAGGGGGTGATTCCGACCCCGGCGGTCCTTGACCGCCAGGGCCGGGGTCGGCGGGAGCACCGCCAACAGGCTGGCGGTGCTCCTAAGGGCATTCTGACCGCGGCGGTATGGCCGCGGTCAGAAACTGAAAACCGGCGGTGTCCCGCCGGTTTTCCGCTGCCCTGAGGAATCCCCCATGGCGGCGCAGCTTTCTGCGCCACCATGGGGGATTCCGACCCCCTCACCGCCATCCTGTTCCTGGTGGTTTCGACCGCCAGGAACAGGATGGCGGTGAGGGGTGTCGTGGGGCCCCTGGGGGCCCCTGCAGTGCCCATGCCAATGACAATGGCATGGGCACTGCAGGGGCCCCCGTAAGAGGGCCCCACTTTGAATTTCAGTGTCTGCTTAGCAGACACTGAAATTCGCGACGGGTGCTACTGCACCCGTCGCACACCTTCCACTCCGCCGGCTCCATTCGGAGCCGGCTTCCTCGTAGAAGGGTGTTTCCCACTGGGCTGGCGGGCGGCCTTTTGGCGGTCGCCCGCCAGCCCAGTGGGAAACCCAGAATGACCGCCGCGGTCTTTTGACCGCGGTGTGGTCTTCTGGCGGTTCCCGCTTGGCGGGCGGCGAATGACCCCCTAAATGTATTGCTAGTACCAGAAAAATTAATTGTTCTTTAATGCTTAATGTGTGATTTATGAGTTTAAGTAGACGTGCACAAAAAAATAAATTCACTTTTTTGTCATACCTAAAGTGATACCTTAACAAGTTTGCAATTCATAATGAAATGTTTTACTTATTCTGATGATATATTATTAATGCTGAATTTACAAGTTTGCATATTATGAGTGTTTTATTTACAAATATATTAATACGTCATATTTCTTGTGTTAGCATAACTAGGTCTGCAGACCTTGTATTTGCAGTCATGTAAAAGTGTTGAATCATTCTTCTTTTTCTAACAAGATTTTTTCTATTAGGTGGTTCTTATGAACAGAAAATGGTTCCTTTGTTTAATTTTACAAGACTTGTTTCTATATTACCCTAGTTCTGTAACATATAGGCCTGTAGACTAAACGTGAAATAAACTGTTTGTATGTACATGTGCTTTCACATGGGAAGAAGATGAGTTCATTGTATACCCTGGGAAAAATGTGTATTGTTGCAACTGATAGAAACATTGTAATTGACTGTTGGATTCACACGGAAGGAGGAGATGAGTTCAGACCAAACCTGAGAAAATACTGCATTGTAGTAACCTGACATTTTATTTAATTTTGTTTGGATAATGCCTCTTTTACATGACGTGAGGCAACTGAACTGTCAAATCAGTGATGTTTATGTACTTTAATATAGGGATGGCCAACATAAGTTTTGGTAGTTTTTTCCTTGGTTCTTGACGCTAATGTTCTCTGTGCAGCTCGTGTTTTGCACTTCCCTGATGGTGCTCCTAACGGGCTTTGCTGGTGAAAAATCCTTGAATGCTGACCCTAGGAGAGGTATATCTCCTTGTTAATGCTATTTCCCTGGACTTGCTCTTTCCTTAATAGAAGCTAGCATGCTGACACCTACCTATTTTATTTTTCTAGTCAGTTTGTTTTAGCCAGAGATAGATTGTTTTCCAAATTATTTTGTCTATTTTTGTCTTTTGTCCAGATGTGTTAGTCCGTTCCCACACATGCATTTCCTAATTGGTTATTTGTAGGGATAATTCATGTCCAACCCGGATTCTTTATCACTGTTTGATTTGACAAATGTCACACACAGTCTTATTGAGGTCTGTTTCTGTTTCACAGATTGTTTCTTTAATTATATGTATTATTCTTTAATGCTTAGTGGTGTTGATGCTAAGTAGATTAAACTTGTTTCACTGTTTTGGGCAACCCATGTTGTTAATTTATCTTTACAGTTTGATTTTGCGCACAGTTTACGTGACTTTAGCTTTGTGGATGTAAAATAAAGCCATGAAACTTTTATTGATTGAAGTTTTCCTTCTGTGGCCACATTGGTCATGGTGTTTAAATTTGTAGTATAGAGTCTGAAATTATTGTGTATGGTTAACCACACTCTTACTTGGTCAAAAGGTCAGTCGACCTCAGTGAAAAACGTGTTAACACATGCAAAGCCCTTCTCGTCTTTTTTGGTATGGGGCAGCTTTAGCAGCCAGTTCGTGGGGAAAAAAAGCAACTCTCGGGACCTCTTCTGCCTTAACATTTGAAACTGTGACTTCTGAGGACCAAGAAGGAATTCCAAAGGCCTGAGAGACTGCAAACATAAAGTCTGATACTTCCAGTCGGTCCACACAAAGGAGTTATCTTACCAAATATTATGTAGCTATGAAACTGGAACGCATGCAAGTCACATCATGTCTGCAGCCAGGATTTGACTCACAGGGCCATCCTGTCAGCTCCTGAGATGCGAATAGAATGATGTGTTTATACACTCTGGAAAACAAGAATGTTTTGACGAACCATAGCAAAAAACATTGATTTTTAAGTCTAGACCCTTTGTTTTGCCATTTTTAAAAAGTTATACACAAACATACATACATACTGACACTTTCAATCAACCTCTTCATCCACTGGTCTCATGTAGAATCATTCACATTTTGGTTCAGTGCTCCTCAGAATACGTCATCGGGCAATGGAGGAGCCCACTTCTACCACTGTCTCTATATATCATGAGCGACCTCATCCTGCCGAAGACTGATATAATTTTTCACAACTTGGTGGTACTACTGCCAAAGACTTTAGAAGAAGACTGTAAATATAAGTGTGTTATGTTCACTTCCATCCTAGGTTTGTCTATTAACAGAGGGGAGTGGAGAAAGGAAAAAAAAACAAGCACTGGCAACACCAATAGGTTTGGCTTGTGAATAAGAGTGCCTTTTCAGTGGCATAACCAAACTTGAGTAGGCCCCCCCCCCCCACAAGGTACATGGAGAGGCCCCTGATGGACTCAATCAGGAGCTCAGGAGCTAATAGGCCAGGGTATTGTGCTGAGGGAGCCCATGGAGCTTGGGGGCCCCCCGCAAATCAGGGTCATATGGGGGCCTATGTTACGTCACTGTGCCTTTTGTGTCACAGATAGGTTTAGGCACTTAGTAGGTCATCATACATGCACTCTATCATTCACATTTGCACTCATGCATCCATTCACTTATCCACTGACTCATTCTTGCATTCACTCTCTATCACAACCACAATAAAACACAAACTTAACAATATATGCAAGATAAAATTAAAAGAATACAAATAGAAAAGACAATATGCTGCCATCTAAACACGATGGGAATATGCTTGTAATAACAGCAACAGGTGTCTGTCATTCAGAGGTATTGTAAATAGTCTATTATTGTTTTAAAGTACCGGCATGGCAGACAAATTTAGAGCCAAGGTTTTGGCCATTTTGGAATGGTAAAACAATGATACACTATAAATGATGGCATTTCAATATGGTCTCCTGGTTTAGAGGAGTGTCAATGTGGATGCAGCCCACTGCGGATGAAATAAACAGCAAGAAAGTGACCCATTAACACTGCCTCAAGCATAATAAAATGAAAAGAGGAGAAGCAAATAGATATAAAGGGAGCTCCAAAAAAAAAGAAAATTGAAAATTCAAGGACTAGCCGATTAACACTGACACTGAAACACATTCATTGTTTGGTGGATGTACAGATATGATCAGAAAATGCTACCATTCAGAAGGCAAGAGAGGAAATGACTAATGTGTACTAAACCATTACTTCATGCAAAATGTTTTCATGGATGGAAACAGAGTGTAAATAACACTCAGGCTACTGTCAGAACAGAGCTGACCCAAAATGCCCTCTAAGTACCTATACATATATATATATATGGATGCATGCATTATTTAATGATTTTTATTTTTTATTGTCCAGTAGGCAGCTAAGAACAGACAGCTATGAAGAGATTCAAGTAGGAAACATTACAGTGCAAATCTTATACCTTTAGAGTTTTTGTAAGAGGCGGTAATCAACACCAAAATCCTTCCCCACAAAGGTTATCTGTGACATTAATGTAACATAATATGTATCTCTAGGCTAGTCTATCCAATCCTAAATTCCTATTGGCTTTAACATGTTTTTCACAATAAATATGTCAGGCCTACTTTGTTTATCATCACTTTTCCTAATAAACAGTTCAGAAGTATTTTTCCTAGTGAACCAATCAGGCCTGTAGGTTTTATCTTTTATCATTAGCTTGTCACCACAACCAACTGAGTCCTTCTGTACTGAGCTTAAGCTTTCCCACATGGCAAATTCCAGTTGGCAAAGAAAAATACTATCTTTCCTAAGAGGCCCTAACAAGTATTCTGACTGTACATATCGTCTATAACTATGGTTTGTCTGAGTCTAGCACCAAAATCCTTGCCTCCTACAGTAATCTCTGAGATTCCATGTAATAAAATACCTATTTGTAGACTTTAATACAGAGTTATAGCTATCTACTCTTAAATGCCTATTGACTTTAATAATTGCTCTTCAGAATCAATATGTCAGGCTTATTGCCTTTATCATAGCTTTTCATTATAAACAATCAAGGTTATAACCTTTAAAATTGGTTTATCACCATAACCAATTCGGACCTACTGTTTTGGTCATAAGTCTTCCCACATGGCAGCCATCAGTTATACCATTATGAAGTTACACATATTTATAAAATACAGTTGTCAGTCTGTCCCCACGGTTATTTGGATGGGTCACCAATACTAAAACTTTTAACCTTGGCCTACTAGAGTAATTTTAGAGATTCTACGCAACAAAATCCCTGCTTACAGACTTTATCACAGTGTAATAACAACCCATCCTTAACCCTCTGAGTACCTCCCCAGTGCGTCTGTCGTCAGCTGGCAGACACTGGGGAGATATATATAGGGCCCTCTGGAGCTCTCCGCCAGAGGGAGTCCTTTATTTTATTTTTAGCTCAGGCTGCTTGGAAGAGCTTTTATTTTTACTGTAATGGTGATCGGTGTGCAGGGCGCACTGACATTGTTGCAGTAAAAGTGAAAGTGAAACAGGCTGATGCTCTCATTTGACTTTCACTGAATCAGTGCTCAGGGGAATATCTCAGCTCCCTGAGCACTCATTCTTTTAAGTGAGGTATTGTTGGAAAGGGGACAATCTCCCCTTTGCAATGGTACCTTTACCCAGTGAATCCCAGCTTGGAGATCACCACAGGAGAGTGATCCCCAAGCAGGGATCCACCCTCTAGGCACCAGGCATCGGGGAGCAGAGCTTTATGCAAGGGCTTGTGCTCCCCACAGAAAAATTTAACATTCCAGTGTTTCTACATCTTCTTGGGAAGAGATGGGGAGGCACCCCCAAACCCTGCCGGGAGGGAGGAGCAGAAAGCTCACTAGACACCAGGGTTAAATTAAAAAATAAATATAGGGGTGGGGGCATGGCTATGCCCCCACCCCGGACAAGAGGACAGACAGTATTTCTGACCCCTCGTGGGGCATATGGGAGTAATGTACTCCTGATTTGCTCCCCCGTGGGGCAGGAACCACACTAGGCACCAGAGTCAGTAAAACAAATAACTATAGGGGTGAGGACTGCCCACTATGGGCATGGCCATGCCCCTGCTCCTACAAAAAATATGGTGGCAGTCTTTCTGCTCCACGGAAGGTAGATGGGGTGATTGTCCCAATCTGCCTCCCCCAGGAGTGAAAGCCCACTAGATACCAATGAATATCTTAAAAAATATATATATATATAGGGATGGGAGCTGCCCACCGTGGGCATGGCCATGCCTCCCCCCCCAACAAGAAGACAGGAAGTCTTTCTGCCCCCAGGTGCTGAATATGCCCCCTGGGGGCAGAAAGCCTTCTAGACACCAAGGTTAATAAAAAAAATGTATAGTAGTGGGGGCTATCCACTGTGGGCATGGCCGTGACTCCAGATGGGGGTAGTTGCCCCCAGAGGGGCAGAAAGCCCATTAGACAACATGGGGAAAAACATAGGGGTTGAGCTGTACCCCCATGTTTTGTCATGCCCCCACTCCAAAAGAGCAGACAGTCTTTTTGTCCCCCACTGGAGTGGATTGGGGCAATTACCCAAATTTACCACCCAGAGGACAGAAAGCCCACTAGACACCAGAGACTACATTTATGCAGTATTATTGCAACAGAGGGGGAGGCGTCTGTCCCCGGGCATGGGCCCATGCTCTCCCCCACCCTATGACCCAATAGACATTCTGCCGCCCTGAGGGGGTTGATAAGGGTATTCATACCCAATCTGCTCCCCAAGGGACAGAATGCCCACTAAACATCAGACATTTGAAAACAGAGCCAAAATAAACAAAACGAGGGCTTAGCTTACTCTGGCATCGAGCCATACCTCCTCCCCAAAAGAGGCAATAGTGTATTTCCGCCTTCCCCAAGGGGATGTAGGAGTTTTAAGAGAAAAAAGAAATAGGAGGCTGGGAGAATGACGCTAACACTGTCAGTGTTCAATCATTAGTCAACGAATGTGCCTTCATTCCCAAAATGTATAATTGGTGCTCGAAATACAGGAGAGCCACCTGTTGCTCTGGAGTCAGAAAGCCTGCCAAATGTAACAATTCAATTTCAATCACTCCACTGCTACACCAAGGTAAGGAATTAAAGTGAGTCCTCCAGTAGGATTCCTTTTTTTGTTTATTTCATTTGGCAAAATGTTCACTTGGTAAAACTTTAAATGATCTTTAACACAGGTTTCATTAAAGAGCAGCATCCAGAAACAAAGCCAACATGTTTCGTTTGCTTAGTAGATGTAATCGCAGACTTCATCAGGACCAAAGGAAATTATATATTATGTCTATTCTGTTGTTCTAAATCCAGTAGAGTAGTTTCCAGAATCAAACATAAGACAGTACATTTACCCAGTTGTTCTATTATGTCATTTAAGCGTGTATCAAGAAGAGTGCTCCCAAACATGGACATGCGAACATTTGGACATTTAATTCCTTTGGGTGTAGTTTTTACCTATAGGCCAGGGGAGTGTGGTTAACTCCCAATTTTGTTCAACTTGCAATGCTGAATGGCTGCACTTCTTGGGCTTGGATCGGCTGCCACCTGGAAAAAACAACCAGACCCAGACAGTTCTGAAAACTAGACACCCAGGGAAGTCGAGGGTGGTGTGCTTTGTATGGATCCCACAACATTATCCTACACACACTGCCATGCAAATTCGCAAACTTTGACTAAAAACACATACTTTCCTCACATGTCTGTGAAGAAAGCTTGTGTAATCTGTGGGGAGCAACAAATTTCCTACCACCCAGCAGTCCCTCAAGTCTTCTGATAACAATGCTACCTCACTTGTGAGGGAGGGCCAAGAGACCTTGACACAAAAGGACTTAAAAAGCTAGGAGGAGAAATCCACAATAGGGCTGCAGGATTTATGGCCGTGCTCAGTTGCCACCTATGGAAACTTATAAACCACAGACAATTTTTAAAAATGGACAACAGGGGATTCCAGGGTGGTGTGCCTAGCAAGGATCCAATGAGGCATTCTTACCTCAAACTATGCCTGAAATCACACACTTTCCTAACATTGCTATTATGAAAACGTCTGGAACATGCAGGAATTCACATAAACCCAACCTCTCAGAGTTACCCCACTTGTGCCGATAATAATGCTGCACCACTTGATCAATGGGAGCCCTTGTTAGGGTTCTTGGGGAACATACAAACCTTAGCTGATGTAATGGTAAATTGCTTTTGCAAATTAGCCATTGCGACAAAAAGGTACAAACGAAAACGTCACAAATGACAGTTTTTACCTACTCATTTTCAATGTTTCTTTATTTCATTACTTATGGCTTGATTAGAGTTTCGTGTAGTGGGTTACTCTATCACAAACATGATGGGTATCCCGTCCGCCGTATTTACAATCCCATTATAGCAGCTTATAGATTTCCTCCACAAACTGGAAATAGACTGAGGGCACAAAGCAGAGAAAACATGGGCTACCTTCTTCAAAAATGCCAAACTGTGTTAAAAATGTAGGTGTAGGAAGGCTGACCCAGTGTGCGGTGGGCACCTATGGTGTTACACCTTATACTAGGCCAGGGCAACCCTTATTAGATAGTGTTACAGTGTCTAGGTAGCCAAGGCTCTCTAGTGGCAGCTGTGGTGAGCAGGCAAGACTTATCTAGAAGGAGTGTAAAGCACTTGCAATACCACAGTAGGCACACAGTAACTGATCACACATGAAAGGAATCACAGTGTTGCAAAAATAAAGGTACTTTTTTACAGGATCACTAAACTAGATTACTATAGGCAAACCCAATTCTGTAGGTAACTACACACAAAATATACACAGGTAAGTAGTAGGAATTAGCATTAAATTAGCATTGAATTAGCATTAAAAAACAATCACGGTGGCAAAACAATGTACTAAAAAAGTGGAATCCAAAAATGGGTCCCCCATCAGAGGATATGGAGTAGTTAGCCAGGGGCTAGGAAAGAGTGGAACCCCAAGAGGTAAGTATCTAGAAGACCCCCAACGACCAGGAGACCAGAGGCAAGTTACGTGATTGTCCCATAGGCTAACGTGGGGGACTCATAAATGAAATATTGCAAAAGCAGAACCAGGCAGGTGGAACCCAACGGTGGATTCTGGAAGAAGAGGACCTGCAAAAGAAGGAAACAGAATTCAGTCCAAGCAGGAATGTCCAGGTGCGGCAGGAGGCAATGCCCACCCTTCTACGGGTGAAAATCTGTGTCCACAGTGGTGGATGAAGTCCAGTTGCGGAGTCCAGGAGCTGCAGAGGAGTCCCTGAAGTCACCCACGAGCTGTCCCTTGACAGTCATCAGATAGCAGATGGGTCAGTTGTTATGAGGTCCACTAACAAGCACAAACAAATACAACTGGAGCTGTTGGATATTTGCAGAGCTGAAGAGGACCAGCAAGGTCCTGGGGACTCAACCCTTGGAGGGGAGTCTGGGCTGACCCTCAGAAAACAGGAGAGCCAGTAGAAGCAGTTGGAGCCCCCTTGAGCAACTCACTGACAGCAGCAACGTTAAGTTGCAGTGAGGACTATGCAGCAAACCTGAAGAGGAGTCCCACATCGCTGGAGCAGCAGAGAGGAGTCTGTCCTTCCAGAGTTACAGTGCTGAGGGCCGGGGCTACTTGGATCCTGAAGATCCCAACAGTCGCCGTAGACAGGGGTTCTGTCTTGGAGGAAGAGGCAAGGGCTCACCGTCTCCCAAGTTAGAAAGAAGGCAGAGAGAACCCAGAGGACCACTCACTACCACCTGTGTTGGAGAATCTTCGCAGGTCCAGAGGACAGCAGATCCCAGCAGCCGGACATTGTTGCCTTAGGTGCCTGCAGATGCAGATGAAGATTCACTCCAAGGGAGATTCCTTCTTGCTTCTTTGGTGCAGCTAAAGTCTTGCTTGCCCCAGAGGATACACAGTCCTGGAAATGTTGAAAATTGCTGACAGGAGCTGCAGAAACAATGTTGCAAGGATAAGTTGTCTCAGGGTTGCAGTCTTGTTTGGCTCCTGTGAAGTCCAGCAGCAGTTTCAGTGGCCATGCTGAATGTGGGGACCCACCCGCAAGGGAGTCCCTAAATACCCCAAAAAGGAGCTTGGTCACTTTGCAAGGTGACCACCTATCAGAGGGAGTCACCGGCCTCATCAACCTAACCTGAACAGTCAGATGCTCCCAGGGGCTTGTTTTCAAGATGGCAGAATCAAGTGGCCACCAGGAGGAGCTCTGGGCACCATCCCTGGGGTGGTGATGGAGAAGGGAGTGGTCACTCCCCTTTCCTTTGTGCAGCTTTGCACCAGAACAGGGAAAGGGGGTCCCCAGACTGGTGCAAACCGGATTACGCAAGGAGGGCACCAAATGTGCCCTTCAAAGAAAACCAGGGGCATGGGGAGGCTACCCGTCCCCAGCCTTGTGACACCTATTTCCAAGGGAGAGGAGGCTGCACCCATCTCCCACAGGAAATCCTTTGTTCTGCCTTCCCCTGCTTGAGCTGGTCAAGCAGCAGGAGGGCAGAATCCTATCTGAGGGGCTGCAGCAGCATGGGCTGCTCACAGACACTGAAAGACCAGTAGAAGCAATACTGGGGGGCCCTCTAAGAAGCCCCCAGAGTGCATGGAATTGTGCCGCCAATACCGGTATCAGTATTGGGATCTGATTCCAACATGTTTGATACCAAACGTGCCTAAGTTCGGAGTTACCATTATGTAGCTGGATGATAGGTAGTGACCTATGGCCAGCACATAGCTAAAATGTCTTCCTTGCACTTAGGAAATCCAGGGTAATGGGAACTGGAGTTTGTATGTGCATCTCTGGTCCTACAGGGGTGCCCACACACACAGGGACCTGCACCCTGCCCTTAGAGCTGGAAGGACCTACCATAGGGGTGATTTACAGTGACCTGGTGTAGTGACCAGCAGTGAAACGGTGCATGCATCTTTTCACGCAGGCTGCAAATGGCAGGCCTGCGGACACAGTTTGCATGGGCTCCCATGGGTGGCATAATACATGCTGCAGCCCATCAAGGACCCCTGGTGTAGCAATGCCCCGGGTCCCTAAGTACTACAGTATATACTAGGGACTTACAGGGGTACACCAGTATGCCAATTGTGGGGTGTAAAGGGTACCAAGACAAACACATTTAGAGGACAGAACACAATCAATGTGGTCATGGTTAGCAGGATCCCAGTGAAAACAGTATAAGCACACTGACAACAGGAAAAATGTTGGGGTAACCATTCCAGAAAGAGGTGCTTTACTTCACAACCCCTCAATGAAGGACAATAAGATTAACCTTACCCAGTTGAATCTTCTTTGTCTAAGTGGAAATATATGGAAAGTCCATCTGTATTGGAGTGGTTACTCCCAGGTCTATGTTCCGCTGCATAGTCCATTCCCCGTAGGGAGATGGACCACCTCAACAGTTTGGGATTCTCATCCTTTCATTTGCTTGAGCCGTAGGAGGGGCTTGTGGTCTGTTTGAACATGGAAGTGAGTGTCAAACAGGTATGGCCTCGGCTTCTTCAAGGCCCAGACCACAGCAAAGACCTCCCTCTTAATGGCTGACCCGCGCTTTTCTCTGGGGGTCAACCTTCTAGTTATAAAAGCAAAGGGTTGCTCCTGGCCCTCTTCATTACATTGAGAAGGTACTGTCCCAATTACTACCACAGAAGCATCTGTCTGGACAATACGTTGTTTTGAATAGTCAGTGCTTCTTATAATGGGAGCAGACCACATAGCCTGTTTCAGGTCATCAAAGCTTTCTGGCAGCTAGCTGTCCATAAGACTTTCTTGGACATCCTTCTGGATGTGAGGTCATTTAAGGGGGCTACAATGGAGCCACATCCTTTAATGAACCTTCTGTAGGACCCAGTCAGGCCTAAGAAGGCTCTGACCTGGGTTTGAGTAGTAGGGGCAACCCAATCCATGATGGTTTGGATTTTGCCCTGTAGTGGCTGACTTTGGCCTCCGCCTACCAGTTGGCCAAAATAAACCACTTTTCCATGCCCTATCTGACACTTAGATGAATTGATAGTGAGGCCTGCCTTTTCTAAGGCCTCTAGCACAGGTCCAAGGTGGACAAGGTGAACCTCCCAGGTGGAGCTAACAACAGCTATATCATCTAGATAAGCTGCACTGAAGCTTTTCAAACCTTGGAGAACTTTGCTCACCAACCTTTGAAATGTTGCAATGGCATTCTTCAAACTAAAGGGCATCAATGTGAAGTGATAATGCCCACTATGTGATTAGAATGCTGCTTTGTCTTTTGAAGCATCAGATAACGTGATCTGCCAATATCCTGCAGTCAAGTCAAAGGTGCTGAGATACTTGGCTGCAGCCAAAGTATCTATCAGTTCATCTGCCCTTGGAATTGGATGGGCATCAGTCCTGGTGACTGCATTGAGGCTTCTGTAATCAACACAAAACCTAATTTCTCTTTTTCTGTTTTGGGAGTGAAGCTTGGGTACCAAGACTACAGGACAAGCCCAAGGGCTGTCTGAAGGCTCAATTACTCCAATCTCAAGCATCTTTTTCACTTCTGCTTTGATGCATTCTCTGATATGGCCAGGCTGCCTATAGATTTTACTTTTTACAGGCAGACTGTCATCTGTGTCAATATCATGTTCACACTTGGTGGTTTGTCCAGGGGTAAAAGAAAAGAGCTGTGAAACTGACTGAGGAGATTTCTACAGTCAGATTCTTGCTGGACAGAGAAGCAATAAGCAAGGACTACTCCCCCCATTGAGCCATCAACTGGGTTGTGGGAGAAGAGGCCAAGGAGAGGACCACTCTCTTCTTCCTGACCTTCATCAGTGGCCATGATTAAAGTCAAGTCAGTCCTGCCATAATAAGGCTTCAAGCGATTTACATGAAGCACCCTGTGCGGGCTTCAAGGACTGCTCAGGTAAAACCAATAGATAACCTCACCCTTCTTTCCACAATGGTATGGAGGTCACTCCACTTATCCTGGAGTGCCCTGGGAGCCATAGGCTCAAGGACCCACACCTTATGTCCTGGCTGATAAACAGTCATCTCAGCCTTTTGGTCATGCCACTTTGTTTGCAGTTCTTGGCCGGCCTCAAGGTTTTGGTTGGCGTCTTTGGGTACTCTGCCATTCTAGATCTTAGGGCTAGTACATAATCCACTATGTCTTGCTTGGGGGGTTTGAGAGGTTGCTCCCAACTCTCCTTCACAAGGGCAAATGGACCCCTAACTGGGTGTCCAAACAGAAGCTTAAATGGACTACAGCCCACTCCCTTCTGTGGAACTGTAGGTGAAGAGGTGGCAAGGCAATAGGACATCCCATCTCCTCCTGAGTTTCCTGAGAGTCCCACTATCATGCCTTTTAAGGTTTTGCTGAATCTTTCAACAAAACCATTTGTTTGTGGATGGTAAGGGGTGGTGAATTTATGTTACACCAATCTCCTTCCACATAGCTTTCAGGAATGCAGAGATGATGTTTGTATCTCTGTCTGACACCACCTTCTTAGGGACACCCACCCTGGAGAAGATTCTCAGGAGCTGTAGTGGTCCTAAAGGGTATTGCCTCGGGGTACCTGGTGGCATGTTCCACCACCACCAGTATAAGTCTGTTCCCAGATGTAGTTGGAGGGTCTAAAGGGTCAACAATGTCTATCCCCACCCTCTCAAAAGTACTCCAACCAGTGGTAGTTGAATTAGGGTAGGCTTTGGAGTGCCATCTGTCTGTCCACTGGCTTGACAGGTAGCACAAGAGCGACGAAATTCCTTGGTGTTCTCATTCCTATGAGGCCAGTGAAAGTGAGAGACAAGTCTCTCCCAGGTTTTGCTTTGCTCCAAATGGCCTGCAAGGGGAATATCATGTGCTAAAGTCAATAGAAACTCCCTAAACATTTGAGGGATAGCCAACCTCTTGGTGGCACCCGTTTTGGGGCCTCTTGCCTCAGAATAAAGGAGGCCATTGTCCCAGTAGACCTTATGGGTCTCACTGATATCGCCTGCTTCCTGAGCAGCAACTTGCTGTCTCCAGCTTTTCAGAGAGGGACAGGACTTCTGTCCCAGGGTAAGTTTTTCACTGGTGGGTCCCCCTGTACCTAAGAGCTCAGCTGTATCAGCTTCAAGCTACTCTGGTGTAGGTTCCACCCAAGGGCAGATTCCTCTCCCTGAGGTGTGGGGTCCTCACCTGAAGCCTGGACAGGGGGTAATTTCTTACCCGGCCTGCCTTTCTTTTTGGTATTCTTATTGGCCGTTTTTCCTGGCTCTGCTCCTTGCTCTCCCTGCCTCTGGGCCTGTGCTCTTTTCAGTGCATAGATAAGCCCAGCATTGCTGCATGGGCTTCCAACTCCACTTCAGTCCAGGCTGAAGTCCCCAAATCATTGTCCAGTAAACACTGTAAAGAAAGGTCAGAGGATACTACAACTTTTCGTTGGGCCAGCACCGCACTGCTCCCTCCCCCCCCCCCATCCCCAGCTAAAGTCAAAAACAGCTATGGGGTGGCACTGAGTGTTGTTGTGAGTGTCAGTAACTAGGTAAGTGTGACCAAGTAGGTGCTGTTCAGGGGGACACCAGTTTTTCAGTCATCATTTTGACACCTGTACCTATGTCCCTGTAAGCTTCAGCCTCAACACCATTGATAAAGGGATGCTGCCTGTACTCACCCATATTAAGGGGACAATCAGCTAGGGTGGCAAGATCAATACCACCCTCAGAGACCAACTCTGCCTCAGTGATCTCCCTGACTAACCCCGAACCCACTGCAATTCCCAAGGTGAACCTAGCTACACCCTTGGACTGACTACTACTACCAGTGCAATTGCTAGGGCACTAGGGGTAGAGGTGTTAGTGGTACTAGCGGGCTATGTGCTCTTTTTAGGACAAGTGATGTCAGCTGCCCTGTGGCCTTTTTGTCTACAAATGTAGCACCAAGGTTTCTTGTGGGAGGATGAAGAGGAAGAAGATTTAGACCCACCTCAGAAGAGTTTTGGGGGCCTGATGAAGACTCTTTCTTGTCTTTAGATTTGTCCCCACCTTTGTCCTGATTCTTGGAAGAATTCTTCTTCTTCTGGTAACCCCCAGTGGGAGTTTTTCTACCTACTCTGGTGTGAACCCATTTGCCTGCCATCGTACCGAGTTCTTGGGAAGTGGTCAGATCTGAGTCCACCCAATGCTGATGCAGTTTGTCAGATATGCAATTAATAAGAATATGCTCTCTCATAAGAAGATTGAATAAGCCCTGATAATCATGCACATTACTGCGATGTAACCAGCCTTCCAGGGCCTTGACAGCTGTCCACAAAATCTATTGAATCCTGGGAGGACTCCTTCCTGGTTTCCCTGAATTTTATCCTGTATTCTTCTGTGGTCAACCCAACCCCATCAATGAGAGCATTCTTAAGTGCCTAATAATTGCCTGTGTCTTCCTTTCTGACAGTGAGGAGTTTGTCCCTACCTTCGTCAGTAAAGAAAAGCCACAAGATGGCTGCCCACTGTCTTTGAGGGACCTTCTGTACAGGCTTTCTCTAAGGCAGTGATCCACTTGTGGATGTCATCCCCAGCATTGTAAGGTGGGACTATTTCACTTAGATTCCTGGAGTCATAGGAATCCTAAAAACAACAAGTGATGGACGGAATGCTGAACATTGTCAAACACTCACCCCCAGTCATAGATCTGGGTTTAATCCATCGTTCTTTTGCTCACCATGCCACCCCAGTTTGGACCCAGCCATATGCAAATCAGTCTTGACCCTGTTCCTCATGGGAACAGTCCAGACCGAACTGCCAAGCCAGGTCCTCACTGGACCGGAAAAAAGCATCCTGGGACCGGTTTTGGGGTTTCACCCCTCATCAGCCAGGCTAGCTTGAATCCAGTGGCATGGGAAGCACGGGACCCACGTTTGCGCATACCCTTCCCACTTAGGGCGACAAAGCAAAAACAACAAGTGATGGACGGAATGCTGAACATTGTCAAACACTCACCCCCAGTCATAGATCTGGGTTTAATCCATCGTTCTTTTGCTCACCATGCCACCCCAGTTTGGACCCAGCCATATGCAAATCAGTCTTGACCCTGTTCCTCATGGGAACAGTCCAGACCGAACTGCCAAGCCAGGTCCTCACTGGACCGGAAACAAGCATCCTGGGACCGGTTTCGGGGTTTCACCCCTCATCAGCCAGGCTAGCTTGAATCCAGTGGCATGGGAAGCACGGACGTCTGGGCATACCCTTCCCACTTAGGGCGACAAAGCAAAAAACAACAAGTGATGGACGGAATGCTGAACATTGTCAAACACTCACCCCCAGTCATAGATCTGGGTTTAATCCATCGTTCTTTTGCTCACCATGCCACCCCAGTTTGGACCCAGCCATATGCAAATCAGTCTTGACCCTGTTCCTCATGGGAACAGTCCAGACCGAACTGCCAAGCCAGGTCCTCACTGGACCGGAAACAAGCATCCTGGGACCGGTTTCGGGGTTTCACCCCTCATCAGCCAGGCTAGCTTGAATCCAGTGGCATGGGAAGCACGGGACCCACGTCTGGGCATACCCTTCCCACTTAGAGCGACAAAGCAAAAACAACAAGTGATGGACGGAATGCTGAACATTGTCAAACACTCACCCCCAGTCATAGATCTGGGTTTAATCCATCGTTCTTTTGCTCACCATGCCACCCCAGTTTGGACCCAGCCATATGCAAATCAGTCTTGACCCTGTTCCTCATGGGAACAGTCCAGACCGAACTGCCAAGCCAGGTCCACACTGGACCGGAAACAAGCATCCTGGGACCGGTTTCGGGGTTTCACCCCTCATCAGCCAGGCTAGCTTGAATCCAGTGGCATGGGAAGCACGGGACCCACGTCTGGGCATACCCTTCCCACTTAGGGCGACAAAGCAAAAACAACAAGTGATGGACGGAATGCTGAACATTGTCAAACACTCACCCCCAGTCATAGATCTGGGTTTAATCCATCGTTCTTTTGCTCACCATACCACCCCAGTTTGGACCTAGCCATATGCAAATCAGTCTTGACCCTGTTCCTCATGGGAACAGTCCAGACCGAACTGCCAAGCCAGGTCCTCACTGGACCGGAAACAAGCATCCTGGGACCGGTTTCGGGGTTTCACCCCTCATCAGCCAACCTAGCTTGAATCCAGTGGCATGGGAAGCACGGGACCCACGTCCGACAAAGCCAAAGCAAAAACAACAAGTGATGGACGGAATGCTGAACATTGTCAAACACTCACCCCCAGTCATAGATCTGGGTTTAATCCATCGTTCTTTTGGTCACCATGCCACCCCAGTTTGGACCCAGCCATATGCAAATCAGTCTTGACCCTGTTCCTCATGGGAACAGTCCAGACTGAACTGCCAAGCCAGGTCCTCACTGGACCGGAAACAAGCATCCTGGGACCGGTTTCGGGGTTTCACCCCTCATCAGCCAGGCTAGCTTGAATCCAGTGGCATGGGAAGCACGGGACCCACGTCTGGGCATACCCTTCCCACTTAGGGCGACAAAGCAAAAACAACAAGTGATGGACGGAATGCTGAACATTGTCAAACACTCACCCCCAGTCATAGATCTGGGTTTAATCCATCGTTCTTTTGCTCACCATGCCACCCCAGTTTGGACCCAGCCATATGCAAATCAGTCTTGACCCTGTTCCTCATGGGAACAGTCCAGACCGAACTGCCAAGCCAGGTCCTCACTGGACCGGAAACAAGCATCCTGGGACCGGTTTCGGGGTTTCACCCCTCATCAGCCAGGCTAGCTTGAATCCAACTTGTTGTTTTTGCTTTGTCGCCCTAAGTGGGAAGGGTATACCCAGACGTGGGTCCCGTGCTTCCCATGCCACTGGATTCAAGCTAGCCTGGCTGATGAGGGGTGAAACCCCGAAACCGGTCCCAGGATGCTTGTTTCCGGTCCAGTGAGGACCTGGCTTGGCAGTTTGGGCTGGACTGTTCCCATGAGGAACAGGGTCAAGACTGATTTGCATATGGCTGGGTCCAAACTGGGGTGGCATGGTGAGCAAAAAAACGATGGATTAAACCCAGATCTGTGACTGGGGGTGAGTGTCTGACAATGTTCAGCATTCCGTCTGTTTTTGCTTTGTCGCCCTAAGTGGGAAGGGTATACCCAGACGTGGGTCCCGTGCTTCCCATGCCACTGGATTCAAGCTAGCCTGGCTGATGAGGGGTGAAACCCCGAAACCGGTCCCAGGATGCTTGTTTCCGGTCCAGTGAGGACCTGGCTTGGCAGTTCGGGCTGGACTGTTCCCATGAGGAACAGGGTCAAGACTGATTTGCATATGGCTGGGTCCAAACTGGGGTGGCATGGTGAGCAAAAAAACGATGGATTAAACCCAGATCTGTGACTGGGGGTGAGTGTCTGACAATGTTCAGCATTCCGTCCATCACTTGTTATTTTTGCTTTGTCGCCCTAAGTGGGAAGGGTATACCCAGACGTGGGTCCCGTGCTTCCCATGCCACTGGATTCAAGCTAGCCTGGATGATGAGGGGTGAAACCCCGAAACCGGTCCCAGGATGCTTGTTTCAGGTCCAGTAAGGACCTGGCTTGGCAGTTCGGGCTGGACTGTTCCCATGAGGAACAGGGTCAAGACTGATTTGCATATGGCTGGGTCCAAACTGGGGTGGCATGGTGAGCAAAAAAACGATGGATTAAACCCAGATCTGTGACTGGGGGTGAGTGTCTGACAATGTTCAGCATTCCGTCCATCACTTGTTGTTTTTGCTTTGTCGTCATAGGAATCCTCCCTGCTCTGGTCTCCCTAAAGCTGCTGCTGCCACCATGGGTTATCAACCCCAAATTCTGCCTCTCCCTCTCCACTGCCAAGGCCTCCCTGTCTAGGGCTAACTGTTGCTGCTTCAGTCTCAGTCTGGACTCTTCTAGTCTCACATGGGTGTGGACGGATGAGGAGGGTGTATCCCTCCTCCTGGGGACCCTTTGCACCAACCCCCTGGGAGAAAAGGTGGACCTACATGTGTGCCCTCCTCATTACCATGACTGCTCCCAACAGAACTGTGGTGTTGCCCAGATTCTTCCTGACCCTCCCCAGTAGGATTTAGGTCTAACCTATCTAACACTGGAGAGTCAGTCTCTACTTCTTGCTCTTCCTGGCCCTCTGAATGTTGGAGGTCAGACTGAATGAGCAATCCCAGGAGTAGAGTTTTGTTGGAATTTCTCCCTGTTTCCTGCTTCCTACAGGCACATAACTCCCTCAATTCCTGAAAGGTGAGGCCCTCATACTTGGCTTCTGGGGCCTGAGTTATGTCCTACGCTGAAGGCATGTTAGAATAATGTGAATGCATCTACCTACTTTAAGGTTCTTGACTTTCTACAGGTTTAGATAAATGGCTATGCTAGGCTCTCAACTTGCCTAAACTAGAGCTCTAGAAATCCCTACTACCAAGTGTAGTGTGTTCTAAAGTCTAGTAGTGACCTTTCCTGTGGAAAGTCACTGGTGAAACAGTGGTAAAGCAATTGGAAGTGTCTTATCCCACCGCTGCACCACCAATGTAAGAAGGCTGGCCCAGTGTGTGGTGGACACCCATGGTGTTACACCTTATACTGGGTCGGTGGTCAGGAGGACCACCAACAAGCACAAGCAAATGCAACTGGAGCTGTTGGAGATTTGCAGAGCTGAAGGGGACCAGCAAGGTTCTCAGGACTCAACCCTTGGAGGGGAGTCCGGGCTGACCCTGAGAATGATAGGAGAGCCAGCAGAAGCAGTCAGAGCCCCCACGAGCAACCCACTGGCAGCAGGCACAGTAAGTCGCAGTGAGGGCCAGGCAGCACACCTGAAGAGGAGTCCCACATCGCTGGAGCAGCAGAGAAGAGACTGTCCTTGCAGATGTAGAGTGCTGGGGGCTCGGGCTACTTGGATCCTAAAGATCCCTTGGAGCAGGAGTCAACAAGCCTTGGCTGCTGTAACTGTCGCGGTGCAATGGGGTCCTGTCTTGGAGGAAGAGGCAAGGGCTCGCCATCTACCAAGTTGGACAGAAGGCAGAGAGGTCCCAGAGGACCCATTAGAACCACCACCTGTGTTGGAGAATCTTTGCAGGTCCAGAGGATATCAGATCCCAGAAGCCAGATGGTGTTGCTTTAGGTGCCTGCAGATGCAGAGGAATGACTCCTTCACTCCAAGGGAGATTTATTCTTGCTTCTTTAGTGAAGCTGAAGTCTTGCTGACCCCAGAGGATGCACAGCCATGGAAATATTGTAAGTTGCTGACAGGAGCTGTGGAGACAATGTTGCAAGGAGAGGTAATCTACGAGTTGCAGTCTTGCTCGGTCCTGTGAAATCCAGCAGCTCTTCCGGTTGCCAGGAGCAGAAGAGGTCATTGCAGAGGAGTCCTGGTGGAGTCTTGCATGCCGAATTTGGAGACCCACCCGCAAGGGAGTCCATAAATTCCCCAAAAAGGTGTTTGGTCGCTTTGCAAGGTGGCCACCTATCAGAGGGGGTCGCTGACGTCAGCAGCCTAACCTGACCAGTCAGATGCTCCCAAGAGCCTCTGCCCATCTTGTTTTCAAGATGGCAGAATCAAGTGGCCACTTGGAGGAGCTCTGGGCATCACCTTTGGGGTGGTGATGGACAGGGGAGTGGTCACTCCCCTTTCCTTTGTGCAGTCTCGCACCAGAGCAGGAACTGGGGGTCCCTGGACTACTGCAAACCGGATTATGCATAGAGGACACCAAATGTGCCCTTCAAAGCAAACCAGTGGTGTGGGGAGGCTACCCTTCCTCAGCCTTGTAGCACCTATTTCCAAGAGAGAGGAGGTTGTACCCCTCTCCCACAGTAAATCCTTTGTTCTGCCTTTCCCTGCTTGAGCTGGTCAAGCAGCAGGAAAGTAGAATCCTGCCTGAGGGGCTGCAGCAGCAGGGCTGCTCACAGACCTTGAAAGGCTGGTAGAAGCAATACTGAGGGGTCCTCTAAGGAGCCCCCAGAGTGCATGGAAGCATGTCACCAATACTGCCATCAGTATTAGGGTATAATTCCAACGTGTTTGATACCAGACATACCTAGATTCGGAGTTACCATTATGTAGCTGGACCATAGGTAGTGACCAGTACATAGCTAACAAGGCTTCCCCACACTTAGGAAGTCTAGGGAATTGGAACTGGAGTTCATAGGGGCACCTCTGCTCCTGCCTACACACACAGGGACCTGCACCCTGCCCTTGGGGCTGGAAGGGCCTACCATAGGGGTGGCTTACAGTGACCTGGTGTAGTGATCAGCAATGAAAGGGTGCATGAACCTTTTTGTGCAGGCTGCATATGAAAGGCCTTCAAACATAGTTTGCATGGACTCCCATGGGTGGCAAAATTCCTGATGCAGCCTATGGGGGACCAATAGTGTACCAATGCCCTTGGTACCTTAGTACTATATTCTAGGGACTTACAGGGGTACAACAATATGCCAATTGCGTGATGTAAAGAGTACCAAGACAACCAAATTCAGAGGACAGAGCACAATCATTTGTGTCCTGGTTAGCAGGATCCCAGTGAAAATAGTCTGTGTACATGGACAATAGACAAAAGAGGGTGCAATCATGCCAGAAAGAAGGGCTTTCCTACAGTAGTTTTGTTTTTTAATTCCGCACTGCATGTTCCTTAAAGCTGGAAAGATGGTAATGTTAGCACCACAAGCTATTTGTTAATGACATTTTTAGGAAAAAAACAGACACTTTACCCGGAACACATTTTTCCTGTTTTTCCCCAAAAAACTCAAAGTTTAGCTACATTTTGTCTATTTCCTCTGCCCCCTCCAGGGGAATCCACAAACCTTGAATACCTTTACAATTCTCAGTATTTTGGGAAAGAAGGACTCAGATTTGGCACAGATTGCTTACGTGGAAAGAAAGTTATGGAGCCCTAAGCATGAACTACCCCAAATAGCCAAAAAATGGCTCAGGTTGCTAAGTATAATTGCGGTATGTAAAACTCATACATTTGATAATTTAACTGTTTTTGTTTTCTTTTTGGGCGGAAAGCCCAAACCTCCCCTTAAATGTAATCCTAAACTTGCTTTATTACGACCCACCCCTAAACCCTAAAATAACCCATACTTCCCCACCTCTAAAATTAATAATTAATGTATTTCCTTTTGGTCGAAACCCCCAACTTCCCCTTTGCTTTTAGTTTACTCCTTGCCTTTCTTTACCACTACCCACTCCTAAACCCTAAACATATGGATACCTTCCTTTCCCACTGCCACTCCATACCCTAGAATTACCCTTACTTCCCTTTACCTCTGCCCAACCCTAAATTTACCCTTACCTTCCTTTACTGCTAAGTAACCACCCCTAAACTCTAAAATTACCCTTAACGCCCTCTGTGCTTACCCGACCATAAACCCTAAAATTATCCTTGCCTCCCTTCATCACTACTCAGCCCTAAACCCTAAAATTATCTTTATTTGCCTTTATCACTACCCACCCCTGAACTCTACCATTACCCAGCCCTAAAATAGCCCGTACCTCCTTTTACCTCTGACCACCCCTAAACCCTAAAATTACCCATTCCTAACTTTACCACAACCCGTCCCATTAACCCTAAATTTTAGCCTTACTTCCCTTTACCACTATCACCCCTTAAACCCAAAAGTAGCTCCCTTCGCAAACTATTCTAAAAATATATATTATATAACACACACACACACTTACCTTGTCTATACTTACCATGCGTGGTAAAGGCATGTGTGGAAAAGACTGTGTAGTAAACGATGCTTCCCATTAAGTGCTGGCAAAAAATATATGTTGTTCTGTGCTGTGTTAAATACAGTTCTATTGAAAAATGAATTGCAGGTGATAAATGTGTCACAGTATGTGCCCGTTTAAATGATTGGCATTCAAAACAAACATATATATATATTATTCATTATTACACTTGGAATAGAGTGAGCACTTGTCAGATCTCAGTTCCAGCAGCAATTTGGAACCAGGATGTGGGCTAGTACCTATGATTCTTTGTTACAATGTGAGATTGTGCTGTACCTGGAGCTCTGCGAAGCTCAGGCCTGGCTGATAGAAGGCTGCGGCGGGGGGGGGGGGGGAGGGGGGGGGGGGGGTAAATCTCGCCATGGCAGTCGGAGTAGGTGCCTAGTTTGATAGGTTGTGAAAGGGTTTTATTTCTGATGGAATAAAGGAACCTGTTGCAAATTTCTTGGCAACAAGTTTTCCAGGCATCTGCAATCCCTCAGGAGAATCCCAGAGACTCGAACCCAGCGAGTATTCAGTAGGTGACAAACCTTGATATCCAATACCACTGGCACTGACTGTCAGTCTGACAGAGAAACTCATTATCAGCTGATATCATCTCTACACTACGGTAGGCTGCGCTGTGCCATCTTTACCCCTTGCATAAGGTGAGGCACAGTTCCTCTCGTTCCAGCCCGCGTTTTCTAAAAGAACTATGCTTGGCACTCAGGAATCAAAGAAAAAGCTGGGTTGGAGCAAGTATATTAAAGCGACTTAAGAATTACATGCATTCTCACAAATAAACATGAAAATGACGGCACGCTTGAAAAACGTGCGACACTCAGTGAGGGATAAAACAATTTCACAACGACCGGTGATCTGAACACCTTTAACCTTCTCCGCACTGTTTTCAGTAGTGTTCCTCCTCAACCGTCTCCTCTGCAAGGTTTTCACTGTTTACTGAAATCTATTTCTAGGACGCCTATTTGCCTAATACTACGCTGCCACCTTATGGTGTTTAGGGAACATTGCACTTATTACAACACAGTACAGTAGTGCAGAGAGTAAAGTGCTATTTTTTAAGAATACTGTTACTCCAAGGCCACAACATGAATTTAGGTCACTCTATAGTCACACTTCCCCCGTTTTTAATGATATCTGGTGATCCACCGATTGAATGGGAGGATTTGATAGATACATTTGAAAATGATTGAGTGGCTTTTGAAACCACAAAGTGGTCTTCCCACGAAAAAAACATTATTTTTAAGCTTGTTGGGTAAAGAGGGCCAATACATATGTAAATATCTTCCCCTGCACATGGTGAACAGGGGAATGAGTTTGAAGATGTGTATAAGGAAGCCAAAATACGTCTCTAAACAAGGTTTGCCAAGACTGTTAATAGTGTGATGGGACGACACAAGTTTTACATTCAACACCAGCGCCCAACGGAACAGATTGACAATTGCGTGGCCAGATTAAGAGAGATAGCTGCCAAGTGGCGATTTGGGCAAATGACTGAAGAGTTAATTTGAGATTAGCTAATTGTACTGTGCAGCAGCAAAAATCCAAAGGAGAGTTTGTGGGCAGCCAGAAAGCCATCTCTAAAAGTTGCTATAACTATAGCCAAAGTGGTGGAAGACTCAGTGAGGTGCATTGAAGAAAGCCAAATAAATGGCGGGAGTTATACAGCCTCTGTGGAATAGTGGAGGTAGAAGGTGATTAGACTATGGGCAATGCAGTAAGGAAAAAGTTGTCTAACACCAATCTAATTAGCGGTAAAAACAATGGCATGAAAGCAGGAAGCACAACTACCTATCCAACACAAAATTTGTCTTGAATGTGTTACAGATGTGGGAGCACTTATCACATGGGGGATTAAAAAAAATACTTTGAGATAGGCAAGGAATTTAGTAAGTGTGGAACAAAGGGGCACTATGCCAGAACGTGTTGAGCTGTCAAAAAAAAAGTGGCTGTGGTAGAGGAAGATGATGATGAACACTGTGTAATGATTGTTAACTATGCCCCTGATGAAAGCAATATGGATTGGAAAAGAAAAACATACCTCAAGGCTGACTTTAACATAAATGGCGAAATGGTATTATTGATGGTGGATTCTGGGTTGTGTACACCATTATACCCGAACAGTTGTCTGACACAGTATGGCCGAATGGATCTTTTCAAACCATGAGTCTGGTTTTGAAAGGCTATGAAGGAACAAACATAGGAATGGTTAGATGCATGACAGAAATCATCAAGTTTCGGGCAGGATGACAAATTGGAAGGTGTTTGTAGCAGGTGAAGGTCCACCCATTCTTGGGTGGATACACCAGTATGACTTGCATATTGTCAACCCGAGAGCAGTACACCAGGTGATGGTGGTGGAGGGCGATGGTCTGCACAAAATTGTAAAACATGATGGAGTATTTGAGAACAGGTTAGGACTTGCAAAGCAGTATATGCATGAGATTAAGGTAAGAAAAATGCAATAGCAATGAAGCACACTGTAAGGAAGGTACCTATAGCTGTAAGGCATAAGGGGAAGGAAATCCTGCAGCAAATGATTATGGGTGATGGGATAGAACCTGAGGAGGCCATTGAATGGCTTTCGCCAGTTGTCAGATGACTCGTTGCGATTCTTTGTGGACTCACAGTCTTAATGAGAACGTGGTAATAAACTCCTTTCCTCTGTCAAACATTACCAAGCTTATTTTGACACTGTCTTGGGGGGAAATGTTTTTCAAAATTAAACCTAAGGAGTGCACATCATCAGGTGCAACTTCACCTGAACTCATGACAATTTACAGCTTTTATAACATCAGAAGGCACTTTTCAATGTAAGAGACTGCCATTTTGGTTTATGTTCTGCGGCAAGTGTTTTCCAATGATTGATCACAAGTTCGATGTCTGGTGTCTCTAATGTGATGTTCTTCCAAGGTGAAATTTGGGTGTTTTGGGAGAGCATTGAAGAATATAATAAGATCTTCTGTTAACAATTGCTCAGGAAGGCTGGCAAGGTTGGCAGTGAAATTGCAGGATTTTGATTGTAGAGTGGAGTATGTTCCAGGGTGGAAAAACAAAGTAGCAGATTGTTTGTCGAGATTACCTGATAAAGCTGGGGAAGCTGGAGATTTTTACGCAGAAGTAGTTGTGACTAATGTGATATATGCCACTGAAGGGTTAGAGGACTGTGTCTCGAAGATGGAGTGGATGAGTGTGATGGAGACTGACAACATGATAAAGGGAATAGTTGAAATGGTCAGAGGAGGTGTACGGAGAGAAAGTACTTTGCCAGACACTCTCAGGTCTTTTCATAAGGTTATGCAGGAATTATCTTTAGAAAGCGAGCGTGTTGTTATGAGGGGTTGTAGATTTGTACCTTCTAGTTCTGTACGACCCAAGCATATCCATTTGGCTAATGAAGGCCATCTGGGTCAAGCACTCATGTTGAAAAGTTTGAAAGAAAGGTTTTGGTGGCCACCTATGGATGATCAAGTGAAAATATGGATGCAGGAATGTGGTTTGTGTAGAGTCAGAGAAATGTTTGAGAGTTGGTTTAGGGGTTTCTCACCAGGATCAGCAGGTTGAGGAAATAAGGGTAGTCTGGGAAAAAAAATGTTTGGATTTCATAGGTGCTTTTATTTTTTTATCAGATCAGTTTTTAATAGGTCCATTAACTCTAGATCTACAATTGCTGTTCTGGGTGAAGTGTTTTGAGGGGAAGAGATCCCTTCCATATTATTACTTCAAGACAATGGCACTCAATTCACCTCTTTAGAGATGAGTTTATTCTTGGACAATTTGGGGGTTAAGCATCTCTGTATGTCATTGTACAATCCTCAAAGTAACGGTATGGTGGAGAGGGTCAACAGGTTGATCAAGGGGATTACTGAAATGGCATACAGTGCAGGTTGTCAGTTCAGAAAGCAGTGAAAATATGCTCTGGATTCTTTGTACTACAGTAAATGCCAGTACTGGCAAAACTCCATTTGAAATGATGAGGGCGAGAAAGCTTAGTTCTAGGTTGGTTCCCTCTTGGATGCGTGTAGATGGTAGTAAAAAGAAGTATGTAGGAGGTTCACAAGGTGAAGCCATCGACTTATCAATAAGGATGATTGGGTGAAAGTTAAGCCTAATAGGGTTGTTAGCAGTTTGTCTCGTTTTTGTGGCCCATTCAAAGTGGTGGATGTGGGAGTTAATTGGGTCAGGTTGGAGAATGAATAAACATGGAACTTGAGAAGAGTTGTGTTGTATCAGAAAGTGGGGGCTGTGAATGTATTTTCTGGAAGGAAGCTCAAGTGCTCTGGCTGGTTGCTCATGGGTGATGGGGATTTTCAGAGGGGTAGGTCAACACTGAGGGTGTTTCACCAGGTGCGGGGGTGATATAACAGTACCGGTTACCAGGATGGCAAGGTCAAGGAGGCCATCTGGCTATTTGGGGGATTGGGTCTGTGGTTGGCGCCACTGCCAGAATGATTGTATTGCCACCATACTCTCTCTCTTTATTAGGAGGCTTGATGTGTAATTGTTTTTTTTGGTTCAGTTTTTGGTTTATTTTTTAGGCTTGTTGTGTGTTAGATGTTGTCTTATATTCTATTGACGTATGTTGTGTTGGGTATTGTTTTTGTAGTGAATTTTTTTTTTATTTTGTTATCCAAGACTGGTTGGTGAATTAAAAAAAAGAATAAATGTGATTAGTGCAAAAGAGGTTTTTAAAGCGAGGGGTTGGGGCTGGCACCAGTTTGCTGTCTGGCCATTCAAAAAATCTAAACATTATTTAAAAAAACCAACTACTTGTCAGAATCCCTTTCAGAGAGCCACAGGGCACAAAGAGGTTTCTGGGCTCAAACGTGGTGGTTGAAGACTTTTACTTCTGGGCCTTACCTACTATGGATCCCACTTAACTAGGCCAGGAACCCCTTCTGCACTTGACTATCATATAGTAGCTTTAGTTGAGCAGTCAAGGCTCCCTTGGAGAGGGTGTAGATACAGGTCAGCGAACATGACTCATAACTCAAAGTACAAACAGCACAATAAATCAATGTTTAGCCAAATTCTTGCTTATATAAGAAAAAGGAGCATGTTATTTCTAACTTTACACATGCAAATGAAACAACACAATCCTCTTTGAGGACGGGGCCCTAGTAGCACAGGCTCACTATCTGGAGTGGTTGGGTCTCTCTAGTGATCAGAGCAGCTTCGAGCTACACAGAGACAAGGTAAGTCAAGTTCTCCCCAGTGGTGAGAATTCAATCCTTCAGCTCCCATCTTGAATCCTGAAAGGGTGGGTCATCCTCCTAATCCTCAGGGTGTCAGTGCAGGTCTCTCCGTGCTGCTAGACCCGCTGGTCGTAACCTCACTCCAGTCCCAGACAACGGCCCAAAGTCGTTTTGATTTGGTTCCGACAACTACTCCTGGCACAGAGGGATGCAGCTGTGCCTTCCGGGTGCAACATAGACTCCTCAGGTGCAATCAACTATTCCACTCTTGGCATATATGCCCTCATTAAGACATTGGCGGTAAATCCCACTTACCGCCATCCTGACTGCCGCCAACATACCGACACCGCTGCGGATATCCGTTCAACATATTATGACACACACACCAATCCGTCACTATTCAGCCAGACACAACTATGCCACACCAAAAGTCAGTGATAAACTGGCAGTATCCAAACCCACACCGTTATGCCAACAGAACAACGCCCATCACATAATGACCCACAAATCACCACAGTGGATATTCAATGGCCGCAAAGCATTGGCGGTACATACCGCTGCGCTCAAAAAACACACACACATACAAAACAGCACCAAATTGGACAATTCAAACTACACACACCTGACACCCATACACACACCACACACTCAAACCACTATAAAACACACACCCACAGTACCCACAACCCTTTACGATTGCAAACAATTGCCACGAGATAGACACCACGACCACAGACAAGACCAGCGCCACACACCACAATCACCCATACACCACCCATGCACCTCACAACACACACCCCAACACATCACCCTACACACCCTCACCCACCATACTCACACAGCACCCATGGCACCACAACAACACCCCAGATTCCCTGAGGAGGAGCTAAGGGTCATGGTGGAGGAAATCATCCAGGTAGAGCCTCAGCTATTTGGAGCACACTTGCAGCAGATATCCATTGCTAGGAAGATGGAGCTATGGTGGAGGATCGAGGACAGGGTCAACGCCGTGGGACAGCACCCAAGAACAATGGATGACATCAGGAAGAGGTGGAATGACCTACAGGGGAGGGTACGTTCCATTGCAGCAAGACACCAACTCGCTGTACCAAGGACTGGAGGTGGACCCCGCCTCCTCCCCCACAATTAACAACATGGGAGGAGCAAGTCTTGGCAATCATGCATCCTGGGAACCTGGCCGGAGTAGAAGGAGGACTGGATTCTGGTAAGTCAACTCTATACTACTTTCACCCCCCTACCTGCATGCCATCACATACCCCCACCCTCACCCTCACTGCCATCACTCCACTCCATCCCACACACCCCAGCATCACAACTTACTCATCCCAAAGCCAAGCCTTGCATGCCATACCAATGCATGGACACCACTCACAGACCTGAATGGACACCTATCACTAAAGCATGCCCACTAGAGAGAACTAATCATCCCACTATACACCAACGTACACAAGTGAAAGCTGCCAGGACAAATACAAACAAAGAGGGCAACTCACCCATGCACTATATGTCACACACAGAAACAATAACACTGCATTTACATCCCAACAGGTATCCCAGCCAATGTCAGTGGAGAAGAGGTGCCAGCACTATCCAGTCCCCCCACAGAAGAGGCCCACAGTGATGACAGCGACTCTGCTCGCCTGGATCTGGATGACCAACCTGGCCCATCAAGGACCTCTGGACAGTCGGTTACCCAGGCACAATCCCACACCACCACAGAGCCTCCTCCCTCAGGAAACACCACCACAGCACTCACCGAGCGTACCCATACCTCTGTCCTCAGGACACGTCAGTCAGCAGTGTGTCCACCACTACAGGGACCCCAGGGCACACCTCATACCCAAGACAATCAGGGACCTTGGGTCAGTGGCAGTGGGCACTCGGTTCAGGGGACAGAGGCACAGGACAAGCGGGAAGCTGGAAGGAAAGCTGTGCACCAGGTGGAGGACAGACCCAGGGAACTGACTCTCCAGGAGGCCCTCATTGAGATCCTGGGAGCATACCAACATTCCCAGGATACGCTGGGCTAGATCCTGAACAACGTGCAGGAGAACAGGCGGCTGCAGGAGAGACAGTACCAGGGGATCAGGAACAACTTTGAGGCCATTAATACCACCCCGGTCTCCATTGCAGGGGTGCTGGCAGACATAGCAAACATTATGAGGGAGGCAGTCTTACAACAGCCGGCCCCTACCACTAGCCAGACATATGAACTGCCTTCCATCTCCGCTGCGACTAGTTTTCAGGAGGCCCCGTCACAAGACCAACAGGCCACCAGCACCCCTGCCCCTGCAGGAGAACCACCCTGCAAATATTCCCTGCAATCCAGGCAGAAGCCAGAGACTATTGCCGAGACCCCCGCCAGGAAATGAGATCTCCTGATTGTCACCCTTGTGTCCCACTCAGTCACCCTGTCCACCTTGAACTGCCATTGTTCCCCTACATATGTTTCCTTGGACAATGCACCTGTGCTACGAATAGACTGGAACAATACCCTGGACTTTCCTCCATTATCACCCCAGCCCATTGCACATTCCCCTTTTCTTCTTAGCACTGCAATAAACACACTTTGAAAACTACAAGTATGGAGTATGTCAAATGATTTAAGTGTGTATTCGTTTAACAAGGTTTAAACATTGCAATTCAACTGTACAGTAATGTTCACATAGGAAAGACCAGTAGTTGGCTGCAGTGAACACACCAGGAGCAATCATGGGGCACCAACATCTGCAAAAAGAGTTGGCAAAGGTAACAGTGAGTGGGCATAGAAGTGGGAATTCACAGCCTGCCAGTGACAATGTGAAACAAAAAAATGACAATGAAATGTGAAGTTACACGGTCTTACCTGTGTTTCATTGGAAGTATTGTCTAATAACTGCAGTTCTGTTGTTCTCATCGTCATCCTCTGCCTCCTCATCTTCATTTTCCAAAGGGTCCACTGCTGCCACACGGCCATCTCCAGCCTTCTCCTCCTGCAGAAAAGGCACATGGCGTCTCAAGGCAAGGTTATGCAGCATGCCATGATTATCTGGCACACCTTCTTGGTTGAGTAGCACAGGGATCCACCTGTCATATGGAGGCACCGAAACCTGGCCTTCAGGAGGCCAATGGTACGTTCAATGATCCTTTTTGTTCGCCCATGTGCCTCATTGTAACGTTCCTGTGCCCTTGTCCTGAGATTCCTCACAGGGGTCAGTAGCCATGATAGGTTGGGGTAACCAGAGTCACCTGCAAATACTGAGAGACAACATTTAGCCACATACCATCCCTTATGGCCCACATCATACCCATACACCGACATCCACTGGGTGGGAACCAGGGCTCACCTATTAGCCACACCCTCTGCCTCTGGAGTTGGTCCATCACATTTGGGATGCTGCTATTCCTCAGGATAAAGGCATCATGCACCGACCCAGGATACTTAGCATTGACATGGGAGATGTACTGGTCCGCCAGGCACACCATCTAGACATTCATGGAATGAAAACTCTTTTGATTTCTGAATACCTGTTCATTTTGCCGGTGGGGGGGAACAAATGCAATAGGTGTTCCATCAATTGCCCCAATTATGTTGGGGATATGTCCCATTGCATAGAAGTCAGCTTTCACTGTGACCAAATCCTCCACCTGAGGGAAAACAATGTAGCTGCACATGTGTTTAATCAGGGCAGACAACACTCTGGTCAGCACTATTTAGAACATTGGCTGTGACATTCCTGCTGCCAAGCCCACTGTTACTTGTAAATAACAAGTTGTCAAGAAATGGAGCACAGATAGGACTTGCACAAAAGGGGGGATCCCAGTGGGGTGACGGATAGCAGATATCAGGTCAGGCTCCAGTTGGGCACACAGCTCCGTGATTGTGGAACTGTCAAGTCTGTAGGTGAGGATAATGTGCCTGTCCTCCATTGTTGACAGGGTCTGTACACTGGGGTACGTCTCCATCTCCTATTCATCCGCAGTGGTTGCAATCTATGGGGCAAAAGAGTGAGGAGCCGGTCATAAACTGTACATTGTAGCCACAACAGTACAATGCATGATGTGAAATTGAGATGTATAAGTGGCATTTGTCCTGTATGTACAGTTGTGAACTGTGACACAGTTTGAATCCAGGGCCTGCTCCCTCTCCCCGTGAAATGGCGTCTGCCTGTCCTGTGTGGAGGGACAGGTGGAAGTGAGGTAATTCCGCTGGCGTTGTGCGCCGTTGTGGGAGGTGGTCGTGAACCGCCGTGCAACGCCTCAATGGATAATATTAGCACTATGGGTTACAGTTGACAATGGTGATGTACGCCAGAGGTGACAGTATGCACCGCTGCGGACGTCACCGCCATTTTCTATCTGTTGACTCACTTGCTACCTGACCTTCAACAGGAGAGGACCTACACTGCATGTGCTGCTGTGACCTGTGTCTGGAACCTACCATGACCCGTGTGGCTGGGGAAAGGGCCCCTGCCTTTACCTCAACGGAGTTGGAGCGACTGGTGGATGTGGTCCTACCCCAGTACGGACTGCTGTATGGGCCTCCAGACCAACAGGTAAGCACACTGTGAGCACAATGCATGGGGCATGAATGCATGGAGTGGTGTGTGTGAAGGCCACGTGTAGAGGGGGTTGGTGGATGTCCCCTGGGTGGCGTGCAGCTTGTGTGCTGGGCCATGTCTGTGCAAATTGGGATGGGAAGGGGTCTCATGGGCCATGAGTGTAACAGGCAGGACAGTCTGACTAATACCTTTCCCTATGTGTATTGCCTTTGCAGGTCAGCGCCCATCAAAAGAAGGGTATATGGCATGCCATTACCAAGGACATGCAGACCCTTGGGGTCTATGGAAGGTGGAGCACCCACTGTTGGAAACGGTGGGAGGTCCTGAGATGCTGGGCATGGAAGATGGCTGAGGCTCAGCTGGGGATGGCCTCCCAACAAGGAAGGGGTGCCCGTCGAACCCTGACCTCCCTGATACCCCACATACTGGCGGTGGCCTATCCGGAGCTGGATGAGTGCTTGAGGGCATCACAGCAGACACAAGGGGGTGAGTACAGGGCCCATCATTACTACTCACGCCTGGTGGGGTGGTATCCTGGTGGGGGATGTGTGTCTGTGTGTGCCACTAGGCCAGGCCTAACATTGCAGAGTAGGTCCTATGTTGGGCAGGGTTCTGATTTGATATTCCTCCTACCTAACTAGTAGGCATCCACTAGTGGGCAGGGCCGTGTGGATCCCAGGTATGCTGCAGTTGGCGGTATGTGTCCCTCCCCATACCCTGGTGACTAGCATTGTTACTGGTAGTGCATTGTGTATTGCGTAGGGCTGTTCCCTGTGTGTGAGGGTGCTGTGTACATCAACAGTGGTGTTGGCGCAGCCATTAACCAAGTGTTTCCCTTGTCTCCCCCCTCCCCTTTTTGTTTTTCATCCTGTCCTTATGTGCATTAGCATCATCTGCCGGAGGAGCGGAGGCACCGGCGACGGAGGGAGCTGCATCCCACAGGACCCAGGAGGCAGAGTCCACTGACAGTAAGGGCACTAGTGGGACGGAGGGCGAGGGGAGCACGACGGCGGAGACTGGAGGGGACAGTTTGGACACAGATACCTCCTCCGATGGAAGCTCCCTGGTGGTGGTAGACACCTCTGTGACCACCCCAGCTACAGCTACAGCCACCATCCCCGTACCAGCACTGCCCTCCCAGCAGCCCCTCAGCGAGTTGCCCGTGCCCGCTCACCCAGGAGGGTGGGCATCTTCTTCGCCCCAGGCACCTGAGGCCCTGCCCCAGTGAGCCCTACTGCCCTGAGTGAGGAGGCTATTGACCTCCTGAGATCCATCTCTGTTGGGCAGTCAACCATTGTCACAAACAGTTAGGAGCGCACCTGCCTGACATCCCAGCAATTAATCTGCCCCATTCCATCATGGTAGATGTAGTATCTTCAAAAAACGAACTACATCTACCATGATGCAATGGGGCAGATTAATTGCTGGGATGTCAGGCAGGTGCGCTCCTAACTGTTTGTGACTTTAAAGGCTCCCTTGAGCTATTGGGCTGACGAGCTCTGGAGCAGGCACCAGCAGGCCAGGGAAGAGGTACTGAAACCGGGTGATTTATGGCAGCATTCCCAGCACCCCGCAAATATGTTCTCTGCTGAAGAAGGGACTAACCCAGAAACACATGTGTCCAGAGATGCACAGTAAAGGCTGTACCTACTTAAAGGTGAAATATTTAAAAATTAATGGAGTTCGTTTTTTGAAGATACTACATCTACCATGATGCAATGGGGCAGATTAATTGCTGGGATGTCAGGCAGGTGCGCTCCTAACTGTTTGTGACTTTAAAGGCTCCCTTGAGCTATTGGGCTGACGAGCTCTGGAGCAGGCACCAGCAGGCCAGGGAAGAGGTACTGAAACCGGGTGATTTATGGCAGCATTCCCAGCACCCCGCAAATATGTTCTCTGCTGAAGAAGGGACTAACCCAGAAACACATGTGTCCAGAGATGCACAGTAAAGGCTGTACCTACTTAAAGGTGAAATATGTAAAAATTTATGGAGTTCGTTTTTTGAAGATACTACATCTACCATGATGCAATGGGGCAGATTAATTGCTGGGATGTCAGGCAGGTGCGCTCCTAACTGTTTGTGACTTTAAAGGCTCCCTTGAGCTATTGGGCTGACGAGCTCTGGAGCAGGCACCAGCAGGCCAGGGAAGAGGTACTGAAACCGGGTGATTTATGGCAGCATTCCCAGCACCCCGCAAATATGTTCTCTGCTGAAGAAGGGACTAACCCAGAAACACATGTGTCCAGAGATGCACAGTAAAGGCTGTACCTACTTAAAGGTGAAATATTTAAAAATTAATGGAGTTCGTTTTTTGAAGATACTACATCTACCATGATGCAATGGGGCAGATTAATTGCTGGGATGTCAGGCAGGTGCGCTCCTAACTGTTTGTGACTTTAAAGGCTCCCTTGAGCTATTGGGCTGACGAGCTCTGGAGCAGGCACCAGCAGGCCAGGGAAGAGGTACTGAAACCGGGTGATTTATGGCAGCATTCCCAGCACCCCGCAAATATGTTCTCTGCTGAAGAAGGGACTAACCCAGAAACACATGTGTCCAGAGATGCACAGTAAAGGCTGTACCTACTTAAAGGTGAAATATTTAAAAATTAATGGAGTTCGTTTTTTGAAGATACTACATCTACCATGATGCAATGGGGCAGATTAATTGCTGGGATGTCAGGCAGGTGCGCTCCTAACTGTTTGTGACTTTAAAGGCTCCCTTGAGCTATTGGGCTGACGAGCTCTGGAGCAGGCACCAGCAGGCCAGGGAAGAGGTACTGAAACCGGGTGATTTATGGCAGCATTCCCAGCACCCCGCAAATATGTTCTCTGCTGAAGAAGGGACTAACCCAGAAACACATGTGTCCAGAGATGCACAGTAAAGGCTGTACCTACTTAAAGGTGAAATATTTAAAAATTAATGGAGTTCGTTTTTTGAAGATACTACATCTACCATGATGCAATGGGGCAGATTAATTGCTGGGATGTCAGGCAGGTGCGCTCCTAACTGTTTGTGACTTTAAAGGCTCCCTTGAGCTATTGGGCTGACGAGCTCTGGAGCAGGCACCAGCAGGCCAGGGAAGAGGTACTGAAACCGGGTGATTTATGGCAGCATTCCCAGCACCCCGCAAATATGTTCTCTGCTGAAGAAGGGACTAACCCAGAAACACATGTGTCCAGAGATGCACAGTAAAGGCTGTACCTACTTAAAGGTGAAATATTTAAAAATTAATGGAGTTCGTTTTTTGAAGATACTACATCTACCATGATGCAATGGGGCAGATTAATTGCTGGGATGTCAGGCAGGTGCGCTCCTAACTGTTTGTGACTTTAAAGGCTCCCTTGAGCTATTGGGCTGACGAGCTCTGGAGCAGGCACCAGCAGGCCAGGGAAGAGGTACTGAAACCGGGTGATTTATGGCAGCATTCCCAGTACCCTGCAAATATGTTCTCTGCTGAAGAAGGGACTAACCCAGAAACACATGTGTCCAGAGATGCACAGTAAAGGCTGTACCTACTTAAAGGTGAAATATTTAAAAATTAATGGAGTTCGTTTTTTGAAGATACTACATCTACCATGATGCAATGGGGCAGATTAATTGCTGGGATGTCAGGCAGGTGCGCTCCTAACTGTTTGTGACTTTAAAGGCTCCCTTGAGCTATTGGGCTGACGAGCTCTGGAGCAGGCACCAGCAGGCCAGGGAAGAGGTACTGAAACCGGGTGATTTATGGCAGCATTCCCAGCACCCCGCAAATATGTTCTCTGCTGAAGAAGGGACTAACCCAGAAACACATGTGTCCAGAGATGCACAGTAAAGGCTGTACCTACTTAAAGGTGAAATATTTAAAAATTAATGGAGTTCGTTTTTTGAAGATACTACATCTACCATGATGCAATGCGGCAGATTAATTGCTGGGATGTCAGGCAGGTGCGCTCCTAACTGTTTGTGACTTTAAAGGCTCCCTTGAGCTATTGGGCTGACGAGCTCTGGAGCAGGCACCAGCAGGCCAGGGAAGAGGTACTGAAACCGGGTGATTTATGGCAGCATTCCCAGCACCCCGCAAATATGTTCTCTGCTGAAGAAGGGACTAACCCAGAAACACATGTGTCCAGAGATGCACAGTAAAGGCTGTACCTACTTAAAGGTGAAATATTTAAAAATTAATGGAGTTCGTTTTTTGAAGATACTACATCTACCATGTTGCAATGGGGCAGATTAATTGCTGGGATGTCAGGCAGGTGCGCTCCTAACTGTTTGTGACTTTAAAGGCTCCCTTGAGCTATTGGGCTGACGAGCTCTGGAGCAGGCACCAGCAGGCCAGGGAAGAGGTACTGAAACCGGGTGATTTATGGCAGCATTCCCAGCACCCCGCAAATATGTTCTCTGCTGAAGAAGGGACTAACCCAGAAACACATGTGTCCAGAGATGCACAGTAAAGGCTGTACCTACTTAAAGGTGAAATATTTAAAAATTAATGGAGTTCGTTTTTTGAAGATACTACATCTACCATGATGCAATGGGGCAGATTAATTGCTGGGATGTCAGGCAGGTGCGCTCCTAACTGTTTGTGACTTTAAAGGCTCCCTTGAGCTATTGGGCTGACGAGCTCTGGAGCAGGCACCAGCAGGCCAGGGAAGAGGTACTGAAACCGGGTGATTTATGGCAGCATTCCCAGCACCCCGCAAATATGTTCTCTGCTGAAGAAGGGACTAACCCAGAAACACATGTGTCCAGAGATGCACAGTAAAGGCTGTACCTACTTAAAGGTGAAATATTTAAAAATTAATGGAGTTCGTTTTTTGAAGATACTACATCTACCATGATGCAATGGGGCAGATTAATTGCTGGGATGTCAGGCAGGTGCGCTCCTAACTGTTTGTGACTTTAAAGGCTCCCTTGAGCTATTGGGCTGACGAGCTCTGGAGCAGGCACCAGCAGGCCAGGGAAGAGGTACTGAAACCGGGTGATTTATGGCAGCATTCCCAGCACCCCGCAAATATGTTCTCTGCTGAAGAAGGGACTAACCCAGAAACACATGTGTCCAGAGATGCACAGTAAAGGCTGTACCTACTTAAAGGTGAAATATTTAAAAATTAATGGAGTTCGTTTTTTGAAGATACTACATCTACCATGATGCAATGGGGCAGATTAATTGCTGGGATGTCAGGCAGGTGCGCTCCTAACTGTTTGTGACTTTAAAGGCTCCCTTGAGCTATTGGGCTGACGAGCTCTGGAGCAGGCACCAGCAGGCCAGGGAAGAGGTACTGAAACCGGGTGATTTATGGCAGCATTCCCAGCACCCCGCAAATATGTTCTCTGCTGAAGAAGGGACTAACCCAGAAACACATGTGTCCAGAGATGCACAGTAAAGGCTGTACCTACTTAAAGGTGAAATATTTAAAAATTAATGGAGTTCGTTTTTTGAAGATACTACATCTACCATGATGCAATGGGGCAGATTAATTGCTGGGATGTCAGGCAGGTGCGCTCCTAACTGTTTGTGACTTTAAAGGCTCCCTTGAGCTATTGGGCTGACGAGCTCTGGAGCAGGCACCAGCAGGCCAGGGAAGAGGTACTGAAACCGGGTGATTTATGGCAGCATTCCCAGCACCCCGCAAATATGTTCTCTGCTGAAGAAGGGACTAACCCAGAAACACATGTGTCCAGAGATGCACAGTAAAGGCTGTACCTACTTAAAGGTGAAATATTTAAAAATTAATGGAGTTCGTTTTTTGAAGATACTACATCTACCATGATGCAATGCGGCAGATTAATTGCTGGGATGTCAGGCAGGTGCGCTCCTAACTGTTAGTCAACCATTGTGACTGCCATCCAGGGGCTGGCAGCCCAAATGAAACAAACCAATGCATTTCTGGAGGGCATTCACACTTGCTTGGTGGCCCAACAGAGATCAATCCAGGCTCTGGCCTCCTCTCAGGCAGCCATCGTCCCTGTTTCCACCCTCCCCCCTCCAACGTCCTCTACCCAGTTCCATTCCCCTCAACCCCAATCTATCCCAAGAACACAAGCAGACCAGCATGCACACAGGACAACAAACAAGAGTGGCATAGGCAAACACAAGCACCACACTTCATCCCACAGGCACTCACACAAACACCATCCGGATGCAGACATACCAACATCCACTGCCTTCACTGTGTCCCCCTCCTCCTTGTCCTCCTCCTCCCTCCCAGTTGCGTTTACACTCACACCTGCATGCACTACATCCTCATCCACTACCGCCATCACCACCACACCTATCAGAACACACACCTCACTGGCAGACACCACCCTAACAACCATGCACACGTCCACTTTGTCCTCTCCCACTGTGTCTGTGCCCCCCCCCCGGTTCACAAACGCAAGCACTCACACACCCAACAGCCATCCACCCCACAACAGCATCCAGCCCAGGCACCTGCGCCCAAGCACAGCAGACAGACACCACCTACAACCACTCCCTCTTCCTCAAATCCCAAACCTTCTTCCTCTCCCGTCCCAATGTCCCTAAGATGTTTTTCCTCTCCACCATTGACCTCTTCCCTACCCATCCCCCACGTTCTTCACGTCTGGCAAGGGTGGGTAAAACCCAGGCAAGCACCTCAGCCATCCAGTCCACGGGCCCAGTAGTGTCCAGAGCAACTCGTGGTGGTAAAGGATCCAGGGCACCAGGCAGCCTCACGAAAAGGGTGCCTGCCCCAAGTGCTGGCCGAAGGGCAAGGAGCAATCCCCAGCTGCTGCCCAGAATAGCAAGGGGCCTGCACCAGCAGGCAGGAAGGACAAGAGGCCTGGTGATGGGACTCAGTCGGAGCCCCCACCACCAACCACTGTGGTGCAGCTGTCCAAGGCTGCAGGAGATGGGCAGGAGCTTCCCCTCACCACTACCAGTAGAAGCAGCCCCAGTGGGCAGCCGTCCGATGCTGCAGGGGATGGGCAGGTTCTTCCCCCCACCACCACCACCAGCAGCAGCACCACCACTGAGCAGCCGTCTGAGGCTACAGGGGATGGACAGGTGCTTTCCCCCACCACCACCACCAGCAGCACCACCACTGAGCAGCAGTCAGAGGCTGCAGGGGATGGGCAGGAGCTTCACCCCACCACCACCACCAGCAGCACCAGTGGGCAGCTGTCTGAGGCTGCAGGGGATGGGCAGGTGCTTCCCCTCACCACCACCAGTAGCAGCAGCACCAGTGGGCAGCCGCCCGATGAGGTAGGGGATGGGCAGGTTCTTCCCCCCATCCACCACCACCACCACCACCACCAGCAGCAGCACCACCACTGAGCAGCCGTCCGAGGCTACAGAGGATGGATAGGTGCTTCCCCCACCACCGCCAGCAGCATCAGCAGCACCACCACTGAGTAGCCATCACTGCCAGTGGACAGTCTGTAGTCCTGCATCCATGGGCTGTTGTGCAGCCTGACCCCTGCAAATCCTGTGGGTATGACACCCACCTGAGAGACTGTGTCCTTGCACTCTCCAAGATCTGCATCACAGGGCACGATGCCCCCTCCAAAACCAGTGGGTATGGCACCCACTCACCCCATCCTCCCCAGAATAAAGATCACATGGCACGATGCCCCCTTCAGAACCAGTGGGGAAAACACCCACTCACCCCATTCTCCCCAGGATGAAGATCACAGGGCACAATGCCCCCTCCAGAACCAGTGGGCATGTCACCCACTCACCCCATCCTCCCCAGGATGAAGATCACAGGGCACGATGCCCCCTCCAGACAAAGTGGGGAAAACACCCACTCACCCCATCCTCCCCAGGATGAAGATCACGGGCCACAATGCCCCCTCCAGAACCAGTGGGTATGGCACCCTCTCACCCCATCCTCCCCAGGATGAAGATCACAGGGCACGATGCCCCCTGCAGGACCAGTGGGCAACTCACCCACTTGAGAGACTGTGGCCTTGCGCTCCCCAGGACAGCGCACAGGACATGTTGCCCCCCTCCAGGACCAGTGGGCAACTCACCCACTTGAGAGACTGTGGCCTTGCACTCCCCAGGACCAAGCTGTGGGCAAATAACCCACTTCAGAGACTGTGCCTTGCACTCCCCTGGACAGCGCACAGGGCATGTTGCCCCTTCCAGGACAAGTGGTGTTGTTCCATCTGATGGCTTAGGTCCCACCCCCGTTCCCCATCCCCCTGAGGTGCCTGCCTATTTTCGATCTGCCCCTGTAATGTTCTCACCGTGTTGTTGCAGGAGACAAGTGGGGCCTTGGACTTTGTCATGGGGCCCAGTAACCAACGCACATTGAGACTGGGCAGTGTCTCTTGATTTGTACATTTGTATATACTTTTAGATTGGTTGTACGTATTTTTACTGTAGATATATTATTAAACTCACTTTCATCTATTCCTTTTGTCCTTGCATTATTCCTGAGGGGTATGGGGTAAGTATGTTTTCTTACTGTATCTGATTGTGTGTATGGTGCTGGGTGTGTGTGTGTGTGTTGCATGTGTGTGCCACTCTCATGTTCCTCCCTCTCTCCCCTGTGTGCTAGGTGGCTGTACTCACCGTGGTCGCCTTCACCGTCGTTGGTGTTCGTGGTGGAGCAGGACATAGAAGATCATAGGAAAAATCTGTAGCTCGGGCTCCATGGCGGCGTGGTTGTTCCCTGAGTCTCCAAAGGTTGAGTCGTTTCCCTTCTGTGCAGTGTTTCCGCCAGGCTTTTGATGTCGTTGGTACCGCCCCGGAAAAGGTGGTGGATTGGATTGTCATTATACGGTGGGCGGAACGTTGACTTCCGCTTGGCTGTAGGTGGCTACCGCCGTGGTGCCTGTTGTTTCCACCCTGGCAGTCGGTGTGGTAAAGTCGTTTTCTATCTGCGTTCTCACCGCCATGGTCATAATTTGGCAGTATTTACCGCCAGCCTGTTGGTGGTATTACTGCCACTTTATCACCGACCATCAGGTTGTAATGAGGGCCATAGTGTCACGGCCTGCACGTCTCTTACCACCATTGGCTGAAGAACTTGAAAGAACACCCGGTCTTCTACTATTCTGGACTGGCCAAGATAGGGGTGACCATTTCTAGTAGCCACAGTGAGGAAGACCGTACCCTCCAGAAGGAGTCCCAGAGGGAACCCACCAAAATTTTAGAAAAAACTTCTTTCACAGGAAATCCTGAAAATGAGGAAAAAGAAACAATGAAAAATAGAATATATCTTGCAGGAAAAAACAGGAACGTGAAAAACACAGAAAAAACAGGAGCGAGGATCACCACCAGGCAGAAGAGTTTGCAACGCAAGGAAGAAAATAACTGAAGTGCTTATACACCAGAAAACAAGAAGTGACACAACAGGAAGAAAGTGCGACACCATCATGTATTGGGAAAGACCATATAGAAAAGAATAGAAAAAAGACCAAGTAGAAAAGAAAAAGGAAAAAGGCTTGCTGGGAAGAAGAACAACAAGGAGGAAGACAACATGGACACCAAGAAAAAATAAGAAACGAAGATGGAAAAAAAAGAAGAAGAAAAGGAGGAGGAAGAGGAAAAATCCAAGGAGGTAAGTATGAGTAAATTCAGGGAGGTTGGCAGGGGCTGCGGCGCAACCCAGAGCATGAAATTTGCATCCTGGGCTGCACCGCGGAAACATACAGACAGAAAAACGGGCTGCGGCGGTGCCGGCCTGACCGAGGTCCGATACAGAGCCCGCGGTAGTGCGCAGCATCACAGTAGGCCCCCTTCCCGGGGCCCCAGGCTTGTCAGAAAAAAGAAAGTGCGCACCAAACGGGGTGCATGAACTGAGGAAGCATCGTCCCATGAACAGTCACTGAAGGGATATCTTTCCAGTGGATCAGAAATTGTAGTTTGTTCTGAAAGATTTGTGAATCACAGATCTCTTGTAACTCATATTCAGGATGGCCCTCCACAGAAAGGCGAGGAGGACATTGGAAACGCCTATGGTTTGGATTAGGAACAAAAGGTTTAAGCTGTGAGACATGAAAAACTGGATGAACTTTCCAAGTCTGTGGTAAACGTAGCCGAAAAGCAACAGGATTCAATAACTGCAGTATGCAAAAAGCACCATAAAAACGGGGTTTGAACTGTTTTTTGAGGAAAACAAAAGGGTAGAAATTTAGACAAAAGCCACACTTTGACCCTCATTATGATCTTGGTGGGATACCCCACTGCCAACCGTGCAGGTGGTCAACAGAAGACCGCCAGTGGCGTCGGTCGGCATCCCGCCAGATAATGACACCTGAAGCCTCACCGCCATTGATGGCAGTGAGGGCCGCAAGACGCCATGCTGGCAGTCAGTGGTGGGGGTGGATGCTGCTCCACCCTCACAGCCACGTCAGTTCAGACACCGCCACATCTATAATGATGCAGTCATAGGCGTGGCGGAGTATGGAGGCGCAGCGATGGTGGCGGAGCAGCATCCAGGGAGCAGCATCCACGGAGCCTGTTCTGCGCAACAGAACAGGTAAGTGCTGTCTAAGGGGAAAGGGGGGGAGGGGATGTGTGTGTGAGTGTGCGAGTGCATGGGGGTGGGCTTGAGTGTATGTATGCATGTGTGCATGTAGGTGAATGGGTGCATGAGGATGTGGGGTTTTGGGGTTTGGGGGGGACCTATATGTAGCGGTGGGGCATGGTAGATGGTGAGGGTGGATCTGGAAAGCACACAAGGATTTTTGGGAGGAGGGTTGGGGGGTAGGTTTTCAGGGTTCGGGTGGTGGGTAGTGGGGCGGTTCTAGGGGCTTGAGGGTTGGGTGGGGGTAGTGGCAAAGGGGGGCTGGCGTGTCACATACAGGTGAAAGGAATGAGTATTCCTGTCACCTGTATGCTTTCCACCAGGGATTACCTAGCGGGTATCCCACCAGGAAATCCCTGGTGGAAATGGGATCATCATTCCACCGCCGGTCCGGCCTCCACCACCGGGTCGAATGTGCCTGCAGTCGGCCCTGCAGTCGATTCTGGCCTGGCGGTGGGTGGTAGTGAACTGGCTGCTATGCAGCCAGTTCACTACTGTGTTCAGAATATGGCGATCTGGACCGCCATGCCGTTGGCGCTAATGACCGCCACTGCCAGCGTGACGGTCCAGACCTCCATGTCCATAATGACCACCTTTGTCTCCTGGTTGATAAGATGGTGCCACCCGACGTTGGCGATCAGCCTTTCTTTTCATAGTTTTTTTAGAAGCCGAAAGAGTAGTATGGATCAGGTCTTGAATATGGCGGAGTCGTCGTGAAAATGATGTAACTGCAGGAACATAAGGCAACACACAAGGGGTAAAAAGGTGTTGATCCTGTTGCACTATGCACTGTATTACTGTAGGAAAGCTCAGTTAAAGAAAGGAGATCCAACCAGATTCTTTGAGTGGCATTACAGAAACAACATAAATATTGTTCAGTTTGACCGTTGGTTTGTGGATGAAATCCTGATGAAAGGGAGCCATCAATATGCAGTAAAGTACAAAACGCTTTCCAAAAACGTGACATGTATTGGGGTCTTCGGTCTGAAATAATCACTTGTGGAAGGCCATATAGGCAAAAAATATCTTGTGTGAATATATGACTCATTTCTTGAGCTGGAGGCAATTTCTTTAAGGCTGTGAAACGCGCCATCTTGGTAAAGGAATCAACAATTACCATGATGACATGATTCCCTGAAGATGACGGTAATGAACATATAAAATCTGTAGACAGGGTGTGCCATAGAGCAGAGGGAACAGGCAGGGGCATCAATAATCCTGCTGGCTTGGTTTGAGGTGTCTTGGTTTGGGCACATACAGGACATATGTTACATAGGATTCAGCATCGTTCTTAAGAGTTGGCCACAAAAAGGAACATAGAAGCAACTCCTGTGTCTTTTTAATTCCACAATGTCGAATTACGGGAGAATCATGGCACATCTGTAACGCCTCAGTTTCTACTTTCTTAGTTGGCAAAAAGAGGGTGTTTTGATAATAGAAGTAGTCCTGATCCTTTTGTAGTTGAGTACTCAATTTCTTCCATTCTTTTAGTGGAAGATACTGATATTCTGATTTAATACGATCAAGAAAGGACTGAGTAATCCCGATGATTTGACTGGATCCGATGATATTTGGAGAGGAAGTGTTAGTGCTTTCTGGATATCGACGGGATAATGCATCAGCTACTAACTTCTGTGATCAGGGAATGTCGGTTACAATGAAGTCATATTGACTAACAAAAGAAGGCCCATTTTGCTTGACGGCTGTTTCGACATTAGAAATTCTGGAGACATTGTAAATTATGATGATCAGTTCTTGCTTCAAATGGTTCTTTGGTACCCATTGGGAAATGTCTCCATTCTTTACAGACAGCCTTGAGAGCAAGTAATTCCCGTGCATACACCAAATAATTGTGTTCAGCTTCTGTCAGTATGTGGGATAAGTAAAAGATAGGATGTTCCAAACCGTCGTCATCTTGTTTCTGAAGCAAGACTGCACCAATTGCTCTCTCAGAGGCGTTAGTAACTACTATAAACTTCTTAGTAGTACTAGATGAGGGCATGGCCAAGGTGTCAAGATGGCGGTCGCACATTCGTAGTGCTCCAGACCCCTCCGTCATCCATCTTAAGCACCACCTGTTATGTGCCCGCACAGGCGGCAGCACACCTTCCAGGGACTTGTCTGATGTCCTTGGGACAGCTGGACTGAATATTGGAGCCTCGTGGCTCTGCTGCACAGCACAGAACACGCAAAGCGGTCTGCTTCCAAAAAGGCAGATGGGCTCCACTGATGGGAGGCGTGGTCGGAGGCTGGACTGGGACTGTGGCCCTCCGGTGAAGTGAGAAGGAGGGACTGCCCCAACCAGCGACTGCACAAGTGGAAGGTGAAGAAACCTCCCGGACAGCGGGGAGTTGCGGAAAATGGAGGCAGGACGGACGGCCTGAGAGGTGTTGAAGAGATACCCACCATAACACAGTGGGATGTGGTGTTTTGACCCCCCGCCAGCCGCTGAGATGGTGCTAGGCTTGGATGGCTGGGGATGGAGCCAAGTAACAGAGAACAGAGGTGAGGAGGCGGAACGGACAAAAGGTGGTGGAGAACGCCGCAGCGGTCGAGATTTTACGTGGCGATTGAATGCATGGTACCTGCAGGACAGATCCTATGGTAAACAGTTGCAGCAGGCGCTTCGAGAATACTTCGCCCTTAATGGGGATTTAATGACATCCTCTGGGGTCCTATGGGCAGCGAGTAAAGCGGTAGTACGTGGGGAGGGCAAAGACCCTTGTCTGCGCTTGGGAGCCCTCCCAGACATCCCACATTGTTCAGCTGGAGGGGCAGGCCGCGCGACTGGAGGCTGAGAAGGGGGCACGACCCAGTGAGGGAGTGGCTAGACAACTCCTACTGATCCGTGAGGAGATTCTGGGCCACTCTTTGGAAGCGGCTAAACATCTTTGGCGAGCAACTAATTCCAGGGTCTATGGCTGGGGGGACAAAACTGGAAAGCTGCTATACTGGCTGGCATCCCATCAACAGGCCTCTAGAATTATTCCCGAAATTTGTAATATGCAGGGGGACCGTGTCTCCAGACTCCAAGAAGTGGCTGACACGTTTGCATCATACTACAAGTCGCTGTACCAGGCCTCAGCAACGATTGTTCCAGGTCATGCCCATCAGTTCTTAGAGGATATTCCCCTTCCAATGTTGCCCCTGACGGAGGTGCAAATACTTGATACACCTCTCACAGAGGAGGAAATCGGAGAAGCCATCTCCGCGCTGGGGATGGGTAAGACCCCTGGGCCCGATGGGTTTCCGCTGGACTACTATAAGGTGTTCCGGGGAGACATGGTGCCACACCTCTTGCCTCTGTATGCGGAGGTGGACCGCCGGAGCTCCTTCCCGGAGGGGCTGGACGTAGCCATCATTGTGGTGCTTCCCAAAACCCAGCCCCTTTCACAGCATTGTGCTGACTACAGGCCGATATCTCTGATTAATAGTGAAGTAAAAAATTTATGCCACGATTCTTGCCTCCCATCTTAAGAGGGTGCTACCATTGCTGATACACCCAGACCAGTGTGGTTTCATGCCCCGGGATCTTGCCCTTTTATTTATTGAATTTGAGAAGGCCTTCGACACTGTTGACAGGGGGTTTCTCTTCCTGGTGCTTCAGCGTGCAGGCTTTGGGCCGAGGTTTCGCCCCTTGGTCCAGGCCTTGTATGCCAACCCCATGGCACGCGTGCAGGTCAATGGCACCTTGTCCTTGGCTTTTTCTATCCACCAGGGCCGTGCCAGGGCTGCCCTCCGTCCCCTCTCCTTTTTGCCCTGGCCATTGAGCCCCTGGCACAACTGATTAGGATAGATCCACTATACTGCAGTTGGAAGTGGGGGCCTTCCTCTGAGGACCGAGTCGCCCTGTACGCTGATGACGTCTTGCTATATATGGAGGAACCCAGAGTGATGGGTCCAAGAAGCTTTCATCTTTTGCACTGCTACGAAGAGGCATCAGGGCTCAAAATGAATCACGCCAAATCAGTTTTGGTGCCTCTAGCGATTTTGCGAGACTGCTTTGACTGGCAGGGAGTGGTACTCTTGCGCCGGCTGAGTTTTAAATACTTTGGTATTTGGGTGGCTCTCCTTCCGGAACTCACGTGGGCCCTGAACCTGACCCCGATCCTATCCTGCACCAAGGCAGATTTCCAAAGATGGCAAACACTGCCGTTGAATGTTCTGGGCTGTGTAGCCCGATACAAAATGATGGTACAACCACGACTTTTATATGTGTTCTAAAACTTTCCTTTCCTGATCCCACATTCCTGGTTCCGGGATTTGGAGAGATCCACCACCTCATTTCTTTGGTGTGGGGCAAGACACCAGGTGTCCGCACAGCACTGTCAGAGGGGGGTATACGACGGGGAACTGGGTATGGCTGATCTCTATCTGTATTATCTGGTGACTCAGCTTCTGGTTGTGCATGATCGGTCTAACAGGGGCTGGGGAGACCCAGCCTACCGTGTGGAGTTGGAGTTGCTGAGTTTCCTTCACATCCTACACTTTCTATATGGCTCGCTGCTCCCCAGGGACATGGAACCAGTAACTAGAGTGGTCTTCCTTGCATGGCGCACAGCACTGTGGCACACCCGATGGAAGACTGTTATCACCCAGCAGACCCCACTGTGGCAAGGCAAATGGCTAAGTGAGTCGGCAGGACTAAAGGAGTTCGCAGAATGGGACCTACTGGGAATATCACACGTGGGAGATGTATGGAAAGGGGACACAATGAAATGCTTTCAGAAGTTGCAGGCTGATTTTCAACTGTCCCGCATGCAGTTTTTTTAGGTACCTCCAGCTTTGACATGCTCTGGGCACTCACTTGGCACCCACCAACCTGATACTGGAACTTAGCCCACTTGAGGCCAGACTGCTCATGGGCAACTTAGGGAGGAAAGGTGTATCCCAAATTTATAAAATGTTAATTAATAATGCCCCAGGAAGCTTGGATCAGACTAGGAGCAGGTGGGAGGTCTGGTTGGGGCCGAATGAGGAGACTTGAGTGGGGGGAGGCACTGATGGCGCCTAGAACATTGGCGGTATCGGCGAGACTTGGTGCGGTGCAGTTTTATTTCCTACATAGGGCCTACTTATCTCCTGACAGACTGCATCGGGCCGGACTTCGCCCCTCCACTCAGTGTCCACGATGTGCAGGGGGACCGGCTGAATTTTTTTCATATGGTATGGCTGTGCCGGTATTACAGGCCTCTTGGGGTAAGATAACCCGTGAGCTAAATGTTGTGCTGGGATGGGACCAACAACTGTCCTCAAAACAGGTTTTAATGGGCGCGATGGAAGAACTGGAGGGCACAAGAGCATTTGTGGGTACGGCCCTGCTGGTGGCCAAAAGAGACATTGCAGCTGCCTGGAACTCCCCTACATGACCGTCCCTCCAGAAATGGAGGTGCAGAGTGGACTGGTGTGCGAACCAAGAAAAACTGGTTTATGAGTTGAGGGGCTATCCCCATAAACATGGGAAGGTGTGGGGGAAATGGCTAGGAATGCTCTTGTGAACCCAATGGGTGTGTGTGCTTCCCAGTGATGTGAGAGGAGGTGGATCTGACATCTGTCTCAAAGACTGTTTTAATGTCAATGTAAATTGGATCTGGTGGCACCTGAATTTACCTGTGCAAGTTATCTTGGCTTTTCCTTTTGTTTTCCTCTGTCTTTCTTCTTTAAAATCAATAAAAATGGTTATAAAAAAAAAACTTTGTAGTGGTATCCGGGTGTCGTAATATTGGAGCTTGGGTAAAGGCTGTTTCAGATTTTTGAAGGCCCTTTCAGCACTGTCAGTTCAGACAAATCCTTTCTTTAGATTTTCTCCCTTGATGATCTGGGTGATAAAACTTTGTTGATGGGCAAAGTCTTGCATAAATTGTCGATAAAGGTTTGAGAGACCTAGGAAGCATTGGGTTTCTTTGAAAGAAGAGGGAGAGGGCCAACCAAAAATTGCTTGTACTTTGGCTGGATCCATAGCTATTCCAGTCTGATTGATGCAAAACCCAACATACTGTACTTCAGTGTTGTTAAATTCACATTTTTCTGGTTTAAAAATAACTGATTCTGTCTGAGTCGTTCCAAAACCTGAAGGACATGTTCAGTCTGCTGTATACTTGGATATCATTCAGATAAATCACCACACTATGATTCAATAAGTCAGAGAACACGAAATCCATGAATCGTTGAAAAATGAAGGGTGCATTGAAAAAACCAAAAGGCATGACACGGTATTCATAATGGCCGAATGGAGTACAAAAAGCTGTTTTACATTCATCTCCTTCCTTGACACATAAGAGAGGATAGGCCCCCCTCAAATCCAATTTTGTAAACCTCTTGGCACCTTTGACGGCATCCAGTAAATCCCTAATAAGGGGTAAGGGATAACGATCCTTGATGGTTATATTGTTAAGTCTGTGAAAGTCAACACAGGGGCGCAGATCTTTCATTGTCTTTGGAACGAAGAAAAGAGGATTCCCTGCAGGAGATGAAGAGGGGGCAATTAAACCATTCTGCAGACTATCATCTAGGTATTCTTTAAGTACCTTCTTTTCTTGTTCAGTTAACAAATACATCCGACCACAGGGCACCACTTCTCCCGGAATCAAAGGAATGGCACAGTCATAGACACGATGAGGAGTTCAAACGGGTTTGCAAGGCTTCTGGAATACATCAAAGTATTCTTGGTAACAGCTTGGTACTCCCTGTATCATGTTGATGGAGCAGTTGGTATCTTTGGGAGAAAGACTTAACCCTTTTGGAGACCAATAAGAGTTTGTGGAGTAGCAGTTCTGTTGGCAAAACTGTGATGATAAAGATATTGTTTTTGTCTCCCAATTAATATAAGGGTTATGCTGAGTTAACCAGGGAATTCCTAATATGAGCTCAAAGTAAATGTGTTCCTGGTGCCTTCCAAAATGCAGACAGAGAGTAAGTGTAGAATACACCACTGGTCATGAGGTTAAAGGAGAACCATCAACTGTGTGAACTTGTTCCGGCATTTCTTAAGGAACTCGTGGGATACCTCTTTCTTTGGCCCAGGTCTCATCCAAATATATACCTCTGGCTCCACAATCCAACAAAGCAAAAACCTGCTCTTCTTGACTTCGGGAACACTGTACCGTAATAGATAGAACAGAGCAGAGATATTCTCTCTGGACAAACATATTGAAGGTAAGTCTACTCCTCCCATCCCCTTCCTCCTCACAGGGGGCGGGAGCTGGCATTTCCTGAGGGTCTGGAACGACGGACAAGACACATCCGGATCAAATGATCAGCTTTGCCACAATATAGACAAAGATCCTTTCGCCACCTATCCTCTCTGAGTCAGATAAAGGACCACGGACTAGATCAATCTGCATGGGCTCTTCTTCTGTAGACTTAGGCCCATAATTATACTCCCTTTGCGCCAAATTAGCGTCATTTTTTGTACGCTAATCTGCCGCAAACTTAACACCATATTTATATTTTGACGATAGACCGTGTCTAGCATCAAAATATCAGAGTATGCGTCATTTTCTGGATGCGTGAAACCGCCTTGTGTCAATGAGATTCAAGGTAGGTGTTCCCGTCCAAAAAATGAATTAAGCACCCGTGCGCCATATTTATCCAACCGGGCAAAAATGGCGCACGGATGGGAGGCGGAGCCGGAAAATGACACAAATCCCGATTTGCGTCAAATTTTAATGCCTGGGTCAGGGCAGGCCTTAAAATGGGGCAAACACACCACTATTTAAGGAAAACTCACACAAGCAACATCATTGCTCAAGAAGGACGACATGGAGGTGCTACTCATGCAGAATGCCAGACGACGCAGGGCACAGGACCAACAGCAGCAGCTACCACCACACCAACATGGACCCCAAAGGCAATGGAGAAGGCAGGAGAGGATATTCAGGACCAGGACAACCCATCTTGGCCTCAGGGAACATGATATCATCCAGAGGTACAGACTCAACTGGCAAGCCATACAGCAGCTGCTGCACCACATTGAGCCACAGTTAGCAGCCAGCTTGCAGACACCCCACATTATTCCACCGGAGACCAAGCTGCTAGCTGTCCTGCACATGTTGGCAAGTGGCTCATTTCGAACTACTGGTGCCCTGGTTGCCGGGGTCTCACAGCCCTCATTCTCCGCCTTCCTTCCCAAGGTACTTTTTTTGTTTTAAATATATTTTATTAGTTTTGCTGGTAACAAATACATATTCACTCAGTAATAGGTTTAAACTACCCTTTCCCCGGTGCCCTCCCCCCATGTCAGCTCCCAACAAACGATTAGGTGCTCCTTGCCCTACATAGTTCATCCTATTAGTAAACCTGAACTGAGTCTAGGTTTTGTGCAGAGGTATGGATTAAGGTCTTCATCAACATCTGTTCTAGCGGCCAAGTGTGATTGATCCAACATTGTGTTGTTCGGATTTTTGAGGCAATCAAGTAAAGAATCCCACTGCTGTGCCGTGTCCTTAGGTCTGCAACCCCCCCCGCGCCACCTCCCAGTGTAATATGCTTCCCTCTGGGTCAGCCCACTTTATTAAGGCATTCTGGCATCTTTGTAAGTGGGGACCCCTAGGATCCTTCCAGCGTGTCGTAATCTCTCTTTTAGCAGGTATTAGTGCCAGGTCTATATATATATATATATATTAGTAGTTTTGTTTGGCGATTGATCTGGGAAAATCCCCCAGTAATGCTACCAGGGGAGACAGCAAGAGTATTCTATCCGTGACTGCAGTCAGATTCTAGGATACACCCTCCGAGTAGGGCCCAATCTTAAAGCAGCTCCACAGCATATGATCTAGCCCTGCCTCCGGCTCGGAGCAAAAGGGACACATATCGCACCCAGATGCAAACATTTTCGCTATGTTATAGGGGGTAAGGTATGCCCTGTAATAGATGTAAAGGTTAATTAATTTGAAGCAAGCGTTTCTACATACTGTGGTTATGTGTGCAGTGATTCTTGCCCATCTCTGCTCGTCTATAGGGGTCTCCAAATCGGCCTGCCACGCCGATCGTAGTTTATCAAGAGAAAGAATGGTGTTTTTATGTAATGCCCTATAGAGGGCGGATACCAGCTTTCCCTCCCCCCCTGTGTACAGATGACCCTGCATCTATCATGTATAGGTGGTTCATGGGATCCTAATTTCCAGCATTGCTGTATAACTCTTGTGATTGAATTATATAAGAGGAACAATCCTGGGGGGACATCAAACTGCTCCTTCAATTCAGCAAAGGTCAGCATCTCTCCGTTACTAAACAGGTCTCCCAATATTGTAATATTATGTGTAACCAATCTCGAGATACCCATCAGGGTCTGCCCACCAGGCAGCTGAGTCAAACCACCTATCGGAATTTCCGGCACGTCTAGCAGCCCAGTGCGCATGCGCTGCAGGCCACACCTCCAGCACACGCACAAGGTATGTAATGCCTGTGGGTGTTGCGCGCGTTGTCCCCTGGGATTCAGTAATATGTCCAGGAGGGCAGGAAGTGACTGCCTTGTACCTTGCTGTGCCACCGGCTCTTCACGCTCAGTGTGCAGTGATCTTGCCAACCACTGCATCTGACAAACCAGATAGTAGACCTCGACATCTGGTGCTGCCAGTCCTCCCTCTGCTGTGGGTCTTTGAAGTGTACTTTTTGCCAATCTATGTCTGCCCGATCCCCAAATAAAACCGGTTATCATGGTATTAATGTCCCAGAATAATGACTGCGGAATAACTAATGGAAGGGTGGAAAAATAGTACATCAGTCTGGGTAATGCTACCATTTGTATCAGTGCCACTCTCCCTGTTACCGACAGTGGAAGTGTTTTCCAAAATAGTATGTCAGATCGCAGCTTCCTAATCGCCCTCCAATAGATCTTTGGGTTTATGATAAATATTTACCCCTAGGTAGCGAAATGTGGAGGGGGTAAGCCCTCGTGTGTTTCCCACCCTTGGAGCTCCTTCCCTCAAGGGGAAGATGTGAGATTTCTGCCAATTAATGTGTAGTCCTGATGAGTCTCCGAGCCTTTCCAACAGAGCCATAGCTCCCGGCAGATCGGCTTCTATGTATCCCAGAAAAAGCAGCATATCATCCGCATAAAGCGCTATGTGGTGGTCCTGCGCCTCAACATTGAGCCTGTAAAGTGGTTGCCCAATCTCGCAGCCTGCACAAGCGGCTCCAACGCGATCGCAAACAGCAAAAGCGACAGGAGAAAGCCCTGTCTAGTGCCCCTGCCGATCATATATGGCTCTGAAACTGTCCGACCTGTATGCACCCGTGCCATAGGGTTTGTGTAGAGCAGATTCGACCACCAGATAAAGTCTTGTCCCAGTCCCATGCGCGGCATTACCTGTTCCAAAAACGGTTCGGGAGTTAGAGTGTAGGATCGAGATCAGTCGTCTGATATTCAAGGCTGTGCTACGCTGGGGGACAAACCCAGACTGGTCTGTGTGAATTAGTGTTGTTAGGTGAGGTAAAAGCCTGGCAGCCAGTATCCGGCTAAGTATTTTATAGTCCATATTGAGCATGGAAAGAGGACGGGAAGAGCGAACATCCACCGCTGGTCTGGCAGGCTTCAAGAGTCGTATTACTATGGCCTCGTTTGTGGTCTGAGGCAGTGAGCTCCTCTCTCTTACCTCTGAGTAGAGGGCGCAGAGATGTGGGGACAATTGGTCTTGGTATGTGTCGTAAAACTCCACAGGGAGCCCATCTGCCCCCGGAACTCTCCTCCTAGCCATTGTTTTCACCACCTCTTTAATATCCGAAGGGGACACTGGTTCCGCCAGGGTCTGTCAGTCCTCCTCCCCCAATTGTGGGAGACGAAGGTTGTCTAAGTCCCTTAATTGCACCTGGCTTAAAGCCTCCGTGGGCAGGGGATACAACAGAGAGTAATAGCTAGTGAACCTGTCATTAATATCTTTCTGCCCATAAAGTCTTCGTCCCGTGAAGTCCTCAATCTCTATTACCAAGGACTGGTGTCGCGGCAGGGCCACGAGCCAGGCCAGCAGCGATCCTGCCCTATCCCCCTCCGTGTGTTGTCTGGTTATGTACTGTTTATAATCAAAACATCTCATTTTTCCTGCTGCTGTTGCAACCCTTTTTCTGGTTTCTGTGACAAGGGGTGACAATTCTGGAGCGTTGGGTCTATGACATTCAATATCCCTAAGGGTTCTCTCATAATTCTGGACGTCTTGTTCTAGGGTCTTTCTAACCCCCACCACCTCTGCTATACATGTATCCCTAATGACCGTCTTGAAAGTCTCCCATTCAAGTGCTCAGGATGATGCAGTTCCCGTGTTATGATCAAAGAAGTTGCCTATTGCAGTCGCAATTGAGTGCTTGAAGGCATCATCCTCAAGCCACTCTGCTCTGAAACACCAACTTGGTATTCGTGGCTATTCTCTTTTCCAGGCCAGCATTAGTAGTAGGGGGTTATGATCTGAGACCGTGCGGCATAAATATTCCACTGCCACCACTACACTATTTACCTCTGGGGATGCAAGAAACACATCCAGACGGATATGAAGGTCATGTAGAGAGGAATAAAAGGAATAATTTTGTTCTGTGGGGTGGAGGTGTCTCCAACAATCAGTAAAACTCCATTTGCGTTGCCAGTCGGAAAATGATTTAGCCATTTTGACAGTCTGGGAGCGCTGCAGGGGAGGATGCGGCCTGTCCAGCTCTGGATCAGCAATACAATTAAAGCCCCCCCCTATAACAGCTGTCTGCATAAGGTGGGGCCCCGGATTACGAGAGAGCGCTATGAGGAAGGTGCCCTGTTCCTGATTTGGTGCATAGATTCCCTCAATCGTTTTATCTCTTCCCTCTAGTCTCCCAGTTACCAGGACATAGCGTCCCTCCTTATCTACAATTCCATGTGTTTTTTTAAATGATAACCCAGGTCGGACCCATATTAGTTCTCCTCTAGAGAAAGCTGATTAGGTTGTTGCATATATTTGGCATCACCATCTCTTAGAGAGGGCTCTAACTTCCTGCTCTAACAGGTGTGTCTCCTGGATAATGCCTACATGGACCCCTCTACGTTTAAGTTGACTGTAGACCTTATATCTTTTATTCATGCTGTTCAGTCCTCTGACATTCCAGGTAAGTAGTTTGTAGGTTACGCGGGGTTCCATAGTGTGTGGTTGCGGAAAGTGTGATGATTACTAACCTCCCATATCCTTTTGAGGGGGGCTGCTAGGGAGGCATTCCCAACAGTGTCTAATGTATCGGAGGCAATATTGCTGGGAGTAACGCAACTGTGAAACATGTAACCATAACCCCCGTACCCCAACTCCCTCTCCCGAGGACCAGCATCTAAAACTATCCCCATCCAAACTGTAAAGGGTTTAACTAACATTAGTTATTCAGGGACGAGGTGCAAGGGACCAAGAGCCAGCTTCCCCGGCAGGTCATCAGGAGCTCATTCAATCAGAATCAAGTCTCATTGTCTGGCCGCACCAACATATGCGTCAGGGCGTCACTGTATAGGGACTGGCGGGGGCTGCCAGACACGGGGCACAGCACCAGGCCATTGTTGACTCCCTGACGGTTTTCTTTCTCGGGGTCCCGCTGAGTGTTTACCAGTACACCTTTCTCTGTCCATTGTAAATAGCTGAATTTCTCGATTCCCCTGTGTGGGTGATCTGTAAGCCCGTCATCTCATAGGTCTGCGGGGCTCATAATATTTTATCTGACGTTCCCGGTGTTATCCGTGGCATGATATTGGAAGTTCCATGAGATGAAAAGGATGCGCTGACGAAATTGGAATCATGGTCAGACAAAGCCTCAGAGGGATGGGATGATTCATGCCCCCCCCCACTCATAGTCGCTGCCACATCCACCGCATCTCAAATTTCCTGTAGCGCCTTGTGAAGTGGGGGTGCCACAGCCGTTTTTCATCTACCAGGTCCATCACGCCGCCCATTGCCTGTTCGAGTCGCCCTCAGCAGTGGGCCTGCTGCTTTCGAGTCATGTGACTCCAACCAGTCCCACACCATTTGGGGCATAGTAAAGAAATTGACCTTATTGTTTAAGGGAATCCTTAGTATAACTGGGAAGAGCATGGCATACTGGATTCCACGCTCACGCAGTCTTCTTTTAGCTTCATTAAAGGATGCTCTTTGCCTTTGCATTTCTCTAGTGAAGTCTGGAAAGATCATTATCTGCTGATTCCCTAGCTTGGTTTCCCCCTTCAATCTTGCCTGGGTCAGAACATAGGCGGTCATTATGAACAGGGTGGAAAACACAGCTGACCACTGTAGCGGCGGTGAACAGAATCCCGCCGTTGGCGGTGAATGGAAACCCGCCATATAATGAACGAAAATCCCACCCCGCCAAAAATCACCAGACCACCACTCCTCGCAATGACCCTGTCGGTAGGAATCCCGGACCTCCCCACCCCGACACCGCCAAGCACACCCACAACCCGCCCTTCAAATAATGATGATGCACAAATCACCTTGGCGGACAGTGGAGGCAAGTGGACTGAACAGCAAGAAGTGCACACACTGGATAAGCGTATAACCCACACACCTGACACACATCCATAACCCCGTAAAACACCCCCAGACATACCCCACAATCCTTAGCAAGAAAGTAGGCCAAGAAGACTGAGAGCACCAGAGGCAGACAGCGAACGCCAGCATATAGGAGACGCACACCAACCCAGAGCAGAGCACCCTCACCTCGTTCCCAGCCCCAACACAATTCACCACACTCACCATGTCACCCCCAAACATCCACGCTTCACCGAAAGGGAGTTAAGGACCATGGTGGACGAGATCTTGAAGGTGAAGGCACAAATATTCGGGGCCGAGGTGCAGCACACACCCATCGCAAGGAAGATGGAGCTATGGCAGGCCATTGTGAACAAGGTCAATGCAGTGGGACACCATCCACGCACCAGGGACGACATCCGGAAGAGATGGATGACCTGTGGGGGAAGGTCAGGGGCATGGCATCAAGGTACCACATTGCAGTGCAGAAGACTGGGGGAGGACTGCCACCAACACCACCAGAATACACAGACTGGGAGGAAAAGGTACTGGCCATCCTGCACCCTGAGGGACTCACTAGACTCACTGGAGGAATGGACTCAGGTAAGTCATCAACATATACCCTGTTAGAAATGGGGTCTTTGGTTGGCAGTCAGGTTACCCTCTGTCCAAGCAAGGACCCTCACTCTAGTCAGGGTAAGTCACACACAATCCAAATTATCTTGTGCCCACCCTCTGGTAGCTTGGCACTGAGCAGTCAGGCTTAACTTAGAAGGCAATGTGTAAAGTATTTGTGCAATAAATCATACAATAACACAATATAGCACCACAAAAATACACCACACAGTGTTTAGAAAAATATATAATATTTATCTTGGTATTTGTAGGTCAAAACGATAAAAGATGCAATAAGAAATAGTAAAGATATCACTGAAAAGTGATATGAAGTGTCTTAAGTCTTTAAAAAGCAAACAAAGTCTCTTTCAAGCACAAAGTACCTGGTTTGGAGTGGAAAATCTTCACAAAGGGCCGCAGAGGAGGAGATGAGGGAAAAAATGGTGTTTGCATCGGTTTCGCCCCTTCACACACGGACTTGCATCGTTATTTTTCACGCGGAGAAGACGTGCGTCGTTTTCCGGCACGCGGACAGTCTCCTTCTGTGGTTCGCGGGATTACCAGATGTCCCGGGGTCTGTGCGTGGAATCCTGGGCTTGTTATCCGGCTGCACGTCGTTCCCTTTCAATTCAATCCTGTCTGCCAGGGTCCCACTAGGGGGTGTGGCAGTCCTTTGTGTCAGAGCAGGCCCTCCACCCTCCCAGCCCAGGAAGACCCATTAAAAATGCAGATGTATGCAAGTGAGGCTGAGTACCATGTGTTTGGGGTGTGTCTGAGTGAATGCACAAGGAGCTGTCAACTAAACCCAGCCAGACGTGGATTGTAAGGCACAGAAAGATTTAAGTGCAAAGAAATGCTCACTTTCTAAAAGTGGCATTTCTAGAATAGTAATATTAAATCCAACTTCACCAGTCAGCAGGATTTTGTATTACCATTCTGGCCATACTAAATATGACCTTCCTGCTCCTTTCAGATCAGCAGCTACCACTTCAATAATGTATGAGGGCAGTCCAATGTTAGCCTATGAAGGGAGCAGACCTCACAGTAGTGTAAAAACGAATTTAGGAGTTTTACACTACCAGGACATTTAAACTACACAGGTACATGGCCTGCCTTTTACCCACACAGCACCCTGCTCTAGGGGTTACATAGGGAACACATTAGAGGTGACCTATGTGTAGAAAAAGGGGAGTTTTAGGCTTGGCAAGTACTTTTAAATGCCAAGTCGAATTGGCAGTGAAACTGCACACACAGGCCTTGCAATGGCAGGCCTGGGACAAGGTAAAGGGGCTACTTGAGTGGGTGGCACAGCCAGTGCTGCAAGCCCACTAGTAGCATTTAATCTACAGGCCCTAGGCACATACAGTGCACATTACTAGGGACTTATAAGTAGATTAAATAGTCCAATTGGGTATGATACAAAGTTACCATGTTTAAAGGGAGAGAGCATATGCACTTTAGCACTGGTTAGCAGTGGTAAAGTGCGCAGAGTCTAAAAGCCAGCAAAAACAGAGTCCAAAACGTGGAGGGAGGCAGGCAAATAGTTAGGGGTGACCACCCTAAGGCATGTCAGGTCTAACATACCCCATATACACCATACCTGTAATACATACACCACCCCTCCCCACCCGCACCCACCAGGACCAACACCCCACCCAGGCATCAGCCACTAAATCCACCCCCGATCATGACCACAAACCCACAAACCCACTAACAGCTCCACATACCTATGCCTTTGCACAGCCACTTACCCCTGCAAGTACCCACAATGGAACAACACCCCCCACCACAATGGAACCCCACACTGGCGCTAAATGCAGTGTCAAACTCACAAAGACACCCTCGAAGGCCATTGAAAGTAAAACCAGCACAAAATAGCCCAGTCCTGTTCACCTCAAACGTTCATGCAGCTGTAACAGACATGTCTATGTCCCCCAACAGGCACCACCACCCAGGCAACCTTAACGGACGGGACAAGGAGTGCCAGTGCACCCCCAGGGAGACAGAGGCACCTCACAGGACACTGGTGAAGGATCCCTGGACACTGATGAGCAGTCAGGCCCCTCACACAGTCCTGGACTCTCACCATGCAGCAGCCCCACCCAGGAAACCACTGTCACCTCTACCACCCAGTCAAGACCAGCAGCCCAGGGCAAGCATCCCCACATCAGTGTATACAGGCCACAGACTGGTGGAACACAGGTACAGAGGCCACAGTCTCCCACTCCCAACATGCAAGAAGGCGAGGGCCCCAGTATAAGTGGTACTGTCAGACCTGTGCATGGGACACAGGCAGAGAGGGCTAGGGCAAGTGCAAGGGTGGCAGTGGCCCGGGGGGAGGCCACAGGATGGATGCAGCAGCCCAGGACATGATATCAGAGGTATTGGGGGCCTACCGGCATGGTGGAAATGAGTAAATGCATAAACTTTCAATCTGTACCATGCAGAAGTGGAACATGTTTCACCTATCATTACCCTCACCCCCTATATGACTGAGCACACTGACAGTATTTGTCACAAATCCCAATGTCAGGCCCACGTCCCACACAGTTACTGGAAGGACAGTTGTATCAGTTGGTTCCTGGAATTGACATCTTCCCCTTCCTCATCATCACCATCACTCTCGTCCCCTCTCTGAGGAAGCTGGTCAGGACATACAGCACCATCCATCTCCAAGAGGGGGATAGAATGTCTCACTGCCACATTGTGCAGCATACAGCAGGCCACCACTATTCTACCCACCTTATCAGGCCCATAGGCCAGGGAACCCCCAGAGATATGTAGACAACGAAATCTAGCCTTCAGGAGACCTATAGTTCGCTCTATCACCCTCCTAGTATGTCCATGGGCCTCATTGTAATTCCTCTCTGCATCCGTCCTGGGATTCCTCACTGGTGTCAGGAGCCAACGCAAGTTGGGCTAGCCAGAATCACCTAGAAAAAGGTGCAATACAGAGTCGTCATTGTTATGCCCCTTAGTCAGACATCCTGGCTGTCTGCTATGTGTCAGTTAGTGACAGGCCCACTTACCTATGATCCACCCTCTGTCCTCTTGGAGTTGTTCCATCTTCTGTGGCACACTACTGTTCCTCAACACAAAGGAATCATGGACTGAACCTGGGAACATGGCATTCACATGTGAGATGTACTGGTCTGCAGTACATACCAATTGGATGTTCATGGAGTAAAAGTTATTTCTGTTTCTGTACACCTGTTCTCTCACTCTTGGGGGTATGATCGGTATGTGGGTGCCATCAATGGCACCTATTACATGGGGTATGTTGGCAAAGGCATAGAATTCAGACTTGATGGCAGGGAGGTCAGTACTTTGGGGAAACCTCACATAGGACTGCAGGTGTCGTACAAATGCATTCAGAAATCTTGTCAGTACCATGCTGAACATTGGCTGTGAAAATCCTGCACCCATGCCCACAGTCACTTGAAATGAGCCCATGGTCAGGAAATGGAGTGTCGAGAGCACCTGCACTTCAGTTGGGATGGCATGCTGATTACGATTTCCCCGGAGTTAGTGCAGGATCCAGTAAAGCACAAAGTTCCTGAATTGTTTCACGTGTGAGTCTGTAATTGATTATGATTTGACGCTCCACCATGGTCCTCATATCTACAAGTGGTCTGTACACCGATGGTGCCCTTTCTCGCCACAAGGGTCGGTACAAGCGGTTTCACAAAGGTGTGATGAAGACACATACATAGGCACACTTGTCATTATTTGTGCACTGCATAGTTCATTGTAGTGACTCTACATTAACTGCTTCCTGACAGATCTACATGTACATCACAAGAAGGGAACAGAGTATTTCATGTGTGGTAGAATACGGAATGGACAGAGGATTAGGTGCTTCACTTGGCTAGTAGGGCCTGCATTGTGAAAAGTTGAATTTATAGATGCGTAGTTCATGCCAAAATGTCTGCCCACTGTAATTCTGCCCTTTTGTTGTGGAAGTGACCTCATACCACTAGCGGTTGACGTCACAGCGTTAGGCAGTGTTTACCGCCATTCGCACCCTCATTGGTTAACATGGATGCCAATGGGGAATCCTGCATATCATGATCGCCGTGGCGGTGCAGTGCACGCCGCTGCGGAACGTTCGCAAGTTCGTCATCGATTATTCACTTGACTCCCTGATCTCGTGCAGACAGGTACTCCACTGTGTGTACTGCTGTGGCCTGCCTCTGGCTATGGATGTGCCTCATGTTGCAGGGGAAAGTGCCCCGGCCTTCACCCAGGAGGAACTGGAGAGGCCAGTGGACAGGGTTCTGCCCCTGTACACAAAACTGTACGGACGGCCAGAGGTACAGGTGAGTCTGGGTTTGGGGGGCACTGTTTGTGTGTAATGGATGGTGTTGATTGGACATATGTGTGCACCTCTGAGCCTGCATGGGCCATGGTGCATGGCATGCTGTGTGCGTATGTCCTGTATGTCTGACAGTACTGTCCGTCCCATAGTGGACGAATAGCCAGCTGTACCTATCGTGCAAGTACCTGGCCTCTGTGTTCCATTTCTGTTTCACCCTTTTGGGTCAGCGCCCACCAGAAGAGGCCACTTTGGCATGCCATCACCAAGGAGGTGCGGACCCTGGGGGTCTACAACGGGTGGAGCACCCACTGCAGTAAGAGGTGGAAGGACCTGTGGCACTGGGCGTGTAAGATCAGTGAAGCCCAGATGGGGAAGTCCTCCCAACGTGGAAGGGGTGCCCGTCAGGCACTGACCCCCCCCCTCATGCGACGGATCCTGGTGGTGGCGTACCCAGACCTGGATGGGCGCTTGAAGGCTGCACAGTGAGTACTCATTTCACAAACTTCAGTCTGGAAGGATGTCTGGGGGTGCATTAGGGTTCATGCTGCTTAGAGACAGGGACTTTGACTGGTGTCCATCTACTTTATGGTCCCCAAAGGGCCTAGGGGTGTCTTTGTCAGGTCTCCCCACATCGCCTCCTTAAGTAGTCCAGGGGATGGGTATAAAGCAGTACTCTGGTCAGTAGTCAGGGGCATGGCCATGGGCATAGTAAATGGTGCTGCCTGTTGGGTGTGTCTTCTGGGTGGGTGTATGTCTGGCCATTATGTACCTCCATTCAGCTACTTACAATTGTCCCTCCTGTTTTGTCTCCCCATCCCTGTTCTCTTGTGTTGGTTTGGTAAAGCATCAACATCTGGCGAGGGAGCTGAGGCACCAGCAAGTGGGGAAGCAGTGGCCCATGGATCTTTGGAGGCAGAGACAACCGGTGCCCAGGGGACCAGTGGGTGGGAGGACGAGGGGAGTTCCACAGGGGAGGCAACTACCACAGGAGGTAGTGACTCTGAGACCTCCTCCGATGGGGGCTCCCCGGCAGTGGCGGACCCTAGTGGCCACACCACTACCGTGACATCTTCCACCACCCCTTATTCCATCACCACCCTCCCTACTGCTCCCCACCGAGTTACCCGTGCCTGCTCACCCAGAAAGGTGGGTGTCTCCTTCGCCCCAGGCACCTCATCCCCTGCCCCAGTCAGCCCTGCTGCCCTCACAGAGGAGGCTATTGACCTCTTGAGAACCATCTCTGTAGGGCAGACAACTATCGTCAATGCCATGCAGGGGCTAGCATGAGCGGTGGAGCAGACAAATGCCTATCTGGATGGCATTCACAGTGCCGTGATCTTTTCAGGCTCTTGCCTCCTCTTGGAAGGCAGCCAGTTTCCCTGCCCATTCCGTCCAAACTCCAACCTCCTCTACCCCTTCCAGCTCCCCACTCCCTTCACCCTTCCAAGGTACACATTCAGACACGCAGTCCAGCACATCAACACACAAGAAGCACACTTCAAAACACAAACACCACACCTCCCACCACGAGCATTCACACAGCCAACAGACACATGCACACACAACATCCACTTCCCCAAGTGTGCCCACCTCTTCCGCCTCCCTGTCTGTCCCCTCTACATCCACACCCTCATGCACTGCACCTTCACTCACTGTTGCTGCTCCTGTTACTGCACTCACCACAATAGCAGACATCCATACATGCACCCCATGCACCACACCTGCACTCACCACAACTACTGTAGTTGACACATGCAGCACACTCACCAGACTTGCAGACACCCACACAACATACATCCACACTAGCTGTCTGTCTTCTCCCACTGTGTCCCCCCTCCTTCAAAAACACACAAATACACCAAGACACCCATCAGACATCCACCACATCACAGCATACTGTCCAGTCACCTGCACCCACTACACGCACCCCTACACCACACACATCCACTGCCTCTGCCTCCACTCCCATGCCCTCATCTAGGACCACCCCAATTGCTCCAAAGAAACTTTTCCTCTCCCCTGCTGCCCACTTTCAAGCCACTGGCCCACCCCGTCTTGTCCCCAAACATGCTCACCTCCTTGCCCTTTCCACTCCTTCCACATCACAGCCCACCCCTGTCCGCCCTTCACATTCCCATGCCCCATCCCTAGATAAAAAAATGCCCGGACTGAGCCGAGTCTATCTGGCTCCACCCGATCTAAGCACCCCCACCCCCTTCAAAGGACAAGCCTACCCCCTCCACCTTCCAAACAAAAGTCCAAGGCCCACCCCCATCACAAATCCCCACCACCCCCTGCCCCCGTTCTGTGAGGTGCCTGGATGCCCATATGTTGCCCCATTAGGTGCAGTACCATGCACTTGTGGGAGTCAGGTTGGGTCCGTTGTGGCCCATGGCAATTGTAGCCATAATGACTGGCCATTGGCCCTGTTTGGACTGTTTGGCTCTGTGAGCTTCACATGAAAGATTTCTGTGTTGCCTGTGTTTTGGCGGCACGCTGTTGAACCCTGGTCTTTTGTTTCATTGTTTATGGGTGTGGGGCATTTGTATGTACTATGGTCAAGTTGGATTAGCCTTGTGTCGGGCAAGTACCTCTTGCTTTGGGGTGTATGACTTGTGCTGCTGTGAAGGGTTGGGGGGCATAGCAGGGTGGGTGGGGTGGGTGGGTACGTAACTTCGCCCTTTTCTTCCTTGTTTCGTAGATTGCGGTACTTACCGTTGTCATCTTCGTCTGCGGTCTCAGTAGTGGAGGTATATGGCAAGGAGCAGGGCTGGCATGATCTGCAGCTCTCTATCCATGTCTGCTTCGGCCCGTTGTGTGGCCCTCCGGTGAGTGTTTCCTTATATTTGGTTAATTTCCACCTGGCTTTGCATGGCGGTGGTTCCTGCCCCGGAACTGGTGGCGGACTGGTGGTTCATTATTTGATTGGCGGCTTGGGCCTTTCCGTCGGTCTGTGGGCAGACTCTGCTGTCGTCGTCGGCACTCCTCTGCTGGCGGTGGGTGGTTTTCAGGATGCCTGTCTTTCGTTAGGTTCATTATTTGGCAGTCCGTCCAGGTCCTCTGTTGGCGGTTTTTACTGCCACCGGCGGAGGCGCAGAACGGACCGCCATGTTCATAATGAGGGCCATAGTCTCTACTTTTGAAGTGGAGCAGTTTAGCAACAATCGGATGGGGTCTCGCTCCGGGGGGGGGGGCTTGCTGGTACTCTGTGGGCCCTTTCATTTGCAAAGAAGGGCGATAGTCCCTCAGGAGCCACCACCTCCCGTATCCAATGCTCCAGGAAGGCCTCCATGCTCGCTGCCCCCTGTTCCGCCTCCTCTGGGAGACCCACCAGTCGTATACTGCTTCTGCGAGCTCGATTTTCTGCATCTTCGGCTAGTGCCTCTAGTGTCTTAACGCGGGATGTGAGGTCAGATAGATTCTTTGACAGCACTTGATAACTCAGGGCTAATAGTTCCAGAGCTTTTTCGTTAGAGACCACCCTATCTGTTAGCCGATGATGGTCGTCCCTGAGCAAGGTCATATTTACCGTTAAAGTGTCCATTTTTAGTTCTAGGGCTTCTCAGGAGGCCTGAATCGCCTGGAGTATTGTGCCACCTGCTGCAACCGAGCCCCTATACCACAACAGAAAGCACACCCACTCCATCAATGTGCAGGCCATTGTTGATCACCAGGGATTGTTCACCAACATCATGGCAAAGTATCCTGGGAGTGTACATGATTTCTTCATCTTCTGCCACAGCACCATCAATTGGTACTTCCAGGATGGACGATATGGTAATGGCCTTCTTGTCGGTAAGTACAGAAACCTAGTAATTTACACACAGCACAGCAACCCTGTAGAACACACAAGACATACACCACTACATTGACACATGGCCAGGAAGACACTGAGGTGTGACACTGGTAGTCATGTTTGATATCCTGACCCAATGGGATACACACCTATGGACAAATGACGGCTGCAAATAAAATAGATGCCACTCTAGAGCCACAAGGGACCAATTTAAAACCACACAGTGACAATGACATGGCCTTACCTGGCAGTACAACTTGGAAGATGAACCACTCAATATCACATAATACGTCCTGTGTAATGTGTGTTGCTGCAGGTCAAACACCACGAGACACAGCATGATGACGCTGACTCAAATGAAGGTGACATGGAATTATTGAGGCAGTACTAACATCTCACATCACTCTCGGGGTGACATTGCCAGCTAGCAATAAGGAAGTGGACTGTGCTATGAAAACATGTTGATGTGACACTAATGCAAAGTGCACACTGCTACACATACTGAATAAGACAATTCCCCATATACATAACAGATGTACAGGGAGATGGACCTTCCTACACTAAAACCTTCACCCCCACAACCAAGTAAGCCAGCTCACCTGGGGCACGTTTAGTAGTGTAGGTGCACGGTTGCACATGAGCCAACTGGGTGAGGGAACAAAAAATGTTTTGCATAGAACTTGTCACACGTGGGAAAATTATGCATTGTCAAAACTGAACACTTCAGTGCTGCCAACTTATGGAGATGTGTTGTGCATTGCCACATAGGCAAATCAAAGGGCCTCACTGTTGCATTTCACCTGCAATTACATATGTCTAATTGCATGGGATGTCCAGGCCATGTAGTGCAACCATGTTACCACCACAGTGGAATTTATTGTGTGTGTGGAAGTATCATATCACCGCCAGTGAATGCACACGGACACATCTTTCTCACTACATAACGCATGGGAGATACAAACTGAACTGCAAGTTTCTAAATATACCACAGATACCAGGTCAATTAGCCAAACACCAGTTTTGCTAGTCAAACAACCCAATGCAGAAAGAACATCACAGAAGCCTAGGATCCCACACAATACCGCAAACACATATGAGTCACAGACGACACAAGATAACACCTGCCTTGCAAAGTGACATTCCCGGTGCAACCAACAACAAAATACTTACCCCCATTTTCTCTTTCAGCTGATCAGGGTTACGGGATCCAGCCATGGATCATGACCCCATTTGCCAACCCAAGCACAGCAGCAGAGCGTGCCTAGAATGAGACATCGTAGGACACGCACCATAGTTGAACAGACTTTTGGCATCCTGAAGTCCAGATTCAGGATGCCTGGACATCACAGGAAGCAGCCTCCTACATTCCCCAGAAATGGTCTGCAAGATCATTTTGACCTGTGCCATCCTGCACAACATTTGTGTGAGGAGGAACATTCCCCTATATGAACCTGAACAACAACTGCCTGAAGAGGAGGAGGAGGAGGAGGATGCTGTCTGGGGAAATGAGGGGGAACATCCTTATACAGCTGTCGGAATGGGTCGCAGACAACAGATCGTACAAACTGTTTTCCAACTGTAGTCACTATCACCACTTTGTTATGATATGGAATTAAACACCTCACTTCATCACTCATTCATGCTCTGGGTAATTATTTATGCATCACATGATCTCTAGGAATCTTAATTAGATTATTGCCTCATGGAGCATGAAAGACAAATTTGCATACTTCAGATGCCACATTACATTTGATGAGTATGAATGTGCAGCAAACATCACACACAGTTTTTATGAAATACATCCTGTCTATTTCACATTTGAAGGGCAATTTCATAGGACCACAGCTATGAGACACAGCCATGTTGCCAACATGGTCCATTGCAGCATATGACACACAACTAAGACACCATCAACCAGAAGGTAAAAAAGTGCATCATACATGAGGCAGTGGATGTGCAATTGCATTGGTAACAGGAATATATGACCAGACCCTTGACAGCAGTAAGTGTGACATCAGCTATCTCTGCAAGTAGCATGTGTGACAAGAAGTGCATCAAACCTGAAAATAGATAGCACAAGTGCCCCAGGTATGACAAGTATTGTTCACAAGACATGCCTTGCACAGTCCATCCCAGGTAATGAGTCCTGCCATGTTTTAAGTCTTTGCCCACCCTTCTCTAGGGTGCGCTGTAAATGAACTATCTGTACCCTGAGAATCATCATCTACACTCACCCAGACTCCCATTCTGACTCCTGTGTGCTTCCATCTTCAGTATGGCATTGCCATAGTTCTAGTTCATCAGTCTGCATGGACTTCAGGTCCCATAATGCACTGCCTGGTAGTCGGTAAGACCTGTAATCTTCTGTCCATTGCTTCCCTTGTGAAAGGTCCGGTTGGCCCCCTGAACTGGATTCTCAACTCCATGACTTGTGAGAGACTGAAGGTGCACACACCTGTGAGCACTCTCATGCAGCCCAGCCATTTGACTCTGCCCTGCCCTTGCTGCTGCCTGGAACTGCTTAGAAGCTGCCATTTCCTGAATCTCCTTGTTGTGCATTGGAGTACAATTAATTTGTGTACCAGAAACTGATCTTTGTTCCTCCAGTGGTGTTCCTGCTTGTCCCAATCAGACTCTGCTCACTGTGTATTTGCCTTGTTCATGTTTGTTCCTGACAGAGCCTGCATCCTGTTAGCCAGACTGGTTCCAGTCTTTGCATTAACCAGAGACGTTCCCTGTGGCTAAATTTGCCTCATAGTTGGTTTCCATCCCCTCCGTTTCCTCTTGGGGCATTGTGTCTGGTAGGTCTACGATCAGTCCTCAAATGTATAGAATAGTTTTGTTTTCTTATTGTATTTTGTTCTGGGACATGTTTTCAAAGGGGCAAATCCAGCCCCCATTCCTTGTCTGGTTTTGCATGTATTCATTAGTGCCAAACAGTGACAGTGTGCTATGGCTGTATGCCTGGATTTGGTACTGTGCCTCCAGCCCAACACACAAGGGCTGCTAATGTGTATGTAAGGACACTACGGGGGTCATTCTGACCCTGGCGGTCGGTGATAAAGCGGCGGCCAACCCGCAAACAGGCCGGCGGTCCAAAAAATGGTATTCTAACTCTGGCGGGAACCGCCAACACAGGCCGCCACATTAACACTCCGACCGCCACGGCGGGACCGACAAACAGCGCGGCGGTCACCGCCAACAGGCAGGCGGCAGACAATGTACCGCCCACCCTATCACAACTCACCAATCCGTCACCTTTTCCGGGGCGGGAGCCCCGCCGATAAAAACACGGCGGAAACAGACTACGAACGGGAAAACGCTCACCTATACACACTCCACGAGGAAGGAGGACAGCATGGAGCCCGAATTACACATCCTACCAGCTATTGTCTACCTGCTCATCTACCACGAGTACGAACGCCGGCGCAGACGACAACGGTGAGTACTGCACCTACGACACAGGGAAGGGGGGAGGAGAAAGTATTACGGGGACACACATGCGCCATACACCCACCACAAATACCTACACCCCATTGCCGAGCAACAAGTCAGAGTGACACCACACAAACCCCACGGAATAATGCAAAGACACAATTTAAATGTACGAAAAAATATATGTATAAATAGCTCCATAGAAGGAATGGCAAATATGCCATATAAAAGATACAAAAATAAGGAATGAACATAGTCAACAAGATATCCATAGGCAAAAAGTCCGGCACATTCCGTCAAAGTTCCATAGTCCGTGGGCCAATGTGCACAAACACATGGGCAAAGCCCACACAGGAGACCAGATACCATTGGAGAGAACACTGCAGGGGCATCAGATGATAAAACTACAGGCACCTCAGGGGGAAGGGAAGGGGGGGCACCTCAGCCACATGAGTCCACGACGCCAGATCCACGAGGGGCCTCCATGCCCACTGTCCCATCCTGGGGGGTGCAAAGCCACAGTCCATCAGATGGATTACCGACTCCACTGTGATTGGAGGAGGCATGGTTCCCCGAGTGCTCCCTGAAGCCCTGCTCGACACTGAACCGGCACTGTCAATGGGCCAGCGGTGCTTGACAGGAAGGGCCCAGCGGAGCGGTGCTTGAGACGGCGGGGCCCAGCGGAGCGGTGCTTGAGACGGCAGGGCCCAGCGGAGCGGTGCTTGAGATGAAGGGCCCAGCGGAGCGGTGCTTGAGACGGCGGGGCCCAGCGGAGCGGTGCTTGAGATGAAGGGCCCAGCGGAGCGGTGCTTGAGATGAAGGGCCCAGCGGAGCGGTGCTTGACAGGAAGGGCCCAGCGGAGCGGTGCTTGAGATGAACGGCCCAGCGGAGCGGTGCTTGACAGGAAGGGCCCAGCGGAGCGGTGCTTGAGATGAAGGGCCCAGCGGAGCGGTGCTTGAGATGAACGGCCCAGCGGAGCGCTGCTTGACAGGAAGGGCCCAGCGGAGCAGTGCTTGAGATGAAGGGCCCAGCGGAGCGGTGCTTGAGATGAAGGGCCCAGTGGAGCGGTGCTTGAGATGAACGGCCCAGCGGAGCGGTGCTTGACAGGAAGGGCCCAGCGGAGCGGTGCTTGACAGGAAGGGCCCAGCGGAGCGGTGCTTGAGATGAAGGGCCCAGCGGAGCGGTGCTTGAGATGAAGGGCCCAGCGGAGCGGTGCTTGAGATGAACGGCCCAGCGGAGCGGTGCTTGATAGGAAGGGCCCAGCGGAGCGGTGCTTTAGATGAAGGGCCCAGCGGAGCGGTGCTTGAGATGAACAGCCCAGCGGAGCGGTGCTTGACAGGAAGGGCCCAGCGGAGCGGTGCTTGAGACGGCGCGGCCCAACGGAGCGGTGCTTGAGATGAAGGGCCCAGCGGAGCGGTACTTGAGACGGCGGTGCCCAGCGGAGCGGTGCTTGAGATGAAGGGCCCAGCGGAGCGGTGCTTGAGATGAATGGCCCAGCGGAGCGGTGCTTGACAGGAAGGGCCCAGCGGAGCGGTGCTTGAGATGAACGGCCCAGCGGAGCGGTGCTTGACAGGAAGGGCCCAGCGGAGCGGTGCTTGAGATGAAGGGCCCAGCGGAGCGGTGCTTGAGATGAACGGCCCAGCGGAGCGGTGCTTGACAGGAAGGGCCCAGCGGAGCGGTGCTTGAGATGGCGGGGCCTGTTCAGCGGTCCTTGGCCCGGCGGGGCCCTGTGCAGCGGTTCTTGGCCCAGCGGGGCCCGTTCAGAGGTGCTCCTCCCGGCGGGGCCCATTCAGCGGTGCTTGCCCCGGCGGGGCCCTGGTCAGCGGTTCTTGGCCCGTCGGGGCCCGTTCAGCGGTGCTTGCCCCGGCGGGGCCCTGTTCAGCGGTTCTTGGCCCGGCGGGGCCCGTTCAGCGGTTCTTGGCCCGGTGGGGCCCGTTCAGCGGTGCTCCTCCCGGCGGGGCACGTTCAGCGGTGTTTGCCCCGGCGGGGCCCTGTTCAGCGGTTCTTGGCCCGGCGGGGCCCGTTCAGCGGTTCTTGGCCCAGCGGGCCCTGTTCAGCGGTTCTTGGCCCGGCGGGGCCCGTTCAGCGGTGCTCCTCCCGGCGGGGCCCGTTCAGCGGTTCTTGGCCCGGCGGGGCCCTGTTCAGCGGTTCTTGCCCCAGCGGGGCCCGTTCAGCGGTTCTTGGCCCGGCGGGGCCCTGTTCAGCGGTTCTTGGCCTGGCGGGGCCCGTTCAGCGGTTCTTGCCCCAGCGGGGCCCTGTTCAGCGGTTCTTGGCCCGGCGGGCCCGTTCAGCGGTGCTCCTCCCGGCGGGGCCCATTCAGCGGTGCTCCTCCCGGTGGGGCCCGTTCAGCGGTTCTTAGCCCGGCGGGCCCTGTTCAGCGGTTCTTGCCCCAGCGGGGCCCGTTCAGCGGTTTTTGGCCCGGCGGGGCCCGTTCAGCAGTGCTCCTCCCGGCGGGGCCCGTTCAGCAGTGCTTGTCCTGTGTGTCTAGGGAGCCAGACCTGGGCAAGACTTCCCGCTCATTCCCCATCCGAACTTGCGGTCGGGGCGCCCTCCTGTGATGGAGTCCTGGGCCCGTGGGTGTCGTCCGTCACACCCGGGATGGGGCTGGTGGGAACCTCCTGGACAGCTCGCCTGCTGCCTGACTTCTCCGCCCTGCTGCCCTTGCCCTCCTTCGCTGGAGCTCTGTGGCCCTTGCCTCCCTTGGATGATGTGGCAGGTGACGGGGCAAGGCTACTGTCCTTGGTGGCAGCCGTCTCAGGCTTGTCGCGCCGGGCCTTTTTCTTCTTTGTCCTCTTCCCAGGGGGGGGGCTGGCTGTCCCCTTGCTGCTGGCCGATGTTCCTGCCCTAGGATCTGGTGGACTCCAATAGCCCTGCACTATGGTCACAGTAGATGCAGGGCTGGTGGTGGCTGAGGTGCTTTTTTTGGTCTTACCAGATGGAGGGGGTGGGTCAGTGATTGGAACGAGTTCAAGGTTGGAAAGGAAAAGGACTTGGGGAGGACAGGGACGGGTAGGTGTAGTGGGTTTGGGAGTGGAGGAAGAGGATGTGGTTGTAGGAGAGTCAAGTGTGCTGTCTTTGGGTGCAGGTGCTTGTGACGGAGGCTGTCGTGAGGTGGATGGCTGTTGGGTGGGTGGCTGCCTGCGTTTGTGTGCTTTGGAAGAGGGGGTGACAGACACACTGGGAGAGGACACAGGGGACGTGTAAATGGCAGTGGGGGTGGTGACTGCACGTGTGCGGACTGTAATGGAGGGTGTGCTGGTGATGGAAGTACTGGCTGATGGTGGTGTGCATGCAGGTGTGAGTGGAGACGTCACAGGGAGGGAGGGGGGAGATGAGGAGGTGGGGGACACAGAGGTGGTAGTGACTGTTGGCATGTCTGCATCTGGATGTTTCTTGGGTGAATGCTTGTGGGATCTGTGGTGCTTATGTCTGGATGAGCTGCCCTTGGGTGTAGAGGTGTGTGCAGGCTGGTCTGATGGTGTGGATGGGATAGGCAGAGGAACAGGAGACTGGGACTGGGTGGAAGGAGTCAGAAGAGGGAGGGTGGAGACAGGGACAATGGCTGCCGTCAGTGCTGAGGCCAGAGCGTTGAACGATCGCTGATGGGCCGCCTGACCCGAATGAATGCCCTCCAGGTATGCATTGCTCCGATGCACCTCCCTTTCTACACCCTGGATGGCATTCAAGAGGGTAGACTGCCCAACAATGAGTGTCCTGAGGAGGTCAATGACCTCCTCACTGAGGGCAGCAGGGGTAACTGGGGCAGGGCCTGAGGTGCCTGGGGCGAAGGAGATGCCCGCCTTCCTGGGCGAGCGGGCACGGAGCGAAGGCTGAGGGGCTGCTGGGAGGGCGGGGCTGGTGCGCTGGGTGGTGGCTGTACCTGTTGTGGCGGTGGGCACGGATGTTGCCGCCACCGCTAGGGAGCTCCCTTCCGAGGACGTGTTGGTGTCGCTGACGTCTCCACGGGTCCCCGTTGTGGAGCTCCACTCGCCCTCTGTCTCACTGGTGTACTCGGAGTCTGTCGTATGGCCCTCCGGGGCCATGTGAGATGCAGCTCCCTCGTGCTCCAATGCCACTTCTCCTCCGCCAGATGATGCTAATGCACACATGAACAGGAAGACAAAGAAAATGGGGGGGGGGTGGAGAAATGAAGACAGGTTGAGTGCATGCATTGGCAACACCGTTGTCGGAGAGGACAGACACAGAAGCCCCCTGAACTAGGCCGCGCAATGGGGGTACACTACTCAGTTATTGTGACTAGTCCTACGGTTCTATGGACGACAAATGCACACATGGGTGAGGCCGGACCATGGATAGCTGTACTTGGCACCCTACAGAGGTGGGGGGTGGGGGCACAGGGCCGTGTCTAACGGAGGGGCCTAGCCTACAGAATGCGCCCTGGCCTGGAGATAGCCACAGCCCTCCTCCCCCACCCAAACACCTTCCCTGCATGCAAAGATAGAAGAATGTGCTGATACTCACCCCCTTGTGTCTGCTGTGATGTCCTCACGCGCCCATCCAAATCGGGGTAGGCCACCGCCAGGATCCGGGACATCAGGGGGGTCAATTGGCAGCTGGCACTCCTCCTACGTTGGGAGGCCATCCCCAGCAGAGACTCAGCGGTCTTTCTGGTCCCGCGGCGGATGTCCTCCCACCTCTTTCGGCAGTGGGTGCCCCGTCTGTTGTGGACCCCCAGGGCCAGGACGTCCTTGGCGATGGCACGCCAAATGTCGATCTTCTGATGGGCGCTGACCTATGTGACATGTACAGGGTGGTAAAAGAAATCGCATCAGTTTTCTGCCTGGTCAATGTGAGTGGCCCCCCACCTCCCCAACCTTGCCATGTGGCACATGCTCTCATCTTTCGTGCGTTGCACTCCTCACACAGGCATAGCCCATTCAACGTGCACCCTGTGTACTAACCTGTTGGTCTGGAGGACCGTAGAGTAGCGCATACTGGGGGAGGACCCCATCAACAAGTTTCTCCAATTCTTTGGAAGTGAAGGCAGGGGCCCTTTCCCCAGTCGCAGCAGCCATTGTATCTCCCAGACCGAGGTCACAGCAGCACTTGCAGTATAGGTCCTCTCCTGTGGATGATCAGGTCTCGAGTGATTAATCAGATAGAAAATGGCGGTCACGCCACGCCAGCACAGTGACCTCACATCCCACTGTCACACTTCACAGGTCAGGCAGCCGCCATTTCAAGGGCCAACATGGCATGATTTCTACTGCATCACACAGGCCTAGGCCTTGCATTGCCACTCATACAAGCCATTCAATGCATAGCGATTCGTGTACTGTGCAAGCTGTGTGAACGAACCTGTGGGTTGCTTGACTCTGTGCTCCATGTTGTCCTTCCTAGGCACCGTCCGCTGGGACTTGCAAGGAGAAGGATGAATCCTCCTGTGTACCGGCTGCTGGTGGACCTGTCGACAATGGAAGAACGACATATCATACTTACATACCGGCTTGACAGAGCAACCATACATGAACTATGTGCCCAGCTGGAGCCAGACCTGATGTCCCCCATCCGCCAACCCACAGGGATTCCCCCTCTGGTGCAGGTTCTGTCAGTACTCCATTTTTTGGCAAGTGGGTCTTTTCAGACAACAGTGGCCATATCATCTGGGATGTCTCAGCCTATGTTTTCTAAGGTTTTGTCCAGAGTGTTGTCTGCCCTGATGAAATACATGCAGAGCTACATTATTTTCCCTGAGGTGGGCGAATTGGCTACAGTGAAGGGTGATTTCTATGCCCTTGGACATATCCCCAACATCATTGGTGCCATTGATGGGACCCATGTGGCTTTGGTTCCCCCCAGTGGAAGTGAGCAGGTGTACTGAAACAGAAAAAGTTATCATTCGATGAATGTCCAGGTGGTCTGTTTGGCTGACCAGTACATCTCCCATGTAAATGCCAAGTTCCCTGGGTCAGTGCATGACGCGTATGTCATGCGAAATAGCAGCATCCCTTTATGTGATGGAATAGCTACAGAGACACCGTGTGTGGCTAATAGGTGACTCTGGTTACCCCAACCTGTCGTGGCTACTGACCCCAGTGAGGAATCCCCGGACCAGGGCAGAGGAACGGTACAATGAGGCCCATGGGTGAACTAGGAGGATCATAGAAAGGACCTTCGGGGTCCTGAAGGCCAGGTTTAGGTGCCTGCATATGACAGGGGGATCCCTCATGTACTCACCAAAGAAGGTGTGCCAGATCATCGTGGCCTGCTGTATGCTTCACAATCTTGCATTGCGACGCCAGGTGCCTTTTCTGCAGGAGGATGGTCCAGATGGTGGTGTTGTAGCAGCTGTGGAGCCTGTGGAGAGTGAAGAGGAGGAAGACGACGGGGACGACACGGACAACAGGGAGACAGTCATACAACAATACTTTGAGTAGCACCCAGGTAAGAATCAGCCACCCCATTTTACATTTACTGAAGGCCTCATGCGTCTCCACTGTCTGTTTCCCCCCAGTTCCTGTTAACTGATTTGTGACTTTCCCTTCCCTTTTCAGAGCTGTATGACCCACTGCCTGACATCAGCTTTGTTTGCCCATGGACTAAAGCTTATTGAGATTGGTATGTTGTCATCACAAAGTAACTGGACATTATTGCACCGTTATGTGTAATACATTTGTTGTAAATACAAGCAGACTCCTGTTTTTTTAAGTGCAATAAGTGATTTATTTTAAGTGCTACATATAGGTACATGATTGGGAAACGGTGATGGGTGGGGGTGGAGTAATGTCAATGGCAGAGTCCAGTTCTCAGTCGCACAGGTGCATTGTCCATATGCCTGGGGAAGGATGGAGCAGGGGCAGTTCAAAGTTGGACAGGGTGACAATGTGGGACAGTGGGATGACATCAGGGGGTATCTTAGGCTGGCGGGGGTCTTGCAATCCTACTCTGTCTTCTTGTGAGATCTCAGGTTCCGCTTGCGGGGTTGTTCTTCTTCTGCAGGAGGTGGGGTTCTGGTGGCCTGTCGTTGTGTGGGGGCCTCCTGTCCACTAGCACCGGCGGAGGTGGTAGGCTGTTCCTGGCCTGGGCTAGTGACAGGGGCCCTTTGGGGTGCCACATGGTCCCGCAATGTGGTGACGATCTGGGTAAGGGCCACGACGATGGTACCCATTGCGGAACCGATGTTCCTCAGTTCCTCCCTGAACCCCATGTACCGTTCCTCCTGCAGTTCCTGGATCTCCTGGAACCGGGCCAGTACCGTCGCCATCGTCTCCTGGGAGCGGTGGTATGCTCCTATGATGGAGGAGAGGGCCTCTTGGAGAGTGGGTTCCCCGGGCCTGCCCCCCCCTGTCGCACAGCAGCCCTCCCAGTTCCCCTGTGTTCCTGGGCCTCTGTCCCCTGGACGGTGTGCCCACTACCACTGCCCCCAGGTCCCTGTTGTTGTTGGGGTGGTGGGTCAACCTAGGTGCCCTGTAGTGGTGGACACACCGCTGATTGACGTGTCCTGGAGACAGAGGCATGGGCCCGCTGGGTGGGAGCTGTGCTGGTGTTCCCAGAGGGGGTTGGGTCTGGTGTAGCCTGTGGCTGTCTGTGGGGAACCGACTGTCCAGAGGTCCCCGATGGGCCGGGCTGGTCATCTGGCTCCAGGGAGACAGAGCTGCTGTCATCGCTGGGGGCCTCTTCTGGGGGTGGGATGGACATCTCGGGACACTTTAGTGCAATGAACCACTGGAAATATGTGAACACATGCAGCAAGGTCTGCTAGTCCACCACAGCCACAGGAGAAACATAGGTCATTTACATGAGTCAAACTGTGGTGTACATAACAATTTTATGATTGGATTTGAGACCCAAAGTCACAAACACTGTACCTACCTAGCATGTTCAAATGCCTGACTCATGGGTAGTATACACACAAGTGACAATGAAGTGGTAGACAACATTTCATGACATGTGAGGGGTAACATATCTGACATAGCCCTTATCAGCTATCCTCGATCTTTCCTGTGTATAGTTAGTCATGGGAAATATATTGTCCCAATGTCAATAAGAGGCAACAGATATTACAAACACATATCATGACTGATATACCTCATTGAATGGCATCTGATGGTTATACCCATTTGTAACACATTCATACATGAACATTATGCCAAATGTTTTGCATGCCATTCCCACAGAGGCACACAAATAATTTAATCAGACAATTCACACACAAAACACACAGGCCATGATTCATTTTTTAGTAACGTAGCCTTGCTGTCCTCTATTGACGCAACACCTGCGCAAACTTGAAAAACCCAATTTAATTTCCAAAGTTTGTGCTTCTGTTGCATCAGTTAAGAGAGCTAATCCTGCACAACAATATGAGTATTATGGGCCGCAGTAGTATGGCCCAAACACTAGAACACACACTGCAGGTCATACCATCCTATTTTTTTTCTAGTTATAGGCTGCATGCATGTTAAAATTAGAAAAATTACTCAAACACAGTTTAAGACAGAATGTTTGATACAACCGCATCACAAATTATGCTTATGCGTCAAAAAATGACGCACATGTTGTAAAAAAAATGATGCTCACACACATTATACATTAATTGGTCCTTAGCGTTAATTCCACCAGCGCACCCCGGGCATGTGGATATCCATTGAAAATGTATTGATCCATGAATGCGTGAGATTTTAACACATATGCGTCAAAAAATATTGACGCAAACCCTGTAAGCTTCAAAAATTTACAAGCAAGACAAAAAACGCCCCGCAAATGAGACAGGAAGTGATGTAATAGGATATCCTGTTTGCAGTCTGTGATTATTCTAGACTGTGTGGCTGTGTTTTGACTTGTCTCTCTGTAAATATTCTGAATTATTCTCCTGTGTTCTCTTTATATTTTGTATCCTGTGTAAGTGTATTTGTGTCATTTATTGTATTTAGATTTGTCTTTGTACTGTTGGGAGTCTGTTTGTGGGTAGTATTAGTAGGGTAGTGTTGGGTTGTCTGTGGGTTAGATCAGTTTCCTTTTTCTTCCTCCTTTCCCTGTTTATCCCTCTTTACTTTTGATTTATTGTTTTGGTGTGATGTCGGGAAGGCCACGGCTGGGGCGAATGGGTGAGGAGGAGCTAGGGCATTTGGGTGGCTGGGTGCCACTTCCTCCACCTGATGTTGGAGGCTGGGAGCCATGTGATACAGGGGTATCACACGGAGGCAAGAAGGCTGAGGTGGGCAAAAGTGCTGTTCCAACTGAGGCGCATTTTCAACACCCAACGCAACGATCACCAGCTGAAGCATCGCCAAAGCGTTCGCACCGTTTTGTGTCAAAAAGTATAAATATGGCCCTTAGTTGCTTCAAGATGGACTTTGTCAGAACATCGATTTGTAGTATGGGGTACTCCGGACTGGTACTGTAAGTGATTCTTTCGCCTTTCGATCCTACGTTCTCGCAGTCCATACTCCATATTCAACACTTGATTCATCAGTTCTTTCAGAGATCTAAATTGAGTGGAATGTACCAATTCATCTTCTATTTCTTTTCAAAGTCCTGGGCGAAACAGGGTTACAATTGTGTGTTCTACCCAAGTGGTCTCAGCTGCTAGCTGTTTAAACTGGTTATATATTGTAATACCTCCTGATTGCCTTGCTGTATATCACATAATACTTCTTCAGCAGCTGCCTCCAACCCGGGTTGCTCGAACATCTGCTTAAAGAGTTTAAGAAAGGCAGGATAATTATCTAAGACAGGATCTTCATCAGAGACCAAGGGGGTTACCCAAGCTAGTGCGGGTCCAGACAAGGCACTGATCAAATAACCCACCTTGGCTTTGTCAGATAAGAATTGTAAGGGTCGAAAGGCAAAGAAGACTGTCAGAGTCCAGAAATTCCTTTATCTTATGTGGATCTCCGGAATATTGAGATAGACACAGGAGGTATATCCACAGGTCGGGAAGACAAGGCTTGTCGTAGTGTGGTATTCTACGCCCGCAGTTGTTGTAATTCTTGAGCTTGTTGTTGCACAGTATGGAGCATGGATTGTGCATTTTCTACAACATCATCCCGTGGTCCTTCCATGGTCGACACGCAACGTAGATTCTTTTGCCGTTGCAATCTGTCACGGTCTGCACGTCTCTTACCACCGTTGGCTGAAGAACTTGAAGGAACACTCGGTCTTCTACTGGTTCTGGACTGGCCAAGATAGGGGCGACCCTTTCTAGTAGCCACGGTGCTGCTGAATGGAAAAGACTCCAAGGCAGACCGTACCCTCCAGAAGGAGTCCCAGAGGAAAACCCCCAAAATTTGGGAAAGAACCCCTATCACAGGAAATCCTGTAAAAGCAGAAAAAGAAACAATAAAAAAGAAAAACTAGAATAAATCTTGCAGGAAAAAACAGGAATGCAGAAAACATGAAAAAAACAGGAGCGAGGATCACCACCAAACAGAAGTGTTTGCAACACAAGAAAGAAAAGAACTGAAGTGCTTATATACCAGAAAACAGGAAGTGACACAACAGGAAGAAAGTGCAACACCATCCTGTATTGGGAAAGACCATATAGAAAAGAATAGGAAAAAAGGCCAAGTAGAAAAGGAAAAGGAAAAAGGCATGGTGGGAAGAAAAACACCAAGGAGGAAGACAACATGGACACCAAGAAAAAAGAAGAAACGAAGATGGAAGAAAAAAGAAGAAAAGGATGAAAGAAGAGGAAAAATCCAAGGAGGTAAAGTATGGGTAAATTCAGGGAGGTTAGCAGGGGCTGCGGCACAACCCAGAGCACAAAATGTGCCTCCTGGGCTGCACAGCGGAAACATGCAGATAGAAAAATGGACCGCGGCGGTGCCGGCTTCTCGAAACTCGGACCATCCGCCCGACCGCGGTCCGATAAAGAGGTGCCGTTATAGTGTGCGGTGTCACGTATAGGGTCACTGTGCCGGCGTTCATGAATCCTGGCACGCTGTTCACACAGCTACTTCAACGGTTGCCCCCTCTGGATCACTGCAACAAAATTGTGTAAGCTCGGCACCCTCTGTACAGTGCTCGATACTTGGCTCAGTCTACTGTGGCCCTCTCCTGGTATACGGAGTTAGCCAAAAGGAGTCCTGCAGATGAGCTACGGCCTGATCGGTGCACAAAGGAATGCTCACATCTCACACAGTGAATGCTCAGCGTAGGCCAACCTACAGGACCTCACTCCCTCCAAAGCTCTCCTCTTCCTCACATGGCATACTGGTCTTGGCAAGTAGGCAGGTGCTGGTGCTCCAGTCTCTAGGGCATGTGGTCTTGGTTTCCCTGGGTGATGTTCCCTCACCCAACAAGGAGACTAGAAGACCTTAGTCCCCAGTCCTGGGCACAGACGGAAGTCTTGCAGAGCTTCTGCTTCTCACTGAGACCATCTGGCTTCTTTGTATATGCACTGTATTTCACAGGCACATGTTCTCATTGTGTATGCACTGTAGAGCAATACATATTTCATGTCATGTATTTCTCACAGACATACATATACTCAGCAAATGCAACAATCTCTCATGCAGTACAGTACTGCTCATCCCAATGCTATACGCTTCTTAGGCAGACATACAACCAACGCAGAGTCACTACTCCTGCACTATGCAGCACTCGACATCTACCTGATATAGGCCAAGGGTGAGTTAGGCACATAGAAGCTGAACCTTTAAAAAGATGAGTGAGTCTTTAGGCCTTACTCCAGTGACACAGGGTAAAAAGGTATTATTTACTACTGTGAACGCTGAATTTTTTACTAATACAAATTCATGTATTCTGAATGTTAACTCTCCATAGAAAATGAATTAATATAGAGAATAATGCACAACTTGGAAAATGTGCTTACTTGAGTGGTCGTCAGTCATCACGAAGTGTCCTTATTAACTGCTTATTAAAATGAAATGCATGCTCATGTTAAGATTAATGTAGTAGTCTGTTATTTTAATGATTACTTATTGTGTATTTGCTTTATTAAATTGAAGGCCTTAAGTTAGTGAGTTCTTAGGCCTAGTTGCAAAGCCTCATGTTGAGTTGCACTGTTTAAATAATTCACATAAAATGGCTGTTTAGAGAACTGAATACTTGCATTGTTTCACTGCGTTGACCAAACGCTAGTAGATGGTTTCTTTTCCCATGAGAACTGCTTGTTAGAGTATGCTGTATTAGTTATCGATACATTGTAAAGTTTAGTGTGTGAGAAAGTGATGTTCCCAGAAGATAACAAGGGATGCACTGACTGAAGGACAGAGAGATACAAAATGGTTACCTGACAAGTCTGACAATGGGAACAGGAGAAGAGGAGCCAATCATCAGCATGTGAAAGACAGTTTAGTTATATCTTAGATTTGAAATTCTACTTTCATTGGACTAAATGTAAACATACAGTTTTTTTACCAATAGCAATGTGGGAAGAGTTTTAGCCCAAGTACACAGAGAAAAAAGTGCTCAGTTTCGTAATCCCTTTGTTGTGAAGCGCACCTTTCTGATCATTCTTACCTTACGTGCTCATTCTTATTTGATTCATTTACTTAGAGAATACAACCTTTAACTTTATTGCCTAGACTGTCGATGCCGAATGCTAATCCTTAGACTTTGCTTTTGTAAATGGGTCAGATAGTTTAGAGTCCCCTGTTCTGAACCATTCCCTTTCATGGTCCGATGCTGATGGAACAGATGTCCAATTGATGAAGACAGTCACAGTTTGCTGATCCATACTGAGGAGAGGTATTAATCAAATGTTATTATTTGATATAATTTGTCTTTTTTTCTAGGTACCAACCACTAATTTTGATAGAGCCATACATAGATATTTTTCCAAATTTGTGTTGACTAAATTGTTTTGTATGATGCCTGAACATGCTATTCTAATGAAAAGGTTAACTAGGAGACCCACAGAAAATGTTTGCTAATTATTAACAGTTGATGTTGTGTTTTTGCTCAATCTAAATATATGCAATTTCTATTGTGCAGTTATTCTTGCTATTGATTTCTACTGTAACTCTAGAGTGCGTAGTGATCCATGCATTGGTTAAATTGAGATTCTTTAGAAGATTTGGTCAACCAGTGTTGTTTCTGTATATGTATCATTTGATTTTGAGACTAAAGTACATGATATTACCATTGTTAATATAGGGAAATAAACATTCTAACTTTTACAAGAAAGGTGTGGTTATTCATGGCCAAGGGGGTCATGGTGTGGGGAATTACTGACTCCAAAGATTATTGATGCTATTGATTGATTTTGTTATTGATTGGTATTGCAATTGAGTCCTATGGTGGGATTTACTCTAAGCGCAGTCAAAAGGTCCATCGAACCTCTAACGCGTCCCCTTATAAATTAAAGGTAAGAAACCAAATAAGGTCATACACGCTCACAGAGATGGTAGCAGAGTATGATGGTTAGTCTCCCTAAGAGCCCATAATAAAGGCCTGGTATATGGCTTGTCTCCTTAAGAGCTCATCACCATAAGGTCCGTCAATTGCATTTTGCCCTCTAGAGAAGGTAAGAAAGTGGGATGGTCACGTCTTCTTAAGAAGCCACCATAAACGTTTCCCATTGAGGAATAGCAAATACCAAGAGATTGGGTAGTGGTTAGTCCCCTAAAGAGAGAAAATAATTCACAGATTAGGTGAGAGAAATTGGTGAAAGTTCAGATTTTCAGATTCGATGATGCAAAATGGAGAGAAAATGTGTCCCTAAGGACTTAGAATGACTTTCCCAGAACCTTGGAGCTTGCCAATGAGCGTTTGAAGATGTTCTTGGTGTTCTAGTGATAGTGTGAATGGAATAGGTTTTACACTTGCACAGTTTATGAAAATCGCAGGTGAATTGTGATGTTTGTGAGGATTTAAGGAGTTTGCGTACACCAAATGAAGTTGTTGAAGGAGTTTGCATACTCCAAAGTGTGAGAGTCGGGAACTCGTCGAACTTCACATGTGTGTGGCAATTTGTGCTAAAAAATTGTACACGTGGGTACCCTGCGAGGTCTAAGACTCCGGAGTATATTGAAAAGTGTACGAGACACTTGTTTTTTTTGTACTTTGTCTGGTTTAATAGGTCAATCGGGCATAGTTGACAAACTCAAGAGTGCTTGTTAAAGTGAGAGAAAGGTTTTTCGACTGAGATCTGGCGAGTCCTGTGTGCACCAAGACAGACCCACTGATCATTTGAGAGTAAAATTTGCAGCTCAAATTTGGTTTGTGAATCAGGGAAACTGAGAAAGGAGTAGATGTTAGAGCGAAAGGCCATCAGTGAAAAACCTGTAAGGTTTCTAAAGCGATTGGAGGACAACCATGAAGAGCAATTGTAGGAAAGTAATCTCTTTCTTGGCATGGTTAACCCACTTTTCTGCATGATGCCAGTGTGCTAGACTATGTTCACTGGAATCCTACTAACCAGGATCCAAGTGATTATGCTCCCTCTCCCCAAACTCTGTATTTCACCCACAATTGGCATACTGATGCTGTGGTGCCCCTTATAAGTCCCTAGTATATGGTGCCTAGGTACCCAGGGCATTGGAGTTCCAGGGGATCCCTATGGGCTGCAGCATATATTTTGTCACTCACAGGGAGCCCATGCAAAGGCTTCTGCAGGACTGCCATTGCAGCCTGCGTGAAAAGGTGCAAGCACCCTTTCACTGCAATTTTCACTGCACCAGGTCACTTATAAGTCACTCCTATAGCAGGCCCTCCATCCCTGAGGGCAGGGTGCAAAGTAAATGTGTGAGGGCACCCCTGCACTAGCATTTTCCCAGACTTCATGAGTGCGGGACGCCATATTACGCGTGTACTGGACATAGGTCACTACCTATGTCCAACTACATAATGGTAACTTCAAACATAAGCATGCTCGGTATCAAACATGCTGGAATTATACCCTAAGGCTTTTGCAAGCATTGGCTGTATGAGTCCATGCGCTCTAGGGGCTCCTTAGAGGACCCCCGGTATTGCTATTCCAGCCTTCTGAGGTTTTCCAGGCAGCCCCAGCTGCCACCTCACTGACAGGTTTCTGCCCTCCTGTTGCTTGAAAAGCTCAAGCCCAGAAAGGCAAAACAAAGGATTTCCTTTGGGAGAGTGGTGTTACACCCTTTTCCTTTAGAAATAGGTGTTATAGGCTTGGGAGGGGTAGCCTGCCCAAGCCACTGAAAATGATTTGAAGGGCAAATTTGGTGTCCTCCTTACACAAACCAGTCTACACCGTTCAGGGACCCACAGTCCTTGCTATGGCGCAAAACTGGTCAAAGGAAAGGGGAGTGACCACTCCTCTGTCCATCACCACACCAGGGGTGATGCTCCGAGCTCCTCCAGAGAGTTCCTGTGTTTTGCCATCTTGGATTCAAGGTTGGCAGGGAACTCTGGGAGCATCTGAGTGGCCAGTGCTAGCAGGTGATGTCAGAGCCCTCCTCTGATAGGTGATCACCTGGCTAGCTGACCAATAGCCCTTTCAGGGCTATTTAGGGTCTCTCCTTTGGGTAGTTCCTCAGATTTGTATTGCAAGACTCCAGCAGGAATGCTCTGCATCCTCCACTTCAACTTCTCATAGTAAGGACTGCATTTGGACCCTTCAGGAACTCTACAAGCTGCAAAACAGAAGCAAGATGCCTTCTGCTACATTGTATCTCTGGCTCCTGCCAGCAACTGCAACTGTTTCCCAACAATGCATCCTCTGAAGACAGCCCGTCTTCGCCCGGCATCAGAAGAGTGAATGAATCTCCCTTGGGGTGAACAAATTACTCCCCTGCTTCTGCAGGCACAAACTGCAATGATGACCGGCTGCGTGGATCCCCTCTCCTGCTGAGCTGCATGGATCCTGCATCACAGGTGGTGGACTGAAATGGTCCCAACGGCCCACTCAACCAGATGTACAACTTTGGTGGAGGTAACAGCTTGCATCCCCATGCAAGACAATACCCCCGTACACTGCGTGTCTAGCAGCTGCCAAGGCTTGTTGGCATCCTTCCTCAAAGTCCTTCGTGGGTCTTGTAGCTCCGGCCCCCAGCACTCTATCCTGCGATGCACAGCTTCCTGAGTGGTTCTTCAGCGGCGTGGGAGTCTTTGTAGTAGTGCTGCGTGGACCTCTTCTGCAACTTTTTTGGCCCTTTGCTATTGGACTCCTTTGTGTACTGCCTGGTCATCTATGGGCTTTCTGAGTTGCTGAGGGCCCCCTCTGACTCTCCCTCCTGGGTACAGTCCCACTGGTCCTTCGTGGACCCGGGAAGCGCCATTTTCCGCTAACCACAAGCTTTTCAGTGTGCCAAGGCTTGTTGGCGACTCCGAAAACGCAAACCCGACAGCAATCCTCCATCCGGCATGGAACATCACTTGCACCCTCCAGGAACCCAACTTCGTCTGCAGTGCTGGCTTTTCTTCTTCACCGGTGGCTCTCCTTTTGCACCTTCAGCCGGGTTAGCAGGGGCTCCTGCTCTTCCTGGACTCTTCTATGCTTCTTGATCTTGGTCCCCTTCTTCCACAGGTCTTCTTGTCCAGGAATCAACTGTTGGTGTCTTGCAGTCTCTTCTGGGTGTTGCATAATTCTTCTTCTCGTTTCTTCGTGTGTTCTGGGAAAGTTACTGTGATTTACTCCTGCTTTCCTGGTCACTGGGGTGGGTTCTGGTACTTACCTTTGGGGTTTTCTAGAACTCCCTTCTATACACTACACTTGCCTAGGTGAGAGACTGACTTTCACATTCCACTTTCTTTGTATATGGTTTGTGCTCTACATAGACCCATTGCTAACTATGTGATTTTCACTAACTGCACTGTTTTCCTACTGTGTTTATGCCTATTTCTGCATACCAGTAAATATAATTCATGTATTACTTGCCTCCCAAGGGAGTATAGTCTCTATGGTATTTTTGGTGTGTGTGTCACCAAAATAAAGTACCTTTATTTTTGTAACACTGAGTATTTTCTTTCAAATGTGTGAGTACTACGTGACTACAGTGGTATTGCATGAGCTTTTCATGTTTCCTAGATAAGCCTTGGCTGCTCATCCACAACTACCTCTAGAGAGCCTGGCTTCTAGACACTGCCTACACTACACCAATAAGGGATAACTGGACCTGGTATAAGGTATAAGTACCATAGGTACCCACTACACACCAGGCCAGCCTCCTACAGCAATTGGTTGAGAAGGTCGGCGAAAAGGATTTGGGGATTGAAAGTCACTTTCTGATTTGATTGCAAGAAGTGTAAAATAACTGAAGAGGAAATGTTTCAATACGCACACAAAATATTAGCAGGAAAGGGACAAATTCAAATAATTATGCAGAACCAATAGTGACTCTTGGTTCAAAAAGGGTAAAACTATTTCCCTTATTTATTTCATTTAATCATACGCAGCAGCAACAGAGTCACAGGACAAATGCCTATCTATAAACTAATGACACTAAGGTGAACCTATATACAGTAATATATACACATATACATAAATATAAAGCTTATGAAACAAACAATACATACACTATCTAAAACCAAGTGCCCTACTCCAACATTTAGTAAGATAGTCACAACAAAACAGTGAACGTAGTGATCACAAATCACATGGTGACCAAGGGTCTTGCACCCAGCTGTATGCTACCTCAATTTTTTTTTTGAGAAAGGTAGTAAGTAGTGCTATGCAACTTATTGGAAATCAATTAACTTTTTCAGACTCCTTGGACCCATTCAAAATATGTCGACGCGTTTCGGCCTAACAACTCAAGGCCTCATCAGGACTGTCGGAGAACGCTGGCATCACTCTAAAAATTGAAACAATACATTAAAGACAATCTCATCAAACCCACCTTATCACCAATTCACACCAAAAGTGACAGATATCAGTCCCAAACTCCCTTTTCTAAAATCCTATAAATCTTTCATTCACAACTCAATATTGTTCTTTAGTCGCCAGTATTCATGCCTTAGTTATTACTCTACACATTATAACATTTCCAAATTGCACACAAAGCAAGGGTGCCCAGCCAGATGGTTCAAGTTATAAAGCATGCAAACATGCAACCTCAGTGCGAAACCCGGGTTATAATTGATACCTTTCCACCTGTGAAGCAAGTATCCAAACTACGATACTCAGTTCCCGAGTGCTGTGAACCATGTAAAAGGGAACACACAAACCGAAATTTATTAGCCCATAGCTCCATAAACGCTTTATCATCCAAAGTGATTTTATAAACACTTGATTCTCATCTTACCTATTTACTTGTGCCACTCGTTTTAAATACCAGCAACTGAATGTTATTTACGGAATGTTCTATAAACAACAAAATGAAGGGAGGATCAAAGTCTTTTTTAGTAGGTCTACACATACACTCGAAAACCTCTACAACTCGATAACCGTGGACTGTGTGCACTTACTTCCTGTATTATGCCAGTCAGCACTAGTGAGCGATCTCTGTATCACGCTGCTCAAACTCTCTTGCGGGTCACGGAAGCTACGGCTCACCGGAAAGAGCCTTTGAAGTAACGCATCGGGCTGCCGCTAGCCCGCGTCTAACTATTTGGATGGAGTGGTATAGGCGCCATCTTGTGAGTGCTGCGCTACTTTTTAACTGATCGGGGTTTGAACATTTCCAAGATGGCCTCCGCAGTGAAGTACATTAAGATCAGGGGATGAGTATGTATCTATAAAGCTTGCTCTACTGGGCACGTCCCGTCTGAACAACAGTGTTGTTTATTTCCCTGTGTATTGCTGTCACGGCAAGTAAGAAGCTTAGAGCTAGACTTTTGGCGAGTCTGGTGACAGGTAAAAAGTAGCGCAGCACTCACAAGATGGCGCCTATACCACTCCATCCAAATAGTTAGACGCGGGCTAGCGGCAGCCCGATGCGTTACTTCAAAGGCTCTTTCCGGTGAGCCTTAGCTTCCGTGACCCGCAACAGAGTTTGAGCAGCGTGATACAAAGATCGCTCACTAATGCTGACCGGCATAATACAGGAAGTAAGTGCACACAGTCCACGGTTATCGAGTTGTAGAGGTTTTCGAGTGTATGTGTAGACCTACTAAAAAAGAATTTGATCCTCCCTTCATTTTGCTGTTTATAGAACATTCCGTAAATAACATTCAGTTGCTGGTATTTAAAACAAGTGGCACAAGTAAATAGGTAAGATGAGAATCAAGTGTTTATAAAATCACTTTGGATGATAAAGCGTTTATGGAGCTATGGGCTAATAAATTTCGGTTTGTGTGTTCCCTTTGACATGGTTCACAGCACTCGGGAACTGAGTATCGTAGTTTGGATACTTGCTTCACAGATGGAAAGGTATGAATTATAACCCGGGTTTCGCACTGAGGTTGCATGTTTGCATGCTTTATAACTTGAACCATCTGGCTGGGCACCCTTGCTTTGTGTGCAATTTGAAAATGTTATAATGTGTAGAGTAATAACTAAGGCATGAATACTGGCGACTAAAGAACAATATTGAGTTGTGAATGAAAGATTTATAGGATTTTAGAAAAGGGAGTTTGGGACTGATATCTGTCACTTTTGGTGTGAATTGGTGATAAGGTGGGTTTGATGCGATTGTCTTTAATGTATTGTTTCAATTTTTAGAGTGATGCCAGCGTTCTCCGACAGTCCTGATGAGGCCTTGAGTTGTTAGGCCGAAACGCGTCGACATATTTTGAATGGGTCCAAGGAGTCTGAAAAAGTTAATTGATTTCCAATAAGTTGCATAGCACTACTTACTACCTTTCTCAAAAAAAAATTTGAGGTAGCATACAGCTGGGTGCAAGACCCTTGGTCACCATGTGATTTGTGATCACTACGTTCACTGTTTTGTTGTGACTATCTTACTAAATGTTGGAGTAGGGCACTTGCTTTTAGATAGTGTATGTATTGTTTGTTTCATAAGCTTTATATTTATGTATATGTGTATATATTACTGTATATAGGTTCACCTTAGTGTCATTAGTTTATAGATAGGCATTTGTCCTGTGACTCTGTTGCTGCTGCGTATGATTAAATGAAATAAATAAGGGAAATAGTTTTACCCTTTTTAAACCAAGAGTCACTATTGGTTCTGCATAATTATTTGAATTTGTCCCTTCCTGCTAATATTTTGTGTGCGTATTGTTAAGTTGGTATCCTAAGCAGGCAAGGGTTATAGGATACTCCCCCCTCTTCTTCTCCAGTAGATTTGTGTACACCTGTTTAGGTGTGTGGGATCAGTTTTAAGAGCTGGTATATAGCAAGGTCTCTCGTGCAGCATGACCTAATTAAGTAAATGAGACTACAGCAGACGCTTCAGGGCAGAGGCAAATTGTCTTACAAGAAGAGCGCTTTACATTTGAGCAGCTCCAAGCACCAGTATGTCAGAATCCCAAGCAGTCTGTTATACAGAAGAACAGATTGCCAAATTGTTGGAATTACCTTCACTTTTAAGTGGTGAATTACCACTGAGTGACACTCCTAAACTAGATAAAATCGAAAAACTTAAACAACTAAAAAAAAAGAACACTAGAACTCAATTGCATGCCCAGGTTCTATTGGAACATCTCAAGAATAACACCATTCCACAGGGTTTACAAGTTAAAAATATCCCTGTAATTTTCACAGGTGACCCTAAGTATTTGTCCCAATTTAGTGGGGTAGGGACTAAATGCTCAAGAGATTGGCTAGGACTCTCGGTTGAGACAGCACTGAGGATTAGCGAAGCTGAGTTAAGGGAAATTGCTGAATTAGAAAATGAAATTATCTCAGACAAAACGATACAGAATGCTCAACAATTGTTGGAATCCGTTAATAAAACAATTTTAGAGTTTAAAACAAACACGATTAACCAAAAAATCACAAAATTGTCACAAGATATAAAAAAAATTGACATCACCTGGGTTTATCCCTATCTGAAAGCAGATTTTTATAGGAATAACAACCCTAGTAATCTGAATTTACAGTACCAAACACGATCACGTAAAAGATTTATTACTTTTTCAGACACCTCTTCTGATTCAGAGTTAGAATCACAAGCGATATCCCATCCGACATACCCTTTTTTAGGCAGAGGGAATCGGAGAGGGACAAGAGGAGGAGGGAACCCCAGGGGTCAATTCCAAGAGCAGAATTTTTTCAGAACAAGGAGACGAGCTTACAGGAGGCAATAATGCAACCAGAAGACTCCATCCCTATTTACAACCTATCAGCGTATTCCCTATCACAGGTAGAAAAACAGGTTTTGAGCAAGGGATTGTCCTTCGTGCCAATGAGAAATCAGGACCCCATAGATAGCAAAATAGAAGTACTGAACTTTTTGCGTAAAGTCAGATTGCGATCATTCTTCAGTTCAACTAGTCCATTGGAAGTCAGCTCACATAGCGGGCTCAAACCAAAATTGACTTTTCTGCCCGACAAAAATGAGATGCCTAGAGAAATCAAAGTGTTCGAAGATTTAGTACTTAAGGAATTAGATCTTCTGAACTCTAAAAAAACGTATTTTACAGATAACTGTTCTAAAACAGAAAAAGTAGCCATTGCCCATCTTGCTGACAACAAGGATATTGTAATTAATCCAGCGGACAAAGGTGGAGGAATTGTAATCTGGGGATCAGAACAGTATAATGAAGAAGTAATGAGGCAGTTGAGTAACAATATACATTACCGGATTTTGCCTGATAATACACCTAAACAAGTTCAGCATCAGGTTACTGAACTGACACAGACAGCCAGAGATCGAGGGTGGATTAACAAAAAGGAATTCGAATTCCTAAATCAAAGTGAGGGGAGGATTCCATGTTTTTATATCCTCCCGAAGATCCATAAAAACACAAAAAACCCACCAGGAAGACCAATAGGTCCCGCATGCGGCTCCATGTTGGAACCTCTTGCCCAATTTGTGGATGTATTTTTGAAACCGTTTGTATTGAAAACGCCAGCTTATGTTCGGGATTCTATGGACATCATTAATAAACTTGAAAATCTAGCATACAGTGAGGACAACCAAATTTTAGTCACCTTTGATATAGAGTCCCTTTACACCAATATTCCACAGGACGAGGCATTAGAAATTATCAGACAGGTGTTAAATGATAACACAGAACCAGTCACCGTTCCTACGGATTTTCTTGTGGATTTGGCTTCATTATGTTTAAAAAGTAATTTTTTTAAATTTAATGAAAGACTTTATAGACAAGTAAAAGGAGTAGCAATGGGGTGCAGCTTTGCCCCGGAAATAGCAAATTTGGTTATGGATTTTTTTTAGCATAAATGGATCTATGAGCAATCTAACCCTTTTAAAATTTACATCTCCCAATGGTTTAGATATATAGACGACATCCTAATGATCTGGCAGGGGACAGAAGATATGTTGGATACTTTTTTTGAATGGCTCAACCAGCGAGCTGTTGATTTCAGGTTTACCATGAGTAAAGACAGAAGCAAAATCAATTTTTTGGACTTGTTGATCCTGTCCAGGAATGGTAGATTGGAAGTAAGTCTGTATAAAAAACCTACAGACCGGAATACAATCCTACACTTTTCTAGCGGTCATCCGAGAACTCTCAAAGAAAATCTTCCATACGGGCAGTTTCTCAGGATAAGAAGGAATTGTACAGATAGGAACGATTTTTATAATCATGCTGAAGAATTGACCACTAAATTAACAGCGAGAGGGTATCCAAAGAAGCTAGTTAAAAATGCCGCTAAAAGAGCCGGGTGTACCCCTAGGGAAACATTCCTGATACCCAAGAAACAAACGTCTGAGATTCCACTTACATGTGTGTTGACTTTTAGTCCGAAGGCTAATAAGGTACGCACAATTATAGAAAGAAATTGGCGAATCATTAAAGATCTAAATATTGAGAAACCATTGTTCTCCTTCAAGAGAGCAAAGAGTCTGAGAGATCAGTTGGTACACGCTTCAGAAAAGAAAATAGATAAGAAAAATCTTAGGACAATGCTTCAGCTGCCAACTCTTCAGGGGCACTTTAGATGTGGTAAATGCACTGCATGCCAATTTACACAAGATTCAAAAGAAGTAATAATAAACGGAAGAAAGCATACACAGTCTGATTTTTCAAATTGTAACACAAAAAATGTCATTTACTGTATCTCGTGTCCATGTATGAGAACGTATATTGGTCAGACTTCGCAAATAGTTAAAAGTCGTATCCTCCAGCATCGATCGAGAATTAAATGCGCCATAAAAGGTGCACCGCTAGTTGAACATTTTTTGGAACTGAAACACAAAGCAGATGACATCCAATGGACAGTGCTGGCTGTTATCCGACCGAAGATGGATGGTCCTCCAACTTTGATAAGGCTATTGAAGTTGGAAGCAAGATTGATCGAGAAATTTCAAACAGCCAAAATGGGACTCAATGACTGTGATGAAGCGTGGTCCCTGATTAGGTCACCCAACGTGCTAGGACATTGAATTTGCCGTGGGGTGAATATCATGGCCGCAAGACTTTGATTTATATTTATATCTTACAATTTGACCGGTTGTACTATGGTAGATTGAAATGTAAGTGTAGTTCAAATGATATTTGTTGATACACTGTATAATGGAATGCATTTTTGATTGTCACAAGATGTTTCATAAGTACATACTGATGAGTTTCTCCAGATGTATTAGGGTAAAATTGACCTTAATCAGATGCCAAGAAATAATGAAATAATAGTTAAGAGCCAGGCATACGTTCTCTGATCGGGGTTTGAACAGTTCCAAGATGGCCGCCGCAGTGAAGTACATTAAGATCAGGGGCTGAGTATGTATCTATAAAGCTTGCTCTACTGGGCACGTCCCGTCTGAACAACAGTATTGTTTATTTCCCTGTGTATTGCTGTCACGGCAAGTAAGAAGCTTAGATCTAGACTTTTGGCGAGTCAGGTGACAGGTAAAAAGTAGCGCAGCACTCACAAGATGGCGCCTATACCACTCCATCCAAATAGTTAGATGCGGGCTAGCGGCACCCCGATGCATTACTTCAAAGGCTCTTTCCGGTGAGCCATAGCTTCCGTGACCCGCAAGAGAGTTTGAGCAGCGTGATACAGAGATCGCTCACTAGTGCTGACCGGCATAATACAGGAAGTAAGTGCACACAGTCCACGGTTATCGAGTTGTAGAGGTTTTCGAGTATATGTGTAGACCTACTAAAAAAGACTTTGATCATCCCTTCATTTTGTTGTTTATAGAACATTCCGTAAATAACATTCAGTTGCTGGTATTTAAAACGAGTGGCACAAGTAAATAGGTAAGATGAGAATCAAGTGTTTATAAAATCACTTTGGATGATAAAGCGTTTATGGAGCTATGGGCTAATAAATTTCGGTTTGTGTGTTCCCTTTGACATAGTTCACAGCACTCGGGAACTGAGTATCGTAGTTTGGATACTTGCTTCACAGATGGAAAGATATGAATTATAACCCGGGTTTCGCACTGAGATTGCATGTTTGCATGCTTTATAACTTGAACCATCTGGCTGGGCACCCTTGCTTTGTGTGCAATTTGGAAATGTTATAATGTGTAGAGTAATAACTAAGGCATGAATACTGGCGACTAAAGAACAATATTGAGTTGTGAATGAAAGATTTATAGGATTTTAGAAAAGGGAGTTTGGGACTGATATCTGTCACTTTTGGTGTGAATTGGTGATAAGGTGGGTTTGATGCGATTGTCTTTAATGTATTGTTTCAATTTTTAGAGTGATGCCAGCGTTCTCCGACAGTCCTGATGAGGCCTTGAGTTGTTAGGCCGAAACGCGTCGACATATTTTGAATGGGTCCAAGGAGTCTGAAAAAGTTAATTGATTTCCAATAAGTTGCATAGCACTACTTACTACCTTTCTCAAAAAAAAATTTGAGGTAGCATACAGCTGGGTGCAAGACCCTTGGTCACCATGTGATTTGTGATCACTACGTTCACTGTTTTGTTGTGACTATCTTACTAAATGTTGGAGTAGGGCACTTGGTTTTAGATAGTGTATGTATTGTTTGATTCATAAGCTTTATATTTATGTATATGTGTATATATTACTGTATATAGGTTCACCTTAGTGTAATTCGTTTATAGATAGGCATTTGTCCTCTGACTCTGTTGCTGCTGCGTATGATTAAATGAAATAAATAAGGGAAATAGTTTCACCCTTTTTGAACCAAGAGTCACTATTGGTTCTGCATAATTATTTGAATTTGTCCCTTTCCTGCTAATATTTTGTGTGCGTATTGTTAAGTTGGTATCCTAAGCAGGCAAGGGTTATAGGATACTCCCCCCTCTTCTTCTCCAGTAGATTTGTGTACACCTGTTTAGGTGTGTGGGATCAGTTTAAAGAGCTGGTATACAGCAAGGTCTCTCATGCAGCATGACCTAATTAAGTAAATGAGACTACAGCAGACGCTTCAGGGCAGAGGCAAATTGTCTTACAAGAAGAGCGCTTTACATTTGAGCAGCTCCAAGCACCAGTATGTCAGAATCCCAAGCAGTCTGTTATACAGAAGAACAGATTGCCAAATTGTTGGAATTACCTTCACTTTTAAGTGGTGAATTACCACTGAGTGACACTCCTAAACTAGATAAAATCGAAAAACTTAAACAACTAAAAAAAAAGAACACTAGAACTCAATTGCATGCCCAGGTTCTATTGGAACATCTCAAGAATAACACCATTCCACAGGGTTTACAAGTTAAAAATATCCCTGTAATTTTCACAGGTGACCCTAAGTATTTGTCCCCATTTAGTGGGGTTGGGACTAAATGCTCAAGAGATTGGCTAGCACTCTCGGTTGAGACAGCACTGAGGATTAGCGAAGCTGAGTTAAGGGAAATTGCTGAATTAGAAAATGAAATTATCTCAGACAAAACGATACAGAATGCTCAACAATTGTTGGAATCCGTTAATAAAACAATTTTAGAGTTTAAAACAAACACGATTAACCAAAAAATCACAAAATTGTCACGAGATATAAAAAAAATTGACATCACCTGGGTTTATCCCTATCTGAAAGCAGATTTTTATAGGAATAACAACCCTAGTAATCTGAATTTACAGTACCAAACACGATCACGTAAAAGATTTATTACTTTTTCAGACACCTCTTCTGATTCAGAGTTAGAATCACAAGCGATATCCCATCCGACATACCCTTTTTTAGGCAGAGGGAATCGGAGAGGGACAAGAGGAGGAGGGAACCCCAGGGGTCAATTCCAAGAGCAGAATTTTTTCAGAACAAGGAGATGAGCTTACAGGAGGCAATAATGCAACCAGAAGACTCCATCCCTATTTACAACCTATCAGCGTATTCCCTATCACAGGTAGAAAAACAGGTTTTGAGCAAGGGATTGTCCTTCGTGCCAATGAGAAATCAGGACCCCATAGATAGCAAAATAGAAGTACTGAACTTTTTGCGTAAAGTCAGATTGCGATCATTCTTCAGTTCAACTAGTCCATTGGAAGTCAGCTCAAATAGCGGGCTCAAACCAAAATCGACTTTTCTGCCCGACAGAAATGAGATGCCTAGAGAAATCAAAGTGTTCGAAGATTTAGTACTTAAGGAATTAGATCTTCTGAACTCTAAAAAAACGTATTTTACAGATAACTGTTCTAAAACAGAAAATGTAGCCATTGCCCATCTTGCTGACAACAAAGATATTGTAATTAGTCCAGCGGACAAAGGTGGAGGAATTGTAATCTGGGGATCAGAACAGTATAATGAAGAAGTGATGAGGCAGTTGAGTAACAATATACATTACCGGATTTTGCCTGATAATACACCTAAACAAGTTCAGCATCAGGTTACTGAACTGACACAGACAGCCAGAGATCGAGGGTGGATTAACAAAAAGGAATTCGAATTCCTAAATCAAAGTGAGGGGAGGATTCCATGTTTTTACATCCTCCCGAAGATCCATAAAAACACAAAAAAACCACCAGGAAGACCAATAGTTTCCGCATGCGGCTCCATGTTGGAACCTCTTGCCCAATTTGTGGATGTATTTTTGAAACCGTTTGTATTGAAAACGCCAGCTTATGTTCGGGATTCTATGGACATCATTAATAAGCTTGAAAATCTAGCATACAGTGAGGACAACCAAATTTTAGTCACCTTTGATATAGAGTCCCTTTACACCAATATTCCACAGGACGAGGCATTAGAAATTATCAGACAGGTGTTAAATGATAACACAGAACCAGTCACCGTTCCTACGGATTTTCTTGTGGATTTGGCTTCATTATGTTTAAAAAGTAATTTTTTAAAATTTAATGAAAGACTTTATAGACAAGTAAAAGGAGTAGCAATGGGGTGCAGCTTTGCCCCGGAAATAGCAAATTTGGTTATGGATTTTTTTTAGCATAAATGGATCTATGAGCAATCTAACCCTTTTAAAATTTACATCTCCCAATGGTTTAGATATATAGACGACATCCTAATGATCTGGCAGGGGACAGAAGATATGTTGGATACTTTTTTTGAATGGCTCAACCAGCGAGCTGTTGATTTCAGGTTTACCATGAGTAAAGACAGAAGCAAAATCAATTTTTTTGACTTGTTGATCCTGTCCAGGAATGGTAGATTGGAAGTAAGTCTGTATAAAAAACCTACAGACCGGAATACACTTCTACACTTTTCTAGCGGTCATCCAAGAACTCTCAAAGAAAATCTTCCATACGGGCAGTTTCTCAGGATAAGAAGGAATTGTACAGATAGGAACGATTTTTATAATCATGCTGAAGAATTGACCACTAAATTAACAGCGAGAGGGTATCCAAAGAAGCTAGTTAAAAATGCCGCTAAAAGAGCCGGGTGTACCCCTAGGGAAACACTCCTGATACCCAAGAAACAAACGTCTGAGATTCCACTTACATGTGTGTTGACTTTTAGTCCGAAGGCTAATAAGGTACGCACAATTATAGAAAGAAATTGGCGAATCATTAAAGATCTAAATATTGAGAAACCATTGTTCTCCTTCAAGAGAGCAACGAGTCTGAGAGATCAGTTGGTACACGCTTCAGAAAAGAAAATAGATAAGAAAAATCTTAGGACAATGCTTCAGCTGCCAACTCTTCAGGGGCACTTTAGATGTGGTAAATGCACTGCATGCCAATTTACACAAGATTCAAAAGAAGTAATAATAAACGGAAGAAAGCATACACAGTCTGATTTTTCAAATTGTAACACAAAAAATGTCATTTACTGTATCTCGTGTCCATGTATGAGAACGTATATTGGTCAGACTTCACAAATAGTTAAAAGTCGTATCCTCCAGCATCGATCGAGAATTAAATGCGCCATAAAAGGTGCACCGCTAGTTGAACATTTTTTGGAACTGAAACACAAAGCAGATGACATCCAATGGACAGTGCTGGCTGTTATCCGACCGAAGATGGATGGTCCTCCAACTTTGATAAGGCTATTGAAGTTGGAAGCAAGATTGATCGAGAAATTTCAAACAGACAAAATGGGACTCAATGACTGTGATGAAGCGTGGTCCCTGATTAGATCACCCAACGTGCTAGGACATTGAATTTGCCGTGGGGTGAATATCATGGCCGCAAGACTTTGATTTATATTTATATCTTACAATTTGACCGGTTGTACTATGGTAGATTGAAATTTAAGTGTAGTTCAAATGATATTTGTTGATACACTGTATAATGGAATGCATTTTTGATTGTCGCAAGATGTTTCATAAGTACATACTGATGAGTTTCTCCAGATGTATTAGGGTAAAATTGACCTTAATCAGATGCCAAGAAATAATGAAATAATAGTCAAGAGCCAGGCATACGTTCTCTGATCGGGGTTTGAACAGTTCCAAGATGGCCACCGCAGTGAAGTACATTAAGATCAGGGGCTGAGTATGTATCTATAAAGCTTGCTCTACTGGGCAAGTCCCGTCTGAACAACAGTATTGTTTATTTCCCTGTGTACTGCTGTCACAGCAAGTAAGAAGCTTAGATCTAGACTTTTGGCGAGTCTGGTGACAGGTAAAAAGTAGCGCAGGACTCACAAGATGGCGCCTATACCACTCCATCCAAATAGTTAGACGCGGGCTAGCGGCAGCCCGATGCGTTACTTCAAAGGCTCTTTCCGGTGAGCCATAGCTTCCGTGACCCGCAAGAGAGTTTGAGCAGCGTGATACAGAGATCGCTCACTAGTGCTGACCGGCATAATACAGGAAGTAAGTGCACACAGTCCACGGTTATCGAGTTGTAGAGGTTTTCGAGTAAATGTGTAGACCTACTAAAAAAGACTTTGATCATCCCTTCATTTTGTTGTTTATAGAACATTCCGTAAATAACATTCAGTTGCTGGTATTTAAAACGAGTGGCACAAGTAAATAGGTAAGATGAGAATCAAGTGTTTATAAAATCACTTTGGATGATAAAGCGTTTATGGAGCTATGGGCTAATAAATTTCGGTTTGTGTGTTCCCTTTGACATAGTTCACAGCACTCGGGAACTGAGTATCGTAGTTTGGATACTTGCTTCACAGATGGAAAGATATGAATTATAACCCGGGTTTCGCACTGAGATTGCATGTTTGCATGCTTTATAACTTGAACCATCTGGCTGGGCACCCTTGCTTTGTGTGCAATTTGGAAATGTTATAATGTGTAGAGTAATAACTAAGGCATGAATACTGGCGACTAAAGAACAATATTGAGTTGTGAATGAAAGATTTATAGGATTTTAGAAAAGGGAGTTTGGGACTGATATCTGTCACTTTTGGTGTGAATTGGTGATAAGGTGGGTTTGATGCGATTGTCTTTAATGTATTGTTTCAATTTTTAGAGTGATGCCAGCGTTCTCCGACAGTCCTGATGAGGCCTTGAGTTGTTAGGCCGAAACGCGTCGACATATTTTGAATGGGTCCAAGGAGTCTGAAAAAGTTAATTGATTTCCAATAAGTTGCATAGCACTACTTACTACCTTTCTCAAAAAAAAATTTGAGGTAGCATACAGCTGGGTGCAAGACCCTTGGTCACCATGTGATTTGTGATCACTACGTTTACTGTTTTGTTGTGACTATCTTACTAAATGTTGGAGTAGGGCACTTGGTTTTAGATAGTGTATGTATTGTTTGATTCATAAGCTTTATATTTATGTATATGTGTATATATTACTGTATATAGGTTCACCTTAGTGTAATTCGTTTATAGATAGGCATTTGTCCTGTGACTCTGTTGCTGCTGCGTATGATTAAATGAAATAAATAAGGGAAATAGTTTTACCCTTTTTGAACCAAGAGTCACTATTGGTTCTGCATAATTATTTGAATTTGTCCCTTTCCTGCTAATATTTTGTGTGCGTATTGTTAAGTTGGTATCCTAAGCAGGCAAGGGTTATAGGATACTCCCCCCTCTTCTTCTCCAGTAGATTTGTGTACACCTGTTTAGGTGTGTGGGATCAGTTTTAAGAGCTGGTATACAGCAAGGTCTCTCATGCAGCATGACCTAATTAAGTAAATGAGACTACAGCAGACGCTTCAGGGCAGAGGCAAATTGTCTTACAAGAAGAGCGCTTTACATTTGAGCAGCTCCAAGCACCAGTATGTCAGAATCCCAAGCAGTCTGTTATACAGAAGAACAGATTGCCAAATTGTTGGAATTACCTTCACTTTTAAGTGGTGAATTACCACTGAGTGACACTCCTAAACTAGATAAAATCGAAAAACTTAAACAACTAAAAAAAAAGAACACTAGAACTCAATTGCATGCCCAGGTTCTATTGGAACATCTCAAGAATAACACCATTCCACAGGGTTTACAAGTTAAAAATATCCCTGTAATTTTCACAGGTGACCCTAAGTATTTGTCCCCATTTAGTGGGGTTGGGACTAAATGCTCAAGAGATTGGCTAGCACTCTCGGTTGAGACAGCACTGAGGATTAGCGAATCTGAGTTAAGGGAAATTGCTGAATTAGAAAATGAAATTATCTGAGACAAAACAATACAGAATGCTCAACAATTGTTGGAATCCGTTAATAAAACAATTTTAGAGTTTAAAACAAACACGATTAACCAAAAAATCACAAAATTGTCACGAGATATAAAATTTTTTTACATCACCTGGGTTTATCCCTATCTGAAAGCAGATTTTTATAGGAATAACAACCCTAGTAATCTGAATTTACAGTACCAAACACGATCACGTAAAAGATGTATTACTTTTTCAGACACCTCTTCTGATTCAGAGTTAGAATCACAAGCGATATCCCATCCGACATACCCTTTTTTAGGCAGAGGGAATCGGAGAGGGACAAGAGGAGGAGGGAACCCCAGGGGTCAATTCCAAGAGCAGAATTTTTTCAGAACAAGGAGACGAGCTTACAGGAGGCAATAATGCAACCAGAAGACTCCATCCCTATTTACAACCTATCAGCGTATTCCCTATCACAGGTAGAAAAACAGGTTTTGAGCAAGGGATTGTCCTTCGTGCCAATGAGAAATCAGGACCCCATAGATAGCAAAATAGAAGTACTGAACTTTTTGCGTAAAGTCAGATTGCGATCATTATTCAGTTCAACTAGTCCATTGGAAGTCAGCTCAAATAGCGGGCTCAAACCAAAATTGACTTTTCTGCCCGACAGAAATGAGATGCCTAGAGAAATCAAAGTGTTCGAAGATTTAGTACTTAAGGAATTAGATCTTCTGAACTCTAAAAAAACGTATTTTACAGATAACTGTTCTAAAACAGAAAAAGTAGCCATTGCCCATCTTGCTGACAACAAGGTTATTAATCCAGCGGACAAAGGTGGAGGAATTGTAATCTGGGGATCAGAACAGTATAATGAAGAAGTGATGAGGCAGTTGAGTAACAATATACATTACCGGATTTTGCCTGATAATACACCTAAACAAGTTCAGCATCAGGTTACTGAACTGACACAGACAGCCAGAGATCGAGGGTGGATTAACAAAAAGGAATTCGAATTCCTAAATCAAAGTGAGGGGAGGATTCCATGTTTTTATATCCTCCTGAAGATCCATAAAAACACAAAAAAAACACCAGGAAGACCAATAGTTTCCGCATGCGGCTCCATGTTGGAACCTCTTGCCCAATTTGTGGATGTATTTTTGAAACCGTTTGTATTGAAAACGCCAGCTTATGTTCGGGATTCTATGGACATCATTAATAAGCTTGAAAATCTAGCATACAGTGAGGACAACCAAATTTTAGTCACCTTTGATATAGAGTCCCTTTACACCAATATTCCACAGGACGAGGCATTAGAAATTATCAGACATGTGTTAAATGATAACACAGAACCAGTCACCGTTCCTACGGATTTTCTTGTGGATTTGGCTTCATTATGTTTAAAAAGTAATTTTTTAAAATTTAATGAAAGACTTTATAGACAAGTAAAAGGAGTAGCAATGGGGTGTAGCTTTGCCCCGGAAATAGCAAATTTGGTTATGGATTTTTTTTAGCATAAATGGATCTATGAGCAATCTAACCCTTTTAAAATTTACATCTCCCAATGGTTTAGATATATAGACGACATCCTAATGATCTGGCAGGGGACAGAAGATATGTTGGATACTTTTTTTGAATGGCTCAACCAGCGAGCTGTTGATTTCAGGTTTACCATGAGTAAAGACAGAAGCAAAATCAATTTTTTGGACTTGTTGATCCTGTCCAGGAATGGTAGATTGGAAGTAAGTCTGTATAAAAAATCTACAGACCGGAATACACTTCTACACTTTTCTAGCGGTCATCCGAGAACTCTCAAAGAAAATCTTCCATACGGGCAGTTTCTCAGGATAAGAAGGAATTGTACAGATAGGAACGATTTTTATAATCATGCTGAAGAATTGACCACTAAATTAACAGCGAGAGGGTATCCAAAGAAGCTAGTTAAAAATGCCGCTAAAAGAGCCGGGTGTACCCCTAGGGAAACACTCCTGATACCTGTAGGAGGCTGGACTGGCTTGTAGTGAGTACCAAGGGGTACTTGCACCTTGCACCAGGCCCAGTTATCCCTTATTAGTGTATAGGGTGTCTAGCAGCTTAGGCTGATAGATAATGGTAGCTTAGCAGAGCAGCTTAGGCTGAACTAGGAGACGTGTGAAGCTACTACAGTACCACCTAGTGTCATATGCACAATATCATAAGAAAACACAATACACAGTTATACTAAAAATAAAGGTACTTTATTTTTATGACAATATGCCAAAGTATCTTAGAGTGTACCCTCAGTGAGAGGATAGGAAATATACACAAGATATATATACACAATAGCAAAAATATGCAGTATAGTCTTAGAAAACAGTGCAAACAATGTATAGTTACAATAGGATGCAATGGGGAAACATAGGGATAGGGGCAACACAAACCATATACTCCAAAAGTGGAATGCGAACCACGAATGGACCCCAAACCTATGTGACCTTGTAGAGGGTCGCTGGGACTATTAGAAAATAGTGAGAGTTAGCAAAATAACCCTCCCCAAGACCCTGAAAAGTGAGTGCAAAGTGCACCAAAGTTCCCCTAAGGACAAAGAAGTCGTGTTAGAGGAATAATGCAGGAAAGACACAAACCAGCAATGCAACAACTGTGGATTTCCAATCTAGGGTACCTGTGGAACAAGGGGACCAAGTCCAAAAGTCACAAGTAAGTCGGAGATGGGCAGATGCCCAGGAAATGCCAGCTGCGGGTGCAAAGAAGCTTCTACTGGACAGCAGAAGCTGAGGTTTCTGCAGGAACAAAAAGGGCTAGAGACTTCCCCTTTGGTGGACGGATCTCTCTCACCTTGGAGAGTCGTGCAGAAGTGTTTTCCCGCCGAAAGGACGCCAACAAGCCTTGCTAGTCGCAAATCGTGCGTTTGGCGTTTTTGGACGCTGCTGGGGCCCAGGAGGGACCAGGAGGTCGCAAATTGGACCTGAAGAGAGAGGGGACGTCGAGCAAGACAAAGAGCCCTCACTGAAGCAGGTAGCACCCGGAGAAGTGCCAGAAACAGGCACTACGAGGATGCGTGAAACGGTGCTCGCCGAAGTTGCACAAAGGAGTCCCACGTCGCCGGAGACCAACTTAGAAAGTCGTGCAATGCAGGTTAGAGTGCCGTGGACCCAGGCTTGGCTGTGCACAAAGGATTTCCGCCGGAAGTGCACAGGGGCCGGAGTAGCTGCAAAAGTCGCGGTTCCCAGCAATGCAGCCCAGCGAGGTGAGGCAAGGACTTACCTCCACCAAACTTGGACTGAAGAGTCACTGGACTGTGGGGGTCACTTGGACAGAGTCGCTGGATTCGAGGGACCTCGCTCGTCGTGCTGAGAGGAGACCCAAGGGACCGGTAATGCAGCTTTTTGGTGCCTGCGGTTGCAGGGGGAAGATTCCGTCGACCCACGGGAGATTTCTTCGGAGCTTCTGGTGCAGAGAGGAGGCAGACTACCCCCACAGGATGCACAAGCAGGAAAACAGTTGAGAAGGCGGCAGGATCAGCGTTACAGAGTTGCAGTAGTCGTCTTTGCTACTATGTTGCAGGTTTGCAGGCTTCCAGCGCGGTCAGCAGTCGATTCCTTATCAGAAGGTGAAGAGAGAGATGCAGAGGAACTCGGATGAGCTCTTGCATTCGTTATCTAAAGTTTCCCCAGAGACAGAGACCCTAAATAGCCAGAAAAGAGGGTTTGGCTACCTAGGAGAGAGGATAGGCTACTAACACCTGAAGGAGCCTATCAGCAGGAGTCTCTGACGTCACCTGGTGGCACTGGCCACTCAGAGCAGTCCAGTGTGCTAGCAGCACCTCTGTTTCCAAGATGGCAGAGGTCTGGAGCACACTGGAGGAGCTCTGGACACCTCCCAGGGGAGGTGCAGGTCAGGGGAGTGGTCACTCCCCTTTCCTTTGTCCAGTTTCGCGCCAGAGCAGGGGCTAAGGGGTCCCTGAACCGGTGTAGACTGGCTTATGCAGAATTGGGCACATCTGTGCCCAAGAAAGCATTTCCAGAGGCTGGGGGAGGCTACTCCTCCCCTGCCTTCACACCATTTTCCAAAGGGAGAGGGTGTCACACCCTCTCTCAGAGGAAGTTCTTTGTTCTGCCATCCTGGGCCAGGCCTGGCTGGACCCCAGGAGGGCAGATGCCTGTCTGAGGGGTTGGCAGCAGCAGCAGCTGCAGTGAAACCCCAGGAAGGGCAGTTTGGCAGTACCAGGGTCTGTGCTACAGACCACTGGGATCATGGGATTGTGCCAACTATGCCAGGATGGCATAGAGGGGGCAATTCCATGATCATAGACATGTTACAAGGCCATATTCGGAGTTACCATTGTGAAGCTACATATAGGTAGTGACCTATATGTAGTGCACGCGTGTAATGGTGTCCCGCACTCACAAAGTTCAGGGAATTGGCTCTGAACAATGTGGGGGCACCTTGGCTAGTGCCAGGGTGCCCTCACACTAAGTAACTTTGCACCTAACCTTTACCAGGTAAAGGTTAGACATATAGGTGACTTATAAGTTACTTAAGTGCAGTGTAAAATGGCTGTGAAATAACGTGGACGTTATTTCACTCAGGCTGCAGTGGCAGGCCTGTGTAAGGATTGTCAGAGCTCCCTATGGGTGGCAAAAGAAATGCTGCAGCCCATAGGGATCTCCTGGAACCCCAATACTCTGGGTACCTCAGTACCATATACTAGGGAATTATAAGGGTGTTCCAGTAAGCCAATGTAAATTGGTAAAAATGGTCACTAGCCTGTTAGTGACAATTTGGAAAGAAATGAGAGAGCATAACCACTGAGGTTCTGATTAGCAGAGCCTCAGTGAGACAGTTAGGCACCACACAGGGAACACATACATATAGGCCACAAACTTATGAGCACTGGGGTCCTGACTAGCAGGGTCCCAGTGACACATAACAAACATACTGAAAACATAGGGTTTTCACTATGAGCACTGGGTCCTGGCTAGCAGGATCCCAGTGAGACAGTGAAAACACCCTGGCATACACTCACAAACAGGCCAAAAGTGGGGGTAACAAGGCTAGAAAGAGGCTACTTTCTCACACAACCCCCCCCCCCAAACGAAGGACAATAAGGCTAACTTTGGCCAGTTGAGACTTTATTGTCTAAGTGGTGATAAGTAGAGAGTAGCTCTGCAATAGACTGGTTACTCCCTTTATCATCCACTATATGGTTACTTCTCTGTGGGGATGTAAACCACCCTGTTTGAAGTTTTTTAGCTAACCAACAATGTGAAGATGTATTTTCAGAGTTTCTATCAGTAAGTTTTAGTTTAGAGCAGTGGGAATTATCCACTGAACCTATTTGTAATGATGGAAATGCCAGACAGGGATGCTGTCTCAGTAAAGCCATAGCTGGGCAAAAACTTTGTCCATATGGCTGGAAGAGAGAACAGGGATGCTGTTTCTCTTGAGTTGGAGCAGGGCAGGGATGCTGTCCTATGAGCTCCACACTAGGGCAGGGATGCTGTCCTAAGTGTTGTGAGGCAGTGCAGAGTTTCTGCACTAAAGTTTCTCTGGGAGGGTTGGAGGGATGCTCCATGTTAACTAAAATGGTGCTCTTTTTCTCACCAATGTTATTTATCCCACAGAGAGGTACTTCTACCTCAGGGAGTCCAGCTTTGCCAGCTGATGCTTCCCTTGGAACAGGTGCCACCCCAGGAGAGGTTTCTCCCACCACAGGAATGGTATCCTGAATGGTAGGGTGGTTAGGGGATACTGTGATACCCTTTTTACCTGTTGATGGAGAGGGATCCTGAGTTTTCAGGCCTTCTCTCCTTTGCTTTTTCATTTCAGTAGAAATGAGAGGGAACAATTCCTCAGGGATGCCCAGCATGGCTGCATGGGCATAAAACTCTACATCAGCCCAACCTGAGGCCTCTAGGTCATTACCTAAGAGACAGTCTACAGGTAAGCTAGGTGATACCACCACCTGCTTAGTGCCAGTAACTCCACCCCAACTAAACTGAATTATAGCTAAGGGGAGAAACTTAGTGGAGTTATGGACATCAATAATCTTATACTGTTGTCCAATGATGTGTTGATCAGGATGCACTAGGTTTTCAGTCACCAAAGTGATACTGGCACCTGTGTCCCTGTAGGCCAAGGCCTCAACACCATTTATTGAAACTGTCTGCCTGTACTTATCCATTGTAAGGGGACAAGCAGCCAGTGTGGCAAGGCCAATGCCACTAGGTGTGACAGAAACTGTCTTGGGACTGACTACCCCAGTTTCTACTATGGACCCAAAAGTGAACCCAACTACACCCTTAACTTGACTGTTGCCAGCAGTCCCACCACTAGTACCACTACTGCTAGGGGCACTAGAGCTTGATGTATTAGTGGTGGTAGGCTCAGGGGGTTTACCTGGACAGGACTTATCCCCTGGCCTATGGCCTCTGTTTTTACACACAAAGCACCAAGGCTTTTTAATGTGTGCAGGTTGGGAAGAAGAGGAAGAATTTGTTTTATCCCCACCCTCTGAAGAGTGTTTAAGATTTGAAGTGGGATCTTTGGTTTTACCCTTATCCCCATGCTTATCTTGAGATTTTTCACCATCTTTCTTCTTATTGCCATCTTTGTCACCCCCTGTATGAACTTTTCTGTTCACCCTTGTTCTGACCCATTTGTCTGCCTTCTTTCCCAATTCTTGGGGAGAGGTCAGATCAGAGTCTACCAGGTACTGGTGCAACAAATCAGACACACAATTATTAAGTATATGCTCTCTCAGGATTGTGTTATACAGGCTTTCATAATCAGTAACTTTACTGCCATGTAACCACCCCTCCAAGGCCTTCACTGAATGGTCAATGAAATCAACCCAGTCTTGTGAAGACTCCTTTTTGGTCTCTCTGAACTTTATCCTGTACTGTTCAGTGGTTAAGCCATAACCATCCAGGAGTGCATTCTTAAGAACTGTAAAATTATTGGCATCACTTTCTTTCACAGTAAGGAGCCTATCCCTACCTTTTCCACTAAATGATAGCCATAGGATAGCAGCCCACTGCCTTTGAGGGACATCCTGTACAACACAGGCCCTGTCAAGTGCAGCAAACCACTTGTTAATGTCATCCCCCTCCTTATAAGGGGGAACTATCTTATGCAGATTCCTGGAATCATGCTCTTTTGCAGGATGACTATGGGGAATACTGCTGCTGCCACCATGGGTTTCTAAACCCAACTTCTGTCTTTCCTTCTCTAGTTCAAAAGACTGTCTATCCAAATCCAGCTGTTGCTTTTTAAGCTTCAGTCTGGTTTGTTCCACCCTCAACTTATTGAGTTCCCTCTCTAACATTCTGTCATCAGGGTTGGTGGGAGGGACATTCCTAGATACAGAGGTATGATGGGAATGAACAGAAGGAGACCTGTCCCTTACAGAAGCCACCCTAACAGCTTGGTTTACAGAAACATTACTACCAGTATGGTGAGAATAAATGCTTTTGCTATGATGTGAGACAACACTATTTGTATGGTGTGGCTCATCATCATTACCAACTATGCTAGACTGTCTAGTAATGGGCAGGCTAGGAAGTTTCTTTCCTGAATCTTTTCCTGGGGGAGTCCCTGAATCAGATTGAGAACTATTAGGTACTTTTTCAACAGATGAGGCACCTATGGCCTTATCCTGTTCTCTAAGCATGTTAAGTAACAGTTCCAAGGAAGGATTCTTCCCTACACTCAAACCTCTCTCTATACAGAGACTCCTTGCTCTTTTCCAGCTAAGGTTGTCATATGCAAGTTTGGACAGATCAACATTTTGGCCTGTGCCAGACATTTTTTAGAGAGAGTTAAAGTGATAGAAAAAGAGAAAAAAGTTTTCAGAACTTTTTGGAAAGACAGAAAAAAAACTTTTAAAACTTTTAAGAACTTTTTGAAAGTTTAGAAGTACTTTTCAGCACTTAGAAAAGAGTGAAAAGAGAAAATGCAAAACTTTTTGGCTATGTGTATATACACTGACCTTGTTTTGTATATTTTTCTCTTATGAAAAGTACAATGACAAGAGTGGTAAGTAGTCTCAAGCACTTATCCCACCACTGCACAACCAATGTAGGAGGCTGGACTGGCTTGTAGTGAGTACCAAGGGGTACTTGCACCTTGCACCAGGCCCAGTTATCCCTTATTAGTGTATAGGGTGTCTAGCAGCTTAGGCTGATAGATAATGGTAGCTTAGCAGAGCAGCTTAGGCTGAACTAGGAGACGTGTGAAGCTACTACAGTACCACCTAGTGTCATATGCACAATATCATAAGAAAACACAATACACAGTTATACTAAAAATAAAGGTACTTTATTTTTATGACAATATGCCAAAGTATCTTAGAGTGTACCCTCAGTGAGAGGATAGGAAATATACACAAGATATATATACACAATAGCAAAAATATGCAGTATAGTCTTAGAAAACAGTGCAAACAATGTATAGTTACAATAGGATGCAATGGGGAAACATAGGGATAGGGGCAACACAAACCATATACTCCAAAAGTGGAATGCGAACCACGAATGGACCCCAAACCTATGTGACCTTGTAGAGGGTCGCTGGGACTATTAGAAAATAGTGAGAGTTAGCAAAATAACCCTCCCCAAGACCCTGAAAAGTGAGTGCAAAGTGCACCAAAGTTCCCCTAAGGACAAAGAAGTCGTGTTAGAGGAATAATGCAGGAAAGACACAAACCAGCAATGCAACAACTGTGGATTTCCAATCTAGGGTACCTGTGGAACAAGGGGACCAAGTCCAAAAGTCACAAGTAAGTCGGAGATGGGCAGATGCCCAGGAAATGCCAGCTGCGGGTGCAAAGAAGCTTCTACTGGACAGCAGAAGCTGAGGTTTCTGCAGGAACGAAAAGGGCTAGAGACTTCCCCTTTGGTGGACGGATCCCTCTCACCTTGGAGAGTCGTGCAGAAGAGTTTTCCCGCCGAAAGGACGCCAACAAGCCTTGCAAGTCGCAAATCGTGCGTTTGGCGTTTTTGGATCCTGCTGGGGCCCAGGAGGGACCAGGAGGTCGCAAATTGGACCTGAAGAGAGAGGGGACGTCGAGCAAGACAAAGAGCCCTCACTGAAGCAGGTAGCACCCGGAGAAGTGCCAGAAACAGGCACTACGAGGATGCGTGAAACGGTGCTCGCCGAAGTTGCACAAAGGAGTCCCACGTCGCCGGAGACCAACTTAGAAAGTCGTGCAATGCAGGTTAGAGTGCCGTGGACCCAGGCTTGGCTGTGCACAAAGGATTTCCGCCGGAAGTGCACAGGGGCCGAAGTAGCTGCAAAAGTCGCGGTTCCCAGCAATGCAGCCCAGCGAGGTGAGGCAAGGACTTACCTCCACCAAACTTGGACTGAAGAGTCACTGGACTGTGGGGGTCACTTGGACAGAGTCGCTGGATTCGAGGGACCTCGCTCGTCGTGCTGAGAGGAGACCCAAGGGACCAGTAATGCAGCTTTTTGGTGCCTGCGGTTGCAGGGGGAAGATTCCGTCGACCCACGGGAGATTTCTTCGGAGCTTCTGGTGCAGAGAGGAGGCAGACTACCCCCACAGCATGCACAAGCAGGAAAAGAGTCGAGAAGGCGGCAGGATCAGCGTTACAGAGTTGCAGTAGTCGTCTTTGCTACTATGTTGCAGGTTTGCAGGCTTCCAGCGCGGTCAGCAGTCGATTCCTTATCAGAAGGTGAAGAGAGAGATGCAGAGGAACTCGGATGAGCTCTTGCATTCGTTATCTAAAGTTTCCCCAGAGACAGAGACCCTAAATAGCCAGAAAAGAGGGTTTGGCTACCTAGGAGAGAGGATAGGCTACTAACACCTGAAGGAGCCTATCAGCAGGAGTCTCTGACGTCACCTGGTGGCACTGGCCACTCAGAGCAGTCCAGTGTGCTAGCAGCACCTCTGTTTCCAAGATGGCAGAGGTCTGGAGCACACTGGAGGAACTCTGGACACCTCCCAGGGGAGGTGCAGGTCAGGGGAGTGGTCACTCCCCTTTCCTTTGTCCAGTTTCGCGCCAGAGCAGGGGCTAAGGGGTCCCTGAACCGGTGTAGACTGGCTTATGCAGAATTGGGCACATCTGTGCCCAAGAAAGCATTTCCAGAGGCTGGGGGAGGCTACTCCTCCCCTGCCTTCACACCATTTTCCAAAGGGAGAGGGTCTCACACCCTCTCTCAGAGGAAGTTCTTTGTTCTGCCATCCTGGGCCAGGCCTGGCTGGACCCCAGGAGGGCAGATGCCTGTCTGAGGGGTTGGCAGCAGCAGCAGCTGCAGTGAAACCCCAGGAAGGGCAGTTTGGCAGTACCAGGGTCTGTGCTACAGACCACTGGGATCATGGGATTGTGCCAACTATGCCAGGATGGCATAGAGGGGGCAATTCCATGATCATTGACATGTTACATGGCCATATTCGGAGTTACCATTGTGAAGCTACATATAGGTAGTGACCTATATGTAGTGCACGCGTGTAATGGTGTCCCCGCACTCACAAAGTTCAGGGAATTGGCTCTGAACAATGTGGGGGCACCTTGGCTAGTGCCAGGGTGCCCTCACACTAAGTAACTTTGCACCTAACCTTTACCAGGTAAAGGTTAGACATATAGGTGACTTATATGTTACTTAAGTGCAGTGTAAAATGGCTGTGAAATAACGTGGACGTTATTTCACTCAGGCTGCAGTGGCAGGCCTGTGTAAGGATTGTCAGAGCTCCCTATGGGTGGCAAAAGAAATGCTGCAGCCCATAGGGATCTCCTGGAACCCCAATACCCTGGGTACCTCAGTACCATATACTAGGGAATTATAAGGGTGTTCCAGTAAGCCAATGTAAATTGGTAAAAATGGTCACTAGCCTGTTAGTGACAATTTGGAAAGAAATGAGAGAGCATAACCACTGAGGTTCTGATTAGCAGAGCCTCAGTGAGACAGTTAGGCACCACACAGGGAACACATACATATAGGCCACAAACTTATGAGCACTGGGGTCCTGACTAGCAGGGTCCCAGTGACACATAACAAACATACTGAAAACATAGGGTTTTCACTATGAGCACTGGGTCCTGGCTAGCAGGATCCCAGTGAGACAGTGAAAACACCCTGGCATACACTCACAAACAGGCCAAAAGTGGGGGTAACAAGGCTAGAAAGAGGCTACTTTCTCACAATACCCAAGAAACAAACGTCTGAGATTCCACTTACATGTGTGTTGACTTTTAGTCCGAAGGCTAATAAGGTACGCACAATTATAGAAAGAAATTGGCGAATCATTAAAGATCTAAATATTGAGAAACCATTGTTCTCCTTCAAGAGAGCAACGAGTCTGAGAGATCAGTTGGTACACGCTTCAGAAAAGAAAATAGATAAGAAAAATCTTAGGACAATGCTTCAGCTGCCAACTCTTCAGGGGCACTTTAGATGTGGTAAATGCACTGCATGCCAATTTACACAAGATTCAAAAGAAGTAATAATAAACGGAAGAAAGCATACACAGTCTGATTTTTCAAATTGTAACACAAAAAATGTCATTTACTGTATCTCGTGTCCATGTATGAGAACGTATATTGGTCAGACTTCACAAATAGTTAAAAGTCGTATCCTCCAGCATCGATCGAGAATTAAATGCGTCATAAAAGGTGCACCGCTAGTTGAACATTTTTTGGAACTGAAACACAAAGCAGATGACATCCAATGGACAGTGCTGGCTGTTATCCGACCGAAGATGGATGGTCCTCCAACTTTGATAAGGCTATTGAAGTTGGAAGCAAGATTGATCGAGAAATTTCAAACAGCCAAAATGGGACTCAATGACTGTGATGAAGCGTGGTCCCTGATTAGGTCACCCAACGTGCTAGGACATTGAATTTGCCGTGGGGTGAATATCATGGCCGCAAGACTTTGATTTATATTTATATCTTACAATTTGACCGGTTGTACTATGGTAGATTGAAATGTAAGTGTAGTTCAAATGATATTTGTTGATACACTGTATAATGGAATGCATTTTTGATTGTCGCAAGATGTTTCATAAGTACATACTGATGAGTTTCTCCAGATGTATTAGGGTAAAATTGACCTTAATCAGATGCCAAGAAATAATGAAATAATAGTTAAGAGCCAGGCATACGTTCTCTGATCGGGGTTTGAACAGTTCCAAGATGGCCGCCGCAGTGAAGTACATTAAGATCAGGGGCTGAGTATGTATCTATAAAGCTTGCTCTACTGGGCACGTCCCGTCTGAACAACAGTATTGTTTATTTCCCTGTGTATTGCTGTCACGGCAAGTAAGAAGCTTAGATCTAGACTTTTGGCGAGTCTGGTGACAGGTAAAAAGTAGCGCAGCACTCACAAGATGGCGCCTATACCACTCCATCCAAATAGTTAGACGCGGGCTAGCGGCAGCCCGATGCGTTACTTCAAAGACTCTTTCCGGTGAGCCATAGCTTCCGTGACCCGCAAGAGAGTTTGAGCAGCGTGATACAGAGATCGCTCACTAGTGCTGACCGGCATAATACAGGAAGTAAGTGCACACAGTCCACGGTTATCGAGTTGTAGAGGTTTTCGAGTGTATGTGTAGACCTACTAAAAAAGACTTTGATCATCCCTTCATTTTGTTGTTTATAGAACATTCCGTAAATAACATTCAGTTGCTGGTATTTAAAACGAGTGGCACAAGTAAATAGGTAAGATGAGAATCAAGTGTTTATAAAATCACTTTGGATGATAAAGCGTTTATGGAGCTATGGGCTAATAAATTTCGGTTTGTGTGTTCCCTTTGACATGGTTCACAGCACTCGGGAACTGAGTATCGTAGTTTGGATACTTGCTTCACAGATGGAAAGATATGAATTATAACCCGGGTTTTGCACTGAGGTTGCATATTTGCATGCTTTATAACTTGAACCATCTGGCTGGGCACCCTTGCTTTGTGTGCAATTTGAAAATGTTATAATGTGTAGAGTAATAACTAAGGCATGAATACTGGCGACTAAAGAACAATATTGAGTTGTGAATGAAAGATTTATAGGATTTTAGAAAAGGGAGTTTGGGACTGATATCTGTCACTTTTGGTGTGAATTGGTGATAAGGTGGGTTTGATGCGTTTGTCTTTAAGGTATTGTTTCAATTTTTAGAGTGATGCCAGCGTTCTCCGACAGTCCTGATGAGGCCTTGAGTTGTTAGGCCGAAACGCGTCGACATATTTTGAATGGGTCCAAGGAGTCTGAAAAAGTTAATTGATTTCCAATAAGTTGCATAGCACTACTTACTACCTTTCTCAAAAAAAAATTTGAGGTAGCATACAGCTGGGTGCAAGACCCTTGGTCACCATGTGATTTGTGATCACTACGTTCACTGTTTTGTTGTGACTATCTTACTAAATGTTGGAGTAGGGCACTTGGTTTTAGATAGTGTATGTATTGTTTGTTTCATAAGCTTTATATTTATGTATATGTGTATATATTACTGTATATAGGTTCACCTTAGTGTAATTAGTTTATAGATAGGCATTTGTCCTTTGACTCTGTTGCTGCTGCGTATGATTAAATGAAATAAATAAGGGAAATAGTTTTACCCTTTTTGAACCAAGAGTCACTATTGGTTCTGCATAATTATTTGAATTTGTCCCTTTCCTGCTAATATTTTGTGTGCGTATTGTTAAGTTGGTATCCTAAGCAGGCAAGGGTTATAGGATACTCCCCCCTCTTCTTCTCCAGTAGATTTGTGTACACCTGTTTAGGTGTGTGGGATCAGTTTTAAGAGCTGGTATACAGCAAGGTCTCTCATGCAGCATGACCTAATTAAGTAAATGAGACTACAGCAGACGCTTCAGGGCAGAGGCAAATTGTCTTACAAGAAGAGCGCTTTACATTTGAGCAGCTCCAAGCACCAGTATGTCAGAATCCCAAGCAGTCTGTTATACAGAAGAACAGATTGCCAAATTGTTGGAATTACCTTCACTTTTAAGTGGTGAATTACCACTGAGTGACACTCCTAAACTAGATAAAATCGAAAAACTTAAACAACTCAAAAAAAAGAACACTAGAACTCAATTGCATGCCCAGGTTCTATTGGAACATCTCAAGAATAACACCATTCCACAGGGTTTACAAGTTAAAAATATCCCTGTAATTTTCACAGGTGACCCTAAGTATTTGTCCCAATTTAGTGGGGTAGGGACTAAATGCTCAAGAGATTGGCTAGCACTCTCGGTTGAGACAGCACTGAGGATTAGCGAAGCTGAGTTAAGGGAAATTGCTGAATTAGAAAATGAAATTATCTCAGACAAAACGATACAGAATGCTCAACAATTGTTGGAATCCGTTAATAAAACAATTTTAGAGTTTAAAACAAACACGATTAACCAAAAAATCACAAAATTGTCACGAGATATAAAAAAAATTGACATCACCTGGGTTTATCCCTATCTGAAAGCAGATTTTTATAGGAATAACAACCCTAGTAATCTGAATTTACAGTACCAAACACGATCACGTAAAAGATTTATTACTTTTTCAGACACCTCTTCTGATTCAGAGTTAGAATCACAAGCGATATCCCATCCGACATACCCTTTTTTAGGCAGAGGGAATCGGAAAGGGACAAGAGGAGGAGGGAACCCCAGGGGTCAATTCCAAGAGCAGAATTTTTTCAGAACAAGGAGACGAGCTTACAGGAGGCAATAATGCAACCAGAAGACTCCATCCCTATTTACAACCTATCAGCGTATTCCCTATCACAGGTAGAAAAACAGGTTTTGAGCAAGGGATTGTCCTTCATGCCAATGAGAAATCAGGACCCCATAGATAGCAAAATAGAAGTACTGAACTTTTTGCGTAAAGTCAGATTGCGATCATTCTTCAGTTCAACTAGTCCATTGGAAGTCAGCTCAAATAGCGGGCTCAAACCAAAATCGACTTTTCTGCCCGACAGAAATGAGATGCCTAGAGAAATCAAAGTGTTCGAAGATTTAGTACTTAAGGAATTAGATCTTCTGAACTCTAAAAAAACGTATTTTACAGATAACTGTTCTAAAACAGAAAAAGTAGCCATTGCCCATCTTGCTGACAACAAGGATATTGTAATTAATCCAGCGGACAAAGGTGGAGGAATTGTAATCTGGGGATCAGAACAGTATAATGAAGAAGTGATGAGGCAGTTGAGTAACAATATACATTACCGGATTTTGCCTGATAATACACCTAAACAAGTTCAGCATCAGGTTACTGAACTGACACAGACAGCCAGAGATCGAGGGTGGATTAACAAAAAGGAATTCGAATTCCTAAATCAAAGTGAGGGGAGGATTCCATGTTTTTATATCCTCCCGAAGATCCATAAAAACACAAAAAAAACACCAGGAAGACCAATAGTTTCCGCATGCGGCTCCATGTTGGAACCTCTTGCCCAATTTGTGGATGTATTTTTGAAACCGTTTGTATTGAAAACGCCAGCTTATGTTCGGGATTCTATGGACATCATTAATAAGCTTGAAAATCTAGCATACAGTGAGGACAACCAAATTTTAGTCACCTTTGATATAGAGTCCCTTTACACGAATATTCCACAGGACGAGGCATTAGAAATTATCAGACAGGTGTTAAATGATAACACAGAACCAGTCACCGTTCCTACGGATTTTCTTGTGGATTTGGCTTCATTATGTTTAAAAAGTAATTTTTTTAAATTTAATGAAAGACTTTATAGACAAGTAAAAGGAGTAGCAATGGGGTGCAGCTTTGCCCCGGAAATAGCAAATTTGGTTATGGATTTTTTTTAGCATAAATGGATCTATGAGCAATCTAACCCTTTTAAAATTTACATCTCCCAATGGTTTAGATATATAGACGACATCCTAATGATCTGGCAGGGGACAGAAGATATGTTGGATACTTTTTTTGAATGGCTCAACCAGCGAGCTGTTGATTTCAGGTTTACCATGAGTAAAGACAGAAGCAAAATCAATTTTTTGGACTTGTTGATCCTGTCCAGGAATGGTAGATTGGAAGTAAGTCTGTATAAAAAACCTACAGACCAGAATACACTTCTACACTTTTCTAGCGGTCATCCGAGAACTCTCAAAGAAAATCTTCCATACGGGCAGTTTCTCAGGATAAGAAGGAATTGTACAGATAGGAACGATTTTTATAATCATGCTGAAGAATTGACCACTAAATTAACAGCGAGAGGGTATCCAAAGAAGCTAGTTAAAAATGCCGCTAAAAGAGCCGGGTGTACCCCTAGGGAAACACTCCTGATACCCAAGAAACAAACGTCTGAGATTCCACTTACATGTGTGTTGACTTTTAGTCTGAAGGCTAATAAGGTACGCACAATTATAGAAAGAAATTGGCGAATCATTAAAGATCTAAATATTGAGAAACCATTGTTCTCCTTCAAGAGAGCAACGAGTCTGAGAGATCAGTTGGTACACGCTTCAGAAAAGAAAATAGATAAGAAAAATCTTAGGACAATGCTTCAGCTGCCAACTCTTCAGGGGCACTTTAGATGTGGTAAATGCACTGCATGCCAATTTACACAAGATTCAAAAGAAGTAATAATAAACGGAAGAAAGCATACACAGTCTGATTTTTCAAATTGTAACACAAAAAATGTCATTTACTGTATCTCGTGTCCATGTATGAGAACGTATATTGGTCAGACTTCACAAATAGTTAAAAGTCGTATCCTCCAGCATCGATCGAGAATTAAATGCGCCATAAAAGGTGCACCGCTAGTTGAACATTTTTTGGAACTGAAACACAAAGCAGATGACATCCAATGGACAGTGCTGGCTGTTATCCGACCGAAGATGGATGGTCCTCCAACTTTGATAAGGCTATTGAAGTTGGAAGCAAGATTGATCGAGAAATTTCAAACAGCCAAAATGGGACTCAATGACTGTGATGAAGCGTGGTCCCTGATTAGGTCACCCAACGTGCTAGGACATTGAATTTGCCGTGGGGTGAATATCATGGCCGCAAGACTTTGATTTATATTTATATCTTACAATTTGACCGGTTGTACTATGGTAGATTGAAATGTAAGTGTAGTTCAAATGATATTTGTTGATACACTGTATAATGGAATGCATTTTTGATTGTCGCAAGATGTTTCATAAGTACATACTGATGAGTTTCTCCAGGTGTATTAGGGTAAAATTGACCTTAATCAGATGCCAAGAAATAATGAAATAATAGTTAAGAGCCAGGCATACGTTCTCTGATCGGGGTTTGAACAGTTCCAAGATGGCCGCCGCAGTGAAGTACATTAAGATCAGGGGCTGAGTATGTATCTATAAAGCTTGCTCTACTGGGCACGTCCCGTCTGAACAACAGTATTGTTTATTTCTCTGTGTATTGCTGTCACGGCAAGTAAGAAGCTTAGATCTAGACTTTTGGCGAGTCTGGTGACAGGTAAAAAGTAGCGCAGCACTCACAAGATGGCGCCTATACCACTCCATCCAAATAGTTAGACGCGGGCTAGCGGCAGCCCGATGCGTTACTTCAAAGGCTCTTTCCGGTGAGCCATAGCTTCCGTGACCCGCAAGAGAGTTTGAGCAGCGTGATACAGAGATCGCTCACTAGTGCTGACTGGCATAATACAGGAAGTAAGTGCACACAGTCCACGGTTATCGAGTTGTAGAGGTTTTCGAGTGTAGGTGTAGACCTACTAAAAAAGACTTTGATCATCCCTTCATTTTGTTGTTTATAGAACATTCCGTAAATAACATTCAGTTGCTGGTATTTAAAACGAGTGGCACAAGCAAATAGGTAAGATGAGAATCAAGTGTTTATAAAATCACTTTGGATGATAAAGCGTTTATGGAGCTATGGGCTAATAAATTTCGGTTTGTGTGTTCCCTTTGACATGGTTCACAGCACTCGGGAACTGAGTATCGTAGTTTGGATACTTGCTTCACAGATGGAAAGATATGAATTATAACCCGGGTTTCGCACTGAGGTTGCATGTTTGCATGCTTTATAACTTGAACCATCTGGCTGGGCACCCTTGCTTTGTGTGCAATTTGGAAATGTTATAATGTGTAGAGTAATAACTAAGGCATGAATACTGGCGACTAAAGAACAATATTGAGTTGTGAATGAAAGATTTATAGGATTTTAGAAAAGGGAGTTTGGGACTGATATCTGTCACTTTTGGTGTGAATTGGTGATAAGGTGGGTTTGATGCGATTGTCTTTAATGTATTGTTTCAATTTTTAGAGTGATGCCAGCGTTCTCCGACAGTCCTGATGAGGCCTTGAGTTGTTAGGCCGAAACGCGTCGACATATTTTGAATGGGTCCAAGGAGTCTGAAAAAGTTAATTGATTTCCAATAAGTTGCATAGCACTACTTACTACCTTTCTCAAAAAAAAATTTGAGGTAGCATACAGCTGGGTGCAAGACCCTTGGTCACCATGTGATTTGTGATCACTACGTTCACTGTTTTGTTGTGACTATCTTACTAAATGTTGGAGTAGGGCACTTGGTTTTAGATAGTGTATGTAATGTTTGTTTCATAAGCTTTATATTTATGTATATGTGTATATATTACTGTATATAGGTTCACCTGAGTGTAATTAGTTTATAGATAGGCATTTGTCCTGTGACTCTGTTGCTGCTGCGTATGATTAAATGAAATAAATAAGGGAAATAGTTTTACCCTTTTTGAACCAAGAGTCACTATTGGTTCTGCATAATTATTTGAATTTGTCCCTTTCCTGCTAATATTTTGTGTGCGTATTGTTAAGTTGGTATCCTAAGCAGGCAAGGGTTATAGGATACTCCCCCCTGTTCTTCTCCAGTAGATTTGTGTACACCTGTTTAGGTGTGTGGGATCAGTTTTAAGAGCTGGTATACAGCAAGGTCTCTCATGCAGCATGACCTAATTAAGTAAATGAGACTACAGCAGACGCTTCAGGGCAGAGGCAAATTGTCTTACAAGAAGAGCGCTTTACATTTGAGCAGCTCCAAGCACCAGTATGTCAGAATCCCAAGCAGTCTGTTATACAGAAGAACAGATTGCCAAATTGTTGGAATTACCTTCACTTTTAAGTGGTGAATTACCACTGAGTGACACTCCTAAACTAGATAAAATCGAAAAACTTAAACAACTCAAAAAAAAGAACACTAGAACTCAATTGCATGCCCAGGTTCTATTGGAACATCTCAAGAATAACACCATTCCACAGGGTTTACAAGTTAAAAATATCCCTGTAATTTTCACAGGTGACCCTAAGTATTTGTCCCAATTTAGTGGGGTTGGGACTAAATGCTCAAGAGATTGGCTAGCACTCTCGGTTGAGACAGCACTGAGGATTAGCGAAGCTGAGTTAAGGGAAATTGCTGAATTAGAAAATGAAATTATCTGAGACAAAACGATACAGAATGCTCAACAATTGTTGGAATCCGTTAATAAAACAATTTTAGAGTTTAAAACAAACACGATTAACCAAAAAATCACAAAATTGTCACGAGATATAAAAAAAATTGACATCACCTGGGTTTATCCCTATCTGAAAGCAGATTTTTATAGGAATAACAACCCTAGTAATCTGAATTTACAGTACCAAACACGATCACGTAAAAGATGTATTACTTTTTCAGACACCTCTTCTGATTCAGAGTTAGAATGACAAGCGATATCCCATCCGACATACCCTTTTTTAGGCAGAGGGAATCGGAGAGGGACAAGAGGAGGAGGGAACCCCAGGGGTCAATTCCAAGAGCAGAATTTTTTCAGAACAAGGAGACGAGCTTACAGGAGGCAATAATGCAACCAGAAGACTCCATCCCTATTTACAACCTATCAGCGTATTCCCTATCACAGGTAGCAAGGGATTGTCCTTCGTGCCAATGAGAAATCAGGACCCCATAGATAGCAAAATAGAAGTACTGAACTTTTTGCGTAAAGTCAGATTGCGATCATTCTTCAGTTCAACTAGTCCATTGGAAGTCAGCTCAAATAGCGGTCTCAAACCAAAATCGACTTTTCTGCCCGACAGAAATGAGATGCCTAGAGAAATCAAAGTGTTCGAAGATTTAGTACTTAAGGAATTAGATCTTCTGAACTCTAAAAAAACGTATTTTACAGATAACTGTTCTAAAACAGAAAAAGTAGCCATTGCCCATCTTGCTGACAACAAGGATATTGTAATTAATCCAGCGGACAAAGGTGGAGGAATTGTAATCTGGGGATCAGAACAGTATAATGAAGAAGTGATGAGGCAGTTGAGTAACAATATACATTACCGGATTTTGCCTGATAATACACCTAAACAAGTTCAGCATCAGGTTACTGAACTGACACAGACAGCCAGAGATCGAGGGTGGATTAACAAAAAGGAATTCGAATTCCTAAATCAAAGTGAGGGGAGGATTCCATGTTTTTATATCCTCCCGAAGATCCATAAAAACACAAAAAAACCACCAGGAAGACCAATAGTTTCCGCATGCGGCTCCATGTTGGAACCTCTTGCCCAATTTGTGGATGTATTTTTGAAACCGTTTGTATTGAAAACGCCAGTTTATGTTCGGGATTCTATGGACATCATTAATAAGCTTGAAAATCTAGCATACAGTGAGGACAACCAAATTTTAGTCACCTTTGATATAGAGTCCCCTTACACCAATATTCCACAGGACGAGGCATTAGAAATTATCAGACAGGTGTTAAATGATAACACAGAACCAGTCACCGTTCCTACGGATTTTCTTGTGGATTTGGCTTCATTATGTTTAAAAAGTAATTTTTAAAAATTTTATGAAAGACTTTATAGACAAGTAAAAGGAGTAGCAATGGGGTGCAGCTTTGCCCCGGAAATTGCAAATTTGGTTATGGATTTTTTTTAGCATAAATGGATCTATGAGCAATCTAACCCTTTTCAAATTTACATCTCCCAATGGTTTAGATATATAGACGACATCCTAATGATCTGGCAGGGGACAGAAGATATGTTGGATACTTTTTTTGAATGGCTCAACCAGCGAGCTGTTGATTTCAGGTTTACCATGAGTAAAGACAGAAGCAAAATCAATTTTTTGGACTTGTTGATCCTGTCCAGGAATGGTAGATTGGAAGTAAGTCTGTATAAAAAACCTACAGACCGGAATACACTTCTACACTTTTCTAGCGGTCATCCGAGAACTCTCAAAGAAAATCTTCCATACGGGCAGTTTCTCAGGATAAGAAGGAATTGTACAGATAGGAACGATTTTTATAATCATGCTGAAGAATTGACCACTAAATTAACAGCGAGAGGGTATCCAAAGAAGCTAGTTAAAAATGCCGCTAAAAGAGCCGGGTGTACCCCTAGGGAAACACTCCTGATACCCAAGAAACAAACGTCTGAGATTCCACTTACATGTGTGTTGACTTTTAGTCCGAAGGCTAATAAGGTACGCACAATTATAGAAAGAAATTGGCGAATCATTAAAGATCTAAATATTGAGAAACCATTGTTCTCCTTCAAGAGAGCAACGAGTCTGAGAGATCAGTTGGTACACGCTTCAGAAAAGAAAATAGATAAGAAAAATCTTAGGACAATGCTTCAGCTGCCAACTCCTCAGGGGCACTTTAGATGTGGTAAATGCACTGCATGCCAATTTACACAAGATTCAAAAAAAGTAATAATAAACGGAAGAAAGCATACACAGTCTGATTTTTCAAATTGTAACACAAAAAATGTCATTTACTGTATCTCGTGTCCATGTATGAGAACGTATATTGGTCAGACTTCACAAATAGTTAAAAGTCGTATCCTCCAGCATCGATCGAGAATTAAATGCGCCATAAAAGGTGCACCGCTAGTTGAACATTTTTTGGAACTGAAACACAAAGCAGATGACATCCAATGGACAGTGCTGGCTGTTATCCGACCGAAGATGGATGGTCCTCCAACTTTGATAAGGCTATTGAAGTTGGAAGCAAGATTGATCGAGAAATTTCAAACAGCCAAAATGGGACTCAATGACTGTGATGAAGCGTGGTCCCTGATTAGGTCACCCAACGTGCTAGGACATTGAATTTGCCGTGGGGTGAATATCATGGCCGCAAGACTTTGATTTATATTTATATCTTACAATTTGACCGGTTGTACTATGGTAGATTGAAATGTAAGTGTAGTTCAAATGATATTTGTTGATACACTGTATAATGGAATGCATTTTTGATTGTCGCAAGATGTTTCATAAGTACATACTGATGAGTTTCTCCAGATGTATTAGGGTAAAATTTACCTTAATCAGATGCCAAGAAATAATGAAATAATAGTTAAGAGCCAGGCATACGTTCTCTGATCGGGGTTTGAACAGTTCCAAGATGGCCGCCGCAGTGAAGTACATTAAGATCAGGGGCTGAGTATGTATCTATAAAGCTTGCTCTACTGGGCACGTCCCGTCTGAACAACAGTATTCTTTATTTCCCTGTCTATTGCTGTCACGGCAAGTAAGAAGCTAAGATCTAGACTTTTGGCGAGTCTGGTGACAGGTAAAAAGTAGCGCAGCACTCACAAGATGGCGCTTATACCACTCCATCCAAATAGTTAGACGCGGGCTAGCGGCAGCCTGATGCGTTACTTCAAAGGCTCTTTCCGGTGAGCCGTAGCTTCCATGACCCGCAAGAGAGTTTGATAGCGTCATACAGAGATCGCTCACTAGTGCTGACCGGCATAATACAGGAAGTAAGTGCACACAGTCCACGGTTATCGAGTTGTAGAGGTTTTCGAGTGTATGTGTAGACCTACTAAAAAAAACTTTGATCCTCCCTTCATTTTGTTGTTTATAGAACATTCCGTAAATAACATTCAGTTGCTCGTATTTAAAACGAGTGGCACAAGTAAATAGGTAAGATGAGAATCAAGTGTTTATAAAATCACTTTGGATGATAAAGCGTTTATGGAGCTATGGGCTAATAAATTTCGGTTTGTGTGTTCCCTTTGACATGGTTCACAGCACTCGGGAACTGGGTATCGTAGTTTGGATACTTGCTTCACAGATGGAAAGGTATGAATTATAACCCGGGTTTCGCACTGAGGTTGCATGTTTGCATGCTTTATAACTTGAACCATCTGGCTGGGCACCCTTGCTTTGTGTGCAATTTGGAAATGTTATAATGTGTAGAGTAATAACTAAGGCATGAATACTGGCGACTAAAGAACAATATTGAGTTGTGAATGAAAGATTTATAGGATTTTAGAAAAGGGAGTTTGGGACTGATATCTGTCACTTTTGGTGTGAATTGGTGATAAGGTGGGTTTGATGCGATTGTCTTTAATGTATTGTTTCAATTTTTAGAGTGATGCCAGCGTTCTCCGACAGTCCTGATGAGGCCTTGAGTTGTTAGGCCGAAACGTGTCGACATATTTTGAATGGGTCCAAGGAGTCTGAAAAAGTTAATTGATTTCCAATAAGTTGCATAGCACTACTTACTACCGTTCTCCCCAAAAAAAATTGAGCTAGCATACAGCTGGGTGCAAGACACTTGGTCACCATGTGATTTGTGATCACTACGTTCACTGTTTTGTTGTGACTATCTTACTAAATGTTGGAGTAGGGCACTTGGTTTTAGATAGTGTATGTATTGTTTGTTTCATAAGCTTTATATTTATGTATATGTGTATATATTACTGTATATAGGTTCACCTTAGTGTCATTAGTTTATAGATAGGGATTTGTCCTGTGACTCTGTTGCTGCTGCGTATGATTAAATGAAATAAATAAGGGAAATAGTTTTACCCTTTTTGAACCAAGAGTCACTATTGGTTTTGCATAATTATTTGAATTTGTCCCTTTCCTGCTAATATTTTGTGTGCGTATTGTTAAGTTGGTATCCTAAGCAGGCAAGGGTTATAGGATACTCCCCCCTCTTCTTCTCCAGTAGATTTGTGTACACCTGTTTAGGTGTGTGGGATCAGTTTTAAGAGCTGGTATACAGCAAGGTCTCTCGTGCAGCATGACCTAATTAAGTAAATGAGACTACAGCAGACGCTTCAGGGCAGAGGCAAATTGTCTTACAAGAAGAGCGCTTTACATTTGAGCAGCTCCAAGCACCAGTATGTCAGAATCCCAAGCAGTCTGTTATACAGAACAGATTGCCAAATTGTTGGAATTACCTTCACTTTTAAGTGGTGAATTACCACTGAGTGACACTCCTAAACTAGATAAAATCGAAAAACGTAAACAACTGAAAAAAAAGAACACTAGAACTCAATTGCATGCCCAGGTTCTATTGGAACATCTCAAGAATAACACCATTCCACAGGGTTTACAAGTTAAAAATATCCCTGTAATTTTCACAGGTGACCCTAAGTATTTGTCCCAATTTAGTGGGGTAGGGACTAAATGCTCAAGAGATTGGCTAGCACTCTCGGTTGAGACAGCACTGAGGATTAGCGAAGCTGAGTTAAGGGAAATTGCTGATTTAGAAAATGAAATTATCTCAGACAAAACAATACAGAATGCTCAACAATTGTTGGAATCCGTTAATAAAACAATTTTAGAGTGTAAAACAAACACGATTAACCAAAAAATCACAAAATTGTCACGAGATATAAAAAAAATTGACATCACCTGGGTTTATCCCTATCTGAAAGCAGATTTTTATAGGAATAACAACCCTAGTAATCTGAATTTACAGTACCAAACACGATCACGTAAAAGATTTATTACTTTTTCAGACACCTCTTCTGATTCAGAGTTAGAATCCCAAGCGATATCCCATCCGACATACCCTTTTTTAGGCAGAGGGAATCGGAGAGGGACAAGAGGAGGAGGGAACCCCAGGGGTCAATTCCAAGAGCAGAATTTTTTCAGAACAAGGAGATGAGCTTACAGGAGGCAATAATGCAACCAGAAGACTCCATCCCTATTTACAACCTATCAGCGTATTCCCTATCACAGGTAGAAAAACAGGTTTTGAGCAAGGGATTGTCCTTCGTGCCAATGAGAAATCAGGACCCCATAGATAGCAAAATAGAAGTACTGAACTTTTTGCGTAAAGTCAGATTGCGATCATTCTTCAGTTCAACTAGTCCATTGGAAGTCAGCTCAAATAGCGGGCTCAAACCAAAATCGACTTTTCTGCCCGACAGAAATGAGATGCCTAGAGAAATCAAAGTGTTCGAAGATTTAGTACTTAAGGAATTAGATCTTCTGAACTCTAAAAAAACGTATTTTAAAGATAACTGTTCTAAAACAGAAAAAGTAGCCATTGCCCATCTTGCTGACAACAAGGATATTGTAATTAAACCAGCAGACAAAGGTGGAGGAATTGTAATCTGGGGATCAGAACAGTATAATGAAGAAGTGATGAGGCAGTTGAGTAACAATATACATTACCGGATTTTGCCTGATAATACACCTAAACAAGTTCAGCATCAGGTTACTGAACTGACACAGACAGCCAGAGATCGAGGGTGGATTAACAAAAAGGAATTTGAATTCCTAAATCAAAGTGAGGGGAGGATTCCATGTTTTTATATCCTCCCGAAGATCCATAAAAAGACAAAAAAAACACCAGGATGACCAATAGTTTCCGCATGCGGCTCCATGTTGGAACCTCTTGCCCAATTTGTGGATGTATTTTTGAAACCGTTTGTATTGAAAACGCCAGCTTATGTTCGGGATTCTATGGACATCATTAATAAGCTTGAAAATCTAGCATACAGTGAGGACAACCACATTTTAGTCACCTTTGATATAGAGTCCCTTTACACCAATATTACACAGGACGAGGCATTAGAAATTATCGGACAGGTGTTAAATGATAACACAGAACCAGTCACCGTTCCTACGGATTTTCTTGTGGATTTGGCTTCATTATGTTTAAAAAGTAATTTTTTTAAATTTAATGAAAGACTTTATAGACAAGTAAAAGGAGTAGGAATGGGGTGCAGCTTTGCCCCAGAAATTGCAAATTTGGTTATGGATTTTTTTTAGCATTAATGGATCTATGAGCAATCTAACCCTTTTAAAATTTACATCTCCCAATGGTTTAGCTATATAGACGACATCCTAATGATCTGGCAGGGGACAGGAGATATGTTGGATGCTTTTTTTGAATGGCTCAACCAGCGAGCTGTTGATTTCAGGTTTACCATGAGTAAAGACAGAAGCAAAATTAATTTTTTGGACTTGTTGATCCTGTCCAGGAATGGTAGATTGGAAGTAAGTCTGTATAAAAAACCTACAGACCGGAATACACTTCTACACTTTTCTAGCGGTCATTCGAGAACTCTCAAAAAAAATCTTCCATACGGGCAGTTTCTCAGGATAAGAAGGAATTGTACAGATAGAAACGATTTTTATAATCATGCTGAAGAATTGACCACTAAATTAACAGCGAGAGGGTATCCAAAGAAGCTAGTTAAAAATGCTGCTAAAAGAGCCGGGTGTACCCCTAGGGAAACACTCCTGATACCCAAGAAACAAACGTCTGAGATTCCACTTACATGTGTGTTGACTTTTAGTCCGAAGGCTAATAAGGTACGCACAATTATAGAAAGAAATTGGCGAATCATTAAAGATCTAAATATTGAGAAACCATTGTTCTCCTTCAAGAGAGCAACGAGTCTGAGAGATCAGTTGGTACACGCTTCAGAAAAGAAAATAGATAAGAAAAATCTTAGGACAATGCTTCAGCTGCCAACTCTTCAGGGGCACTTTAGATGTGGTAAATGCACTGCATGCCAATTTACACAAGATTCAAAAGAAGTAATAATAAACGGAAGAAAGCATACACAGTCTGATTTTTCAAATTGTAACACAAAAAATGTCATTTACTGTATCTCGTGTCCATGTATAAGAACGTATATTGGTCAGACTTCACAAATAGTTAAAAGTCGTATCCTCCAGCATCGATCGAGAATTAAATGCGCCATAAAAGGTGCACCGCTAGTTGAACATTTTTTGGAACTGAAACACAAAGCAGATGACATCCAATGGACAGTGCTGGCTGTTATCCGACCGAAGATGGATGGTCCTCCAACTTTGATAAGGCTATTGAAGTTGGAAGCAAGATTGATCGAGAAATTTCAAACAGCCAAAATGGGACTCAATGACTGTGATGAAGCGTGGTCCCTGATTAGGTCACCCAACGTGCTAGGACATTGAATTTGCCGTGGGTGAATATCATGGCCGCAAGACTTTGATTTATATTTATATCTTACAATTTGACCGGTTGTACTATGGTAGATTGAAATGTAAGTGTAGTTCAAATGATATTTGTTGATACACTGTATAATGGAATGCATTTTTGATTGTCGCAAGATGTTTCATAAGTACATACTGATGAGTTTCTCCAGATGTATTAGGGTAAAATTGACCTTAATCAGATGCCAAGAAATAATGAAATAATAGTTAAGAGCCAGGCATACGTTCTCTGATCGGGGTTTGAACAGTTCCAAGATGGCCGCCGCAGTGAAGTACATTAAGATCAGGGGCTGAGTATGTATCTATAAAGCTTGCTCTACTGGGCACGTCCCGTCTGAACAACAGTATTGTTTATTTCCCTGTGTATTGCAGTCACGGCAAGTAAGAAGCCTAGATCTAGACTTTTGGCGAGTCTGGTGACAGGTAAAAAGTAGCGCAGCACTCACAAGATGGCGCCTATACCACTCCATCCAAATAGTTAGACGCGGGCTAGCGGCAGCCCGATGCGTTACTTCAAAGGCTCTTTCCGGTGAGCCGTAGCTTCCGTGACCCGCAAGAGAGTTTGAGCAGCGTGATACAGAGATCGCTCACTAGTGCTGACCGGCATAATACAGGAAGTAAGTGCACACAGTCCACGTTATCGAGTTGTAGAGGTTTTCGAGTGTAGGTGTAGACCTACTAAAAAAGACTTTGATCCTCCCTTCATTTTGTTGTTTATAGAACATTCTGTAAATAAAATTCAGTTGCTGGTATTTAAAAAGAGTGGCACAAGTAAATAGGTAAGATGAGAATCAAGTGTTTATAAAATCACTTTGGATGATAAAGCGTTTATGGAGCTATGGGCTAATAAATTTCGGTTTGTGTGTTCCCTTTGACATGGTTCACAGCACTCGGGAACTGAGTATCGTAGTTTGGATACTTGCTTCACAGATGGAAAGGTATGAATTATAACCCAGGTTTCGCACTGAGGTTGCATGTTTGCATGCTTTATAACTTGAACCATCTGGCTGGGCACCCTTGCTTTGTGTGCAATTTGGAAATGTTATAATGTGTAGAGCAATAACTAAGGCATGAATACTGGCGACTAAAGAACAATATTGAGTTGTGAATGAAAGATTTATAGGATTTTAGAAAAGGGAGTTTGGGACTGATATCTGTCACTTTTGGTGTGAATTGGTGATAAGGTGGGTTTGATGCGATTGTCTTTAATGTATTGTTTCAATTTTTAGAGTGATGCCAGCGTTCTCCGACAGTCCTGATGAGGCCTTGAGTTGTTAGGCCGAAACGTGTCGACATATTTTGAATGGGTCCAAGGAGTCTGAAAAAGTTAATTGATTTCCAATAAGTTGCATAGCACTACTTACTACCTTTCTCAAAAAAAAAATTGAGGTAGCATACAGCTGGGTGCAAGACAATTGGTCACCATGTGATTTGTGATCACTACGTTCACTGTTTTGTTGTGACTATCTTACTAAATGTTGGAGTAGGGCACTTGGTTTTAGATAGTGTATGTATTGTTTGTTTCATAAGCTTTATATTTATGTATATGTGTATATATTACTGTATATAGGTTCACCTTAGTGTCATTAGTTTATAGATAGGCATTTGTCCTGTGACTCTGTTGCTGCTGCGTATGATTAAATGAAATAAATAAGGGAAATAGTTTTACCCTTTTTGAACCAAGAGTCACTATTGGTTCTGCATAATTATTTGAATTTGTCCCTTTCCTGCTAATATTTTGTGTGCGTATTGTTAAGTTGGTATCCTAAGCAGGCAAGGGTTATAGGATACTCCCCCCTCTTCTTCTCCAGAGGAAATGTTTCAAAGCTTTAAAGAGTGCCCTAAGGGGAGATACATATATTCCAACGAGAATAGGAGAAATTACACCCACAGAAGGTACACCGGCCTATATTGTATTCGAAGAGCAGGGTGCTGTGGCATGTCTTTGGGTGAAACAATGGTGCAAAGTGACAGAGAAAAATGGGAGTTTAACATTTCCTGCCCATGGAACATTTAATTTGAGGAGCTTAGGGAATTTGAGGGGGTACCATATGATTTTAAACCTCCTCCGAGACCAGCACAGCTCAAATCGTTAGCTATTTGGGAACAAGTGGCTAGACAGCAACAGCAATTGAAATTCGAGAAAAGAATGAGAAAGGCTGAGAAGACACTAGCAGAGGGTAGATGGGATAGTGATCAGAAATTTTGAAGAACAGAAACTTTACGGGGAATTACGTTTTTTCCTGCAATTACACAAGAGAATGAGAATGAAGCTAGAAAAAGCACCAGAAAGAGGAATTCATATCCTTCAGACGACAACGAGCAGAAATCTACAGGATCTAGGTAGTCCTTGACACATGATGAAGAGTCAGATGATTATGAATTCAGTTTACAGTTATTTAGAAATCGTCACCCACCCTATGAGCACATGAGAGAAGTTCAAACACCAGTACAGCCCCAATATCAGTTGAATCACCTCAGCGCCAGATACAGGTTAGTCATAATTTTCCAGTTACTTCGGCAGGCCTATGCCGCAAATGAATATTTTCAGAATTTACCCTGATGTACCCATTGTAGATACTGCAACAAGCTTGATAGTGCCGACAGGACAAGTTTACCAGAAGCCAGCCCCGAATATGATGTCCCTGATACAGTCCCAGACAGTGCCACAATACACCCCCATAACAGGATCACAGACAGAAATGTTCACCTTGATAAATCAGAATACAGGAGTAGTGTACACACAATACCCAAATGTTAGACCAAGCACAGATGCAGTGTCGGTACCAGTTACCATAGGTCGAGTCATACTATTGTTTGCCCAGGGAAATAATGAGAACAGTTAGCAGAAATCTCTGAACCTGAGTGTAGAAAGGGAGATAAGCAATGTGAATGCTAGAATGACAACTCCCATCAGACCAACATTTGATGGGACAGGTCCATTAATTGATTTAAGTACTTTCAGGACTCCTCCAAACAATAAGGTGAAATCATATATAGGTCCAAATACAAGCATGGTGACACAAGAAACCCCGAATCTGACATTACAGCAAGTGCCAGGTGTAAGTCACAACAACGTTACGTTACAAGGGTTGACAGCTCAGCAATTAACTGACTGGATAGAGAAGTTGAGTAGCACTCAAGGAGATGCTAATGGAGGAAGTGCCCTTAATTTGACCAGACTTAAACTGGAGGCAGAAGACCTTATTGAGGGCACATGGGGTTAGACAGGATTGGTACACTCAAGGAAGACGAGTTGTGATAATTATGCAAGCTGATTACTAACAAAGCAGGATTAGTGCACTAGAAATTAGCAGACCTAGCAGAGAAATATGACATAAAGGTTGAGAAAATGAATGCAGGGACATTTTCTACAACAGCAGCAACAGGGAAACGTATTGTTTCAGAATCAAGCAAGAGGTAGAGGTTGTGGAGGAATTGGAAATGGGAATCGTAGTCCTTTTTTTAATACTGTGGTGGTTCAGAATGATGTGCAGGGAATGAAGAGATTGTTGCCATTTCATGCTTGCAGAGGGCTCGGACATTGGAAGCGGTAGTGTCCTCTGTTGGTAGAGGAAGGTGTTGTTCAGCAAATGAGTGACATCAATTCTTTTCAAAACATGAGAATACCGAGAATTAGAGGTCATAATCCAAATTTTCAAAGTAATACGAATCAGATGCAAGGTTTTCAGCCCATGCAACAAGTGCAAGTGCCACGTTTACAGATGCCCCAGTTGCAGTCAATACAATTGCAAGTTCAAGTGGTATCTAGACAGCAAATTCAAGTACCTCAAGCCCCAATGGAGCAGCAGCATGTGATGCTTCCTCAGCAGGTCACAGGTCAAAAGTTTAATCAAAGTATTAACACAGTGCACCAATTCCCATTACTCAGTGAAAATGGAATAAACGATGATTGGGTGAGTGAGAGTTCGGATGAAGAATAATGTGTGCTTGCAGCTTTCCTAGAAGTAGATTGGAAAGGTCCATATGTAAAGGGAAAGGTAATGGGTCACAACGTTTCATTCTTGGTTGACACAGGAACTACTAGCTCTACAGTAAGAACTGCAGAAGTTCCAAACTTGCCCCTTTCAAGTAAAACATTCCAGATTGTAGGAGTCATGAATCAATACTTGACCAACCCAATTACAGAACCAGTTCAGGTTAAAATTGGCAACTTTAAAGGATTACACAAACTCGTAGTTTGTGGCTCAAGTCCAGTATCCTGACTAGGAAGGAACTTGTTGTGTAAAACAAGATGTTAAATTATTTGCTCCAATGATGGAATTGAAATTCAGACAAACAGTGATGATGAGGATGACCCGACTCCAGAGACAGATTGTGAGATTGTGAATGAGGAGTACCCTTTGATTAGCTTCTTTCTGGTTTTCACAGTGAGAGATCTTCCTTTTGATTTAAAGGGAACAGTTAAGATGAAAGTGTGGGATTTTACAGGAAAAGACATTGGTCTGATAAAAGGAGTTGAGCCAGTTAAGGTCTCATTCAAGCCCAATGCGATTTTTCCCAAGATTCCTCAGTATCATATGGCGCAGGATACCATTGAAGGGATTGCACCTGTAATTGCAGAATTTGTAAACCAAGGAGTTTTGAAAGACGTGTTGAGCAGTCCATGTAATTCACCAATAATGGGTTTGCAAAAGCCCTGTGGGAAATCTCGAATTGTTTAGGATTTGAAAAAAGCGAATGACATCATAATTAAATGTTGCCCAGTAGTGCCAAATCCAGTAGTTATTTTGTTTCAGATCCCATACGATGCTGAATGGTTCACCATAATAGACCTGTCCCAAGTATTCTGTTCTGTACCTCTTCATGAGGATAGTCAGTTTCTTTTCTGTTTCAAATTTTTGGATAGAGTCTACTGTTGGTGTAGAATTCCTCAAGGGTTTTCAGAGTCACCTTCTATTTTCAACCAGATCTTTGAAAAGAATTTGGAGTCATTGGAAATGCCTTTCCAATCAACATTGGTGCAATACATTGATGATTTGTTAATCAAATACAAGATGAGAGAAGCATGCAAGTATGATACAATTGCCTAACTGAATCATTTAGGGAAGAATAGACATAAAGGCCCTCATTATGACCTTGGCGGTAAATACCAAATACTGCCGTGCTGACTCCCTATAGCATACCGCTGCGGAGTCAGACATCCGTTTGCCACATTATAACACACATTCAAAATCGACAGAAAACAGCCACAACCACAAATCTGCCAGATCCACTGAATGTGATAAACTGTCGGTACTACCATCCTTACCATTACACCACCAATACTACGCCCTCCAAATAATGTCCCACCAATCACCACAGTGGACATTCATCAACGGTAAACCATTGGCGGTGAACACCGCCACAGCAGATAAGGCCATCCAAAGACAAAACAAGAAAACATTGGCCAGAACAAAAAACCCACACCTGACACAAATACACACACCCAACCACAACAGCACTATAAAACAAACACCCACATCACCCACAATCCTTTGCTAACACGAAAAGACAGCAATAGCTAGCCACGCTAGCACCACAACCACCCATTCATCCGTCACGCACCACACCCCACACCCCACCAAATTGTACAACACCCTCTGCACAACACACACAACACCCATGTCCACACAAAGGCACCCCCATTTCACTGATGAAGAGTTGCGGGTCGTGGTTGAGGAAATAGTCAGGGTAGATCCACAACTTTCTGGAGCACAGATCCAGCAGATATCCATTACCAGGAAGATGGAGCTATGGCAGAGGATCGTGGACAGGGTAAACGGCGTGAGACAGCATCCACGAAGAAGGGACGACATCAGGAAGAGGTGGAACGACCTACAGGGAAGATGTGTTCCATAGCAGCAAGGCTGACGGTGGGCAAACCTCCACTCCTCCCCCACAGCTAACAGCATGGGAGGAGCAAGTCTCGGGAATCCTGCATCCCAAGGGACTCACTGGAGTTGCAGGAGGACTGGACATTGGTGAGTCAACATTTACTACCTATCATCCCCCCATACCTGCATGCCACCACCCCTCACCCTGACACCCATCACTCCACCCCATCTCACACAATGCACCACCACAATTAACAAACCTAAATGCCAAGCCCTGAATGCCATATCACTGCATGCACATCCCTTCCAGCCCTGCATGTACACCTACCCCCAATACATGGACAGCATGAAGAACTAACAATCCCACAATATATCACCACACACAAACAAAGGTGGCAGGGCAGCAACAACAATATAGGGGAAGCTAGGGATGCCAATTATGTCACATACATGTAGCATAATACACCACTTACTTCCCCACAGGTGCCCCAGCCAATCCCAGTGGCAAGGAGGTGCCACGACTAACCAGTCCCCCACCAGAAGATACCCCCAGAGATGACAGCAACTCTGGAGTTCTGGATCTGCATGAACTCCCTTGCCCATCAAGGACCACTTGTCAGTCGGCTACCCCAGCCCACCCAGCGTCCCCCCTCAGTAGCCAACACCACAGCAGCCACCCAATGTCCCCAGACCCCTGTCCTCAGGACATGTCAATCAGCAGTGTGCCCACCTGTACAGGGACCCCAGTCTCCACCTCACAGGCAAGACAATGAGGGTCCTGGGGTCAGTGGCAGTGGGCACACCGTTCAGGAGACACTTGCACAGGGGTCCAAGGACACTAAGAGGACAGCTGTGCACCAGGGGGAGGACAGGCCCAGGGAACCGACTGTCCAGGAGGCACTCACTAATGTCCTGGGGGCTTACCAATAATCCCAGGACAAGATGGGTCAGGTGATAGACATCATGCAGGAGAACCAGCAGCTGCAGGAGAAACACCACCAGGAGATCAAGAAAGAATTGCAGGCCCTGAACACCACCATGGCCTCCATTGCAGGGGTGCTGGGTGATGTGGTCAATATCATGAGGGAGTAAACATCACATCACCAGGCACCTTCCAGTAGCCAGTCAACTGACCAGCCCTCCACATCTGATGCAGATAGTGGACAGGAGGCCCTGCCACAGGGCCCACAGGGGACCAGCATCCCTCCCCCTGCAGAAGGTGAACCACCTTGCAAACGTTCCCTGCAATCCAGACAGACCCCAGAGTTAGTTGCCAAGACCAAGACTACTGCCAGGAAAAGAGCCCCTCCTGAATGTCCCTCTTGTGTTCCACTGTGTCACCTTGTCCACTTTGAACTGCCATTGCTCCCCTTCCTCTGGCCCTTTGGACACTGGACCTGTGCTACAAACAGACTGGCCCATTCACTGGACTATTCACAACCATCACCCCACTCTATTACACTTCCCATTGTAGAACAATTTTCAATAAACACCCTTGGACACAAATTGAGTAATAGTGCTTTATCTACAGCTAATGTACAATGTAATGAACTTCATGATCCTGTGCATATGTCCAGTAACATGCTGATCCATACAATAAATGTCTCTCAGCAGTCTGTACACATCACAGCAGTACACTGTTGGAACAACATCAACATCTGCAATAAGGGAAGGCATAGGTGACAGTCAGGTAGGATGCAAAGGGAATGACTGGCATTATGCTGCAGTCACACAGTACAACACTAAAATGTAGAAATGTTTAATTCAACAGTCTTACTTGAGTGTAATTGGAAGTACTGCTGGATCAAATGTGACCTGTTGTCCACATCCTCCTCCTCACTGTCCTCAGTGTCCACTGCTGCCACAGCTCCATTGTCACCCCCTCCTCCTGCAGATAGGGTACAGGCCGTCTGAGGGCCAAATTGACCTCCCCTTCAGCAACATGAGCCATGGTAGATTTGGGTAGCCAGAATCACCTGCAAGAAGTAAGGGATACACATTAGCCATGCACAATGGCATGGGATATGACTCCTGAAGGCATACACTCACATACATTGGGTGGGGACACAGGCTCACCTATTAGCCACACTCTGTGCCTCTGTAGTTGTGCTATCAGCTGTGAGACACTGCAAAGGCATTATGCACTGACCCTGGATACTTGGCAGTGATGTGGGAGATGTACTGGTCAGCCAGGCACACCATCTGGACATTGAGTGAGTGGAAACTCTTCTGATTCCTTTATATTTGTTCATTTGCCCTGGAGGGGGGAGCAGTGGGTTAAGGCAATATCGGTCCCGTTGATGGCCACTATAACATAAGGTATATGCCCCATTGCATAGAATCCAGCCTTCACAGTGGGTAAATCATCTACCTGGGGGAATGTGATGTAGATGCATATGTGTTTGAGCAAGGCAGACAAAACCCTTCCAAGCACAATTGAGAACATTGGCTGTGACATCCCTGCAGCCAAGCCCACTGTCACCTGGAAAGAGCCTGTTGCCAGGAAATGGAGCACTGAGAGTACTTGCACAAGAGGGGGATTGTTGTGGTGCTACGGATTGCAGGTAGCAGATCAGGCTCCAATTGTTCACACAGCTCTGTGATTGTGGCCCTGTCCAGACGATAGATGTGTCATAGTTTGGACTCTTGCTCTAGGCAAGACTACTGGTTAAAGGATGACAGTACTTATGTTTGTAGGCGACTACGTCTTTCCTACAACAAGTCGCAACTGTTGTCCCAACCTTACCGGCTCACTAGCAGCACCTCACCAGAAACACAATAATAAAAGGTGATTTGTGGCAGCCTTTACGCATGGACTCGAGAGTAAGACATCTCAGGGAGTGTCGTGGTTAAACGGAGATTGCCCCTTTCTCACAGATGTATCATGTCTCATACAAACACAGGCAATGACAAAGATGCAGTAAAGTTTCAATAGTTTTTATTCAACATAACTGCAATTTGCGATAAGTTGCATGGGCTGCAATGATTAGGATAATGAATAATGCAAGTAACAGAATTGTGAAGACGAGAGTCTTTATTACAAAGACCCCCACCATCTTGCAATGCATAGAAAAGACATCCGAGATGTAATATGCCCTAATAACCTAATGTGAAAGGCCTAGCTTCCTACCTAAAGGAGAGCTGGGTTTGTTAAACCTAATCTGCCAATGCCATGTCCATGAGAGGAGCCACCAACCCTTGTTACCTTGGAATGAGGTCTCTATCTCAGACTACGCAGGGACACAAAGACTGGGTCAGCATCAAGACGACTGCAGCATCGATATCAGCGATGGTGGCGATGCCCTCTGGTCAGAATCCCTCTGATTATCTGTCCAAAGAGCAATATATTAATACAGATCTTCAAGGACCCCTGACGTAGGTGTGTTCCCAAACAATAGATAACAGGCATGCTTGGGACGACAATTAATATAAACAATCCCTTAAAAGTATGGAGAGGGAAAATCCCTAAGTGTGAACGTCTACTGTTTTTTTGTCTTTGGAGCTTGTTATTGACGCCTTAGCGCGGTGACACTGATAATGTAACTCATAACAAGTGGCCTAACTCTAAACAAGGCAGCCATTTTAGAAGAAATAAATAATTAAATGTGCTAAGACAGAGCAAGCTAAGTAGGTTAAAAGTCACTAGGTGACGGGGGCACGAATCTGCAAGCCAAAGGCTAAGCTAACTCCTGTTATCCCATTAAAATGAAGTAGGATTCACTACACCCTCCCCATTGCCGTAACAGGTATGATGAAGGAATAGGAACCCGAACGCTAAAATTGCTCTGAACTAAAAGCTAAAAGCATAAAAAATCAGCTCAAAAAAAAAAAATCTTAAAAATGTGTTAAAAAGATAATAAAAACAATGTCACTAAAACACATACAGAGATGTTAATGTCAACCATGACAAGCACAGCGTGCCAAAGCAAGTTAATTGAAGTGTACAATTTTACACGGGAATGACAAACCAAATTATGTGATGTACGCATGATCTTGAAGAGTGTCACAAAGTCACCAACCAAGGACCTAAAAAATGAGTCAACATCATCTGATGTAAAATCGAGTGATGGGCAGACAAACGGATCCACAGAGCAATAGTGAGCAGTATTTCCTGGTGTAATGTTATCCGTTGCAGTGTCCCCATCCGTGGTAGATCTCAAAACGGAAGGCTCATAGGTGGCCTCGCGAAGCAACCTCAGTCTCAAGGGGCATGACCGTGTATGAACCCTCATCGGGGACATCAGCAGTGCGTGGTCCACAGGAGATGTCGGTGCAACAGCAAGACAGACCATAGGCAGCTGTTCAAAGAGACACCATTTGCAGCGGAAGACTGGTTGTACGCACCAGAGAAGGGGACGAAATGACAACGACCAGTCATGCTCCAATTCCACCAGCAAGGGTGCACCGAAGATCCGAACCATACGCTCACGGCACAGTGGAGTTGGTGGGAGCGGCTCCATTGCTCTGCGTAGCTGGAAAGAAACAACCACTGCAAATCAGAAGAAATAGCAGTAGTAGTCCGCCAACCAAAGCCAAAATAATTGGAAAGCCACCAAACACACTTGAAAAGAGCGAGTGGGTGGCTGACGAGATGACTCCGAAGACAGTCTGGAAGATGGATACGAAACCAGACCGACAGCCTTAAAGAAGTGAACAATCCCAGTAGTGCTTGAAGCATTGAATATTCTGGATACCAGCTCTCCAAAGTGCTTGGGGAAGTTGGTATTTAATAGGGATTTTATCTCGGCTGATGATCTCGCAATCTAGAGTGCATACGTCTCTTTTGCGGATGTCAAGGCGACCTGTTTTTGAAACAATAGTGCCTTTAGCCTGCTCAGCTTGTCATAGTTCAAATTAATAGTATCTATGTGGGGCCACATGTCAGATACTTTTATCTCTCGTGTGGGGGGAAACAAAGCATGTCCGCAACACGTAACGACCTTCGAGACCGAGATTGCGTAGGCAATTCCTGGTCGCATGCCGCAACAACTTTGATCATTCAGTACCACATAACTTCCATTGGAAAGTACATGAAATACCGGGCGAATCAAAGGGACGGGAGTACCTCTCAACAAGCAGGCCAAATTTGCGACCCCTGCATTGCAAAGACCGCGAAGAGACACCTGCTTGCATATCATTGAATGACGAACAGCAGTCTCACATTCGCTTCCGCTAAGAAAGACCTCTGTTTCGCTGTTCAGACATCTGTAGTCAAAGGGCAACTCCTACTCTTCCTTAATATAACTATCTCCTAGTTGCTCCTACCGTCCCACTGCAAAATGTTTCAGGCAGCTCGAGAAACGAAAGGTCGAAATCGGCAAATTAATTATGCCATGTAAGAGCCAGTTAGTTGAAGGACTCTCTGCTACCGTGAAGGGCAATTTATCTAACTTTTCTATGCGAAGCATGGTGAAACTAGCCCCTTTTTAGTCATTGTCTGTTGTTCCTTGGAAAAATTAAAAGCAGTGAATAATTCACTCCCGTTGATATACTTCCCTGAAATGCAGCCATTTTTCAGTGTCTGTAGTGACCAACCAAGCTGCATGATGGAACGTAGCTGTGTTTGCCCATGATATAACCGAGACAAATATGTCTGAGTGATATCAATAGCAGACGACACTATATTTGATAGTGAATATATCCTGTTGGACAGTGTATTCATGCCGTTGTCGACAACAGCTAATGCTTTTTGTAAATTTTCTTTATCCAATTGCCTTAAACACGCAGCAGCCTCAATCTGGGAAAGTTTCCAAATTTCATTGTACATAGCATATAAAAACCTTTTTGAGCGCTGTTTCCTAGGACCCAGCAGAACATCCTGCAGGTCTATATCTTCAGAAAGAGTGTTCAGATGTTTTTTAACTGCGGCTAACGTGTTGGTCTGTACCCATTGCTGGCAGAGCTTACCCACACTGTATGTCGTAACTATACCTGTATGTTGACCCGATACAAAGCAAGGGTCTGGCCTGTTAATTGAAAAAAACCCTGAAGAGTTAAAAAAACACGCTTGACACTCATTTGTGTTAGTGGGCCATATTAACTACCTGCCGGGACTGGAAAGTGAAGAATTATAAGTACCAGCCTTAACCATTGCATCTAGCTTGTCCTCGGTGATATTGAGGAAGTATTGCCAATCTTTAAACTTTGCCAGGGTGGGAATGCTGGGCGTATTCAAGTCTTTAATTTTTGCTAACCCCACACAGGATGTCTGCTGAGTTGTTTCATTTAAGAAAATCATTTGTACAGGAATCAGGCATGTTTGGAATAAAGCCTGCCTACCCTGTATCTGCCAATCTTGTGTTCCCCATACACTTTTCAAATCAATAGTGCTCTTCCAGTATTCGTAACCTTCAACTGTGAGCCGGGAAACAAAAGGATCTGAATAAATCAGTTTTGTATCAGTTAGCAACAATTTCCTAATTTGTGCCGGAGGTAACTTAAAATAATATGACTCTGCTTTTCTTGTGTCATGCCCAGAAAAGTATGTAAATGTATCACTATAATACTGTGGGCTCCCCACCAGTGGTGTAGAACAGTGTTCCCACTGTGTGTAGTTTAATTCTGGCCTGTATCTAGTGGCACAGTGTAGGTAGTAATGTCCCCATTTGTTATAGCAGAACATTTCCCCATAATTCATTGTATATTCATATACACCATCACTTTCAAAGCGGAATAGTCCTTCATTTCCGTTAGCATGGAATCAACTGTTTGGACATCCGAATCATCAGAGACAACATCAGGTGTAATTACATCAGTCATTGAAATTTTGAACACGTATGGTATTTGAATAATTTCAGTAGGCCCGTATATATCGAATGGAACTTTGTCCCACACAATCCAATCAGAAATCGGTATTGCTGTAATATTTACAGGGGACAAATCTCTCCGGACCTTATGTGAAGAATGATGTGGAGTTAAAACTTCATCAACAGGCGATCAGGAATATAGTGACCATTTATAAGCAAAAAGAAAACAGTCACAAAGCCAATCCATAAAAATAAAGAAAAAAATGTCAAACAGAACCATAAATAGTTCCATGGGTATTTCAAGCATTGATACAGCTGACTTCTTTTTGAACCATTGTCAATCACAGTAATGGATGAGTCTGAAGAAAAATCATCAATGTCAAAGAAATAGCCAGAGGCAGTCTCTGCAAACACGGGAGCTGGTGCACCATCCGTACTTTGGCCCACTTCACGTGGGGGTTCTTGATAGACAGGGTTGTTAGTCTGTGATGTGTTTGTGTAAAAAACAGCTAGATCTTGAACTGGGGTGGTCACTGAAGTAGTGACTGGAACCAACAAATGTTCATTTTCCACCCTCCCCATGGTCAAGGAGGCGTCTGGAACAGCAGTTGACATTGTTGCATAGTCTGTAGTAGTGATGTTCATCCTACCATGTAGATGTATGTCCTGTTGGGTAGTGAGAGGGGATCGGGAACCACCCAAGGGACCTCTTGTTCCACTGTGAAGGATCGGCCACATGGTGTAGTTTGATGTCATCAATGGAGATGAATCTGTTTTCTTAGAACCAGACAGTGGTGGTAAGATGACAGTCCTGGTGCCTTTTATTCCCAAGACCGGTACAGGTGCTCTGTATGATGGACCGAATTCTTTCTTCACTACGATCTTCTCACAAACCAGATCCCCGACTTTAGGAATCCAGCCAGTCGAAGTTTTCGCTAAATCCCGTGTTCCTAAGGTGGCAGCACTTGCAGATGATTTATCATCACGAAATTGCTGAAGCTCCTGTAAAACAGTGAGATGTTCATTTATGTCAAATAGTGTTTCTGCTGCCACCATACCAGGGTCATCAAGATCTCGGACATACATAGGTATCCCAAAGAGAACCTCATATGGAGTGTGTCCCCCCAAGGACAATCTTGGCAGAATTTCAGTGCTCTCTGGACCCCAAATAGGTGATGTAACCAACTGCGGCCTGAACCTAATACTCGAGCTGTTAAAGACTGCTTTAGATCACGATTCCGCCTCTCCATGACCGAATTTCCCTCGGGATGGTATGGTGAGGAGTAATGGAGTTCAACACCCATCGTCCCCATGGTATCCCTGAATGCCTTAGAGGCAAATGCAGGGCCCTGGTCCGAATGGAATGCTGCAACCGCATATGTACCGATAAAGATCAGCAAGTCTTTTATAACAGTCCGGGCGCCAGCCGACCGCTGTGGCCATACCCATAGGAATCTAGGACAAGAATCTACAGCGACTAAAATGTACTTGTATGCACCATCAGGCTGTAAGGGACCACAATGGTCCAGGTACACACACTGCAGTGGCCTGTTGGACACTAAGAGGGATGTCTGCGGTGGGCGTTTGATATTAGAACCCTTTATCTGCTGGCAAATGTCACAACAAAGGATATACTGCTTTGTTCATCTGCATAGACCAGGCCACCAGAAGCGTTTCTGTAGGAGTGTCATCGTGGCCTGTACACCAGCATGTGCAGAAGCGACACCCTCATGCGCTGCTCTAATTAGATCTAATCTCTGGTCTTCATTAGGAATCACTCGATCTCCAACCCCAGGAATTGTTGTGTAAGCAACATTCCGCGCACTGAAATGGTACGCATAGTTTATAGGGTACCCTTTAGGAAGGGGCTTGCATGCAGCCGAAGCTTTAACGGCAATCAATGTTTCATTATCCAATCTCATCTGAGAGCGAGTCACTGCAGCCACAGAAGCCGTAGCTACTGTTGGTTTGGCCACTTCATCAGCCAATGTATTATCGGCAACGTGTACTCCTACACGTTGGTGTCCCAATGTATGGACTACAATGGTTTCGGGGCCTAACCGCGGTTTGCGGTCTAGTGGTTTGGTCCCATCAAGGGGGGATAAATGTCGGCTCAAACACGGCCGCTTTGGACTGTGGTGAGCGCGTTTTTCGTAATTGCTGCAGTTTTTACCCACTGTTAGCCGAAAAGTTCCTGCTATCTTGCGATTTTACTGCTCTGTTTGAATCTGAATTGGCACTTATTAATCTAGCTTTTATGGAACTGGAAGTTACTGTTTGCTTGTTTTATAAAAATTTATAAAAGTTTTTTTGAACGTCAGAACTTATTTAATGTATTTTAACTTGAAGGGTTGGGATAAGCAACGCCCCTCCTTACCTGAGTAATACCTGATAGAGAAAGGGGTTTTCTTTAATTAATGGTGCTCTGAGACTCCGACCACTCTCTGTGCAGGAAGTTGGGACGCTTAGAGCCCACTTCCGGTTTCGGGGCCTAACCGCGGTTTGCGGTCTAGTGGTTTGGTCCCATCAAGGGGGGATAAATGTCGGCTCAAACACGGCCGCGCAGCGGACGCGCGCAGCGGGTGTGCCGCTGGCACGCCGAAGGCACGGAGGGCCAGGAAATTAGTTACACCATATGATGGGAAAGCAGAAAACCCAGGGTGTTTGGGGTGCTGGGGAGAACAATTTTGACCATGCTTTGGATGTAATTGTAAGGGAGGGCAGAGCGGGGGGCTCTCTCGCTCTTATAAATGTTAGATCCCTCCCTAAACACAAATTTGAAATTAATGAGCTCATTCTTACTCTCAACATTGACTGTCTCTTCCTAACAGAAACTTGGGCGAGGCCTGACTCGGACCCCGATTTTATTGAAGCAACTCCTACCGGCTTCTCCTTTTACAGGGTGGACAGGAACACAGGCAGAGGAGGAGGCTTGGCCATTATTTGTAGGTCTGAGCTCATCTGTACCTGGACTAGTGCCAGTCACACTCCAGAGGTCTGTGAAGCTATGGCCTTTAAACTACTCCGTGATAAATCTCTAGTTTGGGAAGGCCTGCTAATTTACCGCCCCCCCCGGCCCTGTTTCGAAGTTTCTTTCGATATGGTCCTCAGTATTGGAACCTCTAATCATGGCCCCTAAAGCCATCATATTGGGTGATTTCAATATCCATTTTGATAATACGCGTGACTCGCAGGTTGCGGAATTCCTCAATCTTATGATGGTTCTGGATTGGGTCCTAAAGGATGGGATGGCCACTCATAGAGCTGGGCATACCCTAGATGGGATTTTTACCCGTCCCGAGGAAGCATTATATCTTTCTACCACCCCATTAGAGTGGACAGATCATGCCCTCCTGACGTTCAAATTTCTGGCCAAGCAGCAGCCCATAATATCCATTCCCCAGAAAAAACTGCTAAGACCCTGGAGAAAAATTGTAGTAGAACCACCGAAAGCTACACTTCTACACAATTGGAATGATCCAAAGGTGTCCATGCTGTCTCCGCTTGCTAGATTCAATCTGGGCATTAAACAAGCAATGGACACGCTAGCACCGGCAAGAATCTCTGCTTCCCGTATTAGGAAGAAACTTAATCAAACTTGGTTCTCTCAAGCCCTCAAAATCCTACAGAGGAAATATCGGCAGAAGGAGCGAAGCCGAGAGGGTGGATCTCAAGCTCGCACTTAACACTTATAAAGAAGCTTGTCGGGTAGCCAAATCGGACTACTTCACATGTAAAATCAGCGAAGCAGCCAACTCTTCTAGAGAACTATTTAGAACTGTTAATGCTCTCACCACTCCTTTAGGCTCTCCCAAAGTAGAAAATTCCCAAGACTTCTGTAATAAAGTAGCCAAATATTTTGAATGTAAGGTTCTTGATATTTACTCCAGCTTTAGGCTGGAGAAGAAACTAGCTAGCCCGTCCCCCTGGCTGACTGTTCATCTGCACCCTGAGGTGACAATGAACGGGTCGCCAGACAAGCCACTCCTATTTTCAAAATTTAAGATGCCCTCTCACGAGGCTCTGTGTAAACTGCTCTTGGAGGGTAAATCTGGCTCCCCTATGGATCCCTGCCCCCCGGCTATCCTCCAATTACTACCAGAGCTAGTGGTTTCTATGCTGGCCCCTATTTTTCAGAAAGTGCTAGCATCGGGCTGTTACCCCAGGAAAGAAACTACCATTATTCCGCTAAAAAAGAAGGCAGGTGGTAAACCCGATGACTTGACGAATTTACGCCCAATAGCCCTTCTCCCCTTTGCGGCCAAAATCTTAGAAAAACATCTTAATAAAGAATTGGTTGATTTCCTGTCTGCCTCTAAAGGCTTGGACAACTCGCAACATGGTTTTCGGAAATCCCACAGCACTGAATCAGCTCTTATTGCATCATCGGACACCATACGCAGATTGGTGGATAAGGGGCAGGGGGTCTTTCTGGTGTTATTGGACCTGTCGGCAGCTTTTGACACCATTGCTCCCCATATCCTGCTTGACCGCTTATATCAGGCAGGCATTAGAGACCAGGCCCTTAAATTGATCGAATCTTTTCTATCTGACAGGTGGGCCACAGTTAGCAGTGGCGATTTTAGATCCTTTTCCTACCTTTTGCCGTGGGGTCCCTCAGGGCTCCTCTTTAAGCCCGACGCTATTTAACGTTTATGTGGCACCGCTGGCAGAGCTGGTTCGCTCCTTTGGCTTTATTCCCACTTCATATGCAGACGATACGCAAATTATTATCCCTATTGATAAAAATCTTGAAGAAGTGGCTATCCGTTTCAGCGCCTGCATGACAGCAGTCAATCACTGGATGAAGTCCAACTGGTTGAAACTCAACTGTGAAAAAACTGAGATTCTGTGCTTTGGAATTGAAAGGGTACATTGGTCTTCTAGCTGGTGGCCTGAGGAGTGTGGGACGCTTCCTGTTCCACGGTCTACCTCAAGAAATTTAGGAGTAGTATTTGATGAGCAACTGTCATTTAAACCTCAGGTCAATCTGACAGTTAAGTCCTGCCTGTGGATTATGAAGAAATCAAAAAAAATATTTCCTTTTATTCCACAGACCTGTAGAACCACTGTCATTTTGGCTTTAGTTATTTCCAGATTGGATTATGGAAATGCACTTTTTCTAAATCTGGATAAAGAATCTTTACACAAACCACAGTTGATGCAGAATACTGCTGCCAGGCTATTAATAAAATTGCCTCGTGGGGCCTCTGTTAAGAGCTGCCTTAAAGATCTACACTGGCTGCCGGTAATTCATCGGCTCTCTTTTAAGGCTCTCTGCATCACTCACAAGGCTGTCCATGGGATTGGGCCTATGACACTTACCACCAAGCTGCAATGGCACAGGCCGAATCGGCTGTTGCGCTCGGCCTATGCCTATCAAATTCAAATATCCCGCACTAAGAAAGTAAAGTGGGGAGACAGAGCATTTACCATTGCAGCTGCTAAAATCTGGAACTCTTTACCGCTGAATATAAGGCAAGAACATAACTATTTAACATTTAGGAAATTGGTCAAGACCTGGCTGTTTCCTCAATAAGTTTGGGAGATCTCCGGTCTAGTTACCCCGCCTCACCCAGTTAGCGCTTCGATGCCCTTGGGCCGGAATGCACTTTATAAATACTCAATACATACATACATACATGGACACACGGCAGCTTATCCTAAAGATCAGCCACCCTCCCCCACAGTATTTTGTGTTTAATGGGGCTCAGTATGTTAGAGCGCTAGAATAAGAGCTTTAAGCTCAGCCAACTGGGCTGTGCAGTCCCCTAAGGTCTGCGTGTAGGTATTGTGAGAGTGGAAAACTCCATCTTCCATGACTCCGCTCACGGCTGCGCAAGCTGCAGAGTATTGATGTTTAGGATCTACAGCCGGTTGTGCTGAACCATCAGTGTATACGACAGTATGGTAGTTGTCTAGTGGCAAAATATTTAGAGGTGCGCGGTACTCTTGTTCGTACTGGAGAAATTCTTGTGTCTGAAGTTTTGGATCAAAAATGTAATCAACATCAGTGGCGGTCAGAGACGCTGCCCATTGAATCCAACGTGGATGTAATGCTTTAGCATTGGGAACACTTGCTTTGGTGACAGCCTCTAGAGCCGGTACTGGGGAGACAACAATATTACGCTTCCCCTGGGCAAGTGGCCTCTCTATCATGACGGCCATCTGAACTGGCGTCAAAATCTTTTCTGTAGGTGCAAATCGCTGCTCACCATTGGAGTATAAATGTGATGTATATGCTATGGGTACCGTGTCATCCTCATTAAAGGTGACATAAGTAAATCCAATGGCACCAGCAATTATTCTGATGACCAAATTTATTTTATTGTCACGTGTGTGCAAGTGTTTAGCTTCTAGCATGTCCCGTTGCATTTCCCTAAGGATGTGCGTGTGTTCGATTGTCCAGTGTCTGCTAGAAAATTTGGGCTGAACCAAGTGGCTTGATCCATTGTGCATAATCTGGAATGTATGTTCTGCCAAAATTAAAGAAACCTAGTAATGACTGGAGTTTCTTCAGCGAGTTAGGATGGTGCAGTTGAGCGCATTTTTCTAGAAAGTGCGGGGCCAGGCTCTTTCCCTCGTTTGATAGCTCATATCCCAGGAATAATACACTAAGAAAGGCTATCTTGCTTTTCTTAAAATTGAATTTGTAACCGAGATCTGCAAATCCCAAAATGATCCGATCGACCCTCGCAAGATGAATGTCAAGGACATTGTCTGTGAGATATATGTCATCCACATAGGATAACGCCTCAGAATCGATATCGTTTAGTATCGATGTTACACGGGCTGAAAATAGCCCTGGGCTATTCTTATAGCCTTGAGGTAAACGACAAAAGCGTTTCTGCGAGTCAAATGAGAATGCACTCTGGTCCCGACTTTCATGTGCTAAATTCTGGCAGAAGAATCCATTAGAAATGTCCAATGTCGCTTTATATTTTTTATGCACTTAGGGCCAGATGTAGCAAAAGATTGCGAGTCGCAAATGGCCCGATTCGCTATTTGCGACAGTGCAAATTCGGAAATGGTATGCAAAAACCCCATTTCCGACTTGCAAAAAGCGATGGGAGCCGTTTGCGAGTCGCATCAGTTGCGACCCCATTTTGTGACCCGCAAATAGCAAGACGCAATTTGCGAGTCGCAAAGCTTATGCAATTGCAACTCGCAAATTGCGACTAGTCGCAAAAAGCCCAGTTTGCATGTCCCATTTACCACTCACTCAGAGCAGGTGGTAACCAATACCAAAGTATAAAAGGAGACCCAGAAAGCATCTGAGTTACTCAAGATGGCGGAGATATACCTGATAGCAGTGAGGAGGAGAGTCCACGCCGCACAGCAGAGGAGGAGGAGGGGCCACAGACAGGAGAAGATATATAGAACAAGGCAGACTCTTTTTCAGCAAACTGAGGATGAGATATACGATAAATACCACCTTAGCAGCGCAGCCATACTAGAATTAATTGAGTTACTGAAACCACAGCTAGAACACCAGACTCTGCGTGGCTGCGCCATCCCTACGCATGTGCAAGTGCTATGCTCACTGCACCTCTTGGCCTCAGGGAGCTATCAGGGGGTCATTGCTGTGGCAGGTGGGGTATCCCAAAGTGCAGTGTCAAGGTTCCTCAGGGCCTTCCTAGATGCCTTAGTCACGCACATGTCTCACTTCATATACCTACCAAGGAATGAGGCAGAAATAAACAGCACCAAGCTGGACTTTTACCGCATTGCCAACTTTCCCCATGTCATAGGGTGTGTAGATGGGACACACATTCAAATATGCCCCCCTGCAAATCTGGAACATATTTTCCGCAACAGAAAGTGTACCCACTCACTGAATATTCAGGTTGTTTGTGACGCCCATTATGTCATCACCGACATTGTAGCTACGTTTCCAGGCAGTACCCATGACTCATACATGTTTAGGCATAGTGGGATACATCAACGCCTGGAACGTGGGGAATTTGGAGACGGATACCTCCTAGGTAGAGCTACAGACACCTTGCAGACATACACACAGGTCACTGTGCACAACAATCAGGACTGCCTAACAGTGTACTTTTTGTGCCCAACAGGTGACAGTGCATATGCTCTAAGGCCATAGATTATGACTCCGTTTTTAACACCCAGCAATGAATGTGAGAGGCGATACAACAATGCACATAAGAGGACCAGGAATATGATAGAGCGCACCTTCGGACTCCTGAAAGCAAGATTCAGATGCCTCCACCGCAGTGGAGGTGCCCTCCAGTATACCCCCATTACAGCATTCAAAATTGTGGTCGCATGCGCCATCCTCCACAACATAGCCACCCGACGTGGGCTACCTCTCACCCCTGCAGACCCAGATCCTGATGATGAAGAGCAAGAACTACCACATCGCCATCATGGGGATAGGAGTATAGCTAATCAAGGCAGACTGAGACGGGAACACATCGCAACACAATACTTTGGAAGGTACGTGTCAACTCCAACCATACTCACCTATTGCCAAAATCTCCATTCGTTAAGTGGAACAAAAAAATATATTTTATTAGTGCAGAAATGAAACTATTTACAAGTACTGAAAGTCCATGGGCATGAAAATGCAAACCAGGCAAGTGGCACATTGGCGTCATGTGCCACTTCTAATGGTCCGGGGTAATCTCTATGACCTTCTGCCCCTCCTGCCAGCCTGGCTGGTCCCTGGTGCTTCCGTGGTGCTCTGCCTGCTACTCCTGAGCACCCTGCTGTCAGTGGCAGAGACACTGCTCACTGTCAAGCCCTCCTCACTGTCCTGGGGTGTTTCCCCTGTGCCCCTAGACATATTCTGTGCCTCCATCAAGTCAATTATGTGGGTGAGACGTCCCAGGCCCCTAGCCACATCCCCAGCGAAATGGCCCATTTCCACCTGCAGCCCAACTGTCCTCCTCAACAGGCCTGTGGTGTTCATGGCGAGCCTGCCGATGGATGTGGCCATCCTGTCCAGTCTGTGCAGGAGCTGACGGTCCCTGCGCCGCCCACCCTCGGCCTGGGCCAGTAGTCCTCCCGCCAGTTCCCTCATGTCTAGGGCAAGGTCCCCAGTGTTCGTGCAGATCATGTCCATCCTGGAGTTCAGTTGCTGCATGCTGGCCTGGTTATTGCGCACGAAGCTAATCCTCCCTAAAATTCGATTTTGCAGGCGCTGACTATGCAGCAGCTGTACCTCACTGGTGCTGGGAGGTAGTTGGCCGGATGCAGACTGCAGCCCTGATGTCCTGGACCTGCGACGCCTGCGCAGCAGTGGCTGCCCTGTGATTTCAACTGTCTCATCCCTGCCTGTTGCTGGGGCAGCCTCTTGGGATACTGTTGCAGCAGGTGTGGATACTGCAGGGATGCTGCTGACCGTGCAGGTGAGAGTGCTGGCGGGTCCTGAGGTGTCCTCATGGGGCTGGCTGATTGGAGTAGTGGTGGTGTCTTGTTGGAGACCTGTGGGACATGGGGAACAGACTGTCAGTGTCTACTATCTGTTGCACACTTCCTAATAAACATTTGCTTATGAACTGCCTACTTGACTACATTTCCTATAATGCATCATTCTGGCATTTGCTACCCTGAAATGGAGCTATCTTGGTTGTGCATGCCCCTGTGTACATGGTGGGTGGGGGTATGGCATTGATAGTGGTACAGGCATGTCACATGGTACTCACCGGTTGATATGCTGGGCTCTGAGGTGTCCAGGTCCCCAAATCCAGAAACTGCCTCCTGCTCCAAGGTTTCCTCCACCCTTTCTTCCAGGGGTGTGGGTGGTGGCACAGACGATGGTCCCCCTCCTGTGCCTCTCATCTCCCGGAGCCTTTCAGTCACCCTCTCCTTGGTCCGGGAGCGGAGGTCATACCACCTTTTTTTGATGTCATTTATGCTCCTGTGGCTCACCCCCAGGGAATTTATTTTGTCCTGGATGTCCTGCCACAGCTGTTTCTTGGTGGCTTCAGGAACATTGAGGGCTGATTTTCCAAACAATTCGTCATAGTGCTGACAGCATTCGTCTGTCAGCACCTCCAACTCCCTCTCAGAGAACTTCAGCTTCCTCTTCCTTGGAGTTCCTTCCATGGCAGCTGCTGTTTGTCCTGTGTGTAGTTCAGCAGTTATAAAAGAGTGTGGTCCTCCCTCCTCCCAGGTGTATTTGTAAACTTCCTGGCTGTGATGTCATCATCATGTGCCAGGAAGTGTTTCCAGAGTGTTCTGGAGTGGTTTCTGGAGTGTTCTGCTGCACCTGTAATCAATTAACAGGCTAATCGCAATTTGCGACATCCACTCGCTAATTGCGAGTTCGTTTTTTGCTCAGTCGCAAAAAGCGACCTCGCAATCGGCGGACTCGCACACTGCGTTGCGAGTCCGGGTGCGAGTCGCAATTTCGGCACTGTTTTTTTGCCTGCATTCCGATTTGCTACTCGCATTTTGCGAGTCGCACCAACTCGCAAATTCCGAGTCGCAAATTTTTTATTTGCTACATCTGGCCCTATATTATTTATTAGTGCTGTACTGTGTGAATTCTGTATAGCAAATGTACGTGTATGACTATTTAAGTGTCTATAATCAATGACTATTCTATATGAATGGTCCGGCTTTGCAACTGGGAATAACGGATTATTCATTGCAGATGTACAGGGCTCAATCACTCTCTAGTACTCAAGTTGGGTGAGTATTTCCCTCACCAGAGCTTTCGCTTCATGTTTGACAGGATATTGTGGCTGCGGTTGGGGTGTAGACCTAACGGGAATAACATGACAAGGAGACTCCTTGTCCCAACCTACATGATTGGGGTATAACGCAGGTGCTTGCACTAAAGCCCATTCAGAAGTATAGGCTTCTTTGTCTGCTTCCGGAACAAGATCGGAGAAAGAAGGCAAAATGACATCTTCCCCATGCGGGAGCTTGCGGATGTGTTCAGGTGGCCAGTCTCTTTCGGCCAATAGGATATCACTAATAAGTTCATCCCAAAATATCAAACTAATAATGCGCTCCACCTCTCCCTCTATCTGAATTTTTAAATCATAAACTCTATCGGGGGGAGTACCCGGCCATCCGCTGTTTCAACTACGATAAAATCGCTAGCTGCTTTCGCATCCAGATGATCTTTCAGACTCTGGAGACGTATCGCTGTCTAACAGAGTCACTGCCCACGTCTTGTTCTTCAACAGTGTTCTCAAGTATACTGGCCTTCTTAGCTGTCAGTGCTGCCACCTTCTTCTTTTTAAACTGTGGCTTTTGCTGAGGAGTCTTTTCTTCTTTTTTAATGGTAGACTGCGGAGAGTCTTTCTTTTCTTTCACGTACTCAGGATGTCGATCTTGACAGCCCCCTCTCTCGCTACGTCTATCCGGTGCGTCCTGAAACGAATGAGAGGGACGTGAATCAGTATATCTATCTGGAGTTTTTAATATTCTCCCTATTTCTGAGATTATGGCCCTCATTACAACTTTGACGGGCGGCGGAGGCCGCCCGCCAAAGTTGCGCCGCAGGAATACCGCACCGCGGTCTGAAGACCGCGGCCGGCATTCTGAGTTTCCCGCTGGGCAGGCGGGCGGCCGCCTTAAGGCCGCCCGCCAGCCCAGCGGGAAACAACCTTCCCACGAGGACGCCGGCTCGGAATCGAGCCGGCGGAGTGGGAAGGTGCGACGGGTGCTACTGCACCCGTCGCGTATTTCACTGTCTGCTATGCAGACAGTGAAATACAAGCGGGGCCCTCTTACGGGGGCCCCTGCAGTGCCCATGCCATTGGCATGGGCACTGCAGGGGCCCCCAGGGGCCCCGCGACACCCCCTACCGCCATCCTGTTCCTGGCGGGCGAACCGCCAGGAACAGGATGGCGGTAGGGGGTGTCAGAATCCCCAAGGCGGCGCAGCATGCTGCGCCGCCTTGGAGGATTCTGACGGGCAGCGGAAAACCGGCGGGAGACCGCCGGTTTTCCTGCACTGACCGCGGCCAAAGCGCCGCGGTCAGAATGCCCTAAGGGGCACCGCCAGGCTGTCGGCGGTGCTCCCGCCAACCGCGAGCCTGGCGGTCACAGACCGCCAGGCTCGTAATGAGGGCCTATATCTCCTTTCGGAGTTCTACGGGTGTGGAGAATCAGCTCTCTTATTTCTTCTTTCTTTGAAATCTTTTTGTTTGTCCCAGCGCTTCTTAGAGCCCTCTTGTGCCTGCTTTGTACCCTCCTTATGGGTGCTACCTTGTAATTCCAATTTCTTTGGTTTGGCTCCCAAACTATCCCATCCTATACTGGTATAGGTATCGGAAATAATTTTCGGTAGCTGTCTCTCTTGTTCCTGGTGTGGAGTTTCCCGGAGACGCTGGCGAATTGCCAGTGCTACTGCTTCCCCTTTAAAGTTACTGAGTATTATCAAGGATACAGCGTCAAAGTTACGCTTAATTTCATCCCCAAATCCAGGGCTGGTGCAGCCCCATGCTCATTTTGTATTTGTTTTAACACTTCTGGTAAACTGGCAAGTGTCGGCGTACCATGTGTGGTAGTATATATGGCAGCGAAGACTGTACCCCATGTGGCACAGTCATCCACCGAGGGAACCATCCCAAAGGGCAAGCAGATAGTGAGCAGTCTATGTTTTTCCTGTGATCCCGTATGGGGAAACACAGCTTCCAGCGGATTAGTTTTCTGGGCAATCCAGAACGGTATTTTTTCCCGTTCCACGGGTACTTTACCCATAATAGTACAGACTATTTACGGATTAATCCCAGTAGCCAATTGATAACCACCAGGTGCTGGCGGTGCTGGACCCGCTGGTGTTGTGTTTAATGTTCGCATTACGAACTGAACTAATCATCTACATAATGTCACTAATTCATTATATAAATCTCGCAGATCTGCTAGTGGCATATTCTGTATGCCTGGGTGAGGTGTGTATGTGGCAAACATAGGCTATGTAGGTCCGTCGTTACTTAAGGGACCTAACCTCACTCTTTGTAGTACATGTGGTAGGGCGCCTTCAAACCAGTTCTGATGCGCTTGGTATGTGAGCGATATTTCATGATACTGGTATGTTCGGTACCGCTGAGGTACGTTTGCAATTTCATATGTGTGGAATGTATGTGTTCTTTGGTCAACCTCAGGAAAGGTGACCCAACAGTAAAATGTTTCGGTTCGGTATGCTTCATTAGCTTCTATTCTGAGAGTAACATCCCCGCTCTCATCTGTAAGGTCATGCATTAATAAATGTTGTGTTAGTGCTTGTCTAGCATTTTTAAGAATGTCAATGGCGTTAGCCATCTTTGTATAGAAAAACGGAACACCAAAAATGGGGAGTAAAGTCCTTTTATGAGTTCGAGCTTGAACAACCTACAGCGTAATCAGGTGTTACCTTTTCAGCTGAGGAGGATTTTCCCAAAGACCACGAACGTCTCCGTATAACGGTACTTAGGGTACCTGTTGTCTGTGAGACAGTGATAGTCGGGGTATCCGTAAATTAGTGCCTAAACACCATCGTTGGTGGTGCCATGTCGTAGTTTGGACTCTTGCTCTAGGCAAGACTGCTGGTTAAAGGATGACAGTACTCTGAGGGCTCTGACTTTGAAGCACTTGGATGAACAGGGATGGGAAGTGGAATCAAAAAAATCTACAGTAATGTCTAACCAACTAATTCTGTCGATGGATGCAGTCCAGCCCTACTTAGTAAGCGTGGTAAATCCCTGACATCGATTTGTCCTTACAAGATTCCGCTTAAATATCTTCCATCGGCTAGTAACCTTTCCGATTATGTGCGACTGGAGTACAGTTTTAAGAGTATGTCCATGTGATGCAAAAGCTCCCCAATCTACAATGCATGTGGTCCTCTTTTGTAAATTTTATGATATTCCAAGAAAACGTATTTTATTGCCTTTTTTAAGATCGACTAATTTGCGTCAGTGCCGCGACGCGTATTTCAGCTTACAGATTTTATCCTCTATTGAAATGTGTGGAATTTTAGCAAACTTTTTATGTACAGTACTCTCTGTAAGGAAGTCTATGGGCGTACTGAACTAATTTTATTTGAAAAATTTGGAATTTCCGGTAAACTCCTCACTCTCCAGAAAATACTGTAATTGAACTCGATTTTGCACTGATGTAAATTTATCAAGTTTTATATACCTGTCCTTGAATGAATTAACGATGTGTTTTATTATCTTCCCTATTTATTTATAATTTTTCTTATACATATTTATCAATGTACTATTACTTGATACTTTTATGGCCTGTTGAAAGCCGAATAAAGTCTGTTTGATGATGATGATGATGATGATGACAGTACTTTTGTTTGTAGGCGACTACGTCTTTCCTACAAGAAGTCACAACTGTTGTCCCAACCTTACCGGCTCACTAGCAGCACCTCACCAGAAACACAATAATAAAAGGTGATTTGCAGCAGCCTTTATGCATGGACTTGAGAGTAAGACATCTCAGGGAGTGTTGTGGTTAAACGGAGATTACCCCTTTCTCACAGATGTATCATGTCTCATACAAACACAGGCAATGACAAAGATGCAGTAAAGTTTCAATAGTTTTTATTCAACATAACTGCAATTTGCAATAAGTTGCATTGGCTGCAATGACTAGGATAATGAATAATGCAAGTAACAGAATTGTGAAGACGAGAGTCATTATTACAAAGACCCCCACCATCTTGAAATGCATAGAAAAGACATACGAGATGTAATATGCCCTAACACCCTAATGTGAAAGGCCTAACCTCCTACCTAAAGGAGAGCTGGGTTTGTTAAACCTAATCTGCCAATGCCATGTCCATGAGAGGAGCCCCTAACCCTCGTTACCTTGGAATGAGGTCTCTATCTCAGACTCCGCAAGGACACAAAGACTGGGTCAGCGTCAAGACGACTGCAGCATCGATATCAGCGATGGTGGCGATGCCCTCTGGTCGGAATCCCTCTGATTATCTGTCCAAAGGGCGATATATTTATACGGATCTTCAAGGACCCTTGATGTAGGTGTGTTCCCAAACAATAGATAACAGACATGCTTGGGACGGCAATTAATATAAACAATCCCTCGAAAGTATGGAGAGGGAAAATCCCTAAGTGTGAACACCTACTGTTTGTTTGTCTTTGGTGCCTGTTCTTGACGCCTTAGCGCGGTGACACTGATGATGAAACTCATAACAAGTGGCCTAACTTTAAACAAGGCAGCCATTTTAGAAGAAATAAATAATTAAATGTGCTAAGACAGAGCAAGCTAAGTAGGTTAAAAGTCACTAGGTGACGGGAGAACGAGTCTGCAAGCCAAAGTCTAAGCTAACTCCTGTTATCCCATGAAAATGAAGTAGGATTCCCTACAGATGAGTATGATGTGCTGGTCCTCCAGTGTAGCCAAGTCCACAAGGGGTCTGTACACCGGTGTGTGCCTCTTCCTATTCCTCCACAGTGGTTGGTACCTAAGGGACCCAAATGTAAGAAAGGAGTGACAACAGGAACTATGAACACACTACAGCAGTGTACACAGAGCATGCTTGTATGCTGGACACTGGAATTGTGAAGGTGAGTACATTTGACTACAATGACGCACTAATTAATCTGTGCATGTGTACCAGCAGTAGAAAATGGCACCCACCTTTCCTGTATTCAGGGACAGGTGGAAGTGACCTCACTCTGCTGGTGTTCGGGTCGGGTCACATGACTGCCATTTCCTTTCTACCACTTCTCTTGATTCCCGACTTTCCACAGGATGACATCTCCACTGCGTGTGCTGCTGTGACCCGTGTCTGGAACCTGACATGGTTCATGCAACAGGGGAAAGGGCCACTTCCTTCACGTCGGAGGAGTAAGAGTGCCTCATGGACAGGGTCCTACCCCAGTATGGGCCTGCAGACCAACAGGTGAGTACATCATGGTTACGATGCATGCGACATGACTGCTTGGAGATGTGTGTGTGTGCTGGCAGGGTGTCAGGTGGGGGGTATGGCTGGTGGCAGCGTTAATACAGAGGTATGGGTTATGTGTGTGCCTTATAAGGGGAAATTATTTTTGTGGGCCATATGTGTGACAGGCTGGATTGTCAGGTTCATAGTTTCCCACCTTATGTGTTTCCTCTGCAGGTCAGCACCCATCAGAAGAAGGGGTTGTGGCGTGCCATCGCCAAGGACGTGCGGACCCTGGGGGTCTATAGCAGGTGGGGCACCCACTGCAGGAAACTGTGGGAGGACCTGAGATGCTGGGCCCGGAAGACCGCAGAGGCCCGAGATGGGGATGGCCTCCCAACGAGGGAGGGGTGCCTGTCGGAACATGACCCCCCTGATGACCCGCATACTGGTGTTGGCCTACCCAGAGCTGGATGCGACCTAGAGGGCATCACAGCAGCCACAAGGGGGAGGGTACAGTGTGTCTGTCAACCATTTCTGTTGCCTGGCATGGGATTTGGGAGCATGGTACTAGTCAGTGGATACCCCGATATGCCAGTTCAGACATTGCTGCGTGATCCAGCTCAGGTTAATAGGGTGGAAAGCATGTATTAGATAGCTAGGTAGGTGGCTTCCCATCTCAGACAGGGCTTAGCTGGTCCCAGTTGGTGTGTAGTTGGCAGTGTTTGGCTGCTACCTGCTGTAGTACTTAGCCAATGGTATTCCAGTGTGGTCCATACTGCCCATTCTCAGTCTCAATGTGTGACAGTGATGTGTCTGCCATCTGTTCTGTTGGTGCTGAGATTGACCCTGTGCTCCCTTTCTCTCTCCCCCCTCTATCTCCTTTTGTCATCCTGACCATGTGTGTATTAGCATCATCTGGCGAAGGAGCAGGGGCACTGGCAAGTGAGGGAGCTGCAGCGCACGGGGCCCAGGAGGCAGAGTCCACTGGCGCCAAGGAGACCAGTGGGACAGAGGGCGAGGGGAGCACCATGGCGGGGACAGGAGGTGACACCACTGACTCTAATTCGTCCTCTGATGGGAGCTTCCTGGCGCGACCATCCCAGCTACAGGTTCTACTGCCACCCCGTACCAGCACTGCCCTCCCAGTTGCCCCCCACCAAGTTGCCTGTGCCCGCTCACCCAGGAGGGTGGGCATCCCCTTTGCCCCAGGCACCTCAGGCCCTGCCCCGGTCAGCCTTGCGGAGGCTAATGACCTCCTGAGATCCATCTCAGTAGGGCAGTCAACCATAATGAATGCCATCCAGGGGATGGAGCAATGAAATGCCTTCCTGGAGGGCATCCACTGTGGGTTGGCGGCCCTACAGAGATCGTTTCAGGCTCTGGCCTCTTCACCGATGGCAGCCAGTGTCCCTGTTTCATCTGCCCCCCCTCCAAGTACCACTACCCAGTCCCAGTCTTCTCACCCCAACCCATCTCACGCACACATTCAGACAAGCATGCACCCAAAACAACACACAAGACTCTCGCAGACAAACACACGCATCACACTTCAGTCCACAAGCACTCACACAGCCAACACACAGTTGCACACACATCATCCACTGCCTCCACTGTCTACCCCTGCTCTCCTCCCTCACAGTCAAATCCACACTCATACCTGTATGCACTGCATCAACAGTCCCTGAACCTGCCACATGCACAGCCTTGCCAACAGTCACCACAACAGCAGACCTGCAGACATTCACCCCACACACCACATGCTCAGTCACCACCACCACCACCTCATGCAGCACACCCACCTCACTTGCAGGCACCCCCTCAACATACATCAACACGTCCTGTTTGTCCTCCCCACCCTGTCTGTCCCCCCCAGTGACACACACGCGCTCACACTCAGACCCCCCAACAGCTATCCACCTCACACACACACTGTCCATGCACCTGCACCCAAGTCCAGCACATCTCCTCCTCATACAACCACTCCCTCTACCTCCACACCCATGCCTCCTCCCACATCCGGCCCCATTGTTCCTAAGAAGCTTTTCCTTGCCCACCTTGATCTCCTCCCTACCCCTCTTCCCCGTCCTGCCCGGAAGAGGAAGGTCATACCAAGCCAGCCCAGTACCTCAAGCACCCAGTCTGACAGAGATCCACCCCCGAAGTCTCCAGCTGCCACTAAAGGGCATATGAGTGCAAAGCCGGCACTCCGCACCAAGGACACTCATCCCCCCAAAATGGAGGGCTAAAGTGCAGCTCCCTCCCAAACAGACTGGCAAGACCATAGGGCCACCTCCAAAACCTAGGGCCAAGGAGGTCCCACCCAAAACCTAGGACAATGAGGCCCCACAAAAATCCAAGGAGGCCTCACAGAAATCCCTGGCCAAGGGGGCCACAACAAAATCCCTAGACAAGGAGGCCCCACTCAAAACCATGGCCAAGGAGCCCCCACTAAAAATTGCACCCAGGGAGCCCCATCCAGAACCAGAGGCAATGAAGCAGCATCCGGTACCAGATTCCATGGAGCAGCATCTGGAACCAAAGGCCAAGGCACAGCATCCAGAACCAGAAGCCAAGGAGCAGCATCCAGGACCAGAGGCCAAGGAGCAGCATCGAGTACCAGGTACCATGGAGCAGCATCCTGAATCAGAGGCCAAGGGGCACCTTCACTAACCAGTGGGCAGGCAGCCCCCTCCCAAACCAGCTGGCAGGAAGCTCACTACAGAACTAGTGGGCAGGCAGCCCCCTCCAGAACCAGTGGACAGGCAGCCCCCTCCAAAACCAGTGGGCAGGCAGCCCCATCCTGAACCAGTGGGCAAGCAACTCCCTCCTGCACCAGTGGGCAGGCAGCTACTTCCAAAACCAGTGCGCAGGAAGCCCCGCTCCAGAACCAGTGGGCAAGCAGGCCCCTCCAGAACCAGTGGGCAGGAAGCCACCTCCCAATGGGTGCCCTCCCACCCCCTGAGGTGCCTACCCATTTCCAATATGATGCCCCAGAACAGTGGAGTCCCGTTGTTGTCAGGAGTCAGGTTGCTGCTTGGACTATGCCCTGTGGGCATTTGTGACTTTGGAATGGCCTTTGGGCCTGCATGTATGTATTTCTGCAGTTGTGCATGTTTTTGCATTTTACATACTCATACAAAAGGAATACAATGGTTGGAACTGGGTATGTGTCCTGGGTTTCTTTACTCCAGGGTTTTGTTACTGTTATCTTCCTGTGCATCTGGTTCTGGGTGTGTATATGGTGTGTCTTGTGGGGGTGTGTGTCACTCTCACTCTCCTCTCTCCCTCCCTTGTGTGCTAGGTGGCTTTACTTACCGTCTTCGTCGGCGCTCCAGGACTGCCTTGGCGTGGTACAGCATTGGGAAGACTTGCTTCTGGTTCCATGGTAGCCGCGGACTCCTGTGTGTCCCCGGAGGTGAGTGTTTCCTTTTAAATGATGTGTTTCCACCAGGGTTTTGGTGTTGTTGCTACCGCCCTGGAAATTGTGGCAGTGTGCTATGTCATAATATGGTGGGCGGATCCTTGTCTACGGCCTGCCTGTAGGTGGCTACCGCTGTGTTCAGTGTTTGTACCACGCTAGCGGTTGGTGTGGTGCATTGGGTGTCTATGGGAGGGATCACCGCCATGGTCATTATTTGACGGTCATTACCGCCAGCCTATTGGGGGTGATACCGCCACGTTAGCCCTGAAGGTCAGAAGACCCCTAGGGTCATATTGACCACGAAAGTATCCCCAGCGAAATTACAGTACTGTCAGAAAGAAGTGAAATATTTGGGTCACCTAATTAAGAAAGGAATTCGGAAAATATCGAGAGAAAGGGTCACAGCCATATTGCAGATGAGATGTCAGCATGTTTTTGGGAATGGTAAGCTATTGTCGCCAGTGGATTCCCAACTTTTCAGTCATTTTCGAAGCCATTGCAGATGCTGACTCACAAAGAAGTCACTGATCCCTTAGTGTTAGATCAAGCCTTTATGAATGCATTTCCGGAGTTAAGAGAAAGTGTGTGCAAAGCCCCGGTTTTGGTAATGCCTTATTACACAAAACCCTTTACGTTGTTTTGTCATGAGCGTGATGCATGTTCATTGTCTGTCTTGACTCAAGTCCATGGTGGTGTAAACCGCCCAGTAACATATTTTTCAGCTACTTTGGACCCAGTTGCATCAGCTTTACCAGGATGTCTGCGTTCAGTAGCCGCGGTTGGATTGACCCTCACTTAGAGTGAGAGCATTGTGATGGGACACCCTCTGATTGTTATTGTACCTCACTCCATTGAAGTTTTACTTACAAGGACCAAAATGAAGTACTTCATAGGTGCCAGGCTGACTTGCTATGAAATGAGCATCCTGGGGTCCCCCCTAATGTGTCATTTAAAAGGTGTTCAGTGCTTAACCCAGCAATCTTACTCCCGAAAGAGAATGCTGAAATTAACAAATTGGAAGAAGTTGAACGTGATTGTCTTGAAGTAACTGATCTGTGCACCAAACCGAGACCTGGTATTAGAGATGCCCGATTGGAGGAAAATGACCAAATTATTTTTTTCGATGGTTCCTGTTTAAAAGACAACACGGGAACACTGAGAGCATGATATGCTGTGTGCACAACTTCTGGTATACTTGAAGTATCCTGGCTTTGAGGAGTATATTCGGCACAAGTGTTGGAACTGGTAGCCCTTACTAGAGCATGCCATGTTTTTACACAGCTTAAAGTTACCATCTATGCAGACAGCCAGGATAGATTTGGAATAGTCCATGATTTTGGGCAGTTGTGGTCACAAAGAGGTTTCCTGACCTTTTCTGGTTCAGCAGTCAGAAATTGTGAAAGGATTCATGAATCGTTACAAGCTAATCAAATGCCTGACATTGCCGTGGTGAAATGCAGTTCACACCTGAAATCACAAGATTTTGTGTCAATGGGAAATGGATATGCGGATCAAATCGCAAGGTTTTGTGCATTGAACTGTATATCGTTCAAAGATAAATGGGAATTGTTATGTGATGAAGACGAGATGTCCCCAAGTTATGCATTACATGTTATAGATACCGTAGAAGAATTGAAAACATTTTAGGTTAATGTTGAAAGGGATGAAATAAAGACATGGATTAAATTGAAACGTGTCCAACGTGAAGATGAACTGTTGGTTTCAGAAGAGGGACAGTTGGTGTTGCCAAATAGTTGGTTGACTCAAATGGCAAGGTTTTACCATGGTCAAGCACATGTTGGGAGTGATGCTATGATTCAAGTGTTCAAACAAAATTGGTTCAATCCAAAGTTTAGACAGGTTGCCGAAGCAGTTTGCCATTGTTGCGTCATGTGCCAACAAATGAACATGGGCAAAGGGACAGTGGACAATTTGAGCCACATTGGAAAAGCAGGAGGTCCATTTAGCAGAATGCAGATGGATTTCATTAAGGTGACTGTATGTGGAGGATTGAGATATGTGTTGGTGATTGTCTGCATCATTAGCCATTGAATTGAAGCTTATCCTACACAAAGAAATGAAAGCCTTATAGAAGCGTAGTTACTACTTAGGAAACTGATACCAAGTTTTGGGTTTCTGGTCGTTTTAGAAGCAGAAAGAGGAAGTCACTTCAACAATGAAGTAATTAAATTACTATGATCAGCTTTAAGCATTGAGCAGAAGTTGCATTGTAGTTACCGCCCTGAAGCATCAGGACTTGTGGAACAGATGAATGGTACTTTGAAATCAAGAATGGCCAAAATGTGTGTGTCCACGAATCTGAAATGGCCAGACGAACTGCCATTAGTTCTGATAACTATGAGGAACACACCCGACAGGAAGACAGGACTGTCACCCCATGAGATCCTAATGGGCAGAGCAATGAGGTTGCCAGCAGTTTCTGCAAATGCTCTTGTGAATATAACAGATGATATTGTGTTGGACTACTATAAAGGTATGGCTGATGTGGTTCAATTTTTTTCTCATCAGGTGGAAGCTACCACACTGCAACTATGTCAAGATCAAGAGCACAACCTGAGAGCAGGTGATTGGGTTATGATCAGAAAGCACACGAGGAAGACGTGTCTGGAGCCTCTGTGGAAGGGTCCCTACCAGCTAGTGCTGATCACTACTACAGCTGTGAAATGTGATGGAGGTCTGACCTGGATCCACGCAAGCCATACAAGGAAAGTGGCATGTCCTTTTGGACAATGAAGAGGAGTTGTTGAGAGTACTAACAATGCCCAGACCAAATCCAGAATTGGAGATGGGAGAAGGAGAAACTGAGACCGAGTCTGAGCAAATTGAAAGCAGTTCAGCCACTCCTGTGAGAGACGAAGGAGAAGACCCACAGGAAAGTGAAAGTGAGCCAACCTCAACTGAGGCAGCAGGAGAGTCTAGTCAGAAGAGGGCTCTCACAGAAGCAGATGGTCCTGAGAGACAAACAGAGCAAATGACAGACCCCGAGGGGGAAAGAGTTGAGGCAGATCAATGCCCATCTGGCCTGACTCTTCCTGAACCAGTTGAAGATCTGTCAAGAGAAAATCCTGCAGAGCAAGGAGAAATTACAAGTCCAACACTGAAAAGAGCATTAACGAAAGGTCCACTGAAAGGAGATAAGTGGCCAAAGTCACAAGTAAGGAGAAAAGAAGCAATTAAAGAGACAACAATTGAGGAGGAAGTAGGCACAACAAGGAAATAAGATTTGAGTGATGGGCAGTTAAATGGAGATCGAAGATTTAAAAAAAAAAAAGAGATTGCAAGTCGAAGGTACGCTGGTCCTGAATGGGCATATGCAACAACAACTAAATGGCAGAGTGAATTTCTGTCTTTTTGTTTCGATCAAGACATTCAAGGTCAATATTTTGGCACTTGAAGGAAAGCAATGAACTGAACTGTTGAGAATTTTAAAGTGAGAAAAGTGCACGACAAGACTATAGAAAGCAACAGGAAAATATATATTTTTTGATACCCTGATGTGACAAGCTGCTAACCCGATTTTGACAACTTACTAATTTTTGACAGAAGGGTCCTGAAAGAAAGACTGAAAGCTGTAAATAATTGCTGGAGAAGATTGAAGATTTGTTTTTGATTTTTGCTGCATAGTTATAACTTTTCTCTTCTACTTTCTGATTCTTTACAGATCAAGAGTAACCTTAGCCAGCAGGGTAGGAAGAGTAGGTGCTGTAAATATACGAGTTCTGGTTTGGCGATTGTATGCATGATATTGTGTCTGGTGTTGATTGTGAGTATGACTGTTCTTGACAAGAATAAAGGCAACCATACCTCAGCTTCAAAGATTACTGCACTCACAGAAATGGAGAAGTGTAGGTTATATAAGAAATATCTGCATATAGATGGCACACAAGGAGAACTTTCTTCTATTCTTTTCTATCGCTTATTTAGTAAGTTAGTTGTGAAGATGGATGCGAGCGATTGTTATGTTTGCACACAGATTCCTCCATCAGTCGAGGAAGGGGTTACTTATCATAGTTTGCCTTTACTTACGGGATAAGTTGTAGTCTAACTAACAAGATTCTATAACCAGGAGTTAATTCAGTATTTCTATTCCAATTACGACCTTGTATTTTCGTTTGTCCCTATAATAAAGTACCTGAGTAGTGTAGCTAAGGAGAACACTATAGAATTAGTGAGAGGATTCTTTGAGCCTACGTTGACCTTTGGCACAGCTTACACACTCCGTAACAATTTAACATGCTTGCTTACCCCCCTAGAAAAGAGCCTCTTAAATCAGACAGATGATAGAAGAAAGGCATTAAAAGAGAAATTAGAAAAGTGCTTAGAGAAAAGGACATTTAGAAATGATTATGCAGTTAGTGAGATAAAGACAAAAGGAAGGTTAGCTTTAGATGCACAACATGTAGGAAAGCTTTGTGTATATAAGCCAAAATCTAGAAATGATGCATTGTTTGCGGGACAGAGTGCATGCAGACATATGTTTTTGTTTCAGAGTAAATGGACGTTCATGTTGAATGGACAGGATCTGGCAATTCCAGGAGTTTATTACATCTGTGGACCAAATGCATATTCCCGTCTCCCAAGAGGATGGTATGGCACATGTTACTTGGGGATAGTTTTCCCAGAGATATTTCAGATAAACACTTGGGTAAATTACCTAAAATGACTGAATTATATCATGTTAGACAAAAGCGAGAATCATACTCTGGCATAGATGGAGCCATATTTGGAGCAATCATTCCTTCAGTAGAAGTTGTTCTGAATTAATTGAAAATTTGGAAGCTGGCTACTATAGTGGATAACATGCTGATAACTTTTTCAGGGGCCATGATCCTGATGGATACAGAAATGGCTGCGGTAAGATGTATGATTCTTCAGAACCACCTTGCATTAGACATTCTTTTAGCAAAGGATGGCGGAGTTTGCAAATTGTTGAACTTGAAGCAATGTTGCTGATATATTCCTGATAATACTAAAGAAATTAGAAGCTTGATTAACAATCTGACTAATGACAGTGCTGATTTGAAAGAGCTGAAAGAACCAGGAGTTTAGGAAAAGGTTGGCAAAGGATTTGCTTCAGTGGGAAATTGGCTTGGCAATCTAGGAAAGGGGATAATATTGAAAATAATACAAGGGGTATTGATTATTGTGATTTGCATTATTGGAGCCTGGGTAAATTATATCATGTGATTAAACTGAAGAAAAGAAAAAATGATCAGAGGAGGCCAGAAATTAAGATGGAACAATTATTTAGGAAACATTTGAAAGGAGAAAGAAGTAGCAAGGACAAATTTTAGCAGAAAAAACTTTTGTGTGGGAAGAGGTAAGTGTGATGACATACTAGTCATCAGAGGAAGGATTGTGAAGGCTGAATTTTTTACTAATAAATATTCATGTATTCTGAATGATAAATCTGCATAGAAAATGAATTAATATAGAGACTAAATGCACAGCTTTGGAAATATGCCTACGTGAGTGGTCATCAGTAACCATGAAGTGTCCTTATTAACTGCTTATTAAAATGAAATGACGTGCTCATGTTTAGATTAACGTAGTAGGCTGTTATATTAATGAATGAAATGATGTGCTCATGTTTAGATTAATGTAGTAGGCTGTTATATTCATGATTACTTATTATGTATTTGCTTTATTAAATTGTAGGCCTTAAGTTAGTGAGGTCTCTGGCTTAGTTACAAAGCCTCGTGTTAAGCTGCGCTGTTAAAATAATACACATAAAATGGCTGTTTAGAGAAATGAATACTTGCATTGTTCCACGAAGTTGATCAAACGCTAGTAGATGGTTTCTTTTCCAATGAGAACTGCTTGTTAGAATATGCTGTATTAGTTATTGATACATTGTAAAGTTTAGTGTGTGAGAAAGCAATGTTCCCAAGAGCCAACAATGGATGCACTGACTGAAAGACAGAGAGATACAAAATTGTTACCTGATGAGTCCAAAGATGGAAACAGGAGAAGAAGAGCCAATCATTGACATGTGAAAGACAGTTTAGTTATATCTTAGATTTGAAATTTTACTTTCATTGGACTAACTGTAAACATGCGATTCTTTATTCAATAGCAACGTGGGAAGAGTTTTCGATGATTTTAACTTAGCACGAGACCACAGAGAGAGAGGTGCTCATTTTCGTAACCCCTTTGCTAAGAAGCGCGCCATTCCGATCATTCTCACCTGTTGTGATCATTCTTATTTGATTCCTTTACTTGAAGAATTCTTTCTTTAACTTTATTGCTTAGACTTTAGATGCCGAATGCTGATCCTTAAACCTTGCTTTGTAAATGGTTTGGATAGTTTAGAGTCCCCTGTTCTGAACCATTCCCTTTCATGGTCCGATGCTGATGCTGACCGAACAGATGTCCAATTGACGAAGACAGTCACAGTTTACTGATCCATACTGAGGAGAGGTATTAATCAAATTTTATTGTTTGATGTAATTTGTCTTTGGTTTCTAGGTACCAACTGCTAATTTTGATAGAGCCATAGCCAGATATTTTTTCCAAATTTGTGTTGACTAAATTGTTTTACATGAGACCCAAACATGCTAATCTAATTAGAAGGTTAGCTAGGAGACACACAGAAAATATTTGCAAATTAACAACAGTTGATGTTGTTTTCTGCTGAATCTAAATGTATGCTATTTCTGTTGCGCAGTTATTCTTGGTATTGATTTGTACTGTAACTCTAGCATGCGTAGTGATCCATGCATTGGTTATACTGAGTTTTCTTAGAAGATTTGGTCAACCAGTATTGTTTCTGTATGTGTATAATTTGATTCTGAGACTAAGTTATGTGATATTTGCATTGTTAATATAGGGAAATAAACATTCTAACGTTTACAAGAAATGTGTGGTTATTCATGGCCAAGGGGGTTATGGTGTGTGGAATTACTGACTCCAAAGATTATTGATACTATTGATTGATATTGTTATTGATTGGTATTGAAATTGAGTCCTATGGTGGGATTTACTCTAAGAGCAGTCGAAAGGTCCATCGAACCTCTAACATGCCTCCTTATGAATTAAAGATTCGAAACCAAATAAGGTCAGACATGCTCACACTACTAGTGATCACTGTACGATATGCTGCCACCAGTGCACTTGTGCAGTTTAGCTCCTCGTTGAGGTGTTAGCCTTCCACTATGAGGGTAGCTCAGTGGATGCCCCCCCTGGTCTAACAAGATCCGCAATCCAGGAGACAGGCCTATGTCATGGCGTGCACACACATGACCTCTGCTTGCCTATGACAAATAAATCAGCATTAGGGATCCAGACAACAGTATAGTTGGGCACTTAGGGTAGGGGTCCACATTTTACCATGCAGAGGACGTTTCCATCCCAATACTGCTTAAAAAAGACTGAGGGGTTGAGGGAGCAACAGAGATTCAAGTGGGGGGGGTAACAATAGGGCGTGAAGTCAATAATAAAATAAAAGCAAGCATTTGCAATGCAATAAGCCTCGCGTTTTCTTGAGTTAGAGCTATTAGCTTTGTAAATTTCTAACTGAACTTTTCTTGCCACATAAATTGAAAATGAAAAGTAAAACAGTTGACATAAGCGAACCGATTCAAATGCCATAGCCGCCATGAGCGCGAAGGAGAGAAACAAAAGGAAAAAGAAGTTTGCTCACAGTCAAATGTATCAGCAAACATGAAATTATCCATGTAACAGGGTTGATGCCCAAGGTGGTAACAAAATCACCCCAAGGAGCGCAAACGTAATGCATTTACCAATGATGATAAAGGATTTTTGAAAAGCAAGTACATGAATGAGTGATAGTAATGGGCGTACGGTGTGCATAGTTAAAAGCCCACAGATAGATTACAACAGGCCAGAGCGCTTATGCGCTCGACCTAAAGAACGGGAAACATATGTTGACGCATCATCATTAATTACCTGTAGGTTGTGTTAACCCTGTACATAAAATTTGTCAATGTTTCATGTACAATTAGTGCTCAAGAATTGCAGCATGAAGAAACCGGATAGGAAAGGAGAGATGTGATGAATATAATAGGAATATTTCATTTCTAACGGTATGAATCCATACAACATTGTTTTAAATCTGATTCCAGTGTAGAGCGTTACCGCTGGTAATGCAGGAAGTTATTTCACTTTCTGTAGCACATTGTATGCCTTGTCGGGAGAATGGGGAACTAAATAATGCTCTACAAGAGGACTCATAACTGGAACCTTGAGGAAAACAGCTTAGGACAAACGTGTGACCTTGAGCAAACTGCTCGATAGGCGCTCGATTTCCCAGATATAAACTTGTTGCACCTGGATGATGACAGTGAACAGTTTAACCACCCCCTCACTAATGGAGAAGGATTGCAGTGCTCTGACTTTTTGAGCACTCCAAATCTGCGCTCCCCATGGTGTCTTACTTCAGAGTTAGTCCTCCGATCCCCGCGTTAACTGCGCAGTGAGAGTGCATGCCTTCATGACCTCTGATAACCTATCCAAACTCTGTGTATTTCTGTAAAATGTTTTTTTTCAAAATGACAATCATTAGGGTAATTTTTGGAACAAAGACGGCTGTGGACTGTTTTCATTTCCGTACTTCATCGCTTTGGCTGCTAAACAGTGGAACTGTGACTGTAGCTGAGTAGAATCACTCTCAGACAAGCTCTATCATGGTGCATGCAAGGGGGCAGCCACTCCACGAGAGCGGAGGAGCGCTTCCCCACTAAGAACAAGCAACAGTGGAGAAAAGAGACAGCCTCGTCATGATGTAAATTACGTCTTTGCGCATGACGTGCATCAGCCATTTTGAATTGGAGAAATATACTTTAAATTAATTATCGTAACGGTAGCTATATTCTCTATACATCGGCAAAGCGTGAGAGAATCAACTGTCTTTGCACTGGGAGGCAGGGGGCAGAAATAGGCACCCACATAAAACAGCCTCTAACATTTGACCTCAGTCTTTAAATGCACAGCACATGTAAGCAGAGAAGAACATGATTTATATCCCTGTTGACAAAAACAGACTGGAGCCACTGGAAACATCCAGTGATCTGGTCAAATGCTCTTAGCTCCAGAAAAAAAGTAGTCCCCAAGCACATGCTATATTGGCACAAGTGGAAGGGTAGAAGTACTAGGGCCATGCTCCAGGGGAGTGTACAACTGTGGAAAAGGTGGGACAAACAGCAAGGACTGACCACTAGCAAGAAATGATTTTTTAAGAACACTGAAACAAACCAGTGAAAAAGCAGAGATCCCACAAAGAAGTATAGAAATGTATACTGAAGTATATACAAGAGGTCTCAAATGCTAGACCTAATAAAGCTGTGTGGGGTGTGGTGTTTTGTAGTGCGCGGGCCTTCTCACACTGCGTAGAATGCATGAACCACTCTGACACGTATGGTGAGATACTGGCTGTAGTGTCCTGCTAGACACGTTCTAGTGTTTTGCCTGCCACTCGGCTGAGGGCTGGCCTTCTATCTACACCCCACACCCACCCAACACAGGCGTCACCGGTCAGGTGACCCTGCCAATAAAAAGGGCCGGGCGCACGTGCCCAGGACCAGTTCTACCGACCATACAACTGTGTCTGCGTGACTTCTTTTAGTAGCATGAGGGCCTAGGGCCCCAACACTACATTGGCGACAAAGGTGTGTACAGCAACCCCATGTGGCCGCAGACTACTATTTCTCTCATAGAGGGAACAGGACAGTAACCCGGTGGAGAGACTGGTGCCTGCCGTGAACCCTGAAAAGATGAGAGAAACGGGAGCGCCGTCCGGCACTCCACCGAGAATCAGGTGAGCCCGAGGGTACCCTCCACATCGAGGTAGAAAATGGTGCTGCTACACACCACAGAAAAAATAAATGTGGTAATGCCCAAGGCCGCCCCCCTTTGGAAAATGCTTCTGGCAAACGCACGACCTGCAGCTTGTGAAGAACCGAAAAACCCATAAAACAATAGCCGGGGACGGCCGGCCCCGAAATGCTGGTGTGGCCGTGCGCAGAAGTTCTGAACTGCGCCAAAAACTAAAGAGAAGTGCCCAGTGCCGCCCCCCTTCACGGAGCATTGTGCAGTGTGCCTGCCTCTGACCACGAGGAACAGTAAAGAGCATGGCGGCCTGCAGCGCTAAGAAAGGACTGCTGTGGGCGCGAGGGAGAGAAGCACCGGTGGTGCTGATATGTCCCCTGCCCCCTTAGCAATATTCCAGGAATGGCCTTGGAAGGCACACACAGCCCGCAGCGCAAGAGAAGGCATGCTGCGGCCATCGTGTGAGGTGCAGAGGTGCTGCCTCGCACTAAAATGGAGTCCGGATTAGTGCCTGGGGACGCCCCCCCTGAACCTAGAAATGCTGCAGACCAGCTCGCAGGGTCCGGAATGGCTGCCCCAGCCCCAGAAGTGGAGGAAAGTGCGAGTGGTGCAGCCACGCACCAGAGTACAACAAAATGCCCAGGGCCACCCCCTCTGCAAGTGAATCAATCGAGCGGTGCTACCATTGCACCAGCAAAGGAAAAAAAATACAAATTTAAAGTGCCCAGAGCCCTCCCGACCTGCAACCTGCTAGACTCTTCCAACGAGGCTGCCTTTTGCCTGAAAAAAAAAAAGAAGAAAAGAATAAAGAAAACTGTAGAAGTAAGAAAAAGGCACTTACCTGCAGCTCTGGACACCAGCAAAAGCCCCCACCAGCCTGAAGAACTCTTCCCGCAGCATGGCTCTTCAGCATGGCTTCACCGGCGTCTGCTTCAAAACAAACAAGGCCGGTAGGAGGAAAGACTGTCTTTCAAGTTGGGAAAGAAGTGCACTAGTGGCATCCAGTGGCCAAAGTAGGTACTGCACCCTATTTCTATTTTAAAGTTGAAAAACAAGCTTTGTTGAAAGAAAGTCTACAGCAACACCCCAGAGAGTGATTGTGTCAGACCAGCAGCACGCCCACAGAGGAAAACGGCACAGAAGATGTAAACGGCGCAGAAGATGGATACGACACGTGCGCCACTGCACAGGGAAGGAGAGGACCGCAGCTGTCCCAGCCAAGCTGCAGCGATGAGGAATGGACATAAGTGCTCCGTGAGGCACAAAGAGAGCGCGCATGGCCTGCGCTACCCCTGGCAGCTGTCCGCCACCACCGCTGAAAGAATGCCACATGCCCCAGCAGTGATGGACATCACTGTAGGACAGACAGGGACATGCCAGGAAAAAAAAGAAACTATGTCACAGGTGTGCAGAGAGCTGCGCCATCAAAACGTGACGACACGGGCAACGCCCGCGAAGATGGAGAGAGCACCCGAGAGCGTGACGTAACGCACAGGACAAGAGGCCGTGCCAGCCGGCCTTTCTGCAACACAAGATGGCCACCGTTGGCCCATCACACAGCAGGTCGAGAGAAGCGACCAACCCCTGCAAAGCACACCCAGGTTCAAGCAGGACCCAGTGCCGAGAAGGCACTGCCTTAAGGCGCAAGCACTGCGCCCTCCAGTGAAGAGGAGGCAGGAAAGAAAGTGTCCCGCCGTCACTGCCCTGCAACAGGCCAGAGACTAACCAAGGAGTGTCCTCCCCACACTGCCTCAAGACGGAGTCAGCAGCAACTCACAAGAGACAAGAGGAGAGTAGCACACCCTGAGTGGCATGATGCCACCACTGCAACATGGGGAAGAGCCCCTAGTCCTTGCACAGGACAGGACTTTCGAAAGGTCCACACAAAAGGAAGACAGGTGGCCAGACGCCACAACAAAGGAGAAGAAAGCGTGGCACAGCACCACGCTATGAAGAAGGAAGAAAGGAGATTGTGTGACATCACTTGTCACACTGCAACACCTGACGACCATAGAAGAATAAGAACGGAAGATCAACAGTGTGGAGAGATGGAGGACTCCTGCCACAAAGGAAGAGTGCACACACAGACAAGACTGCCACCGGGGTGCGGTGACGTCACTGGAGACAGCTCAGCGGGAGTACCATATGTAATACGCCATGCGCAAACCACGTATTTGCCCCATGCTTCACAGTGTGACCGTCCAAGCCACCTGTCACCGGCTGCTTAAAGCAGATGGCATCACAGCTAGCATCTGCACATGAGGAAAAGAAATACTGCACTAGCTATGGCGAAGTCCCTCCAATCACCCTCACTCCAGCAACATCACTTGTCGTCCAGGTCTCCGAATGGCAAGCACCCTCATTGCCATGTGCATCACGGTATCCATCAACGGAGCAGTTAAACAACCAGACTGGAGTCCTACATCGTTGCTTTGATGCTATGAAGAACCAGTCAACCAATGATCACCTGCTCACCCTGCCTGTATCCTGCTCTTGGTGGCAAGAGCAAGTTGTGACCTAGATCCATCTACCCCTGTGATGGCACAAGTGACTAGGCAGTGGCTCCTAGGAGGTCTTGCAGCTGCCCTGATGTGGCACACAAGCAGCCCCTGCGCAGACCACAAGCAGTCCTGTGGCAACCCAGGCAAGGGACCTCCCAAGCGCGAGAGAGGACTTGACATTGCCCCACCGATGAAGTCAAGGAAACAGCAAGGCTGTGCAATGGAGACTCCAACAGGTCACAGCACACCAAGACTGTCTTCAGTGAATTAACACAACACCAACTAGACGTCCTCATGGCAACATGAGACAATTTCCCTGAGACCATCTGAGAGCCCAACTACACCTGGTCCATGTTGGCAAGCGCACTGACGGCAAAACATCCACCCTTGCGTTTGCACATATGACTTGACCGTGGCTTCTGTTGGAGAGCCTGCAGTGGCCCGGAGATGGCACACATGCAGCCCAGCACAGTCCACGCTAGTCCCGTGGCAAACCCATTGAAAAGGCCTCAAGGAAGTTCGAGAGTGAAGAATCCACAAACGAGAGGTGGTCTGGAAGCAGCTCTGTCAACAAAGTGTCAGGATGTACAAAGGTTTCAGAGGAGGACTTCACACCATCACAGATGTCATCCGTCTTCGAGGGATTAGACTTCATCAAGCCAGGATGTCTCAACAAGAGTATTCACAGCGGATTCCACGAATGCTCTTGATGCACCCAATTCGAATGACGCGCCCAATTCGACTGACACACCCAATTCGAATGATACGCCCAATTCGAACAAATTGAACTGTAAACACCACCAGCCTCGCCACGAGTGCCCACAGGACTGAACCACAGTGCATCAGTGGACACTTAACCATCTGACCGTCAGAGTCTGGACTTCTTCCACACAGTGTTCGTGCCCAGCTGTACCTGGTTAAATCATGGACTCGTGCGGAAATGTCTGTGTGCTCCCAGCTGCACTTGTCCACTGCAATCCTGCGGCCTGCCTTCTCGAGGCCGAGAGACTGATGGTGGTGTTTTTTGTTACTTTGTTTTCTTTTGCAGGTTGGACTTTGTTTCGTTCTTCAAAGTTTTGGAGGAATGTAGTGTCCTGCTGGACACGTTCTAGTGTTTTGCCAGCCACTCGGATGAGGGCTGGCCTTCTAGCTACACCCCACACCCACCCAATACAGGCGTCACCGTTCAGGTGACCCTGCCAATAAAAAGGGTTGGCGCACGTGCCCATGGCCAGTTCTACTAACCATGCCACTGTGTCTGCGTGACTTCTTTTAGTAGCATGAGGGCCTAGGGCCCCCAACACTACACTGGCCACGAGGATAACCTCTTCAGCCCCTTTATTCACTCTTGTTTTACGTCACAGGGCATACCATCTAGCTCTAGACCCACTGGGAGATTCACAGATAAGCCACTCCACGATCGTGCATCATAGATTAGCCCATGATAAACACAAAATGGGGGAGGATGGCAAAAGTAGCACACGCACAAGGGCTACTGAGCAGCATGTGAGGCAAGGAAACACACGGAGCCTGATTAGCATTAGATGCCGCCGGTGACTAAAAAGAAAACATGTCCAGGCGCTCTTTATTAACTCTCCAGCGTACGCCGGAGTGAACCCTTACAGTACAGGGCAAACTCTAAAAAAGTAGGGCAAGCTATAGAACAAGAATCAAGCAAATAAGACTGATAATAAAGCCAACCAAGGGTAAACCAGAATAGAGCTTTGGCAGCCAGACAGCTTGTGTTAATTGGAAGACGATATCTAAATACACAGACTGTCATTGAACAGCTTCCCATGGCGGAGACTCTTCTGCTGAATGCCCTCCCGCCTTCTTTTGTAGTGTACTGAATATTTATTTTCTTTTCCGGCACTTCTATGACACACCGTTCATTGGGGAAGATAAACACGCCCTCCTGCTTCTGAGGGCTGTATTTGTATTCAGGTTCTTTCTATAGCAAGTTGTGCTTCTTTTTTTCAGTAAGGCAAAGTGACAATCAGCTGTCATAAGATATTTCGAGCGGCAGCCGGGAAGCGACTGTGGAGAACGCACCATGTGGTTGATTCTGGGCTTCTGCTTGGCCCTCTTATTCTGCCTGCTGGACTGCTGGTACTGGCTGCGGACCACGTTTTCTGTGCTCAGAGCCCGGCGTCAGCCTGTGGTCCGGGACCTGCTGGAGGAGCAGACAGTACAGGGTCTGGTGATGCCCACGGACCTAGACTTCCTGCTGCACATGAACAACAGCCGATACCTGCGCGAGGCGGACTTCGCGCGCTTCTCGCACTTCACGCGCTGCGGGATCTTCGCGGCGCTGCGCGCGCTGGGAGCCGGCTTGGTCATGGGCTCGAACGTCGCGCGCTTCCGCCGCTCCTTGCGCCTGTTCGAACCCTTCGAGGTCCGCACGCGCCTGCTCTGCTGGGACGAGCGCGCCTTCTTCGTGGAGCAGCGCTTCGTGAGTCCCAAGGACGGCCGTGTGTGCGCCGTAGTCCTCAGCCGCCAGCACATTCTGGGCAGCTCTCCGGAGAAGATAGTGCAGCACTTATGCAAGCGCAAGGTAAGAATGGAGTACGGCTTCCTTCTTAAAGTGGTATCAAGAACTGTAGGGGATATTTGCAGGGGGCGAACACACGAGGCCAAGGACCTCTTCTGCACAGCGGGGCCGCGAAGTCCATAACAATTACGAGGCATGACCTATTTATTCTTTTGCACTTAATCTGTTACTGCTTGTTGTCCCTTAACTAAACTGAACTTTGCACTCTGACCTTGCTGGGATGTCGAAAGTGGATTAGAGCTACGTGTTATCACTAAGCGGAAGACATTCCGCCAGAGAACCGGGGGTTATGGCATTGAATCTGAAATAAGTGTGTGAGAAGCTGGCCTGGTTTGTAGTGGGTACCAGAGGTACCTACTTCTTATACCATGTCCAGTGATCCACCTTAGTGAAATGTAGGCAGTGTCTATCTAGCAGGTTAGGCTGTCTAGGGTTAGCTGTAGCAGAGCAGCCAAGGCTGAACTAGGAGACATGCAAAAGCTCTTGCAATACCACTATAGTCACACAGTACAGATACACAAGAAAGACAATACTCAGTGTTACCAAAAATAAAGGTACTTTATTTTAGTGACACAAGGCCAAAAATATTTTATAGGTAATACTCCTACTGGAGGTACGTATTATACACAATACATACACTAGTAACCAAAATCAGGAAACTAAACATGCATAGAAAAGTGCAAACAGTGAAAAATTGGGCCTAGGGGCAACACAAACCATATACTAAAATAGCGGAATGCGAATGTCAGATTTCCCCCCTAGGCAAGTGTAGTGTGTAGAAGGGCTCTGGGAGTGTGAGAAAACACCAAAGGTAAGTAAAATACCCCACCCCAGAGCCCAGGAAAATAGGAGTAAAGTACAGCAATTATCCTCAGAACACACTAGAATTTGTGGTAAAGGATTATGCAAGAACCAAGCAAGACTGCCAGAAACCAATGATGGATTCCTGGACCTGAAGACCTGTGGAGAGAGGATACCAAGACCAGAACTCAATGAAGAGTCCAGGAAGAACAGGAGCCCCTGTCAACCTGGATGAATGAGCAAAAGTGGATTGTCCGGTTAGAAGAAAAGTACAGAAATGCACCAAAGAAGACAGCTGCGGGTTCCTGCTTGGTACAAGAGATGTCCCCCGTTGAGTCGTTGGATGCAGGCTGTTTTTGTCGCTGGATTCTGCCAACAAGCCTTGGTTCACACAAAAATGTGTTTTGTGCCAAAGAGGCGCTGCCCGGGCCCAGGAGGGACCTGGGGGTCTCTATTTGGACTGAGGAGACAGCGGGGACTCTCAGTATTTCAGAGAGCCCTCAGAAGACCAGGCAACGCCCCCAGGCATCCCAGGAACGGGGACAAAGGAGTTGCAAATTGCGGTCGTCGCAGCACTACACAGAGGGATCCCACGCCGCCGGAGAACAACTCAGGGAGCTAAGCGTCGCCGGATAGAGTGCTCCAGACCTGAGCTACGCTGTACACAAAGAGCTTTTGGAAGAAGTGCACAGAAGCCGAAGGAGCTGCAGAAGACGTGGTGCACGGGGAGGCAAGCTCTTACATCCCCCAATTTTGGACAGCTGGACCTTTGGACAGTCAGGATCACTTCGGTCCACTACCTGTGTTCCAGGGATCAGGCTCGTCGACAGGAGAGGAGTCCCAGAGTACCGGTTGTCGTTGCAGAGAGGTGCCTGCTGAAGCAGGGAAGTGATTCCATCACTCCACGGAAGATTCCTTCGGTCCTTCTGGTGCAGAATGAAGTCAGGCAGTCCTCGGAGTGTGCGCAATCTGGAAACTGTTGCAGTTGCTGGCTGGAGCTGAAGTTGCAGGGTCACAGTAGCCTTTCTGGATACTTTGTTGCAGTTACAGCGGTTCCTGGAGCAGTCTGCGGTTGATCCGACGGTCAGAATCTGAAGCAGAGGATGCATAGGAGTCCTGGTGGAGTCTTGCAAACCGAATCTGAGGAAACACCCAGAGGAGAGACCCTAAATAACCCTGATAGAGGGATTGGCTACCTACCCAGGTATGCACCTATCAAGAGGGGTCTCTGACGTCACCTGCTGGTACTGGCCACTCAGATGCTCCCTGAGGGTCCCCACACCTTGGAATCCAAGATGGCTAACGTCAGGGCCAGTCTGGAGGAGCTCTGGGCACCACACCTGGGGTGGTGATGGACAGGGGAGTGGTCACTCCTCTTTGTCCAGTTTCGCACCAGAGCAGGGTCTGGGGTCCCTGAACTGGTGTAGACTGAATTATGCAAGGAGGGCACCGTTTGTGCCCTTCAAAGCATTTCAGAGGCTCTGGGAGGACACCCACCCATGCCTGTAACACCTATTTCCAATGGGAGAGGGTGTAACACCCCTCTCCTAAAGGAAATGCATTGTTCTGCCTTCCTGGGATTGAGCTGCTCAATCTCCAGGAGGACAGAAACCTGTCTGTGAGGTGGCAGCAGCTGCAGTGGAAACCTCAGAGAGCTGGGTGCATGGAATTGCCCCCCCAATACCAGATTTGGATTGGGGGATCAATTTTGCAATCTTAGACACACCTCACATGGCCATATTCGGAGTTACCATTATGAAGCTACATATATGTATTGACATATCTGTAGTGCATGCTTATAATGGTGTCCCAGCACACACGAAGTCTGGGAAATTGGTCCTGGACAACGTAGGGGCACCTTTGCTAGTGCAAGGGTGCCCTCACACACAGTAACTTTGCACCTAGTCTTCAGTAACTGAAGGTTAGACATATAGGTGACATAAGTTACCTCGTGCAGTGAAAGTAGCTGTGAAATAGTGTGTGGACTATTTCACGCAGGCTGCAGTGGCAGTCCTGAAGGAGTGTTTGTGTGAGCTCCTTATGGGTGGCAAAAGAAATGCTGCAGCCCATAAGGCTCTCATGGAACCTCAATGCCCTGGGTACCTAGGCACCATATACTAGGGACTTATAAGGGGGATCCAGTGTGCCAATGTGAATTGGAAGATGGAGTCACTAAACTATAGTGACAAATTTGGTAAACAGAGAGAGCATAAGCACTGGAGTTCTGGTTAGCAGAACTCCAGTGACACAGTCAAGCTACTGACAACACAGTAAAACACTGACATATAGGCCACAAACTATGAGCACTGGGATCCTGACTCGCAGGCTCCCAATGAAACAGTAAACACACAAGGACAAATGGTGTTAACCATGCTAGAAGAAAGCCACCTTCCTACAGAGAGTCTTCAATACTACGAACTGGAAAAGACCATGCCCAATAGTACTATCAAGACTTCTTGGATCTCTCCATTTTATATTTCACTGTCTGTCTTGTGTGCCTCACTACTATTCCCTTCTCTTTATGCTTCACTTTTCTATAATTTACTTCTGTATTTCAACTTCTATTTTGTTGTAGCTCATCTCTCGTTACCTCAGCAATCATTAATTTGCTCCCTTCTCTAGACCACAGTTCTCTATCAGGCTCATCCCTCTTCTTTTCTTCATATCTCTTTACTTCATCAAACCTGTTTGACCTCATCTGCTCTCTTTACCTTGCCCCCGTCCTATATTAACATCTCCTGTGCCCAGTCCTCCAATTTCTATAACTGTGCTCTCTCTACCTACTCTCTGTCTCAGTAAATCCATCTCTGACCTTCATCTCTCTTTCTCTCCTGACCCCACTTCTCTCTACCACACTATGCATATATCCACCTCTCTGTCTTGTCCCTCAACTATAACCCTCTATCCCACCTCTCTCTCTGCTCGTCGGGGCTCTTCTTCCTTCTCATCTCCCTGCATGTCTCCTCTCACTCAACAACTTCTCTCACTCCTTCTCTCTAAACCTCACCCCTTTTCCATCCTCACAAATTACCCTCCCCTCATTACACTTTATCTTAAATCTCCCTCCCTCATTTCTTTCTCTGTCACATTCCTCACTACCTAACCTCTCAATTTACCTTACTATTCATTTGTTGCCTTACCTCTCCATTTCCTTTTCCTTGCTTTCTACATGTTTCCTTGCGTTTATCGCACCTTAATCCTTTCTTGTTATCTCTTTCTCTACCACGTATGCTGTATCCCTACTTCCATTCTCTCTGTACTGTTGTCTCTCACCACACTGAACCTGTCTCCCTGCTCTACCTCACCTTTCTTTGTTCCTCTCTCTACCACACCACCTTCTCTTCTCACCCCTCAGTGTATCCCAACCCGCTCTCCTTGTTTTATTTGTTTCTCTCTAGCTCCCTCCACCAAAGTTCTTCAATCTGAAACCATACTTCTCTGTTTTTCCTCTTTCACTGCCTAGCACTCTTTCAACTACCATGGATCTTTCATCTCTCTTTTCTCTTTACTGTTTCTCCATGTCAATGCCTGTGAGAAATTGGGTTTTTGGTTGTGGGAGGTGAATTTCTACTGCAGCAACAACCATGATCCTTGTCAGGGTGAACCATTAAAAGTCACTAATGTAACCAGTGCTTTCCCCTTTGGTAGCTTGGTACAAAAGCAGTCAGTCAGGCTGAACTTAGAGGCAATGTGTAAAGTATTTTTTCAGCACACAAAAAGTAATAAAGTGAGAACACAACACGCACATTTAGAAAACGACACTACAACTTAATAAACAAGTTGAGACCCAAAACAACAAAACTCCAATCAGTAAAAACAGAGTTATACAGTGTCAGAAATTTCAGGGAAAATAGCACCTAGAAGCAAATAGCACCAATTATGGTTATCTTTTTGTGCTGGACAGGGTCAAAGTCACAAGTTCAAACCACCCATGATAGATTACAGGACCAAGGTGCTGTTGAAGCTGCTGATCAGGAACTATGATGCTGGCATCAGTTTGATGAAGCCACCGGTCCGGCGCTGCGTTGCAAAGACCTGCGTTGAGATGTGTTGTGCAGGTGAAGTCTTCGACCAGGAGCTGCTATGCAAGGTCTGGCATTGAGTTGCAGCGTCTGTTCCAATCAAGTGGCCAGACAGGAGCCTGTTGGGACTCTGTAGCTCAAAACAGGAGGCCAGTCGACTAACCCTTGAAGAGACACTGGTAGTACAGCGGTCAAGCAGAAAGGCAGGTCTCAGCATCACAGCAGTCCTCAAACAGTCAGATAGTCCTCAGTTAGCAGGGCAGTCCTCAGCAGCTGGGCAGTACTTCTTGAAGAGTCCGCAGATCTAGGAGTGTTCTGAAGAGTGGGTCTTGGGGTCCTATTTTTATACCTGTGCCAGCTTTAAAGAGGGAGAAACTTCCAGACCTCCTTGCATACCTGGTTCTGAAATTTACTTTCTTCCCCTGCCCAGGCCCAAAGTTCTCTGTGGCGACAAAAGGCTAATGTGATTTTCTGTGTGAGTGAATGAGGCGACCTCTATTGAAGTGTGCCTCCCCCACACATCCTGCCAACATCCAGTCCCCCTTTGTGACACTTTGCAAGGAATATACAAAGTCCGGTTGCCAACTACACCTTGTCCTGTGACCCAGGATATAGGCTGCAGGCCCCAAATGGTTAGGACAAGAAGGGGGCAACTTTCTAAAAGTGTCATTTTTAGTACTGTGACTTAAAACCCGACTGTAATATTAAAGAGGGGTTGAAGTTACAATTAATTTGAGTGTAACATGACATTTCTACCTACTCCCAAACAAGAGTTATCACTTATTAAATGTAATAATAGTAGTAGAAAGACTTTATTCGACTTTCAGCAAGTCATAAAAGTAACGATATTTTACATTTTAATATACAATATACAATAAATAAATACAATAAATAGGGTAAAATCTTAATGATTTACAATAATAAAAGGTCTAAAATAATTCAAGTTATGTTACTACCCCCATGCGCTTTCTTGTGCTTAGTACGGAGCATAGAAAATTGGCCAAGGTTCCGCACATCTCTATGGATGATAGAACCTGGAGGCTAGCGTACGCAGTACGACACTGAGGGAGGTTGATTAGCCTTAAGAGAGGGGCTACTAGGCGCTTTCTTTGCTTGGCGTACAGTTTGCAAAATAAAACCACGTGGATTGTGGTTTGTAGTGCCTTTGCGTCACAAGGGCAGGCCTTCAAGGTGGTGCTCCAATCATTCATGGTTGGGAAGGTCACTAAACAATGGAATGTATCCAGTCTCAGTCTGGTGAGCACAAAACGATGGCGGGGGTTTGTCACGTTCATCAGGTAAGGCTGGATAGCCTCCGTTGACAAGATTATATGATTGTGAATGACTGTGGGCTTTTTTGATTCAGCCTCCCATCGTAAATCTTCTAAATATTTTAATGCCAAAGCGCTCAGGTCCTTCCTAGAGATTGTTTCCAGGAGAGCTGGATTTGTGTAATAAGCTTTGTTGCCCATGTTTAAAAAAAAAAAGTCATAATGTATTTTAGCCAAGGCACCCTTGTTGCGTATATAGATTCCATACAGTCGGTCAAAATGGCCTTATTTAGTTCAGTATGTTCCGAGGGCCAGATTTTGTGCCATAACAGTAAGGGTTGAATCTTTATCAAGTCGGTAATAAAAGGGGATCCCAGTTCTGAATGAATTATGTATGATGATGTACCTTTTGGAACCATCAGTAAATATCTTAAAAAGTCGTTTTCAACCGTCTGTACCAGATTACAATCGGTGTATCCCCAGATACCGGACCCGTACGTGACTGCTGGGATGCACTTTGCTTTGTAAATTTTTATCATATTTGGCGGGGTAATCCCCCCTATTCTTTTAGAAAAAAACCTTAAGGCCATCGTTGTTTTTATAAGCTGGGCTTTTTTTGTCTTCCTACAATTGGCCCAAGAGCCCTGATTGTCAAACATTAAGCCCAGATAGGAAAAGGTGCGCGCAATTTCTACTCTCCCCTCCGCGGTTGTAATGTTATAGGATTTGCCGCATTTCCCACCACAGTTCATAATGAATGTTTTTGAGTGGTTGACAGTAAGACCCAATTGTGACATAAATGTGATACAAGTTGTTAATAATTTTTGTAAGGCTAACGGGGTCCTGGCCATTAAAACTGCATCATCTGCATAAAGTAGGACCGGGACAGCGCGATTGCCTATTTGGGGTAGATCGTTGCAGTTAGTAGCCAACACATTTTCTAAGTTGTTTATATACATCGAGAATAGGAATGGGGCGAGAACACAGCCCTGGCGCACACCTCTAAATATGCCAAAAGGGCGAGTACTCTCCCCCTTTAGGCCGTACCTCACTCTTGCTCTGCACCCTGAATACATGTCTCGTATAAACTGGATTATAGCTGGTTCTACCCCCAAGCTGGTTAAAATGTCCCATAACTTGTCGTGTAGTACACAGTCAAATGCTGACGATAGGTCAATAAAAGGCAGGTGCAGATTGCCTTCTTTGATCCTTGTATATTTTCCTATAATAATACTTAGATTCAGGCTTTGTTCCACTGTCCCAATGCCTTTCCGAAATCCGTATTGGACAGGGGATAAAACCCTATTTTCTTCTGCCCATGTTTGCAATCTATTCAAGATAATTCTCCCTGCTAATTTAGCTGTTGAGTCCAGCAGAGAGATGGGTCTATAACAGGCTGGGTTAAGACGGTCACCTTTTTTATATATAGGAATTATATTAGAATCTCGCCAAGATGGTAGGGGACCTTGTATGCAAATGGCCCTTAGTGACTGCGTTAATACAGGGCCCCATAGATGGATGTTGGCCTTGTATATATCTATCGGAACGCCATCGGGGCCCGGAGCTTTTCCTGATTTGCTTAGAGATATGGCTTCCTCTACCTCCTCAAGGCTAAATTGTGGGGTTATTAACAAGCGTGTGCCTTCCTGTAGGGCTTGATCATATACAGATAATGTAGGGTTCTCTACGCTGACTCGCGCATATGTTTTGGAAAAGTGTGCGATCCAGTCTTCTTCGGAGATCGCTATTTCCATTCTGGGGGGGTCTCTATCCCCAAGCATAGGTGAGTTAATTGTTTTCCAAAAAAGAATATTATCTTTTGTGCGGCTAGCTGTATGTAGAGTTTCCCACAAAGTTCTTTTTAGGGACAATTTCCTTCCCTTCATTGCTGCTTTATATTCTTGTCTACACTTACGTATCTCGGTTAAAGATCTTTTTGGGGCTTTTAAAGCTTTTTTCAGTTTCCTATGTGCTTGTGAGCAATTATAATCAAACCAACCAGTGGCCCTTTTTTTTTCCTGATTACCCCTTCTGGTGGTTAGGGCTTTCTTTATAGATTGCATGATCAATATAAAGGCGTTCAAACGTCGCCCTGGGTCTATGTTCTCACTTAAACAGTCTGCGAAAGCGTGCTTGCAGTTACTTAGTAGCTGTTTGAGGAGGAAGTCGGGGTCAATCTGTGACCATTTCCGGATGTATCCGTTACGCGGCGTTAACTCAGTGTCATCTAACAGGGTGAGCCTGTCATCTCTATCAGCTGTTGTGGGGGTTATTAGGAGGTTAAGGCTCTGGGGGTAGTGATCGCTAATTGCGATGTCGTGCAGAGTATATTTCTTGAGGTAGTGTGAGAAATGAGTTGACATTAAGACATAATCAATCACAGTATTTGCACCCCTTCCGTTGTATGTTGGATTAAACTTTGATTCAGCAGTGTGTAATTCATTTGCAAAGGATAAATTATGGGTTTGGGCCCACTGCCTCCTTATCTAACAATCCAAGTCGATAGGGAAAGAGCCAGAAAGAAGCCTAGTCTGATTGAGCAGCTCAGATACGTTCCAGCTCTATAAGTGGAACTATCGAAGGAGGGTTAACCCACCCCTCTTCTCCCTCCCCCTTATTATTTAGGAAGGGTCTCCCGTAACCATAAAACATGGGTAAAAGGAAGCACTCCAAAACACATAACACAACAAACTTAAAAGATAGCACATCTATATTAAAATATATCTCAGGGGCGATGGGCATGATAGACAAACAAATCACCGCTGTGGAAGAGAAAATGATGGGGTCTAAAGACCATTCCCTTGAATCATTAGTTTCCGTAGAATTAACTAACAACCCCCCGCAGAGCAAACATGGCGACGAGCACATAGAACCAAGATATATTAACGGATGTATTAAAGACACCTCTAATTTAATCTCCTCCTTGGACGATACTTCTCCTGTGGCCAAACGACCAAGGAAACCAGAGGTGGGCTTGGAGGATAAGAACCATATGAAACCCTCAGCGACAGGTACAACAATTACCCCAGCCACAAAGCTACCTAAGAAATCAGTTAGGAAGAAACCTACAAACAATGTAGGATATACGACTAGATCACTCCTTATAAACCTTAATGAGCTAGTAAATACTCTGAAATCATCCATAGGACTCACCCTTGACTCCATGTTGGAGCGCTTAAAGGGAGTGGAGAATAAACTCGAGGCAGGACTAGGACTAATAGAGGCCATACAACGAACAGACACACATTACGTACTAAAGGATCCTAATATACCATCTCCGACCCTAGCTCAGGGAAACAATACCCAATTTCTCCCGCAAAATAGGGCAAAAGATACACACCCGAACGTAGACCCCCTGAGAAAGATATCAACGCAGCCACAAGTATCCAATTCATATCCAACTCTCAGGCCTGTATTCCCTACTGCTACAGCTCAACTTTCCCAGCTTGATCAAGCAGTTTCAAAACCTAGACTAGCTAAGAGAACAGACAATAGCACATTGAGGACAATGACCTCTTACCCTCATGTAAACCCAGGGAGGAACATACAAAGTAGAATTGAATCCCCAAATACATGTTATCGCCCAAGTGATCTATTACATCTCCCTCCAGAGGCTACTCCTTATGTAGTAATTTTGGCCAACGTTCCATCCCTAAATGACCAACAGACAGAATCATGGATAGCTCTGAGAAATAAGGCCCTCAATTGGATAGGTGTCCGTCTGGGCTCAGGAATGGCGGGGCCTCTCTTTGAAAACATAAAAATGGTCAGGAGAATTAAGTGGATAGGTAGCAGCAGGAAAGTGCTGGAAGGTGACTGTGTGGTACTTTCATTCCGGTCAACAAATTTAGTGGACAAAATCATCCACAATCTAGGAGCCAAACAGGTTACTTCACAAGGAATCTCACTACTACCCTTAGGTTTCTTTTACCAAAGCCCAGAGGGACGTAACCCCATAGGCCCACAACCAGTAAGAGTACTCTCTAACACACCAGATTTCCCAACAGGGCGCAACAGATTTCATACCCTCACGGCCCTAGAAGACACTGATTGACTCAATAAGAATCAGACACCTCCAGATGAACAAGTCCAGATAGAACACAAATCAGGGCGGGCTTCAAACAAAGAACATACATCTCATACAACAGATTCCATAGCAAACAGGCCTCATATTTACCTAACCCAAAACAGTGTCCCCAGAATTTCACCCCAGTCATCAGATGACATCAAACCTCCCGGTACACCAGCGGACCAGCAAGGTATCTCTAAACAGAAAGCAGAGATTGCTTTACTATTCTGGAACATTGCAGGTTTAAATAATAAATTAGGCAATGAGGCTTGGATGAACTTTATAGAAAAATATTCATGCATATGTCTCCAAGAGACGTGGACGACGAGCCCCCTTCACATTAATGGTTATAAAACATTTCACTCACCAGCTGCCCCGTCTAGTCACGGCAGATCAAAAGGGGGTCTATGCACATACATCTCTAACAAGCTACGACTACAAAACTTAGAGATGAAATTCACGAGTCTATACTATCAAATGATAGAGGGCAACATGGATCACAAGACTCACCTAGTCCTCATTAACTTTTATAATAATGCAATCCCAGGAGAGTTTGCCAATATTCTAATGGAGATGGGTAATGATCTTAAAAAAATAACAAGCACTAACAGCCGGGAGATCTTTATGATCTGGGGAGGAGACTTCAACGTCCATCCCTGTAAAGAAACCTCAGATAAGGTTTGTGGTTGGGATTCTGAGGGCGTTGGCTTTAGTCTCCATTTTGCACACAACACCCAAGGAGACGCATTGAATTTACTGGCACAAACCCATAAATGTAATAAGGTAACCCAATGCTATCCTATTGCAGAGGCTGGCCTTGCAGCAGTGAAAAATGAATTTAAGCCTTTTTTTTATACCAGGACATGTAAACGTTAAAAGTACATGTCCACCTTTTTAGATATGATGCACTCTGCCCTACGGACTGTTTAGGGCCTACCCTAGAAGTGACATATGTATTAAAAAGATAGGTTTAGGCCTGACAAAAGGTTTATTTTGCCAGATTGAAATGCCAGTTTAAAACTGCACACAGGCTGGAGTGACTGGCCTAAGGCCTATTTTGAAGGAATGCTTACTTGAGTCACACACTAAATGTTGCAGACCCATAGGAAGCATTTAATTTACAGGACCTAGGTACATGTAGCACCACTCATCTAGGACTTACAAATAAATTAAATGTGCCAATTGGTTGCAAGCCAATTCTACCAGGTTTGAAGGAGTGAGCAGAAGCACTTTAGCACTGGTTAGCAGAGCTAAATTACACATAGAAGCCAATGAAAACGTAATTCAGAAAAACAGGAGGGGAGAAGGCAAAAAGTTAGTGGGAAGACCACCCTAAGGCTGATGGGTCTAACACCTATCTAGCTCTTTACCTCATCTCGATCTTCCTTCTCCCTCTACTTTACCTCTTGCGCTGTATTGTTCTTTTCCTAATGCCTCCATTCCCCTTCTATTTCTGTTAGAACCAGAGGTCACTGTCTGGCTAGAGAAGTACACCCATAGAAAGAGAAGGTTCGAGACAAGGCAGTGGAACAGAATTAAGGAGAAAATTGTCAGATTTCTCAAAAAGGAGTGATGAAATTCCTTGGAATAGGGATTCGATTTTCGCAGATGCTGCAAGAACACCAGTTTTAAAGGGAAATTAATGTATTTATGACTCTCCAGCAATGAAAGTACACATTTCAAGCACTATGTCCATAGGCTGTATTTTAGTATTATGTACCAGCTCAATCGGTCACCCTTTCTGTGTCTTTCCTTTATCAATGTTTGTTGGATTTGCTTTCTTTTGGTTCAGTTTAGCCGATGAGCTGTTGGGCTACTTGTGCGTTCATCTGTTTTGCATGCTCACCTTTCTTAAAATGTACTGCGTAGTAAAATATTGTAGGGCATTTTGAAGGCTTGAATTAGCTGAAAATAGGAAATCTTTTCTAAGTTGTTCCAAAAAGTAGCCCTGAAGTATGTTTTAGCCAGTCTCCAAAACTCAATAGGGTGGAATAGGATGGTCACTTGTCCACTGGGAGTTTAAGGGGATGGTTCTCCATGGCTTAGCTATACTGTAGGAAGTTGCTGTGTGTTGCAGCGCAACCTTCCACAAGTAAAGAATTGTTACAGTCAAACAAAGTCCTATTTGTCCTTCAAGTGCCCCTCCCTGCTCTTACAGACACACTGTTAGATGTCCCTTTCCTTGTGGTTGCTCTTTTCCAGTGCACCACTTAGGGCCATGCCTCATTGCCTCCTCCTTCTGCGGGAGCCTAAGTCCTCCTCCTTTCCTACCTTTACACCTCCTGCATGGAAGTGATAAAATCCTCTGTGCCATTTTGAGTAATGAGCATGTCTCTGCATTTAATGGTACAAGCAACAGGAAAACAGAATGAATGAAAATCTGATTTTAGTTGAAAGACAGTGCTCTATGTCACTGGTATATCTTTTTAAAAATCTTTAACCAAGTACGTTTATATGTGAATGTTACCAAGTACGTTTATATGTGAATGTTTGCTGAATATAGCGATATACAATGAAAACCGAATTACATAAACCTATTTTGACCTCTACTTGTGTCAATCATCCATTTACTTTTATATTATTGTTTGACTTGCGGATGTGTACATTAAATTTAATTTTGACAATTTGTCCTGAAGTTTAGGAGTCACTACCCATACTCCATGCCAAGTGGTCACCTTATCTGTACCACCTCCCATGTCCAAGGGGTTTTTAATTGGAACCCAGCTGTGCAGTTCGATTGCACCTGAGCTATAAACCCCCTCTGTGCAAATGTTTCCAGCTCAACATGTGACTGTGTCTCTTTATCATGTGGTCGTGATGAGACATGAATCCGTGTCTCACAGAATGGTACTGTCTGAGTTGGTAGGCCTGTTTAAGTATAGCAAGGTATTTTTGGGTAAAGGTGCTTGCGAGTTTTTCACTATTTACACATATTTGTTTTGCATACACTAAGTGTAAGAAGACAATGGAAGAATTTTTGGTTAACTTGTAAATGAAACAGTGGTAGGCAGTCTCCGTTTGTCAAAACTATACAAAAATATGATGCCTAACCAGTACTACTCCTGTGGAACATTGTTTTGTGCTTTGAAAGACTTTACTAGAGTAGTCAGGAAAATTAAAAGATCAGGAATGCTGTTTGAGGAACCAGAAGTGAAGTTCTGAAAATTATTCTATGAGGGGCAACCAGCCACAAGAAATAGGGAGCCGAAGAGTGACAAGTCAGCAGCAGCAGCCAGGAAATAAGTGTCGTAAAAAATATAGTGAGGATCTATAGCACCCACAGGCTTGTGGCCAGAAACATCCATAGAGAGAGACCATTATCACCCAGAGAGAAGGATCAACAGGTGAGGTGGGGGTAAATGACCATCAAGTTTGTAGCCCTAGAATAAAGTGCTGTTGCAAATGTGTTAGCTGGAGCCAACATAAAGGAAGTTTCAGTGTGTTGTATATTCAGTTCTTAATTCCTACCCTCTGCTACCTTTCCTTTTGTTTGCCATCTTCTTGGAACCCTCCTTCAAATCACAACTTATGATGGTGAAGTCAGATTTTAAATTCTAATGCTGAAAATGCCATCTTTTGAAAGTTGGCATTTTCTCACTAGAGTTTTAAGTATGGCCAAAATTATATGAGAGAAGAGACTTAGACTTTCTTGTGCTGGTGTATCTAGGTAATGTAAAATATCCTTTTTTTAAGGAAGAAAGAGAAAGAAGACATGAGCAAAAGTTTGGTATGTGTTGTAGATATTGGCATTTTATTTAAGACTGTTGGAGCAAACCTAGGATGGCCAAGTGTCTGACTTCTCCAACCTCACATTTAAGAAAGATACAGCTTGCGTAAAACTCAAGTCCCTGACCAAAGAGGAGAGATGCCTTGCCGAGCGAGGAAGCTTAAATCTGTTGCATAATGGGTAGGGAATAAAATCAGTTGCTTACATTGCAGTTCCTAAAAAAATACTTTGCCAACGAGTAGGAACAGATTGTTTCGGGATCTTTACATTCATGAGCTTCAGGGAATTTTATGGATACTATGTCTGCACAATCCTTACAGATACCTGTGATTAGGCAACGAGCTTACGGCAATAGATGGTTCTACCTTGTCTTCAGAGTCTTTCTCTACACCTATCTTTTCTATGTTTTGGAATGTCATGAAAAATAATTTCGATTTGTGTACTGAACTTCACTGTGAAGTGATTTTAGATATGTTGTTGTTGAAACTGCATAATCCTAGCATTGATTGGGCAGTGTTACAAGATAGGGTCTCTAGTTGTCAGTCAGTTTACACCCTGTCCAAGTAGGGACCCTCACTCTAATCGGGGTAAGGAAGTGTTAGACCTGACAGCCTTAGGGTGGTCACCCCTAACATTTTGCTTGCCTCCCTCCACTTTCTGGACACTGTTTTTGCTGGTTGTAGGACTTTGTGCACTTTACCACTGATAACCAGTGCTAAAGTGCATGTGCTCTCTCCCGGAAAAACATGGTGACATTGGTTTACACCCAATTGGCTTATTTGATCTACTTGTAAGTGCCCAGTAAAGTGCACTAGATGTGTCCAGGGTCTGTAGATTAAATGCTACTTGTGGGCCTGCAGCACTGATTGTGCCACCACCTAAGTAGCCCCTTGACTATGCCTCATGCCTGCCATTGCAGTGCCTGTGTGGGCAGTTTCACTGCCACTTCGATTTGGCATTTAAAAGTAACATATAAGTCACCCCTAAGGTAGGCCCAAGGTAACCCATAGGGCAGGGTGCTATGTAGGTAAAAGGTGACACATGTACCTGTGTAGTTTGTATGTCCTGGTAGTGTAAAACTCCTAAATTCGTTTTTACAGTGCTGCGAGGCCTGCTCCTTTCAAAGGGTTAACATTAGGGCTACCCTCCTATATTGTTTGAGTGGTAGATTCTGATCTGAAAGGAGTAACACAGTCATATTTAGTTTGGCCAGAATGGCAATACAAAATCCTGCTGACTGGTGAAGTTGGATTTAATATTACTATTTTAGAAATGCCACTTTTAGAAACTGAGCATTTCTCTGCACTTAAATCCTTCCGTGCCTTACAATCCATGTCTGGCTGGGTTAGTTGACAGCTCCCTTGTGCATTTCACTCAGACAACCCAAAACACAGGATGCTCAGTCACATCTGCATGCTGAATGAGTCTTCCCGGGATGGGAGGGTGGAGGGCCTGACACTTACATGCCAAAGGACAGTGGCCTGCCCTTGCACAATGGACTGCCACACACCCTACTGGGACCCTGGCAGACAGGATGGAACTGAAAGGGGACCTTGTTCACTTCTAAGCCACTCTTTGGAGTCTCCCCCACTTCAAAGGCATATTTGGGTATTTAAACAGGGCCTCTGACCCTACCAACTTAGACACTTCTGGACAAGATACCACTGGAGAAGAAACTCTGAACCAGAACCTGCAACCTGCCAAGAGGAACTGCCTGGCTGCCCAAAGGACCCACCTGACTGCTTTTCTGCAAAGGACTGCTGCCCTGCTGTTACCCTGCTGCCTTGCAGCCCTCTGGGTCTGATGAGAAGTGCTCTCCGAGGGCTTGGATAGAGCTTGCCTCCTGTTCCTTGAAGTTTCAGGACCAAAAAGACTTCATCCTGCAAAGATTCCCTTGTGCTGCGAAAATTCGACGCACAGCCTGCCAGAAACGACGCACACCCTGCATTGCGGTGAGAAAATCACTGCACGCCGAACCAGAACAATGTAGCCTTGCTCCCCAAGTGGAGATCGACGCAGCGCCAGCATTGCGACCCGAACTTCGCACGCCCCACGGAATTGACGCATAGCCGAGCCGGGATGACGCAGCCCAACTTCCTGCGAGGAACATCGACGCAGCGCCTGCCGTGGGACAGAAATTTCCCTGCAACCCCCACTGGATCGACGCAGCTCCTGTGACTTCTTCCTGCACGCCCAGGATTTCTCCACATCATCCCCAGGGCATCCAAATACCCTGCAACCCAAAGAGGATCCAAGTCTTGGCGCCGGAAATCGCCGCAAAGCCTGCCCTGCGTGAAAACTTATCGACGCATCGTCTTGTGTGCGAAATCGAGGCACGCCTCCCCGCTTTCAGCGCATCTCCTCTGCAGTCCCTTGCCGAGAATTTTAACGCAAACCAGGTACCTTGTGCTTGCAAGAGACACTTGTTGCTTTTTAAAGACTGAAAGACTCCTTTTATCATTTTCTAAAGTGATAATTCAACATCTACATTATTCTAAACTCTATGTGGTGTTATACTGTGTTATTGGGTGATTTATTGCACAAATACTTTACATATTGCCTTCTAAGTTAAGCCTGACTGCTCAGTGCCAAGCTACCAGAAGGTGGGCACAGGATAATTTGGATTGTGTGTGACTTACCCTGACTAGAGTGAGGGTCCTTGCTTGGACAGGGGGTAACCTGACTGCCAACCAAAGACCCCATTTCTAACAGGGAGTCACACACCTAAGATAACCCCTGCACACCCCCTTGGTAGCTTGGCTTAATCAGTCAGTCTTATCTCAGAGGCAATGTGTAAATTATTTGTACACACACAGTAACAAATGTACTCCACACCAGTTTAGAAAAATAGCCATTATTTATCTGAATAAAATAAGACCAAAACAACAAAAATCCAACATACACAAGCAATATCACCTTTAAAAATGTGCAAAGAGTCTTAATCTAGAGTAATCAATGGTTCTTTTTTTTTAACATACAGTACCTTGGATGCGTCAAAAATAAAGACGATGTGGGCCGCAAGGGAGGTGATATGTTGGAAAAGAAGAGGGAGGTGTTGGTTCCTCACTGGCAGGGGAGGTGATGCATTGGTCCTCTCCTTGCAGGAGAGGCGATACGTTGGTTCCGTACTGGCAGAGGAAATGATGCGTTGGTTCTTTACTGGCAGGGGAGGTGATGCGTCAGTTCTCTCCCCGCAGGAGACATGATTCCTCGGTTTCCAGTCAAGCAGCCTCAGTTCCTCACTGCGGTGCAGGGTTGATGCAAAAATAATGCCTAGGGAATATGTGTGGAAAATCCAGACGCACAGGGATGATAGAGCTATGGTGGAACAGGCGCTGCGTCCATCCTACAGGCACTGTGTCAGTTCTTCCACTGCAAGGCAGGCGATGCTTTGATTTGCAGCTGCAGCATTCAGATGCGTGGACACCAGTTTCCACTTCCATGGGCCCAGGGACTGGATTTGGCACCACTTGACAAGTCAAGGCTCTCAGCAGAAGAGCCCAGGCACTGGCAGATGAAGTCTTTGATGTCCCTGAGACGTCTTAATAGGAGGCAAACTCAGTTTAAGCCCTTAGAAAACCCTGGAAAGCAGGATGTAGAAAGCAAAGTTCAGTCCTTTTCACTCCTAGACAGAAGCAGCAGTCCACCTCAGCAAAGCAACAGGCAGAGTGGCAGTTCCTCCTACAGCATCCAGCTCTTCTTCCTGGCAGAATGTCCTCAGTCCAGAAGTGTTCTGAAGTGGTGGTCTAAGAGGCCCAATACCTACCCTCATTTCTGCCTTTGAACAAGGCAAACTTCAAAGGAAAGTCTTTGTAGTGCACAAGACCCTGCCTATCCTGCCCTTCCCCCAGACACTCTCCAGGGTGTTGAAGGCTGCTTTGTGTTAGGACAGGCACAGCCCTATTCAGGTGCAGGTGTCAGCTCCGCCCACCTCTCTAGCCCAGGAAGCCCCATCAGGATATGCAGGTCACACCTCAGCTCTCTATGTGTTACTGTCTAGAGTGAATTCACAAACAACCCAACTGTCATCTTGACGCAGGTGTGTATTCCAGCAGACAGACAGAGGCACAGAATGGCTAAGCAAGAAAATGCCCACTTTCTAAAAGTGGCATTTTCAAACTTACGGTCTAAAAACCAACTTCACCAAAATATGTAATTTTAAATTGTGAGTTCAGAGACCCCAAACTCCACATCTCTATCTGTTCCCAATGGGAAATTACACATAAAAGATATCTCAAGCAAATTCACATGTTAACCTATGGAAGAGATAGGCCTTGCAATAGTGAAAAACGAATATAGCAATATTTCACTAGCAAGACATGTAAAACATACCAGTACAGGTCCTACCTTTTAAATACACTGCACCCTGCCCATGAGGCTGCCTTGGGTCTACCTTAGGGGTGACTTACATGGAGTAAAAGGGGAATCTTGGGCCTGGCAAGTGGGAGATCTTGCCAGGTGGAAATGGCAGTTTAAAACTGCATACACAGACACTGCAGTGGCAGGTCTGAGACAGGTTTACAAGGCTACCCATGTGGGTGGCACAATTAGTGCTGCAGGCTCACTAGTAGCATTTGATTTAAAGGCCCTGGGCACACATGGTGCACTATACTAGGGACATTCTAGTAAATTAAATATGCCAATCATGGAGAAGCCAATCACCAGCACAATTTACACAGGGAGCACTTGCACTTTAGTACTGGTCAGCAGTGGTAATGTTCCCAGAGTCCTAAAACCAGCAAAAACTAAATTCAGCATAGGATCAAAACAAGAGGTCAGAAGCCAAAAAGACCAGAGCTATCACGCCAAGAGCTGACGGGTCTAACAGGCAGTAAGAACAATACAATTGATTCTATTAATTCTATGAACCCTTGTTTGATTCATGGTGAATCATCCCACAGTCACCCTATAATGACATTAGAAAGAATAATGACACATCATGTTATTGGTTGTGTGAGTATTTTGCCTTTTTGTTAAGAAACTTTCCATATTGTGTTTGATCAGAAAAATTTGGTGTATTGCCTCCTCATAGGAACTGTGATTGTAAGATAAACATGAGGCACCTACACCTTAAAGCCATTTTTATGTGCTCAAAGAGTGTGAGATAGAATATATTAGTCAGTATACAGATGCAAATTTAGTCACCGGATTTATCAGAGCATTACAGTCTCATGCCTTTTCTCCCTTAATTTGTTCCTTAATGTTTGTGTCCAAGAAGAGGGGTTAGCTGAGAAAATCTATTGCTTTATACAGGAATCAACCAATTTACAGTAAAAAAAAAAAAAAAAATACACACATTACCTTTAGTTGCACCACAGTCCGAAATAACTATAAATGAGAACTGTGTTGCAAGGTTTTCATTATTTGGGTGTTGCCCTTCAGACTGCACTCCAGTTGCCTTAACTACTAAGTTGATGAGGACCTGGATTATTGTTGGGGATCTGTTCTTTTCAGCGCTCGAAAAATCCACTCCACCACTCCCATTGTAATACTTACTCACACCTGTTCAGTTGAAAAGCAGAGATGTCTTTAAATCTTGCTCTTATGTCACTTTTGCTCTGTGTTCACAGACAGAGGTCAACAGTCAGTTTTTCTTCCAATTAAACTTCCTTTTGACTGCAGAGTTCCAGGACTTTGTAAGGTGAACTGTGTGACCTGCTGCTTAGAATGTAAAATAAAAGGATATAGGGCATCAGGTTTTTCCTAACACACAACGTTTAAATGACTAAGCCAATTGTGCAAACATTTCAAAATATATTTCTGTAGTTGTGAAAGCCCTTTTTTTATATTTTTGTGTGATGAAAAAATATTTTAATAGGATGAAAACAAAGCAGAATACTTTGTGTTTATGTGCAAAAGATATGTTTTCTGAAACCCAATTTTTAAAGAGTGTTAATACACTATATAGTTTTATCAGTAAAGCTGCAAGTTAGTTGAGAGGTTTTTAGACATTTCTTGGAAAGTTGCTGTGCGTAGATGACCATATGTTACCACATCATGCTTTAGTAATATATCAATTAAAATTGAGTGTTTAAACAAATTGAGAAACACTCCTGCCCTGATGTCAATGTTGTTAGTAAACTAAAAGAAGTCCTAGGTTGTGTGGGCTAGACGTCATGGGTATGTGGGCTAGATTCTTGTGATGCATGCAGCAAACTCTAGTCTACTTAATCAAACAAAAGAGGTTTTTTTGTGCTGCAGAAATTCTGAGCTCACATATTTGAAGGTGCAATCATATGTGAGAATGAAGAAAAAGGCAACTCTGTAAACTATTTGCCTAGGATCACACAATTTGAGACCCGTTTATGGGTCAAGTACATAACTGGTCTAGTAGATTAGTTAAGATACTCAACCTGCAGGTCTAGTAACACTTCATTGATTTGTTGAGCCCAGTGTTTGTCTAGATGACACTTGATTTACTCAGATCCCTTGGAGATATTGTACAACATGTTCAATGCAGAGATTAAGAGAATGCCATTTTTGCTAAATTAGACAGGCATGTGTTTGACATCACTTCAGTAGAATATGTAGGTTATATAATTAACCCTTAAAGTATTCAGATAAAAGTTACATTTGCAGCAATAATCCAGTAGCCTTCACAAATATCTTTATAGTCTGTAAAGGGTTTTCCAGGCCTCCTTCTCCTTTCTCTTTCTCTTCCTTTTTTCTTTTCTCTTTTCCTTTTTCTCTTTTCCTTCTTCTCCCACCCCCGCATCATGCAGTCGGAAGGGTTTGTCCCAAAGGAATCCCGCGACTGGACAGGTACATCCAGGGTCTAATTATCACTGAATTTTTCCCCAGCAGAAATAAATTATAAAGAGAAAAAGAACATTTGGCAATTAAGAAATCTTTTGCGAAAAATGAGACATCAGAAATTGGGGTATTAGTTGAAGGGGGTGAGAACTCACATCAAATGATAATCCCAATCCTTGTCAGGGTGAACTATAAAAGTCAAGTTACTAAACAAACTTGCCCTATACCTTCAGGTAGCTAGGCACAAAGCGGCCAAGCTTAACTTTGAGGCTATTTGTAAAGCATTTACGCAGCACTCAAACATTGACCAAGTGAAAACACAAGAGAAATCCCAAACTTGTTTAGAAAAACCGTCAATTTTAATAAATAAAATTACACCAAAACAACAAAAATCCAAAAATTGGCACCAGATTTATGAATTTATTAAATTTAAGCGTTCAAAATATCACCAAACAGCATTAACTGTGGTCATCTGGTTGTGCTAGACCGGGACAAGGTTAATATTAAAGGACATGTATGATGGAGTGCTGGTTGGAAACAGAGACCAGGTTCGTCCTGGTGAAAAGATGTAACTTCGGTGTGAGGTTATGGGATGGAAGTCAAACTTCTTCGGCAGGGCAAGCCAGCAGGCTGTGGATGAAGAGAGCACCATGTCATCAGATAGCAACTGAACCAGGTCATGTGAAGCTGTTGACATTTGGTGAGAAAGCTTGGAGTGGGGAAAATGTTAATTTTGCACCCAGAGGAAGTCCCTCACCAGCCAGATACTTTTGCGCCTTCACCCAGTTGCAGGGTAGGCACACTTATAAGTTCAGAAAGGGGGTAGGCACAGCCCGGGCCATCCTTCTCAAAAAGGAAAACCACCTTTTCACACGTTAGCCTTTTGCTCCTTGTCTGGGAGCAATCCACATTTCACCACAGGGAAGCCATTCAACCGTCAGATGACAATGGACACTGGCAGAAAGACATATGTGGCTTAGGAAAAATTACAACTATATACAAGTGTGATTTCCAAAATATTTATATAAATTCCAGCTTTTGCATTAAGTTGGATTTTAAATGACTAAATGAGTCCTTGGATCATCTTTCTGTTTCTAGCTGCTCCCAAAGTGAAATTAATCATTATAAGTTATAATGTAACCCAATGTTTCCCTATGCAAGAGCCAGCCTTGCTGTAGTGAAAAACATCTTTGGGGTTTTGTCACCATCAAGACACGTAAACCTTCAAATATACTACTTTTTAAATACCATGCACCCTGCCCTAGGGACGTTTAGGACCTAACCTTTGAGAGACATATAAATACTGAAAAAAGGAAAGTGTAGGCCTGGCAAAAGGTTTATTTTGCCTGCTCAAAATGGCAATTTTAAACTTCACAACCATGCCTGTAGATGTGTTACAGTGCTAATTTAGTAGAGTCACAATGAGGAATGCAGTCCACTTGTAGCATTTAATTTACAGACCCTGGGTAAATGTAGTACCATAAATGAGGGATTTTTAAGTAAATTAAATGTGCCAATTAGGAATATGTCAATTTGACCTTGTTTGAAGGAGAAAGCATGAGCACTTTACCAGAACTCGTGCCTTCAGAGACTCATGGCCAACAAAAAATCGTTGAGTAAAAGAAGGTGATAATTAAGGTGGTGATCCTATGGGGGAGGACACATTTAAACATGTGTCTAAAAGCAGTGAAACACAGAGTAGTTTGTACTGTTCTTGGGAAATTACAGTTTCTAAAATCCACTGGAATATTGGCTCACAGACAGTTTACATGGATTTGTTTTTGTTTGGTTGTGACAAATAAGGTTAGGCCTCACAAATGTAGGGTGGATGCCTTTTTTCAACAACATCAACCTGAAAATCAGAATAAGTTGTTAGTGAACCTCCATTGATTTTTGACAACTGAAATTCAAAGTAGTCATTCAATAGCTGTGATCAGTGTTGAAGCATAGTACACATAAAGTTACAGACAATAGACATATTTTTTATAGATCACATCTATGATCCAGCAATAACCAATATTCCCATTTTTGCTTTATTAAAAACATTATTTATTAGAAAACTTCTAAAAGTATTTCACAGAGATTTAGGCTTCATGATCAGATCATCTGTAATACAAAATTGTCCAATCAATCATAAGTAACCATTGTGTGTAACAAATAAAGATATTATGCAATTCATATTATTTTCAAATTCATTGAACAGAAAATAATCATCACAACACATTTAAATTGAGACACTGACCCCCCGCCAACCTCTCACTTCATTCATTCAACCATGCATACCTACAGACTGATTTGGTCATTAAAACGAGCGGCCTCAAACTTTCAGCCTTTCTTAGTGCACATTTTTCTCCAATCTTTTACTTCTGCACTTTTGGTTAGCACTTGGTCAGTCTAAAAACTTGGTTGAAGTAGCCCATGGAAAAATAAACTTGGCTGAGTAAACAAGAAGGTAGAAATGAGAAGGATGTTATTGTACCAAACGGATGCCTTGTATTTGCCCTGGGCTCAGTTAAAGCAGGCTATGAGTTGATTCTAAAACTGCTGCACATCCTGGAATAGCTAAAACATTAGTGAAGTTTGACATTATTTTTGATTGTCAATTCTGTTTGCAGATGTGCAGTGGGTTTTTCAGACCTGTCCTGTTAATGATCATCTGCGGCGTTCCCCAAGGTTCATCCCTCAGCCCTACACTTTTTAACGTCTACATGGCCCCCGCGTCGCCCGGCTGCACAACCTCAACATCATCTCCTACGCCGACGACACCCAAATGATCCTCTCCCTCACCAAGGACCCCCTCACCGCCAAATCCAACCTCCACGAAGGAATGAAGGCCATCACCGAATGGATGAGGAACAGCAAACTGAAGTTGAACTTAGATAAGACGGAGGTCCTCATCTTCAGCGCCAACCCCTCAGCCTGGGATGACTCCTGGTGGCCGACTGCTCTGGGAGCAGCCCCAACACCCACCAACCACGCATGCAACCTGGGCATCATCCTCGGCTTAACACTCTCCATTACCAAGCAAGTCAGCGCCGTCTCCTCAGCCTTCTTCAACACCCTCCGCATGCTCCGCAAGATCTACAGATGTATCCCCACAGATACAAGAAAAACAGTCACCCAAGCCCTCGTCAGCAGCAAACTTTACTATGGAAACACCCTCTACGCAGGAGCCCCAGCCAAACTCCTCAAACGACTGCAGCGTATACAAAAAGCCTCCGCGCGCCTGATCCTCGACGCCCACTGCCACAGCCACATCACTCCCCTTCTGAGAGACCTACACTGGCTCCCTGTCAACAAAAGGATAACCTTCAAGCTCCTCACCCACGCACACAAGGCGCTCCACAACACCGGTCCAGCCTACCTCAACAGACGACTCACCTTCTACACCCCGTCCCGCCAACTCTGCTCAGCCGACCTCGCCACCGTCCCCCGCATCCGAAGAGCGACTACCGGAGGCAGATCCTTCTCCCATCTCGCCGCCAAGACCTGGAACACCCTTCCCTTGCCCCTATGACAGACTGAAGACCTGCTGACTTTCAGGAAGCGTCTCAAAACCTGGCTATTTGAGCAGTAGCAGCACCCTCCCCCATAGCGCCTTGAGACCCTCACGGTTGGTAGTGCGCTCTACAAATACAATGATTGATTGAAGAGTTCACATAATGAACCTGAGTCTTTTCTGGGTCTTTTGAAACCATTACCTGTTCTGCCTAAGCCTTGGCATACAGACTTGATAATAGAGTCAGCCAAAAGTCAAAATTGTACTGTCGTTTTAGTAGTTGCCCATCATTGTACAAATATGGGGCATTCATGGCGTTAACTCGGAGGCCGCCTTCAAAATTGTACACTTTATTATTTTATTTTTTTACAAACCATATTAGTTGTTTACATAGGATTCCACAAGTTTTGTTAACTGAAAGGGGTTTTCCATTTACCTCTGAATTTTTGGTCTACATGATGTAAAAAAAACTAGAAATGGAAGCCAGTCTTTATAATAGTTATCCTCAGACAGACCAAAATGAATCAATGTGTTGAATAATATTTGATATATGGTGCCTTGTTACATGAAAAGGATTTGAATAAGACATTGTAGTTGGCAGAATTCATCTACAACAATACAAATCTCACTGCCTTTGGGATGCCACCTTTCTTTTGTAAGTATGGACATCATCCTGCAACATTGCTTAAGTTAGTTTACATCAGTTACCTCAATATAAAGATTAGTTGGACTCGACGAAATCCCTCAGTTTGCCTAAGTGGTGTTGGAATACAAAAGTCCAGAGCATGACGACAGACATGCACCCCTGCCCTCAATGCCTCAGGAGCATCTGGATCCACTGTACTGATTTGTTTTGCTTGATGGTGCACACAAATCATGTGTGCGCACCATGACCCAGGCCTGTCTCCTGTTAGGGCTAGTCTCCGTACCTGGAGTTAAGTGACACGAGCACGGTGGTGGCACCATACCTGTTTTGTGTTCAATAGAATCAGTAATGTAAACAGGCCTTATAACCTGTGTCACTGGAGCAGGGCCTATTGCTCACTTGTGTAAAGTTCTGTGATGGTGTACTTAACTCACCCTTGGCCAGTATGGAGTGTGTGCTTGCCATACAGTGTGATTCTTGGGTGTGCGTGCTGGGTTGCATGTGTATGCCTGTGGATGGTATATAACCTGCAGACCACTGTGTTCCGTTTTGGAAACCCTGGGCCTGGGAAGTTGGAGAGGTGAGAACTGCATTCCCTTAAACAGTAGATGTGTATTGCTGACATTTATGAGGGCTGTGGTGGACACACACACATTGAAGGGAGAGCAGCAGAGCAACCTCTATGTAAATCAGTAGGCTCTTTGATTCCAGGAAGAGCTACTGGTTGTTGGGACCTGGCCTCATTGTCAGCAGGAAGATGATGGGAGTGATGATCTTGGTAGTACGAGAGAAACTTGATTGAGAGGAAGGTTTGGTCCTCTGAACCTTTATGAGGCATATTTCAGTGAAGGCTGACCGGCCAAATTAGTTATCAGGATCACACCAGGCTATGTTGTGGGTCGTTCAGAATTGTATCTGCTCCTGTTGTAGAAAGCTGTCTTTTTGACATAGGGCAGTGCAGAGGAGAGATCACTTCAGAGGAACTGACACAACACGAATTTCAAAGGCCAGACACTAAATCAAAAGTGTCTGGATTTTGACTATAAAGGTAGGAGCATGAGCCCCACCATTTGTTGAACAGCACTGTTGCATTAGAAGAGGGATGATCGCCAAGACTTCTTGCTGCTGGAATGAGGACTGGGTGACAAGGTCTGCCAGTCTCCCTGATGGGTGAAGAGCTAGAACAATGCCACCATGTCCACGGTGGCGCCCAGCAGGCACACTAGAGTTGCCGGCTCCCTCACAAATAATGGTCTTGTATTCATGGTGGCCCTCTCATGGCACATGGGGTCACAGACTACAGCGTGCACCACACTTCATGGTTGCCCTTCAGGCACACAAGGTCATTGACTACAGCACTCACACACCAGAGTGGCGACCTTAGCTTCTGCGGGATTGGCTGGAAAACCTACACTCCTGCAATTTTCCCAACCAGAGAGGCAGTCTCACACTTCACTCATGTGATCTATTCAACAGAATCCTCACTGGGACTCACTCCCTCCAGGCACTCTCCTCCTCCTTACAGGATATTCTGGTCTTAGCAGACAGACCGACTCTATTTTGCTCACAGTAGGCCAATGTTCTTGGCAGGCAGGCAGGCAGGCAGAAGCTTGGTGCTCCAGGATCAGGGCAAGTGGTCTTGACTTCTGGATGATCTGAAAAGATCGGACTGGAAGAAGAGGGTAACTGATTGGCGTGGGTGTATTGGGAAGCCAAGCCTCTCCTGCACTACTAGTTGGGAAAGCAAAAGGAACCAAGTCCTTCTTGGCCATAAGAGGTAGATAGATTCACCAACACACTCTACACTTGAATCTTTCTGCCCCTTGTAGAGGAGGGGGGTGGGAGGAAAAGAATACAGGAAAACCTTTGACCACCTGAAGGACAGGACATCCATCTTTCAGCCTTTGTGGTGTCTGAACAGAAATTCTGTGGGACTGCATTGCTTGGGAAGCAGAGAGGTTTAATCAAGGGAAACCTCTCTTCTCCTCAGATTCATCAGAAGGGTAGTCAATCTGGTGGTAAAGTATGAGAGAGCTGTCTCTATAGCTGCCAACTCCTTGCAATTTGAAGCTTGAACTGCTTCCAAAGTCAACCAATCTCCTTTCACCTCTTTGAGGGTCGCAGGATGTATTTTATGTGAAAATATGCATGTTGACCCAGCGTCCTCATTGAATCTCCTTTTGTCATCAATGCAATCACTTCGTGAAGGGACAACATTCGAAATTGAATTTTTAGAACACGTCGGTTCAATCGTTTTAAATCCATCACTGAATAATCAGATTCTTGGTTTGGATCCAGGAACAACACTGAATAGAAACTTAGTTTTTTCCTCTGGTACAAGAACTTCCGTTATTGCACCTTTCAAAGAGTCTATTCCTTTTAGAAGATAGGGGTCAGAAAAAAAAAAATGAATAGGGAAGAAATTACTAGTGATGCACCTTGGGTGGACTTACAAGCAGGTTGGTGGCTATCTGGGCACCTTTAGCACCACAACCAAGGGTCAGGACTTGGCTTGGCCCAGGTGCGGGTACAAGATGGTGGGAGCCTTTTATGTCCCTGTGGCTCTGAACAGGAACCAACAAACTATCCCTTAGAGTCACTCTGGTAGCTGTGGGTTCACGTGAAGCTACAGGGCTCAAACAGTAGGGCTGCCCTCTGAGGGTTCAAGGCAGACTCCCGGCAGCCAAGCAGACCTTACAGGTGCAGAAAAGCAGTCTTGTGGAGTACACACCTGGCCACAGCAGCAGGCAGTCCTCGGAGTCCTCCTACAGGTCCAGGAAGTGAACTAAAGAGTGGGTCTGAGGTTTCCATTTTATACCTGCTGCCTTCTTTGAAATAGGAGAGGTTTCTGTTTGAAGTGCGTGGAATATCCTGACTCACCTATGGAGGTGACAAGCCCTTTGTGTGAAGGCAGAGAACCGCCTATTCAGTTTCATATGGGGCTGTGCCTGCTTCCAGCCCCCCATCCTTCCAGCATATGGCCCATTCAGGCACATCTAATAACTCTATTGAATGACTGTCTGAGAGGAATTCACAAAGGGCCCGATTTAGATCCTGGAGGAGGGAATACTCCATGACAAATGTGATGAATATCATGTCCACCATATTATGATCCCAATAGGCCAGGGTTCGGCAAAGCCGGTCCTGGAGAGCCGGGTCCATGCCAGATTTTTAGCATATCCACATTTAGAAAAAAGATGTTTCGGAAATCTACATTTTTCTAACTGTGGATATGCTAAAGATCTGGCATGGACCCAGCTCTCCAGGACCGACTTTGCAGAACCCTGCCATAGGCTATAATGTGATTGTAATAAGGCGGACAGGATATTCGTCAGTTGTGATGAAGTAACCCCTACCACCAGGATGTAAATCAGGCCAAAAGTCTAACTGTTGGTTACCCCGTCATGTGACCAAAGACAGGCTGCAGGCACCAAAAGGCTAAGGGCAAGAAAATGCTTTCTAGAGTGGCATTTTCTAAATTGTAATTCAAATTCCGACTTTCCCATTAAAGAGGATTTTTAAATACTATTTCATAGATGCCAATCATGAAATGCTTTTCTGTCCTCAATCAATATTTAATAATTCTTAAATGTAATATGGTCATCCAATGTTATCCTACGGGAGAGATAGGTCTCACAGTAGTGAAAAATAAATTAAGGAGTTTTTCACTACCAGTACATGTTAAATTTAAAAGTACATGTCCAACCTTTTAATTACAACGCACCCTACCCTATGGAATAACAACGGCCTACATTAGACGTGACTGATCTGCAATAAAATAAGTATCTATCTCCAAAACTGCAAGGGGACAAAAATGGTAAACAAAGACAGTTACCAGGCATGGAAACTGTCTCAGCCCAGCATATGGACACAGAATGCTGGAACAGCTTGGCTGCACATAATTATCCTTAGGAGTGTTGGACCTGGCCCCCTCTGCAGGTCCAGCTCCAAACTGTCTGGCTTTTATGGTGAGATTTATTTTGTGTTTGCATTTTGACTCTGTGCACTTTACCAATGTTGATCAGTGCTAAAGTGCTTGTGCTCACTCCCTTAAACATGGTTAAATTGGTTTACACCTGGTAAGCTCATTTAGTTTCCTTATAAGTCCCTAGTACAGTAGTATACCAAATACCCCTGGGTCGGTAAATGAAATGCTACCAGTGAGCCTGCAGCACTTATTGTGCCACCCTCTTAAGTAGCCCCTTAAAACATGTCTCAGGTCAACCTTTGCAGCCTGAATGTGTTCTTAAACTGCTAAGTTAACTTGGCAATATAACCCCTTGCTAAGCCTTAAACTCCCTTTTTGTTGCTGAAACTTTACCTTCTCAGACCATTTTTCTTAAATTCTTCTCAGTCTGAAGGTAAGTGCAGACGGGCCCAAACCAGTGCTTGTATTCGATCCCTGCTCCATTGCGGTTGGACATATTTTTCTACTTTGACCCGGTCTTGCGCGACTAGATGTCCGTGGTTGGCACTTCGATCTTGTAGGTGCTTGTTTTTACTAAAAACTTTAAAAAGTCATACCTCTGGTTCTACTGATTGGATATTTGTCATTTTGGTGTAAAATTATGTATTAAAGTGTACTCTATTTTTCTAAATTGGTGTGGGATTTTTCTTGTGTTGTGCTTTCACTTTATTACTGTTTGTGTGCTACACAAATACTTTAGACATTACCTCTAAGTTAAGCCTAACTGCTTTTTTGTGCCAATTTACCCAGGTTTAAGCACAGATTCATTTAATGACTTTTTGTGGCTCACCCTGCAGGGGTTTTTGGATGTTGCTTGACCAGGGCTCACACCCAGTCAACCACCAACCAAGTTTCTCACAGGCAGTAAGTATTATCAGGAAATACACACTGATGTTTAGATAAACAAACTTGCATAGAGTTAAGAGCGCTCAGATCTTTAAAATATAACCATAGCCTTAAGTCAGTAAACGTGTGCTCCCTTTTTATACATCCCCGCAGGCATTTAAGTGTTCAGGCAGTTGTAAAATAAACATTTGCCAAGACGTTATTTGAAATGCTAAATGTGTTTATAATTAAAACTTTTAAAGCTCACAATTTATACAATTCCGCTTACCTTTTTAAAGCAGGATCAGAAAATGTCTGAAACACAAACACGATGATAAAAGCATCAGAGCAAGGGTGCAGGAAGGGCAGCTATACGAGTGAATGAGGGGAGTGTTTCTGGAATAGATATTGTAGAAACACTTTTTAAGCCGACTGAGGAAGCACACCTACTCATAGAGTAAGACCTGGGACGATGTTAGATGTTTTTTGGGCTAATGTCCCGCTGTTTACCATTCACAGAGGCAGAAACAGGGAAATGCTACCTTGAGCAATTGAAGGACTTCTCTCTCCTCTTTCATGCTGTTATCTGAGAAGAGGTGGCTGTCGGCAGCCAGAGCCTTTTTACATGGTGGATGAGAAAGAGGAAGTGCAGTAGCAGGTGTGTCCTTCACAAGTATTAGAGATGTTACTAGAGAGGAATTCCAACACCTATTTTAAACTGGCCAAGATCCAACAGGATACACTACCAAAGCCTTTGTGGCAACCCCTAGTTATGTCTTAGTAAACATGAGTTAATGGTTAGTCTATTCAATGTACAACATTATCCTGAGGTAGTTAAGTTTGGTTTTGAGTTTTCACATAAAAGTTTAGGGTCTGTTGATAATGGGGAAAGTACGATTTACTGATGGTTAATTGGTTTGATAAAGTTGAACTGAGACTCTTGCTAGTGCTGCTTGCTTCCAAGGTGTAGCACAATTTGGTACACCATGGGACAAGGGACTGCCTCCCTGGCTAATATCCAGTAGGTGTTGAGGCCAAGGTTTATTTTTTTAATCACATGTTTACTAGTAGCTTTTTCTGTGATTTGTTGTGTGAGTCTTGCTAAAAAATTAATAGAATTCGTAGTTCAAACAGTCATTGCCTAAGAGCAAATAGTGCGGAAATGGTGTGTCTGGGATTCCACAGTTTCCAACCTGTCCACTGAACCACAGCTGGGGCTGAAGTGTGTCAGATGTTAAGGGTGAGGGACTACTATCCCAGTGATGTGTCTAGAGTTCCAGATGTGGTAAAGCCAGACACTTATGTACAGTATAGTGAACTTTTGTACAACCCTCTCAGGCAATGACTTGTTTGGGTCAGCCCCTTAAGCTAAAGCTTTGAGGCATTGTCAGTCACATCATTGATCTGCCCAGAGAAATATTTCTGTATCATCATCATCATTCTATTTTTTTGCCTCCTGTGGGGGGTGCTTTGTTTGAAGTGCAAGAGACGGGTAATTTTCAGGAATGACAGCAGTTGGAATGTACTACTTGCTAAACGCAGACCTCACCTCTAAAGAAGCTTCCAACCCACACTAGAAGCAACACATTCAAAGGGATAACCAAATGCTTACTTGGAGTAGAAACTAAGTGTTTACTTTTAAATTAGGTAATATCTTTCCAGAAAATGTTTTTGTGGCTAAGTGACCCTACACCACAAATTCCAAAGAAGTTCTTTGCATCTTAAAATGTAACTTCGTAAATATTATTATGGGTTTGCATACATATCTAGCATACATATCAAGTGAGCATTTGTGTTTTTTTTTTTTTCTTGTTCAGATTGCATTGGTTTCAGTAGGGAAAGCCATATTTTCAAGATTACGTTAGTGCATTTCTTGTTTTTGTGCCAGGCTACTAGAAGCAGTGGGTGCTCCCATTAAAATGCCCCAGTCTTTTTTTTAGTTCACCCAAATGGAAAGTTATCCTTACTTTTTACTTATTTCCATTAGTACACAACCACCGGGACCACCAAGAGTTTTCAAGAATAATATAAAAAAACACATACCACATTCTCATCTGTAATACATTCCATCCTTATTTTCCAAATCATGTGGATGTAGCGTTTGAAAATTCACAATAACCAGCACCCATTTTATTGCCTTGGCAGCATGTTGGTGGTAGAATGATGTCTGAATGCAGTTCACATGGAGATGTGCATATTCAGTTTTGAAATGGAAGCTGTGTTTAGTTTTAGCTGAGGCTTTCAGTTCTTTTTAGTTTTGCTCTTAATTATTTGTGGTGCTATATATAAGGTGAACACCGCACCTTCAGTGTTAAAGTGCTCTTAAACAATAAATAGCTTCAATAACAAAGTTTGAAAAGCTAATGGTAACAATAGGAAAACAAGAGAGCATAGTCAAAAATGTATAGCTGAAACGTGAGTGAATAAGAAATCATAACTATAAGTAAAAATCATAATCCGTTAATAATGTACTGTAATTCAGTTGAGAGTGAACCAGGTCTTGTACTAATGCGTTATGATCTTGCTCATGAACATACTGACCGACTCTCTATAGCAATCTAGGTTAGTAGTGTGTGATCTTGGTCATGGCATTAATTTGAATTTGTTAGTTGAGCTTAGTATTCGAGGATGAAACCCAAAGATTTAGCTTTAGCTACAAGTTCAGGTTTATGCAATAAGATACCGCAGCGGTCGATCCACAGCTGTAAGAGTAAGTTGTATTTCTTTTTGGAGAGATTAGCCAAAACGTAGGGCCTCATTACGACTTCGGTGGAGGGGATTACTCCGTCCCAAATGGGACGGATATCCCACCCGTCGAATTACGAGTCCATTATATCCTATGGAACTCGTAATACGGCAGGCGGGATGTCAGTCACATTTGGGACAGAGTAATCCATCCGCCAAGGTCGTAATCAAGCGTTTAGTTTCCAAGGAATTGAGTTTTAAATTATGAATAGCCTTCCATCTTTGAATGGTCTCCAGAGTACTGGAAAGGAGAGGGATATTGTTGGGAGAAGAGAATTTAAGATACACCTATTTATCATCCGCATATGGTTGATGGTAGATACCACAGTTCCTTAGGATAACCTCCAGTGGTGCCATGTATTTACAGTTTTAAAGCAGTCGGAGCACACTGTGTGCTAGAGAAGAATTGAGAAAAGTGGTTCTTTAGGCGAAGATCTTAATGGCTGAATCATTGGATATGTTTCCAGACACTGCAAAAAGTGTTTAGAAAAGGTTTACTTTGACTGTAGTGATGAGTAAATTAAACTCCATAATGTAACATCACACTCTATGGTATCTGTAAAGTGAGACCATATACTGTAGACTTTACAAGTTAAGTTGCGATTGACAGGCAAGTCTGACTCTAGAGGTAGACGGATCCCCCTGGAGTATACCTCTTGTGTTAGCAGCATCCAGGCTGCACTTCAGGTTCTGTTTGACAGCACCCAAACTCCTGCTACCAAGTCAGAGAAGGGCTTCTTTATGTGGTCTTGGAGACTAACGACAGCCATGTTACTCAATTAACATGAGCTGGACGTACCTTACAAGAAGGTGTTTGGCATTGGATACAACTTGGTTAACAAAGTTTAGACACATTTTCTGGTGATGAATGCGCCAACAAGAACTTGGAGACACGGGGCATTTGCTGACAGCACCATGTTATCTGTCTATGAACGGACGGATTTAAAATAATTCTTTCTCACGTGACCAAGACAGGGTCCAAGAGCAATTAGTTGAATGGTAGCAGGGGGTTAGGAGCTGTGGGTGACACAGTAGGCTTTCCCTCAAGATGTTGGACCTTGTCTGAACAGTTGGTATGTGCAATTAAACACCTCCACTGCTTCCTATAGCATAGGAATAAATGAACAAACTTCCTATAAAGGCAGGTAAGATGGGTATGAAATGTCACCCTATTGAGATGTACCACGTCCACTAATATTTTGAGGCCAGCATCTGGATGATGATGATGATGATGATGATGATGATGATGATGATGATGAGGTGGGAGGAGGTTGTCGGTCTATAAATCTTCTTCCTTACTGGGACTATGTTAGATATTGAGTTGATTGACTGGGGTGGAAATCTTAGTCAAGCAACAACCACAATTCTGTTCAGGGTAAGTGTCGGGCACATCCTAAATTAGCCTTTACCCACCCACTGGTAGCTTGGCACAGAGCAGTCGGGCTTAACGTAGAGGCAGTGTTTAAAGTGTTTGTGCAACACTTCAAATACTGAAAACACCACACAAAGTAAATACACACTGGTTTAGAAAATGGAGTAAGATTTAATAAATAAAACAAAAACGACAACAATCCAACAGGTGGAACTTGAGTTATGATTTTTTTAAAGATTAACTGTAAAATAGCACTTATAAGCAAGAAGAGCCTACCGTGGTTATCTGGTTGTGCAGGGACAAAGTCAGCATTTCATGCCGACTATGACCACACAGTAGAGGAGATGCGTCGTTTTCTCCTCTCCATGCAACAGTGGTGATGTGTCGATTCCAAGATTCAGCAGAATTAGGGTGTGAGCTCCTACTGTGTCGACATTTGGGATCCAGGTGCCGGGGCTTGAGATGCGAAAACCGTTGTCGGGGGATGCGTTATGCAGTTGAGGCGATGCTTTGGTTCCAATGAGCGCAGAGGCTGTGATGCAGAGTTTCATAGTTGAGGCTTCCATCGACGGGGATGCGAAGACCTTGCACCGAGAAATGCATCACAGTGACAGTTCTGCAGGTAATTCTGCTTCGACAGCAGAGATGTGTCTGTTTCGGTGGAGCAAACAACTTAGACCTAACGGGGGTAGCACCACTTGGCAGCGCAGACTCACAGATGGCAGAGTCCAGGAGCAGGGTGGTCGGAAATCTTTTATGTCGCTTAGACTTCAGATCAGGAGGCCGGCCAGCCAGCTCTTGAAGACACTGGGTTTGAGTGATGCAGATCCCGTCCTTTTCACCTAGGTAGGGGAGCAGAGCAGCAAAGCAGCAGTCCAGCAGCACAGCAGTCCTTCTTCCTGGCAAAGTATTCACAGGTCCAGCATTGTACTGCGTAAATAGTGTCTGAGGTACAGTACCTACACCCTTTTGGGCCTTTGAAGTGGGGGAGGCTTGAAAGACAGGCCTTTGAAGTGCGCAGAGGTCCTGTCCTTTCTGCCCTGGCCCCAGGCTCAATACAGGGGGTTATGCAGCTCTTTTGTGGTAACTTGACACACCCTATTCGGATGTAAGTGAGGCTGTGGCCAGTTCCTCCCTCCCATCCTGTCAGGATGGCCCATTTAGACCCATCAAGTCACACCTAAGCTCCCATTGTGCGTGGCTGTGTGGGGGAATACACACAGCCCAGCTGTCATCCAAGTGATTAGAGACAGGCAGCAGGTACCAAATCGCTAAAGTACGAAAATGCCAACTTTATAAAAGTGGCATTTTCAGAATTACAGCTTAGAATCTGACTACACCATAAATTGTGATTTTAAATTGTGATTCCAGAGACACCAAGCTCAAAACGTTTATCTCTTCCAAATTGTGAATTACACTTATAAAATATAATAAGATAATCCAAATGTTATCCTATGAGAGGGATAGGTCTTGCAGTAGTGAAAAACGACTCTGGGAGTTTTTCACTACCAAGACATTAAAAACTTGAATGTTCATGTCCTGCTTAATTAAGTACATTGCACCTTGCCCTCTGGGTTTGTCTAGGGCCTGCCTTAGGGATGACTTGTATGTATAGAAAGGGAAGGTTTAGGGATGGCAAAAGGGTTATTTTGTCATGGTGGCATGGAAGTGCAAAACTGCTCACACAGGCTCTGCAATGGCAGGCCTGAAACATAGTTAAAGTGCTACTAAAGTGGGTGGCACAGTCAGTGCTGCAGGCACTCTACTAGCAAAATAGGCTTTGGGCACAGGTAGTACCACTTTACTTGGGACTTATAAGTAAATTATTTAGGCCAATTGGGGAAGAGCCAATGTCACCATGTTTTAAGGAGAAAGCACAAACACTTTAGCACTGATTAACAGGGATAGAGTACACATAGTCCTAAAGCCAGTAGAAACAAGGTCAGAAAAGTGGAGGAGGTAGGCAAAACGTTGGGGGAAGACCAACCACCCTAAGGCTGTCTGGTCTAACAGACTACATTATCTTTTAGTCAGGTATGCAGGGGTGTGGAATTTATTAAAATATCTACTTGTCCAGGGGACAGGTTGCTTCTCAAATCTACTTGTCCTGTAAAAAGATCTACTTGTCCCTTTGGTGCCATGTAGTGTGGCGACAAATTATGGCAGCAATCTCATTATGTAAGAGCTCTGATAACAGCCTCTCTGATTATGCCAGGGCTACTACCATAATAGGGCTTGAATACTTGCAGTTTCAATCCCTACTGTAGCAATTTCCTTATTTTGCCACCTTTCTGCAGATCTGCATACTGGGGCTGGAGGAAGCAGTAAGCAATAGTTCCAGGGCTGGAATGCCTTTGAGTCTGCAAACCTACTAACCTGCACGTTTTAAAGATTTTCACCAGCTTCTCTCTAATATTTTCCCATAATAAGAAAGGTTGGACATTTACTCCGGACAATGGCAGAATTAGGACTTCTTCCAGGGTTGGGAAGAAAGTGGCCGGAGGGAAAATGAACTTGCAGATGCTCAATAGATTTTCACATGAGCAAATCTACACATGCGTATTTACCCATGCTAAAATACAGTTCACAAATATTTTATAGGGGTACGACATATACCATGGGTGCACTTTTGTGACTTTCGTTAAGAATTTGGGGCCACATGTAGGTAGGTTCAGATTTCCGACCTGCAAATTGCGAGTCGCAAATCCGAATGCAGGATGGTGTCCCTGACACCATCTGTGATTCGCAAGGGCTTCGCAAATGCCCACCTAGTGAATAATCATGAGGTGGGTCGCAATTTGCGACCCCCTTGCGAATAGCGGCCCTCACAGGGATGGTGGCCTGCTGGAGACAGCAGACCACCATGTCTGTGACTGCTTCCTTAAAGGAAAACGAGATGCATTACAAAAACGAAAAATGAAACGTTTTTGTTTCATTTTTTCAGAGCAGGCAGTGGTCCGCAGGACCACTCCCTGCTCTGAATTTTTTTTTACAGTGACATTCACAATGGGGAAGGGGTCCCTTGGGGACCCCTTCCCTTTTGCGAAAGTGTTAGCACCCATTTGAAATGGGTGCAAACTGCGATTGGTTTGCGCCCGCGTTCGTGGTCACAAAACAATCCTACATTGCACTGCGAGTCGCAATTAGGAAGGGAACACCCCTTCCTAATTGCGACTCGCAAACCCGTTTTGCGATTCGGTAACCAGGTTACTGAATCGCAAAACTGGGTTTGTGCATCGCAATGTGCTTTTTGCACGTCGCAAACAGCGAAAGTCGCTGTTTGTGACATGCAAAAAGCTACCTACATGTGGGTCTTGGTCCCTAATTAGGTCTGGTGTTAACAAAGACATTTTGTTTAATAAAAATTTCTATTTCTCTCTCTTTTGGCTGGCTTTACTGTGAGTGATTGCATTCTGCTCTTCCACAAGGAGCATATTGGCACACAAAGTAGTTTTGTTCAGTGTCAGGAACTACAGTGGCAATCAGTGACATAACGAAACTGGAGGTTGCCCCTTTGCAAAGAACATGGAGGAGCCCCCTCTCCAGACTCACTCAGGGCAGGTGCTGTGCTAAAGGGGCCCCCTGGAGGGCGGCTGCGGGGCCTTTGTTATGCCACTGGTGGCAACATGTGCTTTTAGAGTTCAAAAAATGTGTTTGTTTTTTTGGCAGTGTTTGTTACAATGTTGAGGGCCTGGTAGCTCCCACAACAATAAAGTGTTACAAAAGCCATGTCAAAACAAGACACGCATTGATGAAACTAAAAGACTTATAAAAATATGTCAGATCAGTTGGCTTTGTCAGTGTTTGTTTATTTTCATGCTTCCCATATTCGTGTTGAAAATTGTTACACTGATTTTCCATTAGAAATATTTTTGGGAAATACTAGCATGCATCAACACATTTTACTAAATGACACTTCATTTGCATCTAATCAGAGAGCATTCTGGGAGCATTATACTTAGCCTCATAGCCTAAAGTTTTCGAACATGTGTATACACAGCTGTTTTTTTTTGTACTGGAACCAACGTCAGTAGTGAAGTGTGACCTTAAAACATTTATTTACAGCACTCACCCTAATAATCAAGGCTTTCAAATAATGAACCATAAATACAAGTTCGAACAGCATTATCTATTGGAAACACATTACCTCAACTGCAGAGAGTTCCACTCTCTGTAAACAGGTAGCCAAAGGGTTTGTGCTGCAGAGGGTTGGGCCTACTTGTCCCAAGGACAAAGTAAACATAAAAACTTGTTGCCCTTGACCCCAAACAAGATGTGTCGGGCGATAGGAATTCCACATCCCTGGGTATGAGGTGTTATAATGTGATTAGAAGAGCTTCTCCGTTCAAGTGAATATGTGCTTTAAGGAGACATTGCACCAGGAACATGTCCCAAAGGGAGCAATGGACATTTTCTCTTTTTACTCTGATAATGTCAGCCAACTTAATTGGCTGTGGTTGAGTTGAGAATGGCTCTGAGGGCAGCAGTGAAAGGGACATCACCATAGCAGGAAAGGGCTTCTTCAGAAGCCATGCCAAAGCCAGTCATTGGAGAAACATAATTTGGTAACATCTGCTTTGGAGCCGTCAAAATTGCCAAACCTGAAGGATCAGGCCAGGCTTTGGGAAATGGTCTGAAGGATTGTGGGGCCATCCAACAAATGCAAAACATAGCCTGTCAAGAGACTTGGAGCTGGGAAGGCTCAGCATAAGGAGTCAGGAACTCTGGCTTCATGTTTTTCAGAACCGGAATGGGCTCCACTATTAAGTTAGAAACCAGTGCCCTAGTATGTTGCCAACAAATAAGAAGAGGACCTCTCTTTCCTGTGACGTTTTTTGTTAAAGTATTCCTTGGGGGGGGGAATCGCTCCTTGTCAGGGTACTAGCCTCAAGCAGAGGACAGCGGCCACTTTGGAGTATTCTTATGTTCCCAAGCTAAGAATAATTAGGCTTCTTGCATCCTGATAAACTTTGGGGGCATCACAGCAGTCACAGGCTGAGGGGCCTTGTTTGTATCCCAGGCAGCACATGCAGTTGTTTTGTGGATCCGCTAAGGAAATATTTCAACATAGTTGACAGGATTTAAACCTCACGACCTTAAGAGATGACTTTTTACCTAGTGCTCTGAGCCCATGTCAGACAGGCACAGAGAAATGGGAACTAATGCCAGTGCACCAGTCCGTGCCATACAACATGATATTGTCAAGTCCAGGATAAAAGGAGTTGCGACTTAAGGCTCGTGGATTCTCCTGTTGGCTCCGGAAAGCTATTGGTGTGGAAAACATTTTGTCTCAAGTCTGGCACCTGGATGATTTTCAGAAGGTGACAATGCAGGGAAGGGTATACCTCAGAATCTCTCATACCGAGGTTCACTAAGCAATTATGCTTCATCTTACAACATTCATTTTATTGTGAGATATATACATGTTAACTGCAACAAATGTTTTACCCCAAGTCCGACGTTCAAAAGTAAACTTTAGGTGTTCAGCCACAAAAAACCCTGAAAGTCAGTCCTTAGATTGAGATACTTGGCAATTCAAAGAGTTTGAAGTAGTGTCTGTTACAGGGTTAACAGTAATACTTGTTAAAAAAAAAAACTAAGCTACCTGTCCTTAAGCTTCCCAAATTGTGGAGTACTGGTCTAAAAGACATTGACAGAACTTCTCTTAAGTGACTGAGCTTATTGTTCCAAGACTGGACATTAATGGTGATAATAAAAGATTCAGATTTCACTCTTTTTTTGATAGGCCATTGTCTCTGTCATTGCTGTATCTTCTCCTGTCTATTGTTCTATACATACATCGGAGCCCGTTGGTGAGTCATTAGGATACTTCAACTTATTTAGAAGTCAATATTTTGATGGTACTCAACTTTGCCTCAAGGACACAACTTGACCTCCCTCCATGTGATGTAGAGTTTTATACTTGTTTATTATCCAAAATTTAACCTGAAAACATGGAATTTCGAATTCGTTCTTCATCACCATCTTACCTCTCCCATTCACATTGCAATAGGGGTTTTACTCGCCTCTCAATGTCTTCAACAGAAACTGCAGGTGCAATATCAGCAGGTTTTAGTCTTAATATTAGGTTGCAGTTTTTCTTCCACTTGAAAAATGGCCACATCCTTATAGATCGATTGTCATGGACAGCATGCTCCCGTTGCAAACCCACCTCACCCTCTACTACCTGCCAAGAAAAAAGGTCCAAGATACTGCAGGACTATTGGTTCCCAGCAGCAGCAGCCCCCTCCCCTACAAGTTCGGCCACAGCATAGGTACTTCATCCACATAGGCAGAATGATGAGGGCCACCCCTGCCAAGACATAAGGGATTTACCACAGACTTGTGGTAGGACACATAGTCAGATAAGAAGCAGGGAAGAAGTGCTCAGCAGTCCCCACTGCCCCCCTTCCCCCACCAGGGCACTCCCTTTGTCCTGCAAGACACACAGATCTTCTCCCTCGATCCTGATACATTCCCACTATCCTCCTCCTTCTCCTTGCAAGCCATACAGGCCACTCCTGCTTGCTCCCACCTTTCACAGGTGCTCTGGCTTGCTTCGTCTCTCCCTCCCCCCTGAGGCACTTCCACTTGCTCCTACTTCCAGGCCCACCAGAGACACTAGGGTTTGCCCTTCCCACCCTCTCAGATCAGGGCTGTGTGGTGGAGGGAACAGACAGCCTGGAGCACAAGCAGTCGTCAGCTTAGCATTCAAACGTAAATATTAAAAAGTCTTGAATGTGCACACATGTTTGTGTCCTTGTTTGAGAATGTGTGAGGAATGTGTATAAGTTTTGTACCCATTGCCAACCTGGTAGAATGCAGGCCATGGTATGATTATGGTTAGCAGGCTGTGGACATCTGGGAAGATACCCATGGCCTACTCCTGTTGGCAATACCATAATAGGGATAATTCTTGAAAATCTGTGGGCATTAATAGCATGAAGCTCATCCTGGATAAAAATACTGTTCCTGGCTTTATAGTAATTGCCGGCATATTGTGGGCACACTAAATTTGATGATGCCTAGTATAATGCTGGCCCTATAAGAATTAATCATTCCTGGCATGTTGTGTGCCTCTCCGGCACATTGGTGCCCACCCAGGCCATAACAGCAGGCCTAGGTCTATGGGGCTGATTTTTCTGGTTTTTTTACCATTTTGTGGTCATCCGTTGCACAATTTTACACTATTCATCTTGGCACATTGATGGAAGTTCCTGACATTTTATGGGTATCCATGACGATGCATAATGATGGCAAATTAAATTTGTAAATTCTTGTTTCTCAAGTTACTTTCTACTTTATGCTATGTGCTCTCTTCTTTGTCCTTATTACCTTGGTTATGTTGAAAATGTATGACTTTATTGTGGAGGTTGACTCGGCATCCCTCCATCCGTCGTTGCTGAAGGCTTATAGGCAGCTTCTTTTTCCTGTGTTCAGTATGTGAATGACTTCTCTGTGGCTGGTTGCTCCAAGGTGTATGCGCTCCTTGGGGGTGGCCAAATAGAAGGCTTGTTTGCCTTATCCGCTGTGCTGCTTCTCCTGTGTTTTACTGGAATGGCTTGCTTGCCCTTTGCCTCACTGAGCAAGTGCCCAACCTCCCTTACTAAATGTTCTTCCATCTTCCTTTATTTGTTAAATTGTTTATTCTTGTCCCTATTAGGAATTTTCTATACACAAACATTTTAGCTCAAATGTGGAATTGATCACTCATTGTTAGTGAACATATCCCTCATGCCTTCTTTCTGATAGTAGGACAGGAGGAAGATACCTTTGTCAAACTCTTTAAAAAGGTCTGCTGTTACAAATCTGCCAGTAACCAAAGAAGGCAAATGCTCTGTGAAACTGTGCTTACAATAATGGTTTATAATGTGCATATCATACTGGTGCTTATGCTATTGAACTTAGAAGGACGGAATTTACCTTAGCTCACCTGGTGTTTGTATAGGATTCTCCTGTGCAGGGTAACCTGGTGTTTTGCCCTTTCCCTGAGTGCCCAACTCCATGTATCTGTTATCCTGACTTGTTATTTAGGCCCTGGTGTCACACTAGTTTAGCATGTGCACAGAGGCCTAGGCCTGTCCTGGACTATGAGAGGTTCTGGACTTCCCCATGACCTGGAGGGGTGCACCAAGCATGCCCTCAGTTGTGACAAAGGACCATTGTCCCTGCCATTGGGCTTCGTTCGTAGAGCGGTGATCGCAGCATACATGTTTAACGATCAAGTGGAGTTGAAGCCTACAGGTGCACCAGTGTAAAATTCTGCCTCTATGTGCTTACCAAGTTCATTGTGCTAACATCCTGAGTGTGTGTAAAGCATATTGGTGTATATAGCCCATGTGGTACACACATGGTGTATGTGAGTGGGCCAGCGTAATGGAGGCTAGTGGGATCCTTTTTGTATAGATCTGGCTTCACCTTGCAGAAGATGGAGGATGAGGACAGTGCTTCCACACAGTCAATCAATCAATCAGTAGATATTTAGAGCGCTCTTGTCAACAGTGAGGTTATCCAGATACTGGAAAGGTCCAGTTGATTAGCTGAATAGCCACATCTTGAGGGACGTTTGGAACTCTGGAAGAGATGGGGCGGTCCGGAGATAAAAGGGTAGTTCATTCCATGACATCGCTGCTAGGTAGGAGAAGGAGCGACTTCCACTTCTGTGACGTCTGATGCGGAGGGTGAGGGTTTGAGAAAGGGAAGCAGAACAGAGGTGTCTGGTGGGCTGACGGACGTTCAGCAGTGGTTCAAGTAGGTGGGTCTGCAGTTGCATAGGGCCTTGTATGCATGGGTCAAGAGCTTGAAATGGCATATTTTATGTACAGGGAGCCAATGGAGATCCCTGAGTTAGAGGGTGATGTGGGTTCATCTAGGAAGATCCAAAACGAGTCTGACTGCAGTGTTCTGTATTTCTGTAGTCGTCAGAAGAGATGAGCTGCTATACCTGCCTAGAAAGCATTGCCATAGTCCAGTTGGCTGGAGATGAGGGACTTGGTGATTGTGTGTCTTGAGCTTTGGGGTAGTCATTTGAATATATATGCAGGGGATGAAGAAGCAGGAGGAAGTGACAGAGTTGACCTGAGTCGTCATAGTTAGCTTGTTGTTCAGAATGATACCTAGGTTCTTAGCATAGTAAGTTGGGTAGGAGTAGGTTTGAGTTCTGAGGGCCACCAGGATGTGTCCCACGGGGGGTTGTTTCTGAAGATCAGTACCTCTGTTTTGTCCTCGTTGAGCTTCAGGCAGTTTTCCTTCATGCAGTTGGCGACATCTGTCATGCAGTTGTGGAAGTTGGTCTTGGTGTTGGTGGTGGCACAGTGGCAGCGTATTGCTTGCATTTCTGCAGCTGAAGGGTGGAAACTTAGACACTGAAATGAGGGGAGTGGCAATAGTGCTCCTTCTCTGTGGCCCTTTGGTTAACGAGAAGCTGCTGATGAGTCTTCCTGAGCACTGCCATATAATGGAGGGTAGGGGCGAAGGGTGGGACGCAGACTCTGTTCTGAAAGGTGGCGATGCATTTAGGTGAGGTCTACCATCTTTTCTTTCCTGAATTACTCATTCAGTTGGGCTGATGACAGCCAGGTGCAGGAACCTCGCACCGCTTTGTGCCTCTGTTGTGGTTGCTGTATAATGAAGATAACTGTGCTGTAAGGCACATCACTCTACACACAGGCTGTCCGGAGAATAACCCGGAATGGGCACTTGAAATAAGAACCGTGCCAATCCAGTTATACAGTTTGAGATGGTGGATACACATCTCCTGTTTGCTAGTGATGTATGAAAGGGGGATCCAAATCACCCTAATATGCTCCAGTTCCAAGTCCTCTATGGCTTAGGAAGGTAATGCTCATCAAAGTGCTCAGAAGGCTGCTATGCAACCATGGTTTGGTGAGAGGATATCACGTGAAGTCTGATTCTCCTTCTGTAAGGGCTGTGTATATGTCCTAAAGCTCCTAGAAGCCTGCCTCACCGTCTAATCAGAGGATAAATGAAACTTCCTTGCCTTGCAGAAGAAACGACTGTCCTGTTAGGAGTGATGTCAAGCACCTCACTGGTGTCTGTGGGGTACCCAGAAGAATGAAGACCAATCACAAGGACCTTCGTGCCAAATGGCCTTCCAATCCCTTACATCTTCCCACCACCCCCTAACACTCATATCAATTCCAGGTAGAAACCGTGATTCTGTGATGTGATTGCCAAAGGCTCAGCCAGGGCTGTGAGTTGGTATCTGTGAATGGCCCTTGCAGGGCTGCATCTGCTGTATTGCCGAATGGACCGTGTGGGGCTGCACCTGGAAATATTGCTAAATGGCCCAGGGGTTGGATCTGCTAAGGGCCCAATCCTACGCTATACCTGCCGTCCAGTTGGTCCAGGTGTGGGCTACAACTGCACCTTCCTACTGTTTGATAGCGACTACATCATCTCAGAATGGCCATCCTAGGCGACAGCCTGCGTAGGTCACACTGCTGCTCCGTCTAGGCCACGGTGACTGCAAAATGAAGGTTAGGTGAGTGATGACAACTGTAGCCTTGTGCATTGTGCCAACGGAACGCCACTGAATAAAGCCAATAGGCTGCTGGTTTCGGGAGTGTTCTTATGAGATAATATTGGAGCTTTTTGGACACCTATGGTTGGGGGGCCAGGGCGCCAGATGACCCTGAAAACCCTGAGAGGGCTTGCTCTTCTCGCGAAGGGTTGAAATTACTAGGCTTAAGACTGAGCGCATATGTGATTGTACTGCGCGCAAACTTATTCATGCTACCTCCTAAATAACCCCCTGCAGGGAAAGGGTTTGTCCAGGATTAGAGTAGAGAGACTGGGAGACTGCTAACAGAGGGGAAAGGGGGTGGGTGCGCCCATAGACACTTACTTATTATGACTATTTTGGTGTGTGATATGAATGATGCTGCTAAATCTAATGAATTGCTCAATTCTAGAGGACCTCACAAAAATGTTTAAACTAATACTTTGTTGTAAATTCGAAGAATTGTTAGATTATCTTAATTTGCCTGCCAGTAGAGGACAATAGATCTCATTCAGATTGGATATGCCCCACTATTAACTTTCACAAGCAAATGGTTGATTGTCGATCCCAAGTCTGGACTATGATTTACATGTACCTTTACTGATGGAAAGGATGGGCATGTACTATTTTTCTGTGTTGCTTACAAGAGAACCAGACTAAAATGGATCAAACCACTATGTCCCATTTTGGGAATCGTGCTTTATTGGAAAGCATTGAGGATACGCAATACCGATACTAGTCCCCTTGTCACTTATTTAGTGTCAAATGTCTTGCAAGCTACCGGGTTTATATAAACGATCTTACTGAAAACTGTAAAAATATTGCACCCTTTACACTAATATTCGTTACCTTTCACTATATGTTAAATCAATTTAAGCTGTATTTTGATTTAAGCTGTATTTTAACGCGTCTTTCTTCATGCATGTACATTTATTTAGTTATATTCCTCATATTTTATTGTAACATGCCACATGATTTTCTCCTTTTTGACAGCACTGGTGTGGGGTTTTATTTTTCTGAACTAACAATAAATGAAAATGAATCATGGCGCTGTGTGACTACACCACTTTTGTCTTGTGAAGATAAGCCTTTACTTTATTGGGTCTATTGGTTATTGCGCTTTGAACTCGAGCATCCCCCACACTGTCTCCCTGAAAAGCCTGTGACTGCTTACCCTCAGCATCCTGAGGTTCAAGTGCAGAAGAAGTTTTACTTGGCCCAGTTTGCAGAGCTCTATTAGGACATGCCCCTAAAAATCCGAGGCAAATTACCTCAACCTTAGAGAGGTCTGATGCCTAGGACTTGCTCCTTTCACTGTTGGGTTGCACGCAGCAAGAGCTCAACCCGCCGAGTTATCTTCTTAGCTTAGTCATCGAATATAGATAACAAAGTGCCCAATCGGATTTACACACTGGTATTAGATTATAGTCATCAGTACTCTGGCACGCCCTCTGCAGTGACGTATCTTCTTGCTATTGACTATGCTGTGAGGCTCTTTGGGCGTCTGAAGAGGGTATTCCTAATACTTGTAAAAGCTTGAGACATGAGATCATATTACGTCTTGAAACTACATTTGTTCTTTACAAATATACCTTTTTGTTGGCTGCTTTATTTACAGATTTTTTTATTATAGTGATCCTTCGCACACCGCAGTCTGCCACACTGCAATTGCACACCACAGTCACACTACAGTGACCCCATTTAGGTTAAAAGGGTGATCCCAGGATTAAGGATCATTCAGTTTGGAGAAGTTTGCAAGTACATTTTCACTTCTCCCTGTGTTACACATTCCCCATACTTCTCTGCCTCTTTGAGAGTGGATGGACTGAACTGTTGTAGGCTGCCTGCGAGATGGAGTGAGCTGGGTGGGCAGGAGACATGGCTCCTCCAAATAAAATGTTCTTAGGAACACTATCCATCTAGTAACAATGTTTATTGTTTGCAGTAGTGGAATAAGGTCAGCTCAATTCGGTCACTGGCTCTCTTGCACTATGAGCGACAGCATTTTGCTCGGTCACATGTGAACATCTATGTAAAAAGATCATTTCAGTGGTGCTGCAGGCCATCTATGTACTTTGTCACAGTTCTATTCAGTATATTTTTCCTTTTTCATTTTAGGTGTCCCTGTGTGTCTAAGCTTATATCTTCAAGCTACAGTAATTTAAAGCCAATTGTAAGTTTGCTTTTGGTCAGTAAGCATCCTATTTTTCTGTTGTGTATTATTATGAAAAAAACCGGTTTTATACCTGTTCTAAGTACATATGTCTTATAGAAAGCATCAGTGCCCCTCTAGTAAAATTGTATGCAATTATGTTTTTTTTTTTTAATGTAGAAAACATAATTACAAGCATATAACCACCACATTAGGCCTGGTATGTTTTCTTTTTGTAATTCTTTATATTTTGTGCTATATCCATGCAAGTAAAAAAAATTGCACCATCTAGCCAAGACCAGCCCTGTTGGCTTTGCCACTGCTGTTCTCCACTAGATTCCACGACCCCCAAAATACACTTTATTAAAAACAAAAATAGCAAATGTAATCCCCGGATAAGTTTCCTGGTCCCTTCCCACCTGCAGTTGCATTTGAATAGAATCCGTACATGGTACTGAAAACTGCACAAGTTCCAGATATGAAAGATGATCTCTTACTCTCTGATTTATAGCCACGTTATGGCCATGCACGTTTTCAGTAGTAAAAGGAACACAAGCATTGTCAAAGTCAGCTGGTCCCGCCAGTGCGTCTTCACTGGTGCCATTGACTTTGAAAATGTTTGTAGAAATGAGGTACAATCATTTACCAAGCAAATAGTGTTGGACGGCGGTTCTCGATTGTTGCTTTGTGCACCTTCAAAATGGCTTTGAAGTTGCGTCTAGTAACCGCTTGAAGCCCATCTTGAATGATACAACAAACAACAAGCCGTCTTGCAAACGGGAGGCATCTGTCAGTTTAGCGTGTGGCGCAGGCAGTCCGTTGAGCTTGAGTACACTGCAGCCATTTATGGAAAGGGCGAATGTATAAATGCTCCGAGAATTCAGATGGAAAAAAATAAATGCTTATTTTAAATAGATTTTCCCCCCAACAAATTCCCTGGGGAGTCGAAATCCGAGTATGATGCCTGATTCCAGCTAAGTGCACGAGAAGCCCACAGGTGAGGCGTGCAATGCTCTGCACGGGGACAGGAGGCGAGCCTGGTGCCGAACTGCACTTCTGGGAACACTGCGGCTGTTCAGCAACAAAGTGACATTATGCATCTTCAATAACCACAATAGACCCTATGAAAGTGCATATTCCCAAGAAATATTCTATGTCCTTGGGCAAGTTATTGCAAACAGTTCTGTAGCAGTCAGAAGTAAAGGGCAGCAACTTAGCCACACTGATTAAAAAATGGCAGAAACCTTGATGAAAATGGCCGCGCTTTAGGTGTGTATATTGGCACTGATTTTTTTTTTTTTTATGCAATAACTCCTGCAAAGATTGTTCAATCTCAAATGCTCCGTGCAGTTACAATGAGATTTCAAGAGGTGTTAACACAAAGAGCCCGCGACACGCGGGGCTGCGCAAACATAGGAGACGCACAAGGAAGCCTGAAATCGCGGTGGTTCGGCATTTTGTGAGGTGCGACAGCGCGGTGAGGGCCGTCTTTCCTAATTCAAACACGCGTACCACTTGTTGATAAACTCCTCCTGACGTTGCACGTCTATTAATTTTCAGCCATGACCTTTTCACAGTTATAATTATCGAAAGAGTAGGTCTTTCAGCGATGTCCCTCTGAGCTCCGTGCTCTCGCCTTTCTGTAGTTGCTCGCCCAGTTTGTACGCAATTTAAAGACATTCCAGGTGATGGTTTACCGTACTGGTGGTAGACCTCTAACTTCGTGCCCCCATGTAAAACACGGGGGCGGGGAGGTGGGGAACATGATAGGCTTTGTGGCAAAATATTACCTTCCAGGCACTTTAGTGCGCTTAGAGACCCTACATTGATCGAAGACAAGCTAGACAATCTATGCTGTGTTGTGTGCGAGCAAGAGAAGTTTATTCATTTGTCTATTGTGCATTGCCAACATTTCACATTCTTACACTTAAGAGCTGGCCGCAGCCCTGGACATAAATCTTTAAGGTAAATGGGCCTACTCATTTATTATTCATTAGTGCTTAGTGTTTCCTTTGGGCTGATTAGACCTCTCCAAGACTCTGGGTGAGCAGATATGAATCATATACACATATTCACTTTACAAAGCACCAACATGTGCACCTTAGAACGCCTCGAGGTCTTAGAGTGAGAAAGGAAGAGCTGGGTATCATGCATAGATAGTCCCACGTGAATGATCCCTGCTCTGCACAGCACCTGCAGTTTGCCTTTGACAACTTAAGAGTTCCTCAAGGTGTAGGACAATGAGAAGAAATATTAGGGCTTCAGTAGTGTCTCTTAACCGTTTGACTTCTGTGGACCCTCATTTAATCATTACTGGAATTCGGGCACCCTGACTGAATCCTTATTGGAATCCAGTGATCCCGGCCTAAGCAACTTCAATGATTTGAACTGCAAAACAATACACAAAAATACAGTAATAAGCAGTCATTAAATAAATGCACAAATTATTAAATAGTTTCTGTAATTCATAAACAAATATTAAAAAGAAGAAAAGAAAACTCTGGGAATGTTGGAGATTTTCTCATTTCAATTGAGACCACTCGTTGTCAATGCTATATTCTATTGATACACTTGCATTGCTCCAACAAATCAATACAATACAACCTTAAATTTTTCTCCAATATTCAATTCCTTCACATTTACACAATTTGTTTTATTTTTTCAATTTTGTATTTTGTTTTCTTATTTTTATAGACCTTATTATTCTGTTAACACTATTTAATTTTCTGAGCAGTTGTGACCCTCCTGAGTATGCGTTGAAAGTTCTTTACACAAATGCTCATAGTTGCTCTACTGCCAAACCTTTTGTTGATACAATTTTTAGGGAAAAAAACTTATACGCAACACTTTCTCACATTTTTCAAAAACAACTTTTATTATAGTTTTTAAAAAATATTTGTGAGTACCTAGCAGCTCCTCAGATACTGCAGCTGGGCTCTTGCCGCTATTTGCACTGTGCCACATCCTGCAAGCACACTGCGTGTAACCGCCATTTTTTTAAATGGGCTTCCAATGCATACTAAAGTGGTTGTCCTTTTGTTCGCATGTTAACAGTTGGGTGGCTATATTTGCAAATGAGCTTCCAACCGATTCAGAGATTGTTGCCCTTATGCATGCGTGCAAGTGAGCTATTTAAAAAAAAATTGTTTTATAAATAAAAACAATTAAAAACTGAGGCCTGGTCGTGTGCCTGTGTATACTCATGGTCGCTTGGTTTTTTAAAAGTATTTTTGGAATAAAGATTTACAAGTTGTGATGTTCATTTCTAACGTGCTAGGCAACTTTCGCTTTTGCATGAGTTGTACATGGAGCCATGGAATGTTCAAAAGCGTGGCAGTTGCCCGGCCTTCTGATGATTTTGCTGAATGAGGTGATTGGTGCTTAATTGACCTGTGTCCTCAAAGTCGACCTTCTCAATCGATATTGAACTAAAATATACACTACTAATGACCTGGCTACGCACTCAAGAACAAAACCATTTATTAACATGGAGAGAACAACAATGCTAAGGGAAATGTACTCAAAGATACATTCAATGAAACAACAAAGTGCGCGGCTCAACAATATGCAAAAGAAACCAGTTATGTCATAAGAATATTTTTACACCAGTCCTCAGAAAGAGATTAAAACATCAAACTAGTTCTTAATGACATCAAATAAACTTGCTGTAGTGTGACTTCAGAGAGATTAGATTAGTTTACAAGAGACCTGCAGATGGTACAATGCAGGGACGGGAACATTTGAAAAGAGTTCTTCCCCAGCAGAAATCCCATACCGATTTAGGTTATTTTAGTTGCAACATTACAAGAGGAGTCTTCAAGACATTTAAGACAACATACCATGAACAAAGAAGAAACACAAACAATTCAACAGAGTAAACTCAATGAAGCATTTGCCAGAGCTGATAAGCGAAGGGGCAAGCACACCCAACCAGAAGCAGAGAAAGTGAGAGAACAAACCGCAGAATTTGGTACATATATGGAAGTATCACACACACATATAGCAGAACGTGCTTGGCTCATGATTAAAGGTAAATTGTAGTAGGTTTTGTTTTGTGTTTTGTGAATTTTTAACCGATTAGGTGCCTCTAAATACTTTACATCATTTCTTATGTTAAGCCTCTCTACTATGTGCCATAGGTTCCAGGGGTTGAGCTCAGGTTTAGTTTTCTGAAATCTTTAATTGGACCTAATAAGATAATGACCTTATTAATTGTGGTGGACTACCATCCACCCCAATTAATCCTCCACCCCCTGGTCCACAACTATAACTCACATGAAGCCAAGAAAGGGGCTTGCGATCAGCCAGAGACCTGCAAAAACAATGATGCCTGGATACCTGGACAGATTATGGATGATGACTTCCACTGCTGTCTAATGCGGTTGTGAACTTAATGTGAGAGTACTCTCTGCCAGCACGTCTCATTTCCATGAGAGATAGGGAGAGACAGTTGCATGCAATGAGACCCTGTCTTCATCGCCCAAGGAACAGACTACTCCCTGGTGAGGTGAGATAAATTTGGCATAACTGAGCACACCAACTCATAAGAGGGGTAACTCTGTTTCTGTGCTGGATACCTGCCCAAGAACAAACTCAAACCCTGGAGAAAGAGAGGGAGAAGGGAAGAGGTCCCTTGCTTTAGAGAAGCATTCGTATCTGTGACTTGTAGTGCATAGTATTGAGTTTTCTATCTGTAGTAAAGAGCTTTCTCTTTTTCAAAGCCAAGCACTGGGTTGATCAATCCGGTATTGATCCACTGGGTGATTGTTGAGCTCTGAACTTGAAGCCTCTCCTACATAACCTCCCTGAGAAATGTGTGGCTGCTCACCATCACCACTATCACTCAGAGTCAAGAGCTAGAGGGGCTGTACTTAACCCAGTTTACAGACCAATAGTATGAGGGGACCTGAGGTATTAGAAGCAAACTATCCCAGCCCCCATAGCTGCGGTCCAGCAGCCTGGACTTACCCTTTGACCCCTGAATGGGGTCTGATGCGAGATCCTGGTAAGCCCGTTCCAACTTTCAACAACAGAGCAATAAATTCAGCCTTCACACCTTAAAACCTACTCTGCAACACGTTAGGTAAACGGTTGGTTATGGTAGACCTTGACACCTTGTGATTTAACATTCGGGGGAATCTGTTTTGACAAGGGTGGAGGGTTCCCAGCAACAAGAAAATAGAGGCCCTTGTGCATTACATTAGAGACCAGTTAGAGAAACTGGAGTGGAGAAAAACATATGACCCTGGGGAAGGGTACCATGATAAGAAACAAAGGAGGGAGTGATGTAGTATCAGGCTCCAGAGACATATGTAGTTTGTATCCCCAGGTTTACATTCCGGTGTTTCCCCAAGACAGCCAGTACTGCCGATTTCTAGGATACCAGTGTCACTACTCCAAGAGTTATTCCTTTCCAAGGGCTACGACGACCCTGACCTTGCAGATGGTTCCCCAGAAAGGTAAGAATGAAGAGAAGGCAAAGGAGTTTGAACCAGAGAAGGTGAGATTAGCATGCTAGGAACAAGTGGAAGGGAGGAGGGAAACATAGGAAAAATGAACACATGAGGAGAGAAGAAGGGAAAGTGAATAGCAGGAAATGGAAATGTAGAAAGATGCAGGATACCTTTAATGACTCAAAATCTCAAGATGGCAGCGGAGACTGCTACATCTGAGAAGTAATTCCACTGCCAACTATTCAGGAGTCCCTGCCAAAGTTCCATTGTAGCTTGCACCCATGTATGTTAAGAGACAAAGTATTTTTAAATGATTTGTGAGTTTTGAAATTGGTGGTAGAGCTCAGGCTTTGAATGTGATTTGTTTGCCCATATACGGTATGGAAGTTATGGGAAGGATGCAAGTGAAATAACAACAATTAAGTACATTGAAGAGGTGTATAGTAGGAAGGAATACTACATGAAATAATCACTAACAAAGGTGTGCAAACAATTCATTTTGTAGCAAATATGAGAGAAAACGTAGAGTTTAAGGATGTAAAACACAAAACGACAACAACCTACTTCCCTCAAAGTAATGGGCTGGTTGATTCAATATATCCTAATGTAAAGGGGACCTTACAGATGGTATTCCCTTGAAGCTTAAATGTAGAAGTAACTACAATTTGTGCGAAAGTCATACAGAAGCAACGTCCGTGAGGTTAATGGCCTATTGCCCTTGGACATATGAATGAGTTCAAACCATGCCACAGCTTGAACACATGGTGGTCATAGGTGATAGCCAAAGAAATGTCACAATAAAGATCTAAGCTTAAGGATAAAAAAGAGCAATGAGAACACCGAGAGAATGTGGAAAAACTGAATCTCATCAAGGTAACGCTGAAAGGCACATACTGCTAAGATGCAGACAAGCATGGCACACCCAAGAGAGTATGAACGTGTGATGAGTCATAGAAAATGGATAAACGTGGAATGCATAAGCGAGCATTGTTTAGGCGAGTGGGATACAGTAAGCAAAATGCTGCTAGAAAAGATGATGTCAAAAATGAAAGCAGAATTGTAGTCCAACTTCGAGATGGGCAAGATGATTTGGCACTGACTTTTGCTATATACTATTACATTCCTATTGCTCCTCTTTATTTGCAGAATCGGGAATGCAATTTGATCCCGTTCATTTGTATTGTGCCACAGACCTCCCTCTAGGAAGCGTTAAGTGGGGTTGTGGATCATTCACGTCGGAGGCAGGCAAATTGCTTTTTGGTGGACAATGGTGAATTAGGTGTTTGGCGCCCTTAGACCTGCGCCCTTTGTGTTGGGCGCCTTGATTGATATTGAAGTAAAATAAAGCATAATAATCCCCCCCCAAAAAAAACTGTATGCTGCCTGTCGCTTTATTACATAAACATTAAAAAGTAGGCCTTGATAAGGCAAATAAGCTAAGAACCAACAAATATCCATTGACTTTAATAATGCTAGTTTATTATGTTTTTGTTTTATGAGTGTGGCGAGAAAAGGTCACACCTAAAATACTTTTTTTTCTACTATGGATTTGCACAATTTTGACTTGACAAAAAAATGATCACTTGTAAAATCTGTGTTAAATCATAATTTCATGCCTGATGGTAGGCACGTTAGGCGAATAGCACTTATTTTACTGTGATGGCTAGCGTACCTTGCGGTGTGCTTCGTATCAGTTGCAATTTTTTGTAAAAAAATAATTGCGAGTGTATGTAGCCAATTAAATCGCCTCCATTTAAATGCATGCATTATCATAACTGTTCTGAACCTGTTAGGGCTACATAATCTGCCATCCTCCCGTTTGGGAGCTGAATTTCAATTAAGCGTTTTTCTAGAGCAGGTTGCGCTTATTTTAGAACATCAGACATCGGTAACTGTCAAACTTGACTGCAGGTCTGAGCGAGCAGAAGGATGGATGCGGAGCTAAGCCAGTGGCTATCGGTGGGCCTGTGCTTGACAAGCTGTTTTTTCGCATTTATAGACGGCTGGTACTGGTTGCGGGTACCAACGGCTGTGCTTGCAGCGCGGCTGAAACCTGCCATGGAGGACCTGCTGGCGGTGCACACCGTGAAGGGCTGGGTGATGCCCTCGGACTTGGACTTCATGTTTCACATGAACAACGGACGCTACCTGCGCGAGGCAGACTTCGCGCGCTTCTCCTACCTGACGCGGTGCGGCATCCTCAAGGCGCTGCGCGCGCTGTGCGCCGACCTCGTCATGGCCTCGTGCGTCGCGCGCTTCCGCCGCTCCCTCCACCTCTTCGAGCCCTTCCAGCTTAGCACGCGCCTGCTCTGCTGGGACGAGCGCGCCTTCTTCATGGAGCAGCGCTTCGTCAGCCCAAAGGACGGCCGTGTGTGCGCCGTGCTGCTCAGCCGCCTGCACGTTCTGCGCTGTAGTCCGGACAAGGTTTTGCAGCACATCTTGAAGAAAGAGGTAAGGGCGGAACTCCCTTTGCAATTACAGGACACATGTTCATCCGTGACCTTTTCACTGGATGAGCAACATGACATCTTTTAGTACTTATTGTGCCTCTTTAATCGGATTCCTTAAGGGAATGGGTCACGTCCCATTGTATTATGTATCAATTAAATTATGCCTCATTGCATAACTCGTTAAGTCATACAAAAAGCATATGTCATATCATGCAGCTATTCGTTAAACTATGTGTTTGGCACATCAGACACTAAAGCAGTCACTCTAGTTTAGCAGCGCTCCCCTTCCTTCTACGTCTTTTAAAAATGCTCCACTAGGTCAGTAAAATGTTAATCGCTAATATATGCTCCGATTACAACTTCAGCAGGGTGGGGGATGCTGGCTCTTGTGGCGTGCTATTTGCATGCGTTTCAAATAAGCCTTTCTAAAGCCCATAGCTCTCGCCCATGCGAGAGCTATTGGCTTTCCAGTGTCTCTTCTACATGTTTTAGAGTGACATGGCTGTTGTGCAGGGCTAGTGCGCCTGGTCCTTAGTAAGTAAACTTACAAGGGGACGCGTATAGATCGATGAACCCTTTTGAATCGCATGGAGTATCCGAGTCATGCAGTGACCATTAAACAACAACATCAACAATCATGAAACAATTATAGTTAATCACCTTCAAAACCCATCTATTCATGAATAACCAAAACTCGGTAGAGAGTTAATAATTTTATTACCCTATTGCTTACAATTCTAAATCATCTTTTAGTTCAAACTTTATTCAGTCTGTTAATTCATTAATAAAACACCATCACTTATGAAAACTTATGCGAAAAGGTAATTCCATAAGCCACAACATTATCATTGATAATGAAGTTCAGCAATTAAGTTTGTCAGTCGATTGTCACTGTCAACGTCACCCTTCAATAGTCTACCTAACCAACATTAGCATGTGGGTCTTCATGCAAAAACAATTTGGAGAAAACATTAATTTGGAAAAATCTTCCTAAATGAGGATATTTATAATCAGCGCAGTTGGTACCTAGAAGAAAAGGCATAAACGTAGTCAGTCACATTTTCATAGCTACCTTATCCAGGATGGATCAGCAACAGATCAGTCTTCGTCTTCAGGTCATCAATTAGTCAGCTACGAATCAGGCCCACAGTATGAACCCAATATCAGCACCTCGGACAGCGTCTCCTGACGTCATCAGTTTTCTTCCCGCGACTCTCCTTAATTCTAAATTCTTAGCCACTTGTCATGACTTTTAGGGTCTCCCAGTTCATTCCCCTAATTGCTAATTGGTCAGTCAGTCAGCAGATATGACTTTAACCTATAGTTTTTGTTTACCAAATCTACTAATTGTCATATGTTCCAAGTCACAAGAAGCGGATTGGTTCTTTATGCGATGTCCTCATCATCCGGCCCTTCAGGTATCAAAATTGTTGCATATGTCTCTTCAGTCAGTGCCTCTATTGTTCAAGTCCTGGGAAAGTACATTTAGCCTGCTCTACGCATAATTGTAGCAAATTGTCTTTCTCATCTCCTGTCCGCCGGTACTGTTAGCGCATCAGAGCCCTAATAAGTAAACTTACAAGGAGTCGCAATCAGGTAGAAAAACCTTTGGACCACGTTTGGGGACTTCCCAGTACGGAAATATTCTAGAGGATGGTTTTTAACCATGCATACTAATTGAATTTCAGAGGATGGTTCTCTAAACCAGTAGCTAAAATAACATTACAAAGGATGGTTCAGTTTGGTAGGAGGCAAAGTATAGATGCAGAAAATGGAACAGAGGATGGTTCTTAATGAAAAGAACAACTCAAGGATGAGTCCGAGAATAAGTCTCTCGGCAAGAATGGCTACAAGCTAATAGCAAAATGGCATAAGTCAGCAGCGGAAAAGATAATGACAAAATGGCTACTGGACAAAAGGTATAATGGCTATATCTGATTTCTTTTTGTGCAACGCGGTTAAATTGAATCTATCAAGTTGCTTCCAAGTTCTCTATTGGCTAAATTTTGGTGCATCAATATCTCTGTCCAATAATTCACTATCAGGTTGCTAAAACTTTCGACAAGGTACAGTTCCCATGTCACGGATTGGTCCAGTTTATTGACGTCTTCAACGGTTTGGAATGTCAGGTGACAAATGTTACATTTCGGCTCCCTTCAGTGTCTTCATTGTCTTCTCCTAGCACAGTTAACCTTGCACCTGTTACGAATTACATTGTTGCAGACAAGTAGAACATCGCCTTCTCACCAGTCGGTTCTCATAAGAAAGAATTTACTACAATAGCACACACATAACTTCTGGAAAAGTACAGCCTCGCGTCCTGCAGCATGTCAAATGCATTAGAAATACAATTCAAATATGAGGCCAGGCTTCTAGGCCAAAGCTCTCACTAAGTTAGGCCTTTTATTATTAATGAAGCAAACTTTTAACATGAAACCTTAATTGTGATATACTACTACAAAATTAAAACCATATTGCATAACATTTCAACATTAATAAGTATTTTCATTAGTCTTCGTATATATTTGTAACCACTCCCCGTGGGCACATTTCAGATGCGTGCGTTATTTTTCTACGTTAAACACATTTTCTAAGCAGTTTTATCACACTGTATAAGCAACTTTTCATTAGTAAATCTTTAATAAAACACACTCTCCAACAGTACATTGCAAAAAATTCTAGCTAAGTAACTTGAAATTCGAACAGGTCAAGGTTGCATACAGCAGTTTCCAGTCCTTTGCAAGGTGTTCTGGTTTTCCATGTTCAGAGTGTGCGAGACCCAGTGGAACTAGGCCTTTAATCCAGCTAATTTAAGACTACAAATTAATGTAAAACATAGGTTATACATCTCATTATGACATATTATTAAATTTTTCTCATATTTTCATTATTGCATACAATTTCAGTCGTTTTAGTACACATGGTGATCATACCCTGAGGGCACATTTTTCAAACGTGCACATTATTTTTCTACAATTAATTTCTCTACACATTTTCTCATTAGGAATAACATATAAATCATTAATAATTTTCCTAATTAGCATATCTGCTTCAACAGCAGCATGACTAAAAATGATTAAAATAAAACCTGTGAATATTTCTTTACGTTCCTGTGTCATAGCTCTATTTAATAACTATAGCACTTTTTAATTAACTTTTAGCTATGCTGCACAGCAGCCAATCTGCTCCACAACATGGCTAAAAGACATTAGCAAAGCCTGTAGCTCTCACATAGGCAAGACCTATTTGCTTTGCCAGTGCCTATGAGTACAGACAAACAGCGCACAAGTCCTAAAATGATTTTTCATTGAGTGCAGGTCTATGCAGAAACATATCATACCAGATTTGTTAGGATCTATTACCACTGCTGTAACTAATTCAGAAGAGTTTGTTGTCTCTGTGAGAAAGTAGCCTCTTTCTAGCCTTGTTACCCCCACTTTTGGCCTGTTTGTGAGTGTATGTCAGGGTGTTTTCACTGTCTCACTGGGATCCTGCTAGCCAGGGCCCAGTGCTCATAGTGAAAACCCTATGTTTTCAGTATGTTTGTTATGTGTCACTGGGACCCTGCTAGTCAGGACCCCAGTGCTCATAAGTTTGTGGCCTATATGTATGTGTTCCCTGTGTGGTGCCTAACTGTCTCACTGAGGCTCTGCTAACCAGAACCTCAGTGGTTATGCTCTCTCATTTCTTTCCAAATTGTCACTAACAGGCTAGTGACCAATTTTACCAATTTACATTGGCTTACTGGAACACCCTTATAATTCCCTAGTATATGGTACTGAGGTACCAAGGGTATTGGGGTTCCAGGAGATCCCTATGGGCTGCAGCATTTCTTTTGCCACCCATAGGGAGCTCTGACAATTCTTCCTGCCACTGCAGCCTGAGTGAAATAACGTCCACGTTATTTCACAGCCATTTTACACTGCACTTAAGTAACTTATAAGTCACCTATATGTCTAACCTTTACCTGGTAAAGGTTAGGTGCAAAGTTACTTAGTGTGAGGGCACCCTGGCACTAGCCAAGGTGCCCCCACATTGTTCAGGGCCAATTCCCCGGACTTTGTGAGTGCGGGGACACCATTCCACGCGTGCACTACATATAGGTCACTACCTATATGTAGCTTCACAACGGTAACTCCGAATATGGCCATGTAACATGTCTATGATCATGGAATTGCCCCCTCTATGCCATCCTGGCATAGTTGGCACGATCCCATGATCCCAGTGGTCTGTAGCACAGACCCTAGTACTGCCAAACTGCCTTTCCTGGGGTTTCACTGCAGCTGCTGCCAACCCCTCAGACAGGTTTCTGCCCTCCTGGGGTCAAGCCAGGCTTGTCCCAGGATGGCAGAACAAAGGACTTCCTCTGAGAGAGGGTGTTACACCCTCTCCCTTTGGAAAATGGTGTGAAGGCAGGGGAGGAGTAGCCTCCCCCAGCCTCTGGAAATGCTTTCATGGGCACTTTTGGTGCCCATTTCTGCATAAGCCAGTCTACACAGGTTCAGGGACCCCTTAGCCCTGCTCTGGCGCGAAACTGGACAAAGGAAAGGGGAGTGACCACTCCCCTGACCTGCACCTCCCCTGGGAGGTGTCCAGAGCTCCTCCAGTGTGCTCCAGACCTCTGCCATCTTGGAAACAGAGGTGCTGCTGGCACACTGGACTGCTCTGAGTGGCCAGTGCCACCAGGTGACGTCAGAGACTCCTTCTGATAGGCTCCTTCAGGTGTTGCTAGCCTATCCTCTCTCCTAGGTAGCCAAACCCTCTTTTCTGGCTATTTAGGGTCTCTGTCTCTGGGGAAACTTCAGATAACGAATGCAAGAGCTCATCCGAGTTCCTCTGCATCTCTCTCTTCACCTTCTGCCAAGGAATCGACTGCTGACCACGCTGGAAGCTTGCAAAACTGCAACATAGTAGCTAAGACGACTACTGCAACTCTGTAACGCTGATCCTGCCGCCTTCTCGACTGTTTTCCTGGTGGTGCATGCTGTGGGGGTAGTCTGCCTCCTCTCTGCACTAGAAGCTCCGAAGAAATCTCCCGTGGGTCGACGGAATCATCCCCCTGCAACCGCAGGCACCAAAGAACTACATCACCGGTCCCTTGGGTCTCCTCTCAGCACGACAAGCGAGGTCCCTCGAATCCAGCAACTGTGTCCAAGTGGCCCCCACAGTCCAGTGACTCTTCAGTCCAAGTTTGGTGGAGGTAAGTCCTTGCCTCCCCACGCCAGACTGCATTGCTGGGAACCGCGACTTTTGCAGCTACTCCGGCCCCTGTGCACTTCCGGCGAAAATCCTTTGTGCACAGCCAAGCCTGGGTCCACGGCACTCTAACCTGCATTGCACGACTTTCTAAGTTGGTCTCCGGTGACTCCTTTGTGCAACTTCGGGTGAGCACCGTTTCACGCATCCTCGTAGTGCCTGTTTCTGGCACTTCTCCGGGTGCTACCTGCTGCTGAGAGGGCTCCTTGTCTTGCTCGACGTCCCCTCTGTCTCCTGGCGCAATTTGCGACATCCTGGTCCCTCCTGGGCCACAGCAGCGTCCAAAAACACTAACCGCACGATTTGCAGCTAGCAAGGCTTGTTGGCGGTCTTTCGGCGGGAAAACACTTCTGCACGACTCTCCACGACGTGAGAGATCCGTCCTCCAAAGGGGAAGTCTCTAGCCCTTGTCGTTCCTGCAGAAACCTTAGCTTCTCTTGTCCAGTAGAAGCTTCTTTGCACCCACAGCTGGCATTTCCTGGGCATATGCCCATCTCCGACTTGCTTGTGACTTTTGGACTTGGTCCCCTTGTTCCACAGGTACCCTCGACTGGAAATCCATCGTTGTTGCATTGCTGATTTGTCTTTCCTGCAGAATTCCCCTATCATGACTTCTATGTCCTTTGGGGAACTTTAGTGCACTTTGCACTCACTTTTCAGGGTCTTGGGGTGGGCTATTTTTCTAACCCTTACTATTTTCTAATAGTCTCAGCGACCCTCTACAAGGTCACATAGGTTTGGGGTCCATTCGTGGTTCGCATTCCACTTTTGGAGTATATGGTTTGTGTTGCCCCTATCCCTATGTGTCCTCATTGCATCCTATTGTAACTATACATTGTTTGCACTGTTTTCTAAGACTATACTGCATATTTTTGGTATTGTGTATATATATCTTGTGTATATTTCCTATCCTCTCACTGAGGGTACACTCTGAGATACTTTGGCATATTGTCATAAAAATAAAGTACCTTTATTTTTAGTATAACTGTGTATTGTGTTTTCTTATGATATCGTGCATATGACAGTAAGTGGTACTGTAGGAGCTTCACTCGTCTCCTAGTTCAGCCTAAGCTGCTCTGCTAAGCTACCATTATCTATCAGCCTATGCTGCTAGACACCCTATACCCTAATAAGGGATAACTGGGCCTGGTGCAAGGTGCAAGTACCCCTTGGTACTCACTACAAGCCAGTCCAGCCTCCTACAGTCTCTATAATACAGTTCGTACATCGATTGTCCAAATGTTCTTTTTAGCTTTCCATAATAGTCAAATGTATGGGCACACTTTATGTACTACGGGCATAGCATCATGTTTAATCTTACTTCTGTGTTCAGATCCCTTCACATATCAAATGTGAGGTTCAAAAACTATTTGTTTTTTCTTTCTAAATTTCATCAATACTCGTTACATCGCTGATGGTATACACATGGCAGGACTTCCCCAGGGGACAAAATCTCACTAGGTACCAGGAATATGGACAAAAAAGACAAAACATAGGGGTGGGGGCTGCCCACCATGGGTGAAAAGGGTGCAACAGTCTTACTGCCCCACCTCCCACACCAGGGGATGCAGATCAGAGGTCTGCCCCAGTCTCCCTCCTGGGGGAGGGAATGAAAGGGAGACCGCATAGTAGACCCGGGGATTTCAACTTGTGCCAAAACAAACAAAAAGATAGGGCTTACTCTGGAATCGAGCCATGCCCTTGCCTCAGTAGGGACAATAGTGCCTTTGAGCTGCCCCCCTCCCTGCAGGGTAGATAGGAGGTTTGTTCCAATGGGGGAGGTTGTCTTAAATCTGTCCCCAAGTGGGGCAGGGATAGACAACCAACTAGGCACCAGGGATTGGCATTTGGGGCAAAAGAAAGGGATGCAGGTGTTACACTCCGCCATTGGTCATACCCCCTCCATAAAATGGACAAACCAGTCTTTCTGCTCCACCAGGTCACACAGGAGTTTGTACGGATCCCATGACATGTTCTTACCCACAAATCTCTGTATACTTTAAACTCTGCCTAGAATCACACATTTCCTTGCATTTCTGTGATGTAAACTTCCAAAATACATAGGGATCCACAACATTCCTACTGCTCAGACTTCCATACTTGCTCTGATAAAAGCACTAGCCTTCTTGTATGAGTGGGCCTAGTGTCTGTGACACTAATTTGGAGATATCAAGATTTCATTAAAAAAAACAGACCTGAATTGGCAGGCTCAGCCCCCACGTAAGAAAACCTACCAAACCCAGACACTTCTGAAAATTCCCAGCAGATTCTAGAACTTCCATCACAGAAATGTGAGAAATATGTGAATTTTTAGCCAACATTTGAGGTGTGCAAGGGCTTCTGGGTAAGAAAACCTGGCGAGAGTTATACAAATCACCTCCCCCAGGATTCCCAATGGTATCTTGTTTTCAGCATTTTGAGCCCTTTCCTGTCAGTCGCTAGACCCACTCACACAAATGAGGTACTGTTTTTATCAGGAGACGTGGGGTAACGCTTTGTGGTAGTTAATTTGTGGCTCCCTGCAGATTGCAGAACTTTACCTCATGAAATTTGAGGTAAATGTGTGTTTTTAGCCAAAGTTAAAGGTTTTCAAGGGCTTCTGGGTTAAGACAAACCTTGGAAGACAAGTCACACCACCATGGAAATGCCCAGGAGTTTATTTTCCAGAAATGTCTAGGAATGGAAGGTGTTCTTGGGTGATGTTAGAAATGGGGTCTTTGGTTTACAGTCAGGTTTCCCCCTGTTCAAGCAAGGACCCTCACTCTAGTCAGGGTAAAAGAGAATCACCCTCAGCTAACCCCTGCTTAGCCCCTTGGTAGCTTGGCAGAGCAGTAGGCTTAACTTCAGAGTGCTAAGTGTAAAGTATTTGTACCAACACACACAGTAACTTAATGAAAACGCCACAAAATGACACAACACAGGTTTAGAAAAACAGGAAATATTTATCTAAACAAAACAAGACAAAATGACAAAAGTCCGACATGCATAAGTCAAGTTATGAATTTTTAAAGATTAAACTCAAAAATAGCGCTTAGAAACACAAAATGCTTCGAAGAGGTGTTAAAAGGGCGTCGTAACGGAGTAGTTCCCAACAATCCGGCACTAGCGGCGCCGGACGTGGAGTCGCGTAGACCCCCAGGTACAGTACTCCGGTGAAGAAATGAAAATGAGCCGATGCGCGAAGTCGGGGATTGAGGCATCTATGCGAAACGTTGAATGCGCGCACTTTGATCAGCGTCGGGCATGACGTGGTGCAGCGACTTCCACTGAGTCGCGGACTTCGGGGCTGCAGCGATGTCGGGCCTGCGAAGGTTGTCGCATTCCAGCGAAGACCACGGAGTCGGGTGCAGGTGGCGTCACCGGATTCAGCAGCGGCACCGGTCCGAAGTCGATTTCCTTGAATTTCCACCAGCTTTCCTTTCAAGGGCCTAGGGACTGGATATGGCACCATTTTTCAGAGCAGGAGTCTCTCCAGAGACTCCAGGTGTTGGCAGAGAGAAGTCTTTGCTGTCCCTGAGACTTCAAACAAAAGGTGGCAAGCTTTAAATCAAGCCCTTGTAAAGCAAGATCCAAAAATACTTACAAATGGATTTACAAAGGAGTTAGAAACGAGGGGTCGGAGTGAATAATCAAGACCGAGGTCTTATTTATTATGCTGCAGCAAAGAGGACAGATTTACAACAGGCATCCCCAGCCCGAAGTAAAGTGTGCTAACTTGGTGTATCTAACTGCAATATTTATACTCATACATCAAAGGAAAATAAGTAAATGATGATACATGTCATACAGGAATTTAAGGAGGGAATCAGTTTACACACACTGGTTCCCGTCCTTGCTCTGTTCTCGACTCCCTTCTGCAGCTGTCTGGCCTTGCACATTCTTGGAACATTTCAAAAGGATTTCATGGTTCAAAGATACAGATATCACATTCAGGCCTTCCTGACATATATTATCCTCCTTTCCCTCCCCAGAACACGACAGTCAAGGGCAGTCAGTTTATATTTACCACACAAATATAATGAGTAATGTATCCCAAATAGGGAAAGAAACCAGCTGCAAGCCCGTTGTAGAACCAGGCTTTTTACTAAACGAATATATAGTAATAAAACATGCTATATGTTGTGCGTTTAGAGAGAGGACTCAAACGAAATGTCACTTATAAGAAAAGAAACAATACAAAATAGATTTGTACACCCTTGGAGATTTCTTGGAAGGCACACAAAATCCAGTCTTTGCTCTCTTACTCTGGCAGAGGCAGCAACTGCAGGATAGCCCCACAAAGCACAGTCACAGGCAGGGCAGCTCTTCTTCCTCAGCTCCTCAGCTCTTCTCCAGGCAGAGGTTCCTCTTGTTTCCAGAAGTGTTCTAAAGTCTGTGGTTTTGGGTGCCCTACTTATACCCAATTTCTCCTTTGAAGTAGGCCTACTTCAAAGCAAAGTCTCTTGTGAATGTGAAATCCTGACTTGCCCAGGCCAGGCCCCAGATACTCACCAGGGGTTTGGAGACTGCATTGTGTGAGGGCAGGCACAGCCCTTTCAGGTGTGAGTGACCACCCCTCCCCTCCCTCCTAGCACAGATGGCTCATCAAGGTATGCAGGCTACACCCCAGCTCCCTTTGTGTCACTGTCTAGTGTGAGGTGCAACCAGACTAACTGTCAAACTGACCCAGACAGGGAATCCACAAACAGGCAGAGTCGCAGAAATGGTATAAGCAAGAAAATGCTCAATTTCTAAAAGTGGCATTTTCAAACACACAATCTTAAAATCAGCTTTACTAAAAGATGTATTTTTAAATTGTGAGATCAGAGACCCCAAACTCCATATGTCCATCCGCTCCCAAAGGGAATCTACACTTTTATCATATTTAAAGGTAGCCCCCATGTTAACCTATGAGAGGGACAGGCCTTGCAACAGTGAAAAACGAATTTAGCAATATTTCACTGTCAGGACATATAAAACACATTACTGTATGTCCTACCTTAACCATACACTGTACCCTGCCCTTGGGGCTGCCTTAGGGGTGCCTTACATGTAAGAAAAGGGAAGGTTTACACCTTGCCAAGTCGAATTTCCAGTTAAAACTGCACACACAGACACTACAATGGCACGTCTGAGACATGATTACAGAGCTACTTACGTGGGTGGCACAACCAGTGCTGCAGGCCCACTAGTAGCATTTGATTTACAGGCCTTGGCACCTCTAGTGCACTTTACTAGGGACTTACTAGTAAATCAAATATGCCAATCATGGATAAGCCAATTACATACACATTTTGTAAAGGAGCACTTGCACTTTAGCACTGGTTAGCAGTGATAAAGTGCCCAGAGTAACAAAAACAGAAAAATCAGGGTCCAGCACACATCAACAACCTGGGGAACAGAGGCAAAAAATTAAGGGAGACCACACCAAGGATGAAAAGTCTAACGCGTGGCTGCTAAGCAAGGGCACAAAATCTCCAGCTAACCAGGTAAAAAAAAAAAAGTGTGAATTTTGCTGGGTGAAATCTGATGTCTCCATGTCGGGTTTTGGGGCTTTTTGGGTCACAAGCTCTAGGCCCAGCTGTGGCTCATTGTTTTATCGGGACATGTGTAGGAACAAGGAATAGAAGAACGTTTGTTAAATAGAAATTGGATTTATATACATTTGTGGTGTCCAAATGTAAACCACTGTGCAAGAAAGAAAACATTTTACAAAATGCCCTCTGAATCACATGATATAATTGGGCAATCCCCAAATCAGAGGTGTATAACTAACCACTGTTCCTAAACTCAGTATCTTGTGCACATTTCAGAAATACACAGGTTTCCTTTAAACCCATTTTTCATACTTTATAGTTTGCCATATAAATTGCTGAATAGTCTGTACACTATGAAAAATCATTGTAAGGTGCAGCGCAGTTGCTGGCTCTGAGTATTGCAGGGTCTTGGAAAACTTACAAATCCTATATATATATTTCAGTGGTGACCAGAAAGGTCTGTCAGATGTAGTGGTGCATTGCTTTTGTGAATCCGCCATTGTGAAAAGATGTTATAGATGAAAATGTTGACACAAATGACAGCTTTTTCCTACTAGTTAATTTTTTTTCTGTCAACAGTTAGTTTATTTGTGAAAACTTTGAGAATGTTGTCTACTTTTCAGAAATGTATAGCTTTCCAAGATCACCCATGGGTTTCACACCAGTTTCCACCACAAACTGGAAGAAGTTTGGTAGTACAATGGGCCACCTCTTAGAAAAAGAGCAAAACTGTGTTTTTTGTTTTCTTTTTGTATTCAGCTCTGATTGTTTTTTAAACCTGGGAAAATGATGATTTTAGCAGAGCAAGCCTTTCGTTAATGTAATTTGTCGGAAAAAACAGACATTTTCTTGAGCAGCACTCTTATTCACATTGTTGGCCAAAAAACAAAAGTTAGCTATATTTTAGCTATTTTCTTCAGTCCCCTTCAGGGGAATCCACAAAACCCATGTACTTTTAGATTCCCCATTATGGTAGGGGGAAAAGAACGCACGTTTGTTATGGATACCTTATGTGGGGAAAAAAGTTATGGCGGTCTCTTTTATGAAAGTTGCCTCCTTTGATTGATGTTTTTCACCCTCTATTTGTGATTTCTTTTTTTTTTTTTTTTTTTTTTTTTTTTTAAAAGGCTGTTGTCTTGATATTGTTTAATTCTAATTATAGTTTCAGCTATCTTGCCACAGTTAAGAATATGATTTCTCACCCTAATCTTGTGCAGTGGTTGGAAAAGTAATTTTAGGTTAGCTCCTATTATACTTATTATCAGAGCAGTTTGGAGCGGACCGTGATCATACATCTTAGAAGGAAATTTGTTTCATGAGTCAGATACCACTAGATCTACTGGCGTAGTTACACTTTGTACATTAGTTGTACCTCATGGTTGAACTATCTTCTGTAATTCTTCTCTATATTGACACTGAGCACTGAGCGTTTCAGTTGTTCTGCCTGCATACTTTCGTGGTATACTTTTCTTGGCCAGCTCCTTTATCTACTTGGTTCACTGCTTTATTACTAACTGAAGTAGTTTGGAGATTGTGGTGTGATATCTGCTCAAATGGGAGTACTTGTCGGGAGGGGTTATGCCCTTCAGTTTGCTCTATCTATGTGTCAGTTTCAATTTGCTGATCCTACTGCTGAAATGTTAGAGTTTTTTCCGGAATATTATTTTGAGCAATCTCTACCACAGGTTGCTTTTTCCATATATCAAAAATAGGGAAGCTTTTTACAGTAGCTAGTTGGTGCCCCTCTTACTATGTTATTGATAGTTTAATCTTCTTATTTTGTTCTTTATTCAGCCTTCTCAACTTTGTCTTATTTGTCCTTGTTAAAGGTGGTGACAGAATTCTGAATCATCCATTTCAAAAGACGCTATTTTCTTTTTCTTCTGTAGGTTGTAGGATTTAGTTCCCTCATTGCCCTAGGGCGCTGTAGGAATGTGGCCATTCTGAGCAGTTTGCTAGGAAAGTTGTCTGCATTGTGACGAGAAATTATAGGTGAAAATGTTGACAAAATGACAGGTTTTTCCTACAAAGTTTTCAATATTTGTTTTATAGCAGCTGTTAGTTTCTTTGTGAAAACTATGAGGGATCTATAGAATGTTGTCTACTTTTCAGAAATGTATAGCTTTTCGAGATCATTCATGGGTTTCACACCAGTTTCCCCCTGTAGGAAGTTGGCTCTGTATGTACTATTTCAAAGTAAGAAATAGCCTGGACAGAGTCCAAGGGTTCCCCTTAGAGGTAAGATAGTGGCAAAAAGAGATAATTCTAATGCTGTATTTTGTGGTAGTGTGGTCGAGCAGTAGGCTTATCAGAGGGTAGTGTTAGGTATTTGTTGTACACACACAGGCAGTAAATGGGGAACACACACTCAGACAATTCCAGGCCAATAGGTTTTTAAATAGAAAAATATCTTTTCTTAGTTTATTTAAAGAACCACAGGTTCAAGATTTACAAACAATACTTTAAATGAAAGGTATTTCGCTTAGGAACTTTAGGAACTTTGAATTAGCAAAATAGCATATACAGTTGCCACACAAATGGCAATAAGCTATTTTAAAACTGGACACTTAGTGCAATTTTCAACAGTTCCTGGGGAAGGTAAGTGTTTGTTAGTTTTGCAGGTAAGTAAACCACCTACAGGGTTCAAAGTTGGGTCCAAGGTAGCCCACCGTTGGGGGGTTCAGAGCAACCCCAAAGTTACCACACCAGCAGCTCAGGGCCGGTCAGGTACAGAGGTCAAAGTGGTGCCCAAAACACATAGGCTACAATGGAGAAGGGGGTGCCTCGGTTACAGTCTGCCAGCAGGTAAGTACCCGCGTCTTCGGAGGGCAGACCAGGGGGGTTTTGTAGGGCACCGGGGGGGGGGCACAAATCAGCACAAAAAGTACACCCTCAGCAGCACGGGGGCGGCCGGGTGCAGTGTGCAAACAGGCGTCGGGCGTGCAATGTAGTTCAATGGGAGACCCAGGGATCTCTTCAGCTATGAAGGCAGGCAAGGAGGGGGCTCCTCGGGGTAGCCACCACCTGGGCAAGGGAGAGGGCCACCTGGGGGGGTCGCTCCTGCACTGGAGGTCGGATCCTTCAGGTCCTGGGGGCTGCGGGTGCAGTGTCCTTACCAGGCGTCGGGTTCTTAGAAGCAGGCAGTCGCGGTCAGGGGGAGCCTCTGGATTCCCTCTGCAGGCGTCGCTGTGGGGGCTCGGGGGGGATCAACTCTGCCTACTCACAGGCTCGCAGTTGCTGAGGAGTCCTCCCTGTAGTGTTGGTTCTCCACAAGTCGAGCCGGGGGCTTCTGATGGATACAACTACCTGTGGATTCCTCACCTCATGAATACTCCCATGGCGCCAGCATTCTACGGAAATCTTCTTACTAGTCTCTGCACGTCGACGAGGACGTCACTATCTCGCACGCGACGCCGTCTGACGTCATACAGGCAATAAGAGGTCCTCGACGACGTGCGGACGTCAGTTCCCTTTTTTCCGTGCATTCGAAACGGTTATCTTCGAGGGAGCAACTGTTACTCTTGCGGTTACAGTGTATATCTTGCTGCGTACTCTTTCTCTGTGGAAATAATGTCGCAGAGAAAGTCTGGATTTAAGCCTTGTCGTGAGTGTGGAGGCAAGATGTCGGTGACGGATCCTCATTCCGATTGCCTTTGGTGTTTGAGCTCCGACCACGACGTCTCGACTTGTGATTCGTGTCAGCACATGAATCCGAAGGCCATTAAAGAACGCGAGGCGAAGCTGTTTATGGCCAAGTCAAAGGAGAAGCATCACAAGAAAAAGTCTTCTCCAAGACATCGGCGTCATCGAGACTCCCGGCGCCGTAGAGAATCTCGGCGTCATTCAAGGGAGGCTCGTTCCAGGTCTCCGGATCGGCGCCGGAGGACATGGGAGGTCAGCCCCACGGTGACGCCGCATCCTTCGACGCCGTTGCTCTCTCCGACGTCTCCAACTTCGCCTGGACAGGCGTCGGTGATTGAGGTATTGGAGCCTCAGGTGTTTTCTCCGGCGCAGACGCCGAGGCCGGCGTCGGGGTCGCCTCCGAGTCAGGCACCCCAGTATCCGGCTTTTCCCACCCCTGGAGCCGATAGTTCCGCATTCTTGAATGCGATGTATGCCATCTTCCAACAGATGGCTCCGGGGGGTGCTCCGGCTGGGCCTTTGGCCTTTTCTTTGGGTGATCCTGCGCCTCTTCGGCCGGCACCCTTTATGCCCTTTCTCCCGTTTGGGAACGTGGGCTCGGCGCCAGTGTCGGCGCCGGTGGCCGCTCCGATGGCTTCGGAGGGATTGGCCCCAGGGATTTCCATCCCGTCGACGTCGAGATTTCGGCCTGTGACTCCGGTGGGTCCATCCGTTTCATCTGCTCTTCAGTCGGCGCCGAAGTTACCTGTGGCGCCGGATGCGGCGTCGGTGGCTTCGGAAGATCGGCGCCGATCTCCGACTTCGGCGGAGGTGTTGTCGACTCCGCGGATTGAGCAACGACTGCATTCAAGGAGGCGTGCTCTCCGGGTACTAGAGGAGCAGGAGTACCAACGAGCCCTAGAGGAAGGAGAGCTAGAGGACTCGGGTGATGGGCTGCGTGGACTGGAGTCGGCCAGTGGGCTGGACACTTCCCCTGAGTGGGACCTTTCGTCCCCGGGGGAATATACAGAGGAAGCTGCTTCCTTTCATACAGTGGTACGGAAGGCAGCTAGTTTTTTGGACCTGCCTTTGCCGGTGGTGGAGGCGAAACAAAACCTTTTGACAGAGGTGTTGCATCCGGCCTCAGCCGCGGCGGAGCCTCTATTACCTTTTAATGACGCTCTGCTGGATCCGGTTTTAGAGGTGTGGAAGAAGCCGGCATCTTCCCCAGCAGTTCACAGAGCCGTGGCCAGGAGGTATCGGACGGCTCCAACTGATCCTGGTTTCCTATCTAGGCACCCTACGCCGGAGAGCTTGGTTGTGCAGGCCTCCTGTTCGTCCAAATCAGCGCCTGGTTCTTTCCCGACGGTGCCTGGGGACAGAGACTCAAAAAAGCTAGAGGCGCAGTCGAAGAAGATTTTTTCGTCCTGCAGTCTGGCGTTAAAAGCCACTAATGCGACCTGTATCCTGGGGCGGTATATTCATGATCTGATGGATGACATCTCCTCTTCGTTTACAGAGCTTCCCCAGGGTCTTTTGGATCTTGTCTCTGATGCCCAGGCTGCTGCGACCCAAATTATCCAGACGGGACTGGATACCACCGACTCGGTAGCCAGAGCAATGGGCACAACTGTGGTGGAAAGGAGACAGGGCTGGCTACGTAACTCGGGCTTTTCGGCAGATGTACAGTCCACATTGTTGGATCTCCCGTTTGATGGGGACAAACTGTTTGGGGCTAAGGCTGATTCGGCCTTGGAACGTTTTAAGGAGAGCAGGGCCACGGCTAAGTCGTTGGGATTCCAAGCTCCTTCTTCCACGGCCTCTTCCAGATTCTTCAGGAGGTTTCGTGGATTTGGGCGTGGCTCTTCCTCCTCTTCCTTTCGGGGAAGATATCAGCAACCTGCCTCTTCCCACCCCTATAGATCTTTTAGGGGGAGGGGTAGGGTCCGCACCAGGGGAGCCTCTCAGCAGCACTCTGCCTCTTCCTCATCCTCTGGCGGGGTGCAGCAGGGGAAGCAGCCTTAGGCTTCCACCATTTCCCACTCACTCCTCTCCTGTAGGGGGAAGATTACAGCATTTTCTCACCAAATGGGAGACTGTTACGTCGGACACTTGGGTTCTCAGTGTTGTGGGAAAAGGCTACACCCTTCCCTTTCGGGAGTTTCCGCCCCTCATCCCGCCCCGCCCTTCGTATTGTTCACAAGAACACCTCCTGTTGCTAGAACAGGAGGTGGAAGTCCTCCTTTTAAAGGGCGCGGTGGAGTTGGTCCCGGAGCAGGAAAGGGGTCAAGGAGTTTACTCAAGGTATTTCCTGATTCCCAAGAAGGATGGTCGTTTGAGACCAATTCTGGACCTGAGGATCTTGAATTGGTTCCTCAAGCAGGAAAAGTTCAAGATGCTGACCCTAGCACAGGTGCTTTTGGCGTTGAACATGGAAGACTGGATGGTGTCTGTCGACTTGCAGGATGCTTACTTTCATATCCCGATACTCAAGTCACACAGGAAGTATCTCCGGTTTGTGGTGGGATCGCAACACTACCAGTTTGCGGTCCTTCCGTTTGGTCTTACTTCAGCACCTCGAGTCTTCACGAAGGTGATGTCGGTGGTTGCGGCAGAGCTCAGAAGGAAGGGGATAGCAGTATTCCCTTACTTGGACGATTGGTTGATCAAAGCCAAGTCCCCGGAGCTTGTGTTGCGTCATCTGCAGTCAACAACCCAGTTGTTGTTCGACCTGGGCTTTTCGGTGAACGAGCCCAAATCTCACCTGGAGCCCTCTCAGTGCCTCCTGTTCATAGGGGCAGTACTGGATACGACATTGGGTCAGGCCTTTCCTCCGCCTCAGCGGATTCAAGATATTCAGGATTTGGTTCCAATGTTTCGAAACGGAGCGGTAGTTCCAGTCCTCAAGGTCCTTCGTCTGCTCGGTCTTTTTGCCTCCTGCATTCTGTTGGTCACGCATGCTCGCTGGCACATGAGGGCTCTTCAGTGGTGCCTCCGAAGGCAGTGGTCTCAACACAGAGGGGATCTAGAGGGTACTGTCAAGATCTCCAGAGATGCTGCTGTGGATTTGAAGTGGTGGATTGCAAGCAACAATCTTTCACAAGGAAAACCGTTCCAGCAGTCGCCACCAGTGGCCACAGTCATAACGGATGCTTCCACTCTAGGGTGGGGAGCTCATCTGGGGGATCTGGAGATCAAAGGTCTTTGGTCTCCAGAGGAACAGATTTTTCACATCAATCTGTTAGAGTTACGGGCTGTACGTCTGGCTCTCAAGGCCTTCCTCCCTTCCCTTCGTGGTCAGTCGGTACAGGTCCTAACGGACAATACTACCACGATGTGGTACATAAACAAGCAGGGAGGAGTGGGGTCGTACCTTCTCTGCAGAGAAGCTCTTCGACTATGGTCCTGGGCAAAGGACCATCGGATTTGCTTGATAGCAAACCATCTGGCCGGAGTCTTGAACGTGCGTGCGGACAGTCTCAGTCGCCACTTCTCGGCAGACCACGAGTGGCGTCTCCATCCAGATCAAGTCCGTTTAATCTTCCAGAAGTGGGGGTTTCCTCGGGTAGATCTGTTCGCCACTCGAGAGAACGCGCATTGTCCGTTGTTCTGCAGCCTTCAGTATCCGATGCAGGAAGCATTGGGGGACGCGTTTCAAATGACCTGGTGCGGCCAGTTGCTTTACGCGTTTCCTCCCATACCCTTGATTCCTCGAGTATTGAGGAAGATTCGCCAAGACCGGGCTCTAGTAATCGTAATAGCTCCGGATTGGCCAAGGAGGGTGTGGTACTCCGACCTTCTCCAACTCTCAACGTGCCCGCCGCTCCGTCTCCCTTTCAGGGCAGACCTCCTCTCGCAGTCGCAGGGGCAGGTTCTACACCCCAACCTCCAGAGTCTGCACCTACATGCCTGGAGATTGAACGGGGCAACCTGAGTTCCTTCTCTCTCCCGCCTGAGGTAGTGGATGTTATATTAGCGGCCAGGCGACACTCCACTAAATCTATCTACGCTAATAGGTGGTCTAAATTTGTTGCGTGGTGTGGAGAGAGGCAGATTGATCCTTTACAAGCTCATCTATCTGACGTTTTGTCTTTTGCTCTATCTCTGGCGCAGAAAGGTTGTGCAGTGGCTACCATTAAAGGTTATTTATCGGCCTTGTCAGCCTTCATATGTCTTCCAGACCAACCATCTTTATTTAAATCCCCTATTGTTATCAGATTCTTGAAAGGTCTTCTAAATCAATATCCTCCAAAGCCATTCGTTATGCCGCAATGGGATTTGTCCTTAGTCCTGACTTTCCTTATGGGGTCCCCTTTTGAACCTATGCATTCTTGCCCCTTAAAGTATTTGTTTTTAAAAACAGTCTTCCTGATAGCTATAACATCAGCAAGGAGAGTGAGTGAGTTGCAGGCCTTATCAGTAAAACCCCCTTATACAACTTTTTATGGGGATAAGGTGGTGTTGAGGACCAAGGCTGCTTTCCTCCCGAAGGTTGTTTCACCCTTCCATTTGGCTCAGGCAATTACTTTGTCCACGTTCTATCCTCCGCCTCATCCTTCCAAAGAGGAAGAAAGACTGCACCGTCTGGATCCAAAGAGAGCGTTGAGCTTCTTTATCAATAGAACAAAGGATTTCAGGCTGGAGGATCAGCTGTTTATTGGATACGTGGGCAAGAGGAGAGGAAAGGCAGTCCACAAGAGAACACTATCCAGGTGGGTTGTTCTTTGCATTAAAATATGTTACTCTTTGGCAAAGAAGGATCCTCCTGAGGGCATTAGAGCTCATTCCACCAGAGCTAAGTCGGCCACTTCGGCCTTAGCCAGAGGTGTTCCTGTGGTCGACATCTGCAAGGCCGCAACTTGGTCGTCCCTTCACACTTTTGCAAAACATTACTGTTTAGATTCTGAGGTTAGAAGGGACGGCCATTTTGCACGGTCAGTGCTGCAGGATTTCTTGGTTTGACCATTTAGGCACCCACCGCCGGGCGTGGTACTGCTTTGGGACTCTATTCATGAGGTGAGGAATCCACAGGTAGTTGTATCCATCAGAAGAACGAGTTACTTACCTTCGGTAACGACTTTTCTGGTGGATACATTAGCTACCTGTGGATTCCTCACGGTCCCACCCGCCTCCCCGTTGCCTTTATGGTCTTGCCAAGTAATCCTTGAGTGCGCTCCTCTTGATCTTTGAGGGTGCAATAGATGTATATATATAATATATTTATATATATATATGGGTATATGTGTATATATCTTTATGTATATACTTGGTGTGTGTATATATTTTTAAAAGAAAGAGTTTTATATATATATATATATATATATATATGTACATAAAAAAGATTTACAGTTATTCATACAATGTGGTGTATTTTTACAATATAATGGATGTTGCTTTGTTCTTTCATTGCATTGCCTGGTTGTTCTCATGCACGTAAAAAATGATTGGTACTGACGTCCGCACGTCGTCGAGGACCTCTTATTGCCTGTATGACGTCAGACGGCGTCGCGTGCGAGACAGTGACGTCCTCGTCGACGTGCAGAGACTAGTAAGAAGATTTCCGTAGAATGCTGGCGCCATGGGAGTATTCATGAGGTGAGGAATCCACAGGTAGCTAATGTATCCACCAGAAAAGTCGTTACCGAAGGTAAGTAACTCGTTCGTCGGGTGTAGAGTGCAAAGTCTCACGCTTCCGGCGGGAAACGTGTGTTCTTTCAAAGTTGCTTCTTTGTTGCAAAGATGCTTCTTCCTTGGAGCAGAACCGCTGTCCTCGGGAGTTCTTGTTCCTTTTAGATGCAGGGTAGTCCTCTGAGGCTTCAGAGGTCGCTGGACCCTGTGGAACGCGTCGCTGTAGCAGTTCTTTTGAAGTGGGGAGACAGGCCGGTAGAGCTGGGGCCAAAGCAGTTGGTGTCTCCGTCTTCTCTGCAGGTTTTTCAGCTCAGCAGTCCTTCTTCGTCTTAGGTTGCAGGAATCTAGTTACCTAGGTTCTGGGAGCCCCTAAATATTAGATTTAGGGGTGTGTTTAGGTCTGGGGGGTTAGTAGCCAATGGCTACTAGCCCTGAGGGTGGCTACACCCTCTTTGTGCCTCCTCCCTGAGGCCTCCTCCCGCTCTGGGCCCCCGGCGGTGGTCTGCCTTGGACACGGGCTTGAACCCCGTGGGTGGTTTGCTTGCCTGCAGGGGCTGGCAGACTCTTGCTCCCCCCGGGAGCTGTTGAGGGTTGCAGTGGGTGTCTAGTTTTGAAGTGGCTATGTGTCATTTATGTGAAGACTGTATGTGCTGTTTTGCTAATTCAAGGTTCCTGGGGTGCCTGCCTGCGGTGCCTTTCATTTGAAGTATTACATGTAAATCCTATTGGCCTGGAGTTGTCTTTGGGTGTGTTTTCCTCATTTGTTGCCTGTGTGTCTGCGGCGGGTGCTTGGCACTGCTCCTTTGGTGGGCCTGCTGCTCGGCCGCGCTGCCACGGAGTGGAGCGTTGGTGTTGTCTCTTTTTGCCACTGTCTTGCCTATGGGGGGGCCCTTGGACTCTGTGCGTGCTGTTCCTTGCTTTGGGGTGGTGCATGCAGAGCCAACTTCCTACACAGGTAAAACACACAAGAGAAATAAACGTACATTTTATATGGCTCCCTTAGCTGACCAACTTTGTGAACAGGCTTTTCAAAATGCTTTATTTGCTGCAAAAACAAGGTTGTTTCTGCTGCTGTGACGTAACAGAAACCAATTCGGACGTTTGCTTCCATCAGTCTAATTTGTGTGTGAAATACGCAGTTTGCAAATTATCTTCATAATAGTGGGTAGGTTTAGAGCCAATATTTAAGATAAGATATATCGATATAAATTAGAATGCACCGGTCAAATTTAGCCCTACTAGTCACAGTTACCACAACTACAGACCAATCACAAATGGACCTTTCCTGGGCAAATTGATAGAAAGAGCAGCATTCGCCCAGATGTCACAATTCATTGAAGACAATTCTATACTTTCAGACTTCCAAACTGGATTCTGCCCAGGAAGAAGCACTGTATCGGCACTCATGGCAATCTGGGACGATCTTAAAAACACAGTCGACCGAAATGGAGTTGCTGCACTACTTCTCTTGGACCTCTCAGCTGCCTTTGATACAGTTGACCATGACATCCTAACTCAAAGACTCCACAAAGCCGGCATACAAGGGATTGCTCTCGACTGGATTACTTCCTAGCTTCAAAAAAGATCGAATATCATCCACTTGCCCCCCTTCTCGTCCGAACCCTACCTCACAAAAGCAGGGGTCCCCCAAGGGTCAATCATTTCACCTTTGCTTTTCAACATCTACATGATATCTTTACCAGAACTGATACAATGATTTCCATCTCACATGCTACAACTATGCAGATGACACACAAATACTACTTAAATTAGAATGCCCCAATAACATTGAAAACTCACAAATCTTCAGTTGCCTCAGAGCCGTTGATCAGTGAATGACCTGGAGCCATCTCAAACTAAATACCTCCAAAGTGGTGACTTGAAAAATTATGACCCTCTGTGCGTCTGACCTGACGATCTCGGACCACCTCCTCAATTATCCAAGGCAGTTAAAAACCTAAGTTAACTATGAATGCCCAAGTAGACAAATTAGCACGCACAAGCTTCATCACCTTGAAGACTTTACGACGCATCTTCCCCACATCTCCCCTGCCTTGAGAGCACTACACTGGTTACCCGTTGCCAGAAGATGCACTTTCAAACTGCTTTGTATCACCCACAAAGCTATACATGGAACAGGACCTCTTTTAATCAGAAAGAAAATTACCAAATACATCCAACAAAGAACCCTCCGCTCAAGATTGGCACCCTGCCTTAGAACGCCACCATACAAGAAAGGCTATAGGTGGTACATCCTTCTCCGTCCACGCAGCCAAACTATGGAATTCATTACCCCCAACTATAAGAGCCACAGATAACTTTCTTGTCTTCAGAAAACTACTCAAGAGTTGGCTCTTTCCTTCATAACCACCATATTCAAACAACTATGAACTGCATATGCCTATGTTGATAAATATTTTTTCAGATTATATGTATATTTCTATTTATTTATAGTTTCTTTAGAAAATATGTATTGCTACTATGTCATAACAATAAAATACACACACACTCTTTAAACCTGTTTGACTAAGTATTTTTTACCCATGGTTCTAATTATGTATTGTGTGTGTGTGTGTATATATATATATATATGTGTGTGTGTGTGTATATATATGTGTGTGTGTGTGTGTATATATATGTGTGTGTGTGTGTGTATATATATGTGTGTGTGTGTGTATATATATGTGTGTGTGTGTGTGTATATATATGTGTGTGTGTGCATATATATATATATATATATATATGTGTGTGTGTGTGCATATATATATGTGTGTGTGTGTGCATATATATATATATATGTGTGTGTGTGCATATATATATATATGTGTGTATGTGCATATATATATATATGTGTGTATGTGTATATATATATATATGTATATATATATATGTGTGTGTATATATGTTTCTGTGCTTGGCATGTTCGTGGATCATTGCATGGCTCCTGGGTGGGTTGTTATACTAGATATCTATGAATTCCTGCTCTCATCTTATCACACTTATCATCATATGTCAAGTCTCTATCAAACTATCCTCCATTCTCGCTCTGACTCATCCCAAATCCCTTCTACTACTTTCATCTCCTAAATAACTCTGCCTAAGCTCTTCCCTCCGCTTCCACATCTAACTCACCAAACCTCACTCTACTACTGTTACCTCCCACACAACCCTACTAAATTCTCCTGCATTTATCTCACCCTGCTACTATGCTCTCCCTAACCCTTTCACATACTCTTCCCTCCTCCATCCCCCTTTACTCATCCCAAGCCTTTGGGTTGAGTAAATGAAGGATATACTCCCAATTAACACTTCTGGATTTCTTTCCTCCTCCATTACTCCAGTAATTCTAACTAACAAACTCTCAGATCCACGGCTCAAATTAAGTCATAATAATACTAAAACTGTACTTATTATTTAACGATATTAATCCATCACTAATTCTTGTTGGGTTCCAGAGTAGCGTGCTCATCGAAAAGCGCTTTGATGCCTCGTCAGGGGTAGTAAGCGCTATATAAATATGATTACAATACAATACATCCCTAATCCTATTGGGGGAATCCTCCATCTGCAAGATGGAGGATTTCTAAAAGTCAGAGTCACCTCAGCTCAGGACATCTTAGGGGCTGTCCTGACTGGCCAGTGACTCCTCCTTGTTTTTCTCATTATCTCCTCCGGCCTTGCCGCCAAAAGTAGGGCCGTGGCCGTAGGGGGCGGGCAACTCCACTAGCTGGAGTGCCCTGGGGTGCTGTAACAAAGGGGGTGAGCCTTTGAGGCTCACCGCCAGGTGTTACAGTGCCTGCAGGGGGCGGTGAGCGGCACCTCTACCCAGTACAGGCTTTGTTACTAGCCACAGAGTGACAAAGGCACTCTCCCCATGTGGCCAGCAACATGTCTGGTGTGTGGCAGGCTGCTAAAACTAGTCAGCCCACACTGGACGTCGGGTATGGTTTCAGGGGGCATCTCTAAGATGCCCTCTGGGTTGTATGTTACAATAAAATGTACACTGGCATCAGTGTGCATTTATTTTGCTGAGAAGTTTGATACCAAACTTCCCAGTTTTCAGTGTAGCCATTATGGTGCTGTGGAGTTCGTGCTTGACAGACTCCCAGACCATATACTCTTATGGCTACCCTGCACTTACAATGTCTAAGGTTTTGCTTAGACACTGTAGGGGCATAGTGCTCATGCACCTATGCCCTCACCTATGGTATAGTGCACCCTGCCTTAGGGCTGTAAGGCCTGCTAGAGGGGTGACTTATCTATACCTATAGGCAATGTGAGGTTGGCATGGCACCCTGAGGGGAGTGCCATGTCGACTTAGTCATTTTATCCCCACCAGCACACACAAGCTGGCAAGCAGTGTGTCTGTGCTGAGTGAGGGGTCTCCAGGGTGGCATAAGACATGCTGCAGCCCTTAGAGACCTTCCCTGGCATCAGGGCCCTTGGTACCAGGGGTACCAGTTACAAGGGACTTACCTGGATGCCAAGGTGTGCCAATTGTGGAAACAAAGGTACAGGTTAGGGAAAGAACACTGGTGCTGGGGCCTGGTTAGCAGGCCTCAGCACACTTTCAAATCATAACTTGGCATCAGCAAAGGCAAAAAGTCAGGGGGTAACCATGCCAAGGAGGCATTTCCTTACACCCCCCCAAAGTGAAAGACGTTTGGTAGCACAGTTAGGAAAAGTGGGCCACCTCTTAGTAAAAGATCAAAACTGTGGTGATTTTTTTAGTTTTTTTTGTTTGTTTTAATGCCTGCATCATATAACTGACTCCACCGATTAAATTCTAAGCATCAGGAAGACAAAACAACATTCTATGCACTCAGCAATGTGCTATATTCAGACAGCTTTGCAATGTTCCATAGAAATCGAATTAACCATATGTTAAAGTTGGGAGATACTTGCTAGCCACAACTTTGATAGCTGCACAGCGTGCCGGACTGGATAGTTTGTTGAGCAACCAGCCTAGAATCTGGTCTCCTCTTCTCCTTTATTATTGCTTCCTTTAATGGCAGTCCCTTTTGTTGTTTCTCCTTCCCCTTTGTCTGCTTACTTCTGGGCAAGCTGTTGTTGTCCATTGCTTTCTTTAGGTCTAGTATCAAAGTTGACATCATCTCCGGTAGTGTTGCTGGTTTATCTATTAACACTACTGGTTTATCTATTAAGAGGGCACATATACAATTTCCTTCCATCGCATTATTTCTTTTATAACGCAGTGTGTTAAATTGTTCAGTCATTTTGTGTCGGTCACTAGAGCAGTGTTTTCCAAACTGGCTCTCGCAGGCCGATTTTGGTGAGCCGCGAAAGTCCAACCACGAAATAAAGAAGCCTTAAAATTTTGTATTTTTCTGATGGATACAACTACCTGTGGATTCCTCACCTAATGAATACTCCCATGGCGCCAGCATTCGACGGAAATCTTCTTACTAGTCTCTGCACGTCGACGAGGACGTCACTCTAGCCCACGCGACGCCGTCTGACGTCATACAGGCAATAAGAGGTCCTCGACGACGTGCGGACGTCAGTTCCCTTTTTTCCGTGCATTCGAAACGGTTATCTTCGAGGGAGCAACTGTTACTTTTTTGGTTACAGTGTATTTTTGCTGCGTAGTCTTTCGCTGTGGTAATAATGTCGCAGAGAAAGTCTGGATTTAAGCCTTGTCGTGAGTGTGGAGGCAAGATGTCGGTGACGGATCCTCATTCCGATTGCCTTTGGTGTTTGAGCTCCGACCACGACGTCTCGACTTGTGATTCATGCCAGCACATGAATCCAAAGGCCCTCAAGGAACGTGAGGCGAAGCTGTTTATGGCTAAATCGAAGGAGAAGCATCACAAGAAGTCTTCTTCTCCAAGACATCGGCGTCATCGAGACTCCCGGCGCCGTAGAGAATCTCGGCGTCATTCGAAGGAGACTCGTTCCAGGTCTTCGGATCGGCGCCGAAGGACATGGGAGATCAGTCCCACGGTTAGGCCGCATCCTTCGACGCCGTTGCCCTCTCCGGCATCTCCGACTTCACCTGGACAGGCGTCGGTGATTGAGGTATTGGAGCCTCAGGTGTTTTCTCCGGCGCAGACGCCGAGGCCGGCGTCGGGGTCGCCTCCGAGACAGGCACCTCAGTATCCGGCTTTTCCCACACCTGGAGCCGATAGTTCCGCATTCTTGAATGCGATGTATGCCATCTTCCAACAGATGGCTCCAGGGGGTGCTCCGGCTGGGCCTTTGGCCTTTTCTTTGGGTGATCCTGCGCCTCTTCGGCCGGCACCCTTTATGCCCTTTCTCCCTTTTGGGAACGTGGGCTCGGCGCCAGTGTCGGTGCCGGTGGCCGCTCCGGTGGCTTCAGAAGGATTGGCCCCGGGGATTTCCATCCCGTCGACGTCGAAGTCGGGATTTCGGCCTGTGACTCCGGTGGGTCCATCTGCTTCAGCTGCTCTTTTGTCGGCGCCGAAGTTACCTGTGGCGCCGGACGCGGCGTCGGTGGCTTCTGAAGATCGGCGCCGATCTTCGACTTCGGCAGAGGCATTGTCGACTCCGCGTATTGAACAGCGACTTCATTCCAGGAGACGTGCTCTCCGTGTATTAGAAGAGCAGGAGTACCAACGAGCCCTGGAGGAAGGAGAGCTAGAGGACTCGGGTGATGGGCTGCGTGGACTGGAGTCGGCCAGTGGGCTGGACACTTCCCCTGAGTGGGATCTTTCGTCCCCGGGGGAGTATACTGAGGAGGCTGCTTCCTTTCATGCAGTGGTACGGAAGGCAGCTAGTTTTTTGGACCTGCCTTTGCCGGTGGTGGAGGCTAAACAAAACCTTTTAACAGAGGTGCTACATCCGGCCTCAGCTGCGGCGGAGCCTCTGTTGCCATTTAATGACGCTCTGCTGGATCCGGTGATAGAGGTGTGGAAGAGGCCGGCATCTTCCCCAGCAGTTCACAGAGCCGTGGCCAGGAGGTATCGGGCGGCTCCGACTGACCCTGGGTTTCTATCTAGGCACCCTACGCCGGAGAGCTTGGTGGTGCAGGCCTCCTGTTCAGCCAAGTCAGCGCCTGGTTCTTTCCCGACGGTGCCTGGGGACAGAGATCCAAAGAAGCTAGAGGCGCAGTCGAAGAACATTTTTTTGTACTGCAGTCTGGTGTTAAAAGCCACCAATGCAACCTGTATCCTGGGGAGGTATATTCATGCTCTGATGGATGACATTTCCTCATCGTTTACAGAGCTTCCCCAGGGTCTTTTGGATCTTGTCTCAAATGCCCAGGCTGCTGCGACCCAGATTATCCAGACGGGACTGGATACCACCGACTCGGTAGCCAGAGCAATGGGCACAACTGTGGTGGCAAGGAGACAGGCCTGGCTCCGTAACTCAGGCTTTTCTGCAGATGTACAGTCCACATTGTTGGATCTCCCGTTTGATGGGGACAAACTGTTTGGAGCCAAGGCTGATTCGGCCTTGGAACGTTTTAAGGAAAGCAGGGCCACGGCTAAGTCGTTAGGGCTCCAAGCTCCTTCTTCCACGGCCTCTACCAGATTTTTCAGGAGGTTTCGTGGATTTGGGCGTGGCTCTTCCTCCTCTTCCTTTCGGGGAAGATATCAGCAACCTGCCTCTTCCCATCCCTATAGATCTTTCAGGGGGAGAGGTAGGGTCCGCACCAGAGGAGCCTCTCAGCAGCACTCTGCCTCTTCCTCATCCTCTGGCGGGGTGCAGCAGGGGAAGCAGCCTTAGGCTTCCACCGTTTCCCACTCACTCCTCTCCTGTAGGGGGAAGATTACAGCATTTTCTCACCAAATGGAAGACTGTTACAACGGACACTTGTGTTCTCAGTATTGTGGGAAAAGGCTACACCCTTCCCTTTCGGGAGTTCCCGCCCCTCATCCCGCCCCGCCCTTCTTATTGTTCAGAAGAACACCTCCTGTTGCTAGAACAGGAGGTACAAGCCCTCCTTTCCAAGGGCGCGGTGGAGTTGGTCCCAGAGCAGGAAAGGGGTCGAGGATGTTACTCAAGGTATTTCCTGATTCCCAAGAAGGATGGTCGTTTGAGACCAATTCTGGACCTGAGGATCTTGAATTGGTTCCTCAAGCAGGAAAAATTCAAGATGCTGACCCTAGCACAGGTGCTTTTGGCGTTGAACAAGGAAGACTGGATGGTGTCTGTCGACTTGCAGGATGCTTACTTTCATATCCCGATACTCAAGTCACACAGGAAGTATCTCCGGTTTGTGGTGGGATCGCAACACTATCAGTTTGCGGTCCTTCCGTTTGGTCTTACTTCAGCACCTCGAGTCTTCACGAAGGTGATGTCGGTGGTTGCGGCAGAACTCAGAAGGAAGGGGATAGCAGTATTCCCTTACTTGGACGACTGGTTGATCAAAGCCAAGTCCCTGGAGCTTGTGTCGCATCATCTGCAGTCAACAACCCAGTTGTTGTTCGACCTGGGTTTTTCGGTGAACGAGCCCAAATCTCACCTAGAGCCCTCTCAGCGCCTCCTGTTCATAGGGGCAGTACTGGATACAACATTGGGTCGGGCCTTTCCTCCGCCTCAGCGGATTCAAGATATTCAGGATTTGGTTCCAATGTTTCGAAATGGAGCGGTAGTTCCAGTCCTCAAGGTCCTTCGTCTGCTCGGTCTGTTTGCCTCCTGCATTCTGTTGGTCACGCATGCTCGCTGGCACATGAGGGCTCTTCAGTGGTGCCTCCGAAGGCAGTGGTCTCAACACAAAGGGGATCTAGAGAGTACTGTCAAGATCTCCAGAGATGCTGCTGTGGATTTGAAGTGGTGGATTGCAAGCAACAATCTTTCACAAGGAAAGCCGTTCCAGCAATCGCCACCAGTGGCCACAGTCATAACGGATGCTTCCACTCTAGGGTGGGGAGCTCATCTGGGGGATCTGGAGATCAAAGGTCTTTGGTCTCCAGAGGAACAGATGTTTCACATCAATCTGTTAGAGTTACGGGCTGTACGTCTGGCTCTCAAGGCCTTCCTCCCTTCCCTTCGTGGTCAGTCGGTACAGGTCCTAACGGACAATACTACCACGATGTGGTACATAAACAAGCAGGGAGGAGTGGGGTCGTACCTTCTCTGCAGAGAAGCTCTTCGACTATGGTCCTGGGCAAAGGACCATCAGATTTGCTTGATAGCAAATCATCTGGCCGGAGTCTTGAACGTGCGTGCGGACAGTCTCAGTCGCCAATTCTCGGCAGACCACGAGTGGCGTCTCCATCCAGATCAAGTCCGTTTAATCTTCCAGAGGTGGGGGTTTCCTCGGGTAGATCTGTTTGCCACTCGAGAGAACGCGCATTGTCCGTTATTCTGCATCCTCCAGTATCCGATGCAGGGAGCGTTGGGGGACGCGTTTCAAATAACCTGGTGCGGCCAGTTGCTTTACGCGTTTCCTCCCATACCCTTGATTCCTCGAGTATTGAGGAAGATTCGCCAGGACCGGGCTCTAGTCATCCTAATAGCTCCGGATTGGCCAAGGAGGGTATGGTACTCCGACCTTCTCCAACTCTCAATGTGCCCTCCGCTCCATCTCCCTTTCAGGGCAGACCTCCTCTCGCAGTCGCAGGGGCAGGTTCTACACCCCAACCTCCAGAGTCTGCACCTACATGCCTGGAGATTGAACGGGGCAACCTGAGTTCCTTCTCTCTCCCGCCTGAGGTAGTGGATGTTATATTAGCGGCCAGGCGACACTCCACTAAATCTATCTACGCTAATAGGTGGTCTAAATTTGTTGCGTGGTGTGGAGAGAGGCAGATTGATCCTTTGCATGCTCATCTATCGGACGTTTTGTCTTTTGCTCTGTCTCTAGCGCAGAAAGGTTGTGCAGTGGCTACCATTAAGGGTTATTTATCGGCCTTGTCAGCCTTCATATGTCTTCCAGACCAACCATCTTTATTTAAGTCCCCTATTGTTATCAGATTCCTGAAAGGTCTTCTAAATAAATATCCTCCAAAGCCATTCGTTATGCCGCAATGGGATTTGTCCTTGGTCCTGACTTTCCTTATGGGGTCCCCTTTTGAACCTATGCATTCTTGCCCCTTAAGGTATTTGGTTTTAAAAACAGTCTTCCTGATAGCTATAACATCAGCAAGGAGAGTGAGTTGCAGGCCTTATCAGTAAAGCCCCCTTATACAACTTTTTATGGGGATAAGGTGGTGTTGAGGACCAAGGCTGCTTTCCTCCCGAAGGTTGTTTCACCCTTCCATTTGGCTCAGGCAATTACTTTGTCCACGTTCTATCCTCCGCCTCATCCTTCCAAAGAGGAAGAAAGACTGCACCGTCTGGACCCAAAGAGAGCGTTGAGCTTCTTTATTGATAGAACAAAGGATTTCAGGCTGGAGGATCAGCTGTTTATTGGATACGTGGGCAAGAGGAGAGGAAAGGCAGTCCACAAGAGAACACTATCCAGGTGGGTTGTTCTTTGCATTAAAATCTGTTACTCTTTGGCAAAGAAGGATCCTCCTGAGGGCATTAGAGCTCATTCCACCAGAGCTAAGTCGGCCACTTCGGCCTTGGCCAGGGGTGTTCCTGTGGTTGACATCTGCAAGGCCGCAACTTGGTCGTCCCTTCACACTTTTGCAAAACATTACTGTTTGGATTCTGAGGTTAGAAGGGACGGCCCTTTTGCACGGTCAGTGCTGCAGGATTTCTTGGTTTGACCATTTAGGCACCCACCGCCGGGCGTGGTACTGCTTTGGGCCTCTATTCATTAGGTGAGGAATCCACAGGTAGTTGTATCCATCAGAAGAACGAGTTACTTACCTTCGGTAACGACTTTTCTGGTGGATACATTAGCTACCTGTGGATTCCTCACGGTCCCACCCGCCTCCCCGTTGCCTTTCTGGTCTTTCCAAGTAATCCTTGAGTGCGCTCCTCTTGGTCTTTGAGGGTGCAATAGATGTTGTATATAATATATTTATATATATATGTATATATCTTTGTGTATATACTTGATGTGTGTGTATATATTTAAAAAAAAAAAAAAAAAAAGAGAGAGTTATATATATATATATATATATATATATATATATATATATATATATATATATATATATAAAAGATTTACAGTTATTCATGCAATGTTGTGTATTTTTACAATATAATGGGATGTTGCCTTGCTCTTTCATTGCATTGCCTGGTTGTTCTCATGCACGTAAAAAATTATTGGTACTGACGTCCGCACGTCGTCGAGGACCTCTTATTGCCTGTATGACGTCAGACGGCGTCGCGTGGGCTAGAGTGACGTCCTCGTCGACGTGCAGAGACTAGTAAGAAGATTTCCGTCGAATGCTGGCGCCATGGGAGTATTCATTAGGTGAGGAATCCACAGGTAGCTAATGTATCCACCAGAAAAGTCGTTACCGAAGGTAAGTAACTCGTTCGTCTTGTCACAAAGACAGAGGTCAAATATCGGGCTTTGTCTTCCGACAAACTGTTGCTTTTTAACATGGGGATTAGTGTTTACAACTCCCTTACTATGCAGTCAGAGAAAGAAAAGTGAATTATGTGACAATCTTGCTGTGGTACAGGGAATTGACAAGGCTACAGGATGTCATTTCTTGTAACACAACAAAATGTAAATACCTATAAATGAACTGTGCACATTCAACAAGCTGGAAAGCAAAAATTAACCACTTTTCTTTGTCTAAATCTGTAGTATGATGGAAACCAACATTTAAATAGGATCAAAACAAGCAAGGTGCTTGACTTGGTGATGCACAAATCATACGTTTTTGCTGAAACCCGATTTCCACTTATTAACATTTGTGCGCAGTATAGATTTATTAGTAAATCTGTATGTGTGTGCAAATGTAGTGGCCGTTTCAATGGAAAATGTGTTGTCAGTTAATGAGGCTGCCATATGAGACTTTAGTTACATTACAATTGGCCTGCCTCATCTACATTAAGGCTAGGTGGGTCACAAACGTTTGTTGTTCTCAAAATTGGGTTGTGGTTCTTAAGTTTGGGAAGCATTTTACTTGAGTATAGGTTACTAGACACTGCAGCAGGTCCACGTGAACCTTCATTTTGTCAGCATGAAGATGTACTTCTCTGAAAACTGCGTATGGTGCTTTATTTATGCCAATTTACAGCTGTGGTAGATTATTCAACATTGCTTTAGAAATCCCCTCCCTTGAGGGTTTCTATATGGATTCCCATAGCTGAGACAGCTGGATGCTACTGTACATTTCTTTGGAGTTATTATTAAAAAGCGTCTTGCTGGATTATTATGCACTCTGCTGAATAGGTGCTGTTATTTAATTTCTTAGTTTCTGTCTCAAAATCAATAAAAGGTTCTATTTTGGCACCATAATGTGAATTCGATTGGGTGCAAAGTTTGGTGCCCTGTGTTTGTGCTTTCAGATTTATGTTTTGCTTGTTGACAATAATATATTGTGCGAGAGGAGGGGCCCTTTTCTGTTGCATTTGTTTCCTAGTGCTGGTGTGTTTTTGCTATTTGGCAAGAGATCCTATGGGGTTCTTATGCCGCTGAGTTCTGTCAATTCTACTCCTACTTTAGGCATACGCTTGAGCTACTGGCATTGATTGTTCGTCCTTGCTTAGAGGTGCTGTTGTTGCTCTTTGTATCTAACAGTTACATGCTGACATGCTTTCCTCTTTGCTGTTGTTGTCACTTTCGTTTAGATTAGAAATTTGCTGTTTTCACAGGAACCTCTAGAAATATTATCAAATGTGAAATTCATTTAACTTCCACGATCTTGTCTGAAAGTGGAGTTTAGCTAACTATGAGAAGGACATTTCTCCAAAGTTCAAATTTCAGGTCCTGAGAATAGCCACAAAGGTTTAAAAAAATAAATAAAAAAATTAAGATGGCATTTCCTCACCTCCTCTAGACACCTCTAGGCACTATATTGTGCTTGTTACTATCACTCCTCCTTATTTACTTTCTTCCATTTCTTCCACCACTTTACACTAACTTTAATTCGAATGTAATAAGAAATAAGGAAACTTTTTTTATTCTGGGTAACTTAGCTGATGACTGTACTCTGTCACTGTACTCTATGGACAGTGTTACTCTGCACTTCTAATCTCCGTCACCCCCCTCACTCTCAGTCTCCCTAATATCTGCCATCAGGCCTAGATTATAATGGGAAAATAAATGTAAGACACCACTAGACATCTCAAAAACAAGTTAGTTCCTGCTTGGTATTACCAGGCCTTCTGCTGACCAGCAGTACCACTTGTTGTTCATTATGCCCAAGTCAAAAGCATTACACTACAGGGCATGGAGTTCTAACAATCGAGATTTATGTCACAGTGTGAAGGCGGCTATTGTATGTTTCTAGTAAAATTGGCACAAGAAGTTGACCGTGTTCTTGTCTGATGTGCTGCTCGGTGCTACCGGATCTGCTAGTAAATAGTTGTGCTATTGGCTATTGCGCCTCGGTTCTGTGCCTGAAATACTTAAACTGGTGGAAAGGGTTTTAAAAGGTGATTCCTTAGTCAGTATCCAGTGGATGGGGCCAACTGTGTCCCAATATGGCCAGGCTTCTGTATAGCTACCAATCGAGGCGGTAGGTCTTTGCCTGTTCTGATGGCTGGGTGTGCAGAAGTTAGCTAAGATGCCTGGACCTTTACAGAAGTATCCCTTTGTCAGGTTGGGAAGTGGGATGGGGACTATAGAGGTGGGCACTGGGATATCCGTCAGGGAAGATTAAAGCTGTAACACTGTGTGTGTCGCACCCCTGCCATACTATTGCAGTTCTTAGTATGTCTGGTGGTGGAGAACTCCACTCTCTCTGATCCTGGAGTTGAGTCGCTGGTAGACCTGGAGTTTTCCGGTGCTCGTAGCCTTGCCATGTAACCAGAACAGCGGGTGTACACACAGCTCTTGCTGCCTTTGTGTGAGGGGAGGAAAGAGCTGAACAAATCTATTACCCTGAGGATGCAGCACCAGGACTCTTCCCAAAAGACTATGCAGAGCCCCCAAATGTGCATTCTTCTAATTATCTCTCACACTGTAAGTTTACCATATGGAAAGCAAGAAGCATAACTGCTCCTACAAGGTCCTTTTGGTGTCCTGCTCTGCTTCCATCCATTTTAAAGATAAACATGGCTGGGAAGACGTCCAAGCAAAGTAAGATTTTTGTTCAAACCATCTGCATCTTCAGTGGTGCAAGAGTGACAGAGATACTGGTAGGTGAATGGGGACTATAACTGAGAGGGTCCAAAGACCTATAGCAAGACAATGCTTGAAATAAATGAATTCAAGTAGATAAAATAAAGCTTGTTATTTCATGAGAGAATTAAAGGGGTGAAAGAGTGAAGTCTACGGAAGACAGAGGAGCATCTGGAGTGACAGAAAATGCCCTGTACAAAGATGCTGGATTCAAAAGATATGCTTTTGAAAACACAGGGAAACAAGAGCACAACTGCACATTTGGTGATTGATTCCGTGAGTTCTAGCAGGGGTCTTTGCTGAGTATTTACATGCTAAGTAGGGTGGGATGTTTGTTCTTTGTGTCGTTATAAATGGTGGAGATTTTTGTCTGGTACATTCATCCTACTATCTCCAACAAGATGCCGTAAAACTGCTAAGCAGGATGGCTTGGTAATGATGGTATAATTGTTGGCCTCTGCACTAAGTGACAACATGTTGACCACTGACCTACTAGTTTTCATTCTGTTCCATTGTCAGGGAAGCAAGCCCTTCTTAAAAGGAAACATGATTGGAATTGATTGTTATTTACTGTGTTGCTGGGTTTCCCCCAACTTACACAGATTAAAGTGGCTCACATGTATTTGTCTACCATGAAAGGTAAGGCTACATGACTTGGTCCCTCTTCTAAAGGATTGGTATAGCATGGGCCGGTAAGATGGTAGGTTGCCGGGCTTTTGTCACCAAACCTTGGGGGGTGCTCTCCTGGGGGAGATGGCATGAGAGCTGGGTTTAGAGCTGTGGTATGGTATTTACGCTGTTCATTTTCACTTCTATCCACTGACCTTCATTTTATACCTGTTTGCAGCTAGCTCCCAGTTCTTTGAGAAATGCAGCCTGATGCAGGCAGAGGCCATCTAGTAGTGGAAGGCATAGCTCTTCATGTTGCTGGCCGGCGACAAACATGAAGCCCTTCACCACTCCAGGTGTGACTGCAGGTCTTGTCACAAAGGTTCACACTGAACAGGTAAGCCTTTGAAGCAGGCAGTTTCCAAAGACAAGTCATGATGTTGATTCCCGCCTGTGGAGAGGACTTCCATTTTGTTGTGTTGTACCCAACTCTGGTTCTGACATCTTTAGAGTCTCTCTTGGTGAACATAACCGCCACAGGAATGGGCTTGGAGCACAGCAATCCCTTTAGGAGTTTCCACTGCCTGGAGTTGATGGTGCTCAGATTGCTACCTTCACCAGTTCTCTGCTTGCCATCTTCGACTCCATTTTAGCTCCCCTTGGTGTGTCTTCAGTCAATAAAGAGCCTTCAAAACCTGTGACTCCGTTTACACCAGTGACTCCTACCCCAATTACGGTGAGCTGTATTCTGCCTCATTCTGATGCCACCCAGGCAACAATAGCTCTGAATCTACCATCTTAAATATTACTGGCTGGGGTTCCGGCACCCAGTTTCAGATCCAATGCAAAATGTGTAGAACTTTCTGAAAAGGAAAGCCATTTTGACTGGCTCATGATGTATGGTTTAGAAGGCATCAGAGTCTGAAAACAGCCCCTTACTTCTTGATGAGTACTTTGTTCAGTTGGGTGAGATCTTTGGCTATGAATCTGATCACATCCAGATGCCATTCATAGCTTACTGTGAGGATCATAGCAGTAAGGTGTGTAGTCTTCTCCCCCCTGCTGGCACAGACGTTGGGAACTAGATGGACTTGCAGGTACTTCTCCTGAAGTGGACCTGAAGTGTCTTTCAGGGTCCCCCAGTGAAGAGGTGGCTCTTTTTCGACTGTTTTACACAAGACTGCTGAAGTCATGAAATTGTGTTTGATGGTGGAAGAAAACAAAGCAAGACTTCTCATAGATATCCTGCAGCATACCACCTCTTCCTTGAAGCCATTGCTTCAGTTCAGCAAAGATTTTGTGGGTTCCACCTTGGCCGCATGTGGCAAACCAGCTTCCACTCCTTCAGTGAAGAACCACCTTGCCAGTCTCCATTGTTCAGTACCGAGTGATCCAGAGTTCTTGGCAGATCACTTTTCCACGGAACGTCTTGTGCGTGCTGATATAGAATCTAGGCATATTGAAGTAATGGGTAAAAAGGTCTTATCTTCAGGCAGTCTGGACCTTTGTTCCACTAACCCAACATATTTTCTGGCCTTTTATTCCTGTGCCTTGTGGGAGATGGCACAGTTCCCAATCATCCTGACCAACCTCTTCGTTATTTCATAAATTGAAATGTGAGGGCCGGATACGGTCATATAGATCCTCCACTCTGACCTGAATACAGTGGACCTAATGACTAAGTTAATTGCTTCATCTATGGCTATCCCTCACCATTGGCTATAGGACCGTAGTTTTAAAGCTGTCATTAGCCAAAGCATCATTGTACTAGAAGAAGTAACAATAAGTAGAATAAAGGAACTAGCTGGCAAATTATAATATAAATGTCTTGAAGTTTCTTAAAGTGTAATGGATTAGGTTCCACTTTGTGAAGCAATGTAGTTCTAAGTTGTTGCAGCAGTAACTGAGAAAGTTCTGTCTCCATAGGTCACCATGCAAGTTGAGCGAAGAGTTTGATTGGGGACAAATAAACATCTTTGCTAGGAAGGTAGGGCATCCTTGGCAAGTGCCTGTCTAAAATCACCATGACTTTGAAGATAACACTGGCTATAATATATAGCCAGTATGGGTTACATATGTGAGTGTTTAGGCATATGAGAGATCCGCCGAACAGCAGTATTCTGCTGAAGCTGCCGTAGAAGAATGTCAGGAACCGCTAAACATGTAGCATTATTATAGCTCGACCTAGACTAGACTAAGATGTTGACTACCGTCACCTTATGAGAAGAGTCAATAAAGGGTAATGGGGTCTTCAGGGTTCTAAGCTGCCCAAACCAGTTTTAAATACCTTAATAACCTGACTCTTCAGCCAGGGGTTAGAATACAAATTGGTATTGATGAGGCCTTCTGCGGACTGATGCTCCCAAGGAAGGTCAAGGGCTCATTGTGTCAGGGCCAAATCAGGGATCCAAATGTTAATGTATTTTGGGCCAAATAGGGAGCTTAGTTTTAGCAGAGTTAAGTTTCAGAAAGTTAGCAGCCATTCACCGATAAGTGATGGAAAGACACAGACACCTCGCGTGAGCCAGTTGAGTTGACAAGACTGAAAATCAAAATCAAGTGTGTCATTGACATTTATGTTGAATTCCTCTCCCAGCTGATGGACTGGTTTAGCTGAAGGCACCATATAGATATTACACAGAATGGGTTATCAGATGGAGATCTGGGGGATACCACAAGTGAGCGAATCGTGTAGTCGACTTGAAGTTGAAAGGTCTCTGTTTAGTTATCACCTTCCAGCAACATCTTGATCAATTTTAAGACTGGTCTTGTGATGTCTACGTCTGAATGTGAGGAGATAAATTCAGGGTGGTGGGTGGTGTGGAAAGAAAATCAGTGCCTGACCTACATCCACTATTCTTTGCAAATCATGCAGGACAGGCATAACGAGATCCATGCTTCTGCATGTGCAAAAGCCTGCTTGGAAACAGTCCAGGACGGTATTACTTTTCAACATGATTTTGCAGTTAGGATAAAATGACTTTCTTCATTATTCAGAAAAGGCAGGAATGAGAGAGCTCTGTAGTTACTCAGGCTTTCTGATGGATACAAACTACCTGTGGATTCCTCACCTTATGAATTCGTCCTTGCGGTAGCATCTGACGGAAAGTCTTCTTCCTAGCTCTCTGCGTCGATGAGGACGTCACCATTGCACGGCTCCACGCAACTCCATCTGACGTCACTGTGCCAATAAGAGGTCCTCGCCGGCGTGCTGACGTCCGTTTCCTTTTTTCCGTGCCTTTGACGCTAACGGTTTTTTGCTGGCTCATTGGGTAGTGTGTAGCTTTAGTAGTTACAATATCTCCCCAGAGAAAATTGGGTTTCAAGCCTTGTAATGAATGTGGCGGTCGAATGTTGATCACTGATCCACATGGGGACTGCCTTTGGTGTCTTAGCTCTGAGCACGATGTCGAAGGGTGTGGATCGTGCCAGAGCATGAACCCTAAGGCACTAAAAGAGAGGCCAAGCTTTTCTTAGCGAAGGCTAAGAAGAAGGGTCATAAGAGGGCTTCATCTCACGCTTCTTCCAAGAGGCACAAGAAGCGTCGTCGTCATGACTCATGGCGCCGATCGACACGGAGCTGGTCGAGGTCTCCATCTGTTAGACGTTGAAGTAATTGGGGGTAGAGACCTACTGTGACTCCGCAGCCCCAGAGTCCAGAAGTATCTCCGACGCCGTCAGTCTATGAGGTGGCTCCTCACAGCCCTCAGTTTTCACCGGCGCCGCAAGAGCCTGATGTGCAGCAGCAGGATCAAGATCAGAGATATCCTGCCTTCCCGGCTCCGGTAGCGGATCCGGCTGCATTTTTAAATGCCATGTATGCTGTTTTCAAGTCTATGGCCCCTGCTGGTGCACCTGTGGGTCCATTAGCATTTTCACTGGGCCGCTCGGCTCCATATAAGATGTGGCCGTTTATGCCGTTTTGCCCGGTTGCGGGTGCCGGGTCGACACCGATGATGTCTCCATGAGGTATGGCTTCACCATCTAGATCCGTGGCGCCGCTGCCATTACCTGCGTGCCAGCCGACTACGAAGAAGGCGCCGTTGCAGTCAGTGTCGGCGCCAGGTCCGAGTGATTCTCGGATCCATCCATCTTCTTCTATGCCCGGTCGGGACTCGGAAGCGGTGGCTTCGGCGTCGGTGGATTCGATGTCGACGCCAAGGCTAGAATCCCGTTTGAGATCTCGGAGGAAGGCCTTGCGTCTCCTTGAAGAAGAAGAATACCGGCAGTTGGAAGAGGGCAAGCTTGTAGAGCCTTCTGATGAATACCAAGGACTGGGGTCAGCCAGTGGGCTGGATACTTCCCCGGAATGGGACATTTCATCTCCAGGGGAGTTTACGGAGGAGGCAGTGTCATTCCATTCGGTCATTAGAAAGGCAGCGGACTATTTAGACCTACCTTTATCTGCAGCAGAGGTGAAGACAAATCTGTTAACTGAGGTGCTGCATCCCTCTACATCCTCGGCTGATCCTTTGCTGCCCTTCAACGAGGCATTGTTGGAGCCTATTATGGACTTGTGGAGGAAACCAGTTTCGTCTCCGACTGTGTATAGAGCTGTAGCAAGGAGGCATAGGGGAGCACCCGGGGATCCTGGGTTCCTTTGACGCCATCCAACCCCAGAGAGTTTAGTGGTTCAAGCGTCTTGCTCCACAGAGTCTGCTCCTGGTTCGTTCCCTGTAGCCCCGTCTGATAGAGAGTCCAAACGAATGGAACAGTCTTCAAAAAAGATCTTTTCGTCTTGCAGCATGGTCCTCAAGGCTGCAAACGCTACCTGTGTGCTGGGCAGATATGTCCATGCCCTTATGGTCTCAGCCAAGGCTATGGTCGGGGATCTGCCACAGGATGCACAGAGACCTTTTGGAACACTTTTTTCAGACGCACAGGCTGCGGCGCAGCAGATTATACAGTCTGGCCTTGATACAACAGACTCAGTTGCCAGGGCGATGTGGACATCTGGTGCTACAAGGAGGCACGCTTGGCTGAGGTCCTCCAGATTCTCCTCGGATGTTCAGACCACCTTACTAGACATGCCCTTCGATGGTGAAAGGCTGTTAGGGGAGAAAGCAGACTCTGCCCTTGAACATTTTAAGGAGAGACGGGCTACAGCAAAGTCCTTAGGCTTACAGGCTAACCCTGCTGACCCTTATAGGTCTTTTCGCAGGTTCAGAGGGTTTGGTTGTGGAGCAGTTTTTCGGAGGCCCCAGTACTCGGCCCAACAACCTGCCAATCCCTCTTATTGATCCTTTAGAGGGTGTGGGAGGGCTAGAGCTAGAGGGGGAAGCACAGCAGCACCCTTCATCATCATCCTCTTACTCTGGTGGACAACAGTAGTTTTCCCCACTCTATCGAACATGCCTCTCCTGTAGGACAAAGGCTTCATCTTTTTCTCCGCGAGTGGGAGTTGATAACAGACTCCTGGGTGTTGAATATTGTGGAAAAAGGATGTGCTCTCCCCTTTCAGGAGTCCCTCCCCCCCCACCCCCCCCCGTCCCTCGTTTTGTTCAGAAGACCATCTCCTGTTGTTACAACAGGAGGTTCTGGCCATGTTATCAAAGGGTGCGTAGAGTTGGTTCTAGAGCAGGAAAGGGGTCAGGGTTGTTATTCAAGATATCTCCTGATCCCCAAGAAGGACGGTTGCCTGAGACCGATCCTAGACCTGAGGATTTTGAATGGGTTCCTCAAGCAGGAGAAATTCAAAATGCTGACTCTAGCGCAGATACTTATGGCGTTGAACAAAGAGGATTGGATGGTGTCTGTCGACTTGCAGGATGCGTACTTTCATATCCCTATACTCAAGTCGCACAGGACGTATCTCCGGTTTGTGGTGGGGTCGCAACACTACCAGTTTACGGTCCTTCCGTTTGGGCTTACTTCAGCACCTCGAGTCTTCACAAAGGTGATGGCGGTGGTTGCAGCACATCTCAGGCGGAAGGGAATAGCGGTATTCCCCTACCTGGACGATTGGTTGGCCAAAGCCAAGTCTCCAGAGCTGGTGCTGCATCACCTGCAGGTGACAACCCAGTTGTTGTTCGATCTGGGGTTTTTGGGAAACGTGCCCAAGTCTCACCTGGAGCCCTCTCAATGCCTCCTGTTCATAGGGGCAGTACTGGACACAACATTGTATCAGGCCTATCCTCCACCTCAGCGGATTCGGGACATAAAGGCGCTGATTCCAATGTTTCGAAATGGAGTGGTTTTTCCGGTCCTCAAGGTCTTACGCCTGCTTGGTCTGTTTGCTTCTTGCATTCTGTTGGTCACTCATGCGCGCTGGCATATGAGGGCTCTTCAGTGGTGCCTCCGCAGGCAGGGGTTTCAGCACAAAGGAGATCTTGAGGATTCGATAAAGATCTCCAAGGACACTGCAGCGGATCTCCAATGGTGGGCAGTAGACACCAACTTTTCCCAAGGAAGGCCGTTCTCACTACCACCTCCAGTGGCCACAGTTGTTACAGATGCCTCCACTCTAGGGTGGGGTGCTCATCTGGGGTATCTGGAGATCAAGGGTCATTGGTCTCTGGTGGAACAGATGTTTCCTATCAATCTGTTGGAACTACGGCCGATACGTCTGGCTCTCAAGGCCCTCCTCCCTTCCCTTTGCGGTCAGTCGGTTCAAGTCCTCATGGACAACACTACTGCGATGTGCTACGTAAACAAGCAGGGAGGAGTAGGGTTGTACCTTCTTTGCAGAGAAGCTCTACGGCTCTAGTCCTGGGATCAGGACCATCTGATTTGCTTGATAGCAAGTTATTTGGCCGGGGTTCTGAACGTACGTGCGGACAGTCTCAGTCGGCATTTCTCGGCGATCACGAGTGGCGTCTTCATCCAGACCTAGTCCGGTATATCTTCTAGATGTGGGGGTCTCTGCAGGTAGATCTATTCGCCTCTCGGGAGAACGCGCACTGCCTTTTGTTCTGCAGTCTCCAGTATTCGTTGCAAGGAGCGTTGGGGGACGTGTTTCAAATACCCTGGGATGGCCAGTTGCTTTACGCATTCCCCCACCCCCATACCCTTGATTCCTCGGGTCCTGAGGAAGATTCGCCAAGACAGGGCCCAAGTCATCTTGGTGGCACCGGATTGGCCGAGAAGGGTGTGGTACACAGACCTTCTGCAACTCTCAAAGTGCCCTCCACTCCGTCTCCCGCTCAGGGCAGACCTCCTCTCGCAGTCGCAGGGGCAGGTTCTACACCCCCACCTCCAGAGCCTGCACCTTCATGCCTGGAGATTGAACGGGCCAACCTGAGTTCCTTTTCTCTCCCACCGAAAGTAGTGGATGTTATTCTATCGTCCAGGCGACACTGCACTAAATCTATTTATGCTGGTAGGTGGGCTAAATTTGTGATTTGGTGCGGAGAGAAACAGAAAGATCCCTTGAATGCCCACCTTTCAGATGTTTTGTTATTTGCTCTTGATTTAGCAAAGAAAGGCTGTTCAGTGGCTACAGTTAAAGGTTATTTGGCTGCTCTATCAGCTTTTCTTTGCCTCCCGGACCAGCCCTCTTTATTTAAATCTCCGATTGTAAATAGATTTATTAAGGGCTTGCTTAATAAGTTTCTTCCCACACCCTTTCAAATGCCTCAGTTGGATTTAAATATTGTTTTAACATTTCTGATGGGTTCACCGTTCAAGCCCATGCATTCATGTCCTTTAAGGTATCTGGTCCTTAAGACTGTCTTCCTAATTGCTGTAACTTCTGCTAGGAGGGTTGGTGAGCTTTAAGCCCTTTTCGTAAAGCCCCCTTTTACCTTGTTTTTCCCTGTTAAAGTGGTACTGAAAACCAGGGCAGCTTTCCTGCCAAATGTTGTCACTCGTTTTCAAATAGGGCAAACTATTACCCTTCCCTCTTTCTACCCTCCTCCCCACCCCTCTAAAGAGGAAGAGATTGGACCCTAGAAGGGCTCTAAGTTTTTATATGGAGAGGACGAAAGACTTTCGCCTGGAGGATCATCTGTTCGTGGGGTATGTTGGTCAGCGGAAGGGCAGAGCAGTCCATAAAAGAACAATCTCCAGGTGAGTCATTCCTTGTATAAAAGTTTGCTACTCACTGGCAAAGAAAGTTCCTCCTGAGGGTATCAGGGCCCACTCCACCAGGGCTAAGTCGGCCACTTCGTCCAAGTGGTGGACATTTGCAAGGCGGCAACTTGGGTGTCCCTCCATACCTTTACAGTGCATTACTGCTTGGATGCTGAGGTTCGGAGGGACGGCCATTTTGCACGATCTGTCTTACAGGATTTCTTGGTGTAATCAGATGGGCACCCACCTCTGAGTGCGGTACTGCTTTGGGACTCTATTCATAAGGTGAGGAATCCACAGGTAGTTTGTATCCATCAGAAGAACAAGTTAGTTACCTTCGTTGTCTGTCTGATTGCACTACGATATGTGGTTGTATAGATATATGTGTATATTTATATTTTGTTTCTGTATATATAAATGATGGTTTTTGATTATGTTGCATCATGAAGGTTTTATGTATATATGTATTTATTGGAAGTCGGTTCTCACCTGTTCGCCTCAAAGGCACGTAAAAAATGGGTGAAACTGACGTCAGCACGCCGGCGAGAACCTCTTATTGGCACAGTGACGTCAGACGGAGTCGTGTGGAGCTGTGCAATTGTGACGTCTTCGTCGACGTGGAGAGTTAGGAAGAAGACTTTCCGTCGGTTGCTGGCGCAAGGACGAATTCATAAGGTGAGGATTCCACAGGTAGCTATTGTATCCACCAGAAAAAGCGTTACCAAAGGTAAGTAATTTGTTCTTCTGGATTTGATGTAGGCTTTTTTTCTGAAGTTTTTTCACAACTTTTGTTTTCCACAAGGCTGGCAATATGCAAGCCTCAAAAGAGTGATCAGAATTTCCAGGAGTGATGCCATGTCAATATTTGTGGGTGATGTCCAGAAGAGATTGATGGTCCTCATCTCTTTACTTAAAAGGCTGATTCGGCTGTGGAGCTTTTCAGGCCACTGTCTGCTCCTTGGGACTGACTTCTACTGCTCAGCAGTTTCACCAGCAATTGCACAAATTCGCAGGTTATTCCCAGTGCTTGACTGTTCGTCCATTTCTGCCAAATTGCATTAGTTTGACAGGAGGTTCTCATGTTGTTGAGCAAGCAGGCCTTAAAGTCCTTTCCAGAAATGGAGTCCGCATGAATGTTACAATTTTTTTTCCAGCTCACAGGAAGGATGAGGGTCTTTGCCACATACTGGGTCTTTATGTCTTGAACTCTTTCCTTTGGAAAGAGAAATCCAAGATGGTTTCCTCTGTGCAGGTCCGCTTTGCTCTTGAGCAAGAAGGCAGGAAGACTGAATGGTGTTCATCGACTTGCAGAGTTTCTTGTACCAATCCTACAGTCGCACACAATGTTCCTGTGTTTTGTGATGGACTCCACCAACTATCACTTTTCAGTCCTTTCCTTCGGGCTGACACCTGCACCTCATGGCCTTTGGGTCATAGTGTCTCCCCCTAATCTCACATAGTCCAGTTAGTCTCTTTATCAGGGCAGGTTGAGTTCTCCACTGCCAGAAATGGCAGGAACTGCAATAGTGTGGCGGAGGGGTGACACGAGTTACAGCTCCAGCCTTCCATGATGCATTTCCCTGGTGTTCCTCTGTTGGATATTTGTCGAGCTGTAAGGTGGACTTTGGTCCACTTTCACCACAAATTACTGTACTGACTGATACGTTCACTTACAGTCATTTTGGCAGATCCATGCAGGACTTCTTAGTTTGGGCATCCTCCTGGGAGATTCTGCCTGGTTGTTGTTGGAGGCGGCACAGTCTGGTTGGCTGAGATAAGGCCCTAATCAGTGGTGGGTGATTACACTCACTGTGTAACCTGTGCTCACCCTTGGGTAGCTTGGCACTGAACAGTTAAGCTTATCGCAGGGGCAATATGCAAAGCATTGGCACAGCACACTTGCACAACAAATACACTGAGTATCACAAAAAAGACTTCATACGTGGTATGTGTAAAGAAGATTTGTATTGAACATACACAGTAATTAACACAACCTGAACATGATGTAAATCTGGGCATAAATCACACATTCAGAAAGATCACTAGCAGTGCTAGTACCAGCTGTGTCAAGAACAATATTAGCAATATGTACACTTGGGGAAAATCCCAGCACCCTCATGCGGTGCAAACCGTTGTCGGCACAAGACCCACCCCAGCAATTATCCAAATTCTGTATCACACAGTTTTAGGGTGCACCCCGGTTCACAACGTTAGCAGCAATGTGTACACATAGATAATTCCAGCACTTTTAAATACCTCCTCGGCGTAGGCTACACAGGTAAAAAAACAATGTCAACTGTGTAATCTTTTGGTAAGAAAAACAATGTGTATTGCAACACTGCAGTCCGGTTGGTCACAGGCAGCCACTCCCATACACTCACTCCACGCCTCTACACAGTGCTAAGGATATCAGGCAGACTCGAATAGCATGCACTCGCACACATTCGCTCCTAGCATCCTAATGCAATGCACTGATAATCCAGCAGGTCAGTTGCCACTGTACTCTCAGACCCCGTGGGCCCAAACCTTCCTTCTCCATCTTTCAACCCAATACCTACTACCCCGCCCCTATGGGATGGAGGTGAAAAACACCTTTCCCCAAGTATTAGGCTGAACACGGCCAGAGTCACAATTATTCAGGGTCCCGGGGAGAAGAGAATAGATAACAGGCTGATAATCCGTCAGTCGCCAAATGGAGGTTTGGCCCCAGTCAGGGAATTTGCTCAAAGGTCTCCGCTCCGTGCCTTCTGGCACAAGGCCCAGTCTGCAAAGCTGGTCACCATGACACACTCTGTTTATAGGAGAGCTCAACCAGGCCTGGTACTCCAGTACACAAATAGTTACCCATTCCGTACCTCCCTGGGATGAGGCACAACGTTGGGTGTGCAATGACTTGAGTCCCACCAGAAAATTCCATTCGCACACGAAAAGTGCTCGATGCCATTCATACCAGGAAGGAGGCACAACGTCTGGTGTGCGATGATTTGTCGCACCAGACCAATCCGATCACACACACCCAAGTTCAGCAGTGCCACACGAGGTAGGATGCAGCACCACTATGGGTACACCCCCACCTACGAGAGTTGCAACCTGTGAATCGGACACCGCACACAATGAGCGTGCAGTTGCTGTGTCGCACAAGATAAATTCAGCACGATCGATGAAGCGGGCCACATGGGTTCCTGCAACCGGTGAGTCCACTCACTACCAACAAGACGCTTAGGCGTGTCATGGCCCCATGATGAGTGGCAACACTACTTGAATGTAGACAGTACTTTGCAGGATCCGCACCAGGCAATCCGGTCTCCAGGCACAATACTTGGTTCCACGCTCACACCACTGCTACCAGATGGAACTAGCAGACAATGTGAGCACTTCAGAGGACACCGCTCTCCAGATGTCACGGGTAGAAGGTGTAGGTAGGTCCCTCGTGGGAGGTCTTTGATGTCCCTGAGGCCTCCACCAAAAGAACAGGTGCCAAGCCAACAAGCCCTTGAAGAGCACACTTCGGAGTGACACACAGCAGCAGGCCATCAGTCCAGGTCAGCCACGATTTAGGCAGAGTGCGCGGTCCCTCCCCTGGGCAGTAATTACTCCTGGTGCACAACACATTGCTCTGGCAGTGTGCACAATGCCGTCTGGAACTCTGGTTCTGTGTCTCTGCAAGCGTATCTCTAGTTTGCTGCAGTATGGCACCAGTACTTACACTGTAGTGTGCCTTTGAAGTTGGAGGAGGTTCAGAGGGTTCCCCTTTCACTCACAGATGTCTCCCCTGAATTTGAGCCCTGTCTGCCATGGGGCTGTGGAATGCAGATCTTGATCTTTAGTGGGGCCATGATGTGGGTCCGAGAGGCCAAGCGTCAAACTCTCCCTACAATCTATCCAGCCAGGCCCACAAATGGCAGATGTCTTCAGTCCAGTTGCATGTCCAAGTTTTACACAGTTTAGTTCTGTGGGGAATATTGGGTTACCCTGTTTATTTGTAACAGGTTTTATAGCTGTAATTGGGGAATGCACAGATGTGCTCCCACCCTCCTCCAGTGTGGACTCAAGTCGAATTAAAAGGCACACAAAGTGTTTCAGGGCAGAGAAATGCCCACTTCCTAGTAGTGGGATTGCTCAGTGATTATTGACAAGGATGAATCCAGTTATTGTTAACATTATGAGGCTGCTCTGCTACAATACACTGTTGCTGCTTGAAGTAATTGTAACACTTCCCCTATGTTAACCTATGGGTAAGAGCAGCTCTCGTATGCAGTGAAAACACACATGGGTATTCTTCACTCCCTGGGCATACATGCCCTTGCGCATACACAAGCCTGAATTGGCAGGCTGGACACCTGTTTAAAAGCACAATAGGTGCAGGTGCGCACACAGTCCTGCAATGACTGGCTGGATACATGTTTAAACACCAGTGGGCATGTGTGCGCACACAGGCCAGCGCCACATCCTAACTTATGTATGAGTGCACGTGTGCACTTTCAAACTGTACTTACAGTGGGAAAGTGCCCAGGGCAACTCAGGGAAAATCAGCAGAATCTTCTAGAAAAAAAGCAAAAAACTTTGGGTATACTACCTTAGCTTGTCAGGTCTAACAGTTGTTGATTCAGGAGGTGAGGAATCCGCAGGAAGATGGATTCAATAAAAGAGCCTTCAGTAATGATCTTCTTGTGTATACTCCAGATACCTGCAAATTCCTTACTGGAACTGTATACCTCCATATTCTAAGGAGTGACCTTGCAATTTTAATAATAATTTGTTCCTGCGCTTTGCATTACCTGCCAGCCTTGCATCCTCATCTATGCTTTGGGAGTGGGGAAATAGTCCCAGTTGGAATGGAGCCATACACTACTTTGTGGAGCCTTGTCCAGTGTTGGTCCCTGAGCCACGTTTCAGCCAAAGGGCCACCTGTTTTCTCAGCAGAGGTATTTTAGCTTTTCCAGATCCTATCTAGTGCCTGCAGGAGGCTCAAGAGATGAAGAACCTGCAGGAACATGTTTGCAGGGAATGTCCTCGCTTACACAGCAAGTTGAACTTTACGTGTACACTCTCTGTGCAGCTAAGAGGGACAAAACGTAGTCTTGGTTATTAATGGCCTGATTTATTAACTGTTAGTTAATGTCATAATTCACCTACCAATATTTGGGTAAAAATGATGTCTCATTTTGGTCATACTGATCGTAAATCGGAGCACGTTTTCAATAAAGCAATTGCCACATGTTGTTGTTTCATGAAATGTGGTTGACTAGCATACAAGAACATCTAATTTTGAAATCTTAGTGTGTCCAGCAATAGAAGTGTAGCCCAGAATATGGTTGTATTGGGATTTGCTTGAGAGCTGTGCAAGTTGTTTGCCACCTATTCTTCATTTTCACTCTTTCTATTACTGTTGCTTTGCCAAGCGGTGGTTATTATTTATATAAATTTTGTTAACTCTTATTTCCATCAATGGAACAAGGCAGACACTACTTTTTCAAATAAATTAGCATAGCTATGTAAAAATCTATTGCTCCTTATTATTGTGAAATTTGCATTTGGGCAGACAACGTTAGCCACTTGGTTGCCCTGCAAGTATTTATGCTAGTTATTAAAGGGTACCTATAGGACATTCTTATGTTATGTAGATATATATGTCAGTGGCAGCCAAGCACCACCATGCCCTTGCCCACTGTAGCTTTTTATGCCCCTGATTGGGGACAATCTCCTTGTGCAGGGGTGGGGGAAAGAGGTTTGCTAGAGCCTTATCATTCTTGGACACCAGCAAACTCTCTAATGAGGGAGACCAGTGCTTGCTTCTGGACCTCTTCATTAACGTGTGTCATTAGTAGTGTAACACACACAATGGATGGACCTTTGAGAGATTCCTTAGCCCTTTCAGGATAGCAATTGAAAGGATTCTAGATCCAATCTGGTGCATGGGCATATTCAACAGGTGAGGGATCTACAGGTCAAAACAACTAGCAACATAAAATAAAAGAAACCCTGTAGCTTTTTTTAATTGACTATAAAAGTTACGTCATCATCAAGTTCTGATGGATACAACTACCTGTGGATTCCTCACCTAATGAATACTCCCATGGCGCCAGCATTCAACGGAAATCTTCTTCCTAGTCTCTGCACGTCGACGAGGACGTCACTCTAGCCCACGCGACGCCGTCTGACGTCATACAGGCAATAAGAGGTCCTCGACGACGTGCCGACGTCAGTTCCCTTTTTTCCGTGCATTCGAAACGGTTATCTTCGAGGGAGCAACTGTTACTTTCGTGGTTACAGTGTATTTTTTGCTGCGTAGTCCTTTGCTGCGGTAATAATGTCGCAGAGAAAGTCGGGTTTTAAGCCTTGTCGTGAGTGTGGGGGCAAGATGTCAGTTACGGATCCTCACTCCGACTGTCTTTGGTGTTTAAGCTCCGACCACGACGTCTCGACTTGCGATTCATGCCAGCACATGAATCCAAAGGCCCTCAAGGAACGTGAGGCGAAGTTGTTTATGGCGAAGTCGAAGAAAGAAAAATATCATAAGAAGTCTTCTTCGCCAAGGCATCGCGTCATCGAGACTCCCGGCGCCGTAGAGAATCACGGCGCCATTCGAGCAAGGAGACTCGTTCCAGGTCTTCGGATCGGCGCCGGAGGACTTGGGAGGTCAGTCCCACGGTCACGCCGCATCCATCGACGCGTTGCCCTCTCCGGCGTCACCGACTTCACCTGGACAGGCGTCGGTGATTGAAGTGGTGCAGCCTCTGGTGTTGTCCCCGGCGTCGCAGACGTCGAGGCCGGCGTCGGGGTCGCCTTCGATACAGGCACCCCAGTATCCGGCTTTTCCCACCCCTGGAGCCGATAGTACCGCATTCCTAAATGCGATGTATACCATCTTCCAACAGATGGCTCCAGGGGGTGCTCCGGCTGGCCCTTTGGCCTTTTCATTGGGTGATCCTGCACCTCTACGGCCGGCACCCTTTATGCCCTTTCTCCCTTTTGGGAACGTGGGCTCGGCGCCGGTGTCGGCGCCGGTGGCCGCACCGGTGGCTTCGGAGGGATTGGCCCCGGAGATTTCCATCCCGTTGACGTCGGGATTTCGTCCTGTGACTCCGGTGGGTCCATCCGCTCCGAGTGCTCTTTCATCGGCGCCGAAGTTACCTGTGGCGCCGGACGCGGCGACGGTGGCTTCTGAAGATCGGCGCCGATCTTCGGCTTCGGCGGAGGCATTGTCGACTCCGCGTATCGAGCAGAGGCTTCATTCGAGGAGACGTGCTCTCCGTTTATTACAGGAGCAGGAGTACCAACGAGTCCTGGAAGAAGGAGAACTAGAGGACTCGGGTGATGGACTGCATGGTCTAGATACAGCCAGTGGGCTGGACACTTCCCCTGAGTGGGATCTTTCGTCTCCAGGGGAATACACGGAGGAGGCTGCTTCCTTTCACGCAGTGGTACGGAAGGCAGCTAGTTTTCTGGACCTGCCTTTGCCGGTAGCAGAGACAAAACAGAACCTTCTGACAGAGGTGCTTCATCCGGCCTCAGCTGCGGCAGAGCCTCTATTGCCCTTTAATGACGCTTTGCTGGATCCGGTGCTAGAGGTGTGGAAGAGACCAGTATCTTCCCCAGCGGTTCATAGAGCCGTAGCCAGGAGGTATCGAGCTGCACCAACTGACCCTGGCTTTCTTTCTAGGCACCCTACACCGGAGAGCTTGGTGGTGCAGGCCTCCTGTTCATCCAAATCAGCGCCTGGTTCTTTCCCGACGGTGCCTGGGGACAGAGACTCGAAGAAACTGGATGCGCAGTCCAAGAAAATCTTTTCGTCCTGCAGTCTGGCGTTGAAGGCCACCAACGCAACTTGTATCCTGGGGAGATATATTCATGCTCTTATGGATGACATTTCCTCATCATTTACGGAGCTTCCCCAGGGTCTTTTGGATGTTGTTTCAGATGCCCAGGCTGCTGCGACCCAGATTATTCAGGCTGGGCTGGATACGACCGACTCGGTGGCCAGAGCAATGGGCACGACTGTGGTGGCAAGGAGACAGGCCTGGCTCCGTAATTCGGGGTTTTCTGCAGATGTGCAGTCAACCCTATTGGATCTCCCTTTTGATGGGGACAAGCTGTTTGGCGCCAAGGCAGATTCGGCCTTGGAACGTTTTAAGGAGAGCAGGGCCACAGCCAAATCGCTAGGACTCCAAGCTCCTTCTTCCTCTGCCTCTTCCAGGATTTTCAGGAGGTTTCGGGGATTTGGGCGTGGCTCTTCCTCCTCTTCCTTTCGGGGGAGATTCCAGCAACCTGCCTCTTCCCATCCCTATAGATCTTTTAGAGGGAGAGGGAGGGCCCGCACCAGAGGAGCCTCTCAGCAGCACTCTGCCTCTTCCTCGTCCTCTGGAGGGGTGCAGCCTTAGGCTTCCACCATTTCCCACTCACTCCTCTCCTGTAGGGGGAAGATTACAGCATTTTCTCCGCAAGTGGAAGACTATTACAACGGACACTTGGGTTCTCAGTATTGTGGGAAAAGGCTACACCCTTCCCTTTCGGGAGTTCCCGCCCCTCATCCCGCCCCGCCCATCTTATTGTTCAGAAGAACACCTCCTGTTGCTAGAACAGGAGGTACAAGTCCTCCTTTCAAAGGGCGCGGTAGAGTTGGTCCCAGAGCAGGAAAGGGGTCGAGGTTGTTACTCAAGGTATTTCCTGATTCCCAAGAAGGATGGTCGGTTGAGACCAATCCTGGACCTGAGGATCTTGAATTGGTTCCTCAAACAGGAAAAGTTCAAGATGCTGACCCTAGCTCAGGTGCTTTTGGCGTTGAACAAGAAAGATTGGATGGTGTCTGTCGACTTTCAGGATGCTTACTTTCATATCCCGATACTCAAGTCACACAGGAAGTATCTCCGGTTTATGGTGGGATCGCAGCACTATCAGTTTGCGGTCCTTCCGTTTGGTCTTACTTCAGCACCTCGAGTCTTCACGAAGGTGATGTCGGTGGTTGCGGCAGAGCTCAGAAGGAAGGGGATAGCAGTATTCCCTTACTTGGACGACTGGTTGATCAAAGCCAAGTCGCCGGAGCTTGTGTCGCATCATCTGCAGTCAACGACTCAGTTGTTGTTCGACCTGGGTTTTTCGGTGAACGAGCCCAAATCTCACCTGGAGCCCTCTCAGCGCCTCCTGTTCATAGGGGCAGTACTGGGTACAACATTGAGTCGAGCCTTTCCTCCGCCTCAGCGGATTCTAGATATTCAGGAATTGGTTCCAATGTTTCTAAATGGAGCGGTAGTTCCAGTCCTCAAGGTCCTTCGTCTGCTCGGTCTGTTTGCCTCCTGCCTTCTGTTGGTCACGCATGCTCGCTGGCACATGAGGGCTCTTCAGTGGTGCCTCCGAAGGCAGTGGTCTCAACACAAAGGAGATCTAGAAGGTGCTGTCAAGATCTCCAGAGATGCTGCTGTGGACTTGAAGTGGTGGATTGCGAGCAACAATCTTTCACAAGGAAAGCCGTTCGCGCAGTCGCCACCAGTGGTCACGGTCATAACGGATGCTTCCACTCTAGGGTGGGGAGCTCATCTGGGGGATCTGGAGATCAAAGGCCTTTGGTCTCCAGAGGAGCAGATGTTTCATATCAATCTGTTAGAGTTACGTCTGGCTCTCAAGGCCTTCCTCCCTTCCCTTCGTGGTCAGTCGGTACAGGTCCTGACGGACAATACTACCACGATGTGGTACATAAACAAACAGGGAGGAGTAGGGTCGTACCTTCTCTGCAGAGAAGCTCTTAGACTATGGTCCTGGGCAAAGGACCATCAGATTTGCTTGGTAGCAAATCATCTGGCCGGGGTCTTGAATGTACTTGCGGACGGTCTCAGTCGCCAATTCTCGGCAGACCACGAGTGGCGTCTCCATCCAGATCAAGCCCGTTTGATCTTCCAAAGGTGGGGGTTTCCTCGGGTAGATCTGTTTGCCACTCTGGAGAACGCGCATTGTCCGTTATTCTGCAGCCTCCAGTATCCGATGCAGGGAGCGTTAGGGGACGCGTTTCAAATAACCTGGTGCGGCCAGTTGCTTTACGCGTTTCCTCCCATACCCTTGATTCCTCGAGTATTGAGGAAGATTCGCCAAAACCGGGCGCTAGTCATCTTAATAGCTCCGGATTGGCCAAGGAGGGTGTGGTACTCCGACCTTCTCCAACTCTCAATGTGCACTCCGCTCCGTCTCCCTTTCAGGGCAGACCTCCTCTCACAGTCACAGGGGCAGGTTTTACACCCCAACCTCCAGAGTCTGCACCTACATGCCTGGAGATTGAACGGGGCAACCTGAGTTCCTTCTCTCTCCCGCCTGATGTAGTGGATGTTATATTAGCGGCCAGGCGACACTCCACTAAATCTATCTACGCTAATAGGTGGTCTAAATTTGTTGCGTGGTGTGGAGAGAGGCAGATTGATCCTTTGCATGCTCATCTATCGGACGTTTTGTCTTTTGCTCTCTCTCTAGCGCAGAAAGGTTGCGCAGTGGCTACCATTAAGGGTTATTTGTCGGCCTTGTCAGCCTTCATTTGTCTTCCAGACCAACCATCGTTATTTAAATCCCCTATTGTTATCAGATTCTTGAAAGGTCTTCTAAATAAGTATCCTCCAAAACCATTTGTTATGCCGCAATGGGATTTGTCCTTGGTCCTGACTTTCCTTATGGGGTCCCCTTTTGAGCCTATGCATTCTTGCTCCTTAAGGTATTTGGTTATAAAAACAGTTTTCCTGGTGGCTATAACATCTGCAAGGAGAGTGAGTGAGTTGCAGGCCTTATCGGTAAAGCCCCCTTATACAACTTTTTATGAGGATAAGGTGGTGTTGAGGACCAAGGCTGCTTTCCTCCCGAAGGTTGTTTCACCCTTCCATTTGGCTCAGACAATTACTTTGTCCACGTTCTATCCTCCGCCTCATCCTTCTAAAGAGGAAGAAAGACTGCACCGTCTGGACCCAAAGAGGGCGTTGAGCTTCTTTATTGATAGAACAAAGGATTTCAGGCTGGAGGATCAGCTCTTCATCGGGTACGTGGGCAAGAGGAGAGGAAAGGCAGTCCACAAGAGAACACTCTCCAGGTGGGTGGTTCTTTGCATTAAAATCTGTTACTCTTTGGCAAAGAAGGACCCTCCTGAGGGCATTAGAGCTCATTCCACCAGAGCTAAGTCGGCCACTTCGGCCTTGGCCAGGGGTGTTCCTGTGGTTGACATCTGCAAGGCCGCAACTTGGTCGTCCCTTCACACTTTTGCGAAACATTACTGTTTGGACTCTGAGGTCAGAAGGGACGGCCATTTTGCACGGTCAGTGCTGCAGGATTTCTTGGTTTGACCATTTAGGCACCCGCCACCGGGCGTGGTACTGCTTTGGGACTCTATTCATTAGGTGAGGAATCCACAGGTAGTTGTATCCATCAGAAGAACGAGTTACTTACCTTCGGTAACGACTTTTCTGGTGGATACATTAGCTACCTGTGGATTCCTCACGGTCCCACCCGCCTCCCCGTTGCCTTTCTGGTCTTACCAAGTAATCCTTGAGTGCGCTCCTCTTGGTCTTCAAGGTTGCAAAAGACGTTGTATATATGGATACGTGTGTATATTATCTGTGTATATATGTATATATCTTTGTGTACATACATGATTTGCATATATTTGTTCGTTATATTAAATTTACAGCTATTCATTGCAATATTGTGTATTTTACAAGGTTATGGGATGTTGCCTTGCTCTTTCATTGCATTGGGTGGTTGTTCTCATGCACGTAAAAAATGTTGGTACTGACGTCGGCACGTCGTCGAGGACCTCTTATTGCCTGTATGACGTCAGACGGCGTCGCGTGGGCTAGAGTGACGTCCTCGTCGACGTGCAGAGACTAGGAAGAAGATTTCCGTCGAATGCTGGCGCCATGGGAGTATTCATTAGGTGAGGAATCCACAGGTAGCTAATGTATCCACCAGAAAAGTCGTTACCGAAGGTAAGTAACTCGTTCATCTGGAATGCTAAGTTACAGGGCATTGAAATTAATAATGTAGTAAAGCATGTTTGCGGAAGAGGCATTTATCAGCCCTAGTAATCTGTCAACAAGCCTGAAGAAATTTGGGTTAACTGTCACTTAGTTATAGGGTGCTCTCATGAGTGGACTTTAATTCTTTGACGCTTTTGAGCTGCAATAACCTCATCCTGTATTTATCGATTGATAGTGAAACTTATTCAGGAAAGCCTTCTGTGTCTGTCCAAAATGATTACTGAACACTGGCCTAAAGTTAAATCTGTTATGGTGGACAATCATCATAATATCACTCATTTTTTTCTGCATCAAGTGCCTTTACCTCACAGCTAGTTTAGAAGAGTATTGTTTTGATCCTTGAAGCTATGCAGAAAATAAAGGAAACACCCTTAAAATTCTATGGTTTTAAGGCATACCTGACCTGGAGGTAGTGCTCACCAAGTCCTAAAATTAGATAAATGGTTAACAAATAACGCACACAAATGTCAGCTTATCATTATTTATAGCCCAGCATTTTGAAACTCCTGAAAAAGCAAGTGTACCCTCACTGAGTGTATATAAATTAAGAAAGTAATTAGAAGCAGGTACTACTGTTGAAGTATGCATATGTACTGGATCATGGGAAGTGCTGCCACCTTTGTTAAAAGTCCGAAACTGTGACTTTAGTCTGGAACTTCCAGGTTTGGTCTGCAGCATCCATGCTTGTGGCGACTTCTGGTGTCTAGCTCACCTTTATCCGTGACAATAAAAAATCATTGCTGCTAATTTCTATGGGAAACTTAATATTGTTTACAAACAATATGAGACCATCATTCCACAGTGAGAAATGTTATTTAGGCATAATTTAGTTAATTGTTTTGTCAGTGTACCCAAGAGCAGGTGTCCCAACAAATTTACTGAAAGATTAGATTAGATGAGACGAGATCACAAGTAGCCTTAAAACTACACCAACGGATGTATGGGTCTGTCACTTAAGTTAACAGTAGAGTTCAAGATTCGGCTTTTACAAACTATTGAGAAGGTACGACTTTTATGGTAGGGTGGTCAGGGTCAAACAACTGTGCTCCAAAAATAGCATTGGTGAATGGCTTAGGTTTGCACAAAATCACAGAAATGAACCACAAGAATTCTAGAACAGCGCCCTTTGAACAGATAAAACCTAAGTGGAATTGTGTAGCAGTAGTGCACAATGACATAGGCAAAACCAAAAAGCTGCTTATTAACACAAAATCTAATGTGAGCCATCAAGTGCACTGATGGATGTTTAAGGATTTGGATTTGGCTTTGCTTTGTGGCGACAGGACCTGTATGCCTCACAATCATTTAGTCCAACCTAAAACTTCTTTACCAGCATAGAGAAAAATGTGAGATCATTTATCAAGCAGTTAAACCTTAACCGAAAGTGACTCAAGCAACAGAACAGTTAACCAAAGCAGACCATTAAATCTATGACTGAATAGCTGTAAAAGAACTAAAAATAGGATTTTAAAATTGCTGTATCAAAACCCACAACTCTGCATCATTGAAATTTCCTGGAGGGATCTAAAGAGACCTAGATATTCTACGTCACTGAGCTTAGACATTTTTGTAGGGAATGGCTTTCCTCACAGGGAGTTTGAGAGACTGAAACTCTTGCAGAAAACTTTTACTTAAACTTATTAAACCACCAGGCGGGTTTATTTATTCTCAGAAGGCTACTGAATGTTCGTAGTTTATTAAAAAATGATAAAGTATACTTTATATGGTCTGGCGTGTCCGGGACTTGGTTGGGAACACTTGTAAGGCAGCACTGGCTTCACATGTAAACCCATGTAATCGTAAAATGTAATTTATTTTTCATATCACTGTATATTCATGAAAGGCGGCTAGTCCAATTTGCCATATTACTGTATCTGCGCAATGTTATGCTCCCTATCAAATAATTTGCCAAGATGTTCTGGGATGAGCTGAATAGGTGGTTTGCTAAGAGTGTACATCCAACTATGCAGACGGGATTTCTAAGTGGTATATCAACAATGTACAGTGCCATGATAACGCTTGCTAGCAAAGCACTAGTTTAGGGTACTGTACCATTGCATTGTTGCTTTTTTGACTTATCCATGCTATTTGATAGTATAAAGCAGGCACCACTATAGAAACAAGCATTTGCAATGCACTAGGGTCTCACATTACTCCGAGTTACAGCTATTAGCAGTTGTAAACTCCCTACCGGATATTTCCTTCCACATTGAAAGAAACACTAATGTTATGCAAAGCGCTCGACTTCTGCCAAGCGAGATCGCACTGTTAACAAAAGATAAAAAGTAGTCCACAAACTGGACGGGAAACAGCGAGCCTCACATGTTTTCAGTACTTGGTCGCTGCGCTCGAGGAGGGCTAACCACCGGAAAAGACATGACGTATGCGTGCCTTCAACTAATGAAAGCAAGCAGATTTAAACGGGCAATCCCACGAACCAATGAAAGACAACTGACGTGACGTGAACAGGGCTCCGGGCCCTTTTCTAACTCCTAAAGCATCTCGCGAGCGAAACACATGCGCAAGTGCATGCGACGCAGGCTCGACCCTAAAAACATCTGGACTAATGGATCACTGAACCATTACTGTCCATACTAGGAAAGCTGCACTTCAGTATTTTGGACATGTGTTCTAATGGCTGTCCCTTTTCAAGTATGGTTATACTTCGTCTTATGACCATAGTGTACCAAGCCTGTGTACTTTCCAAATGCTTTTCAGTATTTACTTAAGCGATTTCCACACTGCTCAAGGTGATCTCTACTATTCTCATTACTATGTGTTCTAGCAAAATTCCTTATGTTATGTCGACAACTGTGATACTGAATCCCTCCCATTTTGGTATGAGCGATCACTTGATGCCCTCCGTATGCAGAAGGATGCTCTGTTCTGATCTTAGCACAGCCCAGAGAGTAATTGGCACTTTGGAGGAATATGCCTCAGAAAACATGAGAGCACTCCAATTTGGGAATATATTCTGATCATTCATAATATAACTTGTGGGGTGGGGGGCTGAGGGGGCCGAGTCCTCACTGTGTTTCTCATAAGAATTTGTTTGGCGTTTTGATATATGCTATGGAGTTTCTTCGCAAAGACCACTCGTTTGTGTGTGCATTGCAAGATGGCTGCTGTTCATAGTTATAGTTCTCTGCTGTGGTTCCTTGTTCTTCCATCCTTGCCGCTGTGGTTAAAGGTCCTGCATGTCCGAAACTCCTGGCTTAAGAGGAAATCTACAAGTGTGAAATTGATAAAACTGAAATTATGGCTAAAGTCCAGTTGTGCTGTTGCACACGCACCGGTATTGCACTGGCTTTTCATTGGATACTGTTATCCTATCGGGCGTGGGCTGCGCTTGATGCCGTTGTTGAATGCAATTCATTTTAAGTGCCTTGGCTTCTGTATGAGTCAGGTTGCCTACCTCACCGTCTTTTTTTCTCAAGCCTTAATTTTGACTAAAGCTATTAGTGTTGCCACAAAAAAATGAGTGTATAAACTATCAATTAATGCCGACTTTCAGGAATAGTGATGCCGACTTTGAGGCCATAAGCAAGAAAATTGTTTGTGGCGAATATGGTGATTGTTCTGAGGATAACTATTGTCTTGCATACTTCATATGATTTGTGTTTTTTTAATTGCTTGTGCTGGTAAGTTTTTATGAACGATACTAAAAAAATATGTTTCTGATGGATACAACTACCTGTGGATTCCTCACCTCATGAATACTCCCATGGCGCCAGCATTTGACGGAAATCTTCTTACTAGTCTCTGCACGTCGACGAGGACGTCACTCTAGCCCACGCGACGCCGTCTGACGTCATACAGGCAATAAGAAGTCCTCGCCGACGTGCCGATGACAGTTCCCTTTTTTCCGTGCATTCGAAACGGTTATCTTCGAGGGAGTTACTGTTACCTTCGTGGTTACAGTGTATTGTCTGCTGCGTAGTCTTCTCTGCGGTAACAATGTCTCAGAGGAAGTCGGGTTTCAAGCCCTGTCGAGAGTGTGGGGGCAAGATGTCAGTTACAGATCCTCACTCCGACTGTCTATGGTGTTTGAGCTCCGACCACGACGTCTCGACTTGCGATTCATGTCAACACATGAATCCGAAGGCCCTCAAAGAGCGCGAGGCCAAGTTATTCATGGCAAAGTCAAAGAAGAAGGAGAAACATCATAAGAAGTCTTCTTCGCCAAGGTCTCACCGGCGTCATCGAGACTCCCGGCGCCGTAGAGACTCACGACGTCACTCCAGCAAGGAGTCTCATTCGAGGTCACCTTCGGCTCGGCGTCGGAGGACTTGGGAGGTCAGCCCCACGGTCACGCCGCATCCATCGACGCCGTTGCCCTCTCCGGCGTCACCGACTTCACCTGGTCAGGCGTCAGTGATTGAGGTGGTGCAGCCTCTTGTGTTTTCTCCGGCGTCGCAGACGTCGAGGCCGGCGTCGGGGTCGCCTTCGATCCAGGCACCCCAGTATCCGGCTTTTCCCACTCCTGGAGCCGATAGTACCGCGTTTCTTAATGCGATGTATACCATCTTTCAGCAGATGGCTCCAGGAGCTGCTCCGGCTGGTCCTTCGGGGCCCTTGGCCTTTTCGTTGGGTGATCCTGCGCCTCTTCGGCCGGCACCCTTTATGCCCTTTCTCCCTTTTGGGAATGTGGGCTCGGCGCCGGTGCCGGCGTCGGTGGCCGCTCCGGTGGCTTCGGATGTTTCGGCCCCGGAGGTTGCCCCTCCGTCGAAGTCAGGATTTTGCCCTGTGACTCCGGTTGGTCCATCGGCTCCAAGACCTCGTCCTCCGGCTCCTGCCTCGGCGCCGAAGCTGCCTGTGGCGCCGGACGCGGCGTCAGATGCTTCTGGAGATCGGCGCCGTTCTTCGACGTCGGCGGAGGCCATGTCGACTCCGCGTATCGAGGAGAGACTTCATTCGAGGAGGCGTGCTCTCCGTCTTTTAGAAGAGCAAGAGTACCAGCGAGTCCTAGAGGAGGGAGAGATTGAGGACTCTGGAGACGGACTGCATGGTCTGGATACAGCCAGTGGGCTGGACACTTCCCCTGAGTGGGACCTTTCATCTCCAGGGGAATATACGGAGGAGGCTGCTTCCTTTCATGCTGTGGTGAGGAAGGCAGCGAGCTTTTTGGACCTGCCTTTGCCGGTGGCAGAGGCAAAGCAGAATTTGCTGACAGAGGTATTGCATCCGGCCTCTGCTGCAGCTGAGCCTCTCTTGCCATTTAATGAGGCTTTGCTGGATCCGGTGTTGGAGGTGTGGAAGAAGCCGGTGTCTTCCTCGGCCGTTCATAGGGCTGTGGCCAGGAGGTATCGAGCTGCACCATCTGACCCTGGCTTTCTCTCTAGACACCCTACGCCGGAGAGCTTGGTGGTGCAAGCCTCCTGTTCCTCAAAGTCAGCGCCTGGTTCCTTCCCGACGGTGCCTGGAGACAGAGACTCCAAGAAACTGGATGCGCAGTCCAAGAAAATATTTTCGTCATGCAGTTTGGCGTTGAAGGCCACCAACGCCACGTGCATTCTGGGGAGGTACATCCATGCGCTGATGGATGATATTTCGTCTTCATTCACGGAGCTTCCCCAGGGTCTTTTGGATGTGGTCTCGGACGCCCAGGCTGCCGCGACCCAGATTATCCAGTCTGGGCTGGACACGACCGACTCGGTGGCCAGGGCGATGGGCACGGCTGTGGTGGCAAGAAGACAGGCCTGGCTCCGAAACTCAGGGTTCTCTGCGGATGTGCAGTCGACCCTGCTGGACCTCCCGTTTGATGGGGACAGACTGTTTGGAGCCAAGGCAGATTCGGCCTTGGAACGATTTAAGGAGAGCAGAGCCACAGCCAAATCGTTAGGACTGCAAGCTCCTTCTTCCTCTGCCTCTTCTAGAATTTTCAGGAGGTTTCGGGGATTTGGGCGTGGCTCTTATTCCTCTTCCTTTCGGGGGAGGTTCCAGCAACCCGCCTCTTCCCTCCCCTATAGGTCATTTAGAGGGAGGGGGAGGGGTGGGGTCCGTACCAGAGGAGCCTCTCAACAGCACTCTGCCTCTTCCTCGTCCTCTGGAGGGGTGCAGCAGGGGAAGCAGCCTTAGGCTTCCACCGTTTCCCACTCACTCCTCTCCTGTAGGGGGAAGATTACAGCGTTTTCTCCACAAGTGGAGGTCTATCACAACGGACACTTGGGTTCTCGGCATTGTGGGAAAAGGCTACGCCCTTCCCTTTCGGGAGTTCCCGCCCCTCATCCCGCCCCGCCCATCTTATTGTTCAGAAGAACACCTCCTGTTGCTAGAACAGGAGGTTCAAGTCCTCCTTTCAAAGGGCGCGGTAGAGTTGGTCCCAGAGCAGGAAAAGGGTCGAGGTTGTTACTCAAGATACTTCCTGATTCCCAAAAAGGATGGTCAGTTGAGACCAATCCTGGATCTGAGGATCTTGAATTGGTTCCTCAAACAGGAAAAGTTCAAGATGCTGACCCTAGCACAGGTGCTTTTGGCGTTGAACAAGGAAGATTGGATGGTGTCTGTCGACTTGCAGGATGCTTACTTTCATATCCCGATACTCAAGTCGCACAGGAAGTATCTCCGGTTTGTGGTAGGGTCGCAGCACTATCAGTTTGCGGTCCTCCCGTTTGGTCTTACTTCAGCACCTCGAGTCTTCACAAAGGTGATGTCAGTGGTTGCGGCGGAGCTCAGAAGGAAGGGGATAGCAGTATTCCCTTACTTGGACGACTGGTTAATCAAAGCCAAGTCCCCGGAGCTTGTGTCGCATCATCTGCAGTCAACAACCCAGTTGTTGTTCGACCTGGGCTTTTCGGTGAACGTGCCCAAATCTCACCTGGAGCCCTCTCAGCGCCTCCTGTTCATAGGGGCAGTACTGGATACAACATTGAGTCGAGCCTTTCCTCCGCCTCAGCGGATTCAAGATATTCAGGAATTGGTTCCAATGTTTCGAAATGGAGCGGTAGTTCCAGTCCTCAAGGTCCTTCGTCTGCTCGGTTTGTTCGCCTCCTGCATTCTGTTGGTCACGCATGCTCGCTGGCACATGAGGGCTCTTCAGTGGTGCCTCCGAAGGCAGTGGTCTCAACACAAGGGAGATTTAGAAGGTACTGTCAAGATCTCCAGAGATGCTGCTGTGGAATTGAAGTGGTGGATTGCGGGCAACAATCTTTCACAGGGGAAGCCGTTCGCGCAGTCGCCACCAGTGGCCACGGTAATAACGGATGCCTCCACCCTAGGATGGGGAGCTCATCTGGGGGATCTGGAGATCAAAGGGCTTTGGTCTCCAGAGGAACAGGTGTTTCATATCAATCTGTTGGAGTTACGGGCTGTACGTTTGGCTCTCAAGGCCTTCCTCCCATCCCTTCGTGGTCAGTCGGTACAGGTCCTGACGGACAATACTACCACGATGTGGTACATAAACAAACAGGGAGGAGTAGGGTCGTACCTTCTCTGCAGAGAAGCTCTTCGGCTATGGTCCTGGGCAAAGGACCATCAGATTTGCTTGGTGGCAAATCATCTGGCCGGGGTCTTGAATGTACGTGCGGACAGTCTCAGTCGCCAATTCTCGGCAGACCACGAGTGGCGTCTCCATCCAGATCAAGTCTGTTTAATCTTCCAGATGTGGGGGTTTCCTCGGATAGATCTGTTTGCCACTCGGGAGAACGCGCATTGCCCGTTATTCTGCAGCCTCCAGTATCCGATGCAGGGAGCGTTGGGGGACGCGTTTCAGATAACCTGGTGCGACCAGTTGCTTTACGCGTTTCCCCCCATACCCTTGATTCCTCGAGTGTTGAGGAAAATTCGCCAAGACCGGGCCCAAGTCATCTTAATAGCTCCGGATTGGCCAAGGAGGGTATGGTACTCCGACCTTCTCCAACTCTCACTGTGCCCTCCGCTCCGTCTCCCTCTCAGGGCAGACCTCCTCTCGCAGTCGCAGGGGCAGGTTTTACACCCCAACCTCCAGAGTCTGCACCTACATGCTTGGAGATTGAACGGGGCAACCTGAGTTCCTTCTCTCTCCCGCCTGATGTAGTGGATGTTATCTTAGCGGCCAGGCGACACTCCACTAAATCTATCTACGCTAATAGGTGGTCTAAATTTGTTATGTGGTGTGGAGAGAGACAGATTGATCCCTTACAGGCTCGTCTGTCACATGTTTTGTCTTTTGCACTGTCTCTAGCGCAGAAAGGTTGTGCAGTAGCTACCATTAAGGGTTATTTGTCGGCCTTGTCAGCCTTCATTTGTCTTCCAGACCAACCATCGTTATTTAAATCCCCTATTGTTCTCAGATTCTTGAAAGGTCTTCTGAATCAATATCCTCCAAAACCATTCGTTATGCCTCAATGGGATTTGTCCTTGGTCCTGACTTTCCTTATAGGGTCCCCTTTTGAGCCTATGCATTCTTGCCCCTTAAGGTATTTGGTTATTAAAACAGTATTCCTGGTAGCTATAACATCTGCAAGGAGAGTGAGTGAGTTGCAGGCCTTATCGGTTAAACCCCCTTATATAACGTTTTATGGGGATAAGGTGGTGTTGAGGACCAAGGCTGCTTTCCTTCCGAAGGTTGTTTCACCCTTCCATTTGGCTCAGACAATCACTTTGTCCACGTTTTATCCTCCGCCTCATCCTTCAAAGGAGGAAGAAAGACTACATCGCCTGGACCCAAAAAGGGCGTTGAGCTTCTATATCGACAGAATGAAGGATATCAGGCTGGAGGATCAGCTGTTTGTCGGATACGTGGGCAAGAGGAGAGGAAAGGCAGTCCACAAGAGAACACTCTCCAGGTGGGTTGTTCTTTGCATTAAAATCTGTTACTCTTTGGCAAAGAAGGATCCGCCTGAGGGCATTAGAGCTCACTCCACCAGAGCTAAGTCGGCCTCTTCGGCCTTGGCCAGGGGTGTTCCTGTGGTTGACATCTGCAAGGCCGCAACTTGGTCGTCCCTTCACACTTTTGTGAAACATTACTGTTTGGACTCTGAGGTCAGAAGGGACGGTCATTTTGCACGGTCAGTGCTGCAGGATTTCTTGGTTTGACCATTTAGGCACCCACCGCCGGGCGTGGTACTGCTTTGGGACTCTATTCATGAGGTGAGGAATCCACAGGTAGTTGTATCCATCAGAAGAACGAGTTACTTACCTTCGGTAACGACTTTTCTGGTGGATACATTAGCTACCTGTGGATTCCTCACGGTCCCACCCGCCTCCCCGTTGCCTTTTTGGTCTCTCCAAGCAATCCTTGAGGGTGCTCCTTTTGGTCTTCAAAGTTGCAATACATTTTGCATGTATGATATTTGTATATATGTGTATATGTATATATAAATCTATATATATATTGGGTATATACATGATTCGTATGTATAAATATATTTATTTGTTTAAAAAAAAAAAAAAAAAAAAAAAAGGTTATATTAAATCTACAGCTATTTTATTGCAATGTTGTGTGATTTACAATATTAAGAGATGTTGCTTTGCTCTTTCATTGCATTGGGTTATTATTATTATTCTCATGCACGTAAAAAATGTTGGTACTGTCATCGGCACGTCGGCGAGGACTTCTTATTGCCTGTATGACGTCAGACGGCGTCGCGTGGGCTAGAGTGACGTCCTCGTCGACGTGCAGAGACTAGTAAGAAGATTTCCGTCAAATGCTGGCGCCATGGGAGTATTCATGAGGTGAGGAATCCACAGGTAGCTAATGTATCCACCAGAAAAGTCGTTACCGAAGGTAAGTAACTCGTTCATTACCATTGCTTAGATGTCCTGCGACAATAGTAAAGTATATGAGAAATGTATTTGGTCATCTGACTATTACATTTGACGTGTGCAGAGGCTAACGCTCCTATTTTTAATAACGTGTCAATTTCATGTCTCTTAAGTCGCTTCAGCATTTGTTCTCATTTGACATTTTGCAGTGAATTTGGATGAGTTATGACGATCACCTATTTCACCTGTTAGGATAGCGTAGCCAAGTGTGCATGATTTCAGATAACAAATTGGTAATTATTTTATTGACTGCAGTGATACGTTACAACATGAATTATTTATTTACTTGATTTACACATTATTTGCTAGATTTACACATTACAGTTTCAATATTTTTTCTTAACTACATAAAAATAGTTTATTACTATTGGACAGACAGAGTTAACATACACTGGTAGTGCAGGAAATGGGCAAGGACTAGACATTTCGGGAATACTGCCTAGGTGTGATATCTTCACGAGCGAGTTCAGAACCTTATACTTGGCTTTCATTGTTTTAGTCTTACCGTTTGTGATTCAAATGTCAGTCTGCATCGGCCTCCTGTGTCTTTGGTCACTCGTAGGCGTAGTGGTTCCATAGGGGCAGCTGTTACAAAAGAGCAAACAGCTGAAGATGGCTAGCAAAGGTGTTTGCGGTTGCTGGAACACACTTGGCTGCAGTTCTTGGGTGAAGAAGAGCACACTGCATTTTTGAACCACAACGGGGAGTTATGGGGTCTAACTTGCTCGAATTGAAATCTGCAGTCATTCAGGGCAGCACACGTGAGCAATGTACAATCATAGCAAATTCCGCACACAACCTGGGAAAACCCAAATGGGGGAAGGGCGCGTGGCTGAGGGTTGAAAAAGAGGAGTCTTGGGTAACACACTTTTTGGCAGCAGTTTGCACCACCTGCTGTTAGTAGTGGTACCCTTGAGGCTGAGGCTCACTCTCTCCCCAATAAAGGAGACCAACGGACATTGCTCACAATCAACGTACTGACATATTCATATGCCTTCAGTTACGCAGGCATGCTGGGTGGCCCCCACTTTTAGTAGCCCTGCTTCATACATTAGGGTACACTGAGTGCCCCTTCACCTCCTGTGACCGTGTATCACGGTCTCAATTGTACAGCTGACATGCTTTATTCCCTTCAGTTGACCAGGCTTGCCAGGTGGCCATCCACTTCCAGTAGCTCTGCCTCAGACCTGCAGGCACAGAGTGTGAGCCATCACTTCTGCTGGCTGTGCTTCAACTGTCTCCTGCAAGCATATGTTCTCTTTCATTTGGCTTCATGCAGCCAGGCATGCTGGGTGGCTGTCCACTTCTGGTAGCCATTTTTCAGGCAGTGAAGTGCTCTGGGTGGCCTTCCAGTGTGCTGTACCTCACTAGCCTTCACTTTGAACAGGGCTATTCTGATGGATACAACTACCTGTGGATTCCTCACCTCATGAATACTCCCATGGCGCCAGCATTCGACGGAAATCTTCTTACTAGTCTCTGCACGTCGACGAGGACGTCACTGTCTCGCACGCGACGCCGTCTGACGTCATACAGGCAATAAGAGGTCCTCGACGACGTGCAGACGTCAGTTCCCTTTTTTCCGTGCATTCGAAACGGTTATCTTCGAGGGAGCAACTGTTACTCTTGCGGTTACAGTGTATATCTTGCTGCGTACTCTTTCTCTGTGGAAATAATGTCGCAGAGAAAGTCTGGATTTAAGCCTTGTCGTGAGTGTGGAGGCAAGATGTCGGTGACGGATCCTCATTCCGATTGCCTTTGGTGTTTGAGCTCCGACCACGACGTCTCGACTTGTGATTCGTGTCAGCACATGAATCCGAAGGCCCTTAAAGAACGCGAGGCGAAGCTGTTTATGGCCAAGTCAAAGGAGAAGCATCACAAGAAAAAGTCTTCTCCAAGACATCGGCGTCATCGAGACTCCCGGCGCCGTAGAGAATCTCGGCGTCATTCAAGGGAGGCTCGTTCCAGGTCTCCGGATCGGCGCCGGAGGACATGGGAGGTCAGCCCCACGGTGACGCCGCATCCTTCGACGCCGTTGCTCTCTCCGGCGTCTCCAACTTCGCCTGGACAGGCGTCGGTGATTGAGGTATTGGAGCCTCAAGTGTTTTCTCCGGCGCAGACGCCGAGGCCGGCGTCGGGGTCGCCTCCGAGTCAGGCACCCCAGTATCCGGCTTTTCCCACCCCTGGAGCCGATAGTTCCGCATTCTTGAATGCGATGTATGCCATCTTCCAACAGATGGCTCCAGGGGGTGCTCCGGCTGGGCCTTTGGCCTTTTCTTTGGGTGATCCTGCGCCTCTTCGGCCGGCACCCTTTATGCCCTTTCTCCCGTTTGGGAACGTGGGCTCGGCGCCAGTGTCGGCGCCGGTGGCCGCTCCGATGGCTTCGGAGGGATTGGCCCCAGGGATTTCCATCCCGTCGACGTCGAGATTTCGGCCTGTGACTCCGGTGGGTCCATCCGTTTCATCTGCTCTTCAGTCGGCGCCGAAGTTACCTGTGGCGCCGGATGCGGCGTCGGTGGCTTCGGAAGATCGGCGCCGATCTCCGACTTCAGCGGAGGTATTGTCGACTCCGCGGATTGAGCAACGACTGCATTCAAGGAGGCGTGCTCTCCGGGTACTAGAGGAGCAGGAGTACCAACGAGCCCTAGAGGAAGGAGAGCTAGAGGACTCGGGTGATGGGCTGCGTGGACTGGAGTCGGCCAGTGGGCTGGACACTTCCCCTGAGTGGGACCTTTCGTCCCCGGGGGAATATACCGAGGAAGCTGCTTCCTTTCATACAGTGGTACGGAAGGCAGCTAGTTTTTTGGACCTGCCTTTGCCGGTGGTGGAGGCTAAACAAAACCTTTTGACAGAGGTGTTGCATCCGGCCTCAGCCGCGGCGGAGCCTCTATTACCTTTTAATGACGCTCTGCTGGATCCGGTTTTAGAGGTGTGGAAGAAGCCGGCATCTTCCCCAGCAGTTCACAGAGCCGTGGCCAGGAGGTATCGGACGGCTCCAACTGATCCTGGTTTCCTATCTAGGCACCCTACGCCGGAGAGCTTGGTTGTGCAGGCCTCCTGTTCGTCCAAGTCAGCGCCTGGTTCTTTTCCGACGGTGCCGGGGGACAGAGATTCAAAAAAGCTGGAGGCGCAGTCGAAGAAGATTTTTTCGTCCTGCAGTCTGGCTTTAAAAGCCACCAATGCAACCTGTATCCTGGGGAGGTATATTCATGCTCTGATGGATGACATCTCCTCTTCGTTTACAGAGCTTCCCCAGGGTCTTTTGGATCTTGTCTCTGATGCTCAGGCTGCTGCGACCCAAATTATCCAGACGGGACTGGATACCACCGACTCGGTAGCCAGAGCAATGGGCACAACTGTGGTGGAAAGGAGACAGGCCTGGCTCTGTAACTCGGGCTTTTCGGCAGATGTACAGTCCACATTGTTGGATCTCCCGTTTGATGGGGACAAACTGTTTGGGGCTAAGGCTGATTCGGCCTTGGAACGGTTTAAGGAGAGCAGGGCCACGGCTAAGTCGCTGGGACTCCAAGCTCCTTCTTCCACGGCCTCTTCCAGATTCTTCAGGAGGTTTCGTGGATTTGGGCGTGGCTCTTCCTCCTCTTCCTTTCGGGGAAGATATCAGCAACCTGCCTCTTCCCATCCCTATAGATCTTTTAGGGGGAGGGGTAGGGTCCGCACCAGGGGAGCTTCTCAGCAGCACTCTGCCTCTTCCTCATCCTCTGGCGGGGTGCAGCAGGGGAAGCAGCCTTAGGCTTCCACCATTTCCCACTCACTCCTCTCCTGTAGGGGGAAGATTACAGCATTTTCTCACCAAATGGGAGACTGTTACGTCGGACACTTGGGTTCTCAGTGTTGTGGGAAAAGGCTAAACCCTTCCCTTTCGGGAGTTTCCGCCCCTCATCCCGCCCCGCCCTTCGTATTGTTCACAAGAACACCTCCTGTTGCTAGAACAGGAGGTAGAAGTCCTCCTTTTAAAGGGCGCGGTGGAGTTGGTCCCGGAGCAGGAAAGGGGTCAAGGAGTTTACTCAAGGTATTTCCTGATTCCCAAGAAGGATGGTCGTTTGAGACCAATTCTGGACCTGAGGATCTTGAATTGGTTCCTCAAGCAGGAAAAGTTCAAGATGCTGACCCTAGCACAGGTGCTTTTGGCGTTGAACATGGAAGACTGGATGGTGTCTGTCGACTTGCAGGATGCTTACTTTCATATCCCGATACTCAAGTCACACAGGAAGTATCTCCGGTTTGTGGTGGGATCGCAACACTACCAGTTTGCGGTCCTTCCGTTTGGTCTTACTTCAGCACCTCGAGTCTTCACGAAGGTGATGTCGGTGGTTGCGGCAGAGCTCAGAAGGAAGGGGATAGCAGTATTCCCTTACTTGGACGATTGGTTAATCAAAGCCAAGTCCCCGGAGCTTGTGTTGCGTCATCTGCAGTCAACAACCCAGTTGTTGTTCGACCTGGGCTTTTCGGTGAACGAGCCCAAATCTCACCTAGAGCCCTCTCAGCGCCTCCTGTTCATAGGGGCAGTACTGGATACAACATTGGGTCGGGCCTTTCCTCCGCCTCAGCGGATTCTAGATATTCAGGATTTGGTTCCAATGTTTCGAAATGGAGCGGTAGTTCCAGTCCTCAAGGTCCTTCGTCTGCTCGGTCTTTTTGCCTCCTGCATTCTGTTGGTCACGCATGCTCGCTGGCACATGAGGGCTCTTCAGTGGTGCCTCCGAAGGCAGTGGTCTCAACACAGAGGGGATCTAGAGGGTACTGTCAAGATCTCCAGAGATGCTGCTGTGGATTTGAAGTGGTGGATTGCAAGCAACAATCTTTCACAAGGAAAGCCGTTCCAGCAGTCGCCACCAGTGACAACAGTCATAACGGATGCTTCCACTCTAGGGTGGGGAGCTCATCTGGGGGATCTGGAGATCAAAGGTCTTTGGTCTCCAGAGGAACAGATTTTTCACATCAATCTGTTAGAGTTACGGGCTGTACGTCTGGCTCTCAAGGCCTTCCTCCCTTCCCTTCGTGGTCAGTCGGTACAGGTCCTAACGGACAATACTACCACGATGTGGTACATAAACAAGCAGGGAGGAGTGGGGTCGTACCTTCTCTGCAGAGAAGCTCTTCGACTATGGTCCTGGGCAAAGGACCATCGGATTTGCTTGATAGCAAACCATCTGGCCGGAGTTTTGAACGTGCGTGCGGACAGTCTCAGTCGCCACTTCTCGGCAGACCACGAGTGGCGTCTCCATCCAGATCAAGTCCGTTTAATCTTCCAGAAGTGGGGGTTTCCTCGGGTAGATCTGTTCGCCACTCGAGAGAACGCGCATTGTCCGTTGTTCTGCAGCCTTCAGTATCCGATGCAGGAAGCGTTGGGGGACGCGTTTCAAATGACCTGGTGCGGCCAGTTGCTTTACGCGTTTCCTCCCATACCCTTGATTCCTCGAGTATTGAGGAAGATTCGCCAAGACCGGGCTCTAGTAATCTTAATAGCTCCGGATTGGCCAAGGAGGGTGTGGTACTCCGACCTTCTCCAACTCTCAACGTGCCCGCCGCTCCGTCTCCCTTTCAGGGCAGACCTCCTCTCGCAGTCGCAGGGGCAGGTTCTACACCCCAACCTCCAGAGTCTGCACCTACATGCCTGGAGATTGAACGGGGCAACCTGAGTTCCTTCTCTCTCCCGCCTGAGGTAGTGGATGTTATATTAGCGGCCAGGCGACACTCCACTAAATCTATCTACGCTAATAGGTGGTCTAAATTTGTTGCGTGGTGTGGAGAGAGGCAGATTGATCCCTTACATGCTCATCTATCGAACATTTTGTCTTTTGCTCTATCTCTGGCGCAAAAAGGTTGTGCAGTGGCTACCATTAAAGGTTATTTATCGGCCTTGTCAGCCTTCATATGTCTTCCAGACCAACCATCTTTATTTAAATCCCCTATTGTTATCAGATTCTTGAAAGGTCTTCTAAATCAATATCCTCCAAAGCCATTCGTTATGCCGCAATGGGATTTGTCCTTAGTCCTGACTTTCCTTATGGGGTCCCCTTTTGAACCTATGCATTCTTGCCCCTTGAGGTATTTGGTTTTAAAAACAGTCTTCCTGATAGCTATAACATCAGCAAGGAGAGTGAGTGAGTTGCAGGCCTTATCAGTAAAACCCCCTTATACAACTTTTTATGGGGATAAGGTGGTGTTGAGGACCAAGGCTGCTTTCCTCCCGAAGGTTGTTTCACCCTTCCATTTGGCTCAGGCAATTACTTTGTCCACGTTCTATCCTCCGCCTCATCCTTCCAAAGAGGAAGAAAGACTGCACCGTCTGGACCCAAAGAGAGCGTTGAGCTTCTTTATCGATAGAACAAGGGATTTCAGGCTGGAGGATCAGCTGTTTATTGGATACGTGGGCAAGAGGAGAGGAAAGGCAGTCCACAAGAGAACACTATCCAGGTGGGTTGTTCTTTGCATTAAAATATGTTACTCTTTGGCAAAGAAGGATCCTCCTGAGGGCATTAGAGCTCATTCCACCAGAGCTAAGTCGGCCACTTCGGCCTTAGCCAGAGGTGTTCCTGTGGTCGACATCTGCAAGGCCGCAACTTGGTCGTCCCTTCACACTTTTGCAAAACATTACTGTTTAGATTCTGAGGTTAGAAGGGACGGCCATTTTGCACGGTCAGTGCTGCAGGATTTCTTGGTTTGACCATTTAGGCACCCACCGCCGGGCGTGGTACTGCTTTGGGACTCTATTCATGAGGTGAGGAATCCACAGGTAGTTGTATCCATCAGAAGAACGAGTTACTTACCTTCGGTAACGACTTTTCTGGTGGATACATTAGCTACCTGTGGATTCCTCACGGTCCCACCCGCCTCCCCGTTGCCTTTATGGTCTTGCCAAGTAATCCTTGAGTGCGCTCCTCTTGGTCCTTGAGGGTGCAATAGATGTATATATATAATATATTTGTATATATATATGTGTATATGTGTATATATCTTTATGTATATACTTGGTGTGTGTATATATTTTAAAAGAGAGAGTTTTATATATATATATATATATACAGGGAGTGCAGAATTATTAGGCAAATGAGTATTTTGACCACATTATCCTCTTTATGCATGTTGTCTTACTCCAAGCTGTATAGGCTCGAAAGCCTACTACCAATTAAGCATATTAGGTGATGTGCATCTCTCTAATGAGAAGGGGTGTGGTCTAATGACATCAACACCCTATATCAGGTGTGCATAATTATTAGGCAACTTCCTTTCCTTTGGCAAAATGGGTCAAAAGAAGTACTTGACAGGCTCAGAAAAGTCAAAAATAGTGAGATATCTTGCAGAGGGATGCAGCACTCTTAAAATTGCAAAGCTTCTGAAGCGTGATCATCGAACAATCAAGCGTTTCATTCAAAATAGTCAACAGGGTCGCAAGAAGCGTGTGGAAAAACCAAGGCGCAAAATAACTGCCCATGAACTGAGAAAAGTCAAGCGTGCAGCTGCCACGATGCCACTTGCCACCAGTTTGGCCATATTTCAGAGCTGCAACATCACTGGAGTGCCCAAAAGCACAAGGTGTGCAATACTCAGAGACATGGCCAAGGTAAGAAAGGCTGAAAGACGACCACCACTGAACAAGACACACAAGCTGAAACGTCAAGACTGGGCCAAGAAATATCTCAAGACTGATTTTTCTAAGGTTTTATGGACTGATGAAATGAGAGTGAGTCTTGATGGGCCAGATGGATGGGCCCGTGGCTGGATTGGTAAAGGGCAGAGAGCTCCAGTCCGACTCAGACGCCAGCAAGGTGGAGGTGGAGTACTGGTTTGGGCTGGTATCATCAAAGATGAGCTTGTGGGGCCTTTTCGGTTGAGGATGGAGTCAAGCTCAACTCCCAGTCCTACTGCCAGTTCCTGGAAGACACCTTCTTCAAGCAGTGGTACAGGAAGAAGTCTGCATCCTTCAAGAAAAACATGATTTTCATGCAGGACAATGCTCCATCACACGCGTCCAAGTACTCCACAGCGTGGCTGGCAAGAAAGGGTATAAAAGAAGGAAATCTAATGACATGGCCTCCTTGTTCACCTGATCTGAACCCCATTGAGAACCCGTGGTCCATCATCAAATGTGAGATTTACAAGGAGGGAAAACAGTACACCTCTCTGAACAGTGTCTGGGAGGCTGTGGTTGCTGCTGCACGCAATGTTGATGGTGAACAGATCAAAACACTGACAGAATCCATGGATGGCAGGCTTTTGAGTGTCCTTGCAAAGAAAGGTGGCTATATTGGTCACTGATTTGTTTTTGTTTTGTTTTTGAATGTCAGAAATGTATATTTGTGAATGTTGAGATGTTATATTGGTTTCACTGGTAATAATAAATAATTGAAATGGGTATATATTTGTTTTTTGCTAAGTTGCCTAATAATTATGCACAGTAATAGTCACCTGCACACACAGATATCCACCTAACATAGCTAAAACTAAAAACAAACTAAAAACTACTTCCAAAAATATTCAGCTTTGATATTAATGAGTTTTTTGGGTTCATTGAGAACATGGTTGTTGTTCAATAATAAAATTAATCCTCAAAAATACAACTTGCCTAATAATTCTGCACTCCCTGTATGTACATAAAAAGATTTACAGTTATTCATACAATGTGGTGTATTTTACAATATAATGGATGTTGCCTTGCTCTTTCATTGCATTGCCTGGTTGTTCTCATGCACGTAAAAAATGATTGGTACTGACGTCTGCACGTCGTCGAGGACCTCTTATTGCCTGTATGACGTCAGACGGCGTCGCGTGCGAGACAGTGACGTCCTCGTCGACGTGCAGAGACTAGTAAGAAGATTTCCGTCGAATGCTGGCGCCATGGGAGTATTCATGAGGTGAGGAATCCACAGGTAGCTAATGTATCCACCAGAAAAGTCGTTACCGAAGGTAAGTAACTCGTTCTTCTAGGGCCATACCACTCTCTAGCCACGCTTGCCCTTACAGCTGAATGTTTACTGACAACATTAAATCCCTTGCTCCATCATTTCTGTTGTTGTTCCCTTGTGGGTGTCGTAGTGATTCATTGTATGACTAGGGTTCCTGATGCCTCCTTCCCCCCTGGCTGACGGCTGGGCTTGCTGCTACAGTGGATCGCTTGTCGGTTTCGCCATGTCTAATGGGTGGCTTCCAGCACCAGCCATGCCCTCATACCGGGCCTATACTCTTCCAAAGTCTATCTACAACCTATCTTTGTTAGAACGTTCTGTATGTTCTGAATGAACAGTTCCATACCCATGTTGGAAAGGTGAACACCATCGGGACCATAAGTTGAAGGGACCCTCAAGTTAATTAGGCTATGTTTTAAATAACCCATCCCCACAGTGTTTGAAAAATTTTAACATCGCTCATTTAAGTTTCTCCTTTAGTCCTCAACTTTTTATTGTAATCTTGCCCAAACCCAATAGTGCATAATAATCCCAGACCATAGTAATTCTGATGGCTACATCTACCTGCGGATTTCTCGCCTTTTTAATATCCCTATGCGCCAGCATTCCACAGAAACTTTCCTGATGGCTCTCCCATTCGACAAGGGTTTAAGAATCTTCACGACTCCGCAAACAACACCGCTTGATGTCACTGGAACCATAAGAAGCCCTCGTTGACGTCTGTTCCCTTTTTTCCGCACCTTCAACGCGTAACGTTTTTTGTCGGCTTTCCATTAGGGGTTGGTTGAAGTCTTTTGATGTTTTTTTGAAAATTGATACATTTTAGCAAAAAAAATTCTCCACCTCGGAAGTCAGGGTTTAAGCCCTGTATGGATTGTGAGGGTCAGATGTCTATCAATGACCGTCATGATATTTGTCTTTGGTATTTGGGGTCTGATCATGATGAAGCATCGTTTTTCTTGTCAAAAGATTAATTGGAAGGCATTGAAGGAAAGGGAGGCAAAGCTGTTCATGGCTAAAGCGAGGCATGAGAAGAGAGGTCATCCGAAGTCTTATCCTTTTTCAAACTCTCCATCCCCCCCCCATTCGTCAAAGTTTGCAAGAAAGAAGCAGAAGAAGAAACCACGTCATAGTTCTTGATGTCGTTCTTCCAGAGATGAGTCACCAAAGTCAGTGTCTTCAATCTAGCTTTGGATGAAGGTCAAGGAGAAGTTACTCTGGTGCCGTAAGAAATGCTTTTCTCTGCATCCTCTTTGGTTCTGGTGTCGTGGCCAACTTCGTCTGAACAGCCAGAAGCAACGCCGGTCTTTGATCCAGTGCCTCAGCTTCAGCAGGAGCAGATGTATCCAGCTTTTCCTACTTGAGGAGTGGATCTTTCCCACTCTTTAAAGGCTGTGTTTAGGTTCCATGGATCCACAATTTTATTCTTTGGGAGGGTTTCCAGCAGTTTATCAGCAGGCACTTTTTATACCCTTTATGCTGATGGCCCAGGTTTCCTGGCCAACTCTGGCGCCAAGGATAACAACTCCTTCTCCTATTCAGATGTCACCAACACTGATCATGCCTTTGCTGGTTCTGGTGGCTCCGTTCCGCCATCACATGATTTGACTCCGGTGCCTATTCTCACCTCTCCAGTGCATATTCCAAGGTCGCTGTTGCCGAAATCGCCAACACTGTTGCCGACATCACCATCGTCGAGGTATAGATCAAGAAGGGAGATGCTAAGATTTCTTGTGGAGCAGCAATATTTCTTTGAGGAAAAAGATCCTCCAGAAGTGGAAGAGGGTGAGATTGTGTCTTTACTGGATACAGACTTTGAGGGGTTAAGAGGGGCAAGTGGCTTGGACACATCCCCAGAATGGGAGTTATCACCAAAAAGGTATTCCACCACCAGAGGTCACTTCCTATCATTCAGTTATCAGAAAGGCAGCTGACGTGTTGAATTTGCCTCTTCTACCTACTGATCTTAAATCATACCTATTAACTGAGGTGTTTCACTCTTCCTCGTAGACCTCAGCACCCTTGTTGTCTTTTAATGATGCCTTAGCTGTGCCAATTTTGAAGATTTGGAAGAACCCATGATGAGCTCTGCAGTTTCTAGTCTAATTCCTAGGAGATAGAAGCCGGCTCCGGGGGATCCACTCTTTTGTCCTCTCACCCTTCACCTGAGCCTTTGGTGGTTCAAGCTTCATGTTGATCAAAGCTAACCTCTGGATCTTTTCCTTCTTCCCCAGTGGATAGAGAGTCTAAAAAGTAGAGCAATCTGCAAAGAGGTTGTTTTCATCTGGCAGCATGTCATTGAAGTCCATGAATGCAACCTGCTTTTTGGCTTGTTATACACATGTTTTAGTGGACTGTGCTAAGGCTGTGGTTCCAAAGCTCACAGATGATGATCAGGGATACTTTTCTGCACTCTTGAATGATGGACAAGCTGCAGCCCGTCCGATTTGGATTCTGTGGCCAGAGTGATGGACCCTTCAGTAACCATCAGAAGGCATGCTTGGTTGAGGTGTTCTGGATTTTCCCAAGATCTGCAGAATGCCTTGATGGAGTTGCCCTTTAATGGGGCTAGACTGTTTGGTGCAAAAGTGGTTTCTGTCTTAGAAAAGTTTAAGGAAAGTAAGGCGACAGCTCGTTCCCTGGGTTTTCAGCTCATCCCAAAGATTACAGACCGTTTACAAAGTTTCAGGTTTTTGCTAGAAGCTTTTTGTTTTGTGGACAGCAGCAATATCGACAGCAGCAACAGCAGTAATCCAACCCCCTTTATAGAAGTTCCTGAAGGTTTAGGATGGGTAGACAGTGAGCAATTCCCCTTCTCCCATTTTCCTCCTCATCCTCTTCTGCCTCTCACAGGAAAGCAGTCCTAGTTTTTCTATCATAGACCGTGCTTTACCGGTGGGAGGACGGATGTCCCAGTTCTGCAGCAGTGAAGGTCCATAACATCAGATCATTGGGTGTTAAATATTGTGGAAAAGGTGTATGTCCTACCCTGCAGGAGTTCCACCTCCCTCCCTCACCCTTTCCGCCTCAGTAAAATTTGATTCCCACAGAGCATCTTCAAGTCCTCCAATAGGAGGACCAGTCCTTGCTTCAAAAGTGTGCAGTGGAGATCAGGAACGGGGTCAGGGATTTTATTCATGCTATTTCTTGAATTCCAAGAATGACAGTTATTTGTGTTCGAACCTAGACCTCAGGATTTTGAACTGGTTTCTCAGGCAGGAAATGTTCATGATGCTGACCCTAGCTCAGATGCTTCTTGCACTGAAGAAAAAAGAGTGGATGGTGTCAATCAACTTGCAGTATGCCTGATTTCACATCCCTATTTTGCAGTCGCCCAGGAGGTATATCTCCTTTACCATGGGATCTCAGCATTATTCTTCACAAAGATGATGATAGTGGTCGCATCTCATCTCAGAAGATTTGAGACAGCTGTATTTCCTTACCTGGACAATTGGCTCATCAGAGCTAAATCTCAGAAGTTGGTGTTCCATCACTTGGGGCTGACGACCTAGTGGTTATTCAACTTTTTTTTTTTCCATCAACACGCCCAAATCTCACCTAAAGCCCTCTCAGTGCACCCTGTTCATATGGGCAGTACTGGACACTACGGTGAGTCGGGCCTTCCCTCCTCCTTAGAGGATTCTAGATATTCAGGCTATGACTGATGTTTCAGAATTGAGCAATGATTCTAGTCCTGAAGGTCTGGCACCTCTTAGGTCTGTTAGCCTCCTGCATTCTGTTAGTCAACCATGCACGCTAGCACATAAGGGCCCTCAAGTGGTGCCTCCACCGGCAGTGGTTTCAATACAACGGGGATCTCCAGGCCACTGTCAAGGTCTTCAGAGACACTGCAGTGGTTCTTCCATAGTGGAATGTGTCCAGCAAAGTGTCTCAAGGGAAGCCGTGTCACCCACCTCCTCCAGTGGCCACAGTTATGAGGATGCCTCCACCTTGTGGTGGGGAGCTCATCTGGAGATCAAGGGACTTTGTTATCCAGAGGAACAGTTGTTTCATATCAGTCTGTTGGACTTGCGGGCGATGCGTCTGGCTCTCAAGGCATTTCTCCCTTCCATTCGCATTCCCTCAGTACAGACAATATTATTGCGATGTGGCCCATCACCAAGCAGAGGGAAGTAGGGTTGTATCCTTCCTGCAAGGAAGCTCTGTGACTCAGGTCCTGGGCTCAGAATCAGATTTGTGTGATGGCAGATCACTTGGCCTGAGTTCTCAATGTGCGTGCAGAGAGTCTGAGTTGGCATTTTTCAGCTCACCACAAGTGGTGTCTCTATCCAGAAGTATTCTACTCATTTTGCTGTTATGGGGGACTCCTCAGATAGAACTTTTTGCCACTCGAGAAAACGCACCCTGCCCATCATTCTGCAGCCTTCTGTATCTGGCACAGGTGGCATTGGTGGATGCGTTTCAATTGGACTTGGACTCCAAACTACTTTACGTGTTTCCTCCCCAATAACCTTAATTCCTCAAGTGTTGAGGAAAGTCTGCCTAGACCGGGGCCTGAGTCATATTAATAGCCCCGGATTGGTCACTAACAGTGTGATACACAGACCTTCTTAACCTTTCCCTGTGCCCCTGTCTCCATCTCAGGGCAGAACTCCTCTCCCAATCTCTTTGCCAGGTTCTACACCCCCCGCCAGAGCCTGCATCTACATGCCTGGAGATTGAACGGGACCACCTGAGTTCATTTTCACTATCTGATGTAGTTGGATGTTATTTCTTCGTCCAGAAGAAACTACTAAATCCGTTTATGCTGGAAGATGGTTAAGATTTGTTCAGTGGTGTAATAGCAATTCTTTAGATTCTTTTAAAGGCTCATTTGTCTATGCTTTAAGTTTTTCTTTTTCTTTGGTGCAGCAAGGCTGTGCAATTGCTACAGTTAAGGGATATTTGTCTTCCCTTATGACGTTTCTATGTTTAACAGATCAGTCTTCTTTTTTTTAAGTGTCCTATAGTGTTATGTTTTTTTACGGGACTTATGAATAGATTCCCTCCCACGCCGTTCATTATGCTTTAGTGGGATCTTAATTTGGTTCTTACGTATTTAATGTGTTCTCCACCTTTATACAGTTGTCCTTTGAGATTTCTTACTTTTAAGGCAGTTTTCCTTCCCAGATAAGTTGGTTTTGAGAACCCGGGCGGCTGCCTTTCTGCCTAAAGTGGTTACCCACTTCCATTTGGGTCAGTCCACTGCTCTTCCTACTTTCTCCTCCTCCCATCCATCTCAAGAGGAGAGAAAACTTAATTGTTTGGATCCAAAAAGGGCTGGTAGCTTTTTGTGGGATACCTAAGTGAAATGAAACGAAAGATGATGGATCATCCTTTGTATTAAGATCTGCTACGCCATGGCACACAAGGAACCTCCAGAAGGTATTCATGCTCTTTCTACTAGATCTAAATCTTCCACATCTGCTTTAGCTAATGGAGTCCCTGTGGCAAAAATTTGTAAAGCAGCGACTTGGGCCTCCCGTCACACTTTTGTAAAGCACAGTTGTTTATACTTGGAAGTGAGGAGGGACAGTCACTTTGCTTGTTCTGTTTTACAGGATTTTTTGGTATGGCAGACATGCACCCACTTCCGAGTGTCGGACTCCTTCCTTACTCTAGTCAGAAGGTGAGGAATCCCCAGGTAGCTGTAACAATCAGAAGAGCTTACCATGGTTATGCTTTTTCTAGTGGATGCAGTATCTTCCTGAGGATTAGTCACCGACCGACCTGACTCCCTGTTGCTTGTCTGCATATACCAATAGAGTTTTCACTGTGTTGTGCATATGTATTTGAATTTTATATGTAAACCTTTGATTTAGAATTTTATTAACTATAATTGCATTTCTGGAGTTGGTTCCATCCATTCTCCTCAAATGCACATAAATAATGGGTGGAAACTGACGTCGGCAGGCTGGCAAGGGCTCTTTATAGCTCCAGTAACGTCATACGGTGTCACGTGTAGTAGTGAAGATTCTGAAACCCTTGTCCATGTGTGAGAGCCATCAAAAAGGTTTCTGTGGAATGCTGGTGCATGGGGTATTCAGAAGGTGAGGAATACCCAGAGATACTGTATCCACCAGAAAATGCATTATCAAAGGTAAATAACTTGTTCTTCTGTACTCTGCTCAAAGCAACCAGGGTGCACCTCATCTTCTGCAGCAGTGAATCCCCTCCCTTCTGCAGTGAGGTCATTGTCACCTAGGTGTATTACTGGAATGTCTAGTGCTGTTAGAGTGACTTGATTGTAACTTGATAAATTGCTCCACCTGTATGCCTGGCCTCCCCATCCATGCTATATCTGTGCAGGCGAAGCCAGGCACTCCATGGCTGTTGATCCTGAGGGTGTGCTGAAATGCTCTGGATGCAAGCATGTGCCCCATCACCCATATCCTCTTGACTGCAAGTAAAGAAAATAGACTTAGCATAAATAAAATTGCAACCAAATACCTGTTTCTTTCTTTCCTTTCTTTTTTTTTTATTTTTTATTTACTAGCTCACAATAAAACCCACAGTAAAATCAACATCAAGGTAGTGCCCCATTGCAAAGCTTTACAATTCGAAAATCTGTAATACAACATTCTACATACCATTGCCTAAAAAATGTACAGAAGGCAAACAGCAGTTTTATTAACGCGCATAGAAGAGTTCCAGACAGAAATGTTTGCTGAATACCATGGGTCTTGCCCCTGTGGTCGAATATGGCTCTAAAGTGGTCAGATTCCCACGTTCTACTTTTTTATGCTGACTTCCAACAGGCCTTCTTTGAATGCTGTGGTTGCTGCCAAAATTCTGAGTAATGAGTAAATGAATTGCCCTTGTCCAGTAAGCTCATCCTTTGCCAATACCATGGCAAGCACCCTTTTGTACTGGTGCATCGTCAGTGTCTACCCTTCTTTGTGGATAATCATGTAGCCCTCTGAATTGTGCATCCGGGTACAAAGCTAACAGTGCTACAGGGCAATAATGGTCATCAGCCCTTAATCTGCGTAGAGTCACAACCCTCCCCTTACTTTCTCGATCAGTTTTTGTTTTGCGCTCCAGTAAATTGGTGTAAAGGTTATTCTCTCTAACATCCTTGATACCCAAGGCCTTGAAAGTGCAGTCATTCCTCGAGCAAGCCACCAGTTCTGATGCCCGGAAAGCCCCAAAAATTGTCAATGTAAATGCTGCCTTGAAGAGGATGGTCTCATATTGCGAGTTGCACACCGCTGATGTCTGATCTAAAATTATTTTTAGTGAGGTGAATTCTATCGTGGCTCGGTTGTCTCTGACTTTGGGCTTGGTTCCAGTCCAGCCCTTCATACTTGGTGTAGTGGAAAACTTTAGGTGGGATCAGACTTTACTTGGAGTTTGTAGTGGTACACTATGGCTACATTGTGTTCAGTGACCCATGAACTTGATTTTCCCATGTCCGTCGCCCACAAGATGAAAAACGTTATCCTACCCTCCCCAGAGCTGTAGGCATCCTCGCAGGTACCAGTTTTACCAACTTTTGGTAACAACTGCAGTGCTTGGGACCAGAGCTATCTATGCTATGTCCTTCAGTCTCTCCTCCATCGAACCAACTTCCACAGCTATGAGTGGAACAGGGACATGCAAGTGTCTCCTTCAGGCTTAAATAAGCCAAGTTCTCCGTACATAGACCTGTCTGTCTCTTTCACCCTCTTTGCAATAGCTACCTGTTTTTTCAGCTACTAAATCGGATCCTTGTGTAGGAAGACAGACAGGTTTCCTGACCTTGGGCCAGTACTTTGAGCTACTGCCAAAACCGCTACTTGAAATCAAGATGAACTGCAGTTTCTGGCACACTGGGCCTACTTGAATTCCCAAACAGCACTAGTGGATGTCAAACTAAACAGTCACTCCCAAAGGCTGTAGGTCTTGGAGGTTTTGAAGGGTCCAAAACTAAGTACATATTTCTTCTGGTACATATCTATCTCATAATAACGCTGATACTGATTTGTTTTCTGCAAATTTCTTTATTTCACCGTTAAATTTGGTATCACGTTTTTCACTTGCATTATTTCTGTGTGCTACACTAATAGTAATAAAAAATGTTTAAAAATGTTTTTAACTGCGTACAAAAGGCTTCATTATTTATCTTAATCAAATTCTCTACTTGTTTTGATAGCATTCTTAAGTGCTTCAATTCCACTGTTCACCAGAATTTTTCCACAAACTTTTTGGCATCCATCAGGCCATAATTGCTTTCTGGTTTGCACCCAAACAATATTTTTAAAGCTATTTTTAATTGGCAATGTATTATGCAAATAATGTTTTAATATTCTTTTCATGTGTATATGATAAATCAAATATCCTCGTCGTGTCTACATTCTAAAATAGTTGTGACTTTTTCATGTAGTGATCCCTCTCGTGTACACGTATTTGAAAAATGTAATAGCTTTAATTGTATTCAGCTCTTCAACACACACAAATTTTACTCACGTATGCCTCAAAACCAAAGTAAAAACTCTGTTAGAGCTGGGGAGTGGCAACACTATTGAAATAGAACAATAGGGTATAGTGCATTGAAGCTAAAACCTAGATGAAATAGAAACTCAATTAAAACAGTTTCCCCGATAAGTCAAAAATTTGAATATCCGGTACCTGAACTGCCCAAAAAATAAAGTTGTATTTTTATCAAGTTATAAAGAAGAAAATGCAAGCTTAGTTACCGAGACATGGCTTTATGAGAACATCTACCTTGAAGAAGGCATGATTGATCAGCCACTCTGCGGGAAGTGTTGCGCTACTTTTGAGAGCGCTCTACATCACTTCAATAATATAAACAGACTCATGGAGTTTCCTACACAGCGTGATCTTCACAGCATTTCCCTCCTATGATTCATCAGCGGATGTACAAAGTGAACCAGGAGTTAAAATAGGTAGCGAAGAGCCTCCCAACAGTGCAGTGGTTTTAGAAGTGAACATAGAAAGGGGTTTTCCTTCTCTTAAAGGGAGAAGTTAAAAAAAAATGAATAAGGAGGTTTACAGTGAATAACCCGTCTTCTGTTTAGCCTTATTAATGTGTTATGTTCTACTTTAACAGTGCATTTTTTTCAGGTTCTTCACTGTGATGTTGGTGTGCTCATTTTTGCTTCTTGATTTTATTTACATTTCACTTATTGTTAGCATAATGGAGAACGTGTTGCCGCCCCATTCTTTCTGCCCTAGCCATAGGACCCTCTTCTTCCGTGTCCGAATGGAAGAAGGTGTTTATTAACTATTTAAAGGTGTGTGGCTCTAATATGACACCAGACAAGAAGACCTCTATACTACTCCACTGTCTGGGGGCAATAGGTTTTTGAAAATGTGCCAGAGCGTGAAACTTTTGATGAGTGTGTTGTCTCTTATGCACTTAATTAATTTGAGCAAGCTATCAAACGTTTGGATGAACACCATTTACATGTGTCTGTTATTTTGCAAATGTTTCATTTTGGCAAAAGAAAGCAGAGTGATAGTGAGTCCGTCGTAAACTTTGTCACTGGTTTACGCAAGTAAGCCTTGACCTGTAACTAAGGAAACACTACTTAGAAAGAGATAATAAACCAGATTGGAATGTCTGATAAAGTTTCTGAAGAACTTTAGTCGAAAGATGACCCTGCATTATCATATGTTCTGGCCGTGGCTAAGAGGATACAGCATTCAATGCTATCAGGCCTCGAAAATTTCACTCGCCCACTGGCTATGGCACGTCAGAGTTTCAGTTCGAGCTATATTTAGCACCTACTTGTCCGTTCTGGCGAGTGAACTTAACCCCTTTGCTGCCAGGCCTTTTCTCCCTCAGGTGCCAGGCCTTTATTTTTGGCTGTTTGGAGCAGTTCGTGCTTAGGCCCTCATAACGTTTTGTCCACATATGATACCCACGCCATATTTGCGTCCTTTTCCCCCAACATTCTAGGGATTCTGTAGGTACCCAGATTTTGTTGGTTCCCCTGAAGGAGACCAAGAAATTACCCAAAATACAGCGAATTGTTTTTTGTTTTTTTTTCTTTTCTTTTCAATGGGGAAAAAAGGGCTGCAGAAGAATGCTTGTGTTTTTTCCCCTGAAAATGGCATCAACAAAGGGTTTGCGGTGCTAAAATCACCAGCTTCTCAGCTTTCAGGAACAGGCAGAATGAGAGAACCCAATTTTTCAACACAATTGTGGCATTTTTCTGGGACATACCCCATTTTTAGGTTGAGCATGGCAGCGCGAAAGCGCTGCTCTTCTGACGTGTTATGTATCTGGGCTTTTAACCACACCCACCTCACGCCCATCAGTACTATTGGTTCGAGGGCTTGCCCTTTAACAAAGCTTTGATGACATTGGTAAATGGTTCATGTTTGTCCCTCCTTGGGGAGGTTTTGTTACTGCCTTGGCCATCACCCCTGTTACACGGCTAATTGCCGATAAGTTTGACTGCGAGCAAACTTGCTTTTACCTTTTGTGTGTCTCTTCAGGCTGATGCCCATGGCGGCCGTGGCGCTGTTCGTCGCCTCGCTTATGTGAAACTGTTTTACTTTTATTTTTCAATTTATGTGGCAAGTCTGGTTAGGAGTTTACAACGCTAATAGCTCTAACTTGAGCAAATGCAAGAGCCGTTGCATTGCAAATGCTTGTTACTATTTTATGTGCTTCCAGTTAGTGACAGAAATGGGTGTGAAATCAAATCCCAGAAAACTAAACATTTCTGAAAGGTAGATAAAATTCTGAATTCAGCAAGGGATCATTTGTGTAGATCCTACAAGACTTTCCTACAGAAAATAACAGCTGAAATAAAAAAAATATTGAAATTGAGGTTAAAAAAACAGCAATTTTTCTCAACGTTTTACTCTGTAACTTTTTTCGGCGATGTCAGATTTTTTAATGCAATATACCGTTAAGTCTGCTGAACTCTTCTGGTTGCGGGGATATATAGGGCTTGTAGGTTCATCAAGAACCCTTGGTACCCAGAGCCAATAAATTAGCTGCACCTTGCAATAGGTTTTCATTCTATACCGGGTATACAGCAATTCATTTGCTGAAATATAAAGAGTGAAAAATAGGTATCGAGAAAGCCTTTGTATTTCCAAAATGGGCACAAGATAAGGTGTTGAGAAGCAGTGGTTAACTGCACATCTCTGAATTTCGGGGTGTTTCTCAAATACAAGTGTTTTTTACACACTGTCTTACATTTGGAAGGGAAAAATGTAGAGAAAGACAAGGGGCAATAACACTTGTTTTGCTATTCTGTGTTCCCCCAAATCTCCCGATAAAAATGGTACCTCACTTGCTTGGGTTGGTCTTATGATCGCGACAGGAAACGCAACATGGACACATCACATTTTTACATTGAAATGTGATGTATTTTTTGCAAAGTGCCTAGCTGTAGATTTTGGCCGCTAGCTCAGCCAGCACCTAAGGAAACCTACCAAACCTGTGCATTTTTGAAAACTAGACACCTAGGGGAATCCAAGATGGGGTGAACTTTTTCCTCACACTTCGGTGACAGAAAGTTCTGGAATCTGAGAAGAGCCACAAATTTCCTTCCACCCAGCGTTCCCCCAAGTCTCCAGTTTAAATATGATACCTCACTTGTGTGGGTAGGCCTAGTGCCCCCGAAAGGAAATGCCCCAAAACACTATGTGGCACATCAAAATTTATCAAATACTAAACTACCTGTTTTTGCGGGGGGAGGGGACCTGCGTTTTTGGACCTGGGCTCAGCAGCCATATAGGGAAACCTACCAAACCCAAACATTTCTGAAAACGAGACACCCAAGGGAATCCTGGGAGGTGTGCCTTGCGTGGATCCCCCAACGTTTTCTTACTCGGAATCCTCAGTACACCTCAAATTTAGCTAAAAAAAAATTTTTTCCCCACATTTCTGTGTGGGATCACTGGATCGGGAACATTTTTCTACCACCCAACGTTCCACTCAGTCTCCCGGTAAAAATGATACCTCACTTGTGTAGGTGGGCCAAGTGCCTGTGACAGGGAACAGCTAAAAACATGTAGAAATTGAGGGGGAACCAAAGCGGGTCCACAAGGGCAGTTTGAACAAAAACATTTTTCGGCTGACAAGTGGGGCAGAATTTTTATCGATATAGATGAGACAATGCTGGGTGGTAGGAATTGTGTGGATTCCTGCAGATTCCGGAAGGTTCCATCACAAAAATATGGGAAAAATGTGTGACTTCCAGCAAAGTTGGAGGTTTGCAGGGCGTTGTAGGTAAGAGGTGCGGGTTGCATGTGAAGCACACCACCCTGGAATCACCCAGATGTATCTAGGTCTTGTGGGCTTTTCGACATGGCAGCGTCCAAAAGTCCAAAAAGTCCAGCCCTCACCATTCCAAGTGGGACGATTTTGAGAGTTAGCCAAGCTCTCATGGCCCAAATGTAAAACCAAAACCCAAAATAATCAAATGTCCTTTTGCTTGCCGAGAGATAAGATGTTTTAGTGTGCGGGGGGAGAGCTGAAAGATTATAACAGGCCGATTTGCACTCCCTCCCTCCCCCCCCCCCCGGGGGGCAGATCGACCTAAAAATATTTTGCCCCCCAGGAGAGCATCCCTTGCCCAAGGGGCCGCTCCCCTTATGCGTAAGTATAATAAAAAATTTAAAAAATCCCTGGTGTCTAGTGGACATTTTTGCTGCCTGATCGCAGCAGAAATGCTTGCCTCTGCCTTCCCCCTCCTCCCGAGCGGAAGAGAAATGTGACGTCACTGGAAGGGTGGAAGGGGAGCTGGTCTCGTCTTCGGCACACAAGCGCCGTTGCCATGGGCGAGACCAGCTTTTCCAAGGCACCCAAGGGGTTAAGCTGAAAGGAACAGTTGTTCTTTTAATTCAGGAAGTGAATAAGCAATAAAGATGCCTTTTAATCTTGTTTTTATCTCAACACATTTGCTGTCTATCAAGGACAGAGGTCCAAACGTCACATCATTTAAACATCTTGTAAATGAATATTACAAGTATTTCAAAGTATTTTAAAATATATCAGGAATGAACAAAATTTTTTGTAATTCAGAAGTGTGATGCAAAAAAGATTTAAATAGGAGCAAAACAATCTGAATACTTTACTTGGTTTTCTGCAAATGGCAAATATTTGCAGAAACTCGATTCCCAAACATTATAAACTATCTAGTTTTATCAGTGAAACACGTCAGTGCGGAATGATATGACCATTTCAGTGGAAAATCTGCTGTTTGCAAATAAGTGTGCTGCCTCTTCATGCTTAGGGTGTGACTTTATTGAAAGTGATGGTGTTTAAACATGATTTATGAAACATTCCTGCCCCGCCCTGATGAAAATTTGATTAATTAGGCAAGTCACCGGTCATGTATATCCAGAGTGTGGTTATATTTGTAATATATATGGAGTAAAAGTTTAATATATTAAATCAAACAAAAGTATTTTTTGTACAGCAGACATGCTGCACTTGTGTACTCGAGGAGTGCTGTCATATGTGATAAAGAAGAAAATGGCGACCCAGTGAATTAAATAATTTTCCCATGTTCACATAATTTGAAACCAGTTTATGGGTCAAGAGCATTATATTTAGGTCAAGTAGATTATTTGTCATTAGACCTTCAGGTCTAGTAACGTTATTATGATTTTTCGAGGCCTTGCTATGTGTCCAGAATTTGCAAAAGACCAAGGAAAACTCCTCCCAGATAAACCAAATATCGTCATCTAGCCAGAAAACAAATGTTATGCTAGCAATTCCAAAACTAAAAATCTTTGTTTTAGGTGTTGAAGCCCCAACCACTTGGCCAATTCTAAGGATTGTCCTGTAGTTAAGTAATGTGCAGGAAATGTGGGAAAAGCGGTCATTTTGCCAAATGTTGTAAATCTGACTCCACGAAAGATAAACTGTATGAAATAGGCATGGATCCTCCTGAGATTGTCTTACAAGTGTTAGAAATGGGGTCTTTGGTTGAAAGTAAGGTCACCCCCTGTCCAAGCAAGGATCCTCACTCTAGTCAAGGTAAAGGAGAATCACCCTCAGTTAGCCCCCGCTCAACCCTTGGTAGCTTGGCACAAGCAGGCAGGCTTAACTTCAGAAGTAAGGTGTAAAGTATTTGTACCAACACACACAGTAACTCAGTGAAAACACTACAAAATGACACAACACAGGTTTATAAAAATAGGTGATATTTATCAGAACAAAACAAGACCAAAATGACAAAAATCCAACATACCCAAGTCAAGTTATGAATTTTTAAAATAAGAGTCTTAAACCCTTTAGGAAACAGTGAGAACACTGTTGGCGTGTAAAAGTACCTGGGTAGCGTCAAAATAACACTGCATGGGCGAGTGTGCATCGGCAAAGGCCAGCGATGCGTTGATTTGTCACTCGCAAGCGAGAGCGTGCGTCGTTCCTCCTCTGGTCGGGTCGGCGTGCGTTGGTTTTCCTCTCCTGCAAGAGAGCAATGTGTTGATCCGGACAGGCACCTCGGGTCCGGGCAGGCTTTGCGTTGTTTTTCCGTGCCTAGCGATGTTGGGTTGAAAATCCGGTCGCTCGGTATCACAAAATCGTGCTGCTTGGGGTTTTCGTTGTTATCAGCCTCCAATAGCGGGTGTTGCGCGTTGTTTCTCCAGCCGCGTTGCATTGATCTTCCAGCCGCGATGCAGGTGGAGCGTTGATTTCAGCCGCAAAGCAGGCGGCGCGTCATTTCTCAACTGCGTCACGGAAGGTGGGTCGAAAATATCCCCGCACGGCGGTCTGTGCATGGATTTTCAGTCTTGGTCTGCCAGCTTCATCTTTCAAGGGCCCAGGAACTGGATAGGGCTCCACTTGGCAGGGCAGGAGTCTCAGCAGTCCAGGTGCTGGCAGGGGAAGTCTTTGATGGCCCTGAGACTTCAACAACAGAAAGCCAGCTCAGTTGAAGCCCTTGGAGATTCTTCAAAAGCAGGAACGCACAACAAAGTCCAGTCTTTGTCCCATTTTACAGGCAGAAGCAACAATTGCAGGGTAGCTCCACGAAGCACAGTGCCAGGCAGGGCAGCATTTCTCCTCAGCTCTTCAGCTCTTCTCCTTGGCAGAGGTTCCTCTTGATTCAGAAGTGATCTAATTTTCAGTGGTTTGGGTGCTTTTCTTATACACCTTTCTGCCTTTGAAGTAGGCCCACTTCAAAGGAAAGTCTCTCTTGTTTGTGAGATCCTGCCTTGCCCAGACCAGGCCCTAGACACACACCATGGGGTTGTAGACTGCATTGTGTGAGGGCAGGCACAGCCCTTTCAGGTGTGAGTGACCACTTCTCCCCTCCCTCCTAGCACAGATGGCTTATCAGGATATGCAGGCTACACCCAGCTCCCTTTGTGCCTCTGTCTAGAGAGAGGTGCAAACAGCCCAACTGTCAAACTAACCCAGACAGAGAGTCACAGAATGGTTTAAGCAAGAAAATGCCTACTTTCTAAAAGTGGCATTTTCTAACACACAATCTCAAAACCAACTTTACTAAAAGATGTATTTTTAAATTATGAGTTCAGAGACCCCACACTCCAGATGTCTATCTTCTCCCAAAGGGAATCTATGCTTTAATCCCATGTTAACCTATGAGAGAGATAGGCCTTGCAACAGTGAAAACCGAATTTCGCAGTATTTCACTGTCAGGACATATGAAACACATTAGTATATGTCATACCTTAAACATACACTGCACCTGCCCATGGAGCTACCTAGGGCCTACCTTAGGGGTGTCTTACATGTAAGAAAAGGGAACGTCTATGCCTGGCAAGTGCCAAGTCGAATTGGCAGTTTAAAACTGCACTCACAGACACTGCAGTGGCAGGTCTGAGCCATGTTTACAGGGCTACTAATGTGGGTGGCACAACCAGTGCTGCATGCCCACTAGTAGCATTTGACTTACAGGCCCAGGGCACCTCAAGTGCACTTTACTAGGGACTTGCCAGTAAATCAAATATGCCAATCATGGATAAGACAATGTACACATATAATTTATACAGGGAACACTTATACTTTATCACTGGTCAGCAGTGGTAAAGTGTCCAGAGCAACCAAAACAGCAAAAACAGAGTCCATGCACACAGAAACAACCTGGGAAGTAGAGGCAAAAAAGTTAGGGGGGACCATGCCAATGATGCCAGGTCTAACAACAAGTAATAAATGATGTAAGTTGTGTTTACACTAACTGTGAACACCCTTCTGATGAGGACTCAGTGGAATTTTAGTTAACATGATGATGGATTCTGGGGCAAGACTGTGTCTAATTTTAGATTCTGACTTTGCCAAGGTTTTTTGAGGGAAAGTTTATCTTAAAGATCCTGATGCCACTCTTTACAGCTATTGGGGTAAACTCACTGGGATTTTTTGTTGCCAAAATTCAGTTTAGGGGTAATATAATAGAAAGAAAAATTCTGATGGATACAACTACCTGTGGATTCCCTACCTAATGAATTCTCCCCATGTGTATCATTCGACAGAAACTTCTCTCCAGCTCTGCACGTCGGCGAGGACGTCACAATTGCCCGACTCCACACAGCTTCGCCTGACGTCCTCGAGACAATAAGAGGCCCTCGCCGGGGTGCTGACGTCAGTTCCCTTTTTTCCGTGCCTTCGGTAACGGTTACTTTTCCAGCTACCTGTACCGTTTGCTGTTCGTAGGGATACTTTGTGTTTTTGTCGACATATCGGACCCGAAGAGGTCAGGCTTCAAGCCTTGCAGGGAGTGCCGAGGTCTGATGTCGGTTACTGCCCCCCATAACAACTGTTCAGAGTTCAGACCACGACGTCCAGGAATGCCAAAATATGAACCCAAAAGCCTTGAAAGACCGTGAGGCTAGATTGTTCTTAGCAAAAGCAAAGAAGGAGAGAAAAAGGCACCATAGATCATCGTCGGGAAAGTCTAGTCACAAGAAGCGGCATCACCGTGACTCCAGGTGTAGATCCAGAGGAAGCCGGTCGGAGTCGAGGTCTCCGTCACCCCGACGCCATAAGTCCCGGGAGATCAGCCCGACTGTGTCTCCTCAACCGTTGACTCCACAATCTTCTCTGACGCCTTCGGTCTTTGAGGTGGTGGAGCCTCAGAGTCAACATGCCTCTCCGGCGCATCCAAGCGGTCAGGATGCGAGTCCGGCTCTGGCTCCTCAAGACTATCCTGCATTCCCGACTCCGGGTACGGATCCGGTGGCATTTCTTAATGCCATGTTTACTATTTTCCAGAACATGGCTCCGGGAGGTGGTGCGCCGGCTGACCCCACTGGTCCCCTGGCATTTAACTTAGGCGTTCCAGCTCCGTACAGGCCGACGCTGTTTATGCCGTTCTGTCCGGCAGGAGAAACTAGCCCGGCACCGGTGCCGGCGGTACAGCCGTCGACGTCGAGGGAGAGGCCTTCGACGCCGGTGTCCGTTGAGTTGGAGGAGTCCCGAAGCCGAATGGCGTCGATGGGTGCAGGTCGTGTGTCCACGGTGCCGTATGTATCCATCTACGGCGTCGGGAGGATCCGGAGATCCTGTGATGACGCCTTCTCGGCGCCACTCTCTGACGTTGTTACACTCCATGTCTACGCCAGGGTTGGAGGCCAAATTGCGGTCCAGGAGAAAGGCCCTCAGGTTGTTGGAGGAGAGAGAGTACCAGAGGCAGCTCCTTGAGGAAGGGGAGATTGCGGTGCCCCAGAGTGAGTTTCTGGGGGTTGGATACGGCCAGTGGACTGAATACTTCCCCTGAGTGGGATCTGGCCTCGCCAGGGGAACATACAGAGGAAGCAGCCACGTTCCATTCTGTCATCAGGAAGGCTGCTGATTTCCTGGAACTCCCCCTTCCTATGGCACAAGTTAAAACCAATATCTTGATGGAGGTGCTTCATCCTGCCACAGCCATTGTGGATCCACTGTTTACCATTCAATGAAGCTCTCACGGATCCCATAGGAGAGGTGTGGAAGAAACCTGTTTCTTCGTCGGCAGTGAGCAGGTCGGTGGCCAGACGGTATAGGGCTGCACCTGGAGACCCCGAATTTCTTTCTGAACCTCTGTCTCCAGAGAGTCTGGTCGTACAGGCATCCTGTTCTTCACGATCTGCTCCTGGCTCCTTTCCTGGTGTGCCACCTGACCGGGAGTCCAAGCGCATGGAGCAGTCGGCCAAGAAGGTTTTCTCCTTGTGCAGCATGGCATTGAAATCTGCTAATGCTACGTGTATCCTTGGCAGATACATTCACGCAATAATGAATGCGGCAAAGACAGCGTTACCGAACATGCCCCAAGACTTGCATGGTCTCCACTTGGATGCCCAGGCAGCGGCTACGCAAGTCATACAGTCGGGGCAGGACACCACGGACTCTGTTGCTAGAGCCATGGGGACCTCTATTGCCACCAGGCGCCATGCTTGGTTGCGCACATCTGGATTCTCATCGAATGTTCAGGCCACGCTCTTGGACTTGCCTTTTGAAGGGGCTAAATTATTTGGCACTAAAGCTGACTCTGCGTTAGAGCGCTTTAAGGAGTGTAGAGCCACTGCTCAATCCTTGGGCCTGCAGGCTGTTTCGACCCCCTTTAGGTCCTTTAGGCGGCTGCAAGTTTTTGGACGAGGGGCTTCCTTTCGTGGGAGATCACAGCAGGCAGGCCAGCAGTCTTCAAGCCTCCCTTATAGATCATTTAGGGGGCGGGGTAGGGTCTGCACTAGAGGGGCCACCCAGCAGCACCATTCCTCTTCCTCTGGGGGGATGCAACAGGGGAAGCAGCCCTAGTCCTCTCACCATCGCATCCCATGCCTCTCCGGTAGGGGGAAGGTTGTCTCTTTTTCTTCCCATGTGGGAGTCCATAACATCCAATTCCTGGGTCATCAGCGTGGTAAGGAAAGGCTATGCCCTTCCCTTTCGGGAGATTCCTCCCCCCTTCGCTCCCCATCCTTCCTTTTTGTTCAGAAGATCATCTCCTGTTGCTAGAACAGGAGGTTCTGTCCCCATTGTCAAAAGGTGCAGTGGAGTTGGTTCCCGAGCAGGAGAGGGGTCAGGGATGTTATTCAAGGTACTTTCTGATCCCCAAAAAGGATGGTCGTTTGAGACCTATCCTGGACCTGAGAATTTTGAATTGGTTCCTCAAGCAGGAGAAATTCAAATGCTGACTCTAGCACAGGCACTTATGGCGTTGAACAAGGAGGATTGGATGGTGTATGTCGACTACTTGCAGGATGCTTATTTCCATATTCCCATTCTCAAGTCACACAGGAAGTATCTCCGTTTTGTGGTAGGGTCGCAACACTACCAGTTTGCGGTCCTGCCTTTTGGTCTTACTTCCGCACCTCGGGTCTTCACAAAGGTGATGGCAATTGTTGCAGCAGACCTCCAGAAGGAAAGGGGTAGCGGTATTCCCGTACCTGGACGATTGGTTGATCAAAGCCAAGTCTCCGGAGCTTGTGTTGCATCATCTGCAGCTGGCAACCCAGTTGTTGTTCAGTCTGGGCTTTTCAATAAATGTGCCCAAGTCTCACCTGGAGCCCTCTCGACGCCTCCTGTTCATAGGGGCAGTACTGGACACTACATTGAATCGGGCCTTTCCTCCACGACAGCGGATTCAGGACATTCAGGTGTTGATTCCAATGGTTCAAGAAGGAGCGGTTGTTCCAGTCCTCAAGGTCCTTCATTTGCTCGGTTTGTTTGCTTCTTGCATTCTGTTGGTCACTCATGCACGCTGGCACATGAGGGCTCTTCAGTGGTGCCTCCGCAGGCAGTGGTTTCAACACAAAGGGGATCTCGAGGAGCCGATAAAGATCTCCAGAGACACTGCAGCGGATCTACAATGGTGGGCTGCGGGCGGCAACCTGTCTCAAGGAAAGCCGTTTTTGCTGCCTCCTCCAGTGACCACAGTGATAACGGATGCCTCCACTTTGGGGTGGGGAGCTCCTCTGGGGGACCTGGAGATCAAGGGTCGTTGGTCTCCAGTGGAGCAGATGTTTCATATCAATCTGCTGGAACTGCAGGCGATTCGTTTGGCCCTCAAGGCCTTCCTCCCTTCGCGGTCAGTCGGTCCAAGTCCTGACGGACAACACGACCGCGATGGTGTACATCAACAAGCAGGGAGGAGTAGGGTCGTTCCTTCTCTGCAGAAAGGCTCTGGTCCTGGGCACAGGACCATTGGCTTTGCGTAATGGCAAACCATCTGCCGGGGTTCAAAACTTGCGTGCGGACAGTCTCAGTCGGCTCTTCTCAGACGATCTCAGTCTCAGTGGCGTCTTCATCCGGATCTGGTTCTTTACATCTTTCGGATGTGGGGTTTTCCCTGGATAGACCTATTTGCCACTCGGGAGAACTCGCACTGCCCGTTGTTCTGTAGCCTTCAGTATCCGATGCAGGGAGCGTTGGGGGACGCGTTTCAGATGTCCTGGTGGGGCCAGTTGCTTTACGAGTTGCCCTCCATACCCTTGATTCCTCGGGTTCTGAGGAAGATTCGCCAAGGCCGGGCCCAAGTCATTCTAATACCTCCGGATTGGCCACAAAGGGTGTGGTACGCAGACCTACTCCAACTCTCACTGTGCCCTCCGCTCCATCTCCCTCACAGGGCAGACCTCTTCTTGCAGTCGCAGGGGCAGGTTCTACACCCCCACCTCCAGAGCCTGCACCTTCATGCCAGGAGATTTAACGGGGCAACCTGAGTGCTTTTTCTCTCCCATCGAATGTAGGGGAAGTTATTTTATCGGCCTGAAGACACTCCACCAAGTCTGTTTATGTGGGCAGATGGGCTACATTTGTTCATTGGTGTGGAGAGCGACAAATTAATCCCTTAAGTGCCCATCTGTCAGATATATTGATGTTTGCTTTGGCGCGGCGAGGTTGCGCTGTGGCCACTGTCAAAGGCTCTCTCTCAGCTTTGTCGGCCTTCTTATGTCTTCCTGACCAACCCTCTTTGTTTAAATCTCCTTTAGTGTTAAGGTTTTTGAAGGGGCTTACCAATAGGTTTCCTCCCACTCAGTTTATCATGCCCCAGTGGGATTTAAATCTGGGGTTAACCTTTTTGATAGGCTCTCCTTTTGAGCCTCTTCATTCTTGCCCTTTAAGGTTTTTAGTTCTAAAGACTGTGTTTCTGACGGCCATCACGTCTGCTAGCCGTGTGAGTGAGCTTCAGGCTTTTATTGTTCACCCACCTTTTACAACCTTTCATAAGGACAAAGTGGTTCTGAGGACCAGGGAGGCTTTCCTCTCCAAGGTAGTGACTCAGTTTCATTTGGGACAATCCATCACTCTCGACATTCTACCCTCCTCCGCATCCATCTAAGGAGGAGGAGAGACTCCTTCGACTGGACCCTAGGAGGGCTCTCAGCTTTTACATAGACAGGCAGAGAGAGTTCCGCTTGGACGACCAACTCTTTATCGGATACGTGGGGAAGAGGAAGGGGAAGGCCGTCCACAAACGAACGCTATCCAGGTGGGTCGTTCTTTGTATTAAGATATGTTATTCATTGGTGAAGAAAGATCCTCCTGAGGGGATCAGCGCCCATTCCACCAGGGCTAAGTCGACCACATCGGCCCTGGCTAGAGGTGTTCCGGTGGCGGATATTTGTAAGACCGTGACTTGGTCTTCCCTCCACACCTTTGTTAGGCATTATTGCTTGGATTCGGAGGTGAGGAGGGATGGCTATTTTGCGCGGTCTGTGCTGCAGGAGTTCTGGTATGACCAGACGGACACCCTCCTCCGAGGTGGTACTGCTTTAGGACTCTATTCATTAGGTGAGGAATCCACAGGTAGTTGTATCCATTAGAAGAGCAAGTTACTTACCTTCGGTAACGCTTTTTCTGGTGGCTACACTAGCTACCTGTGGATTCCTCACTGTCCCTCCCGCCTTCCCGTTGTCTGTCTGGTCATACTGAGGTTTCCTTGGATATGCATATGTGTATTTTATTCTTTCTGTATTATGAGGTTATACATATATATTTGTATTTATGTTTATTTTGTAAGTTCTGATATTTGTTCATAATTGTGCAGAACTTTTACGAATGTGCATTGGTATCGTTTCTATTATTGGCTTTTGCTTTTTCCATAAAGGTTTATTGGATACAGTTATGAAGTGTTTGGGATGTCAATGTTTATCTATTTGTCTCAAAGGCACTTCAAAAATGGCGTAAACTGACGTCAGCACGCCGGCGAGGGCCTCTTATTGCCTTGATGACGTCAGGCGAAGCCGCGTGGAGTCGGGCAATTGTGACGTCCTCGCCGACGTGCAGAGCTGGAGAGAAGTTTCCGTCGAATGCTACGCATGGGGAGAATTAATTAGGTGAGGAATCCACAGGTAGCTAGTGTATCCACCAGAAAAAGCGTTACCGAAGGTAAGTAACTTGCTCATCTGTGTCCCAGTGAAAGGTGATACCATGGCCTCATCAGAAGCTTTTAGAAATGTTTTTGGACCCCAGTGCTTTTCCTCAAGTACAAGTAAGGAAAGTCAATATGTGGGTAGTAGCATTAACCGGTCCCAAGATTGATTTCTCACAAGAATTTTCTGAGGTTTTTGCTAAAAGGGTATAGGATGTGCAAAAGGGTATTGTTGGAAATGGCCTTTACAGGATCGCCCGCCAACTTTTTACCTTCCTCCTCCTATTTTTGCTTGATGTTTGCTTTTGTTGGCCATAGGACGCTGTGCACTTTACTACTGCCAACCAGTGCTAAAGTGATTGTGCTCTCTCCCTAAAACATGTTCTTTTTTTGGGTTTATACTCATTTGGCATATTTCATTTACTTGTAAGTTCCTTGTAGAGTGGAATACCATAACCCCAGACCTGTAAATTAAATGCTACCAGTTGGAGTGCACCACTTATTGTGCCACTTAAGCAGCCCTCCAAACATGTCCCAGGTCTGCCAATGCAGCCTGAATGCAGTGTCACATTGCCATGTTGACTCTGTTTCTAAATTGGAATTGTCTTGTGTTTTAACTTTGTTACTGCTGCATAAATATTTTACATATTGCCACTAAGTTACGCCTGACTGCTTTTTGTGCCAAGCTATCCAGGGTTAAGCACAACTTAATATAGTGACTTTTTGTGGTTCACTCTGCAAGAGATTTTGGCTGTTGCTTGACCAGGGCTCCCACCCCAGTTAACCAACACTCAATTTCTTACATTGGTGTTCAGTGGTGTAGATCAAGACTTGCTTGTGCAGTACCATACAGTGAGTTGTGCTACACAAAAATCCCAGCTAAATAGTCTGGCATCGGTTACCTTTTTTAAAATTGTTCTTGATTGACCCTATTTTGCCAAATTTGATTCCTGCCTCATTTTTAGGTTGAGCGTAAGCGTGCGACCTCATGCATACTTTAGTATACATGTCTGTGTTTAGCCATCCCCCTGCTATTGATTTGTTTGTATTAGTGTCCTTTACAAATCCTTGTTTGCTAGTGTTCATTCCTGCCTCCTTGTCCCTCCTCATTCCTCCCACGGAGCAGGGACCAAATACTGCGTCATTCTGCTTTGTCTGTTTATCTCGTCTTTTGTAGCTGCTTACATTTTTACATAGGATTCTTCCCTCCCACCTTCTCTTAATGCCACAGGTGTGTTTGTGTCATTTGTACAGTGCGTCTTTCTGGGCGATAAGTCGGGTGGAAGCAAGGACTGCATATATTTTGTGAATGTAGTAGTGTTTATTTCTACATACAAACGGGAGGAGACACCGTACCTTCCCTAGGTTTTTTTGTTTACAAAATTATGTCCATTAATTCCACCCTACTTTCTCATGCTGTTAATAACCGTATCTTTTAGCGAAGTTTACAAACAATACATTGGTTGTTTAATAGTTTAATTTTTCTTCCTGCTTTGAAGATTTGTATCCTTGTACAAAAGAATATGTTGCAAGCACTAACTGTAGACAGATGCCAACATAGTGAATTTTTAAACAGTTCAGAGCAAAAAATGGATGTTACCATATATTATGTTATAAAACAAAAACGCAAATGTATTTTTTTCATGTTTAATCAAACCTCAAATTCATTTGTGTATGCACATGCCCCGTTTATCTACCTATTCGTGCATGAATGTATCCACACTCATTAAGCTATTGACCCATCAGCCTACTTCTTCATGTTCACGTGTACTTGTATGTGTGTTTATCAAGGCTTGTGTTATCAGTCTGTGATTGAATGTGTGTTGATAAGTATCTGTGCATCTATGTGTCGATTGGTCAGTGTGGATGGCAGCCTCCATCTATGTTGATTCATGTATATTCGTGTCAGATTATGTGCTGGTCTGCGTGTGCACATATTCCTTTGTATATGCATGTGTGCACATGTCCACTTAATCATTGGTTCGGTATGATTGTATTACATTATGCTGGCTTTATCAATCATTTTTCTCGCTGTTAATAAAAGTGCTGCATGCTGAAAAGAAAAGGTGTATTCCATAAAGGGCATCATTTTCTTTGTGGATTAGCGATGCTCGGTGGTTATTTGAAATCACATTCCATATGTGCCCTGTGCCGTTTGTTGCTTCCCTCTGTACTGTTTTCGCCTCGAGCACTGTTTAATCAGTGGAGCAGCACACAGTTCCATGATTCTCTACCACAGTGGTTCCCAACCTGTGATCCGGGGACCCCTGAGGGTCCGCGACTGCTTAAAAATTTGAATAATATTAACAGATTAGGTCCCCAGCTTTAGTAATGACTCAGTGGGGGCGTCCCCGGCAGATTCCAATAATGATTAAGTGGGGGCCCCGGAGTTCCAGTACTGATAAAGTGGGGGGTCCACAGAAGTCAAAAGGTTGGGAACCACTGCCTACCACTAATAGCCAGCTGTAGGTTATACTGTGAAATACACAATGAGCAATCCATATCATTATGAATAACTTTTGCATGCCATGTCAGCACAATGAGCGTATCAAAGTAAACTAACCTGTTCCCAAAGTCAAATCCAGTCAGGGTACTGTACGCCACTGGTTGGGTGGATGACCTAAACGTTGGTGTCCAACACTTTTTAATTTGCAAATTAAGTATTGGTATTGCTGCAGACCATAATGTGATTCCCCCATCTTTGTACTATTGCTTTAGACCTGTATGTGTTGCACTACGTGTGAGGCATTGCTGCTCATCATAATCTGTTCCACTACGTGTGCCACTGGTGCAGACATAATATGATCCACCACATTTCTGTCATTGCTGCTGGTGAACTATTCCGCTACAGGTGCTGCATTGCTACAGACAGAATGTGTTCTACTGCATGTATGCTATTGCTGCAGACCATTTTGTGCTGTATTTGTGAGCTGTTGCCACAGGCCATAACGTTAACGGCTACATGTTAGCTATTGTAACCGCTCTTAAAGACTTTCCTTACCTGTGTGCTTTTTCTGATGGCCATAATGTTCCACAATATTTTTGTAACCATGTGTTCCACTACTTATGTACTACTGCATGAAAATTTAGGAAAATATGGTTAATATTATTAAATGATTGAAGTGGTGCATTTTACAGCTGAGTCCTATATTTCAATACATAATATTTCATGCCTCTGATCTCCCCGTGGCTCATTTAAGCTACAGTTCCTGAAAACCCACATTAACACCAGTGACTAACCCTGCCCATTGTCTTTACAAGCTGGGGCTCTGCCGCCTTTTTCCCTAGGCCACAGTGGTCAACTAACAAATACAGCACTGCTAAACTGGCAATCACAACCTCCCCACCACCCACCCACCCCCTCCCCCAAATGTGTTTATATTGGCTTGTTAGAAATCCTGCCCTGTATGCTGCCTGGAAAGGATGGAGTGCATTTGAAAGATAATTTACAGGGGTGAGGAATGTAATAAAAATCTACTTGTCCATTTGGTGCCATGTAGTGCGGCAACAAATTGACATCAAACTCTTTATATTAAGAGCTCCGATAATAGCCTTTGTATTTTTGGTTGGATACTAGCAATTTCCTTATTTTGCCACCTTTCCGCAGAGGGCTTGAGGTAGTGGTAAGCAATAGTTCCAGGGTTGGAATGCCCTCTTGAGTCTGTGCAAACCTACTAACTTGCATGTTTAAAGGGTTTTCACCAACTCTTCTGTAAAGTTTTCTCATACTGAGAAAGACTGGAAATTTACTACTGACCAGTGTCAAAAGTAAGACTTCCTCCAAGTAAACTTGTAAATCCTCAACAGATCTTATCATGAGTAAATCTAAACATGAATATGCTAAAATACAGTTCACATATATTTTCTAGGAGTATGACTCTTTAAGAAGTGGCCCCTAATAACGTCTGGTGTTAACCAAGACCTTTTTAGGTTGAGCATAGCAGCGCGGAAGCACTGCTTATCAGACGTGTTGGTATGTATCTGGGCTTTTAACCACGCCCATCAATATCAGCTGTTCATGGGCTTGCCGTTCAAAAATCCTTTTGTTTTCGTTGGTAGCTTCTTTACATTTGTCCCTCCTTAGGGTGGTTTTGTTACCGCCTTGGTCATCGACCCAGTTACATGGATAATTGCACTTTTGTCGATAACTTTGACTGTGAGCAAACTTCTTTTTCCTTTTGTCTTTCTCGTCGCATTCACGGTGGCACTTTGAATCGGCTCACTTATGTCAACTGTTTTACTTTTTATTTTCAGTTTGTGTGGCAAGAAAAGTCCAGTTAGGAATTTACAACACTAATAGCTCTACCTCGAGCAAACGCAAGACCCATTGCATTGCAAATGCGCTCTCTCTCTCTCTCTCTTTTCATCTATCAGCTGGCTTCACTGTAAATAATTACAATCTGCTCTATCACAAGGAGTGTATTGGCAAACAAATAGTTTTGTTCAGTGCTAGGAACTACTATGGCAATGTGTCCTTTTTGAGACCAAAATTATTTTTGATTTTTGCTAGTGTGCTTTACAATAGTGAGTGCCCAGAAGCTACCACAACAATAAAGGTTTACAGAAGTCATGTCAAAACAAGATGTACATTGACAAAAAGATTTACCACCAATGTCGGACCTACTGTTTTTGCCAATGCTTGTTTATTTTCATGTTTCCCACAATTTCATTGAAACTGGTTACACTGACTTTCTATTATGAATATTTTTGGGGGATACTTGCATCCATCAACACATTTTAACAAATGATGCTTCAAAGAAATGGTACTTAAGATTTCACAATATTTTCGCAAAACGTTTTTTTTATCCAGTTGCATTTTTTTTGTGTCAACATTTTATTTTTAGAGCTAGGAATCATCTCAAGCTACTGCAAATATCTGCATTGAATCACAGAGCATTCTGGGAGTATACATAGCCTTATATTGCTAAACTTTGCAAACAAGTCTGTTTGTTTTTTGTTTATTTACTGGTACCACTGTGTCTAGTGGAGTCTGAGCTTGCAACATTTATTTAGAGAATGCACCCTAATAAAAAAAGGCTTTACATTAATTAACAATACATACAAGTTCGAACAGCGGTCACATACAGACACAAATATTACCTCAACTGCAGTCAGTTCCATTCCCTGTTCCATAATGTGGTACAGTAAATTGGCAGCCAAAAGGTTTGTGCTGCAGGTGTTGGGCCTGCTTGTCCCAAGTAAACGTGAAAACTCTTTGTCCTTGACCCCAAGCAATATGCCCTGGGCTTCGGGCTATAGGACTTCCACACCCTTGATTTAAATGCTTGTATATGCTTGCATCCACAGACAGATTGTATGATGTAGTCATGCTGTGTTACTGGTGCAGACTAACCACCCAATTTTGCTATGGCAAACGGAGCCTGCCTTTGAATCAATTTCAGAGTCATTTTAATTGGAAACAGAAAACCATTAACAGCAAAGTGAAATAACAGTTGCCTCATAACTTAATGTTCTCCTACGACAAAGACTGCTGGTTACATTCTGTGTTTCAGTTTAGGTAATGATTTAGGAAATCAAATGGTGCTGCCTTTTATCCCTGATTGCTATCTTTCCCCAAAAGAGGAAAGAGCACTTGTAACAAAGGTGTTATCACAGTCTGCATATGGTGATGTGATATAATCAAAAGAGCAGTAATTTAAATTATGTATTTCAAGACTTTTGTGATATTTACATGTTCAGCCCCAGACACCAGAATATATTGATTTTTGGAGAGAAAAGTTCAACTCACCAGGCATCTGGGAACTATAAAAAGCTTTTTAAATTGTGAATTGGTGAAGGGAGGCCGAGGCCTATTGCCGCACTAATAGTGACCCCACCCTTGCCCCCTTGCACTTCTGAGGCTGAGGCAGTCAGAGGGAGGGGGGCAAATGGGCTGCAAACCTGCTGCTGTTACAGCAGTTCTGCATTTCAGCCCCATGCGAAAACAAATGTTACAGGCAGGACAAAATGTAATCAGTAGCAATACCAGTCATAAAAGCAACTGATCTTAAACATCTCACCACACGTGTTCTCCACTCCTTCAGACCACTTTAAAGGGCCGGAACAAGCTACTGGAATCCTCCCCCAACCTCTCTCCCTCAGCACCACCCTCTCCAACACTGCTAGAAAGGGAGCTCTGCCCATTTGCTTGTATGGAGCATTGCTGACTCCACCCTGGGCCACAGCAATAGCGCCCAGGGCAGACTTACGCTGCATGAGTAAAACAGGCCATGCCACCACTCCTGACATCACTGCACTGATTTGGACCACAGATGTCCGAGACCCGTGGATGGCCTGGATCATCGTTGTTGACACTGACATCTGTCAGTGGCCTCTGTTGGTTGTTATCCTTATGGACAGAGTTTTCATTGGGTTGGGGACGGAAGCCTGATCCCAGGGATGGAATGGGGGCATCAATTTGTTGGCCATGGTGGTATTGTCTGCCTACTGGGATGCATCTGTGAGCAAATTAAGGTTAGGTGCTGCACATATGGGATACCTAGGAGAGGAGAAGGGTTCCCTATTGGTCAGTTCAGTAGCTCAGGAGAGTGTAGACAGAGGGGTCCAACTGAATTGAGAGAGGTGTAGAACTGACGAGTGCCCCTGCAGTAGAGGGCCATTATCCATGTTCTACCACATAAGCAGGAAAATCCATCAAGGTATTGATAAGTCTACCCTTGCTTTAGGGTGCAGGCAGGTCATGTTGGAAATGGCCCTCTCTACAGAGTCACCCTCAGATGTTTTGCCTTCCTCCTCCTATTTTTGCAGGTTTTTTTGTTTTTGTTGGCCTTAGGACTCTAACCAGTGTGAAAGTGCTTGTGATCTCTTCCTAAAAAATTGTTTAATTGGCTTATACCCAAATGACATATTCAATTTACTTGTAAGTCCCTTGTAGAGTGTTATACTATGTACCCAGGGCCTGTAAATTAAAGTGTGGCATCTGCGCAACCCAGGATGTACTGTCCTGGCCACTCCCAATATGGCAGGACCCCTCCCCTGGCATGTGGAGTTCCCTAGTTCAACCCAGAGGTGTAGCTATCAAGGGGGCTACATGACCCTGCAAACAGGTTTGCCATCTGGTTTCCCCTCTCCTATCTCAAGTGCCAGCCAGCCAGCCTGATCAATTGAACAGCCCCTCTTCCAAGTATTTCCTATTTGCCTTTCAAAGACAGTTTATTCTTTGAAGCTAGCCTTATGGGCAAACACCTGTTTGCTTCCTACAGGTCAGAGGTGGCACCTCTTTCCAGAGCAGGCCCCTATTGTATCCTTTTCTGGCAGCTGTTAGCACATCTCCTCAGGGGGCAGAAATCTATTTCGACTACAGGAGCCCATGCTCCACCAGTATGGTCACAGGGGACTTAAGGCAACAAAGTGACAACTTTGCTAAAGTTGCACACTGCAACTTGTTACATTAATTTCGACCTGAGAATCAAGTTGGGCTTGTTGCAGTGCTTTAAATGGGCCAGTACTCACAGGTACTGAGCACCAGCACTTTTTATTTTTAACCTCCTGCGTACCAGCACTTTTTCACTGCCAAGCTGAGTACCGGTACTCAAACTGGTAGGCTCAGTGATACACCTGTTACTAAGGATGAGGCTGTCGTAGTATAGCCTGTCTGAATACCACTCTGACAGCCAAAGTGCCAATGTAGCCCTGTGCTGTTCTACTGCTGAATTATTCTGCAGTGGCTCATTTGCATTATGTCAGGGTGTCCACATGCTGGAAATCTCAGTATCATTCTGCGATAGACAGAACCAGGTCCAATCAGGCCCTGCACTGTAAATCACAGGTTTAAAGTTGTGAACGCAGTGGAAATCCATGCACCCGGCTCAGAGTCTGAAAGAAGAAAACTGTGGGAGCTATGTATTATAAAAACAAGCTTTTCAGTTTGTGTGAGTGAATGTCTACTTTTGTGTGAGAGTGGCGGAGCGACCGAGAAAGAGGACATTCTCTTAGGTATTTTAAAGATAATGTGAGGAGTGCTTTGTGTGTGCATGTCTATGCAGCGGGCTGCTTACATGTTTAAGAGGGTCATAGTTGGAGACAGGCTATTAATTGCCTTTATATGCTTTCTGCCACGTGTGCAGAAGGAATTTGCATATACAGGGAATTTGAGACCATTAACTAGGGTAATGCATGTGCAAATGAATACCTGACAGATGGCAGAAGTGTCTTTATATTATCATGTCTTGCCTTTAACCCCTGCCCCTTAGATCAAATTGATGAATACCTGCACTTATTTGTTTCCATTTAAAGCACTGGCTTAATGTAACAAGTTGTTTGATACCTTGGATGACCCACTTTGGTTGCACTGTTGCAGAGTTTGCACAGCGGACTGGCCAGCGTGTACCTATGCACTTGCCAATGGGGCGACCAGGTCGTTTCCATAATAAAAATGACAGTTTATCGATTTTACTACCAAACATAAAAAAATACATGTTCTGCCCATGAGTTATGTTGCACCCTACCTTAGAAATCACCAGCCTGCCATAGGGGTGAGGTATGCATATACCAAGGGGAAGTATGGTTTTGCCATTGCTTTACAAGGCAAAGTCGGGCTAGCAGTCAGTTAACCTGCTCTTCATGCTGCAAATGGTGGCCTGGGAGTCTTGTTTTACTTGTGTCCCATCCAGGGTGGAACAGGTGCTCCAATCCCTGGGGGAACTCTCTAGCTCACATGCCCTGGGTACCACCTACTAGGGATTTACAGGTAAGCTAGCTCTGTCACTAGGGTAGAAGCAAGTTTGACATATTAGTTTAAGGGTAAGGGCAGAGGCCTGCTAACCAGACCTCGGCATACTCTCATAGTCACAAAACCAGCAGCAGTATTCCTAAAACTTGGGGGTGGCCATACAAAAAGAGGCTTTTCCTTACAGATAGGTAGCCACTTTATATTGTTCCTGCTGATTGCAAATTGTGGTGGTTCTACTGCGTATATTGATGGTCCCTCCTAACAGTGACTATGGGTAACTTAATTTTGTGTTACTTTCAAGGTAATTTTGAAATTAGTGTGTGTTGAGTGCATGTATACATGGTGGATTCCTTCTCTACTTGTATTTAAAGAGTATAGTGGAGTTTGAAAAGTCTTGCAGCTGTTTAGTCCTCCTTGCCCTCAGTTAATTCTGGCAAGTCCATTAGTGACCAGGCACTCTTCTCCAGTGACCTGATATACAGCTTATCACCATACACGCACTGGTGTCTTGCTACTGCATTCTGCTATTTCAGGTTGATCAAGCGCCCCTGCACATCTTTGCATCTAATTTAGTGAATCAGTCCATGTTTGTTATATGCAGGCACTTTGTGTGTCAAGTGAATGTGGCTTGTATGACTAATCTTCTGTTTGCTGTTTCTTGTTTGCAGGTGGAGTCCCCAGAATTTCCAGATGAAGTGGTGCACTTGATCAGCTTTAATGATGCCAGTAGCAAGAGGTTGAGAGTTGAAAGTGGGATTTGCGATGATGAGAAATCAAAGTAAATTCACTGCTTCACCAGTCTTCAAATGGGAGTTTCAACTATATAGTCCTTCACTCCTAGAAGCAACGCATAAAACTTAACCCCTGCTGCATGTTAGGGTCTTTCTGTGCTTCCAACTGTTGTTTAGGGTCCTTCTTCTGTGGTTCCAGCCGATGTCTGCACAGGGCGGGACTGGGAAACCAGAGCAGCCGTGGCATTTTTATCAGACCAGCCCCCGGGTATGGAGGTCGGGGTGAGGGAAGCCCTGCTGCTTCTGTTCTTTTGCTACTGGGGCCCATATTGAAGAACTGCTGCAAAACGGGCCCCCAGTAGCAAAACCGGGCCCCAGCCTCCCGTGGAAACACCCGATGCCCACTATTGCCAGTCCGGCCCTGTGTCTGCAGCAAAGCCCGCATTGGATACCTTTTCAGGGCCTGCATACTGAATACACATTTATAAGATTAAATACAAACCCCAAGTCCGCCGAAGGGCTAATTTCAGATGCTTGGACAAACTGCTATTTGCATCAGATAAAAACGTCTTCGTTTTTGGAAATTTCTGCACGCTATACTTATGGGGTGCAGTAAACATCGTATGGTAGTTTTCTCCCGATCATTTTCAGCAGATCAAACTGGCCAAATATTTCCTATGGGGAAAAAGGCCTCATAATTACAGATATGTGGAACCATTTTCAGGATGTTGTGGCTCTTTGTAGAATTGAAACTCCGAATAAGAAGTATTTACTACTCCCAGTAAATACCTACACCTGGGGTGCTGATGTTTACTAGGTTGAAAAAATACCTTATTACTCTGGCACTTCCAATGCAGGCTTTCGACTTAAATGCATGCCCAAGTGTAAACTGCCCATGTTTAATTAGAACTAGACATAAGAGTAATTGGTGGAAATGTGAGGTACTTTTCTATCCCAGTCACTGAAATAAATCGGCGAAGGTAGTACCCCGACCCAAAGTACCTGTTGTGAGGTATCTGGTATAGGTCGCCTTAGGGCGTAACGATTCTGTCTTCAGGTGTGACAGTCTAAACTTGAAAAATTATATGATTTGCACGGTTCTAGTCTGTGGCTTGCTGTACTGCGCACTTAATCTATTGACTTTCTCAGTAATTTGCAAACGAAACCCGTTCATGTGCCTGGTAGACACAAGGCTTGTTGCGTCATAGTTTTCAAACTATGCAAACGGTAATTCCTTTTTGTGGGTTTGTGGTCAAACTAGTTGTAGTGTTTTTATTGTGCAAGGAAAACCATATTGTGTAATGTAACTTACAATAAAAAACAGACATATCTAGCAAATCTTTTCTGCTAGAAAATTTTAAATTAGTGTTCGAATACGAGAGCTCTGGAAAAAAGTATGCCGTGTCTTTCCATTTTTTTTAATTTGTTCTGCTCGAAGCCCGGTGTAGGTTTGCCCGCTCTATGCTGTAGCCTTGTTGTATAACCTTATTAAATGGTTTGAAAATGTTAAAGTGTTATGTTTGCACATAAAATCAGAAAGGGAAAAATATTTTTGTAGCAACCACCACAGTTTAGTTTAAAACTGGGCGATCTTTATAATACAGACCTTCAGTCTGTAAATGCTATGATGTTTAAGTCATGCTAATTGTTTTAAACATATGTTATAGGAATTGGTCAACAAATCCTTTTTCTTTCATGTACATTCTAACTTGACTAAAAGGATGTCTATCAAAAGCACAAGTGACCTTTCCACGCTTACCTCCAAGACAACAAAGATTATGATCTACTATATGTGTAAGCCTCTCTATGCAATTAGCTGTACACTTTCTGAAAATATATCAGTCACTCCTAAACTCCAGGGGCTCGATTTCTGAAAGGGTTTACTGTGAGTCAGTGTTTCATAGTACTCCAGGCTCATTTCTAATATCCATGAGTACTGCAATAGTAAGTTACAACAAGATCTTTGTGAAACAGACCGTCATCTTCATTTGTCCTGGATCACTAAGGAGGAAGCTCTCTATTTTCCATAAGATGGTCCAAACTGTTGGGATTGTGTGCATGTAAGCCCTGCAAATTTTGGCAGAGAAAATGAACTTTGACACATAACAATAATAAGATGAGATAATTTTAAGTGGGGAAGAAGAGATTAGGGCCATGGCGTTTCTCGTCTAACTCCCAAATATACTTTCACTGGATCACATTTCTCTAATGGTTTCAGTTGGCCAACAAAATAAGAACAAGATTTTTCATAAGTTAGTGCTTTTATGTTTTTAGTGCCCTGATATTTGCACTACTAAAAATGTAAAAGCTCAGACCTTTTAGGCATCCCCGTACTTCACCATTGAAGTGCTGGTTGGAATTGGTTAGATGAGGCTTACATTTCCTGCCCCTAACTTCACTGGACGTGGCATAATGAACGATCACGATTTCTGTAAATTAAGTGCACAAAAAAGTTATGTAGAACCTGCTGGTTACATATTCTCTTATCTTTCTATGGCATAAAGATGCAGTGATGTGTTTTTGTCTTCCATCTTATCTCTGTGATGCTTTGTTTGTGTAGTCCATCTCCTCTGCACAGCTTGATCTTTTTTTGAAAGTCTTAACATACTTCTTAGAGCAAATGTGTGTCTGTCTTCTGTACCGACCTCATGAAACCAGAAGTGAAATTCTACATATCGGATGAAGGGAACCTTAGTTAAGTAAATCTATAGTGCTGTGAATATTAGCACTACCATGGGCCAACCACTAAAGATTGTCTTAGGTTTGAACAATTTACAAAATGAGCATCCTCATTCATAGTGCTGGGTAGATCTGCAGTTTCTGATATTTATTCCAATTTCTAGCCATGAATCGGGGACAGAATTGTAACTGAGAGTTCTGCACACTGTAGCCATAAAACATAAAGTAAAATATAAAAATGAAATAGGCAAGGGTATCTATGGTTAGAAAACTCACATTGGCGATATGATTAGTTGGCTTGTAACCTTTATTGTCTCTTTTCTGTGAATAAGAAGTTAGCTTCAGAGAGAACAATTTTAACTCATGGCTGCATGCTGAGACTTATTGCTCCCATTTTTTCAGTTTTTACTATTGGTGGTTCTCAAAACTCAGTAAATGACTAATCTTTTCTTCCATCTTTCCATGATTGATTAGAGCATGGATCACAAATGAGGTGGACGAAAAATATTTTCTTTTCCTTGAGTCGTGTAATTTATTAGACATCAGTTTACAGTTTCTTCGAATGGAAGTTATATGAAAAAGCATAACATTTGAGGTGGGGAAATAGTTATGTAAATTGGGCATAGGACTTATACCAAATGTTCTTCCCATTATAAAAATTTGCCATATGTCTACTAGTAAAATTATGGTTATTGTCACATGTTTTCTAACAGTATGATTTTCCCCTTCAAAAGTATTTCTGGAATGTTGGTAGAGTACCTCCCAAATATTGTAATTTCCTTGATTTGTCGACTTATTGATTTTAAATGCCTTGAGCTAAAGATATCGCTCATGTCTGATAAGTTTGGCACTGGCCAAAGTGTCCCTGCTAATGTGGACAGCTTTATGCCCCACTCTTGAGTACACCTCCAGGCTTCAAGCCTAACTAATGTCTTACTCTTCGTAGCAGGCTTCAGGATGCATCTTCTAACCTATTACAGTCAGCCATCAAAAATAGGTTAACAGATTGGACAAATACATTTAAAAATATTTGTTTTGTGTGCTCTTATACGGTTTGGTTGCTTCTTTAACGAATTTTATTGATTTATGAACATTGTTGGTTTTTGTAAGTGTGCCAGTATTATTTAGAACTAGTACAATACATCAGTGCACATTCACGCTGATCAGTTTGTGATGGTCTAATTTATCATCCTCACAGGTTCATTGGGGTGCAACAGTAATAGCGCAACCTTGCTTAGGTACATAAGCCGGGACCATTAATGCATGCGTTTCAAACCTCTGCCTCGTTTTATACAAACTGAACTATTTTTATTTTTTAAATGTCTTGGTTCGAAAAATGAATGCAGTAGAGGTCTTTACATATCCCATCATTGCTGCTTAATCTACCAAACAGTGCAGTTCTTGAACACCTGCCACCCGTCAGCTATCGGGTTGCATTGCACAGAAACTAATCTAAACAGGTTCACAAGATTCTGGTTCTTTGGATTCTTAGTACTGCATTGCTTAGGAGATGAGGCATGTCCTGTTTGTGCCTCTGCCCTCTTTTTTCATTTGTGCGGAGACATGCCTTTCTGCAGTGCATCAATGTTCATATGCACATTAGTGAAACACTCAGCCCACTCAGGCAGTTTATACTTCACGCAATAGTGTTTAGCTGGGGAACACATATGATTTTGCACCTGCGAAGTACAAAAAAATGAATAGACTCACAGAGTTCATCTGACCAAATCTAAAATATAGCTTTGCTTCAAGGGTGGTGCATATAGCATTTCTTTCGGTATAGAACACCACATAGTTTATTTTCAGCTATTGTTGCCTTTAGGAACCAAATACTCCTGTGTGTGTCAGGTGTCAACCTAATATTTATAATGAAAATATGCAACTATTTGTTCAGGGACTCGTTAGTTGTCTCCCATCATAAAGGAAACATTAAAAAGGGGGCTGAATGTTTTAACTGTCATGTGACTGTTTTACATCTTAGATGAGGGTGAACAAGTTTATACATAATGTTTTTTTACTTTATTACGGGTAACTATTACTTGAAACATCTTTATTATTTATAGTTAGAAAAATGTTTTACGCACAGTAGCTTATCTAAGGAGAATACATAGTGTTACTGTTAACTTAAAGTGCAATATAAGCATCTATTTATTGTCAACGATGTGGCCTAGGGAATGTACAATTTCACCATCTCTGTACCATGTTAGCTGAATTATAGATTGTGAAAAATTCTTATTGTTTGTGCTGGCTACCTGTCAAAATTAAATGTTGTATTTCAGATGATGTTTCCACTAGTGGCCTTTTCCTGTTCTGTGATAGTATGTGAGTTTTTTGAGCTTGCTAAGTGGGGTCAGACAATCTTACTAAACCCTGTAAATCAAACAAAGACATCATTGCAGAGTAAATAAAGGCGCCAAACAATACAAAAATTATTGTGTCGATTTTTTTCAAATATGAAAACCACACAAGCTGCAAACTAGTAAAATAAACAACATCACCGGAGACTAACACCATAGAGTGATAAGTGTAATGCTAAAGGAAGAAATAGAGTAATAACATACAGAACAGGGATAACTAAACGTATTACACACTCAATTACTCAGTAGTAGCACTCGAAGGAGGGGAGAAAGTAACACTCTGCACTATAAGATATGATAAATCTACCGAGTAGAAACTAAATGTTGGGTGAAAAGCAGACGCTAAGACAGCCGTATTGACAGCACATGCCCCGGAAAATCCTCAAAGGCATATGATCTATGCAAGACAATGACAGCACACGCTTGTATATGTCCTAGAACAAAACAGCCCAGCTTAGGAGAGGAAGCGAACGCACAAGCTTTAATGGTCACAGACATAATGTGCATTAGTGCAAGTCAAATAACAAGATTTCAGTGCTGGGAAGAGTGGGATTGACCATCTATGGGCTTCTGGTTCACAGACGCCTAATTCCTTGGACCTTGACAACTGAATCTGGTTGAAACACACACGAGAAGGGCACAGTCGCTGAGTAATCATTATCCCTGATGATGTGATGTGTGCAGTGTGATGTGTACTGCACACAGTTGCTGAGTCCCCATTAGTCCTTTTATTAGTGATATAGTAAAGTCTGGCAATTCCAAAGGGCCCTTGTAAACATGCTAAACGATAGAGGAAAGGTGTAAACTACATTACTGTTTTCCCAAATGGGACACAGGTTATGCAGTAGACAGCTGTATAAAGTTGGTGACCTGACTTGTGGCCTAAAGATGGAGTGTTAGTCGTGTAGAAGATAGTGAGAGAACATTTTACACCCTTACTCCAGGCTTTCATGGCAACAGCTACAGTTTCAGTGCTCCATACTGTTGTGAATCCTAGTGGGTTATCTAAGACCAATTCATTCTGAATAGATACTTCTAGTTTACAGATTCCTCATATTTTGAATATTCCCCAGTCATGAGACTGAATCTGGAAATTTTCAGTTGTGCATTTGTGCGCTGAAAGGTGGCGCCTTGGTTCTGCACTGACTTCTTTCCACTCCGGAAATGCTGTATGGGGCCTATATAGGCACCATTCCTTTCTGCTAATTTCAGTTTATTTATTTCTGCGTTTTACAAACACGGATGCGGAGCGTCCCACATCTCTCAGCGATGGCTTTGTGCAACTTTCTTCCAAATTCATAACAGCTTGCAAGAGATGTCACCCCCTAAGGCAACAGGTTTTAAACCCTGCAAGGACTGTCACAAGCAGATGTCTGTGACAGATCCCCACCAGATCTGTCTATGGTGTCTGGGGGTGGATTATGACTCCAAGACCTGCAGAGACTGTGCGTCGATCAAAACGAAGGTCATCCGGGTAAGCAAGATGAAACTTTGTCATAAAACACAAGACGATGTATTGTTCGGAGCGCTCCAAGTTGAAGGTCCGTTCCCGCTCCTGGAGAAGATGAAGCCATTCTCGAGGCCAGTCTTCATCATGCTTTAAGTCCTCAGGTAAGCACAAAAAATATAGATAGTTGAAGCAGAGTTCGCTTCTCGCCATTCCTACTGATATGATCAAACTCATGGGCGGCATCAACAGTCCCACTCCTAAAGACTCAATTTTGCAGCCAATTCCAGAGCTGGTTCCCTCACAACTCGTATGTTCTGGGCCTTTAGCCATGCTGCGCCAGATCGAAGAGTTCAGTGCAAATATGCTCTGGCTATTCAGATCCCTACATACTCCCTTTAGGTCCCCTCCAAGCCCCACAGACCCATCACCCTCTGAGCCACGTATGTCTTCAGCTGCATTAATGATGCCACACCTGGCACCCACGCCAGGCCCAGGCATATTGATGGCGACTTCGGAACTCAAACAGGTGGCCCCTATTGTCCTTTGACTGGACGCTGGTCCGACTTCAACCAGTGTCACAACCAAATCTGACTGAGATTTCTCCACTCGCCTTACCTCAAGACAGACAACATTAATTATATTCCCTCTTTGGTATGGACTGATAATGACTATGATCAGGATCATGAGTTTGCTCAGCCCTATGCCAATAATAATTTGTATGAAGACTTACAAGAGCCTGGTGGCCTCTGTACTTACCCGGACTGCCCTCTTTTCGACTCCTGACCCAGGAAATGAAGACTCTGCCTCCTACACTATTGTCATGTGTAGGGCAGTCAAAGTTGTCAATCTTCAACTCCTTACCAGGGAGGCCAAAACAAATGCCTTTACCAAAGTCCTGCAGCCTGGCCAGACTGCTTCTGAACTGTTCCTCCTCTTCAGTGATGTCGTGACAGTTACTCTTCTAGGGGCCTGGACTAAATCCAGTAGCGGCCCTCCAGTTCACCAGCAAATTGCCAGGTGCCACAGCCCAGCCCCATGCAACCAGGCCTTTTCTCTCTCAGTAGCCCTCTCAAAAAGGTCTTGTGGTGCAGGTGCCAATAGGAAGACAAACCCTAACAATGTCCCTACTACTCCTACTGACGGAATCTGAGTGGAGACGTTTGGAAAATGCTTGTTCTCCACCGCCAGTTTGGCTTTGTAGTCAAACAAAACTTCCTGGGCCATTATACTCCCACTGTCTGGAACTCGGTAGCACAAGTCCTTTCCATTGTTTCAGAAGTCCTTAGCTATGTTCTCTCACTGGCCGTTAAGCAGTATAGTTCATGAGTGTAGGAAAGTACCATCTTGCCTGGCATGTTACCCCCATATTTCACTGTATATATGTTGTTTTAGTGTATATGTCACTGGGACCCTGCCAGCCAGGGCCCCAGTGCTCATAAGTGTGCCCTGTATGTGTTCCCTGTGTGATGACTAACTGTCTCACTGAGGCTCTGCTAACCAGAACCTCAGTGGTTATGCTTTCTCTGCTTTCTAAATTGTCAGGCTAGTGACCAATTTCACCAATTCACATTGGCATACTGGAACACCCTTATAATTCCCTAGTATATGGTACTGAGGTACCCAGGGTATTGGGGTTCCAGGAGATCCCTATGGGCTGCAGCATTTCTTTTGCCACCCATAGGGAGCTCTGACAATTCTTACACAGACCTGCCACTGCTGTGAAATAACGTCCACGTTATTTCACAGCCATTTACCACTGCACTTAAGTAACTTACAAATCACCTATATGTCTAACCTTCACCTGGCGAAGGTTGGGTGCTAAGTTACTTAGGGTGTGGGCACCCTGGCACTAGCCAAGGTGCCCCCACATCGTTCAGGGCAAAGTCCCCGGACTTTGAGTGCGGGGACACCATTACACGCGTGCACTGTACATAGGTCACTACCTATGTACAGCGTCACAATGGTAACTCCGAACATGGCCATGTAACATGTTTAAGATCATGGAATTGTAACCCCAATGCCATTCTGGCATTGGGGAGACAATTCCATGATCCCCCGAGTCTCTAGCACAGACCCGGGTACTGCCAAACTGCCTTTCCCGGGGTTTCACTGCAGCTGCTGCTGCTGCCAACCCCTCAGACAGGTTTCTGCCCTCCTGGGGTCCAGCCAGGCCTGTCCCAGGAAGGCAGAACAAAGGACTTCCTCAGAGAGAGGGTGTTACACCCTCTCCCTTTGGAAAAAGGTGTCAGGGCTGGGGAGGAGTAGCCTCCCCAAGCCTCTGGAAATGCTTTGATGGGCACAGATGGTGCCCATCTCTACATAAGCCAGTCTACACCGGTTCAGGGATCCCCAGCCCTACTCTGGCGCGAAACTGAACAAAGGAAAGGGGAGTGACCACTCCCCTGACCTGCACCTCCCAGGGGAGGTGCCCAGAGCTCCTCCAGTGTGCTCCAGACCTCTGCCATTTTGGAAACAGAGGTGCTGCTGGCACACTGGACTGCTCTGAGTGGCCAGTGCCAGCAGGTGACGTCAGAGACTCCTTCTGATAGGCTCTTACCTGTGTTGCTAGCCTATCCTCCTTCCTAGGTAGCCAAACCTCCTTTTCTGGCTATTTAGGGTCTCTGCTTTGGGGAATTCTTTAGATAACGAATGCAAGAGCTCATCAGAGTTCCTCTGCATCTCTCTCTTCACCTTCTGCCAAAGGATTGACCGCTGACTGCTCAGGACGCCTGCAAAACCGCAACAAAGTAGCAAAGACGACTACTGCAACCTTGTATCGCTGATCCTGCCGCCTTCTCGACTGTTTCCTGGTGGTGCATGCTCTGGGGGTAGCCTGCCTCCTCTCTGCACTAGGAGCTCTGAAGAAATCTCCCGTGGGACGACGGAATCCTCTCCCTGCAACCGCAGGCAACAAAAGACTGCATCACCGGTCCTCTGGGTCCCCTCTCAGCACGACGAGCGTGGTCCCTGGAACTCAGCAACTCTGTCCAAGTGACTCCCACAGTCCAGTGACTCTTCAGTCCAATTTGGTGGAGGTAAGTCCTTGCCTCCGCACGCTAGACTGCATTGCTGGGTACCACGTGATTTGCAGCTTCTCCAGCTCCTGTGCACTCTTCCAGGATTTCCTTCATGCACAGCCAAGCCTGGGTCCCCGACACTCTAACCTGCAGTGCACAACCTCCTGAGTTGTCCTCCGGCGTCGCGGGACTCCCTTTTGTGTCTTCGGGTGAGCTCCGGTTCACTCCTCTTCCAAGTGCCTGTTTCGGTACTTCTGCGGGTGCTGCCTGCGTCTGTGAGGGCTCCCTGACCTGCTGGGCGCCCCCTCCGTCTCCTCATCCAAGTGGCGACATCCAGGTCCCTCCTGGGCCACAGCAGCATCCAAAAACCCTAACCGCGACCCTTGCAGCTAGCAAGGCTTGTTTGCAGTCTTTCTGCGTGGGAACTCCTCTGCAAGCTTCTACACGACGTGGGACATCCATCCTCCAAAGGGGAAGTTTCTAGCCCTCTTCGTTCTTGCAGAATCCACAGCTTCTACCATCCGGTGGCAGCTCCTTTGCACCCTCAGCTGGCATTTCCTGGGCATCTGCCCAATCTCGACTTTGTCGCGACTCTTGGACTTGGTCCCCTTGTTCCACAGGTACTCTCGTCCGGAAATCCACTTTGGTTGCTTTGCTGGTGTTGGTCTTCCTTGCAGAATTCCCCTATCACGACTTCTGTGCTCTCTGGGGAATATAGGTGCACTTTACACCTACTTTTCAGGGTCTTGGGGTGGGCTATTTTTCTAACCCTCACTGTTTTCTTACAGCCCAAGCGACCCTCTACAAGCTCACATAGGTTTGGGGTCCATTCGTGGTTCGCATTCCACTTTTGGAGTATATGGTTTGTGTTGCCCCTATACCTATGTGCTCCTACTGCAATCTACGGTAACTTTACATTGCTTGCATTACTTCCTTTTACTATTACTGCATATTTTTGGTATTGTGTACATATATCTTGTGTAGATTTGGCATCCTCATACTGAGGGTACTCACTGAGATACTTTTGGCATATTGTCATAAAAATAAAGTACCTTTATTTTTAGTATATCTGTGTATTGTGTTTTCTTATGATATTGTGCATATGACACCAGTGGTATAGTAGGAGCTTTGCATGTCTCCTAGTTCAGCCTAAGCTGCTCTGCTATAGCTACCTTCTATCAGCCTAAGCTGCTAGAAACACCTCTTCTACACTAATAAGGGATAACTGGACCTGGTACAGAGTGTAAGTACCCCTTGGTACCCACTACAAGCCAGGCCAGCCTCCTACATTGGCTGTGCAGCGGTGGGATAAGTACTTGTAACTACTTACCACTTTGTCATTATGTACTTTTCATAAGAGAATAATATACAAAACAAGTTCAGTATATGTACACCTAACCAAAAAATTTTGCTTTTCTTCTCTTACACTATCTGATAAGTGCTGAAAAGTACTCCTAAACTTTAAAAAAGTTTCTAAAAAGTTGAAAACGTTTTTTTTCTGTTTCCTTAAAAAGTCCTGAAACTTTTTCTCTCTTTTATCTGTCCCTAAAACTTTCTTCTATCATGTCTGATGTAGGAACTTCTCTTAATCTGGTCAGCTCAGCTTATGACCACCTTAACTGGAAAGGTTTAAGGAGTCTCTGCATTGATAGAGGTTTAGGGGTGGGAAAGAATCCCTCTAGAGAATTGTTATCTAACATGCTTATTGAGAATGATAAGGCCTTAGCTGGCACATCCATTGAGAAGTTAGGAGATGGTTCACACTCTGACTCAGGGGCACCCCTAGTAAGAGTGTTAGACGGTGACATTCCCAACCTGCCCCTTAGCAGACCACCTAGCATAGCTGGTACTAATGTGAGCTCACATCACAGTAGGGATGTTATTCCTGCAGGCCAGGTTGTTAGGGTGCCAACTTAGGGACAGGTCTCCCTCTGTTCATTCACATCATTCTTCGGTGTCAAAGCATGCCCAACCCACCCACCCTGATGACCGAATGTTAGAAAGGGAACTCAATAGATTGAGAGTGGAAGAGTCCAGGCTGAAGCTTAAACAGCAACAGCTGGCTCTAGACAGGGAATCTTTAGACTTAGAAAAAGAGAGACAGAGGTTGGGGTTTGGACCCCATGGTGGCAGCAGCAGTATTCCAGATAGTAATCCTGTGAAAGAGCATGATTCTAGGAATCTGCATAAGATAGTTCCCCCTTACAAGGAGGGGGATGACATTAACAAGTGGTTTGCTGCACTTGAGAGGGCCTGTGTTGTACAGGGGGTCCCTCAAAGGCAGTGGGCTGCTATCCTATGGCTATCTTTCAGTGGAAAGGGTAGGGATAGGCTCCTTACTGTGAAGGAAAGTGATGCCAATAATTTTACAGTTTTGAAGAATGCACTCTTGGATGGATTTGGCTTAACCACTGAACAATACAGGATTAAGTTCAGAGAAAACAGAAAAGAGTCCACACAAGACTGGGTAGACTTTGTTGACTATTCAGTGAAGGCCTTGGAGGGGTGGTTACATGGCAGTAAAGTTTCTAACTATGAAGGCCTGTATAATCTGATCCTGAGAGAGCATATTCAGAATAACTGTGTGTCTGATTTGTTAAACCAATATCTAGTGGACTCAGATCTGACTTCTCCCCAAGAATTGGGAAAGAAGGCAGACAAATGGGTCAGAACAAGAGTGAACAGAAAAGTTCATACAGGGGGTGACAAGGATGGCAAGAAGAAGGATGGTAAGTCTTCAGACAAGGGTGGGGACAAATCTAAAAATGAGTCTTCATCAGGCCCACAAAAACACTCTGGTAGGGGTGGTGGGTCCAAATCCTCTTCTAATCAAGTAAAGAAACCATGGTGCTATTTATGTAAAGTAAAAGGCCATTGGACAACTGATGCCAGTTTTCCAAAGAAAAGCACCAAGCCTCCCACTACCACAACCCCTACTGCAACCTCTAGTACCCCTAGTAATAGCAGTGGTGGTGGGAGCAAACCTACTAATAGCCAACCCAAGGGAGTAGCTGGGCTCACTTTTGGTAATTTAGTTGGGGTTGGTCTTGTTAGGGAGACCACAGAGGCTGTGATAGTCTCTGAAGGTGCCATTGATTTGGCCACCTTGGTTGCTTGTCCCCTTAATATGGATAAGTACAAGCAACTTCCCCTAATAAATGGTGTTGAGGTTCAGGCCTACAGGGACACAGGTGCCAGTGTTACCATGGTAATAGAGAAACTGGTACACCCTGAACAACACCTACTTGGTCTCCAGTACCAAGTGACAGACGCTCATAACAACACTCTTAGACACCCCATGGCTGTTGTGAATCTCAACTGGGGGGGGGGGTTACTGGTCCAAGGAAAGTTGTGGTTGCCTCAGATTTACCTGTAGACTGTCTACTAGGGAACGATTTAGAGACATCAGCTTGGGCAGAAGTGGAGTTAGAGGCTCATGCAGCAATGATGGGCATTCCTGAGCATATTTTTGCTTTGACAAGGGCTCAGGCCAAAAAGCAAAAAGGACAGGGTGACTTGGATCCTGGAACAATGGACCAAGTGCTCCCTAAAGCTAGGGTTAGTAAGGGTAAATCCCTACCCACTATCCCTCCCTCTACAGATGATTCTACTTCTGAGGAAGAATAATTTCCCCCCTGTGCAGAACCTTCACCAGAGGAGCTGGAAGTAGACACTGCTGAGCTTTTGGGTGGAGGGGGGCCTGCCAGGGAGGAGCTGAGTGTGGCACAGCAATCCTGTCCCACATTAGAGGGTCTAAGACAGCAAGCTGTCAAACAGCAAAATGGGGATGTCAGTGACTCACATAGAGTTTACTGGGAGGACAACCTCTTGTATACAGAGGCAAGGGACCCAAAACCTGGAGCAACCAGAAGATTGGTCATTCCCCTGCAATACAGAGAGTTCCTCCTAACTCTGGCACACGATATTCCCTTGGCTGGACATTTAGGTCAAATTAAAACATGGGAAAGGCTTGTCCCCCTGTTTCATTGGCCTAGGATGTCAGAGGACACAAAATACTTTTGTTAGTCCTGTGTGACCTGCCAAGCCAGTGGCAAGACTGGTGGCACACCAAAGGCTCCCCTTATTCCACTGCCTGTGGTTGGGGGTTCCCTTTCAAAGGGTAGGGGTTGACATAGTTGGCCCCCTTGACCCTCCTACTGCTTCAGGCAATAGGTTTATCTTGGTGGTAGTGGACCATGCCACAAGATATCCTGAAGCAATTCCTCTAAGGACCACTACAGTACCTGCAGTGGCAAAAGCCCTCCTGGGAATCTTTTCCAGGGTGGGTTTCCCAAAAGAGGTTGTATCAGACAGGGGTAGCAACTTTATGTCTGCATACTTGAAGGCCATGTGGAAGGAATGTGGTGTAACATACAAATTCACCACGCCTTATCATCCACAAACAAATGGACTGGTAGAGAGGTTTAATAAAACTCTCAAAGGAATGATAATGGGACTCCCTGAAAAACTCAGGAGGAGATGGGATGTCCTGTTACCTTGCCTCCTTTTTGCTTACAGGGAGGTACCCCAGAAAGGAGTGGGCTTCAGCCCCTTTGAACTCCTATTTGGACACACTGTTAGAGGTCCGCTAACACTTGTGAAGGAGGGTTGGGAACAACCTTTAAAAGCTCCTAAGCAAGACATAGTGGACTATGTACTCGGCCTAAGATCCAGAATGGCTGAGTACATGAAAAAGGCCAGTAAAAACCTTCAGGCCAGCCAAGAGCTCCAAAAGCAATGGCATGACCAGAAGGCTGTTCTGATTCAGTACCAACCAGGACAGAAGGTATGCGTCTTGGAGCCTGTGGCCCCAAGAGCACTCCAAGACAAATGGAGTGGACCCCTCATCATTGTTGAAAAGAAGGGAGAAGTCACCTACTTAGTTGACTTGGGCACTGCCAGGAGTCCCCTTCGGGTGCTCCATGTCAGTCGCCTAAAACCCTACTATGACACTGCTGATCTCACCCTGCTCATGGCAACAGATGAATTACAGGAAGAAGAGAGTGACCCTCTCCGTGATCTCTCCTCTTTCACAGAACAAGATGCTCTAGTGGAAGGTGTAGTTCTGGCAGACTGTCTGACTGCTGAGCAGAAAGACAACTGCATAAATCTCCTGGGTCAGTTTTCTGAACTCTTTTCTACTGTGCCAGGCACCACTTCTTGGTTTGAGCACACTATAGATACTGGAGACCGCATGCCTGTCAAAAGTAAGATCTATAGGCAGCCTGACCATGTCAGGGACTGCATAAAACAAGAGGTTCAGAAAATGCTTGAACTGGGAGTGGATGAACATTCTGAAAGCCCATGGGCCTCTCCTGTGGTGCTTGTACCAAAGCCTCACTCTAAAGATCGGAAAAGAGAGATGAGGTTTTGTGTAGATTACAGAGGTCTCAACCAGGTAACTAAAACTGATGCTCACCCTATACCCAGGGCAGATGAGCTCATAGATACACTGGCATCTGGCAAGTATCTAAGCACCTTTGATTTGACTGCAGGGTATTGGCAGATCAAGTTATCAGAGGATGCTAAAGCAAAAACTGCATTTTCGACTATTGGAGGGCACTACCAATTCACAGTAATGCCCTTTGGTTTGAAAAATGCACCTGCCACTTTTCAGAGGTTGGTGAATACAGTACTGCAAGGGTTGGAGGCTTTTAGTGCAGCATATCTAGATGATATAGCTGTCTTTAGCTCCACCTGGGATGATCACCTGGTCCACCTGTGGAAAGTTTTGGAGACCCTGCAAAAGGCAGGCCCTAATATCAAGGCTTCAAAGTGCCAGATAGGGCAGGGGAAAGTGGTTTATCTGGGACACCTGGTAGGTGGAGAACAGATTGCACCACTTCAGGGGAAAATCCAAACTATCATAGATTGGGTTCCCCCTACAGCTCAGACCCAGGTGAGAGCCTTCTTAGGCCTCACTGGGTATTACAGGAGGTTCATAAAGAACTATGGCTCCATTGCAGCCCCACTTAATGACGTCACTTCCAAGAAAATGCCTAAAAAGGTATTGTGGACAGCTAGCTGTCAGAAAGCTTTTGAGGAGCTGAAACAGGCCATGTGCACTGCACCTGTCCTAAAAAGCCCATGTTACTCCAAGAAATTCATTGTTCAAACTGATGTTTCTGAATTAGGGGTAGGGGCAGTTTTATCCCAACTCAATTCTGAGGGCCAGGATCAACCTGTTGCTTTTATCAGCAGGAGGTTGACCCCTAGAGAAAAGCGTTGGTCTGCCATAGAGAGGGAGGCCTTTGCTGTGGTCTGGGCACTGAAGAAGTTGAGGCCATACCTGTTTGGCACTCACTTCATTGTTCAGACAGACCACAAACCTCTACTTTGGCTAAAACAAATGAAAGGTGAAAACCCTAAATTGTTGAGGTGGTCCATATCTCTACAGGGAATGGACTATACAGTGGAACATAGACCTGGGAGTACCCACTCCAATGCAGATGGACTCTCCAGATATTTCCACTTAGACAATGAAGACTCATCAGGTCATGGCTAGTCTTAATTTCCTTCGTTTGGGGGGGGTGGGGGGCTGTGTAGGAAAGTACCATCTTGCCTGGCATGTTACCCCCATATTTCACTGTATATATGCTGTTTTAGTTGTATGTGTCACTGGGACCTTGCCAGCCAGGGCCCCAGTGCCCATAAGTGTGCCCTGTATGTGTTCCCTGTGTGATGACTAACTGTCTCACTGAGGCTCTGCTAACCAGAACCTCAGTGGTTATGCTCTCTCTGCTTTCTAAATTGTCACTAACAGGCTAGTGACCAATTTCTCCAATTCACATTGGCATACTGGAACACCCTTATAATTCCCTAGTATATGGTACTGAGGTACCCAGGGTATTGGGGTTCCAGGAGATCCCTATGGGCTGCAGCATTTCTTTTGCCACCCATAGGGAGCTCTGACGATTCTTACACAGGCCTGCCACTGCAGCCTGAGTGAAATAACGTCCACGTTATTTCACAGCCATTTACCACTGCACTTAAGTAACTTATAAGTCACCTATATGTCTAACCTTCACCTGGTGAAGGTTGGGTGCTAAGTTACTTAGGGTATGGGCACCCTGGCACTAGCCATGGTGCCCCCACATCGTTCAGGGCAAATTCCCCGGACTTTGTGAGTGCGGGGACACCATTACACACGTGCACTGTATAGGTCACTACCTATGTACAGCGTCACAATGGTAACTCCGAACATGGCCATGTAACTTGTCTAAGATCATGGAATTGTCACCCCAATGCCATTCTGGCATTGGGGAGACAATTCCATGATCCCCCGAGTCTCTAGCACTGCCTTTCCCGGGGTTTCACTGCAGCTGCTGCTGCTGCCAACCCCTCAGACAGGTTTCTGCCCTCCTGGGGTCCAGCCAGGCCTGGCCCAGGAAGGCAGAACAAAGGACTTCCTCAGAGAGAGGGTGTTACACCCTCTCCCTTTGGAAAAAGGTGTCAGGGCTGGGGAGGAGTAGCCTCCCCCAGCCTCTGGAAATGCTTTGATGGGCACAGATGGTGCCCATCTCTGCATAAGCCAGTCTACACCGGTTCAGGGATCCCCCAGCCCTGCTCTGGCGCGAAACTGGACAAAGGAAAGGGGAGTGACCACTCCCCTGACCTGCACCTCCCAGGGGAGGTGCCCAGAGCTCCTCCAGTATGCTCCAGACCTCTGCCATCTTGGAAACAGAGGTGCTGCTAGCACACTGGACTGCTCTGAGTGGCCAGTGCCAGCAGGTGACGTCAGAGACTCCTTCTGATAGGCTTTTACCTGTGTTGCTAGCCTATCCTCCTTCCTAGGTAGCCAAACCTCCTTTTCTGGCTATTTAGGGTCTCTGCTTTGGGGAATTCTTTAGATAACGAATGCAAGAGCTCATCAGAGTTCCTCTGCATCTCTCTCTTCACCTTCTGCCAAAGGATCGACCGCTGACTGCTCAGGACGCCTGCAAAACCGCAACAAAGTAGCAAAGACGACTAGTGCAACCTTGTATCACTGATCCTGCCGCCTTCTCGACTGTTTCCTGGTGGTGCATGCTCTGGGGGTAGCCTGCCTCCTCTCTGCACTAGGAGCTCTGAAGAAATCTCCCGTGGGACGACGGAATCCTGCCCCTGCAACCTCAGGCAACAAAAGACTGCATCACCGGTCCTCTGGGTCCCCTCTCAGCACGACGAGCGTGGTCCCTGGAACTCAGCAACTCTGTCCAAGTGACTCCCACAGTCCAGTGACTCTTCAGTCCAAGTTTGGTGGATGCAAGTCCTTGCCTCCCCACGCTAGACTGCATTGCTGGGTACCGCGTGATTTGCAGCTGCTCCGGCTCCTGTGCACTCTTCCAGGATTTCCTTCGTGCACAGCCAAGCCTGGGTCCCCGACACTCTAACCTGCAGTGCAAAACCTCCTGAGTTGTCCTCCGGCGTCGTGGGACTCCCTTTTGTGTCTTCGGGTGAGCTCCGGTTCACTCCTTTTCCAAGTGCCTGTTCCGGTACTTCTGCGGGTGCTGCCTGCGTCTGTGAGGGCTCCCTGACCTGCTGGGCGCCCCCTCTGTCTCCTCATCCAAGTGACGACATCCTGGTCCCTCCTGGGCCACAGCAGCATCCAAAAACCCTAACCGCGACCCTTGCAGCTAGCAAGGCTTGTTTGTGGTCTTTCTGCGTGGGAACACCTCTGCAAGCTTCTACACGACGTGGGACATCCATCCTCCAAAGGGGAAGTTTCTAGCCCTCTTCGTTCTTGCAGAATCCACAGCTTCTACCATCGGGTGGCAGCTCCTTTGCACCCTCCGCTGGCATTTCCTGGGCAACTGTCCACTCTCGACTTTGTCGCGACTCTTGGACTTGGTCCCCTTGTTCCACAGGTACTCTCGTCCGGAAATCCACGTTGGTTGCTTTGCTGGTGTTGGTCTTCCTTGCAGAATTCCCCTATCACGACTTCTGTGCTCTCTGGGGAATATAGGTGCACTTTACACCTACTTTTCAGGGTCTTGGGGTGGGCTATTTTTCTAACCCTCACTGTTTTCTTACAGCCCCAGCGACCCTCCTAAAGCTCACATAGGTTTGGGGTCCATTCGTGGTTCGCATTCCACTTTTGGAGTATATGGTTTGTGTTGCCCCTATACCTATGTGCTCCTATTGCAATCTACGGTAACTTTACATTGCTTGCATTACTTCCTTTTGCTATTACTGCATATTTTTGGTATTGTGTACATATATCTTGTGTATATTTGGCATCCTCATACTGAGGGTACTCACTGAGATACTTTTGGCATATTGTCATAAAAATAAAGTACCTTTATTTTTAGTTTATCTGTGTATTGTGTTTTCTTATGATATTATTGTGCATATGACACCAGTGGTATAGTAGGAGCTTTGCATGTCTCCTAGTTCAGCCTAAGCTGCTCTGCTATAGCTACCTTCTATCAGCCTAAGCTGCTAGAAACACCTCTTCTACACTAATAAAGGATAACTGGACCTGGTACAGAGTGTAAGTACCCCTTGGTACCCACTACAAGCCAGGCCAGCCTCCTACAATGAGTCCTTGTGGCTTAGACACCACTGACTTCAGTGGCCATGCCATAGTCACTGGTGTCTGCATTCATTGCTATGCGTAGCTATGAATCACTGGGTTCACACATGTACATGGCCTGCCTTTTAACTACATAGCACCCCACCCTGTGGGTTGCCTAGGGCCTACCTTAGGGGTGACTTATATGTAGAAAAATGGGAGTTTAGGGATTGGCAAGTACCTTTAAATGCCAAGTCAAAGTGGCAGTGAAACTGCACACACAGGCCTTGTGATGGCAGGCATGAGACATGGTTAAGGGGCTACTTATGTGGGTGGCACAACCAGGGCTGCAGGCCCAATAGTAGCATTAAATTTACAGGCCCTGGGCACTTGCAGTGCGCTTTACTAGGGACTTAAAGTAAATCAAATATGCCAATTGGGTATGAACCAATGTTACCATGTTTGTAGGGAGAGAGAGTATGCACTTTAGCACTGGTTAGCAGTAGTAAAGTGCGCAGAGTCCTAAAACCAGCAAAAGCAGTGTCAGAAATGTGGAGGGAGGCAGGCAAAAAGTTGGGGGATGACCACCCTAAGGCTGTCAGGTCTAACAATGTTTCCCCTGTCTCTTTTTGTGATGTCCCAATAGGACTTCAATCTTGTCCTTACTTATCTGATGTGTACTCAATTTGAACCGCTACACAGTTGTCCTTTACAGCTTCTGACCTTCAAAACTGTGTTCCTGGTTGCCATCACTTCAGCATAGCTTGTAAGGGAGCTTCCGGTTTTCTGTGTTCATCCACCATTCAGCACCTTCTTCTCAAACAAGCTGGTCCTGTGTACTCTGGCATCCTTTCTTCCAAAAGTTGTGACACCATGTCATGTCAGCCAGTCCATCACTCTACTGGCGTTATATGTTGCACCTCATTCCTCTAAGGAGGAGGAAAGGCTCCATCACTTGGACCTTAAGTGTGGGGTTCACCAGAGCGAAAAAAGGGAAATGCTGTACAGAAGAGTGCCATTTCACGTTGGATCGTGCTCTGCATTAAAATCTGCAAAACACTGGTGAAGAAGCAGCCTCTAGACGGACTGATCGCCCATTCCATCAGAGCCAAAGCTGCTACCACTGCATGAGCCTGCGAAATCCCTGTCCTGGACATCTGCAAGGCAGCTGCATGTGCGTCCCTCTTTACGTTCACGACTCACTATTGTCTGGATAGCCAAGTCCGCCAGGAAGGGGACTTTGCTTACTTGTTTGCATAGGACTTCCTGGTTTGGGTCCATCCACAGCGATCCTCCCTTGGCTACTGCTCTGGTATCTATTCAAACGGCGAGGAATCTGTGGCTAGAAGTCTATATGGGAAGAACAAGCTACTTTTTCTTCAGTAATGCTCTTTCTGTTAGAGAGACTAAATAGCAGTAGATTCCTTACTGATCTTCCATGTTCTCTGGTTGGCTCTCAATACGATCCTTACTGCACACTATCAATTTCCTTTTGGGGGCTCCGCATCTGGGGGCGCAGACAGTCTAGAAAGCAACAGATGTCAGTGAGCGTGTAATTTCTTGAGCTGATCAGCATTAGTTTGCAGCCGAAAAGTGCCACCTTTGGGCTTGCTGAGCATTGTTGAAAAGTTGAAAGAACATTACCAAAGGTAAGTAACTTGGTCTTCGGGGGCTTGCACTCATCAGTAGCTCTTTTTAATGAAGAACAACATTTTGCTCATCTAAAACCAGGTTGGGGTTCCAGAAAACTTGGTTGCCTCTCTCAGATTTAGTCCCAGAGAGGCACTGGGCATCTTATAAAGCATAAATTACTACAGTGGCTAATCTGTAGCCAAACTTCTGCTTAGGTTGCCTGTAAATCACTGAGACCCTATTTAACTCGTATTTTGTCTAGATATCAAGCAGAGTCTTTTTTTTTTTGTAACTTTTATTTTTACTACAAAAGAAGTGTGTTTTCCCTGAATGATTTTCTCTGTGACTTAAATTTCTTACATTGTGACTGGGCTTAGAAGAACGCAAAACTTTATTGTCTAGTGTATAGCAAGTTCATAACTAGGAGTTAAAAGAATAAGGCTTTTTTGACTGAAGACTGCACCAAAGTCCTCTTTAGAAAGTGAGCCACTCGGTCATGATTTCACCCTAGCTAGCCAGAGCAGAACTGGCATATTTGTGTTAAAAGGTGACACCCAAAAACCACATCAGGACTGGATGTCCTCCCCTCCTCCCCACAGCCTTAAGCCCCAACTGCACCTCATCGCCCTGCATGCTGTCTTTGCATACTGTACATTCCTATGGTATTTTGTTGGAGCCTTTATCACGTGGTATCTGAAAGACACTTCTAGCCACAGATTCCTTACCCTAGAATATTCCCCAGGTGACTTTTGGGAAGAGGATGTTCTTTTCTGCCAGCCTGGCGCTGCGGTCGGTGAACATCGCATGCCTCTTGGGCGGATACTCTCATACGATCTGGGACTTGGTTGTGCAAGTGCCACCCATGGTCTTGGAGGAGGTCCAAGCCATACTATCTCAAGCAATTGCTGTTGGGAGGGATGCAGCCAAGTTCATTATCAGATGTGGGCTGGACATGACAGACTTGCTGGTCAGAGCGGTTTCAGTTAATTCTCTGTGGTCCTTGGGCACCACGCTTGGTTGAAACCATGAGCTTTTTGGGGGATGTCCAGGCTTCACTCATCGACATGCCCTTTGATGTCTCCTGTCTCTTTAGACTTGGTGCTGGTGTGGTTTAAGGGCAGCAAGGCTATGGCCAGGTTAGTGGGCCTTTCTGTGGCTCCTTGCCAACCTCAGTCCGCCTTCCACCCCTTTTTTGGCCAATGAGTTTTTTAAATTATTTTTTTAACACCGTCTGTACACTCCCAGTCACCACAGCCAGCAAGCTGTGCAGTCTTTTCGAGCCTGAGAATGTGATTCCCATAGACCACATGCGACAGATAGTCAGAAGTCAGGCCAGCCAACCACTTCCCCTCCCTGGCAGCCACAGTCTCCAAAACCCTTTAATTTGCTTTCTGACCACCATGGCATCTAGTGGGGGAAGTGGAGTCAGGATACGCAATATCATGCACCACTGGAGGTGAATAACATTGGACTGTTGGGTTTTTCATTCCATCCAAAGGGGCTACTTTTTCCCCTTTGTGATCACCCCTCTTTCCATGTCACCATTATGACAAGCTGGCGGAGGACCACCTCTCTTAGCTCCATCAGGAAGTGGTAGCTCCTTTGGCAAAGGGAGCTATGGAGCGAGTGCCAGCATCAGAAGTAGGCCGTGGTTGCTATTCCCTCAATTTCCTGATGCCCAAGAATGACGGAGGCATTCGTCCTAGTCTAGTCCTTCGCCTTCTCAACCTCTTCCTGAAAAAGGAGAAATTCAAGATGCTCACACTTGTGCAAGTCCTATCTGCCCTGGACCCGGGAGACTGGATGGTGGCACGTTTCCACATTCCTGTCCTGCCTTCCTACAGACTTCCTGCATTTCAAGGTGGGCCAAGAGCACTTTCAATTTTCTGTGCTCCCTTTTGGCCTTATCAGCGCCCTTCGGGTGCCCACCAAGGTGATGGTGATTTTTGCAGTTCATCTGTGAAAGTCAGAGGTCCCAGTCTTTTCTAACCTGTATTAATTGCTTTTGAAGGCGAACTTGCCACAGGCAGTTGTCTCCCACCTTCTGACTACGGCAAACCTTCCGCACTCGCTGTGGTTCACTATCAATTTGCGGAAGTCACACCTGACTCCCTCTGAGATGGTCTGTTTCATCAGAGCTGTTCTTGACACAGTACAGATTCTGGCCTATCCTCCCTAGCGGCGAGTCCAGGATATTCAGGCTATGATACCAATAGTTACGTCTGTATCCTGGATTTCTTTGACAATGACCCTGAGGTTGTTGGGCCTCATGCTGTCCTGCATCCTGCTTGTAACATATGTCATAACACATGCCAGTTATATTTGAGCTGTGCAGAGGGACCTGAAGTTCCATTGGGCGAAGCAGCAGGAAATATCTCCGGCATGGTCCAGATCTCAGTGGTTCAATCAATCAAGCATGGTTCTTATAATGCATGGATAATCACCAGTGAGGGTCTCAAGGCGCTAGGGTTCAATTGAAGAGCCAGGTCTTGAGAAACTTCTTGAATTGAGGTAGGGCACTTGCCTGAGGTGTAGCTGAATAGCGTTCCAGGTTTTTGCCGCAGGGTAAGAGAAGGATCTTCCTCTAGCTGAGTTCTTGCTTATCCTTGGGATAGTGGTGAGGGCCAGTTGGGCGAATCTGAGGTGTCTGGTGGACATGTGGAATGTCAGGCGGTTGTTGAGGTCCGATGTTGTGAAGGGCCTTGAATGCATGCACGAGCAGATTGAAGGTGATTCTTTTGTTAATCGGGAGTCAGTGAAGGTCCCTCAGGTGACCGGAGATGTGGCTGTGGCAGGGGATGTCAAAGATGAGTCTGGCCGAGGCGTTCTGGATTCTCTGCAGTTTCTTTTGGAGTGCTTGGGTGGTGCTGGCATAGAGTGCATTGCCGTAGTCTAATTTGCTGATGATGAACGCTTGGGTAACTGTTATCCTGGACGCAATCTGGATCCATTCGAAGATCTTTAGAAGCAGGCATGATGGCATTGAGTTGGCGGTTCATTGATAGCGAGGAGTCGAGGATGATGCTGAGGTTGCGTGCATGGTTGGTGGGTGGGGGGGGTTTTCTGAGGGCTACTAGGAGTTGTCCCAGGTCGAGGGGGTGGAACCCTGAACGAGGGTCTTGTCAGAGTTGAGTTTCTAGCAGCTGTCCTTCATCCAGGCAGCGACTTCCTTCATTCCATTGTGAAGGTTCCTTTTTGCGTTAGTGGGCTTATTGGTGAGGGAGAGGATCAGTTGGGTATTGTCGGTGTAGGAGACTATGTTGAGTGTGTGGTTTCTTATGATGTTAACAAGTATGGCCATGTAGATGTTGAAGGGGGTGGGGCTCAGAGCGGAGCCCTGAGAAACTCTACAGTTGATCTCTGTTGATTGTGAGGAGAATGGTAGGATCCTGACTCTCTGGATTCAGTTCATGAGGAAGGAGTGAATCCACCATAAGGCTTTACTGTGGATACCGGCGTCGTGGAGTCTAGTGCAGAGGGTGTGGTGGGAGACTGTGTCGAAGGTGGAGGAGAGGTCCAGGAGGATGAGGGCTGCATTTTTGCCTCAGTTGAGGAGAGTGCGGATGTCATCCGTTGCTGCGAGGAATGCGGTCTCGGTGCTTTGGTTGCTTCTGAAGCCTAATTGGGATGGGTCTAAGGTGTGGTTGGTCTAGAATTTGGTGAGTTGGGCATTGATAGCCTTCTGGATGACTTTGGCTGGGAAGGAGAGAAGCGAGATGGGTCTTTAAGTTCTTGAGGCCCGTCAGGTCGGCCGAGGGTTTTTCCAGCAGTGGGTTGATTTCTGTGGGCTTCCAGTCTTCCGGGAAGGTGGCAAACTCGATGAAGCAGTTGATGGTGCTGCATAGTTCGGGCTGATGGTGGTGCTGGCTCATTTGAAGATGTGGTGGGGGCATGGGTCCGACGAGGCTCCGGAGTGAATGGCTTTCATGATCTTCAGGGTGTCGTCAGTGGAGAGAGTGGTCCAGTTGTGCAGGGTCAGATGGGAACTGGATTCTTTGGGTGCGGAGGGGTGGGAGGTTCTTGGGTGGCGAAGCTGCTGAAGATGTCTAATATCTTGCAGTGGAAGAAAGTGGCAAGGTTGTCACAGAGGTCATAGGAGAAGGGGATATATGTGGAATCCGAGCTGAGTTTCTTGAATTATTTGATCACAGTGAAGATTTCTTTGTTGTTGTGTGTGTTGGCGTTGATGCATTCCTGAATGGCCATTTTCTTTGTGGTTTCGATGAGGTGGTGGTGAGCGGTGACGGGGGTGTTGAAGGCTGCGTGGTCGGCTGGAGTATCACTGCTCCTCCATCTTTTCTCGAGCCATCTGCAGGTGCACTTGGACTCTTGGAGGGTGGGGGAGAACCAGTTGGCTTTCTTGGGAGGGTTGCTTGTCAGAGGGTTTCTTGAGGGGGCCCCCAAATTTTGGCACAGTCGGAGATCCATTGGTGGAGGTTCCATGCTGATGAGTTGGCGTCCGTGGTGGTCAGTGGCAGACCCATCTCCCTTCCCCAGCCACAGATGGCTGTAGTGACAGATGCACCACTCCTGGGCTGATGTGGCCATCTGGGAGAGGTGTGGATCAGAGGGCTCTGGTCTTCAGCGGAATCTAGGCTCCACATCAATCTGTTGGAGCTTTGGGCAATACAGTTTGCATTGAAGGCCTATTTTCCTTCAGTCGGGTGAAGGCTGGTACAGGTGTTAAAGGACAACACCACCACCATGTGGTATTGCAACACACAGGGCAGAGGGTGTCATGGACCCTCTGTGAAGAGGCTTTGCGTCTCTGAGCATGGCGCGAACACCAGGGCATATCAAAAGTGGTTCAACACCTGGCAGGCTTTCTGAATGCTGGAGCAGACAAACTCAGCAGTCGATGCCTATTGAATCATGAATAACATCTTCAGCCAGAGGTAGCACAAGGTCTCTTCCAAGAGTGGAGAGATCATTGGTTGGATCTGTTCGCCTCTGCCGAGGACGCACAAGGTTAAGAGTTTTGCGTGGTGGAGTTTCCAAGGCAGCTCTCGCTTGGAGATGCTTTTTGTCTCAAGTGGAGTTCCAGCCTTCAGGACGCCTGTCTGCCAATACCACTCCTGCCAAGAGTTCTCAATAAGATCAAGAACCACCAGGCCCAAGTCTTTCTTGTGGCTACAGATTGGGCACAGAGAGCTTGGTATCCTGAGCTGTTGAGCATGAACATTGGTCCTTTGATCAGGCTGCCTTTTTGGGTGGATCTTCTGTTACAGCAGCAGGGTTCTCCATCCGAACTTGAAAAAGCTTCACCTTCATTCGTGGAGGTTGAGCAGCAGTAGTTTACAGCTTTTGACCTTCTGGCCGAAATCTGCATTGTTGTCTTGGCAGCCAGGCGTCCCTCCACCAAGGCGGTATACGTCTTCCGTTGGAGCAAGTTCATGGCATGGTGTTCAGATGAACATGTTGACCCTCTTTCTGCACCCCTTTTCTAGGTTCTCTTGTTTATCCATACCTTAGCCCAGCAGGGCTCTGTTTTGGACTTTCCTCATTTTTGTGGCTGCCACATGAGCCATCTCTTTTCAGATCCCCTTTGCACATAGGTTTCCAAAAGGTCTTCAACACATGTTCCCATCAACACCTTTTACTAAAACCCAGTGTGACCTCAACCTGGTTCCCACTTTTCTGATGTGCGCTCCCTTTGATCCGCTCCCCAACTATCCACTCAGGTTTTTAACCATCAAAACAGCCTTCTTGCTAGCAAAACCAAATAACAGAGCAGTATAAAGGCTTTCTGATGGATACAACTACCTGTGGATTCCTCACCTAAAGAATTTTCCCCTCGCGCCAGCATTCAATGGAAATTTTCTTCTAGCTCTGCACGTCGATGATGACGACACAATTGCCCGACTCCCACGCGATGCTGTATGACGTAATCCAGGCAATAAGATGTCCTCGTCGACGTGCAGACGTCAGTTCCCTTTTTTCCCATGCCTTCGAGTAACGTTTTTTTCTTCGAGGCTACCAGGGAGCTACTGTTTCACATCATGTGTAACAGTGTCGCAGCCAAGGAAGTCTGGTTTTAAACCCTGTAGGGAGTGTGGAGGTCGAATGTCGGTCACAGACCCACACAAGAATAGTTTGTGGTGTCTGAGCTCTGACCATGAGGTTGAAGCGTGCGGTTCATGTCAGCGCATGAATCCAAAGGCTCTTAAGGAGCGGGAGACCAAGTTGTTCCTGGCAAGGTCTAAGAAAAAGGAGAAACATCATCGCCGTGAGTCTTCTTCCAAGTCCTCGAAATCTCACAGGCGTCATTGAGACTCCTGGTGCCTGCATGAATCACGGCGTCGGTCAAGTAAGGACCGTTCCAGCTCGAGGTCACCGTTGGCTCGGCGTCGAACGACTTGGGAAGTTAGTCCAACTGTGACACCTCCGACGACTCCAACTTCTCCGACGTCTCCTGTCGGTCTTCGAAGTCGATCCTCACCAGGAGCCGACGGTCTCTCCGGCGCAGACGGAGATGCCCGAGCCGATGCCGGCTTTGCCTCATGCACCGGCTCCGCAAGGTTATCCGGCGTTCCCGGCGCCAGGCACAGACCCTGCTGCATTTCTTAATGCGATGTTCAACATCTTTTCCGCCATGGCTCCGGGAGGTGTTCATTCGGGACCTTCGGGTCCATTGGCCTATGACATGGGTGTTCCGGGTTCATTCAGACTGACGCCCTTCATGCCTTTCCTTCCTTCGCCAAGTTCTGGTTCGGCGCCAGTATCAATGGCATTGCCTAGAAGACCGATGACGCCAACGGCGTCTACTGCCCCAGCGCCGCAGCTTCAATCTACTCTAAAGAAGCCTACGGCGCCGATGGATCTGGCGTCGGATGAATCTGATGGTCGACGCCGTCTGAGGTTTTCGGCGTCGGCAGATGCGTTATCGACACCAAGGATTGAATCCAGGCTCCGCTCCAGGAGGTTGGCTCTGAGACTGCTAGAGGAGCAGGAGTATGAGAAGCAGCTCTTGGAGGAGGGTGAGATTGTGGAGCCACTGGGAGACCTGCAAGGCTTGGACACGGCTAGTGGTTTGGACACTTCTCCGGAGTGAGACTTAGCTTCTCCGGGGGAGTACACTGAGGAGGCTGCCTCTTTCCATTCGGTGGTCAGGAAGGCGGCGGATTTTCTTGACCTTCCTCTTCCAGCTGCGGATGTTAAGACAAACATTCCCACAGAGGTTTTTCATCCTTCATCAGCTGTGGCAGAGACGCTTCTTCCGTTTATTAAGGCGCTTATTGACCCAATAATGGAGGTGTGGAAGAAGCCTGTGACTTCGGCAGTAAACACGTCTGTGGCGAGGAGGTATCGGGTCGCCCCTGGAGATCCAGCGTTCTTGTCCAGACACCCGACTCCGGAGAGTTTGGTAGTGAAGGCTTCATGCTCCTCACGCTATGCTCCGGGATCTTTTCCAGGGGTTCCCACGGACAGGGAGTCCAAGAGAATGGACCAATCGGCTAAGAAGGCGTTCTCTTCATGTAGCATGGCCCTCAAGTCTACGAATGCTACCTGTATCCTGGGAAGGTACATTTATTCTCTCATGGACGAGGCCAAGACACACTCTGCATTGCCTCAGGAGGTGCTTAACCTTTTGGCGGATGCTAATCTGGGCTTGACACATCGGACTCTGTGGCCAGGGCTATGCGCACGTCCATAGCGACAAAACGACATGCCTGGCTTCGGTCCTCAGGATTCTCTCCCGATATGCAGACAACCCTACCCGACCTGCCCTTTGATGGGGATAAACTATTTGGGGCAAAAGCTGACTCTGCCTTGGAGCTGTTCAAGGAGAGTAGGGCCACGGCAAGATCCTTGGGACTGCGAGCATCCACCTCCACTACCTTAAGATTATTTAGGAGGTTTAGGGGGTTTGGGCGTGGCTCTTCCTTTCAAGGGAGATTCCAGACAGCAGGACAGCAACCTTCGGCAGCTCACCCTTATAGATCATTCAGGGGCATGGGTAGAGTTCATACTAGAGGGGCCACCCAGCAGCACTCTGCCTCTTCCTCGTGAGGGGTTCAGCAAGGAAAGTAGCCTTAGTCCTCCATCACTCCCTTTACATGCATCTCCTGTAGGGCGGAGACTGTCTCAATTTCTTCACATGTGGGAGTCAATAACATCGGACTCATGGGTCACCGATATTGTGGGGAAAGGTTATACTCTTCCCTTTTGGGAGTTTCCCCCTCCCATCCCTCCCCGCCCATCCTTCTGTTCGGAAGACCATCTTCTTTTACTACAACAGGAAGTACTAATCCTTTTGTCGAAAGGTGCAGTAGAGTTGGTTCCAGAGCAGGAGAGGGGTCAGGGTTGTTATTCGAGATATTGCCTGATCCCCAAAAAGGATGGTCGGTTGAAGCCAATCCTGGACCTGAGGATTTTGAATTGGTTCCTCAAGCAGGAGAAGTTCAAAATGCTGACCCTAGCACAGGTTCTTTTGGCGTTGAACGAAGGAGATTGGATGGTGTCTGTCGACTTGCAGGATGCTTACTTTCATATCCCGATCCTCAAGTCGCACAGGAAGTATCTCCGGTTTGTGGTGGGGTCGCAACACTATCAGTTTGCGGTCCTTCCATTTGGTCTTACTTCGGCACCTCGAAGGTGATGGCGGTGGTTGCAGCAGAGCTCAGAAGAAGGGGGATAGCAGTATTCCCTTATCTGGACGATTGGTTGATCAAAGCCAAGTCTCCAGAGCTCCTGCGGCGTCACCTGCAGTCGACAACTCAGTTATTGTTCGACCTGGGCTTTTCGGTTAACATGCCCAAATCTCACTTGGAGCCCTCTCAGCGCCTCCTGTTCATAGGGGCAGTACTGGACACAACATTGAATCGGGCCTTTCCTCCGCCGCAGCGGATTCAGGACATTCAGGTGTTGATTCCAATGTTCCAGAATGGAGCGGTCGTTCCAGTCCTCAAGGTCCTTCGTCTGCTCGGTCTGTTCGCTTCTTGCATTCTGCTGGTCACTCATGCACTCTGGCACATGAGGGCTCTTCAGTGGTGCATCCGCAGGCAATGGTTTCAACACAAAGGAGATCTCGAGGAATCGATAAAGATCTCCAGAGATGCTGCAGCGGATCTTCAGTGGTGGGCTGCGGACGGCAACCTTTCTCAAGGAAAGCCGTTGTCGCTGCCACCTCCATTGGCCACAGTGATAACGGATGCCTCCACTCTAGGGTGGGGAGCTCATCTGGGGGACCTGGAGGTCAAAGGTCTTTGGTCTCCAGTGGAACAGAGGTTTCACATCAATCTGTTGGAATTGCGGGCGATACGCCTGGCTCTCAAGGCCTTCCTCCCTTCCCTTCACGGTCGGTCGGTTCACTACCGCGATGTGGTATATAAACAAACAGGGAGGAGTGGGGTCGTACCTTCTCTGCAGAGAAGCTCTACGGCTCTGGTCCTGGGTTCAGGACCATCGGATTTGCTTGGTAGCAAACCATTTGGCCGGAGTTCTGAACGTGCGTGCGGACAGTCTTAGTAGGCGCATCTCGACCAATCACGATTGGTGTCTTCATCCGAACCTGGTCCTTTACATCTTCCAGGTGTGGGGGTATCTACAGATAGATCTTTTGCCACTCGGGAGAACGCGCACTGCCCGTCATTCTGCAGCCTCTAGTATCCGATGCAAGGAGCTTTGGGGGATGCATTTCAGATGTCCTGGAAGGGTCAGTTGCTTTACGCATTTCCCCCCATACCCTTGATTCCTCGAGTCTTGAGGAAGATCCGCCAAGACCGGGCCCAAGTCATGTTAATAGCTCTGGATTGGCCAAGAACGGTATGGTATTCGGACCTCCTCCAACTCTGTGTGCCCTCTGTTTCGTCTCCCTTACAGGGCAGACCTCCTCTCACAGTCAATGGTTTGGCCATTCAGGCACCCACCACCGAGTGCGGTACTGCTTTGGGACTCTATTCTTTAGGTGAGGAATCCACAGGTAGTTGTATCCATCAGAAGAACAAGTTACTTACCTTCGGTAACGCCTTTTCTGGTGGATACATTAGCTACCTGTGGATTCCTCACGGTCCCACCCGCCTCCCCGTTGCCTGACTGGTCTTACCAAGAATTCCTTGGGTGGGTACCCGTATGTTGTACATATGTATATACTGATGCATTGATACATATATGTGTATATATTTGTTTATGTATATATATTTTTTTTTTAAAAAGACGCGTGTATATGTATATATTTATGCATATATTTCGTATTGTAGGATTGTATATAGTGGATTGTTTATTTCTATTGGTTATGTTTCATATTGGTGGAAATAAATGTTGGTATATAAGTTTGATTGATGTGTTCATATCACATCTGTCGTGTCAATGTTCTCCTGTTTGCCTCAAAGGCACATAAACAATGGTGATCACTGACGTCTGCACGTCGACGAGGACCTCTTATTGCCTGGATGACGTCATACGGCGTCAGGTGGGAGTCGGGCAATTGTGACGTCATCGTCGATGTGCAGAGCTACAAGAAAATTTCCGTTGAATGCTGGCGCGTGGGGAAAATTCTTTAGGTGAGGGATCCACAGGTAGCTAATGTATCCACCAGAAAAGGTGTTACCGAAGGTAAGTAACTTGTTCTACTGCACCATTGTTAGTATGTATATCTTAAAGCTACACCTTCAACGGGCCCTACTGCTTTCTGATCTCACCTTCTCACAGAACAATCTCAACAGCGAAGGGAGTGCTATCATATCACACTGGGGGACCTGGGTAATTCTGTTATATAGCCATAAACTAGGACATTCAGTTCAACAAGATGGCAAGTTCTTCATTCAGTCCATAGATACACAGGAGCTGTATTGTAGTCTCTTCAACACACTTTTATTATTCAGTTAAAAAATCCAGCCCAGCCAACATGTTTCATCCCTCCAAAACGGGTTCACCAGGGCTGTGAAACAAATATATACAATGCTAACTTTAAAAAACACTCATAAAAATAAAGTACAATTTCCATGGCTCCCCAACCCACCTCAAACTTCCTTTTAGGACAAAGACTTAGAAACCATCTTGACTTCAAAACCCACAGCACATACAACATTTACAGACTGAATCCTATTTGTTTTATCACATTGTCAAAACGTGCCCCAAATGTCTCAGTTACCATATTCTAGCCCATAAATATCAATAAAAAATTAAATGATGGATCAGTCAGTATTTCCTATTATACTCTAACAATGCCCTGTGTAATATATACCAACTAGAATCACAAAAGTAAACCTTACTAGAAAGGACAGTATGTTACTAATTCTGTTATTTCTCACAAACTACCTTCCACGCAAATGTGGAGGAACCCGTTACCACCACCCTGCAATTAATGGCCGCCAGTAAGCCATCCTAGAAGGAGGACAGAATATATGTTCTGATGGATACATCTACCTGTGGATTCCTCACCTTTTGAATACTCCCATGGCACCAGCAATCAAAGGAAATGTTTTCATGTGGACTAGGAGTCACAAAGGAATAGCTCCACACTCGACTGTCTGATGTCATCAGAGCCATAAGAAGTCCTTGCCGGCGTGCTGACGTCAGTTCCCTTTTCTCCATGCCTTCGAGGCTAACGTTTTTTTCTACTTCTCCAGGTGGTTACACTGTATCAAAGAGCTTCTTTGTCAAGTTTTTTCTTCTTTCAACAGTGTCTCTGCCGAAGAAGTCGGGCTTTAAGCCTTGTAGTGTGTGTGGGGGGTCACGTCTGTTACTGACCCTCACGAAAACTGTCTGGTGCCTAAGTTCTGACCATAACGTCGGGGATGTGCTTCATGCCAATGCTTTCGGGCACTTAAGGAAAGAGAGGCAAAGCTGTTCCTAGCCAAAGCTAAAAAGGAGCAGCGGGGATGTTGAAGATCCAGGCCTCGAGAGGAGTCTTCGTCCCACAGGTCTTCGAGGTCGCACAAGAAGTGGCGTCGCCACAGCTCACAGCGTCGCTCATCCCAAGATGCCAGCCCTTGGTCTTTGTCTCCAGCTTCAGTCTCGGCGCCATGTGACATGGGAAGTAAGTCACACTCTATTGCCTCCTCAACGGAAGTCACCGGAGAAGTCACCAGCGCCTTCTTTGGTGGAAATCTCGGCACTGCCATTGAGTCCTGCAGTGCAGTTTTCTCCTGTAACTCCATCAGCTCAGAAGCTGGAAGAACAGACCTCAACTCAGGCCCAGCTTCCACAACAGGAGCAGGAGTATCCAACTTTTTCAGCCCTGGGGACGGACCCATCCAACTTCTTAAATGCTATGTATAACATTTTTAATAGAGCAATGGCCCCCTCTGGTGCGCCTGCGGACCCCACAGGTCTTTTGGCCTTTAACATTGGAGGCTTCCCAGCACCATATAGGCAGGCTCTCTTCATGCCTTTCCTGCCTACGACTCCTATCAATGGCCGGAGACAGCGCTGAGAAAGGTACCATCTCCTTTGGGGTTGTTGGCACAGGCAGTGTCGATACCAACGTCGGACAGATCTCGGGTCCAGCATCGGGTCAGTCTACACCTCCCACGAGCAAGCTCCCAGCACTGGTCCTGGCTTCATCAACGCTGCAACAGGCTTTCTCGAGGTCAGCGCATTCACTGAAGACTGCGGCTAGAATCCAGGTTAAGGTCGAGGAGGGAAGCCTTGAGGCTCTTGGAGGAGCAGCAGTACTTGGGAGAGCAGGAGGACCTTGAGGAGGAGAGATTCCTTTGTCTCCCACAAGTTTGAAGGTATTGAGGTTGCGAGTGGGTTGGGCATTTCTCCTGAGTGGGAACTGTTGTACCCTGGGGGTATACCACCTCCGGAGGTCACCTTATATCATGGAGTAATTAGGAAGGCAGCAGAACTTCTGGGCTTACCTCTGCCCACTATAGAACTAAAATCGAACATTCTGACTGAGGTGCTTCACTCTTCTTCTGCTATATCAGGATCTCTCCTGCCATTTAATGAAGCTTTGTCGAAGCCAGTCTTGGATCTGTGGTGGAAGCCTGTTTCTACTCTTGCAGTTTCCAAGATTATTGCCAGGAGGTATAGAGCTGCACCAGGTGACCCACAGTTTGAGTTGGCATCCAACACCTGAAAGCTTGGTGGTGCAGGCTTCATGTTCACTAAAAGCTGCACCTGGTTCCTTCCCCACGGCTCCTACAGACAGGGAATCAAAACACATGGAGGAGTCAGCAAAGAAGATTTTTTCATCAGGAAGTATGGCGTTCGATTCAGTGAATTCTACGTGTCTGTTAAGCAGGTATATGCATTCACTGATTAATTCAGCCAAGGAGGTTATTCCCAAATGGTAATTTTATGGAGCGTCTGCAGGACAGTCAGGCAGCAGAAAAAACGGTTATTCATTTGGGCCTGGATACTGCAGACTCTATGCCAGAGCCATGGGGACTTTAATTGCAAACAGAAAACATGCATGGCTTAGAGGATCAGGGTTCTCCCACTGATATACAGTACTCTAATGGATCTTCTATTTGATGGATCTAGATTGTTTGGAGCCAAGGCAGATTATACCTTGTAGAGGTTAAAGGAGAGTAAGGCTACCACTAAGTCTCCAGGACTTCAGTCTCTCTCTTCGACCTACCGGCCTTCCCATAGGTTTTGGGAGTTTGGTCGCAGCTCCTCCTATCGCTGGAGGCAGCATTTCAAAAGTCAACAGTCTGCCAACCCCCTTTATAAATCCTACAGAGGTCATGGAAGACCTATGCAGCGTGGTACTATCCATCAGCCTTCCTCCTCCTCCACTTCATCATCCACTGGAAACCTTTCAGGGAAGCAACCTTAGTTCTCCCTCTTTTCAAGAGTATGTGTTACCCATGGGGGGAGGTTAATTCATTTCCTCTAAAAGAGGGAGTCAATAACAACAGACAGTTGGGTTTTAGAAATGAATATGCCCTTCCCTTTCTGATGGATACAACTACCTGTGGATTCCTCACCTAATGAATACTCCCATGGCGCCAGCATTCGACGGAAATCTTCTTCCTAGCTTCTGCACGTCGACGAGGACGTCACTCTAGCCCGCGCGACGCCGTCTGACGTCATACAGGCAATAAGAGGTCCTCGCCGACGTGCCGACATCAGTTCCCTTTTTTCCGTGCATTCGAAACGGTTATCTCCGAGGGAGCTACTGTTACTTTCGTAGTTGCAGTATATTTTCTGCTGCGTAGTTCTTCTCTGCGGTAATAATGTCTCAGAGGAAGTCGGGTTTCAAGCCCTGTCGAGAGTGTGGGGGCAAGATGTCAGTTACAGATCCTCAGTCCGACTGTCTATGGTGTTTGAGCTCCGACCACGACGTCGTGACTTGCGATTCATGTCAGCACATGAACCCGAAGGCCCTCAAAGAACGTGAGGCTAAACTATTCATGGCGAAGTCGAAGAGAAAGGAAAAACATCATAAAAAGTCTTCTTCGCCAAGGTCTCATCGGTGTCATCGAGACTCCCGGCGCCGTAGAGATTCACGGCGTCATTCCAGCAAGGAGACTCGTTCGAGGTCGCCTTCGGTTCAGCGTCGGAGAACTTGGGAGGTCAGTCCCACGGTCACGCCGCATCCATCAACGCCGTTGCCCTCTCCGGCGTCACCGACTTCGCTTGGACAGGCGTCTGTGATTGAGGTGATGCAGCCTCTGGTGTTGTCTCCGGCGTCGCAGACGTCGAGGCCGGTGTCAGGGTTGCATTCGATCCAGGCACCCCAGTATCCGGCTTTTCCCACCCCTGGAGCCGATAGTACTGCATTCCTGAATGCGATGTATACCATCTTTCAACAGATGGCTCCAGGGGGTGCTCCGGCTGATCCTTCGGGGCCTTTGGCCTTTTCATTGGGTGATCCTGCGCCTCTACGGCCGGCACCCTTTATGCCCTTTCTCCCTTTTGGGAATGTGGGCTCGGCGCCGGTGGCTTCAGAGGGATTGGCCCTGGAGGTTTCCATCCCGTCGACGTCAGGATTTCGTCCTGGGACTCCGGTGGGTCCATCGGCTCCAAGATCTCTTCGTCCTGCTCCTTCAACGGCGCCGAAGCTGCCTGTGGCGCCGGACACGGCGTCGGATACTGCTGGAGATCGGCGCCGATCTTCGGCGGAGGCCATGTCGACTCCGCGTATCGAGCAGAGACTACATTCGAGGAGGCGTGCTCTCCGTCTTTTGGAAGAGCAGGAGTACCAACGAGTCCTGGAGGAAGGAGAGGTTGAGGACTCTGGTGATGGATTGCATGGTCTGGATACGGCCAGTGGGTTGGATACTTCCCCTGAGTGGGACCTTTCATCTCCAGGGGAGTATACGGAGGAGGCTGCTACCTTTCACGCTGTGGTAACAAAGGCAGCTAACTTTCTGGACCTGCCTTTGCCGGTGGCAGAGGCGAAGCAGAATTTATTGACGGGGGTGTTGCATCCGGCCTCTGCTGCAGCGGAGCCTCTCTTGCCGTTTAATGAGGCTTTGCTTGATCCGGTGTTAGAGGTGTGGAAGAAGCCAGTATCTTCCTCGGCGGTTCATAGGGCTGTGGCCAGGAGATATCGAGCTGCACCATCTGACCCTGGCTTTCTTTCTAGACACCCTACGCCGGAGAGCTTGGTGGTGCAAGCCTCCTGTTCATCGAAGTCAGCGCCTGGATCTTTCCCGACGGTACCTGGAGACAGGGACTCCAAAAAGCTGGATGCACAATCCAAGAAAATATTTTCATCTTGCAGTTTGGCGTTGAAGGCCACCAACGCAACTTGCATTCTGGGGAGATACATCCATGCTCTTATGGACGATATTTCATCTTCATTTACGGAGCTTCCCCAGGGACTCTTGGATGTTGTCTCGGACGCCCAGGCTGCCGCAACCCAGATTATCCAGTCTGGGCTGGACACGACCGACTCGCTGGCTAGGGCGATGGACACGGCTGTGGTGGCAAGGAGACAGGCCTGGCTCCGTAATTCAGGGTTTTCTGCGGACGTGCAGTCGACCCTATTGGACCTCCCGTTTGATGGGGACAAACTGTTTGGAGCCAAGGCAGATTCGGCCTTGGAGCGATTTAAAGAGAGCAGGGCCACAGCCAAATCATTAGGGCTGCAAGCTCATTCTTCCTCTGCCTCTTCCAGGTTTTTCAGGAGGTTTCGTGGATTTGGGCGTGGCTCTTCCTCTTCCTTTCGGGGGAGATTCCAGCAACCCGCCTCTTCCCACCCCTATAGATCATTTAGAGGGAGAGGTAGGGCCCGCACCAGAGGAGCCTCTCAACAGCACTCTGCCTCTTCCTCGTCCTCTGGAGGGGTGCAGCAGGGAAAGCAGCCTTAGGCTTCCACCATTTCCCACTCACTCCTCTCCTGTAGGGGGAAGGTTACGGCATTTTCTCCACAAGTGGGAGACTATTACAACGGACACTTGGGTTATCAGTGTTGTGGGAAAAGGCTACACCCTTCCCTTTCGGGAGTTTCCGCCCCCCATCCCGCCCATCTTATTGTTCAGAAGAACACCTCCTGTTGCTAGAACAGGATGTTCAAGTCCTCCTTTCAAAGGGCGCGGTCGAGTTGGTCCCAGAGCAGGAAAGGGGTCGAGGTTGTTACTCAAGGTACTTCCTGATTCCCAAGAAGGATGGTCGGTTGAGACCGATCCTGGATCTGAGGATCTTGAATTGGTTCCTCAAACAGGAAAAGTTCAAGATGCTGACCCTAGCACAGGTGCTTTTGGCATTGAACAAAGAAGATTGGATGGTGTCTGTCGACTTGCAGGACGCTTATTTTCATATCCCGATACTCAAGTCGCACAGGAAGTATCTCCGGTTTGTGGTAGGGTCGCAGCACTATCAGTTTGCGGTCCTCCCGTTTGGTCTTACTTCAGCACCTCGAGTTTTCACGAAGGTGATGTCGGTGGTTGCGGCAGAGCTCAGAAGGAAGGGGATAGCAGTATTCCCTTACTTGGACGACTGGTTGATTAAAGCCAAGACTCCGGAGCTTGTGTTGCATCATCTGCAGTCAACAACCCAGTTGTTGTTCGACCTGGGCTTTTCGGTGAACGTGCCCAAATCTCACCTGGAGCCCTCTCAGCGCCTCCTGTTCATAGGGACAGTACTGGATACAACATTGAATCGAGCCTTTCCTCCGCCTTAGCGGATTCAAGACATTCAGGCGTTGGTTTCAAGGTGGAGCGGTCATTCCAGTCCTCAAGGTCCTTCGTCTGCTCGGTCTGTTTGCCTCCTGCATACTGTTGGTCACGCATGCTCGCTGGCACATGAGGGCTCTTCAGTGGTGCCTCCGAAGGCAGTGGTCTCAACACAAAGGAGATCTCGAAGGTGTGGTCAAGATCTCCAGAGATGCTACTGTGGACTTGAAGTGGTGGATTGCGAGCAACAATCTTTCACAAGGAAAGCCGTTCGCGCAGTCGCCACCACTGGCCACGGTCATAACGGATGCTTCCACTCTAGAGTGGGGAGCTCATCTGGGGGATCTGGAGATCAAAGGACTTTGGTCTCCAGAGGAACAGATGTTTCATATCAATCTGTTAGAGTTACGGGCTGTATGTCTGGCTCTCAAGGCCTTCCTCCCTTCCCTTCGTGGTCAGTCGGTACAGGTCCTGACGGACAATACTACCACGATGTGGTACATAAACAAACAGGGAGGAGTAGGGTCGTACCTTCTCTGCAGAGAAGCTCTTCGACTATGGTCCTGGGCAAAGGACCATCAGATTTGCTTGGTAGCAAATCATCTGGCCTGGGTCTTGAATGTACGTGCGGACAGTCTCAGTCGCCAATTCTCGGCCGACCACGAGTGGCGTCTCCATCCAGATCAAGTCCGTTTAATCTTCCAGATGTGGGGGTTTCCTCGGATAGATCTGTTTGCCACTCTGGAGAACGTGCATTGTCCATTATTCTGCAGCCTCCAGTATCCGGTGCAGGGAGCATTGGGGGACGCGTTTCTGATAACCTGGTGCGACCAGTTGCTTTACGCGTTTCCCCCCATACCCTTGATTCCTCGAGTGTTGAGGAAGATTCGACAAGACCGGGCCCAAGTCATCTTAATAGCTCCGGATTGGCCAAGGAGGGTGTGGTACTCCGACCTTCTCCAACTCTCGCTGTGCCCTCCGCTCCGTCTCCCTCTCAGGGCAGACCTCCTCTCGCAGTCGCAGGGGCAGGTTTTACCCCCCAACCTCCAGAGTCTACACCTACATGCCTGGAGATTGAACGGGGCAACCTGAGTTCCTTCTCTCTCCCGCCTGATGTAGTGGATGTTATATTAGCGGCCAGCCGACACTCCACTAAATCTATCTACGCTAATAGGTGGTCTAAATTTGTTATGTGGTGTGGAGAGAGACCGATTGATCCCTTACATGCTCATCTGTCGGACGTTTTGTGTTTTGCTCTGTCTCTAGCGCAGAAAGGTTGTGCAGTGGCTACCATTAAGGGTTATTTGTCGGCTTTGTCAGCCTTCATTTGTCTTCCAGACCAACCATCGTTATTTAAATCCCCTATTGTTCTCAGATTCTTGAAAGGTCTTCTAAATAAATATCCTCCAAAACCATTCGTTATGCCTCAATGGGATTTGTCCTTGGTCCTTACTTTCCTTATGGGGTCCCCTTTTGAGCCTATGCATTCTTGCCCCTTAAGGTATTTAGGGCCAGATGTAGCAAAATGCAAAATTGCGACTTGCAATTTGCGAGTCCATCCGACTCGCAAATTGCAAGTCGCAATTTGCTATGCAGTACGGTGTCTCAGACACCGACTGCGACTCGCAATGGGGTCGCAATGACCCACCTCATCAATATTCATGAGGTGGGTCGCAAATTGCGGCCCCATTGCGAGTATAGGCACTCGCAAACATGGAGGCCTGCTGTAGTCAGCAGACCTCCGTGTTCGTGACTGCTTTAAATAAAGCAGTTTTTTTTTTTTTAAGTGTAGCCCGTTTTCCTTAAAGGAAAACGAGCTGCACTTAAAAAAAAAAAACGAAACCTTTAGTTTCGGTATTTTTTCAGGGCAGGGAGTGGTCCCTTAGACCACTCCCTGCCCTGAAAAAATATTTTTGGGTCCATTCACAAAGTGGAAGGGATCCCATGGGGACCCCTTCCAATTTGCGAGTGGGTTACCATCCACTTGAAGTGGATGGTAACTGCGAGTCCATTTGCGACCGCATACGCGGTCGCAAATGGAATTGCATCCCACTGCGAGTCGCAAATAGGAAGGGAACACCCCTTCCTATTTGCGAGTCGGAAATGCATTTTGCGAGTCGGAGCCGACTTGCAAAATGCATTTCTGAATAGAAAAGTGGCTTTTGCGCCTCGCAAACTGCGATTTTCGCCGTTTGCGAGGCGCAAACACTTTGCTTCATCTGGCCCTTAGTTATTAAAACGGTCTTCCTGGTGGCTATAACATCTGCAAGGAGAGTGAGTGAGTTGCAAGCCTTATCGGTAAAGCCCCCTTATACAACTTTTTATGGGGATAAGGTGGTGTTGAGGACCAAGGCTGCTTTCCTCCCGAAGGTTGTTTCACCTTTCCATTTGGACCAGACAATTACTTTGTCCACGTTCTATCCTCCGCCTCATCCTTCTAAGGAGGAAGAGAGACTACATCGCTTGGACCCAAATAGGGCGTTAAGCTTCTTCATTGATAGAACGAAGGATTTCAGGCTGGAGGATCAGCTGTTCATCGGATACGTGGGCAAGAGGAAAGGAAAGGCAGTCCACAAGAGAACACTCTCCAGGTGGGTGGTTCTTTGCATTAAAATCTGTTACTCCTTGGCAAAGAAGGATCCTCCTGATGGCATTAGAGCTCATTCCACCAGAGCTAAGTCGGCCACTTCGGCCTTGGCCAGGGGTGTTCCTGTGGTCGACATCTGCAAGGCCGCAACTTGGTCGTCCCTTCACACTTTTGCGAAACATTACTGTCTGGACTCTGAGGTCAGAAGGGATGGCCATTTTGCACTGTCAGTGCTGCAGGATTTCTTGGTTTGACCATTTCGGCACCCACCACCGGGCGTGGTACTGCTTTGGGACTCTATTCATTAGGTGAGGAATCCACAGGTAGTTGTATCCATCAGAAGAACGAGTTACTTACCTTCGGTAACGACTTTTCTGGTGGATACATTAGCTACCTGTGGATTCCTTACGGTCCCACCCGCCTCCCCGTTGCCTTTCTGGTCTTACCAAGTAATCCTTGAGTGCGCTCCTCTTGGTCTTCAAGGCTGCAATAGATTTTGTATATATGGATACTTGTGTATATATATATATGTATATATCTTTTTGTATATACATGATTTGCATATATTTGTTTGTTTGATGTAAAAAAAAAAAAAAAAAGGAAAGTTATATTAAATCTACAGCCATTTTATTGCAATGATGTGTGATTTACAATGTTATGGGATGTTGCCTTGCTCTTTCATTGCATTGGGTTATTATTCTCATGCACGTAAAAAAATGTTGGTACTGACGTCGGCGAGGACCTCTTATTGCCTGTATGACGTCAGACGGTGTCGCGTGGGCTAGAGTGACGTCCTCGTCGACATGCAGAAGCTAGGAAGAAGATTTCCGTTGAATGCTGGCGCCATGGGAGTATTCATTAGGTGAGGAATCCACAGGTAGCTAATGTATCCACGCTAAAGTCGTTACCGAAGGTAAGTAACTCGTTCTTTGGGAGTTTTCCCTACCCAGCAGACTTTGTGTTCAGAAAAATATCTGCTGCTGGTTCAGCAAGAGGTGCAAAAACTGCTTTCAAAGGGTGCAGTGGAGCTAGTTCCGGAGCACGAAAGAAGTCAGGGATATTATTCAAGATATATTCTGATCCCCAAAAAGGATGGTAGTTTGAGCCCCAGCCTGGACCTGAGGATTTTGAATTGGTTTGTCAAACAGGAGAAATTCAAAATGCTGACCCTAACACAGGTGCTTCTTGCGCTGGGCAAGAAAGACTGGATGGTTTCTATCGACTTGCAGGATGCATATTTTCACATCCCCTTTCTGCAGTCACACAAGATGGATCTCATATCTTCATCTCAATGTATTGGAGTTGCAGGCGATACATCTGGCTCTCAAAGTCTTCCTTCCTTCCATTCGTGGTCAATCGGTACAGTTCTTGACAGACAAAACTACCATGATGTGGTACATCAACAAACAGGGAGGAGTAAGGTCGTATCTTCTCTGCAGAGAGGCTCTACGACTCTGTTCCTGGCTCAGGATCATCGTATTTGCATTGTAGCAAACCATTTGGCCAGAGCTCTCAACATACGTGTGGACAGTCTTTTCAACCAACCATGAGTGGCGACTACATCCAGAGGTGGTTGTAGGAAGGTAGCCTCTTTCTAGCCTTGTTACCCCCACTTTTAGCCTGTTTGTGAGTATATGTCAGGGTGTTTTCACTGTCTCAGTGGGATCCTGCTAGCCAGGGCCCAGTGCTCATAGTGAAAACCCTATGTTGTCAGTGTTTTTGATATGTGTCACTGGGATCCTGCTAGCAAGGACCCCGGTGCTCATAAGTTTGTGGCCTATATGTGTTCCCTGTGTGGTGCCTAACTGTATCACTGAGGCTCTGCTAACCAGAACCTCAGTGTTTATGCTCTCTCTGCTTCTAAAATTGTCAGTGCAGGCTAGTGACTAATTTTACCAATTCTTAATGGCACACTGGAACACCCTTATAATTCCCTTGTATATGGTACCTAGGTACCCAGGGTATTGGGGTTTCAGGAGATTCCTATGGGCTGCAGCATTTCTTTTGCCACCCATAGGGAGCTCGGACAATTCTTACACAGGACTGCCACTGCAGCCTGAGTGAAATAACATCCACGTTATTTCACAACCTTTTTTCACTGCACATAAGTAACTTATAAGTCACCTATATGTCTAACCCTCACTTGGTGAAGGTTAGGTGCCAAGTTACTTAGTGTGTGGGGACCCTGGCACTAGCCAAGGTGCCCCCACATTGTTCAGGGCAAATTCCCCGAACTTTGTGAGTGTGGGGACACCATTACACGCGTGCACTACACATAGGTCACTACCTATGTGTAGCGTCACAACGGTAACTACGAACATGGCCATGTAACATGTCTAAGATCATGGAATTGTCACCCCAATACATTCTGGTATTGGGGGGACAATTCCATGATCCCCCGGGTCTCTAGCACAGAACCCTGGTACTGCCAATAGATCAATAAACAAAGGGATAGGGAGGATTATTGGGCCAGTGTATAGCCTCCCAGTAGCTACGTGAATAAAGATAATGCACTGTTCCAGTTGACAAAGGAGAGGATACTAGGTAGGGAGTCCTAATCTTTAGGAGCAAAAACCTCACACACCCAAGAGGGTGTCATGCTTCATCATCGGAGTTGCTCCTCGTCAGACTGGCACTGCAATGTCTGACGAGCACCACACCAAATGGGGGGGGCTCTTTGCCGGAGATCTTAATAGATGATGCCACAACCCTACATAAGAGCGTGAGGGGAGGAGATCAAAGAGATTTGGAAAAAGGTATAAGATTGACTCTCTGAAATCGGAAAAAATAATCTATTTAATAGTCTGCACGAAATTCAGAGGCCAAGATTAAAAATAGTGAGAGTGAAACAGAGGCAATGGTCAATCACTCTATGATAAAAAAGAGAAAAGAGGGCGGGGAATTTCCAAGCCATCCCTCGTCAGGGTCAACATGTTTCACGTCGCTAGTGGCCCAGATGGGTCCGGTGACGCTTCTTCAGGACCAATTAGCTATATGTATCTCCTAATCATAAATACCATGGATAATTACACACTGAAATTGTCAGTACAAGAGTATCCAGTCACTTACACTAGTATGTGGAGGAAATACTACTCCTATCTGTCGCCCTGTAATACAGAAGTTAAAACAGGTGAAGTATCAATAAATATATATATAATGACATATTCATCAGCATCAAAAAAGGAAACGAATGGTATCTGACCAACGATGGGGGCACAGTGATAGTGGTAACACGTGACTGTGCGAGTGCATGCACAAAAGTAAGGGCAAGCTTACCATCCCCGTTTAAGGAACGTGCTACATGGGACAACTCGGACCAGTCATCAGGTTCACAATTTGTCTGGAGTAAAAGTGTGAAAAATGGTGAAATAAAAAATACACCAATTAGTAACAGGTATGTTCTACATACATCAAGTACCCAATATCCATATAAGAACGAGACACAAATGTTAGAGATGTCTCTATAAACACGTATTGAGGTTCTACATAACAGATAACTACTGAGTAGAGAACAGGGTCCGTCACTTTGAAATGACCCTCAAGAGGTATACAGTTAGGCAAGAGTATCGCCATCCTATTCACAAAATAACACAAAATAAGGTCACCAATGTCCTAAAAGCGGGACTCAATAAAAAACAGTGCTCGGCCAGCTCGAGTCTGGGTAGCGGAGCGTGATATTGTCAGAACAAAACGGAGTAGGTAAAGAGGAGCACTTACTGATTGTGGGTGCTCCTGGCTGTGAGCAACCTACCCGGGTCTGCGTCTCCCGTCAGGATGGGGAGGAGCGGGGAAGCCCGGTTAAGAGGGCACCAGGGCCGAAAGTCGGACCTACGGGATTCAGAAAACGAGTCACGTGGTACTTCAGAATTTGTAATAAAAAGTAAAAACAGACTCGCGCCTCGGGGTCTTAGAATAATAAACATCAAAAACTGACTCTTAGAGTAGGATTTACGAGACTCGGGGCAATAAACGAGTCACGTGATACTACGGGATTTATGATGAAAAGTGAAAACAGACTCGCAAATCGGAGTCCGAAAATAATAAACATCAAAAACGGACTCTTAGAGTAGTCGAGAGTCACAAGTAATCATCGCTGATACGATTACATAGAGAAGGGAGATCTCCTCTCAATCAAAGGGTAATAACACAGATTAACAAACAATCTGTCAGTGAAATACAGGGAGAGGTGTAGTCAACCTCATTTCAATCAGCGGACAATGCCACCAGAGATTAGTACAAACTGTCAATGGAATCCAGGTGGGTGGAAGATAGAAAATTTAGTGAAACTAAGAAGGGGGACTGCAAGCTAATGGACGAAGCTGGTCCAAGGGATGTCATCATTAAGACCACTGATGTGAGTGCGCAATTTAAACACCCAACGTTGTTCTAACTCAAAAAGAGAATTGGTATTAATGTGTGAGTTGGTTTGGAGGATGATCCACCACATGTCGTCTGGTCTGTGTTGGGCTTCCAGAAGTGCATGCTCAATTTTGTGGAAGCGCGGCCATATCTAATGTTACTACGATGTTCATTGATGCGTAGTTTAACCGCGCGTGTGGTCATCCCCACATATTGTAGTCCGCAGGGGCAAGTGATCAGATATATGCAATTGCGAGTATTGCAATTGGTGTGTTTAAGGAGGTTCCAAGTGCCTATAGGTTCAAGGACCAGGGACTTAAGTCGTTGTGTCAGGTAGCATACATTACAGCTACCGCAAGGGAAATGCCCGGTTACTGGAGGAATGTCCCACAGGGACGGCTGACTAGGTGGGCGAGAGGTCGCGGGAGGTCTCGTATGGGCCAATAGATCTTTGATATTGGTGGTGCGTTTGTAAGCAAAGAGAGGTTTAGGGATCTGCAGACCTCCACTACATAAAATGGACCACCTCTTATTGACCACTTTTTTGATAGAATTAGACAAAGGGGTAAAGGTGGACACACAAGTGAGTTTGGTGTCGGCCGTGCGTGGAGTACTGGAAAGTAATGTATCTCGATTGCAAAATTTGGCGCGCTTGAAAGCCGCCCGCACCACCGAATTGGGGTAATGGCGGTTCTCAAGTTTAACAGACAGGTCGTTGGCTTGAGAGGTAAACGTATGTATATTGCTACTATTACGCCGTAGCCTAAGGAATTGTCCATATGGTAAGTTGTCTCTCAATGCTATTGGATGGTGACTTTCATATAACAAGAGACTATTGCGGTCAGTTGTTTTATGGTACGTGCTCGTATGTAACTGGCCGTCCTCAATCTTAATCAGTAAGTCCAAGAAGGGTATCTCAGTACAAGATACTGAAGATGTAAAGTTCAGAAAAGGGTCCAAAGTATTAACCCAGACAGTAAATTAATTAACCTCTGTAGGAGTCCCCTACCACACTATTAAAATGTCGTCGATATATCTGCGCCAGCGTTTGATATTATCAAAAAATGGATTACTGGGTGGCAGGATGTTTCTGATGGATACAACTACCTGTGGATTCCTCACCTCATGAATACTCCCATGGCGCCAGCATTCTACGGAAATCTTCTTACTAGTCTCTGCACGTCGACGAGGACGTCACTGTCTCGCACGCGACGCCGTCTGACGTCATACAGGCAATAAGAGGTCCTCGACGACGTGCGGACGTCAGTTCCCTTTTTTCCGTGCATTCGAAACGGTTATCTTCGAGGGAGCAACTGTTACTCTTGCGGTTACAGTGTATATCTTGCTGCGTACTCTTTCTCTGTGGAAATAATGTCGCAGAGAAAGTCTGGATTTAAGCCTTGTCGTGAGTGTGGAGGCAAGATGTCGGTGACGGATCCTCATTCCGATTGCCTTTGGTGTTTGAGCTCCGACCACGACGTCTCGACTTGTGATTCGTGTCAGCACATGAATCCGAAGGCCATTAAAGAACGCGAGGCGAAGCTGTTTATGGCCAAGTCAAAGGAGAAGCATCACAAGAAAAAGTCTTCTCCAAGACATCGGCGTCATCGAGACTCCCGGCGCCGTAGAGAATCTCGGCGTCATTCAAGGGAGGCTCGTTCCAGGTCTCCGGATCGGCGCCGGAGGACATGGGAGGTCAGCCCCACGGTGACGCCGCATCCTTCGACGCCGTTGCTCTCTCCGACGTCTCCAACTTCGCCTGGACAGGCGTCGGTGATTGAGGTATTGGAGCCTCAGGTGTTTTCTCCGGCGCAGACGCCGAGGCCGGCGTCGGGGTCGCCTCCGAGTCAGGCACCCCAGTATCCGGCTTTTCCCACCCCTGGAGCCGATAGTTCCGCATTCTTGAATGCGATGTATGCCATCTTCCAACAGATGGCTCCAGGGGGTGCTCCGGCTGGGCCTTTGGCCTTTTCTTTGGGTGATCCTGCGCCTCTTCGGCCGGCACCCTTTATGCCCTTTCTCCCGTTTGGGAACGTGGGCTCGGCGCCAGTGTCGGCGCCGGTGGCCGCTCCGATGGCTTCGGAGGGATTGGCCCCAGGGATTTCCATCCCGTCGACGTCGAGATTTCGGCCTGTGACTCCGGTGGGTCCATCCGTTTCATCTGCTCTTCAGTCGGCGCCGAAGTTACCTGTGGCGCCGGATGCGGCGTCGGTGGCTTCGGAAGATCGGCGCCGATCTCCGACTTCGGCGGAGGTGTTGTCGACTCCGCGGATTGAGCAACGACTGCATTCAAGGAGGCGTGCTCTCCGGGTACTAGAGGAGCAGGAGTACCAACGAGCCCTAGAGGAAGGAGAGCTAGAGGACTCGGGTGATGGGCTGCGTGGACTGGAGTCGGCCAGTGGGCTGGACACTTCCCCTGAGTGGGACCTTTCGTCCCCGGGGGAATATACCGAGGAAGCTGCTTCCTTTCATACAGTGGTACGGAAGGCAGCTAGTTTTTTGGACCTGCCTTTGCCGGTGGTGGAGGCGAAACAAAACCTTTTGACAGAGGTGTTGCATCCGGCCTCAGCCGCGGCGGAGCCTCTATTACCTTTTAATGACGCTCTGCTGGATCCGGTTTTAGAGGTGTGGAAGAAGCCGGCATCTTCCCCAGCAATTCACAGAGCCGTGGCCAGGAGGTATCGGACGGCTCCAACTGATCCTGGTTTCCTATCTAGGCACCCTACGCCGGAGAGCTTGGTTGTGCAGGCCTCCTGTTCGTCCAAATCAGCGCCTGGTTCTTTCCCGACGGTGCCTGGGGACAGAGACTCAAAAAAGCTAGAGGCGCAGTCGAAGAAGATTTTTTCGTCCTGCAGTCTGGCGTTAAAAGCCACTAATGCGACCTGTATCCTGGGGAGGTATATTCATGCTCTGATGGATGACATCTCCTCTTCGTTTACAGAGCTTCCCCAGGGTCTTTTGGATCTTGTCTCTGATGCCCAGGCTGCTGCGACCCAAATTATCCAGACGGGACTGGATACCACCGACTCGGTAGCCAGAGCAATGGGCACAACTGTGGTGGAAAGGAGACAGGCCTGGCTACGTAACTCGGGCTTTTCGGCAGATGTACAGTCCACATTGTTGGATCTCCCGTTTGATGGGGACAAACTGTTTGGGGCTAAGGCTGATTCGGCCTTGGAACGTTTTAAGGAGAGCAGGGCCACGGCTAAGTCGTTGGGACTCCAAGCTCCTTCTTCCACGGCCTCTTCCAGATTCTTCAGGAGGTTTCGTGGATTTGGGCGTGGCTCTTCCTCCTCTTCCTTTCGGGGAAGATATCAGCAACCTGCCTCTTCCCACCCCTATAGATCTTTTAGGGGGAGGGGTAGGGTCCGCACCAGGGGAGCCTCTCAGCAGCACTCTGCCTCTTCCTCATCCTCTGGCGGGGTGCAGCAGGGGAAGCAGCCTTAGGCTTCCACCATTTCCCACTCACTCCTCTCCTGTAGGGGGAAGATTACAGCATTTTCTCACCAAATGGGAGACTGTTACGTCGGACACTTGGGTTCTCAGTGTTGTGGGAAAAGGCTACACCCTTCCCTTTCGGGAGTTTCCGCCCCTCATCCCGCCCCGCCCTTCGTATTGTTCACAAGAACACTTCCTGTTGCTAGAACAGGAGGTGGAAGTCCTCCTTTTAAAGGGCGCGGTGGAGTTGGTCCCGGAGCAGGAAAGGGGTCAAGGATTTTACTCAAGGTATTTCCTGATTCCCAAGAAGGATGGTCGTTTGAGACCAATTCTGGACCTGAGGATCTTGAATTGGTTCCTCAAGCAGGAAAAGTTCAAGATGCTGACCCTAGCACAGGTGCTTTTGGCGTTGAACATGGAAGACTGGATGGTGTCTGTCGACTTGCAGGATGCTTACTTTCATATCCCGATACTCAAGTCACACAGGAAGTATCTCCGGTTTGTGGTGGGATCGCAACACTACCAGTTTGCGGTCCTTCCGTTTGGTCTTACTTCAGCACCTCGAGTCTTCACGAAGGTGATGTCGGTGGTTGCGGCAGAGCTCAGAAGGAAGGGGATAGCAGTATTCCCTTACTTGGACGATTGGTTGATCAAAGCCAAGTCCCCGGAGCTTGTGTTGCGTCATCTGCAGTCAACAACCCAGTTGTTGTTCGACCTGGGCTTTTCGGTGAACGAGCCCAAATCTCACCTGGAGCCCTCTCAGCGCCTCCTGTTCATAGGGGCAGTACTGGATACGACATTGGGTCGGGCCTTTCCTCCGCCTCAGCGGATTCAAGATATTCAGGATTTGGTTCCAATGTTTCGAAACGGAGCGGTAGTTCCAGTCCTCAAGGTCCTTCGTCTGCTCGGTCTTTTTGCCTCCTGCATTCTGTTGGTCACGCATGCTCGCTGGCACATGAGGGCTCTTCAGTGGTGCCTCCGAAGGCAGTGGTCTCAACACAGAGGGGATCTAGAGGGTACTGTCAAGATCTCCAGAGATGCTGCTGTGGATTTGAAGTGGTGGATTGCAAGCAACAATCTTTCACAAGGAAAACCGTTCCAGCAGTCGCCACCAGTGGCCACAGTCATAACGGATGCTTCCACTCTAGGGTGGGGAGCTCATCTGGGGGATCTGGAGATCAAAGGTCTTTGGTCTCCAGAGGAACAGATTTTTCACATCAATCTGTTAGAGTTACGGGCTGTACGTCTGGCTCTCAAGGCCTTCCTCCCTTCCCTTCGTGGTCAGTCGGTACAGGTCCTAACGGACAATACTACCACGATGTGGTACATAAACAAGCAGGGAGGAGTGGGGTCGTACCTTCTCTGCAGAGAAGCTCTTCGACTATGGTCCTGGGCAAAGGACCATCGGATTTGCTTGATAGCAAACCATCTGGCCGGAGTCTTGAACGTGCGTGCGGACAGTCTCAGTCGCCACTTCTCGGCAGACCACGAGTGGCGTCTCCATCCAGATCAAGTCCGTTTAATCTTCCAGAAGTGGGGGTTTCCTCGGGTAGATCTGTTCGCCACTCGAGAGAACGCGCATTGTCCGTTGTTCTGCAGCCTTCAGTATCCGATGCAGGAAGCATTGGGGGACGCGTTTCAAATGACCTGGTGCGGCCAGTTGCTTTACGCGTTTCCTCCCATACCCTTGATTCCTCGAGTATTGAGGAAGATTCGCCAAGACCGGGCTCTAGTAATCGTAATAGCTCCGGATTGGCCAAGGAGGGTGTGGTACTCCGACCTTCTCCAACTCTCAACGTGCCCGCCGCTCCGTCTCCCTTTCAGGGCAGACCTCCTCTCGCAGTCGCAGGGGCAGGTTCTACACCCCAACCTCCAGAGTCTGCACCTACATGCCTGGAGATTGAACGGGGCAACCTGAGTTCCTTCTCTCTCCCGCCTGAGGTAGTGGATGTTATATTAGCGGCCAGGCGACACTCCACTAAATCTATCTACGCTAATAGGTGGTCTAAATTTGTTGCGTGGTGTGGAGAGAGACAGATTGATCCTTTACAAGCTCATCTATCGGACGTTTTGTCTTTTGCTCTATCTCTGGCGCAGAAAGGTTGTGCAGTGGCTACCATTAAAGGTTATTTATCGGCCTTGTCAGCCTTCATATGTCTTCCAGACCAACCATCTTTATTTAAATCCCCTATTGTTATCAGATTCTTGAAAGGTCTTCTAAATCAATATCCTCCAAAGCGATTCGTTATGCCGCAATGGGATTTGTCCTTAGTCCTGACTTTCCTTATGGGGTCCCCTTTTGAACCTATGCATTCTTGCCCCTTAAGGTATTTGTTTTTAAAAACAGTCTTCCTGATAGCTATAACATCAGCAAGGAGAGTGAGTGAGTTGCAGGCCTTATCAGTAAAACCCCCTTATACAACTTTTTATGGGGATAAGGTGGTGTTGAGGACCAAGGCTGCTTTCCTCCCGAAGGTTGTTTCACCCTTCCATTTGGCTCAGGCAATTACTTTGTCCACGTTCTATCCTCCGCCTCATCCTTCCAAAGAGGAAGAAAGACTGCACCGTCTGGATCCAAAGAGAGCGTTGAGCTTCTTTATCAATAGAACAAAGGATTTCAGGCTGGAGGATCAGCTGTTTATTGGATACGTGGGCAAGAGGAGAGGAAAGGCAGTCCACAAGAGAACACTATCCAGGTGGGTTGTTCTTTGCATTAAAATATGTTACTCTTTGGCAAAGAAGGATCCTCCTGAGGGCATTAGAGCTCATTCCACCAGAGCTAAGTCGGCCACTTCGGCCTTAGCCAGAGGTGTTCCTGTGGTCGACATCTGCAAGGCCGCAACTTGGTCGTCCCTTCACACTTTTGCAAAACATTACTGTTTAGATTCTGAGGTTAGAAGGGACGGCCATTTTGCACGGTCAGTGCTGCAGGATTTCTTGGTTTGACCATTTAGGCACCCACCGCCGGGCGTGGTACTGCTTTGGGACTCTATTCATGAGGTGAGGAATCCACAGGTAGTTGTATCCATCAGAAGAACGAGTTACTTACCTTCGGTAACGACTTTTCTGGTGGATACATTAGCTACCTGTGGATTCCTCACGGTCCCACCCGCCTCCCCGTTGCCTTTATGGTCTTGCCAAGTAATCCTTGAGTGCGCTCCTCTTGATCTTTGAGGGTGCAATAGATGTATATATATAATATATTTATATATATATATGGGTATATGTGTATATATCTTTATGTATATACTTGGTGTGTGTATATATTTTTAAAAGAAAGAGTTTTATATATATATATATATATATATATATATATATGTACATAAAAAAAAAATTAAAAAAAAGATTTACAGTTATTCATACAATGTGGTGTATTTTTACAATATAATGGATGTTGCTTTGTTCTTTCATTGCATTGCCTGGTTGTTCTCATGCACGTAAAAAATGATTGGTACTGACGTCCGCACGTCGTCGAGGACCTCTTATTGCCTGTATGACGTCAGACGGCGTCGCGTGCGAGACAGTGACGTCCTCGTCGACGTGCAGAGACTAGTAAGAAGATTTCCGTAGAATGCTGGCGCCATGGGAGTATTCATGAGGTGAGGAATCCACAGGTAGCTAATGTATCCACCAGAAAAGTCGTTACCGAAGGTAAGTAACTCGTTCATCGTGACTCAAAATCGAACATGTAGAGACAAGCGAGGCTCGGAGCGAAAGTACTGCCCATCGAAGTCCCTCGAATTTGGTGAAAAAGGAGGTCCTCAAACTGAAAGAAGTTTTCTTTCATAGCCAATGCAGCACAGTGCATGATAAAATGCGTGGGAGTGGTGAGCGGTAGATCAGTAGAAAGAAGGGCAGATTCGACCACCTTCAATGTAGCCTCTTGAGGGATATTTGTATATAAAGCCTCAACGTCCAAGGTAATTAAGGCATGAACATGAGCAGTGGCATTGATGGACTCAATCAGGTTAAGGACATCATTGGTGTCTTTTAAGTAGGTGGCAGATGCCTGTACTATCGGTTGTAGAAAATGGTCACAAAAAGTGGACAATGGTTCAAGGACGGAACCTATCCCAGATACTATCGGGCGACCAGGTGGAGGTACTCTGCCCTTATGAATCTTGGGGAGGCAGTAGAAATAGGGGATGCGACGATTGACAGTATCCAAGAACTCAGCTTCTTTGCGTGAGATCCATGAGTTAGCAAGGGCCTCCTCTATCATCCCACGTATTTCAATTTGAAGTCGTTCAGTAGGGTCATTGGTAATCTGAGTGTAGTAAGAAGAATCCCCAAGGAGGCGCAGGCACTCCTGTCTATAGTCCGTGGCATCCATCACAAGGGGCACGGGAAGAGGCAGAAGGAGAGGAAGAGGCAGAAGGGTACATTGGGCTCAGGAAGAACTGCAAATGGTGACCCGCAGCCAAGGGAAGAACCTTCCCAACCGGATCTAGTGGTTAACCTCTCATCCAGAACACTTTCCTCCGTGGAGTCATTGGTCTTAAACAAAGGACTGGGTTTTGTACCTACACCCCATGAAGACTCCTTCCGACTCCACTGTGAGATCTCTCAGCTCTTTAGGAAGGTGAGACTACAGTGTTTCTTCAACGACAGACCTAATATGGATCAATCGGTGGACTCTGGTCTTAAGAGACCATCCAAGTTTATGCCTCCATCCTCGGCAATGCCTTGTGAAGTATTGGCATTTGAGAAAGCGGTTCTCTCTGACATCGCCGCGCTTCAACCTAAACAGAATTTCCACAACACTTCGAGAATTGAAAAAAATGCCCTTAAGACCTTGGCATCTGATACGAGTATAATCATTAAACCTGCAGACAAAGGTGGAGCTATAGTTGTGATGAATGCCACGGACTATAGACAGGAGTGCCTGCGCCTCCTTGGGGATTCTTCTTACTACACTCAGATTACCAATGACCCTACTGAACGACTTCAAATTGAAATACGTGGGATGATAGAGGAGGCCCTTGCTAACTCATGGATCTCACGCAAAGAAGCTGAGTTCTTGGATACTGTCAATCCTCGCATCCCCTATTTCTACTGCCTCCCCAAGATTCATAAGGGCAGAGTACCTCCACCTGGTCGCACCGATAGTATCTGGGATAGGTTCCGTCCTTGAACCATTGTCCACTTTTTGTGACCATTTTCTACAACCGATAGTACAGGCATCTGCCACCTACTTAAAAGACACCAATGATGTCCTTAACCTGATTGAGTCCAACAATGCCACTGCTCATGTTCATGCCTTAATTACCTTGGACGTTGAGGCTTTATATACAAATATCCCTCAAGAGGCTACATTGAAGGTAGTCGAATCTGCCCTTCTTTCTACTGATCTACCGCTCACCACTCCCACGCACTTTATCATGCACTGTGCTGCATTGGCTATGAAAGAAAACTTCTTTCAGTTTGAGGACCTCCTTTTTCACCAAATTCGAGGGACTTCGATGGGCAGTACTTTCGCTCCGAGCCTCGCTTGTCTCTACATGTTCGATTTTGAGTCACGATACATCCTGCCACCCAGTAATCAATTTTTTGATAATATCAAACTCTGGCGCAGATATATCGACGACATTTTAATAGTGTGGCAGGGGACTCCTACAGAGGATAATCAATTTACTGTCTGGGTTAATACTTTGGACCCTTTTCTGAACTTTACATCTTCAGTATCTTGTACTGAGATACCCTTCTTGGACTTGCTGATTAAGATTGAGGACAGCCAGTTACATACGAGCACATACCATAAAACAACTGACCGCAATAGTCTCTTGTTATATGAAAGTCACCATCCAAGAGCATTGAGAGACAACTTACCATATGGACAATTCCTTAGGCTATGGCGTAATAGTAGCAATATACATACGTTTACCTCTCAAGCCAACGACCTGTCTGTTAAACTTGAGAACCGCCATTACCCCAATTCGGTGGTGCGGGCGGCTTTCAGGCGCGCCAAATTTTGCAATCGAGATACATTACTTTCCAGTACTCCACGCACGGCCGACACCAAACTCACTTGTGTGTCCACCTTTACCCCTTTGTCTAATTCTATCAAAAAAGTGGTCAATAAGAGGTGGTCCATTTTATGTAGTGGAGGTCTGCAGATCCCTAAACCTCTCTTTGCTTACAAACGCACCACCAATATCAAAGATCTATTGGTCCATACGAGACCTCCTGCGACCTCTCGCCCACCTAGTCAGCCGTCCCTGTGGGACATTCCTCCAGTAACCGGGCATTTCCCTTGCAGTAGCTGTAATGTATGTAACCTGACAAAACGACTTAAGTCCCTGGTCCTTGAACCTATAGGCACTTGGAACCTCCTTAAACACACCAATTGCAATACTCGCAATTGCATATATCTGATCACTTGCCCCTGCGGACTACAATATGTGGGGATGACCACACGCGCGGTTAAACTACACATCAATGAACATCGTAGTAACATTAGATGTGGCCGCGCTTCCACAAAATTGAGCATGCACTTTCTGGAAGCCCAACACAGACCAGACGACATGTGGTGGATCGTCCTCCAAACCAACTCACACATTAATACCAATTCTCTTTTTGAGTTAGAACAACGTTGGGTGTTTAAATTGCGCACTCACATCAGTGGTCTTAATGATGACATCCCTTGGACCAGCTTCGTCCATTAGCTTGCTGTAGGAAAGTACCATCTTGCCTGGCATGTTACCCCCATTTTTCACTGTATATATGTTGTTTTAGTTGTATGTGTCACTGGGACCCTGCCAGCCAGGGCCCCAGTGCTCATAAGTGTGCCTGAATGTGTTACCTGTGTTATGACTAACTGTCTCACTGAGGCTCTGCTAATCAGAACCTCAGTGGTTATGCTCTCTCATTTCTTTCAAATTGTCACTAACAGGCTAGTGACCAATTTTACCAATTTTCATTGGCATACTGGAACACTCTTATAATTCCCTAGTATATGGTACTGAGGTACCCAGGGTATTGGGGTTCCAGGAGATCCCTATGGGCAGCAGCATTTCTTTTGCCACCCATAGGGAGCTCTGACAATTCTTACACAGGCCTGCCACTGCAGCCTGAGTGAAATAACGTCCACGTTATTTCACAGCCATTTTACACTGCACTTAAGTAACTTATAAGTCACCTATATGTCTAACCTTTACCTGGTAAAGGTTGGGTGCTAAGTTACTTAGTGTGTGGGCACCCTGGCACTAGCATTACTGTGAATTGGTAATGGCCTCCAATGGTTGAAAATGCAGTTTTTGCATCTTCAGATAATTTGATCTGCCAATACCCTGTCCCCTGACGCAATTGGCGACATCCTGGTCCCTCCTGGGCCACAGCAGCATCCAAAAACCCTAACCGCATGACTTGCAGCTAGCAAGGCTTGTTTGCGGTCTTTCTTCCGGAAAACACGTCTGCACGACTCTCCACGGCGTGGGACATCCATCCTCCAAAGGGGAAGTCTCTAGCCCTTGTCGTTCCCGCAGAATCTTCAGCTTCTACAGTCCAGTAGCAGCTTCTTTGCACCCACAGCTGGCATTTCCTGGACATCTGCCCATCTCCGACTTGCTTGTGACTTTTGGACTTGGTCCCCTTGTTCCACAGGTACCCTCGTTTGGAAATCCATCGTTGTTGCATTGCTGATTTGTGTCTTTCCTGCAGAATTCCCCTATCACGACTTCTGTGCTCTTTGGGGAACTTTAGTGCACTTTGCACTCACTTTTCAGGGTCTTGGGGTGGGCTATTTTTCTAACCCTCACTGTTTTCTTACAGTCCCAGCGACCCTCTACAAGGTCACATAGGTTTGGGGTCCATTTGTGGTTCGCATTCCACTTTTGGAGTATATGGTTTGTGTTGCCCCTATCCCTATGTGTCCCCATTGCATCCTATTGTAACTATACATTGTTTGCACTGTTTTCTAATACTATACTACATATTTTTGGTATTGTGTACATATATCTTGTGTATATTTGCTATCCTCATACTGAGGGTACTCACTGAGATACTTTTGGCATATTGTCATAAAAATAAAGTACCTTTATTTTTAGTATATCTGTGTATTGTGTTTTCTTATGATATTGTGCATGTGACACTAGTGGTACTGTAGGAGCTTCACTCGTCTCCTAGTTCAGCCTAAGCTGCTCTGCTAAGCTACCATTATCTATCAGCCTAAGCTGCTAGACACCCTATACACTAATAAGGGATAACTGGGCCTGGTGCAAGGTGTAAGTACCCCTTGGTACTCACTACAAGCCAGTCCAGCCTCCTACACTTGCAGTCCCCCTTCTTAGTTTCACTAAATTTTCTATCTTCCACCCACCTGGATTCCATTGACAGTTTGTACTAATCTCTGGTGACATTGTCCGCTGATTGAGATGAGGTTGACTACACCTCTCCCTGTATTTCACTGACAGATTGTTAATCTGTGTTGATATTACCCTTTGATTGAGAGGAGATCTCCCTTCTCTATGTAATCGTATCAGCGATGATTACTTGTGACTCTCGACTACTCTAAGAGTCCGTTTTTGATGTTTATTATTTTCGGACTCCGATTTGCGAGTCTGTTTTCACTTTTCATCATAAATCCCGTAGTATCACGTGACTCGTTTATTGCCTGAGTCTCGTAAATCCTACTCTGAGTCAGTTTTTGATGTTTATTATTCTAAGTCCCCGAGGCGCGAGTCTGTTTTTACTTTTTATTACAAATTCTGAAGTACCACGTGACTCGTTTTCCGAATTCCGTAGGTCCGGCTTCCGGCCCTGGTGCCCTCTTAACCGGGCTTCCCCGCTCCTCCCCATCCTGATGGGAGACATGGACCCAGGTAGGTTGCTCGCAGCCAGGAGCACCCACAACCAGTAAGTGCTCCTCTTTACCTACTCCGTTTTGTTCTGACAATATCACGCTCCGCTACCCAGACTCGAGCTGGCCGAGCACTGGTTTTTATTGAGTTCCCGCTTTTAGGACATTGGTGACCTTATTTTGTTATTTTGTGAATAGGATGGCGATACTCTTGCCTAACTGTATACCTCTTGAGGGTCATTTCAAAGTGACGGACCCTGTTCTCTACTCAGTAGTTATCTGTTATGTAGAACCTCAATATGTGTTTATAGAGACATCTCTAACATTTGTGTCTCGTTCTTATATGGATGTTGGGTACTTGATGTATGTAGAACATACCTGTTACTAATTGGTGTATTTTTTATTTCACCATTTTTCACACTTTTACTCCAGACAAATTGTGAACCTGATGACTGGTCCGAGTTGTCCCATGTAGCACGTTCCTTAAACGGGGATGGTAAGCTTGCCCTTACTTTTGTGCATGCACTCGCACAGTCACGTGTTACCACTATCACTGTGCCCCCACCGTTGGTCAGATACCATTCGTTCCCTTTTTTGATGCTGATGAATATGTCATTATATATATATTTATTGATACTTCACCTGTTTTAACTTCTGTATTACAGGGCGACAGATAGGAGTAGTATTTCCTCCACATACTAGTGTAAGTGACTGGATACTCTTGTACTGACAATTTCAGTGTGTAATTATCCATGGTATTTATGATTAGGAGATACATATAGCTAATTGGTCCTGAAGAAGCGTCACCGGACCCATCTGGGCCACTACCGACGCAAAACATGTTGACCCTGACGAGGGATGGCTTGGAAATTCCCCGCCCTCTTTTCTCTTTTTTATCATAGAGTGATTGACCATTGCCTCTGTTTCACTCTCACTATTTTTAATCTTGGCCTCTGAATTTCGTGCAGACTATTAAATAGATTATTTTTTCCGATTTCAGAGAGTCAATCTTATACCTTTTTCCAACTCTCTTTGATCTCCTCCCCTCACGCTCTTATGTAGGGTTGTGGCATCATGTATTAAGATCTCCGGCAAAGAGCCCCCCCGTTTGGGGTGGTGCCCGTCAGACATTGCAGTGACAGTCTGACGAGGAGCAACTCCGATGATGAAGCATGACACCCTCTTGGGTGTGTGAGGTTTTTGCTCCTAAAGATTAGGACTCCCTACCTAGTATCCTCTCCTTCGTCAACTGGAACAGTGTATTATCTTTATTCCCCTGGTACTGCCAAACTGCCTTTCTGATGGATACAACTACCTGTGGATTCCTCACCTATTGAATACTCCCCTTCCGCCAGCATCCGACGGAAATCTTCTTCCTAGCTTCTGCACGTCGACGAGGACGTCACAATTGCCCACGCGACGCCGTCTGACGTCATACAGGCAATAAGAGGTCCTCGCCGACGTGCCAACGTCAGTTCCCTTTTTTCTGATGGATACAACTACCTGTGGATTCCTCACCTATTGAATACTCCCCTTGCGCCAGCATCCAGTGGAAATCTTCTTCCTAGCTTCTGCACGTCGACGAGGACGTCACAATTGCCCACGCGACGCCATCTGATGTCATACAGGCAATAAGAGGTCCTCGCAGACGTCAGTTCCCTTTTTTCCGTGGCATTCGAACAACGGTTATTCTTCAAGGGAGCTACTGTTACTACTCGACGTAGTTACAGTTATTTTTGCTGTTTTCTCTTTGAGACAAGTTAAAATGTCGCAAAGAAAATCTGGATTCAAGCCCTGCAATGAGTGCGGTGTCAAAATGTCGGTTACGGACCCACATTCTGACTGTTTGTGGTGTCTTAGCTCCGACCACGACGTTGACAAATGTGACTCTTGTCAACGAATTAATCCAAAGGCCTTAAAGGAGCGTGAGGCTAAGCTTTTTTTGGCAAAGTCAAAGAAAAAGGAGAAAAGACATCATCGCAAGTCATCTTCTCCGAAGTCGCATCGGCGTCATCGTGACTCCCGGCGCCATCGAAAATCTCAACGCCGGTCGAGTAGGGAGAGATCGCGATCGAGGTCGCCTTCAACTCGACGCCGGAAGACATGGGAAGTGAGTCCCACCATCTCTCCCCAACCACAGACGCCGTTGGCATCTCCGACATCCCCGACTTTGCCGATGTCGCCTGTGAATCCTCCTTCTGTATTCGAGGTTTCTCGGCGTCAGGAGTTTTCTCCAGCTTTGCAGACGTCGGGACCGGCGTCGATGTCGCCTCCAACCCAGGCTCCTCAGTACCCAGCTTTCCCGGCCCCTGGAGCCGACAGTTCCGCATTCTTGAATGCGATGTTCTCGATTTTTCAGCAGATGGTTCCAGGTGGTGGACCGGCTGGTCCTACGGGCCCTTTGGCCTTCAATATGGGTGCTCCGGCTCCGTTACGACTGGCACCTTTTATGCCCTTCCTTCCCATGGGAAATGTGGGCTCAGTCTTCTGTCCGCCCTTCTCCTCGTTCGGCGCCAAAGAAATCCATGGCACCGTTGGATCCGGCGTCTGATGGATCCGAGGAGCGGCGTCAAGCTTCGATGTCTGCTGAAGCCATGACGACGCCGAGGATTGAGGAAAGATTACATTCGAGGAGGCTTGCTCTTCGCCTCTTTGAGGAACAAGAATATCGGAGACAGGCATTAGAGGAAGGAGAGATTGAGGAATCTCGAGAAGATCTCCATGGGTTAGACACGGCTAGTGGTCTGGACACCTCTCCAGAATGGGACTTGTCATCACCTGGAGAGTATACGGAGGAGGCTGCAACATTTCATTCAGTCATCAAGAAAGCAGCTGACTTTTTAGACCTCCCTTTGCCGGTGTCTGAGCCGAACATTTTAACGGAAGTGTTGCATCCTGCCTCAACTACTGCAGAGCCACTTCTGCCTTTTAATGAGGCTCTGTTGGATCCAATCATGGAAATTTGGAAGAAGCCAGTGTCATCTTCGGCAGTGAACAGATCTGTGGCTCAAAGATATAGAGTGGCTCCTGCTGACCCAGCCTTCCTCTCCAAGCACCCAACTCCTGAAAGCCTAGTGGTTCAGGCTTCATGTTCAGCCTGGTCTGCCCCAGGATCATTTCCAGCTGTGCCCTCGGACAGAGACTCTAAGAAAATGGACATTTCATCAAAAAAGGCTTTTTCGTCATGTAGCATGGCTTTAAAATCCACTAATGCTACCTGTATTTTATGGAGATACATTTACGCTCTGATGGACGAAATAAAGTCGTCTCATACTGAGGTGCCCCAAGGGGTTATGAGCCTAGTTTCTGATGCTCAAGCAGCGGCAACCCAAGTTATTCAATCTGGACTAGATACGACTGACTCTGTAGCCAGGGCTATGGGTACTGCTGTTGCTACAAGGAGGCAAGCCTGGCTTCGTAGCTCTGGTTTCTCGTCCGATGTACAGTCAACCCTCTTGGACCTTCCCTTCGATGGCGATAAACTTTTTGGCTCCAAGGCGGACTCTGCACTAGAGAGGTTTAAGGAGAGTAGGGCCACGGCGAAGTCTTTAGGCTTGCAGGCCTCCTCTTCTGTTTCCTCCAGACTTTTTAGGAGGTTTCGAGGATTTGGTCGTGGTTCCTCCTCCTCCTTTCGAGGGAGATTCCAGCAACAACCCGCCTCTGCTCTCTCCTATAGATCTTACAGGGGGAGGGGTAGGGTCCGAACCAGGGGAGCCGCCCAGCAGCACTCTGCCTCTTCCGCTTCCTCTGGAGGGGTGCAGCATGGGAAGCAGCCTTAGCCTTCCACTAATTCCTTCTCACACCACTCCTGTAGGGGGGAGGTTATTGAACTTTCTCCACAAGTGGGAGGTTATAACATCAGACTCCTGGGTCACCAGTATTGTGGGGAAAGGCTATGCCCTTCCCTTTTGGGAGTTTCCTCCCCCCATCCCGCCCCGCCCCGCCCATCCTACTGTTCAGAAGAGCATCTCCTGTTATTAGAACAGGAGGTTCAAGTCCTCCTTTCAAAAGGTGTGGTGGAGTTGGTTCCAGAGCAGGAGAGGGGTCAGGGTTGTTACTCAAGATACTTCCTGATCCCCAAGAAGGATGGTCGGTTGAGGCCAATCCTGGACCTGAGGATCTTGAATTGGTTCCTCAAACAGGAGAAGTTCAAGATGCTGACCCTAGCTCAGGTGCTTTTGGCGCTGAATGATGGAGATTGGATGGTGTCTATCGACTTACAGGATGCTTATTTTCATATCCCGATACTCAAGTCGCAAAGGAAGTATCTCCGGTTTGTGGTGGGGTCGCAGCACTATCAGTTTGCGGTCCTTCCGTTTTGTCTTACTTCAGCACCCCGAGTCTTCACAAAGGTGATGTTGGTGGTTGCGGCAGAGCTCAGAAGGAAGGGGATAGCAGTATTTCCTTACCTAGACGACTGGTTGATCAAAGCCAAGTCTCCGGAGCTGGTGTTGCATCACCTTCAGTCGACAACCCAGTTGTTGTTCGACCTGGGTTTTTCAGTGAATGTGCCCAAATCTCACCTGGAGCCCTCTCAGTGCCTACTGTTCATAGGGGCAGTATTGGATACAACATTGAATCGTGCCTTTCCTCCGCCTCAGCGGATTCAGGACATTCAGGCGTTGGTTCCAATGTTTCAAAGTGGAGCGGTCGTTCCAGTCCTCAAGGTCCTACGCCTCCTCGGTCTGTTTGCTTCTTGCATTCTGCTGGTCACTCACGCTCGCTGGCACATGAGGGCTCTTCAGTGGTGCCTCCGGACGCAGTGGTCTCAACACAAAGGGGATCTCGAGGGTTCAGTGAAGATCTCCAGAGATGCTGCTGCGGATTTAAAATGGTGGATTGCGGACGGCAGTCTTTCCCGAGGAAGGCCGTTCTCGCAAACTCCGCCGGTGGCCACAGTAATAACGGATGCTTCCACTCTAGGGTGGGGAGCTCATCTGGGGGACCTGGAGATCAAAGTTCATTAGACTTCAGTGGAACAGATGTTGCACATAAATCTGTTGGAATTGCGGGCGATACGTCTGGCTCTCAAGGCCTTCCTCCCTTCCCTTCGCGGTCAGTCAGTTCATGTCCTGACGGATAGCACTACAGCGATGTGGTATATAAACAAACAGGGAGGAGTAGGGTCGTAGCTTCTCTGCAGAGAAGCTCTACGGCTTTGGTCCTGGGCAAGGGACCATCAGATTTGCTTGGTAGCAAATCATCTTGCCGGAGTCTTGAACGTGCGTGCGGACGGTCTGTCGTCATTTCTCGACCGATCACGAGTGGCGTCTCCATCCAGATCAAGTCCGTCAAATCTTCCAGATGTGGGGGATCCCTCGGATAGATCTGTTTGCCACTCGGGAGAACTCGCACTGCCCGTTATTCTGCAGCCTCCAGTATCCGGTACAAGGGGCGTTGGGGGATGCGTTTCAGATGTCTTGGTGCGACCAGTTGCTTTATGCGTTTCCCCCCATACCTTTGATTCCTCGAGTTTTGAGGAAAATTCGCCAAAACCGGGCTCAAGTCATCTTAATAGCTCCGGTTTGGCCAAGGAGGGTATGGTATTCGGATCTTCTCCAACTCTCTCTGTGCCCCCCGCTCCGTCTCCCTCTCAGGGCAGACCTCCTCTCACAGTCGCAGGGGCAGGTTTTACACCCCCACCTCCAGAGCCAGCACCTTAATGCCTGGAGATTGAACGGGGCAACCTGAGTTCCTTTTCTCTCCCACCTGACGTAGTGGATGTTATTTTATGGGCCAGGCGACACTCCACTAAATCTATCTACGCTAATTGGTGGGCTAAATTTGTGAATTGGTGTGGAGAGAAGCAAATTGACCCCCTACGTGCCCACTTATCGGATATCTTGTCTTTTGCGTTGTCCCTGGCACAGAGGGGTTGTGCAGTGGCTACAGTCAAGCGATATTTATCTGCCCTGTCAGCATTTCTATGTCTTCTGGACCAGCCTTCTCTATTTAAATCTCCCATAGTGCTAAGATTTTTAAAAGGTCTCATTAACAAATTTCCTCCCACTCCTTTCATTATGCCTCAGTGGGATCTAAACCTAGTCTTGACTTTCATTATGGGTTCACCATTTGAGCCTATGCATTCTTGCCCTTTAAGGTTATTGGTTCTAAAGACTGTTTTCCTTGTTGCAATTACTTCCGCAAGAAGAGTGAGTGAGCTGCAGGCTCTATCTGTTAAACCCCCTTTCACATCTTTTTATGGGGATAAGGTGGTGTTGAGGACCAAGGCTGCTTTCCTACCGAAGGTTGTTTCACCCTTTCATATGGCCCAAACAATTACTCTTTCCTCGTTTTATCCTCCGCCTCATCCTTCGAAAGAAGAAGAAAGACTACACCGCTTAGACCTGAGGAGAGCGCTGAGCTTCTATGTGAACAGAACAAAGGATTTCAGGTTGGAGGATCAACTCTTCATCGGGTACGTGGGAAAGAGGAGAGGAAGGGCAGTCCACAAGAGAACACTCTTCAGGTGGGTCATTCTTTGCATTAAACTGTGTTACTCTCTAGCAAAGAAAGAACCCCCTGATGGAAAAAGAGCTCATTCCACCAGAGCTAAGTTGGCCTCTTCGGCCTTGGCTAGGGGCCTTCCTGTGGTCGACATCTGCAAGGCTGCAACTTGGTCATCCCTCCACACTTTTACGAAGCATTATTGCTTGGATTCTGAGGTTAGGAGGGATGGCCATTTTGCACAGTCAGTGCTGCAGGATTTCTTGGTTTGACCATTCAGGCACCCTCCACCGAGTGCGGTACTGCTTTGGGACTCTATTCAATAGGTGAGGAATCCACAGGTAGTTGTATCCATCAGAAGAACGAGTTACTTACCTTCGGTAACGACTTTTCTGGTGGATACATTAGCTACCTGTGGATTCCTCACGGTAACACCCGCCTCCCCGTTGCCTGTCTGGTCTAACCAAGTTATTCTTGGGTGTGCTCCTCTTGGTATTTGAGGGCTTGTACATATACTGTATATATTTATTTATGTATTTATTTAAAAAAAACAAAATCTTGAGTTTTTGGAATGATTTTTTTATCTTGAATGTTATTAAATATTGTTATTTGATTGATTGTCTCAATGGCCTATTGGTCTCAGGCACATAAAAAATGTTGGTACTGACGTCGGCATGTCGGCGAGGACCTCTTATTGCCTGTATGACGTCAGACGGCGTCGCGTGGGCAATTGTGACGTCCTCGTCGACGTGCAGAAGCTAGGAAGAAGATTTCCGTCGGATGCTGGCGCAAGGGGAGTATTCAATAGGTGTGGAATCCACAGGTAGCTAATGTATCCACCAGAAAAGTCGTTACCGAAGGTAAGTAACTCGTTCTTCTGGGGTTTCCACTGCAGCTGCTGCTGCCAACCCCTCAGACAGGATTCTGCCCTCCAGGGGTCTGGGCAGCCCAGTCCCAGGAAGGCAGAACAAAGGATTTCCTCTGAGAGAGGGTGTTACACCCTCTCCCTTTGGAAATAGGTGTGAAGGGCTGGGGAAGAGTAGCCTCCCCAGCCTCTGGAAATGCTTTGATGGGCACAGATGGTGCCCATCTCTACATAAGTCAGTCTACACCATTTCAGGGATCCCCCAGCCCTGCTATGGCGCAAAACTAGACAAAGGAAAGGGGAGTGACCACTCCCCTGACCTGCACCTCCCAGGGGAGGTGCCCAGAGCTCCTCCAGTGTGTCCCAGACCTCTGTCATCTTGGATTCATAGGTGTTGGGGCACCATGGACTGCTCTGAGTTGCCAGTGCCAGCAGGTGACGTCAGAGACCCCTCCTGATAGGTTCTTACCTCTCTTGGTAGCAAAACCTCCTTTTCTGGCTATTTAGGGTCTCTCCTCTGGGCTATTCCTCAGATAACGAATGCAAGAGCTCACCAGAGTTCCTCTGCACTTCCCTCTTCGACTTCTGCCAAGGATCGACCGCTGACTGCTCCAGGACGCCTGCAAAACCGCAACAAAGTAGCAAGACGACTACCAGCAACATTGTAGCGCCTCATCCTGCCGGCTTTCTCGACTGTTTCCTGGTGGTGCATGCTCTGAGGGCTGTCTGCCTTCACCCTGCACTGGAAGCCAAGAAGAAATCTCCTGTTGGTCGACGGAATCTTCCCCATGCTAACTCAGGCACCAAAAGACTGCATCACCAGTCCTCTGGGTCCCCTCTCATCCTGACGAGCACGGTCCCTGGAACACAGGAGCTGGGTCCAAGTGTCTCCCACAGTCCAGTGGCCCTTCTGTCCAAATTTGGTGGAGGCAAGACCTTGCCTCTCCACACCAGACAGCAAACCTGTGTACTGCGTGATTTGCAGCTGCTTCGGCTTCTGTGCACTTCTCCAAGGATTCCTTTGTGCACAGCCTAGCCTGGGTCCCCAGCACTCTGTCCTACAGTGCTCAACCCGCTGAGTTGGACTCCGACATCGTGGGACCCTCCTTTTGTGACTCTGAGTTCACAGATCTTCTAAGTGCCTGCTCTGGTACTTCTGCGGGTGCTGCCTGCTTCTGCGGGGGCTCTCTGAGTTGCTGAGTGCCCCCTCTGTCTCCTCCTCCAAGGGGTGACGTCCTGGTCCGTCCTGTGCCCCAGCAGCACCCAAAAACCTCTACCGCGACCCTTGCAGCTAGCAAGGCTTGTTTGCGGTATTTCTGCGTGGAAACTTCTGCAACATCCAGCACGCTGTGGGACATCTTCCATCCAAAGGAGAAGTCCCTAGCCCTTTTCGTTGTTGCAGAACCTTCGGCTTCTTCCACCCGGAGGCAGCCCTTTTGCACCTTCATCCGGGGTTTTCTGGGCTCCTGCCCCCCCTGGACACGATCACGACTCTTGGACTTGGTCCCCTTCCTTTTCAGGTCCTCAGGTCCAGGAATCCATCTTCAGTGTTTTGCTGGTGCTTGTGGTTCTTGCAGAATCCCCTATCACGACTATTGTGTCCTTCTGGGGCAGTAGGGTAACTTTACTCCTACTTTCTAGGGTCTTGGGGTGGGGTATCTTGGACTCCCTTACTGTTTTTCTACAGTCCCAGCGACCCTCTACAAGCTCCCATAGGTCTGGGGTCCATTCGTGATTCGCATTCCACTTTTGGAGGATATGGTTTGTGTTGCCCCTAGACCTTTGTTCACCTATTGCATCCTATTGTGATTCTACATTGTTTGCACTACTTTTCTTACTGTTACTTACCTGTTTTGGGTTTGTGTACATATAATTTGTGTATATTACTTACCTACTAAGTGAGGGTATCCTCTGAGATACTTTTGGCATATTGTCACTAAAATAAAGTACCTTTATTTTTAGTAACTCTGAGTATTGTGTTTTCTTATGATATTGTGCTATATGATATAAGTGGTATAGTAGGAACTTTGCATGTCTCCTAGTTCAGCCTAAGCTGCTTTGTCATAGCTACCTTCTATCAGCATAAGCTGCTAGAAACACCTCTATTCTACTAATAAGGGAAAACTGGACCTGGCACAGGGTGTAAGTACCACAAGGTACCCACTATAAGCCAGGCCAGCCTCCTACAGTGGTTCTTCACATCTTCCACTTATGGGGGACGCCTCAGATAGACATGTTTGCCACGCATGAGAACGTGCACTGCCCGTTGTGCTGCAGCCTCCAGTATCCGATGAAGGAAACGCTGGGAGACGCATTTCAGTTGAACTTGTACAACCTGCTGCTTTACGCGTTTTCCCCCCCATACTCTCATGCCCTTGATTTCTCTATTTCTGAGGAAGATTCACCAAGACCAGGCCCACGTCATATTGATAGCTCCAGATTGGCCAAAAAGGGTGTGGTACACAGACCTTCAGCTAGCTCTGTGCCTTCTGCTCAGTCTCCCCTACGGGCAGACCTCCTCTCGCAGTTGCAGGTTCTGCACCCCACCTTCAGAGCTTGGAGTTTGAATGGGGTAACTTGATTTCCTTTTCTCTTCCCTCTGAAGTGATGGGTGTTATTTTATCGGCCAGGCGACACTCCAAGACTATCTATGCTAGTAGATAGGCCAAGTTTATCAAATGGTGTGAGGACAGGCACTTGGATCTGTTAAAGGCCCACTTGTCGAATGTTTTACAGTTTAACATTTCCTTGGTACAGCAAGGTTGTGCAGTTGCAACAGTAAAGGGATCTCTCTGCACTGTCGGCATTTATTTGTTTACCTGACCAACCCTCTTTGTTTAAGTCCCCTATAGTTTAAAGGTTTTGACTAATGTGTTTCCTCCCACCCCTTTTACAATGCCTCAGTGGGATTTAAATTGAGTTTTAACGTACCTGATGGGCTCGCCGTTTGAACCGTTACATAGTTGCCCGTCAAGCCTCCTTACATTTAAAACAGTTTTTCTCCCAACAATCACGTTGTCTAGACGTGTTAGTGAGCTGATAGCTCTGAGTGTTAAATCCCCGTGTACCACTTTCCATGCCAACAAGGTGGTTTTGAGAACCAGAGTGGCTTTATTGCCAAAGGTAGTTATTCCTTTTCATTTAGGGGTGTCCATCACCCTTCCGTCCTTTTACCCTCCTCCCAATCCCTCTAAGGAGGAGGAGGAGGAAAGGCTGCATCGTCTGGATCCAAAGAGAGCCTTGAGCTTCTACATGGATAGGATGAGCAAATTTAGGGCGTTCAATCAGCTGTTTGTCAGCTATATGGGCAAAATGAAGGGCAAAGCCGTCCAGAAAATAACTTTGTCAAGGTGTGTCATTGCATTACAATATGTTATGCATTGGCAAAGAAAGATCCTCCTGAGGGCATTAGGCCTCATTCAACCAGAGCTAAGGCTACTACTTTGGTGTTAGCCAGAGGTATACCAGTTGTTAACATGTGCAAGGCAGCAACCTGGACTTCCCTCCACACGTTCTCAAAACATTACTGTTTGGACTCAGAAGTGAGGAGGGACAGCCAATTTGCTTGTTCGGTGCTTCAGGATTTCTTGGTATAAGCAGACAAGCACCCACCTCAGAGTGCGGGACTGCTTTGGGACTCTATTCAAAAGGTGAGGAATCCACATGTAGATGTATCCATCAGAAGAACAAGTTACTTGCCTTTGGTAACGCTTTTTCTGGTGGATACAGTATCTACCTGTGGTTTCCTCACTGACCCACCCGCCTCCCCGTTGCCTGTCTGAATATGCCAAGAAGGAAGTTATTTATGTATATTACATATGTATATTGCAAATTATGTCTATATCATACAGAATGTATTTTGTTATATAAATGTATATACATTTTTTAAGTTGAGCTCGCACATGTTGTTCTTGTGATGTTGGTGTTCACCCGTTAACCTTAAAGGCATGGAAAAAAGTGGGTGATACTGACATCAGCACGCCGGCGAGGACTTCTTATGACTCCAATGATGTCTGACGGAGTTGCGTGCAGAGCTGTTCTATTGTGACGTCCTCGTTGACATGGAATCCTAGAAAGAAACATTTTCCGTTGATTGCTGGTGCAATGGGAGTATTCAAAAGGTGAGGAATCCACAGGTAGATACTATATCCACTAGAAAAAGCGTTACCGAAGATAAGAAACTTGTTCATTTGCACCATTCCCATTTTCGGAATCCCCATTTATCCAAGTCCAACTTAAATTATCAAGTGTTGCAAATCTCATGTATCTCACTTATTATCATATCCAAACCATTCCACCACTCCACTTGTAAAACCTACTGCATTCCCTTCATTATTTATTTGTCAACAACCTATCATGTCTCTCCATTACATATACCACTCAAAACCTTAAAAACCGAATCCAAAAAAACGCACCGTTATCCCACAGAATTGCCATATACAATGAGCCCTCCACGTTCCTCACTGTCAAAAACGTTCCATCTTCATGTTTGGAAACCTTCCATAGCCAGAATAAAACACCCTGAGCAGAATCCTCTAATTTGTACTAAACACCATCCAATCACACAAGCAGGAATTTCACCAATCACCAAAAGTTACTTAACATACCATTTTACTGGTTCCCTCTTGACTGGTTGCCCACCTATTGTGGTGAATCCTAGTTTGTTTTAGCGGGATAACAGGAGTTAGCTTAGCCGTAGGCTTGTAAACTCGTGCCCCCGTCACCCAGTGACTTTTAACCTACTTAGCTTGCTCTGTCTTAGATCATTTAATTATTTATTTCCTTTAAAATGGCGGGCTTGTTTATAGTTAGGCCACTTGTTATGGGTTCTGTTATCAGTGTCACTGCGCCAAGGCGTCAAGATCAAGCACAAAAGACAAACATACAGTAGGCATTCACACTTAGGGATTTTCCCTCTCTATACTTTCGAGGGATTGTTGATATTAATTGCCGTCCCAAGCATGCCTGTTATCTATTGTTATGAATAACACTTATGTCAGGGGACCTTGTAAATCTGTATAAATACAACACACTTTTAGACAGATAATCAGAGGGATTCCGACCAGAGGGCATCGCCACCATCGCTGATACCAATGCTAAAGTCATCTTGACGCTGACCCAGTCTTCGTGTCCCTGCGGAGTCTGAGATAGAGACCTCATTCCAAGGTAACGAGGGTTGGGGGCTCCTCTCATGGACACGGCTTTGGCAGATTAGGTTTAAAGAACCCAGCTCTCATTTTATAGGTAGGAGGTTAGACTTACTCTCCTTAGGGTATTAGGGCTTATTCCATTTCTTTTACATATTCATATATTGCATAATGGTGGGGGTCTTTATAACAATGACTCTCCTCTTCACAATACTGTTGCTTGGTATATTCATTATCCTAATCATTGCAGTTCATGCAACTTATCGCAAATTGCAGTTATGTTGAATAAAAACTATTATAACTTCACTGCATCTGTGTTATTGCCTTTGTTTGTATGAGACATAATAAATCTGTGAGAAAAGGGTAATTTCCGTTTAACCACGACAACCCTGAGAGATCTTACTTTGAGTCCATGCGTAAGCGACTGCTACAAATCACCTTTTACTATTGTGTTTCTGGTGAGGTACTGCTAGTAAGCCGGTAAGGTTTGGACAACAGTTACAACTAGTTGTAGGAAGGAACTTAGTCACCTACAAACGAAAATACTGTCATCCTGAGACCAGCAGTCTTGCTCAGAGCAAGAGTCCAAACTACGACATGGCGCCACCAACGATGGTGTTTAGGCACTAATTTACGGATACCCTGACTATCACTGTCTCACAGACAACAGGTACCCTCAGTACCATTATACGGAGACGTCCGTGGTCTTTGGGAGAATCCTCCTCAGCCGAACGGGTAACCCCTAATTAGGCTGTAAGTTGTTCGAGCTCGAACTCACAAAAGGAAAAACTTCCCCTATTTTGGTGTTCCGTTTCTCTAAACAACTATGGCTAATACCATAGACATTCCTGCAAATGCTAGACATGCACTTACACAACATTTATTAGCGCATGGCCTTACAGAAGAGTGCGGGGAGGTTACTTTGATTATAGAAGCAACTGAAGCATACCAAACTGAAACATTTTACTGTTGGGTTGCCTTTCCTGGGGCTGACCAACGAACGCACACATTTCACACATATGACATTGCGGACGTTCCAGTACGATATGAAACATACCAGTATCATGAAATATCGCTCACATATCAAGAGCATCAAAACTGGTTTGAAGGCGCCCTACCACATGTACTACGACGAGTGAGGCTAGGTCCTTTAAGTAATGAAGGGCCTACATGGCCCATGTTTGCCACATATACACCTCACCCGGGCATACAGAATATGCCGGTTGTAGATTTAAGAATATTATATAATGAATTAGTGGCATTATATAGACGACTAGTTCAGTTCGTAATGCGAACATTAAACACTACACCAGCGCGTCCAGCACCGCCAGTCGCTGGGGGATATCAATTGGCTACTGGGATTAATCCACAAACAGTACATACCATCATGGGTAAAGTGCCCTCGGAACGGGAAAAAATACCGTTCTGGATTGCTCAGAAAACAAATCAGCTAGAAGCTGTGTTTCCCCCATACGGGGCCACAGGAAAAACATAGATTGCTCACTATGTGCTTGCCATTTGGGATGGTTCCCTCGGTGGATGATTGTGCCACTTGGGGTACAGTCTTCGCTGCTGTTTATACTACCACACATGGGACCCCTACACTTGCCAATTTACCGGAAGTGTTAAAACAAATACAAAATGAGCATGGGGCTGCACCGGCCCTGGATCTGGGGATGAAATTAATGTGTAACTTTGAAGCTGTCTCCTCGATAATATTAAGTAATATTAAAGGGGAAGCAGTAGCACTGGCAATACGCCAACGTCTCCGAGAAACTCCACATGTGGAACAGGAGAGGCAGCTACCGAAAATAATATCAGATACCTATACTAGTATAGGACGGGATGGATTGGGGGCCAAGCCTAAAAAATTGGACATACCAAGTACTACCCATAAGGAAGGTACAAAGCAAGCACAAGAGGGCTCTAAGAAGCGCTGGGACAAACAAAAAGATTTCAAAGACAGGAGAAATAAAAGAGCTGATTCTCCACATCCGGAGTACTCCGAAAGGAGGTATAATCTCAGAAATAGGGATAACATTAGAACTCCAGACAGATATACTGATTGACGTCCTTCTCGTTCCTTTCAGGACGCACCGGATAGACGTAGCGAGAGAGGGGGCCGTCAAGATCGACGTCCGGAATACGTGAAAGAAAAGAAAGACTCACCGCAGTCTACCATTAAAAAAGAAGAAAAGACTGCTCAACAAAAGCCACAATTTAAAAAGAAGAAAGTGGCAGCACTGACTATTAAAAATGCCAGTAATATTGAGAACGCTGTTGAGGAACAAGAGGTGGGCAGTGACTCTGTTGGACAGCACGGCAGAGGTCACGATATGTCGCCAGAGTCTGAAAGATCATCTGGATGCGACAGCAACTAGCGATTACATCGCAGTTGAAACAGCGGATGGCCGCGTTCTTCCGCCCGATCGGGTTTATGATTTAACAATTCAGATAGAGGGAGACGTGGAACGAATTATTAGTGTAATATTCTGGGGTGAACTAACAAGTCATATCCTGTTGGCCGAGAGAGATTGGCCACCTGAACATGTCCGCAAGCTCCCGCATGGGGAAGATGTCATTTTGCCTTCTTTCTCCGATCTTGTTCCAGAGGCTGACAAAAAAGGTTATGCTGCTGAATGGGCTTTAGCGCAGGCACCTGCATTATACCGTAATCATGTAGGTTGGGACAAGGACTCTCCTTGTCATGTTATTCCCGTCCGATCTACACCTCACCCGCAGCCGCAATACCCTGTTAAACATGAAGTGAAAGCTCCGGTGACGGAGATACTCTCACAACTTGAATACCAGGGAGTAATAGAGCCCTGTACATCGGCAATGAATAATCCGCTATTTCCCGTTGCGAAACCTGATCATTCATATAGAATAGTGGTGGATTACAGACACTTGAATAGTCATACACGTACATTTGCTATACAAAATTCGCACAGCACAGCGCTGATTAATAATATAGTGCGTAAAAAATACAAAACTACTTTGGATATCTCGAATGGATTTTTCTGCCAGAATTTAGCACATGAAAGTAGGGACTTAAGTGCATTCTCCTTAGGCTCTCAGAAACGCTTTTGTCGTTTACCACAAGGCTATAAAAACAGCCCAGGGCTGTTTTCGGCCCGTGTAACATCAATATTGCAGGAGCTAGATCCCGAGGCATTGTCTTATGTAGACGATATCTATCTCACAGATGATACCCTTGACATTCATCTTGCAAGGGTCGATCGGATAATTGTGGGATTTGCTGCCTTCGGATATAAATTTAATTTTAGGAAAAGCAAGATAACTTATCTTAGTGTATTGTTCCTGGGATATGAACTATCAAATGAGGGAAAGAGCCTAGCCCCGCACTTTCTAGAAAAATGTGCTCAGCTACAGCCTCCAAACACGCTTAAGAAATTACAGTCATTACTGGGTTTCTTTAATTTTGGCAGAACCTACATTCCAGATTATGCTGAACGCATCAAACCACTATATGACCTAATACAACAAAAGTTTTCTAGCAGGCGATGGACAATTGAACACACACACACATCCTTAGGGATATTCAACGTGACATGCTGGAAGCTAGACACTTATACACATGTGATAACAAAACAAACTTGGTCATCAGAGTAATAGCTGGTGCCCTTGGATTTACATATGTCACCTTTAATGAGGGTGACACAGTGCCTATTGCATACAAATCACATTTATACTCCAATGCAGAGAAACGTTTTGCTCCTACTGAAAAAATTCTGACAGCAGTTCAGATGGCCGTCATAAAGGAGAGACCGCTTGCCCAGGGGAAACGCATAATTGTTGTCTCCCCAGTGCCGGCCTTAGAGGCTGTCACTAAAGCAAGCGTTCCAAACGCTAAAGCATTACATCCACGCTGGATTCAATGGGCAACGTCTCTGACCGCCACTGATGTTGATTATGTGTTTGATCCAAGACTTCAGACGCAAGAATTTCTCCAGTATGAACAGGAGTACCCCGCTCCCATACACATATTGCCAATTGACAGTTATGATACGATCATTTATACGGACGGTTCGGCCCAACCGGCTGTGGGTACTAAACATCAATACTCAGCAGCTTGCGCCGCTGTGTGCGGGACAATGGAAGACGGCGTTTTCCATCCTCATAATACCTACACTCAGACCTTAGGGGACTGCACAGCCCAGTTGGCCGAGCTTAAGGCTCTACTTCTAGCGCTCGAACATTCAGAGCCAGGAACACTGACATTAATTGTCTGTGATTCATATTACTGCGTCCAGTCGTACAATGAATACCTCAATCATTGGAAACTGAACAAGTTTAGAGATTCTAAAGGGAACACCATTAAACACAAAATGTTGTGGGGAAGGGTGGCTGATCTTAAGGATAAGCTGCCATGTGTCCATGTAGTTCATACATTGGGGCACCAGCGTGTAGGAATACATGTTGCCGGTAATACATTGGCTGATGAGGCGGCCAAAGCAACAGTAGCTACGGCTTCTGTAGCTGCAGTGACTCGTTCTCGGACGAGGTTGGATAATGAAATATTGCTTGCCGCTAAAGCATCGGCTGCAGGCAAGACCCTTCCGAAAGGATACCCTACGAACTATACCTATCATATCAGTGCACAGAATGTTGCTTTTGCAACAATTCCTGATGTTGGTGATCGAGTGATCCCAAATGAAGACCAAAGATTGGAGCTGATTACAGCTGCACATGAGGGTGCCGCTTCTGCACATGCTGGTATACAGGCCACTATCACCATTTTACAACAACGATACTGGTGGCCTGGTCTATGCAGACGGACTAAACAGTATGTCCTTTGCTGTGACATTTGTCAGCAAATTAAGGGTTCTAATATCAAACGCCCTCCGCAGACATCTCTCTTAGTGTCAGACAAGCCACTTCATTGTGTGTACCTGGATCATTGTGGTCCCTTACAACCTGATGGTGCATACAAATACATTTTAGTGGCTGTTGATTCCTGTTCTAGATTCCTGTGGGTATGGCCACAGCGGTCGGCTGACGCCCGGACTGTTATAAAAGATTTGCTGATCTTTATTAGTACATATGCGGTTGCAGCATTCCATTCGGACCAGGGCCCTGCATTCGCCTCTAAGGCTTTCAGGGACACCATGAGGACGATGGGTGTTGAACTCCATTACTCCTCACCATACCATCCCGAGGGAAATTCGGTCGTGGAGAGGCGGAATCGTGATCTAAAGCAGTCCTTAACAGCTCGAGTTTAAGGTTCAGGCCGCAGTTGGTTACATCACCTATATGGGGTCCAGAGAGCACTGAATAATCTGCCAAGACGGTCCTTGGGGGGTAAGTCTCCATATGAGGTTCTCTTTGGGACACCTATGTATGTCCCCGATCTTGATGCCCCTGGTATGGTGGCAGCAGAAACACCATTTGACATAAAAGAACGTCTCGCTGTTTTACAGGAGCTTCAACAATTCTGTGATGATAAATCATCTGCAAGTGCTGCCACCTTGGGAATAAGGGACTTGGCGAAAACTTCGACTGGCTGGATTCCTAACGTTGGGGATCTGGTTCGTGAGAAGATCGCTGTGAAAAAAGAGTTTGGTCCGTCATACAGAGCACCTGTACCGGTCTTGGGAATAAAAGGCACCAGGACTGTCATCCTTCCACCATTGTCTGGTTCTAAATCAAACAGGTTCATCTCCATTGATGACATCAAATTACACCATGTGGCCAATTCTTCACAGTAGACCAGGAGGTCCCTTGGGTAGTTCCCGATCCCCTCTCACTACCCAACAGGACATCCCTCTACATAGTAGGATGACTATCGCTACTACTGATTATGCAACTATGTCAGCTGCTGTTCCGGACACTTCCTCGACCATGGGGAGGGCAGAAAATGAACTTTTGTTGGTTCCAGTAACAACTTCAGAGAACCCCCCGATTCAGGATTTGGCTGTATTTTACCCGAACACTTCCACCACTAATACCGTTGTCTATCAAGAACTTCCAACAACAGTGGATGAGAATTTGATGGGTCCTGTATTTGCGGAGACTTCCTCTGGCTATTTTGTAGACATTGATGATTTTTCTTCAGATTCATCCTCATCTGTGACTGACACACTTTAGACAGGTAGCAAATTCTATTGATGGCTTCAAAAGAACTATTTGATATATCCTTGGAACTATCTCTGGTTCTGTTTGACATTTATTGCATTATTTTTTTGCATAATTTTTTTGGATTGGTTTTGTGACTGTTTTCTTTTTACTTATTAATGGTCACTATATCGCTGGCCGCTCCTCTGTGGAGCCTGTTGATGTAATTTTGACACCACACCATTCATCACATAAGGTCCGACCTGATTTGTCCCCTGTCAATATTACAGCTATTCCAATTCCTGATGGAATTGTATGGGACAAAGTTCCGTTCGATATATACGGGCCCACAGAGATAATTCAAATACCATACGTGTTCAAGATTTCTATGTCTGATGTTATTACACCTAATGTTGTTTCTGATGATTGGGATGTCCAAACAGTTGATTCGATGCTGACTGAAATGAAGGACTACTCCACTTTTGGAAGTGATGATATATATGATTACTCAATGAATTATGGGGAAATGTTCTGCTATAACAATTGGGGACATCACTACCTACACCGTGCAACTAGATATAGGACTCTCTTTAACTACACCCAATGGGAACACTGTTCTACGCCGCAGGTGGGGAGTCCAAAGTTTTACAGTGACAAATTCACATACTTTTCTGGGCATGATACAAAGAATGCTGAATCGTATTATTTTAAATTACCTCTAGCGCAATTTAGGAAACTTTTGCTAACAGATACAAAATTGATTTATTCAGATCCCTTTGTTTCCCGACTATCGATTGAGGGTTACGAATATTGGAAGAACACTGTTGATTTGAAGAGTGTATGGGGAACACAAGATTGGCAAATACAGGGTAGGGAGGCTTTGTTTTGCGCTTGCTTAATTCCTGTGCAAATGATTTTTTAAAATGATACTGTAGAGCAGACATCATGTCTGGGGTTAGCAAAAATTAAAGATCTAAACACGCCCAATATCCCTACTCCGACAAAATTTAGAGATTGGCAACACTTTCTTAATATTTCAGAGGATAGGCTAGATGCATTGGTTAAGGCTGGTGCTTATAATTCTTCACTTTCCCGTCCCGGGGGATGGTTGGTATGGCCCACCGACACTGATGAATGTCAGAAGCGTTTTTTGAACTCGTCAGGGGTTTTTTCCATTCATAGGCCAGACCCTCGCTTTCTATCGGGTCAACATAGTGGTATAATAACAACATACAGTGTGGGTAAGCTGTGCCAGCAATGGGTGCAGACAAATACTTTAACAGCGGTGAAACAACACTTGAACACTCTTTCTGACAGCATAGATCTACAAGATTTCCTATTAGGTCCTAAGAAACAACATTCAAAACGGTTTTTATATGCTATGTATAATGAAATTTGGAAGCTTTCTCAAATTGAGGCTGCTGCACGTTTAAGGCAACTTGATAAGGAAAATTTGGAAAAAACATTGGCTGTTGTCGACAATGGCATGAACACGCTATCGAATCGGATTTATTCACTGTCGAATATAGTGTCATCTGCTATTGATATCACTCAGACTGATTTATCTCGGTTATATCATGGGCAAACACAGCTGTGTTCCATCATGCAGCTGGGTTGGGCATTACAGACACTGAGAAGTGGCCACATTCCATGGAAATATATTAATGGAAGTGAACTGTTCGCTGCTTTTAATTTTTCCAGGGAACAAGAGACAATGGCTAAAAGGGAGGCTCGTTTCACCTTGCTTCAAGTAGAGAAATTAGATAAGTTGCCCTTCACGGTTGCAGAAAGTCCTTCAACTATTTGGCTCTTACACGGCATAATTAATTTACAGTTTTCGACCTTTCGTTTCACAAGCTGCCTAAAACATCTTGCAGTGGGACGATATGAACGGCTAGGAGATAGCTTTATTAAGGAAGAGTGGGAGTTGCCCTTTGAGTATCGATGTCTGAACGGTGAACAGGAGGTCTTTCTTAGCGGAAGTGAATGTGAGACTACTGTTCGTCATTCCATGATATGCAAACAGGTGTCTCTTCACGGTCTTTGCAATGCGGGGGTCGCAAATTTGGCCTGTTTTCTGAAGGGTACTCCCATCCCCTTGATTCGTTCAGTGTTTCATGTACTTTCCAATGGAAGTTATGTTCTACTGAGCGATGACAGCTGTTGCGGCTTACGACCTGGAATTGCCTACGCAATCTCAGTCACGAAGGTAGTTACGTGTTGTGGCCATGTTTTGTTTCCCCCCACACGAGAGATACAAGTATCAGAAATGTGGCCCCACATTGATACTATTAATGTGAACTATGACAAGTTGAGCAGACTGAAGGCGCTATTGTTTCAAAAACAGGTCGCCTTGACATCCGCAAAAGAGATGTATGCTCTCCAGATTGCGAGATCATCAGCCGAGATACAATCCCTTTTAAATACCGATTTCCCCAAACACTTTGGAGAGTTGGTATCCAGAATATTCAATGCTTCGAGCACTACTGGGATTGTTCATTTCTTTAAGGCTGTCGGGTCTGGTTTTGTGTCCATCTTCCAGACTGTCTTCGGAGTCATCCCATCAGCCATCCATTCTCTCTTTTCCAGTGTGTTTGGTGGCTTTCCAATTATTTTGGCTTTAATTGGCGGACTACTACTGCTATTTTTTCTGATTCGCGGTGGTTGTTTTTTTCCAGCGACACAGAGCAATGGAGCCACTCCCGTCAACACCGCTGTGCCGTGAACGCATGGTTCGGATCTTCGGTACACCTTTGCTGGTGGAACTAGAATTTGATGGTCATTGTCATTCCGGCCTCTACTATGGTGTGTACAACCGGTGTTCCACTGCATATGGTGTCTCTTTGAACATCTGCCTATGGTCTGTCTTGCTGTAGCACCTACATCTCCTGAGGACCAAGAACTGCTGATGTCCCCGATGAGGGTTCATACACGGTCATGCCCCTTGAGATTACGGTTGCTCCGCGAGGCCACCTATGAGCCATCTGTTATACAATCTAACATGGATGAGGACGCAGCAGCAAGTGTCAATACACCGATGAATATGGCTCACTTTTGCTCTGTGGATCCGTTTGTCCGTCCAGCTCTCAATTTCACATCAGACGATGTTGACTCTTTTTTAAGATCGTTGAATGGTGAATTCGATGACATTCTTCAAAATCCTGCGTATAGCACATAATTTGATCAAATTTGCTTACCAGTTCCCGGTTCCAAAATTTGCAATTATATTAAACGTTTGATTTACTTGTCATGGTTGATATTAAAATATCTATTTGTTAATTGGCTTTTATAGTTCAGTAGCAGCTTTTTTAGCATTTTGGATTTCTTTCCCTTCATCATACCTGTTACGGCAATGGGGAGGGTGTGGTGAATCCTAGTTTGTTTTAGCGGGATAACAGGAGTTAGCTTAGCCATAGGCTTGTAAACTCGTGCCCCCGTCATCCAGTGACTTTTAACCTACTTAGCTTGCTCTGTCTTAGATCATTTAATTATTTATTTCCTTTAAAATGGCGGGCTTGTTTATAGTTAGGCCACTTGTTATGGGTTCTATTATCAGTGTCACTGTGCCAAGGCGTCAAGATCAAGCACAAAAGACAAACATACAGTAGGCATTCACACTTAGGGATTTTCCCTCTCTATACTTTCGAGGGATTGTTGATATTAATTGCCTTCCCAAGCATGCCTGTTATCTATTGTTATGAATAACACTTATGTCAGGGGACCTTGTAAATCTGTATAAATACAACACGCTTTTAGACAGATAATCAGAGGGATTCCGACCAGAGAGCATCGCCACCATCGCTGATACCGATGCTAAAGTCATCTTGACGCTGACCCAGACTTCGTGTCCCTGCAGAGTCTGAGATAGAGACCTCATTCCAAGGTAACGAGGGTTGGGGGCTCCTCTCATGGACACGGCTTTGGCAGATTAGGTTTAAAGAACCCAGCTCTCCTTTTATAGGTAGGAGGTTAGACTTACTCTCCTTAGGGTATTAGGGCTTATTCCATTTCTTTTACATATACATATATTTCTTTCATATATTGCATAATGGTGGGGGTCTTTATAACAATGACTCTCCTCTTCACAATACTGTTGCTTGGTATATTCATTATCCTAATCATTGCAGTTCATGCAACTTATCGCAAATTGCAGTTATGTTGAATAAAAACTATTATAACTTCACTGCATCTGTGTTATTGCCTTTGTTTGTATGAGACATAATAAATCTGTGAGAAAAGGGTAATTTCCGTTTAACCACGACAACCCTGAGAGATCTTACTTTGAGTCCATGCGTAAGCGACTGCTACAAATCACCTTTTACTATTGTGTTTCTGGTGAGGTACTGCTAGTAAGCCGGTAAGGTTTGGACAACAGTTACAACTAGTTGTAGGAAGGAACTTAGTCACCTACAAACAAAAGTACTGTCATCCTGAGACCAGCAGTCTTGCTCAGAGCAAGAGTCCAAACTACGACACTACCACCACACACACCATACTACTCCTGTTCCCCATTATTCTCCACAACTAACATTCCACGGTTGGTTAGAGCAAGCAGCTACTCGTATCCCTCCATATTTGACTTCCTCCTATCATTTCCAGCCTCCCAAGTGAACTTGCTGCTAAGCCCGGCTATAGCTGAACCTCCTCCTACACTGATCGGTTCCTTATTCAATGGCGTGTGTCAGTTCAGCTTCATCATAGCCTTGCTGTATCAAAGACTCAGTTCTTATGCAGCTGCTTGGTCAACCAAGTGACCAGTCATACCCGTCCTATACGCAGACCCACCAATCGAGTCCTTCCCCTACTAATATCATAGCATTTATGTGGGGACGAATAATATAAACACACACCAGACCACTATGTGAATGATAATGTGGCCTAAAAATTAGCACAAAAAGTATATTCAAATGCTGGTCTACTGTGTGCAGGATACAGCTTGGCTCTATCAGAGCATTGCTGTATCCCCCAGAACACAAAAACCCAATGCCAACATCAGCACTCATTGGTCATGCGTGTATCCAATCCAGCCACTCCAATACACATCCACCAGTCAAGCCAGTTCACCACTCCTAACTCTCATATGTGGACAGATACTGTATTTTCACACCATTCTATTGTGTAACGACTCCAACCTTCTCAGAACTCACATTGTTACTGGTGATAACATCCGCTCGGAGGTCAGTGAGCTGTAGTTGCTACCCGTACATCTGCCATACCTTAACTTCTACCCAAGCAAACTGGTTCTTCAAACTAGAGTATCTTTCCTACCAAAGATGGTCACTCCTTCCATGTAGGCCAGTCCAGCACTCTGCCTACTTTTTACACTCCTCACCCTCTAATAAGGGGTAAGATTCCACCTGCTGGTTCCAAAAAGAAATTTTTTGTTCTACCTTGATCCTACTTGTGAGTTCTGGGTGGATGATCAGCTCTGTGGGATATGTCAGAGCCAAGAAAGGAAAGCCTGTGCAGAAGAGGGCCATCTTGCAATGGACAGTTTTCTGCATCAAGATCTGCTACACATTGGCCAAAAAGCACAACCCTGAGGGTTTGCATGCTCACTATACCAGAGCCAAAACTAAGACCAATGCATTAGCCGTGGCTTTTCTGTCCTGGATATCTGTCAGGCAGCAACATGGGCTTCCTTGCACATGTTTACAAAAGACACTATTACCTAGATGGTCAGGTCCAGCGTGGCAGTCGATTTGCCCTTTCAGTCGTGCAGGACATTTTAATAAAATCTGTTTCTGATGGATACCACTACCTGTGGATTCCTCACCTTATGAATTCTCCCAATGCGCCAGCATTCAACGGAAATTTTCTTCCTAGCTCTTCATGTCAACGAGGAAATCACAATCGTATGGCTCCACACGCGACTCCGTCTGATGTCAACGGAGCCATAAGAAGTCCTCGCCGGCGTGGAGACGTCAGTTCTCTTTTTTTCCATGGCTTCGACGCTGATGCTTTTTTCTACCTCTTCGTACTAAACTGTTGCGTGGGAATTGTTTTGTAGCGCTACAATGTCTCCACTGAAAAAATCAGGATTTAACCCTTGTAGCGAGTATGGAGAACACATGTCGGAGACGGATCCGCACAAAAATTGCCTTTGGTGCCTGAGCTCTGATCACGACGTGGAGGGTTGCGCATCCTGCCAGCGTATGAACCTGAAGACTTTGAAGGAGAGAGAGGCTAAGCTTTTCTTGGCAAAACCTAAGAGAGAGCAGAGAGGTCGTCTAAGACAAGGGATACTTTATCGCATAGATCCTCGAGGTCTCCTTAGAACCGATGGCATGAGTCACAACGCTGTTCATCCCGAGATCGGTCTCGGTCTCGTCCGAGACGGCTCCACACGGCATGGGAGGTCAGCCCTACAGTGTCTCCTCAGCTTCAGAGTCCGCAGGCTTCTCCGGCGCCGACCTGTATTGAGATCTCCGAGTCCCCAGCAAGCCGAGTGGCTCATTTTTCTCCTGCATCTTCACATGGTCAGGAGTCTGGTGTTCGAGCAACGGATTCAGCTCAGCCACCTCAAGGGGAACAAGAGTTTCCTGCCTTCCCGGCTCCGGGAGCGGATCCATGATCATTCCTCAATGCTATGTTTAGCATATTTAACAGGGCGATGGTCCCCTCTGGTGCACCTGCTGGTCCCACGTGTCCGTTGGCATTCACGCTGGGGTTGCCAGCCCCATATAAGCAGGCCCCATTTGTGCCCTTTCTTACAGCGACTCCTTGTGAAGGTACTGGCTCAGCGCTGATGATGTCACCACCACTACCCTGAATAATGGCGCAGACCGAGTCAATACCGGTGCTAGATAGATCCAGATCGGCGCAGAGTGTGGATGAGTCTCCCTCTCCTCCTCCACCGATGATACCTTCTACTTTGAAGCCTGCATCTTCAATGACGGTTAACTCTCTCGGCGCTGCGTTAGAAGTCCAGACTGACGTTGAAAAGGAGGGCTTTGAGACTTTTGGAGGAGCAAGAGTATCAAGAACAGCTATTGGAGGAAGGAGAAATTCCTGAGCCTGCAGGTGGTTTTAGAGCCTAGACTCTGCTAGTGGGTTAGATATGTCCCCTGAGTGGGAGCTTTTATCCCCTGGAGGTGAACTCATGGCAGAAGCAACTACTTACCACGGGGTGATAAGGAAGACCCTGCATTTTTTGACTTACCATTTCCTGCATCAGAGTTGAAAACAAATATTTTGACTGAGGTTTTGCATCCATCAGCTTCTTCTTCTTCTGAGCTTCTCCTTCCTTTCAATGATACCCTCACAGAGCCCATATTGGAGATATGGAGGAAACCAGTTACGACACCAGCGGTTTCTAAGACTGTGGCTAGAAGGTATCCAGATGATCCTCCATCCTGTTCCAGCATCCAACACCTGACAGCTTGGTGGTGCAAGTCTCTTGTTCTGCGCAGTCAGCTCCATCTGATAGGGAGTCGAAACGTATGGAGCAGACTGCTGAGAAGTGCTTCTCCTCAGGCAGCATGGCCTTAAAATCTCTGAATGCTGCATGTGTTCCAGGGAGATATATCTGTGCCTTAATGGACACAGCAAAAGCAGTTGTTAGAAAATTGCGACAGTATGTGCAGGGGCACTTTAGTGAACTCTTGCTGGACAGTCAAGCGGCAGCAAAGCAGGTCATTTAATCAGGTCTGGACACTGCAGACTCAGTTGCTTGGGCATGGGCACTTCTGTTACAACTAGGAGGCACGCTTGGCCCAGAGGCTCTGGTTTCTCCTCATGTTCAGGCTACGTTGATGGATCTCCCTTTTGATGGTGAGAGACTGGGGCTAAGGCGGACTCAGCCTTGGAAAGATTTAAAGATAGCAGGGCTACTGCAAAATCTTTAGGTCTTCAGGCTTCATCTTTTGCTCCCTTCAGATCTTTTCGGAGATTTAGAGGATTTGGCCGCAGGGCGTCCTTTCGTGGAAGACTACATTCCAATGTCCAGCACCCTGCCAACTCTCTCTACAGGTCCTATAGTGGCCGTGTGAGAGTTAGGATGTGAGGAGCCGCACAGCAGCCTTCTGCTTCATCCTCGTCCTCTGGGTAAGTCCAACCAGGAAAGCAGCCCTAGTTTTCACTCCATATACCAGCATGTTCTACCGGTAGGGAGAAGGCTTTTTCATTTGGGAGTTAATTACATCAGACTCTTCGGTGCTGAGCGTAGTGGGAAAAGGTTATGCCCTTCCTTTTCAGGAGTTTCCTCCCCCTTCCCTCCCCATCATTCATTTTACACAGAAGAGCATCTCCTGTTGCTTCAGCAGTAGGTGCATGCCCTTTTGTTAAAAGGTGCAGTGGAGTAGCTTCCGGAGCAGGAAAAGGGTCAGGGATGTTATTCAAGGTATTTGCTGATTCCCAAAATGGATGGTCGTTTGAGCCCTATCCTGGATCTGAGGATTTTGGATTGGTTCCTCAAACAGGAGAAGTTCAAAATGCTGACACATCTCAGCTGCTTTTTGCTTTGAATATGGAAGACCGGATGGTGTCTATCGACTTTACAGGATGCTTATTTTCATATCCCTATTCTAATGTCGCACAGGAAGTATCTCTGGTTCATGGTAGAGTCAAAGCACTACCAGTTTGTGGTCCTTCCTTTTGGTCTTACTTCCGCACCTTGAGTCTTCACGAAGGTGATGGCAGTGGTTGCAGCGGACCTCAGAAGTAAGGGAATATCTGTATTCCCTTACCTGGACGATTGGCTGATCAAAGCCGGTCCCCAGAGCTCGTGCTGCATCATTTGCAGTTGACAACTCAGTTGTTGTTCAACCTCGGCTTTACCGTAAATGCGCCCACGTCTCACCTGGAGCCCTGTAAGCACCTCCTGTTCATAGGGGTGGTACTGGACACGACATTGAATCGGGCCTACCCTCCTCCACAGAGGATTTGGACATTCAGGCAATTATTCCAATGTTTCAAAAGGGAGCAGCTGTACCAGTCCTCAAGGTCCTACGTCTGCTTGGTCTGTTCGCTTCCTGCATTCTGTTGGTCACTCATGCACGTTGGCACATGAGGGCTCTCCAGTGGCACCTCCGCAAGCAGTAGCTTCAACTCAAAGGGGATCTCAAGTAGTCAGTCATGATCTCCAGAGACACTGAGGTGGATCTGCGATGGAGTATGCACGGCAACCCTTCTCAAGAAAGGCAGTTTTGTCTTCCACCTCCGATGACCACGGTCATAACAGATGCTTCCACTCTAGGGTGGAGAGCTCATCTGGGGTACCTGGAGATAAAAGGCCTTTGGTCTCCAGTAGAACAGATGTTTCACATCAGTCTGTTAGAACTGCGGGTGATATACCTGGCTCTCAAGGCCTTCCTCCCGTCCATTCACAGTCAGTCAGTACAAGTATTGACAGACAACATTACCGTGATGTGGTACATCAACAAGCAGGGGGGAGTAGGGTCGCACCATCTCTGCAGAGAGGCTCTGTGGCTCTGGTCCTGTGCGCAGGCCCATTGGATTTGCATACTAGCAAACCATCTGGCCGGAGTTCTCAACGTACGTGCGGACAGTCTCAGTCGGCACTTCTTGACCAATCACGAGTGGCATCTCCATCCGGATGTGGTTCTTCTTTGCCTTCCTGATCAGCCTTCCTTATTTAAGTCCCCTATGGTTCTTAGGTTCCTTAAAGGGTTAACTAACAAGATTCCTCCCACTCCGTTTGTAATGCCTCAGTGGGATTTGAATTTAGTTCTGACTTTTTTGATGGGTTCACCATTTGAGCCTATGCATACTTGCCGGTTGAGGCTTTTAGTTTTAAAGACAGTTTTTCTAACAGCCATCTTGTCAGTAAGACGTGTGAGTGAGCTTCAGGCTCTTAGTGTGAAACTTTTACTACCTTTCATGCTGACAAGGTGGTGCTGAGAACCAGGGTGGCTTTCCTTTCTAAGGTAGTCACTCCATTCCAACTGGGACAATCTATAACACTCTTGTCCTTTTACCCTCCTCCCCATCCATCAAAGGAGGGGGAAAGACTGCAACATTTGGATCCGAGAAGATCCCTGAGCTTCTACATAGAAAGGACGAGAGACTTCAGAATTGATGATCAGTTCTTCATTGGGTATGTGGGCAAAATGAAGGGCAAAGCTGTCCACATGAGGCCTCTTTCAAGGTGGGTCATTCTTTGCATAAACATTTGTTATTCACTAGCAAAGATGGTTCCCCCTGAGGGCATTAGGACCCATTCTACCAGGGCTAAGCCTGCCACTTCGGCTTTAGCTAGAGGTGTACCAGTTGCTGATATTTGTAAGGCAGCAACTTGGGCTTCCCTCCACACTTTCGTAAAGCATTATTGTTTAGACTCAGAAGTAAGGAGGGATAGCCATTTTGCCCGTTCTGTTTTGCAGGACTTCTTGGTTTGACCAGTCGGGCACCCACCTATGAGTGCGGTACTGCTTTGGGATTCTATTCATAAGGTGAGGGATCCACAGGTAGTTTTATCCATCAGAAGAACAAGTTACTTACCTTCGGTAATTCTGGTGGATACAGTAGCTACTTCTTACAGTTCCACCCGCCTCCTCATTGCCTGTCCGGTCATACCAAGAGTTCAATTAATGTTATAGATAGTATGTATATTTTGTATATATTTATGATTTTATATATTTATTTGTATAAACAGCTATTTTAATTTATGTATACATTTGTTGAGTTGGCACATGTTGTGCTTGTGAGGTCGTATTCACCTGTTTGCCTCGAAGGCATGATAAAAAATGGTGAAACACGTCAGCATGCCGGCGAGGACTTCTTATGGCTCCGTTGACGTCAGACGGAGTTGCGTGCAGAGCCATGCTATTGTGACGTCCGTGTCCACGTGAAGAGCTAGGAAGAAAATTTCCATTGAATGCTGCCACATTGGTAGAATTCATAAGGTGAGGAATCCTCAGATAGCTACTGTATCCACCAAAAAAAGCGTTACCAAAGATAAGTAACTTGTTCATCACAGCCCCTCCGCGGGGTAGGTGGTGCTTGGGTAACTATTCAAAGATAAGAAACCTATCATATGAACAAGTTACTTTGGTAACAGGCTCTCCTCTCTTGTCCTCCTCCCCCAAACTCTCTGGAAGGAGGGATTCCTGTTACCTTGCAACAAGGGCTACCATCGTTAAAGCAAAGAGACTGTATGCTGGTGCTACCCGCCTTTCACTCCTCCTGCTGCTTCTGTGCAATACGTACAGCAGCTAATGGGGTTCGTGAAGTGCAACGCCCAACCTCCAGTCTGTCCTTACTTCTGGCAGTTTTCTTGAATTTTTTGCTTAATGCCTGTGCCCTGATGCCCCTGGGGCCAAATTCACATTTGTGCTACACTGCCATTTCCCTAGTGGACTGCTGACTAGGAGGCTATTTTCAGAGTTGAATGAGCTGCCATGACCAAGCCAAGGCAACTTCAAAAGCCACTTTCAGACTAGATGGAACATTTCTAGTTCGGGTCTGCCACAGATGGCCTGCCACTACTGAAAACTGTAAAATAGATTTCAAACAAGAGATCCAAAGTAAGCCTGAGTCTCATTATATAGGCCATCTAACCTAGGACTGAATGTAGTTTTAGGTAGCCTCTTATTTCAGGTGTGAACACTGTATCAATTTCTTTTTTTTTCCTCGTTGTTATGCTCTTGTTATAGTAATATCAAAACTACAGCTCCAAGAATGGCCACTACTGGATTGGATGACCAGTCGCTAGCACAAATTAAGAGTCGAAAAACCTACTTATTGCAGTGCAACTAATAATCAGAAAGAGAGGAAGGGGGGTTGATGCTGGAGACACAGTGGACGTCGTCTAGTCCCCCACGACTATCATGAGTGGCCCCGCCTACCTCAAGATGTGCTAACTGCGCTTGGGTTTTGGCTCACAGCAGTACAAAGCTGCGCTCTGATACCCACCAGGGCCTGTAATTAAGGTTCTCTATGATACATACATGTATTCTTTGATAGCCTTACCTTGTCCAACTCATTTTCTGTTCATGGTCCCCTTGCTGTATTGCCTGCTATTAGTGGGAAACCTCCCATATTGTTTTTGATGTTGCTTTGAAGCTGCTGCCTGTATCCGGCTTCTTCTCCTGCTTCTTGAAGGTGGTTAGTTCTCCGTATTCGTATACAATGAAACATTTACCAAAAGCCGACTATTGCTTTAAAGTGGTAAGATGCATACACATAAATTGAATTGGATTGTGCTCACTATCCTGCAGTTGGATTCCACAATTTGTTTTCGTCTTATCCAGTTTCTTCTACTGCTTCTAGAAGGTGTTTCGTCTTCCTTGTGCTGTGGGGACGTAGGGTTCAAAGAAGCATTTACCAACAGCCGACTGATGCCCTATATTGGCAAGACACATGAACATAAAAAGAATTGGATTGTACTCACCATCCTGCTGTTGGATTCCACAGTTTTTCTGTCTGTGGATAAATGTGGATTCTGCATAAAAGGAAGAACATATAACTGAACATTGACATGCATGATCAGTAAGGAAGAAAAGACTCTTAAAAAATATTCTTTTTTGAACATCAATGTTTAAGAGGGACAGTTCAAGATTTCAAAATACTTTTTGTTATGTTCAGTTTGCTTTTTTTAGTTTAGGAATTAAGTAATTCCAGTGAACTGTTTGCTCTCAGGAAGATTCCATAATTGGGTATTACTGAGTTAAAGTGAGGGTGCACTTAATTAGAATTCTGAGAGTGTGTATGATTCAGTATTCAGAACTTTTATTTTCTCTTTTAGGATTGCATTACATTTTTGGGATTTCTGTGTTTAAAAATACAAGTGAGAAAGTGGGAGGCGTTCAGGAAGAATGGTATACCAACTGTCTTTAGACTATTTTGAGAGATTCCTGTATTAGAAGGGAAGATTCTGAAAACTTTTTTTTTTTACATATGATGTACTTAAAATACTGACAGAACCTTTTTGAGTCAAGAAGTGAAGCAGTTACCTTGAAAAGGTACTGGAATGCTGAGTTGTGTTTTTTTTCTCTACGTCCCCTTGTCCCTGGGTGCTGTTGTCAAGAGATTTCTTTTCTAGTTCTGTGGTGGTTTCAAGGCTCTACGTTGCTTAGGCACTTGGCCTCAGAATTTTGCTCCTACAAGATTAGTATGCCCATTTTCCTATAGTGGTCTTGCTTGGGTGTTAACCCCTTCGCTTCCAGGCCTTTTCTCTCTCAGGTGCCAGGCCTTTTTTTGGTTATTTGGGGCAGTTCGCGCTTCGGCCCTCATAACTTTTTGTCCACATAAGCTACCCACCCCAAATTTGCGTCCTTTTTTTCCAACATCCTAGGGATTCTAAAGGTACCCAGACTTTGTGGGATTCCCCTGAAGGAGACCAAGAAATTTGCCAAAATACAGCAAAAACTTTGTTTAAAAAAAGAAAATGGGAAAAAAGGGCTGCAGAAGAAGGCTTGTGTTTTTTTTTTTCCCTGAATATGGCATCAACAAAGGGTTTGCAGTGCTAAAATCACCATCTTCCCAGCTTTCAGGAACAGACAGACTTGAATCAGAAAACCACAGTCTCAAACCTTATTACACTACTCCAACCTATGCATTCTTGGGGATCTAAACATTTGGTTTGACAACCTACATCAGATTGTACACAATCCCACACACATCGCTGGACACATCCTAGATGCGATTTTTGCCAAGCCTGAACTAGTTACTATTCATAGCATCACGCCAATCACTTGGTCAGACCACCATTTGATAACTTTCCGACATACAACTCCACAAATCAACACACCCCACAACTACTTACATACATGCACCTATCGACCATGGAGCAAACTCAATTTGGATGACTTAGAAACACAACTAACAGCCAACACAGATCTAGATACAATTAATTCTGTGCCAAAACTTCGAGTGGCTACAGGAAGCTTTTGATATCCTAATACCACTCAGAAAAACTAAACACGACAAAAGAAAACCAACATCTTGGAGAAACACAGAACTTAAAAAGATAAAGCAACAAATGAGAAAGTTGCAGCGGACCTGGCTCAAAACAAACAACAGTCAAGACAAACTGCAGATACACAAACTTAACAGAATATACAAATCATCAATCAAAAAAGCTTTAAAAAAAGGTACTACTCAGGCAGAATTCAAAAGGCTCAAACTACAACCAAGGAATTTTATAAAATTCTCAGTGAATTTCAAAAACCTACATGTATGGAAGGAAGTCATCCCACTACTCAAGATTTCACAAACAAATTGGCAATTCACTACAGAACCAAGGCAGACACATTGTACTCCTATTTAAAACAGAAGAAAACCATCAGCACCAACCCCTTTCCTAAAATACCCTCTAAGAATAAACCAACCTAACCTCTACAGTCCTTCAAACAAATATCCCAAGGTGAATTTATGGATTTGGTCAAAGCAAGCAGACCTTCCGGTCGCCCTTCTGACCCTTGCCCACCACAAATCTTCAAGAACATTCTTCTATCTACTTCTGCTGCCACACCTGTAAGAAGAATCATCAACAACTCTTTAACTTCAGGAACGTTTCCTGTAGACCTGAAAAAGGCATACATACGACCGTTATTAAAGAAAACAAACCTAGACCTGCAAGACCCCAAGAACTACAGACCAATTACAAATGGACCTTTCCTGGGCAAATTGATAGAAAGAGCAGCATTCGCCCAGATGTCACAATTCATTGAAGACAATTCTATACTTTCAGACTTCCAAACTGGATTCCGCCCAGGAAGAAGCACTGAATCGGCACTTATAGCAATCTGGGATGATCTTAAAAACACAGTCGACCGCAATGGAGTTGCTGCACTACTTCTCTTGGACCTCTCACCTGCCTTTGATACGGTTGACCATGACACCCTAATTCAAAGACTCCACGAAGCTGGCATACAGGGATTGCTCTCAACTGGATTACTTCCTATCTTCAAAAAAGATCTAATATCATCCACTCCCCCCCTTCTCGTCCGAACCCTACCTCACAAAAGCAGGGGTCCCCCAAGGATCAATCATCTCACCTTTGCTTTTCAACATCTACATGACATCTTTACCAGAACTGATCAATGATTTCCATCTCACATGCTACAACTATGCAGATGACACACAAATACTACTTAAATTAGAATGCCCCAAAAACATTGAAAACTCACAAATCTTCAGTTGCCTCAGAGCCGTTGATCAGTGGATGACCCGGAGCCATCTCAAACTAAATACCTCCAAAACAGAAATACTCATATGTGGTGACTGGAAAAATTATGACCCTCTGTGTGTCTGGCCTGACGATCTCGGACCACCTCCTCAATTATTCAAGGAAGTTAAAAACCTAGGAATCACCATGGATTCCAAGTTAACTATGAATGCCCTAGTGGACAAATTAGCATGAACAAGCTTCATCAGCTTGAAGACTTTACAACGCATCTTCTCCCACCTCAGATTTCCACACAAGGTGCAAGCTACTATCTCGCTTGTACTATCCAAACTGGATTATGCCAATGGCCTCTACCATGGATCATCTCTATCTATTATGAAAAAACTACAACGTATCCAGAATTCCGCAGCCAGGCTACTATTACATGTACAGCCGCAAGCCTACATCCCCCCTGCCTTGAGAGCACTACACTGGTTACCCGTTGCCAGAAGATGCACTTTCAAGCTGCTTTTTATTTCTCACAAAGCTATACATGGAACAGGACCGTTTTTTATCAGAAACAAAATAACCAAATACATCCAACAAAGAAACCTCCGCTCAAGATTGGCACTCCGCCTTAGAACACCACCATACAAGAAAAAGACTATAGGTGGTACATCCTTCTCCGTTCAAGCAGCCTAAGTATGGAATTCATTACCCCCAACTATAAGAGCCACAGATAACTTTCTTGTCTTCAGAAAACTACTCAAGAGTTGGCTCTTTCCTTCATAACCACCATATTCAAACAACTATGGACTGCATATGCCTATGTTGATAAATATTTTACTGATTATGTGTATATTTCTAGTTATGTATAGTTCTTTAGAAAATATGTATCGCTACTATGTCATAACAATAAAATACACACACACTCTTTAAACCTGTTTGACTAAGTTTATTTACCCATGGTTCTAATTATGTATTGTATGTGCATATATGTGTGTATTCATGTGTGTGTGTATGTGTATATATATGTGTAGGTATGTATGTGTATATATTCTGTGCTTGGCATGTTCGTGGGTCATTGCATGGCTCCTAGGTGGGTTGTTATATATACTAGATATATATGAATTCCTGCTCTGTTCTCATCTTATCACACTTATCTCTACCCATCATCATATGTCATGTCTCTATCAAACTATTCTCCATTCCCACTCTGACTCGTCCCAAATCCTATCTACTACTTTCATCTCCTAAATAACTCTGCTAAAGCTCTTCTCCCTCATTTATCTCACCCTGCTACTATGCTCTCCCTAACCCTTCCACAGACTCTTCCCTCCTCCATCCCCCTTTACTCACCCCAAGCCTTTGGGTTGAGTAAATGAAGGATATACTCCCAATTAACACTTCTGGATTTCTTTCCTCCTCCACCCCTCCATTACTCCAGTCAATCTAATTAACAAACTCTCATATCCGCAGCTCAAATTAACTCATAATAATACTAAAACTGCACTCATTATTTCCCGATACTAATCCATCACTAATTCTTGTTGGGTTCCAGAGTAGCTTGCTACTCACCGAAAAGCGCTTCGACGCCTCGTCAGGGGTAGTAAGCGCTATATAAATACTATTACAAAACAATACAATTTTTTAACACAATTTTGGAATTTTACTGGGACATACCCCATTTTTACTATTTTTTTGTGCTTTTAGCCTCCTTGCAGTTAGTGACAGAAATGGGTATGAAACCAATGCTGGATCCCGGAGAGCTAAACATTTCTAAAAAGTAGAAAAAATTCTGAATTCAGCAAGGGGTCATTTGTGTAGATCCTACAGAAAATAACAGCTGAAATTAAAAGATATTGAAATATAGCTGGAAAAAAAAAGCAATTTTTCTCCACGGTTTACTCTGTAGCTTTTTCCTGCAATGTCAGATTTGTGAAACCAAAATACCGTTATATCTGCTAGGTACCCAAAGCCAATGAATGAGCTGCACCGTGCAATGGGTTTTCATTCTATACCGGGTGTACAGCAATTCATTTGGTGAAATATAAAGAGTGAAAAATAGGTATCAAGAAAACCTTTGTATTTCCAAAATGGGCACAAGATAAGGTGTTGAGAAGCAGTGGTTATTTGCACATCTCTGAATTTTGGGATCCCCATACTAGCATGTGAATTACAGGGCATTTCTCAAATAGAGGTCTTTTTTACACACTGGCTTACATTTGGAAGAAAAAAATGTAGAGAAAGACAAAGGGCAAGAACTCTTGTTCTGCTATTCTGTGTTTCCCCAAGTCTCCCAATAAAAATGGTACCTCCCTTGTGTGGGTAGGCCTAATGCCTGCGACAGGAAACGCAACATGGACACATCACATTTTTACATTGAAAACTGACGTGTGTTTTGGAAAGTGGCTAGCTGTGCCTAGCTGTGGATTTTGATCTCCTGCTCAGCCGGCACCTAGGGAAACCTACCAAACCTGTTAATTTTTTTAAAAACTAGACACCTAGGGGAATCCAAGATGAGGTGACTTGTGGTGAACTCACCAGGTTCTGTTACCCAGAATCCTTTGCAAACCTCATAATTTGGCCAAAAAAAAAACTTTTTCCTCACATTTCGGTGACAGAAAGTTCTGGAATCTGAGAGGAGCCCAGCATTCCCCCAAGTCTCCCGATACAAATGGTACCTCACTTGTGTGGGTAGGCCTAGTGCACGCAAAAGGAAATGCCCCAAAACACTATGTGGACACATCAAAATGATCAAATACAAAACTACCTGTTTTGGCGGGGGGAGGCACCTGCGTTTTTGGTCCTGGGCTCAGCAGGCATATAGGGAAACCTATCAAACCCAAATATTTATGAAAACTAGACACCCAAGTGGGTCCAGGGAGGTGTGATTTGCGTGGATCCCCCAGTGTTTTCTTACCCAGAATACTCAGCAAACCTCAAATTCAGCTAAAAAATGACATTTTTCCCACATTTCTGTGTGGGATCACCGCAATGGGACAAATTTCCTAACACCCAACGTCCCCCTCAGTCTCCCGGTAAAAATTATGCCTCACTTGTGTAGGTGGGCCAAGTGCCTGTGACAGGGAAGAGCCAAAAACCTGTCAAAATTGAGGGGGAACCAAAACGGGTCTCAAAGGGCAGTTTGAAAAAAAAACATTTTCAGGCTGACAAGTGGGGCAGAATTTTTATTGGTATAGATGAGACAATGCTGGGTGGTAGAAATGTTGTGGATTCCTGCAGACTCTGGAAGGTTCCATCACAAAAATGTGTGATTTCCAGCAAAGTTGGAGGTTTGCAGGGCATTGTGGGTAAGGAAATGGTGTGGGGTGCATGTGAAGCACACCACCCTGGACTCACCCAGATGTTTAGTTTTCAGATGTGTCTAGGTCTTGTGGATTTTTCTACATGGCAGCGTCCCAAAGTCCAAAACGTGCAGCCCTCACCATTCCAAGTGGGACGATTTTGAGAGTTAGACAAGCTCTCATAGCCCAAATGTAAAACCAAAACACAAAATAATCGAATGTCCTCTTGATTGCCGTGGGATAAGATGTTTTAGTGTGCGGGAGAGAGCTGAAAGACTGTTACCACCTTCAGTTGGGGTGGGGGCATCACCATGCCGATACTGGTTGGTAGCCACCTCACTATTTAAATATTTTTTTTTTCCTGGCATCTAGTAGGTTTTCTAACCCCTCTCCCCCTAAGGGAGTGAATCGGGGGTAATCGCCCCATCTGCCCACCGGTGGGCAGAACAACTTTGGCCCTATTTGTTCGGGGTGGTAGTATGGTCATACATCCACCCTCTGTTTTTGAAAAAAAATAATCTTCCCTGGTACCTGGTGGGCTTCCTGCCCCCCCGTGGGGGCAGATGGGCCTTCCAAAAACTGTAATGTGCCCCCATGGGGAGTGACGCTTGCCCCAGGGGCTGCCCCTCCAAACAAAACACACACCAATCCCTGGTGCCTAAGTGGTTTCTGCCTCCGGGGGGGCAGAAATGGCCTAAAATAAATTTGCCACCCCAGGGGAGCGACCCTTGTGTGAAATTGTCGCCAAATAAATAAATCCCTGGTGTCTACTGGTTTCTGCTCCCCTTGGGGGCAGATTGACTTAAGAAAAATAGGCCGATCTGCCCCCAAAGGGGGCAGAAATGGCCTAATATAAAATTGCCTTGCCTACGGGGTCGCTCCCCATCTGTAAAACAATAAAAAAAAATCCCTGGTGCCTAGTGGTTTCTACCCCTCTTGGGGACAGATTGCCCTAATAAAAATAGGCCAATCTGCCCCCAAGGGGGGCAGAAATGGCCTAAATATAATTTGCCCCATAGGAGAGTGACCCTTGCCTAAGGGGTCGCTCCCCACCTCTAAAAAACAAACAAATTATCCCTGGCGCCTAGAGGTTTCTGCCCCCGGAGGGGAAGGGGGGTGCAGAAAAGGCCTTGAAAATAATTGCCCCCCCTGGGGAGTGACCCTTGCTCAAGGGGTCGCTCCCCTTATGCCACTTTCCATTTGGAAAATTATCCCTGGTGGCTTAACGATCCGGCTGCTGAAATGCTCTGAGAGACATCAAAGGGAAAGAAATTCCTTTCCTTCCCTTTGAAGCCTCTCAGGCCCCCATTTCATGTTGGGAAGCAAAATGCTTTTGCATTTCTCTTCCGATCCGTGCTGGAAGCTCAGGGGCGGCCTCTGAAGTCAGCGCGCAATCGCGTGCTGACGTCATCAGACGTCACAGGGGTAGAAGATGAAGCGATTCCCCTTCCAGCCCTGCCATGGGGGGGTGGGGGCGCGGCCCTCTGGGGGAGCGCTAACGCTTCCCCCAAGGGCCAGTACTAGGATGTAATATTTACGTCCGTGGTACCCCAGCGCCACGGACGTAACCATTACGTCCGTGGCACCCAAGGGTTTAATGAATTACAGGCCCACATTTAATATTCTTGTCCAAGCGAGATGGAATCTCAGAACCCTTCTCTGGCTGATGTAAATACAGTACTACTCTCCCTCCAGAATGCCGGGCAGTACTGCAATCTTAAAATGAGACACTGAAATTTGTCTAGTGGTTAGATGATTTACAGTGGTTCACAGGATACAGGGGCGAGGACTAAAATATGCCCACTGTAAAGGATTCAGTCAAACCCCCTATTTGTCTGTTCAGATGCACATGCCGCAGACATAGAGGGGGGTTCAACAGGTGGGGACGAAATGTCCAACCCAGTTATCCAGGTGCTCACCACATTGTGTTCCATTGGCACCTCCTAAAATATTTGGGGGTAATCATCCAAGTTTGCCACTTTTATAAATCAATGTCAGTTGCATTTCATGTTCAAACCAACATGTTTTCCCAATGACCAATCTGGGGTGGCAGTTATCCTTTCCTATTTAGGGGGAATGGCAGCTACATGGTCAATCCCACTAGTAGAAAGAGATGATCCAATATTGTCTAACTACACGGAATGTAAGATCAAAATGAAGAAATTGGATATTGCATATCTATACAGTCAATAGATACCAGATTATTGAATTTGAAACAAGGATCTTATCACTTATCTGAGCACCTTTACTAGGTTAGTGGCAGAATGAGGATGGCCTAAGAAAAAGAGAACTGTTTTAAGGAAGTTTGTGAGATGACTTGAAGGATTTACTAACTCGGGTAGTAGACCCACCTGATAATTGCAATGAATTGATTGACCTGGTTGTTTGATTAGATCACAGATTGGGTGAAAGAAATTCTGTCCATGGGAGAATAGAATCTAAAATATTTGTACCACAAGTGAAAAAGCGAGAGTAGAGTGGGAGTGGAACCAGAACTGCTGCAAATAGGAGGAGTTTGTGGTCCCCTTACTAATGAAGAAAGGAGATGGTGTAAAGATGAGAGACCATGCTTATATTGTGGAAAAGGAGGACTTTTTCTTACAGATTGCACAAGTAAGCCTAAGGAAGCGCCTAGGTCAGTATCCTGAACCACTAAGGCAGTGGAAAACACAAGCCCAGTAATTGTAGAAACCAAATTACCGGGTAATACAGATGCATGGGTCTTCTCTGACTTAGGCAACACTAGTTGTGAACTCCAGATCAAACATTTTAATTTGGGAAAGGAATGACAATATTCCAATTGATCTAATAATTGATTCTGGTTCCACTGGTAACTTTATCGATGTGTTTTTCACCAAGAGACTGGATATATCTATTGTGCCTAGGAACAAGGAGGAGGCTATTCATAATATAGATGCAAGAGAAATTTTGTCCAGGACTGTTGATTCACAAACCATTTCATTGAAGTTGGAAGTGGCTGAGGATCACCAGGAATCAATGTGCTTTGATATAATAGCTGCCCCCTAATTTCACACTACTCTGGGGGTAGTTTGAATATATCAGCATAATCCATCTATAAATTGGTTTTCTGGAACTGGAACCTTTTCTTTGTATTATTGCCAATAGAACTGTTTTCAGGAAACACCTTTTATGCAGCAACATTTACAGTGTGTGTTGGGGAACAATGAGTTAGTGGTTTCTGTGGAATATTACGTTTTTGGATGTTTTTGATAAAAAATTAAAAGAAATTGTGTTTTACCACCAGCAGACCTTTTGATTGTCAGATAGCTCTGCAGCCTGGGTCTCAGTTACAATGTATTCGGATAAATACCCTAGCAGTGCAAGAAATCCTTCATTTGAGAAAATATTTGGATGAACTTTTAGAAGTTGGGTTAATCTCTCCATCCCATTCTCTGGTGTCTTATCCTTTGTTTTCTTGTCCTCAAAAGGAATAGAACATCGGTCTTGCATGAACTACAGACCTCTTACCCATGTATCTATTAAGAACAGTTACCCTTGCCTTTAATTCCATCTCTGCTGAATCAAATGAAAAAGGCCACTATCATCACTAAGTTAGACCTTAGAGCGGTTTACCATCTGGTGCGGGTAAAAGAAGGTGATGAATACTAAGTTTGGTCCTTTTGAGTATTTGGTAATGCCCTTTGGGCTTTGTCTGCTTCTGCAGCATTTCAATTTTTCATCACTGAAGTGTTGCAATAGTACATTGATATCTGTGCTGTTATGTATGTCATTGATGATATACTAATCTTTTCTAATACCCTCAAGGAACCTGCTGATCATGTTAAAAACATGTTGAGAAAGCTGAGAACATCAGGTTATTGCTAAGCTAAAAAAAATCATGTTTTTATGTGGAAGAGGTTGAGGTTTTGGGATTTATCATCTTCCCCAAAGGGAATACAAAAGGCTTGTAAGAAAGTAGAAGCCATTAAGGTTTGGAAATCCCTTCAGTCAGTGAAGGAAGTACAACGCTTTCTGGATTTTGCTAACTTCTATAGACGCTTTATCAATCAGCTTCCTGCTTTGGTCTCTCCCATTATTCCTTAAACAATGGGCCACTCTGTTTAAATCAACACAAAGATTAACTGGATAACATTTTATATTAAAGTAAATGCCTGTCGAGCCCATATGTAAGTCTCATAATATCTTATTTATTCAAATAATTAATTTTTTTTAATATAATTTCATCCTATACATCATAATAACATGATACTACACAAACAAAAACAAACTCCCCCCCCCCACACAACAATAACCTCTGATATACCACATCATACAACCACTCATATCCTATTCAAACTCAGGCATTCACTTGTAATTGACATCAATGAAATTCCCCTTATTCCCTCAACTCTTAAAAAATCCAATATATATACAACATATCATCAAACATAAAATGTTAACTTCATTCATAATCCATTAAATCCTATATGTTTTGTTGATTTTAATCTACTGATGAATCAAGTTAAGGTGCCATTAGTTGATAGTCCATTTCACCCTAAAGATAATTAGTTGACCTGAGACTATATATCTCCCAGATAAACCTTGATCTTATCTCCAAGAAGATTGAAGTGTTGATGTGCGTTTCGATGTCACTCCTAAGGAACCACTTTCACCAGGGCACATCCAAACCCCAAACTCTCAGGAGGAGACAATTGTTTATATGACTTATATATAGAAAATTCTTCACGATCTGATCAACAGGTATGTAATATCTTTCTCTGTAATCTCTTTGAAACTCTTGTTTCTCTGAGATGAAATACAATTGATGGGAGGTAACGGAACATAAGCAGACTACAGTAAACAAATTCTCTAGATAGCTTTAACTGCTAAATTCCATCCCCAGTGTGTATTCCATATCACTGGGCCAAGCATAAAAAGACAGATATTTGTGGGTCGGACCAATATGATGGTAAGTCCAGTACCAGTCCAGTTTAAAGAATTCGAAAGCTCAAGTCAGACTCCTAAAAAAGGGGGGTGTTTTCAATAGGATTTGGAAGCGTAGAATGCTTTTCATGCCCTTTAAGAAAGATTTTTCGCAAACCCAATACTTAGGCATCCAGAGCAACCCCAGCCTTTTGCAGTAGAGGCAGATGCATCTCAAGGTGCTGTGGGAGGGTCTAACCCCAATATCATCAGATTATCAAAGATTTACACCCAGATGATGTTTATTCATGGAAACTCAGTCCTGCTGAAGTTAGCTTTATGGTGACAGACAGGGAGCTTTGGTTATAAAATATGGATTTTAAGAATGGCAGGCATCATTATTTGTTGAGGTCGCAACACATGGTAACAATTCTTACTGACCATTGTAATCTGCAGGTTTTTTTTATATATATATATATATATATATATATATATATATATATATATATAAATCTTCTACGGCTTTATCTGCACGGCAGTCAAGGTGAAGACAGGTTTTTTTTTTTTTTTGCTGATTGTGATTTTATCACCTTTCAGCATGGGAGAACAAATGAGAAAGCACATGCCCTCTCGTCATGGTTATGAGCCATATTAAAAAAATATTGATCCTCCTATAATTCCTGCTAATAAAGTTCTAGGGATTGTAACTATGCCAGACTTTTTAACTCTAATATGACAGGATCAAAACACAAAGGATAGTAAAGGAGTCTTAAAACAATATGATAGTGAAAAGATCAACGACTCTGTCAAAGGGGGTTTATGTTTGCCAACCCATAAGCTGCAGGAACTGGCACTTGAGTGGAGTCGTGCAAATAAAGTAGGTGGTCCTATAGGAGAAAAGAGAACCCTTGGTCTGTTATGTATTTGTGGCAACATATACCATATGTGCTCAGGGGAAAAATGTGCATGCGGCCCCTACAGGGCCACTTTTGCCTATTCCTGTTCCCTCCACAACCTTGGCACACCTTAGATTCCAATGTCGAATTGCCACGTGCACTAGAAGGATTTAATACGGTGCAAGTAACTGTTGATCACTTGATTAAAATTGCCCATTTTACTCCCTTAGAGGACCTGCCTTCAGCTAAAACAATTAGCAGAAGTTTTTACACAAGCTACAGTTTGTTTACATGGGGGAACCTTCTGAACTTATCTCTGATCGTGGCTCTTGGTTTATCTCTCACTTCTGGAGATACGTATGTAACCTTATGGGTATTGCAGTAAGACTCTCATCTAGTCATCAACCAGAAACTGACAGCCAGACTGAGAGGATAAACCAGTGTTTGGAGCAGCATATTAATTGTCAAACGTTACAAGAGAGTCTTAATTGGGAGGATTTGTTGTGGACCTAACCATTTGCAAATAACGCTATGAACGAATCCTTGGGTTTTCCCCCTTTATTTTGTACATATGGTTGCAATCCAAAGATGATAAAGACTGAAATTCAAACACCCGAACTGTACTTGCTGTACATGATTTCCAGGAACATACAGTTAAAATATACCAGAGTGTCCAGAAATATTTACAGCAAGCCAAGGACAAATTAAAGAAATATGCTGATAGGTATAGAACTCCCAAGAAGGTATATTCCATTTGGGATTTAGTGTGGTTATCCACAAAATACCTATGTCTTAAGGAACAGAATAAATTCCAGACTAAAGCTGTGGGGCCATTTAACGTTTATAAAATAATTATTCCTGTAGCTCTTAAGTTAGAACTAGCTGCCACCGTACCTGTTCATCCATTTTTTCTTGTCTCTTTGATCACATCTGTAACAGATGGTACACATTTAAATGCTGTCCCACCCAATGTGATGGTTGTGGGGAAACCCTAAGTATGAGCTAAAGACAATTTTGGTCTCCTTAAGGGTGAGGGGCTGTATCCTTTATCTTATTCATTATCTTATTCATTGTAAAGAGTTTATGTTTCAGAGAATAGATCAGGGGAACCTGCTGCTCATGTGCATGCTTCTAGGTTGGTGAGAAGCTTTCATTTGCAATATCCTACCAAACCTAAGTCGGTGGAATGGGTTTTGGGAGGGGTGTACTTTCATGGATGCAGCCGCGTGTCCCTGACTCAGGCGTGCACAGCAACCACAAATCAGGATGTAAGAAAGGGGGCTGGTGCGGGAGACGGGGTCTAGTCCTCCGTGGCCATCCTTTCTCAGCCTGCCTTTCAGAAGCCACGAGAATGGCATTCGGGTTTTCAAGCGCAACATCTTAAAAGTCACGTTCAGGAGCCTATTGGTGCCTGTAATTAAGATTCTCTGAGACATACCTGGAGTCTATGATGGATTTACATTTTCTGATTTGTTTTCTGTTCACGGTTTCCTTGCTGTGTTGCCTATTAGTGGGAAACCTCCCACATTGTTTTTGATGTTGCTTCGGAGCTGCTGCCTATATCTAGTTTCTTCTACTGCTTCAGGAAAAGGGTTGGTCCTCCTTGTGCTGTGGGGACGCAGGGCACAAAGAAACATTTACCCACAGCTGACTATTGCCCTCTATTGGTAAAATGCATGCACATAAATAGAATTGAATTGTACTCACCGTCTGCAGTTGGATTCCACAGTTTGTTTCTGTCTGCGGATATATTTTAATTTTGCATAAAAGGAAGAAAATACTATAGGTGAATATTGACATGGAGGATCAATAAAGAAAAAAAGACTTACTTAAAAATATTATTTTTTAGGATACCATTGTTTAAGAGGGAGAGTTCAAGTTTTCAAAAGATTTGTTTTTGTCATTTTCCCTTTGCTTTAAAAAATATATATATCTTTAGGAATGAAGTAATTCCAGTTCACTGGTTGCTCACAAGAAGATTCCATTATTATGTATTCATGAGTTCAAGTGAGGGTTAGCTTAATTGGAATTCTGAGTGTGCATGATTCATTATTCGGCAGGACTTTTGTTTTCTCTTCTAGGATCACATTACAATTATGGGATTTCTACCACTAAAATTACAAGTGGTAAAATAGGAGGTGTTTAGGTAAGAAACTTACACCAACTGTCCCTAGACTATTTTGAGAGGTTCCTGTATTAGTATTGAGGATTGTAAGAAATCATCTGTTATTTTTGTAGACATGTGATGTATGTAAAACATTGAAGGAACCGTTTTAAGTCAAGAAGTGAAGCAGTTACGTTGAAGAGATCCTAGAGCGCTGGCTTGTGGTTTTTCACCACTTCCCCATTCCCAGGGTTACTTTTATCATCTGGACATGTAATCGAGTTCTCCAGTGATTTCAGGACTCTGGTAGCATAGAGTCTTGGATTATGGATCCATGCCTTTTCTCCCACAAGATAAGTATAACCAGTTTTCTATAGTTTTCATGCTCATGTGTTACAGGGTATCATCCACCAGGCTAGCAAAACTGATGGATGGATGGAGGGATAGGGATAATTTAGTGGTAATTCTCCTCCAGAGGAATCCACTGCTGCAGAATGTGAATCACATATTGTCCCAGATGTAATCTGGCCCAGGGAACGATCTCCAGTGTCTCAGCCTCAAAGGAATGAAAATAAGAAAATGACTCCAATGTTTTACCTAAAATTGGGTAAAAAAAAAGCCCTTAGAGAGAAGGGTAACAAGGAAAGATAACAACATTATTATAAGTCACCATATGACCCTGCATGCGCAGCTATCCCTTCGCTGGAGACTTGTCTCTCTACAGTAGTCTTTGCAGACGATTCACCAGCCGGATCTTTCTGCATTCCAGCAAAAGCATCACTCCTTAAGTCGTATCAAACTTAGTACCAATGTTCTCCATGGTGGTCGCTGGCCTAAGATGGGACGTCTGCCAGTTGATGAGGAACTTGATTCTTTGTAGAGTCTCTGTTGTCAGGGTTATATTCACTGACTACACATGATATAGGGACTGGATCAATAAATTGTCCCTCTATGGATGAATCATAACCCCTTGTGAATGTAGAAGACCCACCACCAGGGCCAAGATTTTGGTAAACAACCTGGGTGATGATTTGAGCCTAAACTGTAGCACTCTGAATTGCCAATGCATGCCTAATGCAAATCTGAGGAAGCTCTTATGTGCCAAAGCCATGGGCACATGTAAATAAGCATCCTGTAGGTCTGTCTTTGTGAGGAACTCGTCTCTGGAAGTTAGAGGTATGACTGTGTAGGGTGTGCTATGAAAGGAATGTCTGGGATATAACAGTTGAGAAACCTCAGATCTGCAATCATGGTAATCACCCAGGTCCTCTGTACAAGAAATAATCTGGAGTAACACCCTAGCCCCTCTCACGGGGGGCAGTAACTATTGCGTTCTTCATTTCTAAGAGAGCAAGGTTGTCTCATTGAGCAGTCAATTTGACCTTGTCCACTGGCCATGAGTTTCGAACAAAGTGGGGTTCTGGAAAATTTCAAGAGGCCTCTAAATGGTAACCCCTGGTGAGACTTTGAAACACCCAGTTGTATGAAATTAATTACCTCCATATATGTTGAAAAAGACTGAGACTGCCCTCCTAAACGCAAGAAACGTTGCACAGCATAGTCAGGAATTTTGGCTGTTATTATACTTACTCCCCAACTGCTTAGAGGGGGATCCAGCTTGGCTGTTTGGCTGGAACCATGGCTTATTGATAAAAGGCCCAATCTCCTTCTATGGGGATGCTCAGTCTTCCTCGCCTCTCAAGACTTGTGATGATAACGAAAAGGTTGGTCATGTTTTTGGACTTTTAAAAGATGTATGCAATATTTCCTCTACTTCTTTATCAAAGAGCTTAGTGCTAGAGAAAGGCATTCTTACGAGACAGGTTTTCTGACAAGGTTCCTGTAAGAAATTAGGTTATTGGATGGAACCTTCGATTTGGCAAGGAGGAGTTCTCTCATATGCTAGCCAAGGGTCGGATCTGGGGATGCACCTCTTGGTGGTCAGGGACCCACTCCAACAGCAGGCTTGGGTAGGTCCAGACAGGTCCAGCTGAAGGGAGGCCTCTTAAGGTTGTGTCCCTGCGGCTCACACAGGCTGTCAGCCAATTGATCCTTGGAGTCACACTGGGTAGCCTGGGATGAAGGTAAGCCTGTCCAGTCTTACTTCTCAGACAGCAAGGCAGTTACTCAAGCAGGAGTGCAGTCCTCTTACAGTAGGGTAGTTCTTCTTTATAACTTCCACAGGTCCAGGATAGTTATGATGAGTGGCTCAGGAATGGCTCAGGAAGTCTAATATTTATACCTGATGCCAGTCTTTATATGGGATAATTCCCTGACCTACGCCCAACACTGATTCTAGAAAGTTCTTCCTCTTCCCCCAGTCAAGGCTTCAAACTGTCTGGAGGTGACAAAAGGCAGGCCAGGCCTGGTGTTTTATTCCGTGTGTGTAGTGGCGGGGGGAGGGGGAGACCTTGGATGTGTAAGTGGGACTGGGTACAGCTTTTTTGCTAGCCATCCTGTCCACACCTAAAAACCTTTGTGTTACTGTCTTTTGGAGTTTTTGATAGCAAGGACATCTAAAACTTAAACACACATGCCCTGCTTTTTAAATACAATGTACCCTGCCATATGAACCTTTAGGGCCTTCCTTATGGGCAACTTATAAGTATTAACAAGCATTGGCATAGCCAATAGGTCTCACCCTTTGGACCTTATAAGTATTTTGTCATGCAGTATGTTAAACCTTTATCAGTAATACATTGTGCATTCCTTCATACACTTGGCATTAGAATGTAATGGAACATCCCCTAGAGGGCAACTGTTAGAAATGGGGTCTTTGGTTGACAGTCCGGTTACCCCCTGTTCAAGCAAGGACCCTCACTCTAGTCAGGGTAAAAGAGAACCACCCTCAGCTAACCCCTGCTTACCCCCTTGGTAGCTTGGCAGAGCAGTAGGCTTAACTTCACAGTGCTAGGTGTAAAGTATTCGTACCAACACACACAGTAACTTAATGAAAACACTACAAATGACACAACACAGGTTTAGAGAAATAGGAAATATTTATCTAAACAAAACGATAAAAATCCACGATACACAAGTCAAGTTATCAATTAAAAAGCAAAAAGAGTCTTCATGTAGTTTTAAACACACACTAACACTGTTAGTTTGAAATTGTACCTTGGGCGTCTGAAAAATAACCCCGCACGGGTGAGTGTGCGTCAAATAGGGCTTGCGATGCGTCAATTTCACTCACTCACTCACAAGACCTTGTGACGTTTCTCCTTTCGTCTGGTCAGGGCGCGTTGTTTCTTCTCTCTGCAGGAGAGCGATGCCTCGATCCTGTCAGCACTCTCGGGTCCGGGCAGGCCTTGCATTGTTTTTACACAGCCAGCAGTGCTTGCGTCGGAAATCCAGCCGCACAGTGATCCAAAAACCACACAGCGCAGGTTTGTGATCTCACCAGCCTCTGTCAGCGATGCTGTGTGTCATTTCTCCAGCTCCGTGCGTCGATCTTTGGGTCGTGTTGCAGGCGAGTGTCGATTTTCAGCCGCGAATCTGGCGGCACGTCAATTTTACAGCCACAGATTGGAGTTGCGTCGATCTTTTCCCCGCACAGCGTTCTGTGCGTGGATTTTTTCCTCTTAGGCTGCCAGCTTCTCCTTTCAGGATCCCAGGAACTGAATGGGCACCACTTGGCATAGTAGGAGTCTCTCCAGAGACTCCAGGTGATGGCAGAGAGAAGTCTTTGCTGTCCCTGAGACTTCAAACAACAGGAGGCAAGCTCTAAATCAAGCCCTTGGAGATCGTCACAAGATGGTCCAGTTTTTGCCCTCTTACTCTGGCAGAAGCAGCAACTGCAGGATAGCTCCACAAAGCACAGTCACTGCCAGGGCAGCTCTTCTTCCTCAGCTCTTCTCCAGGCAGAGGTTCCTCTTGGTTTCCAGAAGTGTTTTAAAGTCTGTGGTTTTGGGTGCCCTTCTTATACCCAATTTCTCCTTTGAAGTAGGCCTACTTCAAAGCAAAGTCTCTCTTGAATGTGAAATCCTGCCTTGCCCAGGCCAGGCCCCAGACACTCACCAGGGGGTTGGAGATTGCATTGTGTGAGGAAAGGCGCAGCCCTTTCAGGTGTAAGTGACCACTCCTCCTAGCACAGATGGCTCATCAGGAAATGCAGACTACACCCCAGCTCCCTTTGTGTCACTGTCTAGTGTGAGGTGCAACCAGCCCAACTGTCAAACTGACCCAGACAGGGAATCCACAAACAGGCAGACTCACAGAAATGGTATAAGCAAGAAAATGCTCACTTTCGAAAAGTGGCATTTTCCAACACACATTCTTAAAATCAACTTTACTAAAACATGTATTTCTAAATTATGAACTCGGAGACCCCAAACTCCACATGTCCATACGCTCCTAAAGGGAATCTACCCTTTAATCAGATTTAAAGGTAGCCCCCATGTTAACCTATGAGAGGGACAGGCCTTGCAACAGTGAAAAACAAATTTAGCAATATTTCACTGTCAGGACATATAAAACACATTACTATATGTCCTACCTTAACCATACACTGCACCCTTCCCTTGGGGCTACCTAGGGCCTACCTTAGGGGTGTCTTACATGTAAGAAAAGGGAAGGTTTAGGCCTGGCAAGTGGGTACACTTTCCAAGCTGAATTTACAGTTAAAACTGCACACACAAACACTGCAGTGGCAGGTCTGAGACATGATTACAGAGCTACTTGTGTGGGCGGCACAGCCAGTGCTGCAGGCCCACTAGTAGCATTTGATTTACAGGCCCTGGCACCTCTAGTGCACTTTACTAGGGACTTACTAGTAAATCAAATATGCCAATCATGGATAAACCAATTACATACAATTTACACATACAGCATATGCACTTTAGCCTGGTTAGCAGTGGTAAAGTGCTCAGAGTTCAAAAGCCAACAGCAACAGGTCAGAAAAAATAGGAGGCAAAAAGATTGGGGATGACCCTGCGTAAACTCAAAAGTCTAACAGCAGCCCAATAAAATAGCATTTGGAAGAAACATGCTCCTAGAGAACATAACCACAACACATGAAAAGAGAACGGAACAGAGCATTGCAATGTAACCATATATTCAGCCCCAGGAGGGCATAGTGCATTGCACATTTTCAGGCCTAACAGGTCTGCTAGACTATTACAAGCAAGGTCCTTAGAACACAAACTACTCCCAAACGTTGATGGGGGAGGTTATGATTTTGCTCCCCCCACAACCTAGTGTGGGGACCCAGAAGATGAGCTGGACAGAAAGAACATGCTGTGCTGAATGTTTTTGTGGTTGTCCTAGGACCACCACAGGGTGAGTTATGGGCTGTAAAAGGAATAACCCAAAAAGCATTATGGGGCGAGTTTCCTCGAATGCAGTGACTACTACCGTATTGGCTCTCCGGCTGTGCTGGGGAGAGCGGCATTGAAGGTTTCCCTTGTGTTTTTTTTAATTTAAAAGGTGCGAGTTTGTATATTTTTCAACTGCTAAACTTGGGAAGAATTTAGGAATGGGATTGCAAATTTAACCGCTGCTCATATAAAACTTTCCAATCTTCTGTTCGAATTTGCGCAATATAAATAAAAAAGAGTCCCCCTCCAGCTTTCAGCCTTTGTCAGGTGCTGACACCGCAAAAAAAAAAAAAAAAAAAAAACACGAGATGCCAGAGGAAGAAACATACCACCATGAGCACGAAGCAGGGAGGCAAAAGAAAAAGTAGTGCGCCGACACTAAGGTATATGGCTGATCGTGCAATAATCCATGTAACAGGGTCAGACTCCAAGGCAGTAACAAAACAGCCTCAAGGTGGGACAAACCTAAAGCATTTACCTAACAAACCAAAGGAATTTTGAAAGGCAGGCCAAGGAATGAATAAAAGTGATGGGTGTGATGAAAGCCCACAGAAGTAGATTACAGGATGGCGAAAGACAGTGCATGAGAGCTGTCTAGGCTTGACTTAAAAAGGAAGGATTAGGGGTTATCTTGCCAGTCAAAATGACAGTTTAAAACTGAACTACAGGCTCCAGCGACACACCTGCATCATTTCTGTGTTTTTTTTAAAGGTTACCTTAGTGGGTGGGGTGGCAGTTAATGTACAGGCCCTAGGTACCCAAAGTACAATTTACTTGGGACTTGCAAGTAAATAAAATGTGCCAGTTAGGTGTAGGCCACATTTACAATGTTTGAAAGAGAGAGCACCAGCTCTTTAGAACTTGTTAACAGTCCTAAGGCCAACATAAACAGGTTCCGCAACTGAAGGCAAAGGGCTGGGGTTGACCATGCAAAAAGGGCTAGCTCCAACAGTTCCACTTCCCAGTTCCTCAGATGAAGATGTTTCTTTGCTGCCAGTGACCCAGCCAAAGTCTTTGCTGATGCCCTTAAATAAACAGACATATCAGATATGAACTTTCCCATTTTACTTTATAGCTGTGAAACATCCCAGACCTGTATACAGGATGCTAAGAATTGAACGTCCTTTACTAAGGATTGAGAGGCGTAAACTGAATATATTTCAGATTCTAAAGCAAGACTTAAACCAGAATGAGACCACTTCAGAGCTCCTTCTCCATCAGGTCAGGCAGCACAAAATCCTCAAACAGAAGGGATGGTTTCCCCACTATGTTTGCCAGTAAAGGACCTGTAATTTGGTGTAGCAAGTTCATCTCTCCACTAGGCAAGGGATAGAGGCGACCTATAAAACAGACACCGTGAGGGTCCTTCCATTCTCTCTTCAAAACCTTTTGGAATTACCATGGAATAGGACTTTGAAACTAGGTACCCCCTGAGAATTAATTCACGGTTGCTCCTGTTTCCTGGGAATTTGTGTAAATTTGATAAAAGATAGAACAAAATTGGCTTGAGGTCCTCTCTTCAATGTATTTACTCATAGAAAGGGAAGGATCCCCAGGAAACCACGCTTCCCCCTCATCATAGGAGAAGCCCACGAAGGGTAAGAGGGCGGAGAGGAGACTGAATAGGAAAACTTGTCAAAAGAATGAAGAGAGTACTGGGAAGGAGAGTACCTCCTACGCTGACTGTTGTAAGCATCTGACAATGATCTGACGTGTGTCCTTTAAGTCTCTGTCCAGAAGAGAAAAGTGCGAACTGACATTTCTTGTTCCATAAAGATGTATCTCTGGAGATGGATGGTGAGTCTTCTTAGAATGTTTTCCCATGTTGAAAACTGCAGCGATCACAGGAGTATAAACATCACCAAGAAAGCCATGAATTGGTCAAAATATCCCAAGCAAGGGTCCTAAACCCTAGGAGGCCATACCGGTACCTGACAACTAATCCCCAACAGGCAAAAATGCAAGGCGTACAGAGCTTCAAATAAATAGCCCCTAGAACAGAAGCTCTATAACAGAGGTCTTCAACCTTGGGGGCAGGCCCCCCTTGGGGGGCCTCAAGTGACCCCAGGCGGGCGCCAAACTCTGGCCAAAAGAAATATTATTCAGATAACATGCCTTTTGTTTTAAGCAGAAGCATGTTATTGCAGTTTTAAAAAGGTAACAGTACTTAACTGCAATGTTTAAATAGGTCCAGACCTATTTAAACATTGCCATCTTTCTAAAATAATTGTGAAAAATTCTGAGGGGGGGGGGCAATGATTTTTATTTTTCAACTGGGGGGGGCGCGGCATTAAAAAGTTTGAAGACCACTGCTCTATAAGATTGTGAGTCAACGGGAAAGCCGGCAAGGTAACATCAGTTATATATGAAGAATAGCAAATCTCAGAAAACTGAGACCATAACGCGAGTATAATTCTCTTACCAGCTGTGCCTCACCACTGGGTCAAAGGACCGCTTGTGACTCCCCAGCGGCGCCCAAGCAACCGCGAAAGAGATCGTGGCGACAGGGGTAAGTGTAATTTGAAACACGGGCGCACAAGTAGCCAAAGAGAAAAGAAAACGAGAGCGCCCAGGCAGCCCGTGAAAGTGGCAACTTAAATCAATTACCAGCAATACTGTGCCCAAGCCTAAACAAACACCCACACGGCACCGCGAGCGACTGTAACTAGTTACCACAACTACACAGACGCCCATGCAACCCACGAGAAAGCGAAATGCGGGCGTCCAGACAGCAGAGTACATCAATTACCAGCAACACGGCGTCCTAGTTGCCTCAATAAATAGACACCAATACAGTGCCCTAAACGGTTGCATTTACTGGGAGAAATTAACAGTATTACGACTCTAATGCAGCCCTATTCACCGCACTCAATACGATGCCCAGCAACTGAAGCAAACAGAAAGTTTAAATTGAAATATCACTGCAGCTGATGGCGAAAGAGGCCCTGCGTTCCAGGAAACATAACGTGCTTCTTCTGCAAACCTTCCACAGCCAAGTCATGAGAGGATAGTATGAAAAAAACTGAAAGTGCTGGGGTAAATGAGGTTGAATTATGGTCCATAATTTATGGATAGATTTAAATGGAAATAGAAAGCGCCTTGGGAAAGGTGACGAATTTCTGGTGCGTGGGCGCTTTCTCCTATATATAATAAATATAAAAATGCAACCCCTGTCTCTTATTTTCTTATTACAATCTATTCGTGACATCACTGCTGTAATCATTCGTTGGTTTGTTGTTATGCCATAAGACCTGATCCTGAAAATCGGAAAGTTACCTTGCTGTGCAAAACATCATTTGCGGTTGCTTCTTGTAAGACCTGTCAGGTCTTGGCATGGTTTCTCCTGTCTGCTTGACTTCTGACCTCCTGTTATGATCCTGTGCTGAAATTTGTTTTGCTGGCTTTAGGACTGCTAAAGTACAAGTGCTCTCTGTCTAAATTGGGTTGGTGATTGGTTTATCCATGATTGGCATATTTGATTTACTAGTAAGTCCCTAGTAAAGTGCACTAGAGGTGCCCAGGGCCTGTAAATCAAATGCTGCTAATGGGCCTGCAGCGCTGATTGTGCCACCCACATGAGTTGCCCTGTAAACATCTCAGACCTGCCACTGCGCTGTCTTTATGGGCAGTTTTAAACTGCCATTTCAACCTGGCAAGTGCACCCACTTTCCAGACACAACCCTTCCCTTTTACTGCATGTAAGCCACTCCTAAGTTAGGCCCAAGGCAGCCCCATTAGCAAAGTGCAGTATATATACAACATAGAACACGTACTAGTGTGTTTTACATTTACTGGTGTGAAATACTGCTAAATTAGTTTTTCAATATTGAAAGGCCCACCTCTCCCTTATGATAACATGGGGATTGCCTTAAAATATCATTTAATTAAATTATAAGTTTGAAAAAGCCACTTTTAGAAAGTGTTTAACTGAGAAGAAAACAATACATTATATAAAACAAGACATGAATATAACATTAATCAATTACATAAATCCACATGAACCTTTCAGGGCAAACATTAAATCACAACTTCTTTTGCAATATTGGGTATATTAAAAAATGAGATATGCAACGATAGAAGTGACAGCGCAGTGAAACAAACATAAAATGCACCAAATGCCCATTCCTCCACGGATTCCTGAATTGAAAACTTGAACCAAAGAATTCATGTCATATAACAGTCCAGTATCCTAAAATTGCAGTCCTACATCGGCAGAAAATGAAGTTGCTGTTTCCACCTCCTGCTCAAAATTAATCCACTGGGGTCATCTTCAGGACAAGCAAAGGTAAACACTCACATAAGATAAAACAAAAAAGGAACGGAAAAACTGGAAAAAGAACCAAAGAGGCCAAACCAAGCCCACTCCAGAGATGTACCAGTCCTTCTAAAACATCTGGTTGAACACCTCTCGCCAATCCAGGCAAGGTCTCATAAATAAACTCCTGAAAGAACTTCCATCCATATTTTTTTCTGTGGAAAAAATCAGAAAATACCATGCTTGTTCATTAGGGGAACGAATCCCAATACAACATCAAAAAAGAAGTGAGCGAAATAAATAAAGGCAATGTGATAGCTAAAGAGTGAACCAACAAAGTATATCACCCAAAAAGCCTTGATCTTACGAGGAAAGAACAGTGCTCATCTGCTGTAAGCCACTTATTCAAAACAAAATGAAGACCCGCATGCCACTATCGATGCCTCCGTGCACTGTGAAAAAAGATCCAAGGGACATGTGCACGTAAGACAAGGCAGAATAAACTGACAATAAATGTGCCCTCTTGCTCAAACTTACCTAGTCAAAAGAGCTAATATCCAAACCGCAATCTGTAGGGCCCAGAAAAGGCTCACTAACGGTCAACAAAATCCAATGGGTTACACGTTATCATTCCCTAGGTACGGCGCGTGCAAACACTTCCCCGTATTGCCGCGTATTAAATGCGCATCAATGTACTACAAAACAGAGAGGAAGGGAGGAAAACCCCTCTCCCATCTAGCATCCCGTCTGCTGAAGCCATGTATGATTTAACCGCGGGAAATCACAAAATCAAAAAATTGTTGGGCATGCGGTCGATGGACCAATCAAATCAACCTTTATTCGGATATAAATCCATAAAATATATATAATTAAAAAAACAATATTTAAAATACAAAATATAATATGAATAAATCCTGTTATGACTTATCTTCATGTTACTCACTCTCATAGTGTAGGATCTCCAAATATGTTTTCCTACATTTTATTGCACAAGCAATACATTTTGTAACTGCGCAACAGATTTCTACAGTATTCAATTTACATAAATAATTAAAAGCTTAATTACAACAATACAATTTGTTAGCAATAAACAAAGGTTTTAAAAAAGTGTTTTCTAATATCATGATATAACTTATATAACTTACAGGATATCATAAAGTGCTGTGTGGACTGTGCAAATTGGCCATCACAAGGGGAGTTCAAATTATTCTTTGTCTATTTCCCCATTTTTGGGAATGCTACTACAAAGTGCAAGGTCCTAAAACACAATCTGGTTAGGTAAAATCTATCTTGAATGTTTGGTACTATTAGCATGTAACTTTGAACAGTACTGCCTGTATAGCCACTCATATCACACAACTGTGGATTTCCTGTCTTCTCTGACTTCCCTTTCGGTCTCTCTCTGTCCCATTAACAGTTTTTTCAACTCTTCTTTTACTCTAATAGAGAATACCGAATGGGTCATCCTGGTCGGGATTAAAATCTATAATTTTCAACAAATGCTTCATGCGTGCAAACCATGGAATTTTTTCACACTACTCTAAGGCTAGAACATCTCTAATGACCACTTTTGTAAACTTTGTCCCTGCTTCAGGCCAAATTCCATACCATGTTAATAGTGCACTTATATGAATAGAATCGTGTTTAAAAGGGGATCCTAATTTCTTGTGGACCATAAACGACGAAGTTGTGTTTGGCACAGCAAACAATCTGCATAAAAATGTATTCTCCATCACTTGTAACAATTGAGTATTTGATAAGCCCCATAATGCAGAGCCGTACATGACACTACTGATAATTTTACTTCTATAAATTTGTAAAATTTCAATAATGGGCTTATTACCTATTTTGTTTGAGAATCTAAAAATAGCCTCCGTTGCTCTTACATGTTTCATTTTCAAAATTTCTAAATGCCAGTTCCAAAAACCCAAATTGGAGAAATGTAAACCCAAATATGAAAAACTATTCATCTCCACACATTTTTGACCTTTGACGGCATAGCTTTTTGTGCTAGCCTTTCCTGGCCCACAGGACCACTACAACAGTTTTGCCCAAATTCAGGCACATATCTCTTTCCTCCATTAATTCCACAAAACCCTCAATCAGTCGCTGGAGGCCATTAGCAGTCCATGATAATAAAACTGCATCACCTGCATAAAGGAGGACTGGGACCGGATGGTTACCTATTTACAGTATATCAACTGCCAGTTGTCATAAATGGACATCCAACCCATTGATATAAAGAGAAAATAGGAGCAGTGCTAGTACACACCCCTGGCGAATACCTCTCCCTATCCTAAAGCCCGGGGCACACTCTCCATTAGTCTCATACCGTACACGTGCAGTTAGATGACTATATAAGTGTGCTAAAAAGCCAACTATATCTAAAGGTGCACCCAGATCTACCAGAACTTTCCACAGTTTCTAGATCAAAGGCGCTACTAAGATCTGCAAACACAGGAATACATGTCCCTTTTTTGCCATGGTGTATTTGCTCACTATCAGATAAAGGTTGATACATTGTTCCAAAGGACCAACCTCGGGCGTAAATCCCAGCTGTGTCTCAGTAAGTATCTGGTTATCAGTTGCCCAAGTCTCCAGCCTCTCTAGAAGTATTCTCCCTAATGATTTAACTAAGTAATCCAAAAAGGAGATTGGTTGATAACATATAGGGTCTCCCCTATTTTCTTTTTTAAAAATGGGGACAATTATACTTTCACTCCAAGAAGTTAATATGTATCCTTTGGCGGCTGCCAGACATACGCGAGTCAAAATAGGACACCATAAATCAATATATGACATAAAATCATCTACTGGGAACCTGTTTCGACCAGGTGCCTTCCCTTCCGCACATTTCTCAAGGACAGCTCTTACTTCATCTAGGGTATTAGCATTTAAGAAGAGTGGCCTAATCTCAATTATCTCTACATTTGAGGAGTACATAACCAAGTTATCTGGGTTAAAAATCATACCAAAATGAGTAAACCAATCGGGTGATTGAATGTGTGGAACAATTTCGGGAATGTTTATATCTCTCAAAAATGGCTGGTTTATACTTTTCCAAAATAGGGTACTATTCCTCAATACAGCTGCTTGTTCAAGATCTTCCCATGCCTTACCCCCCAATTGGGCTTTCCTGTTCTCCAGTGGAAGTTGATAATTGGAACGCTTAATGATGACTTCTTTATTTCTAGGGCGGGTTTGTGAGGCTCACTTAAGTTCTTGACTGGCTTGTGAACAGTTATGATCAAACCAGCCCTGTTTTTGTTCTTCTATATTTTCCAATCTCAGTTTTAAACTTCCTGATAAGGCCTTGCTAAGCTTATCAAAGGACAATAGGATTTCCTGCGGGCATTGGTTCAAATCAGTGCATACTAGAATTTCATTTTTATTCCCTATAACGATTTTTCTTATCAAAACCTCTTAATTTATAACCCCCCCACCTTAAGCTAATTCCATTTCTTCCTTCTATTTCTAGGTTTTTTGCTAACCATTCTCCTGGTTTATATAATACTCCTAAATTAAGTACAATTAACAGAGGGTGATGGTCACTAAAAATAGTAGGCACAATCCTGAGTGAATCAAACATGGGAACACTATTCTTTGAGATTAATATGTGATCAATAATTGATGAATGTCCTCCTTCCCAGAATGTTGGAATCTTCTCCTTTCTGTGGTTCCCTCCTGTTCCATCAGTTCCAACTCATAACTGAACATAATTTTGTTCAGGGCAGCTCCATAACTATGATGTAAAAAATGAGGTTTGTTATTCCCCCCAATCGTCCATATATCCTCAAGCTTTCTTAGTAGATATCTGACGTGAACCAATATTAAAATCTCCTGCCCATATCAAAATATACGGTGGTACAGTGTCACCCAAAAACATGTTTAACACTTCCTGAAGGGGGGATACCACCACATTTTTAGTTCTGTCAAACTTATTATTATAATAATTAATTAACACTATTCCTGTCTTATCCTCGAACCAGAAATATAAAAGCTGAAAGTATGGGGAACTGTTAGAAATGGGGTCTCTAGTTGGCAGATGTATACATCCTTGTCCAGGTCGGGACCACAATCCTAGTCATGGTAAGTCACACACAATCCAAATCATCCTGTGCCCACCCTCCCGTAGCTTGGGACTGAGCAGCAAGGCTGAACTCAGAAGGCAATGTGTAAAGTATTTGTGCAACAAATCATGCATAACACAGTGAAAACACCACAAAAATACACTACACAGGTTTAGAAAAATATAGGATATTTATCTGAGTGAATTAGGGTCAAAACGATCAAGATGTGATAAGTACATGTTGAAATATCACTTTTGCAATGATAAGAAGAGTCTTAAGTATTTAAAAAGCAATAAATGATTCTTGTGTGCACAAAGTAACTGGTAGGCATCAAAATTACACACACGGAAACCGCAGTGGAGGAGATGCGTGGAAAGAGGAAGGTGTGCGTCGGATTTCCGGGCGCACACGACAATGCATTGATTCTTTTCCACGCGGCAAGGGCTTTGCGTTGAATTCCGGCGCACAGGCATGAGTCCTCTTTGCGATGCGGGGTCTTTTGACGCCCAGGGACGATGCATGGAAATCCTGGGTGTGCTGGATGGAGTCACAGGTGCTGCGTCAACCCTGTGGGCGATGCGTCAGAGTTTCTGTTGCACGGCAGGTGCTGCGTCGATTCCTCATGCAGGAAGTCGGGCTGCGTCATTCCTGCTCGGTAAAGTGTTGATCCGGTGGGCTGTGCGTCGAAGTTCCAGGGGCAATGCTGGTGCTGGGCTGATCTCCATTCGGAGAGCTGAGCTGCGTCATTCCGGAGCCGCGATGCAGTTATTCTTTCACCACTGGGCAGGCTGTGCGTCGATTTTCACTGCACATGGAGTTCCTTTGAAGAGAAGAAGTCTTTTTGGCCCTGAGACTTCAGGAACCAGGAGGCAAGCTCAATCCAAGCCCTTGGAAAGCACTTCTCAGCAGAGCCAGAGGCCAGCAGGGCAACAGCAAGGCAGCAGTCATTCACGGCAAAGCAGTCCAGGTGAGTCCCTTGGGCAGCCAGGAAGCTCCTCTTGGCAGGCTGCAGGATCTGGTTCAGTGTCTGTCCCAGGAAGTGTCTGAGTTTTTAGGGTCAGGGAACCAGTTTATATACCCAAAAGTGTCTTTGAAGTGGGGAAGACTACAAAGAGTGGTTTTGAAGTGCACAAGGCCCCCTTTCAGTACAGGTCTCTCTGACAGGGTCCCAGTAGGGGGTGTGGCAGTCCTTTGTGTGAGGGTAGGCCACTAGCCTTTGAAATGCAAGTGTCAAGCCCATCCACCCTTACAGCCATGAAGACCCATTCAGTATGCATATGTATGCAAGTGTGGCTGAGCATCCTGTGTTTGTGGTTGTCTGGGTGTAATGCACAAGAGAGCTGTCAACCAGTCCAGCCCAAACGTAGATTGGAGACAGGCTGTAAGGCACAGATGGATTTTAAGTGCAGAGAAATGCCTGAACGTGAGGTCAGAACCAAATCTTACAAAACGCCCCACAAAAGGCAAAACAAAACCCACAAAATCAAAAAGCAAAAACAACTGAAAAAATAAAAAAAGTAAGGGTAAAAGAGAGGGGAGACAGCAATTTAGCATTGCAGTCCCCTCCTCTTGGGTCTGATCGTACAACTTCAATCACTTGCCGCCGGATTTGATTTGCTGTATGTCCCATGGCTGTGAAATGTTCCACTATAGGTACCCCAGGTGTTTGGCAGTTGGCCTGGCTCTTGTGGTGTAGGAAAATAGCGTACACAACAAACTGAGAATTACAATTGGACAATGATCTCAAAGTATATGACATATCACCATGTGAGAAAGTCTTAGTTCCATTACACATAAGACACGCTGCACACTGGCCACATTTGTAATGACTCAACATCGGTGGTAGCCCCAATTGAGCATGAATAGTCGTGGGACCTACATTAGGTTAAGCCGCTCTAATAAGTTTATCCCGTAAGTTCGGACTTTTCTTAAAAGAACAAAGGGGTATCTCTTTGTGCTCAATAATATAATTCACTAAAGGCCAGTGTTTGAAAATGATGCCACATATGTCATTACTGTCTATATTGTAAGTGCAAACAAAAATCAAACGGTCTGTAGATTCCCCCCATCCTTTGGGACAAGTAGATGTTCTCTATGTGTGTACCATGCCCGCTTCCTGGATCTGCAAAGTAACCTCATGGGAAACCCTCTCTCTGGAAGGCGAGAGATTAATAAATCAGATTCATGTAATAAATCTTCTTTTTTGTAACAATTTCTCCTAATCCTTAAAAACTGTACAAATAGAAGATTGTCTCTCAGCTCTCTTGGGTGGTGGCTGGAGTACTTCTTAAACAAAGAAGTATATAGAAACCTATTCTCTACCTTAATCATCAGATCCAAGAAAGAAATGTGTGCTCTATTATGTTTTTCAGTAAATGTGATATCTGTAGAAAGAGAATTAATCCATGTACAAAAACTGGCAAGTTCCACCTCAGATCCTTGCCATATGAAAATCACATCATCAGTGTAACAATGCGATCTGACAGTATTGGATTTGAAGGGGTTGCTATCTTCAAAAATATTTTTTCTTTCATATTCATCCATGTAAAGGTTCGCCAAATCTGGAGCAAAGCCAGCCCCCATGGCTACTCCCTTACATTGGTAGAAAAATGTGTCAAGGAAGTGAAAATAATTACACTCAAGTGCTACCCTAGCAAAATCACCCAAAATTGATGTAGGTACCCAGTGTTGTTGCCGTCTTTTGTTTAAAGATTATTGGATTACTCGAAGGGCTTCTTGCTGGGGAATAATAGTATAAAGCGCCTGGATGTCCATGGTGACTAGCAGCTCAGTTATGCTGTCAAAGGGTTGCTCCTCTATCTGTTTGATGAAGTCCATACTGTCCCATACAAATGATCTAGTATGCGGCACAAATGGCTTCAAATAGATATCTATGTATTGACATATAGGTTCCAAAAGCGATCCACATCCCAAACAGTCAGTAGACATAGGGGATTGGTGGCATTTTTCTGTACTTTGGGGAGAGTATACAGAATATGGGTCCTCGTATGAGTCAGATGAGAAACCAATAGTCCTGTTTTGACAGATACCGTGCATCTAAGGCATCATCAGTGAGGCTTTTGATCAAAGATTTAACCTCCAAAGTACGATCGCCACTCAGTTTTATATCATGTTCTTCTTCTGCTAATTGTCTCAACATCTCTGCACAATAAATCTCCGTCTTTTATAACAATGCCCCCTCCATTATCTGCTGGCTTGATCACAATGTCATAGGTGTGTGCTAAGTTGGTAAGAACTCATCTGAAGTAGTGTTATAGCATACATATTTCCTACATTTAATAGTTTGTTACCCTCCTTGCTCACAACATTCTCAAATGTCAATAACTCTGCCGGGATAGTGCTCAATAGAGGACTCTGGTAAGTCACATCTATGTTACTTTCACCCCCCCCACCTGCATGCCATCACATACCCCCATCCCCACCCTCACCCTCACTCCCATCACTCCACCACCTCACATACACCCCACCATCACAACCCACCCCTCCCACTACCAAGCCCTACATGCAACACCAATGCATGGACACCACAGACCTGCATAGACACCCATCACCAAACCATGCACACTTGAGACAATCATTTAGCCAACAAAATCACCACTCACACAAGCCTAAGCTGCCAGGGCAATAACAGCCTTACAGGGCAACACACCCATGCACAATATGTCAAATGCAGAAACTATAACACTGCATTTACATCCCCACAGGTCTCCCACACAACGTCACCGGAGAGGAGGTGCCAGCAACATCCAGTCCCCCCACAGAAGAGGCCCACAGTGATGACAGCAGCACTGGTTGCCTGGATTAGGATGACTAACCTTGCCCATCAGGGACCTCCGGACAGCCGGTTACCCAGGCACAGTCCCATACCATCACAGAGCCTCCCCCCCCCCAGGAAACACCAACACAGCACCCACCCAGCGGGCCCAGACCTCTGTCCCCAGGACACGTCAATCAGCAGTATGTCCACCACTACAGGGACCCCAGGCAACCCCACAAACACAGGACGATCAGGGACCTGGGGTCAGTGGCAGTGGGCACACGGTTCAGGGGACAGAGGCACAGGACTACAGGGAAGCTGGGAAGACTGCTGTGCGACAGGGGGAGGACAGGCCCAGGGAACCGACACTCCACGAGCCACTCACCAACATCCTGGGAGCACACCACCATTCCCAAGAGATGATGGGCCAGATACTGGACAAGTTGCAGGAGAACCACCAGCTGCAGGGACAGTATCTGGGGATCAGGGAGGGACCTGAGGGACATCCACACCACCCTGGTCACCATTGCAGGGGTGCTGGCAGACATGGGCAACACCTGGAGGAAGGCAGTGGCACACCAACGGGCCCCTGACACTAGCCACACCGATGAACAGCCCTCCAGCTCCGGTGGGGCTAGTGGACAGGAGGCCCCGCCACAGGAACAACAGTCCACCAGCACCCCACCCCCTGCAGAAGGAGAACCACTGCACAAACGGTCCCTGCGATCCAGGCAGAAGCCAGAGAACATTGGCAAGACCCCGCCAGGAAATAAGACTCTCCTGATTGTCACCCTTGTGTCCCACTCTGTCACCCTGTCCACCGTGAACTGCCACTGCTCCATTTCCTATGCCCCCTTGGACAATGCACCTGTGAGACAAATGGGCTGGAACTTTACCCTGGAGTCTCCTCCACCAACACCCCATCCACTTATTAGCACATGAATAAACATCCTTGTAAAAAATACAAGTATGGAGTCTGTCAAATGATTGAACTATGTATTTGTTTAACAAACTGTAGACATTGCAATTCAACTGTACAGAAATGTATACATAGGTATGACCTGTAGTTTGCTGCAGTCAGTACACCAGGAGCCAGAGTGGGGCACATATATCTGTAAATAGACATGTTAAAGGGTACAGTAAGTGGCCATAGTAGTGGGACTATCAGCCTACTAGTGATAATTTACAATACAAAACTGCAATGGAAGGTGAAGTTACAGTGTCTTACCTGTGTGTCACTGGAAGTACTGTCGATTAATTGCTGTTCTATTGTCCACATCCTCATCCTCTGCCTCATCTTCATCACTGTCCACAGGCTCCACTGCTGCCAGATGCCCATCTCCAGCCTCATCCTCCTGCAGACAAGGCACCTGGTGACGTCAGGCAAGGTTGTGCAACATGCAACATGCCACGATGATCTGGCACACCTTCTTGGGTGAGTAGCACAGGGAACCACTTGTGAGATGGAGGCACAGAAACCTGGCCTTCAGGAGGCCAAAGGTTCACTCTACAATTCTTCTTGTTCACCCATATGCCTCATTGTAACGTTCCTCTGCCCTTGTCCTGGGATTCCTCACTGGGGTTAGTAGCCGTGAGAGTTTGGGGTAACCAGAGTCACCTGCAAATACCGAGGGTTACCTGTTAGCCAGACACTAAACCTTTGGGCCAACCCCATACCCATACACCAACATATACTGGGTGGGGACCATGGTCTCACCTATGAGCCACACCCTGTGCCTCTGGAGTTGATCCATCACATATGGGATGCTGCTATTCCTCAAGATAAAGGCATCATGCACAGACCCAGGATACTTTGCATTGACATGGGAGATGTACTGGGCCAGGCACACTATCTGCACATTCATCAAGTGAAAGCTCTTTCGATTTTTGAACACCTGTGAATTTTTCCGGGGCAGGGGATGGGGGGGGGGGGAGCAAAGGCAATATGTGCACCATCAGTTGCCCCAATAATGTTAGGGATATGTCCCATTGCATAGAAGTCAGCTTTCACTGTGGCCAAATCCACCACCTGGGGTAAAACAATGTAGTTGTGCATGTGTTTCATCAGGGCAGACAACACTCTGGTCAGCACTATTGAGAACATTGGCTGAGACATTCCTGCTGCCAAGCTCACTGTCACTTGGAAGGAGCCAGTTGCCAAGAAATGGAGCACAGATAGGACTTGCACAAGAGGGGGTATCCCACTGGGGTGACGGATAGCAGAGATCAGGTCTGGCTCCAATGAGGTACACAGCTCTTGGATAGTGGCCCTGTCAAGTCTGTAGGTGAGGATAGTGTGCCTGGCCTCCATTGTTGCCAAGTCCACCAGGGGCCTGTACATGGGCGGGGGATGTCCCCATCTCCTATTCATCCTCAGCGGTTGTAATCTAGGGGGCAAAACGATGAGCATCTGGTCAGTATTCAACATTTCCAAAATGTACAGTGCATTGCATGTTGTGACTGAAACAGTATGTAGTTGTATAGGCCCAAATGGTGCCTATGTGTGCTGTCAGGTGCCATGGCCTGCCCCCCTGAAATGGCGCCCACCTGTCCTGTGTGTATGGACATGTGGAAATGAGGTAATGCCGCTGACGTTGTGCGCCATTGCGGAAGGCGGTTGAGTGCCGCTGTGCAACTCCTCATTGGTTGTCATTGGGCCTGATGAGTTACAGTAGTCAACGGTGATGTACGCCGGCGGAGACGGTACGCACCAGCGCAGACGTGACCGCCATTTTCTATCTGTTCACTCAGTTGCTACCTGACCTTCAACAGGAGAGGACCTACATTGCAAGTGCTGCTGTGACCTGTGTCTGGAACCGACCATGGCTCGTGTCACTGGGGAAAGGGCCCCTGCCTTCACCGCTGCGGAGTTGGAGAGACTGGTGGATGGGGTCCTACCCCAGTACCGAATGCTGTATGGACCTCCAGACCAACAGGTGAGTACGCCGTGAGCACGATGCATGGGGCATGAATGCATGGAGTGCTGTATGTGAGGGGCTTGTGTAAGGAGGGGGTGGTTGAGGGGCCCTGGGCAGCTTGCTGCATGTATGGTGGGCAATGTATGTGCGTAAGGGGATAGGAGGGCTATGGTGGGCCATTAGTGTAACAGGCCGGACGGTATGACTGATACCCTTTTTCTATGTGTATTTCCTCTGCAGGTCAGCGGCCATCAGAAAAAGGGTATATGGTGTGCCATCGCCAAGGATGTGCGAACCTTGGGGGTCTGTGGCAGGCGGAGCACCCACTGTCGCAAACGGTGGGAGGACCTGAGATGCTGGGCAAGGAAGATGGTGGAGGCCCAGCTGGGGATGGCCTCCCTACAAGGACAGGGGTGCCCGTCAAACCCCGACCCCCCTTATGTTCCACATACTGACGGTGGCCTATCCGGAGCTGGATGGGCGCTTGAGGGCATCACAGCAGCCACAAGGGGGTGAGTTGAGTTTCCCCATATACTACTTGCGTGTGGTGGGGTGGTCTGCGGGTGGGGGATGTGGGCCTGTTGGTGCCCTTTGGCCAGGCCGGACATTGCAGGGTAGGTTCCTTGGGCAGGGGCTGATGAACTGCACCTCCAACCAAGATAGTGGGCATCCACTACTGGGCAGGGCTCTGTGGGTCTCAGGTATGCTGTGATTGGCGTTAGGTATTACTGTCCATGGCATGGTGACTAGCATTGTGACTGGTAGTGCATTGCCTAGTGCGTAGGGCTGTTCCCTGTGTGTTGTGTACGCCAACGGTGGTGTTGTTGCTGTCATTGACCAAGGGTATCCTCTGTCTCTTCCCCCCTTTTTGCTTTGTCATCCTGTCATTATGTGCATTAGCATCATCTGGCAGAGGAGCAGAGGCACCGGCGACGGAGGGAGCTGCATCCCACAGGGCCCAGGAGGCCGAATCCGAGGCCACTAGTGGGATGGAGGGTGAGGGGAGCACCACGGCGGAGACAGGAGGGGACAGTTCTGAAAGTGATACCTCCTCTGATGCAAGCTCCCTAGTGGTGGTGGATTGCTCTGTGGCCACCCCAACTACAGGTACAGCCGCCACACCCGTACCAGCACTGCCCTCCCAGCAGCCCCTCAGCGAGTTTCCTGTCCCCGCTCACCCAGGAGGGTGGGCATCTCCTTCGCCCCAGGCACCTCAGGCCCTGCCCCAGTTAGCCCTGCTGCCCTGAGTGAGGAGGCTATTGACCTCCTGCGATCCATCTCTGTTGGGCAGTCAACCATAGTGAATGCCATCCAGGGGCTGGCAGGGCATTTGCAACAAACAAATGTATTCCTGGAGGGCATTCACTCTGGCATGGTGGCCAAACTGAGATAATTCCAGGCTCTGGCCTCCTCCCTGATGGCAGCCATTGTTCCTGTCACTAGCCTCCCCGTCCAACTTCCTCTGCCCAGTCCCATTCCCCTTAACCCCAACCTATCCCAAGCACACATTCAGACCAGCATTCACCCAAGACAACACACAGGAGTGGCTCAGGCAAACAGAAGCACCACACATCATCCTACAGACACTCACACAAACACCATCCAGATGCAGACACACCAACATCCACTGCCTTCACTGTGTCCCCCTCCTCCTCGTCCTCCACCTCCCTCCCAGTAGTGTCTCCACTCACACCTGCATGCACTACATCCACACCCACTGCCTCCTTCGCCATCACACCTATCACTACACGCCCCTCACTGGCAGTCACCACCCCCGCATCCATGCACACGTCTGTGACCCCTCCTCCCAAAGTACACAAACGAAAGCACTTAGACCCCCAACAGCCATCCACCTCACAACAGCATCCAGCCCATGCACCCAAACACCGCAGACAGACACCTCCTAAAACCACTCTCTCTTCCTCCATTCCCAAACCTTCACCCTCTTCCCGTCCCAGTGTCCCTAAGAAGCTTTTCCTCTCTGCCGTTGACCTCTTCCCTACCCCGCCTCCCCCCGTCCTTCACATCGGGCCAGGGTGGGCATTACCCAGGCTAGCACCTCAGCCACCCAGTCCACGGCCACAGTAGTTTCGGCAGCTACTGCAGGTGTGAGAGGCTCCAAGGAGACACCCATCAGCACTGGCAGTGTGCCTGCACCAGCTGCCAAGGGGAAGGGCAAGGATGTACCACCAGCTGCCAAGGTGAAGGGCAAGGATATACCATCAGCTGGCAAGGGCAAGGAGGTACCACCAGCTTACAAGGGGAAGGGCAAGGAGGCACCACCAGATGGCAAGGTCAAGGCCAAGGAGGCACCACCAGACGGCAAGGGCAAGGCCAAGGAGGCACCACCAGCTGGCAAGGGCAAGGAGGCACAACCAGACGGCAAGGGCAAGTGCAAAGGGCCTGCCCCTGCAGGCAGGAAGGACAGGAGACCTGGTGCTGGGACTGAATCTGAGCCCCCAACACCAACCATAGCACTTCAGCCATCCGAGGCTGCAGGGGAAGGGCTGGAGCCTCCCCCCACCACTAGCAGCACCGCCACCTGCACCGCCCCCAGCACTACTGCTAGCAGCAGCAGCCCCAGTGGGCAGCCGTCCGATGCAGCAGGGGAAGGGCTGGAGCCTCCCCCCACCACTGGCAGCACCGACACCAGCACCGTCACCTGCAACCACTGAGAAGCCGTCGCCGCCGGCAGGCAGTGTGTAGTCCTGCCTCCAGGGACTGTAATGCATCCTGCCCACTGCAAATTGTGTGGGTCTGACACCCAGGTGAGTGACTGTGACCTTGCACTCCCCAAGATCTGCATCACAGGGCACAAAGCCCCCTCCAGAACTAGTGGAAGAAGTCATCCACTCACTCCCTCCTTGCCAGGATGAAGCACACTAGGCACAAGGCCCCCTCCAGAACCAGTGGAAGAAGGCATTCACTCACCCCCTCCTTGCCAGGATGAAGCACACTGGGCACAAAGCCCCATCCAGAACCAGTGGAAGAAGGCATTCACTCACCCCCTCCTTGCCAGGATGAAGCACACTGGGCACAAAGCCCCCTCCATAACCAGTGGACGAAGCCACCCACTTGAGAGACTGTGGCTTTGCACTCCCCAGGACCAAGCAGTGGGCAAACCACCCACTTGAGAGACTGGCTTTGCACTCCCCAGGACCAAGAAGTGGGCAAACCACCCACTTGAGAGACTCTGGCCTTGCACTCCCCATTAGCAAGCAGTGGGCGAACCACCCACTTGAGAGACTGTGGCTTTGCACTCCCCGGGACCAAGCAGTGGGCAAACCACCCACTTAAGAGACTGTGGCCTTGCACTGCCCAGGACCAAGCATTGGGCAAACCACCCACTTGAGAGACTGTGGCCTTGCACTCCCCAGGACATCGCACAGGGCATGTTGGCCCCTCCAGGACTAGTGGTGTTGTACCATCTTCCGGCTGAGGTGCCCCACCATTCCCTGTCCACCTGAGGTGCCTGTGTATTTTCGACCTGATGCCCCAGCAGTGTTCTCTCCGTGTTGATGCAGGTGTCACGCCGCTGCGGCTGTGGCGGCCGCAGGCACAGGCCGCCGCGGCGCGGCATTTGATGAACACCGCGGCGCGGCATTTGATGAACACCGCGGCCTGCATGCAAGCCGCGGGACAAGCCGTGGCTTGCAGGCAGGCCGCGGGACAAGCCGCGAGTCTGGCCAGGGGTCGCGGCACTCTCCACGCCCCCTTCTTTCATTTCTGCCGCAAGGGCAGACGCGGCAGGAGTTGAGACCCCGAGTGGGTCTCAGACCTGCCGCGCATAGCGCATTTAGTGCGCTTTACATTCAGACAATTTATATAACCTTCTGCTTCACCACTTACCAGTATTAACAGGCAAAAGTCGAATACCTGCACATGGTGGTGTTTTTATGCATGCCTTTTCCCTTTCCCAGCATGCTGCCCACTTCCTCTCTTCCCAGCATGCATTGTTTCTCTCTGTTTGGACGCATGTTCTTTATTCACTGTTATACTCTTTTCCCCAATCCAAGATGGTGGTGTTTCTACTTCCTTTTTCCTACTTCCTGTAAAGGGGTACATAAGGGGATTTCAGCTGCTTACTCATTGCGTTGCAACCCTCCTTTGGTGGTAGTCACGCTCCGGCTGGTTTCCTCTTGTGGATCCAGTATTTCCTGACCTGTCTTCGTCTCCAGTTTTTCCTGTACTCTCGGATCTTCAGTTCTAACGCCCTTGTGTCCTCCTTCTGTTTCGGGGAGTTCCTGTTGGAGGTTTTTTACCCTTTTGGGGTTTTTCCTCTGGGACTCCTTCTGGAGGGCACGGACTGTAGTGGCTTGCTATTGTCAAACAGCACTGTGGCTACCGGAAGGGGTCGCCCCTACCTCGGCCAGAGCAGAACCTGCCGGAATCGGGGTCGTTCCCCAACCCTCATCAACCTAAACGGTAAGCCCAGTGAAAACTGTGACAGCAGGAGTAAGGTGGGGGCTTGGTCTATGTGATGTGGCCGTGTGGCCCACGGATATTATGGACTGGGCAGTGTCCCTCCATTTGTATATATGTAAATACTGATTTGTTTTTGAGGACGTATTTCTAGTGTTTTATCTTATTACACTCACTTCAATCACTTCCTTTTGTCCTTGCCTTATTTCAGAGGAGTACGGTATGTAATGTTACTGCATCTGTTTGTGTGTATGGTGTTGGGGGTGGGGGTGTTGCGTGTGTGTGTGTCACTCTCTTTTTCTTCCCCCCTCCCCTTTGTGCTAGGTGACAGTACTCACTGTGGTCGTATTCGCCGGCATTGGTATTCCTGGTGTAGGGGGAGGTAGACCAGCATGGGGAACACCTGCAGTTTGGGCTCCATGGTGGCGTGGTTGTTTTCTGAGTCTCCAGAGGTGAATCCTTTGACTTCTGAGATCTGTTCCCGGCGTGCTTTTGATGTCGTTGGTACCGCCCCGGAAAAGGTGGCGGATAGGCCTCCTGTAATACAGTGGGCGGTACATTGTCTTCCGGCTGGCTGCTGGCAGTTACCGCTGCGGTGCTTGTTGCTACCGCCGTTGCAGTCAGTGTATTAAAGTGGCTGTCTGTGTGAGCGGTTTCTGCTGTGGTCATAATTCCATTTTTTTTTACTGCCGGCATGTTGGCGGTATTACTGCCGCTTTATCACCGAATGCCAGGGGTGTAAGGAGGGCCTTACTTTTGTGGGAAACAATTTGTAGCAAGGTGAAGGTATTATATGGTATGACTAGGTAGTCTTACCATGGAATAACAACACAATACCCAGTAGTGAACCTCGGATTCACTAATGGTAAACCCTAGCTCAGTCCTTGTAGTGCGGCAGAGAAGTGTCAGGCTACTTAGAGGAACATGTGTAAAGCATTTCACATTACCAACATGGATGATAATGAAATGATATGACTCAACAGAAATCCAACACCATTTTCGAACAATAGATTACTCTTTAATCTTTCTTTAGACACCAAAACAAACTTTGTAGCTTCTGTACAACCGGAGTTGTGGCTTTTTGAAATACAGTACTTGGTAGGTTTAAAGGGCTTTCATTGAGGTGAATGGGAAAAATAGTAATGTGCACTCGGGCACTTGTAGGGTAGGTTTCGGTGAACCCACCTGAACTTAAAGTTCAGCGAGGACCTAGACCAACAATTGTGAGAAAGTAGCCTCTTTCTAGCCTTGTTACCCCCACTTTTGGCCTGTTTGTGAGTGTATGTCAGGGTGTTTTCACTGTCTCACTGGGATCCTGCTAGCCAGGGCCCAGTGCTCATAGTGAAAACCCTATGTTTTCAGTATGTTTGTTATGTGTCACTGGGACCCTGCTAGTCAGGACCCCAGTGCTCATAAGTTTGTGGCCTATATGTATGTGTTCCCTGTGTGGTGCCTAACTGTCTCACTGAGGCTCTGCTAACCAGAACCTCAGTGGTTATGCTCTCTCTGTACAAATTGTCACTAACAGGATAGTGACCAATTTTACCAATTTATATTGGCTTACTGGAACACCCTTAAAATTCCCTAGTATATGGTACTAAGGTACCCAGAGTATTGGGGTTCCAGGAGATCCCTATGGGCTGCAGCATTTCTTTTGCCAGGATGGCAGAACAAAGGACTTCCTCTGAGAGAGGGTGTTACACCCTCTCCCTTTGGAAAATGGTGTGAAGGCAGGGGAGGAGTAGCCTCCCCCAGCCTCTGGAAATGCTTTCATGGGCACACATGGTGCCCATTTCTGCATAAGCCAGTCTACACCGGTTCAGGGACCCCTTAGCCCTGCTCTGGCGCAAAACTGGACAAAGGAAAGGGGAGTGACCACTCCCCTGACCTGCACCTCCCCTGGGAGGTGCCCAGAGCTCCTCCAGTGTGCTCCAGACCTCTGCCATCTTGGAAACAGAGGTGCTGCTGGCACACTGGACTGCTCTGAGTGGCCAGTGCCACCAGGTGACGTCAGAGACTCCTTCTGATAGGCTCCTTCAGGTGTTGCTAGCCTATCCTCTCTCCTAGGTAGCCAAACCCTCTTTTCTGGCTATTTAGGGTCTCTGTCTCTGGGGATTCCTTAGATAACGAATTCAAGAGCTCATCCGAGTTCCTCTGCATCTCTCTCTTCACCTTCTGCCAAGGAATCGACTGCTGACCGCGCTGGAAGCCTGCAAAACTGCAACAAAGTAGCAAAGACGACTACTGCAACTCTGTAACGCTGATCCTGCCGCCTTCTCGACTGTTTTCCTGGTGGTGCATGCTGTGGGGGTAGTCTGCCTCCTCTCTGCACTAGAAGCTCTGAAGAAATCTCCCGTGGGTCGACGGAATCGTCCCCCTGCAACCGCAGGCACCAAAGAACTGCATCACCGGTCCCCTGGGTCTCCTCTCAGCACAACGAGCGAGGTCCCTTGAATCCAGCAACTCTGTCCAAGTGACTCCCACAGTCCAGTGACTCTTCAGTCCAGGTTTGGTGGAGGTAAGTCCTTGCCTCCCCACGCCAGACTGCATTGCTGGGAACCGCAACTTTTGCAGCTACTCCGGCCTCCGTGCACTTCCGGCGGAAATCCTTTGTGCACAGTCCAGCCTGGGTCCACGGCACTCTAACCTGCATTGCACAACTTCCTAAGTTGTCCTCCGGCGACGTGGGACTCCTTTGTGCGACTTCGGGTGAGCACCGTTTCACGCATCCTCATAGTGCCTGTTTCGGGCACTTCTGCGGGTGCTGCCTGCTTCTGAGAGGGCTCCTTGTCTTGCTCGATGCCTCCTCTGTCCCCAGACGCAATTGGCGACATCCTGGTCCCTCCTGGGCCACAGCACCATCCAAAAACCCTTAATGCACGATTTGCAGCTAGCAAGGCTTGTTTGCGGTCTTTCGGCGGGAAAACACTTCTGCACGACTCTCCACGGCGTGGGGGATCCATCCTCCAAAGGGGAAGTCTCTAACCCTTGTCGTTCTTGCAGAATCCTCAGCTTCTACTGTCCAGTAGCAGCTTCTTTGCACCCACAGCTGGCATTTCCTGGGCATCTGCCCATCTCCGACTTGCTTGTGACTTTTGGACTTGGTCCCCTTGTTCCACAGGTACCCTCGACTGGAAATCCATTGTTGTTGCATTGCTGGTTTGTGTCTTTCCTGTCCCCCTATCACGACTTCTATGTCCTTTGGGGAACTTTAGTGCACTTTGCACTCACTTTTCAGGGTCTTGGGGTGGGCTATTTTTCTAACCCTTACTATTTTCTAATAGTCCCAGCGACCCTCTACAAGGTCACATAGGTTTGGGGTCCATTCGTGGTTCGCATTCCACTTTTGGAGTATATGGTTTGTGTTGCCCCTATCCATATGTGTCCCCATTGCATCCTATTGTAACTATACATTGTTTGCACTGTTTTCTAATACTATTACTGCATATTTTGGTATTGTGTACATATATCTTGTGTATATTTGCTATCCTCATACTGAGGGTACACTCTGAGATACTTTGGCATATTGTCATAAAAATAAAGTACCTTTATTTTTAGTATATCTGTGTATTGTGTTTTCTTATGATATTGTGCAGGTGATACTAGTGGTACTGCAGGAGCTTCACTCGTCTCCTAGTTCAGCCTAAGCTGCTCTGCTAAGCTACCATTATCTATCAACCTATGCTGCTAGACACCCTATACACTAATAAGGGATAACTGGGCCTGGTGCAAGGTGCAAGTACCCCTTGGTACTCACTACAAGCCAATCCAGCCTCCTACAACAATCAACAGTCAAACTTTGTTACCTTGCCCAGGAAGTCTGTTGCAGAGGTGACTTGGCTGTCCTTGGTACTGAATGGTCCAAATGGCTGGTGCGTTTTGCACTCCATTGTAAAACTGTACTTGGGTGTGGACACACACTCTACCCTTCGGATGTAGAGGTGTTTTGGGGGCCAGGACCAGGATTCGACAGTTGGATCTTTACCACTTTGTCCGGCGGCTCCAGGTGCAGAGGTGGCCTCTAGCTGTCAGTCACAGGCTGGTTGTGCCAAAGATGCTTTGCTGCTCCAGTCGAAGTCACTTCCTTCTGGCTCCAAACCCACAGGAGGTGGGTTGCTGGCGACATCAGTTCCTATGATGGGGCGGGCATTCTGGAGTCGGTGAACGTCGTGTGGCCTTCAGTTTCCAGCCAGGCGACAGACCAGCCTTGGTAGCTGCAAGGGTGTTTCCTGGCTTTCTGGCGTCTGGAGGTGATTTGTGCGGAGTAGAGGTTTGAAACTTGCCACTAGCCTACTCCCTCTCCCTGGATGCTGGACATAGAGTTTCTTTAGGCTCAGACACTCAGAGCCTGCCGGGTGGCAGTTCTTCGATCATTGCCCTTCTTTACTCCTACAATTTACAGGGGGCTGGTGCCACCAGTCAGGGGAGTCTTCCTTGGAGTTTCGGTGTCGATCAGGGTCCCTCTGGTCAGGACCAACGAGTTTTCACCTCCTGCACACGTCGGGCACACAGTTCCAGTACAGGTCCCCTTAAGTCACTCTGTGTCCTTTTCTTCGCACTGGGCTGGGGTCCCGGTCCCGTTGTTGGTGCAGACGTCTCTTTGTGCTTCTTTCTTCTTTTCCAGGTAAGATCCAAGTTCTAAAGCCAGGGGATCCCCTTAAATCATTGTTTAGTGGCGTTTAAGAGTGTGAGACAGTGGCCAAGGGGCTACTGTCCTTGCGGCAAGTACGTCCCTGCAGTGATGACTTCCTGTGGGTGTACGTCACTACTGTTCCACCCAGAACCCACCATTCTTAGTGTCTGCCAAGATGGCAGTGCCATTCCTTGGCTGTGCAGACCTTCTAGTCCACCTCAAAGGTGTGGCTGGTTTTATGGAGGTGCACACCTTCTGCATAGCTAATTTCCTGCCTGCCCGGCCAGGCAGGACATAAAGGTCTTTGTCGTCCACTGGGGGGACAGCTTCTCAGCAGATCGAATGCGGGGGAAGCCTTTGAGGCTCACCGCTCTGATGTTATCTCACTAGCCAGCCTGGGAGGGGAGGAGGTGGAACTTCCTTCATGACCAAGCCCTTTTTTCCCTTTGTCCTGCTAAAGTGCTAATACCACCAGCAGGAAGTCAGACTCTTGTATGTGGTGGCAGTACAGGACTTGATAACTTGGTGGGCACCCGCAAAGGGTGCACCTGGGCATCTTCTTTTTAATCCTGAACCAGTGTATCAGACTCAGGGTTAAAAAGCACAGTGTTTGATATTAAACACAACAAGACTGGCCGGGCCATTGCAGAGGTGGACATCTGAACAGTGGTCGGATGCCAGCCCATGTTATCCAATGGACTGCCAGTTACTCAGGCCAGCATTTCATTTTAAATGCCAGCACAGGGGCATATGTGCTCCTGCACATATGTCCTCACTCATGGAGCAGTGAATCCTGCCCCCTAGGCTAGGGGGGTCTGCCTTAGGGGTGACTGAGCTGTCCACAGGCAGTAACAGGCACTCTGTCTGCGCCTGGTGTGGGCGGAGTCTCACTCGAGCAGCAGGCTGCTCATGCAGCCTGGCATGGCAGCTCTGCAGTCTCTCTTTTACTCTGGTTTCTCAGGGTGGCAGAATCAGTGCTGCAGACCTGGTACCCCCTTCACCACCCTTGCCATGGGTACCCTGGGTACCATTTACTGCGGACTTACAGGGGTGGTAAGGTGCTTGCCAATTGGCCTATACATTTCGACATACCTTTTTAAGGGAAAGAGCATTGGTACTGGGTCCTGGTTAGCAGGCCTCAGTACACTAATAGAGTCTAAACACCAGCATCTAGCAGTTCAAATGGGGGCAAAAAAGTGGGGGCATCGGCAAAGAATCCAGTTTGCTACACAACCATTCTCGGCATTGGATGGTCCTGAGTATAGACACTGCCTTGGAACATGTGAAAAGATTGGAAAAAGAAATTGAAGATCTTTTTAAAGAGGTTTTGGCTTACCAGACCTTGACCAATGCAAAGGAGGCTCTTACTGCCTGTGAGAAAACTATCTCAGAGTTTAGGGCTTTGACAGAACAGAAAAACTTGGTAAATTGGCCAAAGATATTAGGAATTTTTATAAAAGTCTAAGCTACCCATACTTGACAGAGGTTAATATGCACAAGACAATTAGGGAAGATTCACACATAGAGGGAACTGTACCTTCACAAAGGGGGTGCCTTTTTCTGAACCTTCAGCATCGGACTACTCAGATGCAAACCCAGCACAAATTCCACCATTTACACTCCTAGGAACCAACCCATTGAGTCCCGGGATTTTTTTTATTACAGGATACGAGATCAGTGACCACACGGAGGGGATACACCCAAAGGATATTGTGCTAATCGGGGCAGGCGACGAGGCAGAGGGCAAGGACGGGGACGGGGGAGATAACAACAGATGGGTCATGGAGAACGACAGACCAGGAGACAACATTACCAATGGTGATCGCCTCTACTCCACAGATCACAACCCCTACCACAGCACCTATTTTTAACTTGTCCCATCGTATCCTGTCCCATGATGAAATTACAGTCCTCAGAATAGGGTTAGGATTTTCAGATCACTTTGGAATGGCAGTAGTTCTTCAGGAAACTGAGACTTAGGCATTTTTTCTTGTCCAACACGCATGACTCCTGGGGGAGTGCTACTAGCCTACGCCCTCTCCTACACTTTTAAACCTCCATTGAGCACTATCCCGGCAGAGTTATTGACATTTGAGAAGGTTGTGAGCAAGGAGGCTAACAAACTATTAAATGCTAGGAAATATGTACGTTATAACACTACGTCAGATGAGAACAGAGCCCTTACCAACCTAGCACATAACCATGAAATTGTGGTCAAGCCAGCAGATAAGGGAGGGGACAGAGCTATACTAGACAGGGAGATGCATTGTGCAGAGATGTTGAGACATTTAGCAGAAGAAGAACATGATATAAAACTGAGTGGCGATCGTACTTTGGAGGTTAAATCTTTTATCAAAAGCCTCACTGATGATGCCTTAGATGCAGGGTATCTGTCAGAACAGGAATATTAGTTCCTCCGTGTAGCCCATCCGAGGACCCCGTGCTCTTTATACTTTCCCCAAAGTACACAAAAATGCCACCAATCCCCCAGGTCGTCCAATGGTTTTGGGGTGTGGATCACTTTTGGGACCTATCAATACACAGATATATTTTTGAAGCCATTTGTGACGCATGTTAGATCATTGGTACGGGACAGCATGGACTTCATCAAATGGATAGATGAGCAACCCTTTGACAGCATGACTGAGCTGCTAGTCACCTTGGACATCCAGGTGCTTTATACTAATATTCCCCAACAAGAAGCAGTTCAAGTTGTCCAATGCACTTTAGACAGTAGACAGCATCCACGCTGGGTAATTATGTCATTTGTGGTTGATTTGTCTAGGGTAGCACTTGAGTGTCATTATTTTTGCTTCCTTGACACATTTTACTACCAATGTAAGGGAGTAGGCATGGGGGCTGGCTTTGCTCCGGATCTGGCGAACCTTTACATGGATGATTATGAAAGAAAAAATGTTTTCAATGATAGCAACCCATTCAGACCCAATAGTGTCAGATACCATCATTACATTGATGATGTGTTTTTTGTATGGCAAGGATCAGAGGTGGGATTTGTTAATTTTTGTACATGGATTAACTCTCTTTCCACAGATATCCAATTTACTGTAGAACATAATAGAGCACACATTTCTTTCTTGGATCTGATGATTAAGGTAGAGAATGGGTTTATATATACTTCTTTGTTTAGGAAACCCACAGAAAGGAATTCTCTTCTTATGTACTCCAGCCACCACCCAAGAGGGCTGAGAGACAATCTTCCATTTGGACAGTTTTTAAGGATTAGGAGAAATTGGTACAAGAAATAAGATTTCCTTCATGAATCTGACTTATTAATCTGTCGCCTTGCAGAGAGAGGGTTTCCCATGAGGTTACTTTGCAGATCGAGGAAGCGGTCATGGCACACACCTAGAGAACATCTACTGGTCCCAAGGGATTGGGGGAATCTACAGACCATTTGATTTTTTGTTAGCACTTACAATACAGACAGTAATGACATGTGTAGCATCATTTTCAAACATTGGCCTTTAGTGAATGATATAATTGAGCTAAAAGAGATGCCCCTTTGTTCTTTTAAGAGAGGTCCCAATTTACGGGATAAACTTATTAGAGCGGCTTTACCTAATGTAGGTCCCATGACTATTCAGGCTCAAAGGGGACTACCACCGATGTTGGGTCATTACAAATGTGGCTAGTGTGCAGCGTGTCCTATGTGTAATGAAACTAAGATTTTCTCACATGGTGATATATCATATACTTTGGGATCATTGTCCAGTTGTAATTCTCAGTATGTTGTGTATGCTATTTGGTGCCCTTGTGGGAAGATTTATGTAGGACAAACCTTTTAAAAAGTGAAGAGTTGTGTCCTACAGCACCAGAGCCGAATTAACTGCCAAATACCCAGGGCACCTCTAGTGGAACATTACACAGCCACAAGACATACAGCAAATCAAATCTGGTGGCAAGGGATTGAAGTTGTATGATCAGACCCAAGAGGAGGGGTCCGCAACACAAAATTGCTGTTGCTTGAATGCCGCTGGGTTCAGAGAGTGGGATCTATGGAAAATGTCCTGAACAGCCAAGAGGAATGATGCCAGCTGGTAACGATTACAAGTGGATAGTACCGACGATCGGTTTCTATTTTTACCATAATTGAGATCAGTAGGTTATGTAGTAATGAACTATAGGTTTATGCCTCTATCATAACATGAGGGGCTTGCACACAAAAGAAGTATGCATGTATACATGATATACTGTATTATGTCTTCTTTTGATCATGAGGAGTTGGTAAATGTATGTCATCTATGTTTGTATGTATGTCTACATCCCACATTGGAATTTTCTTTTATGTCTGATCACTCCCTCTTCTCCCCTCTCTTTTTCCCTTACCTTTTCACTTTTTCAGCCGCTTATGCTGTTTTGGTTTTGTGGGTTTTGTTACACCTTTTGTGGGGCGTTTTGTAAGGTTTGGTACTGACCTCAGGTTCAGACAGCTATTCCCTCCCTGCCAGTAGGGTTTGGTTTGTTTATGTGATGTATGTATGTCAGAATGGCCCTTGTACTTAAGAGATGGTGTTTCCATTCTCATCCCGTTTTTGGCTCTGTTCTTCAGTATGTGGGGCCAGCGTTTTGTATTGTAAGGTTAGTGTTTCTATTTTCCACCTAGTTTCTGACTTCTGATTTTCAGTGTATGTTCTGTGTTGAAACTCACTTTTGATTTCACAGATGAGGTACGTAGGGTTTGCTAGTACACTGAGATGTTAGCGGTCTAGTCATATTGAGTGAGATGTAGTCCTCACTTTCTTTCTGAGAGATTCTTTAACTCTGATCTGTCTTGTTTCGTAAAAGACAAGTTCTTGGTGTGTTGTGTCTTGTTTCTACTTTTCACCTTGTTACTGGTTTTGATCTTTAGTTTGTAAGGATAGCATTTTGGTTTCATGTATTGAAACACTTTCCTGATTACGTAGATGAGGCACGTAAGGAAAGGTAGTGGATTGACAGGTTAGCAGTCTAGTCATATTGTCCGAGCGAGATGTAGTCCTCACTTCCTCTTTGAGGGACACCTCTGCTCTGATTGGTCCAGTGACCCCACGCCCGACTATTTTTTGATTATGTGATTTGCAGCGGTTAACTCATACGCAAATTCAGCGGATGGGACGCTAGATGTGAGAGGGGTTTTCATCCCCTCTGTTTTGTAATAAATTGGTGCGTATTTGACGTGACAGTACGGGGCAGTGCTAGCACGTGCCGTATCTGGGGGATTGATAATGCGTGCCACATTTGGATTTTGTTGACCTTTGGTGAGCCTTTTCTGGGCCCTACAGATTGCGGTTCGGATACTGTCTCTTGACTAGGTAAGTTTGACCAAGAGCGCACATTTATTGTCAGTTTATTGTGCATTCTCCTACGTGCACATGCCCTTTGGATCTTTTTTCACAGTGCACGGAGGCATCGATAGTGGCATTCGGGTCTCCATTTTATTTTGAATAGGTGGCTTACACCAGAACCGGCACTGTTCTTTCCTCATAAGATCAAGGCTTTTCGGGTGATATCCTTTGTTGGTTCACTCTTGCTCTTCTTTTTTGATGCTGTGCTGGGATTGGTTTCCCTAATGAACACGCATGTTTTTGTTTGTTTTTTCCATAGAAAGAAATGCGTCTCGAAGTCCTTTCAGGATTTTATCTCTGTGACCTTATCTGGATTGGTGAGAAGTGTTCAACCAGATGTTTTAGAAGTATTGGTATATCTCTAGAGTGGGCTTGCTTTGACCTCTTTAGTTCTCTCTCCCCTTTTTTCCTCTCCTTTTTTGTTTTTTCTTATGTAGGTGTTTATCTTTGTTTGTCCTGATGATGACCACGGTGGATTTATTTTGAGCAGGGGGTCGAAACGTCAACGTAATTTTCTGACCATCAGGGACTGCAATTTAGAATACTGGACTCTTATATCATATTAATTTTTTGGTTTCATGCTTTCAATCCAGGAATCCATGGAGGAATGGGCATATGGTGCATTGTATATTGTTTATTTATGTATATAAATTTATTTTGTGTAATTGTTCACTTTTATATCACTTTTTCACTGCGCCATCACTTGGAGCACCTATCTATTTTTGCAAATCTCATTTTTTAATGTACCAGTTTTTGTCATAGAGGGTGTGATTTTATGTTTGTCCTGAAAGGTTAATTTTGATTTATGTGATTTATTGTTATATTCATGTCTTGTTTTATATAATGTATTGTTTTCTTCATGGTTGAACATTTAGGTTGAATGTTTTGATTACCCTTGTTCTAGGGACTATAAGGGGCCCCGTTGTTGGGTTTGATGACTTTTAGAAAATGGTCATTTTCTTGCTTAACCATTCTGTGCCTCTGCCTGGCTGCTCAATACACATCATGGTCATACTGCCAGTTGGGCTGTTTGTGAATTCCCTCTAGACAGTCACACAAAGAGAGCTGAGGTGTGTCCTGCATATCCTGATAGGTCTTCTTGGGCTAGAGTGGAGAGAGGAGCTGACACTTGCATCTGAACAGGGCTGTGCCTGTCCTTCAACTATGCAGTCTCCAACCCCCTGGAGTGAGTCTACGGCCAGGACAGGAAGAGGCAGAGCCTTGTGCACTACAAAGACTTTCCTTTGATGCTTGCCTACTTCAAAGGCAGAAAGGAGTATACGTATTGGACTGCTGACCCCACAACATCAGAACACTTTTGGACTGAGGACATTCTGCCAGGGAGAAGAGCTGAATGCTTGAGGAGGACCTGCCACTCTGCCTGTTGCTTTGCTGTGCTGGCCTGCTGCTGCTACTTCTGCCATGGGACTGAAAGGACTGGACTTTGATTTCCACATCCAGCTTTCCAAAATTCTCTAAGGGCTTCAACTGACCTTGCCTCCTGTTAGGAAGTCTCAGGGACATGAAAGATCTCACCTGGCAGTTCCTTGGCTCTTCTGTTGAAAGTGGTGCCAAATCCAGTTCCTGGGCCCTTGGAAGTGGAAGCTGGTGACCTACAGAAAAATCCACGCACCACAGCTGTTCTGGCAGAAAAATCAACACAGTGCCTACACCGCAGCTGAAAAATTGACATATCGCCAGTGAAATAGACACATCGCCTGCTTCAGCACAGATTCATCTTCGACATGCGTCTGGATTTTTCACGTGTCATCACACGGCGTCAAATCTTCAACATCAGCGCAAGGAGCCGAGGCTGTGTGGCCGGAAAACGACACATTGCTGTCCTGCTAGGAAAGAATCGACACATCGCCTACTTGGCGGGTAAAGAATCAATGCACAGTCTCATTGCAAGTAAGGCATTGACGCATTGCTTGCTTTTCTGACGCATCACCTCTCCTGCGGCTTTATTATTGACGCATACCAGGTAGGTTGTACTAAAACAACACATCCATTGATTCCTATTAAGACTCTTTTAACTTAAAAAATTGATATATTTTCCTGCATATGTTGGATTTTTGTGATTTTGGTCTTGTTTTACTCAGATAAATTGGCTGTTTTTTGGTGTTTTCACTGTGTTACTCTGTGTGTGTACAAATACTTTACATATTGCCTCTGAGATAATACTGCCTGCTTCTGCCAAGCTACAAAGGGGGTGAGCAGGAGTTATCTTAGGTGTGTGACTCCTTTACCCTGACTAGAATGTGGGTCCCTACTTGGACAGGGTGTAAACTTACTTACCAACTAGAGATCCCATCCCTAACACCACTTAAATATTTTCAGGATTTGTATGCTTTCCAACTTTCTTTACCTGTCCCTCCCCTAAATAGTAATTGTTCTATTGATTGCATTGCTGGAATTCACAACAAGAAGAACAGACATATATCTACATGTATCCTGGATGCAAATACAAATGCGACCAGTACTCAGTCAACAAGTAGCAAGTGTTGTTGGCAGGTCACGAATAAAGAAAGACAGGATTCAGTTTGGCAAGTAATATGAGCATTTATGAATAACGGCCGGGAGGACAGCACAGCTCTAAGTCTGAAACTGCCCTCAAAATCATCAACTCCAGCAGCCCTTTTTATATACTTTTGCTACCTTGAATGCATCTTATCACTTGTCATGCATTTTTATTTAAGCGCTCACGTGGTACATTGTGTCACTGCTTTCGTCAGCATAAAGCCGCATTTCTCATGAGAAAGCGTCTAATTACACATTTGCAGAAAAGCGAAGGTTACATATCTATCATGGGCACATTTATTGAAAAACAGCAATACCTTTTATCTCACGTTCTAAAGGCTGTCTGTAGCTCCTCCTTTCCTAACTCCAGGCTTGGAGCCCTCCCCAGACTGTCTGGCCTCCCTCACACAGCTGCTGACCTTCAAGCATCAAAGCTTTTACATTCCTGTCCAGAAACTCCCTTGCCTCATTAACGTGGATTTGAAATGCGTGCCTTTCCTATAACTATATTATTGCAAGCTTCTAGGCCTTTCTACATGTAGCTGGTTTGTGGATAACTATGCCTTTGCCTCTCTTCTCTGTCTCCTGCACTGGCCTTTTACTTGGATGCCATGAGCACTCGGGCCTGTATTCCTCTCTGAGCATATATGATTCTGCACATTTTCCTCCCAACTCTTGCTTTAGCAAAAATGGGCCCTCTCTTTCTATATTTTCAGTAACATTCCCCCCTTTAGTTGAACTTTCAACTACTATTACACCCTCTCTACTACATTCATTCATTTGGAAATATACGTGATCCTCATCCTCCTTTACATCCCTGGCTACCCTACTAGTGAACATCCCACCTATCTTCTGGCTAACCTTCTTGCAGCATCCTACCACTAACTGAAAGGTACAGAACATTAATAACATCACCACAAGTATCGGGAATACCCCCTTAATCAGTCCTGATAGCCAGGATGGTATCCATGCAAACCATCCTGAAAACCATTCATTGGGTGCACCCCCTTCGTCTGCCATCTTCTTCCGCAAGTTATGTAGAGTCTGTATGGCCTCTGTGATTGTTCCATTGTCTGCATCGTTGGCATGTAAAACAGGCAGTTCCGATCTTGGCACAGACCCCACCCTCCATGGCCGTCATCAAGTCTAGCACATACCTATGTTGCATAAGCATCACTCTCACAGCCCGCATCTCTTCCTTGACTGCATTGAATCCATCTTCAGTTTCATTGATTGTCTTCATCAGTTCCCATCGTGTTATCTGCAGCCAGCGGGCCGTGGCCTTTGTTTGAACAAAGGGAAAGATGCTCCCAAAGAACAATTGGGCATCATTAAACATCCTGTGCTCTTGTGGAATGTCTTCCCAGGTTGTAGTACCCATATACTCTGCATACCTCTTTTCCGATGACGCAATAAAGTCGTTGGACGGCTCATGGGGTGATCATATAACTTTGAGATGTCCACCCCTGGAATCACCAGGGAGGGGGTGTGCACAGTTACTAAGGAACAGAAACCTTTACATCCGGAAGGAAGTCGCGAATGCAGCCATTCTCCGCATTGCCAATAATAGTCCTTCAGACTGGAGGTGCCCCATTGCATATCAGCATTGTACTCTGTGGTGATGCAATTGATGTTCCTTCCCACTGGTACTGTTCCATTCCCTCTGAAACATAAAAATAAAACAATTGGTGTTCTGCCTGCTTGGAGAGTTGTTGGTGTTTCCACCCAAGTTAATCTAGATATATTTTCATCCCATATAGCCTGACACTTCTTCTGGGTGCTATTATCAGTCTGGTTTCCCTTCCAGAGAGAGAGAGCTCTACATCCAAATGTTGCACCGTGGTACCACTGACCATGAACATACACTGATCCATTTACTCGAAAATATGGTCTTTCCTGACAATCTTGGGGCATGGGTGAAGCTGAATAATTCTTGCAGAAAAGTGTAGATCTTGATATTCCCAGGAATCCCTGTTCTATTATTTTGTTCTTCCAATTTCTACTTTTATATTTCATTATTCCCGTCTCAGCCATCCTCCCTAATTTCACCACTAATTCCTTACGATCTGTCAAGACATTTGTTATATCGGCTAATTCCTCCTCATATTGTGTGGTGTTTACTAGAAATGCTCCCTGTCTTATCTGTAAGGGCTGCATTCGTGCTCTCATCCTGCAAAGGTACAAGTGCAATAAACATTGAGTAATATTTGGAAATACTTCTTTTGATGAATGTAGCCTATCTGTGTCACTAGCATGTGGAATCAAAGAACAAACGAAACATGATTCATTAGTAGTCTGCATGCCTATCTCTGTCATGTGCTGATACCATACATTGTCTAATAGCCTAGTATGAATATTGTGAGATATATTTTCATATTTATATACTTCTCTCTGTAAGCGCTTAGTATACTGACACATTGCCATGCGTGGACTAAGATACCATTGAAAGGTAATTGCTAACATAACAAAGCATGAACAGAAAAACAAAATCGAAATACATAACTGTCCTCTAGTAGTGTTGAGTAGAAGTTCTGCTGGCCTCTTTAGGAAGGACGCTGTCCTCCGTCTTTGTCTTGCTGTAAATGCTCCTGTGAAGATGGTGATGTTTGACATGAAGCCGGGGACAATCGAACGTCTGATAGGTGTATCCATGGCTTCCTGCCCTCCACCTTCACTGCTGTGGGGGTGCTCTGGGTCACTAAGTAAGGGCCCTCGAACTTGCTGTCTTTCCATCGTCACACAAAGTTGCGGATGTACACTTGCTGGCCCACGGATATTGGACTGGTCTGCTGGGCTGCGTTGGTGCACTTCTCTTGTCGTGCCACCTGTTTAGAAAAGAACTTGACAGACTTCAATAACTGAGATAGATAGCTACTCATTTCCTGTCCTAGGACCTCAGCTGTCTTTTGAGCATCTGTTCTGTGTCGAGCTATTGTTAAGGGAGTTGGCATAGGCCGTCCTGTTCGTAATCATTTCAGATAACTGCGGAATGAACCAGTCTGTCTGTAATGTGGCAAGAAGGTATTCTTTGGCAGTGTGTGCAGGGAGGTGTAGTTGTTCAAGGGCAATATACAGCAGGGCTTGAGGCATCACTGGCTTGCCTGTACTTTCTTGCCTATAGATAAAATCTGTTGGTGACTGTATACACCCTCGCTGCTCCCACAGCTCCCTTTCATAAGGTAGTGCTTGTTCTTGCAATTCGCGTAAATGCAATCGTGCCGCATAGATGTCTTTTGAGTCAGTACTGCTGTCATTGTTATTCCATTACAATGACAAAAGAGGTAGAAAGGTTTTTTGTAATCAGGTGTAGCTAACACTGGAGCATTTGTAATTGCTTCTTTTAGCTCCAGGAAGGCTGTTTCCCTGTCATTGGTCCAGTCTACTTTATTTGCGTTTGCGGGGGACTCTTTTAAGGCAGTGAGAAGTGGTGCAGTTAGGGTGGCATAATCAAATATCCACTGTCTCACATAATTGCAGAGTCCTAAAAACTTCTGCATCTGTTTAGTGATTGTGGGCTTAGACATATTCCTAATACTCTGTACTCTGTCTGGTGTCATCCTCCTCCCTGTCCTTTCTTTATGTCACTTACTGGTTATCCCCCTGGTGTCTGCACCTGTACTGGCATAGTGACGGACATTGGTGGTACAGTCACGAGTGCCCCTTCTGTGCTTGGCTTCTTAAGCTTCTGTTGCACCAACTTCGTTGCGGCCCTTTCTGCTTGCTCTGTCCTCTCCTTGTCTTTTCTTGTTTTCGCTTAAAATAATGTATTATGTGGACCTGTATTTCAGGCCACGGCTTAGCTGCTATTCCCACCACTCCATCTAAATTTGCTTGAATATCAGTGGGAAGGCCTCGCTTTAATACATTATAAAACAAAATTGCATTTCCTCCCATATTTTCCCAGTTACATCCTACTTCCTGAATCCATCGCTCTATTTTCCCTGTCTGTTATCTTGTGAGTATTTTAATTATGCCACTGTCACTAACTCACAACAGTATTGTGTAAAGTCAGTCCTACTCAGTATTACCAGACTTCACATATATTGTTATAAGACCGTATCTGTGGACATCAGTCATGCTTATCGCTAGCCTGTGTAACACTTCTTCTATGGTGATGTCTGGGGCAGGTGAATTTATGGGTGGTCTAAGTGGATTAGTAGCTGAAGCAATGCGTGTTATCACGTTGTCATGTATGTAGATGAGTATTTGTGGTGCTCGGGGGTGCGTTGAGCCATTCATTATTTAAAGTAGTGAAGGTACGAATATCTGTGAGGAATGCATCAAGAAGAGCCTCTAATACAAGGGGTGATTGAGTTATTATTTCAAACCTAGGGGTGTTACATGGGCATGGGGGTTGACCGTGAGCCCACTTAAATACTAATTTTAGCTCAAGTGTATCTGTTTCTTGCCACAGAGAATTATTAGCCTCACTCATAGGGATTTATTATCAAGTTTTACTTGCTTTGGTGTTATTTATTCGGGCCTCCTGCGTTTTTATTTTCACTAATTACTGCCCCTTCACAGAACTCTTTAAGGGTGTCTGTTGGGATGTCAAAAATATGGCAGAGATCTCGCACCCTCTCTTCTTCACTTATATCTGACTGCGTGACAACTGGAGGGGACACCTGCCACTTCTCTATAACCTGACCTTTATAATTGTAAAACACAGTATTATTTTTATCCTCTTTTTTACTCATTACTCATAAAATGCATTCACTAGTCCCCATTGCGCTTTGCAGGTCTGCAACCAGGGGTCTGACTGTACTCAGACTCTCACTAATATTTCAGCCCTGGTCGCTTCCCCTCAAAGATGCCTTCCAGAGGTTAGTAAATCTGGGAATCTGGTGAACCGGGCGTGTGACTCAAAATGTGCACACTTGTTACTCGGTCCACTTCACTATTTCCTACTCTAACCCCTCTGTCTTAACCGAAATATCTGTTAGGCATTCCCAAATGAATGTCTCTTCCAGGGGCTGTCCCCTAGGTAATGCACTACTTTCGTCCAGGGCTGCCCCCTGGGTAATACACTGTTGTCATCCAGGGGCTATCCCCTGGGTAATACACTGTTGTCATCCAGGGGCTACCCACTGGGTAATACACTACTGTCATCCAGGGGCTACCCCCCTGGGTAATACTCTGGTGCCGTCCAGGGGCTACCCCCCTGGGTAATACACTGGTGCCATCCAGGGGCTACCCCCCCCTGGGTAATACACTGATGTCTTCCAGGGGCTGCCCCCCTGGGTAATACTCTGATGTCTTCCAGGGGCTACCCCCCTGGGTAATACTCTGATGTCTTCTAGGGGCTACCCCCCTGGGTAATACTCTACTGTCATCCAGGGGCTACCCCCCTGGGTAATACACTACTGTCATCCAGGGACTACCCCCCTGGGTAATACTTTGATGTCTTCCAGGGGCTACCCCCCTGGGTAATACTCTGATGTCTTCCAGGGGCTACCCCCCTAGGTAATACTCTAAATGTCTTCCAGGGGCTACCCCCCTGGGTAATACTCTAATGTCTTCCAGGGGCTACCCCCTGGGTAATACTCTAATGTCTTCCAGGGGCTACCCCCCGGGTAATACTCTAACTGTCTTCCAGGGGCTACCCCCCTGGGTAATACTCTAAAGTCTTCCAGGGGCTACCCCCCTGGGTAATACTCTAAAGCCTTCCAGGGGCTACCCCCCTGGGTAATACTCTAAAGTCTTCCAGGGGCTATCCCCCTGGGTAATACTCTATAATGTCTTCCAGGGGCTACCCCCCTGGGTAATACTCTATAATGTCTTCCAGGGGCTACCACCCTGGGTAATACTCTATAATGTCTTCCAGGGGCTACCCCCCTGGGTAATACTCTAAAGTCTTCCAGGGGCTATCCCCCTGGGTAATACTCTATAATGTCTTCCAGGGGCTGCCCCCCTGGGTAATACTCTATAATGTCTTCCAGGGGCTACCCCCCTGGGTAATATTCTATAATGTCTTCCAGGGGCTACCACCCTGGGTAATACTCTATAATGTCTTCCAGGGGCTACCCCCCTGGGTAATACTCTAAAGTCTTCCAGGGGCTACCCCCCTGGGTAATACACAGCTCTCATCCAGGGGCTGCCCCCTGGGTAATGCACAACTGTCGTCCAGGGGCTGCCCCCTGGGTAATGCAGTGCTATCTATTACACCAGCTAGCCTTCTGGTCTGACCAGGGAATCACAGTGTAGTAATAACATACCATCAAAACATTGCTTTAACCCCCTGGCTAGTCTTCCGGTCTAACCGGGAAATCACAATTTATTTTTTAGCACACAGCATAATATTGCATTAAAGCATTTAAACCCCACATAAATCATGCATGCATTTTGTCATATTATAGTTGCCAAAAGAATCGTGCAATTAAAAATAATAAGGTACAAGCCCGACCTCTCTTTACCCCTTTAGGACTCCAACATCTGGAATCCCCGACTGCCTGGTTGAATAGGCAGGTGTAATCTCACCTGTTTATGTTGCGCGCAGTGTTCTATTCAAGCAGTACAGACAGATTTTTCTTCAGCTGCGTCCGGAGAAGAGAAGGAGGGCTCCTGGCTGGCTCACCAAATGTTGTTGGCAGGTCACGAATAAAGAAAGACAGGATTCAGTTTGGCAAGTAATATGAGCATTTATGAATAACGGCCGGGAGGACAGCACAGCTCTAAGTCTGAAACTGCCCTCAAAATCATCAACTCAAGCAGCCCTTTTTATACAGTATACTTTTGCTACCTTGAATGCATCTTATCACTTGTCATGCATTTTTATTTAAGCGCTCACGTGGTACATTGTGTCACTGCTTTCGTCAGCATAAAGCCGCATTTCTCATGAGAAAGCGTCTAATTACACATTTGCAGAAAAGCGAAGGTTACATATCTATCACGTGCACATTTATTGAAAAACAGCAATACCTTTTATCTCACGTTCTAAAGGCTGTCTGTAGCTCCTCCATTCCTAACTCCAGGCTTGGAGCCCTCCCCAGACTGTCTGGCCTCCCTCACACAGCTGCTGACCTTCAAGCATCAAAGCTTTTACATTCCTGTCCATAAACTCCCTTTCCTCATTAACGTGGATTTGAAATGCGTGCCTTTCCTATAACTATATTATTGCAAGCTTCTAGGCCTTTCTACATGTAGCTGCTTTGTGGATAACTATGCCTTTGTTTCTCTTCTCTGTCTCCTGCACTGGCCTTTTACTTGGATGCCATGAGCACTCGGGGCCTGTATTCCTCTCTGAGCATATATGATTCTGCACATTTTCCTCCCAACTCTTGCTTTAGCAAAAATGGGCCCTCTCTTTCTATATTTTCAGTAACACAAGTTATCCAAAATGCTGAAGCCCAGTTAGCCTTAGGCTTCCCTAAATTCATTTTGGTAAGGGAGAGTTTGAAGACTCTTCACTGGTTGCCAGAGAGGATGCCGGTTATCTTTAAGGCTTTAAGTCTGGTGTTCAAGGCCCTCCATCACCACAGCTCACACTTCTTTAGGTCTGCCTTAACCTGGTATGCTCCCAGCAGATTGCTGAGATCTACAGGCCAGCGAAAAGTGAATGTCCCTAGATTTCGGAAAGTGAGATGGGAGGGGAGCTTTACGTGGCAGCTGCCAGGCTATGGAATAGGCGGCCGGATTCCATCAGAGGAGTAGATTACTATCTGATTGTTCGTAGGCAGGTAAAAACCTGGCTGTTCGTGGTGGCATAATGGCTGGGCCTGGTTTATTTGCTCTTCCTGTGCCTTTTTCTGGCTGCTTGCCACGTAGGCTTCACTTGGTCACTAGCGCAGTGATGCCCAGGTGATTTAATGTGCTTTACAAATCCAAATACATACAATACAGACACATGTTGCTTTACGTTCTTAAGAACTAGGCCATTTTTGATAGTGAAAGATTGGACTTTTGCTTATGCAGGGTCATCCTGAATCTTTTTGCCTCTAACAGTGCCCCTACCATGTTGTCTTCTGGGGAGCCACTCCTAGTTGGGTGGTTCAGGACCCCAGAAGAGAGGGCAGGGGGAGGGAAGCCTCACCCCTGGCCCTGGTCCAACTTGAAGGTACAGACCCCAGATTGGAGGATCAGTTGCAGGTTAACATCCTTGCACTGGTAGAAGAATTGTGCAGAACTGCTTCTACAAGCTCCCTGACAATTTTTTACTCTGGGGGTGCCGCTCCTGGAGGGAGGGTACAGAGCCCCAGAGGGGATGACCAGGGTCAGGTAATCTTCTCTGACCTGGTGGAAGGGAGAGTGGTCAAAGGGTGTCAGGCACCTGGGGCTACCGCCCCCCACTCTCCACAGTCACAGTGGTTGGAGAGGCCTGAGGTCAGGCTCTCATCCCTGACAGTTGTCAGGGGTCACTGTGGCTTACTGTCCTGGTGGACAGAGCTGCCCCTGGGGGGGGAACGAGAGTCACACTCCAGGGGTGGAGTGGGCAACACCACTGTGTTGGCCCTGATGGTACTATCTGCCCATTGCAATACATCTGTGAGCAAAGTAAAGTTAGGCGCTGCACAGATGGTGTCTGCAGATGTGGAGAAGGGCTCCCCATGGGTTAGCTTAGTGGGCCCTGAGAGTATGGACAGAGGGATCCAACTGGAGTCAGGAAGGCGTAGAACTGGAACATGCCCCTGCTGTTGTGGGCCTGGGTCCTTGTTCTATCACCCCAATCAGGGAAGTACATCAAGGTATTGATTGTTCTCCCCTGGCTTTAGGCTGGTAGGGGGTCGTGTTGGACTTTTGCTTATGCAGGGTCATCCTGAATCTTTTTGCCTCCTGCGTCCTATTTTTTTCTTACCTGTTGTTGTTGGCTTTTGAACTCTGAGCACTTTCCCACTGCTAACCAGTGCTAAAGTGCATATGCTCTCTGTGTAAATTGTATGTAATTGGTTTATCCATGATTGGCCTATTTGATTTACTAGTAAGTCCCTAGTAAGGTGCACTAGTGGTGCCAGGGCCTGTAAATCAAATGTTACTAGTGGGCCTGCAGCACTGGTTGTGCCACCCACACAAGAAACCCTGTAATCATGTCTCAGACCTGCCACTGCAGTGTCTGTAAGTGTATTTTTACACTGTAAATTCGACTTGGCAAGTGTACCCACTTGCCAGGCCTAAACCTTCCCTTTTCTTACATGTAAGGCACCCCTAAGGTAGGCCCTAGGTAGCCCCAAGGGCAGGGTGCAGTGTATGGATAAGGTAGGACATATAGTAATGTGGTTTATATGTCCTGACAATGAAATACTGCCAATTTCGTTTTTCACTGTTGCAAGGCCTGTCTCTCTCATAGGATAATATGGGGGCTACCTTTAAATATGATTAAAGTGTAGATTCCCCTAGAGAGTAGATGGACATGTGGAGTTTGGGGTCCCTGAACTCACAATTAAAAAATAAATCTTTTAGTAAAGTTGATTTTAAGATTGTGCGTTTGAAAATGCCACTTTTAGAAAGTGAGCATTTTCTTGCTTAAACCATTCTGTGACTCTGCCTTGTTTGTGGATTCCCTGTCTAGGTCAGTTTGACAGTTGGGTTGTTTTTCACCTCGCACTAGACAGTGACACAAAGGGGGCTGGGGTGTAACCTGCATTTCCTGATTAGCCATCTCTGCTAGGAGGGAGGGGTGGAGTGGTCACTCTCATCTGAAAGGACTGTGCCTGCCTCTGACAATGCCGGCTCCAACCCCCTGCTGTGTGTCTGAGGCCTTGTCTGGGCAAGGAAGGATTTCACAAGTAGGTGTGAGTCCCCTTTGAAGAAAGGTGACTTCAAAGACTAAAATGGGTATAAGAAGGGCACCCAAATCTACATACTTTAGAAACACTTCTGGAACCAAGAGAAACCTCTGCCTGGAGAAGAGCTGATAGCTGAGGAAGACGTGCTGCCCTGCCTGTGACTGTGCTTTGTGGAGCTTTCCTGCAGTGCTGCTTCTGCCAGAGTAAGAGGGCAAAGACTGAACTTTGTGTGCCTTCCATCTTGTGAAGAAATCTCCAAGGGCTTGAGTTAGAGCTTGCCTCCTGTTGTTTGAAGTCTCAGGAACAGCAAAGACTTCTCTCTGCCAGCACCTGGAGTCTCTGGAGAGACTCCTGCTCTGACAAGTGGTGCCCTATCCAGTTCCTGGGCCCTTGAAAGGAAAGCTGGTGGAAATCCAACAAAATCGACTTCGGACGACTTCGGACCGAGGCCGCTGCTGAATCCAGTAACGCTGCCTGCACCTGACGCCCTGACCTTCGCTGGAACGCAACGCTCTTCGCAGGCCCGACGCCGCAGCAGCCCTGCTGAAGTCCGTGACTCCGTGGAAGTCGCCGCACCACGTCGTGACCGACGCCGCTCGTAGTGCACATATTCAACGTTTCGCACAGACGCCGCGATTCCCGACTTTGCGCATCGGCTTGTTTTCACTCTTCACCAAAGGTACTGTACTTGGGGGTCTACACGACTCCGTGTCCGGCGCCGCTGGTGTCGGCTTGTTGGGAACGACTCCGTCACGACGCCGTGTTAACATCTCATCTAAGCATTTTTGTTTCTAAGCGCTATTTTTGAGTTTAATCTTTAAAAATTCATAACTTGACTTGTGTATGTCGGATTTTTGTCGTTTTGGTCTTGTTTTGTTTAGATAAATATTTCCTAATTTTCTAAACTGGTGTTGTGTCATTTTGTGGTGTTTTCATTGAGTTACTGTGTGTGTTGGTACAAATACTTTACACCTAGCGCTCTGAAGTTAAGCCTACTGCCCTGCCAAGCTACCAAGGGGGTAAGCAGGGGTTAGCTGATGTAGGAGGCTGGACTGGCTTGTAGTGAGTACCAAGGGGTACTTGCACCTTGCACCAGGCCCAGTTATCCCTTATTAGTGTATAGGGTGTCTAGCAGCTTAGGCTGATAGATAATGGTAGCTTAGCAGAGCAGCTTAAGCTGAACTAGGAGACGTGTGAAGCTACTACAGTACCACTTAATGTCATATGCACAATATCATAAGAAAACACAATACACAGTTATACTAAAAATAAAGGTACTTTATTTTTATGACAATATGCCAAAGTATCTCAGAGTGTACCCTCAGTGAGAGGATAGGAAATATACACAAGATATATATACACAATACCAAAAATATGCAGTATAGTCTTAGAAAACAGTGCAAACAATGTATAGTTACAATAGGATGCAATGGGGACACATAGGGATAGGGGCAACACAAACCATATACTCCAAAAGTGGAATGCGAACCACGAATGGACCCCAAACCTATGTGACCTTGTAGAGGGTCGCTGGGACTATTAGAAAATAGTGAGAGTTAGAAAAATAACCCTCCCCAAGACCCTGAAAAGTGAGTGCAAAGTGCACTAAAGTTCCCCTAAGGACAAAGAAGTCGTGTTAGAGGAATAATGCAGGAAAGACAGAAACCAACAATGCAACAACGATGGATTTCCAATCTTGGGTACCTGTGGAATAAGGGGACCAAGTCCAAAAGTCACAAGCAAGTCGGAGATGGGCAGATGCCCAGGAAATGCCAGCTGTGGGTGCAAAGAAGCTTCTACTGGACAGAAGAAGCTGAGGTTTCTGCAGGAACGAAAAGGGCTAGAGACTTCCCCTTTGGTGGACGGATCCCTCTCGCCAAGGAGAGTCGTGCAGAAGTGTTTTCCCGCCGAAAGAACGCCAACAAGCCTTGCTAGCTGCAAATCATGCGGTTAGCGTTTTTGGACGCTGCTGTAGCCCAGGAGGGACCAGGAGGTCGCAAATTGGACCAGGAGGTAGAGGGGACGTCGAGCAAGACAAGGAGCCCTCTTAGCAGCAGGTAGCACCCGGAGAAGTGCCAGAAACAGGCACTACAAGGATGCGTGAAATGGTGCTCACCCAAAGTTACACAAAGGAGTCCCACGTCGCTGGAGAACAACTTAGGAGGTCGTGCAATGCAGGTTAGAGTGCCGTGGACCCAGGCTGGACTGTGCACAAAGGATTTCCGCTGGAAGTGCACGGAGGCCGGAGTAGCTGCAAAAGTCGCGGTTCCCAGCAATGCAGTCTAGCGAGGTGAGGCAAGGACTTACCTCCACCAACCTTGGACTGAAGAGTCACTGGACTGTGGGGGCCACTTGGACAGAGTTGCTGGATTCGAGGGACCTCGCTCGTCGTGCTGAGAGGAGACCCAAGGGACCGGTAATGCAGCTTTTTGGTGCCTGCGGTTGCAGGGGGAAGATTCCGTCGACCCACGGGAGATTTCTTCGGAGCTTCTAGTGCAGAGAAGAGGCAGACTACCCCCACAGCATGCACCACCAGGAAAACAGTCGAGAAGGCGGCAGGATCAGCGTTACAGAGTTGCAGTAGTCGTCTTTGCTACTATGTTGCAGTTTTGCAGGCTTCCAGCGCGGTCAGCAGTCGATTCCTTGGCAGAAGGTGAAGAGAGAGATGCAGAGGAACTCGGATGAGCTCTTGCATTCGTTATCTAAAGTTTCCCCAGAGACAGAGACCCTAAATAGCCAGAAAAGAGGGTTTGGCTACCTAGGAGAGAGGATAGGCTAGCAACACCTGAAGGAACCTATCAGAAGGAGTCTCTGACGTCACCTGGTGGCACTGGCCACTCAGAGCAGTCCAGTGTGCCAGCAGCACCTCTGTTTCCAAGATGGCAGAGGTCTGGAGCACACTGGAGGAGCTCTGGACACCTCCCAGGGGAGGTGCAGGTCAGGGGAGTGGTCACTCCCCTTTCCTTTGTCCAGTTTCACGCCAGAGCAGGGCTAAGGGGTCCCCTGAACCGGTGTAGACTGCCTTATGCAGAATTGGGCACATCTGTGCCCAAGAAAGCATTTCCAGAGGCTGGGGGAGGCTACTCCTCCCCTGCCTTCACACCATTTTCCAAAGGGAGAGGGTGTAACACCCTCTCTCAGAGGAAGTCCTTTGTTCTGCCATCCTGGGCCAGGCCTGGCTGGACCCCAGGAGGGCAGATGCCTGTCTGAGGGGTTGGCAGCAGCAGCAGCTGCAGTGAAACCCCAGGAAGGGCAGTTTGGCAGTACCAGGGTCTGTGCTACAGACCACTGGGATCATGGGATTGTGCCACCTATGCCAGGATGGCATAGAGGGGGCAATTCCATGATCATAGACATGTTACATGGCCATTTTCGGAGTTACCATTGTGAAGCTACATATAGGTACTGACCTATATGTAGTGCACGCGTGTAATGGTGTCCCCGCACTCACAAAGTCCGGGGAATTGGCCCTGAACAATGTGGGGGCACCTTGGCTAGTGCCAGGGTGCCCTCACACTAAGTAACTTTGCACCTAACCTTTACCAGGTAAAGGTTAGACATATAGGTGACTTATAAGTTACTTAAGTGCAGTGATAAATGGCTGTGAAATAACATGGACGTTATTTCACTCAGGCTGCAGTGGCAGGCCTGTGTAAGAATTGTCAGAGCTCCCTATGGGTGGCAAAAGAAATGCTGCAGCCCATAGGGATCGCCTGGAACCCCAATACCCTGGGTACCTCAGTACCATATACTAGGGAATTATAAGGGTGTTCCAGTAAGCCAATGTAAATTGGTAAAATTGGTCACTAGCCTGTTAGTGACAATTTGAAAGAAATGAGAGAGCATAACCACTGAGGTTCTGGTTAGCAGAGCCTCAGTGAGACAGTTAGGCATCACACAGGGAACACATACATATAGGCCACAAACTTATGAGCACTGGGGTCCTGACTAGCAGGGTCCCAGTGACACATAACAAACATACTGAAAACATAGGGTTTTCACTATGAGCACTGGGCCCTGGCTAGCAGGATCCCAGTGAGACAGTGAAAACACCCTGACATACACTCACAAACAGGCCAAAAGTGGGGGTAACAAGGCTAGAAAGAGGCTACTTTCTCACAGCTGAGGGTGAATCTCTTTTACCCTGACTAGAGTGAGGGTCCTTGCTTGAACAGGGGGTAACCTGACTGTCAACCAAAGACCCCATTTCTAACAATTACATTGCTGGAATTCACAACAAGAAGAACAGACATATATCTACATGTATCCTGGATGCAAATACAAATGCGACCAGTACTCAGTCAACAAGTAGCAAGTTATCCAAAACGCTGCAGCCCAGTTAGCCTTAGGCTTCCCTAAATTAATTTCGGTAAGGGAGAGTTTGAAGACTCTTCACTGGTTGCCAGAGAGGATGCGGGTTATCTTTAAGGCTTTAAGTCTGGTGTTCAAGGCCCTCCATCACTACGGCTCACACTTCTTTAGGTCTGCCTTAACCTGGTATGCTCCCAGCAGATTGCTGAGATCTACAGGCCAGCGAAAAGTGAATGTCCCTAGATTTCGGAAAGTGAGATGGGAGGGGAGCTTTCACGTGGCAGCTGCCAGGCTATGGAATAGGCGGCCGGATTCCATCAGAGGAGTAGATTACTATCTGATTGTTCGTAGGCAGGTAAAAACCTGGCTGTTCGTGGTGGCATAATGGCTGGGCCTGGTTTATTTGCTCTTCCTGTGCCTTTTTCTGGCTGCTTGCCACGTTGGCTTCACTTGGTCACTAGCGCAGTGATGCCCAGGTGATTTAATGTGCTTTACAAATCCAAATACATACAATACAAACACATGTTGCTTTACGTTCTTAAGAACTAGGCCATTTTTGATAGTGAAAGATTGCAAACGGCATTTTGGTATATTTTTACACTAATGACTATAGATCCTACATATCTCCCACTAGAAGATTTCTTTCATCAAAAGGAGCAAACGAATTAACAGATTATCCTGGGTGACTAACTGTGAATTATACGACATAAAATAACCACAAGTTAAAGTAATATTAAAAACCATCTTGGAGTTCTATGCTCTTATTATTTAACCCAGATTTTGGCCTTGTTCTTCTGCAGGGTCAGAGAACGTTTCTGTAACTTGCAGCATTTGTAGATGAGATTTTACCCCACTTATAACAACATTAATTACTATGAATGTAAAAGACACCCCTAAGACTAGGTCCCATTTGAAACTACTGCCATTGGATTTTCAAAGGGCATTCGGCAAGGGGTCTGATTTTCATTTTCCGCTGTTTAGTTGTATGACTATTTATATCTGTTAGCCATTAAGGTGCCTTAATTTGTAGGCATGAAAAACTTTTTTTTTTTAAATTAACTTATGTTACATTAATTGATTTTCTAAAAATAAAAAATCACCTTTTTGCTTCTCAGACATTTATGAAATTGCAGGGACAGAGCTGCAAGACAAATCTATGCATGCAGATATTGTTGTCAGCAATGGAAGGATTCTGAGGATTTTAAACAAGGTTGGTGTATTCCCAGCAAGCCATCAACACCAAGGCCAGATTTACAAAGATGTCAGGTAATGCAAAGCAGTGCCCAAAGTTTCTGCACTGCGTTGCGTGACAAGGAGAGAGCAGGCAAGCATCATATCTACAAAGAAATTAGACTCTCTTTCCCTCTCCCTAGTGCGGCTGCACAATTAGGCAGCCCTGCTCCACGCACACACCTTTGCACCATGATGCAAGGGTGTCCGCATGAGTCTTGCATAGGTTTTGTACTTGGAGGCTGCTCTTACAATACAAAATACTATGCCTAGACAAAATTGAAAATGTTTCCTACTTTGTATGTGTGCAGCACACATGCAAAGTCAGAAAAGAAAGGAGAAATAAAAGTATTTCTCCTTTTAACACCTGTTTCAAAATTGAGCTTTTTTGGGCACAAAACCCTGTCTAATTTTGTTAGTAGATATGGTTTTGCATCAAAAAGCACAGGAGGTAGCACAGGAACGCTTGTGTACCACTCATGTACCAACCCTCTAACGCAGAATAACACAAAGCAGCTCTTCACAATGGCTTCCGTTACTTTTCCTTACAAACCAACGCAAATAACAATTTGCATTGGTTTGTGTAAGTCCTGAAAAGGATTTTGTGTCGGGTCTGCTTTATAGGAGTAATGCAGACCCTATGGCAAACCTTTGTAAATTGAGCCAGAAGAGTCCTGCGCTGCTTATCAGTCTCTGCCAGATAGGTAGGCATCACTATTCCATCAACAGAGATAGCGTCATGGCAGCACTGCGGAAGGCACTGAAGCCTTGGTGAGCAGGTTCTATGTTTAATGCACCCACTCAGTAAAGGTTTTGATTCTTCAAAAACAAACCCGCAAAGCGGGAGATTGTTATTGAAAAAAAAATATATATATATATTCTCCTATTCTAAGAGGTTTTCCTCTTCTTGCGGACATTTCTTTGGTTTCCCGATCAAGACTGCAGGTCTTTCCCTGCCAGTCCCAAACAGGAAAACAAGCGTTTGCAATGCAATGGGTCTCACATTTGCTCGAGTTACAGCTATTAACGTTGTAAATTCCTAACTGGACTTTTCTTGCCACATAAATTGAAAATGAAAAGTAAAACAGTTGACATAAGCAAGCCAATTCAAAGCGCCATGGCCACCATAAGCATGAGCGCGAAGGAAAGACCCAAAAAGAAAAATAAGTTTTGCCGCAGTCAAACATATCGGCAATCATACAATTATCCATGTAACAGGGACTGTCTGCAAGGCAGTAACAAAACTGTTCCAAGGATGGGCAAACGTAAGGCATTTACCAATGATAACAAAGGATTTTTGAAAAACAAGCCTGGGAACGAGTGAAAATGATGGGAGTGTGGCAGGCGTGGTTCAAAGCCCACAATACTTACAAGTCAAAGCGCTTGCACACTCAACCTAAAAAAGAACAGAAGGAAGGAAAGAAGGATAGAAAGGGAAAAAGAGAAGGAAAGAAAGATAAAAAATATTTTGGAAGGAAGAGTAGCAAGAAAAAAGAAGGAAGGAATTAAGAAAGAAAACAAGCGAAATAAGGAAAGCAGAAAAGTACAATTAAATAATAGAAAGAAGAAATCAAAAACGGATGAAAGTGTGAAGGAAGGAAAAAGAAGAATGGAAAGAAGGGCCGAAGAAAGGACAGGAGGATGATAAAAAGAAAGGAAATAAAAGAGAATTGGAGAACACGAAGAAGAATGGGAAGAAGGTGAAAAGAGTGAAAAAAATAAACAGGAATATAAAGAAGGACAAAAAGCTAGAAAGAAGCAGAGGTGAAATGAAAAGAATGATCAAAAAGAAAGAGTGATGGAAAGAATGAATCAACTGAGAGTGGAAGAAGAGAAACAAGCATTTGCAGTGCAATGGGTCTCGTGTTTGCTTGAGTTAGAGCTATTAGCATTATATCAATTCCTAACTGGACTTTTCTTGCCACATAAATTGAAAATGAAAATGAAAAACAGTTGAAATAAGTGAGCCGATTCAAAGCGCCACGGCCGCCATGAGCATGAGTGCGAAGGAGGTGCACAAAAGGAAAAAGAAGTTAGCTCGCAGTCAAACGTATCGGCAAACGTGAGATTTTCCATGTAACAGGGTTGATGGCCAAGGTGGTAATAAAATCGCTCCAAGGACGGACAAATGTAACGATATTGATAACAAAGGATTTTTGAAAGGCAAGCCCATGAACGAGTGATAGTGATGCGATGGGCGTAGTTAGAACCCCAGATTGATTACAACACGTCAGAGCGCTTGCGCGCTAGACCTAAAAATGTAGGTTGAAAACACGGCGGACAGTCTGCGGTACATTGATCGACAGTCTGTTGACCAAAGGTTACATGACCCGGCGGGGCTAGGGTGGTCTCTGCCACCTAAAGCATGAAACTTCCCTTAACTTTAAATAGAGCGGGGAAAACCAAAGTTGGGGGAAGGGACATTCGCTGTACTCTTAAATATAAAGTTCCTAATTGAAGATTTACATGTAGTTGGCATTTTTGATGCAGGAAATGAATGGCAAACAACTACATTGGTGCTGGGGAACATTCAGCATCAGCGGATGTGCTTGCTGCCTCATTTGTAATCGCGCTACCTAGCTGCGTCTAAATGCTGAGTCTAGCATATTACTATGATGGCCACTAGATGGCGGTAGTAAACCATTTTTGGCTGCAGTTACTTTGTAAGTTTTAAGTTCCTTGTTTGTTTAATAATTATTGTGTCCGTTTCTAATACATAACTGAGCTCCTTCAACGCCACCTTTTTCTAACGATGGAGCTTGTTGTTAGCCCTTGAAGTCGGACTCGAGAGTGGGTCCTGCTAGAAGGAAAGCAAGCAATATGAAAACAGTTCCTTTGGATGTAGAAACTCAGTAAGATATGTCTGAGGCTAAACATTCATGACACAGCCCCAAGGAGTAACACATACACAAGAAGACTTTGTAACAGAATAAACTTGTATTATTGTTGGCCAAACTAAATATACCCTGCGAGTATTGCAATATTAATAAGGGAGGTTTTCCCTGTGATGGTGCAGTGCAAGTGAACTTTGAGTAAGTAGAGAATGTGCACAGCAAAACAACTGGAAGAAACCTCAGTGTTGACTATATACAATAATGAATTAGAAGAACCTGATAATAATACAGATCGAGGGCTTGCAATTGAACACAGTGGTGGGTATTTATTTATAAGGTCTTCATCAGGACAAGAGATGGCAGCATCCTCAAAATTGCAAGAAAATTGATACATATGCCCTCTAGACTCACTTTCAGTAATCAGTTGTGCAAAAAAAGTGAAGTATTCTATTGAAACCACAAATTACCCAGTCGAATCCAATAAGCTTTGCCTCTGATATAAAAAAAGGAAAGAAAAGGCCTGGGTATACAAGAAAGCACAACAAAAATAACACTTGCCTCACATGAACAAGGACCAGACTGGAAACCAAAATGAGCCCTTCAAACATGTTCTAACTGCCCCCACACTGCAGGAGGCTGCGAGTAAAATGGGACAGTGGGCAGAATGGTTGCGTCATCATAGCCCTGTATGGGGCGCCAATGCACATTTTTGGATGGAGAACATGCTACACCTTGGTGGAGTGTAGGGATAACAATGTTATATTTGCTGTAATGCTATTTGAGAAGCATTTTGGTGTTGTGTGTGATTGACCAGAGAGGGGCACTTAAGCAGTCTTGGGACTCAGAATCTAACAGTGTGACGGAAGAGGTGTGACAGACATGCAGTTTCTAATTATAGTTAAGACCAAAAACATGTAGGCAACTTCACAGCACTGACCTATCCATAGGGGCTGCGTGGTGCTTCATGCATGTAAAAAGGAGGGCTTTCTGAGAAATCCATATGGCAAAGTCTGCAAGGAAGAGATTCTGTTAAATGGGTAAAATTATGCCATATGGCCAAGAATGGGGGTCGGTGACAAGAGTCATACCCATACACTTATTTTAAAGGCAGTGTTACTGCCTATTGGTGTACAAATACGCCCCACTAGAAAGAAGAGAAGGTGGAATCAAGGTGAGGTGTCAGGCAGCACAGTGTGCAGTGGAGTGCTCCAATTCTTGTCAACCTCCCACCATGCCAAATCCACACAGGAATGGACAGCCGGGCGAACCAGTGGTCGAAGTGCATTAATAAAAGTATGAGAACTGTGATGCTGCATGCAATAGTGGCGGGGTCAGTGAGCGTGGGGGCAGGGTCAAAGGTGTGTATTTTTAGTGCTAAGAGGTCGCAGCCTGTGACAAAAAAGTGGTGCTTTCAAAATGTAGATTTTAATAATACCCAGGCTGTAAGTAATGCAATTTTTTTTTATTTAATTGCCTCTTCAACACCGCCTCAGGGGAAGTAAGCCCTAGGTAAATACATTTACAATTAAAAGCATGCACTTCACAGCTCAGTTGTTAACTCTTTCCACTGCCACTCAAAAAGAATAAATCTTTGTCATCACAAAGCTTCCAGTGATTCAATCAATTAAAGCCATTACTGGCTCCCAAGCATCCTTTACATTTGCAGATTACCTATTACACGTGCTGATTAACTTGTAGAGCACATTTTCATTTCTTTCAGGCAAGCAGGCACCCTGGCAGGAAGGCTTGTTTAGCTGTTTGCAAAGCTTCGATTTCACAGCACAGGATGCTGCCTGAATGACACACTAGCTGAAACATTTTATGGAATTAACCGGCCCAGGATGGTTACCTTTTTTCAAAAAGTAAGGGAATGTTTTTTGATAAATCCTTTGTGTGCCAACAGTATGGCTGGGAAATGGGCACCCCCATTCTCATGACCCCACGGCCCCCCCGGGGCCTCTGCCTTAACATAAGGAAAGGCAAATAGGTACCTATATACTGGCTGATTTGTACAAAGTGAAACCAGAAAATGTGGATGTCCTCAATGCTCCACTTAAACTTTGTCATCTGAGGCAAATATTTTATTTCAGATAAACTATTTTTAATTCATTATCATGTTTGGAAACTCTTTCAAATATGTGAGTTCAGCATACCAGTTGTACAAAAATCTATTATTTATGATTTAATAGACTATAATGTTGCTCTGTAATAGTCTGGGCCAGGCACAGCGTTAACATGAAAATTGTTTTGTCTCTTAGTTCACTAATGGTTCATGTTTAAAAACTATCAATTTTAAAAGATACTTCTCAGTTCAGTGCTATAGTGTGACATATTTCTGTCAAACCTTGCACTTGTTAAAGAAATACACTTTTTTCGAATGTTGAAGAGAGTTTATCATATTTTACGTGATGGCTTTTGTATAATTTACATAGCAAACATTTTCAGGCTTGGCTTGTGCACAGGCTCTAAGAGCCGAGCCAGATCCTTGGCTCAGCTCTGCCTCTGCTCTCCTGTTAAATTTCATAAGACAACACAGGACCAGTTTAGTGTTCAGTACAAAGCCTACCTGCTTGTAGAACACAAACACATTTGTAAGTTAAATAATATCAGGTTGTTTTATATCTGTTATGGTAATGATCTGCACCAAACATGAGCTGGTCACGGACAAGCTCAACAGTTTTACTTTTCTGTGTGGAGGATGGAGTTTTGCAAAACAGGACAAAATTATATGTGTATTTTGTGTTAGGGTCTGCTGTCAACATTTTCACAACCCAGCTTCACACGGTCATTCTGCGAGATCTCCGGTATTTTGCACGTTTATTCAGCTTCTGTAACTCTTTTCTCAGAAATAAAGTCGATGTGTCCTGCTGTATTAGGCAGGTACTGGAATAAGGTTACAAGGACAGCCTTCTGCCCTTGTCAGTTTACTGCGCCGGTGTGCCTCGCCTGATGCAGAGCAATACAAGTGGGAACTTTAAAAATGGAGACATTGGACTGTGATAGATGAAGCCCATTCTGCTTTACTGGCTCATTGCAGAAGCCAATTTACTGCTGCGGAGAGACACAGAGAATGGAGGGCTGGACAATAATTGTAAGGGCAGCGATGTTTGTGACAGTAATAATAATAATATATAGTGCTGAGTACAATAGTGTTGAAGATTTTAGGCACTATAAATAATAGCTGCCTCTATACATAATACCCCTATAGAGAGGAACACTGGGAAGGAGCAGACAGATAAATAAGCAGCAATTTCAAATGGTTTAACATAACAAATAACGTGTTGTACGCAAAAGTGACAAGTTAAACAACTATTACCATGGATAGCTAGACAGATGAAAAACAATTTCGAGTAAAGAAAAAGTGTTATATAATATTCCACGCACATGCTCTGTACAAACAACATATGATCAATAGGGGGAACATCCGGAACGACGACTCTGGAACCACAACGTCGTTAACGCAAGCAGAACCACGCTTGTGTTAAGAACTACTGCCTTTTTCTCTGCCTTAACCATGCATGTGCTGAACAACGCACATGCGTGGTTAAGGCAGAGAAAAAGGGAGTCAGCATCGGGAGAGGACGCCGTCAGGTAAGTGGGACTGGGGCAGGGTTGGGGTAGTTTTTAGGGTGGGGGTGGATTAAGGGCTTAGAATGAGGGAGGTCGAGGTAGTTAGTTTTTTTAGGGGCGGGGGAGCGAGTTTGGGGGGTTCAGGGTAGTTTTGTTTTGAGGGTGGGGGGTCTGGGTACTTTTGTTTTTGGGGGCAGGGGTGGGGGATAGGGGTAGTTTGGTTTTTGGGGGTGGGAGGGTCTGAGTAGTTTGTTTTTTTGGGGGTGGGGGTCAGGGTAGTTTGTTTTTTGGGGGTGGGGAGATCGGGGTAGTTTGTTTTTTGGGGAGGGGTCCCAGGGTAGTTAGTGTTTTCAGGGGTGGCGGGGTCAGGATAGTTAGTGTTTTTGGGGGCGGGGGATCAGGGTAGTTTGGTTTTTGGGGCTGGGGTGGGGGATCGGGGTAGTTTGGTTTTTGGTGGTGGGGGATTCAGGTAGTTAGTGTTTTTGGGGTAGGGGTCGGAGTAGTTCAGTTTTTGGGGGTGGGGGTTGTTGGTTTTTGGGAGTGGGGGGTCAGGGCATAGTTTTATTTTTGGGGGTGGGAGTTTAGGGTAGGTTTTGGGGCTCAGGGTGGGTGGGGGTATCGGAGTAGTTGTATTATTAGGGCGGGTGGGGGGATGGCATGCTAAAAAAATGTATGGTAAAGGCATTTGTGGAAAGAACGTGGTTGTTGTTCTGATTGCGTTGTTCAGGCATGCGTGGTTGGCACATCATACATTCGATCAATTCGATCAATAGACACCAGCAGATGATGATTGTAATGACGTGATCAAAGCATTTACATTGTGTACGGATGGATTGGCTGATGAATGAAAATATATATTTACACACACACACATTTTCAGACAGAGGGGCAGGTAAATACGCATGTGATAGAAATATAAGTAGGCAGGTAAACAGACGGCTAGACCCACAAACTTTCTACTATTATTGGGGTACTTGAAGCACGATAAAATAAACTATCCCCGCAAATATTTCTGTAGAAGGACACAGATAGTGATCTGGACATTCCGCCCATTCAAGCTAGAGATACTTATCGAGGCACTCATTGCATTCACAGGAAACGCCCTGAGAGCAGCTGCTTGCACTAACGCTTCATAAGTGTTTCAAACATAAATTGAAAATATGTTTGTTTTTAAAAGACGCAGACATATTCATCAAAAATGTTTCCTACCGAAATGTCCAACTTTTCTTAGAATTTTTCTGTCCAAACAATGATACAGATTTTATATACTAGTTCAAGTCCCGTCCAACATTTCAAACTAAAGGCAAAACATTTTTGTGATGTATTTGCACCGTGAGAAAAATATTGCCAAGTGTTTTAACCCACAGACTATCGGAATATAACTGGACAACAACACGTGCAACAACGACAACTTTCACAAAGCCCCTTTGGTAAACACATTTCCCCTATTAAATTAAATGTGCTGCTGTTATTTGTGGAGTTGGTTTAATGAACAGAAACAAAGTCACAGAGGGAATAAAGCCTTTCCTGCTAGTGAAGGCAAGGACACAAGACATAACAAATCAATGTCAAAAAGGTATACTATCCAAAAATGTCTTGTTTAAAGTGACTAATGAAGACTCCTGCCAGAAAACAGTTTAAGAAATGGTCCATCATTAACCCCTTCGCTGGCAGGCATTTTCCCACTCAGATGCCAGGCCTTTAAGTTCGCGCTTAGGCCCTCATAACGTTTTGTCCAGATAAGCTACTCATGCCAAATATGCGTCCTTTTTTTCCAACATCCTAGGAATTCTGCAGGTACCCAGAGTTTGTGGGTTCCCCTGGAGGAGACCAAGAAATTAGCCAAAATACAGCTAAAATTTCGTATTTTTAAAAAACAAATGGGAAAAAAGTGCTGCAGAAGAAAGCATGTGATTTTTTCCCTGGAAATGGCATAAACAATCATCATCTTCCCAGCTTTCAGGAACAGGCAGACATGAATCATAAAACCACATTCTTCAACACAATTTTGGCATTGTACTGGGACATAACCCATTTTTACTATTTTTGTGCTTTAGCCTCTCTCCAGTTAGTGACAGAAATGGGTGTGAAACCAATGCTGGATCCGATACAGGTAAACATTTCTGAAAAGTAGACAAAATTCTGAATTCAGCAAGCGGTCTTTTGTGTAGATCCTATTAGGTTTCCTACCGAAAATAACAGCTGAAATAAAAGAAAACATTGAAATTGAGGTAAGAAAAACAACCCTTTCTCTCCACGTTTTACTCTGTAACTTTTTTCTGCAATGTCAGATTTTCAAAAGCAATATACCATTACATCTGCTAGACTCTTCTGGTTGTGGGGATATATAAGTCTTGTAGGTTCATCAAAAACCCTAGATATCCAGATCCAATAAATGAGCTGCACCTTGCATTGGGGTTTCATTGTTTACTGGCTATACAGCAATTTATTTGGTAAAATATAAAGAGTCAAAAATAGGTTTCAAGGAAACCTTTGTATTTCCAAAATAGGCACAAGATAAGGTGTTGAGAAGCAGTGGTTCTTTGCACATCTCTGAATTCTGAGGTCCCCATACTAGCATGTGAATTACAGGGCATTTCTCAAACAAAAGTCTTTTTTACACGCTCTTACATTTGGAAGGAAAAAATGTAGAGAAAGACAAGAGTTAATAACACTTCTTCTATTCTGTGTTCCCCTAAGTTTCCAGATAAAAATGGTACCTCACTTGTGTGGGTAGACCTAATGCCCGTGACAGGAAACGCAACATGGCACATCACATTTTTACATTGAAATCTGACGTTTTTTGGAAAGTGCCTAGCTGTGGATTTTGTCCTCTAGCTCAGCCAGCACCTAGAGAAACCTAGCAAACCTGTATTATTTTGGAATATAGACATCTAGGGGAATCCAGGATGGGGTGACTTTTTCCTCACATTTCGGTGATGGAAAGTTTTGGAATCTGAGAACAGCCACGAACATCCTCCTACCCAGCGTTCCCCAGGGTCTCCTGATAAAAATGGTACCTTGTGTGGGTAGGCCTACTGCCCTACACAGGAAATGCCCCAAACCACAACATGGACACAACACATTTTCCTAAAGAAAACTGACCTGTTTTTTGCAAAGTACCTAGCTGTGGATTTTGGCCTCTAGCTCAGCCGGCACCTAGGGAAACCTAGCAAACCTATATATTTTTTAAAACTAGACACCCAGGGGAATTCAGAATGGGGTAACTTGTGGGGCTCTCCCCAGCTTCTGTTACCCAGAATCCTTTGCAAACCTCAAAAGTTGGCAAAAAAACTTTTTCCTCACATTTCGGTGATAGAAAGTTCTGGAATCTGAGAGGAGACACAAATTTCCTTCCACCCAGAATTCCCGCAAGTCTCCCATTAAAAATGTAGTGACCACAACAGGAAATGCCCATAACGTGGACACATCACATTTTCCCAAAGAAAACAGACATGTTTTTTGCAAAGTGCCTAGCTGTGGATTTTGGCCTCTCGCTCAGCCGGCACCTAGGGAAACGTAGCAAACCTGTATATTTTTGGAATCTAGACACCTATAGAATCCAGGATGGGGTGGCGTGTGGGGCTCACACCAGGTTCTGTTGCCCAGAATCCTTTGCAAACCTCAAACTTTGGCAAAATAAAACACTTTTTCCTTTCATTTCGGTGATGGAAAGTTCTGCAATCTGAGGGGAGCCGGAAACATCCTTCTACCCAGCGGTTCCCCAGGTCTCCCGATAAAAATGGTACCTCACTTGTCTGGGTAGGCCTAGTGCCCATGACAGGAAATGCCCCAAAACACAACATGGACACATCACATTTTACCAAAGAAAACTGACCTTTTTTTTGTAAAGTGCCTAGCTGTGGATTTTGGCCTCTAGCTCAGCCGGCACCTAGGGAAACTTAGCAAATCTATATATTTTTTAAAACTAGACACCTAGGGGAATTCAAAATGGGGTGACTTGTGGGGCTCTCACCAGGTTCTGTTACCCAGAATCCTTTGCAAACCTCAAAAGTAGGCAAAAAAAAAAAACACTTTTTCCTCACATTTCGGTGATGGAAAGTTCTGGAATCTGAGGGGAGCCACAAACTTCCTTCCACCCAGTGTTTCCCCAGAACGTGTAGAGATTGAGGGGATAGCACTGCGAGTTGATAAGCACAATTTCTTTATACATTTTTAGAATGACTCTGCTTTGGGGACCCACACAAGTGAGGTATCATTTTACCTGGGACACTGAGGGGAACGCTGGGTGGTCAGAAATTTGTGCCAGCGCGATGATCCTACAAAGGAAAGGGAGGAAAATATGCTTTTTTAAGCACATTTTGAGGTTTGCAGAGAGTATTGTTAAGACAATGTTGGGGGATCCACACAAGCTACACCTCCCTGGACTCCACCAAGTGTCTAGTTTTCAAAAATGTCTGGGTTTGGTTGGTTTTCCTAGATGACTGCCGTACCCGGGACCAAAAACGCAGGTGCCCCTCCCCCCGGAAAAACAGGTAGTTTTGTAATAGATAATTTTAATGTGTCCATGTCCTTCTGTGATGTTCCAAACACTAAAATTGTTGAAAGAAATGCACTTAGGTTATGTTAAAAAGACCACTCACCCATCAACCAAGTTGGTGGCATGCGTCATCATTGGGGTCCCACCCGAGACACCTAGCATCTCACCGGTGTGCTTCCACACCTGATTACAGTGGGGCAGGTTTTTTAATTTTTTCCACACATACTGGTTAGATTTGGCACGAGGGTGAGTGATGGTTCAGTAGATCCAATTTTACTAACAAGAGATTTCATAAAAATGAAATGCACTGTTAATAACTGAAAGGCCAAAAAACTGAACCAATGACTCTCAGCTTGTGAGCTGTAAAGCCGCTTCAAGGCATCAACCGCTTTATAGTCCATTCACACACCTTTCATACATGACATGCACAAGACCATTCATGCCGCCAGCCACGAGCCCAGCACATTACAATACTCGCATCAACACACAGCGCCCATCACTTTCATATGCCCACATGTCTGATACAGCAATCACACCAGCTGATGGGAGTCTGTGGACTGGCGTTTGGCTAGCAGTGTGTTGTAGTGGAAACTGAACATATGAAAATATAAAACAGTCAGTTTACGCTCACGGTAGTTCCCAAAAATTATTTTGGGTGTGGTAACTCCTGAAACAGCCAGCCACACACAGCCCAGGCTTAGAAGGACAATCAGGGCAGTACATCTGACTCTCCCTCCTGATAACTCTTCGGGCACAGACTCCACATTTCTTAGTGGGCAAGTCTTTTTTTGGGAGTAGGAGGAATGTGATCAGGAAAGTGGCGATCTTTCAATCTAGCCACATCTTCCTCCACTGCTTCTCTAGGAACTCTTGCCTGTTCCACCACAATAAGGCTCTCTACCACGGACTCCTGAAATTTAACAAATTTCATCGTTGACTCAGAGGAACAACCCTTGAACACAATAAGAGCATTAAAAGTTGCTAAATGGAAGAGATGTATAGCCAACTTTTTATACCATGACTGATGAACAGCAGTCTAAGGTTCCAACCTTTGAACTTCTCTAGCGCACATGTGTGTAATGTAGTCCAAAATGCATGCAGTTTTGCGCAATTCCGCAACCTGACCCCAAACGGTCACAGGGGAAGTACACTCATCATGGATGGTAGTCGGCATGTACACATCCCTCCTGTCTGCAAATTTCAGAGCTAGCAGCTCATTATTACGCAAGGCACTGCACTGTCCCCTCTCAAGTTGTTTTACAGACAAGATCTTTTGGATAGCCTTTCCTGTTAGAAAGGATTGTGCCACAAGCAACATTGTCCACTCTAAACAATTCCTTGAACAACTGCACTCCAGTGTAGACGTTATCTACGTACAAGTGGTGACCTTTGTTAAACAGTCATCTACCAAGTTCCCACACAATTTTCTCACTAACTGCAAAACTGGGCGGACAATCAGGAGGGTCAATACTGGAATTCGTACCAGTGTAGACCCGGAAATTATACACATATCCTGTACTACTTTAAGACAGCATATACATCTTAATTCCATACCGTGCCCTCTTGCTAGGAATGTACTGCTTAAAAACCAAACGCCCCTTGAACAGGGCCAAAGACTCATCTACAGATATTTCTTTCCCTGGAACATAGACCTCTGAAAACCGATGTACAAAATGATCAAGGACAGGCCTAATCTTAATAAGACGGACATAATAAGGGTGATCTTGTGGCAAGGCTAAAGCATTGTCAACAAAATGCAGCATCCGAAGAAGAAGCAAATATCGATTACGAGTCATGGTTGCAGGAAATATAGCCGTTGCCATCAAGGGAGTAGTAGACCAATAAGAAGCCAGCGACGGCTCCTTATCAACCTCATCAAAAAAGTCAAACCCAAGAAGTTTTTCATCTCTTCCAGATTTGTGGGAATCTACTGGTTAGCTCTAGACTGTGGCCTAAGTCTGGCAGCGTTGTTCCTCAAATACTGCTCCCCATACAAATTAGTCTGCTCAACAATCTCTTCCAAAAATACATTATCAATAAACAACAGAAAGAAATTGACAGGCAAAAGGTTTTCTGAATTCACTGTACACCCTGGGAAACCAATAAAGGCAGGCAACTCTGGCTGCTCTATGTTTGGGGCAACCCAGAGTTCAGGTCTTCCAATGGGAAACCTTTCAGCCCCAGGCTGCCGCACTATTGGACATCAGTGTCCTCTTCTAAAACAGGCCATTCATCTGCACTGAGAGTAGTTTCGGCATCAAAAGATTCCTCTCGGACAGACAATTCACTCCCAGAATCTCTCACTTCCTCCTCTGCTTCAGATGCAGAGTCAATTTCATAATCATCATCAGAAGACCACTCAAAAAGCACACCAACAACCTGCTGAGTGGTCACTCTGGGGCTAGCCATGATCCTTTCTAAGAAGTGAAACTTGACAAATGCGCCAACAACAACCAGCACTGTTTAAAATAAGTAATAACCAAAGTGCAGCTTTATCACAGAGTTATGTACTCAAAAACTATACCACTCACTTGCCTGAAAAAGCTAGACTCACCAGCAACTACTCTGCACAGACACAGCTATCACCAATGATATTCCACTAAAAAGAAAAAAGAAAAGAAAATTAGACATCAGACAACACAAATATCATTGTGCACAAATCTAAGGACCATTTTACACACAATCCTGCATTTAGCACACCACCTACAAAAATGTCCTTCATGCATGGCAAAAATACTCTTTTTGAGTAAATTGTTTTTTTTTACCTAAAACATGCAACTACGCAAACTGTAGGTCAACCACTGCCAAAATCGCAAGGAGCCACAGCAAAGGAAGCAAAAGCTTTGAACTAGAACAAAAAGGAGAAATAAACTGTCATAATCACAAATGCAAATACTTCGCCAGTTGACAAACACTCCGCCACCAAACATTTAGAAATTTGCCCTGGTGTCTAGTGGTTTCTGCCCCCCTTGGGGGCAGATGGGCCTACAAAAAATAGGCCGATCAGCTCCCAAGGGGGCCAGAAATGGCCATCAGTAATGTGCCCCCCCCCACACAAAACACACACACACAAGATCCCTGGCGTCTTGGTGGCCAAGGGGAGCAGAAATGGCCAACAGTTCTGTGCCCCCTTTGGGGGGGCGACCCTTGCCAAAGGGCCCCCCAACACAAAATAATCCAAGAAACAAAATCCCTATCATCTTGGTGGCTTCTGCCCCACTTGGGGGGCAGATGGGCCTAAAAGAAATAGGCTGATCTGCGCCAAGGGGGGTAGAAATGACCATCAGTCATATGCCCCTTTTGGGGGGGCGACCCTTGCCCAAGGGGTGCCCCCAAGAATCAGAAAATACACAAACACACACATACAGCAATCCCTGGGGCCTAGTGGGTTTCGAAACCCCCCCTGGCAAAATGAACAGGTGTATACAGGAATCATAAGAGTTTCTACTCCATGAATGTGCAGATGGTGTGCCTGGTGGGCTAGTACATCTCTCACGTCAATGCTAAGTATCCTGGGTTGGTGCTAGATGCCTTTGTCCTGAGGAATAGCAGCGTCCAAAATGCAATTGCCCAACTACAGAGGCACAGGGTGTGGCTTATAGGTGAGCCTTGGTCCCCACCCTGTGTATGTTGGTGTATGCCTATGCTGTTGGCCAAATAGAATAGTGTGTGTCTAAATGTTGTCCCTCAATATTTGCAGGTGACTCTGGTTACCCAAACCTATAGTGGCTGCTGACCCCTGTGAGGAATGCCAGGACAAGGGCTGAAGAACGTTATAATGAGGTACATGGGCGAACCAGAAGGATAATTGAGAGAACCTTCGGCCTCCTGGAGACCAGGTTCAGGTGCTTCCATCTTACAGATGATCCCTGTGCTACTCACCCGAGAAGGTCTGCCAGATAGTAGTGGCATGCTGCATGTTGTACAACCTGGCCCTCAGACGCCATGCACCTTTTCTGCAGGAGGAGGAGACAGGAGATGCCCCTGTGGCAGTAGTGGCCCCTGAGGACAGTGAGGATGAGGAAGCAGAGGATAAGGATGTGGACAACAGAACATTAGTGATCCGTCAGTACTTCCAATGACACACAGGTGAGACAGTGAAACTTCACATTTCAATGACTATTGTTGTATTCTGTGTGGCATTGGCATGCTGGCATTACCCACTTGTTTCCTCTACTTACTGTTACCTATGGATTTTCATTTTACAGATGTTGGTGATATGACAACAATGTCCTGACGTGATCACAACAGCCAGCAACAGGTCATTCATTCTATGCTCTCACTATGTACCGTTCATTTGCAATGGATGCAGCTGTTTCAATCAATACAAATTTGCAATACATGAAATACTAGTAGTCAAGTTGTATCCAAGGGTGTTTATTGTAGTGCTAAGAAATTGATGGGAAAGTGCAATGGAATGGGGTGTTGGTCCAGTCTGTTTGTAGCACAGGTGCAGTGTCCAAGGGGGACATAGGAATGGGAGCAATGGCAGTTCAAGGTGGACAAGGTGACAGAGTAGGACACAAGGGGGACAATCAGGAGAGTTCCATTTCCTGGCAGTGGTCTTGGCAAGTGTCTCTGGCTTCTGTCTGGGCCGCAGGGAACGTTTGCGGGGTGGTTCACCTTCTGCAGGAGGAGGGGTGCTGGTGGCCTCTGGGTCCTGTGGCGGTGCCTCCTGGTCACTAGCGGCATCGGAAGTGGAGGGCTGGTCGATGGACTGGCTAGTGGTAGGGGCCTGCTGGTGTCAAAGGGAGAGCACTTTTGGGGGTAGGCAGAATCCTTCTAACAGGGTGCAGGTGTAGGTTCAGAAGTCTGAGTTGGTGGGGTCAGAGACCCAGTTTATTTACTCAAAAATGCCTTTGAAGTAGGGGAGACTTCAAAGAGTGGTTTTGAAGTGCACAAGTTCCCCTTCCAGTTCAGTCCTGTCTACCAGGGATCCAGTGGGGGGTTATCAGTCTATTTTGTGGGGGCAGGCCACTGGCCTTTGAAATGTGAGTGTCAGGCTCTCCACCCTTCCATCCCAGGATGACCCATTCAGTATGCAGATGAATGCAGATGTGACTGAGTGTCCTGCGTTTGTGGTGGTCTGGAGGAATGCACAAGGAGCTGTCAACCAGCACAAACCAGACGTTTATTGGAGAAAGGCTTTAAGGCACAGATGGTTTCAACTCCGGAGAAATGCTCACTTTCTAAAAGTGGCATTTCTAAAATACTAATATTAAATCCAACCTCACCAATAAGTGTCAGAGTCACCAGATCCTCGGGGTCTGTGCACGTTCCCAACACGTCCACCACTGAACAGCTCCAAGACTCTGATAGATAAATCACAGAGACTGAGAGAGTTCGAGAGGGGAAGAGGGGATTAGGAAGGGAACAGCTGGGAAGGAGACCTGTAGTAAGAAAAAGGTTAGAACACACAATATGAAAATTATATCTCCTGAAATCAATACTAGACTATGATTCTAAGCCTAGTCACTCTGAAAACAAGAACAATCTAAGGGTTACGTTTAAAATTACTAAGTTTTAAGATGGCTGGATACCTGTAGGGGGAATCAAGATGAATTAAATGAAAACTTTCTTATTCAAGTACTTTCCTTTACATAGAATCAGAAAAACATTCTGACTAAATTTTAAACCAGTCATATAAATCCTGTTTTGAGAATGTATACTAGGACCATACAATATTGCATCTAGAAACTCTGGCCTTCTGTGTACTCTTAAAATGTTTCAACACAAATTGTGCATATTGCAGATATATATATATATATATGTATATATAGTAAACACCATAAAAGGGTTGTGCACCATGAATAACACAATATGGATTCAGGAAACAAATCACATAACTTGTCAACTCGAATATTACATAATAAATATCTTAGAATAGTGGCATACAATAAACAACATGAAATAAACTTGAGGAGAGAATTGTGTGTCTTGCCGATTCGAGTGTTACCATGTAAAATACCAAGAAATGGTAGCACGCAATGAATATCAAAGTCAAATCATCATTAATCGAATCGCGCGTCTTGCTGATTCGTAAAACACAATGTAAATGTCAAGAAATAACAGCTCACAATAAATACCAAGATCAAAGTACAATGAAACGAATTGCGCTTCTTTTGCCGATTCTTAAGCCACCATGTAAATGTCAAAAAATGGTAGCGCGCAATGAACAACAAAGTTAAATCCTCATGAAACGAGTTGCGCGTCTTACCAATTCGTAAAACATCATGTAAATGTCAAGAAATAGTAGCGCGCAATGGAGAACAATGTTTAAACACCATAAAAACAAATCGCACGTCTTGCCGATTCTTAAGCCACCATGCCAATATCAAGAAATGGTAGCACGCCATGAATAACAAAGTCAAACATTTATGAAACAAATCGCGCGTCTTGCCTATTTGTAAACTACCATATAAATGTCAAGAAATGGTACGCGCAAGTAATCTGTTACTCATTTAAGAATTAAATCAAGAATATGAAAATTCTCAATAACAGTGTCAGGACAGTCCAACAACCGTCTTACCACCTGGAACAATGATCACCAATGAAGGATGAAGGGCAGAAGACTGGAAGATCCAAATAGGCCGCCGGGACAGGAGCTCAGGAAGAAGTTGCTGCTCTGCACCGGGACCTCTGAATAGTGAGCACTGGGAGTTGGGCTGGCTCTCTTTTATAGAGTCTTGGCCCAGCCCAGAACCACGCCCAGGCATGTTGCAGGGAAAGTCTCTGGAAGGCCCTGGAAAGGGGCCACACCCTAACACACTCCACTCTGAAAACCTGCAGCAATACATTGCAAAGGAACAGTATTTGTCAGCATATTAAAAATAAGTTTCAGGATTGAACTCTGCAATGCAAAAGGTTAAACCACAACATATCAGCACAATGCATAAATTACTTTGTTTTGAGTGTGCTGGGTTTTTGCATTTTTGTCGCCAATAGAGCGCGTACTGCTCTGGTGTTGACAATAAGCATGATTTTCCATTACCATTCTGGCCATACTAAATATGACCTGGTTGTCCCTTTCAGAGCAGAATCTACCACTCAGAAAGTATCTGAGGGCAGTCCTAATGAGAGGCTATGAAAGGAGCAGGCCTCACAGTGGCGGAAAACAAATTTAGGTGTTTTTCACTACCAGGACATATAAAACACATATGTACATGTCCTGCCTTTTACCTACATTGCACCCTGCCCTATGGGTTACCTAGGGCCTACCTTAGGAGTGACTTATATGTAGAGGAGTTTAAGGCTTGACAGGTACTTTTAAATTCCAAGTCGAAGTGGCAGTGAAACTGCACACACAGGCCGTGCAATGGCAGTCCTAAGACATGGTTATGGTGCTACTTATGTGGGTGGCGCAAGCAAGTGCTGCAGGCCCACTTGTGGCATTTAATTTACAGGCCCTGGGCACATGTAGTGCACTTTACTAGGGACTTACAAGTATATTAAATATCCAAATTGGGTTAGAGCCAATGTTACCATGTTTTTACGAAGAGAGCGCATGCACTTTAGCACTCGTTAGCAGTGGTAAAGTCTCCAGAGTCTTAAAGCCAGCAAAACGTAGGTCAGAAAAAGAAGAAGATTTTGGGGTGACCCTTCAGAGAGGCCATTTTCCAACATTAGCAATTAATGGTAGCCCATCAGGCAAAGCACCAGGCCTGGATGTTGTCCCGATGGGCCTATTTAAGGAACATGTCTCATTCTGGGGCCCTTTAGTCACTAATGTCTTGAGAGCAGCAATTGTTTGGCCAGTGGTCACCACATGGCAAGAGGCAATTATCGTCCTGATCTTTAAGAAAGGAGGCAGGACCCAATCCAGTTGTTATCTCTCCTGATCTCGCTTCTTGACTGTACTGTCAAGGTTTTGGGTAGGGTAATGTTAGCAGTTAGCAATAATGTCATGTCTGAAGTACAGTTTGGCTTCAACCCTAGTGTTGGTACGATTGAACAGTGTCTGGATTTACATTGCATTACAGAAAAGTCAAAGAAAAGAGGGGAACCATAAATTTGGCTCTCATGGACTTCCAAACTGTGGGAAATTATTGGTGGGGTATGGGTATTGAAAGGGTCTTTGCTGACCTGCTTTGCTGACTATGTAATCAAACATCTGGAAAGGTCTGGTTTGGGAACAACGTGGAACTTGCACAACAAATACACTCAACATTGGGGGTTCATCAGGGTTGTGTTATGGCCCTGTTCCTGTTTCTGCTTGGTATTAATTGCCTGGAAAGTTTCCTGTGCACAGTGGGGAAGGACTTGCCCAAAGTGGCTTCCCGTTTGTCCCAGTCCTGCTATATGTGGAAGAGGAGGTTCTACTTGCGAGAACCGCATATGAGCTGCAAATCCTTCTAATGCTTTTCGCAACTTTATGGATAACCGAGGGCTGAAAACAAGTATGATAAATACTTTTGTTATGAAATCTGACCCAAAATACACCAAGTCCAAACATTAAGGCCCTCATTACAACCGTGGCGGTAAATGCCGCCTACCGCCACACTGACGGCCGCCAACATACCGTGGCCACTGCGGTATTCCACTACGGGTATTATGATCCACACTGAGAAATCCGCCACTATACAGACACCCACACAAGTCCGCGAGCCCAAAGCTCAGTGATAAACTGAAGATATCCAAACCTGCACCGTTACACCAACAGGAATATACCCACAGTATCACAACCCATGAATCACCGCAGCGGTCTTTCAACCGCGGTAAACCATTGGCAGTACACACCGCTGAGCTCAAAATGCACACACATTTACAAAACTACACCACATTGGACAATTCAAACTACACACACCTGACACACATACACACACCACACCCACACACCCAAACCACCATAAAACACACACCCACATTATCCACAACCCCTTCCATGAAAAAAAAATATTGCTAACTGAGAGACACAAGGCAGGAGCACCCACTCAATCTGAGGCACAGAACACCATCACCCATACACCATCCACGCACCTCACACCACACACCCCAACACATCCCCCCACACACCCTCACACATATACTCACACCACAAGCATGGCACTCCAAAGACACCCCAGGTTTTCAGAGGAGGAGCTAAGGGTCATGGTGGAGGAAATCATCTGAGTAGAGCCACAGCTGTTCGGATCACAGGTGCAGCAGATGTCCATTGCTAGGAAGATGGAGCTATGGCGGAGAATCGTGGACAGGGTCAACACCGTGGGACAGCACCCAGAACAAGGGATGACATCAGGAAGAGGTGGAACGACCTACAGGGAAAGGTGCGTTCGTGGTTGCAAGACACCAGGTAGCTGTACAGAGGCTGGCAGTAGACCCCCACCTCCTCCCCCACAACTAACAACATAGGAGGAGCAAGTCTTGGCGATCATGCATCCTGAGGGCCTCACAAGAATAGCAGGAGGACTGGACTCTGGTAAGTCAAATCTTTTCTACTATATCCCCCACCAAACCTGCATGCCATCACAAACCCCCAACCCTACCCTCACTGCATCACTCCACCACCTCACACATACCCCACCATCACAACGCACCCATCCCAATACCAAGCCCTGCAGGCAACACCAAAGCATTGACCCCCAACACAGACCTGCATGGACACCCATCACCACAGCATGCCCATTACAGAGACTCACCCAGCCCACAAAATCACCACTCACACAAGGCCCAGCTGACAGGGAAATCACAACCATACAGGGAAACACACCCATGCACAAGATGGCACACGCAGATACATTAACATTGCATTTACATCCCCACAGGACCCCTTCTCAAGTTCACCCAAGAGGAGGTGCCAGCTACATCCAGTCCCCCCCAAAGAGGCCCACAGTGACGACAGCAGCTCTGCACGCCTGGATCAGGATGACCAACCTGGCCCATCAGGGACCTCTGGACAGTCGGGTACCCTGCCACAGTGCCAAACCCACCACAGAGCCTCACCCCTCAGGAAATAACCGCACAGCACCCACCCAGCGGGCCCATCCCTCTGTCCCCAGGACACATCAATCAGCAGTGTGTCCACCACTACAGGGACCCCAGGCAATCCCACAACCCCAGGACGATCAGAGACCTGGGGTCAGTGGGCACATGGTTCAGGGGACAGAGGCACAGGACAACAGGGAAGCTGGGAGGACTGCTGTGCGACAGGGGGAGGACAGGCCCAGGGAACCCACTCTCCACGAGGCCCCCTCCAGCATCCTGGGAGCATACCACCATTCCCAGGAGACCATTGGCCAGATACTGGCCAAGCTGCAGGAGACCCACCGGCTGCAGGAGGGACAGTACCTGGGGATCAGGGATGACTTAACAAACATCTACACCATCCTGGTCACCATTGCAGGGGTGCTGGCTGACATGTCCAAGACCATGAGAGAGGCAGTGGCACAACAACGGGCCCCTGACACTAGCCAAACCGATGAACAGCCTTTCACCTGCGCCGGCGCTAGTGGGCAGGAGGACCCGCCACAGGAGCAAAAGGCCAGCAGCACCCCACCCCCTGCAGAAGGAGAAGCACCCTGCAAACAGTCCCTGCCATCCAGGCAGAAGCCAGAGAACATTGCCAAGACCCCCTCCAGGAAATAAGACTCTCCTGATTCTTACCCTTCTGTCCCACTCTGTCACCCTGTCCACCTTGAACTGCCATTGCTCCACTTCCCATGCCCCTTTGGACAGTGCACCTGTGATACCAAGAGACTGGACTCTACCCTGGACTTTCCTCCACCATCAGCCCAGCCCATTGCACATCCCCCTATACTTATGGGCACTTAAATAAACACCCTTGTGACAAATACAAATCTGGAGTCTGTCAAATGATTCACAAATGTATTAGTAAAACTTTATCCAAGCATTGCAACTCAAATGTACAGTGAAATATACTTTGGAATGACCTTTGGATGGGCAGTAGTACACATAGCAGGAGCCACAGTGGGGCACAGGGATCTGAAAATAGATATGTCAAAGGGTACAGTCAGTGGCCATAGACATAGGGTAGGAGGCTGCCTTGTACAATGTCCATCAGATAACTGAAATGTAAAGTGGACGTACAATGTCTTACATGTGTGTCACTGGAAGTATTGCTGAATTATATTACTCCTGTTGTCAACATCTTCTTCCTCTGCCTCCTCTTCCTCACTGTCCACAGGCTCCACCGCTGCCACAAGACCATCTCCAGGCACATCCTCCTGCAGAAACGGCACCTGGCGTCTCAAGGCCAGGTTGTGCAACATGCAACATGCAACGATGATCTGGCACATCTTCTTGGGTGAGCAGTACAGGGATCCACCTATCAGATGGAGACACCGGAACCTTGCCTTCAGGAGGCCGAAGGTCCTTTCTATAATCCTCCTTGTACACCTATGTGCCTCATTCTAACGTTCCTCTGCCCTTGTCCTGGGATTCCTCACTGGGGTAAGTAGCCATGAGAGTTTGGGGTAACCAGAGTCACCTGCAAATACTGAGGGATACCTGTTAGCCACACACTCACCCTTAAGGACAACCCCATACCCATACACCAATATTTACTGGGTGGGGACCTTTGGCTGACCTATTAGCCACACCTCTGGAGCTGGGGGACAAATGCCACATGTGTACCATCAATGGCACCAATGATGTTGGGGATATGACCAAGGGCATAAAAGTGAGCTTTCACTGTGGCCAAATCCTCCACCTTGGGAACACGATGTAGCTGCGCATGTGTTTCAGCAGGGCTGACAACAGTCTTGTCAACATGTTAGAGAACAATGGCTGAGACATCCCTGATGCCATGGCCACTGTTGTTTGGAAGGAACCACTTGCCAGCAAATGGAGCACTGACAGGACTTGCACTAGAGGGGGGATACCAGTGGGCTGACGGATAGCTGACATCAGGTCTGGCTCCAATTGGGCACACAGTTCCTGGATTGTGGCACGATCAAGTCTGTAGGTAATGATAATGTGTCTGTCCTCCATTGTTGCAAGGTCCACCCGGGGTCTGTACTCCGGAGGATGCTGCCATCTCATATTCAGCCTCAGCGGTTGAAGCCTATGGAAGAGAACGGTGAGCAGAGGGTCATATTCCCACATCTATTGCACTAATGCTGATTTCTTTACTTTATAGAAACAAAATGTGAATCCGAAAATCAGTTGCTGTGCCAACGTCTGATGTGACGCAGTTAGGTGTCCTGCCCTGTGGCCCCCTGAAATGGCAGATGCCTGACCTGAGTGGAGGGACAGGTGGAAATGAGGTAATTGCGCTGGCGTTGTGCGCCGTCACGGTCGATGACCGCCGCGCAACTTCGCATTGGTTATCATTGGGCCCTATGGGTTCCAGGAGCCAATGGCCATGTACGCGGTGGTGACGGTACGCACCGCTGCGGACGACACCGCCATTTTCTATCGATCCACTCACTTGCTACCTGGCCTTCAACAGGAAAGGACCTACACTGCAAGTGCTGCTGTGACCTGTGTCTGAAAGCGACAATGGCTCATGTGTCTGGGGAAAGGGCCCCTGCCTTCACTGCGGAGGAGCTGGAGAAACTGGTGGATAGGGTCCTACCCCAGTACACGTTACTCTACGGTCCTCCAGACAAACAGGTGAGCATGATGCGCGGGCCATGAATGTAGGGAATGCTGTGTATGTAAGCCACATGTGGGGGGGGTAGAGGCGTCCGGGCCAGAGTGCACCATGTAAGGTGGTCAATGTATGTGCGTCAGGGGATGGGAGTGATCTGGTGGGCCATGAGTGTGACGGTCCGGACGGTTGACTAATTCCCTTTTCTGCTGTCTTTTGCCTGCAGGTCAGCGCCCACCAGAAAAAGGGTATTTGGCGTGCCATCGCCAAGGAGGTGTGGACCCTGGGGGTCTTTGACTGGCGGAGCACCCACTGCCGCAAGAGGTGGGAGGACCTGCGCCGCTGGGCAAAGAATATGGCGGAGGCCCAGCTAGGGCTGGCCTCCCAACGAGGAAGGAGTGCCCGTCACACCATGACCCCCCTGATGTTCCGCATCCTGGCGGTGGCCTGTCCGGAGTTGGATGGGCGCTTGAAGGCATCACAGCAGCCACAAGGGTTTGAGTACAGAATCTGACTCCTGCTTTGCGCGCGTTAAGAGTTACCTGGGTGGGGGGTGGCGGCTATGGATGCCCCTAGGCCAGGGCGAAGATGGCAGGGTAGGTCCCTTGTTGGGCGGTCTCTGAAGCACACCTACCCCAATAGTGTTAGTGGGTATCTACTACTGGGCAGGATCCTGTGGGTTTCTGGGGTGCAGCTGATGGGGTTAGGCTTTGTACCCCATGGGCTGGTGACTATCTTAGTAACTGGTTGGGCATGCCCTAGTGCATAGGGCTGCTCCCTGTGTGTTGTGTACGCCAACGGTAGTGGTGTTGCTGGCATTGACCAAGTGTATCCTCTGTCTCTTCCCCCCCTTTTTGTTTTGTCACCCTGTCCTTATGTGCATTAGCATCATCTGGCGGAGGAGCAGAGGCAACGGCGACAGAGGGAGCTGCATCCCACATGGGCCAGGAGGCCAAATCCACCACCGGTGAGGGCACCAGTGGGACGGAGGGTGAGGGGAGCACCACGACGGGGACAGGAGAGGAGACCACAGACAGCGACTCCTCCTCTGATGGAAGCTCCCTGGCAGTGGCGGAAACCTCTGTGCCCACCCCATCAACAGGCACAGCCGCCACCCCCCCTACCAGCACTGCCCTCCCAGCAGCCCCTCAGCTTGTTTCCCATGCCCGCTCACCCAGGAGGGTGGGCATCTCCTTTGCCCCAGGCACCTCAGGCCCTGCCCCAGTCAGCCCTGCTGCCCTCAGTGAGGAGGCTATTGACCTCCTGAGATCCCTCACTGTTGGGCAGTCAACCATTCTGAATGCCATCCAGGGTGTTGAGAGGCATTTGCAACAAACAAATGCATACCTGGAGGGCATTCACTCTGGCGTGGCAGCCCAACAGAGAGCATGTCAGGCTCTGGCCTCAGCACTGATGGCAGCCCTTGTCCCTGTGTCTAGCCTCCCCCCTCCAACTTCCTCTACCCAGGCCCAATCCCCTCAACCCCAGCCTATCCCAAGAACACCTTCAGACCAGCTATCACCCAATCAACACACAGAAGTGGCTCAGGCAAACACAAGCACCACACATCATCCCACAGGCACAAACACAAGCACCATACCCATGCAGACACACCAACATCCACTGCCTCCACTGTGTCCCCCTCCTCCTCCTCGTCCAGCTCCCTCCCAGTATCGTCTCCACTCACACCTGTATTCACTACATCCTCATCCACTACCTCCATCACAAACACGCCCATCACTACTCAACCCTCAATGGCAGTCACCACCCCCACAATCATGCACACGTCCCCTGTGTCCTCTCCCAGTGTGTCTTTTACCCCTCCTCCCAAAGTACACAAACGCAAGCACCCACCCACCCAACAGCCATCCACCTCACAACAGCATCCAGCCCATGAACCTTCACCCAAACTCAGCAGACAGACACCTCCTACAACTACTCTCTCTTCCTCCACTCCCAAAGCCTCAACCTCTTTCCGCCCCAGTGTGTCTAAAAAAAATTTCCTGGCAAACATTGACCTGTTCCCTACCCCTCCTACCGCCGCCATTCCCCTCGGGCCAGGGTGTCCAGAACCCAGGCCAGCACCTCAGCCACCAAGTCGCCGTCCGCTGTGCAACCTGCAACTCCCAGAGGCTCAAAGGGGACACCCATCAGGACAGCCAGTGTGCCACCAACCCCTGCAAAAGACCAAACCATTCCACCACCTGCCAAGGTGTAGAAGGGGACAGCATGCAGCAAGAGCAAGTACCACGACCCACCCAGCAAGGTCTCCTCCAAAACTCCAACTGACAGAGCCAGGGTCACAACAGCATCTGCCAAGGGGAGGAAGGGGCAGAAAACCGAAGGCAAGGTACTTCAGCCGACGGAGGATGCAGGTGAAGCCCTGGTGCCCACCAGCAGAACCACCAGCCCTGCCACCTGCACCGAGTGCAGCACCACCAGCAGCCCCGCCGCAAGCACCGCCACCTGCACTGCCACCTGCACCGCCACCTGCACCGCCGCTGCCACCACTATTGTCAGCAGCAGCATCCCCAGTGGGCAGCCGTCCGAGGCTGCAGGAGAAAAGCTGGAGCCTCCCTCCACCGCTGGCAGCACCGGCACCTGCACAACAGCCAGCACCACCAGCAGCCCCGCCGCAAGCACCGACGCAAGCACTGGCACCTGCACCGCTGACAGTAGGACTACTACCAGCAGCAGCAGCCCCAGTGGGCGGCCGTCCGAGGCTGCAAGAGACGGGCTGGAGCCTCCCACCACCACTGGCAGCACCCCCACCAGCACCGGCACTACCACCACTTAGCAGCCTTAGGCGCCGCAGGATGGAGTCCAGCCCTGCCTCCATGAACTATCATGCTACCTGTTCCCTGCAAATCTCGTGCCTCAGACACCCAGGTGAGAGAATGTGAACTTGCACACTGCATCACTGGACACAAAGCCCCCTCCAGAACCAGTGGAGATATGCATCCACTCACCCTATCCTTGGCAGGATGAAGCACTCTGGGCACAAAGCCCCCTTCAGAACCAGTGGAGATATGCATCCACTCACCCTATCCTTGGCAGGATGAAGCACTCTGGGCACAAAGCCCCCTCCAGAACCAGTGTAGGAGCCACCCAGTTGAGAGACTGTGGCTTTGCATTCCCCAGGAGCAAGCAGTGGGCAAACCACCCACTAGAGAGACTGTGACTTTGCACTCCCCAGGACCAAGCAGTGGGCAACCCACCCACTTGAGAGACTGTGGCTTTGCACTCCCCAGGACCAAGCAGTGGGCAAACCACCCACTAGAGAGACTGTGGCTTTGCACTCCCCAGGACCAAGCAGTGGGCATGTAGCCCCCTCCAGGAGCAGTGGCGTTATTCCATCTTACGGCTGAGGTGCTCCCCCCTTCCCCATGCCCCTGAGGTGCCTGTGTGTTTTCAACCTGATGCCCTTGCAGTGTTCTCTCCGTTTTGAGGCAGGAGTCAAGTGTGGGCTTGGCCCATGATTTTTGTCCCAGTGGCCCACGAACATTTGTGAAGGACAATGGACGGCCTTCTGTACATATTGTATATTTTAGTAAATCCTGTTTTTCAAATTCTATAGTATATCTGCCTATTCCTAAAATATCACTGGTTTGACTCAATTCCTTTTGTCCTTGCGTTCTTCCAGGGGGTTACGGGTTGTATATGTAATGTTGTTGCATGTGTTTATGTGTATGGTGTTGTGGGTGGGGGTCGGGGTGTTGCGTGTGTGTGTCACTTTTTCCTCCCCCCTCCCCTGTGTACTAGGTGCAGTACTCACCGTCGTCGTTCGCCACCGTCTTTGGTGTTCCTGGTAGATGAGGAGGTATACCAGCATGGGCAGGACCTGTAACTCGGGCTCCATGGCGTCCTGGTTCTTCGTTGAGTGTCGAGAGGTGAGTGGTTTCCCTTCCAAATACTGTTTCCGCAGTGCTTTTGATGGCGTTGGTACCGCCCCAGAAAAGCTGGTGGATAGGTGGGTTGTGATGGGGTGGGCGGTACATTATCTTCCGCCTGGCTGTTGGCGGAGACCGCCGCTGTGTTTGTTGCTACTGCCGTGGTGGTTGGAGTGTTAAAGTGGCTGGCTGTGTTGGCGGTTTCCACCGTGGTCGTGATCGTATTTTTTTTATCGCTGGCCTGTTACCGCCGCTTTAATACAGACCGCCAGGGTTGTAATGAGGGCCTTAGTATAGCAGATGTGGAAGTAGCCAAAGTCCAACACTTTACTTATTTGGGTATCCCTAAAAATGCAGAAATAATTGGAAGTTTTTAATAAATGTCAGGTCCATACTGTAGGAAACTGGACTCCTTTGCAGATGTCCCCCCCACTTTTTGACTCAATTTGAACTGCTGGATGCTGGTTTTTGGCTCTGACAGTGCACTGAAACCTGGTAAACAGGCTCCAGTGCCAGTTTTCTTCCCCCTTAAAAACAACCTACTAAATTGTGAAACAATTGGCAGGACTTTAGCACCCCTGTAAGTCCATAGTAAATGTCATGCCCAGTACCTAGGTCATGGGAACTAAAGAGGGTCCTTAAGGGCTGCAGCATGTATTGTGCCACCCTAAGGGACCCCCCATACATGCCATTGCAGACTGTGTATCTTGATGCAAGCCATAAGTGAAAACATGACATGGCACACTCGTGTGCATGCCAAAGTCACTGCATGTATTATGTGTAAGTCACCCCTACAGCAGGCCTTACAGCCCTAAGGCAGGGTGCATTATACTACATGTGTGGGCATATCTGCATGAGCAGATGTGCCCTGTAATGTCTAAATCAGTTCTTAGACATTACAAGTGAACAGGGAAACCATCTTAAGGCACTGGTCAAAACGAGTTTCCCAGCTATATAATGGTGTCACTGAAACCTATGGTGTTTGGTATCAAACACATCATATTAATAAACCCACAATGATTCCAGTGATGGATTTATTAATGCATGCACCCAGAGGGGACCTTAGAGGTACCCCCTGAAACTTAGTGTGCTGGCTGACTGGTACAGTACAGCCTGCCACCACAGACAGGTTTCTGACCCCCTGCAGGTGAGAGTCCATGCTCTGGAAGGCTAGAAACAATGCCTGCTCCAGAAGAAGGTGTTTACACCTCCCCCAGCAGGATGGCTAGTAATTTAGCATACCAAGGCCAGGGACTTCAAAGTCCCTGCCACCTTTGATATGCAACCCTCGGCATCCACTCTTCCTGGAAGATGCGGCCCCCTGCCCTCAGGCCCATTTGGCACCAAGACAGGCGGGAAATTAGATAGTCAGGAGGTGAGTTACACTCCCAGGCTAGTCACAACCCTAGCGTGGGCTGCCTGAAGTGAACACGAAAATAGTAATTCCACCATCTTGTGTGTGGTGGAATTAGGCACTCTGGGACAGGGGTGCACTCACTTCCCACTGGAAGTGGTCATACAGGGTGTGTAGAGACCACAAGAGTGAGTAGCCCATTGGCTACTACCCTTCACCCCCCTTAACGTCCTGAAATTCAGTATTTAGGTGGCCTGATGACACCAAGAACTTAGATTTGTTGGACCAAAGAAGAAGAAGAAGGACACCAAAGCGGCACGTAAAGCAACAACTGAGGAGCAGCAATTGACTTGACCCTAACCCTGACGTCCTCGACAGTTGCATCAAATTCGACTCTTCCTGCAGCTGCTCTGTCTCCAAACACCTGGGAGGACTGCCAGCACTTCAAGGAACCACCTGCATCTCCTGTTTAGTAGCAGAGCTCCTCCCCTGCATCATGCAGACACCCAAGAAGAACCAGGAGAGCCCTAGACTGTGGAAAAGCTGACACCAAAAAGCACCACTGCACCCGAGCCTGGCTTCAAGTGGGCCAACGGTGCCAATGAGGTTCTGAGACCTTCCAAAGCTTAACCCCACCTTGGGTTTGGCCAGGTTGGTACCCTAGTTGCCACCTGCAGCCTCTTTTGTGCAGGAACCAAGAACTGCGAGGAGTCTTCACAACGTGACCCCCAGCCTGAGTTGATGTGGACCGACGGTGGCCCTGTGTGCCCAAGACTCTTGAGACCAGAGCCCCACTTTGAGTTCAGCCAGACTGGTCACCCAGTCCCCACTTGCAGCCTGTTTCCCAATAAAGTGAATGGGACAACCAAAGCTGCAAAGCACATCTGTTCCTGGACACCCCGATGCTTCCTGAAGTGATCTGTTAGTGCTGCCTTTGATCTTGCCCCATGCTTACCTTAACTCCAGAATAACAGTCCTGTAAGTTGTTGCTAAGTGCCTGAATGCAGGATATGTTTCTTTTTCTATAGGATAACATTATAGCACCCGAAGCTGAAGCGACCAAGGTGACCTGTTGGTGCTGCCTTGGACCTTGTCCCATACTTACCTTAGCTTTCGAAGGCTGAGCCTGTAAGTCGTTGCTAAGTACCCATAAAGAATATATGTTTCTTTCCCATAGGATAACATTAGGGCATCTGACACTGAAAAGCACCTCTGTACCTGGATGTCCCAAAGCCGACTAAGGTGACCTGTTAGTGCTGCCTTGGACCTGGCCCCATACTAACCTTAACTCCAGAAGATTGGTCATGTAAGTCGCTGCTAAGTACCCGGTATCCAGTATATGTGCCTTTTCCCCATAGGATAACATTACTGCAGTAGAGTCAATACAAGTGTACTTTAATGTGACTTAAAAATTGATAACTAAAAAAATACTTACCTGATTACGATGATCTAGGTGTCTAAATTTATATGAAAATCTGCTATCTTTTTTAAACTGGTGTTGGATTTCTTTATTGAGTGTGTGTCTCGCTTACTGGCTCTGTGTATGCAATAAATGCTTAACACTATCCCCTGATAAGCCTAATCTGCTCGCTCACACTACCACAAAAAGAGAGCATTTAGGGTTATTATTTTATCCCATGTCAGCCAATAAGGGTCGCCTGTACTATCTGCATAGTGTACCCCTACATTGGTACACAACATAAATACCCATCTTCCTACACCTACAATATCAGAAAACTATTGACTCAGTTTTCCACTTTTCTATGAGACTTGGCCATAAGCCAGTAAAGGAGATCTTGCACATTTATAGGAGTAAATATATTGCAATGAACACTTATGGTGCTGGCATATGGGGGTATGCCAAAGTGTAACAGGTTCAAAAAGTGGAAAACAGATTTCTATGTGGACTTCTGGCCCTCTCTCATTCTACACCCACTTTATTATGTCATGCTGAAGTTGGCTTTGGATTTGTGGAAGATGTCAGCAAACTTAAATTTATGGTTTCATGTATGGAGCAACCCCAAATCCAAACGGGCTTGGCAAATTGTTTCTGTCTAGCTTTGGATCGCACCCTAGATATCCCTTGGCTGGCGTACATTAAGAGACTTCAAGATTTGTATACCCTGCTAGATAGTACTTCCACACAATCAATTGCTATGATGAAAAGACACTTTAATAATGCACATCAGAAGGCACAATACGAAGTGAGACAAGCATTTCAACTCAGTGTTCCCCATCTGCCATTAAATGTTACACCTTCTCTGAGGCTTATTTGACCCTTATTGCCGATTCATGGCCAAGATTTCTTCTTACTAGGCTGAGCTTTAACCTGATTCATTTTTTGGTAGCCTTCCTATTGTATTGGGGGCCGTCCATTCAGTATTCCTGGATATTTTTTTTTTTTTTAGATCACTAGATTTTGACTTTTTACTGTATGTGAATCTCATTACGTGTGTCTCACCCAAGGTAATGGTGTGGCAAATGGATTGTGCTTGTTTACCACTAGTGTCCGCCTTTTAAAATAAGGTTGCAGCGATGCAGCAAGGTTAAGGGTCATGTGACAGGTTCCATATGAACACATGTTCAAGTGTGGGTGCACACATGTGCGGACTCTGCATCGGAGACTGTTGTGCGCAGCCTGGCAAGTGCACACAGATAGCCTGGCACAGAGGGGACTTTGCAGCATTAGATATAGTCCTGGGGTAGGCCTCATAATGTTAGTGTACTGTAATGGGGAAAGTCAATGCGATTTCCTGTTTTGTCTGTAGTGACACTTTATTATACACATAAGGAGAAAACTTCGTTAGAGTGCAGTTTTGCTGCCCTTTGGTATACAGAGACTATTAGCACATAAAATTGGTGTGTAACCTTTGCAAGAAAATCAGTTCTGCAATTTCCAAAATGACATCTTTACAACTTATAGGTCATCCAGAATGGTCATATTGCTCTGGCTCACCTTAGGGTCAGGACTTAGGTTTTTGTCATCCTACTGTGCCCAGTTAATTACATTTCTCTCCAGCAGCAGGAACAAAGGCCTCCCCAAACAAAGGGTGCAATTAACAGTACTATACCCAGCTCCTGAGGAGAAAGGGGTTTGGACGGAATGATTGTCATCAATCAGCTATCACACTGTACCAGGGATGGGCCTGCCCAAGCCCACTGAACGAAGGAGGGAGAGCAGACTTCTGGAGCCACCCCAGGAGTTGGCTCTCTTTGAACTTTTGGTATGCAAGACCGTGGCAGAGATGTCAGTGAGGAATGAAGATGAGACCCCAGAAGCAGATGTGGCCAGCTACTCCTGGATGGCACCATTTTGAACTGTCCCAGCATGCTGTGCAGAAGGGTTGGGACCAAGAGTGGAAAGGTGACTTGTCACCTTAGGATTGGCCAATGGTGCCTGACTTTTTAAACCTTCCTCTCCTCTTTAAAAACTCTTGCATAAGGGGGACACTCTGTCTTTTCTGGTGATTTTTCTGCGCTTCAATACTGGACCCTGGGACCACCATGGAGAACTGAAAAGGACCACAATGGTGCCCACAAAGGACTCCAAAAGTCTCCCCAAAGGCCAGTGAGGCTAGCCCCCTTACGTCCCTTGAGGACCAGTTGGAGTTGGAGGAAAGCCCTGGATTGTGCACCTAGAAACCAAGACCAGAAGGAGCCAGGAGGACCAGCTCACTGAGGACAACACCACTTTAGTGGTGAGGAGGTCTGCTGCAACTGCCGCTAGTGTCTAGAGCATTCCACCAGAAGTAAAATGAGCCTAAAATTAGCACAGGATCATTGAAATCAGCCCAATAGGGCCCGAATTATGGATTTGAAAGTTTGGTGACTTTTCTACCTGCCGCCATTCCATCACATACCCCTGGGGTAGGCCAGACCCCGGGGTCATGCAGGAGTTATTTCTTCAGGGAGGGGGCGTGCACGATGCCCCTTCATCTGACACTCTGCTGGCCCAGGAACCCCAACCCGTAGACTGTTTTTAACCCCCCCATCCATGGCGGTGGCCTCACCCCCACTCTTTTTGCTTGTGTGTGGGGGAGTGGGATGACCACATCTGAAGGAAGGGAGGAAGAAACTGCCGGCTGCTGGGGCTGCACTCGAAGGTGCAGTGGTGGGCTCCCTCAGCTGTCCCCCACAAGTCATCCCATCCTAAATTCCCCTAGGTGTTTAGTTTTGAAAAATGTGTGGGTTTGGCAGGTTTCCCTAAGTGCCGGCTGAGCTACAGATCAAAATCCACAGCAAGGCACTTAGCATAAACAGGTCAGTTTTTATTAGAAAAATGTGATGTGTCCATGATGTGTTTTGGGGCATTTCCTGTGACAAGCACTAGGCCTACCCACACAAGTGAGGTACCATTTGTATCGGGCAACTTGTGGGAATCCTGGGTGGGAGGAAATTTGTGGTTCCCCTCAGATTCCAAACTTTCCATTACCAAAATGTGAGTAAAATGTTTTGCCACATTTTGACATTTGCACAGGGTTCTGGGTGCCAGAACCTGGTGAGAGCCCCACAAGTCTTCCCATCCTAGATTACCCTAGGTGTCTAGTTTTGAACAATGTCTGGGTTTGGTAGGTTTCCCTAGGTGCCGGTTGACCTATAGGCCACAATCCACAGCTAGACACTTTGTAAAAAACAGGTCAGTTTTCATTAGAAAAATGTGATGTGTCCATGTTGTGTTTTGGCGCATTTCCTGTCACGGGCACTACGCCTACCCACACGAGTGAGGTACAATTGTTATCGGGAGACTTGAAGGAATGCAGCATGGAAGGAAGTTTGTGGCTCCCCTCAGATTCCAGAGCTTTCCATCAGGGAAATGTGAGGGAAAATTGTTTTTTTTGCCAACTTTTGAGGTTTGCAAAGGATTCTGGGTAATGGAACTTGGTGAGAGCCCCACAAGTCTCCCAATTCTGAGTTTCCCTACATGTCTAGTTTTAAAAAATTTATAGATTTGCTAGGTTTCCCTAGGTGCCGGCTGAGCTAGAGGCCAAAATCCACAGCTAGGCACTTTGCAAAAAACATGTCTGTTTTCTTTGGGAAAATTAGATGTGTCCACGTTGTGTTTTGGGACTTTTTCTGTCACGGGCACTACGCCTACCCACACAGGTGAGGTACCATTTTTATTGAGAGACTTAGGGGAATGCTGGGTGGAAGGATGTTTGTGGCTCCCCACAGATTCCAGAACTTTCCATCACCGAAATGTGAATAAAAAGTGTTTTTTGTACCACATTTTGAGATCTGCAAAGGGTTCTGGGTGCCAGAACTTGGTGGAAGCCCCACAAGTCATCCCATCCTAGATTCCCCTAAGTGTCTAGTTTTGAACAATGTCCTGGCTTGGTAGGTTTTCCTAAGTGCCGGTTGAGCTACAGGCCAAAATCCACAGCTAGACACTTTGCAAAAACCAGGTCAGTTTTCATTATTAAAATGTGATGTGTCCACATTGTGTTTTGGGGCATTTTCTGTTGTGGGCACTAAGCCTACCCACACAAGTGAGGTATCATTTTTATCAGGAGACTTGGAGGAATGCTGGGGGGAAGGAAGTTTCTGGCTTCACTTAGATTCCAGAACTTTCCATCACCAAAATGTGAGGAAAACCTGTTTTTTTCCCCACATTTTTAGATTTGCAAGGAGTTCTGTGGGCCAGAACCTGGTGAAAGCCCCACAAGTCATCCCATCCTGGATTCCCCTAGGTGTCTAGTTGTGAAAAATGTGTGGGTTTGGGAGGTTTCCCTAAGTGCTGGTTGAGCTACAGGTCAAAATCCACAGCAAGGCACTTAGCATAAACAGGTCAGTTTACATTAGAAAAATGTGATGTGTCCACATTGTTTTTGGAGAATTTCCTGTTGTGGACACTAGGCTTACCCACACAAGTGAGGTATGATTTTTATGGGGAGACATGGGGGAATGCTGGGTGGAAGGAAGTTTGTGGCTCCCCTCAGATTCCAGAGCTTTCCATCAGGGAAATGTGAGGAAAAAGTGTTTTTTTTTGCCAAATTTTGAGGTTTGCAAAGGATTCTGGGTAATGGAACCTATAGAGAGCCCCACAAGTCACCACATACTGGATTCTCCCTGGTGTCTAGTTTTAAAAAAATACACAGGTTTGCTAGGTTTCGGTAGATGCCGGCTGAGCTAGAGGCCAAAATCCACAGCTAGGCACTTTCCAAAAAACATGTCAGATTTCAATGTAAAAATGTGATGTGTCCACGTTGCGTTATGGGGCGTTTCCTGTTGCAGTCACTAGGCCTACCCACACAAGTGAGGTACCATTTTTAACGGGAGACCTGGGGGAACACAGAATAGAAGAACACGTGTTATTGCCCCTTGTCTTTCTCTACGTGTTTTCCTTACAAATGTAAGACAGTGTGCAAGAAAGAAGTCTATTTGCCTGTAATTTACATGCTAGTCCTGAATTCAGAGATGTGCAAATAACCACTGCTTCTCAGTACCTTATCTTGTGCATATTTTGGAAATACAAAGGTGTCTTTGATACCTATTTTTCACTCTGTATTTTACCAAATGAATTGCTCTATAGCCGGCATAAAATGAAAACCCATTGCAAGGTGCAGCTCATAGACTGGCTCTGGGTACCTAGGGTTCTTGATGAACCTAAAAGCCCTAAATATCCCGCAACCAGAAGAGTCCAGCAGACGTAGCAGTATATTGCTTTATAAAATCTGCCGTAGCTGCAAAATGTTATAGAAGAAAACATGGACAGAAAAGCTCCTTTTTTCCCTCAGTTTCAATTTTATTTTTATTTCAGCTGTTACTTACTTACATACTGTAGGAAAACCTTGACGGGCATACACAATTGACCCATTGCTGAATTCCGAATTTTGTCTACTTTTCAGAAATGTTTAGCTGTCTGGGATCCAGCATTTGTTTCACACCCATTTCTGTCACTAACTGGAAGGAGGCTGGAAGCACAAAAATAGTAAAAATGGGGTATGTCCCAGTAAAATGACAAAATTGTTTTGAAAAATGTGGTTTTCTAAATCATGTCTGCCTGTTCCTGAAAGCTGGGAAGATAGTGATTCTAGCACCACAAACCCTTTGGTGATGCCATTTCCAGGGAAAAACACATGCTTTCTTCTGCAGCACTTTTTTCCCACTTTTCCCCAAAAATGAAATTTTAGCTGTATTTGAGCTAATTTCTTCGTCTCCTCCAGGGGAACCCATAAACTCTGGGTACCTTTAGAATCCCTAGGATATTGGAAAAAAAAGAACACAAATTTGGCGTGGATAGCTTACGTGGACAAAAAGTTATGAGGGTCTAAGTGTGTACTACCCCAAATAGCCAAAAGAAGGCTTGGCACCTGCCGGGGGGAAGGGGGCAAGGAATGGCAGCGAAGGGGTTAAAATACTTTATTGTGAAAATCCTGACAGTGTTTAGTGATTACAGTACATATGCCTTATTGACAGTGACATTTGTACACACAAAGTACTGTCTTTTATGTGTGATTTGTTTATCTTAAACATAAGACCAAGTCAATAGACTTATATTACATGCCTGTATGACTCATTTTGGGGTCAAATGTGTGATTATGCAATGTCATCTATGGTATTTTCCATCTGCCAACATATATATTTGTACATTACTGCATAGTATTTAGTAGTGTGTGTGTAATAAATGTACTTCTTCTTTCTTAAAGAAAAAGTACTGGACGGACAACCATTTATTGAGTGCTATTTTTGGGTGCAAGTGAACAATGATTACTAGCCAACTCCATCCCCCCGAGTAGGCCTTGGACTGCTCTGTCGAGAGAGTCAAGCACTACAACAGGGTGCTTGGTTCACAGTAGGAGGAAATGTGGACCTACTTTTTTGTGCAGGCCACACAACCAATAACCTAATGTCCTGCACTTCCCTATTCAGGGCCCATGGTTTTCAAATCTTCCACTGTGCCAATGTGATAACTCTTCAAAGCAAAGCATGAGTAATTTTATTTTATTGTGTACTCTTAGCAAGTCTGACTTTAATAAGGAAACTTATAAGGGGACACAAATAGGTCGATGAACCTTTTGACTCGCAATTAAGATGTTCTTACCATAGCTTCATTACATAATCAGTAATCAATACACAATAACCAATAATCATTAGTAAATAATAAAATCAATAATCAATGGAGTCAGTAATTATCACGCACCATGACCTTTCAGTCATGAATAACCACACCTTTAGTAAAAGTTTAGAATAATTATTTCCCTATGTTAACAATGCTAAGGTCATGTAGATAAATCTGAAAATCAGATGAAACGCATTCAGAAATAATACTGGTTGTCCAAAGCGGCGGAAGAAACGTAATCTAATCAGAGCTTGAACTAAAACACATTCTAAAGTTATGGTGCAAATCAATAGTAAAGTCAGCTGCATCAATGTTATGATGTGCATGAAGTTCAGCAGAGAAATTCGTCAAGCATTAGTCCCTGCTATCATAATTCATTATTGAGAATCCTTAACTAACATCAGATTAGCATCAGCGTGTTGGGCTTCATGCAAAACAATTTAGTAACACAAATTTGGAAAAGCATTTAACTATGGTTCTATCAAAACAGCGCAGTTGTTACCTAGAAAGGCGCATAAAAACGTAGTAGCCTCTCGGTGAGGAAGAAAATGGGCAGTAATGCTGTCTTCTCTCTGTGCAGTGTCGTTAAGTCAAAGTTACCTAAACTACCCACCAAATCCCTATTGGTCAGTTAATCGTATGTTCACACTCTCACCAAAAAAACTAATATCCTAAATCTATGAATTCTAATATTTCTCTGTTCACATATCATTGATTGGTTCGTCTTGCGATGTCCTCATCATCCGGCTTGTCAGGTAACAATATTGTTGCAGCTTCTACTCTAGTCAGTATCTTCATTGTTCTTGTCCTGGGAAAGTCAGTCTCACACACATTACACATAAAATGTTTCATTAGCAAGAACATCATCTCCTACCAGTCGGTTCACACGAGAAGTTTCTGTTATGAGCACATTTAAACAGTACAATAGAAATTTCACAGTTTAACTTTCTTGGTCAGCTATTTCATTAAATGCTAAGAAATACAGCTTTTATATGAGGCCTGGCAAATAGGCCAAGACACTTGTTAAGTTAAGGCCTACAATTAACAAGGCTAAAGCATACTGCATAACCCTTAATATGACATATTGCTGCATTAGTCTAATATATATTCAACATTTCATATTATTTAATCATTGATTAGTACACTTCGTTAACATTGGTGGCCATTCTTCATGATCACATTTTCAAATGCATGCATTATTTTTCTACGTTATTATATTTTCAACATAAACTTATTATTCAAAATACATAAACACTCATTCGACATTTTTATTAAAACACCTGCGCTAGCATACCCGTAATTTTTTTCATCTAAGTGTTTCCTAGCCCTGCTTTTTCTTGATGCCAATATTGGGAATTATAAACATGCATTTTTATTTTTAAAGCAACTGGGCAGCCAGCAAGTTTGTCATGAGGTAATTAATTATATTAAATGTTCACTAGCCACAAGGAAGAGCTACTGAGGCTTATTAATTGTATGTCCTATACAATGCTTCTTTTATGAACTTCTGCATGACGTTTTTACTGTTTTCCTTACTTTGCTTGCAAAATAAAATTGTTTTTTCGATGAGGAATGGATACGGAGGTAGAGTAATTTAGTGCTTTAATAATGAAATATGGCACAATTCAGCTTTTTAAAAATAACATATCAACAACATATTTATTAACTGTTTTAACTTGTATCTGTGTGCTTTTATGGCTATTCATAACTGAATAAAGTTGATTTGTCTGAGGTTGTTCCCCTGAAGGCCACAGGATAGGTCGAGGACCCCACTGATGTTAAAGGACAGGCCTAGGCTTCTATGCGCACACTAGATTAGAGTGAGGCTCAGGTCCAAATCAAACATGAGGATACTAGTAGTTAAGCAATTAGAGTGATGGAACATGAATTTACACAATGAATGTCCCATTCCAGCGTATGCCATATGTCCAATATGTTTATTATGAACTTTTAGGACAAAGGCATAAGGTCTGAATTATTTATTTTGAAAAGCATATTTTATAGCCAATAGGTCTTTATAGGTGGATTGTTATTACACTCTATTAAAGCCTGTAGATAAGTATTTTCTAACAGGGTTCCCATATATTACCATAGCAAGCAAAGGTTGTGGTTATCCTCTGTGACAAACTCCAGATTATTTGTTAATTACATTGTTTTTAAGACCTGTCTTCACAACACCGCTGTCTTCCTAGGCTTATGTGAACACCTGAAAAAGCTGTAAGAAGGGGAAGGAACGGACAGGTTGTGCATCCATCCACATGATCATCTTCTATAAAAAAAAAAAAAACATTTTATATTGAAAAGTAGCTCTAATCATCCTCTCAGAAGAAACTCTAATGCTTATAACTGAGAGAGACGTTGTTAATGCAGACCCCAACTCAGATACAATAAGGAGGGGCTTTGCATGGTGCAACCCTGTGACATATACATTAGAAAGGAGTTGAGAACTCTCTGACAAGAATTTAAGGACATTGTTTTAAATTGAACTGCTTTCCAAAAAACATACAAAGTGGTTTTGCACTGCAAACTCTTCCACGAGTACCATAGGAATAAATTTTACATTCTTAACTCCTTGTTAAACACCATCGGTGGGGGCTTTGCAGTGTGAACCCTCTGTCAAAAGAGGAGTGTTAGATCTGGAATCCTTGGTGCGGTTTACCGTGTCTTTGTGCATCTGCCTTCTGAATTTTTGACTATGTGCTAGATTTCGTTTTTGCTGGTTTTTGGTACTCTGAGCACTTTACCACTGCTTACAAGTGCTAAAGTGGAAGAGCTCTCTGTGTAAATTGTGATTATCCATGATTGGCATCTTTGATTTTCTAGTAAGTCACTAGAATAAAGCATCATGTGTGCCCAGTACCTGTAAATTAAATGCTACTAGTGGGCCTGCAGCGCTGATTATGCCACCCAGGTAAGTATCCCTGTAAACATGTCTCAGACATGCCATTGCAGTGTGTGTGTGTCCAGTTTTGAACTGCCATGACGACCTGACAAGTGCATCCACTTGCCAGGCCCAAACTTTCCCTTTTACTACATGTAAGTCACCCCTAAGGTAGGCCCAAGGCAGCCCCACGGGCAGGGTGCAGTGTATTTAAAAGGTGGGTCATGTACTGGTTTGTTTTACATGTCCTGTTAGAGAAATACTGCTAAATTCATTTTTCACTGTTGCAAGGCCTATCTCTCCCATAGGTTAAAATGGGGATTGCCTTAAAGTATCCTGTAAATGTAATTTCCCACTGGGAGCAGATAGAGATGTGAGGTTTGGAGTCTCTGCCAATGAGAAGAGCTGAAGAGCTGTGAGTAGGAGTACTGCCCCTTTGCTGTGTGTTCTTTGCTGGGTTGGCCTGCAGTTGCTGCTTCTGCTTTGGAGAGGGCAAAGACTGGACTTTACTGTGTATCCTGCTTCTGAAGGTTCTCCAAGGGGTTGGACTGAGCGTGCCTCCTGTTAAGAAGTCTCAGGGACAGCAAAGGCATCACCGGTCAGCCTCTGGGTTCTCCTGTTGAGGACTCTGACTTGCCAAGTGGTGCCCACTCCAGTTCCTGGGCCCTTGGGATTGAAAGCTGACCTAAAAACAAAATGAAGCATATACACTGACTCCGGATGACTCCAGAATTGGCGCCGCTGCCTGACTCCGTGCGACTGCCTGCACCCAAAGCTGCTGTCCCCTTTGAAGTGCGATGATGCGACCAACGCCGCAAACCCGATGCCGCTGTAGCACTGCTGAAGTCCCAAGACATTGTGAGTGCCGTGTCATCAACGTCTGTGACACCTGCTCCGCCGCAGCACCTATGGTATGACGCGACCCTGAGAGGCTGCCCCATCGCATCTTGACCTGCCAGATTCATCAAACCCCACCCGATCGTAATAAACTGACACCTCACACCGACGCTTGCAACCATAAGGAACCGACACCTCGCCTCCCCTACTCTGCAGTAAGGAACCAATACCTCTCTTCTCTGGTGACACTAAGGAACTGACACTGCACCAGATTCAGCAATGCCTCACCTCCCCTACTCCAGGCACCGGCTTGTTTTCCCATTTACCATAGGTACTGACTCCATGATCAGAGTCGCACTCCCTTACGAGTGGCATTGGGGTGTTGGGAACGACTCTGTGATAGCCCCAGTTGGAGCTATTGTGTTTCTAAGTGTTTTTATTGGGCTTTCATCTTTCAAAATTCATTTATTTGCTTCTGTATGTTGTATTTTTTTTGTTTTGGTCTTGTTTTACTTATATAAATATTGGCTATTTTTCTAAACTGGTGTGGTATCCATTTGTGGTGTTTTCACTGTGTTACTGTGTGTGGGTACAAATACTTAACACATTGCCTCTGAGATAAGCCTGACTGCTTGTGCCAAGCTAACAAGTGAGTGTGCAGGAGTTATCTTGGGTATGTGACTCTCTTACCCTGACTAGAGTAAGGGTCCCTACATGGGCAGGGTGTAAACTGACTGCCAATTAGAGGCCCCATTCCTAACAAGGAGGAAGGGAAGTGAATGCTGGCAAATGCAGTAGAAGGGGTTTTACATTGTGAACTATGTGAAAACACCATAGGAAGTGGCTTCGCATTTAGAACTATTTGACAAAACAATGGAAATGGGGTTTACATTATAAAGGCTTACAAAGGACAAATGGAATAGTAAGGAGTTTAGTACCCCCTTTACTACCTTGTCTTAGGTACGTCCACAGTAATGTTTTAGGCCAGATTTAAGACTTTGCCCTTGGTTTGCATCTCCAAAGTGTAGAATAGGGATTTACTTTAAAGCACAAACATTTGTCTTTTAAATTAGCCCCAAACTAGTGCAAAGTACTTTGCATTACTTTGCATCATGGGGCGTACTTTGAATGGTATATGAGCATTCCCAAGCTGCCACCCATTGCTATGAAGCAAAGCCCTATCTCCTAAAACAGTTGGACTTGGTTTTGAGCCAGAACTTTATGCCTTCTCAAGGCATGCATAATGTTGGAGAAAAGTTGTCTCTAATCTTTCCCAACTTTGCATGTGTTCTTTACACTTTACACTATAACACACACCCAAACTTTAGATGTTTTTAAGTACTTCTAGGAAGGAGTTGCCTTCCAGTACAAAACCACTGCTAGACATCATGCACTATAGTGCCAGCGTGTGTGCATGAGGCAAGGCTACCTAAAATATGCCAGATCAGGGGGGTAGATATACACCTTATCTTAGTAAGTTTTGTGCTGTTCTGCTCTTCCCCTTTGAAGCGGCAAAGACCATCAACATTGGTTTCTGCTCTATGTTGCATCAAGTGAAAGTATTGTAAGTATTCCAATAGGTTCATATTTGATCATAGCTGTTTTTTACCATTATCGCCCGCTGGTGCCCAAATTGTCACATGGTATCTCCCAGAGAAGCAGACTACATTTACAGGTTAGTTTTCCACTGCGATAAGTGATTTGTGCCCTGGTTAATCTTCAAGGCATAGAAAGCAGTCACAGGTTCTTATTCCATCTGACATCCTGCAAATATTGGCCATTTTTAATATTGTATGAAGTTGGATGAGCTTGAAGGTACTTTTCATTTTTTTTTAAATGTGTTTATTTGTTTTATTGATAACAAAACAACACAATAAGAACAACAACCAATAAATATAGACAGGCCAATGGAAGGAAGATTTCAAGTCTGTATTCATGGCAGTACATTTAAAAATGGCAGTACATATATCCGGGTCACGTTGTCTACCAAGCATGGCCCCTAGTAGTTCAAGGCACCACGAAACCAATTGTACTTGTCGGCTACATGACCGGGATCACATATTAACACAGTTGGCCATCATAATCACATTGTTGAAATGTAGAAGGGCTCCACATCACTCCCCCTCACTAGAACCTTCAGTTGAATCATGTATATCCTCCTCTGTAAAATTATTAAGAAAAGACCCCCACAACATGATTGTTTCCACGGCCCCCCTGACACTCTGAGCAATACGCATATGTACCTCTTCTGCTACTCCCCACACAAGTAGATCCCGTTGCCATAAAGACATTAGGGGTAGTCGGGTGCTCATCCAGCAAATGGCCACTCTTCTCTTGGCCAGCAGCAGAGTCATCTGGGCCATCTTGTGATGCATCTTTCACCCCCTAGGCTGCGCCACCATTCCCAGGAGGCAGGCCAACGGGGTCAATGAAATCTCAATGCCAGTCACCTCTGTTATTTTTGGCACTATAGCCTCCAAGTATCCCTGAACCCCTGCACATGAGCAGGCCAGATGCAAAAAGCTAGCACCCAGCTCTCCACACACCGCGTACCCCTGTTGAGAGTTATTCTGTTTAGGCATCCGGGGTTACATAGGTGTGATGTAAAAAATAGAAATGGAGCAACTTGAATCTATGATTACAGGACACTGTCTTCACCAACATGCACGCATGTGCCCATCCAACGTCCCTGACCGGCTCCCCAACTACCTTGCCCAAGCATCCCACGCAACAAACGGGGGCCACACCATATCACCCCTAATGGCCTTATAGAATAATGAAATGAGATGCCCTCCCTCTCCCCATCGAAGCAGGCCACCCGACACTCGAGAGGGCTGTGTGGCGGCCGGGAACCCAACCCACACCTCCTGCACAACAGTTTCCAGTTTAGCATATTGTAGGAATTGGCCCAGTCCCACCTCAAAAGTTTCCTGAGCCTCCTAGAAAGTGATAAACTCCTTCTCTGGGTACAGCCCCCCCCACTCCCTATTCTCCAATGGTCCATAGACATGTTGGCATCAATTGCCCTAAATGGGACGAGGTCCCAAATACACAGCTCTCAGCCATCGCACAGCATGTTGTAAATTGGCCGCATAATAATAAATGTTGCATGTCAGGTATAGCAAGATCGCCATTTTCCAAATCACGTTTAAGAACCGATAAGGCCACTCTACTTCAGCGTCTTGCCCAGACCAGGGAAACAAGCAGAATATCCAACTTACAGAAAAATGCGGAAGGTAGCAGAAACACAGCGTTCTGAACCAGATAAAGGTAGCGTGGAAGAAAAACCATCTTGGCTATAGCTGCCCTACCTATCACAGACTTGGGGAGTCTACTCCAAAACACCAGGGAGCTTTAAAGGTTTTTTTTTACTCTATCCTCATTTTAAGCATCTATAAGTGTCCTTGGTATGAGCCACCCATAAACCCAGGTATGTAAAGCCCTTGGTTTCCCAGCAGAGGCCAAGCTCAGGCAATTGATCGGCGGAGATCCCCACCAGGCGGCCCAGTGGGAACAGAAGTGACTTCCCGAGGTTGACCCGAAGGCCAGAAATCCTGCCAAAGGTCTCAAGGGGCCCCATCAAGATCGGCACCGCCCAGACAGCGGTATGATTATACACCAGTGCATTGTCCGCCTAAAGAGAAATAACATGTGTGGAATCCCCGATCTGAATTCCCCACTGCTCCAATTCCCTACACAGAAGGATTATCAAGGGCTCAATGGTGAGGGCATACAACAGCGGTGAGAGGGGACAGTCCTGCCTGGTACCCATCCCCACTTCCCATTCCCCAGAGAGGTCTCCCCCAATCCTAACATGAACCGAGGGGCTAGTATACAAAAGTTGCACCCAACCATAAAAGACAGGGCCAAACCCCATTCCCCGCAACAAAGCCATATGGAACCGCCACTCCACTGTGTCAAATGCCTTTTCCAGGTCGAGTCAGACTTAGGCCAATTCACAGGCACCAACCATTGTTTAATGCAATACATGTTTAAGTCTCCGAAGACTGAGAGTAATGCTGGGTGGTGGCATGAAGCCACACTGGTCTTCATGTACCAGTGTGTGGACCACTGTTGTCAAACGCTATGCCAACAGTTTGCATACTATTTTGATATCTGTAAAAAGCATTGTGAGAGGCCTGTACAACAAAGGGTCAGTAGCAACTCTCCCAGGATTTGGCAACAGGCAAATAATACCCTCCCTCATAGTGCGTGGCAGTATCCCATTGTCCCAGGCCTCATGAAGGACCTCTAACATCTTTTCCCTCAGAGTAACAGAGTAAGTTTGATAAACCTCTGCAGGAAAGCAATCCCGCCTGGAGCTTTAGGTCTACTGAGAGCCAGAATAGCTACTCCCAATTCCTCTGTGTCTATCTCACTCTCCAGTTCCTGCTTCAGCCCCAGGTTCAGTCTGGGCAACCCTACCCCCTCCAGATATGCCTTTACCCACCCCGGAGGACCCACGTCCCCGGCACTATATACTCCACGGAGATGCACCACAAATGCCCCCAGGATATCCTAACGATTAGTCACAAGATCCCCATCAGGCGTACAAACCTGTAATACGGGGGGAAGTTCCTGCTCCTGTCATAATATTCATGCTAGGAGTTTCCCCGATTTGGCTCCCTCCCTATGCTGTTGCTTGCGATACGGTCTGAGTGTACACGTATCTAAGGAGTCCTACATTGTTTGCATCTCCCTCTGAACCCGAAGCAACTTCTGTTGCACCTACTGTGATGTCTCCCCGGAGCCCTGTAGAACAGCCAATCAGTGCTCCTTCACCCCCAGAGTGGCCTCCAACTGGCGTCACACCCCATACGTTGCATTCGTACAAGCCCCATGCATGACAACCTTTAGGGCCTCCCAATCTTGTGCCTAGTAGTACCAGACCCCCAATTGACCTCCAGAGCTGGGAAATTGAGCCCTCTGTAATTTGTACCCTGTCTGACACCTTCCGAAGGTCTGCCTGGAGGAGACTAACCTTGACCGCCTCTGATTTGATCTTCTCATCAAGCGCCGCTCTGGATCTATGATTCACAGCAAGCAGTTCCGCCCTAGAGGGCTCCTCAGCAGGCATATCAGTCCCCGTATCTTCTCTAGACTCAGCTAGACGTGTCGCAAGCTGCACAGACGGGGCTGGGGTGGTATATAGCTCCATTGTGTTGACCTGCAGCGGAGCTGATCGCTTACTCTTACCCATTTGTGGGATCTGGGAAGGATCGCTCAGAACCTCCCTCCAGCCAAAGCAGCACGGCAAGGGTCTACCAACAGGATCAGTCACAAGAGGAGGGGGCGAAAAGGATAACCCCCACTATCCAGAAATCGCCAGGTGACTACTAACTGTCTCTGGACCCTCAGATCCACACCCCAGCGCCTCTGTCAGAAGGGGGGCCCCCCTCGTACAAGGATCCACGCCTAACTCCAAAGCGAGCGCCCCGCATTACTCCACTTCTACCAGTCTCACCATAACACCAGGGAGGCACTCCGAGACGTGTATGCGCGGAGGGCCCTCGCACGCAAAAGCTTAACCCCCTCCACAGCCCACAGGCCAGTCCAGCACCAGCATAAGGCCGTCCTGCTGGTCTCCAAGCTGCGCAGCCAGAGCACACCAGTTATCAGTTACTCCAGGGCTTCTGTGATTCCTCACTGCAATGTCTCTCTGGGGCCCCCACCGCTCTGACCAGCACATCCCAAGCGGCGTTCTGCAAAATGCCTGCATGCTAGGACCTTGCATTTCCAGGCCGACGCGCTGTTCTCAGCCGAATCAGCGGCCTAACTACCCCCAGCCGTGCCAGGCAAGTAAGGATGTCCCCAGGTGGGTCCCTGACCACAGCAGTGCTTGCCTCCAGCCCTCTCCTCCAAGCCGTCTCTCTCCATCCACTCGATGCAAGCAGCGGCCGGAGCTACCAGGCCACCGTCCGAGGTTGGTCCACCCAAGGCCCCAGTCTTCCCCACCACTCCAGGCCCCGGTCTCCCATGGTGCTGCTTGCGCTCCTCCACAGCCGGGAGCCAAGTCACGCCGAATCCCCTGGCACCAGACAGCAGCGGGGGGTTCAGTAACTCAGCAGGCCCAGCTACAAGCCCCAGCTGGGCAACATTCTGCAGGATATTGCCAGGGATGCAAGAAGTCTCTCAGAGGTGCACCCAACAATGGCAAGACATTGATTTATTCACTGTTATTATTGATGTGTTCTGAGTTTCTATCCCATAGCACCTTTAAGGGTCAGCCTTAGATGCTATGTCTACTTCCCCTCAAATGCAAGTTTTAAAAGGGGTTCCTGGTCCCATGTTTGAGGGTCTTGGGTATCGAGGCCCCAGGATACTACACATGAAATACCTCAATTGACACATTTGTAGCTATTAACTTCTGACTCCAGTGCGACCTCATGAATACAGTTTCTCAAATACAATAGGATTGGGTTTTACATTGTGAACTCTGACAAATACAAAGGAAAAGGTCTTGCATTACATTGTGAACTTCCTGCTAAACACCGTTAGATGGGGCTTCGAGAGGCCCCTGACAAAAGCAGTAGAAAGGGGTCTTTAAACTATCAACCCTGACAAAAGCAATAGCAAAGAATACCAATGATGTTTATATTGTGAACCCTCTGTCAAATAAATTAGGAAGGGTTTTTACATTAGAGACACCATGCCATATACTACAAAAAGAGATTTTACATTTGAACTACGGTACTGACAAAAAATGAAGGCTGTTTGCATTGTGAAGTCTTTGCAAATGCAATAGGAAGGAGTATAGTGCTTAGGGGCCAGATGTAGGAAGGAAAAAATATGCGAGTCGGAAATTGCGAGTCATTGCGACTCGCAATTTGCGACTCACAAAATGGGATCCAACAAAAAAAGCGACATCAATTTGCGACTCGCAAATGATGTCGCACCGCAGATTGCGAGTCCACTGTTAGAGAGGGCGCTTTTTGCGACCTCGCTAAAAACGAACTCGCAATTTGCGAGTCGGGTATCGCAAATTGCGACTGTACACAAATTGCATGCAGGTGCAGCAAAACAGTTGGAAAAACACTTCCTGGCTCTTGCTGATGACATCAGAGCCAGGAAGACATCAAATACACTTGGGAGGAGGGAGGACCACACCCTTTTCAAACTGCTGAGCAACTACCTGGAGGAACAGCTGCAACAATGGAAGACACAGGCAGTGCAGGAAGGAAGAGGACATTGAAATTCTCTGAAAAGGAACTTGAGGTGCTGACAGAGGAATGCTGCCAGCACCATGACCAGCTTTTTGGAAAGGCATCCCTGAGTGTACCAGCCACTGAAAAGGGGAGGATCTGGCAGGACATCCAGGAGAGGATCAATGCCATAGGGGTGAGCCACAGAAGCATCAAGGAAATTAAAAAACAGTGGTATGACCTGCGCTCCAGGACAAAGGAGAGGATGGCAGAGCACCTCAGAGAGATGAGGGGCACAGGAGGAGGCCCATCCACCATCCCACCACCCACAGCCATGGAGGAACTGGTTGAGCAGACCCTGGAGCCTGAGGCAGTGTCAGGAATGGGTGCACTGGACACGTCAGCGCAAGGGACATCAAAAAGTGAGTACCATGAAACATGCATGGACAACTATAAATGCTATACCCGCACTCACCCAGTACACAGCAGCATGCACAACCAGACTAGCTCCATTCCAGACTAGCAACCACCAGAATGGTGCATTATGGGCAATGTAGTACAGTAGGCAGCATATAGGCAAATGTTTATTAGGAGGCATACAACAGATGTTATATACTGACAGTGTGTTCCCTATGTCCCACAGGTCTCCCACAAGACACCCCCACCAGCCACACCATCCAGGTTGAAGGAAGCAGGCCACAGGCAAGGCAGGAGGCTGCACCAGCCACTACAGGGCCCAGCACCACACCACCACAGTTCCCTCCAGATGAAGAAGTGGACATGGAGGAAAGAGACACAACACCTGGTCCCAGCCACAGTGTGAGACAGCAAGAGCCAGAAGCACCACTGCATCGCAGACTCCAGGTCCAGGCAGTGTCCCAGGAGGATATAGGGGATCCATGTCTGCAGTTGAGGCATTCCTCCTATCTGGTCAGTGCCTGCAAACAAGGCAGTTGAGGATTATTTCTGGGGCAATGCAGAGGATGGAGCACAATTTTACACATGGCCTGGCAGAAGTGAACACACAGTTCACAAGACTGAATGACAATGTCAGTGACCTAGCACTATCCATATGCCAAGCAAGGCGCTGTGAGCACCAACTAGTGCAGAGATTCAGGCAGCATCTATTGTCTGTCTTGCAGTGAACACCACAGGTCTGTCACGACGTACCGGGAGCTTGCAGGTGGACCTGGGCCACTTTGCAGGGGATGTGGCTCGGGGACTGGGCCGCATTAGCCATGCTGTGGACATGCTGGAGGCCAGGCAGGTGTCAAGGGGCACGGCTGAGACACCTCAGGACAGTGAGGAGGGGTCCACCATCAACAGCGCATCTGCCACAGACACACATGTCTTGCGGAGTGTCAGTGCACGTCAGGGGTCTGCTGACCCACCTAGCACGAGCCATTCTGGGCGTACCAGGAGGAGGTGTTAGGCCCAAACACTGCAGGACTCATGAGGCACATGGAGTTAATGTGTCCTCATTGAGGGTGGACATGTGCAGCCCCTTACCAACAGTTCAGTTGTTTCGTTATTAGGTTCACTTATTAAAATGTTTTGTTTGATCCACTTCACAACTGGGCTCTTAGTGTGTGACATTAGTGTGTGTGGTGACAGTTACCACGTACCTTCCAAAGTATTGGTTTGCAATGTGGTCCCGTCTCTGTCTGCCTTGATTTGCAATGCTTCTATCCCCAGGCTGCCGATGTGGTAGCTCTTGCTCGCCATCCTCCGAATCTGGGTCTTCAGGGGTGAGATGTAGACCACGTCTGGTGGCAATGTTGTGCAGTATGGCGTATGCGCCAAATATCTTGAAAGCTGTTATTGGGGCACACTGGAGCACACCTCCACTTCTGTGGAGGCATCGGAATCTTGCCTTTAACAGTCCAAAGGTCCTCTCTATGACATTTCTGGTCCACCTATGTGCACTGTTATATCGCCTCTCATTCTCATTGCTGGGTGTTAGGTACGGGGTAAGTATCCATGGTCGTAGCACATATGCACTGTCACCTGTTTGGCAAAAATTAACAATGTTAGCAGGGCATGGATGGTTTATATAGTGACCTGTGTGTATGGCTTCAGGGTGTCTGCGGCAATACCTAATAGATATCCATCTCCAAACTCCCCACGTTCTAGGCGATGGTGTATCCCACTGTGCCTGAAAATGTAAGAGTCATGTGTACTCCCGGGAAATTTGGCTACCATGTCAGTGATGACATAATGGGCGTCACATACCACCTGGATGTTCAGTGAGTGTGTACACTTCCGATTGCGGAACAGATATTCCAGATTTGCAGAAGGGCATATTTGTATATGTGTCCCGTCTACACACCCTATTACATGTGGGAAGTTGGCAATTCTGTAGAATTCCAACTTGGTGCTGTTGATTTCTGCCTCATTCCTGGGTATGTATATGTATCTGGACATGTGTGTGAGTATGGCATCTGGGAAACATCTGAAGAACCGTGAGAGTGCACTTTGGAATACCCCACCTGCCACTGCAATCACCCCCTGATAGCTACCCGAGGCCAAGAAGTGCAGTGAGCATAGCACTTGCACATGTGTGGGGATGGCGCTGCCGCGCACAGTTTGTCTTTGAAGCTGCTGATTGAGTAGATCAATTAATACTAAAATTGCTGCACTGCTGAGTCTGTATTTGTCATATATCTCCTCCTCAGTTTGTTGGAAAAGTGTCTGCCTGGTTCTGTATATCCTCTCCTGTCTCTGGCTCCTTCTCCTCTGCTGTGCGGCGTGGACTCTCCTCCTCCTTGCTATCACATATATTTCAGCCATTTTGAGTAACCCAGATGCCTTCTGGGTCTCCTTTTATACTTTGGTTATGGTTACCACCTGCTCTGACTTAGTGGTAATTTGGGTGTGCAAAATGGCTTTTTGCGACTGGTCTCAATTTGCGACTGGCTTTTTCATATGGTTTGCGACTCGCAAATTGCGTCTACTTATTTGTAGGTCGCACAATGGGGTCGCAATTTTTGCGAGTCGGTAATGGCTCGCATCGCAATTTGCACTTCAGAAATGGGATTTCTGCACCCCATTTCCGATTTTGCGGGGTCGCAAATTGCGATTCGGGCCATTTGCGACTCGCAAATTTTTTCTACATCTGGCCCTAGATCCCGTTTTAGGCATTGCCACTCTAATTTCTTGATGGTAATGGAGCGAAACTTAATGTCATTGTGCACCTTCGGTCTGCCTTGAATGTTTTATGGGTATATCTAGGCTAGACTACGTGATTATATTTCTGTTTATGTTTCATCCAGTAAACTTAATTGATTTTTAAATGTAGTTGTGAATCTCTTGAAAAAGCCTGCAGGCCTAACAGTGCTGATCATGAAAAGCTTTGTGTTGCAATAGAACCATCTAAGGGCGCTGCTGATTTTTAGAATTAAAGCATGTTGATTGGCCAGTGCTTAATTTGTAAATAAAGAAGTGCCGGTGCTCAAAGCCCTTCTGTTAAACACGAGACTGCTGTAATTAAATCTGCAAGCACTGAATACTGAGGCAGCGTAATACTGAAGCCATCTCGGGCCTCTTCAATGCATTTACGGCCACTCCCTGCCCCTTCAGTTTATCCTGCAACTTGCTACTTTCTCCCTTTATGATGCTTTTAAGTTTTTCCTTCTGCCGTCTTTCTCATGTGTCTTTTGCTCGCAGCAAATGCTTGAGGCATAAGAATAAGCCCCGGCCCTCACAAATAAGTGCCGGTGCTCAGCACCGGAAACAACAAGCACAAATTAAGCACTGTGATTGGCATTATCACGTAGTACCAGGGACAGATTACTTGTACTGGTTTAGTAGCCTGTGAAATTTCTTTGGGTTAAATGATTTGTTTTCTGCAAATCTCCAAGGCCCTTCCAGGAGGGGATTCAATTTGCAATTCCACCTGAAGCTTGTAAATATTTGTATTTTTGTACATACCACTTAGAGGTGTGTTCATCACAGTACTGTACAGTACTAAAACATGTTTATTTAGGCCATAGTCTTTAAAACACTACTAAATCACTTTATTGCATAGAATTTCGATATACACAAATGAATACTATACCATAAAATACAATAAAACGTGTCCTATCTATAGAAATACACCATATAAAAACCCTACTGTATAAAATAACTTTTATCCCTCAACCTGGAAGATCGATCCCATTTTTGTCTTTCAGCAATGTACCCACGGAGATTAAAAATCGACCCATCGCACGTCACATCTACAAATCTCATGTCCATCAATAGGTCAATTGCTTCTCCCCTATCTCTAATAACATACTTTACAAAATAGGCTTTAGGTACTTCGTTCGTTGGGGTAAAAACCACAGTCATTCAATCAGGATAGGAAGATAATTCTTTTTCACATTAAGACCACATTGGCAGATTTTCTGTTCATTTTGTAGAGCCTCCCGGTTCCCTGACATAAAAACTAAGTTTATTCCACAATGGAACCTTTATATACTATGGCACATCTTAAAATGTGGGTATTTTCTCCAAATAAGGGAGGCTTCCATCATTCTCCCAGGAATTTAGCAAATGGGAGACTGGGCATTTATTGCTCAGGTACAACAGATCCTCATCTCTGGAGACCTGTTTTAATAATCTTTTAAACTCTGCCTTACTTACTCCCACCTCATCAATACCCCTTGTTACCTGTATATTTAATGCCCTGACACAAGCCTGAATTCTTCCTCTTACTTCCCATGTCTAGGATAATTCACTTTCTAGTATCTCCTTTTTACATAACAGGGAGATTTTAGATATTCCTGTATTATCAATTCTAGTCCAAAATGTTAATATCTCTACACAAGCAATCTGTGTCCACCCTGCTAAACCTGTGTCTACACTTATTGCCTGTGCCATGGTGGGGGAAGGGAGGCAGAGTAGTCTTTTAAGGCACCTTCCTTCTTCCAGGTCCCAGCTCTTCTTACCCCCTATACCAATCGCCTCCACCCCATACATAAACTACTGTCTTACTATAGCCTGATAGGCTTGCAGTATTGGTCGAATAGATGGTTCCCCATATAGTTTATCAAATTTCCTTAGCCCCGCAATTGATACCAGTGCCTTATCTTGTGAAGAGGCAAGATGGTACTTCCAACCTAAATTATGCGCAAACCATAGTTTTATTACTTACCCAACTCGTTTTTTCCATATTTATTTTCATTTTTTTTCTAATACAATAATCCCTCAAATATGTTCAATTTCCATTGCAGTCCAATTCTTGTCCAATCAAAAATCACCAGATTGACCACATATGTAAGACAACTAATATATCTGCCATTCATAAAAACATTTGGCAAGCATAAACGTTCCGGGATATCAGTGAAAAACAGGGAGAACAATGTTGGGGCCAATACACATCGTGCCTTAGGCCATTTCTTAGATTGATTTTCTTTGAGTGAGAACCCACACTGTCCAACTCCATTGGGCCCAGTTGTCCCTATGCAGTTCCCGCAGAATTAAAAGCAAATCTTATGGGATCTCACATCCCTTTAATATCTCCCACAGCAGTACCCGATCAACTGAGTCGAATGCAGAGCTAAAATCAACAAAACAACAATAAAGTGCCCCCACCACGCTATGGATTTCTTTGCAATGGCCCACAAACTAAAACTGTGATCAATGGTTGAATGACTCTCCTTGAAACCCCCTTGCTCCTGCCATATGATGTAATTTACATCCACCCAATCCTTAATCATCTTCAATAATATTTTGGAAAAAATCTTAACAGATTTGTCCAACAGGTTAATCTCCTTATAATTTCCCGGGAGAGTATAGTCTCCTTTTTTGTGGATCGGTTAAATCACTGCCACCTCCCAACTCTCTGGAAATCTTCCCGTTGCCAAGATTGCCTGGAAGACAATATAAAACAACTTAGACCACCATCCAATATTCATTTTTAATACCACTGCCGGAACATTATCTGGGCCTGCAGCCCTAGTGAGCTTTATCCTCTCAATAGTTTCCTTAATTATTAGCTTGCATAATCCCATCTTTGTTTCATTATCAATACTAAAAGTGGGGGTGCTCTGTTCTGTCGGGACACCATGATTATACGTCTCCTCTAAAAATGTAACCCACACATCCTCTCCCACCAGTCCCAAGGTCAGCTTTTGTAAGAAACCTGCCCCACACTGTACTAACCTCCAAAATTACCTAACATCGTTAGACTCTATAGTTTTTAACATCACATCCCAACATTTTGCCTTTGATTCCCTTTTCTTTCACGCTACCACAATTCTAAGTTCCCTTTTTAAACTAAAAAGCTGCCACCCCCACCTAAATTTCTTGAACGCCTTTGGTATCTTTCCAATTTCCTAAAATTACTTTTTAATAACCTGCCTTCTTTATTGAACCAATTATTTATTTCCTGCTTCCCAGCTTTATTTTTAATTTGTCTAATATTAAAGTTCCTAACTTAGGGTTTAAGGCACACCACCACCTTATTTATTACATTTGCATACCCAACTAAAGGATCTAAGAGAGCCTCCCCAAGATCTAAATCACTGTAATTGTACTGAAATTCCTTCAATAAGCTTAGGTGCTTTTCTGGGAGCCCTGTTCTTAAACGACTTGAGCAGTCAATATTCAGCATTAGATCCCTGGTCCATCTTGGAGCAATTTTTTATACCCGGGTTATCTATGGGCACACAACCATTTAGGTTCACTAATCCATTTGACAAAATAAAATCTAATAGAGCAATATCCTTCCCAGTTGCCACATCATGCAGCATACAGACAGGTTGTACATTAAAAGCGGCTAGGCACTCCCCATACTTTCCATCCACCAACTCAAAACAATTTGTGATTCAAATCTCCCATCATAATGGTCAGGGTTTGGGGTTACGACGCACCTATGGCAATAACATCATACTTAAACAGTTAAGCAGTTCCATCTGCCCGGTATAATCGGAGCTACCACACACATTCATATATACATTTAAAATGATAATATATTTATTTTTCCTGCCTATATACACACCGTGTTTTAATTTGCCATAACTTCTAGGCAATTTGGGTTGAGCCCAGAGTTAACAATCCGCCAGAGGGCCAACCTGCATTATTTTTTAGGGACACTTGATAGATCCCCAGGAAACCATCTAACAATGGGGGTTTTCTGCCATTGTCTCCTGGAAACATAACTTAGAATACTGCCTTATAATTCCATCAATAAATTGCCATTTCCTTCCGGTACTAAACCCATATATGTTCCAGGAGAACAAGCTAATGTTGTGCAGAGAGGCCTACTCCTAGTCCACCCCACTCAAATCGCAAGAAGCCTTCTCCCCCTCCAAACAATCGTACCTATTTGGTTCAAATGGAATCCCCCAAAATTAATTTTTATGTGAAGGAATAGTGACCATGATCTTACCTACTCTTTTTTCCATAATTAACCTGTTACTAAAAGAGCCTTCATGCTGACCCCATTTTACTTGATTTGACTTTAAACCACCCCAATGATGCAAAAAGCCTAGAGTGTGACTTGAGGGATATCCCCCACCTATTTCCCCAGCCAACTCCCCAGATATTTTCAGCCCATGGACCTGTAACTCGCTTTCTGAATCGATATCGATATGTCTAATGAATCCTTAGTACAAAAGGAGCTTTGTAACAGCTTTACCATTTCTATTTAGCAAAAAGCCTACCTGTTTCAGGTCAGTTGTTTAAACTGCCTTTAAGCTGGGACACCTGGAAAATACTTCAAGAAGCCTTGATCTATTTAAGGATTTTAACATCCTTACCCTTTTCCCTTGACATCTACCTGATGTTGGCTCCAGATAGACCCATAAAGCTTCTCTTTAGCTTTCAAACTACTAGATGTCAGACAACCTACTTTGGGCTGCCCCCTGACACTATGCTGCTGTAGATCTATACTTCTTATTTCAAAAATATGTACTTTTCTACACACTTTCTCCTGATCCCCAATTTCACATTATTCACAGGGTCCCTTCCACTGCCCATCATTACATACTGGTTGCCCTTTCTGGCGTCTACCGCTCGAGTCGACTTGCAATGTCCTTGAAGTCCAGTTAATTATCTTATATCTACAGGTACTTTCCTTAACCTTGGTCTTAACCTTAACCTTAGTCTGAGACAGGGTAATTAAACCTTTTTTAGATGATATACTACCTACACCCTTTACACTATCACCTATTTGATCACCCCCTATGAAATTGAGCTGGTCGGCTTTCCTTATTCTCTCTGCCTAATCTCCCCTGCCCTCCTTTCTTTGTTCTTTACTCTTCCCTCAAGATCCCAGATAAGAAAGGATCCCATATCCATATCGGCTTCCCCTTTTTTTTTATTGACATTGGGCATTTATAGATATATACTGAGGGCTTCTCCTCTAATACTGGGGCTTTATATCTTGGCCTAATGAATTCACTCCCCTCACACATTAAACTTCCAACTTTACCCTCCTTGTCCAGACCTGCCTGCCCTCTCCACACTTCAACAGTTCTCACAACTTTGGGCATAAAATTATTAATTTGCTTTAACTCCGAGGCTATACACTGCAGGTAAACCTTGTGTGACTTCAACGTATCTGAGTTTAATACCACAGCTTGGAGAATACCCTGTAATGTTTTTTGCATCAGAACCATCACATCTAACATTGATGCTGAGGAGCAGGGGTCAACCGCAAAGTCCGATGGAAACACAGAAGTAAGGTTTTCACCCCCTGAGCGGATTGGACTTGGTGGCAATTCCCTCGGCTCCCCATTTACACTGTGGCCAATTACCTGGGGTGGGGCTCCACTTGCAGCAACTTCCTCCATATCCAATCTTTCTTGGCCCCACAATTCTTACAGATCCTCATGAGAATGAACACTCCCAAAACTCCTCACTGGCAGGCAGGGTGATGAAGATAATCTTGGTTACAAATAGTACATACCCTCATTTAATGGTGTCAGGACAGGGAGTCCCCTATCTTTTCATTGATTAACAACTGGGAGATGTATGGGACATTTCTTCACACCCTTTTCTAATTGGAACACCTTTAAAATGTTTCCCCACAAACTCCTTAATAGACCTCACCATCGGCGATACCCCTTGTGGTTCAGCATTAACTTCCTCCCGCAAACCTCCAAGCCCTGAATGATCCCAAAATGTAATAATGTCCTCATTATCCTTTATACTAGGGGATGTTACTTGAACATTTATTTTACTCCCCTTCCTTGCTCCTGCGGCCTTGTGGGTATTACCAGGAGCCATTGAGTAATAAAAGCAAAATTGAGAGGCCGATTGCACTTACCTGACCGCTGCTTCACCCCCGAGTTTTGATGCATGTCCAAAAACCAGTCACTCAAAAGTTAGTTGTAGCGGATTTTCCAAACACACATTTTAATGAAAAGGTGAAACTTTGATTGCCTCGTCGCCTCATTATAATCAATGATGGATACTTGTAGGTTATAAAAGAGGTAGGTTTATTAGCTTAGTTGTAGGTTACAGTTAAACCCCACCAGGAGCAGCATCCTGCCACTCAGCCCTTCTCACTCCAACTGTCTCTTATCCAAGCACAAACACTGTCAACATTCCAACCATACAATGACCTCACTCACTGGCTGAGCTGAGCAACAGGGAACAATAAGGGAAGAATGCATAAGATAGCAAGAGGCCACAACACATCTCCCCCTTATGAAAACAATGAAAAATTCAACAGAACTGTAAAAGGCAAAAAAAAAACCATCAACAGTCCTTCGAAATTATGAGTACCACCCGTCAAAATAAACAGAACAGGTTAACAAACACTCTCTGCTTAACTTCAATACTCCAACGGGAGGTGAGATGCTAAAACACAGATAATCAATACATTTCACAGATTCACAATACGAGTGTACAAATAGCTCAAAACCTCCCTGCTCACCCAACAGAGAACACTAACTACTTGTTCCCCTCCACATCACGCACACTATAACAGGACCAGCCCGTTGCCTTCCACAACTCAACACTCAACAGGACTAGATTTTCTTCCACATCTACTGCACTGGGGTGTAACCATGTACCACAACCACCATACACCTAAACAGAAACAGGGTCTCACCTACCCTTCACTGCATTGAGGTGTAAACACGTACCCCCATCACCAATCACTTAAACAGAACCAGGGTTTCACCTACCCTCTTCTGCATTGGGATGCAACCACTTACCCCCTTAACATTGGGCCTGAAACACTGCCCCCACATCCTTAACCTTGTAGGAAGGGGCTGACACATATCACTGGGGTGTACCCCCATTAACATTGGGCTTAACACACTGGCCCCACACCCTTAACCCCATGGGAAGGATTAACACATTTCATTGGGGTGTACGCCCCCTTAACATTGGGCTTAACACACTGCCCCCACATCCTTAACCCCATAAGAAGGATTGATGTATATCACTGGGATGTATTCCCCTTAACATTGGGCTTAAGACCCTGCTCCCACATCCTTAGTCCCATAGGAAGGATTGACACATCACTGGGGTGTACCCCCTTACCATTGGGCTTAACACACTGCCCCCAAATCCTTAACCCCTTGGGAAGGATGGTCAAAAACACAATCCCAAATACAGACCAAGATATTAATATCACAACATTAAAATGTCACTTTGCAGGTGACTCTAGCATCCAACCTCAAATTATACGTCTCTAAAATCAAGCATGGCTTTAAAACTTCAGCCTAATATACTCACGCTAAATATGGTAAACAAAATTTCATGTTAAAATAGCATTAAGGCGCATCTCTCATGCGTAACATACATGCAATGGCTCAATAACTTTAAAACACGTCAGTAACGGCATAACATTTCTCAGTTCAATACAGCATTAAAAATTAATTTCAGCAGTGGCAAGCATTGTCAGCCTAAACATAACATTACTCAATTCAACCCAACGCATCTTTTAAATCTGGAATAGCAGCATTGAAAAATACACTCAAGCAATGTATGGTATTGAGTAAAATGCACATGACAGTATATCTAAAGTTAAATTATTCTCCAGAATAGTCAAATACTTCACGCTGGTGAGCGACTTCTCACCTGAATACATTGCCACTGGATATTTTGCTCCATTTAAATGAATGCACAGTTCTATATCCTTGTATAAAAAATTGGCACACATGCTCTCCACTGCACATGAGCTATTCCCATGTGCCTGCCAGGTCGGCGCTCTAGTCTTCCTCTCAGAAAACTTGCTGGAAACAGATCAGGTACCCAGTGACCTCTCTTGCAGAATAGGGGGTGGGGAAACTCAGCAGCCCAGTCAACAGGAAGACTGTAACTGTAACTCACAATGTGTGCCCGTAAGCACAGTCCTTTGAGTGGCTGCTGCACAGGTTCACTGATCCTTCTTCAGATAATGTTTAAATGCTGACACCAGTTGTTCCTCCAACTGACTTCCCTTAGGTTGCCAAATGATCAGTGCCATACATTTTTAACTCTGTACGTTTAGCAGACCATTTCCTTAATGTACCCAGTCCATACAAGCAGGTACAATAGGTCTGGCTCCATTGTTTCGAAATAATTTTACCTGGAGAAACTCAAAGACAAACTCAAGCTGTACAAACCTGATATTAGTCCATATGCCTATGGTGGTGAACCCATTAAGCTGCATGGATACTTCTGGGGTTTACTCGAATTTAAACATAACTATACCTATGCAAAGATTTATGTGTCTAAAAAAGGTGACAGTATTTTAAGCTGGTTTCATCAAAAATATTTGGAGGTAATTCTTGATCCAAATAGTGATCCACCTGTAAGGAGTGCAGTGGATGAACAGGATACAACTAATAGGAAACTGGGTACAATGGTAGATGATTTTGTAGAGAGTTTAAAATCGAAATTTCCCATGGTTTTCCAAGACATGCTAGGGTGTCTTCAACACTATATCCATCACATTCGATTGGTGGAAGTATCAAAGCCTGCGTGTGGCAAAGTTTGTAATGTTCCTGTGGCAGGGTGTGAGGAAATGAGGATGGAATTAGAAAAGCTTAACAGGGAAGGTGTAATTGAAGAAGTAGAAGGGACAAAATGACTGGCCCTAGAAGGGACAAAATGGCTGGGACCAGTGGTTGTGGCCAGGAAAGCTAATGAGAGCCTACATCTATGCACTGATTTGAGAGAACTTAATACAAATGTAGTGGTAGACAGATATCCATTGCCCAATAACTCAAACATGTTGATGTTACTTCAAGGAGCGAAAGTATTTTCCACCATAGATTTGACATCAGCGTATCATCAGATAAGTCTGGACGATGAGTCTAAAGATCTCACTGTCTGTCACACCTTTTGGGACATTTAGGTATGTTAGGCTGCCACTTAGATTAATTTCTACAGCCTCAGTGTTTCAAAGGGCATTGGAGAAGGTGTTTAAAGTTCTCAAAGGCATAAGAGTGTATCAAGATGATGTACTAGTGTTTGGAAAGGACAACATTGAGCATGATGAGAGAGTACAACATGTGTTGGAGAGGCTTGGAGAATTTGGCTTAGGTATCAAAGTAGAGAAATGTAAATTTCGAAGAAATTCAATAGAGTATATAGATCACACAATCAGTGGGGAAGGCATCACTCCAAAAGTGGATTTGGTGAATGCAATAAAAAACTTTGAGTCACCTTCTAATAAGGAAGAGTTAACGAAGTTCATTGGAATGGCTGAATATTTTAGCAAATTAGTGAAAGGACTTGCAGAGATTTGTGCAAATATGAGGAAATTGCTACGGAAAGGTGTGGAATTTGATTGGAATAATGAGTTTGAAAGGGAATTTAAAGAGATAAAAGAAAGATTAGGAAAGGCTCCCAAATTAAAAACTTTTGACCCTAACTCCAAATCAGTATGAATTACTGATGGCAGCACAAAAGGTCTAGGTGCTGTTTTACAACAAGGGGGAGGCAATTAGGAACAAGTGGTACTGTTTTCATCACGAGCCCTGAACGTTGCTGAATTGAATTACTTAATGATGAAAGTCAAGATGAAGAAATGGAATGTGAGATTGAAGACAGTACCATAACTGAAGTTAGATGGCGGAAAGAATGTGACTCTGATAATGTAATGTTAGAGGTATTGTCATTAAGAAAGGAGGTTGGAAGAATAGGAAAGAAAGGAGTTTGGAGATGTGAGAAGGTAGCCTCTTTCTAGCCTTGTTACCCCCACTTTTGGCCTGTTTGTGAGTGTATGTCAGGGTGTTTGTCACTGTTTTCACTGTCTCACTGGGATCCTGATAGCCAGGCCTCAGTGCTCATAGTGAAAACACTATGTTTTCAGTATGGTTGTTATGTGTCACTGGGATCCTGCTGGTCAGGACCCCAGTGCTCATAGGTTTGTGGCCTATATGTATGTGTCACTGGGACCCTGTCACACAGGGCCCCAGTGCTCATAGGTGTGCATGTATATGTTCCCTGTGTGGTGCCTAACTGTCTCACTGAGGCTCTGCTAATCAGAACCTCAGTGGTTATGCTCTCTCATTTCTTTCCAAATTGTCACTGACAGGCTAGTGACCCTTTTTACCAATTTACATTGGTTTACTGGAACACCCTTATAATTCCCTAGTATATGGTCCTGAGGTACCCAGGGTATTGGGGTTCCAGGAGATCCCTATGGACTGCAGCATTTCTTTTGCCACCCATAGGGAGCTCTGACAATTCTTACACAGGCCTGCCACTGCAGCCTGAGTGAAATAACACCCACGTTATTTCACAGCCATTTTACACTGCACTTAAGTAACTTATAAGTCACCTATATGTCTAACCTTTACCTGGTAAAGGTTAGGTGCAAAGTTACTTAGTGTGAGGGCACCCTGGCACTAGCCAAGGTGCCCCCACATTGTTCAGAGCCAATTCACTGAACTTTGTGAGTGCGGGGACACCATTACACGCGTGCACTACATATAGATCACTACCTATATGTAGCTTCACCATGGTAACTCCGAATATGGCCATGTAACATGTCTATGATCATGGAATTGCCCCCTCTATGCCATCCTGGCATTGTTGGTACAATTCCATGATCCCAGTGGTCTGTAGCACAGACCCTGGTACTGCCAGACTGCCCTTCCTGGGGTTTCACTGCAGCTGCTGCTGCTGCCAACCCCTCAGACAGGCAGCTGCCCTCCTGGGGTCCAGCCAGGCCTGGCCCAGGATGGCAGAACAAAGAACTTCCTCTGAGAGAGGGTGTGACACCCTCTCCCTTTGGAAAATGGTGTGAAGGCAGGGGAGGAGTAGCCTCCCCCAGCCTCTGGAAATGCTTTCTTGGGCACAGATGCCAGTCTACACCGGTTCAGGGACCCCTTAGCCCCTGCTCTGGCGCGAAACTGGACAAAGGAAAGGGGAGTGACCACTCCCCTGACCTGCACCTCCCCTGGGAGGTGTCCAGAGCTCCTCCAGTGTGCTCCAGACCTCTGCCATCTTGGAAACAGAGGTGCTGCTGGCACACTGGACTGCTCTGAGTGGCCAGTGCCACCAGGTGACGTCAGAGACTCCTGCTGATAGGCTCCTTCAGGTGTTAGTAGCCTTTCCTCTCTCCTAGGTAGCCAAACCCTCTTTTCTGGCTATTTAGGGTCTCTGTCTCTGGGGAAACTTTAGATAACGAATGCATGAGCTCAGCCGAGTTCCTCTGCATCTCTCTCTTCACCTTCTGATAAGGAAACGACCGCTGACCGCGCTGGAAGCCTGCAAACCTGCAACATAGTAGCAAAGACGACTACTGCAACTCTGTAACGCTGATCCTGCCGCCTTCTCGACTGTTTTCCTGCTTGTGCATGCTGTGGGGGTAGTCTGCCTCCTCTCTGCACCAGAAGCACCGAAGAAATCTCCCGTGGGTCGACGGAATCTTCCCCCTGCAACCGCAGGCACCAAAAAGCTGCATTACCGGTCCCTTGGGTCTCCTCTCAGCACGACGAGCGAGGTCCCTCGAATCCAGCGACTCTGTCCAAGTGACCCCCACAGTCCAGTGACTCTTCAGCCCAAGTTTGGTGGAGGTAAGTCCTTGCCTCACCTCGCTGGGCTGCATTGCTGGGAACCGCGACTTTGCAGCTACTCCGGCTCCTGTGCACTTCCGGCGGAAATCCTTCGTGCACAGCCAAGCCTGGGTCCACGGCACTCTAACCTGCATTGCACGACTTTCTAAGTTGGTCTCCGGCGACGTGGGACTCCTTTGTGCAACTTTGGCGAGCACCGTTTCACGCATCCTTGTAGTGCCTGTTTCTGGCACTTCTCCGGGTGATACCTGCTTCAGTGAGGGCTCTTTGTCTTGCTCGACGTCCCCTCTCTCTTCAGGTCCAATTTGCGACCTCCTGGTTCCTCCTGGGCCCCAGCAGCGTCCAAAAACGCCAAACGCACGATTTGCGTCTAGCAAGGCTTGTTGGCGTCCTTCCGGCGGGAAAACACTTTTGCACGACTCTCCAAGGCGAGAGGGATTCGTCCACCAAAGGGGAAGTCTCTAGCCCTTTTCGTTCCTGCAGAAACCTCAGCTTCTTCTGTCCAGTCGAAGCTTCTTTGCACCCGCAGCTGGCATTTCCTGGGCAGCTGCCCATCTCCGACTTGCTTGTGACTTTTGGACTTCGTCCCCTTGTTCCACAGGTACCCTAGATTGGAAATCCACAGTTGTTGCATTGCTGGTTTGTGTCTTTCCTGCATTATTCCTCTAACACGACTTCTTTGTCCTTAGGGGAACTTTGGTGCACTTTGCACTCACTTTTCAGGGTCTTGGGGAGGGTTATTTTTCTAACTCTCACTATTTTCTAATAGTCCCAGCGACCCTCTACAAGGTCACATAGGTTTGGGGTCCATTCGTGGTTCGCATTCCACTTCTGGAGTATATGGTTTGTGTTGCCCCTATCCCTATGTTTCCCCATTGCATCCTATTGTAACTATACATTGTTTGCACTGTTTTCTAAGACTATACTGCATATTTTTGCTATTGTGTATATATATCTTGTGTATATTTCCTATCCTCTCACTGAGGGTACACTCTAAGATACTTTGGCATATTGTCATAAAAATAAAGTACCTTTATTTTTAGTAGAACTGTGTATTGTGTTTTCTTATGATATTGTGCATATGACACTAAGTGGTACTGTAGTAGCTTCACACGTCTCCTAGTTCAGCCTGAGCTGCTCTGCTAAGCTACCATTATCTATCAGCCTAAGCTGCTAGACACCCTATACACTAATAAGGGATAACTGGGCCTGGTGCAAGGTGCAAGTACCCCTTGGTACTCACTACAAGCCAGTCCAGCCTCCTACATTGGTTGTGCAGTGGTGGGATAAGTGCTTGAGACTACTTACCACTCTTGTCATTGTACTTTTCATAAGAGAAAAATATACAAAACAAGGTCAGTGTATATACACATAGCCAAAAAGTTTTGCATTTCCTCTTTTCACTCTTTTCTAAGTGCTGAAAAGTACTCCTAAACTTTCAAAAAGTTCTTAAAAGTTTAAAAAGTTTTTTTCTGTCTTTCCAAAAAGTTCTGAAAACTTTTGTCTCTTTCTCTATCACTTTAACTCTCTCTAAAAAATGTCTGGCACAGGCCAAAGTGTTGATCTGTCCAAACTTGCATATGACAACCTTAGCTGGAAAAGAGCAAGGAGTCTCTGTATAGAGAGAGGTTTGAGTGTAGGGAAGAATCCTGCCTTGGAACTGTTAATTAACATGCTTAGAGAACAGGATAAGGCCAGAGGTGGCCCATCTGTAGAAAAAGTACCTAATAGTTCCCAATCAGATTCAGGGACTCCCCCAGGAAAAGATTCAGGAAAGAAACTTCCTAGCCTGCCCATTACTAGACAATCTAGCATAGATGGTAATGATGATGAGCCACACCATAGAAATAGTGTTGTCTCACATCATAGCAAAAGCATTTATTTTCACCATACTGGTAGTAATGTTTCTGTAAACCAAGCTGTTAAGTTGGCTTCTGTAAGGGACAGGTCTCCTTCTGTTCATTCCCATCATAGCTCTGTTTCTAGAAATGTCCCTCCCACCAACCCTGATGACAGAATGTTAGAGAGGGAACTCAATAAGTTGAGGGTGGAACAAACCAGACTGAAGCTTAAAAAGCAACAGCTGGATTTGGATAGACAGTCTTTTGAATTAGAGAAGGAAAGACAGAAGTTGGGTTTAGATACCCATGGTGGCAGCAGCAGTATTCCCCATAGTCATCCTGCAAAAGAGCATGATTCCAGGAATCTGCACAAGATAGTTCCCCCTTAAAAGGAGGGGGATGACATTAACAAGTGGTTTGCTGCACTTGGGAGGGCCTGTGTTGTACAGGATGTCCCTCAAAGGCAGTGGGCTGCTATCCTATGGCTATCATTTAGTGGAAAAGGTAGGGATAGGCTCCTTACTGTGAAAGAAAATGATGCCAATAATTTTACAGTTCTTAAGAATGCACTCCTGGATGGTTATGGCTTAACCACTGAACAGTACAGGATAAAGTTCAGAGAGACCAAAAAGGAGTCTTCACAAGACTGGGTTGATTTCATTGACCATTCAGTGAAGGCCTTGGAGGGGTGGTTACATGGCAGTAAAGTTACTGATTATGAAAGCCTGTATAAAACAATCCTGAGAGAGCATATACTTAATAATTGTGTGTCTGATTTGTTGCACCAGTACCTGGTAGACTCTGATCTGACCTCTCCCCAAGAATTGGGAAAGAAGGCAGACAAATGGGTCAGAACAAGGGTGAACAGAAAAGTTCATACAGGGGGTGACAAAGATGGCAATAAGAAGAAAGATGGTGAAAAATCTCAAGATAAGCATGGGGATAAGGGTAAAACCAAAGATCCCACTTCAAATCTTAAACACTCTTCAGAGGGTGGGGATAAAACAAATTCTTCCTCTTCTTCCCAACCTGCACACATTAAAAAGCCTTGGTGCTTTGTGTGTAAAAATAGAGGCCATAGGCCAGGGGATAAGTCCTGTCCAGGTAAACCCCCTGAGCCTACCACCACTAATACATCAAGCTCTAGTGCCCCTAGCAGTAGTGGTACTAGTGGTGGGACTGCTGGCAACAGTCAAGCAAAGGGTGTAGTTGGGTTCACTTATGGGTCCATAGTGGAAACTGATGTAATCAGTCCCAAGACAGTTTCTGTCACACCTAGTGGCATTGGCCTTGCCACACTGGCTGCTTGTCCCCTTACAATGGATAAGTACAGGCAGACAGTTTCAATAAATGGTGTTGAGGCCTTGGCCTACAGGGACACAGGTGCCAGTTTTACTTTGGTGACTGAAAACCTAGTGCACCCTGATCAACACATCATTGGACAACAGTATAAGATTATTGATGTCCATAACTCCACTAAGTTTCTTCCCTTAGCTATAATTCAGTTTAGTTGGGGTGGAGTTACTGGCCCTAAGCAGGTGGTGGTATCACCTAGCTTACCGGTAGACTGTCTCTTAGGTAATGACCTAGAGGCCTCAGGTTGGGCTGATGTAGAGTTTTATGCCCATGCAGCCATGCTGGGCATCCCTGAGGAATTGTTCCCTCTCATTTCAAGTGAAATGAAAAAGCAAAGGAGAGAAGGCCTGAAAACTCAGGATCCCTCTCCATCAACAGGTAAAAAGGGTATCACAGTATCCCCTAACCACCCTACCATTCAGGATACCATTCCTGTGGTGGGAGAAACCTCTCCTGGGGTGGCACCTGTTCCAAGGGAATCATCAGCTGGCAAAGCTGGACTCCCTGAGGTGGAAGTACCTCTCTGTGGGATAACTAACATTGGTGAGAAAAACAGCACCATTTTAGTTAACATGGAGCATCCCTCCAACCCTCCCAGAGAAACTTTAGTGCAGAAACCCTGCACTACCTCACAACACTTAGGACAGCATCCCTGCCCTAGTGTGGAGCTCATAGGACAGCATCCCTGCCCTGCTCCAACTCAAGAGAAACAGCATCCCTGTTCTCTCTTCCAGCCAGATGGACAAAGTTTTTGCCCAGCTATGGCTTTTCTGAGACAGCATCCCTGTCTGGCATTTCCATCACTACAAGTAGGTTCAGTGGACAATTCCCACTGCTCTAAACTAAAACGTACTGATAGAAACTCTGAAAATACATCTTCACATTGTTGCTTAGCTAAAAAACTTCAAACAGGGTGGTTTACATCCCCACAGGGAAGTAACCATATAGTGGATGATAAAGGGAGTAACCAGTCTATTGCAGAGCTACTCTCTACTTATCACCACTTAGACAATAAAGTCTCAACTGGCCAAGGTTAGCCTTATTGTCCTTCGTTTGGGGGGGGGGTAGTGTGAGAAGGTAGCCTCTTTCTAGCCTTGTTACCCCCACTTTTGGCCTGTTTGTGAGTGTATGTCAGGGTGTTTGTCACTGTTTTCACTGTCTCACTGGGATCCTGATAGCCAGGCCTCAGTGCTCATAGTGAAAACACTATGTTTTCAGTATGGTTGTTATGTGTCACTGGGATCCTGCTGGTCAGGACCCCAGTGCTCATAGGTTTGTGGCCTATATGTATGTGTCACTGGGACCCTGTCACACAGGGCCCCAGTGCTCATAGGTGTGCATGTATATGTTCCCTGTGTGGTGCCTAACTGTCTCACTGAGGCTCTGCTAATCAGAACCTCAGTGGTTATGCTCTCTCATTTCTTTCCAAATTGTCACTGACAGGCTAGTGACCATTTTTACCAATTTACATTGGTTTACTGGAACACCCTTATAATTCCCTAGTATATGGTCCTGAGGTACCCAGGGTATTGGGGTTCCAGGAGATCCCTATGGACTGCAGCATTTCTTTTGCCACCCATAGGGAGCTCTGACAATTCTTACACAGGCCTGCCACTGCAGCCTGAGTGAAATAACATCCACGTTATTTCACAGCCATTTTACACTGCACTTAAGTAACTTATAAGTCACCTATATGTCTAACCTTTACCTGGTAAAGGTTAGGTGCAAAGTTACTTAGTGTGAGGGCACCCTGGCACTAGCCAAGGTGCCCCCACATTGTTCAGAGCCAATTCACTGAACTTTGTGAGTGCGGGGACACCATTACACGCGTGCACTACATATAGGTCACTACCTATATGTAGCTTCACCATGGTAACTCCGAATATGGCCATGTAACATGTCTATGATCATGGAATTGCCCCCTCTATGCCATCCTGGCATTGTTGGTACAATTCCATGATCCCAGTGGTCTGTAGCACAGACCCTGGTACTGCCAGACTGCCCTTCCTGGGGTTTCACTGCAGCTGCTGCTGCTGCCAACCCCTCAGACAGGCAGCTGCCCTCCTGGGGTCCAGCCAGGCCTGGCCCAGGATGGCAGAACAAAGAACTTCCTCTGAGAGAGGGTGTGACACCCTCTCCCTTTGGAAAATGGTGTGAAGGCAGGGGAGGAGTAGCCTCCCCCAGCCTCTGGAAATGCTTTCTTGGGCACAGATGTGCCCAATTCTGCATAAGCCAGTCTACACCGGTTCAGGGACCCCTTAGCCCCTGCTCTGGCGCGAAACTGGACAAAGGAAAGGGGAGTGACCACTCCCCTGACCTGCACCTCCCCTGGGAGGTGTCCAGAGCTCCACCAGTGTGCTCCAGACCTCTGCCATCTTGGAAACAGAGGTGCTGCTGGCACACTGGACTGCTCTGAGTGGCCAGTGCCACCAGGTGACGTCAGAGACTCCTGCTGATAGGCTCCTTCAGGTGTTAGTAGCCTTTCCTCTCTCCTAGGTAGCCAAACCCTCTTTTCTGGCTATTTAGGGTCTCTGTCTCTGGGGAAACTTTAGATAACGAATGCATGAGCTCAGCCGAGTTCCTCTGCATCTCTCTCTTCACCTTCTGATAAGGAAACGACCGCTGACCGCGCTGGAAGCCTGCAAACCTGCAACATAGTAGCAAAGACGACTACTGCAACTCTGTAACGCTGATCCTGCCGCCTTCTCGACTGTTTTCCTGCTTGTGCATGCTGTGGGGGTAGTCTGCCTCCTCTCTGCACCAGAAGCACCGAAGAAATCTCCCGTGGGTCGACGGAATCTTCCCCCTGCAACCGCAGGCACCAAAAAGCTGCATTACCGGTCCCTTGGGTCTCCTCTCAGCACGACGAGCGAGGTCCCTCGAATCCAGCGACTCTGTCCAAGTGACCCCCACAGTCCAGTGACTCTTCAGCCCAAGTTTGGTGGAGGTAAGTCCTTGCCTCACCTCACTGGGCTGCATTGCTGGGAACCGCGACTTTGCAGCTACTCCGGCTCCTGTGCACTTCCGGCGGAAATCCTTCATGCACAGCCAAGCCTGGGTCCACGGCACTCTAACCTGCATTGCCCGACTTTCTAAGTTGGTCTCCGGCGACGTGGGACTCCTTTGTGCAACTTCGGCGAGCACCGTTTCACGCATCCTCGTAGTGCCTGTTTCTGGCACTTCTCCGGGTGCTACCTGCTTCAGTGAGGGTTCTTTGTCTTGCTCGACGTCCCCTCTCTCTTCAGTTCCAATTTGCGACCTCCTGGTCCCTCCTGGGCCCCAGCAGCGTCCAAAAACGCCAAACGCACGATTTGCGTCTAGCAAGGCTTGTTGGCATCCTTCCGGCGGGAAAACACTTCTGCACGACTCTCCAAGGCGAGAGGGATTCGTCCACCAAAGGGAAAGTCTCTAGCCCTTTTCGTTCCTGCAGAAACCTCAGCTTCTTCTGTCCAGTCGAAGCTTCTTTGCACCCGCAGCTGGCATTTCCTGGGCAGCTGCCCATCTCCGACTTGCTTGTGACTTTTGGACTTGGTCCCCTTGTTCCACAGGTACCCTAGATTGGAAATCCACAGTTGTTGCATTGCTGGTTTGTGTCTTTCCTGCATTATTCCTCTAACACGACTTCTTTGTCCTTAGGGGAACTTTGGTGCACTTTGCACTCACTTTTCAGGGTCTTGCGGAGGGTTATTTTTCTAACTCTCACTATTTTCTAATAGTCCCAGCGACCCTCTACAAGGTCACATAGGTTTGGGGTCCATTCGTGGTTCGCATTCCACTTCTGGAGTATATGGTTTGTGTTGCCCCTATCCCTATGTTTCCCCATTGCATCCTATTGTAACTATACATTGTTTGCACTGTTTTCTAAGACTATACTGCATATTTTTGCTATTGTGTATATATATCTTGTGTATATTTCCTATCCTCTCACTGAGGGTACACTCTAAGATACTTTGGCATATTGTCATAAAAATAAAGTACCTTTATTTTTAGTAGAACTGTGTATTGTGTTTTCTTATGATATTGTGCATATGACACTAAGTGGTACTGTAGTAGCTTCACACGTCTCCTAGTTCAGCCTGAGCTGCTCTGCTAAGCTACCATTATCTATCAGCCTAAGCTGCTAGACACCCTATACACTAATAAGGGATAACTGGGCCTGGTGCAAGGTGCAAGTACCCCTTGGTACTCACTACAAGCCAGTCCAGCCTCCTACATTGGTTGTGCAGTGGTGGGATAAGTGCTTGAGACTACTTACCACTCTTGTCATTGTACTTTTCATAAGAGAAAAATATACAAAACAAGGTCAGTGTATATACACATAGCCAAAAAGTTTTGCATTTCCTCTTTTCACTCTTTTCTAAGTGCTGAAAAGTACTCCTAAACTTTCAAAAAGTTCTTAAAAGTTTAAAAAGTTTTTTTCTGTCTTTCCAAAAAGTTCTGAAAACTTTTATCTCTTTCTCTATCACTTTAACTCTCTCTAAAAAATGTCTGGCACAGGCCAAAGTGTTGATCTGTCCAAACTTGCATATGACAACCTTAGCTGGAAAAGAGCAAGGAGTCTCTGTATAGAGAGAGGTTTGAGTGTAGGGAAGAATCCTGCCTTGGAACTGTTAATTAACATGCTTAGAGAACAGGATAAGGCCAGAGGTGGCCCATCTGTAGAAAAAGTACCTAATAGTTCCCAATCAGATTCAGGGACTCCCCCAGGAAAAGATTCAGGAAAGAAACTTCCTAGCCTGCCCATTACTAGACAATCTAGCATAGATGGTAATGATGATGAGCCACACCATAGAAATAGTGTTGTCTCACATCATAGCAAAAGCATTTATTCTCACCATACTGGTAGTAATGTTTCTGTAAACCAAGCTGTTAAGTTGGCTTCTGTAAGGGACAGGTCTCCTTCTGTTCATTCCCATCATAGCTCTGTTTCTAGAAATGTCCCTCCCACCAACCCTGATGACAGAATGTTAGAGAGGGAACTCAATAAGTTGAGGGTGGAACAAACCAGACTGAAGCTTAAAAAGCAACAGCTGGATTTGGATAGACAGTCTTTTGAATTAGAGAAGGAAAGACAGAAGTTGGGTTTAGATACCCATGGTGGCAGCAGCAGTATTCCCCATAGTCATCCTGCAAAAGAGCATGATTCCAGGAATCTGCACAAGATAGTTCCCCCTTAAAAGGAGGGGGATGACATTAACAAGTGGTTTGCTGCACTTGAGAGGGCCTGTGTTGTACAGGATGTCCCTCAAAGGCAGTGGGCTGCTATCCTATGGCTATCATTTAGTGGAAAAGGTAGGGATAGGCTCCTTACTGTGAAAGAAAATGATGCCAATAATTTTACAGTTCTTAAGAATGCACTCCTGGATGGTTATGGCTTAACCACTGAACAGTACAGGATAAAGTTCAGAGAGACCAAAAAGGAGTCTTCACAAGACTGGGTTGATTTCATTGACCATTCAGTGAAGGCCTTGGAGGGGTGGTTACATGGCAGTAAAGTTACTGATTATGAAAGCCTGTATAACACAATCCTGAGAGAGCATATACTTAATAATTGTGTGTCTGATTTGTTGCACCAGTACCTGGTAGACTCTGATCTGACCTCTCCCCAAGAATTGGGAAAGAAGGCAGACAAATGGGTCAGAACAAGGGTGAACAGAAAAGTTCATACAGGGGGTGACAAAGATGGCAATAAGAAGAAAGATGGTGAAAAATCTCAAGATAAGCATGGGGATAAGGGTAAAACCAAAGATCCCACTTCAAATCTTAAACACTCTTCAGAGGGTGGGGATAAAACAAATTCTTCCTCTTCTTCCCAACCTGCACACATTAAAAAGCCTTGGTGCTTTGTGTGTAAAAATAGAGGCCATAGGCCAGGGGATAAGTCCTGTCCAGGTAAACCCCCTGAGCCTACCACCACTAATACATCAAGCTCTAGTGCCCCTAGCAGTAGTGGTACTAGTGGTGGGACTGCTGGCAACAGTCAAGCAAAGGGTGTAGTTGGGATCACTTATGGGTCCATAGTGGAAACTGATGTAATCAGTCCCAAGACAGTTTCTGTCACACCTAGTGGCATTGGCCTTGCCACACTGGCTGCTTGTCCCCTTACAATGGATAAGTACAGGCAGACAGTTTCAATAAATGGTGTTGAGGCCTTGGCCTACAGGGACACAGGTGCCAGTTTTACTTTGGTGACTGAAAACCTAGTGCACCCTGATCAACACATCATTGGACAGCAGTATAAGATTATTGATGTCCATAACTCCACTAAGTTTCTTCCCTTAGCTATAATTCAGTTTAGTTGGGGTGGAGTTACTGGCCCTAAGCAGGTGGTGGTATCACCTAGCTTACCGGTAGACTGTCTCTTAGGTAATGACCTAGAGGCCTCAGGTTGGGCTGATGTAGAGTTTTATGCCCATGCAGCCATGCTGGGCATCCCTGAGGAATTGTTCCCTCTCATTTCAAGTGAAATGAAAAAGCAAAGGAGAGAAGGCCTGAAAACTCAGGATCCCTCTCCATCAACAGGTAAAAAGGGTATCACAGTATCCCGTAACCACCCTACCATTCAGGATACCATTCCTGTGGTGGGAGAAACCTCTCCTGGGGTGGCACCTGTTCCAAGGGAATCATCAGCTGGCAAAGCTGGACTCCCTGAGGTGGAAGTACCTCTCTGTGGGATAACTAACATTGGTGAGAAAAACAGCACCATTTTAGTTAACATGGAGCATCCCTCCAACCCTCCCAGAGAAACTTTAGTGCAGAAACCCTGCACTACCTCACAACACTTAGGACAGCATCCCTGCCCTAGTGTGGAGCTCATAGGACAGCATCCCTGCCCTGCTCCAACTCAAGAGAAACAGCATCCCTGTTCTCTCTTCCAGCCAGATGGACAAAGTTTTTGCCCAGCTATGGCTTTTCTGAGACAGCATCCCTGTCTGGCATTTCCATCACTACAAATAGGTTCAGTGGACAATTCCCACTGCTCTTAACTAAAACTTACTGATAGAAACTCTGAAAATACATCTTCACATTGTTGCTTAGCTAAAAAACTTCAAACAGGGTGGTTTACATCCCCACAGGGAAGTAACCATATAGTGGATGATAAAGGGAGTAACCAGTCTATTGCAGAGCTACTCTCTACTTATCACCACTTAGACAATAAAGTCTCAACTGGCCAAGGTTAGCCTTATTGTCCTTCGTTTGGGGGGGGGTTGTGTGAGAAGGTAGCCTCTTTCTAGCCTTGTTACCCCCACTTTTGGCCTGTTTGTGAGTGTATGTCAGGGTGTTTGTCACTGTTTTCACTGTCTCACTGGGATCCTGATAGCCAGGCCTCAGTGCTCATAGTGAAAACACTATGTTTTCAGTATGGTTGTTATGTGTCACTGGGATCCTGCTGGTCAGGACCCCAGTGCTCATAGGTTTGTGGCCTATATGTATGTGTCACTGGGACCCTGTCACACAGGGCCCCAGTGCTCATAGGTGTGCATGTATATGTTCCCTGTGTGGTGCCTAACTGTCTCACTGAGGCTCTGCTAATCAGAACCTCAGTGGTTATGCTCTCTCATTTCTTTCCAAATTGTCACTGACAGGCTAGTGACCATTTTTACCAATTTACATTGGTTTACTGGAACACCCTTATAATTCCCTAGTATATGGTCCTGAGGTACCCAGGGTATTGGGGTTCCAGGAGATCCCTATGGACTGCAGCATTTCTTTTGCCACCCATAGGGAGCTCTGACAATTCTTACACAGGCCTGCCACTGCAGCCTGAGTGAAATAACATCCACGTTATTTCACAGCCATTTTACACTGCACTTAAGTAACTTATAAGTCACCTATATGTCTAACCTTTACCTGGTAAAGGTTAGGTGCAAAGTTACTTAGTGTGAGGGCACCCTGGCACTAGCCAAGGTGCCCCCACATTGTTCAGAGCCAATTCACTGAACTTTGTGAGTGCGGGGACACCATTACACGCGTGCACTACATATAGGTCACTACCTATATGTAGCTTCACCATGGTAACTCCGAATATGGCCATGTAACATGTCTATGATCATGGAATTGCCCCCTCTATGCCATCCTGGCATTGTTGGTACAATTCCATGATCCCAGTGGTCTGTAGCACAGACCCTGGTACTGCCAGACTGCCCTTCCTGGGGTTTCACTGCAGCTGCTGCTGCTGCCAACCCCTCAGACAGGCAGCTGCCCTCCTGGGGTCCAGCCAGGCCTGGCCCAGGATGGCAGAACAAAGAACTTCCTCTGAGAGAGGGTGTGACACCCTCTCCCTTTGGAAAATGGTGTGAAGGCAGGGGAGGAGTAGCCTCCCCCAGCCTCTGGAAATGCTTTCTTGGGCACAGATGTGCCCAATTCTGCATAAGCCAGTCTACACCGGTTCAGGGACCCCTTAGCCCCTGCTCTGGCGCGAAACTGGACAAAGGAAAGGGGAGTGACCACTCCCCTGACCTGCACCTCCCCTGGGAGGTGTCCAGAGCTCCTCCAGTGTGCTCCAGACCTCTGCCATCTTGGAAACAGAGGTGCTGCTGGCACACTGGACTGCTCTGAGTGGCCAGTGCCACCAGGTGACGTCAGAGACTCCTGCTGATAGGCTCCTTCAGGTGTTAGTAGCCTTTCCTCTCTCCTAGGTAGCCAAACCCTCTTTTCTGGCTATTTAGGGTCTCTGTCTCTGGGGAAACTTTAGATAACGAATGCATGAGCTCAGCCGAGTTCCTCTGCATCTCTCTCTTCACCTTCTGATAAGGAAACGACCGCTGACCGCGCTGGAAGCCTGCAAACCTGCAACATAGTAGCAAAGACGACTACTGCCACTCTGTAACGCTGATCCTGCCGCCTTCTCGACTGTTTTCCTGCTTGTGCATGCTGTGGGGGTAGTCTGCCTCCTCTCTGCACCAGAAGCACCGAAGAAATCTCCCGTGGGTCGACGGAATCTTCCCCCTGCAACCGCAGGCACCAAAAAGCTGCATTACCGGTCCCTTGGGTCTCCTCTCAGCACGACGAGCGAGGTCCCTCGAATCCAGCGACTCTTTCCCAGTGACCCCCACAGTCCAGTGACTCTTCAGCCCAAGTTTGGTGGAGGTAAGTCCTTGCCTCACCTCGCTGGGCTGCATTGCTGGGAACCGCGACTTTGCAGCTACTCCGGCTCCTGTGCACTTCCGGCGGAAATCCTTCGTGCACAGCCAAGCCTGGGTCCACGGCACTCTAACCTGCATTGCACGACTTTCTAAGTTGGTCTCCGGCGACGTGGGACTCCTTTGTGCAACTTCGGCGAGCACTGTTTCACGCATCCTCGTAGTGCCTGTTTCTGGCACTTCTCCGGATGCTACCTGCTTCAGTGAGGGCTCTTTGTCTTGCTCGACGTCCCTTCTCTCTTCAGGTCCAATTTGCGACCTCCTGGTCCCTCCTGGGCCCCAGCAGCATCCAAAAACGCCAAACGCACGATTTGCGTCTAGCAAGGCTTGTTGGCGTCCTTCCGGCGGGAAAACACTTCTGCACAACTCTCCAAGGCGAGAGAGATCCGTCCACCAAAGGGGAGGTCTCTAGCCCTTTTCGTTCCTGCAGAAACCTCAGCTTCTTCTGTCCAGTCAAAGCTTCTTTGCACCCGCAGCTGGCATTTCCTGGGCAGCTGCCCATCTCCGACTTGCTTGTGACTTTTGGACTTGGTCCCCTTGTTCCACAGGTACCCTAGATTGGAAATCCACAGTTGTTGCATTGCTGGTTTGTGTCTTTCCTGCATTATTCCTCTAACACGACTTCTTTGTCCTTAGGGGAACTTTGGTGCACTTTGCACTCACTTTTCAGGGTCTTGGGGAGGGTTATTTTTCTAACTCTCACTATTTTCTAATAGTCCCAGCGACCCTCTACAAGGTCACATAGGTTTGGGGTCCATTCGTGGTTCGCATTCCACTTCTGGAGTATATGGTTTGTGTTGCCCCTATCCCAATGTTTCCCCATTGCATCCTATTGTAACTATACATTGTTTGCACTGTTTTCTAAGACTATACTGCATATTTTTGCTATTGTGTATATATATCTTGTGTATATTTCCTATCCTCTCACTGAGGGTACACTCTAAGATACTTTGGCATATTGTCATAAAAATAAAGTACCTTTATTTTTAGTATAACTGTGTATTGTGTTTTCTTATGATATTGTGCATATGACACTAAGTGGTACTGTAGTAGCTTCACACGTCTCCTAGTTCAGCCTGAGCTGCTCTGCTAAGCTACCATTATCTATCAGCCTAAGCTGCTAGACACCCTATACACTAATAAGGGATAACTGGGCCTGGTGCAAGGTGCAAGTACCCCTTGGTACTCACTACAAGCCAGTCCAGCCTCCTACAGGAGACTCAAAGGAACTGGCATGTTAAAGAAGAATTATCTGAAAAAAAGGGTTTATTGTTCATAGGGACAAGAATGGTTCCTCCTACTGGGCTAAGACAGGAACTGATTTCTCTTGCACATTGTGGTCATCAAGGTATGTCAAAAACCAAAGAGATGTTATGGGTGACATACTGGTGGCCAGGTATGGACTGTCAAGTAGAGAGAGCAGTAAGGGTATGTATGCAATATGTATTGAGTGAGAAAACTGTCAAACCCAAGGTTCAGCCCATGAAGATTAGAGATCGCCCTACACACCCTTGGTAAGACGTTGCCCTTGATATTTTGGGTCCGATTCATGGGGAAGGAAATGACACGTACCTCATAGTTCTGATTGATTTATACTCAAGGTGGCCAGAAGTCATGTTTACTGGAGGAATTGAAACAAAACATGGAATACATTTTTGAGAGAGGTATTTGGGAGAGCAAATATTATGCTCACTGATAATAGAGTGCAATTGGTCTCTAGGGAAACGGAAATGTTTTAGAAAACTATGCTATACAACAAAATAAATGTGCACTAGATCATACTGAAACCAATCATATGGTGGAGCGCTTTATTAGAGTGCTAAAGAAACTATAGCTACGGCCAAAGAAAGTGGGCTAAACTGGAAGACAGAGAGGGTTAAAAGAATTCAGGCTTATAGGGTTTCACCTCACTCTGTAACTGGGAAAACCTCTTTTGAATTGTTTAGGGGCAGACACCCTGATACTCGTAGCACCCACTTGGGTGAATGATATGGAGTTAAAAGGGGGCAGGAGGTATCAGATACAAATTGGAGAATAAGGGAAGAAAAGAGAATAATAGCTTGCAAAGACAATTTTGATACAAGGAAATAAAAATAGAGGTCAAAGTAGGGGATTGGGTATTGATAAGAAAACCTGTAAAGAAAGGAGGGGGTACAGGCATGTCAAAACCTGTGAGAGTTGTTACGTTGTTCACTAATGCGTTAAGACAGAAGATTCTAGAATCTGGAATCCCAATTGTGTGGTGGTGCTCAAATGAAATCTGGTTGGATGAGAACCTATTGGTGGTGACTCATGAACTTATGTCAGAAAATCTAACAGGAAATTTGTAACTCCAAAATACTTAGAAGAGTATATTAGGTAGGTGCTATGATTAACAGAATTGCATAATTGTTGTAAAATATAGTATGATGTATTTATGTGTAACTTACAAAAGTATTTTGTTTTCTGTTGAAGGGGGGGTGTAGTATCCATTGCATATTGATGTCATTAATAAACATAGGCAAAGTGAAGTCACTGTGTTCTAAGTTAGAATGGAATGGAGTTGTGGTGGAATGTAAAGGAGAGCACTAGAAGAGAAGCTTGGTGGCAGTTGTGTGAAGTGGATGGGACCCTCCTTACTCAATAAACCTAAATCTTATCAGCAATTGCTTATTCCTGGTTTTAATGATGAGAGACAACCTTGGTACACTGGTGATGAGGGTTGTGCAGAGAGCACCTCCTTAAGCTCTAGTGGTCACACATACAGACGGAAAACCACAGCCTCAGCCACAAAACTGACCAGCCCAATAAAGACTGGGAGGAGACAGATCACAGCGCCGCACGTTGCATACTGCCTCGGCTATCCTAGGCACACCGATGCAATCAAACACCCCTCCCCCACTCACCTGGAAGTGACTTTGCCCGGGTGTGAATTGGCGAGATGGGAGGCAAGATGAACAGTCCACCTACTCAAAACACGCTAGCTGCTGCAAACAAAACAACATTGAGGCAGGAATAACTTCAACCCTGGGGAGCAACAAGGATGCACTACAAACCAAGCGCTCCATGCAAGAAAATTCAAAATGTCCTCTTCCGATCTCTGTTCTCTGCTGCATGAGACAGGTAGCCTCCAAGGGCTGGTGAGCGTCGGAATGTCTATGCATCGCAAAGTTCCAGCACACACTACTGAATTCAAGGTGGAATCAGAGACGGTTGCTTTGGAGTCAGGGGCGGGCACAAGCACAGTCAGGTGAAGACTCGATAGATCAAGTAACTAGATTAGGGATTGGGGGGCACAGAGACATCCCCTGTAGCCCCCTGTCTTATGCTGTGCAGGCTGTTGTGCCAGGAAAGGGACTTGCATCAGGCTTGCCCAAATTCCAATTTACGCAGTACTTTTAATTTGTAAAAGCACATTGGCTGGACATTGCCTTATTGTTACTTTTGGGTGTTGCTGAATTGTGATTTTCTAGCACACACATCACCTCCCTGAGTCAGTCTTGGAGTGCTCTGCCTCATTACCCTGAGATTCAAGTAGTAAAGGCAGACTGGGTCCCCAGTTTGAGTAACCAAGGTAGGGATGTTCCATGTCACCGAAAAAGAAAGACAACCATTACCGCAATGGGCCCGGCATTCATCAGCTGCACTTGGAAATCCAGAGCAACAGTTCTCAAATACAATAGGAAGGGAACTCCAAAAGATTGATAGTGTGAGCTCTGTGATACATACAGTGTAAAGGGGGTTGTCTACTCTTGCAAACATAATAAGAAGGGTTTTACATTGAGAACTCTCTAACAACTTCGGTAGGAAGGGATTTTACATTGTGCGATCTCTAACAAATACAGCAGGAAGAGCTTATAGATTGTGGACTCTTACGAAAACAATTGTGAGGTGAGATACATTGTAAACTTTCTGATAAGAAAGCAGTTCAATACAAATGTCTCTTTTCTTGGTATGTTAAGAGTGCAATTTAGGGTACATGTTAATGTATACTTTGGGTCTTCCTAAATGTTTGATTTGTCTCACTAGGCAGAGGCCATTGATCATGTTTATTTATTTTCACGGTAATTCCAGCAGGCTTGCTTCTGATTATTAAATGACAAAGACAGAGGCTCAGGCATTTTTTAAATGCTAGGAGGCTAACCCTTTTGGATTGTGAAAAGCCTCATGTTTTCCAGTAGGTGTATTTGGTACCATTGCTGTGTTTTACCATTAGAGATTACTAGTGAGCAATGGGCCACAGGGTTCTTAACAGACAATGAAGGCAGAGTATGATCACAGGGTTAGCTGCTCCCTGTGATATTTCTTTAGAATGCGTGATATACACTCTGATTATTCTGTGAGGCCCAGACAAGGAGCTTTTCCAATTTGTAATTTCACCTGAAATCTTGTAAATATTTGTCATTTTGAGAATAGGATTTGGATGGGTGTGTATTTAAAGTATTTTCCCTTTTTAAAGGAAAAAGCATTCATTGGATTTTGATCTATTGTTGTGTGCTGCTCAGGTCTGAACATACCTAATGCCAACCTTTGTCACCCTTAGACTGCTCTGCCTCATTACCTTGATAGTCAGGTGTTTACATAGTGAACACTGACAAATACAAGAGGGAAAGGGTTTACATTGAGAACTCTTTCGCAACTACAATAAAAGAGCTTTGTGTTGTGAGCTGGTTGACAAGCACCACAGGAAAGAGTCATTAATTGTTTAACACAGAGAGACCTTCTGACACAGATCTCTACTTCAGGTGGAACTTAAGTGGTCTCCTTTTCTTTGATTACATTTGAAATTTTAGGTTTAATATTATGACGTGTAAATTCTAACAGCCTTTTCCTTTGAGAATAAAAACATTGAACATAAGTTATTAAGACTTATTGGTATAAAAATGTATGACGTTTAAAACATTTAAAATCTATAGTTCCTTTAGTTCCCTCTTTTGGTTATATATTTTCAACTACTCCATGACTACTTGTAGGAGGCTGGACTGGCTTGTAGTGAGTACCAAGGGGTACTTACACCTTGCACCAGGCCCAGGTATCCCTTATTAATGTATAGGGTGTCTAGCAGCTTAGGCTGATAGATAATGGTAGCTTAGCAGAGCAGCTTAGGCTGAACTAGGAGACGAGTGAAGCTCCTACAGTACCACTAGTGTCCTATGCGCAATATCATAAGAAAACACAATACACAGATATACTAAAAATAAAGGTACTTTATTTTTATGACAATATGCCAAAAGTATCTCAGTGAGTACCCTCAGTATGAGGATAGCAAATATACACAAGATATATGTACACAATACCAAAAATATGCAGTATAGTATTAGAAAACAGTGCAAACAATGTATAGTTACAATAGGATGCAATGGGGACACATAGGGATAGGGGCAACACAAACCATATACTCCAAAAGTGGAATGCGAACCACGAATGGACCCCAAAGCTATGTGACATTGTAGAGGGTCGCTGGGACTGTAAGAAAACAGTGAGGGTTAGAAAAATAGCCCACCCCAAGATCCTGAAAAGTGCGTGCAAAGTGCACTACAGTTCCCCAAAGAACACATAAGTCGTGATAGGGGAATTCTGCAGGAAAGACCAAAACCAGCAATGCAACAACAATGGATTTCCAGACGAGGGTACCTGTGGAACAAGGGGACCAAGTCCAAAAGTCACGACCAAGTCGAGAGTGGGCAGATGCCCAGGAAATGCCAGCTGTGGGTGCAAAAAAGCTGCTACTGGACAGTAGAAGCTGAGGATTCTGCAGGAACGACAAGGGCTAGAAACTTCCCCTTTAGAGGATGGATGTCCCACGCCGTGGAGAGTTGTGCAGAAGTATTTTCCTGAATAAAGACCGCAAACAAGCCTTGCTAGCTGCAAGTTGTGCGGTTAGGGTTTTTGGATGCTGCTGTGGCCCAGGAGGGACCAGGATGTCGCCAATTGCGTCAGGGGACAGAGGGGGCGCCCAGCAAGACAAGGAGCCCTCTCAGAAGCAGGTAGCACCTGCAGAAGTGCCGGAACAGGCACTACAAAGAGGAGTGAAACAGTGCTCACCCGAAGTTGCACAAAGGAGTCCCACGCCGCCGGAGGACAACTCAGGAGGTCGTGCAATGCAGGTTAGAGTGCCGTGGACCCAGGCTTGGCTGTGCACAAAGGATTTCTGCCGGAAGTGCACAGAGGCCGGAGTAGCTGCAAAAGACGCGGTTCCCAGCAATGCAGTCTGGCGTGGGGAGGCAAGGACTTACCTCCACCAAACTAGGACTGAAGAGTCACTGGTCTGTGGGAGTCACTTGGACAGAGTTGCTGGATTCAAGGAACCTCGCTCGTCGTGCTGAGAGGAGACCCAGGGGACCGGTGATGCAGTTCTTTGGTGCCTGCGGTTGCAGGGGGACGATTCCGTCGACCCACTGGAGATTTCTTTGGAGCTTCTAGTGCAGAGAGGAGGCAGACTACCCCCACAGCATGCACCACCAGGAAAGCAGTCGAGAAGGCGGCAGGATCAGCGTTACAGAGTTGCAGTAGTCGTCTTCACTACTTTGTTGCAGTTTTGCAGGCTACCAGCGCGGTCAGCAGTCGATTCCTTGGCAGAAGGTGAAGAGAGAGATGCAGAGGAACTCTGATGAGCTCTTGCATTCGTTATCTAAGGAAATCCCCAAAGCAGAGACCCTAAATAGCCAGAAAAGAGTGTTTGGCTACTTAGGAGAGAAGATAGGCTAGCAACACCTGAAGGAGCCTATCAGAAGGAGTCTCTGACATCACCTGCTGGCCCTGGCCACTCAGAGCAGTCCAGTGTGCCAGCAGCACCTCTGTTTCCAAGATGGCAGAGGTCTGGAGCACACTGGAGATGCTCTGGGCACCTCCCAGGGGAGGTGCAGGTCAGGGGAGTGGTCACTCCCCTTTCCTTTGTCCAGTTTCACGCCAGAGCAGGGCTGAGGGGTCCCTGAACCGGTGTAGACTGGCTTATGCAGAAATGGGCACCATGTGTGCCCATGAAAGCATTTCCAGAGGCTGGGGGAGGCTACTCCTCCCCTGCCTTCACACCATTTTCCCAAGGGAGAGGGTGTAACACCCTCTCTCTGAGGAAGTCTTTTGTTCTGCCTTCCTGGGCCAAGCCTGGCTGGACCCCAGGAGGGCAGAAACCTGTCTGAGGGGTTGGCAGCAGCAGCAGCTGCAGTGAAACCCCGGGAAAGGCAGTTTGGCAGTACCCGGGTCTGTGCTAGAGACCCGTGGGATCATGGGATTGTGCCAACAATGCCAGGATGGCATAGAGGGGGCAATTCCATGATCATAGACCTGTTACATGGCCATATTCGGAGTTACCATTGTGAAGCTACACATAGGCCGTGACCTATATGTACTGCACGCGTGTAATGGTGTCCCTGCACTCACAAAGTCCGGGGAATTGGCCCTGAACAGGGTGCCCACACACTAAGTAACTTAGCACCCAACCTTTACCAGGTAAAGGTTAGACATATAGGTGACTTATAAGTTACTTAAGTGCAGTGTAAAATGGCTGTGAAATAACGTGGACGTTATTTCACTCAGGCTGCAGTGGCAGGCCTGTGTAAGAATTGTCAGAGCTCCCTATGGGTGGCAAAAGAAATGCTGCAGCCCATAGGGATCTCCTGGAACCCCAATACCCTGGGTACCTCAGTACCATATACTAGGGAATTATAAGGGTGTTCCAGTATGCCAATGTAAATTGGAAAAATTGGTCACTAGCCTGTTAGTGACAATTTAAAAGAAATGAGAGAGCATACCCACTGAGGTTCTGATTAGCAGAGCCTCAGTGAGACAGTTAGTCATAACACAGGTACCACATACAGGGCACACTTATGAGCACTGGGGCCCTGGCTGGCAGGGTCCCAGTGACACATACAACTAAAACAACATATATACAGTGAAATATGGGGGTAACATGCCAGGCAAGATGGTACTTTCCTACACAACCCCCCCCCCCAAACGAAGGACAATAAGACTAGCCATGACCTGATGAGTCTTCATTGTCTAAGTGGAAATATCTGGAGAGTCCATCTGCATTGTAGTGGGTACTCCCAGGTCTATGTTCCACTGTATAGTCCATTCCCTGTAGGGATATAGACCACCTCAACAATTTAGGATTTTCACCTTTCATTTGTTTTAGCCAAAGTAGAGGTTTGTGGTCTGTCTGAACAATGAAGTGAGTGCCAAACAGGTATGGCCTCAACTTCTTCAGTGCCCAGACCACAGCAAACGCCTCCCTCTCTATGGCAGACCAACACTTTTCTCTAGGGGTCAACCTCCTGCTGATAAAAGCAACAGGTTGATCCTGGCCCTCAGAATTAAGTTGTGAAAGGACTGCCCCTACCCCTAATTCAGATGCATTAGTTTGGACAATGATTTTTTTGGAGTAACAGGGGCTTTTCAGGACAGGTGCAGAGCACATGGCCTGCTTCAGCTCCTCAAAAGCTTTCTGACAGGTAGCTGTCCACAATACCTTTTTAGGCATTTTCTTGGAGGTGAGGTCATTAAGAGGGGCTGCAATGGAGCCATAGTTCTTTATGAACCTCCTGTAATACCCAGTGAGGCCTAAGAAGGCTCTCACCTGGGTCTGAGTTGTAGGGGGAACCCAATCTATAATAGTTTGGATTTTCCCCTGAAGTGGTGCAATCTGTTCTCCACCTACCAGGTGTCCCAGATAAACCACCTTCCCCTGCCCTATCTGGCACTTTGAAGCCTTGATAGGGAGGCCTGCCTTTTGCAGGGCCTCCAAAACTTTCCATAGGTGGACAGGTGATCATCCCAGCTGGAGCTAAAGACAGCTATATCATCTAGATATGCTGCACTAAAAGCTTCCAGCCCTTGCAGGACTGTATTCACTAACCTCTGAAAAGTGGCAGGTGCATTTTTCAATCCAAAAGGTATTACTGTGAATTGGTAATGGCCTCCAATGGTTGAAAATGCAGTTTTTGCTTTTGCATCTTCTGATAATTTGATCTGCCAATACCCTGCAGTTAAGTCAAAAGTGCTTAGATACTTGGCAGATGCCAATGTATCTATTAGCTCATCTGTCCTGGGTATAGGGTGAGCATCAGTTTTGGTTACTTGGTTGAGACCTCTATAGTCTACACAAAACCGCATTTCCTTCTTTCCATCCTTGGAATGAGGTTTTGGTACAAGTACCACAGGAGAGGCCCATGGAATTTCAGAGTGCTCAACCACTCCCAGTTCAAGCATTTTCTGCACTTCTTGTTTTATGCAGTCTCTGACATGGTCAGGCTGCCTATAGATCTTACTTTTGACAGGCAAGCTGTCTCCAGTATCTATAGTGTGCTCACACCAAGAAGTGGTGCCTGGCACAGTAGAGAAGAGTTCAGAAAATTGACCTATGAGATTTATGCAGTGGTCTTTCTGCTCAGCAGTGAGACAATCTGCCAGTACTACACCTTCCTCCTGAGCATCTTGTTCTGTGGAAGAGAAGAGATCAGGGAGAGGGTCACTCTCTTCTTCCTGTCCCTCATCTGTTGCCATGAGCAGGGTGAGATCAGCCCTGTCATAGTAGGGTTTCAGGCGATTGACATGGAGCACCCTAAGGGGACTCCTGGCAGTGCCTAAGTCAACTAAGTAGGTGACTTCACCCTTTTTCTCAACAATTGTGTGGGGTCCACTCCATTTATCTTGGAGTGCTCTTGGGGCCACAGGCTCCAAGACCCACACTTTCTGCCCTGGTTGGTACTGAACCAAAACAGCCTTCTGGTCATGCCATTACTTTTGGAGCTCTTGGCTGGCCTGAAGGTTTTTACTGGCCTTTTTCATGTACTCAGCCATCCTTGATCTGAGGCCAAGTACATAGTCCACTATGTCTTGCTTGGAGCTTTTAAAGGTTGTTCCCAACCCTCCTTAACAAGTGTTAGAGGACCTCTCACAGGGTGCCCAAATAGGAGTTCAAAGGGGCTGAAGCCCACTCCTTTCTGGGGTACCTCCCTGTAAGCAAAAAGGAGGCATGGGAAAAGGATATCCCATCTCCTGCGGAGTTTTTCAGGGAGTCCCATAATCATGCCTTTGAGAGTTTTGTTAAATCTCTCCACCAGTCCATTTATTTGTGGATGATAGGGTGTGGTGAACTTGTATGTAACACCACACTCTTTCCACATGGCCTTTAAGTAAGCAGACATGAAATTGCTTCCCCTGTCTGATACCACCTCTTTTGGGAAGCCCACCCTGGAAAAGATTCCCATGAGGGCCTTTGCCACTGCAGGAGCTGTAGTGGTCCTTAGAGGAATTGCTTCAGGATATCTGGTGGCATGGTCCACTACCACCAAGATAAACCTATTGCCTGAAGCAGAAGGAGGGTCAAGGGGGCCAACTATGTCAACCCCTACCCTTTCAAAGGGAACCCCAACCACAGGTAGTGGAATAAGGGGTGCCTTTGGAGTGCCACCTGTTTTGCCACTGGCTTGACAGGTTTCACAGGACTTACAAAATTCCTTTGTGTCCTCTGACATTCTAGGCCAATGAAACAAGGGAACAAGCCTGTCTCAAGTTTTCATTTGCCCCAAATGTCCAGCTAAGGGAATGTCGTGGGCTAGAGTTAGGAGGAACTTTCTGTACTCCTGAGGAATCACCAATCTCCTGGCAGCTCCAGGTTGTGGATCCTTTGCTTCAGTGTACAAGAGGTTGTCCTCCCAGTAAACTCTGTGAGAGTCACTGACATCCCCATTTGCTGGTTTGACCGCTTGCTGCCTTAGACCCTCTAGTGTGGGACAGGTCTGCTGTGCCACACTCAGCTCCTCCCTGGCAGGCCCCCCTTCACCCAAAAGCTCAGCAGTGTCTGCTTCCAGCTCCTCTGGTGTAGGTTCTGCAAACGGTGGAAATTCTTCTTCCTCAGAAGAAGAATCCACTGTAGAGGGAGGGATAGTAGGTAGTGCTTTACTTCTAGTAGCCCTAGCTTTAGGGAGCACTTGGTCCATTGTTCCAGGATCCAAGTCACCCTGTCCTTTTTGCTTTTTGGCTTGAGCCCTTGTCAAAGCAAAAATATGCCCTGGAATGCCCAGCATTGCTGCATGGGCCTCCAACTCCACATCTGACCAAGCTGATGTCTCTAAATCATTTCCAAGTAGACAGTCTACATGTAATTCTGAGGCAACCACAACTTTCTTGGACCAGTAACCCCCCTTTTCCAGTTGAGATTTACAACAGCCATGGGGTGGCTAAGTGTGTTGTTGTGAGCATCGGTTACTTGGTACTGGTGACCAAGTAGGTGTTGTTCAGGGTGGACCAGTTTCTCTATTACCATTGTAACACTGGCACCTGTGTCCCTGTAGGCCTGAACCTCAACACCATTTATTAGGGGTAGTTGCTTGTACTTATCCATGTTAAGGGGACAAGCAACTAAGGTGGCTAAATCAATAGCCCCCTCAGAGACTAACACAGCCTCTGTGGTCTCCCTAACAAGACCAACCCCAACTAAATTACCAAAAGTGAGCCCAGCTACTCCCTTGGATTGGCTATTAGTAGGTTTGCTCCCACCACCACTGCTATTACTAGGGGCACTAGGTGTAGCAGCAGGGGTTGTAGTGGTAGGAGGCTTGGTGCTTTTCTTTGGACAACTGGGATCTGTTGTCCAATGGCCTTTTATTTTACATAAATAGCACCATGGTTTCTTTTCTTTGTTTTGATTTGAAGAGGATTTGGACCCCCACCAGAGTGTTTTTGTGGGCCTGATGAAGACTCATTTTTAGATTTGTCCCCACCCTTGTCAGAAGACTTACCATCCTTCTTCTTGCCATCTTTGTCACCCCCTGTATGAACTTTTCTGTTCACCCTTGTTCTGACCCATTTGTCTGCCTTCTTTCCCAATTCTTGGGGAGAGGTCAGATCAGAGTCCACCAGGTACTGGTGCAACAAATCAGACACACAGTTATTAAGTATATGCTCTCTCAGGATTAAGTTATACAGGCTTTCATAATCAGTAACTTTACTGCCATGTAACCACCCCTCCAAGGCCTTCACTGAATGGTCAACAAAGTCTACCCAGTCTTGTGAAGACTCCTTTTTGTTTTCTCTGAACTTCATCCTGTACTGTTCAGTGGTTAAGCCATAACCATCTAGGAGTGCATTCTTAAGAACTGCAAAATTATTGGCATCACTTTCTTTCACAGTAAGGAGCCTATCCCTACCCTTTCCACTAAATGATAGCCATAGGATAGCAGCCCACTGCCTTTGAGGGACATCCTGTACAACACAGGCCCTCTCAAGTGCAGCAAACCACTTGTTAATGTCATCCCCCTCCTTATAACGGGGAACTATCTTGTGCAGATTCCTAGAATCATGCTCTTTTGCAGGATGACTATGGGGAATACTGCTGCTGCCACCATGGGTTTCTAAACCCAATTTCTGTCTTTCTCTTTCCACTTCTAAGGACTGCCTATCCAAATCCAGCTGTTGCTTCTTGAGCTTCAGTCTGGTTTGTTCCACTCTCAATCTATTGAGCTCCCTTTCTAACAATCTGTCATCAGGGTGGGTGGGTGGGTCATTCCTTGAAACAGAAGTATGGTGAGAATGAACAGAAGGAGACCTGTCCCTAACAGATGGCACCTTAACAGCTTGGCTAACAGAAACAGCACTTCTACTATGATGAGAAGGAATACTCTTACTGTGATGTGAGACAACACTATCAGTATGGTGTGACTCTACATCAGTACCAGCTATGCTAGGTGGCAGGCTTGAAATTTTCCCTCCCACATCTTTTGCTAGGGGTGCCCCAGAATCAGAGTGGGAACCATCAGCTAATTTTTCACCAGAAGTGCCACCTCGGGCTTTATCTTGTTCAACAAGCATGTTAACCAACAGTTCTCTAGAGGGATTCTTCCTTACACTTAAACCTCTTTCTATGCAGAGACTCCTTGCTCTTTTCCAGCTAAGGTGATCATAAGCAAGTTTGGACAGATCAACAGTTTGGCCTGTGCCAGACATTTTAGAAAGTGTTGAAGGGATAGAAAAAGTGAGAAAAAAGTTTTTCAGAACTTTTGGAAAGACTGAAAAAAAACGTTTACAACTTTTTAAGAACTTTTTAGAAAGTTAGAGGTACTTTTCAGCACTTTAGAAAAGAAGTGAGAAAAGAAATGCAAAACTTTTTGGTTAGGTGTACATACACTGAACTTGTTTTGTATATTTTTCTCTTATGAAAAGTACAATGACAAAAGTGGTAAGTAGTTACAAAGTACTTATCCCACCGCTGCAGAACCAATGTAGGAGGCTGGACTGGCTTGTAGTGAGTACTCAGGGGTACTTACACCTTGCACCAGGCCCAGGTATCCCTTATTAGTGTATAGGGTGTCTAGCAGCTTAGGCTGATAGATAATGGTAGCTTAGCAGAGCAGCTTAGGCTGAACTAGGAGACGAGTGAAGCTCCTACAGTACCACTAGTGTCCTATGCACAATATCATAAGAAAACACAATACACAGATATACTAAAAATAAAGGTACTTTATTTTTATGACAATATGCCAAAAGTATCTCAGTGAGTACCCTCAGTATGAGGATAGCAAATATACACAAGATATATGTACACAATACCAAAAATATGCAGTATAGTATTAGAAAACAGTGCAAACAATGTATAGTTACAATAGGATGCAATGGGGACACATAGGGATAGGGGCAACACAAACCATATACTCCAAAAGTGGAATGCGAACCACGAATGGACCCCAAACCTATGTGACCTTGTAGAGGGTCGCTGGGACTGTAAGAAAACAGTGAGGGTTAGAAAAATAGCCCACCCCAACACCCTGAAAAGTGAGTGCAAAGTGCACTAAAGTTCCCCAAAGAGCACATAAGTCGTGATAGGGGAATTCTGCAGGAAAGACCAAAACCAGCAATGCAACAACGATGGATTTCCAGACGAGGGTACCTGTGGAACAAGGGGACCAAGTCCAAAAGTCACGACCAAGTCGAGAGTGGGCAGATGCCCAGGAAATGCCAGCTGTGGGTGCAAAAAAGCTGCTACTGGACAGTAGAAGCTGAGGATTCTGCAGGAACGACAAGGGATAGAAACTTCCCCTTTGAAGGATGGATGTCCCACGCCTTGGAAAGTTGTGCAGAAGTGTTTTCCTGAAGAAAGACTGCAAACAAGCCTTGCTAGCTGCAACTCGTGCGGTTAGGGTTTTTGGATGCTGCTGTGGCCCAGGAGGGACCAGGATGTCGCCAATTGCGTCAGGGCACAGAGAGGGTGCCCAGCAAGACAAGGAGCCCTCTCAGAAGCAGGCAGCACCCGCACAAGTGCCAGAACAGGCACTACAAAGAGGAGTGAAACGGTGCTCACTCGAAGTTGCACAAAGGAGTCCCATGCCGCCGGAGGACAACTCAGGAGGTCGTGCAATGCAGGTTAGAGTGCCGTGGACCCAGGCTTGGCTGTGCACAGAGGATTTCCGCCGGAAGTGCACAGAGGCCGGAGTAGCTGCAAAAGACACGGTTCCCAGCAATGCAGTCTGGCGTGGGGAGGCAAGGACTTACCGCCACCAAACTTGGACTGAAGAGTCACTGGACTGTGGGAGTCACTTGGACAGAGTTGCTGGATTCAAGGGACCTCGCTCGTCGTGCTGAGAGGAGACCCAGGGGACCGGTGATGCAGTTCTTGGTGCCTGCAGGGGGACGATTCCGTCGACCCACGTGAGATTTCTTCGGAGCTTCTAGTGCAGAGAGGAGGCAGACTACCCCCACAGCATGCACCACCAGGAAAGCAGTCGAGAAGGCGGCAGGATCACCGTTACAGAGTTGCAGTAGTCGTCTTCGCTACTTTGTTGCAGTTTTGGCAGGCTTCCAGCATGGTCAGCAGTCGATTCCTTGGCAGAAGGTGAAGAGAGAGATGCAGAGGAACTCTGATGAGCTCTTGCATTCGTTATCTAAAGAAATCCCCAAAGCAGAGACCCTAAATAGCCAGAAAAGAGGGTTTGGCTACTTAGGAGAGAAGATAGGCTAGCAACACCTGAAGGAGCCTATCAGAAGGAGTCTCTGACGTCACCTGCTGGCCCTGGCCACTCAGAGCAGTCCAGTGTGCCAGCAGCACCTCTGTTTCAAAGATGGCAGAGGTCTGGAGCACACTGGAGGAGCTCTGGGCACCTCCCAGGGGAGGTGCAGGTCAGGGGAGTGGTCACTCCCCTTTCCTTGGTCCAGTTTCGCGCCAGAGCAGGGCTGAGGGGTCCCTGAACCGGGGTAGACTGGCTTATGCAGAAATGGGCACCATGTGTGCCCATGAAAGCATTTCCAGAGGCTGGGGGAGGCTACTCCTCCCCTGCCTTCACACCATTTTCCCAAGGGAGAGGGTGTAACACCCTCTCTCTGAGGAAGTCCTTTGTTCTGCCTTCCTGGGCCAAGCCTGGCTGGACCCCAGGAGGGCAGAAACCTGTCTGAGGGGTTGGCAGCAGCAGCAGCTGCAGTGAAACCCCGGGAAAGGCAGTTTGGCAGTACCCGGGTCTGTGCTAGAGACCCGTGGGATCATGGGATTGTGCCAACAATGCCAGGATGGCATAGAGGGGGCAATTCCATGATCATAGACATGTTACATGGCCATATTCGGAGTTACCATTGTGAAGCTACACATAGGTAGTGACCTATATGTAGTGCACGCCTGTAATGGTGTCCCCGCACTCACAAAGTCCGGGCAATTGGCCCTGAACAATGTGGGGGCACCTTGGCTAGTGCCAGGGTGCCCACACACTAAGTAACTTAGCACCCAACCTTTACCAGGTAAAGGTTAGACATATAGGTGACTTATAAGTTACTTAAGTGCAGTGTAAAATGGCTGTGAAATAACGTGGACGTTATTTCACTCAGGCTGCAGTGGCAGGCCTGTGTAAGAATTGATAGAGCTTCCTATGGGTGGCAAAAGAAATGCTGCAGCCCATAGGGATCTCCTGGAACCCCAATACCCTGGGTACCTCAGTACCATATACTAGGGAATTATAAGGGTGTTCCAGTATGCCAATGTAAATTGGAAAAATTGGTCACTAGCCTGTTAGTGACAATTTGAAAGAAATGAGAGAGCATAACCACTGAGGTTCTGATTAGCATAACACAGGTAACACATACAGGGCACACTTATGAGCACTGGGGCCCTGGCTGGCAGGGTCCCAGTGACACATACAACTAAAACAACATATATACAGTGAAATATGGGGTAACATGCCAGGCAAGATGGTACTTTCCTACACTACTCAATTCCTGATTCAACAAAGTGAAAATGCGTGAATGTCTTGTTTCAGTCACATGTTGAATGACAAATACCCTTTTGCAGTTGACTGTGGATAAAATGGAGGTGTTTGTTCTATGCAATCATCCAAGTTCTGGACCTTCATTTGGTAGTCACTGGCCCTTGGCTCACCTCCTGCCCCTGCTACTATGACCAAACATCTTGGTGTTGCTCTCAAAACTGGCTTTACCTTCTGCTCACATGGCAACAAGATCACTTGGGTGTGTATCTCCTTTTTGAAGAGCCTAAGGTAAATTGTTCCTTGTCTCGGAGGGGAAAAGTGTGGTGATCTAGGTAGCTATTGCATCCCTTTTGGATTCTAGGAATACAGTTTTGCATAGCTTGCCTATTTTTCTTTTATCTTCAGATTGGGTATAATGTAGCTGCTATGCCTGCTACTTACTAAGCAAGCTTCTGTTAAATGCCATTGGGCTTCTTCCATAGGTCACTCATGAGTAAACGAATCTTGTTCATTACATTTTGAATAATGCATACAGCATTTGCTAGCATTTGGCTTGAGCATCCCTGCTGTTGACTTCAGCCCTGCATGTTCTCACATGCTTGGCTCTTCTTCTCAGTCACTCTTGTTTGCCCCTATGTTCTGCCACACAAGAGCTCTTTCTTGGTTCCCACTCCTAGTCTCAGTACACCAGTGGTAAGAGAGCCTACAGTGATAGCGCAGGTTGCAGCACATTAAAACCACACCATTGGCAATGCCTGTTTCGAGTACATGTTCTAGTCTTCGTGCACATGTGTCCTTTAGTACATTCCTCCCTTATCAGTAATGTGCTGGCTCCCAAACTGCAGTGCATCTTGCGTTAGCGTCCCAAGTGTTTTATTCTCATTTTCTGTTCTAGGTTCACAGATTATCGGGTACCACAAGAGATCATAATCTTTACATGTCCTTAAAAGTTAGGTCATAGGCACGCGATATGTCATTCATCCGCACAGACTACCCCTGGGGAGCCTTTATTATGTTGGGAAATTCCTTTAATAAAGGAGCAAAGTATGAGCCATTATTCCGGCTTGTTCACACACACCATGCATGTACCATACAGGTTACCTCCAAACATGTTGACGCAAAGGTCCGGGCAAGTGCACAGAAGCAGAATGTTACACAAGTACCAGCAGGCCTCCACTCTAGTAATCCACATAAAAAGGTCCGGTCATAGTAGTGTTTCTTAAAACACAACACGCTGCCACTACCACTCTATGTACCAAGCCCACTGACAGAGACAGTAGTCCTCTGCAAATGAGGGCATGCATGGTGTGCCCCTCCACGTCACTGGACAAGTCCAGGACATCTCGTAGGCAGGCACAGGCCTAGGCCTTTGTGCACACACTTAGATTAGCATGATGGCAGGGCAAAACAAATATATCAGGATACCACTTATGAGCAGTCGGGCCGGGTATTTTTTATCATGCAGGGGACATTCCAGTCCCAAAAATCATTGATGTCATTTTTGTGCAACTTCGGTGGTGCGACCTGAGGATATTTTTGCCATACGACAACAGATGCATTAACCACTGCAGCGTTAAAACATCAGTCATTGGGATCAGTCCTATTAATATTAATAAGGAAGGATTCCCTCTGAGATTCCTACTAAATGTGTGCAAATGCATTAACAGAGGCCTCCATATTCCTGCCGATCTCTCTCCCTTCATTCACATTTACTCAATGCTGAAACTGTAGCCACAGTCCCTTAATGAAGAGGAGGCTTAATTTGTAAATAACACTGCCTGATTTGGACCATGCAGCTGTTCCTTGGGCTACTACCTGTTCCCCTGTAATACCAGTCAGTGTTCTCAAGGTGGAAGCTGTGCCCCACAGACAGCTTTCAGCTTGCGAATAGGTACCAGCTCCTTACAGGTTCTGGCATCTAATCAATGTTTTTCTTATTTCAATTGCATTCACAAAACTTTGATACTTATGCTTGCCACTTGTAAGTTTTTTAGCAAACTGCACGGTCACAATATAGACTCCTTGATTCACAAACTTATTTGTGAATTACAGTATCCCTTTGGTACACTGCAACTGAGGGTTTTGCACTCCCAAGTCTTAGATTATGTACACCAATGGCGTTTGACCCTTATATCTAACACTTATTTTACAGTAATTTAGATATTTAGAAGGAAATTTACAAAAATTTTGAAGCGAGTTTGCATCACAAACGTAATGGAAACCTAGCATAGAGGATTGTATTGGGATTTACTTTGTTACACAAACCTTTTTGCATCGGAAAGTAGCCATAAAGTAATTCATAGTCGCACTATGCATTACTTCGCTTCAAGGAAACATTGCATGGGCGCTACATTGGCATTCCCAGGTATCCACCCATGGAGTTTGATGCAAAGCCCTTCCTACAAAAAAAAGGATTTTGGGCAAAAGAATTTACACCTCCTCGAGGCAGGTATAAAGTTTGAGAACTGTTTTTTCTTATCAAAACTTTTCCGAATTCCATGTTTGCTACACTGTACAGCGCACATACCATACATTCCATACATTCAAGTACAAATCCTATGCTTGATACCATGCTCCCTCTCTTGCACTGTGGTGCAAAGATATGTGCATTGGTGCAAGGCAACCTACCGTGTTCCAGCGCAGGGGAGAGTCAGAGCGCTATATCATAGTACATATGTGCTGCTCTGCTGTTACACCCAATGCAGCACAGCAACTGAAGCTGACATGCTGCGTTGAAGGAACACTTAGCAAATTTGTCTCTCAGTTGCACAGATTGCACTTTGTGGGCTACCCCTCATTATTTATTATATTTGCACCAAAAAGGAAACCAGGGTAAATACATGAAAACTGTGGGGCAATGTTATTTTTTATATTATTTTCTTTAAGTGGTCTAGAAGGACTTTGCCGCCATCAATGTGGAGCAACCAGTAATATTCACAGAGGAAATGTCATTGCCTTAAACACATTCAGCTTATAAGTGCACCACTGAAGGACACCAGCATAGTTTCAAGAATGAATATCTCAGGTTGGGTAGAAGTGAGCAAGGCTATATTATAGGAAAGGCATCTTCTGCTGCTGTCTAAGCAGCAGTACATGTCCAAATCATGAATGTCTATGAAGCAGTGAGGGCGGCATCCAATGGCGCCCCAGGGACAGAATACTCCCTGGTCATCATCCTCCTCTACACGGACACCTCAGTCCTAGCTGCCAACACTGTCAGACTATCTTTGGAGCAATTGGTGATTGTTACATTGAACTGCAACGAGAACAATTTACTTGTGAACGTCATGGAGTGGGGACCTGGAAGTCTGAAAAACACATCAAGATTATTTCTGATTGATGGAACAAAATAACAAAATTGAAGCAATTTAGGTTCCGGGAGATAAAAACAATGGAAAGCTTCTCACAGAGCTCCAATAATTGTGCAGCATATGGAAAGGAATATATTGCAATGAGAGGTATATCTTGCTTCATTCAACCACTAAACTGCCACCTGAAAACAAACCTCGACACTACTGTGCAAAATAAAAATCTCTGAGCTATGGAAGAGAAATCTGGATTCTAGACACAGGCAGTGATGCAGGGCCAATACAAAATTACCACGTAGAAGTATATTCTGGGCCCCACCCACATATACTCAACGGTACTAGTGGAGACGGGCACTGGTTACCAGAAGTTGAAACCAGTAATCTGGCTTGAACTTTTCTTATGCTGTTTTGGCCTCAGTAATGGCCATTCTATCTCATTGGAGAAGGAGCTCTTTGCAACAGCTGCTTTCCCTTTTCCTGCTTCGCAGTACCCTAGAGAATGCTGTAGCCAGTGGGTGTCCAAGGAGTCAGGGCTACTCATTAATTGTGAATGTAGGGAATTCATGCAATGTGCACCATGAACAGGGATACTATCTGATTTCTTTGCTTTGTCCATTATAGACATGGTCAATATTAACAGGGATTTTGTGTAGTTCAATGAATCCAACATCTGAAGTCCTCACTTTATTACATCTTGCCCCATGAAGACTTGTTGTGACCCAAGTTGACGTACAAATATGCAGACAATGCAAGGGGATTAGGAAATGGTTTGCCAAAAGTGTTATGGATACATAAATTACCCCACCAATGGTGGATGTGGTTTAATGCTCAGCCTTGGACAGTCTGGCTCACCTGCCTTCCAGGAAAGCCTCTTAACTCTGACATTCCATGACATCATTGGGTGACCTGGCAATCAGGAAATCACAAGACTCCTAAAATAGTAGAATGAAGAAAGAGGGGAAACTCCACAGACCATGGTACACTGAAGACACCAAAATGTTGGTGGAGGAGAACGTGTAACTTAAAAACAACAGAGCACACGGATTTGCTTCCATGCTCCCGTGCAATGACAGGAAAGCCTACTGGCAAGAATAAACAGATCTGCTCAACCCAGTTTGGAATATGTACAGCTGTGCCTAGACATAAGGACAGTCTTTGCTGAGTCTGTGTGTGGGTGCAGATTTGCTTATAAGCACTTGTAGCACTCAAAATCCAATTTGCTAAACTGTTTTGTGCACCTTATTTAAGAGCTCAAAACCCTCTCATTGTGGTTGTGGTTGTAGTTATTTGTTGGACCTTCATCCTCAGATGTGGAGATGAGGTGTTTAGGAACAGAGGTACAGCTGTTGCAGGGATCATCGACACTGTCCGATGCAGTCATAGATCTGTGCTTCATTGACAGTCTTGCTGTAGACAGGTCCCCACTTTTGCATCATTGAAGTCCCCCACTGTGGCCGGCCCAAAGGAAAAAGCCAGAACTGACCCAATTCTTTCTCATTACAAGAGTGCACCTAACACTCAACACAATGCTTCAAGGGTATTTATCATACTATATGCTTACAAACAATATGAACAAAATACTGAATGCTTGAAGTTTGAATATATCCACAGGCTGCCCTGTCCCAGTCATTTAGAAGCCATCAGTAAATGTGCCACCAAAGCCTTTGTGATGCCCCTCTACTTGTTTTTCAGCCTTTCTTCTGTACCTCACTATCCTTACCCTCACCTTTCCTCTCCTTGCCACCCTTAAACAATCATGACTGCTTCTGGGTCTACATCATCTAGGTTTGGCTGTCTCAGTGGGTGCACCATATGGGCTTTTGTCTTTAGTGTAGATAGGTTTCTCTGTATCGAAAGGATTTCTGCCTCGTCAATTTACAGTTTTGGGACTATACCGCTGGCTTCCTTAATCTAGGGCCCAGGCTACCCTTATTGTTCATTCCATATAGACTCTGACTCAAGGGCACTGCAGATCTCTCGTAAATTGCACTTTTTTAACCGACTTTGCTTTGTTACTTTACACTGTTCTCTGTGCAGAGGATGACTGTTTCTTGCACATTTTCTGGATCCTGGCCAGTGTTCACCTTCTGATGGACTCAAGCCACCCGAGACATCCCCACCTTTTTGTCACTTGAATGATATAATTCCACTTCCTCGTGGCTCTTCTTCCTCATTCAACTCCTGCTCATTTCTTCTGTTCCATCATCTTCCCCCTTAACCTACCCGTTATTATTTAACCTTGCACCTCATCTATATGTATGTGTATACTTTGTATGTATGCATGTATTTATGTAGGCATGCAGTAATTGTATAGTGCAAACCTATCCAAAGAAAACAAAGAACTGCAAAGATGCATATACAGTCAAAGAGAGATTGAGGGGGAGTTGGATCTGAGAATGGGAGTGGATTGATAGGGCACTCTTGTATAGTGTTCTTTGAAGACTGTGTTTTTAGCTCTTTCCTAGCATTAAGCAGGGTTGGATGCTACTAGTGAATACAAGGATGTCTTTTCAGAGCAGGTGAACATATATGAAAAAGGCCTGTTGCCTTGCTTTATTTCTCTTTTTTGCAGTACTTAGTCTGCAGTCTATTGGTGTTTCTACCTTCAAGTGTGCTGAGAGCCTCTGGAGAGGGTGACCTTTCAGCAAAAATACATGGGTGTTCTAGCAATTATGGTTTTTAGAGGAAAATGTTGGGTTTGTAGATTGAGTGGACTGACAAGTGGAGCCAGAGTCGTTCCATGAAGGTAGGGTTGTTGTGGTCGCAAGAGTGGAAGGGCTTGAGCAGGTGGGTGAATGTAGGCTTTAATCCCTTCTTCACTTGAGGATATACCTCAACTCATATACCTGCTCCAATGTACCTATCTCTTCATGATTTTGTCAGCTATCCTCACCCATTCATCACCATCCTCAAACTTCGGGGTCTTACTTAATTTTGTGGCCACCCTGAGTCCTGTAACCAACTGATGGTGCCCGCAAGCCAGCTCGCCAATATTTTCAAACATCCAACCTGCCATCCCATTCTGGTTTTGGGAAGTGCTGTTCCACGCATCTTGCAACTGACAGTTGTTTTCACAGAAGCCACCATCTGCCTCTCTTTGTCTGTCCTGTCCATCTCTTTATAACTCCTTCAGGGTTTGGGCGTCCAAAGCTTCTCTCCTCATGTCTGCCACCTCCTTGACATTCAGGGCAAGTAATGCCTTGACTGTCTTCTTACTGCACACAGCTTTTTTGCTGTCAGAATTTCTTTGTAACTTGTTGCCTGCTACCATCTTCTATAGTGCAAGCTTTTTGAAGTATATGGACTGTGGGGGAGTCCCCCTCCAACCCCCCATAATAGTCGTCGGCTCTTCTTGCCCTCAGCTGGCTGCCTCCTTGGCTTGCCTCTCCTGTCTTTGGTGCCCCTTGCTAAAGGGACTGGAGGAGGCAAGGGATCACAGCAGTAGATCTAAATGTTGTAGAATTTGCACAATAACCTTGTACATATCAGAATATCTCAACACACAATTAGTAATGTGAATGACACAAACAAATCGATGGAATAGTTCATTGTTACATAATTATGTAAATAGTTAATTAATTAACTGTTATTTAAATTATTTAAGTGTATTTTATTTTTAATGTGTAATTATTTATTAGTTTAATTAGTATTTTACAATTTAGTAGTAAGTTGTAGGTTTTACAGGGTAATAGAACAGGAAGTTTTTTTAATTAGAAAGTTTATTTTTTTCATTATTTTCTTATGTTAAATATTGAATTGGTTAATAATTATGTACATTGTTTGACTGATAAACGTCATTTTAATTATTTGAGTGTATTTTGTGATTGTGTATGTTTTATTTTTATATAGTCTAATTACAAATTTTTAGTTTAGTAGAGGGTTGTTTGTGTTTGCAGAGTAATAGGCGGGAATATATTTAAATGACAAATATTTTTTTTGTAAAAAAATATTTTTAATATGAAGTATAAGAGCTTTGTAGTGTATGACGGCCTGGGAATGGCTGGCCTTCAACTATACTACTGGGCCTCCCAATTATTGGTGGTTAACAACTGGCTAAGAGGTGGCTGGGATGACCCAGCATATCAGGTTGAACTCTTCTGATTGGACCTGGACAGCATTTTGAGGCTTCTTTACTGAGACAGGCTCCCCTGTCACCTCCCAGTTGTCACAGCAGTGTGTTATTTTAGATCTGGGATGCAGCCCTGAGATTCCATGGTGGAACAGAAAGTTAACTCAGTGCTTCCCACTAAGGGCAGGATGTTAGCTACATCTTTCTGCTTGACTAGAAGGGTTTGTGGCATGGGACAAAATTGCCATCTCAACCCTAGGGGAGGTATAGCAAGCTACTACATGTATTCACTCCAAGACCTCCAGTCACAGTTCTCCCTATCATGTATCCAGTTCCACAAACATTTAAAAGTAGGGGATACTCCAGCAAGCCACATAAGCAGTGGAACCGGCCTGCTTGGAGTACAGCCTGCTTAAGGCTCACCTCCTTATGGGGCATCTGGCAAAGAAAGAAATGTCCAAAATATAACACTCATTAGTAGTGAGCACACCGAAGGTGTTAGATACCCTTAAAAGGAAATGGGAGAAATTGGCGTGGTCCCTTGATGAGATCGACTGGGGAGATGCCTGGATAAGTCCTCAAGGAAATAGTCATCACATTCAGACTCTGGTTGGTCCAACTGAAATACCTACACAAATCACACACCCTAACACTTATGGCATGCAGATAAATTACCCCACTCCACATGCTTCTAATGTACCCACACTGATGCAGACTTCTTTCACATGGTATGCTTCTGTCAAAGAGTCACAGGGATCATCCTGTGGGTTTTGATCAGCAAATCAATCTGATCCTGGGGTTGGCCTAATCATTATACTAGAGGGTGTTAGTGGGCCGAGACATGACCAAACCATGGTGGGAGTGCCTACAATGAGTGCCAAAGAGACAGTGCATGTAAATGGACGTCTCTCCAGACCCCCATCCTGGTGGAATGGAGAAGAGGGGTGGACTGGTGTGCCAAAATGTAACTGCCAATCTACCAGGTGAGTGGATACCCTCAGAAAACACTCTAAAATATGATATGGGGCAAATGGTGGGCATTTCATCAGCTGGAAAATGAGGGATGCTGAATATAAGACTAAACTCCAAACTCTACTGTATAATGTCAATTGGGTGGGTTTTGATTCTACTACTGTATGTGCTCAGTTTCTTATTGAGGTGAAAAAATTAATAACATTGATTTGTCAAAAAACAACTATCTGATATATTTTAATTAATTGTTAATTTGTTAATAATTGTATGTAGTTATTACATTTGTGTAATGTATTTTTTATTTTTTTATTTTGTATTTGTTTTATTTAATTACTATTTTAATGTTATTATTGTTTTACTTATAATTCTTAATTGTTGGGATATTATGGACATTATATGGGTTAAAGGGAGAGAAGTGTATTTATTTTAAAGTTATTATTTATTTTGTTTTTATGTAAATATTTTCTGTTGTTAGTTTTATTTATTTAAATTAAATTGTATTTATCCATGCACTGGAATATATTTTAATATTTTTGTGGTGTTAGTTATTTAAATATTTTGTTAGAAATAAATAGTAGTTAAAATGGTATTCTAAAGATACCACTTGCCATGTTTCTGCTCATGTTGGAGTGGGAATAGGAAATCTAACCACTCCAAGGCCACACACTTGGCCTACTGTCATGTAGATTGGAGTGCTCCAAACTCCAACACTTTCCCTACTGTTGCATATATTTACAGATTTTTGCTATTTTTGGAGTGGGACTAGTAAATATACCCCCCCTCCACCCAAAGTCTAACACTTTTCCTACTGTTGTATGGATTGTAGTGTAAATAGTAAGTCTAACCCTTCCAAAGTCTAACACTTAACATGATCTGGATTAAGTTGGAGTGGAGTAGTAACTTTAACCCTTCCAAAGTCTGACATTTCCCCTACAGTTGCTTAGATTGGAGTGGGGATAGTAAATTTATTCCATCTAAAGTCCAAAACCTTCCCCGATTTTACTTACGTTGTAGAGAGAATAGTATCTAACCACTCCAACGTCTAACACGTTCTCTGCTTCTGCTTACTTTGGAGTGGGAATAGTTAATGTAACCCATCTAAGTGTACTACTTTTCCCACTTTTGATTAACGTGGAGTGGCATTAGTCATTTTTGCTACTGTTGTTTTTTTTTTAATTGGGGTTATTTTTAATATGTTCTATTTTTTTATGTTTACATTAGTTTAGTTTTTAATGTACTTTTTATTTGAAATGTACATTTTAATTATATAATTTCATCTGTTTGTGATTATGCTTCCGGTTTTATGGTACTTATTTACATTTCCGTCTATTTTTATCCACATTTAATTTATTACATTTTATCTGTATTTATCCATTTTGTTGGGTATTGTGAAAAAAATATGTTGGAAATAGTCTATTTCCACATTTATTTAACTGATAACTGCCCACTCTTATTTGAATGCCTCAAAGGTGTCAAAGATATGAACACCCACAGATGATAAGTTAATACACTTCGATGAAGACATGCAAATTTTAGTATCAACCTTTTGCATATCTCCTGCTGTATAAGCCTCAATACTAAAATGTATTTCTTTTTAAACCCCTAACCTGTCGATCCACACAACTATTGGCCAGTCAGTCATTAATTACAAAATTTAGAATCACTCAAAAACAACCTAATTTCCATTTTATCCACATATGAAAATAAATACAGACAGGAAGAATGTTTTTCTGTCTGTATCAATAAAAATCATTAAAAACAGGGAGACTTAATTGTGATGTTTTTTTATGTTATTTTTTTATTTAAGGTTTTTAGTTAATATTTATATTATTAAAGCATTACATTATGTAAGACTGTGGCACACCAGATTATGCACCCCCACATATGTGTACAAGTAAAAACAATGTATTTCGGCTTACACAAGCCCTTGTCAAGTTTGAACATTATGGTATATCCTCCAAAGAAGTAGACCTTTTAGCATATAAACATAGAAGATATACTTTCAATATGGCGTTAACCCATTTAATCCAAATGACATTGTGTTCTGTCAGTATGGAATTTCATGATCCCCCCATTGTATTATCAAAACAATTTTTTTTAAAACCAAGTAATATTCAATTCCTAACAAATATATATTTTTTAAAATTAATCAACATATTAATTACAGTAAATTGAGAATTTCTTGTCTGTGAATGTGTTGATGGTCTAAAGGAAACTAGAAAGTTCCTATCTGCGGGTATTAAAAGAGTGTGAAATGAATAGTGACTACTCAAAAAAATCAAGTAAATTAAACAACCAATCCCAAAATGAAGAAATTAAAACCCATCAGTACAATTATCATGGGGCAGACACAACCTAAAACATACTGATATCCTCGACCAATTATTCGGCAAAATTGATAATAACACAGTAAGAAAACCCCAGATGGATCAGTATCATACTGCTCCCATTGGACATAAGTTAAAGGGGAAGTGCTTAAATGATTTACCTTTACAAGATAAAAAAATCATCACCTATAGAAAACATATGTGAACACTTGGATAAATTATGGGTCCCACAATATCGGGTTCCATCCTGGTATTTCAGTTGGACATCTATCAGTTGGCACATGCCCAAATAATTCATGTTCAGAAAATTCAAAATTTATCACCTTAAAAATACTAATGTGTCAACACATATATTCACCGTGTGTCCAACAGGGGAACAGTTCAGCCTGTATTATAACCTAAAACATGTGGGCCAAGGAGAAAATATCCCAGTGGAGAAGTGTGGCACAATGGTAAGAGCGCAGACCCTGACGCAGAGATCTGGCCTGGGACCAGGGTTCAATTCCCATCTTGGTGGGTCTTAGGCTCAATTCCCTTGGACCAGATAATTCTCGCCTCAGTGCCTAATCTAATTAATGGGTCCCACTCTGTAACTCTGGGCAATAGCTTGCTTAATCTCCACAATGGCCCTCACAGCTCTTGGATGCCTGGCTTCACCCTGGGGCTGTCCAGGAGTGAACACCTCACAGGGAAAAGCCAGGAGGGGTTCCACAGTGGTATGCGTACAGCGCCTTGAGTCCCTAACAGGTGAGTAGTGCGCTATACAAGTGTGAAGTTTACAGTTCATCAAATTGTCTTTTCTATCTATGTCGCATTTCTTTAGCCTAGTATTATTTAAAAGAACACAATTAAATATTTCATGTACAAGTGCAGACAAATGCAAGGACCTGGTGAAAAAGTCAAAGAGAGACAAAAACAAATTCCTAACTGGATGCAGTTGAGATTTTGGAGGAGATGATTAGTCAAAATAAACAATAGAAAAGGACAAGGAGGTAAAGAAAAGGCATATTGAGGAGCCACCTATTATGATCAATAATTTTAATTTGCATATAGCTCCATTATTCTCTTTTTTAGTGGTAGCTTCATCAGCAGTCCACACGGACACTGTAGGACATAATCTGCAAAATCATAGGAGCTAGTGATGAATTTAGAAATGTTTTTGATCTTTCCAGCTGGGAGAGTGTAGTGATTTCAATTTGTACTGCTTGCATGCTTTACAGGAAACACATTTGAAAAAGCGCATTGTTCATTAAGCCAGTTGGGTGATTCTAGCTGAATCAAGGTAGCTATGTACTAACAACTCCTTGTTTGACCTGGCCTGTCTATAGGTAATCAATGGAAAGCATCCTACATCCTTGCCTGTCACAGGTCAGCAGTCACTAAGCCCCAGTGCTGTTCCAAAATATTTCTGTCTGTATGATTTCTTGTTATATGTAGTAATAAGTCTAGGTGATTCTTCTTCAGTCTTGGAATTTTCTGAACTCTCATTGTAGAGGACATCCTCCTGCTTCTTACCCCTCACCTGTCCCTTAACCTTAGGTAGGGTTTTGGAGTGCACCATGTTTTCATGCATTACTGTCTGACATAAGTGAATGGAAAAAGAAGAGGCAAACTGCAGCATTTTCCCTATTTAATGAGGATTTGGGTATAGACGATACCATAACAAAAACTGTTGGTACATCAGAAATTGAACTAATCACTAAACAGAATTTGCTGCTGCTGGGAGAAGTTAGTGATGTGCGAACTGAATAAGGGGGTGAGGGGTGGGAGATTACCTTGCCCACCAATTATATTGAGGTGTGTCAAATCCCAAGGGGGGTGCGTATTTCCATTATACCCTCCTATGACATTCCCAATCCTGAGACTATGGGAGGAGAGCACTGTTCATGGCCAAGACAAGCAAGAACGTGATGGAGCCTTTAGTCAAATATGCTAAAATTGATTTCGGGGCAACCAGGGAAGGTGCAGAAGGTGAAAGAGGAAATTGATAAGCATAGAGATGATAAGGACAATCAAGCATGAACAAGGTTGTGTGGCCGAAACGCATCGCTGAGCTGTTGAATCTGTTGCAATAAAATATTTGGAGACTGCTATTCTGAGTGCACTTCTGGTGTATATAAATATAGTGTTTGAAAATAGAAAACAATAATTAAACAATTTTATAAATACATTCAATTTAAAATATTAAGTTATGTAAATGTAAAATGTAATACTTACATATATAAACATTATATTCTAACTATTTTACTAACTATTTTACCTATTCAAATCTAACTATTTTACCTATTAAAATCAACATATGTTTTAATACCTTAACTATTTTGTGTTTAAATAGTTAAAAATATTTGGCACATATCATGCCATTATATAGAAAAATAAGTGCACCAAACACCTTATATGGCAGATAACAAGAACTTCCGTCCCATCTCCCTGCTCCCTTTCCCGGCAAAAGTGACCGAAAAGATTGTCAACAAACAGCTGACCCGCTACCTCGAAGTCAACAACATCCTGGACCCGTCCCAATATGGTTTTCGCAGTAACCACAGCACCGAGACCGCCCTCATCGCCGCCACTGACGACATCCGGACCCTGATGGACAAAGGAGAAACAGCCGCCCTCATCCTCCTGGACCTATCAGCAGCCTTTGACACGGTCTGCCACCGCACCCTATCAGCATGCCTCCATGACGCCGGTATCCAAGAGAAGGCCCTGGCCTGGACCACATCCTTCCTCTCCGGCAGAACCCTGAGCGTCCGCCTCCCACCCTTCCGCTCCAAAACCACTGAGATCATCTGCGGCGTCCCTCAGGGATCCTCCCTCAGCCCGACACTGTTCAATATCTACATGGCCCCCCTCGCCCACGTCGCACGACAACACAACCTCAACATCATCTCCTACGCCGACGACACCCAGCTGATCATATCCCTCACCGAAGATCCCGACACCGCCAAAGCTAACCTCCACAGAGGAATGAAGGCCATAGCCGACTGGATGAAGGACAGCAGACTGAAGCTGAACTCAGACAAGACGGAGGTCCTCATTCTCGGACCCACCCCATCAGCCTGGGACGACTCTTGGTGGCCCAAGTCACTAGGCACAGCCCCGGAACCCACGGACCACGCACGCAACCTGGGGGTCATCCTCGACTCCACTCTCTCCATGACCAGGCAAGTCAACGCCGTCTCCGCGTCCTGCTTCAACACCCTCCGTATGCTCCGCAGGATCTTCAAATGGATCCCCCTCGACACGAGAAAAACCGTTACCCAGGCCCTCATCACCAACAGACTCGACTACGGGAACGCCCTCTACTCAGGAACTACAAACAAGCTCCTGAGACGACTCCAACGCATCCAGAACACCTCGGCCCGACTCATCCTCGATGTCCCCCGCCGCAGCCACATCACACTCCACCTGAGAGGCCTGCACTGGCTCCCCATCAACAAAAGGATCACCTTCAAGCTCCTGATCCACGCACACAAAGCACTGCACAACATCGGACCCACCTACCTCAACAACCGACTCAGCTTCCACACCCCCACCCGAAGCCTCCGCTCAGCCAACCTCGCCTCCGCCACAGTCCCCCGCATCCGAAAAACCACTGCCGGCGGCAGATCCTTCTCCTACCTCGCCGCCAAGACCTGGAACACTCTCCCCACCATCCTACGACAGACCCAGGACCTGCTGGCCTTCAGAAGACTCCTCAAGACCTGGCTCTTCGACCAGTAGCACCCCCCTTCCCCAGCGCCCTGAGACCCTTGCGGGTATGTAGCGCGCTTTACAAATGCAGTAATTGATTGATTGATTGATAACAGGGTAGGCCTAAGTGGTGCCATCATGCTTTGGCACATACATGTGAGATGCATGACACAGTGACCAGAGTGTCCAGATATGTGACTAAAATGGCAGCCGCCTGACCGCCAGCATATGTCCTCATGGAAGTAGGCAGTTGCAACCGCCATGCAACTTCTCATTGGGTAACAATGCTGCCTATAGGAGACTGGGGCCAATGGCGATCACTGCTGGAGGTGACAGTCCTGTATGCGGCAGCCGTGACTGCCATTTTCCACAGCCCTGCTCACTTGACTCCTGACACTATAGCAAGCAAGACCTCCACGAGCTGAGCTGCTGTGTACTGTCTCTGGTAGCCATCATACCATGTCCTGCGCAGGTGATAGGGCCCCCACCTTCACCCTGGAAGAACTAGAGAGGCTAGTGGATAAGTTCCTATCCCTGTATGGACAGGTTTATAGGGGAACTGGAGGAGGAGGTGAGCCCAATGCCACAGTCATGTATGATAGGGGTGTGTGTGAGGGTGAATGGCATACCTGTGCCAGTCAGGGAGTACATGCATGCAGGGGGCATGCAGTTTAGGTGTGCGAAAGGTGAGAATGGGTATGTTTGGGCATTTGGTGGGTCTGATGTTTATAGTCCACTGCTGTTGGTATGGTGCCAGTCTGCATAACTTTCTCCTTCTGTCTGTGTCACCCATGCAGGTCAACGCCCATCAAAAGAAGGGGATTTGGCCTGCCATCACCAAGCAAGTGTGGCCCCTGGGTGTCAATATCCAGTGGATCACTCATTGTTGCAAGCGGTGGGAGGACCTGAGACACTGGGCCCAGAAGACCTCGAGGGACAGGTGAGTGGGGAAACAGCAGCCTACAGGGCCCAGGAAGGTGGCACCACCAACACCAAGGGACCCAATGGGATGGAGGGGAGTGCCACGGGGAGACTGGATCCAACACCTCTTCTCCAGAGTCCTCCTTCAGTGGACACTCCTTTGAGGTGGCGGACCCATCTGACACAACCCCAGCACCATGTTTGTCCGCCACCCTCCTTACTAGCACCGCCCTCCCTGTAGCTCTCCACCCAGTTGCCCGTGCCTGCTCACCCAGGAGGGTGGGCATCTTCTTCACCGAAGGCACCTCAACCCCTACCCAGTCAGCCCCACTGCCCTCAGCGAGGAGGCTATTGACCTCCTGAGGTTCATCTCTATGGGTCAGTCCACCATCGTGAATGCCATCCAGAGACTGTCACCTCAAGTACAACAGAACAACGCATTCCTGGAAGGCATTCATGGTGCCATGGCTGGCCTCCAGAGATCCTCTCAGGCACTGGCCTCCTCACTGATGGCAGCCAGTGTCCCTTTGTCAGCCGCCCCCCCATCTACCTCTTCTCAATCCCATACCCCTCGCCCCACACCCATCCAGAGCACACATTCACACATGCATGCATCCACCTCAATAGACACAGTTGGCACTGACAAACACAAGCACCACAAGACCCGCCACTGGCATGCACACAGACAACACCCACCTGCAGACACAACAACATCCGCACCCTGCACAGACTCCCCCACCATCCTCACCTTCACAGACACTACACCTGGCACTCCTGCAGGCCGCACATCATCATTTGCAGATCTAGCCACCAGTCCCATCTTACCCACAGTCACCCCATTATCAGACCCTCAGACATCCACCCGAGTCACCACATCCGCACTCACCACAACCACCGCACCCCCACATGCACCACATGTACCATACCTGCAGACACCACACCAACAGACAGTAACCTATCCAGCATGGCATTTCCCAGCACCTCCTCCCCCCTCCCAAGACGCCTAAACGCCCGCACTCACCGACCCAACAGACAACCAGCACACACAAGCGTACCACGCATGCACCTGCACCCAAGACAACAACATAGACACATCTTACGACCTCTCCCTCTCCCTCCACTCCCAAACCCTTTTCCCATGACCGCTCCTGTGTGCCAAAGAAAAGTTTCCTGTATGAGTTTTCCCTGTTCCCTACCCTTCTCCCACCCCGTGAGACCCCATAGCCCTCTGTGTCCCTCCTCAAGCCCAGCACTTCCACCTCAAAGTCCTGCCCTGCCACTCCTGCTAGTGCCCCTGAAAGAAAGTCGACTCCCCCCAAGGCAAAGGTCCCCCCCTCCTAAGGCCAGACCCAAGGACCCCCCACCCAAACCTAAGGACCCCCCTCCCAAACCCAAACCCAAGGACCCCCTCCCAAGCCCAAAGCCCACCCCTCTAAGCCCTGCCCTCGCCACTGAGGTGCCTGTCTGCCCCCTTGATGCCCCTACCCTGTGGAGGTCATTTTGCTGCCAGGTGTCAAGTTGGGGCACAGTGAGGTACCTAATGTGCCTTTGGCACCTCAGGCATTGGACCTGCATGTGGGCTATTATTGTACAGAGTTGTATATTTCTATTTATTTTAATGATTTAATACATCTGGGCCAACTAGATGTTGGCATCCATCAAACACTACTTGTCCTACCTGTCTTTCTCCATGTCGAATTTGTATTTGTGATCCTTAGTTTGTGTGTGTGACTTGTGTGTGTGTTGGCTGTGTGTGCTGTTGTGCATGGCCTGCATGTGTGTGTGAGGCCCTGGCATCACTCCTGCTGTGATAGGTGTGTATTGTGTAGTCACATGCATGTGTGTAGCTGTATTGTTTATTGGCCATGGTGCGATGTGTTATTTTGGTGTTGTGTAATGTAATGTAATGTAATTCGAGATTTATAAAGCGCGTTCCTACTCAGAGAGCATCGAAGTGCTGGGAAGAAAGTACGTAGTAAAAAATAGACAGAGGATAAGAAAAATAACAGAAATAATGAAGATAGAAAAACATCCAATAGAAGAAACTGAAACAAACTAAATCAAAGACCCTGATCTTGATATACCAAAAAATTTACGAGGAAAGAGCCAAGTTTTCACCATTTTCCTAAATTTCAGATAACCTGATTCTTGCCTAATATTCTGTGGGAGAGAGTTCCATCCTCTGGCTGCAGCTACTGTAAAAGCTTTGTCTCCCCATTTGGCTTTATGTGTGCGAGGGACCTGAATCAAGTGAGCTTGGGAAGACCTCAAGCTTCTTTTAGGTACATGCAGGAGGAGTCTGGAAGTCAGGTACCGTGGTCCTATTCCATGAACTGCCTTAAAAGTAAGGCAGAGCGACTTAAACTGGATACGCTGCGCCACTGGTAACCAATGTAATTTCCTAAGACTCTCTCTAACTGATATACATCATGGGAGATTAAGAACTGCTCTGACAGCAGAATTCTGAACTAATTGGAGCCTTTTTATCAGACCCTTATACAGATTAAGGAACAGTGCATTACAGTAGTCTATCTTGGACATTACCAATGCCAGGATAGCAGATACTCTCCATTCATGTAACAGATAGGGGAAGATTTTTCTGTCCATTTTAATAGACCATAAACTGATGTTTACCACATGATTAATCTGTTTTTTAAAAGACAGATGTTCGTCGAACAAGATGCCTAGGTTTCTAGTAACAGTAGTGGGCACAGGGCAGTTACCACATTCAGAGGGCCACCACCGAGAGTTCCATAAATTCTTTCCAGGTCCAAAACATAAAACTTCAGTTTTGGTGGCATTCATTTTTAGCCAATTGGTCTTCATCCATTTACTCACTTCCACCATACAATTACTAAACCGATCTGCAACCTCCTCCCATGGCTGATTAATAGGAAAAATAAGCTGGGAGTCATCAGCATAGGAAGATGGAATGAAACCAAAAGTATGAATTAGACTAGCCAAAGGCACTACATACACATTAAACAATGTGGGGCTGAGGGAAGATCCCTGCGGAATCCCACATGGCAGAAGATAAGGTCTAGATTTGAAATCACCACAGCTAACTGTGGTCCATCTATTTGTAAGAAAAGACTTCAAAAGTTTAAGCGCCTTGTCCCTCAAACCCACATGATGCAAACGGGACATTAATAGTGTGGGAGAGATAGTGTTGAAGGCAGCGGATAAATCTAAAAGAACCAAAACGGCCCCCTTGCCTTCATCAACCATCCTTCGAATAGTATCAGAGGATGAGATTAGGGCAGTTTCAGTACTGTGCCCTTTTCTGAACACGTGTTGGGAGATATCAAGAGCATCCGCTTTTGTTAAAAACTCGATCAATTCAGAGTTCCAAATTTGTTCTAGAATCTTTGCCAAAAACGGGAGACGTGCTATTGGCCGCAAATTACTCATGTCCTGATTATCCCCCTCTGGTTTTTTCTTGAGGGGTACTACTATTGTTTCTTTCCAGATAGATGGGTACTCCCCAGACATAGCTACCTCTTGGTAAATGGGGACCAACATCCGTGCCATTAAATCCGGAACCAAGTGAAAACTGGAAGGAGGACACGGATCCAGAGGGGAGCCCGATTTAATTTCAAGAATCTTCTTTTTAATAGTATCCATGGAAGGGGGTTGGAAATATGACATTAGTGACTGGTCATCTGCTGTAGCACTCTCTGTTATCAAGGGGGTAATACTTCGGGAATAATCTGGGTATCAAAGTTGCTATGTATTTGCAATATCTTATTTTCAAAATGAAAAGCAACTTTGTCACAGAAACCCTGAGAGTTTTCTAGACCAGCCGGCTTCATGGTCACAGTTAGGGCCTTAATAGTCTTAAAAAGTTCCCTGGGGGCATTAATAGCCTCCTTTACTTTGGTAATATAAAATTTAGATTTGGCCATAAATTGTGCTGCTTTATAAGCCTTTAGAGTGGATTTAAGGGCCACCCTTTCCTCAGGTGCTGGATTAAGTTTCCACCGTCTTTCCTGCTGTCGATACTTTCTTTGAAGGAGTTTGAGGTCTTTTGTAAACCAAGGGTGACCTGGTTTCTTCTGACTATTGGGCCTTCTAATTACGGGGGGTACCATTTCTTCCATGGTCATTTCCACTCCTTTCAGAAAGTGTGCCATTGTGTGGTTGTTGTGTATGTGTTCATGTGTGTGGCATTGGCTATGTCCTATGCGTTGTGTGTGGAGTGACAACACATTCGTTGTATGGGTGTTGTTAGACCTGACAGCCTTAGGGTGGCCATCCCTCAACTTTTGCCTACCTCACTCTACTTTTCTGGCACAGTTTGTGCTGGTTTTAGGACTGCTAACCAGTGCTAAAATGCATATTCTCTCTCCCTCAGACATGTTATCATTTGATCTTTCCTAAATTGGTATATTTGATTTACTTGAAAGTTCCTAGTAAAGTGCACTACAGGTGCCCAGGGCCTGTAAATTGAATGCTACTAGTGAGCCAGCAGCACTGGCTGTGCCACCCATATAAGTAGCCCCTTAACCATGTCTCAGTCCTGCCATTGCAAGGCCTGTGTGTCCAGTTTCACTGCCACTTCAACTTGGCAATCAAAAAGTACTTGCCAAGCCTTAAACTCCCCTTTTTCACCCCTAGGATAGGCCCTAGGTAACCCATAGAGCACGGTGCTATGTAGGTAAAAGGCAGGACATGTACATGTGTGTTTTTATATGTCCTGGTAGTGGAAATCTACTAAATTCATTTTCCACTACAGTGAGGCCTGCTCACTTCATAGGATAGCATTAGGAATACCCTCATATACTGTTTGAATCGTAGATTCTGATCAGAAAGGGGTAACCAGGTCACATTTAGAATGGCTAGAATGGTAATAGAAAATCCTGCTTATCGGTGAAGTTGGATTTTATATTACTATTTTAGAAATGCCACTTTTAGAAAGTGAGCATTTTCTGCACTTAAAATCCTTCTGTGCCTCACAGCCTGTCTCCAGTCAATGTCTGGGCTGGGCTGGTTGACAATTTCCTTGTGCATTTCACCCAGACAACCATAAACACAAGACACTCAGTCACATCTGCACTCACCTGCATAATGAATGGGTCTCCCTTGGCTGGAAGGGTGGAGGGCCTGACACTTACATTTCAAAGGCTTGTAGTCTGCCCTCACACAATGGACTGCTAAACCCCCTTCTGGGTCCCTGGCAGACAGACCTGTACTGAAGGGGGAACTTGTGCACTTCAAAACCACTCTTTAAAGATTCTACTACTTCAAAGGCATTTTTGGGTATATAAACTGGGTCTCTGACCCCTCCAATTGAGACACTTCTGGACCTGAACCTGCAACCTGTCAAGAGGAACTGCTTGGCTGTCCAAACGACTCATCTGGACTGCTTTACTGAGAAGGACTGCTGCCCTTTTATTGCCCTGCTGCCCTCTGACTTTGCTGAGAAGTGCTCTTCAAAGGCTTGGATTGAGATTGCCTCCTGTTTTCTGAAGTCTCATGGCCAAAAAGACTTCATCTCTTCAGGAAACTCCATGTGCGCCAAAAATCACCGCACAGCTGAGCTGGAACGACGCAGCCCGACTTCCCAAGTGAAGAGTCAATACAGCTACTGCCTCGCAACCGGAAATTCGACACACAGCCCTACCAGATCGCCGCACAGCCGAACCGGAACGACACAGCTGATTCCCCAAATGAAAAATACACACAGCGCTGGCCGTGCATCAGAAAGTTCTACGTATCACCACAAAGGATTGACACAATGCCTGTGACTTCTTCCCACATGCCCATGATTTCCACGCATCGTCCCTGGGCGTCTAAAAGATCCCCGCATTGCAGTGAGGAACCAAGATTACGCGCCAAAAAATTACGCAAAGCCCCTTGCAGCGTGGAAAGAAACAACGCATCGTCTGTGCTGCGTCAGAAAATCCGATGCTCACCCTATTTTTCCACACATTTCTTCCTCTGCGGTCTCTGTGCGTGTTATTTTTTTTTTACGAAAAACAGGTACTTTGAGTAATCAATAGACAATTGTTGAGTTCTAATTTAATCTTGCAAAAGTGATGCAATAAATAATAAAGATCAAGTCTTTATTGTTTTGACCTTAATTTAACCAGATAAATATCCTATATTTTTCTAAACCTGTGTGGTGTATTGTTGTGGTGTTTTCACTGTGTTACTGTATGATTTATTGCACAAATCCTTTACACATTGCCTTCTAAGTCAAGCCTTACTACTCAGTGCCAAGCTACCAGAGGATGGGCACAGGATGATTTGGATTGTGTGTGACTTAGCCTGACTAGGATTGTGGTCCCTATTTGGACAAGGGTGTATACCTCTGCCAACTAGAGACCCCATTTCTAACAGGTGTGTGTTAGTTTTGGTTGGTTGTGTGGTGTTGTTACATGTTGTTGCGTGTATGTGGAAGTGTGCAGTGAGAGTGATTGGCGAAGTGTATGTGTAGTTTAGGTTGTGATGTGGTTGTGTAAGTCGGGGGTGTTGTGTATGAATGGGTTTGACAGTGACAGTGTTGTGTGTGTGCGGGTTGGTGTGTGTATGCCCTGTGTGTGTTGGCCGTGGTGTGTGTAGTTCGTGTGTGCATGTGTGTGCGTATGTCGAAGTGCGTGTGTGTTCTTATGGGTGTGCAGGTATGTGTGTGTGTGCCTGTCGCAAAGTGTCCCAGCTGTGTGTGTTGTGTGTGGGCGTGCACTAATGCCTTTCCCTGCAGTGTGCTTCGTGTATGTACTTACACTTGTTGTTCTTCGTCGCCGTCACTGGATCTGGAGTTGTATGAGCAGGAGCAGTGGGAGGACTTCGAGTTCTGGTTCCATGGCGTCTCCGGTCAGTTCTGTGTTCCTGAAGGTGAGTGTTTCCTTTTATAGCATTCATTTCTGCCAGGGTTTTGGTGGTGGTACGACTGCTGCAGAAACTCTGGCGGTGTGCAGCCTCGTAATATGTCCAGCGGAAACATGCTCCCTGCCAGTCTGAAGGTGCCCACCACCGTCCGCGGAGGTCAGACCGCACTGGTGATACTGGTGGTGTATTGGCTGTATTCTGTTGGGAAGACTGCCAGGGTCATAGTACGGCGGTTTTCACCGCCAGGCCATTGGTGGTACAACTGCCGACGTCAACATGGAGGTCTCGAAACCGCCAAACTCGTACTGACCACCTATATTTTTGACACAATGCTCATGTCAATCGATATTGTTGTTCTTAATATTCTGTAATATAACCTTATAGTTACTAACTATAATGCCTTCACCATTGCCGTGTGCCGTTGATACTTACGTTGAATGACACATAAAGTCGATTCCTGTATATTTGTTTAAACATTTGTAACACGTTATTAACTTTTTGAACTGCCTGATTTTGAAGTGCTACATAAATTTTCAAAATGATAGAGAAGGGCATTGCAATTAATCTCAATTAAAATCTTACCCAGCCAGTGTAATTAAATACAGAAACATTTGCAGACGTCCATCTAGTTTGCTGTGCTTGCATCAGGGTGTTCCATCTCTGGGGACGTAAATCAGAGATGTTGGCTTCATTCAGCCGCCCAGTCCAAGGACTGAACTGTAATTATCGAGGGAAGTGTGGCATGTTCTCTCTAAAAGATGAGGCAATTTGCATATAAATTGTAGGTTTCAAGATTTATGACGTCATCTTTCGCCATCAATCGGTGCCTCAGAGTAAAGTTTATAATTTATCCATGCATTTAAAAAGGTGGGGTTATACGGGCAAACTAGAGACAATTAAATTAAAAACACATTCTAATTTTATGCAAGGTCTCCGATTGGAGAAGAGTTGTGCAAGAGACATGGAATTCAGTTTCTAGAAAAGAAGATGGGGTGCAGATGGAATGAGCATTTTATTCTTTCCTAACATACTTGTTTACGGGCTCAATTGTCCAGACCCTATTTTCTCAGGTAGCCTTGCCAGACCTTTATATCTTAGCACGTCCACAGGTTCTCAATGACTTGTGTGTTCAGTGGTGGTTATAATCAGAAGATGTCTTCTGTTGCTGATTGCCACTGTGTACCATTTTCATTTAATTATGTTGGCTTGTTACTGCTTTGTGTGCTTGTTTTATCGCCCGTTGGCTGGGACCTTGTATTTGGAGTTGACCTCTTATTTCGACTCTTTAAAATGTTTTAATTGGAATTTTCAGAGGAGCACTGTACCAGGTTCAAAGGTTATTTTTCACGATCTCTGAGGAGTGCAGATGCATCTCCCAGTTATTGAACTGGTGGTGCAGTGTTTGTGCGAGCCTCGCCACAGCCGATCACAGCCACTTGTTTTCTTCCTTTCTTTAGGATTTCATTCTGATATTTCCATTTGTTTGACTTGCTTGTGTTCTTGCCGAGGTCTACTTTCTCCTCGTTCCTTTCCCAACCTTCAACTTGGCCTAGCTCTGGATGGTCTTGACTGTGTGGCGAAGCTTGGCCCTTGGCTAAGGCATCTACTGTCATTGTTTTTGATCGACTGCTTATGTGTATCAAGTGATTTTTTGTCAATTTTACTTCAATAGATTCTTTACCATTGGTGGTGGCTGGAGCGCTACTAAAGACTAAAGGATCTGTAAGAACAGAATGGTTTATTGCGGGCTCTTTCACTTTCAGTGATGTTTATTTTTACTCTGTTTACACTGGAGTCATTGCTCTGTTGTGTCCCAGCTAGACTATCCATTTACAATCACTTACACTCATACATACACATATAACGGTACCTTCAATCCTAGGTAGATGTTTACATGATCCTCCTACCACATTTTCTCTTTTCCTACCAAGCATCTTAGACCCTAAGGACATGTTGACTCCTTTGCTTTACCTTTTATTTTCTAATCTTTCTCCATGTTCCACAACAGTGCTTCTAAACACACAAAAGATTCCATAATTGCCAGTAATCCGTAAGTGCCATGTAGACACCTCTTTAGGAAACTGACCCAAGAGATTAAATCGACAGACATCTGTTGTATCTTCACACCTTAAAGTTATTAATTTGTAGTCAGGAACCCAGACACAAACTAAAAAGGAGAAGACTTTAATAGAAATTATGGTTTCTACTCAGTGATAGTAGCATTAGGCAGCCTGGGAGGACCAGCTTCTGTATTAAATGGACTGCTCGTGATTTCTTGAAAATCAAAGTGTCACCAGTGCCTTGTGCTGCAACAATGATGCTAAGGACATCCCTGACAGTAGAATGTAATCTACTACATGTAATCTAGATTGCATTGATTCCCTCTGTAACAGTGAGGCTCTAATATTGTGAATAAGGAATGGATGTTGTGTATCATACCGCGTGGATTACACCAACACTTTGGGATTACTGCAAACATTTAAAGATTTTTTCCCTTCAACAAATCTCTATGTCTATATGAAGAAGATTGTCATAGCGTGTGTTCAAAAGAGGTAGCATAACATGCAACCCAAGAATGCTATGACAAAAACACACACTCTCTCTCTCTCTTTCTACACCCTCCACGTGTGCACCTTCTATGGTGAGGCCTGTAGGACTGTTGGGCCAAGGACAGAGGTGATCATAAAGTGGAACAAACACAGATAGTGCCCCAAGGGCACAGGAGAGTTATTCCACACTAATGCGATCAGCCAACACCGAAATCTAATCCTCAGTGAATCTATACATGCTTCGAGCATGTGTTTCTGTTTGAGGATTGGCTTTACGGAACTGTGTAATAAATACACTTTTGAAGCTCAGGTGGTTGTTAAAGACTTAATTCTTCAGAAAAACTGACCTATAGACCTGAATGTTTGTTGCATCCACCCTTTCGCCAGTGAAGCTTAGTGGCTTGATTTCTTGGAAACCTCAGCGGAAATTACATTCAAATCCAAATCTATAAAGGAACTGGGCTGTTTCTGCCATTGGTAATCAGATTCAAAAGGAAGACTTCAAGACTGCTCTTGTGCTTCCAGACATTGTGAGGGGTCTGTAGCTCAATCACATCCTTTTTTGAGGTTCCACCAGAAACAGTGTTGGCAATATAGTCACTAATCACGAGGGTGTTTATCTAGCCCCTCCCTTGACTGAGCTATGTTACCCGCAAGTTAAGGCACTTTGAGGAAGTAAACACAATGGGCATAACAGACAAGGCTGCACTCCACGTCACTTCTATATGTAATAATTTGCTTACTGTTACAAATGGGGTTTCTGGTTGGCTAGGATATGCACCTAAACCAGGCAGGGCCCAGCCACTCTAGTCCGGGCGAGGGAGTTACTCACCTAAGATAACCCCTACTCGTCCCCTTGGTAGCTTCGCACAAGCAGTCAGGTCTATCCCAGAGGCAATGTGTAAAGCGATTGCACAACACACGTGGCGCACTATCCCCACCACAAAGGAAACACAACACCAACATATTTAAAAGTAAACTGTATACACAATATTATTAGACCAAACACAGTATGTCAGTAATACCCTGCTACACAAGCAGTTGTCAGAAGATTACACAGTACTATTACTCTGCAAAAGCCAGCAGTAGTCACATACAACACATAGGTTACACGTTATCCTGCAACATAAGCAGTAGTCAGATTGTCATTACCACAAAAAGGCATGACATAATGAACATCTCATTATAAATGCCCATAAAAGGAGTATCAGTGAACACATGGCAAGTCATGAACACATATCATCATAAATGCACATGGAGCAGTAGACACGTCATCAGAGGCCAAGACAGTGTCATAAAGGCACATCCAATGATGAACTATTCCCCTCTGGTATGTGTCAAGCATTATACAGAACTGCAAATATCGTTTTACCATGTTCTCATCAGGTTCAGCGAGTGCGATCGGCCACCCACACTATGCTCCTCAATCATCAATGATGCAGGCAAAACGGGGATGTCCGTGTCCCAATCTCAGAGCTCCCGCACTCTGATTCCTGTGCCTCAGGTGAAACAGGGTTAACGTTGGCAGGTTCAGGGTCCTCCATCGAGGGCCAGCCAGCCCGGCCTACTTATGTGTCACCAACAACTGGTGGGGGGCCCAACTGGAATGGGGGACTTCCGGCAAGCTTGCTACCCAACCCCTGAGTCACAATGCAATGAGGGGGGCCCATTGGGAATGGGGGACCTCTGGCGAGGTTGCCACCCGGCCCGTGATCCACAATGACAATGAGGAGGGCCCAGTGGGAACAGGGGACCTCCGTTGAGGTTGCCACACTGCCCGCGAACCACACAATAGAAAGGGGTCTGGGGAGAGCAAGGGGCCTCCGTTGAGGTTTCCCCTCCTTCAGACAGCCGCTCCCCCTGCCAAATGAAGCACCCGCACCTAAACTGGTGCACAAGCCTGTTTTCTCTAGCCCTCCCAGGCCGCAGCGGTGGGTGCACCACAGGAGGTGCCTGCCTGTGCCCCGGCGGCGCTCCTCTCAGTGGGCCTCGCCCTGAGGGCACCACAAGGAGACAGTTCACTACTGACTTCGCTCTCCAGTGCCCCGGGGGCATTAAATACAGACCAGGTTGCGGCAGTGGTTTTTCACCTCTGCAAGGGAATTTAAAACAGCACTCTTCACATGCTTGGGGTACAAGAAAAGGCACAACCGTCAGCGCTCTTCCTGCGCTAGGCTCCACCCTAGGAGCAATCAAATATAGCGCTATCAGAATCAACAGAGCGCTGTGCTTCCCTCACGCTGGGGAAGTAGAGAATGCAGAGCTTGGGCATCGCTGCAAACCAGGGAATAGGGGCCTCAGCACCCAGCCCCTGGAGGCAGCAAGTGGGAGCACAGGGCTCAACAAGCAGGCAAGCACAAGGAGTTGCATTCAGGCAGTTCCTCCTAGTGACCCAGCAGGTCACAGGTCAGCACAACAGCAGTCCAAAGCGGTTCCTGGTGAGTCCCTCCAGCAGTATTCTGTGTCCAGTTCAGTAGTCCATTATTGTCTGACTAACATGGTGAAAACCCCCAGTACTTATACTCAGTTTTGCACAATTTTTAAAAAGAGGGGAGAGGAGGTTCCAAACAGTTCCAACAGGTTCTACGGGTGTCCCCTCTCTCCTTAAGCACAGATTCCAGACATCAGTTGGGGGTAAACACGCCCTTTACGTGAGACCAGGGCACAGCCTTTACAAATGCAGGTGTGCCCCGGCACCCTTTCTCACAACCGAGGAAGACCATTCAATATGCACATGTACCTCTGTGACACCTCCAGCCATCTTGTGTATAGGCTGTTTGAAAAGTATACACAAAGTCCAGCTGTCACTCTGCTCACAATGTGGATTGGAGTAGAGCTGTAAAACACCAGAGTCATAAGCACAGAGAAATGTTCACTTTCTAGAAGAGGCATTTCTATAATGGTAATAAAAATGTAATCTACACCAGTAAGAGTAAGCAGCATTTCTCACTACCATTACAACCATACCAAACATGGCGTAAGCAGCGCAACAGGCCCACTAATAGCATTTAATTTACAAGCCCTGGGTATAGAGATACCACTGTACAAGGGACTTACAGGTAAATTAAATGTGCCAATTAGGAGTAAGCCAATCATGCCAACTTTAGAAGGAGAGCACCCGCACTTTAGCCCTGATCAGCAGTCATAAAGTGCTCAGAGTCCTAGAGCCAATAACAAGAGGTCAGAAAGAATAGGAGGAAAGAGGCAAAAAGTTTAGGGATGACCCTGCAAAAAGGGCAGGTCTAACACTTACACTGTATAGTTGATTGTTTCAATGACTACTGGTTGTGCGTTCGCCCCAATTTCAGAAACATAGTGAAGGTTTTATACCAGGCAACTACTTAATACTGTTACTTATTTGTGGCTTGTCCTTGCTGTTCACATTCCTCCAACAGAGGGTGCCTTTCAACAGATGGGAGTGGAGGGGATGCAGAATGCATGTGAAGATTCAGGGGTCAGAAGGGTGGCAGTCTTGGTTGTTCATGCAGCCGGCAGGTATAGTGGAGTTGCCTGCATGCTGCGTGGCGAAACGTGATGGATACAGTGACAGCCATGAGATTGTGAGGCAAGGGTGTGGGGAAAACTGTTTGTAGCACATAGAGCTGGTTTTCCTGGTCTTGAGGTGAAGGCCAGTAAAATGCTCGCTCATCTGGACCAGCCTGGTGGAGGGCAGAATGCCTTGCAATTTGACAGAGACCTTGCACCACAGCACCCAGATACCCTTTAGGGAGGGATGGAGCTGCGCTTTACAAATGTCAATTGATTGATCGATTGATTGATTGCATAGAGTAACATCTAAACTGTCTTAGGCACCAGCACCACCACCATCATTGAGAGTAATGGATGGGGAACTATTGGCAAAGCAGCTAAATTGCGTTCTCTATGGTGTGAATTACTAATCACCCTTACCTCGGTTCCCAATCAAAGGGCAACAAGACTTCTGGTGTAAGAATGGCATAGTAGAAGGGCTGTTACTGGAAAGAGCAACAGCAATGCAACATAAAAGGGAATGGGAAAGGGTCAAAGCCCCTGTTGGAACTATGAAGAATCAAGAGTTTGAGTATTTTGGGTAAAAGTTGGGTAAAATTGAATGTATGAATGAAGGTCAATTCTCTTCTTCGCTGTCCTCTCAGAGACACTTTGTCATTCTGTCCAGATCGGTCACCATCACACCTTGTCTTCTCTCGTGTGTCTTTTATGCTACAATCACATTTAAAACACTTGGCTGAAAACCTGACAAGCCTTGCAGATCCTAATCTCAAAAAATGGCTTGGCTGATCTTTTAGTTACACTCCATTAAGAAAACACCTGGATGTAAAATGCTCACCAGAATAATTTCCAAGTGCTTGTCCAGATATCAGAAGTGTTACAGGAATCATTTATGCTATAAAGTGCCATAAAGCGATGATACCTACCCTGCAGTGCACATGTGTATTTAATCCTGGCAGCAACAAATGTGCACCTCAAAGATGAAGGCCTGAGAGGTTGTTTCTGGGATCATGTAGAAGCTCTCCAAATTCAACACACGCTCTCCAGTGATAGTTCGGCCTCAATTCAAAGTCAAACTTCCTACCCAATTTTCCCTAATCTGCAGTTTGTGCCACAATGACCTCAGGCGTCCTTCTGTCCGAAACACATAGGTGGTCATTCCAACCCTGGCGGTCCATGACCGCCGGGTTGGAGGACCGCGGGAGCACCGCCGACAGGCCGGCGGTGCTCCAATGGGCATTCCGACCGCGGCGGTAAAGCCGCGGTCGGACCGGCAACACTGGCGGGCTCCCGCCAGTGTACCGCCGCCCATTGGAATCCTCCAAGGCGGCGCAGCTAGCTGCGCCTCCGAGGGGATTCCGACCCCCCCTACCGCCATCCAGTTCCCGGCGGTTCTCCCGCCGGGAACCGGATGGCGGTAGGGGGGGGTCGCGGGCCCCTGGGGGCCCCTGCAGTGCCCATGCCACTGGCATGGGCACTGCAGGGGCCCCCGTAAGAGGGCCCCTAAATGTATTTCACTGTCTGCTGCGCAGACAGTGAAATACGCGACGGGTGCAACTGCACCCGTCGCACAGCTTCCACTCCGCCGGCTCGATTCCGAGCCGGCTTCATCGTGGAAGCCTCTTTCCCGCTGGGCTGGCGGGCGGCCTGAAGGCGGCCGCCCGCCAGCCCAGCGGGAAAGTCAGAATTACCGCCGCGGTCTTTCGACCGCGGAACGGCAACCTGACGGCGGGACTTTGGCGGGCGGCCTCCGCCGCCCGCCAAGGTCCGAATGAGGGCCATAATGTCTGCACAGTATTTGAATGTCGTCTAATGAATGTTCAGCAATTCCTCATCTATTTTATTATGTTGTTTGATGCAATGTTCTCTGGTCATTTACTGCCACATTGTTTAGATGTACCAGTTGTTGCTTCTCCCACTGCATTTTACGCAGACATAGTTTAATGTATTTTCTGTGTACCTCAACACTCCTGTTCACAACAGTTGTCTCCATTTTTAGGGTTGATCCTGCGAGCGCATGCGCTTGCGCATGCTTCTCGCATGCAAGATACTGCTGTGTTCAGTAAAGGGCTTGGAGCCCGCCTGTCGCTCACCATTTGTTGGTTTGCGTGGCACTCTTCTTTACAGCTTTGTAATTCAGCAAGGCATGTCCGGTATCGTTTCCGTTCTTCTGTGTGGAGCAGGGATCAAGCATTAATTGATTTCAACTTAATTAGTGCCCGTCCGCTGCTCCTGATGTGATTGAGTTACTATTTTGTTCTAATTTCCAGTGTCCCACAAACAGAAGGCTTGTGATTGGCAAAAAGGTGCCCAGTAGGGCAAACAAAGTTACAGAGTTTTATTTTTTAAAGCTAACTTTATTTTATTTTTTAAAATTGTCTTTTCTCAGTTTCCATTCATGTTTTTTTTTTTTTTGCTCGTGGGTGCTGTTGTCAAAAGATGACAATTAACTTGTTAGAAATACGCGAGACCTATTGCATTGTAAATGCTTGTTACATTGTGTTGTTCCTAGCACATCACCAGTTGCCATTCAATAATCCTTGATCTGTGTTTACGTTCACTAATGACAAGCAGGCAGTGAAATTCTATCCTCTACCATCAGCTGAAGTGGAAGCTTAACCAGAAAATTCAGAGTAAACAAAGGAACTGACTGGAGATCCTGCAGAGGTACTCAATGGAAGAGAAACAATCAATCAATCAATCTATCATGTAATTTATAAAGCGCGCTACTCACCCGTCAGGGTCTCAAGGCGCAGGGGGGGTGGGGAGTTACTGGTCGAATAGCCATGTCTTGAGGCGTTTCCTGAAAGTCAGGAGGTCCTGGGTCTGGCGTAGGTGGAGTGGTAGGGAGTTCCAGGTCTTGGCGGCGAGGTGAGAGAAGGATCTTCCTCTGGCGGTGGTGTGGCAAATGCGGGGGACGGAGACGAGGGCGAGGCTGGCGGAGCGGAGCTGGTGGACGGGAGTGTGGAAGGTGAGCCTGTCATTGAGGTAGGCCGGACCTGTGTTGTGGAGGGCTTTGTGTGCGTGGGTGAGTAGTTTGAAGGTAATCCTCTTCGATACGGGTAGCCAGTGTACGTCTCTGAGGTGGGCAGAGATGTGTTCGCGGCATGGGATGCCGAGGACGAGTCGGGCGGAGGCGTTTTGGATACGTTGCATTTTCGTTTGTAATTTGGCCGTAGTTCCTGCATAGAGTGCGTTGCCGTAGTCCAGTCGGCTGCTGACCAGGGCGTGGGTGACTGTCTTTCTGGCTTCGACGGGAATCCACTTGAAAATCTTGAAGAGCATTCGAAGGGTGTTGTAGCAAAAAGAGGAGACTGCATTGACTTGCTGAGTCATGCTGACTGCTGAGTCCAAGATGATTCTCAGGTTTCGTACGTGGGTGGTGGGTGTGGGTGCGGCTCCTAGGGAGGTAGGCCACCAGGAGTCGTTCCAAGCGGAGGGGTTGCTGCCGAATGAGGGTCTCTGTTTTGTCTGTGTTAAACTTGAGGCAGCTTGATTCCATCCAGTTGGCGATGGCGTGAAGTCCATTGTGGAGGTTGTTTCTGTGAGGGAGATGATCAGTTGGGTGTCGTCTGCGTAGGATACTATGTTGATCTGGTGGGATCGTGCGATGTTGGCGAGAGGAGTCATGTAAATGTTGAAAAGTGTTGGGCTGAGGGAGGATTCCTGGGGGACGCCACAGATGGTTTTGGAAGATTCGGACAGTTAAGGCGGAAGGCGGACTTTCTGGGTTCTGCCAGAGAGGAATGAAAAGATCCAGTCGAGGACCTTGCCGTGGATCCCGGAGTTGTGGAGGCGTGTTCGAAGGGTGTGGTGACAAACGGTGTCAAAGGCTGCGGAGAGGTCCAGGAGGATGAGCGCTGCGGTTTCGCCTTCGTCGAGCATGGTCCTGATGTCATCTGTGGCAGCAATGAGTGCAGTCTCAGTGCTGTGGTTCTTGCAAAATCCAGATTGGGAGGTATTGAGCGCTTTGCTGTCTTCCAGGAAGCGGGATAGTTGGCTGTTCATAATTTTCTCAATGACCTTCGCTGGGAAGGGGAGGAGGGAGATGGGCCGGTAGTTTTTGGGGTCATCTGGGTCCGCCTTGGGTTTCTTCAACAGGGCGTTGACATCGGCGTGTTTCCAGCTCTCCGGGAAGGTGGCTGTCTCACAGGAGCTGTTGATGATGGCGCAGAGGTGGGGGGCGATGATGTTGCTGGCTTTGTTGAAGATCTGGTGTGGGCAGCGGTCCAAGGGGGAGCCGGAGTGGATGGAGGCCATGGTGTTGATGGTGTCTTCATTGTTGAAGCGCATAGAGGGTTGCTTGGTGTGTTGGGTTCGTGGCTGTCTGTGGTTGGCTGGTGGGTCTGAGGTTTGAAGCTGTTGTGGATGTCTTCGATCTTTCGACGGAAGTAAGTGGCAAGGGAATTGAAGAGCTCCTGTGATGGCTGGGGTTCGTAGGAGCAGGGCCTGGGGTTGGAGAGTTCTTTGATGATGCCGAAGAGCTCTCTGTTGTTGTGAGCGTTGGTGTCTATGCGGCTTTTGTAGTAGGTTCTTTTGGTGGTACGGATCAGCTGGTGATGTTTGCGTATGGCAGTCTTGAGGGCGATGTGGCTGGATTCGGTAGGTACAAGGCGCCAGGTCTTCTCCACTCTTCGGCATTCCCATTTGGAGGCCTGTAGGTCAGGGGTGAACCAGCTGGCCTTGGATCTGTGGTGGATGTCCGAGGGTTGTTTGAGTGGTGCAAGGGTGTTGGCGCAGTCGTCTATCCATTGATGCAGGTTGGTGGCAGCTGTGTTGGGGTCCTGTGTCCTAGGAGGAGGTGCCTGGGCGAGGGTGGAGATCAGCTGTGTCGAGATTCTGTTCCAATAGCGGCAGGGGGGTTGAGTGGTGAGGTGGTGAGTGACCAGCTTCTGGAAGGAGAAATGGATGCAGCAATAGTCAGTACAGTGGAGTTCGGTGGTGTGGCTGAAGGAGACGTGGTTGCTGGCTGAGAAGATGGGGTCGAGTGTGTGTCCTGCGGTGTTGGTGGGCGACGTGACGAGTTGCTTGAGGCCGAGGTTGTTGAGGTTGTTGAGTAGGTTGGTGGTAATGAAATCGTTGTTGTTTTCTAGGTGGAAGCTCAGGTCACTGAGGAGGATGTAGTCAGTTCAGGCGAGGGCTTGGGTGCTGATGATGTTGGCGATGTCGTCGCAGAAGTGAGGTCGGGGGCCCGAGGGTCTGTAGACCAGTGTTCCTCTGAGGGTTGTGTTGGCATTGACGTCGATCTTGAAGTGGACGTGCTCGGCGGAGTTGATGATGTCGTGGGAGCTGGTGGAGACTCTGATGGTGCTATTGTGGACTATGGCAATTCCTCCTCCTGGTTTGTTGCTGCGGTCTCTTCTAGTGATCTTGTAGCCTTCAGGTATGACTATGGCTATGTCTGGTTCCGAGGCCGAATTCATCCAGGTTTCGGTGAGAAATGTGACGTCAGGTGATGATGAGGTCAGTAGGTCCCAGAGTTCGATTGCATGCTTGTGGACGGAGCGGGTGTTGAGCAGAATGCAGCTGAGGTGATTGTCTGCGGCTCTGTGTTGGAGATTGGTGGTTAGGGTGCAGGTAAAGTTGCAGGCTCTGCAGGAGAAGGGTCTTTTGGTGTGCTTCAGAGTGGACTGGAAGCAGATGGGGATGCGTCCTGGATTGAGGGTGTGGAGGTCATTGGCTGTGTAGCGGTGATTGGTGGTGTGGGGGCTTGTGGGCCAGGGGGACTAGTGCTGGGCGCGGTCTGGTCGCTGACGGGCGCATATGGGCTTGTCTTAGGCACGCCTTTGGCGCGCCACCGGCGAGTCCGCGCCGCGGCTGCCATGAGGTGGAGGTGGGAGGGAGTGGCAGCAGGGAGGGGAACAGCAAAATGGGAGAGCAGGGGGGTGGGCCGCAGGGACACTGCGGCGGGAAAGGAGATCTGAAGTGGAGGGAGGGGGCGGGTCGTGGGGACGCAGGGGAAAAGGGGAGCCGATGGGAGTGGGAAAAAAGGAATCCAAGAAAACATGGGCACCTGGAGCAGAGGCAGCAGTGTAGGGAGCGACCTGCCTGAAGCAGGGTCAAGGGTCGCTCTTACCTCTGCGACTAGTACCCTGTGTGGTCAAGGTCCGTCCCATTCCATCTCTTTCTCCCAGTGTCTTTCCCAGCTAGTGTGAGGTGGGGTCATTTCCAAGAATTCTGTATTTACGATGTTTGGGAGCATTCTGGGCTGTACCTGCTACAAGTGCAACAGAATATTCCATATTTAAGTTAAATTAAAAACACACTTTGATGAATGAATTGTACTCCTTCTGTAGTACTTCAAAGGATAGGCACTACTCATACACTCCAATCTCACCGCTACTTGTTTCCTCTGAGACTCTGATACCAGGGGCAATCATCTGAGTTGCATTTTCTTTTGAGGTTTCCTCAGGAGCTGCTGTGATTCTATTGAATGGTTGTCAGGTTTGGTTTCCAGGTGTTGGGCTGTTCTCATGGCATCTAAGGGTGTTTAAGAATCAACAGTCAACAATTGCTTCTGGGATATGTGTTTTCCAATAGCAACATTGATTAAAAAAGTCCTTGAACCTGCAGCAGACCCTAGGGGCACACGAAGGAAAAAACAACATTTATGACATGGAGTTGTTGGACTCGCACATATATTGACAGGCCACAAGTTTAATAGACTTTGTCCCATATTTATACTCTGGTTGCACCGGATTTGCGTAATTTTTTTTTAACACAAATTCGGCGCTAAACTGAGACCATATTTATACTTTGACGGCAGACCCCGCTAACGTCAAAATATCTCAGTGTGCGTCATTTTAGGGATGCGTGAAACGGACTTGTGCTAGTGAAATGCAAGTTAGGCGTTTCCGTCCAAACAATGACTCAAACACCTGTGCACCATATTTATCCTACTGCGCAAAAATGACGCACCGCTGGGAGGCGGAGGCAGAAAATGGCGCACATCCTGATTTGCGTAAAAAATTAACACCTGGGTCAGGGCATGCACTAAAATGGGGCAAACACACCAGTACTAAGGAAAACCCATAGTAGTAACAGCAGAGCTCCAAAAGGAAGACATGGAGGTGCTATTTATCCAGCATGCACGAAGATGCAGAGCACAGTAGCAACAGCAGCAGCTACCACCACACCAACAGGGACCCCAAAGGCAATGCTGAAGGCAGGAGAGGATATTCTGGACCAGTACAACCCTTCCGGGCCTCAGGGAACATGACATCATCCAGAGGTACAGACTAAACTGGCAAGCCATACAGCAGCTGCTGCGCCACATTGAGCTACAGTTGGCACCCAGCTTGCAGACACCCCACATCATTCCACCAGAGACCAAGTTGCTAGCTGTCCTGCACATGTTTGCAAGTTGCTCTTTTCAAACCACTGGTGGCCTGGTTGCCCGGATCTAACAGCCCTCATTCTCTGCCTTCCTTCCCAAGGTACTGGATCCCATGATCTCCCTCACACCCTGCCACATCAGCTTCCCCAACACACAGCAGAAGCAGCAGGAGACCAAACAGGGCTTCTATCAAATCAATGGCTTCCCACACGTGCTTGGTGCTATTAACTGCACACATGTACGGATTTTGCCATCTGCTGCAACCGAGCATCTATACCGCAACAGGAAGCCACACACACTCCATCAATGTGCAGACCATTGTGGATCGCCGAGGATTGATCACCAGCATCGTGGTAAAGTATCCTGGGAGTGTACATGATTCATTCATCTTCCGCCACAGCACCATCAATCAACACTTCCAGGATGGACGATATGGAAATGGCCTACTTGTTGGTAAGTACAGAAACCTAGTTATATACACACACTGCACAGCAACCCTATAGGACACACAACACATACACCAGTACATTGACACGTGGCTAGGAAGACACTGAGGTTGTGATACTGCTATTCATGTTTGATATCCTGACCCAATGGGATACACACCTATGGACAAATGACAGATGCTAATAACAACAGATGCCACTCTAGAGCCATACAGGACCAATTTAAAACCACACAGTGACAATGACATGGCCTTAACTGGCAGTACAATTTGGAAGATGAATCTTCCGATATCACATCTATATCACTCAATCACACACCCTTCCAAGCAATACGCACTGTGTAAGGGGTGTGTAATGTGTTTTGCTGCAGGTCAAACACCATGAGACACATAGCATGATGATGCTGACTCTAATGAAGATGACATGGAATCATTGAGGCTGCACCAACATCTCACATCACTCCTGGGGTTACATTGCCCGCTTCCAATAAGGAAGTGGACTGTGCTAAGAGCACATACTGATGTGACAGTATTGCAAAGTGCACCCTGCTACACATACGGTTTGAGAAAATTACACCTATACATATCAGATGTACAGGCACATGGACCTTCTGACACTTAAACCTTCACCCCCACAACCAAGTTAGCCAGCTTACCTGGACCAGGTTCAGTAGTGTAGGTACATGTTTGCACATGAGCCAACTAGGTGAGGGCACAAAATAGGTTTGCATAGAACTTGTCACACATGGGATATTTGTGCATTGACAATTGTGAACATTTCAGTGCTGCCAATTTATGGAGATGTGTTATACATTGTGCATTGATACATTGAGAAGTAGCTGTGGTGTAGCTGCCAATGTGACTGCACATTAGGAATTGTGAATAACCATGTCAATAATGGGATTCGGTTGCAGGATGGTACGCAAATGCAAATACTAAATTAACACTGTTCACCCATGCCAAGGGCCTGATCCCCAAGCATATGACACATACTGTAAAGGAGTACCAAAATATTTTTTTAACAGTAAAAAAAGGATAATAAAACTAGGAGAAACACCTTAACTAACCTAACCTATCCCAACTACACATTACCCACAACTGGCCCTACCTACCCTAATCGAAACTTACTTATCACATTTAACTAAACACTCTAAACATCAACCACCTGCCCCTCTTATATAACGGGACACATGTAGGACAACATATACTAACCTAAACACATACTATCTTAACCTAAACAAATATATATATATATATATATATATATATATATATATATATATATATATATATATATATATATATATATATATATATATTTAAACACATAAACCCCAACATCATCCTCCATCCACCCACCCACCCACAAAAAAAACACATGTAATAATATAATCCCCTCCCTCCCAACCCACTTATACTAACTAAACTAACAGCCTACTCTACCCTAACACTAAGCCCCCTAAACCCACTAAATATAAGAACCAGGAAAGAGGAGGGAGGGGAGGGAATCATGGCTGAGGGTCTCAAAGTCACAAATTTGCCCTCGCAGGATCTTTTTTATACCCGGCAGTCTCCTGCTATTGCGGGACACCTCCTGCTGCAGTCTGTCCATCCTGCGCAACATCCGTTGCATGTCACGTCTCATTTGTTGGAATTCGGCATTGTCTATCATTGCAGCTGGGGTTGTCTGTGTGCCACTAGTGGATGGTACTGCCGGTGCCGGTGCGGTGCTTGGAGGGGGAGGTGCAGGAGCTACTGTCTCAGGGCCTGGAGCTGATGAGGTAGACGGACCTGCAACAGTGGCTGTCATCCTTTGAGTGACTGTGGTCTGACTGGTTGTGCTGGTGGTGGTGGCTGTTTTGGGCAAGGATGCCCCCCCTTGGGCAAATGCTCTCCAGACCCCTGTGGCTCTCTCATGGCGATAACGCTGTGCCATATTGTGGAACCCGGACTCCACATCTAGTATGTGGCGGTAACGCATCGCCTGCCTCTGGAATTCCCTGATCTCATGGGCATTCATGTTGGCAGCTGTAAAAATAGAGAAAGGCAAACATTAGTGACATTATTGTGTGATACATCTACAGAGGATATTCTAACACTTCCTTAAAATGAGCTTAAACAGTCCAAATCACAGTACAGATCATAGAATGTCCCTGAGGAATGACAGGCCCATGCAGCCTACACATCTACTATCTAACAGCACAGCAATGCTGAAAAAGGTGTGTACCAACTTAAATGAACTGTGCATCATTGTACTGCCATTAGTCACATAACAAATGCTGCAAGTACTCCACATGTGACAGGCCAACTTCCTTTTCTTCTTTTCCCTCTCCTGGGTCTTGTCTGGGTCCTCCTGGCTGGTTCCTGGTCGGTTGTAGTCTTCCTGGGGTCTCTCATGGCTTCTGGAATCCATTTTGGGGCTCCTCTGCACAATATGCTGTGTTTGCGCCACTTTTTGACGCTATTGCGTAAAGAAAAGGCCCTTATCCGGTTTGCGATGTCGTAAATCGGATTAAAGTCATTTGCGCCGCGTTAACGTCGTTTTTCTTTACGACGTGGCACATTGGTTTGAGTAAAAAAAAAGGGCTCTCACCCGTGGTTTGCCCCGTGGAGCATCAAAGTATCAATTTTATGCCAGGCTGGTGCTAAGAAATGGCGTTAGCCGGCGTTAAACCTTTTGACACAAAACTGCGTTGGCGCAGTTTTGCATCAAAAAGTATAAATATGGCCCTTTATCTCTGGTTGCCAATTCATCCAGGGCCATTCTGGACCACAAACACAATCTGTGATGCCACTTCCTGCTGTTGAAGTTCAATCAATCACAACCTGTCCTTTGTTAGCAATACTATTGTAAACTCAGGAGAGGTGTGATGTAGAGTCACAGATTGTGCAAACAATTCTTAACCGCTGTAGTTTGCACTTCCTGTGTTGGCCTATAATGTCCCTGGATTCACATTATAAAGTGGCTGCAAGTATCTCCTATCAACAGCTTTTTTAACTTTAGCCATGCAGCACAGCATCAAGGGTGGGGTGCAGCGTGACTAAAAAATCTTTGGTAAAGCCCAAAAGCCAATTGGTCACAAAGCTCAGATCTATTGGCTTTTCCAGTGCTTGTTTCTAAGTGCTTGAGAGATATTTTGGGAAATTTCTTTTTTCATCGATCCTCTATTTTGTAAATGCTTTCTATGTCCTGATTACAAACACAGTACTATTCAGTTTAAAGGGCTATTACTGACAGAATATTTCCTTCTATTGCATGCAGGCACTGTGTTACATTTTATGTTTCCGGACACAACCTATATGACTTCCTCACTTGAGGCTTGGATTCCTTGTACGAGGTTTACTTACTAGTACAGTATGAAAGTACCCATCAAGGAGATTTACCAGTTGTCAGTAACGTCCTCAAGGAACTGGAGAAGAGTTTTATGGCTGCCCTGAGCATGTCTCCCCTCATGAACTTGGCATATCCTGTGTTCCCTGTTATTAGAGTGTGTCTGCAATCACCTGAGAAGTGGGTCAGTGTAACAGGCCGCACCCTCTTACCTCACCCTGCACATGGGTGGAGTGCTGTACATCTGACCCTGCAGACACAGTGGTGTGCTTTCAGGAAATGTGTTACTACAGTGATGCACAAGCATGTGGATAACAGTGTGTTGCTCCATACAGTACCTAGCTACAGAGATTGCTGTAGTGGCAGCCTAAGCTTGGAAATCACTTATCTCTATTCTACTTTGGTAATTCATGTCTGTGGCATGGGCGATGGAGGGGCCAATGCTGGGAACAGAAGGAACACACCCTTGACCACTTGTTCCTTTGATGTATTGCCTTACCCTACCAAATATGTCCAAGAAGACATGCTGGAAAGCTATGTCTGTACTCACATTATTAGATGCTGTTATCCTTCTCAATTCAACATAACACATGTATTTGTAAAGCACACTTCACCCCTTGGGACATCTTGGTGCTGAATAATAGGACTTTGTAGCTACCCAACTCAGTGGTTCTAATTTTTTTAGATCAAAGGATGAAAGATGGAGTCGACCCCCTGGGATTCGAACCTAAGGCCATGATGTCAAAGATAAGTTTCTGGGGTGCTTGTATTAGTCCACAGAGCCACCGCCACTCCCCCCGTCGTATCCACAGGCAGCAGCTTCCTCCTATTTTGTTAAGCTGCTGCTGCTGGGGCTTGCTGTGCTGTCCCAGTTACCTTCATCCTCTAGACTGCACTTTTTAACAAGGAGTCTCCTTGCTGGTGGTTGGTTTCAGTTTTGTCACCTTGCGATTGTATTGGACCTGGGTGCATCAGTATCTGCAGATACAGACCCAGGAAGATGCGTAAATTGTGGAGCATCTTCACCTAAGACTATTTCTCTTGAGCCAGATCGGTCCTGATGTGAGTGTGTGTGCCGGTTGTAGGTTCATTTCATGTTGGTTGGTCTATAGCTTGACGCATTGGGCCAGATTCGCAGAGGTAAGCGTAGGCCAAAAGTCTGTTTTGACCAAAAGTCTAAGTTTAGACCTAAAGTCCACTCGTTATAAAGTTAGACTTGATCTAAGTTTACCTTTGTGAATCGGGCCCATTGTGTGAATCAAGGTTTGTGTGAGTAAAAACTGATTGTGCGTTTAGGTTGGGTTCAGATGTGGACTTTGGGCCGTGTTTTGTCCTCCTCTAGGATAGATGTAGCCTCTCGTTTAAGCAGGTGGAGGTCTTGTGCTTCATCAGTGTGGCTGTCATGTACTCCTCCCCTTGTTAAAAGAAGTATAGCACCAGGGGTGGCTCCTCCAATAGGGCGGATGAGCGTTGCATCCCGCTAGCAGCGGCTTCTGAGTTTATTATTTTCTGGTAAAGCGGTAGGACGACGGTGTGACGAGCAGTGAGGGGGAGTGCATTCCACTCCTCCTCATTGGGCATGTATGTTTGGACGGCTATTTTGGGCTGGCCAAACACACATGCGCAGTAGGCTCTCTCCAGCCCAGTAACACAGGTGCCAGGCTGGAGAGAGCATGCACAGGCTCGCAGTCTGCCTGGGAGTGCCCTGGCTGGGCGCTCCCAGCCAATCCTGATGCTGCTCTGAGCCTCAGGGCAGGCTGGGAGGGAGACTGTGCCTGCAGCAACGAGCACAAGGAGACGGAGGAGCAGAGCGTTGTACGCCATTCAGGTAAATGTTTAAAAAAAAATAAAAAATTAATGTTTATTTCCCCAACCCCGTGCACCGCCCGCTCTTCCGTGCCCCGCGAGCCGTGACTGTATAGCACTTCTATACTATATACCTCTCCATCACTATGTGCCACACAATATATCATTCATTTCAAAATGTTTTATTGTGGCAATATCCTATTAAAAACACAGATAAATTAGATGAATAGGTAAATAAACATAATGGAGCAAAAATATTCCTGAATGCTAAAATTACAAATCCTGGTCACAAACACACTGTCCATTATTGAGTAACTAGTCTAGTAATTTACCCGTGGACATAATAGCCTCCAACCTGCAAAAGTGTACATGCAGTGAAAAAGAAGCATTGGCAAAGCCAATATGTCTCACTATTTTTGTAGAAGCAATGATGTTCATATTTTCATGCCCTTGATAGATGCAATTGGCACTCTGTCCTATATAGTGCTTTATGTCATTACTAGAAGTCCTTCAAGTTAGACATAAATACTTTCCTTAGCAGGCCACATTACCTAAATTTGTGACACATCGTCACATAAGCAAAACTTGCTTGTGTTTTATAAAACCGCCTCAGAAGTGTACTGGTAAGATACATGCACTGCAGAGATGGAGGTAGTTTAGGTACGTTAGGTTAGTTATGGTAGGTAGGAACGTTGGGGTTAGGTATGATAGGATAAGTACGGTAGGTAGCTTGTAGACCATATGTTAGGTGTTGTAGGCATGCAAGGTGGCTTAGGTATGGTAGGTAGTTTAGGTATGGTAGGATAGGTAAGTTATAGTAGGTAAGATATTGTAGGTAGGTTAGGTATGATGGGCAGGTTAAGTATGGTATGTGTGTAGGTAAGTGATGGTAGATAGATATGACAGGGTACTAGGTAACAAAGGATGGTATTCTGTTGCACCTGCAAGGAAGCTTCTCCACACATCTCAATTGTGAGAACAAAAAAGCTGGAAACACAACATGTTATCATGACAGCAATGTAAAATGACTGAACGCACAAGGGTGATTTGTGAATAGCTCTTTGTCTTTATTTTTTAAACAAGCCTTAGCATCTGAATAGAAACTAGCAAAGCTGCAGATAGCAAGCAGTAAAGCTTTACACCTTGTACATCAGCAATGCTTTAAAAGGGTAATTTCATTGAGCAGCAAAAGTGCTGATGGAGGCCCACACTTGCAGAGTCCAGTGGGACCAATACCGGAAGACCAGTAGAGGCAATGGATGGAGCAGAGATGCTGTATTGCTTTGAAGAAGCAGCACCAAAGATGATACCCACATTACGTGCTGGGATGAACCACTGAGCAGTGGAGGCTGACTGCAACGGAGACTCCACAACTGTGTGAAGAACGGCACCAGATCTTTAGAGAAAAAAAATGCCAAGGCCTAGTGCTTCAAAGACCTGAGACCTCCCAAATCAGTGAGGTCCCAAAAGCAGCCCAGACCATGAGAGAACAGCAGCAGTGACCAGAGGATATGGAATCCCTGACTGAAGGTGATGAAGGGGTGGGAAACATAGACATCCCTACATGGGCTCCATAATGCTCAAGAGACTGGAATAAGACAGCCACTGTATGCCCCTACGAGGTCACTTGGCTGAAGCTTGTGACCAAATTAACACCTTTTACTAGGAGGAAAAAACGTAAGACACCCCAGTCCTGTTGAGTGCAGGAGTAACTGCTACAATGTGCTAAGGATCCCAGGACGGATCTAATAAAAGGCAAAAAGTGTGGCCAAGTGATACTGTTCACAGGAAATATCACTTGAGAAGTGGCTCAGCACAACTTCACAGATGACATAGGAGGAGTGAATGCCACCCAAAGCCAGAAAATCAATGCAAGCAGGCCTATTCCCTTATCTACAAGGACACACCATGAACAAAGAGGGGTAATCTCAAGGTGTGCAAACTAAGAAGAGCTGATAGACAACTCGCCTAGCAACATGGCTCCTGCAAAAACAAAGCTCTTGGACTCTGCTCATTCTAGCAGGAGTTGCATGAAGAGCTTAAGGGTGATACGGAAAAAAGCAAACAGATGTTTCATGCGGATATGGGAGGCGAGGGGAATCAGAGAACGGAGACAAGCTGTGAATACAGTGGTGGGTCAAATTTTTGATGGGGAGACCAAAATGGCTACTTTGGAAACAGAACACAGGTGCTAGAAACCCACTGCAGCAGCTGGGGAAAAAGATGGAAATGAAACATATGCAGGCAGAAGAGCTAGAAAATAGGGACAGAAGGAACAACCTTAGATTGAGAAGCCTATAGGAGAGTGCAAATAACGGGCATGGCCATGTTTGTCAAGGGTTTTGCTCAATAATATTGGAAGATACCCACCTGAGGAGAGGATTGACAGGGTAGGAAGGGTGGGCTTGTGATTCCCACAGAATGAGCAGAGACCTTGGAATGTGGTGGTGAAGTTGGATTACTTCTTGGAGAAAGAAGAGGTGCTCAGCACCTCGAAGCAACGAAAAGAGTTATCCTTCCAAGGAGTGACCTGAGATATTACAGGATAAATCACAGGCCACTTTACAAAGAAGACAGAACTTTAAGCTCCTCACTGAAAAACTAAGGTGGAACCAGATAAAATATAGACAGACCTACTCTTTGGCTAGGTGTTCGAAGTGAATAGCAAATCACAATTCTTGGATAAAACAGAAGCAGTGACATTTCTGGGAATTGAACTTGAGGAAAGAGCTGAAGATTCTATAACCAGACTTCACTGGTCATTCTAAAAAAAGGAGTTTCGCTCAATGTATCGCAAACTTCAAAGCCACAGAGGAGACAGGATTATGGAGGGAAAAACCATAAGGAAAACACAAACTTGAAAAGACTTATATGAACCATTTTTCAGAGAGGAGGTGCAGAGGACAAAAGGCAACACGTGAGGGGGGAATCAACTTGTACTATGGACATACAATATGCCAATGTAGTGTAAGAGATATAAAGAGACACTTTTGGATATTACAGAAAATGGGGTGGGGTCAATGACTGTGCTTAGTAGGAGAGTCTGAACTCCATATGAAAGCACAATGGCGGTGGTGACCTTTGACTTTGCGGGGGAAAATAGGCTTCTTTTGGTAGAAAAAACAGAGGGCTGGGACGGAGAATGAAAAGAGTTACCCTAGAGTCAACTATATCGGGCATTTGAAAAAGGTCATTCTACATGCTATACTGGCAAGCAGGTAACCGGGGTTTTGAGCCCCCCCAACAGCTGATTAACTCAATTCATAGGTGTTAGACCTGGAATCCTAGGTGTGGTCTCCCCTGTCTTTTTTGCCTCTGCTTTCAATGTTTTGACTGTGTGCTGGATTCTCTTTGTGTTGTTTTTTGTACTCTGGGCACTCTACGCCTGCTGACCAGTGATAAACTGCAAGTGCTCCTGTGTAAATTACATGTGTAAATCAAATGTTACTAGTGGGCCTGCTGCACTGGTTGTGCCACCCTCATTCATAGCCCTGTAACCATGGCTCAGACCAGCCACTGCAGTGTTTGTGTGTGCTGTTTTAAACTGCCAATTCGACTTGGCAAGTGTACCCACTTGTCAAGCCTAAATCTTTTGTTTTTATACATGTACGGCACCCCTAAGTTAAGCGCTAGGTAGCTCCATGGGCGGGGTGCAGTGCATGTTAAAGGTGGGACATGTACTGAAGTGTTTTACATGTCTTAAAAGTGAAATACTGCCAAATTCGGTTTTCACTGTTGCAAGGCCTACCTCTCTCATAGGTTAACATGGGTACTGCCATTAAATATCTTTTAAGAGCAGTTTCCCTTTGAGAGCAGATAGAAATGTGGAGTTTGATGTCTCTGAACTCACAATTTAAAAACACATCTTTTAATGAAGTTGGTTTTTAAATTGTCTGTTTGAAAATGCCACTTTTAGAAAGTGGGCATTTTCTCGTTTTAATCATTCTGTGGCTCTGCCTGTTTGTGGATTGCTTGTCTGGGTCAGACTGACAGTTGGGCTGTTTCCTCTAGACAGGGACACAAAGAGAGCTGGGGTGTAGCCTGTATATCCTGATGAGCTAGAGTGGAGGGAGGAGTGGTCACTTACACCTGAATGGGCTGTGCCTGCCCTCACACAATGCAGTCTCCAACCCCCAGGTGTGTGCCTGGGGTCTGGCCTGGGCAAGGCAGGATCTTGTGAACAACAGAGACTTTCCTTTGAAGTTTGCCTACTTCAAAGTTTGCCTACTTCAAAAGTAGAAAGGGGTATAAGTAGTGGACCCAAAACCCCAGACTTTAGATTTCTTCAAGATCACGTCTAGAACCAAGAGGAACCTCTGCCAAGGAGAAGAGCTGAAGAGATGACGAGAAGTGCTGCCCCTGCCTGTGACTTTGCTTTCTTGGGCTATCCTGCAGTTGCTGCTTCTGCCTGTGACAGCGGACAAAGACTAGACTTTTTTGTGCATTCTAGCTTGAGAAGAATCTCTAAGGGTGTGGACTGATCTTGCCTCCTGTCATGAAGTCTCAGGGCCATCAAAGACTTCCTATGCCAGCACCTGGACTCTCTGCTGAGACTCCTCAGCAGACCCCTGCTCTGCCAAGTGGTGCCCTATCCAGTCCCTGTACCCTTGAAAGGTGAAGTTGGCAGAAGAAGGACTGAAATGTATGCACAGAACGCTGTGCAGGGAAATATTTGATGCACCATCTGCAACGCGGCTGATAAACGACGCGCAACCCACTTTGCGGCTATAATCGGCATTCCACCTGCATCAGGACTGGGAGATCAACGCATCACAGCTGGAGAAACGACGCAACACCCGCTTGCGGCTGCTGATAATGATGCAAACCCCAAGTAGTGCTTTTTTCTAACACCAAGCAACTGGATTTCTCACGCATCGTCCCTGGGCGTCAAAGTCATTGTGAATCGACACGGATCCGAGGTGCCCTGTCTGGAAATCGCACATCGCTCTCTTGCAAGGGAGAACAATAATGCATCGCCTACCTGAACGGAGAAGAAACGATGCACGGCCTCACTTGTAAGTGAGGAATAGACGCATCGCTGACTTTTCCGACTTTTCCATGCGGCTATATTTTTGACTCAAGCCAGGTACTTATTTGTAAAATTAAAAATTTCAATTGTTTTCTATTGAGTAAGACTCTTATTCTTTTTAAAATTCATATCTTGACTTGTGTATGTTGGATTTTTGTTGTTTCGGTCTTGTTTGATTTAGATAAATATTGCCAATTTTTCTAAACTGGTGTGGTGTCCATTTTGTAGGGCTTTCACTGTAATACTGTATGTGTTGGTACAAATACTTTACACATTGCTTCTCTGATAAGCCTGACTGCTTGTGCCAAGCTACCAAGGGGAATAGCAGGGGTTATCTAAGTGTGTTTCTCCATGGCCCTGACTAGAGTGAGGGTCCCTGCTTGGACAGAGTGTAAACTGACTGGCAACCAGATACCTCATTTCTAAAACTAGGACAATGCTATTATGTTTGGGGTAGGGGTGTAAAAGTGTTTTAACATGCAAGAATGGGGCACATATGGACCCATACTTAAAAATATCAAAGGGTGGTAATACTGTGCCTTCCAAAACAGAATCTAAGCACTCAAACAGGGAAGAAACAGTGGGCACTGAAGGGGATTTAACAGTTGGACCTTTTGATTGAACAATAGTGAAATTAATATCACTCAATGTTAAAAAGCTGAACGCACCTGGTAGCTCGTTCTTAGTCTCTCAATCAAAACCACATCTAAAGAGGGCAGATAAACATAGGATGAAACACAAGGAATACCAGAATGCGTCTTACTTCTCAACGGGGTCCAGGCATAAGGAAGTGGAGATTTTTATGAAACAGGATCTCCCAGGTATATTAGAGATCAGAAAGATAGACAACGAGGAAAGATACCTTATATTTATATTTAAAAGTTTACTCTACAACAAGGCAATTACTGTAGTGAGTGTGTATGCACCAAATGTGGTGGTAAACACTGTCCTGAAGGACTTCTTAGGAGTTCTGGTCCAGTTTACAAAACAGGATAATATTATTGCAGGGGATTTCACCATGGTCTTAGACCCACAGCAAGACATATCGACCAAAGGTACAGGCTAGGGAGGAGCTTTCTCTTAACAAAACAAGAAAGCTTTAGGAGAGTTTGTTATCATAGATATCTGAAGGGAACTGCATATAGATAATGCAGAATAACTATCACTCCTTCTCAAGCATCAATTATATACCAGGAAACAACGGAAAGCTCAGACACAAGAGGGCTGATATTAAGACGATACACATAGCAATAAACACAGGAAAAGTTAATAAATCTGGGCTCTGGAAAATGCACCAATAACTCTTAAAAGACTGTCTCCTTAGAGATGAACTGTGGCACTATAGAGAGGAGTAAATTGTGAACTATGAAAATAAGGAAATGATGAGTAAGGTGATCTAGGATGCTTTCAAGGCAGTGGTGAGGGGTAAATACAAAGTCTTCTCAACTGATTTATTAAGAACAAGGGCATTGAAGACACAAAAATTAGAGGAAGACCCACATAGAGCCTAAATTGAGAATGGCCACAGCCCTCCAAATAAGGCAGAATCTGTCCTTTTGCATCTGAGACAGAAGGCATAAGTGACAGGGGACATTTTCAGGGCCAAAGCTGAGTGGAATACATTAACGAAACTGCAGCCACAAATGGGAAGTTTTAGTGAACGATGAAGATAAACTGGAAGAATTCCAGGAAATCAATAGTCCTTTGAGCACAAAAGGGGACTATTTAGCTATGCACCAGCTAAACGCATTAGTGATGAAAATGTTACCCAAAAGTACAGCTTTTCAAAGAGGTAAATTGGAAGCTCCAATCAGGAAAGAAGATATCAGGAAAGCAATGACACAACTTAAACATAATAGGGCACCAGAACCTGAAGGGCTCAAAGGCAACTTTTATAACAAATATTTAGCAATAAATTGACCCCTAACCAGCATTTTCAACCACTGAGCAGAAGCTGGAGAGATCTCTATCTCAATACAAGAAGCAGTAACCATGGCTATTCCTAAACCAAGTGGGGATAAAGAAAATCTGTGCATCACACAGACACATTGGCCTCTTCAATATGAAATCAAACTATATTCCACAATACCAGTGTCACAAATAGAAAAAGAATCTTCCTGACTTAATAAACACCCCAATCAAAGTGGTTTTATTTGTGGTAGTGACATGATGTATTATATCAGCAGTTCTCTTATTTTTAGATGTTGTAAAAGCCTTCAACAGGGCGAATTTGATCCTTTTATTCAGAGTAATTATGCATATGGGCATTGACCGTAACTATATTTAGATGGTAATGGAAAACAACAAACATCTCAGAGATGAACTTTCTTACTAGGGGACTGTTGCAGCCAGTCCACCTAGAAAGGGGCACTAGAAAAGGGCACCCTCTTCTCCATTGCTTTTTGCACTGAGCATAGAACCTTTGTATGTATGATACAGAATTATGGAGGAATTGAGTGGGCTTGGTTTGGGCCAGATGAGCACAAGATCATCATATACACAGGCAATGTCCTTCTCACACTGAGGTGTTCAGAAAGGGTACTGCAAGCAGTGGTCCTCCAGTTGACAAAGTTGGAAGTAGTGGCAAGGTATAGGATACACTTAGATAAGTCTGAAATATTGGATCTGTCAAATGAAAATACAGTGATGAAAATGCTTGGAACTTCACTCCCATTCAAACAATGACTGAAAGGACATACTAGGAACCTGGGAGTCTAAAACCGTCCTAAAATAAAGGAACTCTTGAAGGGCAATTATCCCCCAGGAAGGACTCAATAAATAAAGATTTGGCAAAATGGTCACTAGTGTATATTTTGTGGAAGGGAAGGATTGATGCTATAAAATTGAATGTCTTGCCCAGTTTCCTAAACCTCTTTCAGACACTGCCAATCTCCACAAAAAATGCCTTTCTGGACCAATTGCAGAGGCAACTAATAACATTTATTTAGAATAAAGCTAATCTGAGTATTGCCACCTGGCTATTTCAACAAACCAGATTGAAGGACGGCATGGCACTTCCTGATCTGCTGACATACTATAAGGCAGCTCTGCTACGGTGCAGTACACACAGGCCCAGAGGAAAAACCATTGGTGCTCAGAACATTCAGATTCAGACAGGCCACTATGGTGTACTATTTGGCTGGTAAGGGGAACATACACCTACCAAACGTATTCCTAAGTCCTCCAGTGGCCATAACACTAAACATTTAGGACATGAATGATTTGCAATTTTGCAGTGACTGTAAGCTGCAAAACCGGTCATATCCTTTACCTGGAAAAAGGAGGAGCTGCCACCTACCTCACAGATTATTGCAGCTGTGGTCTCAGCTTGTCCTGAGATGTTTGATGAGTAATCTAGAAGAGAAGGGTGTGGATGTTCCTAATAATGGGCTACCACAAACTTTATGTCCACCACCAAGGAGAGCTGAGGGAATGGTTGAGGCTGGTACATGAAGGAAGATTATTTATTACATGATACAAGATTTACCAACTGTTGTACTGGAGAGGTGTGATAATGTTGTAAATACATGGAATGCAAATATGGACTGATCTCATTCGGGTATGGGAGAGAAGTGATGAAATGTTAAAGGTTATGCGTCCCCAAGACCTATCTTAGAAGGCAGTACCGAACAGTACAGATCAGACCCTGATTAAATGTTTATTGATACTGATGAATATTGAAAATTAAAAGAAAAGAAATTTGACAAATATGTCATTGTGCCATTCAAGCACATACTTAACGAACACACATCAACTCTCAGTTTCAAGCTACACATCATGATGCATCTGCAGTTTAACAAAGAGACTCCTTGATCCCATCACCTAAATGTAATAGGATCACAATCCTGAAAATGTAAGCATCTTTAAAACGTCACAGCTTGATCGAAAACTCACCTAATGACAAACCATGAAAAACACATGAAAACCAATGAATGATTCCCCTCTTTAGCTAAATTAACATAAAGGTGATGTGACAATCGGTGAGCTATATCTGCATGTATGCTGGAATGTATGATGACAGGAACAACTGCGGTAGTGCTGGCTACTGCTGACAATGGTGGGAAGACGGCTATCTTCAGTTAAGCCTGAATGCTGGTGGTGGTGGAAGTGGAATCCTTGAAACTGCATGAAGAAGAAAAAAGATAAATGAAGGAAAATACAGGACCTGATAGTGCAACTAAAGGGAGAAATTGATGAAGGCGATAAGAGAAATTGGACAGTGAGCTACTGGGAGAACAATGGAATTTGGGAATTGTAATAGATAGGGGAAAAAGAGAATAGGGAGTGGTGGTGGGGGGGAGTGGAAGGACAGTCAGTGAGAGGGAGAGAGGGTGGGGGAAGCCAGTGGCAGACAGGGGGAAAGGTACAGAGTTTGCATTAGAAGGGGCATTGCTGCTGGCTTCTGATTGACCCTGACAATGTCCTGGTCATGGATGAGCTTCTACTACTGGAAGGCTGATGCTCTTCCTGTCTGGTACCAAGGCTGGTGGCAAACTGGGTAGAATGCTGAGTTTTTAAATCCATAGCAGGGAAGAACTGTGAGGAACCACCTAGAAAGAGGTCCCTGATTGGTTCCTCTCGATGAAAAGTGTGCTGATTGTATAAAGTGACATGATAGTAATAATAATTGAGGATTTCCCAAGGAGTACAAGAAATATAAATAACTTGTGACAAGGAACATGTGCTGTTTGGAGGCTACAAAGCAAAGCAGGAACAATGTGGAAGGAGGATGAAACTGATCCCAATGTGGATGGAGGTTGAAATGGATTTCAAGAAGTGATGCTAAGGAGCATTAGAAGCACAAGGCATACAGACCATTGAACATGCCATAGTGGCAACTAAAAACAAAACTTTAGAATCCTGAGGACACTAGAAGAATAAGACATAGAGGCCCTCATGATGAACCTGGCGGTAATGTGACCGCCAGGGCTAATGTGGCAGTAGTACCGCCAACAGGCTGGTGGTACATACCTCCACATTATGAGATTGGCGGGTTGGCTGCAGCCAACCCGCCACTTCTCCACTCATACTGACATGGCCGTATGAGCCACCGGGCCCGAGATGTCTATCTCGAGCCCGGCGGCCGACATTGTACCACCCATGGCATTATGAGCCGGCCTACCACCATGGCTTTCGTGGCATTAGCAACACCATGAAAACCATGGCAGTAGGCCCTACTGGTGACAGGGCTCCCCCACCCCCCAACACTCACCTGACACCCCCCACCCACTCCATCCAAACACATCCCTACCCATCCCCAATACACACACTAACCCCTCACCCACCTTCGATCCACTCACTCACCCCCCTACACGCACACACCACACAGTCACACATGCACATATCACCCCACCTCCCCCCACCCCCACAGTCACAGCACCTCACCCCACACCCTCTATCCCGCATACACACACACAGACACTCACATGCACCAGACGTACACCCATTCATACACTGGCATACACACATTCATTCACACAATGACATACACACATTCACTCACACGCATACACCCACACATACAACACAACACTCACAGACGTATTCACACACACATTCAGACATTCATGCACACGCTCAGACACACACACGCACAACACCCCTACCCTCCCACCCCCTCCCCTGTTGGAAGCCTGACTTACCTTGGGCGAGGAGGTCTTCCGGTAGGGAACAGGAAGGGGCACTGCTACCGCCAGCAGCACCCCACCAGCAGAACACCACCAGGCTGTATTGGTCATAATATGGCTGGTGGCGTACTACTGGTGTGGCGGTGCTAGTGGTAGCAGCGCCAGCTTACCACCGTCCACCACCATGAGCACTGCCAGATTTCCTCCCCTACTGTGGCAGAAGTCATGCAGTGCTCATAATATGGCAGACGAATGGTAGCCACTGTGGCGGTATGTTGGCGGCTGTCACCGCAGCGGTAGGCGGTATGTACCGCCAATGTCATAATGACTACCAGAGACCCATAAACTCACATGGGAGCGACGGACTTCAAAGCCCATGTGTTAGACTTTTTTAATTATGCAGGGTCATCCCTAATTTTTTTGCCTCCTGCCTCCTATTTTTTCTGACCTGTTGCTGTTGGCTTTTGAACTCTGAGCACTTTACCACTCCTAACCAGTACTAAAGTGCATATGCTCTCTGTGTAAATTGTATGGTTGATTGGTTGATCCATGATTGGCATATTTGATTTACTAGTGAGTCCCTAGTAAAGTGCACTAGAGGTGCCCAGGGCCTGTAAATCAAACGCTACTAGTGGGCCTGCAGCAGTGGTTGTGCCACCCCACACGTAGCACTGTAATCATGTCTCAGACCTGCCACTGCAGTGTCTTTGTGTGCAGTTTTTAACTGTAAATTCAACTTGGCAAGTGTACCCACTTGCCAGGCGTAAACCTCCCCTTTTCTTACATGTCAGACACCCCTCAGGTAGGCCCTAGGTAGCCCCAAGGGCAAGGTGCAGTGTATGGTTAAGGTAGGACATATATTAATGTGTTTTATATGTCCTGACAGTAAAATATTGCTAAATTCGCTTTTCACTGTTGCAAGGCCTGTCCCTCTCATAGGTTAACATGGGGGCTACCTTTAAATCTGATTAAAGTGTAGATTCCCTTTGGGAGCAGATGGACATGTGGAGTTTGGGGTCTCTGAGCTCACAATTTAAAAATGCATCTTTTAGTAAAGTTGATTTTAAGATTGTGTGTTTGAAAATGCCACTTTTAGAAAGTGGGCATTTTCTTGCTTATACCATTTCTGTGACTCTGCCTGTTTTGGATTCCCTGTCTGGGTCAGTTTGGAAGTTGGGCTGGTTGCACCTCACACTAGTCAGTGACACAAAGGGAGCTGGGGCGTAGCCTGCATATCCTGATGAGCCATCTGTGTTAGGAGGGAGGGGAGGAGTGGTCACTCACACCTGCAAGGGCTGTGCTTGCCCTCACACAATGCAGTCTCCAACACCCTGGTGAGCGTCTGGGGCCAGGCGTGGGCAAGGCAGGAATTCACATTCACAAGAGACTTTGCTTTGAAGTAGGCCTACTTCAAAGGAGAAATTGGGTATAAGAAGGGCACCCAAAACCACAGACTTTAGAACACTTCTGAAAACAAGAGGAACCTCTGCCTGGAAAAGAGCTGATGAGCTGAAGAAGAAGAGCTGCCCTGCCTGTGACTGTGCTTTGTGGAGCTATCCTGCAATTGCTGCTTCTGCCAGAGTAAGAGGGCAAAGACTGCACTTTGTGTGCCTTCCATCCTGTGAAGAAATCTCCAAGGACTTGATTTAGAGCTTGCCTCCTGTTGTTTGAAGTCTCAGGTACAGCAAAGACTTCTCTCTGCCAGCACCTGCAGTCTCTGGAGAGACTCCTGCTCTGACAAGTGGTGCCCTTCCAGACCCTGGGCTCTTGAAAGGAAAGCTGGTATAAATTCAAGGAAATTGACTTTGAACGACTTTGGACTGACGCCGCTGCTGAATCCGGTGACGCCACCTGCACCCGACCCCATGATCTTCGCTGGAACGCAACGACCTTCGCAGGCCCGACATCGCTGCAGCCCACCGAAGTCCGCAACTCCGTGGAAGTCGCCGCACCACGTCGTGACCGACGCCGCTCGAAGTGCGTGGATTCAACGTTTCGCACAGACGAACTTCGATCCCCAACTTCGCGCATCGGCTCGTTTTCATTTCTTCACCAAGGCACTGTACCTGGGGGTCTATGCGACTTCGTGTCCGGCGCCGCTGATGTTGGATTGTTGGGAACGACTCCGTGACGACGCTGTATTAACACCTCATCAAAGCATTTTTTTGTTTCTAAGCTCTATTTTTTTGTTTAATCTTTAAAAATTCATAACTTGAGTTGTGTATGTCAGATTTTTGTCATTTTGGTCTTGCTTAGATAAATATTTCCTATCTTTCTAAACCTGTGTTGTGTCATTTTGTAGTGTTTTAATTAAGTTACTGTGCCTGTTGGTACACATACTTTACACCTAGCACTCTGAAGTTAAGCCTACTTCTCTGCCAAGCTACCAAGGGGGTAAGCAGGGGTTAGCTGAGGGTGATTCTCTTTTACCCTGACTAGAGGGAGGGTCCTTGCTTGAACAGGGGGTAACCTGACTGTCAACCAAAGACCCCATTTCAAACACCATGGATCCCAAGAAGGGTGAGAAGCATAAACAGCTGGAGCACAGCAATGCAAGTCGAGTGGACAGTATGGCGATGGGTGCAAAGAATTGTGAAAAGGTAGGAAAGGCATAAACAGGGCAGTTTTCACACCACAAGGCAAAGAGAACTTCCTGGTTGACGAAGCTGAGGAAATGGGTGCAAAATAGCCTAATTTCACCGTCTGCAGATCTGAAAAGGCCATAAAAGAAAAAGCCTCTTGGTGCGTGGTCACATCCATTTTTTGTCGACTGATGGTGCTAGTTTTTTTTATTTTGTGTACTGGGAGACTACTAACTGCTGCCAGTGCATGTGCTTTGACTTCTATAACATGTTGAAAATGGCTTTCTCCTAATTAGCCTATTTATCTTTCCTATAAGGCTATAGTTTATGGCATCCTAACATGCACTTAAGGCTTGTAAAATAAATGGCACCTATAGACTAACATTTTTCTGCAGCTTTGACTAGTGTGACAGGACAAACATCACTCCAGGCCTACCACTGTAACCTTGGTACTGCAGTTTTAAAACTGCACCGACCTGTCAAATTAAACCCTTTGACAGGAGAAAACCTTCCTTTTAAAAATTAATAAGTCACCCGTATGTAGGCCTTGTAGCCCAAAAGGCATGGTCCATACTATTTAAAAGTAAGACATGTAGCTTACAGTGACTGCGCCCAAAGGCTATTTTTACTGTACAAAGACTGGCTGGCCCATAAAGAAACACTGGGAAACAATGTTACATTTTAACTTTGTTATCTGAGGCTAAGGACCAGCTATAACAATGATTTAAAAGCCGAACTTAATGGTGAAGTCAGATTTTTGATAAATATTAAGGAAAATAGACTCTTATAAAGTTTCCCTGTTCCAGCCTCTAGCTACTTAACACTAATTTGCATTAGCCCCCAACCATCACCCAGTTGGTAAATAGCCCTGATTAGGTGTGAAAATTGTTTCCAGAGTAAAGACAAAGACCTGGGTGTGGGGAGGTGTTTTGTTTCTCTGGCAGAAAGACCAGTTGTACAATACCTAGGAACTTGAATTTACTTCAAATGGCCCTCCAGTGTCACAAACAGATATTGAAGGACACCTGCACAGGCCTTATTTTTGTCCTACCAATCAGTCATGCACTAAAAAAGTGGGGAGGGGGAGAAGCCCCCCCTCCAGAACGGGTTTAAAGTCACCGGAGAGGAGGGTGCTGCCCATTACCCTGCCCACACCTCTGGGTGCTCTGCACCTCTAGGTTCTGCACATGAGGAGAAGTGTTTCTCCATCTAAGATGTAGTGAGTGAGCGGCTCTATGGGATTGTTTGTAGCTGAGTGCACAGGAACTGCTGCAAAAGTGGATATTGTTACCCCTTGGGAACTTTCATTGTATTGGTTTGGGAGGGGCCAGGAGTCACTCCCAGCCATAAACTAGTGTCATGCATAAAAATGGCATCCCCTGGCATCCTACTCTGACCTCTGGATCTGTGGAAGAACAGAACAAGCAGTGTACCTGCTGTTGGAAACCAATAAGGAGACCTGCTCCCACTTCTACCCAGGACAACGGAGGGGAACTCAATGTTCAGTTGGCTGATGTCTTGTGTAAGCTACAGAGACACAACAAACTGCAAGGGGCCTTTTACTGAGGTGCCCAGCTGATCAGTACCAACTGGACTTGACCCAGACCCTGCTGAGGGCCTCTTATGAGCAATTCTTGACCATAAAGTGCTGTTTCTGAAGTCCTGTCTAACTGTACATCTCCTAACATCCCTGAAACCTTGGGTTTAGTAACATTTTGGACTTGCAGTTCTCCAGTGACTGAGACCCACCTACGAAACCAATCCACCAAAGTCATGTTGCTGCTGGGTCAAAGAAACAGGTATCCTCACTAAAAGCTTTTTCTCAACAGCTAATCCGGTTCAGTGGAACCTCACTGAGAAGCCATCAGGCCGTGCAGGGCCATCGTCGCAAACAACCTAGCTCAAGTGAAAGATTCCCAGCTTTGTAGAAGAGACTAAGGGCATGATTTAGATCTCTGTCGATGGAATACTCCATCAAAAACATGACAGATATCCCATCTGTCGTATTATGAACTCCATGGGATATAATGGGATCTTAATGCGACAGACGAGATATCTGTCACATTTGTAACTGAGTATTCCCCTCCTCCAAGTTCTAAATCAGGCCCTAAATCTGAATGTAAAAATCTTGACTGGGTGACGGTGCCTAAAGTATCTGACCAGCCAAAAGACTTTCCCTGGGCACCAAACTAGAATTTTCCCACTTGGAGCTTTTCTTGCCAAAACCGATAGCTTTACTGGGACCTCGTCCAACATCTATTTGATGCCATGGAGCCCTCTTCAGATACAGCCTGCTGCTTTTCCCACTGCAGGATTTTGACTGCCAGAAAACAGACTAAGGGCCCGATTTAGGGATTGGCCATTGGAATACTCCATCACAAACATGACGGATATCCTGTCCACCTTATTTCAAGTGCTTTATATCCTATGGCACTTGTAATAATGTGAATGGGATATCTGTCACATTTGTGATGGAGTAGCTGTCCAGCACACTCCAAATCAGGCCTTAAGTCTCAAGGTAAAACCTCCCACCAGTTTGAACCTGGTTGAGATATCTGACGTAAGCTCCATCACTGTCGGCCTGAAATCGCATGTACGTCCAGGTCTGCTGGAACCGCATTTTGACCTAAAACTTTCATATATCTGGTTTCCGATATTGGACTTTTGGCATTTTGGTGTCATGTTGTTCATTAAGTTGTCCCTACTTTTATAAATTAGAGTGGGATGTTAATTTTGTTGTGTTTTTGACTCATAAACTGTTTAGGCTTTACACATTTTCTCCAAGTTAAGTGCAGTGTCCAAGTTGTGCTGTGTCTCGAGATTAGCTTGTGACACAGAGCCAGGCATGTCAAATGTGGGCCGTAGAAAGAGAACAGATTGTAGAGGCACAGAGATTACAGGGTGAATTGCAGGCAATGTGACGGTGGTTGGATAGTACATATATACACACTAAATACATCTTTATAAACTCACCTTTCGGATTGTGGTATGTACTTTTCAGTGGTGGCAAGCTGACGGAGCATTGACCACTGACTTTCCACTTTACCATAAAATTTCTCTCAAACATTGTGCTTAGGATATGGTCCTGATTCCCTTGCGTGTCCGGCATTATGTGGGCATATCTCCTAGTGGTATGAGCAACATTGTGCGTCAAAGCCTGTTGTGCATGCCTTTTGGTGGCAAAATAAATATTTACTGAGAGTGCATCGGCATAGATTGTGTAATATGCACTGGTTTGGAGTAGCAGTATTGAGAAAGGACTAAACATCTTAGTGGTGCCATTTTGGAGTGGTCAGTGGAGTCTGAAGCCATGGCAAAATTATCTTGTCGATATCTTAACCGACATTGAGAAAGGACTAAACATATTGGCGGAGCCATTTTGGAATAGTCAATCGATTTTGGAGCTAAGACAGAGTTACCTGGTGTATAAGTCTAATCCTTTGAGGAAATCCTACACTTTTCAATTGTTGACTGTTAAATATATACATAACCAGCTGAGAAAGCTAAAACAAATCTTGTGTTTGCAGACCTTCATTTTAAGAATACTGCAGAATATGTGGATATTCAGGGTGGCCGTATTACAGCGTCAAGGCGGCTTTCAAACAGAAATAGTAATACAGTGGTTCTTCAAAAGTGGATCCCTAACACTTTGGTGGAAGCAACTTAAATATCACAGAGTGCGTATCAGCACCACCTCCTTTAATGCATGCTCCTGATATGCCATCATTGGATTGGATAAGATGCAAAGAAGCATTCAAAGCTTACCTGATAGCTATTGATTGAGACACTTTCACTAATAAGAAAAAGAAAGCACTACGGATGCATAACTTGGGTCCAGAGGGAGGATTTATGTTAAAAACATAGCTTCTACACGTAGTGAGCGCACAGGTGCATCAACAACGGGCATCTAGAGAAAGTGCTTTTTTGAAATGGTTGATGACTATGCCTCAGAGATCAAAACATGAGACAAAAGATTTTTATCTTCTCACCATGTTGTTTTACAAACACAAAATCTTGCAGAGATCTCAACAACAGAGTGAACCTATAGGTGACTTTGGGGGTCATTCTGACTCCCGCCGGCCGCGGTAACCGCGGTGCCGGCGGGAGCCGCCAAAATACCGCTGCGCGGTCAGAAGACTGCCGCGGTTATTCTGTGTTTCCCGCTGGGCTGGCGGGCGACCGCCAGAAGGCCGCCCGCCAGCCCAGCGGGAAACCCCTTCCCACGAGGAAGCTGGCTCCGAATGGAGCCGGCGGAGTGGGAAGGGTGCGAAGGGTGCAGTAGCACCCGTCGCGATTTTCAGTGTCTGCATGGCAGACACTGAAAATCTTTTAGGGGCCCTCTTACGGGGGCCCCTGCAGTGCCCATGCCATTGGCATGGGCACTGCAGGGGCCCGCAGGGGCCCCACGACACCCCTCACCGCCATCCTGTTCCTGGCGGTCACAACTGCCAGGAACAGGATTGCGGTGAGGGGGTCGGAATCCCCATGGCGGCACAGCAAGCTGCGCCGCCATGGAGGATTCCTCAGGGCAGCGGAAAACCGGCGGGAGACCATACCATACCGCCGCGGTCAGAATGCCCTTGGGAGCACCGCCAGCCTGTTGGCGGTGCTCCCGCGGTCGTTGACCCTGGCGGTCAATGACCGCCAGGGTCAGAATGACCCCCTTTGTGTTGTTCTTGAGGAAATTAGCTGCCACTTGCAATTATTGAGAATTCAAAGACAAAATTTTTTGATCAATTAACTGAAATTCCTTCCAATAAGAAAATACAAGAGACTTCTTGCCACAGAAGATCCTAACCTTGAAGCTGCCCTATGCAATGTAAGGACTGTGGAGAACTCGGAAGCGTATTTCAGAGAATTATCAAATAAGTCCGCATGGCATCCAACAAAGAAATTAACACATTTATAGGAAAAGAGAGTTGCAAAGACATGTAAAATGCACTGTGGAACAAGAATGAATATAGATTTGATCTGACCTCTGCAGGCAGGAAGGTTTCAGAGGTCATCGCATGTTTTACATGTGACAGTCACAGCCATTTAGTGCCCTCAAAGAACTGTCCTGCTGTACTCCATTCATCTTTCAAGTGCAATAAGAAAGGATACTTTGCGGGTCTGTGTCGTAATGCATGCAAATCAATAGTAGCTCAAGTTGAGGAAAATATTTAAGATGTTAGTGGTGATTTTGTACTAACAGTCCATGAAGATGGTAATGTTCATAGTGATCTGGGGTGTGAAAATAATGATGAATGTGTGGCTGCATTGAAAACATTCAAGGGGAAGCCTACCTTGTGCATTGTGGATGTGAATGGGATATGTATACAACTCATGGCTGATTCTGGGTCACCTTTTACCATCATAGTCCTAGAGGTGTTTAGTAGATTTAAATCACAAGAATTGAGGTCTTCCACTGTTAAAATCATTGCTTATTATGGGAAAAGATTGAGCAAGATGGGGAATTTAATGCCTTCTTTTAATTTGAGAGAAAAAAAGCTAAGTGTTTGGTATTTGAAGCCAAGGAAAGGTTGAACTTGTTGGGCTGTAATGACAAAGTGGAACTGGACATTACTTTGAATAACAATCATCCAGATGTGTTTTATCTAAATACAAATGATCCTATTGTAATGTCATCTGAATGTCAGTGGATGCAAAAATACACAGGTGTATTTTCTGAAACTCTCTGTAAGTTAGGAGGGTTTCAACACAAGATAATGTCAAAGCCATGCCAGTTGTTCACAAGCTGCGTATTGTACCTTTGCCATTGATAGGTGAGTTATGCAAGGAGCTAGACAGATTATGTAACTTAGTCCTGATTGAGCCCATTGACGGGTCAGAATGGTTGGTGTCCATTGTGATTGCTCGTAAATCCAGATAGTTCTATGTGCCTTTATGTCTACCTATGTGATCTTAATAACAACCTTTGGGTGGATAGAGAACCACTTCCCAATATTTCTGACTTTTTCTGCACATTGGTTGGTGCATGTGTATTCACTACATTGGGCATGTCAGCCACGTACCAGCAAGAAGTTTTAAGTGGTGTGTCAAGACACCTCACCTCATTTCTAATGCCTGAAGACTCATTTCGTTTTACACGCATGCAGTTTGGACTAGTGTCATCTTTTTCAGTGTTTCAAAGATTATTGAGAGAAATGTTGAAGATTGTGAGGGGTACCGTTGTTTCCAGGATGACATATTAATCCTTAGAGATATTGTGGAGCTACACAGTATTAGATTGGATAACATATTGAAAATTTTACAAGATCCAACCCTTCGTAGCGACAAGTGCAAATTTGAAGAACCAGGTGTAGACTATTTGAGGCATCACATTTCTGGAAATATTATGTAACCTAAAATGAAACTATTAAATGCTATTTTAGATGCACCCATACCCACTGACAGAGACCAATTGAGGTCTTTCTTGGGTTTGACTAAATTTAATTCTAAATTTGTGCCACATTTTTCTAGGTTAACCAGTCCTCTTTGAGATTTACTAAAGAAAGTGATTTTGTGGAGTGGGAAAAAAATTGTCAGAAGGTATTTGAGAGCATACGGAATGCAACTGTGGCTGCTCAACCATTAAAAACTTTTGACACGAGGAATGTCAGTGTGATTGGAATGGATTCTAGTAATTGTGGTTTGAGGGCTGTTCTAATACAAAAAGGTGGCAATGGTTGTGAAGAAGTTATAGCAATTGCCTCAAGAGCACAACAAGTGCTAAACATACTTAATCCACTATTGAAGCAGAAACATTAGCCATGTGATGGGGAATGCAGTATTTTAAAATTGTGAACCTTATATTTTAAGTGACAAAACACAAATCACTAAACCTTCGCTAGTCAAGCATGTTTTCTCTATGGTCGAAATTGGCAGTGGACATTGCTGGTCCAATTAAAGTATTGGGTGAAAAGTCCAAGTGTGCCATGGTATTAATAGATCATACATCTAGATGGCCAGAACTAATGTTTGCAAACAATCTGTATACTGAACGTGTAATATTATTTCTGTAGAAGGTATTTATGAGGGAAGGTTATCAAAATTAAATTGTAACTGACAATGGTACACAGTGTCTGATGAGATTAGAAGGTTTCTGTGTACCAATGCCATAAAACATTCTAGAATATCATTGTACCATCCTAAGAGTAATGGGCTGGTCAAGTGTTTTAACCTCACTTTGAAGAAACAACGTCAACTAGCATTGGTAAGTAAATTGTGTTTGGAGAAAAGTGGTAGAACTATGCCTAATTTTATCACAGGGGTATCGCTGTTTGTTTTGTTGAGAGAATGTATACCTGGTTCCAAATTAAATAGAAAACGGGTGGAATGGTGTTAGAAATGGGATCTCTGGTTGGCAGTCAGTCCGCTCTCTGTCCAAGCAGGACCCTCACTCTAGTCAGGGTAAGGGAGTAACACTCCTCAGACAACCCCTGCTCACCCCCTTGGCAGTTTGGCGCAAGCAGTTAGGCTATTCTCAGAGACAATATGTAAAGTATTTGTACAATCAGACACAGTAACACAGTGAAAACACCACAAAAGGACTCAACACCAGTTTAGAAACATAGCCAATATTTATCTGAATAAAATAAGACCAAAATGACAAACATCCAACATACAGAAGCTAAGATATGAATTTTTAAATTAATAAAAGTCTTAATCCATGGAAACTGATGGATGCATTGTTTTTACGCTCAGTACCTGGTATGTGTCAAAAATAAAGCTGCACGGGCGAGCATGTGTCAGAAAAGTAAGCGTTGCCTCGATTCCTGACTCGCAAGTGAGGCCGTGCGTCGATTCTTCTCTAGTCAGGTAGGCGATGCGTTGTTTTTCTCTTCCGCAGAAGAGGCATGCATCGATTTCCAGATGAGCAGCCTTAGGTCCCTACAGGTTCACTGTGGTTTTGACGCCCAGCAATGATGCATGCGAAATCATGGCGCACGGTGATGAACACACACACTGTGTGGGCGATACGTCTATTTCGGCAGCCGCAAGCGGGTGCTGCATCGCTTTTCCAGCCTTGATGCAGTTGATGCATTGACTTTCCAGCTGCAAGTCAGGTGCTGTGTCGATTTTTTTCCAGCTCAGCTCCAGTGCGTTGATTTCAGCCTTTGTTTCACCAGCTTCTCCTTTGAAGGGCCCAGGGACTGGATATGGCACCACTTGGCAGGATAGGAGCCTCAGCAAGAGAGTCCAGGTGCTGGCAGAGGAAGTCTTTGATGGCCCCGAGACTTCAGAACAGGGGGCTAGCTCAGTCCAAGCCCTTGGAGACACTTCACAAGCAGGAAGACACAGCAAAGTCCAGTCTTTGTTCTCTCTATGACAGCAGCAGCAACTGCAGGCCAACCCAGCAAAGCACGCTCACAGGCAAAGGGGCAGTACTCCTCCTCCAGCTCTTCAGCTCTTCTCTTCGGCAGAGCTTCCTCTTGATTAGAAGTATTGTAAAAGCCTGGGGCTTTGGGTCCACTACTTATACCCATTTCTGCCTTTGAAGTAGGCAAACTTCACAGGAACGTCTCTGTTGTTCACAAGATAATGCCTTGCCCAGGCCTCGCCCCAGACTCACACCAGAGGTTGGAGACTGCATTTTGTGAGGACAGGCACAGCCCTTTCAGGTGCAAGTGTCAGCTCCTCCCTCCCCACTCTAGTGGAGGGGGCTCATTAGGATATGCAGGACACTCCTCAGCTACCTTTGTGTCACTGTCTAGAGGGAATTCCCAAACAGCCCAATTGTCAGTCTGGCCCAGACATGGATTCAACAAGCAGGCAGAGGCACAAAATGGTTAAGCAAGAAAATGCCCACTTTCTAAAAGTGGCATTTTCAAACTGACAATCTAAAAACCAACTTCACCAAAATACATATGTTTTAAATTGTGAGTTCAGAGACCTCAAACTCCACATCTCCATCTGCTCCCAATGGGAAACTGCACTTAAAGATATTTGAAGGTAGTCCCTATGTTAACCTATGGGACAGATAGGACTTGCAATAACGAAAACCGAATTTGGCAGTATTTCACTATCAGGACATGTAAAACACACCAGTACATGTCCTACCTTTAACATACACTGCACCAAGACCAAAACAACAGCAATCCAATTAGTAGGACTTGAGTTATGAATTGTTAAAAAATAAACTCTGAAGTAGTGCTTAAAAACAAGGTGGAGATGCAGGGAGCAGCAGAGTCGATGCGCCAGTGTTGATCCCTACATCACAGGAGATGCGTAGATTTTCCCCCATGCAGTCCAGTGTATGCATTGATTTTCCCCACGCAGCAGTGGCGATGCTGCGACCAGGGTCCATGGTTCTGAAGGTGAGTCAATCCCTGCAGCAAAAGAGGTACATCGATTTTCCCCATCCGGCATCAGAGATGCATGAAATATTTCTGCGCAGCAGTAGCGATGCGGTAGCTGTGCGGTGCAGCAGTTCTGAAGGCGATACACCAGTTCTGGCTTTGCAGCAGCAGTGATGCATCAAAGTTGATCCCCGCACCGGTTCCGATCCACATTACAGGGACGATGCATTAGTTCTGTCTCTTTCCACAGTGGTGATGTGTTGGTTCTGCTGGAGTACCACTTTATACTTATGTCCAAGGCCCAAGCACTATATTGACACATGGCTGGCTTACCTCAGGGGTGACATATGTACTAAAAAGGAAAGTTTGGGCCTGGTAAAAGGGTTAACCTTCCAGGTCGACATGGCAGTTTGAAACTGTACACAACGGCTCTGCAATGGCAGACCTGAGATGTTGAAGGGCTACTTAGGTGGTTGGCACAATCACTGCTGCATGCCCACTAGTAACATTTAATTTACAGGACAGGCCCTGGGTACAGGTAGTACACTTTACTAGGGACTTATAAGAAATTAGATATGTCAAGTGTTTAAAGTAGAAAGCACATGCACTTTAGCACTGGAAGGCAGCAGTAAAGTGCCCAGAGTCCCAAAGCCAACAAAGACGAATTCAGCAAAATGTGACAGACAAAGCAAAGAGTTTGGGGATGACCCTGCAGAAAGGGCCAGGTCCACCATCTGTGTTATGCATAGTGTGGTTCATGCTAGCGATGGGCGGTGGTGGAGTAAGGAAAGAGTAGCTTTGATACTGCGTTGAAAGGAAGAGTTTGTATGCTTATTGGTGAGGATATGGGTTTATCAACTAAGGAATAGCTACTCTAGCTTTTATTTGCCATACCACGGGCTCAGATTTACATTTCTGAAACCTTTTGCTGGAACTAACAAAATTATGCCTTTAATACTTCTGTTGGACCTCAGGCCCCCCCAGCTAATAAACCACTTTCTAACAGGACAATGTTGCCCACCCGTGCTCCTGAATTCCAGAGCAAGGCAGTATTAATACAACAGTAAGTAATGTATACTCACAGCTAAACCTTTCTGAATCTTACCTAGAATGTCTTGCTGCAGACAGCTGCACTGTGGCGCCAGACCTATAAAGCAGCCCTGTGAGGTTTCCCAGGTATATATGTTGCTGGCCACTCCAGCAGTCGCGGCTCGCAGTGCTAAAGGGGAGGGACGGCGCACGTGGAGGAGGGGGGTAAGCAAGAGGGTGGTGGGTGATTTTTTTAAAATAAAAATAAAAATTAAATAAAAATAAACTTACCTGACATCGCGCCACACCCCGCTCCTCTACTGGCTGGAGGAAGGCATAGGCTCCCAGCCTACCCTGCAGCCAATCCTGACGCAGCTCAGAGCAGCGATGGGATTGGCTGGGAGCACCCTGGCAGACAGGGAGCCTGTGCAGGCTTTCTCCAGCCCAGCAACCGTGTTGCTGGCTTGGAGAGAGTCTGTGCACATTTGTGTTTGGCCAGCCCAAGACTGCCAGCCAAACACACATGTGCTTTGAGGGGGAGTGCTAAGCCTCTCTAATAGGCACACCCATGGCCCGCCCCTTTACAAGTAAAAGATAATGAAAACTGTTTATTATCTTTTCCTTGTAAAGTTTTTTGCAGCTGCTGGCAAGAGGGGGAGATGCTCCTCCGCTCTCATGGAGGAGACGCCCCTGCGCTCCAGTCCATGTTTTTCTCTGCATTTTGCGACTTGTAGTTCTGGTTTCATAGTGGGATAAACAAGACTATAAGTCCTGGAATGCATTGAAAAAATATGGACTGGAGAAGCTAGTCCTGGACCTAGGGAGCTTAACAGTGCTAAAAAGAGCTGACAATGCTGTGGTTGCGTCAAACTTTAGGCCACGAAAACAGTGATGAATGGGAATGTCTGAGTCAATGTGTCTTTTCCATTGGGGGGTGTTAGAAATGGGGTCTTTGGTTGGGGGTCTTTGGTTGGCAGCCAGGTTACCCCCTGTCCAAGCAAGGACCCTCACTCTAGTCAGGGTAAAGGAATCACCCTCAGGTAACCCCCGCTCACCACCCTGTTAGCTTGGCACAAGCAGGCAGGTTTAACTTCAGAGTCTAGGTGAGGCAAGCTCAGGACAAGCCGTTGGAGATTTCTTCACAAGCAAGAATGCACAACAAAGTCCAGTCTTTGTACCCTTGCACAGGCAGAATCAGCAACTGCAGGTTATCTCCACAAAGCACTGTCACAGGCAGGGCAGCACTTCTCCTCAGCTCTGCAGCTCTTTTCCAGGCAGAGGTTCCTCTTGATTTCCAGAAGTGATCTTAAGTCTGTGGTTTGGGGTGCTCCTCTTATACCCATTTTGGCCTTTGAAGTAGGCTTACTTCAAAAGAAAGCCTCTCTTGTGTGTGAAATCCTGCTTTTTCCCGGCCAGGCCCCAGTCACACACCAGGGGGTTGGAGACTGCATTTTGTGAGGGTAGGCACAGCCCTTTCAGGTGTAAGTGGCCACTCCTTCCCTCCCTCCTAACACAGATGGCTCATCAGTATATATAGGCTACACCCCAGCTCCCTTTGTGTCAATGTCTAGAGAGAGGTGCAAACAGCCCAACTGTCAAACTGACCCAGACAGGGAATCCACAAACAGGCAGAGTCACATAATGGTTTAAGCAAGAAAATGACCACTTTCTAAAAGTGACATTTTCAAACACACAATCTCAAAACCAACTTTATTAAAAGATGTATTTTTAAATTGTGACCTCAAAGACCTCAAACTCCACATGTCTATTTGCTCCCAAAAGGAATCTACGCTTTGATCATTTTTAAAGGCAGCCCCCTTGTTAACCTATGAGAGAGATAGACCTTGCAATAGTGAAAAGCGAATTTGGCAGTACTTCACTGTCGGGACATATAAAACACATTAGTATATGTTCTACCCTAATCATACACTGTACCCTGCCCATGGGGCTACCTACGGCCTACCTTATGGTTGTCTTACATGTAAGAAAAGAGAAGGTTTAGGCCTGGCAAGTGGGTACATTTGTCAAGTCGAATTGGCAGTTAAAACTGCACACACAGAGACAGTGGCAGGTCTGAGGAATGTTTACAGGGCTACTAATGTGGGTGGCACAACCAGTGCTGCAGGCCCACTAGTAGCATTTGATTTAGAGGCCCTGGGCATCTCTAGTGCACTGTACTAGAGACTTACCAGTAAATCAAATATGCCAATCATGGAAATCCAATTACACATACATTTTACATAGGAGCACTTGCACTTTAGTATTGGATAGCAGTGGTAAAGTGCCCAGAGTAACAAAAATAGCAAAAACAGAGTCCAGCACACATCAACAACCTGGGAAACAGAGGCAAAAAGTTAAGGGAGACCACGCCAAGAATGCCAAGTCTAACAGGGGGGTAGCTGTGTATTGTACAGTTGTTTACTTGTCTGGGTGAACAATGAATGAGACCAACCAAACGGATACCAGTCATGTCCCTTGCGCTCGGGAACAAACAACAGCCTGTGATTCATTGCACACTTCAGGAACTCGGGACAAACATACATTGACACTCATTTCTAGTGCAAAAGGTCATTTATTTAGGACAGGATTTAACATAAACAACAACAACTTTGAACTGTATGAAATCCCTCTCGCCCAACTTTCAACTTAAAAGCTTCCTTATGCCCTTCCTTCTCTTCTAATAGCTCTCTTCAAATCCCCTCCCCTAGACACTCCCCTATTCCTTCCATGCCCTCCTTGTTTGTAAACAATCCTCCCCCCCATTCTGATCCTTCACCTCATTTTTCCCCCTGGAAGGGGGCAACAAACCCGCATCTGGCTCTCCCCCCCTCCCCCATTTCCAGCCAACCCTTGTGCAACGCACCTGTCCTAACTGACGTCAAAACCTAACCCTACCTACCTAATCACGCCTTACCCTTAACAACCCTCTCCTTGTTGCCTACCCTTTGTGCAGGGCGGGTGGGTGGTCAAAAACTTCCTCCCTCAATGGTCGGCCTGGAAAGAGGCCGACCCCACCCCTCTACCCCCTTTCAACCCATCCCTAACGCCCACCCCCACTTACCTGTCCACCAATCCTGGCGCGCCCGCGACACTTCCTGTCGTCCCGAAAAGACCCACGGAGAGACTAGAGCGAGTCTCTCTCTCCGCGGGCCCCCCCATCGGGACAAACATACATTGACACTCATTTCTAGTGCAAAAGGTCATTTATTTAGGACAGGATTTAACATAAACAACAACAACTTTGAACTGTATGAAATCCCTCTCGCCCAACTTTCAACTTAAAAGCTTCCTTATGCCCTTCCTTCTCTTCTAATAGCTCTCTTCAAATCCCCTCCCCTAGACACTCCCCTATTCCTTCCATGCCCTCCTTGTTTGTAAACAATCCTCCCCCCCATTCTGATCCTTCACCTCATTTTTCCCCCTGGAAGGGGGGAACAAGCCCGCATCTGGCTCTCCCCCTCCCCCATTTCCAGCCACCCAGGAAAACCCATGTGGCGTTTTCCTGCCCCACCCGGCAAACCCTCGTTTGCCACCCTGATTCCTTCTCATGTCCAATCCACAGATTCACCCCCCCATAAATTCTCTAGCATCAGCCTCAAAACCATCAAATAATACGCATTTCCCAATTGCGATAAATGTACTCCATCATCTCTGAACAATGTCCCCTCTTGTTCTTTAATATCCTCGTGCCTCAGCACCTTAATACCTTGGGCCCGGCAAAATACCCTCATTGCCCTATTCCACTTTTTCCGAGCCCGTTCAATGGCTCCGTGATTCATTGCCCCTCTCCATACCCGCCTGGGTATAAACTCTGTCCATACCAGACATGTCGCGCACAGGTTCCGCTTCAATAGCTACATATCTTTCTGCATAAATTGTATCAATGTGAGCCCTGTTTGCCTCACCAAATCATTTTCTCCCAAGTGTATCATCAACAATATCTGGGCCTCCCCACTGCGGTAAATTCCCTGTGATAACTGGGAGTAAACTCCCCCACCTCATTCCGCTCTTCCCCCACCAACGCACTTCGTGGTGTCTGCTAGGCAGTCCCATTGATCTGCCGTATATCTGCGGTTCAGCGAATTTTGCCGACCAATGTACGAATGAATGGCCGACCAGCCAAGTCACTGTCTTATCGTTCCTCGGTCCGGCCACGCACCCTGTAAAGAAAAAACAATATAACAACTGTGATACACTTCTAAACCCCCCCCCCCAAACCTGGGTTTCATTAGGGCCTAACATAGCGCTCACAGCATCTGGATTTCCATCTACCTATTGCTTTAGTCTTAGCCCAATCCCATCCTAAATGAGCTGCTGCTGTTGCTGCCCCGATCCTAAAGGAGTGCGTTCCAAAATCCCCTGCTTGCCGACCAGTCCGGCCCAAAAACCCTCCTCAAAAACCTGCAGCAACTGATAGCTAGTGAGTTCTTTCCTGAAGCATGCACAAACACCCCTGCTTCCCCCGCCTGTCCCCACTTTTGTTTTGAAAACCATCCACTCTTTCACTGGGCATGCTAGATCATCACCTCCTTTCTCCAACCATACCCACTTCCCTTTTCCTAACTGGTCCGTCTTGGCCTTCCTGAGCCATATGCCCAATCTCCCTTGATGCATGCAGATCTCCCTCTCCTTCAAACCGCACTCCTTGCCTATGCCCAACAATTCCGATACCCTAAATGCCCCGAAAAACCTCCCTACCATGCACAACCTGAAGAGTCCTACTTCGTGTTCGTCCGTGCAACATACTGGCAAAAACATGTAAAAGTTATTTTAGTATCCCAAAGGTAATGGGCTCTCATTGCCTTACTTCCCTCCCCGGCCCTAAAACCTGCCCCATCCTTTCAACGTTTTCCCAATAAATCATTCCGTGCCGGATCCGTACCAAAGAAAAGCTTCCCATAAAATGAAACCCCTGCTAGTTTCGCGCCTCTCGTGGCCGGGGATAGCCCTTCCTTGACCAAAAACAGCACGAAGCGTAAGGCCCGTGCTTCCAAACACTCAGGCCCCTGAGCCCAGAAATTGCCCTTAAACTCCTCCAAAGATTGAAAAATCCAACCATGCCAGCCTGTAACTTTGCCGCGTAGAGACTGTTAAAGACGTCTCCCCCAGCCCCGAGATCATCATGCCCCCCACTCCCAAATGTCTACCGGGACCGTAGTCTTGGTCTGCTCCACTCCTGGCGCCAGGTCGCAAAAACGCCGCCACTGTGAAAGAGATAGGGAGTCTGCAATCTCGTTGTATACCCCTGGTATGTGTGCAGCTTTAAAGATAGCATTGAGAGATAAACATTGCAGCATAAATTGACGCAACAACGCAAAACTCTTAGATCTCTGGCTCTCTGTCTGTTCCAATTCCGCTACTGTCATATTGTCCACCTGGAAAACCACCATCCTGTTGGCCAGTTCCCGTCCCCAGACTGCCCGTGCCATCAACAAAGGAAAGAACTCTAGGAAAGCAATACTCCTCCCTTGTTGCAACCACTGCCGGGGCCATCTCTCCGCGCACCACCTCCCGTCTCAGTAAATGCCCAAAAAAAACAGACGCGCCTGCTGCATCTGAAAATATTGAAACTTGCCATACTGTGTCCGCATCTCCAAAAGGCATTGGTACCCCATTAAACTTCCTCAGGAAAAACTCCCATACCTTGATGTCCTCCCTCAGGGCCACGGAAACTCTTATCCTATGGCGAGGTAAACACCACCCCTGACATGGCCAATCCGAGTCTTCTACAAAAAGTACGTCTTCCCCTCACTACTCTACACGCAAAATTGAGATAGCCTAGTAGTTTCTGTGCCGTCCGTAACTCCATTTTGTGCAGAGTTCGCACAGCTGCTAGGCATTCTAGAATTTCCTTCACTTTTGATGCTGGCAATCTTGCCACCATTAGCTCCACGTCTAGCTTTATGCCCAAAAAAGGTCATGATCGACAGCGGGCCCTCTGTCTTTTCCGGTGCCAATGGCACTCCTGTCTGCTGCATTAGTCTCTGAAAGACTGCCAAGGCCAGCCCACATGCCCCAGATGCAGCTTCCCCTACAAACAGAAAATCATCCAGGTAGTGTGTAACCGCTTTGTGGCCACTTGTTTTCACAAAAAACCCACTGCAGAAAGGTACTGAAAGTTTTGAATAACGCGCATGATATCGCGCAACCCATAGGTAAAAACCCTGTCCACATATATGGCTCCATCTAACTGCATGCCTGGAAGGTCAAAATCTGCTGTATGAATTGCTAGCAGATGGAAGGCAGACTGTATATCACATTTCGCCATCCCCGCTTTTAACCCGCACCTTAGTACTAATTTCACCGCATCCTCCACTGACACGTATATTACCTTGGTATCTTCTTGCGCGATAAAATCATTTACCGACGCCCCCTCAGGCCATGACAGATGATGTATAAGTTGGAATTCGCTTGGTGCTTTTTTTTTTCTTTTTTTTTGGGGTACTACCCCTAATGGGGATATCATCAAATGATCAGTTGGCCAGTCGAAAAATGGACCTGCTATTCTCCCAAGTGCTACCTCCTTGTCTATTTTGTCGCGTATTACTTGCGGCTGTTCTTTTGCAGACCGTAAATTGTCTGCCCATCGCTTCTGACGAGGACCTTGATAACCTACCCAAAGCCTTCTCGACAACCCCATTCCAATTGTCTGGCCCTATTCTTGTCAGGGTACCTGTGCAGCCATGGCAACAAAAACTTCTAATCTAACTGGCGTATGCCCCTTTAGGCGCAGGAGCAGCTTGTGAGCCTCTTCCTCTTGTCGCCCTCCATTGCTCTGCTGGGCTGTTGAGGGAGAAACATTGTATGACTGGATGACGACCCCCGCACTTTGGGCAGTCATGTTTGAACCTACACTGAGCCCTTGAACAGAAACCCTTGTTGAAATTCCCACAATCCCCTGTGTTACCCGCCTGCGTTTTTGTAGTATTTCCCGCCCCTCCCAAGGCGGGGCGCGCCTGAACGGGCTAATATGTTACCGGCAAGCCGCTCCCATATGGGTGGATGCCGCTGCCTGTGCTGATGCCATCCCTTGCATCCATAGCTCCGGATCTACATCCCCCCACGGTTTCTCTGGGTTGATGCTCACCCGGGCCCTAAACTCCTCGTCATAACTTAGCCGTGCCAAACCTCCAAAATGCATCTGAGCCTTTCTAATGATATCCCTGTACTTGAAAAGCGCGATGGCCCGGTCTGGGTATTTTTCGCAGTATATGCTAGCGAAAATCAAAAATGCAGACGTCCAATTGTCCATGGTAATGGGAACCCTAGGCCTGCGTGCTAACTCCCACTCCTCTTCCTTGGAGCCTTCCTTGGCCTGTATGTCCCTATGTAATAGTTTGAAGCCATCCACATATCCGTGTTTCTATATCCTCGCCTTAGTTTTCTCTGCAACATGTGACCCTAAAGGCATGGCCAAACCCATGTACGGTAGGTGCTTCTTGTGAGTTCACGCGTCACCTTGCTAGTTACTCCCCCGTCACCCCAGACTGACCACCATCTCCCCTTACCTCCAATTGTTAAGTCCACATAACGCGGTGTTCGCCGTGTCATTCCGCCGCGTGGCCTTATTAGCCTTACACTTGACGGCCCTTCGGCCATGACCTCGTCCTGAAACAGAAAAGCAGAGGCAGGGATTGCGCCGCACTTGCGCCCCGCCCCCCCCATTTCTTAAACCCCGCTCACATCCTCATCACGCAATTCTCCATTTTCCCAATCTCCCTCCTCTTCGTCATAGTCCAATTCCAACTCATCTTCTTCTTCCCCACCTCCTTTGTTTTCCATATACCCTTGAGATTTGGTTACTGGTGGTTCTGTCGTACTTTTGCCCCACATGGCGTCCGCCAACCTGCTGATGTCCCCGTTCCCTTGGTGTAGAGAAGGCCGCCGTAGACCCCTCCATTGCTTCGTTCCAACGCGCTTGGGCCGTGTTGCGCCCCATTGGTGCTCCTTTTTTCTTGCCAACCTCTGACGTTGACATTGTGCTGCCTTTCCCCACATGGCCGTTTGAACCACTGGGGCTTCCCAAGCCAACCTGCCCTTCGGCCGCATCAGCCTCCCGCGTAGGGCGTGTCCTGCCCACCCAAGTCTGATCTAATACCCCTGGCCTAAGCAAGTCCGCCCGTCCAGCCTCACCCAGAAACCGGAGCGCCTCCCTGACCGCCTCCGCATCATGCATGTTGGCCGTGTCCCCAACTACACTGCCCTTGACCCTTCCCTATTGGAAAAACCTAAAGAGATTTTTTTATTTTATTTGTAATTTTTTTTTAGGGGCCCCCAATGCTGTGGCTCTAGTCCCTGTGATGTGGCCCGTGTGTCCGTTACCTGTCTACTTCTGCTGTGGGTCGCCGCGTCTCAGGTTCCCAGACAATATTTTTATACAGGGCCCACCCAGGCGCTGTGTTCTATGGGGGCTCTAGTGGCCTGGCCCTATTTAGGAACTTTGCGCCGCGTTTCTGACGCGCGCGTGTGTCGTTGTGGGCCCCTGGCGTCTAAAAGCCGGGAATTATACCTAATCTGGCCGGGGGGGAGGGGTCTTAAAACCCCCGGCGCTGCCCGAGGCCGTCTCACGGCCTAGTGAGTGCCGGCTCGTGCACCGCATTGATGTCCGCGGTCCACTTGAAAAACAGGCCTTCGCTCCTGTATCTTTAAAATAATTTGTTTTCCTGCCGTGGCAGGGAACACCTACGCGTCCGCAGAGGGCGCACCCCGGGGCGCGGCTGCGGCCCGCGCCGACCGCAAAATCCTTGCACGCCGCCTCCGTGCCTTCATTTGCACGGCCGGGGGAGCCCCTGGTGTGCACACACTCCCGTCTCCCACAGAGGCCCACCAAGGGGAAGGTGAGAGAGCCCGTGTGCCCTCCCCGGTTCCCCCCGACCCACCTGACTAACCTGGCCTAGGCCCCGCCGCGAAATCCTTCCTGGCAAAAACTTCCTCCCTCAATGGTCGGCCTGGAAAGAGGCCGACCCCACCCCTCTACCCCCTTTTAACCCATCCCTAACGCCCACCCCCACTTACCTGTCCGCCAATCCTGGCGCGCCCGCGCCACTTCCTGTCGTCCCGAAAAGACCTGCGGAGAGACTAGAGCGAGTCTCTCTCTCCGCGGGCCCCCCCAATTTAACAAAACATTTTTGAAATATGGTTAAATGTAATCTGTGCAGACTCGATATCAAACTGCAAACTATTGCATCTATTTATTTTTTTAAAGAGGTAGAATAAAGGATCAACATGCAGCAGACCAGCACAGCTAGAACAGCAGTTTACCCCTCTAGCAGTCAATTTAAAGGTCCGAGTTCACATATCGCTGTGACTTTTTTTTTTTTATTGAAATTGTTTTCAACTTTATCGATCACTTAAAAACAATAGCCCGCCGTAGCAAAGGCCCTGATGCGGGCAAGGGGAGTGGACACCAAGATAATGCTTTGGTAGTGAAAAAAAAGCCATAACTACTGTGGCGAACCCTTAGATCTCGGAGCACATATACCTCCCCGAGGCAGACGGTTCCTGGCGCTCGTGCGCTGGGAAAGCGCTGTTAGGACAGCACTAGGGTGTAGCGCATAGTGTGTAAAACCGGAGGGTGTGCAGAAGCGCCTGATTGATGCCCTGGCTCACCTTGCGGCTTTTCTTGTGTTTCGTGTCCTGGTAATTATACAGTGTAAACAAGGGCAGGGAAGCTATACAGCTCTCCGAGCTCTCTCCTCAGCAGTCACAGCCCACGAGCAGCCTCTGAGCATGGAGACAGGCCTGATGCTGCTGCTGCTGGCCGCAGCCCTGGGTCCTGACCTAGGTACGACCCCTGGGGCGCCTAGAAACTGAGGACGGGGAAAGAAGCGCAGCGTGCGTGCAGTGTGATTGTGAGGATGCCGATCATTATTCCTAGTTTAATTAATAGTATAAGTATGAGTACTGTCATAAATGTTATTATTATAATTATAATTACAGCATTTATAGTCCATAATTCTTATAATTCCTAGTTATTGCCATTGTTTTCATGCCTATTACAAACAATTGAGCTGTCATGGGTGCTCTGATATTATTATTGTTGCTATCCTTGTTACACCCTCCCTGAGAAGGTGGTAGAATGCCAGGTCAATCAGGGAGGTGCCAAAATCCATGGGTATCTACCCACGCTCCATTCATGGAACCCCTCCCGGGGACAGAGTAAAGCAAGGCAGCAACTTGCACTGCCTTGTGTTACTCCAGATTTACCAAGCAACAGAGGGCCACGTAAGGTGGCCTTCTATGACTAAGTAAATCTGGATTTAGTGTTGCGTTGCCTTTGCCTTAACTTGTGTGACACAAAGGCAATGCAACACTTTGATAAATCTGGCCCTAGGAGTGTTGTAGCAAGGATCGTTAAGCATACAATTGTGAAAAACATCGCCAACGTACACAGCAGAAATGCATATTAAATATTTTTATTTAGCAATGATGGATTTTCCAATATCTCACGAAAATCCTTTCACCACTCATGGTAAATTATTTTGAGTGCACTGAAACTATTATATGAATCTGTTGAATTTATTATACTCTTCACACATCAAAGAAATTGGCAATAGTGCAAGGAGTTTCAGCACTCCAAGCAAAATATAATGTTGTCACCCGGAGTGCTCACCAAACATTCAAATAATATTTTTCTGCCCTTCTGTTGTAATTCTACATCAATGTTCGGTGGCACCTTACAGGGTGAGTTACTTCACCTGATCGAAGTGCTGGCTCTGAGGACACGTTCTTCTCTAGGTAAAATTCAATTTGTACACACAGGGCCAGTTCAAAACACTTGGGCCTGATTGATGCCCTGGCTCACCTTGCGGCTTTTCTTGTGTTTCGTGTCCTGGTAATTATACAGTGTAAACAAGGGCAGGGAAGCTATACAGCTCTCCGAGCTCTCTCCTCAGCAGTCACAGCCCACGAGCAGCCTCTGAGCATGGAGACAGGCCTGATGCTGCTGCTGCTGGCCGCAGCCCTGGGTCCTGACCTAGGTACGACCCCTGGGGCACCTAGAAACTGAGGACGGGGAAAGAAGCGCAGCGTGCGTGCAGTGTGATTGTGAGGATGCCGATCATTATTCCTAGTTTAATTAATAGTATAAGTATGAGTGCTGTCATAAATGTTATTATTATAATTATAATTACAGCATTTATAGTCCATAATTCTTATAATTCCTAGTTATTGCCATTGTTTTCATGCCTATTACAAACATTTGAGCTGTCATGGGTGCTCTGATATTATTATTGTTGCTATCCTTGCTCTGTTTGATGTTGTTACACATTTGATGATAAGGGTGATGATTATTGCTATTGTTAATATTATTAGTTAAATAATTAATAACAGGTGGCTATTTTGTATTTCTATCGTATTTGGTATTGGTATACTTATTGTTATGTTTGCAGTTTTTAAAGCTGTGGTAAGTGATCATGTTTTATGGCAATTATTACTGTAATAGGCATCATAATGATTTTGTATTTACTAATGTGATTTGGTTATTGTCGGTATCATTCTTGCTCACATTCTTCACATTATTACATTATTATTATATTTATCACATTATTATTACTATTATTAGCATTATTATTATACATTCCATTATTATTATTATCATCATCATCATTCTAGCAGTAGTAAAAGGGAAGTATCGCTATTATTGTTATCATTATTTTTATTATTATTCATGTCAGAGTAGTAAAAGATCTCTAGGTATCTGTTGTTTCTTGAGGCTGGATGACAAAGAGAAGTGAAGTAACATAGTGCATGGGTTGCATGTGGAAGGGCGTGTATGAGTGGTATGTGGTGCATGACTTTACAAGTAGGAAGGCATTGATATAATTGATTTTAGCGCCTAGCTGACAGCTTGGCAGGCGTCTCCATGGCTTGGAATAACTAGCCAGGTGGAGGACCCCTGGGACTCTACAACAGGCCTGGAGGCAACGCTGTGGCACGTGAATTAGCATTCAGCAGCAAAGTGTGCATTGATTGCACAGCAGTCATGAAACTAACATGCTATTGACTGGTGATGTACAAGTTAATTATGTGAACATTCTACAGGTTACTTTCACAAGACTAACAATAGAGGGCAGGTGTTTCAAAATGTCATGAAATGCAACGCAGCAAGCCACTGGACTGCGTGAAAGAGCAAACGCAGGAATGCGCCACATTTAACAATATATGGCGCATTCCTGTCCTCTTCTTGTGCTGGCGCACTTGTGGCTGCCTAGCATCAAGCAGGCATCCTTGCGTCATGGTGCAAGGGTGCCTGTTTTGCAGACAGGATTGTTGTTGTGCAGTAAGGAACTCTTGCGATCCTCTGATGCTTTTTCCTCTATGTGAGTTGAAGAATGCAGCATACGTAGAGGAGGAAAATGCTAGGAGAAATAAAGATATTTCGCCTTGTTACACCCTCCCTGAGAAGGTGATAGAATGCCAGGTCAATCAGGGAGGTGCCAAAATCCATGGGTATCCACCCACACTCCATTCATGGAAACCCTCCCGGGGACAGAGTAAAGCAAGGCAGCAACTTGCACTGCCTTGTGTTACTCCAGATTTACCAAGCAACAGAGGGCCACGTAAGGTGGCCTTCTATGACTGAGTAAATCTGGATTTAGTGTTGCGTTGCCTTTGCCTTAACTTGTGTGACACAAAGGCAATGCAACACTTTGATAAATCTGGCCCTAGGAGTGTTGTAGCAAGGATCGTTAAGCATACAATTGTGAAAAACATCGCCAACATACACAGCAGAAATGCATATTAAAATTTTTTATTTAGCAATGATGGATTTTCCAATACCTCACGAAAATCCTTTCACCACTCATGGTAAATTATTTTGAGTGCACTGAAACTATTATATGAATCTGTTGAATTTTATTATACTCTTCACACATCAAAGAAATTGGCAATAGTGCAAGGAGTTTCAGCACTCCAAGCAAAATGTAATTTTGTCACCCGGAGTGCTCACCAAACATTCAAATAATATTTTTCTACCCTTCTGTTGTAATTCTACATCAATGTTCGGTGGCACCTTACAGGGTGAGTTACTTCACCTGATCGAAGTGCTGGCTCTGAGGACACGTTCTTCTCTAGGTAAAATTAAATTTGTACACACAGGGCCAGTTCAAAACACTTGGGCCAGATTTATCAAAGAATTGTGTTACCCTTGTGTCACGCACTGTGCCGCAGTGTGATTTACACTCCTTAAATCAGATTTACAAAGCCACTGTAGAATGTGGCCCTGTGTTACTTAGTAAACGCGAAGCAGCACACGTAATGTGGCCTGGTAAATCTGGAGTAACGCAAGGCAGCACAAGTCATGTGACTTGGTAAATTTGGAGTAACGTGAGACAGCACAAGTCACATGGCTTGGTAAATCTGACTTCAGCACTGCATTCTCCTTAAAACAACATGCATGAAGCAAGGGCAATGCAATCCTTTGATAAATCTGGCCCCTAATGTTTTCTGTCGTCACAGAAAAAGAGAATGCATAACCAGAAAAACAATTTTCCCACCCTAACTGCAAAGCATTGGATTTTCCGACAGCCAAATATTTGTCAGTTTAGAGTTTTTTAATTGCACAAATATCAACAATATTCACAGACTTAGGTGTACAAGGTGAGTACTATGAATCCCTTCAAAGTAGTACCTCTCTATGATTTATCATCAGGTGAGCTTGAATAACATGTGCTAACACACACTCAATGTGAATCCTAAGACAGAGTCACGTTTCCTTTTAGTGCTTATAAAATATGTGCTGGAGTCCAGTTCTAGGGAGACTGCCACACCATCACCCTTGTCATGGCTCACATCCACCACACATATGGCCTACTCCCAGCACTGGTGTGGCAGCCTCATCCACTGCCTCTGTGGGCATCTTGAGTAGAGAAGTCAGACCCTCCCACCAGTGGAATCAATGTGAGCCCAAGTGACTTACTTCTCAAGCTACCCTTGACGCACTATCGATGAAGGCCCTTGGAGCACATCACTCCTATAAGAAGGCAGTTTCACGAGGACAGAGTTTGTGATAAGGGTACAGGGGAGGAGACTACACTGTTGTAGAGAGCTACTCTCCCCAGCACCGTAGGCCACCCCAATCACTCGCTGCTGACAGACGTCCTTGAATCACATCCTTTTGAAAGCTGGAACCATTAGGAGTTAGTAGCCTGCACCCAGAAAAGACAGAAAGAGTTTGGGCTCTGCCACCCATTATCAGGAATCTGCCTGCCTCCTCCTCCTCGTCCTCCTCTACCACTTCTTCTCCTGGACACTCTCTGCTTCCTAAGGACCTCAAAGCACATCACTCTTGGCAAAAGGCAGCACTCAGGAGCCTGCATGAGTAGCAGAGAGCAGGGGCCTAACACAGGCCCCCGCAGCACCTGTGGCGCAGTGGGGCCCTCAAACCCTTCAAGGGGTGCATTCAGCCCAAGGTCAGTGAATATCTGTGAGATATGGGAAACTCAGCCTCCTCCCCCATCACGTTCTGCAGGGGGCACCATCATTTTGCGCTACACCGTTGGCAGAGGGGCTGAGTCTGGGGTGGGGGCTCTCCAGTACCTGGACCTCCTACCCACAAGAAACAGCAGAAAAGAGACAGAGGGAGGCAGAGAGAGAGAGACAGGGGGAGGCAAAGCGTGAAAAAAGCCATTGAGGAGGAGAGAGCGAATGGCGAAGAAAAGAAAATGAATTCAGCATTGGGGAAAGAAGAAAGTAAGGGAGAGTCGAGATAGAAGAGATTAAGAGAAAAGAGAAATAACTTAAAGCAGCAGAGGGTGACAGAAACATAAAAAGGAAGAAAGATTGAGAAAGAAGCAATGGAGAAGGTACTAAGGAGAGAGTATTGAGGGCTAATAGTGAAAAAGAGAAAAAAGAACTGGAAAAGTGAGCGCTAGGAGAGACACAGAAGGGGGAGTATAAAGGAGAAGTGGAAGGGAGAGATTGAAAGCAGAAAAAATCGCAGAAGATTTGAATTACAAAACCTACTGAGGGAGGCGCTATGTGGGAACTCAGAAGTGACAGAATAGGAGGAGTGGAAGAAGATCAAATGAGGGAGGCAGAGGAGAGAAGGACCGAGTGTCACTTCAGGGCCATCAGCTAGGATTTTTGCATCCCTCATGCCTGTATCATACGTGATCTGCACACTGTTGTCCCCCTATAGCGGAGCAAGGACTTAAGCTGCAGCCACCTCATAGACCCAGATGAGGCTGGGCTAGGGAGCAGGACATGCCTGAGGGCTGTGAAGACCCTAAGGAGGAGGGCAGCGTCTGCAGTGGGACAGTGACAAAGGTGGGTCATAGGGCCATGGGGATGTCCACAGACCTGGAAAGGTTCCTACCAAGTGGTACTATTTGTGACGCAAAGCATGACCGGGAGATGGGACGAGTAATCAAGGCTCTTCAGGTGGCAAAGAGCTCACAACAGGCTCCCATTCAGCCGAAGGCCCCGCGAGAGACATACGCACACAAACTTTTTAAGAAGTTTCTTCAGTTCAATACCAGGAACATAATCCCACCTTTGCCCATCAGGGACCTTTTCTTGAGTGTTGGAGGGCCTGGTGGGGGGTTTCAGGCACTCTGCCAGTCCAAAGATGAAATGGGCCAAACAGGGGTGCAATGTCATGTTCCCTGCAGGAGTGCTTTCTAACGAACAGCCGACGCCTGTATGTGTTTTAAAAGTTTGTGCCTCACTGGGGCACAAGATGCTGTGCCTTTAAAAAAAATGTGTGCTGGCAGGTGCAGACAGGTCTATCCCTGAAAGCTCTAAGAGGGCCTGTGATGTGAGCTCTGGCTACTGCTGCACAGATCCATCTGCGTCTAAACCGGTACTGTTGCCAGCGGTACAGTATATACAGTCCTGGTACCGTAAAATAAGTGCTGGTGGTGCCCACGGGCAACATAATAGTTACTGGCAAAGGATCTAAACATACTAATAGTTAACTTAGCAAGATATTAGGTGGCCCAGAAACCCGTTTTTCAGCAAATTGTGGCCACTGCAGTTATAAGGGCCCCCTGGGATCAATTGAACTACTAACTGTACCAAACAAAGTTAAATGAGAAAAATGTAGGGAACCACAGACAAAGGAAATAAGTATTAGCAAAGGCAATAGATCGGATCTTAAGATGTTAACACATGCAGCATTAGCACATTAGACTGACATACAAAGGAGGGAGCCAGCTGTAGCAGAAAAAGAGGGCTACATTGTAAAGTAGTCCCACATGCTGTTCGATGCAAGCACTCCAGGGAAGACTGAAGGATCCACTCAAGGAGCCAATTGAACTAGGTGAGGAATAACTACTCCAGTGGGTGGACCCAAGACATGATTGACAAGGTTCAAAGCCAATAGTTGAAAGAGGCTGAACAAATTAATCCAATGGCTGAAAGGGGTAGACCTGAAGCCCACTCTATGTGTATGGTTACCAACAGATCTGTTTAACAGCTGCACTGTGAAAACTAAGACCTAAAATGGCAGGCACTGAACAGATGAATAGATGTTTGCTCTTAAACTCTTTTTGTCTGCAGACCTTCTTCATTATTTTTCATTTGCTCCTGAAAGTACATCTGTAAGCCATTATATTGTCTGCTTTTTTTCAGCATCTTTTTGGTCCTGTACAATAATCTACTAATTATGTACTATGAACTGAACGTTTTATGCAGTGCCCTGGCTTTCAAATAAAGAAATTAATTTAAAAAGCATTTGAATGCAATCTTATTAGAGGCAAATATGAAAATAATAGAGCAATGGATAAAATACATCTATTGATGTTCTGTCTACTGTGCAGGTTTGAGAGAGTACTGCAGAGCCTGATCTTCTTCCTCAAAGACACACAAAAACAAGCTGCGTGGGATACAATTTCTTTATTCATTTAATTTTTTTTGCCATCAGTTAGTTACCATCATTTTGCCATCAGTTAGTTACCATCATTTTGCCATCAGTTAGTCAGTTAGATAGTTGCTACCGTTAGTGAAACATACTTTTAGTGTATTTAAACTGGAAAAAGTTTAAAGATAAGATGCTAATTCTAGAACAGATATGGGAGATTTGCTTTATGACAAAGGGCTCAGCTATTTTCGGTGATTTCTTTGAGATATGTAAGCCCTTTGCTGTTATATTATGCCATACCAGTAGATTATTTTCTTTGTTACATCACTTCCTTGAATAATGTTTTGGAATTCAAGAATGTTACAGCTATATTTATTAAAATAAGGTACGTTAAATTACTTAAAGTTGATGATCCCATGTGAGGCAGGCTGTGCACTCTCCCCCTGCTCTGGTGTTGGCACAATACTTAATTTCAGGCACGAAAAAAAGATTAAAATGAAAACAAAAATGGGAGTACAAAGTGTGCGATGTTAGAGCAATGGAGAAGGAGGGCAGCAAGTCAATGCTGCCAATGAGCAATGGTGAGCAGGGAGGGGCGGGGGCCCAATGGAGGAGGTGGGCGAGAACAAAGAAAAACAAATTTAGACAGGCAAAAGCGGGGAAAGTAACAGAGGCCCTGATTTATACTTTTTGATGCAAACCTGCGCAAGCGCAGGTTTGCTTCAAAAAGTTTACCGCTGGCTACCGCCATTCCTAGACACCACCCTGGTGTCATATTTAAGGAATGACGCTAGCCAGCGCTGAGGCCCGGTTATCGTCAAAATAAATGATGCTAACTGGGTAGGGGAGGCATAGGAGAGACTGGAGGTTGTGCGTCAAAGAATGGTGCTAGTCAGGTTAGCGTCAAACAAATTGACTATAACTTGAATAGCGTCATTTTTTGACACACAACCCCCATGGACATGACTCCTGTCTTAGCAAAGACAGGGGTCATGTCCCCCTGCCCAATAGCCATGCCCAGGGGACTTGTGTCCCCTGGGCATGGCCATTGGGCACAGTGCCATGAAGGGTGTCCCAAGTTAGGTCCCCCTATGGCACTTAAAAAAAAAAAAAAAAAAAACTTATGTGGAGTTACCTTGGATGGATCCCCCCATCCTTGGGTGTCCACCGGGTGGGGGTGTCCCTGGGTGCAGGGAAGGGCACCTGTGGACTGCTTCCATGATCTCTGACCATGGAAATGATCCCACAGGTCCCCTAACGCCTGCCCTGACCCAGGTGTTAAATAATGGCGCTAAACAGGCTTGGCGCCATTATTTAAAGCCCTCCTCCTCCCATGCATCATTTTTGCGCGGGTTGATAAATATGGCGCTAAGGCCAAAGAGTAATTTTTTGCCCGGGAACGCCTGCCTTGCATCTCATTGACGCAAGGTAGTTTTACCACAAGCAAAAAATGATGCTCAGTCCATAACTTTGACGCTAGACGGGTCTAGCGCCCAAGTATAAATATGGAGTTAGACTTGCGCCGGATTTGCTTAAAAAATAATTACGCAAATCCAGCGCAAACAGAGTATATATATGCCCCAGAGGGTGCAAGAGCAACATAGAGAGCACTGGGGGAAGCAGCTAATGAGGGAGCGGGTGGGAGAGCTGGAAAGCACTTGCACTGCCACAGTGCTGAAAACAAAAGAAAGAAGTAAATCCCTGAAAGGAAGCGGTGGAAGGATACACGTCATCCAATCAAAAAGATGGCAAATAAGCTATGATGCTGGGAACACCAGCAGAGGAAGGAAGGCCATCAAAACAGGAGCATGCAAAAAAAAAAAAAAAACAACGGTATACAATGGGTATGTGAGATAAAAAGTTTAATATATGATGACTCAGAGATCTAGGGCCAGATGTATTAAGGAGGCCTTTTGCCAGTCGGAAATAGCGATTTTTAAGAAATCGCTATTTCTGATTCGCAAAATGCAATGTATCACATTTGCGAATCGGTAATAGCGATTTCTTAAAAAGCGCAAATGCTATTACCGAATCGCACATTGCGATACCGGCCCCATTCGCACCTATGGGCCTGTAGGCCCATATCTGCGAATTTTTTGCATTTCCAAAATTACGATTTCTTAACTAGAAATCGCAATTTTGGAAATGCAAAACCGCAGGGTGCTGGGGGCCTAAGGCCCCCTCTGCTGCACCCCAAAATAATTTTGTAGGACATGTAGGGTGCACACATGCCAAAAGGGCATGTGTGCTTTACATGTACATTTTAAAAGTGCATTTTAAATGCATTTTTAAAATTTGCACATGGTTACCACCAGGTTCAAATTGCGTTCAGAATGTCTTTCATACATTCTGGAATGGCTTTTTAATTCGCACCGTCTGCGAATGCAAAAAGCTTTCATACATCTGGCCCAATATGAGATGTGAAAAAAACAATCATGCACTGCAATGCAAGCACTCGAAAATGAAGTGAAATGATCACCAAATAGTAGCATGATGTGAGAAACATACTGCTCTGAACAAAGGCCAAAGATCACTTTTCTATTTTAATGAATTGGTGACAGCTACAAGGCAAGCCAGACCTAGAAATCTCTCCTAAACGATGATCCTTGACAACTTCAGCAGAGCTTGGATGAGGCGTTGCCCTCTACTCTCTACCTAGACAGGACATGTCAGGAGAAAGTGCATTGAGTCACCCACAGCACTCATTCCTCATTTACACACAAGAGAGCAGGGATCGTAGCCTTTCCGAGTCGCAGTTCCACAACCCAGGTGTAACACGTTCGCCCTAAATTTTTCCACTGTAGCTCTTAGATCATGCGAAAAAATATATCTAATATCTCCAACTTTTCTAAAAGGAAATCTGTAGGCGCTATAAAAAGACAAGGAGGGGAATCCGAGGAAAGTTAGGTCTGTCTTTTATTTAACTGTTTCACCTCTTTCAGAAAGCCTTCATGTGAAACAGTTGAAGCCTGTAAAGTGATTTTTTCCGGAACCCATGACTCCAATTTCTTGTTGACATACGCAAAAATGTATAAGACCCAGTTTTATTCTAGTCTGCAGATGGATAACGGAACAGCAACATGTAACAGCATCTAGAATAGTTATAATATAAAATGTTTGTTGTCCAGCATACCATAGTCTGCGAGACTGGGAGACTTTCCATCCTTTTGAGCATTTCTTGGTTTATCTCATCCATTGATAAAGATGCATTACGCTCCTACTGCTTCCCAAAAGTGCATTACGCTTACTAGTGTTTCTCAAAGGTGTATTACATCTACTAGTGCTTCCCAAAGGTGCATCACGACCACTAGTGCTTCCCAAATGTGCACTACGGCTATTACTGTTTCTCAAAGGTGCATTACAGGTACTATTGTTTCTTCAATGTGCATTACACCTGCTAGTGTTTCTCAAAGGTGCATTACAGGTACTATTGTTTCTTCAATGTGCATTACACCTGCTAGTGTTTCTCAAAGGTGCATTACGACCACTAGTGATTCCCGGATATGCTCAGTACAGCTACTAGTGTTTCTTAAAGGTGCATTATGCATACTAGAGTTTCTCACACGTGAATTACACAAACCCGTGTTTCTTAAAGGTCCATTGCATCTGCCAGTGCTTCCAAAAGGTGCATTACACTTACTAGTGCTTCCTAAATGTGCTTTAGTGTTTCTTAAGTGTGCTTTAGTGTTTCTTAAAGGTGAATTACGCCTGTCAGTGTTTCTCAAATTTTATTAGGCCTGCTAGTGGTTCCCAAAGAAGCATTATATCTATTAGTGCGTCCCAAAGGTACATTACCTGCACTAGTGCTTACCCTTCATTACAACAAGGAATTAGTCAGTGTTTCTTGTTTAGCACATTATACAATTATCATTAAGTAAACAGTACAGACCATGACCCTGGGAATGTTTTAAGGAAGTGCTGGCAGATTATGCACAAATTATCCACTTTCTAGAATGACCCCACCCTCGAACATTACGTGGTAGGTACGTGCACACCTTAAGTAGCACTGACTTTCTCCCCATTACTTATGGATGTTTCATAATGAACTTTTTGCCGTCATTAATTACCCTCGGAGAGATGATCACAGGCCAATAATGCAAATCTATCTTGGCGTTTGGCCAAACCGCTTATTCAAAATGTTTCTCATAATTGCTCAACAACCCTCATCATTGTTCACCAGTATTTCCTATAATTGCTCTGTACCTATCGCTGCTCAACGCTGATGGGTGTTTTCTTGTGTTTGCACAGCTGCTTTGTGTCTTCTTAGTGTTTTCTTGTGTTTGTATAGCTGCTTTGTGTCTTCTTAGTGTTTTCTTGTGTTTGCACAGCTGCTTTTGGTCTCCTTAGTGTTTTCTTGTGTTTGCACAGCTGCTTTGGGTCTCTTTAGTGTGTTCATGTGTTAACACAACTGCTTAGGGTCTCCTTACTGTTTTCTAATGTCTGTATAGCTCTTTTGTGTCATCTTAGTGTTTTCTTGTATTTGCACAACTGCTTAGGGTCTCCTTAGAGTTTTCTTGTGTTTGCACAGCTGCTTTGGGTCTCCTTAATGTTTTCATCTGTTGGCACTGCTGTTTTGGGTCTCCCTAGTGTTTTCTGGTATTTGCACAGCTTTTTTAGGTCTCCCTAGTGTTATCTTGTGTTTGCACAGCTGCTTTGGTTCGCCTTAGTGTTTTCTTGTGTTTGCACAGCTGCTTTGGGTCTCTGTAGTGTATTCAAGTTTTATCACAGCTGCTTTGGGTCGCCTTAGTGTTTTACTGTGTTTGCACAGCTGCTTTTGGTCTCCTTAGTGTGTTCTTGTGTTTGCACAGCTGCTTTGGGTCACCTTAGTATTTTGTTGTGTTTACAAAGCTGGGTCTCTTCAATGTTTTCTTGTGTTTGCACATCTGCTTTGTGTCTCCTTAGTGTTTTTTTGTGTTTGCACAGCTGCTTTATGTCTCCTTAGTGTTTTCTTGTGTTCTCACAGCTGTTTTGGGTTACCTTAGTATTTTCTTGTGTTTGCACAGCTGCTTTGGATCACCTTAGTGTTTCTTGTGTTTGCACAGCTGCTTTGGGTCTCCTTAGTGTTTTCTTGTGTTTGCACAGCTGCTTCGGATCTCCTTAGGGTTTTCAAGTGTTAGCACAGCTGCTTTGGGTTGCCTTTGTGCTTTATTATGTTTGCACAGCCGCTTTGGGTCTCCTTAGTGTTTCCTTGTGTTTGCTCAGCTGCTTTGGGTCACTCTAGTGTTTTCTTATGTTTACAAAGCTGGGTCTCCTTAATGTTTTCTTGTGTTTGCACTTCTGCTTTGTGTCTCCTAAGTGTTTTCTTGTGTTTGCACAGCTGCTTTAGGTCTCCTTAGTGTTTTCATATGTTAGCACAGTTGCTTTGAGTCTCCCTAGTGTTTTCTTGTGTTTGCACAGCTGTTTGGGGTCTCCTTAGTGTTTTCATATGGTTGCACAGCCGCTTTGGGTCTTCTTAGTGTTTTTTTGTGTCTGCACAGGTGCTTTGAGTCACCTTAGTATTTTCTTATATTTACAAAGCTGGGTCTCCTTAATGTTTTCTTGTGTTTGCACATCTGCTTTGTGTCTCCTAAGTGTTTTCTTGTGTTTGCACAGCTGCTTTAGGTCTCCTTAGTGTTTTCATATGAAGGCACAGCTGCTTTGGGTCTCCTTAGTGTTTTCTTGTGTTTGCATAGCTGCTTTGGGTCTCCTTAGTGCTGTCTTGTGTTTGCACAGCTGCTTTGGGTCACCTTAGTGTTTTCTTGTGTTTACAAAGCTGGGTCTCCTTAATGTTTTCTTGTGTTTGTACAGCTGCTGTGGGCCTCCTTCATGTTTTCTTGTGTTTGCACATCTACTTTACCTCTCCTTAGTGTTTTCTTGTGTTTGAACACCTAATTTGATTTGCCCTAGTGTTTCTTGTGTTTGCACAGCTGCTTTGGGTCTTCTTAGTGTTTTCTTGTGTTTACACAGATGCTTTGGGTCTCCTTAATGTTTTCTTGTGTTTGCACATCTGCTTTGCGCCTCCTTGATGTTGTCTTATGTTTGCACAGCTGCTTTGGGTTGCCTTAGTGTTTCTTGTGTTTGCACAGCTACTTTGGGTCGCCTTAGTGCTTTCTTGTGTTTGCACAGCTGTTTAGGTCTCCTTAGTGTTTTCTTGTGTTTTCACAGCTGCTTTGGTTCTCCTTAGTGTTTTCATGTGTTTGCCCAGCTGCTTTGGGTCTCTTTAGTGTTTTCTTGTGTTTTCACAGCTGCTTTGGGTCTCATTAGTGTTTTTTTGTGTTTGCACAGCTGCTTTGAGTCACCTTAGTATTTTCTTATATTTACAAAGCTGGGTCTCCTTAATGTTTTCTTGTGTTTGCACATCTGCTTTGTGTCTCCTAAGTGTTTTCTTGTGTTTGCACAGCTGCTTTAGGTCTCCTTAGTGTTTTCATATGAAGGCACGACTGCTTTGGTTCTCCTTAGTGTTGTCTTGTGTTTGCACAGCTGCTTTGGGTCACCTTAGGGTTTTCTTGTGTTTCAAAGCTGGGTCTCCTTAATGTTTTCTTGTGTTTGTACAGCTGCTGTGGGTCTCCTTCATGTTTTCTTGTGTTTGTACATCTACTTTACCTCTCCTTAGTGTTTTCTTGTGTTTGCACACCTAATTTGGTTTGTCCTAATGTTTCTTGTGTTTGCACACCTGCTTTGGGTCTTCTTAGTGTTTTCTTGTGTTTACACAGATGCTTTGGGTCTCCTTAATGTTTTCTTGTGTTTGCACATCTGCTTTGCGTCTCCTTGATGTTGTCTTATGTTTGCACAGCTGCTTTGGGTTGCCTTAGTGTTTCTTGTGTTTGCACAGCTACTTTGGGTCGCCTTAGTGCTTTCTTGTGTTTGAACAGCTGTTTAGGTCTCCTTAGTGTTTTCTTGTGTTTGCACAGCTGCTTTGGGTCTCCTTAGTGTGTTAATGTGTTTGCCCAGCTGCTTTGGGTCTCTTTAGTGTTTTCTTGTGTTTTCACATCTGCTTTGCGTCTCCTTGATGTTGTCTTATGTTTGCACAGCTGCTTTGGGTTGCCTTAGTGTTTCTTGTGTTTGCACAGCTACTTTGGGTCGCCTTAGTGCTTTCTTGTGTTTGAACAGCTGTTTAGGTCTCCTTAGTGTTTTCTTGTGTTTGCACAGCTGCTTTGGGTCTCCTTAGTGTGTTAATGTGTTTGCCCAGCTGCTTTGGGTCTCTTTAGTGTTTTCTTGTGTTTTCACATCTGCTTTGCGTCTCCTTGATGTTGTCTTATGTTTGCACAGCTGCTTTGGGTTGCCTTAGTGTTTCTTGTGTTTGCACAGCTACTTTGGGTCGCCTTAGTGCTTTCTTGTGTTTGAACAGCTGTTTAGGTCTCCTTAGTGTTTTCTTGTGTTTGCACAGCTGCTTTGGGTCTCCTTAGTGTGTTAATGTGTTTGCCCAGCTGCTTTGGGTCTCTTTAGTGTTTTCTTGTGTTTTCACAGCTGCTTTGGGTCTCATTAGTGTTTTTTTGTGTTTGCACAGATGCTTTGGGTCTCCTTAGTGTTTTCATGTGTTAGCACACATGCTTTGGGTCACCTTAGTGTTTCTTGTGTTTGCACAGCTGCTTTGGGTCTCCTTACTGTTTTCTTGTGTTTGCACAGCTGCTTTGGGTCTCCTTAGGGCTTTCATGTGTTTGCACATCTGCTTTGGGTCTCCTTAATGTTTTCTTGTGTTTGCATAGCTGCTTTGGGTCGCCTTAGTGTTTTCTTGTGTTTGCACAACTGTTTGGGTCTCGTTAGTGTTTTCTTGTGTTTGTGCAGCTGCTTTGGGTTTCCTTAGTGTTTTCTTGTGTTTGCACAGCTGCTTTGGGTCTATTTAGTGTTTTCTTTTGTTTGCACAGCTGCTTTGGGTCTCCTTAGTGTTTTCATGTGTTAGCACAACTGCTTTGGGTCACCTTAGTGTTTTACTGTGTTTGCACAGCTGCTTTTGGTCTCCTTAGTGTGTTCTTGTGTTTGCACAGCTGCTTTGGGTCACCTTAGTATTTTGTTGTGTTTACAAAGCTGGGTCTCCTCAATGTTTTCTTGTGATTGCACATCTGCTTTGTGTCTCCTTAGTGTTTTTTTGTGTTTGCACAGCTGCTTTATATCTTCTTAGTGTTTTCTTGTGTTCTCACAGCTGTTTTGGGTTACCTTAGTATTTTCTTGTGTTTGCACAGCTGCTTTGGGTCACCTTAGTGTTTCTTGTGTTTGCACAGCTGCTTCGGGTCTCCTTACTGTTTCCTTGTGTTTGCACAGCTGCTTTGGGTTTCCTTAGTGCTTTCATGTGATTGCACATCTGCTTTGGGTCTCCTTAATGTTTTCTTGTGTTTGCACAGCTGCTTTGGGTCGCCTTAGTGTTTTCTTGTGTTTGCACAGCTTTTTGGGTCTCCTTAGTGTTTTCTTTTGTTTGCACAGCAGCTTTGGGTCTCCTTAGTGTTTTCATGTGTTTGCACAGATGTTTTGGGTCTTCTTAGTGTTTCCATGTGTTAGCACAGCCGCTTTGTGTCTCTTTAGTGTTTTCCTGTGTTTGCACAGCTGCTTTAGGTCTCCTTAGTGTTAGCACTACTGGTTTGGGTCTCCTTAGTGTTCTTGTGTTTGCATAGCTGTTCGGGGTCTCCCTGGTGGTTTCATTTGTTAGCACAGCTGCGTTGGGTCTCCTTATTGTTTTCTTGTGTTTGCGTAACTGTTTGGGGTCTCCTTAGAGTTTTCGTGCGTTTGCACAACTGCTTTGGGTCTCCTTCGTTTTTTCTTGTGTTTGCACAGCTGCTTTGGGTCGCTTTAGTTTTTTTTGGGGGTTTGCACAGCTACTTTGGGTCTCCTTGCCAGCTGGTGGCTTTGCAGGTGAACCCGCAAGTTGAAGACTGAGAAAAAGGAGGCTGTTATTTCAGTCAGATTTGCTTTTCATTGACCACTTAGTGCTCTTTTTAGGTTGAGCATAGCAGTGTGCAAGCGCTGATCTTCTCGATATTTTGTAATCAATTCTGTGTGCTTTAACCATGTGTATCACTTTAATTGGTTCCTGGGCCTACCTTTCAAAAATCTCTTGATGTCGTTGGTAAATGCTCTACGTTTGTCCCACCTTGAGGCTGGTTTCTTACCGCCTTGGAGATTAACACTGTTACATGGATAATTGCACGATTGGGCATGAACCTCAATGTGGCGCACTATTTTTCTCTTTTGCCTCGCTGCTTCGAGTTGCGTGTTTCTCTTTCTTGTTTTCGGGCATTTTGCTGTTTCTTTGCGCTGTCTGTGGGGTCTTTTTTTTTTGCAGTTTTCTTCAGTACGAACTCGACACAAGGGTATAGGAGTGCTTAATTTATCTTTATCTCCCGCCGGTTTCCCGCTGCCCCAAAGGAATCCTCCAAGCCGGCGCAGCATGCTGCGCCGGCATGGGGATTCCGACTCCCCCTCCCGCCATCCAGTTCCTGGCGGTTCTCCCGCCGGGAACCGGATGGCGGGAGGGGGAGTCGCGGGGCCCCTGGGGGCCCCTGCCGTGCCCATGCCCATGCCATAGGCATGGGCACGGCAGGGGCCCCCGTAAGAGGGCCCCTAAAAGTATTTCAGTGTCTGCAAAGCAGACACTGAAATACGCGACGGGTGCAACTGCACCCGTCGCACCTTCCCACTCCGCCGGCTCTATTACGAGCCGCCGTCATCGTGGGAAGGGAGTTTTCCCCTGGGCTGGCGGGCGGTCTTGTGAAGACCGCCCGCCAGCCCAGGGGAAAACTCGGAATACCCTCCGCGGTCTTATGACCGCGGAGCGGTATTTCGGAGGGGGGAAGCCTGGCGGGCGGCCTCCGCCGCCCGCCAGGCTCGGAATGAGGGCCTAAGTGATTTACTCGAAATCACAGGATGTTTAGCCAGCACTTCACAACCTCGAGCTTGATAGCAAAAAACATCTAGCCTTTGGATGTAAATTGGGCCTCTTCAAATAGAGTTCCGTTAGCGCACACTTGACACAAAGGTATTACAGCACTTTACATGAGCACCGGTTACATCACACAAAAACACATTCATTTTTGGTAGCAAGGGGTGATTAAGTGATTTGCCCAGAATCACAGGAGGTTCAGCAGGCGCTGAGACTTGAACCGTGTTCCCAAGCTCGGCAGCTCTGGCCATTACGTCACATCCTCTCCCCCAGGGTTCTTTGTCTAGCGCATGCTGCAGCAGTCTGGGAATAACTCGGTTTCTTTACATAGCACTTGGTAATACAGGTTTTGACATTTCATCACGCTGCAAAGCAGGTGCCATTCTTTATTAAATTGCTATAATTCATTTGCATCGACCTTGTAGAGATGAAGATGTAATAAAAGGTATGTCAGGATTTTATTCTGTGACATTCTCGTTCTGGCAAGACCTCTGTAGTGGGTGTATTAACGAACTGATGTGATTGGAGCGTGCTCTTGATAACCTCCGGAGGGTCACCAACCAAGCACATAGGTTAGTTCTAGGCAACAACATGACAAAAGGTGTTGTCTCTAAAATGGTGGAAAAGGAGTTGTGACTTCAGACCCAAACACTTCACAGCCTCAAGCTTGATAGCAAGAAACATCTAGCCTTTGGATGTAAATTGGGCCTCTTCAAATAGAGTTCAATTAGTATAGGCAGCCATTTTCCTAACCCTGTAGTGCAAAGAAGCTAACACAAGGGTGCCACAGTGAGGGGAGCAGCATATCATAGGGCACAAAAGTGGAGCCAACTCTATCACTTCCTCCTCTCAGACTTCACGGGTGTCATGGCTTTGCCAGTCCCCTCACAGCTATTGCGACCTTGCAGATGCCACTTCCTGCTTCCAGCACTTGCTGTCTAAAACAGTGCTCGAATATCATTGCTTTCTGTTTGAAGAGGCCCCACCTCAAATACCCGCCACAGTCACTGTCACAGGTGCAGAGCGCTTCCCCATCACCCTCTGAACTCCTGTGTAATATACCAGCCAGTCTGTAGGAATGAGGCAAAAACACTCCCAAGATGACGGCCTTGTTGTGTCCTGCTTCCTGCAACGACAGGCCTGAGAGAGTTGCTGTGGCACGTGGCATACATCCACTACACACCAAACCAAAGCACGTAGGTAAAGGATATTGGGGGTCATTCTGACCCTGGCGGGCGGCGGGAGCCGGCCGCCTGGAGGGAACCGCCAGAATACCGCTGCGCGGTCAAAAGACCGCCGCGGGTATTCTGGGTTTCCCACTGGGCTGGCGGGCGACTGCCAAAAGGCCGCCCGCCAGCCCAGTGGGACACACCCCTCCATGAGGATGCCGGCTCCGAATGGAGCCGGCGGAGTGGAGGATGTGCGACGGGTGCAGTAGCACCCGTCGCGAATTTCAGTGTCTGCTGAGCAGACACTGAAATTCAAAGTGGGGCCCTCTTACGGGGACCCCACGACACCCCTCACCGCCATCCTGTTCCTGGCGGGCGGAACCGCCAGGAACAGGATGGCAGTGAGGGGGTCGGAATCCCCATGGCGGCGCAGCAAGCTGCGCCGCCATGGCGGATTCCCATGGGCAGCGGAAAGTCGGCGGTACACCGCCGACTTTCCGTTTCTGGCTGCGGCTGTACCCCGCGGTCAGAATGCCCGGCGGAGCACCGCCAGCCTGTTGGCGGTGCTACCGCCGACCCCGGCCCGGGCGGTCCTTGACCACCGGGGTCAGAATGACCCACATTGTAATTTAGAACACCAATAGCTCTAACTGTCACAAATGGCAGACATATTGCATTGCAAATGTTTGTTTCTTTAAGCATTTCTGATTTGATTATCACAATTTTAATACTGGCAGTTTTACTTTGTAAAGAAGAATGGAATCTGCCAAGCTATGAACCTATCTTCTCCCAAACACCGGAAATCCAAGCCAAAATGATGGCAACTCAGTGGGAAGTATCAAAGTGTAAACATTCCATACCTTTAGCTGCTCTAATGACTGAAGTTTGCAAATGCAATCTGAAAGAAGAGAGCAGCTGACTTGCATATTTACTGACTCCACACAACATAAATATTTTTCATACTGAGATCAATTAAACAAAGGCATGTAACATGAAAAAGTATATGTTAGTTTCTGGTAAATTATAGGTCAATGACTACTGACGTACATCCTGTATGTGCTGTACAGAGGAGAAATGGACAATCCTTCTGCTGGACTGGTTCTGTTGTTTCGTGTCCTGATTGGGTTTAGTGCTGTACATTTCATTGAAGACTGAAACACGTTGAGGTGCTGGTGGCTGGTGGATGATTGCTTTCAGTGTGCGCAGTGTGTACCAGCACGCCAACTTCTGGAGTCCTTCCCGTGGCCCAGAGCTTATCTTTATACACTTTGTAGCTCTCCGTGTGTCGTAACAGTATCGAGTTCAAACTAAGCGGATATTTTGTATTGCATCAGGAGTTTACTGATGCATCCGTCCACATTTTCAGTGGCTTCTATAAATGGTCTTTTTTGAAACACTTGGTTTGTAAGCATTGCAGTACCATTTATTTTTAACCCATTGTTAACAGAACAGTTGAAGTGCTCTATAGGTTTGTTGGGTGCAAGGAAGCAAAGGATTCCATTTCCCAGCATCCCGGTCAGGAGGCCGGGGATGCTAAAAGACAAGTGGGCACACCACGGCACGGCAAGACGAGGCTGGGCTGGGCCCTCACTCTGAAGCCTTGTTTTGTCTGCAGTCCTCTGTTTTGGCCAAGTGGGGTGAGTGTGCCTCCATCTATTATTCCTGTGTTCTGCAGTATGGGGGGGCTGTGTCAAAGGTCCACTTAGAGTGTAACTCTTTTCCTGGTGCGCTGTAAGAAGATTTTGGGTGGATCAGAAATATGGGCAGGAAGAGGACACTTTATAATAGAGACAAAGCAACAGGGGGAAGGGAGCCACTTAATTCAACACTGTTTTTTTTTTTTGGGTCGCGTGGTTGGGGTAATATCGAAGGAAGTCCTGGCAGAGAGACGACTGTTGATGGGAATCAGTGACTGGCAGCGAGCATCCGCCAACGGAGAAGCTTCTGTGATTACTGACAATGAGGACTGTACGCCAGCAGCATCTCAGGCTGATTTAACAAACCCCCCTGGCAGGAGGAGGTAACAGTGGGGCTGGGGATTCCTGGCAAATGGAAATGGGAAACTTTCTGATTCTCCCCCTTGCTGTAGCTGCCCATCAAATAAAAAGAAAAAGACATTGAAAAAACCAGGGAAAAATCTAAAGCGGCAACCCAGACCTAATGATCTGCTCTGGTACACAAGAGGGTTTTTGTACCGGGCAGAACCAAGTTTTGGGGGTTGACGATTTACTGGAGAAATGAAAGGATGATTGAAGCCTGTTTGATTCCTTTAATGGAAAAATTACAGGCACTGGAATCCTCAGTTTCTTTGCTGAACTCTAGGGTGGGGGCCTGTTCATCCCAAGTGCGTGAGACTTTGGAGCCGAGTGTCATGGCCCCATCCCGGTGAAGGGATTTCAACTGGGGGTCACCTCTGCTTCCCAGGATGGCGTCTACAGGCAGCCTTCCCAGCAACCCCATATTAACACAGGAAATCTTTCTCGCAGTCATATGGTAGTGGCCCCTGCAAATCAGATAATTCTGGAGGGGTGGAAGAGCGGTAATGGATTTGTGAGGAGACTTAGGAGCAGGACCCGGCGGGAGGCGGTGCCGGTACAACAGCAGATGGGTGGGTGGGTGAAATTTGCACTTATCCTTTGGTGCCCCTTACTCCAGATTGGAGCTCCCACCAGACTGAAACCCCTACGTGGTAATCCTCACAAATGAACCACTGTTATCTCCAAACTCACATGAATCCACTGAGCAGCTGAAAGATAAGTTTGGACATTGGTTGGGCAAAAACTGTGATTTTAACTGCAGTGACTTAGCAGACATTTTGTTTGTTAGACTGATTGAGTGGGAGGACCCATTGGAGAAAGATGGGGAGAGGGATTGTATTATAGTAAACTGTAGATACCCAGGGCTGGCCCGTTGTTTGCTTTTTTCCTGTTATGTTGACCCCCAGGCTTGTGAGGCAATTGGGCTGGTTCCCCTGGGTTTCTTTTATAGGCACACCTGAGACTTAGATGGTCCTTGTGCAATGGGTTTTCCCTGTTTGTGGGAGGGCTTGCCGCAGTTCATTTTGAACAATAGATTCCCGGCCCTCTCGGATTTGGAGGGTAACGACTGACTGGTAGGACGGGTGAGCTTTTCTGGACAGGAGGGGATTTACCAGGAGGATCCCATGGGGTCATCACCTCTAAGTTCGGGTGTTGTGGGGCTGAGAGAGGTAACCCCTCTGTCTTCTTTAATTTCTTGGAATGTGGCTGGGTATGATGCAAAGCTGCAAGACACGCAGTGGGTAGGGTTTATTTCAAGCTTTGATTTTATCCTACTACAAGAGGCATGGTCAGAGGGGGCAGCAGAATGGGATGGATTTCAAAGGTTTGCTGTGCCTGCTGAGCGGGTGCCTGGCCACCACTCTAGGGGGGCCTAGTTACCTTTATCCGTACTGCCAAGATTTATAGAGCGTATCATATTAAATGTAGCCATCGGGGAATCCTTATCATTTGGGTTGTGATTCCCAATAAGTATAATGTTCTCCTGGTAAATTTCTATAATGCAGTGTGGGATTCTGGTTGCCAAATTATGGCCCTGTGACATTAAAGGGGAGGTTGGAGGCCTGTTTTATTGAATTTCATGTGATCGTAGTCTGAGATTTCAATGCGAAGATAGGTGGCTATTTCACCGCTGATAATCCTTTTGACCAGGGCTACAGATTTTCTGTATGTGAAGGGTTACAGGATGCAAGGGGTAGGACCCTTAGTAAGGGGCTGCAGAGTTTTGGACTGCTAAACATTTTGGACTTGGGAATTGTTTCGGATCAACAGGCACCAACCTCTGTGGGTAGGGGGGTGGGTTCCACAATTGATTATGTTTTTGTGTCCACCCCAGTAAGATATTTAGTCCAGCAAAGGGGGGTCCTGAAGCACTATATTAGTAATCATAACCCCCTTACAGTTTTTCTAAATTTTCCTTGCAATAGTTGCTTACCGGCTGTTGTTGGGCCGGTTGGCCTGAGAGCAAAAGATCAGGGTTGCAGGGTTTGTTGGCAGCAGGCTAATATCCCACAGGTGGTCCACTGTGTCAGTCTCCCCCACCACTCCATCCATTAGAGGGAGCGCCTCCACTGAGTTAAGGCAACTCTAGTTGCCAGGAGAATACCCCTGCACTTGACCCTGCTGTATAAGTTTGAAATAGGTGGAGTGTCCCCCATTGCCCATTATTTAGATGCATAAGCCTTCTCGCCCTGTACCTCCGAGCACCAATAATTAATGACCAGGAGATGCAACACCAGATAATATGATTCAAGATCTGCCATAGCAATGCCACCACAGTAAGTAGATTGAAAACACTTACCAAGGGTAATGTACTCCCAAAAGAAACTGTAAGGATGGAATTGATGAAGCAATTCTGTAGTTGGTATAAGAACTAGGGCAGCAACACCATTTATAATTTTGCAGACCTCCCTGTTACTATGCAGTACTGACCAAATGAGTATGTTGTCTTTTAAGCAAGACAGAACAGGGTCTAAGTTATGTGTCAATGTCACATTGGAGGATACAAAAACACCTATGTACTTGAAGCCACCCGTAGCAATCCTTAATTTTGATGCCCAACTGAGGTCCTTGGGTTGTGGGCCCCTCTAACCGATCCCCCAAAGCCAGGGCATTATACAGGCATTGAATATTGTACAGGGTAGCATGATGGGGCATAAAGCCGGCTTGGTTGAGACAAACTAAGTTTGGGATGATGCATATCAGCCTGTTCGACATCGTCTTCATGAGGATCTTCACTTCCAAGTTTAAGAGGGAGGTTGGGTGATATGAGGAGTGGTCATCTACTGGCCGGCCAGGCTCGGAGAACACCACAATCTGTGTGTGACACCATTCACGGGAAAGGGTAACAACATCAACTGCTGATTGAATTACCCCCACCATATGTTCCTGGAGTTTTGGCATGAAGGCCTCACAGGGGAATCTTTTAGGCCCCGGGGCCTTCCCAGGGCCCAACCCCACTAGAGCTGATGAAAGCTCCTTCCCGGTGAGAGCACTGTTCAATAGGTCACGATCTATAGAAGAGAGAGTTTTAAGAGGAGTCACTGTCACAAAGTCCTGCACATGTTCCCAAGACAGGACCTTATGCTGAGTGTAGACTTCCTGGAAATATGGAGCAAAACTGCAGGCCACCTCCATAGGATTAGCGAGCAGAGCGCCTGTTGAATCGCGTACAGGAGGAATGGAGGGAGGGAGTCAGGGACACCACCATAAGCTGTGTAGCATTTTACTGGACTTGTCACCCCATCGCTATATGCGGCTCTAGGACATCTGCCCAAGATGGTCTGCTGATACTGTTGTTGCAAAAGACCCAGTTGTCTATGCACCTGTTGCCCAAGTGCTAGACAACCCAGTACCTCCAAGTTCACCATCCAAGCTTTAAGATCCACCAAGTCCGGTGCCCGATGTCGGCGCTCCTTGGTAGAGAAATTAATATCTGCCCTCCCGCAGTGTGGGCTTCATAGCCTCCAACAGAACCACCCAGGATATCACTGTACCAGTATTGACTACAAAATATTCCCCTATGGAGCGCTCGATACAGAGTCTATAGTCTGGATTCTGTAAATGCCAGGGCAAGAAGCTTCAGCAGAATGCCGGGAGCTGGCAGCCCACATGGAGTCAGATAACCACTGGAGAGAGATCGGAGAGCCCCATTGGCAGGACATAGATTTCCGAAACTCTATGTAAATATAAATGTGGGATAAGGAAGTAGCCGGGGCAAGGAAAAGGAATCATGTGCCAAAGAGAAAAAGGTATAGCCCCACGATGTGGATGGTGCGCCCTCTTCTGAACCTACTGCCGACACAAAGTAAGGTAGAGGAGATCTACCAGGTCCATGGGATGGGCCGCGCCGACACCACTGATCCACTGAATGGTCCTTAACACCATTCCATTCACCCAAGTCACCATTAATCCCTCAGAAAATTCACCCCATGCCCTGGTGACCAAGTCTATAAAGGACTGACAGAGGGAAGTAGGGGCATAAATGCAGAGAAATGTGAGGAGTTCTCCATACAGCGTGCCTGTTACAGCCGTATACTGACCCTGATGGTCTACCGAAGTCTTAAGAAGCTGAAATGTGACATCATTCCTGTGAAAGATATAAGTACCCCTGCATAGTGAACCAAGAATGATAGACCTGTGTGTACCCAAAGCAGGAAAGACAAGAGACTTTGTTGTCTAGGAGATGAGTCTCTTGTAATAAGAAGGCATCTGCCTCCACCCTTTTAGCATGCTTCAAACCTGCCCTCCACTTGACCTTGTTGAGTAGGACATTCACATTCCAGGATACCACCTGTAATAGGGTCAGGAAGTCAGCTACTCATAGTATACTACAGTGAAAGTTTCAACAGGCAAAGGGAGAGGCCAGTAGAAGGTGCATGAAAAGAAAAATAACTATATGTATATCAATGATAATAACTTGAACAAATCACAACCAACCCCCCCACACCCATACTTTGACAAACAGGAAGTATCTGTTGCAGGGCTGACCATGACCAGGCCCCATCAGGGGGCCCTGCCAAGCCCGTCCCAATGGATTCCCAAACCCAAGAAAGTCAATTGGCTGGAGAATCTAATATACCACTCTCACAGTTCTGCAGTCGCTAATCATCAGAGTGACATCGGGGATCGCCACTGACCCCACACGCAATTATGTTGGACATCAAAGTCAGGTAGTGGGTGAGGAAATCTTCCTTTGAGTCTTTGATGGTCCCCCACCATCCACCGAGGCCTCTCCATCCTCTCTGGAGCTCCTCCGCAAGGAGCAAGACCAATTGCCCTCTGTGGGAGTTGTGTAGGTCGATTATGTCGGTATGCTTGGGATGAGTAAGAATCCATATACGGGGGAGTGTGTGACTTCAAATGGGTTCTTTTATCAGTCCACTGAAAGACCTCCTCAGGTGTCTCGAAGAAGAGAGTCTGTGAATGGTACATGACCTACACCTAGCTGGAATTAACAACATGTCCTGGATGTTAAGATCATGAAGTCATTGTTTTGCTGCCAAGAATGAGTGCTGTTGTTGCTACACCATCCTGGTATAGTCAGGAGTGATCATGATGTTGTATGATTGGTAGGAGATCTTGTTTTGGAGACTAACCTGTTTCAGAATAGCATCCCTGTCTAGATAATTCAGAAGCTATGTCTTGACCAGGCTTGGCCGAGCCCCGGTGGAGGGTGCTGCACCAGCACTCTGTGGGCTCACTCAACAATAAAGCATGATGAAGGGGACTCTGGAGTCGCCAAGGAGGGGAGCCATTGGTCAAGAAAACTTTCCATTGAGGGATCTTTTCAGCCCTCTAGGAAGACCACAAATCACAAGTTATTATGGCAAGCCCTGCCCTCAGCGTCCTCCACTCACCGCCAACTCCCTTGTCACTGCAGTAAATTTAGTCACTGTCCAAATCCTCCACCCCAAACAAGCTCGTCTTGGCCACCATAATTCCCTTAACGGCCTTTCTGAGGTCTTGGCAAAGCAAATTGACTTTGGTGCCCACAGCTCTAATTTTAGCATCCAACATGTCCTGTGAGTGAGTGAGTGACAGCTGTGGAGGGCAGTATTATATGGAGCTCTGACATCTTGTCCGCACACCCCAGTGATGGAGGACAACCCTCCTGTGCATATTTGTCAAAGGTGCTCTGCTTGGATCAGTAAGGGTCTTGTCCTTAGCCATAATGGTAGGTATAACAGGAGGCACAAATGTTTAACCTCTAGGGCGTACAGAGTCACCGCTGACCCACCTAACACCCATAACAGCCCAGCTCATGGAGCAGCACTGAGCAGTCAGGTCCCACAACACCTCCCCGGTAGCAGCCTGACAAACCATACCATTAGGGCACCAGTGTGTGGATCAATGAATCCTGGAGCAAAGCAGGAGGGATGCAGCGCCACAGGCTGCACCAGGTACTAACCCGGCCGCCTCTGCAATGGATAAGTAGATGTCAGCACATTATCAGGATCAACATAGGTCTCCTAACCCTGTACAGGTGGCGAAGGCAGCACCATCTGCCTCAAGGCCTACCCCATTGCAACCAGGGAGCCCGTAAGAATGTTTGTGGAGGTCAGGAATGGTGGCGGTTGGGCCCAAACATGCTGTGCTCTGCAACCGGAGCAAGCCTCAAGGCAACACCTAATCTTCAACCAGGGCTTAGGCCTTGAAGACGAATCCTCCCTGAACAATGAAGTCTAAGGGACCCCCTTCACCAGGCAGGGGAAGGTGGAGGGAGGAAAACACAGGAATGAGGGGAGATGGACCTCCTTTGGCAGTGAAACTCACAGTTCTGGCCCCGCCCCAGCACACGCAAGGAACCATAGCCACAGGCTTCATGGCCAGAATTTATTGTGTACCTTTATCACCCTGGGGCCTGCCGACTTTCCTCCGAGGCACAGCACATATCCTCCACAGTCCCCTGTAAGGGCTGCATCAGCACTGATGTGCAGCTTCCCTCGTGGCTGAGTCAAGGCAGCTGAGCAGTTTCCCACTCCTGGTCACAGTACGCTGAAGGAGGGCACCCCCCTAGGCCCGCCAGTGCCACCGCCGGCCGTTCAATTGGGGGAAAAAACAGGGGGAGAAAAGTCCAATAAAGTAGCAGCTTGTACTGCCGTTCCTCACCCTAGCTAACATTTTTTTCTGTTTTCTGGTCAGTTTGTAGTAAGAAGAAACAAAGCACATAGTGAGCAGCCAAGTAATATGCATGCAAGCCCTGCTTGGTACTTGTACTTACCTGTTGGTTGCTGACATGCACTTTTAGGACCCTGACTGAGGGCCACGTCACAACAGTAGCTATAAAGTGATAGCCTGTGTATGAAAAACACTGGATAAAGACTTCAAACCTGATTCACAAGCTCCACTTTGTAGTAAGTCTTGTAGTACTACTACAAGACACTACAAAGTGCTATTCATAAACTGCACTTTTGTAGTAACTGACACTTTTGAGCAAATTTATTACTTTTCATTATTCACAAACTGTACTTTTGTAGTAACTTAAGCTTTTATAGTAACTTATACTTTTGTTTTAAGCCCCTACCTCCATTATTTTCTCTGGGAGGGTGTTGCAGTACCAGTAGATGGCTATATGTAGTGCCAGACTTACTACAAAATTGTTGAGTTACCACAAAAGCGTAAGTTATTGCAAACATGCAGTTTGTGCATACCAAAAAGTAGTAAACATACTCAAAAGTGTAAACTTACTGAAAAGTGTGCGTTACCTTTGTGAATCAAGTCCTTCATCTTTATCTCTTCCATGTAGGTCATCTGCATCTGCCGCCCTTGACAGATCACACTGGTTGCCCGTGCTTAAGAGAATCACCTTCAAATCATTCTGCTTAGTGCATGGAAGTCATTTAGGGGTCACAGCTGCAACCCCTGGCTTGCCTTTTGCGAGCCCTGGTACTGTATTGGTGACCCCTGCCTTCAAAAGTGGCAAAATCAGGGCCAGGAACACAGGTGCAGCTTGTCCTTATGGACGTCGGTGGGGGCTCCACTCAGTTTTCTTTTAACATTTTTATTACAATAACAGTGAATAACATTTTATTATTCACTGTTGGTGTAATAAAAAATAAAGTACAATGAGCTGGAGTATAACCTGCTCTGGTAGCAGAAGTAAGTAAAAAAAAAGCGCTTTTAAATGTATGTTGTATGCATGCTTGTGGGTGAGTGTGTAAATATGTGTATTTGTAAGAATCAATCAATCAGGAATTTGTAAAGTGCACTGTTCACCCGTGAGGGTCTCAAGGTGCTGAGTTTGCATGTGTGTGTGAAATTGAAGGCCAAAGGGCGTGTGATGTCACTTCCACTACCCGTAGCATTTTGGTGAGTTGATGTTCATGGTTTAGTGCTATTCATTGAGTGCTTAATTTGAGCCAGTGGTTGCCCATGGGGCCCACCTGGCACTTATTTTGGGGGGCTGGCACTTATTGTCTGCCTCAGATATTTTCTGAGTGCCTGAGAGGGAAAACTCACAGATCGGAAAGATGGAGAAAGAGAAATACAGCAAATCTCACTTAAAAAGCTAAAGGAGAGACCAGCAAAAGTGAGACAAAGGGACAGGGAGTGTGTGGTAATGGATTAAAGACTACCAGCCATGATATTTGGTGTTCCGATGTTTACCTGCAGTGGCCGCTGACTTCTGAGCAGAGCTTCGGGCACCAGCACTATTGTTTTTCACAAATTAAGCACTGCATTAATCGGGCCAAATCTATTTATGTTCAAGATATGTTCTGTTGCTACAATCCTGTCAGACCATTGTGCTCCTGGAATTCAAACCTCTTGGTTATCCTGAAACATAGGCAGAATCCAGCTGGAGGTTGGACTTCCACAGTGTTGGCCTCTATTGCTGTTCCTTTCTCAGCATTCCAGACTTACTGTGATGCTGCAAAACATTAAACACCTGCCTATACCCTCCTTAGGAGCTAGCATGGCATGGTATACTTGAAGCCTGGATGCCTTCTTAGGTAACAGTTTGCTCTGAAGAAATAAAATGTATAATAACTATAACTTCTGAGCTTTGATTTCATAAAGAGTGTATTAGACAATAGGTTTTAAGCCCCAAAGTAGGTCTAGGTAGTATTAGGTGTATTTTTATTTCCAGTGATTTTATATCATATGTTTTAATAATACAAAACAGACAGGCATCTAAAAATCACATGAAGTGGGATGTTTCATGTTCTTAGATAACCTTCAATGAGCAAAAATGCAAGACAGTACCCTGCCGAGAAGCTCCAATAACTCTTGAGATCATTTACAATCATTCCCAAGGCACTTATTAGGGGAGTGAGTATTCACATGTGACAGCATGATAATGTATACTGTCCATGTTATTGTGTGTAGAAACAATGGTAACTAACCGGCAGGCAGTACCTGAGATGACTGCAGTGAGCAAAGCACCACTGATGATCAACCTTTGCTTTCTGGTGTGACAACTCGTCTGTGTCTCTTTGTCTTCTTGCCTTCTTATTCACATTTCCTCCCACCCACGTGCTTCCGTCCCCATTTTTCAAATTGCAGTGAGTAGTGTAGGTGGAGAAGGGGGAACACGGATGCCCATCACTTCATAAGATCTGTCCATGTCAACCAAGAGGTTAGTGCCTGCACATCCTTGACACACCATGATCATGCTTTCCTAAAACCTTGAAATACCACCGTAGTCCGCTGCCCAGCACAACCTTAAGGACATCCAACTCTCCGGTAGAATAATTCTCAGAATTCTGTAACTTCATGTACCTTCAGTTCCACTGTCACAACCTCTTACATATCACTCAACAGCTTAAAGACCCTCATTGCAACAGACCCACCCAAACATTGACCAATCACCAATGTCCATTCTTAGGAAAACTGAAGAAAGTGACACCTTCACTATGATCTCAAACTTCATGAAAGGAAACAACCTTTTTCTGACAGATCAAAACAGATTTTCTCCCGGGCAGAGGTGCATATTTCACCCTGATCTCTATTTGGGACAACCTGGGACAACCTGAAGTCAACTGTAGGTAGAAAAGGTCTTGGCACACTACTCCTACTGGACAAATGTATAATCTTTTATACAGCCCCCCACCATACTCTCCTGCTGAGGCTAAAGACATTTGGCATGTAAGGGACCATCTTAGACTGGATCACCTCCTAACTCACCAACAGACCTAGCATTATATTATTTCCCTTTTGGACTTTTTGCACCACCTGTTGACATTATCATCTTACAAGAAGGCATACATCGATGTAACTTCTTTCTGTACACAGAACTCAAAAATAAAGACAAGAAATGTTAATGGCCACATTAAATTCAGGAAGGTGATGAAAAGATTTGGCACTTCCCCAACAGATGGTAGGGAAGACACTGACCAAAAACTAGAATTAATATCCCACTTAAGTATTATATTAGCAGTAGACATCTCAGGAATACAGACATGATTGTATGCACAATTATCTCTGTCCTACGTTGCTCAAATACACGTATAAGTACAGCTTTGTGCGTGCATCTAAACAAGGATAGGAGGTCGCTACTCATCACATAACACAAAAAAAACATTTCCCAAATGGGCCACACTACCTTCCAACCGGGTACAAGAACAAAATACAGATTAAGCATTCACTCTGTCTCTTCTCTCTACTACATGCCAAAGCACATCAACAACAATACCCAGTTCTGCAAGTATGGGACAAGTCCACAAGGCTCTAGGCCACTATACAAATGGCTGCAATGCTTTCTATAAATAAAATCAGTGCAATACATAGTAGCTCCTTTTTCACACCATACGTATGCCTATCGGGGTACTACTGCTTTGTTCCATTCCCTGGTGTAGAATCTTGTGCTGTAAAGAATAAACAGGAGAGGAGTTATTACTTTCCCTCAGTGATGGGGATGAATGATCTGAATTGCAAGTAGCAATGCGTGATAATGTGACTGAAAATCTAATAATAACCTTCTACATGTTTATCCTTCACAAATTTATGTTGGCACTGGGATTTCAGTAAATCAGTTTACAGAACTAACAGCCCATCAGTTTCACAAAGGAAACACCCGCATTTACCAGGTCAATGGATCTTTGCCATTGATGAAGATTAATCAGGAGCTGTACATCAAAATATATTCAGCACATTCATTTACTGTCTATAATTTAGTCAATAAAGAGATTTTAGTGTGAGTTAAAGGGTTTTATTTTGAAATCCTTTAGTTATTCATCTTTATTAGCCTTATAGCATACATCTTTTTAGTTTCAGATATTTAATAATAAAGTAGAACAGAATATTATTTAAAATGACAGTCAAAATTGTAATAATGCAACAAGGGTGTTCCATGAGAAAAGTTACCATAATCTATACTAGAATTTCAAGAGTAAAAGGTGTGAGTTCAGATACCCATAAAGAGCTATGATTTGAGAGAAATGCTAGCATAAGCTTAAAGCTTTTGCATCAAGCCAGAAAGCATTCTCAGCTCAAAAGATCAGCAGACAAATAGAAAATAATCAGTCTAAGCAAACCTCCCATGAAGAGGAGTCCAAGAAACTCAGAGTAGATCCTCCAGCCAAAGAATGGGAAAGGGAAATCTAACATTGGCCAGGATAGGTCTGTCCCCTCCCCAAATTTAAAATCAGGTCTCCTGCCTATTCTAGGAACACACAGGTGGTCATAACAACCCTGGCGGTCAGTGTTAAAGCGGCGGTAAGACCGCCAACAGGCCGGCGGTAAAAAAAATGGAATGACGACCGTGGCGGAAACCGCCAACATAGACAGCCACTTTAACACTCCGACCGCCACGGCGGTACAAACAAACACAGCGGCGGTCACCGCCAACAGACAGGCGGAGGACAATGTACCGCCCACAGAATTACAACCTACCAATCCGCCACCTTTTCCGGGGTGGATTCACCGCGAACAAAAACACGGCGGAAACAGGACTTCGAAGGGAAAACGCTCACCCCTGCACACCCCACGAGGAACCAGGACGCCATGGAACCAGAGCTCCACATTTTTCCAGCCTATATCTTCTTGCTCCTCTACCAGGAGCATGAACGCCGGTGGCGAAGACCACGGTGAGTACTGCACCTACGACACAGGGGAGGGGGGAGGGAAAAAACAGTGACACACACACGCAACACGCAACACCCCCACCCTCACCCACGACAACACACACACTAATACAGCATGATACATTACAGTTACACACCCCAACCCCCCCTGGAAGAATGCAAATACAAAAGGAAATGAGGTGAACGATTGTAATATACTAAAATTCAGTATTTAAAAAATATACATACACTATTTAAAAATATATACACCAATAATATTAGTCCAAGGTATTCCACCATTAAAGTCCGTGGACCACTGGGCCCAAAATGCATGGGCGAGACTCACGCAAGATACCCGAACAACACGGAGAGAACACTGCAGAGGCATCAGATAGAAATAAAACAGGCACCTCAAGGGGAAGGGAAAAGGTGGGCACCTCAGCCGGTTGAGTGCAAAACGCCAAATCCACGAGGGGTCCCCATGGCCACTGTTCAATTCTGGGTAGTGCAAGGCCACAGTCACTCAAGTCTCTACAGTGGGTGGTTTGCCCACTGTGCAATCCTGGGGAGTGCAAAGCCACAGTCTCTCAAGTCTCTACAGTTGGGTGGTTTGCCCACTGTTCAATCCTGGGGAGTGCAAAGCCACAGTCTCTCAAGTCTCTACAGTGGGTGGTTTGCCCACTGTGCAATCCTGGGGAGTGCAAAGCCACAGTCTCTCAAGTCTCTACAGTTGGGTGGTTTGCCCACTGTGCAATCCTAGGGAGTGCAAAGCCACAGTCTCTCAAGTGGATGTCAATCTCCACTAGTTCTGGAGGGGGCCTTGTGACCAGAGTGCTTCATCCTGCCAAGGACTGAGGTCGTGGATGTCTTTCTCCACTGGTTCTGGAGGGGGCCTTGTGCCCAGAGTGGTTTATCCTGCCAAGGACTGAGGTAGTGGATGTCTTTCTCCACTGGTTCTGGAGGTGGCCTTGTGCCAGGCTTCATCCTGCCAAGGACTGAGGTAGTGGATGTCTTTCTCCACTGGTTCTGGAGGGGGCCTTGTGCCCAGAGTGCTTCATCCTGCCAAGGACTGAGGTAGTGGAGGTATCTCTCCACTGGTTCTGGAGGGGGCCTTGTGCCCAGAGTGCTTCATCCTGCTCGTGGCGGCCTCAGTAGCGACAGAGCTTTTGGCGCTCATGGTCCTGCGGTGCTTGTTGCGGCGGTGTCCTTAGCAGCGGTGCTTGTGGCGGCGGTGTCTTTGGCAGCGGTGCTTGTGGCGGCGGTGTCTTTGGCAGCGGTGCTTGTGGCGGCGGTGTCTTTGGCAGCGGTTCAGCTGCTGCCGGTCCTGTCTTGGGCAGCGGGGCTGCTGCTGGCGGTCCTGACTTGGGCAGCGGGGCTGCTGCTGGAGGTCCTGTCTTGGGCAGCGGGCTGCTGCTGGCTGGATCCTTGGCAGCGGGGCTTATGGCGGTCCTGTCTGGGGCAGTGGGGCTGCTGCTGGGGGTCCTGTCTTGGGCAGCGGGCTGCTGCTGGCCGGCTCCTGGGCAGCGGGGCTGCTGCTGGCGGTCCTCTCTTGGGCATCGGGGCTGCTGCTGGCGGTCCTGTCTTGGGTAGTGGGGCTGCTGCTGGCCGGCTCCTTGGCAGTGGGGCTGATGGCGGTCCTGTTTGGGGCAGTGGGGGTGCTGGCGGTTGGCTCCTTGGCAGTGGGGCTGCTGGCGGTCGGCTCCGTGGCAGCGGGGCTGATGGCGGTCTTCTCCGCCGTGCTGATCTTCCCAGACTTGCCAGTTTTCTTGTGCCCCTTCCCCACCTTGGAAGGTTTCGCAGCTGACTCCACACTCCCACCTGTACCCCTGGGAGCGGCTTTGGTGGCTGGTGTCTTCCCCCTCTCCTGCCGGGCACTGGCCAACTTTTGAAGCTTGACAGGTGGGGGACTGTCCGTGCTGTGGCTCCTTGCCACACTGCCTGCCCTGCTGCCTGGGGCACTCCATAATCCGGTGACTACTGGCATCACTGGTCCTGCCGATGTTGTGTCTGAGGTGCTAGGTTGGGACCTGGAGAGTCGGGCCCTAGGAGACTGATGGGGTGGGGGAGGTGAGGGAAAGAGGTCAAGGCTGGCCAGGAAAAGTTTCTTAGGAACACTGGGATGGGTAGATGGAGGGGGTTTGGGAGTGGAGGAAGAGGTAGTGGTCTTAGGAGGTGTACGTTTGCTGACGTTGGGTGAAGGTGCATGGGCTGGAGGCTGTCGTGAGGTGGATGGGTGTTGGGTGGGTGTGTGGCTGCGTTTGTGTACCTTGGAAGGTGGGCTCACAGACACACTGGGAGAGGACACAGGGGATGTGTGAATGGTAGTGGGGGTGGTGACTGCACGTGAGCGGGGTGTGGTGGTGGGTGTGCTGGTGATGGACATAGTGGCTGAAGATGTAGTGAATGCAGGTGTGAGTGGAGACGAGACTGGGAGGGATGAGGGAGACGAGGAGGAGGGGGACACAGTGGAGGCAGTGGATGTTGGTATGTCTGCATGTGTGTGATGCTTGCGTGAGTGCCTGTGGGATGTGTGGTGCTTATGTTTGCCAGAGCTTCCTTTCTGTGTTGAGGTGTGTGCATGCTGGTCTGATGGTGTGCTTGGGATAGGCTGAGGTACAGGGGTGTGTGTCTGGGTGGAGGATGTTGGAGGGGGGATGCTAGAGACAGGGACAATCGCTGCCATCAGTGCTGAGGCCGAAGTCTGAAAAGCTCGCTGAAGGGCTGCCTGACCAGAATGAATGCCCTCCAGGAATGCATTGGTTTGTTGCAACTGCCTCTCTATACCCTGGATGGCATTCAAAATGGTAGACTGCCCAACAGTGAGGGACCTGAGGAGGTCAATGGCCTCCTCACTGAGGGCAGCAGGGGTGACTGGGGCAGGGCCTGAGGTGCCAGGGGCGAAGGTGATGCCCACCCTCCTGGGTGAGCAGGCACGGGGCAAAGGCTGAGGGGCTGCTGGGAGGGCTGTGCTGGAGGGGGTGGTGGCAGCTGTACCTGTAGATGCGGGGGCAAAGATGGGCCCGCCACCGCCAGGGAGCTCCCATCAGAGGATGAGTCCGTATCACTGGTGTCAGCTCCTGTCCCCGCCGTGGAGCTCCCCTCGCCCTCCGTCCCACTGGTGAAATCGAGTCCGTAGTCTCGCCCTCCAGGGCCATGTGGGATGCAGCTCCCTCCTGCTTCTGCGCCACTGCTCCTCTGCCTGATGATGCTAATGCACACAAGTACAGGGAGACCACAAAAAGGGGGTGGGGGAGACAGAAGAAAGACATGTTGAGTGCATACATTACTGCTACAGTTGGCGGACACAACAGACACAGAAGCCCCCTGCACAACGCCGTGCACTTGGGGTCCACTATTCGATCCCTGGGACATGGCCTACAAGGCTATGGCCAATATCTGTACACATGGATGGCACAGGAGCCTGACTAGGTGAAGTTGGCACTGTACCCAGGTGGGGTGGGGTACCACAGGGTCTGCCTGAAAAAGGGACTTTACTAGCACACTCGCCCTGGCCTAGGGGAACACACAGCCCACCTCCCCCACCCAGACACCTCCACTGCGTGCTGAATCAGCAGAATGAGAGTGTACTCACCCCCTTGTTGCTCCTGTGATGCCCTCAAGCACCCATCCAACTCTGGGTACGCCACCGCCAGGATCCTGAACATTAGGGGGGTCATGGTGCGACGGGCACCCCTCCCACGTTGGGAGGCCATCCCCAGCTGGGCCTCCGCCATCTTCTTGCTCCAGCGGCGAATGTCCTCCCATCTTTTACGGCAGTGGGTGCTCCGTCTGTGGTAGAACCCCAGGGTACGGACGTCCTTGGCGATGGCACCCCAAACATCCTTCTTCTGGTGGGCGCTGACCTACAGGAATTGTACAGGGGAAAAAGAAAAGTTATTACCAACTGCACCATCACAGTCATTGGCCCGCATCCCTACCCTTGCCATGTAACACATGCACTCACCGTCGTTTCATGTACGCCTCATTCTCCCCCCCCTATCTTTCATCCACCCCACTCCACACAGGCATTGCCCATACAGCATGCTCACAGTGTACTTACCTGTTTGTCTGGAGGACCATAGAGTAGTGTGTACTGGGGGAGGATCCCATCCACGAGTTTCTCCAACTCCTCCTTGCTGAAGGCAGAGGCCCTTTTCCCAGACGCACAAGCCATTGTCTCGTCCAGACTGAGGTCACAGCAGCACTTGCAGTGTAGGTCCTCTCCTGTCGAAGATCAGGTATCGAGTGATTGAACTGATAGAAAATGGCGGTCACAACATCAGCGGTGCGTACCGTCACCGCTGGCGTACATCGTCATTGGCTCCTGGGACCCATAGGGTCCAATGTTAACCAATGCAGAATTGCGCAACGGTCTTCGACCGCCTACCGCGACGGTGTACAACGCCAGCGCAGTTACCTCATATCCCATTGTCCCACTTTACAGGTCAGGCAGCCGCCATTTCATGGGCCCACATGGCTCTATTTTTAACTGCGTCACACATACCTAAGCCTAGTCTCAACACACATACAGGCCACCTTTTGTATATGATTGGTGTTCTGTGTAAACTGTGGGTACGTACCTCTGAGTTGGTTAACTCTGTGCTCGCTGTTGTCCTTCATAGGCACCGTCCGCTGGGACATGTGAGGAGATGGTGGCATTCTCCGGTGTACAGACTGCTGGTGGACCTGTCGACAATGGAGGAAAGACATGTAATCATCACCTACAGGCTTGATCGTGCCACAATCCTGGAACTGTGTGCCCAGTTGGAGCCAGACCTGATGTTAGCTATCGCCATCCCACAGGGATCCCCCCTCAAGTGCAGGTGCTGTCAGTGCTCCATTTCCTTGCAAGTGGGTCATTTCAAACAACAGTGGCCACAGCATCAGGGATGTCCCAGCCTATGTTGTCCAACGTGTTGTCCAGTGTTGTCTGCCCTGCTGAAACACATGCGGAGCTACATCGTTTTCCCTCAGGTGGAGGATTTGCCAACAATGAAAGGTGACTTCTGTGCCCTGGGACATATCCCCAACATCATAGGTGCCATTGATGGGACACATGTGGCCTTGGTCCCCCCCGCAGGAGTGAACAGGTGTACAGAAACCGGAAGAGTTACCATTCGATAAATGTGCAGATGGTGTGTTTGGCAGACCAGTACATCTCCCATGTTAATGCCAAATTCCCTGGCTCAGTGCATGACGCTTATACCCTGCGGAATAGCAGCATCCCTTATGTGATGGGGCAACTACAGAGGCACGGTGTGTGGCTACTAGGTGAGCACCTGGAACCAAATCAGTGGGAATAGTTGTCTGGGTCTCGGGATATCCCTAAGAGTTAGTGTGTGTCTAACAGTTGTCCCTCGCCATTTGCAGGTGACTCTGGTTACCCCAACCTATCATGGCTACTGACCCCAGTGAGGAATCCCAGGACAAGGGCCGAGGAACGCTACAATGAGGCCCATGGGCGAAATAGGAAGATTATAGAGCGGACCTTCGGCCTCCTGAAGGCCAGGTTCCGGTGCCTCCATATGACAGGTGGTTCCCTATTCTACTCACCAAAGAAGGTGTGCCAGATCATCGTGGCCTGCTGTATGCTTCACAACTTGGCTTTGCGACGACAGGTGCCTTTTCTGCAGGAGGATGGTCCAGATGGAGGTGTTGTGGCAGCTGTGGAGCCTGTGGACAGTGAAGACGAGGAAGCAGAAGAAGAAGACATCGACAACAGGAACTCTGTGATCCTGCAATACTTCCAGTGAGACACAGGTAAGAAGACAAACCTGCCTACTAAATGTACTTTAACACTACTACCTCTCTACTGTCTGTCCTTTTCACCCAGTGTATGGTCACTGAGTTTTCACTTTCACTTACGATTTCACAGATGTGGGTCCCACTGTGTGACATCTGCTTTGTTTCCTCATGGGCTAGAGCTGTGTGACATAGGTATGTTGACATTGACATTGAAAGAGCATTTTGTCACTGTAATTGCTAATACACTAATTCGAAATCACAGACAGACTCCAGATTGTTTTGTGCTTTAAGGGTGTTTATTTAAGTGCTCAATATTGGAGGGGGTTGTTAAATGGTGAGGTGTGATGGTGGTTAGGAATGTACATGACAGAGTCCAAGCTATTAGTCTCACAGGTGCATTGTCCAAAGGGGCATAGGAAGTGGAGCTGGGGCAGTTTGAGGATGGACAGGGTGACAAGGTGGGACAAAAGGATGACAATCAGGGTGGTCTCATTTCTTGGCGGGGGTCTTGGCATCGTTCTCTGTCTTTGTCCTGGATCTCAGGGACCGTTTGCGGGGTGGTTCTCCATCTGCAGGGGGTGGGGTGCTGGTGTGGTGGTCCTGTGGTGGTTCCTCCTGTCCACTAGCGCCAGCAGAGGTGGTGGGCAGTTCATCGTCCAGGCTAGTGTCAGGGGCCCTTGTTGTGCCACAGTGTCCCTCCTGGTGTTGAGGACTTCCTTCAGCACACCTACAATGGTGCTCAGGGTGGAATTGATGGATCTGAGTTCCTCCCTGAAGCCCAAATACTGTTCCTCCTGCAGCCGCTGGGTCTCCTGAAACTTGGCCAGAACCGTTGCCATCGTCTCCTGGGAATGATGGTAGGCTCCCATGATGTTGGAGAGGACCTCGTGGAGTGTGGGTTCCCTGGGCCTGTCCTCCCCCTGTCGCACAGCAGACCTCCCAGTTCCCCTGTTTCCCTGGGCCTCTGTCCCCTGAACCGTGTGCCCACTGCCACTGCCCCCAGGTCCCTGTTGTTGTTGGGGTGGTGGGTTAGCCTGGGTTCCCTGTAGTGGTGGACACACTGCTGATTGACGTGTCCTGGGGACAGAGGTATGGGCCCGCTGGGTGGGTGCTGTGCTGGTGTTTCCAGAGGGGGGAAGCTCTGTAGTGGCCTGTGACTGTGTGAGGGGAACCGACTATCCCGAGGTCCCAGATGGGCCGGGCTGGTCGTCTAGATCCAGTTGGACAGAGCTGCTGTCATCACTGTGGGCCTCTTCTGTTGGTGGTGTGGACATGTCTGGACTCTCCTGTCCGGTGACGTTGGGTAGGGGTCCTGCAGGGGTGTAAAAGCATGATTATTGTATCTGTGTGTGCCATGGTGTGCAATGGGTGGGTGACCGTGTACCCCAGTGCTTGCATTCCTGTGTGGGACCTTGTGTGATGATTGTTTGGGGGGTGTATGTGTATGTGCAGTGGCCATGCTTTGGTGATGGGTGTCCATGCTTTGGTGTTGCATGCAGGGCTTGGTGTGGGGATGTGTGGTTTGTGATATTGGGACATTTGTGAGGAGTGATGGGGGTAAGGGCGAGGGTGGGGGTATGTGATAGCATGCAGGTAGGGTGGGGGATGTAATAGTTAAGATTTGACTTACCAGAGTCCATTCCTCCAGCTACTCCTGCAAGGTCCTCAGGATGCAGAATAGCCAAGACTTGCTCCTCCCATGTTGTTAGTTGTGGGGGAGAAGGTGGGGGTCCGCCGCCAGTCCTCTGAACCGGAATGTGGTGTCTTGAGACCACGGAACGCACCTTCCCCCGTAGGTCGTTCCACCTCTTCCTGATGTCATCCCTATTTCTTGGGTGTTGTCCCACTGCGTTGACCCTGTCCACTATTCTTTGCCATAGCTCCATCTTCCTAGCTATGGAGGTGTGCTGCACCTGTGATCCGAATAGCTGTGGCTCTACCCAGATGATTTCCTCCACCATGACCCTGAGCTCCTCCTCAGAGAACCTGGGGTGTCTTTGCAGTGCCATGGGGTGGTGTGGGTGATGTGTGGGGTGGTGTGTGTTGTGATGTGTGGGGTGATATTTAGTGGTGTGTTGTGTGAGGTGCGTGGATGTTGTGTGAGTGATGGTGTTGAGTGCCTGTGGATGCTCGTTTGTAGATTGTGGTGTCTGGCCTTCTTTCTGAATTTTTGGTAGTAGGGGTTTGTGGGTGATGTGGGTGTGTGTTTTATATTGTATTGGGTGTGTGGGAGAGGTGTGTGTATGTGTATCAGGTGTGTGTATTTGGAATTGTCCAATGTGGTTGTGTTTTGTAAGAGTGTGTGTATTTTGAGCGCGGCGGTGTGTACTGCCAATGGAATACCGCGGTTGAAAGACCGCCGCGTGGATTCGTGGGTCTTGATAGTCTGGGCGTATTCCTGTTGGCGTGGCGGTGGAGGTTTTGTTTTCGTCAGTTTATTACTGACATTTGGTGTGGCGGACTTGTGTGGGTGTCTCAATTTTGGCGGATTCCGAGCAGTGGGTCATAATGATCGTGGCAGAATTCTGCTGCCGCCGCGGTGTCTTGGCGGTCTTCTGCACGGCGGTAAGCAGCTTTTACCGCCAATGTTGTAATGACCCCCACAGTATTGTAAACTCAGAAATCCTATGTTGCAGCATGTGAAACATTATTTGTCATGTTGACCAACTGGATTTCAGTACGCTAATGAGAAAAGGTTCACTCCTCATCTTCTCACAGGAGCATAATGGTCTTTTACACATTAACTTTCTCTCACCAACATTTTTATCATGTAACAATCGTGTCTTCTTTCTCATGATTCATCTTCCTGTCATCTTTTGCTTCCTCCTTTGTGAACCTCAGTATCAGTCGGCTAATACAAACAAATGTTTATGCACTAAGGAAGACTTAAAAAGTAGAAACATATGCAGCAACAGGGTGAAAAACATCTTGCACAAACAACTATTTATTGCGAAAAAAAAGCCTCCGGCCAAGTCAATTTTAAAACAGCATTTATTCTTCGCCTTACAGGCCAATTATGTTTAAGTATGGTTGGCTACTATGACTTTTACACCTAGCACATGTTTAACATTTGCCATGCATATTTTCTATTTAAAGCATTTTTGTTAACATTTAAATTTGCGGCATAATTGGAAAACGTGGCACTGAAACTGTTTCTTGACCTGAGGTTGTTTTCATCTTATAGTGCATGAACTTTCTACTCACATGCCACAGTCTACATGACATTCATTTAATGAACAATGCCCACATGTAGTGTTTTGGCTGTACTCTATTCCATCTGTTCATTCAGTATATGATCGAAAAATATTAAGATAAGATTCTGAGTGTCTCTCCCGTTCCCCAGAAGCTATGGTTCAACCAGCCTCCAAAAGAAGCCTCCCACTTGCCAAGCATTCCCAAATAGGGTGTTTCGTTATGATAAAATGTATTTTAAACATTTCAGTCTGTGGTGCATGGTGGGGACACATGTTTGTCAATCCAGCATCTTAGATTAGGAAGTGTTAGAAATGGGGTCTTTGGTTGCAAGTCAGGTTACCTCCTGTCCAAGCAAGGACCCTCACTCTAGTCATGGTAAAGGAGAATCACCCTCAGTTAACTCCCGCTCACCCCCATGGTAGCTTAGCACGAGCAGGCAGGCAGGCAAAACTTCAGAAGCAATGTGTAAAGTATTTCTACCAACACACACAGTAATACAGTGAAAACACTACAAAATGACACAACACAGGTTTAGAAAAATAGATAATATTTATCTAAACAACACACGACCAAATACGATAAGAATCCACAATATGCAGTTAAAAATATGAATTTAGCACTTAAAAGCAAGAAAACAGTGATCTGAGGTGAAAACACTGCAAGTTGGTAAAACACGGCATCGTAAAAGAGTTGTTTCCTACAATGCGATGCCAATGGTTCCGTTTACGGAGCTGTTTGACTCCAGGTACAGTACCTTGAGAACAAGTAGAAAACAAGCCGGTGGACAGAGTCGGGGAGAGCGGCTGTAGGAGGCTGGCCTGGCTTAGATACCCCAAACCAAGACCCTGAAAAGTAGGAGTAAAGTTACCCTACTACCCCAGAAACATATTAAAGTCGTGATAGGGGATTCTGCAAAGGCAACAACTGACTGCAAAGCACTGAAGACGGATTCCTGGACCTGAGGACCTGTAAAGGAAGGGGACCAAGTCCAAGAATCACACAAGTGTCCGGGGGTCAGGAGCCCACTAAACCCCAGATGAAGGTGCAAAAGGGCTGCCTTTGGGTGGAAGAAGCTGAAGATTCTGCAACAACGGAAGATGCCAGGAACTTCTCCTTTGTACAGAAGATGTCCCACGGCGTGCTGGAGGATGCAGATTTGTTTCCATGCAGAAAGACCACAAACGAGCCTTGCTAGCTGCAAGAGTCACAGTTGAAGAAAATGGGTGGGGCACTCAGCAGCACAAAGAGCCCACACAGAAGCAGACAGCACCTGCAGAAGTACTTGAACAGGCATTCAAGAAATCTGAGCACGGTGGGTGTCTCAACACTACAAAAGAGGGTCCCACAAAGCCGGTGGTCAACTCAGCGAGTTGAGCAGCGCAGGACCGAGTGCTGGGGACCTGGGCTATGCTGTGCACGAAGGGTTCCTTGCAAAAGTGCACAGAAGCCCTAGCAGCTGCAGATCACGCAGTACACAAGATTACTGTCTGGCATGGGGAGGCAAGGACTTACCTCCACCAAATTTGGACAGAAGGACCACTGGACTGTCGGGGTCACTTGGATCCAGCTCCTGTGTCCCAGGGACCACGCTCGTCAAGATGAAAGGGGACCCAGAGGACCGGTGATGCAGAAGTTTGGTGCTTGCGTTAGCAAGGGGAAGACTCTGTCGACCCGCGGGAGATTTCTTCTTGGCTTCCAGTGCAGTGTGAAGGCAGACATCCCTCAGAGCATGCACCACCAGGAAACAGTTGAGAAAGCTGGCAGGATTAGTCGCTAAAATGTTGCTGGTAGTCATCTTGCTACTTTGTTGCAGTTTTGCAGGCGTCCTGGAGCAGTCAGCGGTCGATCCTTGGCAGAAGTTGAAGAGAGAGATGCAGAGGAACTCTGGTGAGCTCTTGTTTTCGTCATCTGACGAGAAACCCACAGGAGAGACCCTAAATAGCCTTCAGAGGAGGATTGGCCACCTAACTAGGTAAGCACCTATCAGGAGGGGTCTCTGATGTCATCTGCTGGCACTGGCCACACAGAGGCCCCCACTGTGCCCTCACACCTCTGCATTCAAGATGGCAGATGTCTGGGACACACTGGAGGAGCTCTGGGCACCACCCCTGGGGTGGTGATGGACAGGGGAGTGGTCACTCCCCTTTCCTTTGTCCAGTTTCATGCCAGAGCAGGGGCTAGGGGATCCCTGAACCAGTGTAGACTGGCTTATGCAAGGAGGGCACCATCTGTACTCCTCCCCAGCCCTTAACACCTATTTCCAAAGGAAAAGGGTGTAACACCGTCTCTCAGAGGAAATCCTTTGTTCTGACTTCCTGGGACTGGGTTGCTCAGACCCCAGGTGGGCAGAAGCCTGTCTGTGGGTTGGCAGCAGCGGTAGCAGCAGTGAAAACCCAGCGAGCTAGTTTGGCAGTACCGGGTGTCCATGCTATAGCCCTGGGGATGCATGGGATTGGCACCCCAATACCAGAGTTGGCATGGGGGACAATTCCATGATCTTAGACATGTTGCATGGCCATATTCTGAGTTACCATTGTGAAGCTACATATAGGTATTGACCTATATGTAGTGCACGCGTGTAATGGTGTCCCAGCACTCAGAAAGTCTGGGGAAATTGCCCTGAACAATGTGGGGGCACCTCGGCTAGTGCCAGGGTGCCCTCACACTTAGTAACTTTGCACCTAACCTTCGCTAAGTGAGGGTTAGACAAATAGGTGACTTATAAGTTCCTCAAGTGCAGTGTAAAATGGCTGTGAAATAACGTGGACGTTATTTCACTCAGGCTGCAGTGGCAGTCCTGTGTAAGAATTGTCTGAGCTCCCTATGTGTGGCAAAAGAAATGCTGCAGCCCATAGGGATCTCCTGGAACCCCAATACCCTGGGTACCTAGGTACCATATACTAGGGAATTATAAGGGTGTTGCAGTGTGCCAATCAGAATTGGTAACAATGGTCACTAGCCTGCAGTGACAATTTTAAAAGCAGAGAGAGCATAAGCACTGATATTCTGGTTAGCAGAGTCTCAGTGACACAGTTAGGCACCACACAGGAAACACATATAGGCCACAAACTATGAGCACTGGGGTCCTGGCTAGCAGGATCCCAGTGACACAGGCAAAAACAAACTGACACACAAGTAAAAATGGAGGTAACATGCCAGGCAAGATGGTACTTTCCCACAGCGGCGTCGCTAGGTCCAATGCTGCGTCAGTTCCGGTGCCACGGGGCAGAAGAACAGCGGCGTTGGGTCCTCACTACAGGGTGGTGGATGTGAAGCGGCATCAGATGCGAAGGCGGTCTCTTTGTTCCGGCAGATGTGAAGTCCGGCAGAGTCACGATGCTGCAGGACAACCTCACAGGGTTGCGATGACATCACAGGGCCGCAGGCGCTGTGATCGCATCCGGTCATCACGGACATTGGACTTATGTCATTCTGGTGTCAGGGAAGTGAGGCGAGATCGGCAGTTGCAGCGACTCGGGACCTACAGGGTCACCGGACTTCTACGAGGTCCATGGCCACGGGGCACACGGCGTTGCAGTTCCGGGGTAGCGGCGTCAGCTCACAGGGTTGTCGGATCTGCACTCAGCGAGGTCCATGGCCTCGGGGCAAGTGGCGTCACGGTTCTGGGCAGCGGCGTCCTTTGCGAAGTTGCACGGTGGCGTCCAGGGTCGGTAGACTGTTTTTTTCTTCAGGCATTCACTTTCAGGGGTCCAGGAACTGGAGTGGCACCCTCTGACAAGCTAGAGTCCACAGCAAGTAGACTCAGGTCTGGTTGGTGAAGCCTTTGCTGTCCTTGTGGCTTCAAAACAGGAAGGAAGCTCTACTCCAAGCCCTTGGAGTTACTCCTCAAGCAGGAATATACCACAAAGTCCAGTCTCTGTCCCCTTGCACAGGCAGAAGCAGCAACTGCAGGAGAGCCCAACACAGCACAGTCACAGGCCAGGGCACCACTTTTCCTCAGCTCTTCAGCTCTTCTCCAGGCAGAGGTTCCTCTTGAATCCTTGAAGTATTCAAATTTTCAGGGGGTTTGGGTCCTCTTCTTTTTCTCCTTTCTGCCTTTGAAGTAGTGTTACTTCAAAGAAAAGTCTCTGTTGTCTTCAAGATCCTGCCCTTCCCAGGTCAGGCCCCAGAGACAAACTAGGGGTTTGGAGACTGCATTGTGTGAGGGCAGGCACAGCCCTTTGAGATGTAAGTGACCACCCCTTCCCTCCCTCCTAGCACACATGGCTCATCAGGATATGCAGGCTACACCCCAGCCTCCTTTGTGTCACTGTCTAGAGAGAGGTGCAAACAGCCCAACTGACCCAGACAGGGACTCCACAAACAAGCAGTCACAGAATGGTTTAAGCACGAAAATGTCTACTTTCTAAAAGTGGCATTTTCAAACACAATCTAAAAACCAGCTTCACTAAAAGATGTATTTTTAAATTGTGAGTTCAGAGACCCCAAACTCCACATGTCTATCTGCTCCCAAAGGGAATGTACGCTTTAATCATTTTTAAAAGCAGCTCCCATGTTAACCTGTGAGAGAGATAGGCCTTGCAACAGTGAAAACCGAATTTGGTAGTATTTCACTGCCAGGACATGTAAAACACATAAGTACATGTCCCACCTTTAACATACACTGCACCCTGCCCAGGGGGCTACCTAGGGCCTAACTTAGGGGTGTGTTACATGTTTAAAAAGGGAAGGTTTAGGCTTGGCAAGTGGGTACACTTGCCAAGTCGATTTGGCAGTTTAAATCTGCACTCACACACACTGCAGTGGCTGGTCTGAGCCATGTTTACAGGGCTACTAATGTGGGTGGCAAAACCAGTGCTGCAGGCTCACTAGAAGCATTTGATTTACAGGCCCTGGGCACCTCTAGTGCACTGTATTAGGGACTTACTAGTAAATCAGATATGCCAATCATGGAAAGCCAATTACACATAAATTTTACATAGGAGCACTTGCACTTTAGCACTGGTTAGTAGTGGTAAAGTTCCTAGAGTAATCAAAATAGCAAAAACAGAGTCCAGCAGACATCAACAACCTGGGAAACAGAGGCAAAAAGTTAGGGGAGACCACGCCAATGATGCCAAGTCTAACAGGAAGCTTGAGGAAAAAAATGCCATTATCAGCTACCATTTTGTATTGAGTCTTAGGCAAGGGTCAACCTTCCTGTTTGGAAAGTATACCAAAAGGTAGCCATGTATTTCTGCTTATAGTATATAGATTTGTCGGCCATCCCCAAATAAGAAGATAGGAATTCTCTTCCCAGTCACCCTGCAGCACACAGGAAAAAATGGTAGTGCCACCTTATGATTGCAAAGCTCAGCACAAGAGAATTGGGAAACTGCCACAACCACAAACCCCTGGCACTGTTCTTCAGGAAGAATGGTAGCACAGTAAACAGGTGTGCAGAGCATCACACTGGTGTCTCAGGCCAGTGAGGTGTGGTACACACCGCTGCACATTGTAGGAAGTGAGTGCATTTATCCAGGGTAGCAGCATTATGGTAAGAAATCTTTGGGCCACTGCCTTAGCAGATGTCAGTGACATGAAGGGAGAGTTCTTAGTTAAGGTATTAGCTGTCACAATCATTACTCATGAACCTTCAGAAGATGTCATGTCAGCTATAAAATCAGTGGTGATGTTGTGTCAGGGTTCCATAGGCACAGGAGGAGGAAGGGAAATATATACATTTTAATGAGGGATACACGTCCTATCATACAGAAGTAAAGCGATTTCCAGACTGTCAGAATAAAGTGAATTTTTGATAGCAATGGGGCATGATTCAAACAATACCTATCAAGGAGTGAATCAGAATATCGGAATAAAAGACTCCTAAATATCTTTTGGGAAGTTGATTATAATTGACCCTTATTTCGCGGTTAGTGGGTAGGATGTCAGGTGAGGTATTAAACAGAAGCAATCCGGATTTAGTTTGATTGATTTTATTTCCCCACGATTTAGCTGGTCTTCGAATCGCTTCTAAAGCGGACACCATATTATCTCTATGAGGGAGGAGATAAAGGCAATATCATCTGCATACAGTTTTATCATGGCAACATCTACCAAGGATGGATATATTCTATACAACAAGAGGCTCTCAAGCCTGAAGTACTGGGGGGAGAAGAGAGAAATTCAAGTATGGTATACGTTTGCACTCTCCCCGTCAAATATATATCCACAACAAAAGCAAACGTGCCCTCGTCCGCTCCAGAGACAGTCACCTATGATGTAGAGAGAATCCTCAATTGTAGGTGACAAAATGATTCAGTAGCTAAACAGTAGAACCTTGAAGGCATTTGCCTGAAAGGAACAGGATGGCCTCACACAACCCCTGGTTGTCATGCTTCCTCACAGGCCATCGCATGTTCACCAAAGAATCCTCTAATGGCAAACGGCCCTTGTCAAGACGTGGCGGGACTTACATAGGGAAAACCTAGAGGGTGAGGGTTCCAGTTACAAATTCCTATCACCTACCTAGACAATGAAGTGAATCTTTATTGAGAGTGGTGATGAAGAGATGATTAAAAGAATATGTGAAGGATATGTAGGCTATATTTAGCAGCGCATATCCCTGGTGGTCGACATGTTTCAGCCCTGGAAAGGCCCCCTGTGGGCCCCCAGGGCTTTCCTCAGGTCCTGGAATGTATTAATCCTGACTATAATCCCTAGAACAATGCTGATACACTCATACTCGGTGCATACACATGCATACAATACCAGACACTAAATTATGGTTACTCTACACTTGAAATTTTCACTTACTTGGTAGTGGTCCCTAACTCCTGGACGTTAATACTTCTTGGTGGAGCAGATACAGGGGAGCCTTGTAGTCACACACTCGTCAAAGGTCTCTCCCCATTGGCACACCTATTAGGGGTCTCCTGCCTCCTCCTGATGCCCATATACAGTACTCCTCAATGCAAGTGAATATATTGAGCTAAGGGTTCTATAAATAGAGCAAATAGTGTGGGTGACAGTGGGCACCCCTGACACGTACTCTATTTTCATATAGCCTGCAAATAGCCCTCAAGATCTACGTAGGAAATGTAAATTTTCATAATATCGTGAATAAAAAATCAGAGCTCATAAGATCAAATGCATTCTCAGAGTCTAACAGTATTACAGCTTCAGGGATGCAATCCACCATAACAAGATCAATGAACTCAGCTAGATAGTATGTATTCACTTGCAAACTACGTCCTTAAATAATTAAATAATTTTTATCTGAGTATATCATTTTATTCATAACAGTGCTAATTCAGTTAGTTAAAACTTTTGTAAAAATCCTATAGTCCATATTCACAAGTGCAAGTGTTGTAGGTCTACATGAAGACACTTTAAATTCATCTTTGCTTTTTTTAAAGAAATTGATTAATACTTCTCTTTTAAAAGATGTTGAATAGATCTTCCCAATAAAATGGAATAAAATAAAATAAAGAACCACTAATTACAAGTCAAAATGTTTATAAAACTCTGCCCCAAAGCCATCCTCCCCTGGTACTTTAGATCCTGGGGTTCCTTTAAAGCCTTTTTCACTTCTTCGCAGTTAACTGGGGATGTTCAAAAAAGTTGCAGACTCCTCTTCTACCTCTGGAAGCTGCACTTCCCCTAAAAACTGATCTACTAATGCCGGGTCAAATGGGTCTATTTCTCTCTTAAACAAGGAGGCATAGTATTCCAAAATAATATCCCCCTAGAGTAGTGCATCCTCTTTCTATTCTTTTCATCCAGAGGCTCCTAATCCCCGTAATCTGATTCTGATTCTTTTTTTTTTAATTTGAACATCCAGGCCAAGAAATGTCCCATCCTTTCACCCTCTTGGTATTATTATGAGTGCACTTGCTAAGGGCTTCCTTTTCCAGAATTTTTTTAAGGCTTCCTTCTTATCCTGCTACACATGCAGGGCTTGATCCGATTGGTTTACCTGGGCTCTACTGTAAGCAGCGGTAGCAGCTTGCTAACATTTTCTCTATTCTGTGTTATCCTTCTGTTTCCTTAAGGCAGAGATCAATATAATAAGGACCTGAATTGTGGTTTTAAATGCTTCCCCATACTGTTACATACTCCACTGTGACTGGGAGGAGAAGGTCTTGGCTATCCTGCACCCAGAGGGCCTCACTGGAGTCCCTGGAGGACTGGACTCTGGTAAGTCATATGTACCCCCCACCATTTGCCGCATCAGTGATGTATGTCTCACCCTACCCCAGCCACTAACACTAAACCCTCCATCAGATGCACATTCCCCTCAAACCCATACCCATATCCCCTGCATGCCCACACCTCCCCACTAACCCTCCAAACCATCCCTGTATGCACAATGACAATCCCGCCATGTAATGTAGGCAACACTACATTGCCCACAATGCACCAACAATCCCTCCACAATAATGCATGACACACATCCCTAAGGGGCCCTGCATGCAGATATATAGGGATGGAAGCAGACCAAAGTGGTGGCATGTGCAGGAAGGGATATGGCAATGACAGGATCGGGGGGCAGAAGACAGGTGATAAACATGCCAGTGGCAATTATTTATACAGAAACACATATACCACGTCTATGATACAAAGGGACTGTACAGTCAATGCCATATCTCGACTAGCATTACCACAACACTATCAGCCACTAGCCACAATGGCCAAATATTGAAGGAGACACATAACAATATTTTCAGTACCACACAGGTACCACCACCCATGGCAGCCGGCTGGGTGTGCCACAAAAGTGCCAGTCCACCAGCAGAAGAAGGCCCCAGTGGCAACAGTACAGCTGGATGTCTGCCCAGATGACTACCCTGGCCCATCCCACAGCACAGGACAGTCACCCTCCAGAAGTCCCACCCAGGACACCACTGACACCCCCACCACTCAGCTGTGAACCAACGCCCCCACACCAGTGTTTCCAGGCCACTGACTGTCTGACACTGACTGAATCAACACCCACCGCCAGGCTGGGCGATGAAGGTCCCATTGAAAGTTGGACTGGGTAACCTGTCCTGGGGACACAGGCACAGGGGGCAAGGGCCAGTGGGAGGGTATCAGTGGTCCAGGGGGTGGCTCAAGGAGGGACTTGGCTGCCCATGAGGCCATCACAGAGGTCCTGGGGGCATACCACCACTCCCAGGACAGGATGGGCCAGATCCTGGCCACGATGCATGAGAACCAGAGGCTGCAGATGGCACACCACCAGGTGGCCATAGAGCAATGGACACAACTGAATGCCAGCATGGCCTCCATTGCAGGAGTGCTGCTGAGGATGCCCAACATCATGGCTGAGTTCTCCTCCCACCAGCAGGCCCCTTTCACTAGACAGGATATAGCACAGCTCTCAAGATCAGCAGCAGCTAGTGGAATGGTGACCCTGCCAGAGGACTCACAGACCACCAGCACCTTTCCCCTGCAGCCCAGAAGTCCCCTCAGAAACGTGGCAGGAAACCAAGAAATACCAGTGACAATGTAGCCACTACCAAGCCCCCCGCCAGGAAGTGACTCTGCCATGAACTGTCTCCCTTGTGTGCCACTGAGCCACCTTGTTGACTATCCAGGGCCATATCTCCATTTCCCTATGGCCCTATGGAATCTGTCCCGTTCTACCAGCAGCTGTGGACATTCAAATGAGTATAAAGTTCCCCATATGCCCACTCCAATGTACTGTCCCATCCCTTATGTTGCACTTCATTAATAAACACAGTTTCTTCACACCAGCAGATGTCATTTATGAAAAGATTTATGTAAATGTTTATTAGCTGTAATTTACAAATACGTACATATGCAGGGGAATGCTGATGCCATCCAATGTCCAGATAGGGCCAAGGTAAGTTCTTATCACAGCTTTGGCCAGGAGTGTCCACCAACATCACCTTTGTCACCATGATGTGTCCATAGCAAAGGGGTAGGCATCCCTGCAACACCTGTTAGCAAGAGACATGTACCACATATCAACTACACTATCCTCATACATCATCAGCCACATATATAGTATGAACTGAACACACAGCCCATTGCAGCATTTGATGTTTGCAGATCTGTTGCAACACTTACTATTGTTCTATAATCGCTTCTCAAACCAGTAACACAAAACTCTGTGCAACATATCCAGGTACAAAGGGCATTAAGGAATGAAGAATATCAACAACCACAATACTGTCTAGCTACTGTAGTCAGTGATGATATCTGCAACCTTTTGCTCAACAACATTTATAGATTCCATGACAACAATACACATGATTCCTCTACACAAAACTCTTGTCAGTTATACAAGTGAACATGATACGTACTGTATTAACACCTATAGTAGCTGTGTAAAACAACAGTCAGCAGTCTGTCTATCATTCAGGAGATGGGCAACGCTCGGTCCACCCCCAGTACTGACACACACATACACCTGCCCTCACACCACAATGTAGGCACAATGTCCACCAGCAACATGAATCCTGCCCAGTACAGTCAGTTCCACTATGTAACATTTACCTGAAACTCATTGGAAGTAGAGCTGAATGACCTGACACCTAGAGACCACATCTTCCCCCTCTCCTTCTCCATCACTGCCGTCCATCCCCTCGGGACCCACAGGTGTCAGTCCTCCATCCTCCCCTTCCAGTAGTGGAATATGTTTCCTGAGGGCCAAATTGTGCAGCATACAGCATGCCACTATGATCTGACAAACCTTCTTTGGGGAGTAGCTCAAAGATCCTCCGGACATATGCAGGCATCTGAATCTGGTCTTGAGGATGCCCCAGTAACTCTCCTTGTACGATCACTGGCATCATTGTACCGGTGTTCAGCCCCTGTCCTGGGATTCCTCACAGGTGTCAGCAGCCACTGTATGTTCGGGTAGGCTGAGTCACCTGGGAAGAAGGGAATAGGAGAGCACATGATACACAGTTATACAATGCCAAACCAGAGTATGCCAGGTACCACAGCTCATCACTCCCATGCACACTCACCTACTAGCTAGCCTCTTTCTCCCTGTAGTTGTGCCATGAGTTGTGGGACACTGCTGTTCCTCAATATGTAGGTGTCATGGACAGATCCAGGGAATCTTTCTGCCACCTGTGAAATATATTGATCTGCAAGGCACATCACCTGCACATTTATTTATTTGAAGTTCTTACGATTACGATACACTTGCTCTGTGGCCCTGGGGGGTGTAAGGAGAATATGTGTGCCATCAATCGCATCTATCACATGAGGGATGTTGGCTATTGCATACAAATCTGACTTCACTGTGGGAAGATCAGCCCTCTGTGGGAATTCTGTGTAGGCCTGGAGGTGTCGCAACAAAGGCAGTCAGGACATTTGCCAAGGGTTTGCTGACACACCGGATGCCAAGCCCACAGTTGCCTGAAAGGCCCCAGTAGGCAAAAATTTAAGACACCCAGTACCTGTACTGTGGGAGGGATAGCATAGGGGTTTCTTGTGGCAGGCAGTAGATCAGACTCCAATATGGAACACAGTTCACAGATTGTGTCCCGGTTCAGCCGATTGCTGATGATTATGTGGCGCTCTTCCATAATAGCCAGGTCAACAAGTCATCTGTACACTGGTGTTGCCTTCCCTCTCCACATGGGTCAATGCCTGCTTTTGAGGTCAGGAGAAGCTCCCCACGCCACGCAGCTCCACCTGACTGCACCCGTGTCCTTTTCCCCGCCATCGCTACTACTGCGAGTTAGAGGCCCTCCTCCACCCACAGGCTCCCACCTGCGCCTCATCCCTGGTGGCTAGTGGTGATCAGTAAGTATTGTGTGTCTGCCCTTGTGTCTGTTTGTTCTTTTTTGCCTCTTTACAGTTTTTTTCTCTGTTAGTTTTTTTGCCTTTTTCCTCTGTCCTTTCACGCTCTCTCTCTGCTCGTTATTCCAGCCGCTGCGTCCCCTGCGGCCCGCCCCCTAGCGCGCCCCTTCGCGCTCTGCTCCCGCCTCCCAGCTTCTCCTCCCTCCCACTTCACTTTCTTAAAGGCAAGCCCGTATGCGCCCGTCCGCGCCTGGACCGCAACCAGCGCTAGAACCGTCGCCCGGTGCTATCATGACGCCAACACTCTCCACGCCCTCAACCCCGGCCGATCAACCACCTGCTTCCAGGCCTCATCTAAGCTCATCCACGGACCATTCTCCTGCCAGAACTGCAGCTTCACCAGCCCCTGAGCAGCTGTCCCACCCGCCAGAGCCGGACACATCCACCTCAGATGCATCCTTCTCAACACCCACTCAGTCCACAAGCATGCCATCGAACTCTGGGAGCTTCTTGACTCATCCTCCCCAGACATCGCCTTCCTGACGGAGACCTGGTTGAACCAATCCTCAGCACCCGACATCGCCATAGCCATCCTGGATGGCTACAAGATCACCTGCAGAGACCGCACCAACAGACCTGGAGGAGGGATCGCCATCGTCCACAGGAACACCATCAGATTCTCGACCAACACCGAAGACACCCTCAGCACCGCCGAACACATGCACTTCCAAATCCACATCGATTCCAAGACCCCCCTCGGAGGCACCCTCATCTACAGACCTCCCGGACCCTGACCACGGTTCAGTGATTGCATCGCCGACGTTGTCAGCACTCAAGCCCTTGTGTCTACAGACTACATCCTCCTCAGAGACCTGAACTTCCACCTCAAGAACACCAATGACAGCAACTCCACCGCCCTACTCGCCAACCTCGGACTCAAACAGCTCATCATGTCACCCACCCACTCCGCCGGACACACGCTCGACCCCATGTTCTCCACCAGCAGCCACGTCACCTTCAGCCACACCACCAAACTCCACTGGACCGACCACCGCTGCATCTACTTCACCTTCGAGAAACCCACCACGCACCACCACCTGCAACCGATTCCCCGCCGCAGATGGAACAAGGTCACCAACGACCAGCTGATCTCCACCCTCGCCTGGGCCCCACCAGCTGACACGACTGACACCGACACAGCTGCCCGCAACCTCAGGCAATGGATCGACGACTGCGCCAACACTCTCGCCCCTATCAAGAAACCCCCCCCTTCAACCGCACTGTCAGAAAGGCCACCTGGTTCACCACCGACCTCCAGGCCACCAAACAGACCTGGTGAAAACTAGAGAAGAAGTGGTGCCAAGAACAGACTTCGGACGCCCTTGCGGCACTCAAGAATGCCATCCGAAGGCATCCCCAGCTCATCCGGACCGCCAAGAGATCCTCCTTCAAGAAACACATCGAAAACAACACGCGCAATAGCAAAGGGCTCTTTAACATCGTGAAGGAACTCTCAACATCCCACCTTCGAAAGACCTCTGTGACTCCCTTGCCACCTTCTTTCACCGCAAGATCGCAGACATCCACGACAGCGTCAACTCCAAGACCCCACCGGCAGTCACCAACAGTGGACCCACGTCAGCAACGACGACACCACCAATAGTCATGAACACCATTCACTCCGGCTCACCATCCAACCCCTGCCCGCACCACATCTTCAATAAAGTGAGCTCCATCATCACCCCCAACTCCGGATAATCATGAACAGCTCCTTCGAGACAGCCACCTTCCCGGAAATCTGGAAGCACGCCGAGATCAACGCCTTACTCAAGAAACCCAAGGCGGACCCAAAAGACCTCAAAAACTACTGGCCCACCCCCCTGCTCCCGTTCCCGGCGAAGGTCATCGAGAAGATCGTCAACAGGCAACTGACCCACCTCCTTGCGGAAAACAGCACTCTGGCCCCGTCCCAATCCGGTTTTTGCAGCAACCACAGCACCGAGACCACCCTCATCGCTGCCACCGATGACATCAGGATCTTGCTGGACAAAGGCGAAACAGCGGCCCTGATCCTCCTGGACCTCTCGGCCACCTCTAACACCGTCTGCCACCACACCCTACGCTCACGCCTCCACGGCGCAGGGATCCGTGACAAAGCCCTGGACTGGTCACCTACTTCCTCACCGGCAGAACCCAGAGAGTCCGCCTCCCTTCTTTCTGATCTGAAGCCACCAAGACCATCTGCGACTTACCCCAAGGATCTTCCCTCAGCCCGACCCTCTTTAACGTCTACATGGCACCACTGGCCAAGATCATTCGATCTGACGAACTCAATATCGTCTCATACGCCGACGACACCCAGCTGATCCTCTCCCTCACCAAGGACCCCTCCACTCCCAAAACCAACCTCCATGAAGAAATGAAGGCCGTCGCCAACTGGATGGAGAACAGTCGCCTAAAACTGAACTTGGACAAGACAGAGGTCCTCATCCTCGGCCCCACCCCCTCCTCTTGGGACGACTCCTGGTGGCCAACCACACTGGGAGCCGCACCGACAACCACCAACCACGTACGCAACCTGGGTTTCATCCTAGACCCATCGCCCTTCATGACCCAACAAGTCAACGCCGTCTCATCCTCCTGCTTCAACACCCTCTGTATGCTCTGCAAGATCTACAGGTGGTTCCCCACAGAATCCAGAAGGACTGTCACCCAGGCCCTCGTCAGCAGCGGACTGGACTACGGCAACGCTCTCTACGCGGGAACCACGGTCAATCTCCAGAAAAGACTACAACGCATACAGAACACCTCCGCATGCCTCATCCTCGGCATCCTCCACCGCAGCCACATCACATCCCACCTGAGAGACTTACACTGGCTCCCCGTCAACAAGAGGATAATCTTCAAGCACCTCACCCATACCCACAAAGCACTCCACAATGCCGGACCAGCATAACTCACCTTCTACACCCCGAACCGACAGCTCCGATCCGCCGACCTCACCCTCGCCTTTGCCACCATCCCACACATCCACAGGACAACAACCGGCAGAAAATCATTCTCGGTGCTAACATCATTATGGTAATGGCATGTGTCTTTGAAATGTTTGACAGTCATGGGGAATACTATGGGGGCACCAACACAGCCCCTGTACTGTGAATCCACATGGGTTACCCCTTAAGAAGGCAGCTGCCTGTCCTTTATGTGTAGGACAGCTGGAAGTGACATAATTCTGCTGGCGTTAGACATCATGACGGTTGGCAGTCCGTACAGCCATGCAACTCCTCATTGGTTAACATTGGTGTCTATGGGCCACAGGGGCCAATCATGATCACCGCCAGCGATGACGGTGCACACCGGCTCAGTCTTCACCGCCATTTTACTTAGCCCTTGCCGCTTGACTCCTGCACCCCGAGATGGCTAGTACGTCACTGCGTGTGCTGTTGTGTCCTGCCTCTGGTACCGAAAATGGCATGTGCTACAGGGGAACAGGCCCCGGCATTCACCACTGAGGAGGTGGATAAGCTTGTGGTCGGGGGCCTACCCCTATATGCCAAGTGTTGGACTTTTTGCCTTACACAGGGTCATCCCCAGTCTTTTTGCCTCCTTCCTCCTGGTTTTTCTGACCTCTCGCTGTTGGCTCTAGGACTCTGAGCACTTTATCACTGCTGACCAGTGCTAAAGTGCAGGTGCTCTCCCATCTAAAGTTGGTATGATTGGCTTATACCTAATTGGCATATTTAATTTACCTATAAGTCCCTTGTACAATGGTATCTCTATACCCAGGGCCTGTAAATTAAATACTACTAGTGGGCCTGCAGCGCTGCTTGCGTCACCCACTGAAGTAGACTTTCAAACCTGTCTCAGGCCTGCTAGCGCAGGGCCTGTGTGCGCAGTTTTCTGCCACAGGGACCTGGCATCTAAACTTACTTGCCAGGCCCAGAACATCCCTTTTACTACATGTAAGTCACCCCTAAGGTACGCCCTAGCTAGCCCTATGGGCAGGGTGCCATGTATGTAGAAAGGCAGGACATGTGCCATATTGCATGGCCTGTCCTGGTAGTGACAAACAGCCTAACTTGGTGTCTCACTGCTGTGAGTGCTGCCTTCTCATAGGAGTGCATTAGAAATGCCCTGCCTTATGTGTAAAGGGTATTGTCTTATTTATGAGGGGTAGCGTAGGCGTGTTTGGTATGGTTATGATGGTGATAATAAATACTGCTTACTGGTGTGGGTGTATTTTTTATTACTGTCACAGAAATGCCACTTCTAGAAAGTGCGCATTTATCTGTACTTATGACTCTGGTGTTTTGCAGCTTGACTCCAGTCCACGTCTGGGCAGAGTGACAGTTGGGGCTTTGTGCATACTTTTCAGACAGCCTGTACACAGGGAGGGTGGAGGTGTCACAGAGGTGCATCTGCATACTGAATAGTCTTCCTGGGCTGAGAGAAGGGAGAGGCGGGGCACACCTGCATTTGTAAAGACTGTGCTCTGGCCTCACACAATAGGGTCGTTAACCCCCCACTGATGTTTGGAGCCTGTGCTGAAAGGAGAGAGGGGGCACTCCCAGAACAAACTGTAACTGGCTGGAACCTCCTCTCCCTACCATTGTAAAACACTGTAAGAACTGACTATAAGTACAGGGGAATTTTCCCCACAATTTGAACACTCTTGGGACATGAAACTGGACACAGAACGCTGATGAATGGACTCACCAGGAAACCACCTTGGACAGCTGCTGCTGTGCTGACCTGTGACCTGCCTGGTCACTTGAAGGAACTGCCACCACCTGCACCCCTTGTGTTGGCCTGTAGCTGGGCCACCAGCCCTGTGCTTCTCCTTGTTTTCTTGCTGTTCCCAGGGGCAGGGTGCTGTGGCCCCTGCAACGGTCCCTGCAGACTTGGCCTTGAGGCTTTTAAAGAGCACCCCTGGAGGCCCCTAAGATCGCCGCCGCAGCTTGGGAGCATCAGAGTGCCCCTCACGCTCTCCACTGCGCCTCTTTGCTGTTGGAATCACCGCCGCAGCCCGGGCTTGGGACAGAGCCCTCGCGCTTTCCTAAGTGCGCTGTTTATTTAATTGCAAAATCACTGCCGCGACCCGGGCGCCGCATTTTGCCATTAGCGCGAGGATCACGCTGTTGCTAGTGCCCCCCGGGCACCCAGAAAGGAAGACAGGAGCGAGCGCGCTCCAAACAGTGCCCCCGGGGCGAAGCGTGCTTCTTGACGCGCCCCCAGGGCACTTGCAGGCACCATCCTCAGGGCCGGCTCCTCGCACCAGCCCCGGTCAGGCTGGGAAGCGGCGCGCACACCAAATCGGGTGCGGCCGCTGGTAGGAGCAGGAGGAAAGCCTCATCGCAGTCCCCTGCTTCCTTTCTCCTGTTTTGGGCAGCCGCACCGTGGACAAGGGCGGCTGCCTATCCCGAAGCAGGACACGGGTCGGAATGGGAGTTCCTTTTCCCCCGTCACTGCGTTAGGGGCGCGATCGCCCCCACATCCCTGATTCTTCGTGGCTCTTGGGCCCCCCCTTTGGGTGAGGGCTAGTAGAGGCCCAGGGGGGCCCGTCCCCACACCGCAGCGAGGGCGCTGTTTGCCCCTCTCTATCCAGGAGTACCAATTGGCCCCCGTTTTGCGCATTGGAGCGTCGGGGGCCACTCGTTCCTCTTTTAGGCACTGGGAGTGCCTCTACTACAGAGACCAGGTACTTTTTAGGGAATATGGGCTCCAGGAGCCTAGTATAGACCTCTGGATGTTTTTAGATTTCCTACCTGTTTTCTGTCACTACATATATGTGCTGATGTTCCTTTTATGGGCATGACATGCTGATATGTATTTTCTAACTTGCCATATGTTTTCTAATGTTCCTACTATAGGCGTTTTATGATATTCTTATGACAAGTGTTCTAATGTGATAACGTGTTTCCTGACTACTGCTTGTATTGCAGAATACTGAGTAACCTGTGTGTTTTGTGTGACTACTGCTAATTTGCAGAGTAACTAATGTGTAATGTTCTGACAACTTCTAAGGTAGCAGGATAGTACTGATATGTGATGTTTGGTCTGATAATTGCGTTGTGTACAATACAGTATATTTTCATATAATCTGGTGTTTCCTTTGTGGTGGGGATATTGCGTCACATGTGTGTGTGTGTTGTGCAAACGCTTTATACATTGCCTCCGGGTTAAGCCTGACTGCTCGTGCCAAGCTACCAAGGGGGTGAGCAGGGGTTATCTTGGACGTGTAACTCCCTTGCCCTGACTAGAGTGGATAAGTTCTGCCTGGCTGAGGTGCATACCCTAGCCAACCAGAAACTCCATTTCTAACACCATGCTATATGGGCGACCAGAGGAGCAGGTGAGTATCTTTATAGCATTCTAGGAGTGTGTGCCAATGCAGCGGAAACATGTGAGTGTGACTGTTGGTGGACCCAATGGATAGGTGGAGTGTGAGAGGCCGTATGGGTTTAGGGGCATGAATGGGAATTATTGTAAGAGCTTCAGCTACAAGTGTTATAATATGGCAGGTGTTGAAGCAGCAGGTAAAGCTACATTAATTGCCGTCAAAGTGTCTCCCATGCAGGTAAGTGCCCATCAGAAGATGGGCATGTGGTGAGCCATCGCCAAGGAAGTGCTTACCCTGGGGGTCTACAGCCGGCTGGAGCACCCACTGCAGGAAGTGGGCCCGGAAGACTGCGTAGGCCCAGCTGTGGACGGCCTCCCAATGAGAGAGGGTTTCCCGTCGGACCCTGACCCCCCTATGGCCTGCAGTTGCTGCTTTTGCTTTTGAGAGGACAAAGACTGGACTTTGCTGTGTTTTCCTGCTTGTGAAGTGTCGCCAAGAGCTTGGACTGAGCTTGCCCCCTGTTCTGAAGACTCAGGGCCATCAAAGACCTCCTCTGCCAGCACCTGGACTCTCTTGCTGAGACTCCAACCCTGCCAAGTGGTGCCCAGTCCAGTCCCTGGGCCCTTCAAAGGAGAAGCTGGTGGAACCAAGACTGAAATCCACACACAGGAGCCATGCGGGAGAAAATCAACGCAGCACCTGCTTCACGGCTGAAAAATTGACACACCACCTGCATCGTGGCTGGGAAATCGACGCAACACCTGTGTGCCACTGCTAAAATTGATGCATCACCCATGCAGCGCGACTCTTCACCACCCTTCACCGGAATTTCGCACACATCATTGCTGGGCGTCAGAACCACAGACACTAAAAATAGGCCTATATGTGAGGCTAATCTACATTTCTTTGATTAACACACATATTTTCTAGCCAATGGATTTAATTCTCGTCAGACATCTTGTACTCCTAACCTGGCAGATAGATCTTTGAAAATATGTTTTGTGCGCTTTTCATGTTCTATTGTAATGATTGGAGCAGGTAAACATTATCGTAGATAGGGCTGTAAAAGGAGGCAATATTATATTGCACATTGGTAGCCAACACCTAGCTATAACCCAAGACATCCCTCCCATCTTTGATCAGTGGCAAACAACTAACTGGTGCTTTTTTTTACAACTACAACCGCACAGCCTCTAAGTGATGATCTCACATGTGAGAAAAAGCGTTGCTTAACCCAGGGATAGTTCAATCTTTTTTCCGTTTTACCCTGGATAAAATGCATCTCTTGCAGAACAATTACAGATGGATCATATTGCTGATAGCTCAGCTTCCCTTTTGCATCTGTTATTCAACCCATTTATATTATAGCTAACTATTACAAATTTAGTGTCACTTCCCCCCATTTTTCCCTTTTCTCTTCCCTATTTTTTTTTCTTTTGGTCCGCACCCAAGTAAAGCAGAACAGAGCAGAATCCTTTTGGAGGGAAACACTCGTATTTGCCTCTGCCTCTGATAAAAGATGCTGTGTCTTGAGAAGGAGCCAAGCTAGTTGTTTCCCCAGTGCAGTTATACACCCCTCCCCTGCTCCCCCCTCCACCAACCTCCCTAAGCAAAAACCCACCACCTTCCCCCTTGCCAAACCTCCCTCACCACCCCTTGCTCCTAACCTCCGGAAATGAGGAGCTAGCATGCTAGCTGCATATTGTGTATTCTCCCTCCCCCTACGGCTGCCTGAAATGATCACTTTGTACCATTAGGGCACCCGCCTCCACCTGGGACAATAATCCTGCAAAATCAGCTGAATTGGTGTATATATAAAACCACCCCTTCTACAAATCCTTTACCTTATCCGGATGTAACAATTGTGTTTGGGCACCCTTGGCTCTGAGTGTCTCAGACAAATGTTATTTCTTTTTCAGAATGCCTCTTTTAGGATTGGATGTTTACTTTTTCAATAGGATGGACAGCTGTTTGATGTCATTCATATGGAAAACAAGTCCCCAAGAGCTTCCTTAAAGATTTTACAACTGCCAAAATCAGACGGAGGATAAGCATTTCCTTGTTTTAAATCCTAAAATTTCACGTCTGTTGCATTTCAGATTTGTAGAGTTTCGACAGTAATCTCCCCATTTGATAACTCGGTTGTGCTGTATATGCTTCACCAGTATGAGAAGACGAGATTGGTAAAGCCATAAAGGAACCTAAAATACCTAAAAAAGAGAGGTATAAAACCTTAGAGGTTATTTGGATTGATACACACAACGGAATTAAGGATGGCTTTTAAAGAAGATTATCTCCTTGTTTTTCCGCTACTCTTATTAGGAGATTGGGTAATATCAATATTCATAAGGTTGTGACTTCTTGGATAAGTACAGAATTAAATCTGGTCTGTCAAAGAAATCGTCAATTTGTAGTCCCTTTTACCTTCTCTTATAGACAAACGTTCTCTGTTCTTACTAACCTTTGTCTATCTTCTGTATATCAATCGACTGAATTAGTACATAAACTGTTTAGGATGGGCAAAGTAAATGACTCATTAAGGTAATATCAGATATTGGAATAAAGTGTTACTTCGAGACAACCCTCAGATAATTATGGACATGAGCCTGAAGTGGCAGCGACGTATGGGGATTAACATTGACATTGACAGAGAATGATGGTCTAGATACTTTGGCTATTCATTAATGAGAGGAGCTAATTTTCACAGAATTAAGTTTTTAATGGCTAGAAGCTGTATTATACTCCAGATAGGTTAAATAAATATTTAGAACTACAGATAAAAGGTGCCTAAGCTGCTAAGGTTTAGGAAAGTGGGAGCATATTTTCTGGTCATGCACAGGTGTTACTGTGCATTTGGTTCATGTTTAGAAACAGGATGTTCGGTTAAGCCTTCACCTTCTGTTCTCCACTAGCCTTGGCCACTCTGTCACAATTCAGGAAAAGGAATGCACACACATATATATATATATATATATATATATATATATATATATATATATATATATATATAAAATAATGGTGGCTCAGTCCATGATTATGCAGCATTGGAAAACCTATGCTGATCGTACACTTGGGGAATGGCTTAATAAGATAAAGAAGGTTAGCATGAGAAAATAGCGGTACCATTCCCGGTACCAATATTCAGTGCTATAGGCAAATATAGGGTACTTTTGCAATAGCAGAAACCAGTTACACATGAAGGGCCAAACTCTGAATCGTCAGCGGAAGTTGGTACTAGCTGATGGGACGTGTATTAATGCACTTTAATAATATTAGGATTTACTTTTCTTTCTTTTCCCTTCATTGCACTTGCACTTTAGAGCAGATGGAGTTCGTATCATCTGGTTAGAATATATGGGTTCTGGTGGGCGGAACTCATGGAATTTTACTCTGCAGAATTCTGTGGAGTTAAGTAAAAACTCTGCGGGGTTCCGTGGAGTTCTGCTCACTCCTAAAAAAATATAAGTGAATCAATCATATGGGCCCTCTTCCTTTCTATGGCCCGTACTCCACGATCCGCCTCCTGTCACCGCTGCGCGATTGTGTCCACTTTCCAGATGGCCTCCACTTTGCTGCTCCATCTCATGTCACTTATGAAGGGCATGTCGTGGATTAATTTTCACATTAATTTGGGCACATATATTTTAGCTTAGTTTAGGCATACGGCCTGTGCTCTTTTACCCAGATATTCACTCTAATTTCATTTATTAATTTTATTCATTTTAGTTTAGCCTGCTTTTCAGCAGGGATGTTTTATTTTTCTAATTAGCTGTAACCCTGTGATTCTACGAATGCGTCGTTATTATTTTTATGCACAACTTTTCACCATGTACTTCTGCCAAAGGCTGAACAAGAACAATATATGATAATCTATCCAGGACTGTCTCTATAAGGTGCGTAAATAGTCCAACTCTTAGGCATATGCCCACGTCAGCCCTATTTCACAGAACATAAACATTTTGCTTATAAAAAAAAATCATACAGGCCAAGGGAAAGGAGGGAGGTCATTCCGGCCAGGATACCCATCCAGGCTGTATTCCATCTTACTGAAGACCTCAGCCCTGTCTCTACAACCAGCCGAGAAGACGGCGGGCAGACCACTATTTCAGGTAATGGGGGTGGATGCTCCTTTCATGGACTAAGTACAGGTAGATTGGGCTATCACTGCTATGCTCTCAGCAAGCAGTTAGGGATTAGGTAGGAGTCCTATGCACATGCTTATTCCAATATGCTTGGATTGTTCATTTTTTTCTCACTGATTGCAACAATCCTAATCTTGTTATGTCTTGTTGCCCTAATAATTTGCATTGTAGATTGCACTCTTTTCAATAAATGTATTGAAAACCATACTGCATCCTTTCGTTGGCCTACATGTGTGTATGAGATCTATGCTAATGAGAGAAAGGGGTGAGACTTGTCAACCACGACTTCCCTGAGAGTTTACCGAGTATCATGCATCAGGCTGCCACAAATCACCTCTATTTCCTAAGTTTGGGTAAGCTGCTGCTAGCTAGCTGAAAGGGTTGGGCTGACAGCCGCCAACTAGGGTGGGATTTACTCAGTTACCCACAAGCAGTGATGCTGCCGCCTGAATCCAGCAGTCTTGCTCCAATAAAGAGAGTCCTACGACAGCTGTGCCCAAGTAATCCTCTCCACTATATGGGCCCTCAGCAAACTGCACAAAATTCAGACATAATAATTGTGGATAAGCCTTAGTGAGCTGTGGCTGCTAGAATTCAGCCAGTGTTGTACCAACTGAGTGCTGCGCAGGACACAGTTTGAAGAGCAATGCGCATGTTAGCACTTGATACAGTGCAGGCAGGCAGGCATAATTTAAAAATCCTTCAAGCACCCCCCACGCCCCAAACATACTTCTTTTCATTGCAATTCTTTTTTACTGTCCCTCTGAGCAGCACTGTTTGTATATGTAGTAGACGTCGCCAAATGAGACCGCTACTATACCGCCTCTTTATATACCACTCCTCACAGCACTGCTTCTCTTGGTATAGCTTCCTTCACTGCACAGCCCTCTTAAACCACTCCGCATTACATTCTCATTACTCCAACACCTTTCATTATACTCTTAAAGTAAGGCCTTTAGAATACAACACTCACTATACTTAGGGGCATATCTACAATGGATTGGCGTAGGCCTGTGCCGCAAATCATTTTGCTTCCCTATGCAATGTGAAAGGGCAGGAATGCATAGTATTTATGAAATACGATCTATACCCGTCCCTTCACCCAGTGCTGGGGCACAGTTTTTTGCCTAGCACCACCTTCCTGCACAAAAACAATCTTGGAAATGCGTTTTCCTCTTTCTATGTGTGCTGCAGAACTGTTCTGATCATCTCTAAATTGTTCAATCAGTGTTGCCATGTAGCAGAATGTCATAAGTGCCGCTGTTAATAATTAAGGGCCAGATGTAGAAAGCCTTTTGCACGTCGCAAACTGCGAAAAACGCAGTTTGCGACGTGCAATAGGCCTAACGCGATGCACAACCTCAAATTGCGAGTCCGTACCGACTTGCAATTTGAGGCTGCGACTCGCAAATAGGAAGGGGTGTTCCCTTCCTATTTGCGACCGCATCGCCATGCTGAGTTGCTTTGTGACCACGAATGTGGTCGCAAACCAACTCGCCTTTACCACCCACTTGAAGTGGGTGGTAACTCATTCGCAAAATGGAAGGGGTCCCCATGGGACCCCTTCCCCTTTGTGAATGACGAAAAAAAAAAAAATTCAGAGCAGGCAGTAGGACCACTGCCTACTCTGAAAAAAACGAAACCAAATGGTTTGAGGCTGCGACTCGCAAATAGGAAGGGGTGTTCCCTTCCTATTTGCGACCGCATCGCCATGCTGAGTTGCTTTGTGACCACGAATGTGGTCGCAAACCAACTCGCCTTTACCACCCACTTGAAGTGGGTGGTAACTCATTCGCAAAATGGAAGGGGTCCCCATGGGACCCCTTCCCCTTTGTGAATGACGAATTTTTTTTTTTTTCAGAGCAGGCAGTAGGACCACTGCCTACTCTGAAAAAAACGAAAAAAATGGTTTCGAAAGTTTTTCTTTTTGCAACTCGTTTTCCTTTAAGGAAAACGGGCTGCAAAAAGACAAAAAAAACTGCTTTATTAAAAAAGCAGTCACAGACATGGAGGTCTGCTGTCTCCAGCAGGCCACCATCCCTGTGAGTGCAGGGACTCGCTATGGGGTTGCAAAATGCGACCCACCTCATTAATATTCATGAGGTGGGTCTTTGCGACCCCATAGTGAGTCGCAGAAGGTGTCTGAGACACCTTTCTGCATGCACTTTTGCAAGTTGCAATTTGCAAGTCGGTATGACTCGCAAATTGCAAGTCGCAAAATTTTACCTACCTACATCTGGCCCTAAGTGCCAATGCCGAGCACTGAAAAACACTGGCACAAATTAAGGATTGGTCTGCTGTGTGATTGGTGCGCTCTAAAATAGCCAGTTTAGACCTTCCACCTCAGAGGAGAATTTTGAAGCTGATTATTCATTGAGCACATTCTTATGCCACGAGGAGGAAAGATGCTGCGTTAAATTCAAATGACCCTCTCGTCATCACAGTCAATAGAAGAGCTTTCCCTCTTTTATTCAGCAGCATCCCGGGAATACTAACCAAAATAAATACTTTACTGATCTATGCAGTCAGGAAGTCTAAACAAGTACCTTGCCACAAATGTGAAAAATATTAATTTCTCAAGTCATTGTCTTAAAGGGAGTTGTGTATTCTTGGACTGCTCCATTCCATGGAAAAGTGGAACGTAGTATGCGACTTGCATGTCATCTGCATATCAGAGCACAAAATATTGACATGATAGTTGTCAGTGGCAGCTGACGCTCAGAATTCAACTGTTTTTTAACAAACTGGATGGCTGCGCAGGACACAGTTTGAAGTGCAAGATGCAAGTTAGCACTTTATTCAGCACAGGCAGGCGTCATTAAAAAATCCTGTGAGGACGCCTTGGTGATGTGCAGATGTAAAGCATTCTACTCTGGATCTCTAAGACCCTTAAATCGGACAGCTGCAAATCTGCAGGGGCAAGAAGAAAACGAAGCCCGCAGCGCCGCCTCGTGGTACATTTTAGGACAACACGGTTATTTCACTAGTTGAACATAATTCCATTCTTAATTGACGTCATAGGTGAATTTCAAAATGTGCGTAATAACGATTCTCAGCGTAAATCAGATGGCTTTCCATTGCTGTAGTAGTCTGCAAAGCTGAATCAGACCCCTGCAGGCCATACCATGTCTGTGCTGACTGTATTCACCAAACGCATACAGGCATGTCTTCATCCTCAGCCAGAACTCCCACTACTTTCTGTTCCCGGCAAACATTTTTTGTTAGGAGCAAATTAGTGGATGGGTGACGAGGAAAAGGCAGACTGTCGGAGGTTCCGTAGGTTCCAGAAGACGCTTTAAACTGTAGGCTAGTCTCTGAATGAAACATTAGGCCTAGATTTACAAGGCCCTTGCGCACCTTAGCGCCACATTTGCGGCAACATTTTTGCCGTACATATGACGTGAATGGGCTACTACCATAGCGCCATGTTTACAAAACCTTGTAAACCTTTTGCGCCACATCATGCATAATATATGCATGATGTTTGCAAAGGGGGCGTTCCCTTGTTAGAGGGCTGCTAAACATGAGGCAATGGAATTGACAAGATTCTATTCTGCCATTTCGAGCGTCATTTAAGCAGGCGTTAAAATGAGGCTCCCATTGATTTCAATGGGCCTCTTAACACTATACTGTATGGGCGTCATTTTTTTTACACTAATCCAGTATAGCGTTACAATAGCATCTAAAAAATGACGCAATTGCCCCTAACATGCGCCATGGGGCCCCGTATTGTAAATATGGCGCTACCATGGTGGCGTTAGTGGACACAAGGGGGCTGCAAGAAAAGTGGTGCATCACTACTGATGTGCCACTTTCTTGTAAATATGGCCGTTAGTGTAATAAAAACAAGCATTTGCAATGCAATGGGTCTTGCACTTTTGAGTTAGAGCTATTGGTGTTGTAAATTCATAATTGGACTTTTCTTGCCACATAAATTGGTCAACCATGCCTTATAATTTGGTCTTTTCATACCACATAATTCCAGTGGCCCTGCATATAACTAAAGCAACTCAATTTACCTTCTTCCTCTATCTGCAGCGAAAAATGTAAATCTTGTCATTTAGCATTTTAATTTAAATTGGCCATACTAATTCCAAAAGAATACCACTTTCACGGCCCCACCATCAGAGTTGCTGGCTGGCTAACATGGTTCCCAAAACAAGATAGCTACAGAGGAGTAGCAAGAGAAAAAACTAGAAGGGTCATCCAAACATATCAAGAATGATCAAACAGTCATAGTGTAATAAGGATGTTAAGTTGGCCTGAAACATGGACATATTTGCAATAAAGAAAGATTAATAAAACATATTCATTTATCATATAAACCCAATAAAAACCTTTATCAGAAATAAACGTTTGGCATTAGACTATAATGCTCAGAACAGTCCCTAGAAGACACCACAATGAAAACAGCATTTTTAAGAAACATGGTCATGTTACCATATAGTTAGCCCCAAGAGGGTCTGACCACATGAAAAGAAAATGACTGATAGTATTGTAATGTAACCATATATTTAACCCCTACAGGGTGTAGCGCATTACACATTTTCAGCACATGCAGGCCTCCTGCAATGATATTACAAACAAGACCCTCAACACACAAACTACTCTCGGCTGTGAAACAAAAGTTCCATCCAAGAGAGAGGTTATGAATGGAGGGAGGGGTTATAATTTTGGGGCCCCTACTAACTTAGTGTGGGGACCCAGAGATGATCTAGACAGAAAGAGCGGGTTGTGGTGGATGTTTTGAAGGTGGTCCCATTGTCCTAGGAAGCATTATGGGATGACTGAGTGTAGTACACATTGTAGTATGTTGACTCTAATGCTCAGAACAGCCCCTAGAGGATACCACAATAAAAATATATTTTGTAAGAAACATGGTCATGTAACCATATAATTAGCCCTAGAGAGCATAACCACATGAAAATAGAATAGCACATAGTAATGTAGTGCAAACATATATTAGTGCCTTACACACTTTGGGGCATATTTAGGAGCCCCTAGTGCCACTTTAGCACTGCCATAGCATAATTCTTTTGTCGCTAAGACAGCGCTAAAGTGGCATTTTCCCCACACCATATTTGCAAAGTGCTGCAATGCATGCATTGCACCACTTTGTAAACCCTTGTGCCACAAAATGCCTGCGCGAGGCATAATTTATACAAAGGGAGCGATCCAGCCATTAGGGAGGGCTGAAAAAATGGCGCAAGGAAATCTAAAAAATGTCCTTGCGCCATTTTTTTCAGCACTTATAATGCCTGCCCAGAGCAGGCATTAAAAGGGGAATACCATTATTTATAATGGGCCCCTATGTACTCTGCAGGAATAGCACCAACGTTTTGACCCTACTCCTGCAGAGTACATCAATAACATCAGAAAAATGCTATTGCCCCCTACTCTGTGCCATATTTTAAATATGGCACACACATGGTGGTAGTAAGGGAGCGCTAAGGGGTTCAAGGAAAGTGGCACAGCACTTGGTGCAGCGCCATTTTCCTTAAATCTGCCCCTTTCGGCCTAGTAGGCTACTATAATACTAAGCCCCTTAGAACACAAACTACTCCAAGCTGTAAAACAAAAGTTCCAGTCATGAGAAAACTTAAAAGGGGACTGAACAGTGGGAGGGGTTATTTTTTGGGGGATTCCCACTAACCTAGTGTGGGGACCCAGAGATGACCTAAACAGGGTGTGTCATGCTGAGCGTGTTGGTGGTAGTCCCATTGTCCTAAGATCACCACAGGCTGATTTAGGGCAAAAGTGTTTTGAAATAAAATGCTTATAAAGCATTATGGGGCAACTTTTCCCAAGTGTAGTGAATATTGTAGTATTGGCTGTTCTGCTGTGCCTAGACAGCCGCGTTCTATGGAGTGTGAAGGGGAGAACAAAAAGAAATTACTCTGATTAGGTAACAGTGTGAACAATGTGACCAGTGCTCCAAAACCATGGAGTCTGTGCTGTTGGCCACTGTTGGAGACATTCGGGCACCATCGAGGATCACTTTGGATGGGAAGAGAAAGATGTTTGTGTGAATTTCAGACACACAGGTAGCGCAGGAGTTTTATTGTTCAAGCTCTGCCCTTTTCCCTCCAACACATTTGTCTCTTCTTGTTTGTACCACATAGCACTATTGAAGAAAAAGGTTTGCAGTCATCCTCGGGATAGGATTGGGTCTGGCGTGGCCCGGTAATTGGTAGCTAGGGCGAGGGTGACCTGTTTCTGCATTTCTGCTTTGATAGAGCCATGTTTTCAAAGCACCAGCAGTCCAACATGGATTAATTAATTGCTTCAGTGTGCTGGCCTATAACATTTTTCAAGTGCACCACACAACTTAGCATGTGTGTTCCTTTGAAAAGTGCATTGCTTTTCTGTGAGTTCCCTTTCCTACTCTTGCTTAAGAGTAGTGAGCTGATGAGCAGAGCTTGCATATTTTTTTAAAGACAGTATTTGTGTTCTCTTATACAGCGTGTCCCCAACCATTCACTTTCCAATCCAACATGCTTTCTTTGTGTAAGTCTTCATCCAGAAAATGGAGAACTGTAAATACCAGTCATACCCGAAGGACCTTTATTGTTTTCAAACATGCTGTAGCAGTTGCCTTGCAAACACCTTTAGGCCTGGGTTTGTAATGAATATGCAGTTAAATCATTTCACATGTTTTTCAGTCCCCACAAAAGTTTATTTCAAATAGTCGCAGTTTGGCCTCCTAAGTATTTCATTTAGAGACCTTGTTGCTCTCATCTGCATTTTTTAATCAGTAAATAGTTCAAAGTAAATATTGCCTTCTTTGATGATTGGAAACAATATACAAATTGTGTAAAATGTGCAATATGGTCTTGTACTGCAGAAATATAACTATAAGATATAGGATCAAAACAAAAGAAACTCACTTCTAACCACCTACCTTACAAGATGTACCAAGCTGCCCATGGAAGCAAGCGCTTTAGTGCTCCAAATATGTAGTAAGCACCATACAAATATTGCAATACATTACAATCAGTGTGTAAAGGGAAATGAAGTAAGGTTGGCAACAGCAAGAGAGGAAGAGTGATGTAGATAAAGCAGGACAAGGAGAATGAAAGAGGGATAAACTGAAATGTAAAAACATGAGAAATCGGTACACGCAGGGAAGGGAGACACACAAAATGGGAACAGATAGAGGAATGTTCTGAATAATACAACCATTTCAGAAATAGTAATGGAATGGTATTAGCTAGCTTGGTGTGGCAGGGCATGGAGTAAGGAACACAGTAATGGATGGATGGAAGGGTACATAATGGTAGAGAAGGTACAAAAGTGGGGATTTTTGTTTCTGAATCCCATCCACAAAACTATTGTGTTACAAGAACAATATAGGCAGGATATCAACCGCGAAAATATACCTCAAGTAAGTATATATAGCTGTATATAGATTTACTATCCTTAATTCGAAATCTATACACTTTGAGACACCCACCCTGAAGTCCCAGAGTGACAGTTGCTCTCATTCACTACACTTGCTTGTATAGTCTAATTCAGGATTTGTCTTGCCCCCCATCACTTTCAAACTTCACCAGCTGCCACTGCACAGGAGACAATGGAGGACTTTCAAGGCTAGTTTTGCATTGTCACATTTTCAGAGTTTCAGATGGACAACCATATTTATTAAGGCTTTGGCAGGCGGACGTCCATCTTCCAGGGTGGCAGAGGTCATGACTTTTTCCAGCCAGGCAGTGGGCCATCCACCGCATTTAGAGATCCCCATCTATCTGGCATGAACCTCTCTGCTGTGAAGTGAGCTGCCACAATAATATATTTAAGGTGCCAGCTGATTAAACTCTTTGTTCATAGAAAACAAGCCCTAAATGCCAGAGTTTGTTTCCTCTGAACAAAAAGTAAATGGACTCAATATACAGAGAGCTTTTTCCGCACATGGGCGCCATTTGACATTCTATCTGCCAATTCTGCCTTGCTTTGCTTGGCGGACACACAGTCAACACAAATAAGTGACAAATGCCCAGCCCTCAAAAGGATTATTGTCATTGCAACCCAGTAGTTCTGTGGTAGATGGACTGCTGTGCAATGGTTACCATAGAACCAACAGAGGCTCCACTGGAAGAACCAAGAGTTTTCCCCCAACTCTAAATAAAGAGTGGAAACCGTGGGTTTGTAAGGGCAGAAGGACTTCTGCTATATGGCATTCTTTCAGCCTTGCCAAACCCTAAATAGGACCCAGAGACTTCCCAGGTTGGTCCACAAAGAACTGTGATGAACTAATATTCTTGTTGCACTGCCATTAATGACCCAGTTACTACGAAGTAATCTACATTACTCTGATTCCTGGTCTTCCTCCTTACGGTCCTAATGCATTTAGGGGTTTGTCATTGCACACAAAACTGCCTCATTACCCTGGTCAATATTTCCTTGATAACCATGCCCAAAAGCAGGCTTGGACTAGGAGCGGTGTACTCCCTTTACGGGCTTTGGTGCTCCCCAATTTGGCCCATTTCTAATGCATGTGAAATCACTTTCAATAATCAGAGCTGTGGTCTTCTCTGTAAGAGTGGCATCCACTGGTCAACGCTTTAAAGGTTTATATAATGATTAATAAGCAGATTACAGAAAATGTGTAAGTTTATCAGCAAAACATACAAATCATAAGTGTAAAGAACTCAGTACTATGGGAAATTCAGCATAGATTTTCCTCATTAGAATGGGGAATAGGGATCTCATTAGAGAGAAAGATGAGTCCTATTATAGGACTTTAGACAATGGTTTTCATACATCATTACACAAGTGACTGATACTCAGGATATGCACCAATGAGGAACGTGCAAGAAGAAACATTTTACTACCGAATACACTTGAGGATTCTCCCCTAGCACTATTACTTTGGGTTTTGTCCTTCTCAAAGTTTATTCATTCATTCATTCATTCATTTAACTTTATTTTGGTAAGTAAAAAAACATACCATAAAAGTACAATACAAACATCAAAATGTTTTGATTTTTAAGAATAATAGAACACTAAAAGTGTAAGCACAATAAAAAGTTTAAAAAGATTAAAAAAAGTTAAGATCCAAACAGAATAATCAAAATGAATGTCTCCTAAAAATGGAATATTCTACTCAACAAAGACCCTATTCCCTGCACCCATAGGTGTTTCAATAATACAATAGGACAATGACTTTATACTTAAAAATTAAATACTAAAATCAGACATCAAGAGTCAATAAATATACATACATAGATCTAAAAATTGGCTATCCAGTCTTATTCTTTAAAGTTGCTAATCTAAGGCGCCAGATTGATTCGAGAAATTTTGCCACTGGTAAAACTACCTGGACAGATGAATCAGATTTTAAAATTCTCTCGACATGAAGATAGGACCTGGCGCCTATAGATTTGCCAAGCGGAATAATCCACAAAGCTCTTTGTTTATGATATGCATAGCAATAGAAGAGAACATGTGAAATAGACTCTTCATGTTGACAACCCATCGGACAAAGCTTGGATCTATTAGTGGAACAGAGCCATTTGTACGTTAAGGAGCGCAGAGGAAGAGACCCTATTCTGAACCTAACAAAAAGAGCTCGCGCAAATGGGGATAGTGCTATATCCATGAAAGGCTCAAATTTGTAGTGGCATTTAATTGATAAATAACTATCAGACATAGACAGCGGGACAATCTTGGTAAATTGCACAATCTGAACGTTATGCCAAAAAGCATCCTTCAGTAGCTGCACAGCATTTTTGAGGAATGGAAAGTGGGTCCAACCAATAGGACCCTAGACCTAGATGGATTAAGGACCCTTTGACATAAGCACACCATTTTGTTTTGCTAATAGTGTTGCTGCCCACCAATTTGAGAAGCTCATAGCGAAATGGATAAAGGGCGTCTGTTGACCAAAGTCGGATCCAATATAGCAAGGGCCTTAAGGCGGCAACCTGCGAGATAGAAAAAAGATTTAAATCCATACGGATAGGCAGAGATGGAGTACTAGAAGGAACTTTTAACAACAGTTTCAAAAATTGATTTTCCGCCCTTGCCAAATCCACCAAGTTACAATGGCCCCAAAGTTCGGCACCATATAGGGCACCCCCCGGGCTTGAGCTTTATATATTTCAAGGGCGGGAGACATTGCAAATTTGGGAGATCTAGAAGCAAATCTTACGATGCCACCCGCTCTTTGCTTCAGGCACAATAAAGATTTCTGGCGGTGTGCATGCCAAAGGTGTGAGTCTTCCAATTTAATACCTAAATAGTCGAAAGTGCCCACTCTTTCCAAGAGAACGCCGTCTAGATATACCGGCCTCTTCATTTTGCACCTATTATCCCCAAAGACCATATATTTAGTTTTTGCTGAGTTAATTTCCAACCCATGATCCTTGCAAAACTCCAAAAATCGGGAGAGCAGTCTGGAAAGGCCCATGGCAGTTCGTGAGAGTAGCAGGGTGTCATCCACAAACAAAAGACAGGGGAACTTCTGCTCACCCAAATTCTGGGCATCGCCATAACAATCGAAAAGATATGGGATACATGCATTGATAAACAATAAGAATAGGGTGGGCGCAAGAACGCACCCCTGCCTCACACCTCGTGTTGTAGAAAAAGCTGGGGTCAGGTCGCCAGCCGAGCCCCAGCGAACTCTGGCATAGTTATCAGAATAGAGATCTTTAATAATATTGATCAGAGAACCCGGAACTCCAATATTGCTCAAGACCTCCCAAAGCTTGACACGTGGTACAAGGTCAAACGCAGATTTCAAATCAACAAAGGCCACAAATAGATGGCCTTTGTCTGCGTCTACGGTCTTCCACTTGATGGTAATAAATCGGAAGACCTGATCAATAGTACTAACCTTGTCCCGAAATCCAGCCTGGAGATGGCTTAGAACCTGTTTTTTTGTTATCCAGTATTTTAATCTGGATAACAACTGAAAGGTGAATATTTTTTCCAAGTTGTCTAATAGACTAATCGGTCTGTAGTTCCCAGGGGAACTCTTATCTCCTTTTTTGTGTATGGGGACAATAATAGCCACCTTCCACGAATCTGGGTAAGATCGAGTTGTCAGAACAATATTCGATAACCTATTGATGTACCGGGTCCACACAAATAAGTCTGATTTATACAATTCCGTTGGAACACTATCTAAGCCAGGAGCCTTCCCTGTTCTTTGAGCACGAATTGCCAGCTCTGTTTCCTTTAGGGTAAAGGGCGGCACAGGGGGGGGCACAATAAGGAATCAATAGGATTGTTATTCGAGTCGGGCAGGACCCATAAAGTTCCCGAAAGTGGGAGAGCCAAGTTTCTGCATCAATATGACATTCAGGAATAGTTGAGAGGGCGGGGTCTCTACGCAAGACCAAGGTCCAGAAAAGTTTGGAGCCACAGGCACTATCCGCCTCCGCCAAACACTTCCATAATTTTATCTCATATTTGAGTTTGGATGACTTGCAAATGGAGACATAGTTTTTTCTCGCATATGTGATGGCATCCCGGCTCTTTAACTTTAAGGCTTTGGACAAAAATCTCTTAGCCTCCCGACACTCCTTGTCAAACCACTTATAATTAGGCAAAGGAGAATTGTTTTGGGTTAAGGGAGGTTTAGTAAAAAGCTCCTTGGGACCCTCAAAAAGAGCCACATGAGAGGACATAACTTCTGAGGGAGATAGGACAATACAGTCATCAAAGAGCTGGTGGCAGGAAACTAAGTCGCGGAGCTTATCATTAAGCAGATTGGATTTCGAAAACGAAGACCATCTCACCACACGCCTATTGCTGGATAATTCCAGCCAGTCATTGGGAGCATCCGGAACATGAGGTGGAGTTGGCCCTAAAAAAAGGGTTGCATTATATTCAATTTGTAGAGGGGCATGGTCGCTAATACACCGAGAGCCCACCTCTACATTAATTATAAAATGCCAGACACGCAGATTAAAAATAACGTAATCCAGGGTACTGCTATAGTGGGCTCTATAAAAGGTGGATCTACCAGGGTTATCGTTTGAAAATCGACCATTTCCAAAACGAAGGCCATATGTTACTACAAGATCTGTTATCTGCAACACCCTAGGGGAAGGAGTGCATAACACTGGCTGAGTTAAAAGCGGTTAAAGTTTTCTGAGGCTGTATATCAGTAGGGTTAGTGGAACCGGTTGTTAAAAATGGAAGTAAAGATCCTGATTTCAGTCTCTTGCGGGCATTGCCCTCTTTTTCCTTAAGAATGGATTCCACTTCCTCAATTAAGTTGTCAATTTCTCTGGAGACGCAGTTAGAATGGATTTGCGTTACTCTATTGGATTTGGAGCTTTTAGATTTGACTGTAGCTGGGTCAGGACTAGAACGAACCTTACGCTTCCCCATGCTAAATAAAGAGTAGGGTAGTGAAAAAGGAAAAGACTTACTCAGCACCGCTGGTTACCGCTGGTCAGCACAACGCAAAAACAAAGAATTAAGATGTGTGGCCCAGCCCAGCCTTTTCCGGGCGCTGACGGGCAAAGGACGGGCCCGCCCTTGGCCCAGGTGCGTCCCACGACGGCGGGATCGCTAGATGAATTAAAAAGGGCTCCTGCCCTTCCGCTATGTGGCTCCGCCTCCTGCCTCCTCCAAAGCGCTACCCCTTCAGTCATTATAGTTGATACATTGTACAAACAACAGCCTGTGATGGTCGGGATGTACAGTTTGGTGGGAAGTCTCTGGGAATGTTCAGTGCAAAGCTCACATTTCTTTGTTTAAAACAAACAAGAGCACCATTCATCACGTGTGTGTTACGACATCATTCCAGCTCAGTTCCTAACACATTTAAAGGAAACAAAATGGAAAACAGCTCTCACATCCCCTTCCCAACTACTAGAATAACTTCCATAATTGTCATTAACAGTCTGACCCCCGTCAACAGTATATTCCCAGGTCTGAGTTGGTACCTTGTCCCCCAACCATTCTGGACATTACCTCAGGTTTTGTCTACCCTTCGAGTCCATGGTAGTCCCACAATTGTTTCCAAACGTTGTCATATTTCCGAGGCAGACCCTTGCTAATGACCTGGTCTTTATTACTTTCAGTCTTTCTCTTTCTTGTCACAGTCCTACATTCCCACCCATGGCACCTGAGGGGCCCACAAGGTTGCTAACTCTTGGAAACAACAGGAAGTGTGGTGATTGGCTCTGCCTCTTGAGGAAGGGGAGGGTCTAGATGTTATGGACGTTCTAAGCAGTTCTTTCATTCATAGAAATTTTGACTTGTGTAGCTGGGCAGTTCTGTGTGTAATGAGAAACCTCTCAGTGTGTTATGACTGTGACAAGAAAGACTGACTAGGAGGTAAATTATTTCTACTATTAGATGCAACTTTTCAGTGCTTGATTTTACACACTGGTAAAAATGCAACTGCAAGCCACAATTATCACTGTTTTGTTTTCCAGGTCATTCTCTCCTGTGTTACTACTGCCCGACTCCCACTGCCATAGAGGAGTGCACAGATATTAAAAATTGTTCTGGTTCATTTGCTGCATGCAAGACACAGATGTATTCAGAGGATAACCGTAAGTTCTTAAATTATGATTAGAAGTGGAGTGCTCAGACTGTGCTGTACAATCAGCCTGCCCAGAAAGAGGCAATTATTAGGAAGCAAGCATTGGCAAAGGCAATTGGTCTCGCATTGGCTGCCGAACTGTTGGCTTTGCCAATGCTTTTTTTTTTTTTTTTTAACATGGTTTTTCGTAAAAATAATCATTGCATAAAGCAAAATTAATTTCTAGGGCTCAAAAAGGCACACATTTTCATGGTAGTCCCTGGCACTGATGGGAACTACTTTGTGTATGGATTTGCTCCTTGTAAAAGAGAAACATACTATAAATTACAGTGAAGTCAGCCAGTGGCTGAAGTGGGCTGTCCCACTGCCCTATCCCCCATGCTGTACACTGTAGTGGGTGAAAGAGGTATGTAGATGACACAACATTAGACCAATAGATGAAGAGCGCTGGCTAAAGCCCCTATATGGAAGTATAGTATAGATATAATTTTATCAAAATCAAAATGTGTTGGCTAACATCTGACCTAAGATGATGAGCCTTCAAGTTGAAAGGCATCACTTGGATGGATGACAATTATCTCATAATAATGCCATCTAGATTGTTTACTGAGCCTGAACAATGAGTTAGTGACCTCAAATCTATTCCAGTCCTATCCATATGCACGCTGTGAAGTTCAGCATGCAAAACAAAATCATTTCCTCCTGAACTAAACTGCATTTTTGTACTGAAAAACGACAAAAGCTGCATTGAGATTCAATTGATGATTTGTTTCCAACAACTGTTTAAACCCCATAACCGTTTGTGTTTCGTGTCATAACACCTTGCTGGATCGGTAACCCCTCTAACCTTTCTCTAATGCGTGTCTTTTGAAAGAATTGAGGGTGCTGGCAGGATGTATGTACAGCATCATATCATACATGTGGAGGAAATTGAGCTCATATGGTTAGACCGCTGCATTTCACCGAGGGAGGGAAAAGAGTTTTCCACACAACAAAAAACGTGGAAGCCTTAATTTATTAGCACCCGCAGGAAGATTAAAATTAAAACGTCTTTCCTCTTTGGTACCTTTACCTTGTTACAACCTTTTATAGAATCCAAGGACCAGATGTACAAAATTTGGGAACTTTCCAAATTGCAATTTGCTGTGAATCACAATTAGGAAATACATACTTACTCATATTTAATCACAACAGCTTCAAGGCTTCATCTCCGGCCCCAGTTTCTGTCGTCCTTCCCAACTCCCTTCTATTCCGTCATTCTCTCCTGATGTCACATTCCGTTTCTCACAATTCCAATTCCACATCATCACCTTATGTCATCACCACAAAATGGTATTCCCAATGTATGAAACTTGTTGAGTTTCAGTTAGCAATTCTTAGTGAGTTGTAAATCGACCTACCTCATGAATATTAATGAGGTAGGGGGAAGTTTGCGACCCATTAGGAATCACAGCAATCACAGGGATGGTGGCCTGCTGGGGTTAGCACACCACCATGTCTGTGATTGCTTCTTAATAAAGCAAACTTTTTTTCATTAAAACACAGTGGCCCTCATTCTGACCTTGGCGGGCGGCGGAGGCCGCCCGCCAAAGTCCCGCCGTCAGGTTACCGTTCCGCGGTCGAAAGACCGCGGCGGTAATTCTGACTTTCCCGCTGGGCTGGCGGGCGGTCGCCTTCAGACCGCCAGCCAGCCCAGCGGGAAAGAGGCTTCCACGATGAAGCCGGCTCGGAATCGAGCCGGCGGAGTGGAAGCTGTGCGACGGGTGCAGTTGCACCCGTCGCGTATTTCACTGTTTGCGCAACAGACAGTGAAATACATGTAGGGGCCCTCTTACGGGGGCCCCTGCAATGCCCATGCCAGTGGCATGGGCACTGCAGGGGCCCCCAGGGGCCCCGCGACCCCCCCTACCGCCATCCGGATCTCGGCGGTCCGACCGCCGGGATCTGGATGGCGGTAGGGGGGGTCGGAATCCCCGCGGCGGTGCAGCAAGCTGCGCCGCCGCGGAGGATTTAATGGGGCCGCGGTACACTGGCGGGACCCCGCCAGTGGTGCCGGTCCGACCGCGGCTTTACCGCCGCGGTCGGAATCCCCATTGGAGCACCGCCGGCCTGTCGGCGGTGCTCCCGCGGTCCTCCGCCCTGGCGGTCAAAGACCGCCAGGGTCAGAATGACCACCAGTATGTTTTCCTTAAAGGAAAGCAGGATGCATTTCAAAAGAAAAATGAAACTTTTAACTTTTGTTGTTTAAAAGTAGGCAGTGGCCCACTAGTCAAAATTACTAAGCTTCTGATAGCAGTTTTCTGAATCAGCCAGTAGCGGTTTCTTCTTGAGGGTGGGGGAGCGTTGCCCCACGCCCGCTGCAAGCTGCACAGGAAAAATAGAATGGCAATGAAAAGATTTCATTGCCATTTTATTTTTCCCCCACAGGGCGCACCAGCCCAGAAACATGCTAGGCGTGATCTCTGCTGCCGGGAACAGAGGACTGACTGTTTCTGGCAGTAGAGGACTGGAGCAGTGCCTGGCAGGGACGCTCCAAAGAGTGCATGTCATTCTGGCCGCCTGCTTTGCGCTGGCCAAAGTGACCTGTGCACTTTGAAGCTCTCCACTCAGCTATCTAGGACAGCTGGGTGGAGACCAGACACAGGCCTTCAGGGCCTAAAGGAGCGTCCTGCCAGGATGCTCCATTCAGTCCAGGCACTTCTTTCATGCTGGTTAGCAGCATGAGAAAAGTGCCTGAATTGGTTAGGGGAGCTCTCCCAGCATCGGAGAGCAGAAGCACACAGAGAAGTATGTGCAGCCCATTGGTAGGTGCCTTTTCTTTTTTTTTAAATGTGTAATGTTTGTGTAATGCATGTACGTGTAGTGCATGTACGTGTAGTGCTTGTGTAATAGTGTTATTTGGGCTATAAGGGCGGAGGGGTGGTTTACGTTGTTTTTTTGGGGGGACGGTTATTTTAGTTTTTTGCAAAGTGGTGGGGCACTTCACCACTTCACTCGCCCCACCACTTTAAAAAGGTACAAGCTGTCACTGGAATGAGCTGCAGGTTTGAAAGAGGTTCTTCCAGGAGGCACTAATGGAGTAAATTCTAGACAGGATAGAGGCCACTATCATAGTAGTTCTAAACTCAAGAGAACTAACTTTCAAACTTTTGCCCTGTAGCCTAACTGGAAACGAGTCTGAGGAAACTTTTGGGATTAGTTTGGGCTCCCAAGGATAGTGCCTTGTCTACTTTGAGCCCCAGATTCCCGACTACGTCTGCAGGCATGAGAGGAGCTTCCGTACATGAAGGCCACAGATCTGAGGGTAAGGGGGATCTAAGGTGCAAATCAAAATTGCAATCTAGTATACATTAAGGCCCTCATTACAACCCTGGTGGTCGGTGATAAAGTGGCGGTAATACCGCCAACAGGCTGGCGGTAATAACTGCGAAATTATGACCATTGCGGAAACAGCTCAGACAGGCAGCCATTTTAACACACCGACGGCCAGAGCGGAATCAACAGGCACCACAGCGGTAACCGCCTACAGCCAGGTGGAAGACAATGTCCCGCCAACTGTATTATGAGACAGGAAACAGCCACATTTTCCCGGGCAGTACCAACTACATCAAAAGCCCGGTGGAAACACTGCACAGAAGGGAAATGACTCACCTGTGGAGACTATGGGAAGAACCACGCCGCCATGTAGCCCGAGTTGCATGTCATCCCCATGCTCTTCTACATACTGCTCCACTACGAACACGAACGACGGCAAAGAAGACCATGGTGAGTACAGCCGCCTAGCATATAGGGGAGGGGGTAGCAAAAAGAAAGTGGCACGTAACACCCTCACCCTCAACACCATACACACAAGCAGATGCAGTAACATAACATATTGACCCCGTACCCCTCAGGAATAATGCAAGAAAAAAGAGTGTAATAAGAAAATATAGCACAGTAATACGTGCATCCAAATCAAAAAGTGCATACATTTTACAAATCAAGGGACACTGCCGAGTCCTGAATGTTCGTGGGCCACAGGGCCACATCACAAAGTCCAAGGCCCCACCTCACTTCTGCAACAACACGGAAAGAACACTGCAGGGGCATCAGGTCAAAAATAGTCAGGCACCTCAGGGGGACGGGGAACAGGGGGGCACCTCAACCGGAAGATGGTACAACACCACTGGTCCTGGAGGGGGCAACATGCCCATCACTATGTCCAGGGGAGTGCAAGGCCACAGTCTCTCAAGTGGGTGACCTGCCCACTGCCTCTGGAGGGGGCAACACGCCCTGTGCTTGGTCCTGGGGAGTGCAAGGCCACAGTCTCTCAAGTGGGTGATTTGCCCACTGGCTCTGGAGGGGGCATTGTGCCCAGTGAGCTTCATCCTGTGGAGGATGGGGTGAGTGGATGTCTTCTCCACTGGTTCTGGAGGGGGCATCATGCCCAGTGAGCTTCATCCTGGGGATGATGGGGTGAGTGGATGTCTTCTCCACTGGTTCTAGAGGGGCAACGTGCCCTGTGAGCTTCATCCTGGGAAGGATGGGGTGAGTGGATGTCTCCTCCACTGGTTCTGGAGGGGGCATTGTGCCCTTTGCTCATAATCTGGGGAGGCTGGGGTTGATGGGTGTCTTACACACTGGATCTGGAGTGGGCATCTTGCCCTGAGATGCAGATCTTGAGGAGTGCAAGGTCACAGTCTCTCAGCTGGGTGTCATACCCACAGGATTTGCAGTGGCCAGGCCGCACAACAGCCCATGGACGCAGGACTACACACTGTCCGCCGGTGGTGACAGCTGCTCAGTGGTGGCAGTGGTGGTGGTGCTGCTGCTGGTAGTGGTGGGGGGAGGCTCCAGCCCATTCCCTGCAGCCTCGGACGGCTGTCCACTGGGGCTGATGCTGCTGGTGGCTGTGCTGGTGGTGGTGCTGCTGGTGGAGCTGGTAGTGGTGGGGGGGCCTCCAGCCCATTCCCTGCAGCCTCGGATGGCTGCCCATTGGGGCAGGTGGCGGTGTTGGTGGTGTAGCTGCTAGTGGTGGGGGGAGGCTCCAGCCCATCCCCTGCAGCCTTGGACGGCTGCCCACTGGGGCTGCTGCTGCTGGTGGCGGTGCTGCTGGTGGAGCTGGTAGTGATGGGGGGAGGCTCCAGCCCATCCCCTGCAGCCTCGGACGGCTGCACCACCATGGTTGGTGGTGGTGGCTCCGACTGAGTCCCAGCACCAGGCCCCTTGTCTCTACTGCCTGCTATTGCAGGCCCCTTGCCCTTCCTTCCTGCAACTGGGGCTGGCTCCTTGTCCTTCCTTCCTGCAGCTGGGGGTGGCTCCTTGCCCTTCCTTCCTGCATCTGGGGCTGTCTCCTTACCCTTCCTTCCTGCAGCTGGTGCTGGCTCCTTGCCCTTCTTTGAAGCATTTGGGGCAGGCACCCTTTCCGTCTGGCTAGCTGGTGGCTGGGATCCTTTCCCACCTGGAGTTGCTGGGGACACTACTGTGTCCGTGGACTGGGTGGCTGAGGTGCTTGCCTGGGTTTTGACCACCCTGGCCTGAGGTGAGGGATGGGGGGAGGGATAGGGAAACGGTCAATGGTGGCGAGGAAAAGATTAGGGACATTGGAGCTGGAAGAGGGAGATGGTTTGGGAGTGAAGGAAGAGGGAGTGGTGGTAGGAGGTGTCAGTCTGCTGTGTTTGGGTGCAACTGCAAGGGCTAGATGCTGTTGTGAGGTGGATGGCTGTTGGGTGTCTGAGTGCTTGCGTTTGTATACTTTGGGAGAAGGGGGCACAGACACAGTAGGAGAGGACACAGGGGACGTGTGCATGGATGTGGGGGTGGTGACTGCCAGTGAGGGGTGTGTACTGATAGGTTTGCTGGTGATGGTGGTAGTGGATGAAGATGTAGTGCAAGCAGGTGTGAGTGGAGACGCTACTGGGAGGGAGGTGGAGGACGAAGAGGAGGGGGCCACAGTGGAGGCAGTGCATGTTGTTATGTCTGCTTCTGGATGGTGTTTGTGTGAGTGCCTGTGGAATGAAGTGTGGTGCTTGTGTTTGCCATGTCCACTCGTGTGTTTTCCTGGGTGTCTGCTCGTCTGACTGTGTGCTTGGGATAGGTTGGGGTTGAGGGGAATGGGATTGGGAAGAGGAAGTTGGAGGGGGAGGGTGAAAACAGGGACAATGGCTGCCATCAGAGAGGATGCCAGAGCCTGGATTGATCTCTGTTGGGCCGTCAAGCCAGTGTGAATGCCCTCCAGAAATGCATTGGACTGTTGCATTTGGGCTGCCAGCCCCTGGATGGCATTCACAGTGGTTGACTGCCCAACAGAGATGGATTGCAGGAGGTCGATAGCCTCCTCACTCAGGGCAGCAGGGCTAACTGAGGCAGGGCCTGAGGTGCCTGGGCGAAGGAGATGTCCACCCTCCTCAGTGAGCGTGCACGGGAAACTCACTGAGGGGCTGCTGAGAGGACAGTGCTGGTACAGGGGATGGTGGCTGTCCCTCTACCTGAGGTGGTCACAGAGGCGTCCGCCACCACCAGGGAGCTTCCATCAGAGGAGGTATCCGTGTCCAAACTGTCCCCTCCAGTCTTCGCTGTGGTGCTCCCCTCGCCCTCCATCCCACTTGTGCCCTCACCGTCATTGGATTCAGCCTCCTGGGTTCTGTGGGATGCAGCTCCGTCTGTCGCCGGTGCCTCTGCTCCTCCGCCAGATGATGCTGATGCACATAAGAACAGGGTGACAAAAAAAAAGGGGGAGGAGGAGACAAAGGATACACTTGGTCAATGGCAGCACAAACACCACCCTCACACACAGGGAACAGCCCTACGCATTAGGCAATGCACTACCAGTCACAATGCTAGTCATCAGCCCATGGATAGGGACACCTAATGCAAATTGCAGCATAGCTGAGACCCACAGACCCCTGCCCAGTAGTGGATGCCTATTAGCTTGGTTGGAGGACTTTCACATCAGAACCCTGCCCAACATGGGACCTACTTTGCAATGCCAGGCCTGGCCTAGGGGCACCCACACCCCACAACCGGATACCTACCCACCAGGCGTAAGTTGTAATGTAGGGCACTGTACTCACCCCTTTGTTGCTTCTGTGATGCCCCTCAAGCGCCCATCTAGCTCCGGATAGGCCACCGCAAGTATGCGGGCCATCATGGGGGTCAGGGTTCGACGGGCACCCCTTCCTCATTGGGAGGCCATTCCCAGCTGGGCCTCCGCCGTCATCCATGCCCAGCGTCTCAGGTCCTCCCACCTTTTCTGACAGTGGGTGCTCCGCCTGCCGTAGACCCCCAGGGTCCACACATCCTTGGCGATGACACGCCATATACCCTTCTTTCCTGCAGGGAAATAGACACAGGGAAAGGTATTAGTCTGACCTTCCTGCCTGTTATACTTATGGCCCACCATGCCCCTTCCCATCCCCATTAGCACAGACATGGCCCAGCATACATGCCTCACACTGCCCAGGGCCCATCCACCAACTCCCCCCTAGATGAGGCCTTCACACACAGCACTCCATACATTCACGCCCCACGCATCGTACTCACGGTGTACTCACCTGTTGGTCTGGAGACCCATACAGCAGTCGGTACTGGGGTAGGACCCATCCACCAGTCGCTCCAACTCTGCTGAGGTGAAAGCAGGGGCCCTTTCCCTAGTAACACAAGCCATGGTCGGTTCTAGACACAGGTCACAGCAGCACATCCTGTGTAGGTCTTCTCCTGTTGAAGGTCAGGTAGTAAGTGAGTCAACAGATAGAAAATGGCGGTCACGTCCGTGGCGGTGCGTACCGTTACCGCCAGCGTACATCACCATTGGCCACTGTACCCTATAGGGCCCAATGATAAGCAATGAGGAGATGCACAGCGGTTCTTGACCGCCTCCCGCAGTGGCGCACAACGTCAACGAAATTACCTCATTTCCACCAGTCCCTCCATACGGGACAGGCGGACGCCATTTCAGGGGGGGTGGTTTGCAGGCCATGGATCCTAACTGCTTCACAGTACACAAGTACACAAATTTTCATTTTGGACATATCTCACCAAAATAATGTTACAGTCACAACATGCATTGAACTGTAGTTGTTAGAATGTAGAGATAATGACGAGCTGCTCACTCTTTTGCCCCATAAATTGCAACCGCTGCAGATGAATAGGAGATGGAGACACCCCCCATGTACAGACCCCTGGTGATCTTGGCAACAAGGACAGGCACATTATCCTCACGTATAGACTGGACAGGGGCATAATCATGGAACTGTGTGCCCAACTGGAGACTGACCTAAGATCTGCTATCCGTCACCCCACCGGGATCCCCCCTCTTGTGCAAGTCCTATCAGTGCTCCATTTCCTGGCAACCTGTTCTTTCCAAGTAACAGTGGGCTTGGCAGCAGGAATGTCACAGCCAATGTTCTCAGTAGTGCTGACCAGAGTGTTGTCTGCCCTGATTAAACACATGTGCAGCTACATCGTTTTCCGCCAGGTAGAGGATTTGGCCACAGTGAAAATTGACTTCTATGCAATGGACATATCCCCAACATCATTGGGGCAAAAGATGGAACACATATTGCATTTGTCCCCCCCCCCCGGCGAAATGAACAGGTGTTCAGAAATCGAAAGAGTTTTCACTCCATGAATGTCCAAATGGTGTGCCTGGCGGACCAATACATCTCCCATGTCAATGCCAAGCATCCTGGGTCTGTGTAGGATGCCTTTATCCCAAGGAATAGCAGCATCCCTAATGTGATGGCCCAACTCCAGAGGCACAGGGTGTGGCTAATAGGTGAGCCCTGGTTCTCATCCAGTGGGTGTTGGTGTACGGGTATGTTGTGGGCCCTAAGGGTGAGTGTGTGGCTAACAGTTGTCCCTCGATATTTGCAGGTGACTCTAGTTACCCCAACCTCTCCTGGCTACTGACCCTTGTGAGGAATCCCAGGGCAAGGGCAGAGGAACGTTAAAATGAGGCACATGGGCGAACAAGACGGATTATAGAAAGGACCTTTGGCCTCATGAAGGCCAGGTTTTGGTGCCTCCATCTAACAGGTGGATCCCTGTGCTACTCACCCAATAAGGTCTGCCAGATCATCGTGGCATGCTGTATGTTGCACAACCTTGCCTTGCGCCGCTATGTGCCTTTTCTGCAGGAGGAGGAGGCTGGAGATGGCCGTGTGGCAGCAGTGGACCCTGTGGACAGTGAAGATGAGGAGGCAGAGGATTAGGATGAAGACAACAGAAGTGCAGCTATTCATCAATACTTCCAATGAGACACAGGTAAGACAGTATTATTTCACATATAATTGACAGTTTGAAACGTGGCATTGTCACTGGCAGGCTGTGAGTTCCTACTTCTATGCCCACTCACTGTACCCTTTAGCATCTCTTTCTGCAGATGTTGGTGCCCTACTATTGCTCCTGGTGTGTTCAGTGCACCAACAACAGGTCTTTCCTATGTAAACATTACTGTACAGTTGAATTGCAATGTTTGAACCTGGTTAAACGACTACATTTTGGAAATATTTGACATTCACTCTGAAGAATAGGGGGTAGTGCAATGGGCTGGGGTGATGATGGAGGAAAGTCCAGGGTAGAGTCCAGTCTATTTGTATCACAGGTGCATTGTCCAAAGGTACATAGGAAGGGGAGCAATGGCAGTTCAAGGTGGACAGGTTGACAGAGTGAGACACAAGGGTGACAATCAGGAGAGTCTTATTTCTTGGCGGGGGTCTTGGCAATAGTCTCTGGCTTCTGCCTGGATCGCAGGGAACGTTTGCGGGGTGGTTCTCCTTCTGTAGAGGAAGGGGTGCTGGTGGCCTGTTGGTCCTGTGGCAGGGCCTCCTGTCCACTAGAGGCAGCAGATGTGGAGGGCTGTTCAGTGGTCTGGCTAGTGTCAGGGACCCGGTGGTGTGCCACTGCCTCCCTCATACTGTTGGCCATGTCTGCCAGCACCCCTGCAATGGAGACCAGGGTGGTGTTAATGGCCTTCAAGTCCTCCCTGATCCCCAGGTACGGTCCCTCCTGCAGCCGCATTTTCTCCTGCATCTTGTCCATGATCTGGACCAGCGTATCCTGGGAAAGTTGGAATGCTTCCAGGATCGCGGTGTGTGCCTCCTGGAGGGTTGGTTCCCTGGGCCTGTCCTCCCTCTGTCGCAAAGCAGTCCTCCCAGCTTCCCTGTTGTCCTGTGCCTCTGTCCCCTGAACCGTGTGCCCACTGCCACTGACCCCAGGTCCCTGATTGTCCTGTGTTTGTGGGGTGGCCTGGGGTCCCTGTAGTGGTGGACACACTGCTGATTGACGTGTCCTGGGGACAGAGGTATGGGCCCACTGGGTGGGTGCTGTGGTGGTGTTTCCTGAGGGGGTAGGCTCTGTGGTGGTGTGAGACTGTGGCTGGGTAACCGACTGTCCGGAGGTCCGTGATGGGCCAGGTTGGTCATCCAGATCCAGGCGAGCAGAGCTGCTGTCATCACTGTGGGCCTCTTCTGGGGGAGGGCTGGATGTTGCTGGCACCTCTTCGCCGGTGACATTGTCTGGGTTACCTGTGGGGATGTAAATGCAGTGTTACTGTTTCTGCGTGTGACATATTGTGCATGGATGTGTTGCCCACTATGGTTGTTATTGCCCTTGCAGCTTTGCCTTGTGTGAGTTGTTATTTGGTGGGCTAGGTGATTCTCTCTAGTGTGCATGCTGTGGTGATAGGTGTCCATGCAGGTCTGTGAGTGGTGTCCATGCATTCGTAGAGCATGCAGGGCTTGGCATTGGGATGAGTGGGTTGTGATGGTGGGGTGTGTGGGAGGTGGTGGAGTGATGGGAGTAAGGGTGAGGGTGGGGGTATGTGATGGCATGCAGGTAGGGGGGTGATAGTAATAGAGAATTGACTTACCAGAGTCCAGTCCTCCTGCTACTCCTGCCAGGTCCTCAGGATGCATGATTGCCAAGACTTGCTCCTCCCATGTTGTTAGTTGTGGGGCACCGCCAGTCCTCTGTACAGCGAGTTGGTGTACCTTCCCCCATAGGTCGTTCCACCTCTTCCTGATGTCATCCCTTGTTCTAGGGTGCTGTCTCACGGCGTTGACCCTGTCCATGATTCTCCGCCATAGCTCTATCTTCCTAGCAATGGATATCTGCTGCACCTGTGATCCAAATAGCTGTGTCTCTACCCGGATGGTTTCCTCCACCATGACCCTTAGGTCCTCCTCAGAGAACCTGGGGTGTTGTTGTGGTGCCATGAATGTGGTGTGAGTGGTGTGGTGTGAGTGGTGTGGGTGAGGGTGTGTAGGGTGATGTGTTGGGGTGTGTGATGTGGGGTGTGTGGGTGGTGTATAGGTGTAGGTGGTGTGTGGCTCTGGTCTTGTCTGTGGTCATGGTGTCTGTCTCGTTTGAATGGTTTGTAATGGTAAAGGGTTGTGGGTGATGTGGGTGTGGGTTTTATAGTGGTGTGGTGTGTGTATGTGTGTCAGGTGTGTGTAGTTTGAATTGTCCAATGTGATTTTGTTTTGTTACTGGGTGGTGATTCGTGGGTCATAATGTTGTGGGCGTAGTTCTGTTGGTGTAACGGTGTGGGTTTTAATACTGCCAGTTTATCACTGACCTTTGGGCTGGCGGACTTGTGTGTGTGGCTGTGTAGTGATGGATTGGTATGTGTGTGTCATAATATGGTTAGCGGATATCCGCTGTGGCGGCGGTATGTTGGCGGCAGTCGGCATGGCGGTAAGTGGGATACACCACCAATGTCATAATGAGGGCCTAAGTTTAAATTTATGGGTCTCATCCTAGATTGATTAGCATTTAGGAAGGGTTTTAAAATATTCTTCAGTTCAGTTGACTGGCAGGTTTATCAAAGCTGAGCAGAAGTTGAGTGTCATATATGTAAGACACACAATCAGGTTCAAAAACGTGTACAGGTAAATCAAAGGCCAAATACAGGAGTTGAAAAAGAATTGGGGAAGTGGAAGATCCTTGTGGGATGCCAAAATCAGTATGTCTGCTTTTGGATTTAAAGGAACAGAGTTGTAGAGCCTGACTGGGGCCACACCACGAAAGAGTCATGCCAGCTCCCTGCAGAACATCTTGCCCCTACATCAGAATCCAAACACTGGACAAACATTTGACCATAATCAAATGATCGATTGTATAGAACGGGTCCGAATGATCTACTAACAAAAGACCTGCGAGAAGCCCTTGTCTTTGTTTAAACTGCGGTCATCCAGAATGGAATTTAAAGCAGTTTCTGTCCCAGTACCCGATTTAAAGTCCATCAGAAACGCATCTAGAAGACTGTGATTTTCAGCTGGAAGCCCTTGTCTATGATTAACTTGAGGTCATTCAGAATGGAAACCTCAAAAGTTTCTTTTCCCATTTCTTATTCCAAGCCCATCAGGGACACATCTAGAAGACTGAGATTTTCCTGGTGATCTAATAGCCATCTAGTTAGATATGATATTCTCCCCAATATTTAGCAAGCAATGGGATCAGCAACATAGTCCTATAATTCGAGGTGAGCACAGGATCCAGATAAGGTTTTTAACTATGGACCTTCCCAGAGTAAAAGGATAGCTTTAGTGTGTCATTAGTTGCAGGGGTGGCAGTATCCACCGACATATGTTATATTTTAGGAAGGCAAACATCTTTGGGTGAGCCAGAGTTGATTGACAAGAATAATATAGTGAGTGTCATCATAAATAGCTGGAATAGGCTTAATAGTGGGAGGCAGGGGTTCCACTAACGCTACACCGTGGATAAAGAAATGGCGGCAGTATCATTTAATAGGAGAATGTTGTTATAAATTGCCTAAATCTTATGAATGAAGTGGTCAAATAGTTAGTCACAAAAATTTTGGGAGGGAGTGAAAGAACTGGGAAGGCAATACTGGTTAGAACGTTTCTTAATGACTTTAAAAAGAGTTCTAGTTGAATTAGAAGCACTAGAAATGAGTGAATCATGCTGTGCAGATTTAGCTTTCCTCAAGCAAGCGTTATAGTGATCCAATTGTCCCTTATAGAGACCCAAAGGGTCTTCCATATAAGAATGACGGTATGATCTCTCCGTTGAAGTTTACGTTTCTCCGATTTTAGGTCTGGGTTATGTGTCTTTTTCGAATCCACTTTTTTTACATTGTGGTAAAAGATATTTACAAAAAACACTGCACTACTACCACTAAGAATGTGTAGTAGCTCTGACAGAAAGTGCCAAAGTCCAGCTGGTAAATTCACTTACTACAGACATCTACGTTTAATAAGCTTTTCACAGGTTAAATTAGGGTGGAATCACCATGCAATAGTTTATGGGGCTGTATTACCTGCTGCAAAGGACTGCTTGTAACCATATAAAGATTTCTCATTTGGGTCAATGTATTTGTTGCTAAGTTGCTTGTGAAACCTGCAGTTCACTAGTTGCAATGCTAGTAAAATAGGACAATAGGTTATACACCCTCTGACCGGCAATGCACATGTCTGCAGGTTTTTATGCAATCTGTCACTTTATATACCATAGGATATAATGGACTCGTAATACGGCTGGTGGTATATCCGTCACTTTACCGTCACTTTTGGGACGGATTAACACCTCCTCCAAAGTTGTAATAACCCCCTATGTGCTGTATAAATGGTCATGCATTGCATATTTACATACTTAAATTTACAGAATTGAAATACTTTACATATAATGTTTGGGTAGACATTATTTTCCTCAAACACAAGATCTAATATATGTTTCTTCCACTCATTCTTCAATTATTACCATCACAACCATTATCTTCACGTGTCCACTGCTTAATAACATAAAGGGGGTCATCCGCCAGGGCCGCAAATGGAGGAAGCACCGCCAACAGGCTGGTGGTGCTTCCCTGCCCATTCTGACCGCAGCGGTGAAGCCGCGGTCAGAAAACCGGGTCCGGCGGTTTCCCGCCGGATTTCCCCCGGCTGGGCAAATCCACCAGGGCAGCGCTGCAAGCAGCGCTGCCCAGGGGATTCTGACCCCCTTCACGCCAGTTTACACCGCCAGGAAGAGGCTGGCGGGAACGGGTGTTGTGGGGCCCCCTAACAGGGCCCCAGCCTGCTTTTCACTGTCTGCCTAGCAGACAGTGAAAAGCGCGACGCGTGCAACTGCACCCGTCGCACACCTGCAACACCGCCGGCTCCATTCGGAGCCGGCTTCAATGTTGCAGGCCCCCTTCCCGCTGGGCCGGCGGGCGCTAACATTGTTAGTGCCCGCCGGCCCAGCGGGAAGGTCGGAATGCCGCCAGCGGTCTTTTGACCGCGGAGCGGTCAAATGACGGTTCCCGCCAGACGGGCAGCGACCGCCGCCCGCCGGGGTCAGAATGACCCCCTAAATGCTTTAATGTCCAGGCATATCTCCTAGCTGATAGGTCAGTGTGCATCATTGTCCCCTGACTTTCAAAGACAGTAGAATAAGTTGTGGCTTTTGCTGGCTGGGCTGCTATTGACTTTGACACCTGCTCCCATCCAGGGCCAGAGTGGTCAAAGGAATTATCGATTGTCCTTGGTTGTGGAGACTTTTACCCTGGAGATGGGCTAGAGATTGTGATGGGGGCCAGTCTCCAGTCCTCCAGCATCCCTATAGGCAACCTTAGCAGCCCTACTCAAATGAACCTAAATCCTTCAATTCAGCATGTTTTGCCATGGGAGACCCACCAATGGTATGCTGCTATTTTCAGTGGGGGCACAAGGCAGGGGGAAGGAACATTCAGTTCAGAGCACGTTACATGTAAAATCATGTGAACAATTTCTTGGTTGCATGATTGGTCTGTAAAACTGTAGATGAATGTGTAATCCACAGATATATGTTTAAAAGTAAATGTGCTTTTGCTCCACTGTACATGCCATCTACTCAGCCTCGCTTTTGCCACAAGTTCCTGTGCAGGCAGAGACTCTGTCCACTCTCCCACACAGTAGGGCATTTTCCATGTGTGCCATTTTCCAGTTTTTGTTCCAAACGCTTTATGCATAGAGATATCTATAATCAATATATGTTCATTTGCTAAACAATTTCTGCTATTAATACCACTTTAATCATTCACATCACAAAGTGTATTTTCCCGAACAAGTGAAATGCTGAACTTACTAGTCATAAAGATTGAACCAGACAGTTCCGTGGTATGAGTAGTATTAGAAATGGGGTCTCTGGTTGGCAGTCAGTTTGCACTCTGTCCAAGCAGGGACCCTCACTCTAGTCAGGGCAATGGAGAAACACAATTAGATAACACCTGCTTACCCCTTTGGTAGCTTGGAACCAGCAGTCAGGCTTATCTCAGAAGCAATGTGTAAAGTATTTGTACCAACACACACATTAACACAGTGAAAACACCACAAAAGCACATAACCCCAGTTTAGAAACATAGTTAATATTTATCTGAGTAAAACAAGACCAAAAGATCAAAAATCCAACATAAACAAGCAAAGTTATGAATTTTGGAAGATTAATCTACACTATAAGGCTTAGAAACACAAATGCTTCAATTTGGTGATATCACCGCCTCATGACGGAGTTGTTCCCAACAATGCAACACCAGTGGTGCTAGTCACGGAGTCACATGGACACCCAGGTACAGTACCTTATGAAAGTGAGGAAACAAGCTGGTGCACTGCGTCGGGGAAGCGAGGCATCACTGGATCCGGAGCGGCAGAGGTTCTGTAGCGGCAGAGCAGTGGAACGGAGGCATCGGTGCGAAGTGCCAGGTCCTTGCTGCGGAGCAGTGGGGGTGAGGCAGCATCGTTGCGAAGCATCGGTTCCTTATGTTCCGGCTAAGTCTGGCGGATGATGACGTGATGGGGTGACCTCACGGGGTTGCTGTGATGCCGAGGAGTTGCAGAGTCGAGTGTCACCGACATCAGTTTCACAACACTCAGGACTTACAGAGTCACAGGATGTCAGCAGGGCTGCGGCAGAAACCATGGCTTCGGTTACAGGCGGCGTCACAGGGTCAGGCAGCGGCATCAGTCCAGGCCTCGTCCAGCATCAGTGCGCTTGGTTTTTCTTGTTTTTTCAACCAGCATTCATTCCCAATGGCCCAGAAACTGGAATAAGTACCACCTGGCGAGTTAGGGTCAACAGCAAGTGAACCCAGAGGCTGGTAGGTTAAGTCTTTGCTGTCCCTGAGACTTCTTAACAGAAAGCTCAGACCGAGCCCTTGCAGAAACCTCACCAGCACGATACATAGCAAAGTCTAGTCTTTTTCCTCTCTAAGGCAGAAGCAGCAACTGCAGGCCAACCCAGAAAATCACACGTAGCAAAGGGGCATTACTCCTCCTCCAGCTCTTCAGCTCTTCTCTTTGGCAGAGGTTCCTCTTGATCCAGAAATATTCCAAAAGTCTGGGGTTTTGGGTCCACTACTTATACTCATTTCTACCTTTGAAGCAGACAAACTTCAAAGGAAAGTCTCCATTGTTCACAAGATCCTGCCTTGCCCAGGCCTGGCCCCAGACACAATGCAGAGGGTTGAAGACTGCAATGTGTGGGGACAGGCACAGTCCTTTCATGTTCAGGCGTCAGCTCCTCCCTCCTCACTCTAGCTCAGAAGACTCATCAGGATATGCAGGACACTCCCCAGCTCCCTTTGTGTCACTGTCTAAAGGGTATTCACAAGCAGTCCAACTGTCATTCTGACCCAGATGTATATTCCACAGGCAGGCAGAGGCACAGAATGGTTAAGCAAGAAAATGCCCTCTTTCTAAAAGTGGCATTTTCAAACTGACAATCTAAACATCAACTTTACTAAAAGATGTATTTTTAAATTGTGAGTTCAGAGACCCCAAACTCCACATATCTATCTTCCCCCAATAGGAAACTACACTTAAAAGATATTTAAAGGCAGTCCCCATGTTAACCTATGGGAGAGATAGACCTTGCAAAAGTGAAACACAATTTTCGCAGTATTTTACTATTAGGACATGCAAAACTCACCAGCACATGTTCAGCCTTTTATATACACTGCACCCTGCCCCTGGGGCTACCTAGGGCCTATCTTAGGGGTGCTGTACATGTACAAATAGAGATGGTTTGGGCCTGGCAAGTGGGTACACTTGCCAGGTCGAATTTATAGTTCAAAACTGCACACACAGACGCTGCAGTGGCAGGTCTGAGCCATGTTTACAGGGCTACCCCTATGGGTGGCACAATCAGTGCTTCAAGCCCACTAGTAGCATTTGATTTACAGGTCCTGGGCACCGCTAGTGCACTTTAGTTGGGACTTACTAGTAAATCAAATATGCCAATCATGGGAAAGTCAATTAAAAATACAAACTTTAGCACTGGTCAACAGTGGAAAAGTGCCCAGAGTCCCAAAACCAGCAAAAACGAAATCCAGCACACAATCAAAAATACAGGAAGCAGAGGCAAAAAAGGCAGGGGAAACCACGCCAAGGATGGTAGATCTAACAGTTGTGAAATGCAAAATTTCCTAACTAACGTAACAGAAAGTTTCAATTTTATTAAGGAATGGGAGGCAAGGATTATGCTTTCTTTCTTGTCTTTATTTTCAAGCAGCCCTGTTCAAAATCAAGAGAAATTACCTTTCCCATCAAACATAGAGGAAAGGAAGACGAAAACATAAGCCAGTAGGAATACTGGAAATCCAATAATAGTCCTCTATTTTTGTTATTATGCCCCTTCTTTCATCATGCACCAAAGGTCTAGTCCTTTGAGAACAACCAAGGTGAGACAACTTTCTCTTAAGATACTGATATCCATTATAGAACCCTTGACAATTCAATGTTGGAATAATTGCTATTAAAACTTATGAATACCATGTAACATTTGCATCATCATACCTGATTATACAAATGCAGAACTTTACATGCTGCCCATATTACTGCCGCTGGTTCACTTCCTGTCACCTAAGTTTTGGGTGGGCCTGATCAGTTGATCTCTGAGTGGGATAATCCTTACCTCCGAGGCCTTAATAGAATTGAAACTTTGCATTACAAAAGCTAGGAAATTTAGCGTTCTGTGTCATCGGAGGCAAGGATTTTGCTTGTTCAAAGCTTATTGACCACGAGAGATGCCATGTCGACCAACAGTTTAAAGTAGAAGCATTTAAAGATGGAATCCGAGGAGAAGTCTGCAGTGTTCAGAATGTCCTCCAACCCAGCTCTCAGACCAAAAGCTTTTGAGGCCATTGTGCTTCTAGCAGAATGCACTCCAAACTTGGAAATATCCGTGCCAGCCCCTTGCATTACCAATCTGACCCATCTCGCTGTGGTGAAATGGTTTTTGGAATGCAGTGAGGATTTGGCTCTCTTCAGGGGATCGAAATTCATCTATTATATCTTTACATGCTTTAATGCATTTCATCACACATAGCTTGGGATAGTCATCAGATGCTGGATAAGGAAACAACCTTGAGTTATATTTTTTACTTCTAGACATATGGAATGCAACTCTTTCTGGGGGGAGCACTCTACCTGTAACATCCAGTGCTCTAACATCAGATACTCTACTTCAGGATATGAGGCACAACAACATTGCCAACTTACCTGAAAGTTCGTTCCATAAATGATACGTATTGCTTTTCCATGAAGAGATTAAGATCATCGACCATGTCCCAAAAGGCTGAGCTCCTCGATTTACTAAGAAGGGACAGGTGTATGACCCTCATCAGTTGTCGTACTAATGGATGCTCCCCTATCGGAGACCCTTTGATCGGAAGAAGTCCTGCTGAAATGGCTGACTGTAAGTTGTTCATAGATCTGTAAGTCAATCACTCCAAGGCCAAAGATGACAAGAAATTCAGTATTTTAACAACGTTAGACACACAGGATAGCCTTTCCTCTGGAGACACCAGCCCAGCCATGAGGACCTGGTGGATCCATATCACTTAGTTATTACATCTGCCCTTGCCTTTGATAAGAGGCATTTAACTTCCTCTGAAAGTTCCTGGATTTTCCATTGTCCTATAAAAAATATAGTTGTCTGATCAACACTTGGTGATGTAGATTCCTCTGTTGATCCAGGAGAAGATCTGGAACTAGGGGATGAAGGATTGGAGAATCCAAAGAAATTCTATCAAAACTGGATTCCAGACTTGAGACCTCCAGTTCGGTGTTATCACTACCAATTCCATGACCTGTCTTCTTACCCGAGGTGACAGCTTGTGATCATTTAGAAAGGGAGAAAGGAATATCCCCCCTCTTGACTTTAATCTTCGAGGAAGGCATCCGTTACCACCCTTTGAGAATTCGCTCTCTGGCGAAAGAACCTCTTGAGTTGGAAATCCAGTCTTGACACAAATCGTTCCACTGAGAATGGGTCCCAGCTTTTCTCTATGGCTTTTAAGATTGTCGGATTCAATTCTCTGAGGTTCATGTCCTGGAGGTGTCTGGAATTTCAGTCTGCCGCTTTTTCTGCAGACACAGTGATGTTTTGTCTAGGCAGAAATGCCAGAAGCTCTTGGCCAACTCAGATAGGGCTTTCAATAGTGTTGCACCTAGGTGGTTGATATACCGCACTGCTGAACATTGTCCATCTTCAGTAACATGCAGCACTGCGCTCTTTCTTTGGTCGAGCAATGCACCGCAAACAAACCAGCTAAAAGCTTCAGATAGTTGATATGGAACTGTTGTTCCTGAGCAGACCATTTCGCTTCTGTGGCTAACATGCGGCAATGGGCGCCATACCAATTTCCTCTGGCATCTGATTCTATAACCATATCTGGGTTAGAAGTGATGTTTGCTCTCCTGTTACATAATTCCATGTACATGAGCCACCATTTCTTTTCTTCTTCTGCATTGTCTATCAAGGGAACTTTTTTTGAGTACGTCACACCCCTATGAAAATGGTGAGCTTCCATGCGTTGAAGGGCCCTGTATAGGAGTGGGCCTGGAAATATTGCTTGAATAGATAGGGAAAATAAATCTACCACTCAAACTATTTGCCTCAAGGAGGTCTGCTCCTTTGATAAAGTTTTGCGTAGCTTCTGCCCGATCTTCACAATCTTTTTTGTCAAAAGGCTCAGTGTGATTCACAGGAGTCTATAACAAAACTCAGAAAGATTGTTCTTTGTCCCAAGGTTCAGAAGTGATTTCTTTGCATTGATGACAAACCTCAGGTCTTCCAAGGTGGGCACAGTCGTTTGAAAGTGCACTAGAACTTTCTTTGGGTTTAGTCTAGTAAGAAGGTGTCATCCAAGCAGACTATCAAGCGAACCCTTGAGCTTGCAGGGTTCCCATGGCTGGACGTAGCTCCTTGATGAAGAACCATGGGACAGCAATGAGTCGAAGGGCAAGGAGGTGAACTCATACAGCTGGTCTACCCCATGAACTGTAGGAATTTGTGATGTGGTGGAAATATGGGGATTGTGAGGTACACATCCTTGAAGTCTAGATGTCCAATCCAATGCAATGCCTTAGGATGTAGCTTAGGAGATAAATGACCTCCACCTTGAAATGGCGATATACTAACCACTCGTCGAACTCTAGAAGGTTGATGATGGGTCGTTGGCCCCATCCCCTTTTTCCAAAAGGAAGAGGTTGCCTACAAAAACCTTAATTGAAGTGTGGAAGGAGATATAGCCCCTTTGTTTAGTAGCTCCTTCACTTTCTGAGAGATCAGCAAGGATTCTTGTTTCAAAAATGAGAGTGGCCAAGGGAAATGTCTTCGGATGGATATCCCATAGAAATCTATTTGAAAGCCTTATACTATCTGGGGGGCCCAGGCGTCTGATATGATACGTTACGAATTGTGTAAAAATTAAGCTAGTCTCCCTCCCACTTTTAGTTGGGAAGAAGGGAGAACACTTACTGAAACCAGTGCCGTAAGAGCTTCCTTAGGGTCCTTTTCTGCCACCTCAGTGGAGTGGTCCTCTGGAGGGGTAGAAACCTCCAAAACTCAACTGGTCCTATCAGTGGCCCTGTCAAGAGCATTGGCCTCTAAATGGGGCTGTTGAAAAGAGCGGCCAGCTGAGCGCCCTCTACCATGACTGGCCCCATGGGGGAACCTTTGGGGCAAAAATGTATTTCGTTGAAGTCCGGGCTTTTTCCAAGTAAAGGTGGACACCAATTTCCCCAGCTCTTTAACAAAGGGGTGTCGCTCAAATGTGAATTTACCTTAAAAAAACAAAAGGCAAGCGACGCCTGGCAAAAAACAGGAACAGTTTGTTTAATTAAACATTAAGGGCGGGAGAGCAGTTACAGAATCGGGCTCTGAGGACTGTCTCTCGTTGTACATCAGTTTGCAGTAGGTTTTTATACAGTTCTCTGATTGTTATAAAGTAATAAAAATCATTCCTTTCTTGGTAAAAACACAAATGGTGTCATGGAGTCAAAAATATAATTCCAGATAAGAATGCAGATGGGCCTCAACCTTGCGTGGATACAGTGTGAGCCAGTGAGTATGTGTCCATATGTCTGGTCTGGTCACTGCGTTTGCTGTGTGTGCTATGCTTGGTTAAGGGTTCCTAACTAGATGTGCAACAAACTTTATGGTGTTTTGGGGAATGCACACAACCGTCCGGCCATGTGGGTTTTATTGGGGCCAATCTCCTGGGACCATAATGGTGTTGCTGTGCATATCTGTGGGATCTGATCTACGTTTTCCTGTTTGCACGTATGTCTGCCAGCTAAGTGTTACCCCAACTGTGACCTGTCAGTCAGTAACCTCAGGGCTAGGTCTAGGAGCCTGCCAGACCACGTACATACGTGCTGGGGTTGATGGAGAGTTCATGACGGGGAAATCCATAAATGGTGATGCGACTTCGTTTCTGTACATGGATGTATTTTTGTGCGCATCGACATTGATTCATCAGATAATAACAGTGGACTTCAAACAGTCCCCTTGTGCAACGGGCCCTGCCTCAGAGGAAGCTAAATCTCCCAACTTCAGGTCCACCTTGAGAAGGAAGGATCATCTGCATTCAGTGGACAGTGAGCAGATGGCATTCCCTAAGAAGATGATTGTGTGCTGTGCCCATCCAGACAAGATTCATGAAGAAATAAGGGAACCAAATTGTTTGGCCTCCTTGGCCATATCCTGGATTGTTGTGAGTGGTCCTGTATGTTCAAATGTTTATCTTCGCAAGACTGTAACAAGCAGTCAATGCATTTCTTGGGATCTCTGTGTATTTTGGCTTCGACCTTTGGAGTTAGATCTACTTTGCCCTCAAGTGAGGGATGTGGGCATTCTGGACTGAGACGAGTCCATGTTACCTTCCCTAAGGATTTCCTCAATCTGCCTGCGACGTATATGTCACTACCTTCTCTGCCAGGGACCATTCCAAGAAATGGGGATGCACTAGGTCATCTGGATCCAGCATGTCCGATGTGTCTGAAGGCTGTGCTACGGGGAGGGTAGGTAACCCTATGCCCGCGGTTAGACGCCATGGCCTAAATGGACCTTGGTCTCCATCCGAACCTTTGTGGGAGTCGTCCATGTGGGAGTCATCTAAAGGCTCACTTTGTTCAACTAGTAGTATCCTCCCGCTCATTACCTATTGGTGTAGGAATCCTGAGGTCCAGGGTATTTGAGGGGTGTATAGATTGAGATAAGAATGCCCATTTTAGGTGATAAAAGTATCTATGCCCTGCACATGCTTACGTTTGACATCTATCTTCAAAGGGGTTTTACCTGGGAACCCTGCTTTTTGCAAGGTGATTTATGGGCCTGAACAGAGGGTGCATCAAGGTGAGAAGCTGGGGTAGCAATATTCTAACTGTATTAGTTTGCGCTGCAGGGGAGCAATGGCAGAGGTCCATTGCATCATCAAACTCATCTTCAAAGGGAAGACATAGAGGGGTTTCCTCCTCCTCCATATAATCAGCCTTAGTAAGTTGCATTGTTGCCCTAGCAAGGAGCGATTATACTTGTATAGGTAGCCAGATGCTGCAAAGTGGAGCCGGGGTACAGCGAGTACGGGAGGCTTTGGCTCTGTGCCCCGGGACAGTATGCACTTTTTAGGGTCGACCCTGCGTTGCATGCGCTCGCGCATACGTATCGCAGCGAGACTCTTTTGTATTTAGAAAAGGGCTTGGAGCCCTGTCAACTTCACGTCAGTGGTTTTTATTGGTTCGTGGGCTTCCCTAATAAAATCTGCTTGCTCATGCCTCGAGCGCAGCCACCAAGTACATAAAACATGCGTGGCTCGCTGTTTTCCATTGGGCCCGTGGACTTTTTTTTCTCTGATTTACGAGCGCGATCTCTCTTGGCAGAAGTCGAGCGCTTTACACAGTTCATTTCAGTTTTTTGGGTTTCGTACATAAATGCACTTTTGCCCGACAGGTGAAAAGTCGGGTTAAGAGTTTACAACGCGATCAGCTCTAACATGAGCAAACGCGAGACCCGTTGCATTGTAAATGCTTGTGTTTTATGTTGTGCTTTCTGTGCCTGAGTGCGTGTGTGGATTGCTTAATCACCTTTACTTCGCAGCTCACGTTCCAAACTGATAAGTCTCCAGATAATTGGGTGGATTTAAGGCTTGCATTTTTTTTAAATCACGGAGGATCGTTTACGGAATCTTCTGACGCAAACCTCTTCTGCTCATCAAGTTCTCTGGGCCCACGCAATAAGCTTTTGTCATTGGCCATCAGTATTACTGAAACTTCTCGCACATCTCACCAGTGCTGGAGCTTCTTGCACTGGCCGCCTGGGCGCATCCAGCTTCAGACTGCTCATGACTGTGGCCTGATTGCTCACTGTTCAGACCCTTCAGTTGCTGGCCTCTAGTGTATGTTTAGCTTGTCACACTGCACGCCAAAGAGACTCCCAACTTCGCACCCTTCCCACCTGTGAACATGTAGCATCTTGTGCTGCCGACCAGTTTTCTTCTAGGTATTACCTCTGCCCACTAGTGAGCATCTAACTTCTGCCTCTGCCCAACAGCACACACCAAACGTATCCCACAGGTTTTAATTCTCTGCGTTCAGTGTTCTGAGCACAAGTAACAACTGTTGTTTTATGGGGACATGTTTTTATTGGTAATTTTTTTCTAATGTGTTTACCGTCCTTATCACCCCTCACCCTCTCCTCGCCACCCACCGCTCTCCTTGTTCTGGATTGTGGGCTCTAGTCTAAGCTGCAGTTGTTTAGCTTCACGGTTGTTTATCTTTGGGTGACAAGAATGATTAATATGGCATCTAAGTAGGAAAGTGAGTTCAAACTCCCCGGGTGGCTGGCTTCATGGAGTTTGTGAAATGTGCAAGCCTGTCTTCATTAGATGAGTTTCCCTCCATCGTTGTCAGCGTAGTGTCTATCGATTTAGTTAGCAGCAAGTACAGCTTTGCTAATGCAAACTCCGAAATTGTGACAGGCTCCGTGGCGCAACGTTTCATTTGTCCTGTACACAACACACTTTTTCACCACGTCTAAAGGCATCCAGTTATTCCCCCGCCGAAGGGATCTAGTTATCCCTCCACACAGTGCTCGCTGGAGCAAGGATAAAAGCAGTCGTCTCCCAAAAGGGAAGACTTACGGCACAAGAGAAGCAGCTTACTCAGCAAAGAAATATGAGTAAATTCCGAACTTTTACTTGTTGTAGCTATTTTTAATTTGATCAGGGATTCAATTGCTATAAAAACTAATGCTAAAACCTGCTTATAGTGACTTGGCACTTACAAAGGAAAAACTATTTTCAGGTCACTATAATGGGCAATTTGGCAGCCACTATTCTTTAGCTAAGTTGTACAGCACAGTCACATGTATCTGATAGTCTCTAAAGATGTGGGAAGTAGGGCACTGCTGACACACACAATTCAGTTTGGTAGGCGTATTTTACATATGTAGCATAAACGGCAATGCATAACACTTGTTTTTTTTAATTTTATTTAGCCAAACCTCCCAATTCTTTCTCTTATACAACACCATCATGCAGAGTTACTGATGCATGCAGCATGATTTTTGTGGCTGTAAACATACATAAAAAATATTATAACTCATAAAAATACCAACATCATTTGATCGTAGAAGGCCCTTTTAGGTTGAGCATAGCAGCGCGCAAGCTCTGCTTTTCCGACGTGCTGTTATCTATTTGGGCTTTTAGCCATGGCCACCTCATGCCCATCACTATCGCTCGTTCATGGGCTTGCCCTTCAAAAAGCCTTTCTTATAATTGGTAAATGCTTTCCATTTGTCCCTCCTTGGGGCGGTTTGGTTACTGCCTTGGACATGGACCCTGTTACACTTTTGCCCATACGTTTGAGCGCAAGCAAACTTATTTTTCCTTTTGTGTGTCTCCTTCAGGCTTATGACATGGTGCTCTGAATCGGTTCGCTTATGTGAAACTGTATTACTTTTCATTTTCAATTAATGTGGCAAGAAAAGTCCGCTTAAGAGTTTACAACGATCATAGCTCTAACTCGAGCAAATGCGAGACCCATTGCATTGCAAATGCTTGTTATTTCTTGGGTTTGTGCACCTGAGCTGTTTCTCGATATGTAGGCAGCTTCTGATGCCCGTGCTTCGATACAGCCCCCTGTTGGTGCGTCAAATGTAAAGTTAGGTGTTTTTTGTGCTGCCTGTAGCACCAGTACTCACCCACTTGTGGCAGTCTATACCACAGTGTGGAGACTACCAATTTCAGCCCCTACCGGCCCCAGCCAGGGTGTGTCTCTACAGGTGCCGTGGTAGCCAAGGCTCTTGGTGCAGTCGCACAGCTCTTATTCAATATAAGTATTATGAACCATCAGAGAATCCTGTTGCATGCCTCTATGGTACCCATTAACTGTACCCTGAGCGACCTCTAGGGGGCAGAGGCCACCACCATGTTAAGCGTCCCGTAATAAACACGAGTCCCGCTGCGCCTCCTGTGTCTGGAAAAAAGAAGCGAGTACATTACAAAGCCCCAAACACTGCACATTTACCCGATCAAATTCAGGAGAAATAAAATACTTATCTCGTGGCTGAAGAGCAGCGAAGAAAGAGTGACCATGATAACAAAGAAACCGCTATTACTAGACTTCCAGTGTTCCTATGATATGTTCTTCTTCCTTTTCCCTTTGTTTCTTGGGAAAGGTAGTTTCAGTTGGTGTTGAAGAAGGCTGCTGTGAAAATAAAGTGAAGAAAGAAAGCATAATCTTTTCCTCTGGTCCTGCCATAGAATTGTATGTGCAAAACTCCCATTCTGCGACTACTTGCTAATTGACAATCTTCCGTACATCTAAATTGTGATTCCATATTTGGAAATCACAGGTAAGGGATCACTATTTGGAATCAGTAAATTATCGAATCACAATTTCTTTAGTTTGCTCATTTTCCTGTCAGAATGGCCTTTTGTACCTACCAAATGCACAATTCAGTGATTGGTTACTGAGGGGCATATTTATACTCCGTTTGCGCCGAATTTGCGTCGTTTTTTTCGACGCAAATTCGACGCAAAACTAACTCCATATTTATACTTTGGCGTTAGACGCGTCTAGCGCCAAAGTTCCTGGAATTAGCGTAATTTTTTTGCGTGAACACCTTCCTTGCGTTAATGATATGCAAGGTAGGCGTTCCCGTCGTAAAAAATGACTGCGATGCTATTGCGTCGGATTTATACTCCCGGGCAAAAATGACGCCCGGGAGTGGGCGGGTCTAAAAAACCCGCATTTGCGCCGAATTTTAGCGCCTGGGTCAGGGCAGGCGTTAAGGGACCTGTGGGCTCAGAATGAGCCCAGAGGTGCCCTCCCCTGCCCCCAGGGACACCCCCTGCCACCCTTGCCCACCCCAGGAGGACACCCAAGGATGGAGGGACCCACCCCAGGGACATTAAGGTAAGTCCAGGTAAGTATTTTTTTTATTTTATTTTGTGGCATATGGGGGCCTGATTTGTGCCCTCCTACATGCCACTAGGCCCAATGGCCATGCCCAGGGGACAGAAGTCCCCTGGGCATGGCCATTGGGCAAGGGGGCATGACTCCTGTCTTTGCTAAGACAGGAGTCATTTCAATGGGGGATGGGCGTCGTTAAAAATGGCGCAAATTGGGTTAAGACGTTTTTTTTGCCTCAGCCTGACTTGCCCCATTCTTAGATGCCCAAACGCCATTTTTCCCTACGCCGGCGCTGCCTGGTGTACGTGGTTTTTTTTCACGCACACCAGGCTGCGCCGGTCGGCTAACGCCATTCAATAAATACGGCGCCCGCATGGCCCTTTAGAATGGCGTTAGCCGGCGCTAATTTTTTTGGCGCAAAACTGCGTTAGCGCAGTTTTGCATCAAAAAGTATAAATATGGGCCTGAATCTCTCAACCTATGCATGTCTGGCTCCTTGTTCAATTATATATTCCTTCTGCTTGAAGAGAGATTGCAACACGAGCTTGTAAGGGGCATGACAATCAATTCAAGGTGGTAAGGCAGCTTGTTGGAACTGGAGTGTTAAACTCTAGTGTAGGAGGCGCATTGACATTGTGACTGTAACAGGAGTGCCAGAGGATGGGAGTATGTTTGGTGGTTTAGCTCCATGTGTGATCCATGTTAAGGAGCTTCGTGTGCAATGAGGTGCCCATGCTAGCTGTGGTGGCCAGTGATGTATGCCTTACGACATGGTCTCATGTCCTCTTGTCGATGTTGGACATGGCAGTCAGGTGGCACCCGTGGTGGTCATTATTTGTCAGGAAGGCTGTTTGGGAGAAGCTCTGCTTATTGTATCACATGTCTTTGAGGGGACTTATATTGGGAGTTGTGTGCATGTATAGCTATGACAGTGGATGATTTCCACGTAGCCTTGTATGTCTATCATTTACAGATTTGGAAGATGGTCAGTTCAGGAATTTTGCTTGAGACATGTTGTGGAGTACTCAGAGTGCATGTTTGCTGGGTTTATGGTGTGTATGATGGGGGTGACAGATGAATGTCTTACCTCTGCAAATTTGGCCACCAATTAAGATCCAAGGTGTGGTGAAACCCTCCCCTCTTCATCAGGGGCCTGATGCCTTGGCACATACAATTCAATGTTGGCAGCCAGGTTAGGGTGCGTACTAGCCAGCAGCACCAGGTTGCTAGCCAGGTGTCTACATGCCTTGTTCACCAGGTCTGTTTACCACTCCAGGGAGCTGTCTAGCACAGGCCGCAGGTTGACCCATACTAGCACAAACAGCAGAGCGTCCTGGAATGACGTCAACCCCACCATGCTTCAGATAGAAAGGGAGATAGTCCAACCAAGTCAAGTGGGCATAGTTTACCAGATGTTGTCAAACATGGTTCTTGAGTGATTACAAAATACTCTGAGTAGAAGCTGGGACACCTGGAGTAACATGAAGTTGCCATATCTTTGGAAAGTTCTGCGATATCTCCTTGTATCTTTCGTAGTGAGAAAATGACTGGATGTAATGCTGGAATAAAGGGTGCCCTGTAGTGACTTAGCTTCAGCTTGCAGTAATGGTCCAGGTCGTGGTGTTATCGATATTTGCACCTAAAAATTCAAGAAACAGATGCTTCAGAATTTCTTCCAAGTTTGGACAAGATGTAAAGTATTGTCCACAATTGTGTTCCTTAAAATAATCACGCTTGGAATTTGCAAGCCACTATTATAAATTTCCTTCTATTGCCTCAAAATTCACTATTTTGGCATTTCCAAACCTGCTTTGTACCCAGTCCCATTGATGACACACACTGTTAACCTTTCATCCTGATAAACCTTTGAAGTTGGTGTCAGCAAATACCTTCTAACAACCACCTTGGTCTTGAACTGGTGTAATCATCAGACTTTTTCAAGCAGAGAAGCTAGAGAATGAAAATGTTTCCAGGCATATCACCCCATTTGATTTTCAGGGTGACTTCAGAGGACTGACTGAGCTGAGGAGTCTAACAAAGATGCAGTCATGTAAATAATATCTAACTTACCATCTCTGGAGACATGCTGGATTTGTTCTGGAAATCTCTTTAGTGCTTACAAGGGATCTTGGCAGAATCTATTGTTTGGGAAAGGGACTATGAAGGCCTCATAGATGGCACATTTATCAATAAAACAGACCATATTTTGTTGGACGTTTCTAGCCCCGGGGGATCTATCTGGGGTCTCACATAAACAATCAAAGCAAATATATGTCCCTGAGAACAAAAGTAATTATGTCATAAAAATTACTCTAACTGTCCACGTGGTAGCCTATTTCATGGCAAGATTTCGGTTGCCCATCACATCTTCTCTAGACATCAGGATTTTAGGATCAAAGCAAAGAAGTTAGGAAATGTGGTGCCTTTCATTTATCTTCCAAGGCCCAATGAAGACCAGACCTCACAATTACTTCCATTCCCTTCAGCTTGCAGACCTAGGTTGCAATGGCTACCCAGGTGAGCATGATACAGCACATTCAATAGATTTATTTTCACCAAGGTTTGATTGAATGGTAGATGTTCCTGTGCACAATACACCGAAAGGCGCACGTACCATACAATTCTGAGACTGTTTTAAAAAATGAAGGAATAAAATCATCCATTTTCTGTCATCAGTAATAGTTTATAATAGTAGCCATTACTGTGCATTAGGAATGGCATTCCATTCAGATTTCAAGGTTTTTGTCGAGCATAAGAGAAGTACATGCTAGGTCTGACTCACCACAGCAGCTGGTATGTTCATTCATTTGAAAAATAGGACTTCCTTAAGCCTGCATGATCAATGCAGTACAGATCAACAGTGTAAAGATGGAGGTCGTGGGATCAAACTTGCATGTTCCTACAGCTGAGCTCAGATTCCAGTATTGAGAAATGAATGGATTCTATGCAGTCTGTAAGATAGAGCAATCCCTTTACACTGCTAGGATCCTCATTAATATCAGAAAAGCTGATAACCTTCTGCAGCCTCCCTTTCACTGTGAAACTAAGCAATGAGAAGCTTCAACTCTTCCCCTGGGGCATCTACCTCCTTGAAGGCGAAAGCTTTTCCAAAGCCTTTCCAGATCATTCTCAAGGAAAAGGTGGTCCTGATGTATTCTCAGAAGACAGATGAGGTCAGGAACCGGTCTGCGGACTCCCTCTTTCTGATCCAAAAGATGTTTAATGGCCAAGATACTGTATACTAGATACTGCATACTGGAGAGACTGACACCAGAAGAGAAATAAGGGATATTTATTAGCAATCAGCACAGCACATACCAGTGTGTCAGTTTGCTGTGCTCTGAAATGGAAGCCTGAAAGGTGTGACATTGATATATCAGGTTAAACAAAGAAATGCATAGGCAGTAGGTTTCCATCCGTCCAAGGCCTATGGGAGGTGGGAGATTTATGAGAGATGAGTGGAGCTAATCTCTGGCACAGCATGATGCCCTGCTTCCAGGGGCATCTGCAGGCACACATTCCAGGGCCGATGGGTGTGAGAAGGAGTGAGCTGGTCTAGTTCTGCAATGACACACAGGATAAGGTTGTAGACTATTTTAGCCTCAACTTGTGGATCTTGGAAATCTAAAACTTGACACGTGATTATATACATATGCAATGCAGTAATACCAAATATAATATGAAATCAGTATAAAATCCTACAAAAAATTACTGTTATGAATGATGAAATCACACTACCCACAATTGCAGAAGTCTGTGGTCCTCAAACTCCAGACCCGTTGATTCTAGGACATGCCAGATAATGGATCTCACTTCAGTGTTGCTGTGGGCTGCATAGCTCTACCGGCGCCTGATCCCTGCAGCAGCACAGGAGAGAACACAGCCCTCCCTCAGACAGGAAGAAGCCTTTGCCAGCCCACCACCCCCCCATTCACCCATCCCTTCCCTTCTCTCCCACTCTCTGACACGTTCCTCCTGTCTGCAAAGTCTGTCGTTTTGTCAGTGGCCTTTCAAGTCAGTGCTTTTATACCCTATTATGTGAAAAAGCTCGGTATAGGCGGAATTTGGCTCAGGGCGTTCACGCAGAAATAGACATTTCAGTCCCCTGGTATCCTCACACCAAATTCTGGCCCACTTGTCATGGGGAAATAAAAATATTTTTAAATTTTTGTGCTTTCACTGGATCTTTCTCTTCTAGATTATCCTTTTCACGGAGATGGGAAAGTTATCAAGGGCTGCTCTACGAATTGTATCCAGACGAAAGATGAGATTGGGCTGAAGTATCCTACTGACTGCTGCTTCACTGATCTTTGCAATAAAAGAGGGGCGCCCTCTATCGGCAGGAGCAAAGCGAGCACCCTGGAAGTCAATTACACGCTTTTAGCAATTTCAGCTGCACTGATGCATGTTCTGAGTCAGACTAGAACTTGACCACATTTACCAGCGACTGCACAGAATGAGAGCAGCATGAGGAAGAAGACAACAAACAACACAATGTGTTCAAGCAAAGAATTGACTCTCAAGACTATTTTACTAGCAGAAACAATACATTATTGTTCAAACCTATAGCTATGGTGAAGGTATTATGTGTCCTGTTAAAGAATAACCTTTTAAATTGAAAATAACAAGAGTTTTTCGCTTGTCTGCTGGTCTCTACAAATGAATATTTTCACCTCTCCCTGCTTGAATGTTTGGGGTTATGTTTGTATGTACTAGATTTTGGATCACTTAATCCCGTTCCCTATGCACCACTTTGAATAATAAAACCCTAAAAACAGGTTATCTATTCTAAGATGATTTTTGCTAAGATTTTACAAGCAATGGTGGAACACAACAATCTCATAACTGTTGGTTTTACATCTTTGGAAACAATGAAATAATATTAAAATTTTGTAGCGAAGTAGGCTGGCAGTTAGGAAGCACAGGCACTCACCCACACCTTGAAGATTGACTGGAGGCTTTACTAAGCTGGCGGGCACGGGTGCGAGTATGTATATCAGACCTCACCAGGAGCAGGTGCCACAGGTAGCTCAGCCTAGGCCTGACTGCCAGGAACAGGCAACGTGGAACCTTCAGCCATAACATTCCATGGTGTTACTGGGGAGAAAGAAAGCAGGTTACCACACATTTTCACTTTTCAGAAAACAAACAAAGAATGAAACTTGTAGGTTGGGAAGATCCTCAAAGGGAATCCCAATACCCAGTGAAGAAGAAACAGACCAATTCAGTTAGGTGCCGCAAAAAACTCAGAAACACTCCTAAAACTGCACACCTAACAATGTACACTGAGTCCATGCAAAACCACACCACCAAAGAATAAAAAACACTTTTCACACAAGTAATATACTTGATGCACAACAAACCGATTGAGCTGACTTACATGATGAAGTACTGTGAGTGCAAAATCCTTCAAAGAGAACTGTGAATATAAACAGAACAGACTGCATACAAAACAAACATATTTACACAAACATGGAGATTTGCATACTTGAACTGCTAACGCATCCCTCTATGATAATTTATTACACATTAGGACTTGTTTTAGGCCAATGAATCTTTTGAACCAGTTGAGAGACACGAGATAGCTAATCAATATGTCAATCAATACGTCAATAATGTCATCAATATTTATTACCACAATGCATTTCCCTTTAGTCAAAGACATTAATCAACTCAAGACGCTACCATGACCTTGCAGTCATGAATAATCACACCAGATTAGTAGAATTTTATGATGTTTATTCCCTATGGATTACAATTCCAAAAGCATGTGTGTTAATCTCAAAACCAAAACACTCAATAACATTGTCATAATTTGGTAACTCGAATAAGAATTCATCAAAGCAAGGAACGCAATAATTAGAACATAACACAAAGTCAACATAGGTCAACTTTAGCAGAGTGTCATCAGCGCGTCAGTTCAACAAAGCATAGATTCAGTCATTTGTCTATTTGCGTCAGTGTAGTGAACCTCTGTCCTAACCACTGATTAGCATTAGCATGTTGGGCTTCACGCAAAACAATTTAGAACACCAAGTTGGAAAACATCTAACTATGGTCCCTGTCAAAAGTAAGCAGTTGGTACCTAGAAAGGAAAAGCAAACAGACAAATCACATTTTCATTGTCATAGTTACCCTCCAAGGTTTAAGTCAGCACTCAGGTTCAGTCTTCGTCTTCAGGACATCAGTCGAATCGCCATCAGTCAAAAACTCAGCTCCCAGGGAAAAGGGGCACTTCCCTCATAAGGAGGTAAAGTGTAAAATGGGCAATCTAAGGAAGAGGATGGTTCTAAGTCAAATCAGCAAAGTCACTAGGCAAAGTGACAAAGTCTCTGGATCAAATCGACAGCATTTCCCTAACCAATCTAAATGGCTCCCTGTGTCATGGGTTTTTATCCCTTTTTTGTTGTACATTCCCCTAAAACTTAATTGGTCAAATGTTATACCCCACTATCTTTAGCCAATTAGAAAACAGGTTATGCCATTAATCTTTCACCCCACATTAGTTCACAGATATTTTATTGGTCCATATGATTGACGTCTTCGGAGGTAGCACGTCCGGTATGATTTCATCCTTCTGTAATTCTTTGCACATCTTTTGGTCAGTAACTCCATTGTCTGTACCGGTTTGAACGACCTTGTACATTATACTAATCTACACTGTTGCATTTTAACTATAACATTTCTTCAAGCAATATGAATTTCATGAGAACGGATCTACTATGGTTACATTCAGCTTCTAGTTTGAAGAAAACAAGAGGTCATGTCCTTTTGCGAGTCAGCACACTGCAAGTTAGGAAAAATACATTTAATATGAGAGCCAGGCAGCTAAGCTTCGGCTCATGCTAACTTAAGGCCTACAAGTTTTAACAACAAAACTTTAATAACATAATCATTAATAATTAGAATAAAACTATTAAACTACAATAATTCATAAACATTAGTCACTTTCATTAGTCCAGGTATATATTGGCGGCCACTCCCCGTGGTCACATTTCAAGTGCACGTTTAAGCAAAAATTCATTACTAGAGTTTGTATGCGGCATTATCACACATTAATTCATAAACATTTCATGTTAATATAGATTATATAAACTACACTCTCTCAGTCCCTCCTCTGATGACGTTCGTCATCACACAAACCTTTCCCTTTCAACCTTTCACTTTTAATTCTTTACCTTGCGCATAATACGCATTTCAACATCTTGTCCTTTGTGTGAACTCTCCCAAATTTCATTAAACATTTCCCCCCTTTCATTTTCTTTGTTTCTTTTATTTCTTTTTGTCCAATTTCTTTTGACTCTTTCATTGATTTTGCATGCTCCCCATAAACCTAATAAACAGATCAGAACAATTAATAGACCCCTAGTATTTTTGCAAGAACCCCATTCCAAATATTGCTAAACCAGCTCCCTACTCTGGCAATTCCTTTTCCAACTTTCTCCCACACTCAAGGTTCCTTCAGTTCCTTCAAATCTGCACTATCTTTAGTTAGGTTAGTAAGCATGCCTAGAATCTTCTTACTATTATCTTGAATAAATGAGCAACAATGATCCTCGTTGAGCATCTTACAGACTCCGCCGCTCTTTGCTAAAAGAATGTCTAAAGCAAGCCGATTTTGAAGAGTCATAGCTCTTTCCGCAGAAAGTTCAGTATCCATCAGGAGTATAGCCCCTGTAAAATTTGTCAGCATGTTATCCACAATAGTATACAACTTTCGAATCTCTATGGAGTTTAAAATAACCCCTACTGAAGGAATTATGGCTCCAAATATGTCACCAACGACAGCAGACGCTGTCTCTCGTTATTGTCTAGCATGTTGTAATTCAGACATTTTAGGTATTTGCTTTAACTCATCAATCTGGTAAATCTTTGGGAAAACTATCCCCAAATAACATGTCCCATACCATCCCTTAGGGAGACGGTAATAAGCATTAAGTCCACAGATATGATAGATCCCAAGGATCGCTGGATCCTGTCCATTTAACATTAATGTCCATTTACTCTGAAACAAAAACACATGCCTGCATTCACTCGTTCCCACAAATAAAGTGTCTTGATCAGATTTTGGCCTATATATACATAGCCTTCCTACATGTAATGCATCTATAGCTAATTTACCTTGCGTCTTTATTGCAGTGTAAGCATAATCATTTGCATATGTGTGTTTCTCTAGGCCCTTTTCTAATCTTTCCTTCAGTGCTGTGCGTCTATCATCAGTGTGATCTAAAAAGCTTTTCTCTACAGGCGTTAATAAGCAGGTCAGATTGTTGCGGTGTGCATAAGCTGTCCCAAATGTCAGTGTTGGTTCAAAGAAACCTCTAACTAATTTTATACTATGTTCCTTAGCTAATTTATTCAGAAATTCAATCACAGGCACAAAGGAAAACACCACATCCAAATTAGAATAAAAGTATTGCACATGCTCCTGGTCATAGAATCTTGTTAGTAGCAAACTACAGCTTATCTCGTAGGTTAAAGGCAGACTATGGTAAGTGACCCCATCCTGTACTGATGAAGGAATCTTTGTGCACACATAACAGTTTCTCGCATCCATTGTATCAACATAGTCATTCAGCAAGCGATAGAAGACATTAGTGGAAAGTTCCCTCTTTTAATTAGTTGCCTCATGCAAGTGTTGTGTATCTTGCTCAAATTTTTCCCACGGTGTTAGTGTAGCAGTCTCAGGTTTTGAAGCATTGTTAGTCGCTTTCTTATCCAACCACGGCATTCCCACAATCACACCTACAATTATTATTGCACACAAAATACCATAGATAACACTTAACCAACCACACACTTTACCCTTCTTGCTACCACCTCTATTATAATCCATGATCTGTAAAGAATCAGATAGCAGAATAACTCAAAGCAAACAATCAATTTGAGGACGATTTAAAAGCTCTCTTTTTTTTTTCCTTGATGCAAAGTCTCTCTTTTCTCTCTGCGTGTATTTACAGCGTTTCACTCACCCCAGGACCCTTTTGTCAACTCAGGTTAGCAACTTGTCATGATCGGTTTTCAGAGTCAATTCAGGTTATCAGTGTCACATCCGGTACTTATTATTATTTTTTTTTTTTTTTCTTCTTTTCTCAGCTTTTCAGCTTTCAATTTCGATTTCAATCTTAACACAGTCTCTTTCTCAAAGTGATTTCAGGTACCGTAGTATTGGCACTTCTCGATCAAAACAGAACGCTAAGAATTCTTGTTGCCATTCAGATGTTGTTGCATATGCCCATTCAGGACCTGCGTACCTTCTATTTGCGACTCTTTTTCTTTTCAGCCTGCGTTCACTTTGCAATTCTCTTTCACTTAGATCCTCTTTTCTGGTTGTATCGATTTCTTCTGTTATTGTTTCACCTGGTACGACCTTTTCGCTTGCATCTTTTTTCTTTGGCCAGTTATCACCTTTATGCGTCTTCTTCCTGCTTGGCCTTTCAGGACACTGAACAGTACCCTCCTCTTGTGCTATGGTGTTTTCTCTTGACGGACCTGCAACTGGCTCGGGAGATGCCGGTGTGCTTTGACCTCCCTCTACTATTTCCCCTTCTTCCTGTGGGTCTGTAACGGGTTTAAGCTCTAACCCGTATCTGTCTACTTCTGGGAGAACCTCTCCTTGACTTAGTTCTCCTGTTGCCTCTACTGAGATAGGCTCACCGTCACCTCTCTCGAACTCGTTTACTGTTTGAGGGACTAGGCCGTCCTCAGTGGGCTCTCCTGCAGTCTCAGTTCCCCTTTGACTGTTCTCCGGCCCTGAGACTTCCTTCTCTGGAATTGCTGAGTCGGAAACTTCAAGTTCCTCATCAGTCGGACATGTCACCTTCTTTGTGTGACTGGCATGTATCCAGTTTGGAACTCCTGCACATTCCACAGCAGTGGTTGTTGTCAGTACTACTTGATATGGCCCCTTCCAGTGCGGCTCCAAACACGACTTCCTCAAGTGCTTCTTGACAACCACCCAGTCACCGGTTTGCAGGTTGTGACTGATCGGTGGCAATGTGTTGGCCTCCACCTGGTGGGAAAAAGAGCGGACCACATCAGCCAAACCTTTGCATTAGTCCAACACCATATCATCCGTGATATTCACAAGAGCATTTGCAGGTACTGCGGGCAACCTCATAGCTCTGCCCAGGAGAATCTCATGGGGTGATAGTCCTGTCTTCTTATCAGGGGTGTTTCCCATCGACATCAGCACTAAGGGCAATGCATCTGGCCATTTCACATTGGTAGCTGCGCACATTTTTGCCATTCTCGACTTCAAGGTACCATTCATCTGTTCTACTAGTCCTGATGCTTCCGGGCGGTAGCTACAATGCAGCTTCTGTTCAATGTCTAATGCAGCACACAAGAGCTTAATCACCTCATTGTCGAAGTGTCTGCCCCTATCTGATTCTAAAGAGACCAGAAATCCGAACCTTGGTATTCGCTCTCTACGCAACAGCTTTGCTATTGTGAGACTGCCATTCCTACGTGTAGGATATGCTTCAATCCAGTGACTGAAAACACACACAATCACCAACACATACCTCAAACCTCCACACATTGGCATTTCATTTAAATCCATTTGCATCTTACTAAACGGACCTCCAGCTCTCCCTATGTGGCTCAAAGTCACCACAGTCCCTTTTCCTGCATTCATCTGTTGAAAGATGATGCACCTGTGACAGGTAACCTCTGCGGCTTGTCTGAATTTCGGATTGAACCAGTCAATTTTGAACAATCTGATCATTGCATCTCTCCCAAGATGTGCCTGCCCATGATAGAGCCTTGCAAATTGTGACAAAATACTGTTTGGCAAAACCAGTTTCCCCTCCTCTGAGACCCACAAGTCGTCAGCTCTTTGTACGCATTGCATTCTCTGCCAAGAACGTTTTTCCTTTCTGCTAGCACGGCCCTGCAATGATTTTAGCTCATCTAATGTGTCAACTACTCTTAATGCAAAGTTCAAACATGTTTCATTTTCCGTTTGCGGTAACAATTCCCACTGATCCTTGAACGATATACAGTTCAATGCACAAAACCTTGCAACTTGATCTGCATAGCCGTTTCCCATGGACACAAAGTCTTGTGACTTAACATGAGCATTGCATTTCACCATGGCAATTTCAAGAGGTAACTGAATCGAATGCAACAAGTCCTTAATCTGTTCACCATTTTTCACTGGAGAACCAGAAGAGGTCATGAAACCCCTCTCTGACCACAATTGCCCAAAATCATGTACAATTTACAAATCCGTATCTGCTGTCAGTATAGATATTGACTTTTACATTTTCAGCTGCGTGGCATGCTTTAGTAAGGGCAATTAATTCTGCCACTTGTGCGGAATACACTCTCTCAAGCCAGGAAGCTTCTATAATACCGGTGATTGTACACACAGCATAACCGGCTCTCAGTATTCCGACTGAGTCTTTCAAGCAGGATCCATCAACAAACATTATGCAGTCATTTTCTTTTAACTGCGTATCTTGAATGTCAGGTCTGGGTTTGGTACATAGTTCTGTTACCTCAAGACAGTCATGCTCCACTTCCTCTGCATTATTAATCTCAGTGTTTTCAACAGGAAGTAGAGTTGCCGGGTTTAACATGGTACATCTCTTTAAGGAGACAATAGGTGATCCCAGAATGATTCTCTCATATCGGGTAAGTCGGGCATTTGTCATGTGCTGGGTTTTAGTTCGAGTCAACAGAATTTCAACTGAATGTGGAACCATTACTGTTAGGAGATGTCCCATCACTATGCCTTCACACTGCGTGAGGCTCTGACCAACTGCTGCAACTGCGCGCAAACAACCCAGTAAGGCTGCTGCAACTGGGTCCAAAGTAGCTGAAAAATATGCTACAGGGCGGTTTGCACTTCCATGGACCTGTGTTAAGACAGACAAAGAAAAAGCATCACTTTCATGACAAAACAGTAGAAAAGGCTTCTTGTAATCAGGCACACCTAAGGCTGGTGCCCAGCACATGCACTCTCTCAATTCCATGAATGACTCAAGCTCTTCCTCAGACAGAGTTATGGTATACAGGTCATCTTTAGTTTCTTTGTCTGTCAGTTTTATCAATGGTTTAGAGATAATCGAAAAGTTGGGAATCCACTGGCGGCAGTAGCCCACCATTCCCAAAAACATCCTGACATCTCTCTTTGTTGTCGGGGGGTTCATCTGCAGTATGGCCATCACCCTTTCTTTTGATATTCTCCTGGACCCCTTCTCAATCAAATGCCCTAAGCATTTCACCTCTTTCTGACAGTACTGCAACTTCTTTGGGGACACTTTATGTCCGTTCTTTCCCAAATGATTAAATAAGGCAATTGTGTCATACCTGCAGTCGTCTTTTGTCCTGGACGCAATCAGCAAGTCGTCAATGTACTGCACCAGAGTCAAACTGAAAGGACGTTCTAATGACTCCAAGTCCTTCTTCAATATCTGATTGAAGATGGAAGGTGATTCAGAAAACCCTTGAGGAATTCTGCACCAACTGTACACCTTGTCCAGGAATTTGAAACTGAAGAGAAATTGTCTGTCCTTGTGAAGAGGCTTGAGACAGGTCCACAACTGTGAACCACTCTGCATCACACAGAACCTGAAACATGATTACTGCTGGATTTGGCACTATGGGGCAACACTTTACCACAATCTTGTTTATTTTCCTCAGGTCCTGCACAATTCGAACCTTCCCACAAGACTTTTTCAGACCCATTATTGGTGAATTACATGGGCTGCTCAATAGCTCCTTCAGAACTCCTTGCTTTACAAAGTCCGCAATTATCTGCGACACCTGAAGAAGGACATCTTGTGCCATGTGGTACCGCGGCACCTGAGGAAACACTGCATTCGGCTTAACTTGTACTTTAACCGGTTCAACTCCTTTTATCAATCCCACTTCCTTTCCTGTTAGGTCCCACACTTTCTCTGTCACTGTTCCCTGTAACTCAGCTGGTAAATCAGTCACTGTAAGCATCGGGAATAAGGTTATCAAAGGGTAATCTTCATTCGCGGTCTCCGTCTCTAACTCTGAGAGTTGACCATCATCCCCTTCATCATCACTGTTTGTCTGCACCTTAATTCCATCATTAGAACAGGTAATCTAACATTTCATTTTGCACAGTAAGGGGGTTATTACAACTTTGGAGGAGGTGTTAATCTATCCCAAAAGTGACGGTAAAGTGACGGATATACCACTAGCCGTATTACGAGCCCATTATATCCTATGGAACTCGTAATACGGCTGGTGGTATATCCGTCAGATTTGGGACGGATTAACACCTCCTCCAAAGTTGTAATAACCCCCTAAGTCTCTTCCCAGGACACGAATCACAGACTACAAACTTATGCAGGCCCTGGAAGTTTCCAATCTCAACCTGAACTGGGTCGGTAATCGGGTTTGTCAAGTACTGGTTTGCTACTCCTACCACTCTTATGGTACGCCCTGAAAGTGGCAATTTCGGAACCTCTGCACTTCTGACTGTAGAGCGTGTAGCTCCCGTATCCACCAGGAATGAAACCTTGTGACCCATAACCTTTCCCTCTACATAGGGTCCCCTCTGATCTACTTCTACGGACGCCACAAGCCTGCACTCCTCACTGTCTGAACTATCATCTGACCATTCATCGGTCATTGCATCCTCACCACGCAATGGGAATTGCTGCACTGTGTTATTTTGACTCATCACTTGGCCTGTGACCTGCTGAGGAAGCATCACCTGTTGCTGTCCCATTGGAGCTAATAGTAATTGCATTTGCTGTCTAGGTACCATGGGAACCTGCTGTTGTTCCTGCTGCATCTGTGCCGGTTGAACACGAGGCATTTGTATTTGCTGCATGGGCTGTAACCCCTGCTTCTGAACCATGTTATTTTGGAAGTTCTGATTTTGACCTCTCATTTTTGGACCTCTAACATTTTGAAATGTACCAACATCAGTGCTTTGTTGAACGACACCATCATGCACCGCATTCGGGCATTCCCGCTTCCAATGCCCCACGCCCCCGCACGCGTGACATGGTGACATCTTTTTCATCCCCTGTACATCATTTTGAACCACAACCGTATTCAAATCTGGACCGCGATTCACAAAACCTCGACCTCGGCCTCTCAGTTGTGCCTGAAACACGCCATTCCCTTGCGGTTGGTGTATCATCTGCTGAATCCCATTTCCCTGCTTTCCTGCCTGCGCTGCTTTAATCTGCATCACCATCACTTTCTCCTTCAACTTTCTCTGCTTTAGCTCAATCTCATCGCTACAGTATTTTGCATACTGCAACACCTCATCAATCGGCTTCGCTTGCCAACAGATCAAATGATTTTTAATCATCTGGCTAACCTCTGGTCTCAGCCCTTCAACGAATCTAAACACAAGATGGTTCATGTTTTTCGGCTCAATAGTCTCAGTGCCACTGTAATGCTTGAACGCTTTCAACAATGTCTCATACTAAGCATGGATGGACTCTTTAACCTCCTGTGAGGTTCGATCGATTTTCTGTCAATCAGTCACTTTCAGCGTCACTTTCTGCTTCAAAAACTCAATCACTTTATGATAGTACTTCATCACCTCCTCAGATGGTGCTCCGGTCACCTTATCCCTTGCTGGCTCCTGCGTCGGCCAGTCCACACCTCTCTTGCACTCAAGCCATAAGTCAGGAGGAACAATGATCTCAAACATGGTATTTAAGTCTTCCCAGAGACATTTCGCAAGCTTTGCAAACCTGTCCGTCTGCTGATACTACTCTATCAGTTTCTCCCTCAACCTGGGATAATCATTTGTGAATGACAAAATGTCTTCCCTAGTCCACGTTAAATGGACTAGAACCCCTCCAGCTGTTTCTCTCATTGGTAATATCTTTACTGTCCCATTGTCTGGTGAGGCTTTAGTCAGACTTGATCCCGGACTGTCACCTTTCTCCTTATCTCTTTTCTTTGCCCATCTGCCTTCCCACTTTTCCAAGGCTCCCCAGATCTGCGCACTTTGCAGTATTTCTTTGAGATGCGCTCTTATTCTGGCTGACCTCATGTGGTCGAAATCTTTAGAGTCGAAGTCTAGTCTGTAACTTCTTTTCAAATGTTTAGTATTCTCAATGTCAATATTGTATTTGTCTGCCAGGTTCGCCAACCTCTGGTGCACCTTGCCCACTTCTTTAGTAATCTTGGGGCACAGATACCTTAACTCTGCTTCTGTGTACGATTCTAATCTGTTTACCCCTATTGTCCCTTCCACTAGTTCAGCAGCTTCCACACCCAGTCTTACAAAGTTCAGGTATTCATCTTTCTCTGACCTTTCTGGCTTCTCTGCAGTTACTGCAGTCTTTTGTGAAGCATAAGTCTTTTCTAACCACTCATTTAACTGTTGCACCAAAAAACCTTGCAGTGAAATATTCCCTGCATGCATCATTGGCGACTGAGAGGTATTTGTACTTATTGACTGTGGGGTTAACACTCCCAACCCTGCTTGCCTCATCGCCTCCAAAGGTGTTTCAATCGAACTAAGGTCTAACAAAGACCTAGGTCCTTCGGCTGATTGCTCTCTCAGGGCCATTAACTGGGGAGTTCCTATGAACCCTCCTCTTATTGCATCTTGTGTCATCACTCCCTGATCACACATACCAGGCTTACCCTGCGCATACAATGGTACGGGTGGACCAACAGTAATTGGTAATGATATGGCAGCTGGTGTCTGACCTGGTCCCAAACCTCGCGGAGCAGTAACTATCAAAGCTTGACTCACTGTGGCCGGGGCAGGTATTAACGGTGATCCTGCTGCTGTTGCTGCGGCTGGGGCAGCAATTGCGGAGTTGGCTCAAGCTGCACTAACCTCGATTTTGTGTATATCTGATCAGGCGGCACTATCAGACTCGAAGTCGTGTCTAGTACTGGGACGTCTGGATAGATTCTCTGTATCTGCTGTGGAGGTTGCAACTGTATCTGCATGTCTAGCGCAGTGGGTACACTGACACCACTTTGTGTCAAACCAGTATCACTAGTCTGCACGGTATCTGTAACTCCCTTCTCCTGCGTCTGGTTCCCAGGACCTGCACTAGTGCTCAGACATTGTCATCTACTGCATAAGGTGGCGGTCGATCATGCAACAACTGATTAAGGAACTCTTCATCGTCTGAGTCATCTTCTTCTATCCAAGACCTCTTAGTCTCTTTAGTTTTATTAGAGTCCCTGTCTGTTTTACAGGTGGCTTTCTTTCCCTGTGTCTCGTCTCCCTGTGTTATTGCTGGGAACAATTTGAGTCCGTCAACTATCCCCTGTCTCCACATTTTGCTCTTATTGTCCCATCTAGCCTCAGGTAAAGTCTTTTCTGCCCTTTTCATTCTTCTCTCAAATTTCTGCTGTCTTTGTTTAATAGCCATCAAATCCCAGACTGCTAATGCCTCATACTGGGCTGGCCTCGGAGGTGGCTTTTGTACACTTAACATCCACCTCAAATTCTCTAAAATTCTCGTATTGAACGTTCCGTGCTCCGGAAACGCTAAACATCCCTCCTTCTCTGTTAGTTTGCGCCACTGTTTCATCCACAAGCAAGGCGCAACACCCTTCTCCTCCATCACTATATAAGCTGGAGTACCCTCAGGCGGTGTAGGCTCCCCTTCACTCGCCATAATGTATGCGTCTCCTTTCAGAGCACTCCTAAAAGCCTTGATAAAATTCATCTTTGCGTCTTTTCTTTTGTTAATATTTAATCAGGAAGTGACTTTAATTCCCAGGACACTCTTCACCCACCTTTCTCAACCTATTGCCTCTCACGGACGGCAGCCAATCCGTGCGCGACCCCTCTCGGTAACTGACCTATCCCAGCGCGGTACCATTGACGTCACACTCACACACTGCAACTGACAAAGTCTTGCGGCTTGTGCTCCTCACACTGGATTCACACCAAACTAATGCAAAATTACTGTGAGCACCTTTAACAACAACAACAACCCAAATTTGCCGGTTTACTACAGGAAGGGTACTCATTCGCTTCAGAACTTTACAGAGATTTCACTTGAAGCCTCGGCCGTTACTCTCTCCTTCTCAGTTCCCGCACCCGCAAGCAGAATTCGACCCGCAAATCCTACTCTTGACTTGTCAATGGTTTGTCCTAGTGCACTTTAGAACTTGCCAAATCTCCATCGAAGGTTTCACACACACAATTTGACTCGAACTCGACTTGTCAACCACGCCCGATTGACCTATAAAACCGCACAAATTACAACATAAACCCAAGTGTCTCCTACACTTGTCAATATACTCCGGAGTCTTAGACCACGACGGGTCCGTACATTAACAACCAACCACGTGGATAATTTTTTAGCACAAAGCGCCACACTCGTATGAAGTACGCCGACTTCTCTTCTCTCATACTATGGAGTACGCCAACTCCTACTAAAACAACATTACCTGACCTAAATGCACACAAACTTCACAAATCACCTGCAATATGCATAAGCTGAGCAAGCGCAAATTCTACACCACACATGCTAGAACGCCGAGAACATTCCCAACTCACTTAGGCAGGCTCCGAGATCCCGGGAAAGTCATAGTGAATTTAGAAACACATCATACCTCCAATTTGCATTATCTCAGAAAAACAATCTAAACAGTAATTCTCCGTCCTAGGGCCCCAAAGGGCCTAACCGTCACTCTGCTACCAGAACTGCTAACACGTCCCTCTATGATAATTTATTACACATTAGGACTCGTTTTAGGCCAATGAATCTTTTGACCCAGTTGAGATACACCTTAGGACGAAATAGCTAATCTATATGTCAATCAATACGTCAATAATGTCATCAATATTTATTACCACAATGCATTTCACTTTAGTCAAAGACATTAATCAACTCAAGACGCTACCATAACCTTGCAGTCATGAATAATCACACCAGTTTAGTAGAATTTTATGATGTTTATTCCCTATTGATTACAATTCTAAAAGCATGTGTGTTAATCTCAAAACCAAAACACTCAATAACATTGTCATAATTTGGTAACTCGAATAAGACTTCATCAAAGCAAGGAACGCAATCATTAGAACATAACACAGCGTCAACATAGGTCAACTTTAGCAGTGTCATCAGCACGTCAGTTCAACAAAGCATTGATTCAGTCATTTGGCTATTTGCGTCAGTGTAGTGAACCTCTGTCCTAACCACTGATTAGCATTAGCATGTTGGGCTTCATGCAAAACAATTTAGAACACCAAGTTGGAAAACATCTAACTATGGTCCCTGTCAAAAGTAAGCAGTTGGTACCTAGAAAGGAAAAGCAAACAGACAAATCACATTTTCATTGTCATAGTTACCCTCCAAGGTTTAGGTCAGCACTCAGGTTCAGTCTTCGTCTTCAGGACATCAGTCGAATCACCATCAGTCAAAAACTCAGCTCCCAGGGAAAAGGGGCACTTCCCTCATAAGGAGGTAAAGTGTAAAATGGGCAATCTAAGGAAGAGGATGGTTCTAAGTAAAATCATCAAAGTCACTAGGCAAAGTGACAAAGTCTCTGGATCAAATTGACAGCATTTCCCTAACCAATCTAAATGGCTACCGGTGTCATGGGTTTTTATCCCTCTTTCGTTGTACATTCCCCTAAAACTTAATCGGTCAAATGTTATACCCCACTATCTTTAGCCAATTAGAAAACAGGTTATGTCATTAATCTTTCACCCCACATTAGTTCACAGATATTTTATTGGTCCATATGATTGACGTCTTCGGAGGTAGCACGTCCGGTATGATTTCATCCTTCTGTAATTCTTTGCACATCTTTTGGTCAGTAGCTCCATTGTCTGTACCGGTTTGAACGACCTTGTACATTATACTAATCTACACTGTTGCATTTTAACTATAACATTTCTTCAAGCAATATGAATTTCATGAGAACGGATCTAATATGGTTACATTCAGCTTCTAGTTTGAAGAAAACAAGAGGTCATGTCCTTTTGCGAGTCAGCACACTGCAAGTTAGGAAAAATACATTTAATGTGAGAGCCAGGCAGCTAATCTTCGGCTCATGCTAACTTAAGGCCTACAAGTTTTAACAACAAAACTTTACTAACATAATCATTAATAATTAGATTAAACCTATTAAACTACAATAATTCATAAACATTAGTCACTTTCATTAGTCCAGGTATACATTGACGGCCACTCCCGTGGTCACATTTCAAGTGCACGTTTAAGCAAAAATTCATTACTACAGTTTCTATGCAGCATTATCACACATTAATTCATAAACATTTCATGTTAATATAGATTATATAAACTACACTCTCTCAGTACATCCACAGATAATCTGACTGAGAAAAATAAGGACCTCACTCCGAGTTTTGCGGTCCTACCGCCAAGGGTCTGGTGGAGTGGACTGCCATATTACGAGTTTGGCAGTTTAACAGAACAATAGAGAATCATGAGGTCATGTGAGACTCAGACCAATTCGTCTTGAATTCCAAAATCTTCTTTTATTGCGAAATGTCGGTCCAATTAATATTTCAATACAATTCTTCATTTCAGTTGTTCACACTCGACAGCCAACACATGTTTCATCACAAAGTGACTTTATCAAGGCAGCAACTCCTCAGAAGACCAATTTGTCATATGTTCATATCTATAATATAGCTCCTCTACACGTCAATCTATGTGTGGGATACGTTTTTTCCAAAGGTGAGTCTTACAGATTACTTGTTATTTGTCATCAACGAAAATGAGTGTCTCCAGAGTTATATTGTAAGGGCCATGGTTCCCGAAGAGATGCGGTTAGAACTCTAGACGGATACTCATACATGATTACTGGGCATATCATGGTCCTTACAATATAACTCTGGAGATACTCATTTTCGTTGATGACAAATCAAGTAATCTGTTGGACTCACCTTTGGAAAAACTGATCTCATGCATAGATTGATGTGTAGCGGAGCTAGATTATGGATATGACCATATGACAAATTGGTCTTTTGAAGATTTCCTGCCTTGATTAAGTCACTTTGTGACAAAACACGTGTTGGCTGTCGAGTGTGAACAACTGAAATGAAGAATTGTATTGGAATATGAATTAGACTGACATTTTGCAATAAAAGAAGATTTTGAAATACAAGACGGATTTGTCTGAGACTCACATGACCCCATGATTCTCTATTGTTCTGTTAAACTGAGTGCTGTGGTTGTCTGGTTTAAAGCACAAACAACTCTTACTGCATTGGACATACCTCTGCAAGGCCCATTTGGAAGGAACAAACATCTAAATGGACACATGCACAGGCAAATTCAAACAAAGCTCACACAATTCAACTCACTCCATGTCTGCACATACAAAACTCAAGATTACATACATCTCATGAATACGTAAGCCAGATTCGGGGGGCAAGTCTAACACCATACATGCTCATATTGGACACCACAATAAGAAATACTTACCATACCAAACAGTGCACAATCCAATGACACCACCATTGCCTTAACACACACATACATATACACACAACATATACCTTTCTCCTGGGGGAAAACAGCACTGCACACAAATTCACAAAATGCTAATAACAGCAACTGGAGCACCAGCCAGACTCAAACCCACACAACTGCAGGCACATAGCCAAAGTGACTCAGAGACAACAGAAAGCTAGAAAAGGAATTGCAGGAGAATGGTGTACCCAAAACAAAACAACTGTTTATTCATAGAAACACATAAGATTCTTCAAAAGCCATTGGCCAGTCCATGATTTGTGCCACTAATAGCACAATGTTGTGACCCAACTTGACTCCTGACTGCCATGTAACCTGTACAGGAAGGGACATCGAGGAGGCAGGCAGGCACATCAGCAATTATCTTGGAGAGGCGGTGGGAGAGGATCTGGGAGGGGGGTTTGTGCTGGGGAGGGCTAGTCTTCTTCTTGGAAGGGGTGGGCTTCTTTTTGGGAGAGGTGGACTTTTTTGGGGGGAGGGGAATGGCTACTTGCAGGGGGGCAGGGGAGGCCATGGAGGTAGAAGGTACGTACTGGGAGCTAGGTGGGGTCCTACTGGGTGTGGTTTGGGGGGAGAACAGGGGTAAGGCCAAGGTCACAGAGAAAAAGTTGTTTGGAAACACGGGGACGGTCATCAGAAAGGAGATGGGATTTGGAGGTTGAGGGAGTGGTTGTAGGCTGTGTAGGGGTGGATGTCTTGGGTGCATGCTTATAGGAGGTATGTTTGCATGTGGTGGGTGTCTGTTGGGTGGGTGATTGAGGGCGTTTATGTGTCTTGGGGCTAGGGGTGTGGAAGTGCTGGGGGATGTCATTATCTGTTGGGGTGTTGACTGCAGGTATGATGGGTGTGGTGGATGTAGGTGTGTCTGTAGTTGTGGTGTCTGTGGATGTAGTGCTTGTGATGTATGTCTGAGGATCTGCTGGGGTGGTGTCTGTGGGTAGGATGGGTGTGGTGGCTGTGTCAGTGACTGTTGCGGTAGTGTCTCTAGGTAGGCTTGATGTTGTTTGTATGATGCTGGAAGTTGTGGAGGTGTCAGGGGCAGTTGTGAATGTTGCTGTGTCTGGGGGTGAATGTTGTTTGTGTGTATGCTGGTGTGTCTTGTGGTGCTTGTGGTTGTGTGAGCTACGTTTTTCTGTTGAGGTGGATGCATGAGGATCTGTTTGTGTGTTTTGGGTAGGCAGATGAAGGGGGGATTTGGATTGGGAAGAGGAAGGTGGAGGGGGGACGTAAGCTTGGGGGGTTACTGGCTGCCATCAGTGTGGAGGCCAGAGCCTGAAAAGATCTCTGTAGGCCAAACCTTGCACCATGAATGCCTTCCAGGAATGCATTAGTCTGTTGTAGGTGACAGGCCAATCCCTGGATTGCATTCACAATGGCAGTCTGGCCCACAGAGATCATTCTCAAGACGTCAATAGCTTCCTCACTGAGGGCAGCAGGGGTAACAGGGGTTGGTGCGGAGGTGCGTGTTGCAAAGAAGATGCCCACCCTCTCGGGTGAGCGGACACAGACAACTGGGTGGGGAGCAGCAGGGAGGGCAGTGATAGAACAGGGGGTGGTGGACAAGGATGGTACTGAGGGGGGTCCCTGAAAGGTCCGTCACTAGGGAGTGGCCACTGGAGGAGGAATCCGATGATGAGGATGTAAATCCTGTCTCCCACGTGGCTCTCCCCTGGCCCTCAAGGCCTTCAAGGCCAAGATCGGTGATATCTTTGTTCCGAGGTCCTGTGGCCAGATCCTTCACCATTAGGCAGTGCCCTGTCTCTTTCGCCTGCCTGTGCTGATGCTGCAAAAAAAATTAGACATAGGGATATAACATATACATAATACCTCAATCCCAACTCTGATTGACAAACAATACCATCATGTCAAGTAGGCTCCATCAAAATATTTCACCAAAGTGGCACTTTCATGTGCCATAGCATATGCATGAATGGCATCTGGACTTACCAAGTTACCACAGGCTAATCAGGATCCCAGACAACTACAAGTGCATGGCTGAAGTATTTCCACCACAATGATCATACAACAACTAGGAGACCCTTCCATCCTCACAGCAGTGACACATGCAGCAGACCTCAGTTCAGTTGTGGCCATTAATACAATCCATTTGTAAAGTAACTTCCCATATTTCACACAAGTGTATGCACACATCTATTTGGCACATACATGATGTACCAACAATTTGAGATGATGCCAATGAAATCCAGCTATCTGAGATACAAAAGTGAAATTTACTTGAGTAGTTGACTTTGAAATACCCATGTCACAGTGGACACATTTAAACAATGCAAAAGGTGACACCTGTCCCAAAAGAGTCAAGGAGGTACTATCAATGTCACGGAGATAGGCATCACATGTGTCATTGAAAGGAACAACATTGACATCAGGTCCAATATGTCTGGGAGAGATGTCTCCAGAATACACCCAACAATGAATCAGTCAGCTACAGGATAGTCACCACTAATGTTTGACACCCATTACAATGACATCATCTGAGTGTGTCTGTGGCACACATCTGTACCTTGCATGTTGGAGAGACACAGAACTTGAAAGGAAAAATAGAAGGATCCGAAGATCTTGTCCAATGAGAAGCAACATCACTATCCACATCTTAAACATGCCAACCCTGGTATCTGTCTGTGGATGAATGCCTGAAGCCACACACATGTGATGTTAACATCACTGCAAGTCACTCCATGATGTATGACAACAGTCAGGGAACAATCCTCAATCATTCAACATGTGCAGTCTACTTTTCCACAAGATGCCACATCTAGGGCATCGATAAACAAACAGTGGTTCCACAGTCTTGGATTAAATGTGATGTACCTGCTTGATATTGCAGTCCCACATGACAAGTCACATACTTTAACGCATGAAGGTATCTGGCACACAATAAACAATGCTGACACACTCCTGTCTGTTGCATGACATGAAATAGATTAGCATTGTAAACATACTATTCCACTAACAGTTTTCCATGCACACATGTATGTGATGGAATACAGACACAATCCCATCAACATGGGTAGAACATGCATGAATTTGCAGAATACGGAAGTTTCCTAAAGAGAAAAGGACACATGCTGACATGTAGGCACAAGGAATGTTGGATACAGTCATGGGACATACTTCTACTCTATGGACATTTCTCACTTTACCATTAACCATGTAAGCCATGCCACATCTATGCTGGGCATAAACACATCACAGACTGCATTGAGGCACCAGCACACATCATACACTGAAGAAAACTTGCTTCTGGGTCGCAGATGCCTACCCAAAACGTATGCCCAGACACATGGCAGAGGACAGTGATCCATAATCCACTTACCTTTTGTATGTGACATTCAGGGGAAGTGATATGTGGATCAGAAATTACATCCACCACAACAACAAAAATTACATGGAAGATCACTGTACATGGCCATTTGTGGTCTCTACGGAGAATGTTGTTTGAGGATTGCTCCAGGTTTGTACAAGATCCCACGTTCAGAAGGCAAGGTAAACCAGTTCGATACACATGACATGTCAACATGAGCAATCTTCCATCTAGTGTGTGACATATGGCTCATCCCTAATTGTCAGGGGGAGCAGTCAGTACCTCACTCAATCACCTGACAAAGAGACACACAGGAAGTTGCTGTCTACTCACCCCCTTGTGGCTGCTGAGCTGCCATAAAACGCACATCGAGCTCCAGGTAGGCCACTGCCAGAATGCAGGCCATTAGGGGGGTCATTGTCTGACGGGCACCCCACCCACGTTGGGAGGACAGGTAAAGCTGGGCCTCTGTAATTTTCAGGGCCCAACATTTTAGGTCTTCCCACCTCTTTCTGCAGTGGTTGCTCCATTGGCTATGGACCCCCAGGGTCCGCACCTTCGAGGGCAATGGCCCTCTAAATCCCTTTCTTGCGACGGGCGTTGACCTGCATTGATGCAAAAGAAATGACAAGAAATTATGTCCATAAGTCCCATCCAAAAAGGCTGAGTCATATACATGTCAGTACACAAAGCTATGAATATTATTTTTTGCCCAAACTGCCCAAGTGTTGTACATACAAGCCACTGAATACAGGGATATGACTACAAACACTTCCAAAACTGCAGCTCTTTCCACCACGCTGCTCAGGCCCTCCACTGACTAGGTAGGCCAGCTGACATCTTGTGGTACATGCTCTAGCAATCTGACTGAGAGCTGAGGAACCATGGTACACATCACACCACTAGGGCTTCTGAATGGTACACTCCTTAGGTATGAATGCATTAATACACTCACACTCTGTGAGAATGATTCCTTGCATACAGTTCCTACAGGCTACTGCCGGAGTACAAACTCAAGCATTACACAATGGTAACAATGAAGGGACTGGAATGGTGGGTATAGAATGTGTGGACATGTGGACTAACAAATGCATACTCATGCCACCACAGGGGGTGGGGTTCTGTATCATATACATGTGACATTGAACATGCTTTTGGACAAATGCATCCATCCTACAGAGATGGCATCCAACAAACAAAGCTATGCATTGTCCACTTTCTGCTATGCGACCCAACCAATGAGTCACATATCATGGGTTCCCAGGATTTATCACACTGTCTGCATTATGGGAGTATCATTTATGCAATAACCCTGCACAGGACACATATGACATGTGTGATACTGTCAACAGGGATGTGGGAGTAAGGGACCAGTCAGGGGTCAGAGCCACACATTGACAGTGATGCCAAGTGCACATTATACACAGATCATTGTCTCCCTACTGAAACCATTTACATACTCATCAGGGAAAGAACCTCAATAAGCTGCATTTTCTCACAGAGCCTAGATTGGTTCACACAACAGGACATACTTGGATACAGGGAGTGAGTACAGTGTCACAACTGTATAGTCAAAAAAGACTCAACACCAGCCTAGACTTGAACCCATACTGGGAAATACATTTGACAGGCCCTGGTATCTGCAGGCTGAGCAGGCAGAACCTACATGGAGCTCCATTCCTTTTACTTCCATGCATGACAGTACATCATGCAGCCAACAGCATATTGGCATGAGGTGTGCATGTAGCAACCTGAAGGGCAGAGTGAGTCAGGGTATGCCTTCTAAGTAACAGTTTAGTAAGGCCAGATTTGGATTGAAATCTCACATACACATAGCTCACTTGACACACACCTGACACATACAACATGCATGCACAGCTCATGCTGTCCATGCAACTACATGTGATCTCACATTAACAACATCCTTGTGTCAAGTGATGTATGGGGTGGCTGTGATGTCACCTCACCTAGTTCTGTGCATCCAACATGAGGTACAACAGGGTTCACTCAAAACAGACACCCACACCAAAGTCTAAGGACCCAACATCTGGCACTGAACACAGTTAAATGAACATTGACTCTCCCTTTAATGCACACTCGCTCCACCTCCATGACCTTGACTTTACATTCTGGCACAGATGGGCACAATCTAGTCTGTGAGGAGGGAATATATGGTAAAGTACAGTGAAAAAAGTGGGCATGAGGTACTTACCTGCTCCACTAGTGCACCATAGAACTGCTCATGCAGGGGTAGGACCTCCTCCACTAGCTTCTCCAGCTCTTCTGGGGAGAAGGCAGGGGTGCTATCACCTGTTGGACATGGTATGATTGCTCCCAGAGGCAGCAGACAGCAGCTCAGGTCATGAAGGTCTTGCTGGCAGCAATGTCAGGAGTCAAGTGAGGGACTTTCAGAACATGGCTGTTACGTATGCGGCGGTCACCGCCGACAGACACAGCCATTGGGCTGCGACCACCACTGGGAACAATGTTAGCCTGTGTCTGAGTCCCCCGTGATAGCAACCGCCTACCGCCATGACGACCTCTGCAGGCAGTCGTGGGCAGTGCATAATGTCCAGTAGGTCAGAAACCCGCCATTTTAGGGGCATGATATGCAGTATATGGATAAAGAAATGTGACACAACTCTGAAAATGTTGTTAATACCACTGATAAATGCTTGTCTTGTCCGGTAACGTGGGTCCTCAAGTTGGACACAATTTTTGTATATTTCTTCACACGTATGGCAACTTGCTTTGTGGCACAGCCCCCTCCCCCAGTAATTTAAGTTTTGGACATTAAGTCACAACCAGAGTGGCATGTGTTATGCTCAACATTTTGCTGTCCAGATAGATGATATGTACACATTTGTGGCAAAGAAAGGAGGAAACATGTTGATTCTGTGTTATTGACAATGGTAATGTGTACTGTGTATCATGTCCTCAACTTATGACATGCCTTGTCACAATTTGTCATTGACATGACTAATGTATGTTGCAAGGGCCAAATTGAGTGATGGCTAAACTCATTACTTGTCCTACATAGGTATCCAGGGAGCGGAAGGGTCAGACATCCACTTGTCTATTGTCCATTGCCAGACCTTAAGGCCATGGAAGAAAGACACAGAATTCAGATCTACTGTTTGATAGCATATCACCCATTACACAAGTCACTGCAGTCTTGCACTTCCTGGCCACTGGGTCCTTCCAAAATACAGTGATCCTATCTCATGGGATGTCCCAGGCTATTTTCAGTCTTTTATTGAAGGATGTATTCTCAGCAATGTTGAAACACCTGGACAGCTACATCAGATATCCTCAATGTGAGGATTTTGCCCATGTGAAGGTTTACTTCTATGGTTTGGCACACATCCCACATTTGTGGGGGCCATTGATGGTACACATGTTGCCTTGGTTCCACCACAAGTCTATCGGAATCGGAAGAACTTCCGTTCCATCAATGTCCAAGTTGTCAGTCCGGCGGAACTCTACATATCACAGATCTTTGTCCATTATCTGGGTTCAGTCCATGTTGCCTTCATTATGTGGAACAGCGCAATTCCACAGCTCATGTCACAACTGTACCCAGAGAGGGCCTGGCTGGTTGGTATGTCACATATATCTTTTTTCTTTGTATGCAATGTCTGCAGCAAAAAGTTGGATGAGAGGGACTCATAGTTGCACATATGTCCCATTCCATTACAAGGGACTCTGCATAACCAAACCATCCATGGTTGTTGACAATGGTGAGGAACCCAACTATGCCAGGGGAAGTCCGCTTCAACAATGCCCATGAACAAACACGGCGTGTCGTGGAGCGGGCCTCTGGACTCCTGAAAGCCAGATTTAGGTGTCTGGACAAGACATGTAGATCCCTCCTCTACTCACCTGAAAAAGTATGTAAGATCATTGTGGCCTGATGCATGCTCCACAACATTGCCTGAGGAGAGATATCCCATATAGTCTAGCTGAGGGGTGTAGGAAGCTGGCCTGGTGTGTGGTGAGCACCTATGGTGTTATCACCTTATACCAGGTCCAGGTATCCCCTGCTAGTGAAGTGTAGGCAGTGTCTCGGAAGCCAGGGCTCTCCAGAGGTAGCTGTGGATGAGCAGCCAACACTTATCTAGGACACTGCCACTTTTTGCTTGTTTCATGGATTATTCTGCAGCCTTTGATGCTGTGGACAGGAACCTGTTATGGAGAAAACTCACAAGCTGTGGTATCCCAAACAAGTTACTAAGGGCAATAATTATATTGCATACATCCACATGGGTAAGGGTTAAGTTGTTGAGCTCCGCTGTCAGCAAGAAGATCCCCACCACCAACGGGCTAAAACAAGGATGTGTGTTAGCACCATTATTATTCAACCTTTACACAGCAGATATGTCTCAGGCGCTAAGACATTCAAACCTGATCCCACCAAAAATTAGGAACCTCAAAGTCACCCTCTTGCAATATGCAGACGATATTGTATTGTTGGACCATTCAAAAAAGTGGACTACAAAAAGCATCAATTGCCTTGCACAGTTACAATATGGCAAATAAAAGGAAGGTGAACGCTTCCAAAACGAAAGTAGTAATTTTCGGAGGGTCATTGAATCACCAGCATTCTCGTTGGAAAATGGGGCCACTTATCATTAGCAGCACAGACGTGCACAACTATCTGGGTGTTTGGTTATTGGCGAAGGGAAAGCCCAAAGTCCATCTTCACCACCTGAAGGCAAAGGCTGATTTCATAATAACCAGAATATGTCAGTTAAATTACCTCATAGAAAGCCCTTCTGCAAGACTAATTCTCCAAGTTCTCAAAGCCTCTTTCCTTCCAGCTTTAAATTATGGAAATGAAGCCTATCCAGGTCAACTCACCACACTGATAGAAAAGCTCCAAGTTAAAACTGATAAAAGAGTGTGCAAGCTGCCACAATTTAACAAGAGTCATCTGATAAGGCTAGAATTTGGCCTGCAAGGCCAGAATTGGGTCCAAACGGGGGCCTTCCTGAAATACTACCACAGGATAATCATGGCCCCAACCAACACTTTGAAATCAGCTCTCTGCCATATCTTTGAAACAAAAATGGATCCCTGGTTGCAATACTTAACTGCAGCACTAACCAGCCTTCAAATCAACTGAGCAGAACTGATCAAATTGGCACAGTCACATATTTCAATCAAGCTTGTGCTGAAAAGGCAGACAAAAACCCTTTCCCGGGCAAGTGACCTGGAAAAACTGAGCAACATTCCTGTGCAAGAAGCGCTGGTGGCATCTTACATGAATGACTCACAGCACTTGGCACCTCAGCCATATTTGGCCTGCACAATTAGGAAAGCCTGCGTGACACAGATTGCTTTTGCAAGACTGCTTCGCCTGAAGATAAAGGAGCTGAACCCAAAATGGAACTCTTTCACTAACATAAAAAGTTGCAGGCTTTGTGGATACAAAACAGAGACATTCACCCACCTATTATGCTGCTGCCCGGCACTGATGAATGAACAATGCACTTCTTTTCTTTCGCCATTGCACAAGATCCTGTAGTGAGGCCAGATCACTGGTGTTCTCCCTAAAGGGCCAGCTGAACTGGCCAAATTCGGGAAGTTTAATACGCAGTTGCAAGCAAAACTGAACGAACGGTCAATGCCCATTTAACTGCGTTTTACAACTGATTGTATTACACTGTGATATTATTAATTTTTTATATTTTAACTTGTGTTTTCCAACCCCAGAAGATTGAAAATATATGCAAGGGTTTTAACTTCAATGGTTTTAATGGTCTAGATTTTGATAATGGCCACGGTATGCATTTTAGACACGCCACTTCCCATAGAATAGAAAGCGATAGGCTTTGGTAAAAGCAATAGCAAATAGTGAGGGCCTTAGGGAAGGGCCAAACCATATGCTAAAAACGTGGAATGTGAAAGGCAGTCCCCCACCGAAGGAAGTGGAATTAGTAGAGGGGAGCTAGGGGAACTAGGAACCCCAAGAGGTAAGTACCAGCGTGCCCCCAGCAACCATGAGAGATGAAGTAAGTACCTGGTTTTCCCCAAACCCAACAGGAGGACTTTGGGAAAGGATTGTGCAAGACCCAGACAAGACTGGAAGAAACCAAAGGTGGATCCTGACAGAAGAGGACCTGCAAAGGAAGGGGACCAAGTCCAGTTCGAGTTGGTATGTCCGGCTGTGGCAGGAGCCACTAACCACTCTTCTGTGGATGCAGGACCAGGTCGACGGTGGATATAGAAAGTCAGCAGTGAGTCTCTCGTTGCTGGAGCAGCAGGCAGGTGACTGTACTTTGCAGGAAGGAGTGCTGGGTTCGGGGTTACACAGAGCCTGAAGAACTTGAAGTAGCCTTGTTGTTATTAACCCAGTTATTTTTCTCTCAGTGGAAATCCTTGTGCATAATTCCAGCTCATTATAATTCGTGGATAATTCTTGAATCACACTGAGGAATGTTTCAAGTATGAAATATTAGTATGTTGACTTGACGTTAGTTAATGCCAAAGATCTATTTAATTTTTCCTGTTTTAAAGTGTGGTTTCATTGTAGGGAAATCTGAGTCCAGACCCTTGTGTCTCAATAATCTTGATTGTCAGTATCCTGAATCCAGAACAAGAGTTTAGATATCCTGGAGACCAGCACAATCCAGAGTAGACAAATCAGAATATGCAGAAGCCCTGGTATATCTCTCTTTCTCTCTCATCCCAACCCCCTTCCCATTGGAAGCTCCTAGGGTTGCAGTGTGTCCTTCACTGCTTCCCTGTTAGTTCTCATTGGGATTCAGGGATGATTGTTGCCCCATCAGAACCACCTGAGTTCAGGTGAGTGGCTCGCAACACTGATGTTTCAGTCAGGACATTTATTGACTGAGTATTACTTCCAGTACTACCTGAAGCATACAAGGTAACAAATGGACCTATAGTCACAGGAACTGTTTGTGCATTGGGACCCATAAGAGTTGTCTGATTTTCAGAAATTTGCATTCCTGCACTCTGCCCTGTTAACCCCTTTGCTGCCAGGCCTTTTCCCCCTCAGGTGCCAAGCCTTTTTTTGGCTATTTGGGGCAGTTTGCGCTTAGGCCCACATAACATTTTGTCCACATAAGCTATCCACCCAAAATTTGCATCCTTTTTTCCAACATCATAGGGATTCTAGAGGTACCCAGACTTTGTGGGATCCCCCCAAAGGATACCAATTAATTAGCCAAAATACAGAAAAATGGGGAAAAAGGGCTGCAGAAGAAGGCTTGTGGTTTTTTCCCTGAAAATGGCATCAACAAAGAGTTTGCGGTGCTAAAATCACCAGCTTCCTAGCTTTCAGGAACAGGAAGATTTGAATTAGAAAACCAATTTGTCAGCACAATTTTGGCATTTTACTGGGACATACCCCATTTTTACTATTTTTTGTGCTTTCAACCTCCTTCCAGTTAGTGACAGAAATGGGTGTGAAAGCAATGCTGGATCTCAGAAACCAAAACATTTCTGAAAAGTAGACAAACTTCTGAATTCAGCAAGGGGTAATTTGTGTAGATCCTACCAGCTTTTCCTACAGAAAATAACAGCTGAAATAAAACAATATTGAAATTGAGGTGAAAAAGGCACCCATTTTTCTCCACGTTTTACTCTGTAACTTTTCCCTGCAATGTCAGATTTTTGAAATAAATATACTGTTAAGTCTGCTTGACTCTTCTGGTTGCGGGGATATATATGGCTTGTAGGTTCATCAAAAACCCTAGGTATCCAGAGCCAATAAATGAGCTGTACCTTGCATTGGGTTTTCATTCTATACCGGGTATACAGCAATTCATTTGCTGAAATACAAAGAGTGAAAAATAGGTATCAAGAAAACCTTTGTAATTCTAAAAATGGGCACAAGATAAGGTGTTGAGAAGCAGTGGTTATTTGCACATCTCTGAATTCCGGGGTGCCCATACTAGCATGTGAATTACAGGGCATTTCTCAAATAGACGTCTTTTTTACACACTGTCTTCCATTTGGAACGTAAAAATGTAGAGAAAGACAAGGTGCAATAACACTTGTTTTGCTATTCTATGTTCCCCCAAGTCTCCCGATAAAAATGGTACCTCACTTGCGTGGGTAGGCCTAATTCTCGCGACAGGAAACGCAACATAGACACATCATATTTTTACATTAAAATCTGAGGTGTTTTTTGCAAAGTGCCTAGCTGTACACTTTGGCCTCTAGCTCAGCCAGCACCTATGGAAACCTACCAAACCTGTGCATTTCTGAAAACTGGACACCTAGGGTAATCCAAGATGGGGTGACTTGTGGGGCTCTCACCAGGTTCTGTTACCCAGAATCCTTTGTAAACCTCAAAATTTGGCCAAAAAAACACTTTTTCCTCACATTTCGGTGACAGAAAGTTCTGGAATCTGAGAGGAGCCACAAATTTCCTTCCACCCAGTGTTCCCCCAAGTCTCCCGATACAAATGGTACCTCACTTGTGTGGGTAGGCCTAGTGCCCGTGAAAGGAAATGCCCCAAAACACTATGTAGAGACATCAAAATTATCAAATACTAAACTACATGTTTTTGTGGGGGTGGAGACCTGCGTTTTTGGTCCTGGGATCAGCAGCCATATAGCTAAACCTACCAAACTCAAACATTTCTGAAAACTAGACACCTGAGGAAATCCAGGGAGGTGTGACTTGCGTGAATCCCCCAATGTTTTCTTACCCAGAATCCTCAGCAAACCTCAAATTTAGCAAAAAAATCTAATTTTTCCCACATTTCTGTGTGGGATCACCACACCAGGATTCCTACCAGCCAACGTTCCCCTCAGTCTCCCGGTAAAACTGATACCTCACTTGTGTAGGTGGGCCAATTGCCTGTGACAGGGAAGAGCCAAAAACATGTCGAAATTGAGGGGAACCAAAGCGGGTCCAAAAGGGCAGTTTGAAAAAAAACATTTCAGGCTGACAAGTGGGGCAGAATTTTTATCGGTATATATGAGACAATGCTGGGTGGTAGGAATTTTGTGGATTCCTGCAGATGCCGGAAGGTTCCATCACAAAAATGTGGAAAAGATCTGTGATTTCCAGCTAAATTGGAGGTTTGCAGAGCCTTGTGGGTAAGAAAATGTTGCCGGGTGCATATGAAGCACACCACCCTGGACTCACCCAGATTTTTAGTTTTCAGATGTGTCTAGGTTTTGTGGATTTTTTTACATGGCAGTGTCCCAAAGTCCAAAATGTGCAGCCCTCACCATTCCAAGTGGGACGATTTTCAGAGTTAGCCAAGCTCTCATGGCCCAAATGTAAACCCAAAATAATCAAATGTCCTCTTGCTTGCCGTGGGATAAGATGTTTTAGTATGCAGGGGAGAGCTGACAGACTGTTACCACCTTCAGTTGGGGTGGGGGCATAACCATGCCCATACTGGTTGGTAGCCACCACCATGCTATTTTTTTTTTTATTCCCTGCCATCTAGTAGACTTTCTTTCCCCCGGGGTGTAGATTAGGGGTAATTGCCCCATCTGCCCACTGGTGGGCAGAACAACTTTGCCCCCATTTATTTGGGGTGGGGTATGGCCATACCCCACCTTCTTATTTTGAAAAACATCTTCCCTGGTCTCTGGTGGGCTTTCTGCCCTCTTTTGGGCAGATGGGCCTTCCAAAAATAGGCCAATCTGCCCCCTGGGGGGTAGATATGGCCAACAGGAACGTGCCCCCATGGGGGGCGACCCTTGCCAAGGGGCTGCCCCCCCAAACAAAACACACACATACACACACACCAGTCCCTGCTGCCTAAGTGGTTTCTGCCCCCCCCCCGGGGGCAGATCGGCCTAATAGAAATAGGCCGATCTTACCACAAGGAGGACAGAAATGGCCTAAAAATCAATTTGCCCCCCCAGGGAGCGACCCTTGCCTAAGGGGTCGCTCCCCTTATCAATATAAATACAAACTCCCTGGTGTCTAGTGGCTTCTGCCCTCCCGGGGGCAGATCGGCCTAATTAATATCCTAATAAAAGAATTGCCCCCCGGGGAGCGACCCTTGCCTAAGGGGTCGCCAAAATCCCTGGTGTCTAGTGGCTTCTAATTAATATAGGCCGATCTGCCCCCAGAGGGGGCAGAAAAGGCCTAATAAAAAAATTGCCCCCCCCCCACGGGGGGCACCCCTTATCAATATAAATAAAAAATCAAAAATCCCTGGTAACTAGTGGCTTCTGCCCCCCCGGGGCCAGATCGGCCTAATTAATATAGGCCAATCTGCCCCCGGGGGGGCAGAAAAGGCCTAATAAAAAAATTAGCCCACTGGGAGCGTCTTTGCCTAAGGGGTCGCTCCCCTTATCAATATATATATATATATATATATATATATATATATATATACAAAAAAACATCCCTGGTGCCTAATGGCTTCTGCCCCCATCTGCCTAATTAATATATTGCCGATCTGCCCCCGGGGGGGGGAGGGGGCAGAAATGGCCTTAAATAAAATGTCCCCCTTGGGGAGCAGCCCTTGCCCAAGGGGCCGCTCCCCTTATGACAATTTCAAAACAAAAAAAAATTCCCTGGTGTCTAGTGGCTTCCTGCAGCATGATCGCTATGCCATTGTGTTGCAGGAATGCACAGAGAGACATGAAAAGGAAGGTATAGCCTTTCCTTCCCTTTTCATGCCTCTCTGCCACACCTAATCAGTTTCTCCTCAGTTGTGCTGGAAGCATTTCTTCCAGTGCAACAGGAGTTGACCTCTGATGAGATCAACATCATCAGACATCACTGGGGGGGGGGCAGGGGTGGAAGGGGAAGCGATTTCCCCTCCAGCCCTGCCCTTGGCCCTTGGCCCTCGGGGGGAGCGCCCCCAAGGGCCTATACCAGGATGTAATGGTTATATCTGTGGCGCCTCAGCACCGCACCACCGGACATAACCATTACGTCCGTGGCGTGGAAGGGGTTAAGACAGTACTGAAAGACTGTCCTGTTTGACTCAGAGTAACATTTGACATTGTCTGCATAGGCGTAAACATAGGCATAGTCAGATTCTGATTAAAATTCTTCCCAGTCGTATTCACACTAGATGTCAGCACTGTCTTATTCACATTAGGATCTGGGATAATTTGATTTACAACTGAACTTGGAGCGGGCTGAACTGTGTTAACATTCGAAACTGGTGTATAAACCATAGGCACTTGTGTACCTGCACTTACAAGAACAATATGAATCAGAATCTATGCAATTGGAGCAGTTGGCACATTTGGGATTACATTTTGTACTGCTTCACTTCTTGTTCCTGTCTTAACTGAATGATACAGTGTTGGAAGATTCATCAATAACTGCTTTATAAACTCATCCTCTGAATCACTGTCATACGTTACTGCCTTTTTACTCTCAGCTTCTGCTGTCTGTTCTGCTTTCTCTGCCTGCTTCTTTCGAGTCTTAGGTTTTGTATTTCCTTCACCTTCCTCTGCAATAGCTGGAAACATTCTGACTCCATCCAATATATCTGCTCTCCACATCTTCTGTTCTGCATCCCATCTAGCTTCTGAAAGTGTCTATATTGTGTTCCGCATTCATTCTCATATTTAGCTTAATTTCTTTCACAGGCAACAAGTTCCCAAATCCTGAGGCTTCAAATTGTGCAGGTCTTGGATGCGGTTTCAATTAATACATTATTTGCCTCAAAATGTCTAAAATTCTCAAATGAAATGTTCCATATCAGGGGAAAGCTAATGCACTTTCTTTCTCAGTAATTTTACACCATTGTTCAAGCCAAAGACATGCATGAAAACCTTTAGCGGACAACGCAATATAATCTGGAGTTGCTTCTGATGGCGTTTCAATACAATCTCCAACTGGAATAAACACATCTATACTTTACGCACTTTTCAACGCTTTGAAAAATGTCATTTTCAATTGAATTCAACGGATTTCACATATTGTGATCGAACCAGGAAGCAATTTCAATCCCACAATCCAATACCAGCGTAGCACAATATGACATCATACTCACTTCATTCAACTGCTGCAATCACTTCACAATTGAATCTCACACAATCGCTCACTCACACCTAATGCAAAATATTGTGAGCAAAAACAAACAGCCTGGCTGCACATTATGGGTAGGAATTCACACACTTCGAATCTGTACAGGCTTATGCTGCTCTGACTGTAGCTTTCACAATTACTCAGTGAGTGAAACTTGACCAGCAATTCTCACTCCGGTTGATATAAATCCTCCGTTGGCCCTTATGATTCCAGGTGGATGAATCTTTGGACCCAGTAAGTGGTGTGGTAGAACCATCAACAGAATTTCAGTACAGCCCCAAACACTTTAACACCTTGACCTATGCAGCCAAGGATGGATAACTCCAATCAGGAAATAAAGTTAAACATTTTTTACAAGCACAAGTTCCAAGTCATGTAGACAATGCCTAAAACCAAGTTTTAGAGGTACATAACCACCCACGGTTGCGGAAGGCATTGAAATAGATTTAGGCGAACTAACATTAATAAAACTAAGCATCAAGAAGAAGAATGCATATCATCAACAAGAATATCCGAGTTACAGAGATGATACTTTGCTCAGAGTTAGCAATCATTAGTCAATTCAAATTAGCAAAGTCAATATTTTTTGGCTTGGCACAGGTCGACCCTTCATGTAACCAAATCAGGGAAATACATGTGTGGGGAGAAACACATGTGGGCAAAATACAAAAAGCATAAAAACAGCAAAACACATTTGGAAAAGATAACCTCAGACTGCAGGCTGCTAGCTAAGTTAGGCAAAATGAAAAAAAAGGAAAAGCGTCAGCATATCAGAAGCTTGGTCAAGAGTCATCTGAAGGGGATAATAAAAGGATTTCTAAGTCTAAAAGGACATTTCTAAGGCAATGGCAGAGAGGAAAATACTTGTCCAAGGGTACAGCATTCAGGAATTTTTCATCAGCAAGCATCAGGACATAATCTAGGGACTACAAGGATCTGTCAGGGACTGCCCAGGACTGCTCAGGACTGCTGAAAGTTCAAATGTCTATCGGTATTGTAGAATTCACAAACCATTCTTATTTGCCAAAGGTATCAGTTCATGTCACATTGGCGGGGCATCATCCAATAGTAATCGATCAGCAGACTCCAGGTTGAAACAGTCTGATTCTTTCCCAGGTCTATCATGGGAACATTTTCCATCTGTGTGACACCTCGCATGTTTGACACAATTGTATACAATACCAGTCTATGTTCAACATAGGTGGTGTTCCATCAAGGATATCACGCTACATTCTCTCTATGCTTAACCAATGGAATCTATTACCAACTAGCTAAGCCTCTCATGAGAACATAACCTGAAAGAAAGTTCACTTTAGGAAATTAATGAGCATTTCTAGCACGGTCACATATTACATGCTTCAATAGGCCTCACTCATGCTAACACATGGGAATTATAATAGTGCATTTAAATAATATGTTTTAGTGACACACATGTTATGTGAAATTCAGCTGTTAGACCTGGCATCCTTGGCGTGGTCTCCCCTGCCTTTTTTTGCCTCTGTTTCCCAGATTTTGACCGTGTGCTGGACTCTGTTTTTGCTGTTTTTGGTACTCTGGGCACTTTACCACTGCTGGCCAATGCTAAAGTGCGAGTGCTCCCCATATAAAATGTATGTGTGATTGATTTCTCCATGATTGGCATCTTTGATTTACTAGAAAGTCCCTGTTAAAGGTCACTAGAGGTGCCCAGGGCCTGTAAATAAAATACTACTAGTGGGCCTTCACCACTGGTTGTGCCACCCACATGAGTAACCCTGTAAACATGGCTCAGACCTGCCACTGCAGTGTCTGTGTGTGCAGTTTTAAACTGCCAATTTGACCTGGCAAGTGTACCCATTTGCCAGGCCCAAACCTTCCCTTTTCATACATGTGAGGCACCCCTACGGTTCCTTACGTGTATAAATGTATCCTGATGAGCCACCTGTGGTAGGGTGGAGGGAGTAGTGGTCACTTACACCTGAATGGGTTGTGCCTGCCCATTCACAATGCAGTCTCCAACTGTCTGGGGTGTGTCCACTTTTTTGCCCACTTCAAAGGGAGAAAGAGGTATAAGTAGTGGACCCAGACTTTAGATTACTTCTGGGATCAAGTGGAACCTCTTCCAAAGAGATGAGAAGCTGAGGAGAAGTGCTGACCCTGCCTGTGACTGTGCCTTGTTGGGCTATCCTGCAGTTGCTGCTTCTGCCTGTGAAAGGGGACAAGGACTGGACTTTGTTGTGCATTTTTGCTTGAGAAGAATATCCAAGGGCTTAAACTGAGCTTGCCTCCTGTTTTGAAGTCACAGGGCCATCAAACACTTCCTCTGCCAGCACCTGGACTTTCTGCTGAACCTCCTGCCCTGCTAAGTGGTGTCCTATCCAGTTCCAGGGCCCTTGAGAGGTGAAGTTGGCAGAACAAGGACTGAAATCCACACACAGAACATTGTGTGGGCAAATTTTTGATGTACCACCTGCAATGCAGCTGAAAAACAACGCGCCACCGCTTCTCTGCAAAAATCGATGCACCCCCTGCATCGCGGCTGGGAGATCGACACATCACAACTTTTTGTAAAATCAACATTTCCATTGTTTTCTATGGAGTAAGACTCTTATTATTCTGAAAATTCATATCTTGACTTGTTTATGTTGGATTTGTGTCATTTTGGTCTTGTTTGATTGACGTAAATAGTGCCTACTTTTCTAAACTGGTGTGGTGTTCATTTTGTAGTGTTTTCACTGTAATACTGTGTGTGGGTGAAAATACTTTACACATTGCTTCTGAGGAAACCTGCCTGCTCCTGGAAGCTACCAAAGGGGTGAGTGGGGGTTAACCAGGTGTTTTTCTCCTTTACCCTGACTAGAGTGAAGGTCCTTGCTTGAACAGGGGGTAATCTGACTGCCAACCAAATACCCCATTTCTAACATCAGCATTAATAATATTTCATCAATATGAGTAATACATTTAATTACAAACAGGGAGCTTTGTTACTTCATTTCATTAAGAACAACAGAGAATTGCACTTCTCTCACTTTTGCACATATTTTTAAACTCATTAATCATTTGCTAATCATTAGAAATTCAATATTGTTTATTTATGCACCATTAGACTAGAGTCTAAATTATATTATAACATACGTTTTATCCCTCTATCATGATTTAACTCAAATGCCACCTAAGTCCAACTCTGAAATACAATCAACTGCACATTTAAAATGTGTGTCAGTGCAGCTTTCTACATTTAACCATTAAAACTATGATTATCATAAAACATAAGCTGTCATATTTCGATGACCTTTGTGACATGAGGGTCTCTACTAAAGATTAGACTACATCAATACTAATGTCACTGGCTTTCCCTTGACAGTGGTAACAGAGGTACATTGAACCTCTGGTGCATTGCTCCTAGAAACCAAACAACCAGCGAGAAAAAGGAAAAAAAAGGATTTGCGGGCTACTAAGAAAATTTAGATTTTGAGAGCTGGCCACACAAAGGGGGCTAAGGCATGCTCATGTTTAGAGGGAGGCCCAAGACGGCGTCAATGCTAAAAGTACTAAGAGAGAACTAATTGAAGCCATTAAAGTGTTGATTGAAGCACTGATGTTTGAGTTTTCATTTTAAGTTGAATCTTTAATCAAGAGTACCGTTGATATTTTCAACAGCACGTTGATTAAGATAGAAAAAACAATGGATAACCTGAGTCGCTCACTTCCTGAAAATGCAAATTGATGGGTAAGGGTTCAAGTATTGTAAATCATCTCTGTGACAGAGAAAGCGAACAGGAGCTTTGTGCCACCCCAGAGATTTGATTAAGGAAAGAGCTGGGAACTTACGAGAAAGGGTGGTTGGAAAGGATTTGAGGGTCGGGTTTACAGGAACTTCTGAGTTAGCTAGGAGTAGCCAAGTAGAAGAGCCTCAGATTTGGTCTGATCATGAATCACATCAGTACTGGTCAGATAGACTGGTGGAACTGTGAGGTGATGTCAGCCTCAATGTATTCTTCCAGAGTGTTACATACACCAGTTTGGATTCCCCTACTCCCTCCAAATCAACCTGTTAGTGGCTATTCTGGTTAGTTAGGGGTAACTGAAACCACCCTCCAACTAAAAAACAAAATAGTGCATTGGTGCAACACTTGTGTGGGGGAGAGAGAGATATTTTCTCACATTTGCATAATTAGAAGGACCAAATGGGTTGGGCCCATCAAAAAACACTTTGGCTGGCGACTGTGTGGTCATTAATTTCGACCATCCAGATTTTGTTGGTTGTTTTATGGCACAATATAGCAGAGCCCAATGTCTTTAACAACGATAGAAGCTTATCTCTTAGGGTTGTTCTCTCCCCAAACCCCCATTTCTAACCATAGGATACCATTAGGAAAGAAGCAAGGGAAAACTGTTGTGCAGACTTCCAATAGGTTTGAAGCCCTTAGCACATTTGATTGTACTGATTGACTGAACTCAGCCATTGATATGCCTTTTGAAGCAAATAAGGAAGCCCTGTCCTAGGAAACTACTCTGCAACCCCACCCTAAAACCTACCATGTTCTTAAACCTAATCTACCCTGTCCTAAAACCAACCCCACCCTGCCCTAACAACTACCCGAGCTCCTGCTCTAAACCCTAAAACCTACCCTGCCCTGTCCTACAACTACCCCTCCCCCACCCTAAACCCTTAAAGCTACCCTGCCCTGTCCTAAAAGCTACCAAGCCCCACCCTAAACCCTAAAACCTACCCTGTCCTAAAACCTACCCCAAACCCCTGCTCTAAACCCTAAAACCTAACCTGCCTTAAAAACTACCCCTCCTCCCACCCCCACCCTAAACGCTAAAAGCTACATAGCCCTGCCCTAAAACCTACCCTGCCCTGTCCTAACACCTACCCCAACCCCCCGTCCTAAACCCTAAAACGTATCCTGTCCTAAAAACTAACCTACCCTGTCCTAAAAACTACTCGCACCCCCACCCTGAACCCTAACACCTACCCCGTCCTGTCCTAAAAAGTACCCCGACCCCCCACCCTAAACCCTAAACCTATTCTGTCCTAAAACCTACCTAACCCTGTCCTAAAAACTAGCCTGCCCTAAACCCTAAAACCTACCCTGCCCTAAAGACTACTCCGCTTCCTGCTCCCACCCTAAAAGCTACACTGCCCTGTCCTAAAACCTACCCTGCCCTCTCCTAAAATCTATCCTAACCCCCCACTCTAAACCTTAAAGCTTACCCTGTCCTAGAAACTAACTCACTGTGTCCTAAAAACTACTCCAACCACCCACCTTCACCCTGAACCCTAACACCTACCCCGCCCTGTCCTAAAAAGTACCCCGACCCCCACCCTAAACCCTAAAACCTACCCTGTCCTAAAACCTACCTAACCCTGTCCTAAAAACTAGCCTGCCCTAAACCCTAAAACCTACCCTGCCCTGTCCTAAAACTACCTCTCCTCGCCGTAAACCCTAAAAGCTACCCTGCCCTGTCCTAAAATCTACCTCGTACTGTCCTAAAAACTACCTCGCCCCACCTTAAACCCTTAAACCTACCCTGTCCTACAAATGACCCCTAAACGCTACCCATCTCTGTCCTAAAAACTACTCTGATCCCTGCCCTCACCCTAAAACGTACCCCGCCCTGTCCTAAAAGCTACCACTACCCAGCACCTTAAACATTACTCTGTCCTAAAAACTAGCTGACCCTGTCCTAAAAACTACCCCTAACCCCTGCCCCCACCCTCTACCTTAAAGCCTACCTCACCCTGTCCTAAAAACTACCCCGACCCCCGCCTTCACCCAAAAGCCGAAAAGCTACACTGCCCTGTCCTAACACCTACCCTGCCCTGTAGTAAAAACTACCCCGCCTTACCCTAAACCCTAAAACCTACCCTGCCCTGTCCTAAAAACTACCCCACCCAAAACCCTAAAATCGGCCCTGTCCTAAAACTTACTCTGTCTTGTCCTACAAACTATCCCGACCCCCAATCCTGTCCTACAAACTACCCCAATGCCCCTCCACCCCCCCCCCCCAACTCCAGCCCCACTTACCTCTCTCTCCTCTGGTGGCTGCTCCTTCCTGTTCCACCCGGACTGCTCATACCACGCAGATGTGTCGTAACGGCATGCATGCTGCACACATGCGTAGTAATCGCATATGCGTGGGAATGGGAGCGTGGTCAATGCATAGCGTTGCATTGACTGCGTTTCTAGTGATGTTTCCTATTTTCAGCATATGGAGTATAGAACTCAGGGGGAAATGTTTAATCATAGTTTATCTGATTTTAATTTGGTTTTTGCTACTGCTTCAATTAAGGCAGGCAGTCATTTGAGCACTGTTTCAGCTTTTACTGGAAGAGGGTGTATAAGTGCCATTGATCATAATTTTCTTTCTGCTTATTTGGCAGGATTTCTATTTTTTTGAGGACATATAGGCCCGTATTTATAATTTTTTAGCGCCGCGTTTGCATTTTTTTTTACGCAAAAGCGGCGCAAACTTGCAAAATACAACTGTATTTTGCAAGTTTGAACTGCTTTTGCGTCAAAAACGGCACAAATGTGGCGCTAAAAAAGTATAAATACGGGCCATAGTGCCAAAAGATTGGCCCTAATCCATAACATTTGTCTGTGGGATGGGGTTATGGGGATGGAAACCTCTGTAAGTGAGGATCACAAAGAAGCTAGTGAAGTCAACTCATCAAGGGCACAAACTAAAATGCAAAAAAGGAGATTCCTGATTATTTTTTATTTAACTTGTCAAATGTTTGTGGCCAGGATGTAGATACTTGTTTAAATGGTACCTCCCAACCAGAAGATGTCCTGGTCTCTTTTAACAAAATTTGTAGTCAGATTGCTTAGCAGTTAAAATTCCCTCAATCAAACAAGTGTGAGATACAGTGTAGGTGGTTCAATAGTATGTGTTCAAGGTCACATCAAATTCTAATCAAATCCGTGAAGAAATTTCCTAGATCTAGAGGTGAGGTACAGGCATGTCGTCAGAGCTATAAATTAGTAATTAAGGAGCAAAAAAACTAACTTAAGTAGGAGACCTGGGATCAACTCTCGCAGGCCAATTCATTAAGAAATAGTTCCCTATTCTTGGAATTTGTAAATTATCTAATCTTTGCTCCTAATGATAACGCTTCTATTGAATGTCATATACTGCCAGCTTTCTGAGTGGCATATTTTGAAAGTATCTATTGGGCAGAGGATAAAGAATATGAATATAGTGAACAGGTAAGACAAAAATGGAGTTTCAGTTGGAGGAAGTCAGAGAGGCGATCAGTTATCTATAGAGAGACAAAGCCCTGGGTCCTGATGGGGTCCCAGAAGACTTTTTTAACCTTACCCTTTGACCTGGACCCATATATCTTACAAAGACCTTACATGCTGCATGTAAAGTGGGCATTCCCTCCTCTTGGACCATGTCTGTTATCGTTCCAGTTTTCAAAAAGGGCCAGAAGGACGATCCACGGTTATGGGGCAGGTCATCCTTTGGGCTGAAGACAATAACATTCTGTCTGATCTTCAATGTAGCATTAGACTGGGTGTTTCACATTGGACCAGTGCCTGAAATTACATCTGCTTGTGGGCAAGTATACTGTGGTGAAGGGTGGCTCCTTTCAACTTGTATTTTATATTTAACATCCACCTTTGATACAGTCAACAGGAGTAAGATATGGACATTATACTTGACATGGGATTGACAAAGATTTTGGGCCTGATTTTAGAACTCGGCGGGCGGGTTACTTCGTCACATCGGTGACAGATATCCTATCTGCCGAAATCTAAATCCCATTATATGCTACGCGATTTAGATTTCGGCAGACGGGATATCCGTCACTGTTGTGACGGAGTAACCCGTCCGCCTAGTTCTAAATCAGGCCCATAGTTTAATTTCTCCACGATTTGCATCAGGACTTGTCAGCAGTTGTTAGTTATGTTCCAGATGGAAGTTGTTCCTCTGCTTTTAAGGTCAAGCAGGGAGTGAGAAAGGGTGTATTTTCACCGCCCTACTTTTTACGCTGTCCATTAATCATCTGAGCTCAACACTTTGTGACGCAAACAAGGATATCCCACAAGTGGGTTTACAATTAAATACTGCTCTATAATACACAGATGATGTGTTTTTTATTGCAAGAACTGCTCTTGGCTTTCAACAGCTCCTCATTTCTTTTGTTGATTTTATGAACAACTTACATCTTAGTAGCAATTATAGAAAATCTCATATTTTGGTTATAGGTCAGTGGTCAATAAAAACAAGGAAATAAAGTTTAGGCAGTTGCAAGGTTATTAGGGTAGAGGCCTATACATATTTAGGTGCGCTATATGATTTTAAGGGGTTGTAGATCCCGCTGATTGCCAACAAAATAAATTTTATGGCGAGGACTATATCAGTCCTTTTCAAACTTGCCTCAAGACTGGGAAATAAACTTATCAAGGTGCTCATTCAAATATATATATTATGCAAGCTGTGTCTTGGCAGTCAGCTATGGTAGTTTGGAGTTATAGAGACAAATCAGATCTACAAGGTGTAGAAAATATGTTTTTGAGGCGATTGTTATCCCTACCACAGTCAACCTCTTCTTATAACTTGCATGAGGAGCTAGGCTTAAGAAATATTTCATATATGTTAGAACTATGTCCCCTAGTGTAGTGGTTCCCAACCTGTGGTCCAGTGACCCCTGGGGGTCTGCAAAGCCTCCTCAGGGGGTCCGTGACTGCTTAGAAAATTATGTAACATTAATAGATTAGGAACCCAGCTTTCAATAATGACTCATTGGGGGGTCCTCGGATTCCAATAATTATTCAAAGGTTGGGAACCACTGCCCTAGTGAGATGGATGTCAGTGTGGCTATACTGGGAAACTAGGCGATTGTAAGATTTTGGAGGGGGAGATAGAGTTCCTTGCTTGAAATATATCCAATTGATGTTTACCGAACTAGGACGCTGAGAATGATTAATTGTTAAAACTGATTTGAGTTGGAAAAAATAGCAATTTCATCCCATGCACAGCAGAGAAGAGATGCAAGAGAATTGAGTAAGCAACTTGGACATGCACATGCTGTATATGTTGACAACTACTCAATTTATTGAGCCAAATTTGACCTTACTGACCAATCTGAATCATCGCTATCTGTTAACTAGATTCAGGTTGAATTTGATCCATTGACGTTTGGATCATCTGAAAAGTTGTAATCACATTGAAAATTTAGGGACATGTAGTTGCAATTCCTGGTCGATTCAGGACACTATGGGGGTCATTCTGACCCTGGCGGTAATTACCGCCATGGCGGAGGTTGGCGGTAGCACCGCCAACAGGCTGGCGGTGCTCCGCCCGGCATTCTGACGCGGCGGTACAGCCGCGGCCAGAAGCGGAAAGCCGGCGGTGTACCGCCGACTTTCCGCTGCCCATGGGAATCCGCCATGGCGGCGCAGCTTGCTGCGCCGCCATGGGGATTCTGACACCCCATACCGCCATCCTGTTCCTGGCGGTTCTCCCGCTAGGAACAGGATGGCAGTATGGGGTGTCGTGGGGCCCCTGGGGGCCCCTGCAGTGCCCATGCCAATGGCATGGGCACTGCAGGGGCCCCCATAAGAGGGCCCCACAAAGAATTTCAGTGTCTGCTTTGCAGACACTGAAATTCGCGACGGGTGCAACTGCACCCGTCGCACCTTCCCACTCCGCCGGCTCCATTCTGAGCCGGCTTCCTCGTGGGAAGGGTGTTTCCCGCTGGGCTGGCGGGCGGACTTTCGGCGGTCGCCCGCCAGCCCAGTGGGAAAGCCAGAATGACCGCCGTGGTCTTTTGACCGCGGAGCGGTCTTTCGGCGGGAACCGCTTGGCGGGCGCCGACCGCCGCGGTCAGAATCACCCCCTATGCGTTTTTATGTTTTGTGTGCATTATACTGAGTTGTGCAAAAGGTTTAGCTTCCCTTTATTGAACGTATTTACAAATGTTACCTAATGAATTTGCGTGTTTTAATGTTGCCTCATTTTTATCTGGTACTGTGAGACCAAGGTCTACGTTGGACAACTCGATACATGATAACACCTATTGAAGTGGTGAATAACAGATGCTTGATGTTTTATGTTTTTAGATATGTGGTTTTTGTTTATGCACTTTATCTATGATATGCTGCTTCCTGTTCTATTTAACAATGATATGTTTGTTTTAAAATGCTTATTCGTGAAGTCCGTTTCTTGGTATTGTAAATACATATATACTTACTTTTTATGTTTTTTATCAACCATATAAAGATTTACTTGACAAATGGGAAGCTTGTTCAGGACTGTTCAGGACTATGTGATGGATTGGGATGGATGAAACAGTTGCAACTTTAAGTATGTAGTTTAGACCTGGTTTCAAAGGGATACAGCAAAATTATAGAATCCATCAACAGTGAATATTCTAGATGATATGTCCACCCCAACATCAAAACAGCCCCCCACCCTACACGCATACAGACACCACCATTACACATACCCGCACACATACCAACAAAAATACCAACAGACACACACACAGTCATACACGCACACATACATACAGACATACATGCACACATACTCACAGACATACAAACAGACAGACACACACACATTTTCAAACACACAACACCCCCCTCATGCATGCACGCACTCACACACCCCCTCTACACACTCACACCCCCATGTACGCACACAACACACAACACCCCCGCACCCTCTCCCCTAACGGACGATCACCTTACCTGGTCCGGTGATCCTCCGGGAGGGAACGGGATCCATGGGGACTGCCCCGCCACCAGCACCCCGTCACCAGAGCACCGCCACACCGAATCATGGGACGTGATTCGGTGGGCGGTGTTCTGATGACGTGGCGGTGGAGGTGGAGCAGCCTCCACTTCCCCGCCGACCGCCAGTATGGCTGCTGGCGGCTCTCTGTCCGAAAAAGGACGGAGGGCTGCCAGCAGTCATAATACGCTATGCGGAAAACCGCCTGCACTGGCGGTCTTCAGCACGGCAGGACCTCGGCGGTCTTCAAAAAAGACCACCGAGGTTGAAATGAGGGCCTATGATTTTTAGAGAAAACACTCTTTTAGTGAGTGTCTGCATACTATTATTTATAACCTTTAGCATTATCTGTAAAAGTTCTCTGCCAGCTTGGCTGATTCTCTCAATAGCTTCTATAGCTGAGTATTTTTGCATCTCCTTATAATACATATCCATCAGGCATTTCATTTTAGCAGTGTGTGGACCCCCTAAGGAAATCAGAGAAGTCCATATTTTTGTGCAGAAATGTGCTAGCCATCTCTGGGACAGCTTATCTACACTGTATTTGGTGACAGTCATAGGTGTATACCTGTTATACCTGGGGTCTGGTCAGTATCAATGGGCTATACAGCCATACCTTCGGTGTTTGTTATTGTCAAATTGTAAGTTCCACTTTGAATCATATAATTTATTTCATTTTTGGTAATTTTATATTTCACTTCCCAATGTGAAAAATGTGTCAAATTTACTTTTGGAATAGGGGCGGTTTTAAGTCCTTCATGGACCCAAATCCCAGCCAAGTGGTCTGTTGAATTGTTTTCTTGAGAAGGATTATTTATCTGGGTCAGGTACATGCTCTAAATAGGGCTTCTTTACCTTGACTCTGCCAAAATTAGGTTCCCAAATTACTTTTCTCATCAATATTTTCTTTCCAATACTCAAAGCCTTGTCTAGCAAGATTTTTCATAAATTCGCAGAAATAAATTATCTTTCAATTAGTAATGAGATTCTTCACGAACTGTTCTGGTTTCTGTGAATAATAAAAAGCCGAAGGGTCTGACCTCTCACTATTCAAGTAAGGACATTTGTTTGAGAAATTCAGATGGCTACTTAATGGCAGTTTCTGGCAGTGTGCCCAATGTGTGTAATTGTACATCTCTCAGGGATAACTAGTTCTGTATCTGTAGTGATGTCCAAAATGATGGCAGCCAAATGATTCTTTATATTTATTAGTGTTTAAATAAGGATCCTCATTGTCAAGGGTTTCATATGATTATTATTCCAATATAATACATTTAACAATTGTTATGCCCCATTCATCGAAAAATAAACAGGAATTATTACATCATTTAATTCAATGCTCCAAACATAGGCAATTAACAAAGTTGATGTGGATCCCATGACTTGACAAGAATCCCTTTCCCAAACCATGCTATCCAGTACAGGCTATACAGCTATGTTCACAGCATGAATGTCACATTGTGCTCCGTGAAAAGAAGAAGAATGTGGTTGTAGTTCATAAACCACAGGTAAGGGTACCGATTTAGCGATAATGTTATGCCCATTCAGTAATGTTATGTTATGCACATTTGGATAGTGCACTATCATACATGAAGGTATCCTGGTGCTGAGAAGGTGTGAGTCTAGGTACATCTGTGCCTAGTGGGACTACTCAAAAAAACAATTTTCACATTCTTGAGGAATTCAAGAAGTGAGGAGGAGGCTCTTAAGGCAGGTGGTTCCATGCTTTAGGAGCGATAAAGGAGAAGGCATCACCAGCCATATGTGTGAGATTTGTGCATGTAGGAGTCAGGATTAGTGGAGGTGTCTGAAAGGTTTGTGATAGCAGATGAATTGTTGAGGTACGCTGGCCCAGAGTTATGTAGTGCCTTGAAAGTGTGCGTGCTTAGTTTGAATTGTGCTGATTTGTGAATGGGGAGCATGTTATGCTTTTTCAGGTGTGGTGGGATGTGAGTGCGCAATGCGAGGTTAAGAAAGATTCTAGCTGCCAAGTTCTGAATAGTCTGTGACCTGCGGTGAGTTTTTTGTTGATCCTGGCATAGAGGGTGTTCCCACAGTCCAGCTGCCTTGTGACCAGAGCATGTGTGATGGTAATAGCAAAACAACAATTACCATGATGATCCCCATTAGAAGAAAGAACAGTCATGAAGCAGTCCAGAATTATTAGATACCTATCACGAAAACAGCAAGGAGCTATCTGTGACGTTAAGTTATTGCAGCACTCCTCAGTGTCAAAGTTAGAGTCATTTTTATAAAGTGCTATTTCTTGCCAAGGCATAATTTTAACCAAGGTCGTCACAGTCTGGCTTCATAGTAAACCACAGCATTAACTTTGACTGTTAAAATTGTAGAAATGGAAGCATGAGGTTCTTCCAGGGAGTCTGACACTTGATGTAAAGCTGGAGACACAGCAAGCTCGGTAGTCTCTGGATTAGGACTCAAGCTGTCATTGTTTCTGTACTCTTCTTGGGGTAACTCTTTCAGAGTGTGGAGAGGTTCCGAGGCTCTACTTTGAAGGCTCCTTTGTGTTTGAGGTGGTCTACTGTCAGAATCAGCCACATAATGTTTTTTTAATGTGATTGATGGACACATTTCTGTTCATCTTAAATCCAGGCAATTGAAGTAAGATTACAGTTGATCGGGCTATCTGCAAGATGGCCCAAATACTTATCGGGGATACTCTTTTTTCAGATACTTTGAGAGTCTACCTGTCAGAAGTCTTTAAAATGTTTTCTTTGCAGATGTTAGAGATGGGATGCTCTGTAGAGCATTCAAATGTTGGTCCATGTGAATTATTTTTCTTACACCACCTTTCCAGGTTTATTCAAGTCAGGTACATACATTTTGAAGAGCATCTCATATAGAATGCAACCACCTAATACTTCTCTTAGCAAAGTATGCAATGCTGTCTGCAATTAATACAGATTATAGTACCAACTCACTCCTGAAATTAACATCCTATCGGTTAAGTCATCTTTAGTCGTACTGTTGGCACTCTCTATTAACCCACTTTTCCCGGCACAAAATGAGTCTGAGTGTTGCAAACATACTCCCAGGAGAGACATAGCATTCCTGAACGTCTTTGCAGTGAATGCAGGACCATTGTCTGAATGAAAGGAATGAACACCACCCATGACTACTGAGCAATGCAAATTTTTAATGACCGCTGGCACTTCAGCATTACTTTGTGGTGAAACCCAAAGAAATCAACAGCATGAATTAATTGCAACCAATATATACTTATATCGAGTGATAGATTTGATTGGCCCAATATGGTTTACATAAATTATGGGGATTACAGATAAGGGAGTCTGCACTGGTCTTTTCACATTGGAGTGTTTAATTTGTTGGCAAATATTACATTATCACAGGTAAGTACGCCAACTAGTATCTTTGCTTTACCATGTCTACTGTGGTAGTCATACCAGCTCAAGCAAATGCTACCCCTTCATGAACTGCTAAATTAGATCTAATCTAACCTTATCATTAGGTATTGCTAAATTGCGCACTCCAAGTAAAGATAGCATTCGGGTGCTATCTGAACTAAGGGTGTAGGAGTATTTACAAAGAAAGCCATCCAAAGGTTTTTTTCCCTTGCCTGTTTCTTGTATCACTGCCAAAATATCTTTGTCGATCTTAGTTTGAGATCTGGTTACCACTGCTACTTTAAAACTATGAACTGCTACCTTTGCTGCTAAACTGGCCACACGGTTCCCTTTAGCATAAATTCCTTCACTTGCATGGGCCATGGTGTATTACACATGAACTAACAGAACGTTGTAGTGGTCCTATAAGACAGCCACCTTTTCCCAGAGCTGTTTGATCTCTGTCCATTTTCATTTAGAATCTTTGCATCTGTTGAGGAGCAGCTGTGCTAGATTGACATTGTATCCTTGCACACGGAAGGATGAATCTAACACTACTAGTGTTGAAACTGCTGGATCAGCTTCTGCATAACAAGTAACAAGGCATGAATTTCTGTTACTTGTGCAATGCAATCTCCTAAAATCTAAGCATATTGCTAGGTAAGAGGGTAGGAATTTGTGGTATATTTTGTGAATACTGCAGGAATTCTTGCAGGCAAGAAACTGGCTCAAACTCAAATTTTACATCAACTACACCTAAAGAAGAGGCCTACTGCTCCCAAGACAGGTGTAGAGCATGAGCATTAGGTATGCTATCTTCTGTTACCATATCTAGTGTCGGAATGAAAGAAACTATAATAATTAATTTTCCCTTCACAAAAGAGCTTTCTTTCAAATTACCATTGGCACCACAGCAAAAATGTTCTCTGTGGGAGTGAAGCATGCTACAATAAGAACTGTTGGGCCTTCATTGTAAGCTTCATACATGTAACCTGAGGTGCTGGGGACAATTCTAATATCGATGTTTATCTTGCTATGCCTATTTGTCTATAGTATGTCTGATTGTGGTGCGTGCGAGTTAGGTGTGTGTTTTTCAGTCCCTTTTTCTGCATACAACATATTAGAAATGTAAGCATACAAAGGCTTAACTGACTCAGCATAGTGTGGCAAGTAAGTCCTTCCAATGTTAGAAATCCAATCAAGGCTTGTAAATTTCTTAACATATTTGGAGTTTTCAAGGTAGCACAGTTCTGCAGGAAGTCTGGTGCCAGACCCTTGCCCTGGCTGGATAATTCATATCTGAGGAAAATCACATTCAAGTAAGTGATTCTAAAGTTGTTAAAGTTAATTTTGTAATGTGTGAATTCAATATTGTTATTATCTGGTTATCTGGGTGTGTTCTTAAGTTATTATCCTTGATGTAAATGTTGCCAATGCAAAATAGAGACTAGGAATCAGTTTATAAGATCTCCGTAATGTGTGATGCAAATAAACCAGGACTATACTTGTAGCCCATAGAGCGTTTAATTGGAAATGGAAGTCAATTAAAGGAGAAAGCAGTTAGGTTCTCATTTTTCTGGTAGAAAAACATTTTGGAAATGTCCAGGGCTCTTTTACATTTTTTCAACTACAGGCTTCTCATGAGACCTGCTGTAAGCATTTTGAACTGCCTAAGACTATTCGATTTGAACCATCACGTTTTAAAACTGGAAAAAGAAGGGTATTTGTTGTTTACCTATACCTAACTAATTTAAAGTAGCTTTTATATTATGGTTAGCTTCTGGCTTCAGAGGATATTGAACCTGTATGGCTGGAGCTTAGTTCAAAGTCCACTCCAGTGCATATATTTCCCTGACATGTTCGGGAACTAAGGGGGAAAATACAATTCTTATTACCTCCTCACCTTGAGGTGCAGCCCTAATAAAAATTGTAGGCCAGTCGACCTCTGCAAGGTTAATGTTGGGAGTTTCAGATAAATGTGGGCAAAATATGACTTTAATTTTGCACTGAACTTCGCATCCTCAATCTGTATTTCTACATTATAAACCCTGTCTTGGGTTGAATGCTGTCTCCCAGGTTCCATAACTCAGATGTATCTACAGTTTGCACGTCATGTTTTTAGCTAGTCTGGCTACTTTCTTCTTTTTAAAATGTTCTAGGAGTTTGGACCTTTCTCTTCTTTTTTTGCCTTAACCTCTGCTTCATGTCCTGATTCTTCCTTCTGCTTGCTATACTCGTCTTTTCTGCAGTACTCAGTCAATCCAATTCTTTCTGTCCTTTTACTGTCAGAGTCCTGAAAAGAACAATAAGAACAGCTATCAGAATACTTATACATTTATTTACATTTTATCACCATTTCTCGTATTGTAACCACCCCTGCTGGATTTCTGAGTTGAAGGAGAGTCAGTCTGCTTTTCCTTTTTCACCCTCTGCTTATTTTGAGTTTCAGGTGTTGTTTTTTTTCTTATTGAAACCTTCAATCTGACTTTAATTTTGAGATGCAGTTTTATGTCTCATGATCCCAGGGTGTCAGGGGCCAAAAAGATATATGTGTAAGAAACTATTTTTGGTAACTCCCGATCAAGCTCTTGAATGTGAACCGCTGCGAGTGTCTGGAATATGGCCAAAGCTGCTGTGACTCAGAATGATTGAGCAAACTATTTCAACATTGCCCAATAATCTAATCGCTAAATCCAGAACTATGCTCATTTGTACGTTTCCTAATACATCTGGATGAACCGCTTATGAGGGCGTACCATGAATAGTACTGTTGATACACACAAAGATACTTCCAAAGGTGCTACAATCCTCTACAGGTGACACCATTCTCTGGGAAAGACACATTGTCAGAATTCTGTGCTTGTTCCCCGGTATTGTGTGAGGCTAGACCACTTCCAACTAGTTGGTCTTATGAGCAATTCCAAAGAATATTTTTTCTCTTTTCATGGACACCTTGCCCATTATGGCACTGACAGTCTGCGAATTGATTGCCTGTGAGGCTACCTGTGCCTGTGGTGCCACTCCTACAAGACCTGCCTGCCTGTTAGATTTTGTAGTACATGCTGTCTGAGCTGCCTATATCATCAAACTGTATGATTCAATATTTCTACTACACCAACAAGAAGTAGATCTAAAGTAGTTGGATATGATATAAACCTGGCCAATGTAGACCAGGTGACCCCCTTATTACTTAAAAGACCCAGTCTGGTACTCATCGACCAAACCAATTTTGATATTCTGGTAGGTAAAAGGAACCTCCAGGTCATGTTATGCTTGATAGTGTGCAGGTACGACAGCAGGTGTTTATGTATGGAAATGTCTTATTATAGCAACATAGGATCAAACTCGGCCCATGAGGTAAAAATCTCAAAGGGGAATGTAGCATATGTGTTAACCACTAATGTCACTGGATGGCTCTGTCTTTGATACGCTGTGTACTTCCTCTCTGTAATTTACTCCAATCGCTATAGGGACCACCATTTTTAATGAACAGATTCATTCAACATGCAGAAACCACAGATGGGGAGTTTGACAAACCTACAGCAAACAGGGGATTCCTATTTAAACTAAAGGAGGTAACCAATATTACAAAACATCTCTGTGTATTTGTAATAATTGTTTTTTACTATTTCACCAAAAACCACTCAAAGTTTCAGAAGACTCCAAAGTCCCACGGTGAGTGCCAAATAATATGAATACAGGGATTGCCTCCCCAGACCTGCAGGCATCAGCTTTCTAACCCTCTGATGCAAGGACCTAGTTCAATACACTAACACAGAATTAGAAAAACTAGTCGGACCACAGCTCTGACACAGACCCACAGGCAGTGTTTTCAGGTTACAACCAGCCCCATAATCAATCATGCAGAACAAATATAAAAATGAGAGCAGTTATGTATGATATAATCAGGAAAAACAAGCAGAACATTCCTAGCATTTCTGGTGAGCTGTTCCTAGCAACCTCACATCCTAATGCTATTTCTAAGCGCAATGCTAAATTGTTGCTACAGCATTAAATAGTCTGGCTTTCGAGTTTCTCAGGATGGGATGCACATCAGACCTTTAAACAGCTAGTTCAGCTGTTCCTTATCAGAGCTCATCCACGGGAGCTAGAATGTGTGCGTTCCTTCAGGAACACCTACAGCATGGCTCTCTGAATCAGAAACCAGCTCTTGGACCACGAGCAGCAGGATCAGCAGTCTGGTGTGACCTCTGACAATGCTTCTAGCGCTAGGACTTCTCCTAATCAGTGGTTACATCCTGGGGTTAAGTATGGTTCCCCACTGATTCCATCTCGTGTTTTCAAAATAAAACCGAGCTCGGAGACATTGCATCTCCAACCAGACTACATCATCATGAAGGTACAGCTGATCTATCCACATGTTTAACTTTAAGTGAGGTGCCACGTTGTTGATGACAAAAGTGACAAAACATTTTATTTTAGACAGTGAGAAGCCCTGATGAACTCAGCATTTTGCGCGTGCTGTTAGGAAGTCCATACTTTCTAATTAAAATGGAGAGTGGCATGGTATTCACAGCACACTAGTTTTTGTGTGCCCATGATTATTAATTTATTGTGTTGAACATTTACAGAATGTTATCCAGACTTATATTATCACAGATCTGTGCATTTGTACAACTTAGGATACAATCCATGGGGAAAATAAAACACTTGTAATTACCTATGTGCTCCCTATTCTTTCTTACAGCATATAGCAAACACTGTTCACTGTTACACTACACACTGACTGGATTTCATGCTTAAATGAGATACAAGTTAAAAATAGGCATAGTACGTCATCAGAAGGCACAAGAATTGAGGACACTGTCACAGTTTTACATCAAAAGTACAATTTGAGAAGCATCTGAAGAGACATCTTGACAAGATAGAATCTTGCTTTCATCACAGCCGTGTGAAGTTGTTTTGCGTCAGTGCCAGTTGGAAAGTTGTGCTCTTTTCTTGCTTATTTACACACGCCTTCCACATTCTGCTCCTTTACTTCCATGCAGCAACCATCTTGCAGTAGTAAAGTCCACTCAGCAGGTGCACGGAGACTAGAGTCCTGTCTGGTGCAGCAACCTGATCAATCCCGCAGATGCAGTCAATAGAACGTAACTGATTTCTTTGCTGTTTGCGTCATCCCTCGTGCCATTGATACCAGCTTGATTGCAAAGATCGTAATTGCAGCAGAAAGTGGGATTCTTTACTTCAATGCTATCTTGGGATGGTTTGCAGTCGTTAATACAGTCTTTGACAACATTCCCATATCCAGGATAGGGATAAACTGGAAGAAAAATTTCACACCATTAAAGGTCCAGTTTATTCCCAAAATATGGTAACAATCCACCCACCTTACTGATCTGATTATGACAAAACTCAAGTTGCCAGATTTACATAAGAGCAGCAGCTATTTAGGTTTCATTATCGTCCACTGAGCAATTAAAAAAATATGTACACTTCTTTCAACTATATTAGTATTCTGGTGTTATTCGTGATTGAATATAAATGCAAACCAAATGTATTGTGTGCTCCCTAATTGTTATGGAAACAGAATTTGGGCCACATTCACAAAGCCTTTTTTACACCTGAGTTACTTTAAAGTGCCATATATTGGATTTGCGTTTATTGATATTAAATGAAATTCCTTATTTATAGAATTAGGATTTGCAAATTTTCTCAACTGCAAATATCTAGTTATGTTTGCTTACAAATAAATCTGTTTGGTTGATTTTCCAAATGAGTTGTTTTTTGTTAGACAATGGAAAATGGGGAAATGGGGCGATTTTGAGCAATAATGCAGTACATTCAAATGTACACATACTTTTGAAATTGTCAGTATAGAAGATACTGATGCATGGCATAAACCTAAACTACCTCAGGATTTCCAAAACGTGGTCTTAAGAAGGCATGGGCATTGCTATATACTTTGACTCCGAAAGTGGACAACTTTGTTTTGCAAAGTTTCATGACCTCACTCAAGGTGAAGTTGAACATGTTCAATCCATCAGAAGTGAGGGTATCCTCACGTAAACATCCCTGCAGTTATCAGTTAAAAGGTTCCCAGGGGATGGAGGAAAAGCTTCGATGGGAGTGCAGAGAAAATTCAGCTCAGGGAGGGTTAAAGTGGTGTAGGAACAGAACTTCAGATACATGAAATTACACAGGGGAGAAGCAGGAAATGGGGAATGTAGATGTTGCCTGTGGGGTTCAAACATTAGATAAGGGGATGAGTGCTGGCTGCCAAATGGTCCACCTGAGTGACCATGGGCAGCAGTGATCAATTATCTCCACTGCAGCTCAAAGAGGTGATGGCTTCACCTCAGCTTTAAACACTTAGCAATGGTGCAATTTTGGTAAGCATACAACTTAAAAAAATTAAATACCCAAAATTACCTCTGCTTTTGTGCAAATGCCTAGTACATCCATCAATAGGCACTTTTCTGGTTCATGTTTCAGGTTACTTTACATTTAAACAATGGGTGCAAAAATAGTGTTGGGAATTGAGAGGATAAAGTTGCATGTTCTGGCTACATTTCTTAACGGTTTGTAGTTTTGATGGAGTCAAGATGAAAGTTACCAAAAAGGGTGATGTCATATAGTGAAGGGAGAAAACAAATGGAATAAGAAATGCTTAAGATATGGAAATCCATGAAAGGCTAAAAAGTGAAAACTCATTCTCTAAATTACGTATTTTGATTGACTGATTTGTGTTGAAAGTTTCCATGTAAGATTTTCTAGGATCGGTTTTTATAGGAACACAGGAAGCCTCACTTATTGAGTCATCACACTAGTATATTCCTTAGTGATGGCACGTTACCGCTAGGAAAGCTGGTGCACCTTTTTGAATCGTAATGTGGAGAATTATAGATTTGTAACTTCAAATACACACCACTGGGTCCTCAGTGATATACAATAAACAACAGTGTCACTGAGAATCCTGGAGTGGAAACAACATCCCTTTGATCAAAGTTACATATATTTTTATGTTTCAAGTGGCTTCCTCAAATCCTCCTCCATTTATATCAGCAGTGCAGGGAGGGAGGAGTTATGGGGTAGCCATGCATTTTATATCCTCACCACTCCAATCACCCCCACAAAGGGCTGTATGTACATTAAAAAATGTATCTGCATTTATTGTTGTACTAAACTTTGATGTTTATATGGTGTTTTGTATTTGGTAACGTTCATTTGCATCTTGCCTCACTGTGGCCAACTTAGGTTCATTTCAGCTTCTTTCATAAAATACCTCATCTATTTGGGATTCTTGCCTGAGAAAGTCTGCTGTTGTTAGTATTACAGGTTTTGCCGGTGTAGTGTTCTGTTAGTGGTGCAATCATGGTTTTGCATCACATTTTTGACCAATGCTTGAGATTACAAAGACATTTAATTTATTGATCACATTTTTGGCATTGTAAGTGGAGAAACACACAATATTAATTGTCATATTGTCCAGCATGAATATTTTACTGTTATCTGTCGGAGAGTGAGATCAATTCACACATCTAGATACCATATAGTAGATGGTTAATTCAATGTTTAAGTGATTGTGGGGGTGCTACTGTGACCTTTGCAGTGTTGGTTTCCTTTAATAGCACAAAGGTTCCATTATGCAGTTATGTGTAATTGGATGTCAAGGGCAATAATCTTGTGACCCTAGTGATATGGAGTCATTGACTGAACACATAACTAGATCTGACACGTGCTGCCCTTTCATGAACATTTCCCGTCTAATGTTTGTAGTTTTCTTTGTTCTATTACAAATCTATATGGCAACGCCCAAATTAGACTGGTTTGTTAAATGAAAATTGAATGATGGAGCTCTTTTGCCTCTGTAGCAGCTCTCACACTTCGTCTACCAAAGCTCTGGTTAAAAGCACTTTCTTCCTGTGATCTCACTGTAACCTATGAAATATTCAGAAGATGGCTTTCACTCTCTTGTGTGGTACAAGGTTCAACTGGTCTGAACTCTTCAGTATAAATTACAGATCAAAAAAACTATGTGTGAAGTGTGTCACATTAATACAATGATTAACACTCTATATTTTAGGGAAATCAACATTAAACATACATTTGTTCGCACCTCTACTCTCTCCTGATATATTAAAAAAATCCCGCAACTTTTCTCACTTGATCATTCCTGTTAAAGAAAAATAGACCATTATTGCACATATAGGTGGTCATTTTGACCCTGGCGGTCTTTTGACCGCCAGGGTATATGTGCGGTCCCACCACCAACAGAATGGCAGTGCAGACCGCAAGATTATGAGTGTGGCGGGTTGGCTCATGCCAACCCGCCACATCTCCACTCATACTGCCATGCCGGTCGGAACTGCCGGGCCGTAGATGATCATCTCTGACCCAGCGGTTCAAAGAAGACCGCCGGCGGTATTAGGAGACGGCTTTCCACCATGGTTTCTGTGGCGGTAGCACTGCCACAAAAAACATGGCGGAAAGGCTACCGGTGACAGGGAATGTCTTTCCTGTCACCAGTAGATGGCTCCCCACCCCCCCCAGCAAGCACTAGACACCCCACTCCCCCCATTCCACACCCCCTTCAACCACAGTCCACCCCTCCCTCCACCCCCAAGTCCCCTTCCTGCATACATGCGCACAGACACCGACACGCAACACGCATACACCCACTCACCTACATTTACATCCACACATCCACTCACATGCATCCATACACGCATTCACAACAGCATCCCTACATGCATTCACAACAGTGTACATACAAGCATTCACAACAGCATCCATACACGCATTCACAACAGCAAACATACATGCATACTCCCACTCATACACACTTACATTCAGACACGCATACAACCACGCATACACATTCATGCACACATGCAGACGCCAAACACTCATACATGCACACACAACACTCTCCACTCTCCTCCCCCGTCGAACAATCACCTTACCTGTTCCAGGGAGAAGATCGTCGGCAGGGACAGGAAGGGGCGCTTCCACTGCCAGCAGTGCCCCGCCAGCAGGACACTGCCAGGCCATATTATGGCCCATAATATGGCGGGTGGTGTCCAACTGACGGGGCAGGGCAGGTGGTGCAACCGCCAGAGTGCCTCTGCCCGCCAGCACGACTACTGCCGGATTTTTGCCAAAAGTGCAGAATTCCTGCAGTACCTGTCATATGGTGGGGGGAGACCACCAACACTGGCGGTCTTCTGGCGCCTGCGGCTTTGGCGGCCTTCATGGAAGACCGCCAAAGTCATAATGAGGGCCTTGATGTCAACAATATAAGCACATGTAGTCAGCTTGAAAATTACTGTTCACTCCAAGCATTTAGGACTAAAAGTGTTTTATTTAGATAATGAACATTTGTCAAAAACCTAGATACCAAATATGTTCATTTCTGCATGTAAATTTACAATGTGTCATGCTTTACTGCCTTTGACATTACTTTTATTGTCCAGCCTGTGAGAATGTGCCATGCAAACTTCTCAGGTAGCTCCCTGTCAGTGAGTAAATTGTTCAGATCCAAAGCAGTAAGGGGCAGATCTAAGAAAAGTGGTGCTTCCCCCAGTGCAGCGCCACTTTCCTTGCGCCTCTTAGGGCCCCACTACCGCTACCATGTGGGCGCCGTATTTAAAATAAGCCACACCATGTTGCAGGGTAGGGGGCAATAGCGTCAGAATTTCTGACACTATTGATGTACTGTTCAGGGTTAGCATCATAATTTTGCCGCTAGCCTTGGACAGTACATAGGGGCCCGTTGTAACCAATGGTGTGCCCCCTTTTAACGCTTGCTCAGTACAGGTGTTAAAAATGCCCCAAAAAATGATGAAAAGAAATCTTGAAGATTTCTTTGCACCATTTTTTCGTCCCCCCCTAACTGGGGAATGTCCCACCTTGCATACATTATACCTGGTGCAGGCGTAATGTGGTACAAGGAGTGACAAGGTGACACAATGTATGCATTGCGCCACTTTGTAAATCTGGTAGCATTTTTGGCCATCGAACTCCACATTAGCGTTAAAAAAATGGGCATCTTTAACCATAAATAACTTTTTTCCTGATGACTTCACAGGTATGAAGCACTTTTTACAGTGTTAATGAATCATGTGCGCTTTAAAGGTAGGAGAACAGTGAATCTCTATTTTACAGCATCTTTACAAACAGTGAGGAATATAAAGTGTTATCATTGTTCACTGCCTTTCAGTGACCGTGACAAACTTAAGAAGATAACACTCCTTTTGCTCTACATCTTCTATACCAATGTTGTGAACATTTATGGAATCATACTTTCCTATAGGTTTTGGAAGCAACAAATGCAACTTTTATTTTCTTTCTTTCCAAAATATTCACCTGCCTGAGTACCGCATGATTCCATTGTAAATGACCAGTAACTATTACATTCAGGCTTAACTAGTGTAATCTATGTGCCTTGGCGAGACATGAGATACATCACACAAACTCAATAATGCTCTAACTCGATTTGAGTCAATGTTCTTTACATGTACTATACATCAGGACTAGCCCTTTATTTCAAACAATACTTCTGTCCATAAGTCATAGCTTATTTATTCATTTAGAACTACTGCATTACACGGGGCATAATCTTACATTTGTATTGTTCACTTCAGTGCTTAATTTGTGCTTGTTGTTTCCAGTGCTCAGCACCTGCACTTATTTTCGAGGGCCGGGGCTTATTCTTCTGCCTCAAGCATTTGCTGAGAGCAAAAGACACGTATGGGAAAGATGGAGGAAGGGAAAAACGAAAAAGCGTCACAAAGGGAGAAAGTAGAAAGCTGCTAGAGTGAGCTGAAGGGGCAGGGAGTGGCTTTTAATGGATTGAAGAGGCCCGAGATGTCTTCAGGATTACTCCGCCTCAGTATTCCCTGCTCGCACAATTAATTGCAGCAGCCGCATGTTTAAGAGGAGAGCTTTGGTCTTTATTTACAAATTAAGCACTGGTTCAGTGGAGTGGAGAAGTGTGGCACAATGTTTAGAGCGGCAGACCCTGATGCAGAAATCTGGTCTGGGACCGGGGTTCAATTCCGCCTCGGTGGGTTTTGGGCTCAATTCCCTCAGACCAGATAATTCTCGCCTCGGTGCCCAATCTAATTAATGGGACCCACTCTGTAACACTGGGCAATAGCTTGCTTAATCTCCACAACGGCCCTCACAGCACTTGGATGCTTGGCTTCACCCTGGGGCTATCCAAGAGTGGGTGCCCCTCAGGGAAAAGCCAGGAGGGGTTCCACAGCGGTATGTATGAGACCCTAACGGGTGAGTAGTGTGCTATACAAATGCAAAGTTTACAGTTTACAGTTCACCTTCTGGGAAAATAAATGGTTACTATAGTGGAAGGGTGTGTGCAGGGATGGCTTAAGAGGGTGCGACCCGTGCGGCTGCACTGAGCGCTAAAGGGGGCTGTATTTAGCAATAACTTACAAACTAATAGGCCTGAAGCAGAGTTCTATGTGTGTCCAATTGTTAGGCAGCAATAGGAATGTCAAGATAAGTCTTGTTATTAATGTCCCTGCTAGAGAGAGTGAATGATCGGAGTTTTGTCTCGTGGCAGTTTTGACTTCCTATAAAGTAGCGCAGAGGGTTAATGTGCCTGCTGCAAAGAACAGATCTGTTTTTTATGTGGATAACTGAGTGGATTAGTAAAGCTAACATTTACCAGTACTGTAAAACAAATGAAATGTATGTGAAAGAGAGGCTAAGGAGAGATGAGGAGCACTTTTGTAGGATGATAATGCAGGAATCCGAGGAGTAAGTAAATGAGGGTGGAGGTGCAATCGAAAAAGGTTGTCGCACAGGACACCACCAGCATTAAAGCTGGCCCTTGGTGTGTGCATTGGTGCAGAGCAGCTAATCGAGCGGTATGCATGGCGAGCAAGTGCGTAGCTTCAGGAGGAGTGTTACACCCCGCTAATAAATGTCTTTTGTGATGAATAATTCCGTACAGGTGCTTTCAGTCAGATATGGTTGAGGTGTCTGTCGGATTTCACCGGGAACATTTACACAGACAAAAACGCTCACACACTGTCCCTCTCTCAGTTGGGAAAGACTACAAAAATGTTGGTTATTTCACAAAATAATGTATCTTCTCTCACTTAGTACCCCTGCCAATTTCCATTCCACTACCTTTTCACTGCTCTCAAGCCCTTCGCGTACGACCTGCTTGTCACATAATGCATTTTAACATTACATGCCACCGTGATTGTTGGAAAACCTGAAGCTCACCCCGTAAACCCCCACCCCCAATCCTACTTACCAAGTGTTAGAAATGGGGTCTTTGGTTGACAGTCAGGTTACCCCCTGTTCAAGCAAGGACCCTCACTCTAGTCAGGGTAAAAGAGAATCACCCTCAGCTAACCCCTGCTTAGCCCCTTGGTAGTTCGGCAGAGCAGTAGGCTTAACTTCAGAGTGCTAGGTGTAAAGTATTTGTACCAACACACACAGTAACTTAATGAAAACACTACAAAATGACACAACACCCGTTTAGAATAATAGGAAATATTTATCTAAACAAAACAAGACCAAAACGACAAACATCCAACATACACAAGTCAAGTTATGAATTTTTAAAGATTAAACTCTGAAAAAGCGTTTAGAAACAAAAATGTTTTGATGAGATGTTAACACAGCTTCGTGACGGAGTCATTCCCAACAAGCCGACACCAGCGGCGCCGGACACGGAGTCGTGTAGACCCCCAAATCCAGTACCTTTGGTGAAGAGTGAAAACAAGCCGATGCACGCAGTCGGGGACCGTGGCGTCTGTGCGAAACGTTGAATCTGTGCACTTTGAGCGGCTTCGGTCAGGACGTGGTGCGGCGACTTCCACGGAGTCGCGGACTTCAGCGGGGCTGCCGCGGTCCCGGGCCTACAAAGAGCGTCGCGTTCCAGCGAAGGTCATGGCGTCGGGTGCAGGTGGCGTCACCGGATTCAGCAGTGGCATCGGTCCGAAGTCGTCCGAAGTCGATTTCCTTGGATTTCCACCAGCTTTCCTTTCAAGGGCCCAAGGACTGGATAGGGCACCACTTGTCAGAGCAGGAGTCTCTCCAGAGACTCCAGGTGCTGGCAGAGAGAAGTCTTTGCTGTACCTGAGACTTCAAACAACAGGAGGCAAGCTCTAGATCAAGCCCTTGGAGATTTCTTCACAAGATGGAAGGCACACAAAGTCCAGTCTTTGCCCTCTTACTCTGGCAGAAGCAGCACTGCAGGAGAGCTCCACAAAGCAGTCACAGGCAGGGCAGCCCTTCTTCCTCAGCTGTTCAGCTCTTCTCCAGGCAGAGGTTCCTCTTGGTTCCAGAAGTGTTTCTAAAGTTTGTAGATTTGGGTGCCCTTCTTATACCCATTTTAGTCTTTGAAGTTACCTTTCTTCAAAGGGGACTCACACCTACTTGTGAAATCCCGCCTTGCCCAGGCAAGGCCTCAGACACACACCAGGGGGTTGGAGTCTGCATTGTCAGAGGCAGGCACAGTACTTTCAGATGAGAGTGACCACTCCACCCTTCCCTCCTAGCAGAGATGGCTAGTTAGGAAATGCAGGCTACACCCCAGCCCCCTTTGTGTCACTGTCTAGTGTGAGGTGAAAAACAACCCAACCGTCAAACTGACCCAGACAGGGAATCCACAAACAAGGCAGAGTCACAGAATGGTTTAAGTAAGAAAATGCTCACTTTCTAAAAGTGTCATTTTCAAACACACAATCTCCAAACCAACTTTACTAAAAGATGTATTTTTAAATTGTGAGTTCAGGGACCCCAAACTCCACATGTCCATCTACTCTCTAGGGGAATCTACACTTTAATCATATTTAAAGGTAGCCCCCATATTATCGTATGAGAGAGACAGGCCTTGCAACAGTGAAAACCGAAATTGGCAGTATTTCACTGTCAGGACATATAAACCACATTACTATATGTCCTACCTTATCCATACACTGCACCCAAGTCGAATTTACAGTGTAAAAATACACACACAGACACTGCAGTGGCAGGTCTGAGACATGATTACAGGGTTACTTGTGTGGGTGGCACAACCAGTGCTGCAGGCCCACTAGTAACATTTGATTTCCAGGCCCTGGGCACCTCTAGTGCACTTTACTAGGGACTTAACAGTAAAACAAATACGCCAATCATGGAGAACCAATTACATACACATTTTAAACAGGAGCACTTCCACTTTAGCACTGGTTAGCAGTGGTAAAGTGCCCAGAGTAATAAAAACAGCAAAATCAGAGTCCAGCACACATCAATAACCTGGGGAACAGAGGCAAAAAGTTAAGGGAGACCACGCCAAGGATGAAAAGTCTAACACGTGTCCCCCCCCAGCTAAAAGTGGGGAGCAACTACCCAACCTCATGGGAGTTCTCATCACTAAGGTGGAGGAACCTGGACAGACCATCATTATTGACGTGCTCTGTACCAGGACGGTGTTCCACCGTAAAGTCCATCCCCTATAGGGAAATCGACCACCTCAACAGTTTTGGATTCTCACCCCTCATCTGCATTCACCACCTGAGGGGCCTGTGGTCGGTCTGAACTCGGAAGTGAGTCCCAAACAAGTAGGGTCTTAGCTTCTTCAGTGCCCATACCACAGCAAACGCTTCGCGTTCTATGGCACTCCACCTACGTTCCCTGGATAGTAACCTCCTGCTAATGAAGGCTACGGGTTGATCTAGGCCCTCTTCATTAAGCTGTGAGAGTACTGCTCCAATATCATGCTCTGAGGCGTCTGTTTGCACAACAAACTCCTTGGAGTAGTCAGGTGCCTTCAGCACAGGTGCTGTGCACATGGCAGCCTTCAGGGCATCAAAAGCGTTCTGGCAAGCCTCTGTCCAGATCACTTTCTTGGGTTGCTTCTTAGAAGTCAACTCAGTTAAGGGGGTAACAATGGTACCATATCCCTTAACAAACCTCCTGTAATATCCGGTGAGACCTAAAAAGGCTCTCACTTCAGTCTGGGTCTTGGGAGGCTCCCAAGCCAGAATCGTGTCAATCTTAGGCTGTAGGGGTGCCACCTGGCCACTCCCCACCTGGTGTCCTAAGTACACCACTTAGAGGAATGGCTTCTGGGTACCATGTGGCATGGTCCACCAAGACCAGGATGAACCTGTTGCCCATGGCTGTCTTGGGATCCAGAGGCCCCACAATGTCAATTCCTACCCTTTCAAAGGAAGTACTGACTACAGGTAAAGGTTGGAGGGGAGCTTTGCATTTCCCCCCACTCTTGCCACTTGCCTGACAAGTCTGACAAGACCTACAATAAGCAGCTGACTGCTTGTGCATCAAGGGCCAGTAAAAGTGGGAGACAAGCCTCTTATAGGTCTTGTCCTGCCCTAGAGGTCCTGCCAAAGGCACATCATAAGCCAAACCCAGTAGGAAGGCCCTAAAGCACTGGGGTACCACCAGCATACGAGCTGACCCAGGCTCAGGAACCTTAGGCTCACTATACAGGAGGCCATCCTCCCAATATATCAGGTGAGTACCTGGCGCCTCGCCAGCCGCCTGGGCTGCAGCCTGCTGCCGCAGCCCCTCAAGAGTAGAGCACTCCTTCTGCGCTGTGCAGAATGCTTCCCTGGTGGGTCCCCTTCCTGCTGCCACTGTGACAGCTCAGGGACCTCCCCCAGTTCAGCCACCTGCTCCCCTGTAGGTTCCGGGGCGTCACCCTCAGGCTCCGCCTCCTCCCGGACCGTGGGAACCTCTGGGGCCGGTTTCCCGCGCCCCCTGCCCTTCCTCTTCTTGGCGGTCCCCTGGGCCACTGTTTCAGGCTCCAGGGGCTCTTGACTACCCAGATTGGCTGCCATTGACCGGGTGGATACGCAAACCCACCAAGGCAGACACAACATCTCCAAGTGAGACCTGTGTTCCACCTCCTTCCAAGGGGAATCCTCCAGGTCGTTACTTAGCAAACAATCAACAGGCATGGTTGGACTTGCAGCTACTTTCCAGGAACCTGAAACCCCCCCCCCATTCAAAGGGAACCTGCGCCACTCTGCAAAGGCGCTCAGAGTTGTCTACCGCAACTACTTGGTGAAGTACCCGGGGATCAATCTGCTCTTCAGACACCAGGTGACTCCTCACTGTAGTCACACTGGCTCCTGTGTCTCTTAGAGCCTCCACCCTCTTTCCATTGATGGTCACCCATTGCCTGTACTTCTTAGCGTTATCAGGCACTAGGTTTCTCTGGACCATCTCACTGTCCCCTAGTGAGACAAGGGTCATTTCCGCTGGTTCCCACCCACCTGAAACCAACTCCTCCCCAAGCGCTACACTGGCCAAACCCTGGGACGGTGCACCAGTGGGTGCCGGTGTACTTTTGGGGCATTTGTGGTCCCCCCTCACATGACCCACCTGGTCACATACATAGCACTTACGTGGGGGACCACCTGCCACTGGCTTCGCTTTGGACAACCATGGCTTCTTTTCACTGGGGGGTTGGGAATCCTTACCCTCGGAATCAGTTTGGGGCCCTTTAGAGAACTCCCCTGTTTGCCCTTACCCCCTTTTCTTCTGAGAGGGACCATGCCCACCCTTGGCGTGGTCTCCCCAGTACCTCTTTTGGACCCTGGTGCTCTCCCAGCGGTCTGCTTCCTGTGCAAGCTTCCTGGGGTCAGTCAGGTTGCTGTCAATGAGGTGCTGGCGCAGCTCTGGAAAACATAAACTGTACAAATGCTCCCAAACAATTAAATTGGAAAGCCCCTCATACTGTACGTGTTTACCTTACTGCCCTTCACCCAACCATCCAGTGACCTGCAAAAAGAATCAACACTTTCCAACCATGTTTGGGATTCCTTTCTCTTGTAGGATCTAAACTTCTCCTTGTACTGCTCAAGGGTGAGACCATACCTGGTGAGTAAGGCCTCCTTCATGACAGGGTAGGTGAGACTCTGAGCATCCCCTAAGGCTGTCAGTGTGTCCCTCCCCTCTGCCTCAAAATGCTTCCACAGGGCTGCCCCCCAATGAGCTTCAGGGACCAGGTTCATGTGGAGAGCTGACTCATAACCCTTGAACCACAAGTAGATATCATCCTCCCTCTTATAGTCCCTCACAAGGTCTTTTGGGATGTGTACCCTTCTCTCAGACTGCACTGTAGGATTGCTGCCACCATCCCTACTGGGCTGGCTCCTCTGATCTAATTCCTTTAAGTTAAGCTCATGAGCCAGCTGCATCTTCCTTTCCTCAAGGACTGCTCTTCTCTCATCTCTTTCTTTCTCCAGATTGAGCTTCTGCAGCTCCAATTGGTATGCCCTCTCTGCCTGTCTGTTCTGCAATTCTTCAGGTGTCAGACCTTTGGGGGATACACTGCTACCTGCCCTAGAGACTCTTTCCCTGGGAATAACAGGTCCACCCACCATACCATTATGTACTGATTGCTCTCCCTCCTCATCCTCAACCTCCTCCTCATCCTCAGTGTGCCCTCCAGTGCTTTTGGTTGTCACCCAGGCCCTCAGCACCTTTTTCAGCTCATCCTTCTTGGAAGAGCTCTTAATGGGACAACCAAAATTTTTACAAAACTGCTTTAGCTGAGCCTTGTTATAACTATCCAATTGCTTCAGGGCAAAAACAGCTTCAACTGATACATCTCCAAGTTGAGACATGATGAAAGGTTAAAAGAGTGCAAAGTTCCAAATGCAGAAACAAGTTCCCAAATGAAGTTCAAAGTCAATCAAAGATCAGCGAAGAAAAACAAAGTGGACGTAGGGAAAAATCCACAAAAAGAGAAAAAGCTAAAATCTCAAGACAAGCAGTATGTGGTCACGTAGTGGTCTGCACTCAAAATAATAGTGTACACTTAATCACTGTATGTCAAGTCCAAATACAAGTCCAAATCCCAACTGCTAATCACCAATGTTAGAAATGGGGTCTTTGGTTGACAGTCAGGTTACCCCCTGTTCAAGCAAGGACCCTCACTCTAGTCAGGGTAAAAGAGAATCACCCTCAGCTAACCCCTGCTTACCCCCTTGGTAGCTTGGCAGAGCTGTAGGCTTAACTTCAGAGTGCTAGGTGTAAAGTATTTGTACCAACACACACAGTAAATTAATGAAAACACTACAAAATGACACAACACCAGTTTAGAAAAATAGGAAATATTTATCTAAACAAAACAAGACCAAAACGACAAAAATCCACCATACACAAGTCAAGTTATGAATTTTTAAAGATTAAACTCAAAATTAGTGCTTAGAAACAAAAATGTTTCGATGAGATGTTAACACGGCGTCGTGACGGAGTCGTTCCCAACAAGCCGACACCAGCGGCACCGGACACGGAGTCGTGTAGACCTCCAAGTACAGTACCTTTGGTGAAAAGTGAAAACAAGCTGATGCGCGAAGTTGGGGATCGTGGCGTCTGTGCGAAACGTTGAATCCGTGCACTTCGAGCGTCATCGGTCACAACGTGGTGCGGTGACTTCCACGGAGTCGCAGACTTCAGCGGGGCTGCCGCGGTGTCAGGCCTACAAAGTGCGTTGCGTTCCAGCGAAGGTCACGGCGTCAGGTGCAGGCGGCGTCACCGGATTCAGCAGCGGCGTCGGTCCGAAGTTGTCCGAAGTCGATTTCTTTGGATTTCCACCAGCTTTCCTTTCAAGGGCCCAAGGACTGGATAGGGCACCACTTGTCAGAGCAGGAGTCTCTCCAGAGACTCCAGGTGCTGGCAGAGAGAAGTCTTTGCTGTCCCTGAGACTTCAAACAACAGAAGGCAGCTCTAGATCAAGCCCTTGGAGATTTCTTCACAAGATGGAAGGCACACAAAGTCCAGTCTTTGCCCTCTTACTGTGGCAGAAGCAGCACTGCAGGAAAGCTCCACAAAGCACAGTCACAGGCAGGGCAGCCCTTCTTCCTCAGCTGTTCAATTCTTCTCCAGGCAGAGGTTCCTCTTGGTTCCAGAAGTGTTTCTAAAGTCTGTAGATTTGGGTGCCCTTCTTATACCCATTTTAGTCTTTGAAGTCACCTTTCTTCAAAGGGGACTCACACCTACTTGTGAAATCCCGCCTTGCCCAGGCAGGGCCTCAAACACACACCAGGGGGTTGGAGTCTGCATTGTCAGAGGCAGGCACAGTCCTTTCAGATGAGAGTGACCACTCCACCCCTCCCTCCTAGCAGATGGCTAATTAGGAAATGCAGGCTACACCCCAGCCCCCTTTGTGTCACTGTCTAGTGTGAGGTGAAAAACAACCCAAATGTCAAACTGACCCAGACAGGGAATCCACAAACAAGGCAGAGTCACAGAATGGTTTAAGAAAGAAAATGCTCACTTTCTTAAAGTGTCATTTTTAAACACACAGGGGGTCATTCCGACCCTGGCGGTCCATGACCGCCAGGGCCGGGGACCGCGGAAGCACCGCCATCAGGCTGGCGGTGCTTCCTGGGCCATTCTGACCGCGGCGGTAAAGCCGCGGTCAGAAAAGGGCAACCGGCGGTTTCCCGCCGGTTTACCCCTGGCCCAGGGAATCCTCCATGGCGGCGCTGCTTGCCGCGCCGCCATGGGGATTCCGAGCACCTTCCCGCCATCCTGTTCCTGGCGGTTTTTACCCCCCTAACAGGGCCCCATAATGATTTTTAGTGTCTGCTTTGCAGACACTGAAAATCGCGACGGGTGCCACTGCACCCGTCGCACCCCTACAACTCCGCCGGCTCCATTCGGAGCCGGCTTCATTGTTGAGGGGGGTTTCCCGCTGGGCCGGCGGGCGGCCTTCTGGCAGTCGCCCGCCGGCCCAGCGGGAAAGCCAGAATGGCCGCCGCGGTCTTTGGACCGCGGTGCGGTCATTCGGCGGTTCCCTCCAGGCGGGCGGCTCCCGCCGCCCGCCGGGGTCAGAATGACCACCACAATCTCCAAACCAACTTTACTAAAAGATGTATTTTTAAATTGTGAGTTCAGGGACCCCAAACTCCACATGTCCATCTACTCTCTAGGGGAATCTACACTTTAATCATATTTAAAGGTAGCCCCCATATTATCCTATGAGAGAGACAGGCCTTGCAACAGTGAAAACCAAAATTGGCAGTATTTCACTGTCAGGACATATAAACCACATTACTATATGTCCTACCTTATCCATACACTGCACCCTGCCCTTGGGGCTACCTAGGGCCTACCTTAGGGGTGCCTTACATGTAAGAAAAGGGAAGGTTTAGGCCTGGCAAGTGGGTACACTTGCCAAGTCGAATTTACAGTGTAAAAATACACACACATACACTGCAGTGGCAGGTCTGAGACATGATTACAGGGTTACTTGTGTGGGTGGCACAACCAGTGCTGCAGGCCCACTAGTAACATTTGATTTACAGGCCCTGGGCACCTCTAGTGCACTTTACTAGGGACTTAACAGTAAAACAAATACGCCAATCATGGAGAACCAATTACATACACATTTTAAACAGGAGCACTTGCACTTTAGCACTGGTTAGCAGTGGTAAAGTGCCCAGAGTAATAAAAACAGCAAAATCAGAGTCCAGCACACATCAATAACCTGGGGAACAGAGGCAAAAAGTTAAGGGAGACCACGCCAAGGATGAAAAGTCTAACACCAAGCTACGCCCCCGATGGAGAAAGACAGTTCCTGATCAGTGAACTGCTCTGCCACCACGTAACTCCACCGGTAAGTGAAGCCCCTCTGTTCCCTGAACTCTGACCTCTGTCAATAGTTTGAGGCCCTACTCCACCTCAGGCTTCTGCCTGCGCCTCATCCCTGGTGTCTAGTGGGACAGCCCTGCTTTTCTGCTGGGATGCCCTCTGCCTCTTTTCTTTTTCCTTGTGTTTCCTTAAGTTCTGTTTTTCTGTCTTTCTGTGCCTTTGGCTCTCTGCTTTCATCTATCTTTCACTTCGCTTTCCCTCTCCCCTCATTCTCACTCCCCGCCGCTGCTGGCCCCGTGGCTGGCCCCCTTTTTCACACTGTTCCCGCCTCCCAGCTGTCCTCTCCTCCCCCCCTCCCTACTTAATGGCGGCCGCTGTGCGGGAGGAAGAGCAACCTCACTGACCAGGTCAGTGAACTGCTCTGCCACCGTGTAGCTCCACCGGTAAGTGAAGCCCCTCTGTTCCCTGAACTCTGACCTCTGTCAGTAGTTCGAGGCCCTCCTCCACCCGCAGGCTTCTGCCTGCACCTCATCCCTGGTGTCTAATGGGAGAGCTCTGCTCTTCTGCTGGGCCGCCCTCTGCTTCCTTTCTTTTTCCTCGTTTTTTCCTTGTGTTGTTTTTCTGTCTTTCTGTGCCTTTCACTCTCTGCTTCCATCTATCTTTCACTTCGGTCTCTCTCTCTCCTCATTCTCACTCACTGCCACTGCTGCCGCCGCTGTTCGCCCCCCTTTTTCGCACCGTTCCTGATCCTGGCTCCCAGCTATACCCCCCCCCCTCTCTACTTAATGGCAGCCTTTTTGCGGCCGCGCACAGCTGGCGTGTCGAAATCGCCTAAGCCAAGCCTGTTTGCGCTCGTCCGTGACCCGACCGCGACCAGCACCAGGACCCCTGGACCACCCGCCCACCACCGCTATTCATCAGCAGCACTCATCACACTCAACACAGGACACAACAAAAACTGGCATGCCATCGAACTCTGGAACCTCATCTACACCACATCCCCGGACGTCGCCTTCCTCACAGAAACCTGGCTTAACCCCTCTTCGGCTCCAGAAATCGCCATCCCAGATGGCTACCAGATCATCCACAAAGACCGCACGAACCGCCCCGGGGGAGGCATCGCCATCGTCCACAAAGACTCCCTGCACCTCTCCACCAGCACTGAGGACTCCACAACCAACATGGAACTCCTCCACTTCCAGATTGGAACCAACCCTAACACCTCTCTGCGAGGCACCCTCATCTACAGGCCGCCGGGTCCCTGCCCCCCATTCTGCGACACCATCGATGACATCGTCACCACCCACGCACTCACTTCTAAGGACTACATACTCCTTGGAGACCTCAACTTCCACCTGGAGAACACCAAAAACAAATCCATGACACTGCTCGAAAACCTCACCAACCTAGGACTCAAGCAAGTCATCTCCTTGCCCATCCACTCTGCTGGACACACACTCGACCCCATTTTTACCTCCAGCAACCACATCTCCATTAGCCATATTACCGAAGTCCAATGGACCGACCACAACTGTATCCAATTTACCTTCAATAAAGCCCCTGATCGAGCTGGAACAAGATCACCAAAGGCCAGCTACTCACCTCCCTCGACAATTCAACCCCCCCAGTCGACCTCAACACCAACATAGCTGCCCAGTACCTCATCAACTGGATCTCAGACTGAGCCAACACCTTAGCGCCCATCAATAAACCCTCCAACAGATACTCATCCAAGAAAGCCAACTGGTTCACCCCAGCCCTCAAGGAGACCAAACAAAACTGCATACCAAATCGACAAAGGCGAGACCGTCGCACTCATCCTCCTAGACCTCTCCGCAGACTTTGACACCGTCTGCCACCACACACTCCGCACACGCCTCCACAACATAGGAATCCGCCACAAAGCCTTAGACTGGCTCACCTCCTTCCTCACCGACCAGACCCAGAGAGTCCGCCTTCCACCCTTCCACTCCAACACTACTAAGATCACCTGCGGAGTCCCCCAAGGGTCCTCCCTCAGCCCCACACTCTTCAACATCTACATGATCCCCCTAGCCAACATCCTCCGAGCACATGGAATCACTATCCTCTCCTATGCAGATGACACCCAACTCATCCTCTCCCTCACCCGCAACCCCACCACCTCCAAATCCAACCTACACGCTGCTCTCCTCGACACCGCCATCTGGATGACCACTAACCACCTCATGCTCAACTCCAACAAAACCGAGATAATCATCTTCGGCCCCAACAAAACCACATGGGACGACTCCTGGTGGCCCACCGCCCTAGGCCCCACACCCACCCCCGCAAACCATGCACGCAACCTCAGCATCATCCTGGACCCCTCCCTCTCCATGACACAGCAAATCAATGCTCTAACCTCCTCCTGGTTCCACACACTCCGCACTCTAAAAAAATCATTCAAATGGATTCTCCAAGACACCAGGAAGACAGTCACCCATGCACCCATCAGCAGCAGACTTGACTACAGTAACGCCCTCTACGCCGGCACCACACTCAAACTCAAATGCAAACTCCAGGGAATCCAGAACACAGCCGCACGCCTCGTCCTTGGCCTCCCCCGCCATGAACGAATCTCACCACACGTCAAATCCCTTCACTGGCTCCCCATAGACAAGAGAATCACATTCAAGATCCTCATCCACACACACAAATCCCTCCACAACACCGGCCCAACCTACCTCAACAGAAGAGTGAACTTCCACACTCCCACATGCAACCTCCGATCAGCCAACCTCGCCCTAGCCACAGTGCCCCGCATCCAATGCACCACCACAGGAGGCAGGTCCTTCTCCTACCTCGCCCCACCAACCTCTGCAAAACCAAAGACCTCCTGCTCTTCAGAAAGAACCTCAAGACATGGTTGTTCGAACAGTGACCCTCCCTGCCCCACCCCATGATCCCCCCCAGCGCCTTGAGACCCTCACGTGTGAGTAGCGCGCTCTATACATATTTTTGATAGATTGATTGATTGCAGATGACTTGAAAAGAAATGGCGCTCTGACAAGACCCCAACCAACCACAAAGCCTTCAAAAAATCCTTAACATGCACCACCAACTCATCAGGACCACCAAGAGAAATGTCGTCCAGGAATGCATAAACAACAACACACACAACATCATGAATTTCATCCATTCCGGCTCTTCCTCCGATTCGTACCCCCACCACATCTTCAACAAAGCAAGTAGCACCATCGCACCCAAACTCCAGCATATCATCACCCGCTCCTTCGAACCCGCCACCTTCCCAGAAATCTGGAAACATGCCGAAATCAAGCCCTTACTGAAGAAACCAACTGCAGACCCAAACAACCTCAAGAACTTCTGGCCCATCTCTCTACTCCCCTTCCCAGTCAAGGTCATCGAAAAAAAGGCTGTTAACTGTCAACTCACCAAACACATTGAACTCTACAACATCTGTGACCCCTCTAAGTTTGGCTTCCGGAGCAACCACAGTACCCAGACTGCCTTCCTCGCCACCACAGACGACGTTCGCATCCTCCTAGACAGGGGTGAGACCCCAGCTCTCATCCTCCTCGACCTGTCCGCCGCCTTCGACACCGTTTCCCACCGCACCCTACGGACTCATCTCCTTGACACTGGCATCCGAGACAAGGCTCTAGAATGGATCACCTCCTTCCTCTCCGACAGAACCCAAAGAGTCCAACTCCCCCCATTTACTCAGAGACCACCAAGATCATCTGCGGTGTCCTGCAAGGCTCCTCTCTGAGCCCCACTCTCTTCAACCTCTACATGGCCCCCCTAGCTACCATTGCCAGACACCACACACTCAACATCATCTCATACGCTGACAACACTCAGCTAATCATCTCACTCACCAACGACTCGCACACAGCCCAAGCCAACTTCCATAACGGAATGAAGGCAGTCACCGCATGGATGAAGGAGAGCTGCCTCAAGCTAAATATCGAAAAAACTGAAGTCCTCATCATCAGCAACAACCCCTCAGCGTGGGACATCTCCTGGTGGCCCACAGCCCTCGGAAGCGCTCCAACCCCCACTGACCACACCCACAATCTCAGATTCATCCTGTACTCTTCACACTCGATAAACCGCCAAGTAAGCGCAGTCTCCTTCGCCTGTTTCAACACCATGTGCATGCTTAGGAAGATCTTCACAAGGATCCCTACTGAAACCAAAAGAACAGTCACCCAGGCCCTTGTCAGCAGCTGCTTGGACTACGGCAACGCACTCTACGCCGGAACCACCACTAAGGTGATAAAAAGACTACAATGCATCCACAACACCCCCGCCCGTCTCATCAACAATGCCCCCAAACACAGCCACACCTCAGCCCTACTGAGAAACATGCTCTGGCTCCCAATAGACAAGAGAATTACTTTCAAATTTCTCATGCACGCATACAAACTCTCCACAACGCCGGACCAGAATACCTAAGCCAAAGACTCCACTTCTACACGCCCACCAGGCAACTCTGCTCCACCGACCTCACAATCGCCGCCGTCCCACACATTCGGAAGGCCCCAGCTGGAGGAAGGTCCTTCTCCCACCTCGCTGCCAGGATCTAGAACTCCCTCCTGATCCACCTCAGATCTCCCATGCTTTCCCAATTCAGAAAAGACCTCAAAACTTGGCTCTTCACCTTATCTCCTCTGTCCTTCACTTACCGCTCCACCCCCCAGGGCCTTGAGACCCTAACAGGTGATTAGCCACACTCTACAAGTATTAATTAATTAATTGATTGATTGAGTGCCACATCTTAGCAGCTCTGACGTTGTACTGCTCGCTCTATATCAAGCCCTGCCCCCTAGTGGGTATGGGTTTTCCCATTATGGGGTGACTACATTTTGGATTTCTCTAGTTGTACTACAGGTTAGTTTAGTTATTTCTTGACGTAAACATGAACTATCTATGGTTGTCCTAATTACCCTGAATTCTAGTTTAACACTCAAGACCGACCCTAAAACAAATTAAGCTTTCATATGTAGTTTGATTGTACAGTGGAGAGTACGTCTTTCTCATGGGCGAACCTACATAGTTCTAGCCTGCTAAATGATGTGCTTTTTTTTCGAGGATGAAGTTGCATTTGTTTTTTTTTTTACCTTCACTCTCCATGTGTATTTTGCAAACCTGTCAACTTGTAATACCTTTCCACTGCATGAGAGGAGGGCGCATTGCCTTGAAAGGGGCAGGGCTTTGTGTTGAGCACAGTCTGAGGCACTCAAATCACCCCACCTCCCCACCTAAGGAAAAGAAACAAATGTGCAGAGCCTCCAAACAGGAGGTGGAAATCCACTCTGTGCATGGATTTCCTGCTCACATTATGCTGCACCATGTGATCATGAACCTTCACCAGAAGAGCATGTCAGTGGAGCCAAAATCGTGTGACACACGGAGAGACCATGTGAGCTGGAAGCAGTGTTCCCAGAGTGGGCTATTTCATAAATGGGGACACTTCCCAAGTAGGTTGCCCAAATTTGTGCTTTTTTTGGCCCTGTGTGTGCAAAATCCTTTAATTCGGTGGTGCCACCATTCAAAATATTGCCAAGCACCCAGACTCATCATTCATAGCGCGAAAGCGCTACCCATGACAACCCTGCCAAATGCTGCTGGCCTGCCCCTAGAGTGACTGGGCCAATGTGATCTCCAGAGGCAGGCTCTTTTTTATGGATTTCCTCGTGATGTAGGCTGATCTTGGCTGTCTCAGCTTGCCTGTGTGTTGACAGCCCATGTGTGCCCCGTAATTTCCAATGAAAGTAAGGTAAGATAGCTGGTGGTTAAGTTTCTGGCTAGAGTGAACTATAATTTACCTAGTTTTAAAATAGCGCAGAGGGTCATTGTGGTTGCTGCAGAGCATCACTTTCCATCTTTCCCACGGAAAAATACTGGCCATATTTTCACGTTTGAAGATTCTGTGAAGGCCTGGGCATGATTCTTAAATAGAAGTTTACTTTAAATCTCTTGCATTAATTTTCAGCATGAGGAAAAATACTGGCTTTTGGAGATTTAGGTAATTTTTCTACCGACTGGGACCCTAAAATACTTGTCATGCTCGTACAAATTCAAACAGGTGACAACCTTACTTGTAACATGCAGATCCCGGATTTGTATTATATATAGATTGCTCAGTGGGTTACAGCATTTGTTACAGAGATCCTTCAGTTACTATCAGTTAATAAGTTTACATCCTTTTAACATAGCACAGTGAGCAATGAACTGGCATCAAGGAGCTGTATGCAAACTGAAAAGCACAGCTCTGGACCTTTTTTCCGTCAAACTTTCATTATTCCAGGTTACTACAATGGTTAATTTGGGTAATATGAAGTCTTATAAGCACAGGAAACCACAGTGTTATGTTTTAAAGCCAGGCTTTGTGCTTCTCCAGACCACATACTCTTAACATATATTGTCTAACAGTATGGATGACATGTGACTCCTACAACTTGTAACACTGATTACTTTATGTAGAAACGTCATGTACATTGATTTGCACACTTGTATGATTCCTTGTCTATGTATATGTTTATGTGTAGTAAAGTAGTTTGACACCCTATATGAAGATTAATAGTGCCATAAAAGAAAATGAATAAAAACATAAATTAGTGAGTGGTGTTTACATCATTGGTGTAATTACTCATACAGACATACATTTACCATTCTTACAATGCATGTATATTTCTTATATACAGGTGATGAAAAAAGTCAAAACCTACCTCCAAATCATAGTGTTGCTTAAGCACTTGTGAAGTGTTAACAAGCTGAGTGTTTTTGTTTCCATCCATTGCATAGATATGTAGGTGTTAGGTTTCAGATGTCATTGACCCAAAATGAGATTTCCACAAAAAGAGAGATGATGCCCTTTAGTTGAGGGATTGGTTTTGGGCCCAGATGGAAGTGAGAACAGAAAAAATCCTACAGGTTGCTGTTCTGAAAGTAAAGCAGTAAATGTGCAGTTGCTGCTGAAAGAGTGCTGGTGTAAGCAAATAACACCGGGACAAATTCAGCTTACTTCACAGATGCTGCCCCCGATTCAGCTCAATAATAGCTGCCAGACACCCCTCATTTCCTGCGCTGATTACATTAAATATGTACAGAAGGAGAAAGTGGAAACTGGTGCTGAAGAGGCAAGAGATGAGATGTGAGGTACTGAAATGGAGGTTGCAAATCTGGTCATGACCCAGCATCCTGATAGACACGTGTAGTGTTGCTTTCATTTGTGATTGGCATATATGTGATCATTGATCTGTGTGCTTTGCAGAGAGGCCAAGGTTTGCATGTGCAATTAGTCTGAACTACTTTATGACCTACTGGCAGACACTGTAAGAAACTCATACTGCTTTCAGCCTTAGGGCTGTCAGTCATGCCCCTAATGAACACCCACCCACAATTTTGAACTCACCCACACACCAGGAGGCTACTCCGTTCTATACAATAGTCGCGTGTTGCATGAAAATAAAACTACATAAACATCATCTGGAAAAAGCAAATATTCGTAATGATGAGGTAAAGCATGTAAAGTATAAACAGGGACTGCTTTGCTGACATGGATTATCTTGGGTCTTTTACAGTCGTTGTTGAGAAATCCATTAGTGCTCTTGCCTTTAAAGTTAATAACATGACCATAGATAGCCATTTCAAAGTCAGTTTTAAGACCCGCCTCATGTAAAATCCATTGTGGGTAATCAGTACAGTATAAAGCAGCTGACAGGCTCATGAGTGGCATGGTAGCGGAACAGCCTGAGTGACAATATGGAATCGATTAGGATAAAACAAGTGGAGTGATAACAGTGTCAGCAGAGTTGAGAGAGTGTCCAGATGTTGAGGCCAGGATGTTGCCAAAAGTTATCTGAAATAGGGTATTTTTGGCCCCAAGCTAAAATATCTGCTTCATGCCAAGGCTGGGAGCTTTGGTCTAGTTTTTGCTGCACAACAAAGGCAACAACACTGGTACTGTATTACTTTCAGTGCAAGATTATGAAGTCGTGTTGAAGTATTATGGAGTGGAGGACAGAGAAGGCAATTGGTCAGAGTAAATGACTGTCTATTTCTGACCTCTTCATCACATTTTAACGGAAAAGTGTGAGTCCGTCATCTTACTGTGGAGACCCTCAAGGCTGTCAAACCGAACTCCTTTCCCTCTAGTCTTTTAAGTTTTCACACTGTTACTTCATACTTAATCACAAATGTTAATTGTCTGCCAAAATGTTGTTTCTTATTGTTGTCCCATACTGTCATGAATGTCTTGTAAAAGAGGCTTTATTGTTCTAATATCTTCAGGCAAATCGATATAATGCAAACCTTGCCAGACAATTCCTACTGGAATTACTTTAACACTGGTGTTGTTTTATAAACATATATTGTTGTCACACATGCCATAATTTTAGAAGAATCTATTTCCCCTATTGGCTTCTGCAATTTCAGGTAGAAGCTAGCCAAAATAAAGCCATTTTTGGCTTAAAAAACAGCAAGTCTTCCGCCTCAATTGGGTCTATTGGCACTTATGCATTGTGTGGTGTTACTTCTGCAAGATCCTTTCTATATTCTTCTTTGGAACCACATTGCTGAAACAGCTTTGACGTCTAGTACTTAGATTTCATTAAGGCTGGTTATAATCTGCTTTGGTGGAGGTAATTCATTAATGCCAGACTCAAGCGTGGATTTGTGATTACAGAAGTCTCCGTTAAAAGGTCAGAGTTGGGACTGGTCTTCAAATGAGTGTTTTTATTAGAATTTGTGCATGATTGCAGAAGTCCATATGTGCTCATTGTACCTCCTCCAACTATGTATATATTTGAAAAGACTTTGGAATTATACTTAAAATGTTTTATGAGGGCTATTTTTGCATAATTTGAAAATCACATCTTTAGGCTTTTTTTGGCTGATACTGCTCTGTGTTGTGCTGAATTTGGGCTTGTACTTGGACAGCATTGAGCTTCGGGCGGGTCTCAAACTCTCTCAACAGTGGTTGGAAGGTCTCATATTGCATTTGACTAGACACAGGGCATTTGACCCTCATATCTTCTTATCAGCTTCCTGTGTGCTGCTAATGTAACCTGATACACTATAACCTTTGACTGCCACCATGAACAGCCACCACAAGAAGCACCAGATGCCCCACCACGGTGTGGTGAACGAGTTCCCGCTGCAGTTATGTGAGTGTACACACCCCTGTACCACGCATTGCTTTAAGCCACCTCGTGGATTATATCATCAGTTTATGTCATTTCTAATGTGTGCACAGTGAAATCATGGATGGCTTCTCATGCATAAAACAAATCAATTTTGTAAACCAATGCTGGTTTTCCCAGCCTCCTTTGTAAATCAAATCAAATCAGGATTGATAGAGCACAACTACTCACCCGAAAGCGTCTCAAAGCGCTCAGTGGGTTTGTCCTATATGCTTCAGTTGAAGAGCCAGGTTTTAAATTCCTTCCTGAATTGCGGTAATGATGATGACTGCCTGAGGTGCAGGGGCAGTGTGTTCCAGCTCTTTGCCGCGAGGTAGGCGAAGGATGTTCCCCTAGCCGAGGTCTTCCGTATGTTGGGTATGGCGGCTAGTGCCTGTTGAGGGAAACGGAGAGGTCTGGTGGGGAAGTAGAAGGTGATGCAGTGGTTGAGGTAGGTGGGTCCTAGGTTGTGAAGGGCCTTGTATGCACAGATGAGTAGTTTGAAGTTAATTATTTTCCCAATAGGAAACCAGTGGAGGTCTTTTAGATGATTGGTGATGTGTTCGACCGAGGAATGTCCAGGATGAGTCTGGTGGAGGCATTTTGGATGTGCTGTAGTTTCTTCAGGTTCTTCTTGGTGGTGCCAGCGTAGAGGGCTTTGTCATAGTCGAGTCTGCTGGTAAATAGGGCATGGGTTACGGTTCTGCAGCAGTCATTTGGGATCCATTTGTAGATCTTCCAGAGAAGTCGGAGTGTGTGAAAACAGGAAGATGCGACTGAGTTGACTTGGAGGGTCATGAATCCAGGATGAAACCGAGGTTGTCTGCGTGGTTTGGTAGGTTTGGGGGGGTTGCCGAGGGTGGCTGGTCAACAGGAGTTGTCCCAGGCTGATGTGGAGGGTCCCAGGATGAGGATCTCGGTCTTGTCAGAGTTGAGCTTGAGACAGCTGTCCTTCATCCAGGCGACGACAGCTTCCACCATGTTGTGGAAATTCTTCTTGGTAGTTGTGGGGTTTTTGGTCAGTGAGATGATCAGCTGGGTGTTATTGGCGTAGGAGAAGATATTCAGCCCGTATTTCCTGAGGATGATGCGAGCGGGCCATGTAGATGTTGAAGAGTGTGGGGCTCAGGGAGGAGCCCTGTGGAACTTCTCAGCTGATCTCCATAGGTTCTGACAGGTAGGGCAGGAATCTGACTCTGTGTTCTGCCAGACAGGGAGGAGCATATCCATTTTTGCAGGGCCTTTCTGCGGATGCCGGGTACATAGAGTCTGGAGCAGAGGGTGAGGTGCAAAAACGTGTCGAAGGCAGTCGATAGGTCCAGTGGATGAGGGCTATTGGATGGCTGTGGTCCAGGAGTGAGCAGATGTCACCTGTGGCGGTGAGGAAGTGGTCTCCGTGCTGTGGTTGCTCCTGAAACCAGATTGGGAGATGTCTAGGATGTTGTTGTCCTCGATGTGCTTACGGAGCTGTGTGTTGATGTCCTTTTTGATAACCTTTGCTGGAAAAGGTGGCAGAGAGATGGTGCGGTAGTTCTTGAGGTCCAGGGGGTCGGCTGTGGGTTTCTTCAGAAGCGGGCGGATCTTGGCATACTTCCAGTCCTCAAGGAAGGTAGCTGTATCTATGGAACAGTTGAGGGTGTGGCGGAGCTCGGGTGCGTTGTAGGTGTTGGCAGTGTTTAAAATGTGGTGAAGACAGGGGTCCGTAGTGTTTCCAGAGTGGATACTGCTCATGATGGAGCGGGTCTCGTCCGTGGTGAGGGTTGTTTAGTGGTGCAGGATCTGTGACGGTTCAGCGAGTCAGAGTTGGGGGGTTGTTGGAGGGCTCAGAGGGTTTTGGGATGTGAAGCTGTCGTATATGTCTTTGATTTTTTGGTGGAAGAAGTTGGCTAGTCTGTCGCAGAGGTCTTGTGATGGAGGGATGTTTGCTGTTTTCTGATTGGTTTTTGGCGAACTCTTTGACCACTACGAAGAGCTCTTTGGTGCTGTGAGTGGTGGCGCTGATAAAGCCCTACAGGGCAGCTTTCCTGGTGGCTCTGATGAGGTGGTGGTGGGATTTGAAAGTAGCTTTGAAGGCCTCAAAGTGTTTGCGCATTCGGAGATCCATTGGTGGAAGTTACATGCTGAGATGTTGGTGTCTGTAGTGAGAGGCAGGGGAGAATTGCTGAGGGTGTGGGTGAGCTGTTCCTCTGTGATCTAGTTCCATTTCCAGCTTGGGGCTTGAAGTGTGTGTAGGTGGATGGTCGGTGTGGTGATGGTGAAATGAATACAGTGGTGGGAAGTCCAGTGAAGCGTGGAGGTGTTGTCAACGGTGATGTTGTTGGTGATAAAAAAGATGGCGTTGAGTGTGTGTCCAACGATGTGTGTTGGCGAGGTGACCAGTTGCTTTAGTCTTATTGTGGCAAGGTTCTCGAGCAGGGAAGTGGTGTTGGTATCATTGCCATTGTCAATGTGGTAGATGAGTTCACAGAGGAGGAAGTAGTTTGTGGAGGCGAGAGTGTGGGGAGAAATTATGTTGATGATGGAGTCACTGAAGGCTGGGCAGGGGCCGGGTGACCTGTAGATGAGGGTGCCCCAGAAGGTAGACTTGGGGGTGGTGTGTATTTGGAAATGGAGATGCTCCATGAGGGGGGAGAGCTCTTTCCCATTGGTTGTCAGGCGGAGGGTGGATTTGTGTACGATGGCCAAGCCACCACCTGGGCAAGAAGGCTGGTCTTTGCGAAGTACTTTGTAGTCACTGGGGATGGCCAGCACAGGCACTGGGTTTGTCTATGTTTCAGTGAGAAATGAGATGTCCAGGTGGGTGGAGTCTAGTAGGTCCCAGAGTTCTACGGCATCTTTGAAGAGGGAGCGAATGTTGAGGAGGATGCAGCTGAGGAGCTCCGGGTTGTTGTTTGATGGCTCAGTAGCAGGAAGGTCCGGTGCTTGGTGTAGGGTGAGGGTGCGATGGCAGTAGAGGCAGGAGAATGGTCCATGAGTGTCTCTGGGTGATACGGAATGGCAGGCAGCGGAGCGTCCTGTATTCAGCGCGTGGAGGGTCTCTTGCGTTGTATCGATGGAAGGTCGGAGGACCAGGGTTCGTGGTGCTGGGAGTGGTCCAGGCGCCGACTGGCGCAGACTGACGCAGACCAGCTTGCCTTTGGCACACGCGTGGCGCAGCTTGGAGTGGCCCCCATTAAGAAAGGAAGGGAGGGGAGGGTCAGCTGGGAGGCAGGAGGGCGGGAAACTGCAGGGAGTGTGAAAGGCTGAAAGGAAAGAGACAAGAAAGAAAATGAAAAGAAAAAATAAAGATGGCAGAAAAATAGGCAAAAGTAAAAGTGACAGCAAGATACTCACATACAGATGGCTATTAGGCCACTAGGGATGAGGCGCAGGTGGGAGCCTGCGGGTGGAGGTGGGCCTCGAACTGAGAGTCAGGCAGGCTCTCAGTTTGAACACAGCACAGGCAGCAGCAACAGATAGAGCTGTGCAGAGGAGAGGGAGCATACGCTGACCAGGAAGTCAGAGGAGCCTCCCAAACTTTGCACAAACACTGTCACAAATACAGTGGCGTAACCTTAGCATGTGCAGCCCCCTCAGTGCAGGGAGCCTTGAGTTTCAGGTCTGCCCCTCAGCACAGCACCCTGGCCTGAGTGCTCATGACTGAGTCTGTGGTGGATTCTCTCCAACTACTTTGCAAATGGGCCCCCTCAAGTTTCGATACGCCACTGCACATCATTATTTAAATGGGTAGCGTACATGATATAAAAATCCCCAATTCACAATGTCTTAGCAGTAAGCGCTGAGCAAAGCAGCATAGCCTACTCTATACATTTTGTATTGCACAAACTATGAACTCAATCATACCTTATAATAATTGAAAGCCATAAGACGTGTTTGTTTTGTACGCACTGAGGTCAGAGGTCACACATTTGCATTATTTCAGCCCTTTGAGCGGGCAATGAATTGAACCATTTTTTGGATTAAGTACTGGGCGTACAGTGGATTCGATCACTTCTTTGGATTTGTGTTAAGCACACTGTGAATTTGAATAACCCACGTGCTAGACTTATCCCTCCTGGGTTTCATTAATGGGACATGAGCAGGATAGCGCACTCAGGCCCTCACTACGACTTCGGCGGTCTTGTAAAAAGACCGCCAAAGCCGCGGGAGCCGACATACCACCAGTGTTGGTGGTATGCTTGGCCCCCTATTGTGAACAGCGTTTCCGTCCACTGGCCCAGCGGAAAAGTCACTTCAATATTGAAACCGGCTCGTAATCGAGCCAGCAGCAATGTTGATGTGAGTGGGTGCAGCAGCACCCGTCGTGCATTTCACTGCCTGTAATTCGGGCAGTGAAATGTCCGATGGGGCCCCCAGGAGCACCGAGACCCCCTTACCGCCAGCCTTTCTATGGCAGTGTTTACTGCTCGCAGCGCTTCCCTGGTGGATTATGACTGCCCGGCTTAAGCCTGGTGGTATACTGGCGGGACCGGCGATGTGACCGTGGCAAATGCACCACAGTCATAATACGCTGGCGGAACACCACCAGCCTGTTGGTGGTATTACCGCCAGTTTTCCGCCGACCGCCGGGGTCATAATGACCCCTTCAGTGTCGTCGGGTCCCATACACTTTGGCTGAATTGTTTTTTAGATTTAGTATTGTGCATGCTGTGAGCTCACAGAATATGTGTCACACCGGTTACTGTTGCCAGCTCACTGCACATGGTGGGTTCTCGAACAGTACTATATATTGAAAAAAATGATGGTTCACTTGGGACTCATTTAAACAATGTTTTCTCTTTTCAGTGCTTATTGAATTGCACAACATATTGTCAGTCACCGGTCGCAGATGAGAAACTAGCCTCTCATTCAGAAAAAAAATTGGTAATACACCACAGATGCTCATAATAATAACATATATTTGCATATTGCAAAAGTATAAAGACAATAAAAAGTAACAGTGAGACTACAAGGTGTGTAAACGTAAAAAACAAATGACCAAGCCAAAACAGGTAGAGTTTATCAGCTGTGTATCTTATTCAGGGCTGACTTGGAAGCCCTCAGCCCCCAGACAGAGGCTGGAAATGAGAGTCAGTGGATTAGGGTGGATTGTTGCTTTTGTTACTGGCGGCTGATATTGCAGCACCATTGCAAAATCGGCCTCCAGTAAGAAAACGGGCCCCCACCCCTTCTGCTTCCCGGAGAAGCGCACGATGCCCGCTAAGGCCAATCCGGCCCTGATCCTATTCAATCAGTTTCTACAGCAAAATGTTTATGTTGACAAAAAAGCTGGTTTGTAGAGATGTGACAAATGTTTCGACTTTTAATCTAAATTAAGAGGTCATCAACAGGACTGTAGTAACCTTAGGCACACAAAATGGGTATAGCAGTGCTTAAATTGAGCCAGTGGTTTCTGGTGCGGGCACGGCACTTATTTTCTAGGGCTGGCACTTAGTTTTCTATATCATGCAAAACGAAAAAGTGTCACAAAGGGAGAAAGCAGAAAGCTGCAAGAGTGACCTGGAGGGCTCGAGATGGCTTCAGGATTACACTGCCTCAATGTTCTGTGCTCGCACTTTTAATTGCAGCAGCCGTGTGTTTCAGCTGAGAGCTTTGGTAATTTACCAATTAAGCACTGGGGTATAATCATTATTTGGTGTGCCAATCACCGGCCCAGTAGTATTGAATAGTGCCAACAGCCAATGGAAAAACAAAGTCAATCGACTGCTGCAGGCAAGGATTATTTAATGACAAAAAGTGGGACTCCTTTAGCCTCTGAAGGCTCAAACAGTATAGGCCCCCTGGTCGAGCACTGTATCAGCAGGAGCTGCTAAATCGATGTGCTTAAAGTGTCTCAGAAATGTAACAGAGATGCTACTATATTAAGAGTGGACGGGAAACTACCATATATCTGAATACGGGAAGCGACAAGGAGCAATCCGTCCGCTTCAGAGTTTATATGCTAGTGCTGGCGTGGAGTGTGGCAGGATGTCCGTAGGCATAAAAAAGGTGTCTATTTACAAGAAGCCGCGTGGGGCAGTCTGTACCCTTCTGTACTTACACGCCAGTACCGTGCGGGTTGTCGCAATGCTGTGCTTAAGCACTCGAAGATGAAGAAGGGCAAACTGCCTTTACTTTGTTGGGGCCGGCGATAGAAGACAGCCGCTGTTACGTGTAGGGTGGACTAACACTGTCAGGCCTCAATGAGAATTGTTGCCTGTTAAGCTCGATCAACCCTTGAGTTTTGCATTGCACATTAACTCGATGCTCCCATGGTTTATATCACACACAATGAACTTCATCGCCCTCTGAGTTGCAGACTGTGTGTATTCAGTCAGTGGCGTTCAAAGGAGCTCCTCTGCCCTGGTGCAAGCACAGAAAAATCTCCTCCTTGACTGCTGGTAGGGCATTTAAATACAACAGTTATCAGGGTTGATACGGCCCCTCAGGGCTAAAGATGGCACATGGTTCAAATGTGCTCTCATTTTAACATCTTTCATAACCTCGATGGGAATCATGAGAGAATGCAGTTTTCTCCCAGACATAATTCATAAAATATCTGCAGAGGATCAGTAGTGTTCATAGGGTAAAATCACCAGAGATGTCACCAGAAGTCATAAAATGAGTATAACACCATCAACAAATGATTTCTATTGTGACTAAAATCTGGTATCAGCCTTCATATGTGTTCCTTTCCGTGACTCTCAAAAACAGGCTTTGTATATAATGTGTTTCAATGGGTAACAACCCTGAGTCCTGTAATGACTGCCACAACATGTTGTCCATGTTGAGGCAAGCGAATTGTGAGGAAATTCTTTTCCCGTCCCCACACATGCTCCTGGGACCATGTTTCTGGGTCCCAAAATGGCTGCCTGTAAGAAATTGTGTTATTGGTTGAATGGGGAGTGACCCTTGTTCATGCATCAGCCACAATCACTGTCAGGTGAACCACAAAAGTCACTAAAGAAACCTATGCTTAATCATTGGTAGCTTCACACAAAAGAGGACATTTGTAAAGTATATGGGCAGCACACAAACAGCAATAAAGAGAAAACAAAACACATGATACCAAAATGATAAAAATCCAATCAGATGATTTTTTTAAAGTTTCAAGTGAAATCTAGTGCTTATTCTTTTCTATTCACCAGAATTTTTAAAGCACATGGCTACCCACCACCCAGCGCTAGTAGGGATGGCTTAGGTGAGTAAAAGAACTTGGATTAGGGGAAAAGGTAAGTCAACTGTTTTCTAAAGCTAATGAATTTATTTTCCCTTATCAGGTTAATAGGCAAGGAGTTTCAAAGCTTGGGTGCAAGAGAGGTGAACGATCACCACTTCTGGCTTTGTGAATCCTGGGAACAGCCAAGAGATCTAGGTTATTCAACCAGAGGGCCCTGTTGGATTGCTAAGGTGTGAACAGCTGATGTAGAACTTTTGGGCCAGTTTTAGTTTTGAGCCAGTGTACAAGGCATAATGCCTTGAATTGTACTCTGCACCTTAAAGGAAACCAGTGGAGGGTTTTTAATGCCACCCAAGCTGACTGCATTTTTGGAAGACCTAATAATCTTTGGGCAGCAGCATTCTGAATGGTTTGGAGTTTATTAGTGATTGATTTCGGACTGCCCAGGTAAAGTGAGTTGCCATAGTCCAGGCGTGATAAAATTAGTCCTTGGATCACTATTCTCCGAGGCTCCAACAAGAGCCATTTCAAAGTTTTTTCTGAGGGCTCTCAGGAGGCCAAAGCAGCTGCTGGCTGTCTTTTTTACTTGCAATACCAGAAAAAGATGCTTGTCCAGGGTGACCCCAAGACTTTTCTCTTCCATCTTGGGGGTTGGGTATTCACCTAGAGAGGGAGCAAACTGATCTGTTGCCAGAGGGAAAGATTATTCCCCACCACCATAGCCTCTGTTTTTCTCCCCATTTAATTTTAGATAGCTGGTTTCCATCCTTTCCGCCACCTTCTCTAGGCAGCTGTTTAATCTCATGGAGGTGGTGTTGATATCTGGTGATAGCGAAACAATCAGCTCTGTAGCATCGGCATATGACACCATTGTGGACCCAAGGGAGATGATGTCAGACAGTGGACAGACGTATATGTTGAAAAGTGTGAGGCTCAGGGAAGAGCCCTGTGGCATCCCACATTTTAACTGATGACTGGTTGAGGAGAACGATCCCTCACTAACTTGAAAGCCTTACATATCCAGGAAAGAGGCAAACCCCCACAATGCCCGCTTCTTCCATATGTTGCACTAGAGTGGAATGGGACACCGTGTCAAAAGCAAAGAGTAGGTCAAGAAGAATCAGAGCCGTTGAATCACCCTGATCCAACACCATTTTAAGATCTTCTGTGGGCCTTAGAAGTGCTGTTTCTAAACTATAGCCAGCACAGAAACCTGTTGGGTGTGGTAAAGAATGTTATTCACTTCCAGATATTCTGTGAGGTTGCTATTTATTATCTTCTCCAGAATCTTACTCGGACCAGAGAGTAGTGAACTAGGTCTATAATTGTCCACCACCTCAGGATCTAGAGTAGGCTTCTTGAGTAACAGGGTGACAGCATGTTTCCATTCCTCCAGAACACTTCAGGTCTTCAATTACATTATGGAGCTCTGTCAAAGCGAAGAGCTTTACATCTCCCCCTTTCAATGGGATATCTATAGGGAACGATCAAGTGGTGATCCTGATTTAAACGACCCTGCCTAAGACTTCCTCTATACCTAGCTGAGGGAAATTGGAAAATATGTGTAATTAGTTTTAATCATTTCTTCAATTTTCCCTATGATACCAAGTCATAGATGCTCCTCACTTTCCCAAGGAGGTGATTTGCCAATAATTGACAACTTTCCTTTGAAGGTGAAGGGCCCACATCTGGTAAATTAGGTTTCAGAAAGGAATTTACAATGTTGTAGATTTCTTTGAGGAGCTTGGAGACTGGTTAATCCTATTTGCAAAATCATTTAACCGGACTCTCCAGATGTCAAGCTGATAATTTTTCAGGGACGCTTTATAAGTCTGTTTACATGCCTCATTGTAATTGGCCCTCCATTTTCTTTCATGCACCTTATATTCTTACTTTGGTTGTCTCAATTTCTGAGAGAACCCGTGCATTTTTAATGGGATACCATCACCAAGCACTTTAATGATCCAGTTTTTTAATTCTAAGTAGGACTTAAAGACCCCTTTTGCCTCTTTAAGGTTTGGGGCCGATTTACCTAGAGCCTATTCCCAGCTAACTTTATAAAATGTAGGCCATTGTCAGGTCTTTGTAAGAAGACTGGCTTTAGGGGTTAGTTCTCCTATTTTGGGAATAGAAAAAAAAATCTTATTTTTAGAGCAATTCTTGCGAATACGTAGGAATTGACCATAGGGCAGGTTCTCCTTGAGAGTACGAGGGTGATTGCTTGAAAAATGCAATAAGGTATTTCTATCGGTAGGTTTTTTATACAAGCTAACAGTAATACACCCATCATTTGACTGAATCCATAAAACCAAAAAATTAATGCGTCTGCAGTCAGAAGCCAATGTAAATTTTAAATCAGGTGTCAGGTGGTTAATCCAACTGTGGAAGGTAGAAAGTAGTTCCAAGTTACCTTCCCAAGCCATAAAGATATCATCAACATATCATAACCACACTTTAGTATGTTTTTGAAAGGGGTTATTTGTATCATAAATCCATTTATCTTCAAAGTAGGCCATCACTAAATTCGTAATTTCGGGATCGAAATTACACCCCATTGCTACACCTTTAACTTGCAAGTACATATCATTGTCAAAGGTAAAAACATTGTTTTTTAAACACAGGGTGGCCAGACTTAATATAAAGGATGTAGGGACCTTATGCGGACCAGTTCTCTTATCTAAATAAATCTTCATTATTTCTAATGCCTCATTTTGTGGGATGTTTGTAGATAATGCTTCTATATCTAAAGTGACTATTAGTTGTGTTCCTTCATCGAAGGGACTGCTCTTGGGCTTATTAATCATATGCATGGAGTCCCGTACATATGCTTTGGTGTTATATACTAGTGGTTTTAGAACAAGTCTACATATTGTGCCATAGGCTCTAAAATGGAACCACATGCTGCAATAATCGGTCTCCCAGGTGGATTACTTGTATCTTTATGGATCTTGGGAAGTTTCAATAGAGAGGGCCAACCAATCCCGGGAGCATTCTGGGGGTGATTCCGACCCTGGCGGTAATTACCGCCAGGGCCGGGGACCGCGGGAGCACCGCCAACAGGCTGGCGGTGCTCCTTTGGGCATTCTGACCGTGGCGGTACAGCCGCGGTCAGAAACGGAAAGTCGGCGGTGTACCGCCGACTTTCCGCTGCCCAGGGGAAACCTCCATGGCGGCGCAGCTTGCTGCGCCGCCATGGGGGATTCCGACCCCCTCACCGCCATCCTGTTCCTGGCGGTTTCGACCGCCAGGAACAGGATGCCGGTGAGGGGTGTTGTGGGGCCCCTGGGGGCCCCTGCAGTGCCCATGCCAATCGCATGGGCACTGCAGGGGCCCCCGTAAGAGGGCCCCACTTTGAATTTCAGTGTCTGCTTAGCAGACATTGAAATTCGCGACGGGTCGCACACCTTCCACTCCACCGGCTCCATTCGGAGCCGGCTTCATCGTAGAAGGGTGTTTCCCACTGGGCTGGCGGGCGGCCTTTTGGCGGTCGCCCGCCAGCCCAGTGGGAAACCCAGAATGACCGCCGCGGACTTTTGACCGCGGTACGGTCTTCTGGCGGTTCCCGCTTGGTGGGCGGCTCCCGCCGCCCGCCAAGCTCGGAATGACCCCCTTAGTGCCTACGCCTCTAAATTGCATTAAATAGGGTTTATCTAAAACAAAAATCACTGGGATGTTTCTAACTTGCAATCCTGCAGGAATGGTATTGTTTTTCAAATGTTCAAGAAGCACTTGTGTATGGAGTTGGGTTCTGACATTTTTCTTTTTAAGCTGCTTTAATCTTTCAATTTTATCAACATTAGTGGGAGCTAATGAGCAGCTCAGTGATTTTTACCACATCACCGAGTTCTTTATTCCCTAAAATGTCTCCCCATATAGTCATGCACTATCTACAAATCCGCAGATATAATTATAAAGCACAATACTTTCCACTTTAAGCTTATTGCATGTAGACTACAAGGGGGCAATTCTTAAAGCCATTTATGAATCTTGACTCCTTTGTGAATTTGTAACATTATCTTTAACCCCTTGGGTGCTGGGGACGAGGTGGTTACGTCCTCGTCTGTGGCGCTCAGGCGCCATGGACGTAACCACCTCATCCTCCACCCGGCCCATGGGGGGAGTGCTAGCTCTCCCTCCGTGGGCCTTCTACCCCCTCCCATGAGCAGGGATGGAAGGGGAATCATTTCCCCTTCCACCCCCTGCCCCCCTACACCCCCTCTAGTGACGTCTGATGATGTCAGCACGCAATTGGGCACTGACCTCATCAGAGGCCGCCCCCATCACGCTGGAAGCTCAGCTTCCACTGTGTAATCGGAATAGAAATTAAAGCATTTCTCTTCCGATCGGTGGGTGGGGGCAGGCAGAGAGGCATCAAAGGAAAGGAAAGGTCTTTCCTTTCCTTTGATGTCTTTCTGAGCCTTGCTGCAGCCCAATCGTGAAGCGATTGGGCTGCAGAAATGCCCACTAGACACCAGGGTTGTTTTTTTATATGTTTCAATAAAGTGGAGCGACCCCTTTGGAAAGGGTCGCTCCCCTGGGGGAATTTTTGAATTAGGCCTTTTCTGCCCCCCGGGGGCAGATCAGCCTATTTTAATTAGACCGATCTGCCCCCAGGGGGGCAGAAGCCACAAGACACCAGAGATAATTTTTGTAAATTATTTTTTACACGTGGGGAGCGACACCTTAGTCAAGAGTTGCTCCCCTGGGGGGCAAATTGTTTTTAGGCCATTTCTGTCTCCCTTGGGGCAGATCGGCCTATTTGTATTAGGCATACCAGTAGATTTTCCTAGATCGCTGCTGACCCCAGGACCAAAAACACTGGTGCCCCTGCAAAAACAGGTAGTTTTGTATTTGATAATTTTGATGTGTCCATGTAATGTTTCGGGGCATTTTCTGTCGCGGGAATTAGGCCTACCCACACAAGTGTGGTACCATTTTTATCGGGAGATGTGGGGAAATGCTGGGTAGAAGGAAGTCTGTGGCCCCCCTTATATTCCAGGACTTTGCAGCACCTAAATGTGAGGAAAAAGTGTTTTTGGGCCACATTTTGAGGTTTGCTGAGGATTCTGGGTAACAAAACCTGGTGAGAGTGCCACAAGTTACCCCATCCTGGATTCCCCTAGGTGCCTAGTTTTCAGAAATGTCTAGGTTTAATAGGTTTTCCTAGGTGCCAGATGAGCAAGAGGCCAAAATCCACAGCTAGGCACTTTGCAAAAACATGTCACTTTTCTTTGGGAAAATGTGATATGTCCATGTTGTGTTTTGGGGCATTTCCATTTGTGGGCGCTAGGCCTACCCACACAAGTGAGGTACCATTTTTATCGGGAGACTTGGGGGAATGCTGAGTAGAAGGAAATTTGTGGCTCCTCTCAAATTCCAGAACTTTCCATCACAGAAATGTGAGGAAAAAGTGTGTTTTTTGCCAAATTTTGAGGTTTGCAAAGGATTCTGGGTAACAGAACCTGGTGAGAGCCCCACAATTCACCCCATCCTGGATTCCCCTAGCTGTCTAGTTTTTAAAAATGCACAGGTTTGGTAGGTTTCCCTAGGTGCAGGTGGAGCTAAATGCCAAAATACACAGCTAGGCACTTTCCAAAAAACAGGTCAGTTTTCTTTGGGAAAATGTGATGTGTCCATGTTGTGTTTTGGGGCATTTCCTGCTTTGGGCAGTAGGCCTACTCACACAAGTGAGGTACCATTTTTATCGCGAGACTTGGGGGAATGCTGGGTGGAAGGAAATGTGTGGCTCCTCCCAGATTCCAGAACTTTTTGTCACTGAAATGTGAGGAAAAAGTGTTGTTTTGACAAAGTTTGAGGTTTGCAAATGATTCTGGGTAACAGAACCTGGTGAGAGCCCCACACGTCACCCCATTCTAAATTCCCCTAGATTTCTAGGGCCATATTTATACTTTTTGACGCAAAACTGCGCTAACGCAGTTTTGCGCCAAAAAAATTAGCGCCGGCTAACGCCATTCTGAAGCACCATGCGGGCGCCGTATTTATTCAATGACGTTAGCCGGCGTTAGCCGCCGGCGCTGTCTGGTGTGCGTTAAAAAAAACGACGTACACCAGGCAGCGCCGGCGTAGGGGTAAATGGCGTATGGGCGTCCACAAATGGTGCAAGTCAGGCTGAGGCAAAAAAATCGCCACAACCCGATTTGCGCCATTTTTTTACGACGCCCATCCCCCATTGAAATGACTCCTGTCTTAGCAAAGACAGGAGTCATGCCCCCTTGCCCAATGGCCATGCCCAGGGGACTTCTGTCCCCTGGGCATGGTCATTGGGCATAGTGGCATGTAGGGGGGCACAAATCAGGCCCCCCTATGCCACAAAAAAAAATTAAAAAAAATACTTACCTGGACTTACCTTAATGTCCCTGGGGTGGGTCCCTCCATCCTTGGGTGTCCTCCTGGGGTGGGCAAGGGTGGCAGGGGGTGTCCCTGGGGGCAGGGGAGGGCACCTCTGGGCTCATTCTGAGCCCACAGGTCCCTTAACGCCTGCCCTGACCCAGGCGCTAAAATCCGGCGCTAATGCGGGTTTTTTAGACCCGCCCACTCCCGGGCGTCATTTTTGCCCGGGAGTATAAATACGACGCATATGCATCGGAGTCATTTTTTAAGATGGGAACGCCTACCTTGCATATCATTAACGCAAGGAAGGTGTTCACGCAAAAAAATGATGCTAACTCCATGAACTTTGGCACTAGACGCGTCTAACGCCAAAGTATAAATATGGAGTTAGTTTTGCGTCGAATTTGCGTCGAAAAAAACGACGCAAATTCGGCGCAAACGGAGTATAAATATGCCCCCTAGGGCCATATTTATACTTTTTGACGCAAAACTGCGCTAACGCAGTTTTGCGCCAAAAAAATTAGCGCCGGCTAACGCCATTCTGAAGCACCATGCGGGCGGCGTATTTATTCAATGACGTTAGCCGGCGTTAGCCGCCGGCGCTGTCTGGTGTGCGTTAAAAAAAACGACGTACACCAGGCAGCGCCGGCGTAGGGGGAAAATGGCGTATGGGCATCCACAAATGGTGCAAGTCAGGCTGAGGCAAAAAAATCGCCACAACCCGATTTGCGCCATTTTTTTACAACGCCCATCCCCCATTGAAATGACTCCTGTCTTAGCAAAGACAGGAGTCATGCCCCCTTGCCCAATGGCCATGCCCAGGGGACTTCTGTCCCCTGGGCATGGTCATTGGGCATAGTGGCATGTAGGGGGGCACAAATCAGGCCCCCCTATGCCACAAAAAAAATTAAAAAAAATACTTACCTGGACTTACCTTAATGTCCCTGGGGTGGGTCCCTCCATCCTTGGGTGTCCTCCTGGGTGGGCAAGGGTGGCAGGGGGTGTCCCTGGGGGCAGGGGAGGGCACCTCTGGGCTCATTCTGAGCCCACAGGTCCCTTAACTCCTGCCCTGACCCAGGCGCTAAAATCCGGCGCTAATGCGGGTTTTTTAGACACGCCCACTCCTGGGCGTCATTTTTGCCCGGGAGTATAAATACGACGCATATGCATCGGAGTCATTTTTTAAGATGGGAACGCCTACCTTGCATATCATTAACGCAAGGAAGGTGTTCACGCAAAAAAATGACGCTAACTCCATGAACTTTGGCGCTAGACGCGTCTAACGCCAAAGTATAAATATGGAGTTAGTTTTGCGTCGAATTTGTGTAAAAAAAAACAACGCAAATTCGGCGCAAACGGAGTATAAATATGCCTTCTAGTTTCTAAAAATGAATGCACAGGTTTGGTAGGTTTCCCTAGGTGCTGGCTGAGCTACAGGCCAAAATCCACAACTATGCACTTTCCAAAAAACACGTCAGATTTCAATGTAAAAATGTGATGTGTCCATGTTGCATTTCCTGTTGTGGGTGTTACCCCGACCCACTTAAGTGAGGTACCATTTTTATCAGGAGACTTGGGGGAACACAGAATAGCAGAGCAATTGTTTTTGTCCCTTGTCTTTCTCTACATTTTTTCCTTCCAAATGTAAGACAGTGTGTCGAAAAAGACATCTATTTGAGAAATGCCCTGTAATTCACATGCTATTATGGGGACCCCAGAATTCAGAGACGTACAAATAACCATTGCTTCTCAACACCTTATTTTGTGTCCATTTTGGAAATACAAAGGTTTCCTTGATACCTATTTTTCACTCTATATTTCACCAAAAGAATTGCTGTATACCTAGTATCCAATGAAAACATATTGCAAGGTGCAGCTCCTTTATTGGCTCCGGGTACCTAGGGTTCTTGATGAACCTACAAGTCCTATATCCCCACAACCAGAAGAGTTCAGCAGATGTAATGGTATATTGCTTTAAAAAATCTGCCATAGCTGGAAAAAGTTATAGAAGAAAACATGGACAGAAATGGCTCTTTTTTCACCTCAATTTCAATATTGTTTTATTTTAGCTGTTACTTTCTGTAGGAAAACCTTGAAAGACCTATACACATGACCCCTTGCTGAATTCAGAATCTTGTCTACATTTCAGAAATGTTTTGCTATCCGGGATCCATCATTGGTTTCACATCCATTCCTGTCACTAATTGGCAGGAGGCTGAAAGAACAAAAAATAGTAAAAATAGGTTATGTCCCAGTAAAATGCCAAAATTGTGTTGAAAAATGTGTTTTTCTGATTCAAATCTGCCTGTTCCTGAAAGCTGGGAAGATGGTAATTGTAGCACAGCGAAACCTTTGTTGGTGCCATTTTTAGGGAAAAACCACAAGCTTTCTTCTGCATCCCTTTGTCCCATTTAAAAAAAAAAACAACTACATTTTAGCTGTACTTTGGCTAATTTCTTTATCTCCTCCAGGGGAACCCACGAACTCTGGGCACCTCTAGAATCACTAGGATGTTGGAAAAAAGGATGAAAATTTGGCGTAGATAGCCTATGTGGACAGAAAGTTATGAAGGCCTAAACGCGGACCGCCCCAAATAGCCAAAAAAAGGCCTGTCACAGGAGGGGGAAAAGGCCTGGCAGCGAAGGGGTTAAATAAATTATATTATTGTTTTATTGTTTGTGGCTTCCTCTTTTAATAATTAATCTGTTGGCACATGAAAACCTTTCTTCATACTCATCTATATTCCAAACTACAGGGTCAATTTATGAAGGCATTTAAGAAGTTTCACTACAGGCATAGTACTTCTTTGTCATTGACCCCAAAGTCTCTGGTGGCATTGGAGATCATTGAAGCAAAACCCTTCTCTGTCTAGAGAAGCCTGCCTAAGATAATTTGTCGCATCAAAAGCACCAGAAATCTTGAATGCATTTCCTGCCCAAATCAAACATGCGGCCTGCTTTTCCATCTTCAAAAACAACTTTTTTTCCAGCCTTCAAAAACAAACATTTATTATATCATCTATCACTCATCATACCATTAATCATTTATTATATCACCAATCACACATCATATCATGAATCATTTATTATACCATCAATCATTCATTATGCCATTAACCATTCATTATATAGTCAAATATTTAATATGTCAGTGGTTTTCAAACATTTTTATGTCACCACGCTTTGCATGGAAAACTTTTCGTGTCCCAAACATGATAAATGCAACATTTTAAAAGCATAATCAAAAAGCAATATTCGGTTGCTATTTTGTTACAATAAGTCACATATGTGAAATAAAAAATATATTGTTAACAAAAGAGCCAGAATATGGGAAGGACTTAAGAGAGGGCTGATCCTCCTTGCCTTATAAATTTCCAAATTATTAAACCAGCTGGTAGTTGGCTCTTGAGGGCCCATACAACAGCTGTAAACGTGAAATACAAATCCCAAGATGCAGTGCGCGTGCGCTCAAGTACCAGGACTTGCTGAAAGTGGAGCCATTTCATACTGAACTTCACAATGGCGGTCAGCTGTCACTCCTAAATGTGCACTCAAACCCCTGCCTGCTAGAGCGTTATTGGTAGACGCTGTACCGTTCCTGTGCCCACTTTGGGACCGTTTATCACAATGTGGGCGTGGTGGCAGGGATAGCCTTGAGGCCCTTCTTTGACTCCTACACCCAGTTAGAGCATTAAGGGCCATATTTATACTTTTTGACGCAAAACTGCGCTAACGCAGTTTTGCGTCAAAAAAATTAGCGCCGGCTAACGCCATTCTGAAGCGCCATGCGGGTGCCGTATTTAATCAATGACGTTAGCGGGCTTTAGCCGCCGGCGCTGCCTGGTGTGCGTGAAAAAAAACGACGTTGTTGGAAAATGGGTTATTGGTAGGGCAGGTAGGTACCTACACCTAGCAACAAGCCACTAACCTCCACATAGGTACAGTTAGGTCTCAGTAAATTAATCCCAGCTCTACCCTTGGTAGCTTGGCATCGAGCGTCAAGGCTTAACTTAGGAGACAAAGTGTAAAGCATTCAAATATCACAAAACAGTAATTAAATAAAACACAGGAAACAGTTTAAAAATCCAAAACCAATTTATAAAAATAGCTTATATTTTTATCTTTAAAATGACACAAAAACGATTAAAATCGGTTCAGGGGAACCGGAGATATGAATTTTTATAGTATTATTATTTTCTAGCGCTTAGAAACAAAAAGCGCCAATCGGGTCATCTGGTTGCACCAGGACCGGGGCAAAGTCAAACTTTCAGGCCGACCGCGATGGAGCCCTGCTCGGCTACAAGTCGCGGGAGGCCTCGGTTAAAAAGTTACCTTCTGACTTAGTCTCTTTTTTGATGTTTTTCTTCCCCGGGACGAACCTGCCAGTTGGATCCGACCTCCTGGAGCCCTTGTCCGGATACGCGAAGTCGGTTTCCTCGGTGGTGATTTTTACCTTCGGACTTAGTCGTTTTTTCGAGATGAAAATCCTTCGACCGGGGTAAACCTGGATCTTGATCCGACGTCCATGGAGCCCTTCTCGGATACGATGGCTGGGAGGTCCCGGTCAACTTTTTACGTTCGGACTTAGTCTCTTTTTTGGATGTTTTTCTTTACCGGGACGAACCACGAAGTCAGGCCGGGTCGCGGTTGAGGCAAGCCGGCTAGAATTTCCGCGTCGGGTCGGTCACTTTATGGAGCTTTTTTTCAAAAATTCTCCAATCTTTTCCAAACTTCTGGGGCTTCACCCAGATGTTCTTTTAAGGTTCTTTTGGGGTCCACAGCTCACCCCAAGGGTCCAGAAGTTCTGTGATGGTCCTTGGGAAGTGCGGACTTCAACTCCCAGAATACACCTGGCGCAACTCCTTTTTGGCCACTGGACAGTGGTCAGCTGGTCACTTTTTCAGGAGTTGGTGCAGGGGACTCTGGTTAGCAATTTTTCACCTGTAGCAAACAGGGAGTCCCTCCTTGAACCAGTGGAAGCCAGGCAAAGTCCTTCTTGTGGTGAAGCCCAAGTGTGCAGCTGGTGCAGTCTTTCTGAGTGCAGGGTCCAGGTGCAGGCCAGGGGTCCAGCAGGGCAGTCCTTCTTCTCCTTGTAGTTCTTTCTTCTTGAAATTTGGTGGGGATCTGAGGCGTGGGTGCAGGTCTGCCAGTTTTATCCTTGCTCCTGGGTGAAAAGCAGGGGGGCCCTGGTTCTCCAATCAGGGACAGGGTCGTCCCCCTGTGATGACCACTTCCTGGGAAGTGTGGCAAAAATCCATCCCAGAAGGCAACAGTCTCTAAAAATCCAAAATGGATTAATCTGATTTTTGGAGGAGAGATCTGGCTGAGCCCACCCACTGGTGTGGCTAAAAATCATAAACACACCCCTCTCTTGCCCTCTCCTAATCTAATCAAGGGGGCACCTAGCTGTCTGGGGTTGCAGGATGTGGGGGTGTTGCTGGGTGCTCCAGATGTCCTTCTCTGCCTTTGAAGACCAGTTTGGCAGCCCTCCCCCTTCCTGCCTCACCATCTGCTGAGGGGAGATTCTCTCCCCCAAGCACATTCCTTTGTGTGAAGTCAGGCCACTTCACACCTCATTAAAGTAGCCTGGCAGAAGCTGCTGCAGGCTGGCCAATCAGAGCACAGCAGCAAAAACAATGCAGAGCTGAAATTGGCAACTTTTTAGGTAAAGTCTAAACTTTTTACCTGCACTAGTTATATTAAATCCAACAACTGGAAGTTGTGGGATTTATTATAACAATCAATTTGATACCAAATTCTTGGTATGTAACATTTAAGGAGACTTTAAAATTTAAAATAAAGTCTGCCCATTCTAGCCTATGAAGGCCATTTACTTCAATGAGGGAAAAACGAATTTGGCTGTTTTTACCTCACCAGGGCTTATAAATCTATTTTTATAAAGTCCCTACTTATAGTTACATTGCACCCAGCCCTAGGGGCACATAGGGCACACCTTAGGGGTGACTTATATGTAAAAATAAGGTAGTTTAAGACTTTGGAAGTACCTTTAATTCCAAAGTCGAATTTGCATATAACTTTAATTTAAAAGCAGCCAGCAAGGCAGGCTTGCTTTTAAAATGACACTGGGCACCTCAGCAATGCACCTAGGTGTGCACCACCTATGCTGTGGTCCCTAAACCTACATGCCCTACCATATACTAGGGACTTATAGGTAGGTTAACTTAGCCAATTATAATTAGCCTAATTTGCATATCCATTTTACACAGAGCACAGGCCCTGGGACTGGTTAGCAGTACCCAGGGCACCATCAGAGTCAGGAAAACACCAGCATAAAGTGGAAAATGGGGGCAAAAAGTTAGGGGGCCTCTGCAATCAGCCCCAGTTTCTCACAGACGTACACCAGGCAGCGCCGGCGTAGGGGGATATGGAGCTTGGGCGCCAAAAAATGGGGCAAGTCAGGCTGAGGCAAATTTTTCGCCTCAACCCGATTTGCGCAATTGTTTTCGACTCCCAACCCCCATAGAAATGACTCCTGTCTTAGCAAAGACAGGAGTCATGCCCCCTTGCCCAATGGCCATGCCCAGGGGACTTCTGTCCCCTGGGCATGGTCATTGGGCATAGTGGCATGTAGGGGGGCACAAATCAGGCCCCCCTATGCCACAATTTTTTTTTTTTTAAAGTACTTACCGGAACTTACCTTAATGTCCCTGGGATGGGTCCCTCCAGCCTTGGGTGTCCTCCTGGGGTGGGCAAGGGTGACAGGGGGTGTCCCTGGGGGCATGGGAGGGCACCTCTGGGCTCCTTCCGAGCCCACAGGTCCCTTAACGCCTGCCTTGTCCAGGCGCTAAAAAACGGCGCAAAAGCGGTCGTACGTCATTTTTTTTACCCGCCCTCTCCCGGGCGTGAATTTTGCCCGGGAGTGTAAATACGGCGCACATGCCTCGGAGTCAATTTTTTAGACGGGAACGCCTACCTTGCATCTCATTAACGCAAAGTAGGTGTCCACGCTAAAAAATGACGCAAACTCCATGGACTTTGGCGCTAGACGCGTCTAACGCCAAAGTATAAATATGGAGTCAGTTTTGAGTCAGAATTGCGTCAAAAAAAAAGACGCAATTCCGGCGCAAACAGAGTATAAATATGCCCCTAAGTTCTAAGGCTGTACTTAATAACCACTAATCAGTGGTCAACAGGTGCTTTGTTTTCTTACATCACATCACAACTATCTTTGTTGCTTTGTTTGCTTTAACCAGGATCTTTTGATTTTAATAAAATATGGATAATATACTAACAGATAAGGACTTTCAGCCACCTCTGTTCGTCCACTGTGTTCTTTCCTTCTTTCTTTTTCTGTGGTTCTGCCTTTTCTTCTACCTTTGCTTCTCTTTATTTTGTTCTTTCCTTCTCTCTTTACTCATCTTTCTTTCTTTCTCGCTCCTATTTCCCCTTCTCTCTCTTTCTTTCCTTCTATTTCTTTCTCTCTCTCTCTCTCTTTCTTACCTTCTCTTCCTCTCTTTTTCCTTTTTTGTTTCCTTTCTCTTTCCTTACTTCTTTTTCTCTTTTTCTTATTCCTTTCTTTATCTATTCTTTCCTTCTCTTTCCTCTTTTTCATTTTATTCTCTTTCCTTGTTTCTTTTTCTCCTCTTTCTTTCTTTCTTGTTGTCTCTTTTCCAGACTGATTGACTGCCAAGAGGTACTATGGTAAAGTGTGTGTTTTTTTAAGACCAAAACGACTTTTTTGACGGTAGCACATTTTTTTAGGTTGATGAGAGTCTGGCATATTCCCAAACAATAACATTTTGTAAAAAGGATGACAAAACAAGAATTGGCAGAAGGCTGGTGGCCAACGTCAGACCTATTGGCTTTGCCAATGCTTGTTTCAGTTTGTTGATTATCAGGACAGAATAAAACCTCCTCTCGGCTAAAGTCTTCTGATTTTGAAGACCCGCTTCATTATAATATTCCTTTGTTTTCTGTCTTACATTAGGTTTTGGCTCCTTATTGTGATGTCATGCAGTTACTACAGTGCCTAATCAGTTGTTTTGTCTCCACGCCTTGCTTGTAACTCAAAATCTTACCAGCTTCATCTGAATAAAGCTTTGTCAGACACCACTGCAACTGCTCGCTGCAGTTTTTTATGTCCGTGCATTTGGCAGCAGTCGTTTGAATGGGGCAGTAGTAGCAAAGTAGAGCATCCCCTGCAAGAGAAAAACATGCAATTTGTCATGAGTTTGCACGTCTATAGGTCAACGTAAGCCGGACCTAGATGTTTCTCAACACGTGCAGCAACACTTTGGCATCGTTTATGCTGTTTAAGTAATTTTAGAGTTAGAAAGTAATAACCATTATGGTAAAATCCAATTTAAGTACAATGCTTAAGCAACAATACAGCTAGATGCCATCCTATGTTTTCTACAATATCTTAGAATGCATAATCGAGCTACATGTATCTGAGATGTGTAAGTGCTTGCATGGTGAAGTTTCATGGTGCGAAAGAAAAACAAAATGAAAAGAGAAAGAAAATGACAAGATGCAATGTCTATACCATGTATTGGAACATTGGAATGATGAGAGCTCTACTGAAGACATTTTAATGGTTCAGGGCCAATAACCTTGTCCCTGGACCATTCTGCTACAACATTCCAATGCTTGTCTGTATATCTCCCCCTTTTACATTTAGTAAGCATACAAAATAGTGATGGATGCAATGCTTGAATTAAACTCGGCCACTGGTAATCAACGGGCCGCATCCCAATTCATCGTTATTCTGCATACCATGCCACCTCAGGTTAAATCCAGCTATATGCAAATCAGTCTTGTCCCTGCTCCATTAGGACCAGTTCAGCTGGATCTGCCCAGCCAGGTCTTCCCTGAACTAGAACACAAGCAACCCAGGACTGGTTTTGCCCTAATTATGGGCTTATCAGTTAGATACAGCTTGGTTTCAGGGACACAGTGTGCACAAGACCCATGCCTGTGCATACCCATCCTACTTAGGGTGACACAATAAGTATACATAACAGTGTTGGATGAAATGCTTGAATTAGTCTCAGCCACTCCCAATTCATCGTTATTCTGCACACCATGCCACCTCAGGCTGGACCCAGCTATATATATCTATCTGAGATCTGTGAAATATGTTATGATTTGGGGGTGCAGTGGGTGAGGCTATGTTCCACCACATGTAAAAGACCAGGGGAGACTTCAATTCCCACGTATCTTATGGTGGTGGTAAACCATCAAATCGACAGGCCATCTATGGCTGCTTGTGTTGAGTGATATATGCATGGTAAGGCTTCTTACTTGCCGTCACGGCTGGCAATGTTAATGAGGAGAGGTGCGGGGACGGCAGGCGTGGGGACAGAGCACAGGAGCTGGTCAAAAAATTTATTAAACAAAATGAAATAAAATAAAAACTTACCTCATTCCTCACCGCTCCTCTCCTCCGTGTCACTGCAGGCAGGCACAGGCTCAAGCTTGCCCTGCAGCCAATCCTGATGCTGCTTAGAGCAGCATCAGGATTGGCTGGGAGCGCCCAGGCAGGGTGCTCCCAGACATTCTGGGAGCCTGTGCAGGCTCTCTCCAGCCCAACAAAAGTGTTGCTGGGCTGGAGAGAGCCTACAGCGCATGTGTGTTTGGCGGCCCGAGACGGCCAGCCAAACACACATGCGCTCTGAGGGGAGTGCACAGTGCGCTCCCTTCGGTGCTCGTCACCCCTGTGGCCCCACCACGAAGGGATAAGAAACCTAGTTTATTATCCCTTCGTGGTGAAAGGTTTGCAACTTCTGCTGCTGGCGGGGGAGGGTGACACTCCTCTGCCCTAATGGAGGAGCCACCCCTGCTTACTTGTCCCAGTTCAATTTACAACCAGATAGAGATGAAAAGCGGTAGAGCAGATCTATGAGGGCTCTCAAAGTAGAGGCCGGATGTGTGGGGCTTATTAAAATATTCACATAGAGCGATATCTTGTTTTCTCCTTCTGTAGTTGGTATGCCACGTGTCTAGGGAGCCTCGAATTGCAATGGCCAGTGGTTCCAGAACAAGGGCAAATAAAAGCGGGGGATAGAGAGCATCTCTGACTGGTGCCTCTGCATGTATCAAAGGGAGTGAATGTATAGCTGTTACCGGTAATCCTGGCAGTCGGGTGTGACCATAGTTTCTACATCCTTTTCAATAACACATACCCTTACCCACTGTGTCTCAGTACTTGTAACATGTAGTTTCACTCCACCCTGTTGAATGCCTTTTTTCGGTTTCGAGGGACAGTGGTAGGTTTTTATCCCTCTTGTAGATGATGTGCACCAGAGAACAGAGGTGGGACACCGATGTGCGACGTGGGACAAACCCAACCTGATTCTTATGTATGATGAATGAGAAGATGCATTTTACCCTGTTTGCAAGGAGGTTAGCAATGATCTATCAATGTTAAGCAGCAAGATCATCCTATAATTAGCAGATAACAACAGCTTTTTGTCCCATTTAGGTAGGTATAAGTATGATAGTTGTGCTGTTAGACTTGGCTAGAGTGGTAAATGAAGGATGGTCTTCCGTATATACTTTACAGGCCAAAGGGGCTAGGATGTCCTTGTGCATTTTGTAGTATTCGTCCAGGTAGCCGTCCATACCCGGTAACTTGCAATATGGTAGGCCAGCTATCACTGACTATCTTTGGTCTGAAGTCTGTCAGGATATCTCATGTTGTACCAGAAAAGACGTAATGTCTTTTAGGGAGCCCACAATTTCATAGGAGTTTAGAGTGGCATAATAGTCCCTGAATGACTCCAGAATGTTAAATGGGCACGTGAGGGGTGTTCCGTCAGTTTGGATGATGTCCTTTATGGTGCAAGAAGAGTCTTGATGCTGCAGTTAGAAGGCTAAAAGCCTACCTGCTTTCTCCCCTCGCTCATGTTTCTGTTTGAGGGGAAACAGGGCTGTGTCTGCCTTAGAAGTATATGGTGCAATAAGTTTGTGCTTTGCTTGTAGCAGTGCATTTAACAGGGTCCACAAGTATGATTTGAAATATTGGGCATTCAGTTTAAAGTTGGGTCTTTTAGCCAGCAAACCTCCTGTTCCGAATGTGCAGTATCTCTCATTATCCCCCTGACTGTGGCCTTTCCTACTGCCCACAAGGAACTCTGTGAGTCACTCGTCCCCTTGTTAAGGTTGAGGAACTTTAGTACGTGGGAGTGGAGTCGTTCCTTATAGTCAGGCTTTTTGTAGTCAGAAAGATTCAGGGGAATATTCAAGAGCCCCTAGCGCCATTCCAATGCCACAGTAATGTAATGTTTTTACGTTAATGTGGAGTTAGAAGGCAAAATATCCAGCACCATATTTACAAACTGACGCGATGCATGCATCGTGCCACTTTGTAACCCCTTGCGCCAGGCATAATATATACAAAGGGGGCATTCTTCGGTTGGGGGGGGGGGGAAATAATGTTGCAAAGAAATCGAAGAGATTTCCTTTTGTCATTTTTTTGGGCACTTTTAAAGCCTGCTCAGAGCAGGAGTTAAAAGGAGGGTTCCAATGCTTACAGTGGGCCTCTGGGTGCTTTGCAGGATTAGCGTCAACAATTTTTACGCTAATCCTGCAAAGTGCCGGACTTGCATAAAAAATTCAGATGCTAGTCTCCTAACTACTGCCATGGTGCACCGTATTTTAAATATGGCACACACATGGTGGCATTAGGGGGGCACTCTGGGGAGCAAGAAAAGTGGTGCTGCACTGGGTGCAGCACCACTTTTCTTAAATATGCTCCTCAGTCTCGAGTGGCTCGCTGCGGAGCTCAATGTGCCGTTATCCAGCCAGATCTGTATGGCTTCGTGGTCCGAAACCCCAGTGGGTGCAGTGAGAGTCTACTAAGTGATCCAAGAGGGATGCGTTGAGCAGAAAGAAATCAATCCGTGTGCTTTTACTGTGTACATGTATAGTTTTTCTCATAATAGTAATATTAATAATGAGACTTATAGAGCACATGGTTACTTTACAAGTGTCCCAGCGCTAAAAGTCTCACTCAAGAGGTCACAGCAACACCACCACAAGAATCGCCACAAAAAGACATTAAACAAACTTAAATACCAGGTTTTCAGTTGTTTCTCAAAAGATGACTCTGTCTCGGCCTGCCTTAAGGAGAGGGGAAGAGAGTTCCAGTTTTGGTGCCAAGAAATCGAAGGAACTGCCTCCAATCCAAACTTTTTTTTACAGTGCGCCTATCTGAGACATCTGGCAGAGGGCTCAGGGCTTGATGGTAGGGTGCAAATAACGTGCCCCTGTACAAGTAAAAGCCCTGTAGCAAAGGCACAGGGCTTTTAGGAAATTCACTTCATCAGTAGAAGTCAGTGAATCTTTGCAAGTGCAGAGCCCATAGAAACCCATCTTGGAAGATTCAGCAGCAACCGAGCTGCAGAACTCTGCTCCTGCTGAAGTCTCATCAAGCGGGTTTGAGACACTCCTAGTTATAGAAAGTTACAGTAGTCCTGCCTGGAAATGACCAGTGGCTGGATTACAGTTTTCTTAGCTGTCGCAGTTAAAACACAGATGATGTTTTTGAGAGATTTTAAGGTCCCAAAACACTTGGTTGCTAAGGTCATTATCTGACAGTCAAAGGTGAGTTTTTTATCAAACGAAACCCCTATGTTTTTAACCTTAGGCTTTGGCAAAGGCAGAGGCCCGAGCAAAACAGGTCACTCAGCCGATGAGCAGATCGAAGGCTGCTTGCCTAGAATGAGAACCTCTGTTTTCCCTGCATTTAGTTTCAAGCAGTTGTAATCCATCCACTGAGCAACCTCAGACAGGAGGGTGCTCAGGGCAATGGCAGTGCGAGCTGCGTTTTGAGACAGAGTGACAATAAGCTGTGTATCATCGGTGTTAGACCTGACAGCCTTAGGGTAGTCATCCCTAACTTTTTGCCTGCCTCCCTCCACTTTTTGGACACTGCTTTTGCTGGTTTATAGACTCTGCGCACTTTACCCCTGCTAACCAGGGCTAAAGTGCATATGCTCTCTCCCCTAAAACATGGTAACCTGGAATCATACCTGATTGGACTATTAATTTACTTATAAGTCCCTAGTAAGGTGCACTTTATGTGCATAGGGCTGGTAAATTAAATGCTACTAGTGGGCCAGCAGCACTGGTTGTGCCACCCACTTAAGTAGCCCCTTTTCCTTGTCTCAGGCCTGCCATTGCAAGGCCTGTGTGTGCAGTTTCACTGCCACATCGACTTGGCATTTAAAAGTTCTTGCCAAGTCTAGAACTCCCCTTTTTCTACATATAAGTCACCCTTAAGATGTGCCCTAGGTAACCCCTAAGGCAGGGTGCGGTGTAGGTAAAAGGCAGGACATGTACCTGTGTAGTTATATGTCCTGGTAGTGTAAAACTCCTAAATTCGTTTTCACACTACTGTGAGGCCTGCTCCCTTCAAAGGCTAACATTGGGGCTGCCCTCATACACTGTTGAAGTGGCAGCTGCTGATCTGAAAGGAGCAGGAAGGTCATATTTAGTATGGCCAGAATGGTAATACAAAATCCTACTGACTGGTGAAGTTGGATTTAATATTACTATTCTAGAAATGCCACTTTTAGAAAGTGAGCATTTCTTGGCACTTAAATCCTTCTGTGCCTTACAATCCACGTCTGGCTGGGCTTGGTTGACAGCCCCTTGTGCATTCACTCAGACACACCCCAAACACAGGGTACTCAGCCTCACTTGCATACATCTGCATTTTGAATGGGTCTTCCTGGGCTGGGAGGGTGGAGGGCCTGCCCTCACACAAAGGACTGCCACACCCCCTACTGGGACCCTGGCAGACAGGATTGAACTGAAAGGGGACCTGGTGCACTTCTTAGCCACTCTTTGAAGTCTCCCCCACTTCAAAGGCACATTTGGGTATAAAACAGGGCCTCTGCCCTACCTCATCAGACACTTGCTGGAGAAGAAACCTGAACCAGAAACTACATCCTGCCAAGAAGAACTGCCTGGCTGCTCAAAGGACTCACCTGTCTGCTTTCTACAAAGGACTGCTGCCTTGCTGTTGCCCTGCTGCCTTGCTGAACTCTTGTCTGGCTGTGAAAGTGCTCTCCAAGGGCTTGGATAGAGCTTGCCTCCTGTTCCTTGAAGTCTCAGGACCAAAAATACTTCTCTCTTTTACTTGGATGCTCCGTGCGCCGAAAATTTCGACACACAGCTTGTTTCGCGGCGAGAAAAACGCAGCACTCCGACGCTGATCGACGCGACGCTCTTGGGACGATCGAAGATCCGACGCACGGCCTCGCAAGGACAACGCCGCCCGAACTCTAGAGGAGAAATCGACGCGACGCCTGCCGTGAGATCGTAATTTCAACACGCAGCCCCGCAGATCGAAGTCTAGAGGAGAAATCGACGCAACGCCTGCCGTGAGATCGTAATTTCGACGCGCAGCCCCGCAGACCGACGCGCAGCCGGAGAACAAGCAGGAAAATCCCCGCACAGACCCGGGACATCGGGTAATCCCCGCGATCCACAGAAAGAGACTGTCCGCGCGCCGGAAAACGACGCCCGACTTCCCCGCGTGGAAAATAACAACGCAAGTCCGTGTGTGCTGGGGAGAAATCGACGCACACACCCTTTTTCCACTCACCTCTTCTCTTGTGGCCCTCTGAAGAGATTTTTCCACTCCCAACCAGGTACTTGTGCTTGAAAGAGACTTTGTTTATATTCTAAAGACTTTAAGACACTTTATATCACTTTTTCCGTGATATTTCTACAATTTTCCATTGCAACTTTATTCTTTTTGACCTACAATTATCCTGATAAATATTATATATTTTTCTAAACACTGTGTGGTGTATTTTTGTGGTGCTATATGGTGGTATTGTATGATTTATTGCACAAATACTTTACACATTGCCTTCTAAGTTAAGCCTGACTGCTCGTGCCAAGCTACCAGAGGGTGGGCACAGGATAATCTTGGATTGTGTGTGACTTACCCTGACTAGAGTGAGGGCTTTTGCTTGGACAGGGGGTAACCTGACTGCCGACCAAAAACCCCATTTCTAACATTGGTGATCAACGGTGAGGATAGGACTTGTATTTGTGCAGTGACATACAGTAGCTAAGTATTTCACTACCTACCCACAGTTGAAGGTCAACTTGGTTTTTATCTCTTTTTGAAAACCCGATTTTTTTCCTGACAATTTTCAAAAACTAAATCCTCACTCAACATGTCTCTGACTGGGTCTCAGACAGGGGACTTTGACCTAGTCCAGTTGGATGCATATACGGTCAAACAACTAAGAGGATTCTGCAGGGCATTGAGGGTACCCACCCAAGTGGCCTCCAGAAAGGAGGACTTTCAAGTGGCGCTGAGGGCCTGGGCAGAAGCCCATTTAGAGGATAATGAGGAAGAGGAGCCAGAACATGGCCCCTCAGAGGAATTTTCACAATCGGTGGATGGTGTTACCACTGCAATTGTGCCCCCTTCCAGACCAGGGAGCAGTGTCTCTATGCAAAGCCTGACCGCAGAGGAAAGGAGAGAGGAAAGGGAGTTCCAATTGCAAATGGCAAAACTGAAAATTGAGGCTCAACAGGAGGAGAGGAGGACAGAGAGAGAAGCCAAACAAGCTGAGGCTGAAAGAGCAGCCAAACAGATTGAAGCTGAAAGAACAGCCAAACAGATTCAAGCAGAAGCTGAAAGGGCAGCCAAACAAGCGGAAGCTGAAAGAGCAGCCAAACAGGTGGAAGCTGAAAGAGCTTTGGCTGAAAAGAAAGTATTGTTGGCTCATGAACTGAGTCTCAAGGAGCTGGAGATCAAGGCAAGACAGTCTGAATCCAGCAATAATGGTGGCAGCATACAGACAGGACCTGCTGGAGAAAAGAAGGTTCGTATACCCAAAAATGTGGTGCCCAGTTTTGTGGTGGGAGATGACATAGATAAATGGTTAGCTGCTTATGAAGTTGCACTAAGGGCTCATGAGGTTCCTGAAGGGCAATGGGGGGTAGCTATGTGGGGTTATGTGCCGCCATTGGGGAGGGTCACACTTCTCACATTGGATCAACCTGATCAAAACACATACCCACTTCAGAAAGCCACTTTACTTGCCAAGTTTGGGCTGACCCCTGAGGGATACCGTCAGAGGTTCAGGGACAGCACCAAACAAACCACACAAACATGGGTAGATTTCTTTGATTTCTCCAGTAAGGCACTGAATGGATGGGTGCGGGGCAACAAAGTAGCAGATTATAGAGGTTTATATGACTTGATTCTGAGAGAGCATATGCTTAATACTACTTATACAGAGTTGCGCCAGCACCTAGTGGATAGTAAGCTGACTGATCCCAGGAAGCTTGCTGAGGAGGCGGACCTCTGGGTTAGCACCAGAGTGTCCAAGAAGGTACCTGGGGGAGACTCCCACAAAGGTGGTCAGGGTTCCCAACAGAAGAAAGAGGGGGGAGATAAACTTGCAGATAAGGAACTCTCCAAAGGCCCCCAAAAGAATTCCCAGGGAGGGGGTGGCAAAACTTCCTTTTCCAAATTTGGGAAAAAGCCAGGGACATATGACAAGTCAGGGAGATCTAGCCCCAAATGCATGGAGTGTTACCAGTATGGTCACTACAAAGGCGATCCACAGTGCCCCAAGAGGGCACCGTCCACTACCGGACAGGCACCTGGGTTGACTAGTGTAGCGCTCGGGAGGGAGATGGACCCAAGTAGCTTTGGGGAGCGGTAGAGATTTCCCTAGTGTCCCTGGGAGAAGGAGAAATGGTGCCCAAGGCCCACATGCCCAAAAATACTTCCAAGTACCGGCAGTGGGTCACCATTGATGGGCAGAAGGTGGAGGCTCTGCGTGACACAGGAGCCAGTATGACTACTATCAAGAGTCAGCTGGTGTCAACAGAGCAGATAGTCCCTAATACATTCCACCAGGTCATAGTCGCTGACAATCGCGAGAGTCACCTACCGGTGGCTCTGGTTCCCTTTGAGTGGGTGGGGGGTCTCTGGTACTCTGAAAGTAGCTGTGAGTCCTGCCATGCCTGTAGATTGTCTGTTAGGCAATGATCTTGAGCACACTGCTTGGAAAGAAGTGGAGCTCAGGTCTCACCTGGAGATGTTAGGGTTACCTGAGTGGGTCTGCATGACCACACGGTCCATGGCTGACCGAGAGGGAAGTCAAGGGCATCTGGCGCCTGGAACGATGGCCCAGAGAGCTGCCAGGAGGAGGGACCAGGGGCGCGGGACACCGGCCCCAGAAGTTCCCGCAGTGGCTGACGGGGCTCCTGAGGAGGAGGCTCCCGAGCCAACTGGGGAAGACATTGCCACCCTAGGTGACTTACCTGAGCTTGCTGGCTGGCAAGTTGAGGGTGGACCCACCAGGGAGAAATTCTGCAAGGTGCAGAAAGAATGTCCCACTCTGGAAGGTTTGAGGAACAAGCCTCAAATCAGACAGCAGGTGACGCCTCTGGCAATCACCACCTATATTGGGAGAATGATCAACTCTACAGTGAGCCTAAGGTTCCGGCCTTTGGGGCAGCACGTATGCTGGTGGTCCCCCAATGTTACCGAACCTTCCTACTGGGTCTGGCTCACGACATTCCCCTAGCAGGACATTTGGGGCAGGGCAAGACCTTTAACAGGCTTGTCACCCACTTTTATTGGCCCAAAATGAGGACACACTCAGATAAGTTCTGCAGATATTGTCCTACCTGCCAGGCCAGTGGTAAAGCAGGAAAAACGGTTAAAACCCCCCTGATTCCACTTCCTGTCGTTGGCACCCCCTTTGAAAGGGTGGGCATCGACATTGTTGGTCCCTTGGACCCCAAAACTGCCTTAGGCACCAGGTTCATCCTGGTTTTGGTGGACCATGCCACCCGTTACCCAGAGGCAATCCCTCTGAGGACCGTAACCGCACCGGTGGTGACCAGAACTCTGATGGGGATATTTACCCGTGTGGGGTTCCCCAAGGAGATAGTGTCTGACAGAGGCACTAACTTCATGTCTGCATACATGAAGTCTCTATGGGATGCGTGTGGTGTAACCTACAAGTTCACCACACCCTATCACCCCCAGTCTAATGGTCTTGTGGAGAGATTCAACAAGACCCTGAAAGGCATGATTGGTTTCCTCCCTGAGGCCATGAGGCGTAGGTGGGACGTCCTCTTACCATGCCTTCTCTTTGCCTACAGAGAGGTCCCCCAGAGGGGGGTAGGGTTCAGTCCCTTTGAGCTTCTCTACGGGTACCCTGTCAGGGGACCCTTAAGCATTGTCAAGGAGGGATTGGAGAAAGCTCCAAAGACACCCCCTCAGGATGTGGTCAGCTACATGTTGGCCCTCCGCAACCAGATGACCCGCTTCTGGAAAGAGGCCCAAAGTAACCTTGAGGCCAGTCAAGAGGTAATGAAACACTGGTATGACCAGGAGGCCACCCTGGTAGAGTTTCAACCTGGAGACAAAGTGTGGGTAATGGAGCCAGTAGAGCCCAGAGCTCTCCAGGACCGCTGGTCTGGCCCATTTGAAATAAAGGAGCGGAAAGGGGAGGCCACTTACCTAGTGGACCTCCAAACCCCTAGGAATCCCCTAAGGGTGCTCCATGTGAACCGACTAAAAGTTCATTTTGAGAGGTTGGAGATCAACATGCTTCTGGTCACAGATGAAGGAATGGAAGAGGAGAGTGAACCTCTCCCCGACCTCCTCTCTGCCCAAGAAGGTGATGGGTCAGTAAGCGGGGTCATTCTGTCTGACTCCCTGACTCTAAACCAGAAAGGAGACTGCTATGAGCTGTTGGAGCAGTTCTCCCCCCTGTTCTCCCTTACTCCTGGACTGACCCACCTCTGTGTTCATGATATTGACACTGGTGACAGTCTCCCTGTGAAGAACAAAATTTACAGGTTGTCGGATAAGGTGAAGGCCAGCATCAAGGAGGAGGTCTCCAAGATGTTGACTCTAGCGGTTATCGAGAAATCCAGTAGTCCCTGGGCCAGCCCAGTGGTGTTGGTCCCTAAGGCTACTGCCCCAGGTGCGAAGCCAGAACTCCGGTTCTGTGTGGACTACCGGGGTCTCAACTCAGTCACACGGACTGATGCTCACCCCATCCCCCGAGCTGATGAGCTCGTGGACAGGCTAGGCGCTACCAAGTTCCTGAGTACGTTTGATCTTACTTCAGGGTACTGGCAGATCGCCCTGACTGAGGGGGCTAAGGAAAGATCCGCATTTTCAACCCCTGATGGCCATTACCAGTTCCGGGTGATGCCGTTTGGGTTGAAAAATGCCCCCGCTACCTTCCAACGGTTGGTTAACGGGGTCCTAGCTGGCAAGGATGCCTTCTGTGCAGCCTACCTGGATGACATAGCTGTCTACAGTTCCAGCTGGGAGGAACACCTGCTTCACCTCAAGGAGGTGCTTCAGGCCCTGCAACAGGCAGGCCTGACCATCAAGGCTAGTAAGTGCCAGATTGGGCAGGGTTCCGTGGTGTACTTGGGACACCTAGTGGGTGGTGGCAAGGTGCAGCCACTCCAGGCCAAGATTTAAACTATCAAGGCCTGGCAACCACCGCGAACGCAGACTGAGGTGAGAGCCTTTCTAGGCCTCACAGGATACTACCGCAGATTTGTCAAGGGCTATGATACCATTGTAACACCCTTGACAGAACTCACTTCCAAGAAACAACCTAGGTTGGTGAATTGGACAGAGGCTTGTCAGAAAGCCTTTGACGCCCTGAAGGAAGCCATGTGCACGGCCCCCGTACTCATGGCCCCTGACTACTCCCAGGAATTTATCGTCCAGACAGACGCTTCAGAGCATGGCATAGGGGCAGTCCTAGCACAGCTGAATGAGGAGGGCAGAGATCAACCGGTAGTCTTTATTAGCAGAAGGCTATTACCACGGGAACAGAGGTGGAGTGCTATTGAGAGAGAAGCTTTTGCTGTGGTCTGGGCACTGAAGAAGCTAAGACTCTACCTGTTTGGGACTCACTTCCGGGTTCAGACAGACCACAGGCCCCTCAGATGGCTCATGCAGATGAGGGGTGAGAATCCAAAACTCTTGAGGTGGTCCATTTCCCTACAGGGGATGGACTTTACGGTGGAACATCGTCCAGGGGTTGACCACGCCAATGCTGATGGTCTCTCCAGGTACTTCCGCCTTAGCGATGAGAGCTCCCAGGAGGTCGGGTAGCTCTCCCCACTTTCAGCTGGGGGGGACACATGTTAGACCTGACAGCCTTAGGGTAGTCACCCCTAACTTTTTGCCTGACTCCCTCCACTTTTTGGACACTGCTTTTGCTGGTTTATAGACTCTGCGCACTTTACCCCTGCTAACCAGGGCTAAAGTGCATATGCTCTCTCCCCTAAAACATGGTAACCTGGAATCATACCTGATTGGACTATTAATTTACTTATAAGTCCCTAGTAAGGTGCACTTTATGTGCATAGGGCTGGTAAATTAAATGCTACTAGTGGGCCAGCAGCACTGGTTGTGCCACCCACTTAAGTAGCCCCTTTTCCTTGTCTCAGGCCTGCCATTGCAAGGCCTGTGTGTGCAGTTTCACTGCCACATCGACTTGGCATTTAAAAGTTCTTGCCAAGTCTAGAACTCCCCTTTTTCTACATATAAGTCACCCTTAAGATGTGCCCTAGGTAACCCCTAAGGCAGGGTGCGGTGTAGGTAAAAGGCAGGACATGTACCTGTGTAGTTATATGTCCTGGTAGTGTAAAACTCCTAAATTCGTTTTCACACTACTGTGAGGCCTGCTCCCTTCATAGGCTAACATTGGGGCTGCCCTCATACACTGTTGAAGTGGCAGCTGCTGATCTGAAAGGAGCAGGAAGGTCATATTTAGTATGGCCAGAATGGTAATACAAAATCCTACTGACTGGTGAAGTTGGATTTAATATTACTATTCTAGAAATGCCACTTTTAGAAAGTGAGCATTTCTTGGCACTTAAATCCTTCTGTGCCTTACTATCCACGTCTGGCTGGGCTTGGTTGACAGCCCCTTGTGCATTCACTCAGACACACCCCAAACACAGGGTACTCAGCCTCACTTGCATACATCTGCATTTTGAATGGGTCTTCCTGGGCTGGGAGGGTGGAGGGCCTGCCCTCACACAAAGGACTGCCACACCCCCTACTGGGACCCTGGCAGACAGGATTGAACTGAAAGGGGACCTGGTGCACTTCTTAGCCACTCTTTGAAGTCTCCCCCACTTCAAAGGCACATTTGGGTATAAAACAGGGCCTCTGCCCTACCTCATCAGACACTTGCTGGAGAAGAAACCTGAACCAGAAACTACATCCTGCCAAGAAGAACTGCCTGGCTGCTCAAAGGACTCACCTGTCTGCTTTCTACAAAGGACTGCTGCCTTGCTGTTGCCCTGCTGCCTTGCTGAACTCTTGTCTGGCTGTGAAAGTGCTCTCCAAGGGCTTAGATAGAGCTTGCCTCCTGTTCCTTGAAGTCTCAGGATCAAAAAGACTTCTCTCTTTTACTTGGACGCTCCGTGCGCCGAAAATTTCGACACACAGCTTGTTTCGCGGCGAGAAAAACGCCGCACTCCGACGCTGATCGACGCAACGCTCTTGGGACGATCGAAGATTCGACGCACGGCCTCGCAAGGACAACGCCGCCCGACCTCTAGAGGAGAAATCGACGCGACGCCTGCCGTGAGATCGTAATTTCAACGCGCAGCCCCGCAGATCGAAGTCTAGAGGAGAAATCGACGCGACGCCTGCCGTGAGATCGTAATTTCGACGCGCAGCCCCGCAGACCGACGCGCAGCCGGAGAACAAGCAGGAAAATCCACGCACAGACCCGGGACATCTGGTAATCCCCGCGATCCACAGAAAGAGACTGTCTGCGCACCGGAAAACGACGCCCGACTTCCCTGCGTGGAAAATAACGACGCAAGTCCGTGTGTGCTGGGGAGAAATCGGCGCACACACCCTTTTTCCACGCAACTCTTCTCTTATGGCCCTCTGAAGAGATTTTTCCACTCCCAACCAGGTACTTGTGCTTGAAAGAGACTTTGTTTATATTCTAAAGACTTTAAGACACTTTATATCACTTTTTCCGTGATATTTCTACAATTTTCCATTGCAACTTTATTCTTTTTGACCTACAATTATCCTGATAAATATTATATATTTTTCTAAACACTGTGTGGTGTATTTTTGTGGTGCTATATGGTGGTATTGTATGATTTATTGCACAAATACTTTACACATTGCCTTCTAAGTTAAGCCTGACTGCTCGTGCCAAGCTACCAGAGGGTGGGCACAGGATAATCTTGGATTGTGTGTGACTTACCCTGACTAGAGTGAGGGCTTTTGCTTGGACAGGGGGTAACCTGACTGCCAACCAAAAAACCCATTTCTAACAATCGGCATATGATATAATGTTAAAACAGTGACGCTAGAGAACGCATGTACAGACTGAATAATGTAGGGCTCAACAAGGAGCCCTGAGGCACCCCCTGCTGCAACGGGAAAACCTGTGATTGAAAAGGTTTTTGTAGCACCTGAAAGGTGCGGCCCTTCAAAAACGAGGCTAACCATTGTAAAGCCTTATAATCAACACCACAGCTCCCCAACTGCTCAAGAACGAGGTTGTGGGATACCATGTTGAAGGTCACAGTCAAGTCCAACATTAGTAGTGCCCTCGTTTCACCCCTGTCAAGGAGTTCCGGAATGGAGTAAGAGGCATGCAGTAAAGCAAATTCAGTGCTGTACACAAGATGAAAACCAGATTGCGTCCTATGAAATAACTCTGTAGTTTCAATGAACATTGAAAGCTGCTGTCTGAAAAATATTTCTGCAACCTTCAAGACAAAAGGCAACAACAAAATTAGCCTATAGTTCTCAGGCTTGGTAGGATCTGGCAAAGATTTTTTTTACAGTGTGACCAGCGAAGTCAACCCTGAAAGAACTCTTAAGTAGTTAAAGAAGCACCGGTTGGACCACTTCCTCTCCTCATGCCAAAATGGCCAGAGGAGTGAGATCGGATGGAGATTCTGACTTGACAGACGCCATCTGTGATGAAAAGCCATCCAGCAGAATAGTACTTACAACTGACAGATCAAACCATGAGCTGAGGTGTGGGCATTCCTAGAAGACCCCGGAAAGGTGGAATAAATGTGGGCGACTTTGATAAAGAAAAACTGGGAAGAGCATTACAGCCTTCCTCTGATGGCCAATTAAAGGCTGAGACCAGATCCATAGAGGATAACGATTTGATGATTGAGAAGATTTCTCCAAATGATTTCTGAGCCATCTCAATTTTATTGGCATAGAAGCCAGGACAAACCTGCCAAATGCAACTATAATATGCCTTGAGGGCTGGGCGATACTTAGTCTTACTGGAGGCATCAAAGACCCTGTGCCAAATGCGTTCCAGGCATTTACAATTCTTTTTGATAGTAACTCGTCATTAAACCAGTCAGCTGTGGGCATGGCTCCATGTGTGAACCCGTCTGCTAGTGGTGCAATTTGGTCCAGTGCACCAGGTAACCAGCCTTCCACTTGCACTTTAGCTTTATTGACGCAACTGTCTGGGCTGGGACAATTAGCGGCCAGAGCCAAGGTAAAGCTAGAAGAAGTCATCTTGGCCAATTTCCTTACATTTACTATCTGTCCAGAGATGGAGGTGGTAAAAGATTTCAGGATAGGTACCTGGAAAGGGATGGCCAGGTAATCAGACCAAGGTAACAGCAGAGGAGGATCGACCGCTAGATTGGTCAGATTCAAAAAGTCAAGCATGTGTCTAAGTCTACGAGTGGATAAAGAAACTAATTGGGAGAGATGGAGACCTTTCAGGTCTGCAATTAGAGCAGATGCCCCAGGGCATGCAGTGTGGGGGTTCAGGAGTCCCCATGGGTCAAGTAGGGAAAGATCTGCCATCATGTCTTTGAGGGGGCCCCTGTTGGTGGTGTTATGTGCTAAGGGATGGTCGGATGTGGCCAAGTCGAGGCATTCACCATGTTCAAGTCACAACTAACAGCAACCTTATTTGGTGCTGTTGCTGCAGTATCCTGACAATGCCTGCCATTGATACCCTCCGGGGTGATAGTGTGCACTGGAAATATGCAATACGTGTATACCTCAGGTGAATACTGAGCCTATAAAAAATGTCTGGTCATGTAAGCAAAGCTTAGTAAACACATTGTGACCATGTGGGTCCGGGAGGATGCGTGCTAAGTTGTGGAGGCGTGGTTCCTTGAGGTCTTCAGAGGTCGGGGGTAGTTACAAGAATCATGGTGACCTAAATGTCAAGATAGTCAGGGTAGGAAAATGCCCAACAGTGTGTATATATGGGAGTATATCTTGGGACACTCCTACCTGTGTAGTAAGATGGTAAGACTCTTGAGTGTGAGGACCGGGACTAATGGATCTGTGGTCTTCAGTGGGGATCACAACTTGTCCCTCAGCTGGGGTTCTTTATGAGTGTATCAAGACTTTGGACCCCATTGTTTGGTGAATTCTTCAAGGCAGAGAGACTCACTCAGCATATTATATTACAGCAGGAGTGAGCGGCAGATCAGGTTGTCGGTTCACATCTAGTGGAACAGTGTTGGCCTGATGTCCATCCCTGTGGCTGAGAAAAGTATCCTTTCAATTGTCTGGGGTCATCCAATTTAATAATCTTATTGGCATGGGCTGTCAGCATTATATCCAGGTCTAGGTGCCCATACGCAATTGTTTGAGTCTGGGATAAACATGTAAGAAGCATTTCTGAGTGGTTATAGTTTGCCTAAAAAAGTTCTGTGAAATGATTATCTCAAATCATCAAAAGGCAATAGGCCTTTCTTTATTGCCTCCTGAATAACGACACAGGCCTACTGGTGATACAGAAAGCATGCTATAATTTGTCTTTATTCATAGGGCATCATGGTCTTATTCTGTGTGCCCACTGAAGCTCCAGAAATGGACTGAAGTTGAGCTTTGTGATAGCCAAAATAAAGTGGGTGAGAAATCCCAAGATTTAATTGCCTATCAGTTCTTTGGCTCTTCTGAGATCAGGTGGTTTTTGCAACAGATCAGGGGGTTCAATACGACCTTGGTGGGTGGCATCAGCCGCCCGCCAAAATCTGACCGCCATGCGGCCGCCAATGCGGCCGCACCCCCGCCGCGGCCATTTGGAGATCCCCGCTGGGCCGGCCGGCCGGCGGAAACCTGGTTTCCGCCCGCCGGCCCAGCGGGGATCACGGCTGCAACATAGGAGCCGGCTCCAAATGGAGCCGGCAGTGTTGCGGCCGTGCGACGGGTGCAGTTGCACCCGTCCCGCTTTTCACTGTCTGCACAGCAGACAGTGAAAAGCTGCATGGGGCCCTGTCAGGGGGCCCCTGCACTGCCCATGCCAGTGGCATGGGGAGTGCAGGGGCCCACAGGGGCCCCACGACTCCCCCTACCGCCAGCCTTTTCCTGGCGGTTCAGAACGCCAGAAAAAGGCTGGCGGTCGGGGACTCGTAATCCCCTGGGCAGCGCTGCCCTGGCGGATTACATCCGCCTGAGCCATTGTGGCGGAAAACCGCCGGCCCCGGCGGTGCGACCGCGGGGTCAAAATACGCTGGGAGGCACCGCCAGCCTGTTGGCGGTGCTCCCGTCGTTTTGGCCCTGCGGTTGTAATACCGCCAGGGTCATAATGACCACCCAGGTCTTCCAGCTTAATGATTTTCATCATTTGATCTTGTTCCCAGTCTATAGAGGCTGCCAGTCTGCTGTCAACTTGGTACAGTCTGGATTCCACACTGGACAATCTTTGTTAAAGGAGGAGATGTCTTGGTGGATTGATTGGATATCTGCAGATCTTTTGGATCTATTTTCTTAAAGCATAATCTTGTGTGCCACAGCTCTTTCATGAAGAGTTCTAGGACGACTTCTTGCTGGACATTGATATCTTTCCCTTCCCTTCTTTAGACAGCTTCTCCACCACATCCTCTGTGAAGAGTAGTTGCCTAGGTGATTTTGACATTGCGGAAGGCCTTTAAGAGGGGAATGAGCACTCTGGCCAGAATCAGGATGGCAACTGTTCCAAGTCCAGGTACTTGTCACATGAGTCAGTGTTGCCTGAGGACAGATACCTGTCACACGAGTCAGTGTTGCCTGGGGGCAGTGTCTAGTGCCCCAAGGTCAGGTCCCACTATTCGTGTGGGACTCGGCAGGTCCCACCGGGCTGCTTGCCTTAAGGTCAGTGTTAGGAGACAGAGTACTGCAGTGGATGTTGCTGTATCTGGTAAGTATGATTCCGTGCTCCTAAGGCCTCTGGAGTCTCTTTTAGTATATTTCCTCCACCACCGCCATGTGCCACGAGATTGGGTCACAATACAGAAATATAGATTGAGCCATCAGTGTCCTGCAGCCTGATTGAGGCAGGCTGTTCATATAGCTCCTCACCTCTGCAAACCGTTGGTTAGGGCATAAGCTTTCTTCAGACCTGGGAGTACATGGTGAGAGGCCCAGCAAAGTAGGTGAAAGGTGGGGGCCACCGATAGATGGGAATAATCAGAGGAAGTACGTTGAGTGAAGACTGAGAGATGCATCCTTTCACCTCAGGTGTTCTTCTAGGCGAACTTCCCTGTCGGCCCACCACCTCCAGGAGCTTGCTGCCAAGAGGCAATGAAGGCCATGTCTGAGTGTGCGCAGGCTGCTCCGCCCATTGATCTGGGCTCCAGATGGATCGTCACCTGCTGTGCTTGTCCTTCGGATGGGAGACATCTTCTGGGTGCTGATGTCTGTGGTGTTAGTCTGCGATGGGGCCTGGGGCACTATCTGGCTCCTCAAGCAGTTCGGCTTGTAGTGGAGGCTGCTAAATCTGATCGCACGGTGTCCACTTCAATGAGTAGTGGTCCCGCTTACTTCCAAGTCTGTGAGTGATGCAGCATCTCTCGGCACTGAGATGGGTTCCAGACTACCTCCCCCAACTTTGTGACTCATTGATACCCTTCTGATGGGCTAGGAGAACACCTGGTGGCATGAATCTGGCACGAGCTCCACTAGAAAGTCACCATCTTGCTCCAGTGTCAAGCTCAGCCACCCTGCACTGTTTTTTTTTTTTTTTTAAGTCAGAAGCTTCCACCTCCATGACCTTCCAGTCCAGGACATGTGATATTGCTCTCCTTTCTTGTAGGAAGCCATAGATAAGTGACCATGTCAAAAGGGGCTCTTTCCGACAGGCCGCTATCAAATAACACATTTTAATGGTATTTTATTTCGTACTTAGGCACGATTGTGTATGAATGTGTAACCTGTGGTATTTACATTTTTTATTAGTTCCATGCACATCGATGGGTGGCATTTTGATGAGCAACAGTCAAATTAGATTGCATTCTAGGAAGACTGAACCTTCACAGTGTTAATTATCACATTACCCTTGTGTTTTTTCAGAATGGATAGAAATATAATTAGGTGCTTCAGGGAAACCTCATTCTTGTTGCTCAGTATGCGTCATTAATTGGTCAGATGAGACTAATGTCCTGATATCGGAATGCGCGTACGTAATATCCTTTTTAATATTTAAAGTGTCCATGCCATACCATATACCTGGCAATGGTGTGGGGCTCGCGACCCCTACCAAACATGTTACATGGAATGGCAGTATTACTTTTTCTGGCCCCTGAAGAGTTTTCTTAATACTTTTCTATGCTACCATCAACTCTCTACACACCTTATTCCGTTGGCTTTTTAATGTATTGCACTTTGCCATTTTTTCCATTTGGTGTTACTTCAATACACACTTGTCTTTTGCCTACACAACTTAAAGTACTACATAAAAAAGATAAGGACCAGTAAAGAAGATAAAGTAATTTTCCTTGATTATGTGATTTACGTAACACATCTGTTTTTATTAATGGTACTTCCCGTTATCTTTTATCAAAGGAAAAGTACTAGGCAAGGCTGTAAGTTAACCCCTTTATTGTTTAATTTGGTGTTGGATCCATTTCTGTCCATACTTTAAAAAGGTATGGATTTTAAATTTTTGTTTTTTAAGGAATACAACTTTCAATTGTATGCTTATGGTGATTATATTCTTTCATATGTGTTTGAATTGAAAAAAAACATTATTTTAGTGGCATCCCTGAACAACAAAATGCAAGCAGAACATTCTTGGACAAGCCTTTATTGCTACTAACTTGTATAAGAAAGTTACACTCTATAGACCCATTAATAAAGAAAAAAAAAGCTCATTTGCTCTCACTTTCCTGTCTTTGAATGGCATTATAGGTTGCGGTTGTGCAGGGTTGTCAGTGTTTATATGTTTGCTAATGAAGGCTGTTTTGCTTTCCGTGGGTTTCTAGATTCAAGCTTAAATCTAAAACAGGATAGCCTATGTATTTTACACTAATTCATTATTATTGGTCAACTCACTCAAAGATGGTTTAAATCTATTGATGCGGCCCTTTCAACATTTGCAACAGTAACATAGTAATAGTTCCTGTTTTAGGGTTGAAATGATTAGAGCAAAATATTGGCGAAAATTTCCTGATTTTTTATAAATATCATTCAGTTTTACTACTTTGTGAGGCATGGTTTTGGATACATGATAACCAGAATCTCAATCTTCCATTCTGGGTTAAATTTAGGAATTCTTTTTCACTCTCCTTTGGGAGGGATTGGCTGCGTCCCATATGTCCACTTCATTTCCCAGCCCTATTATTGATCATAGTCGCAGACTTTTATCACTAATTCAGCAAAGTAGTCTCCCAGGTAGTGAGAACATAATCTGCTCATCTTCCATGGTGTGGATTGTGGTTTATCACTTAATTGGAACTGGAGGCATATTACATTTTTTTCTGCTAAAAGAAAGACATACTTTACCTGCTTCATCACCGACAATATAAAGTTAATTTTAGTTTGTTTAATTGTATGGCTCTATCAAATGCTTCTATTACTTAACCACATATCGTACAAAGTCTTATTAAACAAAGCATTTGTCATCCTAAGACTTCCAGGTTTTACCACTGGTTAATTGTTTTATATGTTCATGGGAACAACATTTAAAAAAGTGAGATTCGTTAGGAGGTGGATTCGGATGGTACTTTGTCATCATAATTGAGAGATTCAATGTGGTTAAACATTTGCTTAATATCTCATTTACTTAATATTACACACTGGGTTTATATGCAACAGACATTCCCTACCCCTCTTATGTTATAAACATCGAATCCATACACAAATGATAAATGTAGGCCTAGTTCTTTTACAGGAGCATGTATTGTACATATGATTCTGAAATATCCATTAGTGTTATACTGGTGGGTCAATAATGACTCAGCCATTCTAAGGAAACTCTACTCACCAAATCTAGAGTTGTCGGCCAGCCCCACGGACAACTCTTAACTTTGGAAGTCAATGTTGTCAAACAAGAGGGCCATCTGTCAAACTTTTAAAAAGTTTTTCATTTTTCAAAAGCAAACTCACAAAGCATCCAGTTCTAAAGCAAAATGGCAATCCTTCCACGTGGAAGATGAGCAGCTTAATAAACTTCCTTGAGTTACTTTTGATTTACGAAGTATAGTCATTATGCACCTAAATAACTTGTTAATTTCAGACTAACAGTATCACCATCTCCCTTATATCCATTTGACATATATTAGTTTTTCTTACTAATATACAATTCTTAAAATGCTGTTGATTTTACGACTATTCCTTGTGGTTGTAAATACTTTCTCTCTAGATTATAATCTTGTTTCATTTTTATATTAATCTTATAATTTAAAAACCAGTCAGAATTTGCTTTCTCCTATGCATTGAATGTTTTTTCTTGTACTTTCTAGGCAAATTTTCTTTTCCTGTTTGGTACACTTAATTGTACTTAATATCTTTATTAAAGCTATTTACTCAGAATAAAGCTAAGGTCTTTTGCAACTGTAGGTCACTAACTGCAAAGACCTTTTGTCACATTACCATTAGACATAAAGAATATCCAAGTCTTTGAGGATGCAGTTTGATTTAGGATGTTCACTCTTGTTCCATGAAATAATTATGCTTACGAAATAATTATGGCCTCCTCCCAAAAAGCTACTACAAACATCAGCATACACAAAACTTTACTGACACGTCGTATTTGGCTTCAAACCATTTAACCTCCTCCCTTTGTGAAAACTCTGACACTCTTGCAAAGGAACTCAAAAGCAGCCATCAGTCAGTACCTAGCATTATAGAAAAATACTTCTGCTGCTACCATTGTTATTACTACTACTCTTCTGTTCCAACCACTACTAGTAATGTATACAACATTGTTTACCTCTACTTTACTACTGCTTCTATACTACTGCTGCTATCACTAATACAACTTCTGCTATTAGTACTCATAAGACTACATAGGGTTTACTCATAGTATTTATACCACCACTATAAGTATTACTCCGGCTTCCAATACAGCTACCATGACTATGAGTTCTACATCAATACTACTACTACTACCATGACTCCTACTATGACCATTGCTAAAATGTATTATTAAAGTACAACTTCTACTCCTACTATACATGACTACAACTATATAATATCAATACTACTATTACCATAAGACTTCTACTACTACTGCCCTTACTACAACTCATACAACTTCTATGATTAAATAAAAATGCATGTTAAATCTTCATTGTTATTTATTGTGTCTTCTAATTTCATACCATCATAAAAAGCCTGGAAGTCTTACCTAACTGAGGATACAAGACTGCAACCAGCAGCAAAATCATGCATGGCTTCATCTTCTGAGTATGGTTTTGGACTGACGATACAGAACTGTGAGCTCCAAGGAGTTTATAGGTCCTTTCACTACATGCCTAATAATTAATTACTAGGACAGGTGTCCAAAACAAATGTGATGAAACAAGGCATTAATCAAGCAGATTCAAACACCCTGTAGTTTCTTAAATTGCATGCTACACCCTAAGCCTGCGTAGGCATTATTTATTTTACCTCCAAGCCAAGATCCCTCTGCTTGAGGGCCCAAGGCGGGTGTCGAAGAACAGGTTTGTGTTCGTACCACTCCACCTGTGTTCAATGTTGATCACTATTTTTTACTGGCATATGTGCCAATCCAAGTAGGTCAGTTAATTGAACTTCACTCTCTCTAGATGCTCCACTGTGGGCACTTTAGTGGATCTGAACTTCTATATAAGCGCCTAGATTCCCTACTTTGGATAACTATTGGGCTATACAAACTATTTTATTCACTCATTCACATATAAAAAACTCTTCAAAAGACCACACAACATTTTTGTCCTATTCTCCATATCTTAAGCCCTACTGTACTGTTTAACACTGCCAGGGAGCAAACTGTTGTCAATATTCGCAGTCTGCAATTCAGAAGTGGCAATGGTGGTTGGAGGCAACCAGCTAAAAAACCCAACTTGCATCCCATGGATGCCTTTAGTGAAAAAAGATAGGTAAAACTAGTCAAATGTTATGTCATGTTATGTTATGTTGTGTTAAGAGTTTATAAGCACACAAATACAGAAAAGCTGTCCTGGCGCTGAGAGATAAAACAGCTACTACGTCAACCTGAACCTAAAAAAACACAAAACTAACAGAAGCATAAATCAGCTCAATCTAACATTCCCATTAGGAAGAAGGGTTATAAATAATACAACCAAGTCTTACAACCTTTGTAATGGTCCAAGTCTTCTATAACCTCACAGTCACCAACAAAAAAGCTCTACTTCCTGATGTAGCACTCACAAATTTGGCACCTGTAAGGAGCAAGACATCCCTAGAGCGAATGGATCTATTTGGAGTGTACATCTTAAACCTTTTCCTCAAGTAAACGGGACCAGAATTATGAATAGAATGGTGTACTATACAAAGAGATTAAAAAATGATCCTGGTAGCCACTGGAAGGCAGTGTAGCGTGCCCAGTGCAGAAGATGATGAGGCTTTCCATGGCAGGCCCAAAGCTAACTTGTCCGCCATATTTTGCATACGCTGTAATTTATTAAACACAGCCTGAGAAGGGCCCAAGATAAGGGAATTACAACAATTAAACCAACTAAGGATAGTAGCCTGAACCACTAACTGTCCAGCCACGAACTGCAGCAATGGCAGAAATTTACTGAGAACATTCAAAAGGAAAAAACAGAAAGAGCTCAAGTGATCAGCCTGCTTCATCAGCATCAAATTCTTGTGCAAGTAGAAATGAGGATTTTTCACAAACTGAGCTGGGAGAAAGGGATATGATCCAGTAGGGGGCGAGAATGTAGAAGGAAAGGTCTAGCCAACTAAATGGAACTACTCACACAACCTTGATTTTGTCAGTACTACACTTCCGATCATTAGGATGGAGCCAAGATGATACCATAAACATACACTGATGGAATCTCTCTACCAGGGTGGTCCCGGGTTTATCCAGGGCAATCATTAAATGAGTTTCATCTCTGTAATTCACGCAAGTGACATCGAAAGACCTGATTAACATAGCCAATGGATGTAGATATATATTAAACAGTATGGGGCGAAGGGAAGATCACTGTGGGACCCCTTCGCCCAAAGCTCTGACGGATGACACGAAGGGAGGGAGATACACAACTGGGTGTCTATCCTCTAGATAAGATCTAATCCATTGAAGGGCTGTTCCACTAATACCAATCTCCCTAAGCCTGGTAAGAGGAACGGAGTGGAAAACTCTGTCAAATGCCATGGACATATCCTAAAGGACTAGAGCTACTGGGTCGGGGGCGTGGCTTCGGGCGTCAAGATGGCGGTCGCACTCTGAGAGTGATCTGGACCCCTCCGTCATCCGCCCGAAGATACTGCTGTCTTCCAACTTGGTGGCGTTGCACCAACTGTCCCCATGGGTTCCCTGATCCCTGAGGACCCTGCTATGATGAGCGGCGGTGTAGAATAAGCCTCGGGTGCCGCCCGAAGCTTAAAATGGCGGCCGAGATTGGAGCGCCTTGGCGAGGCTGAGGCTGAACCACTAACCCCCTGGTGTGGCCGCCACAGATCTGGAACACCGTGAGAGGCTCGAAAGGAGCCGGAGCCGTGCTCTGAAGCGCAGACCCCCGTGGACTTGGGGGGTGGCGCAGCATCGACTTGTGCAGGGGAACTCCTGGTGACCCGGGCCGCCTCCGTGCCCCTGCCAGGCGGTGCCGGGTGCGGAGGATCACAGCGGCTGGACCGGGAGGGAGAGGCAGGCCGCGGGCCGCACTGAGGAGAGGACTCCTCAGATCAACCCGAAGCGACGAGGCAGCTGCGCGGAGTACGCACGCCTACAGCCGCTGGACCCCGGTGCTCTGATCGGGACGGGCGGCACACAAGAAGCATGCAGGGCACGGGAGGCATGGGTTAAACTCCCGAAGAGGCAACCCGACCTACCGGGAGCTGAGCTGTGGCTCTGACACGGGCCACAGCGCACAGAGAGGAGCAGAGCGGCACATCTAAAACGAAAGGAGCCCCCCCCCCAGGGAGAGGGGGGGAAGAGGGGAAAGGAGAGGAAGAAAAAAAAAATTAGAAGGAAAAAAACAAAAAAAGGAAACAGTGAAAAGAGAGCCTGGTGGCTCGGGCTGCCCCGGGCCCCCAGCCCGGCGGGGCCAACCATTGTTTACCACTGCGGCTGTGCTCCAGGCTTGGAGCCGACCACGAACCAGAATGGTGGAGAGGGGCTTCCCCTGGCTCCCACCAAAACGTGAAGCTGCAACGCGGACAGTGCGCACCCGCCAACTTCGGCTGTGGAGACCGGTGGCCTGGCCGGGGTGAGTGTGGACCTGTCGGGGATGCACCGGGCCCCGGGGGTGTGAGGAGTTGGATCCCCGCGCATCGGGCCAAACCAGTGGAGTGCCAGCAGAGGGGGGCCCCTTCCTCCTTCTCCCCCCCTCCCCTGTGCTGGGGGTGCGACGGGTGGACTGCCCGGAGAGGGCTGATCTGCCGACCCCCCGCGTGGGACCAGTGGTGGGGTCGATCCCCCGGGGCCGAGGGAACATGGATGTGACTACCCCCCGACTGAAGGGGGCTCCTGACTTTGAGGCCCCCTGGCGATCCTGAACTGGTGGCACCTGACGGGGTCCTACACAGAGCTGAGTAACTTTCTGGGCTTCCCCTCTCCGCTTGGCGGCGCGGTCCAGCCGAGGGGAGGGGCGGACCTGCGGCTATCAGGCTCCAAATAAAGAATTGAGACCGCAAAAAACCCGCCTATAATGACAGAGCCCCACCGGTGGACCTCCTCTGGGATGCCCCCCTCGGATCCCCGGTAGTGTGAGAGCACTTCAAGTGCTGGAGCTTGGACAGAATTACCACAAGAGACAACATAAGCCGATCCCAACTCCCTGAGACGAGATGGGGAAGGACATGGCGCACAAACAACCTCCGGCCTCCCAGCAAAAGATCGACCAGTTCACGACGCTGGCGGGCCCACGGGTAGACGGACACGCGGCTAATGGGGGCCCGGCACTGGATGGAGGGAGTGCCATCCTCCAAGCAATCCAATCATCGCAGTCAGTCGTGGAGACCAAAATCGGGGAAGTGCGAGAGGACATGGGCCTTATTAGGCAAGACCTCAGAAATGCAGTGAGCCGAATTACCGAGGTGGAAGGCCGGGTCTCCCAGACTACAGACGAATTAACCGACCTTAGAACCAAAGTGGCCCAGTTGCAGACTCGAACCAGTGAGTTGCACCGCCGTGCGGAAGATGCAGAAAATCGATCAAGACGCAACAACCTGCGCTTTATCGGATTCCCGGAAAGTGTAGAGGAAGACAAGGCTTCCGAATTTTTGGAGCGTTGGATCAAGACCTGGATGCCAGATCAAACTCTTTCACCCTGGTTCGCGGTTGAACGTGCCCATAGGGCCCTTGCTCCGCTCCCCCCGCCGGGCGGCCCAAAACACCCGATGATTGCACGCTTTCTCAATTTCAAAGAACGAGACAATGGGGGTCATTACAACCTCAGCGGTCTTTTTACAAGACCGCTGAGGGACCGCCGTGCGGAAGACCGCCAGTAGTGGCGGTTTGCCGCTCGGCATATTATGACTGTTGGCTGCTCTCCATCCTTTTTCCGACGGAGAGCCACCAACAGCCATACTGGCGGGCGGCGGGGAAGTGGAGGTTGCTCCACCTTCACCCCCACGCCAACAGAACACCGCCCACCGAATCATGTCCTGTGATTCGGCGTAGCGGTGTTCTGTTGGCGGTGTGGTGTCGGCGGAGCAGCCCCCATGGCTCCCATCCCCTCCCGGAGGATCGACGGAACAGGTAAGTCGATCGTCCGTTAGGGGAGGGGGGTGGAGGGGTGTTGTGTGTTGTGTGGGTGCATGGGGGTGTGCGTCTGTGTATGTAGAGGGGGTGTGTGAGTGCATGTATGCTTGCGGGGGTGTTGAGTATATTGGGAATGAGTGCGTGTATGTCTGTGGGTATGTCTGTATGGATGTGTGAGTGTATGTTTGTATGTTGGTGTGCGTGTCTGACTGTGTGTGTGGATGTAGGCATGTATGTCGGTGTGTGTGCGTGTGTGTGTTGGTGGTGCCTGCGTGAGTGTCAGGTGTGTGTGTGTTCTGTGATGTTGGGGGTCGGGGTGGGGAGGGGGCCCTGCCTCCTTTGGGGGGTGGCAGGGGTGGTGGGGGATGTAGGGGAGGGAGTCGGGGTGGGGGAGACCCCTATCAGTGCCAGGGAAGGAATTCCCTGGCACTGATAGTGCTTACCGCCATGGATTTCATGGCGGTTCCAACCGCTGAAAATCCATGGCGGTAAGCCGGGTCAAAATACCACCGGCGGTATAGTGACAGCCGCCGGGATGGAGACCCAGGTCTCCAGCCTGGCGGTCATCTCCGCCCTGGCGGGCGTAACGGAGAACCGGTGGATGACCATGGCGGTAACCGCCATGGTCATAATACGCTGAGGAAAGACCGCTAGCCTGTTGGCGGTCTTACCGCCGCTTCTCCGCCTTCCGCCAGGGTCATAATGATCCCCAATATCCTTAAGGAAGCTAGACGTTCTGAAGATCTTAATATTCCCAGACTATACCCGTGAAGTCCAGATCCGTCGCCGGTCATATGAGCATGTCAAACAAAAATTTAGAGCAATGCAGCTCTCATACATGCTCCTCTTTCCTGCACGGCTCAAAGTCCTTATGGCTGGAAAGGCGTATTTCTTTGCATCCCCAGAGGAGGCGTGGGACTGGCTGACCGAGGGGGGAGTCGGAGCCCGAAGGGGACCCCTGAGACCGGCGGGAGAGCCCTACCGTGACAGACCCACCCCTTTAGGGGGACCCCTGAGGAGCCGGAGGCGTACCAGATCTCGAAAGGGGAGGCGAAAAGACTCCGACATTCTTACGGGCGGTGAGGCAGCTGGAGACCCTGGTTCACAGATGGAGGGTGCCCCCATTGAATCCCCAGAGGCTCGGGACTCAGCTTGAGCTGCAGATGACAACCGCCTGAGCCAGTCCCCGGTGCTCGGCTGATATGAGACATATGGCTCTCATCGGGGTACGCAGGGGAAGGCCGGGGCCGCCCGGTTCGTGCCTGCGGGCTGTGGAGGAGGCCCCACTGGTGGCTCGGTACCTCTTTAATGCCTGCCACGTATGGCTTGACTTCTGACAGTTGATTGCAAATGATCCGACTAAAGGGAGGGGTCCACCACTCCACTCCAACGACAGTCCTTCTGGCTGTTTTGCTCTGGTTGGGTATTTGGGCAACAGATGCTTCCTGGGTGGGAGTATGGGGAGGCGGGTGGTTGGGGGGTGAGAAGTTTGAAATGGGTTTAGATAGCAATGTGTTTTCTTTGTTGCTTTAATATTTCATTGTTACGTTTGAAACGGTCGTCCCTATGTCCACAGGCAGACACTCGACAATGTATAACACCCACGCAACCTACGCCTGGCCCTCACTGACACAGATCATCTCATGGAATGTAAATGGCCTATTAGAGAAGATCAAGAGATCCACAGTATTCAATACTCTCCGCAGATACTCCCCCTCAGTGGTCCTACTACAAGAAACCCACCTCCTTGGGTCTAAGTGCCCCATGCTCGCGCGGGGGGATAAGACAGGGTTTATCACGCTGGCTTCTCCAGAGGCTCTAGAGGGGTGGCCATTCTACTCCATCGCTCATTACCTATGGTGGTTACAGCCACGCAGTCCGACCCACAGGGCAGATTTGTAGTAGTCACGGGATTACTCCATGGATCAACGCTAAACCTTGTATGTGCATATTCCCCCCCAGCGGGACTTGAAACCTTCTTACTCTCACTCCACCAGGTAGCAGCGGGACTCCCTCGGGGAACCACCCTAATGGGAGTGGACTTTAACGCCGTTCTCGACCCCAGACTGGATGTATCCGGCGATGTTACCGCTAGTAGATCCAACCGGGCTTCGAGTCTTAGTAGCTGGGCTGAGAGGCTCGGCCTATGTGAGGTGTGGAGAACTTGGCATCCCAGGAGGCACCAATACAGACACACATCGGCCGCCCATCTGACGCACTCCAGAATCTATCTCGTATTTATGCCTGCTCTAGACATCACCAGCGTCACGGGGCGGAGATACTGCCTCGTGGGGTCTCGGACCACGCACCAGTACGTATCCGGCTGGGAGGAGCGGACCCCACCAGACGCCCGGTGTGGCGCCTGAACGCATGGTACCTACAAGACAACGACTACACCCTTGAGGTTAGGGACCATCTTGCTCAATATTTCGAACTGAACCTGGGATCGGTCCGATCTCCAGGTACAATATGGGCCGCCTGTAAAGTTACTCTCAGAGGACATGCCAAATATCTCTTTCGTTCGCGTGAACGTGCTCGAAACTCACGAGTGTCTGAGTTGGAGGCCAGGGCATTAAGCCTGGAGCGCCAACAAACGACCTCAGCGTCGGCCTCTAACCTGAGGCAGCTCACTATGGTTAGAAACGAAATTAAGCACTTAGGGGGTCATTACAACATTGGCGGTAAAAGGCGCTTACCCCCGTGCAGAAGACCGCCAATACACCGCTGCGGCGGCGGAATTCCGCCACAGCTATTATGACACACATCTCGGAAACCGCCGAAATTCAGACACCCACACAAGTTCGCCACACCAAAGGTCAGTGATAAACTGCCGAAAACAAAAACTCCACCTCCACGTCAACAGAAACACGCCCATGCTATTACGACCCACGAATCCACGCGGTGGTCTTTCAACCGCGGTATTCCATTGGCGGTACACACCGCTGCGCTCAAAATACACACACATCTCCAAAACACCGCCACTTTGGACAATTCCAAATACACACACCTGATACACATACAAACACCACTCCCACACACCCATTACAATATAAAACACCCACCCACATCACCCACAAACCCCTACGACCACAATTACAGAGAGAAGGCCAGAGAGACAGCACAGCCAAGACAACTCCACCATACAGAGGCACACAACACCATAACCCACACAACATCCACGCACAAAACACCACACACCACTACACATCACCACACACATCAACACTCACACCGCCCCACACATCACACACACCACCCCATGGCACGCCAAAGACACCCCAGCTTTTCCGAGGATTAGCTCCGGGTCATGGTGGAGGAAATCCTACGGTTAGAGCCACAGCTATTTGGCTCACAGGTACAGCACACATCCATAGCCAGGAAGATGGAGCTATGGCCAAGAATAGTCGACAGGGTCAACGCTGTGGGACAGCACCCAAGAAATAGGGAGGACATCAGGAAGAGGTGGAACGACCTACGCGGGAAGGTGCATTCAACGGTGTCCAGGCACAACATCGCGGTTCAGCGGACTGGCGGCGGACCCCCACCTCCTCCCCCACAACTAACAACATGGGAGGAGCAAGTCTTGACCATCATGCATCCAGAGGGCCTCGGAGGAGTCGGTGGAGGATGGGACACTGGTAAGTCAAATCTTAACTAACATATCCCCCACCCTACCTGCATGATATCATACAACCCCACCCTCACCCCCTCCCCTATCACCCCAAATCCTCACTAATGTATTCATAACACAAACTACACATCCCAACACCAAGCCCTGCATGACACAACTAAGCATGGACACCTATCACTTAAGCATGCCCACTGCACATACCCAGAACAACCCCCTAACCATCATCACACAAGCCCCCACACAGGAATGCTTGCACTGGGGTACACAGACACCCACCCATTGCACACCATCACACACACAAATGCAATAATCATGCTCTTATGCCCCTGCAGGAACACGAAGGACCGTCACCACACCAGAGGGTCCAGACAACACCACACCACCCCCAGAAGAGGCCCACAGTGACGATAGCAGCTCTGCACTACTGGAGCCTGATGACCAGCCCGGACCATCGTGGGCCTCGGGACAGTCGGTTCCCCTTGCACAGGCACAGCCCAACACTGACCTTCCACCCTCTGGTAACACCAGCACAGCACCCACCCAGCGGGCCCAAACCTCCATACCCAGGACAGGTCAATCAGCGGTGTGTCCACCACTACAGGGAACCCAGGGTAACCCACCACCCCAACAACAACAGGGACCTGGGGGCAGTGGCAGTGGGCACACGGTCCAGGGGACGGAGGCACATGAACACAGGGGAACTGGGAGGGCTGCTGTGCGATAGGGGGCGGACAGGCCAAGGGAACCCACTCTCCACGAGGCCCTCACCTCCATCATGGGAGCATACCACCACTCCCAGGAGACGATGGCGACGGTCCTGGTAAAGTTTCAGGAGACCCAGCGCCTGCAGGAGGACCAGTATTTGGGGTTCAGGGAGGAGCTCAGGACCATCAGCTCCGCCCTGGGCACCATCGTAGGGGTGCTGAAGGACATACAGCAGACCCTGAGGGACACCGTGGCACTCCAAGGGGCCCCTGACACTAGCCAGGACGATGAACTGCCCACCACCTCCGCCGGCGCTAGTGGACAGGACGTCCCATCACTGGACCACCACACCAGCACTCCACCCCCTGCAGACGGACAACCACCACGCAAGCGGTCCCTGAGAGCCAGGAACAGGACAGAGCAAGATGGCAAGACCCCCGCCAGGAAATAAGACCACCCTGATTGTCCCCCCACTGTCCCACTTTGTTACCCTGTCCATACTTGAACTGCCCCAGCTCCACTTCCTATGCCCATATGGGCAGTGCACCGGTGAGACTAACAGACTGGACTCTGCCATGGACATTCCTCCACCATCACCCATCCTCATTTTACAACCCCCTCCCATTTCTGAGCACTTCAATAAACACCCTTGAAACACAAAACAATCTGGAGTCAGTCTAGGATTTGTTAAAATGTAATATCTATGACAGTGTCAAAATGCGTTGTGAGATGTAAAGGCAACATACCAATGTCACACATCAAAAGTCCTTGAAGGATGCAAGTAGATGACACACGTTGGTAACCACACCTGTGAAACCGTAATGGAAAGAAACAACTCAATTACCAAATAATCCCAATAAATTACACACAGGATAGAGGAAGACGTGTGACAGTGAATGTAATGTTAAAACTGAAAATGTTCTCACCTGTGTGTCACTGGAAATATTGCTGTATGACTGACTCCCTGTTGTCGTTGTCCTCTTCCTCAGCTTCCTCCTCATCACTGTCCACAGGCTCCACAGGCTCCACAGCTGCCACAACACCGTCATCTGGACCATCCTCCTGCAGAAAAGGCACCTGGCGTCGCAAAGCCAAATTGTGAAGCATCGAGCAGGCGATGATGATCTGGCACACCTTCTTCGGTGAGTAGAATAGGGAACCACCTGTCATATGGAGGCACCTGAACCTGGCCTTAAGGAGGCCGAAGGTGCGTTCGATCACCCTCCTAGTCCGCCCATGGGCCTCATTGTACCGTTCCTCTGCCGTGGTCCTGGGATTCCTCACTGGGGTCAATAGCCAGGAAAGGTTGGGGTAACCAGAGTCCCCTAAGAGCCATACACGGTGCCTCTGGAGTTGACCCATCATATCAGGGATGCTGCTATTCCGCAGGATGTAGGTGTCCTGCACTGGGCCAGGGAACATAGCATTAACCTGGGAGATGTACTGGTCTGCCGAACATACCATCTGTACATTCATGGAATGATAACTCTTCCTGTTTCTGTACACCTGTTCACTCCTGTGGGGGGGGACCAGAGCTACATGGGTCCCATCAGTGGCACCTATGACGTTGGGGATATGTCCAATGGCATAGAAGTCACCTTTAACTGTAGGCAAATCTTCCACCTCAGGGAAAATGATGTATCTCCTTACGTGTTTCAGCAGGGCAGACAACACTCTGGACAAGACGTTGGAAAACATAGGCTGGGACATCCCTGATGCCATGGCCACTGTTGTCTGAAAAGACCCACTGGAAATGGAGCACTGACAGCACCTGCACGTCAGGGGGGATTCCAGTGGGATGGTGGATTGGTGACATCAGGTCTGGCTCCAACTGGGTACATAGTTCCTGGATTGTGGCACGGTCAAACCTGTAGGTGACGATTACATGTCGCTCTTCCATTGTCAACAGGTCCACCAGCGGTCGGTACACCGGAGGATTCCGCCATCTTCTCACATGTCCCAGCTGACGGCGCCTACGAAGGACAACAGCGACGATAAAGTCAATTTTCCTCCAGGTATGTACCCACAGTTACACAGAAGACTACACCAAACACAAAACCCTTCCTGTATGTGTGTTGAGTGTAGGCCTAGCTATGTGTGACGCAGAAGTAAATGAAGCCATGTGGGCCCCTGAAATGGCGGCTGCCTGACCTCTAAACTGGGACAATGGGATTGTGGGGTAACTGCTCTGGCGTTGCACACCGTCGCGGTAGGCGGTCGTAGACTGCGGCGCAATGCTGCATTGGTTAACATAGGACCCTATGGGTCTCAGGAGCTAATGAACAGGTGCCCGGACGGTGATGATACGCACCGCCGCGGACGTTACTGCTGCGGACGTCACTGCCATTTTCTATCTGTTCAATCACTAGATACCTGACTGTGCTGCTGTGACCTCGATCTGGAAGCGACGATGGCTGCTATGTCTGGGGAAAGGGCCCCTGCCTTCACTGCTTAGGAGTTGGAGAAACTGGTAGACGGGGTCCTCCCCCAGTACACGCTACTCTACGGTCCTCCAGACCAACAGGTTAGTACACAGGGAGCACGTTGTATGGGCTAGGCCTGGGTGGAGAGGGCTGGTTGTAAGAGGGAAGGGGGCAGAGTTCAGGGAACATTAATGCATGTGAATGAATGGGCCACATGGCTAGAGTAGGGAGGGGGCCACTCACATCGACGGTGCAGTTGGTAATGACTTTTCGTCTTCCCTTGTGCATGTCATGTAGGTCAGCGCCCAGCAGAAGAGGGACATTTGGTGTGCCATCGCCATGGAGGTCCGGACCCTGGGGGCCCACCAGAGACGGGGCACCCACTGACAGAAAAGATGGGAGGACATTCACCGCTGCAGCAAGAAGATGGCGGAGGCTCAGCTGGGGATGGCCTCCCAACGTGGGAGGGGTGCCCGTCGCACCATGACCCCCCTGATGTTCCGGATCCTGGCGGTGGCCTACCCTGAGTTGGATGGGGGCATGAGGGCATCACAGCAGAAACAAGGGGGTGAGTACAACCTCATTCTGCGGACTTTGCGTGCAGTAGAGGGGTCTGGGTGGGGGAGGAGCACTGTGGGTGTACCTAGGCCAGCCAGAAATAAGTAGACTAGGCCCCTCTGTAATGCAGCCCATGTGGCACTATACCCCACTTCAGTAGAGTGCCAAGTACAGGTATAGTTGCCCCTGTGGCATCCATGTGTGCAGATGTCCACCATAGCCATGTAGGCCATATCCCAGGAATTGCATATGCAGAGGCCAGGAGTACGGCGTAATGCAGGGGGCTGCTGTGTCTGTCTTGTCCGCCAACGGTAGCGGTATGCCATGCACTCAACCTGTTCTTCTTCTGTCTCCCCCCCTCCCTTTTCGTGCTCTCCCTGTTCTTTTGTGCATCAGCATCACCAGGCGGAGGTACAGTGGCACCGGAGCACGAGGGAGCTGCATCCCACATGGCCATGGAGGGCCACACCACGGACTCTGAATACACCAGAGGGCGAGGGGAGCTTCACGTCGGCCACCGGATCACCAACCAGCGACACGGACTCGTCCGCCATTGGGGTCTCCCTTGTGGTGGCGGCATCATCTGTGTGCCCCACTTCTACAGGTACAGCCACCACCTCCCCTACCAGCACCACCCTCCCAGCAGCCCCTCAGCGTTCACCCGTGCCCGCTCACCCAGGAGGGTGGGCATCACCTTTGCCCCAGGCACCTCAGGCCCTGCCCCAGTCACCCCTGCTGCCCTCAGTGAGGAGGCCATTGACCTCCTCAGGTCACTCACTGTTGGGCAGTCTACCACTGTGAATGTCATCCAGGGTGTAGAACGAGAGTTGCAACACGGTAATGCATTCCTGGAGGGCATTAATTCCGGTCAGGCTGTCCTTCAGCGAACCCTGCAATCTCTGGCCTCAGCACTGATGGCAGCCATTGTCCCTGTGTCTAGCCTCCCCCCTCCAACCTCATCCACCCAGACCCAATCCCCTGTACCCCAGCCCATCCCAAGCAGACCTACAGACCAGCATGCACACAAGTCAGCACACACAAGTAGCTCAAGCAAACATAGGCACCACACAACCCACAGGTACTCACCCACATACAGACACAGCAACATCCACTGCCTCCACTGTGTCCCCCTCCTCCTCTTCTCCCTCCTCCCTCCCAGTCTCGTCTACACACACACCTGTATGCACCACATCTACAGGCACCAGGAATCGCACCAGGACACCCAGCACCACAAGCCGCTCACCTGCACTCACCACCTCCACTCACATTTACACGTCCCCTGTGTCCTCTCCCAGTGTGTCTGTGACGCCCCCTCCCAAAGTACACAAACACCGGCAACCACACACCCAACATCCATCCACCTCACGACAGCCTCCAGTACCTGCACCTGCACCCAAAACACCTAAAGTGACACCTCCTACAACCACCTCCTCTTCCTCCACTCCCAGACCCCCTCGAACTACCCATCTCAGTGTTCGTCAGAAACTGTCCCTCTGTAAAGTTGACCTTTTTGCCCCCACCCCCCCTCCTCCAATTCATCAGTCCCGTCGTAGCGCCTCAGCCAAAAAGGCTCCAATACCAGTGGTGCCTGTTCAAGGTATGTGGAGTGCACCGGCCACCAGGGCAGGCAGTATGACCCGGAGCCAAGGCACTGGCTGCCCACCCCCTGTAAAGGCTCTGAAATTGGAAAGTGGACGACGGGACCGTGTGAAGACTCCTGGTGGGAAAACAACTCACAGGGGTCCCAAGGGGATTGGAGAGTCAGCTGTGACTCCACCAAAGGTGGGGAAGGGCCAGAGGAAGTCTGCCCAGCCTGTTGTGAGTATCACGGCGGAGAAGGGTGGCATCATTCCCGGCGGTTGAGACGCCACCGCCAGCACCGTCGTCACTGGTCTGGAGACCACCGCCAGAGTCATAGCCCAGGAGGGCCCAAGTGTCGTCAGTGGTCAGGAGACCACCGCCGGAGTCATAGCCCAGGAGGGCCCAGGTATTGTCACTGGTCAGGAGACCACCGCCACCGCCGGAGTCATAGCCCAGGAGGGCCCAAGTATCGTCACTGGTCAGGAGACCACCGCCACCGCCAGTCATAGCCCAGGTGGTCCCAAGTATCGTCACTGGTCAGGAGACCACCGCCGGAGTCATAGCCCAGGAGGGCCCAGGTATCGTCACTGGTCAGGAGACCACCGCCACCGCCGGAGTCATAGCCCAGGAGGGCCCAAGTATCGTCACTGGTCAGGAGACCACAGCCGGAGTCATAGCCCAGGAGGGCCCAAGTATCGTCACTGGTCAGGAGACCACCACCACCGCCGGAGTCATAGTCCAGGAGGGCCCAAGTATCGTCACTGGTCAGGAGACCACCGCCGGAGTCATAGCCCAGGAGGGCCCAAGTATCGTCACTGGTCAGGAGACCACCGCCGGAGTCACAGCCCAGGAGGGCCCAGGTATCGTAACTTGTCAGGAGACCGCCGGAGTCATAGCCCAGGAGGGCCCCGGCTGCCACAGCCCAGGTGGGCTATAAGGGAACATCATGCCACACACCAATGCCCAGTCTAGGGAACGTCATGCCACACACCAATGCCCGTTCCAGAACCGCCATGGCAAAGCACCGCTGAACAGTCCAGAGACCGCCATGGCAAAGCACCGCTGAACAGTCCAGAACCGCCATGGCAAAGCACCGCTGAACAGTCCAGAGACCGCCATGGCAAAGCACTGCTGAACAGTCCAGAGACCGCCATGGCAAAGCACCGCTGAACAGTCCAGAGACCGCCATGGCAAAGCACCGCTGAACAGTCCAGAACCGCCATGGCAAAGCACTGCTGAACAGTCCAGAGACCGCCATGGCAAAGCACCGCTGAACAGTCCAGAGACCGCCATGGCAAAGCACCGCTGAACAGTCCAGAACCGCCATGGCAAAGCACCGCTGAACAGTCCAGAGACCGCCATGGCAAAGCACCGCTGAACAGGGCATCCACCGAGTAAGAATGAAAAGACCGCCACATCAAGCATCCTTATCCCATGTGCAGCTGGGACAGTGACGGGACAGGAACTTTCACTGGGAGACTAATCCAGTCTGGGCACCAGTCCCCCTCCAGAGCCACTAGCGGATGTTATCTACTTGCGAAATTGTGGCTTTGCACTCCCCAGGATGGTCCAGTGGGCAAGCCACTCACTGTCGAGACTTGAGAGACTGTGGCTTTGCACTCCCCAGGATGGCACAGTGGGCAAGCCACTCACTGTAGAGACTTGAAAGACTGTGGCTTTGCACTCCCCAGGATGGCACAGTGGGCAAGCCACCCACTGTAGAGACTTGAAAGACTGTGGCTTTGCACTCCCCAGGATGGCACAGTGGCCAAACAACCCACTGTAGAGACTTGAGAGACTGTGGCTTTGCACTCCCCAGGGTGGCACAGTGGGCAACCCACCCACTGTGGAGACTTGAGAGACTGTGGCTTTGCACTCTCCAGGATGGCAGAGTGGGCAAGCCACCCACTGTAGAGACTTGAGAGACTGTGGCTTTGCACTCCCCAGGATGGCACAGTGGTCAAGCCACCCACTGTAGAGACTTGAGAGACTGTGGCTTTGCACTCCCCAGGATACATCAATGGGCATGGAGCCCCGTCATGGATCTGGCTTTGCAGTCATCCAGCTGAGGTGCCCCCCTTCCCTTCCCCCTGAGGTGCCTGTAGTATTTCTATCTGATGCCCCGGCAGTGTTCTCTCCGATTGTGGCCAGGTATCTTTTGTGGGCCTCGCCCATGCATTTTTGGACTAGTGGCGCACGGACATTGATATGTGCATATCTGCACTACTTCTCGTAATGTATATATTTCTGCCTGATTTTCTTATATATCTGTATATTTTTGACAGACATGTATATTGATACATTACAATGTTTGAACTGATTTTGCTTTGTCTTTGCATTCTTCCGGGGGGATTGTGGGTTGTTACTGTGATTTTTGTGGATGCATTGGTGTGTATGTTGTAATATGCGAGGGTGGGGGTGGGTGTGTTTCGTGGGTGTCCCCCTAAATTTTGCCTCCCCTCTCCCCCATGTCATAGGTGCAGTACTCACCGTTGTCTGCGGCGGCGCCGCTGTTGGTCTTCGTAGATGAGTAGGAATACAAGGGCCGGTAGAATGTGTAATTCGGCTCCATGGAGTCCTTGTTCCTCGTGGGATGTGTTCAGGTGAGCGTTCTCCCATTGCAGAAACTGTTTCCGCCGTGTTTTTATCCACACTGAATCCGCCCCGGAAAAGTTGGCGGATTGGCGGGTTGTAATACTGTGGGCGGTACATTGTCTTCCACCTGTCTGTTGGCGGTGACCGCCGCACTGCTTGTCTGTACCGCCATGGTGGGCGGTGTGTTAAAGTGGCTGTTTTTGTTGGCGGTTTCCGCCAGGGTCACAATTCCCTTTTTTTGTCCGCCGGCCTGTTTGCGGTATTGCCGCACCTTTAACACCGTCCGCCAGGGTTGTAATGACCGCCTTAGTGCTAGAATCAGCTAAACATATTTGGTGGGCCTCAGCCGACCGAGTGTATGGTAGGGGGGACAAGAATGGGAATCTTCTACATTGGCTGGCCACCCGCCCTCTAGCTAATAGAATCATACCTGAAATTATGGAGGACTCGGGTTCTCTTTCTAAAACACCCATCGAAAATGCACAAAGCTTTGCCTCCTACTACGCTCGCTTATATGCAGAGCACCCCCAGCCCACCATTGAAAGGGAGTCCCCCCTTCTAAATGACATAACTCTTCCCAGAGTTTCCCAGGCGACAAGGAATAGGTTAGACAATGCTATTAGCCTTGCGGAAATCGCCAACGCAATTGCCACCCTGGCATCGTGGAAGACCCCAGGGCCAGATGGATTCCCGGCAGAACTATACAGTAAATGCGGCGATATTCTGGGTCCCCACCTGCTTGGTATGTACGAGGAAGCTGAGCGACAGGGCCGTTTCCCCGCTGGGATTGACCAAGCCACAATTGTAGTGATCCCCAAGACCCAACCCCCGTTGCGGCACTGCTCGGCATACCGGCCCATCTCACTTCTAAATACCGAGATCAAAGTGCGGTCCTCAATCCTCGCTTCCAGATTGAGGGAGGTAATGCCCGCAATGGTGCTTACCGACCAATGTGGCTTCATGCCTACCCGTAGCACTAGGCACTGCATTAGACAGTTACATCTAGCCTTGGCGCACCACAAGACCCTGTCACACACCCCTTTGGCTTTACTTCTGCTCGACTTTGAAAAAGCCTTTGACACAGTAGATTGGTCCTACCTTGATCACGTTCTGCAAAGAAACAGACTCGGGCCTAAATTTGGAGGCCTGGTGAGACTACTCTACTCTAATCCAACGGCCCGGGTCCAGGTGAACGGGGTGGTCCCTGACCCGTTCCCCATTGGCTGTGGCACCCGACAAGGGTGGCCGCTATTCCCTCTACTCTTTGCACTAACAATAGAGCCCCTGGCGATACTGTTGCGAGAGGACCCTCTGATTGAGGGTTGGTCCTGGCCTGCTTGCCCAGAGGACCGTGTGGCACTATACGCGGACGATGTCCTATTGTACATTTCTAACCCGGCCAAGAGCGGCCCTCGCATTCTACAAATTCTACGCCTCTTCGCGGAGGCCTCAGGACTGATTCTAAACCCCAGCAAGTCTTTATTGGTCCCCTCCACCACTCCAGAGACTGTGTGGACTGGTAACAAAACATCCTAGTGCGAAGAAGCAGTTTTAAATACTTGGGAATACATGTTTCACTACTCCCTGAATTAACATGGGAACTCAACATTACACCACTAACTAGAAGAATCAAGAATGACCTCCAGCGTTGGAGGACTCTCCCCCTCAACTTGCTCGGAAGAATAGCACTCTATAAGATACATATAGCAAACCCACTCAAGACCACTGGCACCTCACCAAGATCAATAGCCTTTAATGGAATGTTAAAGCTTAAATTCAACATTCCAAGTGCAGCAGTAGAATAACAGACAGAGCCCATAAATTGTCTCCTTTTAACAAATATTAAAGCGATAAGAAAATGTCAGTGGGAAAAGGAAAACCCACAAGGGTAGAGGAGCAAATAAAAATAATTGTAAACCCAGCTGGGTAGATACGACCCATGCCACTGTAACCCCTCTTTCTTTGTTCCATAACCATCCCTCCCTCGTCCTCACAGCACACAGCAACACATTAATTACTTGAATTAGAGTAAAAAACTTCCCTTTTCACAGCGTGATTTGGCTTCTTAATCCTGACCTAGTTCCAACACTCATCCTTTCACCACCTTCCATGTTGAAACTACCTTAAAAACTCTTCTGCACCCATTTCCTAACATCCTCCACTTCACATGCATGCAAAGGTTCAATCAATTACTTTCCCATCCATTCTCTATTCTTTTTGGATCCAGGGACACAGCCTCTCAGCAATGAAAATGTGACACAGCTGTACTGACATCTGAAGATGTTACTCACAATAAATATTTTAACACACTTCTCCAGTTAAGCTTATTTACCAAAGGCCAAATTGCTCTTTCAAAATTCACTTGAGGCATTCTAGCCCATTGCTTCTAATATGGTACATAGCAATCATTACATTTGATATCATGCATTCCAAAAATGCTGACATGCCCTCAATTTCAAATTGTGTGCCATTGTTAGTGACCAGCTCAATGGGATAACCTTAAATTCTGAACACATCTTGCTATGCTAGACTATTTATAAAACTGACCTTCAACCATTTTTTCAAATCATCTATAAGTACAATGACATATACCAAAGTTTCACTAAGCAAAATATTTAAGTCTCGCGATTCATGCTCCACGATCCCTCGTGTGACATCTAACAGCCTTGTGAACACAAGGCCACCAAAATCCTCTCACACCCTGTGCTCCATTGCCCGGATCCCTGTATGAATCTCATTGCCCAATTCTAAAACTTCCTTTCTTAAACTAACATGAGAATTCAACTGTCCAATTCAGCATAATAAACCTTCACTGCATGTCACTTTATGTGTAACCCAAGCATACCGTGTACATTCTGTACTCAAACCCTTCACATTTGACCAGCCATTCCCAGCTGCATAATCTGATTTGCTTCAGTGTTAAATCTTCTTCAAAGCCAGCTCTTCACACTCCTCACACAATGCCCCATCATATATCAACCAAATCCTACCTGAATAAAATAGCCATGCACACCATTTCTACATAGTTATGTGCATCACAATAAGTATACTGGTGATTGAGCTGCATTCTTGAAATTAATTTGCTACTGTATTTTTTTCCAAGCACATATTCAATTTTGTTGTTAATCTAACAACCTTGTAGAGGAAAATCTTGTAGACAGAATTCACATTTAACTATGATAGGTGTGACTTTTCCACACCCTGTGTGCTCAACCGGTGTAAGGTTGACAGGACCCTCCTATGTATGTCCTGTAAAGCTGTGTCCACCATTACACCAACTGCTCCTTTTAAGTATTTGAGTAAGTTGTTTCTTCCCCATAGCATGCCCTAAAAGGAATAACCATCTCTTCCTTAAATCCAATTTCCATTTTTTTATGCACACGGTTCAAATCCAGCATTGCTGGCATCAGTAACAATAATCTTTAGTGACAAAAGGTTTCAATGGTTGTGCACCGACAATGTCCAAAGGTACTTTATCAAATGCACATTAACACTCACTGCTCCACATATACACTTCACCCTTCTTAGGCACTTTCCCTAAGGGTGCCGTTTTTTCAGCAAAAAGCTGTATGAATTTCAAGTAGAAATCAATAAATCAAGGAAAACATTTCAATTGTTTCTTGTCTCCTGGAGCTGGTGCCTTCATCTTAGGTTCTACAACCTTACATGTGATATGATATTCTAAATAATCTACACTCTCTTACGCAAACTTACATTTATCAAAATGGAGACTCAAACTGCAGCTCCCAAGAATCTGTAAAACTTTTCTCAGTTTGGCATCATGTTCCTCCAGTGTTTGGACAAAAAATGTAGTTTTAAAAATTGTGATAACAGAACATTGTCGAAAGAAAATTGTGATGTATAACATATCTTCAAAAGAAACTTTGCAAGTAAGAATATAGTTGTTAGTGTTGGCTTTAATATTGTTGTTAAAACATTGTTGTCAATGATATTATTTGCATTTTTCTAATGTGTTAATTATTGTTTAATAGTTTTTAGGTTGAAATGTGTGTATTTATTTTCAATCTAAGAGTTATGTTGTGTTTTCATTAGACAAGTGTATATACATTTATAATTAGAGATTTTAAAAATGTTAAAATATAGTTGTTTTAAATAAGCTACTATTTTGGCAGAAGGATGTTGTGTTTATAGGAGAAAGGTGTGGGAAGAATATTTCAAATGTTTACATTTAATAATAAAATTATTTATAGAATGAAAGTTTGAAAAATACATTTTTAAATGTAAAGTAAAATTGTAGGTATGTTTAGATATTTTAGTTTTTGTGCTTCTGTTTAAACTTAATTTGTTGGTTTGTTTATTAAATTAAGTAGATAATCTAAATAAATGTAATTTTATAGTAGTTTGATAATTATGCCTTGTGCTGCAAATTGTATAGAAAATATTTTTGCATTATTAACATTGTTAACTATTTTTATCAATTGAAATGTTGATTTTTTAAAATTTGAGATAATAAAAATTATTATTTGTTGCTATTTATTTCCAAATAAATGTTATTTTATTTTATTTATTTATTTACAATGTTAGCACTTGTAAAAATCAATTTAAAAATTAAGAAATTATTTTTAAGTAAGGGAAATTAAGTATATTTTGAAAACAATTAGTAACATTGCTTTTATATATCTGAAAGAGTAATGTATATTAATTGGCTGTTTTATTACTTTATTTGGTTAGACAATGCATAATAGTTTATAAAGTGTTTAGTTTTTGTTTAAAACAATACCACCTCTAGTTTAGTATACTTTGGCGTGGTAGTAGTATGAGTAATATATTCAATCTACAAATTGCTTCCCAGTGTAGCTTATTTTGGAGTGGGACTACTGCATTTTACTCCTTTCAATGTCTAACACATTTCCCCAAAATTACTTGGATTAAACTAGAAATAGTAAATCTGACACCTTCAATGTCCTACATCTTCCTTAGAATGGTTTAGTTGCTAGTAGAAGTAGTTATAATATATATTATCTTTTGAATGTGCTAATTAATGAAATAAATCATTACAGCATGGGATAGGAATAATAAATAACATGTATTATATTAATGTATGTTTTGTAGTATTGGGTACCATGTGCTGTTTGTATGGTTTGAAAATAAAAAAATACATTTTATTACTTAACATATATTTTATTAATACATTTGTTAATCATTGCAAATCAAACATTGTTTCTGATACTTCTGTATTAACTTACATTTACATACTTATTTATATGTATTCAGACATGTTTTAACATAACTTGTCATATTATGTACATATACATTTTATATTCCTACTTTTTTACATTGTACACAATTTTTTTTAACATATAGATTTTTATTTCAAAGTAAGGACCACTTGAACATTTTTGTAACACCATATATTCTACTTTATAATAACAAGTACCATTAATTATTAATATTCATTTTACAATACTTTTAATATATTTTACACATGAGTTTAAGCATGTTCTTTATATTGTTTATCAAGTTTAATTATTGTTATCACATACATTTTATAGTTTGTAATAATTTAAGTTGACTACTGACTACTTTTTTAGGAACCTGGTTTTTTATATATTTTCATTTTGCACCCATTTTGTTTCACCACTATCTCTATTTTTCACTTTATTAACATTGCTAGGTGATCTTGGTTCCTGTGAGCCTCAGTTCCATGCTGCTGGTTTGTGGATAAGGTAGGACCATTGCTAAGTTAGGGATTTGGGAGTAGAAAGATGTGGGTAGGGGTAGTAAGTATAGAGTCGTCTGTTTGTAGTGCACTTATAATTTTGTATCAGGTTGTATCACATACTGAAATTGCATACTGTTGTTGTGTGTAGTGTAGTTAGTTATATTAGTTATTTGTATTATGTGAGGGATGCTAATACACAAATGTTATATTGTTTATGATGTCTTTGGGGTGTATAATATGTGTGGGTGGGGTTAATGGGTGTTTTCAAGTTTTTTGGTCAGAGTGTAACCCTTAATTTATTTTTGGATGTGTTTTTTTTTTTTTTTACATAAGGACATTATTTTGGTTATAGTTGAACCAAAATCACATTTAAATTTCTTTTCATTTTTTGGTTTTCGATTATCAGTTTTTAAATTTTTTTTATTGTTAACTGGGACTTTGGATTAATTCTGTGGATATATTATTTTTTAGATATTTTATTTTTGGATTTTTGTTTGGTTTTACTGTTTGTCTATTTTTGCGGATTTGTTTTTGTGGACTGGAGGAGGATCATGGACATCAGCTACAAACCCATGTGTTTTCTTTATTTCACTTTTGGGTGGGAAATGTTTTCTATTTTAAAGTTATTTATTGTTATGTGATGTTAACGTAAATGTTGTAAATTGAACATATGTGTTCTGAAATGCTTGTTAGTTTCAAATTACCTAATTTTGTGTTCTTGTATTTATTATATATATTTATTCATTCATGTTACATTAACTTGTTTTGATTTATCAGTCTTATTGGATATTGTTTAATTATATTTGTTAATAATTATCCTGCAAAATAAATTTAAATAAATAATAACCATAAACACGTTTATTTTTGTGTGCTTTTTTGACTATTGGATTTTAGTATAAGTTTGATTGTCAGATGGTGTACAGTAGAGTTTTTACTATGCTTTCTATTGAGTAGGCACTGCCTTGCCCTATCTGTGGACTTACTTGCACCTGGTCCTCTGATCAGGCTCAGCTTTTGCAGATCCCGCTCTGGTGCAATTGAGGCTCCAAGCCTCATCATCCTGCTGCTTCCCTCCGCTGCCTCCGCTGTTGTTCTCTTACTTTAATTCTTGCTTCACCTTCTCTGATTCACTGCTTCACGCTCATATTCTGTCACATTACTTTTCCCATGGTCTCTGCTTCAGTTTGTGCTCTTTTACGTCTCTCTCTCTCTCTCTCTTGCTTCCTTCCATCTTTGTGCCACTGTTTGCCCTTTTCTCACACTCTTTCTCTTGCTGTGTTGTTCTATGTGCCTATGTTTTGGCTGTGTTCTCATATCTGCCTTTATTCCAATGATATTTGTGCCACTGTTTTTTACCTTTTGCTTCTTTTCCTGCTTTCTGTATCAGATTGTCGCTCTTTTGCCTCCTCTGCTCAATCCTTACCACTTTTTGAACCCTTTTGCCCTGCTTTGGCCTTTCTGCCTTTTTTGCTGCACTCTCCCACTTTCCAACCCCCACTGACAACACCCAGCCCGTCCCATGGTCCCAGGACCCCACTTCCCGGACCTATATAATGGCAGCTGTAGAGAAAACGTGCTGCTGGCGCTCTAAAAGCACACCAAAGGCAAGCCTGTATGCACCCATCTATGCCATGCAGTGCCCAGCCACAGGAGGCCTTGTCCTCCACCCTCCTGCCCCAAGTGCTACTTTGCCTCGGACCTCCACTCCACGAACCTATGAATACCGTCCAGTCTCTGCCACCATGCCTCTCCCACCTGCACTGAGGGTAACTTCTCTTGCACCACCTGCTTTTAACTCTGTGAGCTTCCTCGTGCACCACTGCACACTCACAAATACACCTTAAACAACACTCTCACAGACAGCCCATACCCCACACTGTCCTGCTACCTCTTCAACATTCCATTGCAATACTGGTCTTCCTGACAGATCTCTCACTGGACCTTCCCTTCATGGTCAAATGCTGGCTCTGCTGACATCACTGTGGCTATCCCCCTTGGCTTTAAAACCCAAAGGTGGACTCACAATCTTCCACAAAGATGACATCAGCTGCTCCACCAGCACCAGAAGCTCCAGCAGCTACCTGGAACACCTGACCTTTAAATCACACATCTCCAATAGCACCAACCTGGTCAGAATCCTCCTCTACCAACCTCGCGGACCATTCACCAACTTCAGAAACACCATCACAGAATTTGTTGCCCCCAGAAATAATCTCCAGCTTATTCATCCTCCTTAGAGATCTCAACTTTCACTGGGAAGACTACACAGTCCTGAATACCTCCAACCTATTGGATGACCTTAGCTCTTTTTAATTCACTCATTGCCCACCCACACCGCAGGACATCTCCTCAAACCCATCTTCATAATCTTCATGGTAAACCATCCCACCAATCTCACCTGAATGCATAACTCCCTGATCAGTTTCAACCTGGAGCTCCCCAACCAAAGCAGACCCACACCCTTCACGCCCATGTGGAGAAACTAGAGGAGAATCTCAGACGAAGCCTGAAACCAACTGCCTGCAACTCCAAGATGATCTTCCACATTCCTTCACTCATTTTCTAACACCTGGATCACCTCCGGCACAAACTCCCTATCCCCTCTCAAAACCTCCACCACTTCCAGAACAAGACCACATGCAAGTTTGTATACAGAAGATCTCAGACTCAACAAGTGTCACTGCAAGCAGCTGTAACCTTGCTGGAGACACACATGAAACTGATTAATAGACAACTCTCTCAATAGTTAGAGGCTATACATATAATGGATCCATTGCTGTCAGGGCTCAGGGGATATCGCAGCATTGAAACAACTCTCATGGCTGTCACTGACACCATTTGAACAGGCTTACAAAAAGGCAAATCGGCTGTGATGATATTGCTCCAACTTTCGGCAGCGTTCAGTACTGTGTTGCATGCAGTTCTGGTACAAAGACTGTATGAAATTGGGGTGCACGCACAGGTTTTTGCCTGGCTAAGGGACCTTCTATTAGGTAGATCACATTTTGGAACCATCCCCTCTTTTAAATCAAGAATTGTAAATTACACCTGTGGGAAGCTCCAGGACACTTTGACTCCCATGTCTTTTAACATCTATGTGGCCTCACTAGCTAGGGTTGTTGGATGTTTTGTTTTTTGAAAATTTGTCTTATGCTGTCGACACACAATGGATGATGTTGTTTTAGAAACATCTTATTGTAAAAAAGTCCAGGTTCAGTGACTGCATGCACAAAGTGGCTTCTCAGATGAAGCAGAATTGTCTCCAACTTAATGGGGGAAACACAGATATTTGTCTATTTGGCAAAGCTAACTTGGTGTGGTTGGAGGACTGGTGGCCTTTGGAACTGGACAACCCCCTTGCCAAAAAGAGGTGGTAAAATGATGGTATTTTACTTGATGATAAGCTGCTTACTATGGCTAATCAGGTCACTGCAACCTGGGTACCTGTTTTGGTATTTTTCGCCTGCTCAGGAAAGATTTTTCCTGGCTTCCTTTCAACTATACACAGACCATCACACAGGTTCATATATCCAGTCACTTCCATTTCCGAAACACTTTTTTAGTTGCTGTATGAAAGTAGGTTACTGGCTAAGGGGGGTGAAACGCTCCTCAAGAAGCAACCAAAATTCTTCTCAGGCTGAAGTCGCAAGCCAACCCTAAAGTAACCTATGATCAACCCTTTAGTCGATCCACACAGAGAAGTCAGACTTAACTTAGAAACAATGTGAAAAGTAATTGTGCAACATTTCAAAATGTAACAGGGTGCAAAAGGCACACAAAAGGAGTCCAATTCAGTTCAGAATAATAGAGTATTTTAAATTAAAAAAACAAGACCAGAATGACAAAAATCCAATTAGTAGAACTGGAGTTTCAGTTTTAAAGATTTTAGTAAAAATAACGCCAAAATGAGTAAAGCGCCAACTGGTGACATCTGGTTGCACCAGACTGGACCAAAGTCAGATTTTGAGACCGACCACGATGCAGAGCGGGCTGTCTACAGGAACCGAGTTGGAGCCGCTGAACAGAGTACTTTAAGTCCTGGTTTGTGGAGCATTGCGAGGATCAGCGTTGAAGATGTGTTGCAAATGTTGAAGAGATACAGCAAGGCTGCAATGTGAAGACTTAACACATCATCATTGAGGATCTGGTTGACAAGGGCTTGCAATGTGAAGTCGGGTGTTGAGGACACGTTCTGTAGTCGAGGCTAAGCTTTGGTTCCCAGGAGCTGCGAAGCTGCGATGTGGAATCAGGCATTGTTGTTGAGGCTGCCATTGACAAGGTTTGTGAGGGCAGGCACCGAGGAAAGACCACACAGCTGCAGTTCTGATGCAGGGATGGGCTGCGATGCAGGTCTTTGCGGCTGTTCCAATCCACACAGTAGCAGCAATAAGTCAATTCTGCTTGGGGTTGAACTGTGCAGAAGATGAGATGCGTTAATTCTGCTGGCTTCACAGAGGCTGGCAGAGCACATTAGGCATGCTTCCAGGAGTCCAGGACTGGGGTGGCAACACTTGCAGGGTAGACTTGCACATGGCAGAGTACAGGTACAGGTGCAAGGTTATTAGGAGCCTGTTGTGACTGAGAGGCTTCAGATCAGGAGGCCAGCCAACTGGCCTTTGGGGTCATACTGGGGTTCTGGGTTCAAGAGAAGAAGTTCCAGTCTTCACCCAAGCAAGACGGCAGCAGGTCAACACAGCATAGAAGCAGGCAGAAGATCAGGAGTGGCAGTCCTTTCAGCAGCACAGCAGTCCTTCTTCCTGGCAGAGTATCCACAGGTCAAGAAGTGTACTGAAGTGGTGGTGTCTGAGGTCTACTATTAATACCCAGTTGTGCATTTGAAGTGGGGAAGACATTTCTTTTGAAGTCTTCAGGCATCCTGCCTCCCCTGCCCTGGCTCCAGACTAACTACAGGGGTATGCAGCCCTTTGTGTGGAGGCAGGATGCAGCCTATTCAAGTGTATGTGGGTCTGTGCCCAGCTCTTCCCTCCCATCCTGCTAGTATTGGTCTATCTAGGCACACCTAAGCTCCCATTTATGTTTGGCTCTCTAGGAAAAATACACGAAGCTCAACTGTCAGCTACCCCCACTTATGTGACCCAGGTACAGGCTACATGCACTGTAACTTAAAATTCGACTTCACCATAAAGAAGGATTTTTCATCACAATTCACAAAATATGAACTGGTTACCTGCTCCCATTTGGAAATTACAGCTTATTAAATGCAATATGGTAACTCCAATATTATCCAATGGGAGATGTAGGCCTTACAGTAGTGCAAATGAACTTAAGAGTTTTTCACTACCATCACATGTAAAACCTAAAGTACACTTCCAGCCTTTTGAATACACTGCGCTCTGCCCTATATTCTGTTCAGGGCCTTCCCTAGGATGACTTATATGTATTAATGAGGAAGGTGTGGGAAAGGCAAAATGTTTGATTTGCCAGGTGAAAAGGGCAGATTACAAACTATACAGATAGGCTGCAATGGCAGGCCTAAGACATGTTTAAAGGGCGTCTAAAGTGGGTGGCACAATCAGTGCTGCATACTCACCCGTAGCATTTAATTTGCAGGCTGTGGGAACACGTAGTTCCAATTTACTAGGGACTTACAAGTAAATTAAATAAGTAATTTGGGGATAAGCCAATATTATCATGTTTTAGGAGGGAGCACATGGACTTTAGCTCTGGTTAGCAGTGTAAAGTATGCAGATTCCTAGAGCCAGCAAAAACAAGATCAGCAAAAAGTAGAGGAGGAAGGCAAAATGTTTGGAGGAAGACCACCCTAAGGCTGACAGGTCCAAGAGATTCCATGAATGAACCTCTTATGTAAAAAAAATGCAAGTGGTGGAGAAAACAGTTGCCCAATGTATATGTCATCTTCCATTGGGCATGCCCCAAAGCCCGGAGTTAAGATCATTACATTGGCTCTGGGTTACTAAGCAATGTATTTTTAAACTTCTTTGTCATGTCCATAAAGCCCTCTAGGGGGCAGGCTCTGCCTATCTCCGTTTAAGAATTAGGTTTTAACACCCAGCTAGAAACCTTAGAGCTTCTGATATCACACTTCCTGCACCACAGTGAACTCGAGCAGCTAGTAATCTTGACCATGCATTTTCCTATCTTGCACCTCACCTTTGGAATAAGCTGCCAATTCAAATCTTCACTTAGACTTTTACCACCTTTAAAAATTGCTAAAAACATAGTTATTTTAAATCTTCTTTTGACTGGTTTGCCACCTATCTGTCCTCATGGCTTAAAGCTTTAGTGCCAGCATACTCCTGTTGGAGTCTGTTGCTTGAGCTTTATTAAGTACCCATAACATGACATGCTACGGCATGACATGACATGACATGACATGATATTACATTACACAACAGAAGAATCTTCTAATTAGCCCCAAACACTACCACTAGCAAATCAAATACACCATGCGCTCAGCCTTGAGAGACCAAACCCCAAACAGCTCTGACAACACCAAGAAACTGTAAAAAGACTTTACCTCTCCTGCTGCCAGCTCCATCAATATTGCCCTCTCATAGGACCTCTGCAAACTGCTCTCACACGTCTTCCATGACAAAATCAGCAATATCTACAACAACTTTGCCAGCAAACAAGACTCATTCTTTCTCATTTCCCTCCAACCTGACAACACAATCCACCCAGAAACTGCCCTGATGCCGGTCCATGATCTCTGCAATAGAAACAGCCTCAGCCGTACAACCCATCCACTCTAGAGCCCCTTGGGATCCCTGCCGGCACTTCATCTTACCATCTGCTCCATGCTCACCCTTGACGGTCAACATCTCCCTCACATCTGTTGCCTTCCAAGAAGCGTGGAAGCATGGCACCATTCTTCCCCTCCTGAAAAAACTCTTGGCAAACCAGAAGATACTGGCTAATTTCCGGCCTATAGCTCTTCTTCCCTCCCTAGTGGAAATCCATGAAAAACTAATCGACAGACTTTCAAACCGCCTCAACAACATCCACTTCCTCTACCCCTCTCATTTGGGCTCCAGGGCCAACCATAGCACTGAAACCACCCTCATCACTGCCATCGAGGCTATTTGTGTGATTATAGAGAGACGGGACACAGCAGCACTCATCCTCCTTGACATCTCCGCCGCCTTCAACACCACCTCACACCCCATCCTTATCCAATGCCTAAACAACCTCAGAATTAGAGTACCTGTGCACCAATTTATTTTCTCCTTCCTCAAAGGGTGCACACAGTCAATAGGCCTGACACCTTAAAACTTCAGGGCCACCAACATTATCAGTGGTACCACAGGGATCCTCTGCTAAGCCTTACTCTCTTCAACATACACATGACTCGCCAGCATAATCAGATCCCATGGTACCAGCATCATCTTCTAAGCAGATGACACTCAACTCCTCCACTATGACAACATGCCCCATATCCAAAATGCCTTTCGCTCCTACATGTCTTAAGTTACTAACTTTATGAATGTCAACTGTCTCAAACTCAACTCTGACAAAACAGAAAGGACGCACCTCTCTAGACTCCAGCGAGGTGAAGCACCCAACACCGCCAATCAAGCCAGGACCCTTGGTATAGTGATGGATAAACAACTCTTGATGACCTGCTAAGTTAGCCCCGTGGCATCACCAACCACCTCAAAAAACCTTACAGGCTACTTATTCACAGGTGTGTGCTCTTTAAACTTCTCACTCACACTTATAAAGCACTTCACATCCTTAGCCCCTCCTACCTGGGCAGCTGCATCAGCTTCCACACTCTGACCCGAACACTCTACTCAGCCAGCTTGCTCTTAGCTAAGACCTCCTGCATATGGAGAGCTAAAGCTTGCAGGTGAACTTTCGCATATCTCCCTCCTAAATCCTGGAATGACCATCCCCTTCACAGCTGCTAGCTCTGTCCTTGAGTTCCACTTGAAACTCAAAACCTGCCTCTTCAACTAGGCCCCAGCCAGGACCCGGCACATCTATGAGTGGCAGGATACCCCCCCGGGTGACATGTGCGTCCTACAATTACTTGGAACATAACACTTCATATGCTTTCTAGGTAGTGTAGTCCTTGTTATTTATAAAGAGTTGTACTTTGCAATGTAGCATTTTGTAGATGTCTTTGTTTTTTTTTTATATTTTAAGTTTGATCTGGATTATAGGTTGCTCTATTTGAAGTTCTTGGTAGCTTTGTTTATTTTTGAGGATTTCTAATAATTGGTGTAGCGTAGTGTGACTTTAGGCCAATGTGGCTTGGAAAGCACTGTGCCATCATGCCTGTGCATTGTTGGTTTTGGATACAGCCAAAGCACTGCCGGCACTGCCACTACGGTCAGAATGCTACAGATGACGGAAGGCACCTGCAGGGCGGTAGATACCCTGTTTACGCCGTATAGATTACGAGGCAGCACACCGCCAAGGTTTCCGCTGCGGTTGCACCACCACCAAAACCCAGACTGAAACGAACTGCATAAAAGGCGACACTCACCTTCAGGAAGCCATACTCGTCTGGAACCAGAACTAGACCTCATCCCGATGTTCTTGCTCGCGCAAAGACTTCAGAATCTTCGCCGTCGACAGCAACCGTAAATACACACACTTATCTGTAATGGTTGTATATTGTCAATGTTTGTACACTCACCCAATATACCATCGGGAAGGGGGTGCGATGGTGACAGCTACACCTGATGTTGCATTTTGACATGCGATCTCACATACAGCCACACAAACAACCGCACATACACAGTACACACACTAGGGCCAACACACAGACATCAAAAACACATGCACGGAAACACAGCACAGGCCCAGTCACACACAATACCATACAACACCACAACACGTTACAACAACACCACAACCACACCATCGTCAATACGTTGGCAAGCACTCACAATAGACACTAAACAGGGACACATCAGACATAAAACACAACCTATAACCAACAGGTAACAAACATGAAATCACACAACCATACAACATACCAATCAACATACACATCACACACAGCGCAACGTATCTATCATACCATGCACTAAAAACACACACAGTCAAAGCATGCAAAAACACACAACACGGCAACAAACACATGTCAACACAAACACCACTCAATAGCATGACAACAAAAATGTTTCAAACAGACCCATGCCCATCACACAACACACACCCTATCACTGTGGGACGAAAGCCCTGCACACAACCCCACATACTTCCCAAACAATACAGGTAGCACAAGCACCAGACACACACAAATACAGACACACAACCAATGTCAGCCATGAACAACTCTATACTAGGAAACAAATGCATGAAAAGGATGTTACCTCAAAACCAACAACAGGTTGGTTAAAATATGTTAAAAATGTAGAACTGGTAAGGTCAAAGGCCATAGGCCAGTCCATATACAAATGTCTCTATGCACACAATGCACATGTGAGTACCCTGAACTTGACTCCTGACTGCCATGTAATCTCCACAGGTATGGGCATCAAGGGGGCAGGCAGGCACCTCAGAGATTATCTGGAGGTGGTGAAGGGGGGGTTTGGGCTTACGTTTGGGAGGGGGGCTTTTGAGATGTGGCTTGGGGGGGTTTAGGCTTAGGGGAGGTTTTATTTTTTTGAAGGGGTAGACTTTTTGGCAGGGGGAGGGGCATGGGTACTTGCATGGGGGCAGGGAAGGCCTTGGAGGATGAAAGGACAGACCTGTGGAGGGAAACTGAACATTTAGGAGTCTCATAGGGGAGAGAAGTAGGGAAAAGGATAAACTACGAAAGGAAGGCTTTTTTGCCACACAGGGATTGTCATAGCAAAAGGGTATGGGAGTAAAGGGACAGGAAGAGGGAGTGGTTGTAAGATGGTGTTGGTGTGGATGTCTTGGGTGCATGTTTGTGGGAGGTATGCTGTGGGTGCTCGGTGTCTGTTGGTTGGGTGAGTGAGGGCATTTATATGTCTTGGGATGAGGGGATTGGAGATGCTGGGGGATGCCGTGGTGGGTGAGTGACTGTCTGTTGGGTTGGTGACTGCAGGTAAGGTGGATGTGCTGCATGTATTGGTGTCAGTGGTTATGCTGTCTGTGGGTGTGGTGACTGGGGTGGATGTCTGAGGGTCTGCTGTGGTGCTGTCTGTGAGTAGGATAGGTGTAGTAGCTGGACCTATGAATGTTGGTGTGGTGTCTGCAGGTATGTCAGGTGTGCTATCTGTGATGCTATGGGGTGGGGGGTTCAGGGCAGGTTGTGACTGTTGCTGTGTGTTCATCTGAATATTACTTGTGTACATGCAGGTGGTGTGTCGTGTGGTGCTTATGTCTGTTTGAGCTACAATTGGATGTTAAGGTGGATGCAATCCTGTCTGTTTGTGTGCTTTGGCTGGGTCTGGGAAAAGGGGTTTGGGATTGGGAGGGTGATTGGCTGCCGTCAGTGTGAAGGCCAGAGCCTGAAAGGATCTCTGTAGGCCAGCAAATGAATGCCCTCCAGGAACACATTACTCTGTTGGATTTGAGTTTCCAGTCCCTGGATGGCATTCATGATGGTCGATTGACCCAGAGAGATAGACCTCAGGAGGTCAATAGCCTTCTCATAGAGGACAGCAGGGTTAACAGGGGCTAGGGCACAGGTGCCTGCAGCAAAGGAGAAGGGTAAGCATGCACGGCAGACTGGGTGGGGAGCTACAGGGAGGGTGCTGGTAGAAAGGCGGGCGGCGGACAGAGATGGTGCTGGGGTGGTCCCAGATGGGTCCGTCACCACAAGGGAGTATCCACTGGAGGAGGATTCCGAAGATGATGACGTGGATCCTGGCTCCCCCATGGCACTCCCCATGCCCTCCAGGCCACTGGGTCCCTCAGTGTTGGTGGGAATATGACTTGAGGTCCCGTGGACAGCAGCTTCCCCACTCAGCTGTACCCCATCTCCTTCTCCTGCCGATGCTGAAAAACAAAGAGAGGGACGGTCATCATATCCTTTTCAAACACCAACATCACACTGTACACATCAATCACATTACAACCGCTTGTGCTACACACCAGGTGGAACCAAGTTAGTGCCAACATTTTGTCACAACTAGATACCATCTACACCCCTACATTACAACAATGTCACACACCTGCTAAGACACCAATTGCACACCTACTGTAACATCATATCAGTACAGGTATCACAATAACCATTCCATGACAATCTGACTTGCCAACATGAATCCTAGTCCCTATCCACACCAAATTAGTCAACCAAGAACCAAGCAATGGGAAAAAGTGGTAACATTCATTTCAACATATCACATACATAAAATCCACACATACCTACAATATTAGTTGATGTAATGTACCAGGAAAGGAACCTCATCATATGCCAAACACAAGACAGCATGTTGCATACAAACCAAAACCATTACATGTCACAGAGTCATTCACAACCTTCACAATAGACATTAACAAAAAGGCAAAACAATATTTGCATTTTCATAAATTGGAATATGATAGAGTCTGAACATATGTCACCAAAACATGTCCCTTTAGTCACATAGGAAAGAATGATACATACTTTGTTGAGCTACTCTACTCAGTCATTCTCCACCTATAAACAAAGTCATGTACACTTTTTTGGGTCAACTTAGCATACAGGATTCACGCACAGACAATGGCAGCTTAAATACAATATACACTTGTCATGTGTATGAAGGCCACATACAGTACAACTAATCATGATGAGTGGCAACATCAATAGCCAATTATTCAAGTGGCCAATATCACTATCTACACTTCAAACATGAGCAATCTTACATATGTATATGAACATTAGAATGCCACAACACACTTCTGAGCTTAACATGATGGAGACACACACCTTAAGGCAAGCCGAATGACTGACTACACATACCATTCCAACAACATGTGAAGGCGAACTGCCACACCTGAACTACACATGATGTTGGCAAAAACCAGAGTAGATTTTACGTATTATTGAGATGCTGTGGCCTATTTAGCATGCCCACAACACATTAGTATCGGAAATTGCTCTATAGTCAATTACCATCCAAAGAACATGTACATGATACCAATATTCTGAGCTCTCATATCAATGATATGGGCTGTTCTAGGTGTCTAGTTATACCACCATAGTTTACTACATGCAGGATATCCATTCTGATGAAACATCACAGGTGCCAATGTGTAGTCCTCACATACCAATGGGGCACCTCCTGTAAGGGTCAGAGTAAGTGTAGCAAGTGTGGCATGTGAAATGTCACATAGAGATCAAAGCCTCACAATAAATTCACACTCATTAGAAACCTCAGGAACAGTAGGACTGTTTTCTACTTTGCAGACTCTATGTTGCACATAGAGATGGATCAAGGGGCATTGGGGTGGACAGAGGGCAAAGTCCAGGGCAACTTACTATCAGAATAGTGGGAGTATGGGTCTGTAGGTGACAAGGAACAACCAGCAGAGTCTAAAGAGCAGTATAGTTGTACACATATGACAGTCACATGTGCATCATCATATGCTACTGTACAGAAGGGATGTTATAGGTGAGCAATATGTCCCTATACACAATACTATGTGCACACCTATGTACCAATGTTGAGTACTGTACGTCTAGGTGCTCCTAGGAGACATGTAACCTTTGGCACTTACCAGCTTGTCACAGCTTAGAGTCTTTCACATCATACGCTGACCTGGCAGAGAGATGTAAATTAATGTGACTTCAGTACTTACCCCCCTTGTGGCTGCTGTGCTGCCCTCAAATGCACATCCAACTCAGGATAGGCCACTGCCAATATCCAGGCCATTAGGGGGGTCAAGGTCCAAGGGGCACCCCTTCCTCCTTGGGACGACATCCAAAGCTGAGCCTCAGCAGTCTTTCGGACCCAGCGTCTCAGATCCTCCCACCACTTCTTACAGTGGGTGCTCCACCAGCTCTGGGCCCCCCTGGTCTGCACTTTCTTGGCCATGGCACGCCAGATCCCTTTTTCTGAGGGGCGTTGACCTTCATGGATGACACAGACAAGAGGAGAAAGTCATGTCTACATGTTCCATCCCAGGGTGAAAAATCGAGTTAGTGCAAGTAGCGAAGCATACCCTTCCTCACGCTTCAAACTCTTTTTCAAGTCACCCTCTGCAGTCAGGCCATGTGTGATATGGAATCAGGCATAGAACATGCATATCCAGTATCAGGTTTTGATTAGAAACATATGACCAGACCACAAGAATGTCCATAAAATGGTACATCTCTACAGCTATTTGTCACACCAACATTGATGTTAATGCTGTAATGAACATATGTGGATCAGGGTACATACATCACACACTACCTACTATGTATCAGTGTTAACAGTCTTTCTATGCACAGGTGCACATGTAAATCTAACCACACATGATAGCTCAATCCTTCATTCCTACACATTTCATCTACATCATCATACACTCTACCTTTCACCGATTGGTATTGCTTTGGGCTCACCTGCTCCTCTGGTGCACCATTTAGCTTCCCATACAGGGAAGACCTCTCCACAAGCTTGTCTAGCTCTTCCTTAGAGAAGGCAGTGGCCCTATCACCTGCAGGAGATGGCATGATTACTCCCAGAGGCAGTACACAGCAGCTCAGGTCATGGAGGTCTTGCTGGAAGCAGTGTGTCAGGAATAAGGCCAGGTGTGGTCCAGGTCTCGCCCGAAACTCCGCTGCGCGACTCTGCGGCGCTTTATGAGCACCACTTGTCATCCCCTCTTGTTCCAAAGGTGACCATCAGCATCGTCTGCCCTGCGGCAAAGCTCATAGAGGTGCAGGTTCAGGACATTGGTGGACAAGATTCACTTATCAGTGCTATTCTATGAAGGGGCTACAATTCCCATGTTTTTAGAGGCAGCAGCCATCCTGGGGTGTGGCAGGCCAATAAAGCCCACCCACACCCAAGCACGTTGCTCACTATTTTGAAGACTTCAATGCAGCCAGACCTCGTGGGGGTTTCTTTGGAGAAGAGCAGAGTTCCTGAGTGGCAGAGTCTCGTCCAACCAAAGTATCCTTGTTTCCATGGTGCATTCAAAAACGCATAGGTCGTACTTGTAGCGGTAAGGCCTTGCTGAATCCAAGTTTAGAGGAAGTCATTACTTCCAAAAGGTAAAGCGCCCCTTAGCATAACAAGCAAAGCGTTTCCAGTTTCTAGAGTACAGCAGCCATGGCGCAACGATCAAAGGCATTTCAAAGCACAGATGTAAAGCGCTCTTTTGCACAGCAATTCAAAGCGTTTCAGTTCACAGATGTAAAGCGCTTTTGTGCACAGCAATTCAAAGCGTTTCCATTCACAGATGTAAAGCGCTCTTTTGCACAACAATAAAAAGAATTCTAGCATTCGCGTTAAGAATTTTTCAATTCTATTAAGGACACGGAGGTGAGGATTATGCTTCTCTTTCCATGCTTTATTTTTAACAGCAGCCAATGAAAATCATGGAAAACAAAAAACTACATATCCCAACACTTGATATGTCACGTGATGATCATAAAGGAGGAAGCCTATAAAGTGTTGCTTCACACCCAGCCACTCCTCTTTCTTTGTCCAAAATTCGCAACAGATAAGTCAAAGTCTTAGCATGAAACTTGTAAACGTAATCCTGAAAAAAGGAAGAACTGGAAACCAACTTGACAGGAAACTTGAATGGTACCAGAACGGACCGAATTTACTTCTCGTCATTTCCTAGGAAAAAAAGAAAATTCAGGCCATAAAAACTGAATATCATAAAATTATACTTATATCTACTACTAAATAGAGTTAGCACTGAAATACAGAAAACTTGTACATGAACTTCATAACAATATTATGTACCACAATATAACATATACAACAGTGCGGCGGGATAATCCTCGCCTCCGTGTCCTTAATAGAATTGAAAAATTCTTAACGCGAATGCTAGAATTTGTTTTTTTCTATGTCAGGAATGGAGGCTCAGATTATGCTTGTTCAAAGCTGATTCACAACCACTGATGCAATATCCACAATAGGTTTACAATAGAAAGTTTTAAAAGTCGAAGGAGAAGACCAGTCTGCTGCCCTTAGAATGTCCTCTAAACGTTCAATCAAAGCAAAAGACTTTGAAGCCACAGCACCTCTGGAAGAGTGAGCACCAAATCTCGAAACATCAATGCCTGCTTCATTCAGTAACCATCGCATCCATCTAGCCAGAGAGGCCGATGAAACAGGATGATAAGGCTTAACCAACGAAATGAGCAATTGACCCCCCACATCAGAACGAAACTCTTCTGTACTCACCTAGTAAGCTCTAAGACACTGTACAACACATAGTTTGGGGTTGTCCACAAAACAGGGATAAGAAACGGACTTCAAATTGCATTTAGTTCTACGTGAAATAGAAAAAGTAACCCCCTCAGGAGAAAAAAACTCCCAGCCAAATCCAGAGCTCTAACATCTGAAACCCTCTTACATGAAATTAAACATAACAACATTGTGAGTTTAGCTGAAAGTTGTTTCCTAGACAAAAATCTATTGGAAGGCCATGATTCCAAAAAACGAAGAACAATGTTCACATCCCAAAGGGAAGAATAACGAGGACGAGGAGGGTTAGCCAATCTGATACCTGTCATCAATTTACAAACAATGGGAGACTCCCCAATGGGTTTGCCCTCCACTGGTAAATGTCCTGCTGAAATAGCATACCGATAGTTATTAATGGAGTGATAAGCTAAACCTGATGCCGCTAGAGAAGATAGAAAATTTAGGACCAGACAGCAATCTGCTGAAGGATTTGCACCCCTAGAACTACACCAAGAAGACCATCGCTTCCAAGCCGAAGCGTATCTCTTGTGAGTACTGGAAGACCAGGAATCTGCAATGAACTCGGAAGACTCTTGCGAAATCCTCGGATGCTCCATCTTTCCCTGAAAGACGCCAAGCCACCAGGGATAGTTGACCCAACAGGATCAATGGATGCAAAAGACCCAGAGGCTCCTGGAGAAGATTCTCCCGGAAGGGAAGTAGGATCGGATGATCGCAGCTTAACTCCGTTGCCAACGGAAACCATGCCTGAGATCTCCAAAGAGGTGTCAACAGAACCAACTCGCTGACGTCTGATCTGAGCCAATACCATGGGTATCATTAAGAAAGGGGGGAAAGGCGCAACCCTGTTCTTCGGACCAGTCCTGGAGAAAAGCATCAGTCTTCGATGCTTCCGGATCTGGTCTCCAACTGAAAAAACATCTGACCTGTCGATTGAGGCGAGATGCAAACAGGTCTATCGAAAAGGGATCCCACCGAGCAGCAAGTGGCCGGAAAACTCTGGGGTGTAACCTCCAATCGCTGTAATCTCTCAGGTGACTCGAGTTCCAGTCCGCCACCAAGTTGCTGGCTCCTGGAAGGTACTCCGCGACAACTGAAATCCTGTGCTGAAGGCAAAAATGCCAAAACTCCTTGGCTATTTCAGCCAAGATGCGGGAACGAGTTCCCCCCAATTTGTTGACATATCTCACCGCCGAGATATTGTCCATGCGAAGAAGAACACAACAGTTCGCCCTGACAGGAGAGAGGCTCTTGATCGCAAATGAGCTGGCTAGGAGTTCCAAACAATTGATGTGGAGATTCAACTCCGTGTTGGACCATCTGCCTCCCGTGGACACTGATCCGCAACGGGCTCCCCATCCCCAACGACTGGCATCGGACTCCGGGTAAGAACTGAAAATAGCTCTGCCGTTCCAGGCTTCCATATGTTCCAACCACCAATTCATCTCTGCACGAGATTCATCTGATAGGAGAACCTGATTCGCATAGCTGAGACCTCTCTGAAGATGGGAGATCCAGGGCTCGGTAATGTAAAGGGCCTGGAAAAATCTCTTGAATCGAGGAGGAAAGCAGGCCCACCATGCAGGCAATCGCCCTCAAGGATACAGTCTGTTTGGATAATAGAGACCTCAACTATCTTTTGATCGAATGAATCTTCCCGGGGGGAAGCACCAATTGAGATTGAACTGAGTCCATCTGGAACCCCAGAAAATCCATCTGCTGAGAGGGAGTCAGAATGGACTTCTGGGCATTGATTAAGAAACCCAGACTCTGAAGCAGTGACACTGTGCATTCCAGATGTGAAAGCAGCAGATCCTGATTCTGGGCCATGATCAGGATATCGTCTATGATAAATTATTAACCGAACCCCTTGGGAACGAAGAAATTCCACGACGGGACGCATTACTTTCGTGAAACACCAGGGGGCAGAAGATAGACCAAAAGGGAGAACTTTGTACTCGTAATACTCGTAATACCATTGGAACTGGCAAAATCTCCGATGAGGAGGAAAAATAGGAATGGTGAGGTAAGTGTCCTTTAAATCTAAACGGGCCATCCAGTCTCCCTCTTGGAGAACATCTCTCAACAAATGGATGCCCTCCATCTTGAAATGACAATACAGTAAGAAACCGTTGAAGTCTTTTAAGTTTAGAACCAGGTGAGACCCGCCCCCTTTCTTGTCCACTAGAAACACTGGGCTGACAAAACCAGAAGGGTGATGAGGTACCTTGACGACGGCACCTTTCTTTACCAGAGGCGCAATTTCTGCGGAAATTAGATTGTGTTCTTGATAGGAAAAATATGCTGGCCTGGGTGGACACACCTGAAACGGAGACTCGTAAAATTCTAGTTTGAACCCCTATACGGTTTCTAAGACCCAAACATCCGAAGATATCAGACACCAAGATCCCAGAAAATTCTGAGTTCTGCCCCCCAACATTACATCTGAACTTACAACCATGCTCACCTGTGCCTCCCGACTCCTGGGAGAAAGATTGATGACCTTTGGATCTCCCCCTGCGGAATCTGCCCCGACCAGATCTTGGCCTCGATGGGTAGAAGGTAGAAGAGGAGGAGTCGTACTCCTGAAAACCTCCCCTTCCTTGCTGGTAGTAACCTTGTTGAGGGCCTTGTTGGTTGAAGCGGCCGAAGGTACGCCCTCTGTAGTGTCCGGCCCCTCTAAAAAGTGGACGCAGCACTCTTCTGATGGAACCTTGTGCCTTGTCCAAACTGGCGTAAGTAGAAACAAATTTAGAAAGCTCTTTCATAAAGGGGGATCCAAAGAACAAACCCTGGGCCACCGGGCCTGATTCAGAGGAAGCGAGGTCTGCCAATTTGGGGTCTAGCTTCATCAATGCTGATCTGCGACGTTCAGAAGATATAGCACAATTGGCATTGCCCAGGAAGCAAAGTGCTCTCTGAGCCCAACCCACTAGAATGTCAGGGTTGATAGGCTCACCTGACTCCTTGGCCTGAAAAGCCAACTCCAAAATCTTTGATAATGGACCGGAGACATCCAACAGCTTATCCTGGCATCAACGCCAGGCACGATCTATACCCTTCTTTGGGTCCTTTGCGGATTTCTTGAGAAAAGTTACCCGAGTAGGGTCTAATTCGGGAGATTCAGTCACCTTAGAGGTGAAATCTGGTCTGGGACATTCAGACCTCAGCCTAGAACGGACCTCCTTATCAAAACTGTGTGTAATGTGGGATTCCACATAATCTGCCACCTCAGGGGTTGGCAACCAAAGCGAGGACCTGGGGTGCACAATGTCTTCAGGCTCGAATGTCAGAACCTTAGGGGTAGGTGCTTCCTGATGATGAACCTTCTTCTTGCGCTTGCGAGTGGGATCATCTCCCTGCTTGGAGGACTGTTCAGAAGAAGAAGAAGCTGGGTCACTTACAGCTTTCTTCTGTGATCCTGAATTATAATCATTTTCCCTTGCCATATTCCTGATAAGGGATTCAAAGTCCGCAGAATGCGGATTAGTACTCTGATTAGAAGCTTGGGTGTTCGACGGAAGGGGCAGTTCCCCAATGGGTTGGGTGTCCGACAGAGCTATCCAACCTTGCTGCTCCACAAAACCCAATAAATGGTGTTTAATGGGCTGAATGGCTTGAGCTAAAGCTTGATTAACAGTATGACGCACTCCTGCGTCAAGCGCATATACCAAGTGTTGATCAAAGGAACCAGCCGGTTCATCCAGATAATATAAATCTTCGGCTTGGTCTTCATAGCCAGCCATACTGTAATACAGCAGATGAGCTCCAAAGGAGCAGTGTCCATAGTTGTAATAAAGCAGGGCAGAAAAAACGAATTTTATTTTAGGACGTGGAGGGAGCTGCCCTGAGATTGAGAAAAGAAAAAACACACCCTTAGAGCAGGCCCAGCCTGAATAATAATTTATTGTAACCCCAGTGTACAGGCACTGGGGTGTAGGTGGGGAGCTGAGCCGGTGAAGTTTTATTGCTTAAAATAACAACGCTCCAGTCATGAGCGTGTAACAAGGGAAAAAATCCCTTCAATCCGATGAAAAAAGCTCAAATGAGCGTGAAATTACACTAATAGGCTTACTTGCCGTCTTCCAAAATGCTCCGGCACGAGCGCTTGTTAAAAGGGCCCCCCCCGGGGCAAAGTAAACATCAAGGGGCATATTTATACTCCGTTTGCGCCGATTGTGCGTCAAAAATTTTGACGCACTTTCAGCCCAAACGTTGACCCATATTTAAACCCTGACGCCCGATCCGGCGCACAAGGAAAATGGCGCTATGTGCGCCAGTTTTTGGAAGCGGCACCCCACCCTGCGTTAATGACATGCAGGGTAGGCGTTCCCGTCCAAAAACCGACGCACATAGCGGTGCGTCGTATTTATACTTCCGGGCAAAAATCACTCCCGCGCGGCAGGCGGCGCAAAAAAATCACTCAAAGCACGAAAATCGTGAAATTTTAACGCCTGGGTCAGGGCAGGCGTTAAAATGGGGCAAACACACCTGTACTTAATCAGAACACACAGAACAAACAACAGAGCAGCAGAGCAGCAGAGCAGCAACAGGGAGACATGGAGGTGCTTTTTCTTCAGCGTGCACGGAGACGCAGAGCCCTGCAGCAACAACAGCAGCTACAACAACAACAGCAGGGACCCCAAAGACAGCGCAGAAGGCAGGACAGGATATTCCACCCAAGAAAACCCTGCATGGCCTCAGGGAACGAGACATCATCCAGAGGTACCGGTTGAACTGGCAGGCCATTCAGCAGCTGCTGACAAATATTGAACAGCAATTGGCCCCCAATTTAGTGACTCCCCGCACTATCCCAACAGAAACAAAGCTGCTTGCCGTACTTCACATGCTGGCAAGTGGCTCCTTTCAGACAACTGGTGCCCTGGTTGGTGGAATATCACAACCATCTTTCTCCGCATTCCTGCCTAAAGTACTGGATGCCATCATTCGACTGACACCCCGCCACATCTGCTTCCCTAACACACTGCAGAAGCAGCAGGAAACTAAACAGGGGTTCTACGCCATCAGTGGCTTTCCGCACGTCCTTGGTGCAATCGACTGCACGCACGTACGCCTTGTGCCACCTGCTGCTACAGAACACCTCTACCGCAACAGGAAGCACACACATTCCATCAACGTGCAGGCCATAGTCGATCACCAAGGACTGATCAGCAACATTGTGGCTAAATATCCTGGGAGTGTACATGACGCATTCATCTTCCGTCACTGCACCATCAACCAACACTTCCAGGATGGACGGTATGGCAATGGACTACTTGTTGGTAAGGACAAAAACCTACTTATATACTCACTGCACAGAAATCCTCTAGGATAAACAACCCATACACCACAATAGCAACACCTAGACAGGAACACACTGAGGTACTCACATCACTAGCCATGTTTCACAAGTCACCATTGAACCTCTCACACATTGGAATTTACACTACAGCTTAGTGTGAAGACATTCATGACTGTGGTTGCCTAAATGTCACCTTGCAAATTGGAAGGCTCACAATAACCTGTACACTAATACATTGCATAAGTTTTAAGGGATGGGATGGCCTGGGTATGTTCATATGAACGTTTCTAATACACTCTCATGTTTCAACTCTGCATGGAACTATCATCACACCCCCAGTGAGGACACACGGACACCTGTATCACAAGTCACAATGCTAGGGAGGGCACACTGTACTTGAGAAACCAATACATCCTGCTGACAAACAGTTAGCCAACAAACACTTGCTCAGCCAAGGAAAAAAAACAATGCCAACGTTTCCACCAACAACCATAGGTTGTCACATCAGTACACAAAATAGTCTCAGACAACACAACACAACTACTTCCATCAAAGATACGTACAACAGTGCCTCCTACATCTAATTGATACCATTCTGTGTTTCTCTTTCAGCTGATCAGGGGTATGGCATCCAGCCTTGGATAATGACACCATATGGGAACCCAAATACTGCTGCTGAGCGGGCATACAATGACGCCCACAAGAGGACACGCAGCATTGTGGAGCGGACCTTTGGGATCCTAAAGTCAAGGTTCCGCTGCCTTGACATCACTGGCGGTAGCCTACTCTATTCCCCAGAGATGGTCTGTAAGATCATACTCACTTGTGCCATATTACACAATATTTGTGTAAAACGGAACATTCCCCTCCTTGAACCGGACCCAGACATGCCTGAGGATGATGATGAGGAGGATGCTGGCCTGCAACAGGAGGGGGAACAACCTAACACAGCAGCAGGAGTGCGTAGGCGCCAACAGCTTGTCAACAATTTTTTTACTTAAGTTATCATAATCACTTGTATTCCACACATGTAAATAAACACAGATAACAAACACCACATCATGCTTTGGCCTATTCATTTCTGACCACCTTTAGTTTGAAATTGCTGAAGATGAATGTCGTCTCATTGAGCCAGAATGCTATAACATTCATCACACCAAAAATAAACATCACAAATGTATGCACAGAGGGTAGGATGTGACATGATACATTACAAAACACAGAGCCCAACAAGAGTACAAATGTGACAATTACACATGCCGGATCCAAACAACTGAAACAGTCTCTCATCCAGACCAAAATTGGAGATCATTTGAAAGTCACATCACACGTGTTCAGAGACAGGGTGGGACCATCCATGTGTACGTCACCATGTCATCAATGGCTTCTCTCAAGTGTGTGATCTGAGCAATACACAATAGCTACAACATCAGCTGCCACTAACTCAGGAGGAGACCTTGAAGTTACAGTGACAACATACACCCAGACAGGTGATAGTGGATCCACATTCCCACACACATGTACACATATGTCATACAATCAATCTAATATTTGAAAGTAGACCATCACAGTTGTGTCCCAGTTTGAACCTAGCAGGAAGATTGTAACATGACACTAAACCAGATTTATGCAGAAAGGGACACAGACAACCAAAATATTCTTCTCATTATCACATCGGGAACGCTGAGAGTCTTGCAAACATAGTCATCGGAAAATGGTATGCAAGTTACCTCCAATTCATCATTACTGCAAACGTCAAATGGGCTAATGAGATCAATGAATGGTCAACAGTCATTCATACCATATGGCCTTACATTAGCCCGCTGCTGCAGGTTTGCCATGATATAATAAATATACTCCATGGATACAGTAGCTATTCTGGATGGTCAAATCCTAGGGTGCTGGGGGCCTAAGTCCACCTCTACCGCCCCCAAAACATACAAGAATCATGTACTTGTGAACTAAACACATGCATAAGGCACATGTGTGGCCTCCATGTCACAAGTCCAACACAAATCTGAAACACAAAATCATAATGGGACATGGTCAGCCCCATAAAAACTGAAAGTGACTCTCCCACTCCCTGTTAGGACTACAGATAAAAGCATCACCATCATAAATGTGGACACATTTTGGAGACGGAATACATAATGGTATCCCATCCATCATTTCAAAATAGCCATCAGCAATTACACCAAATATGTCGTCAAATATGGTCAATACATTAGTTAACGTATCCCAAACATTACAGTGTGAATGTTTTCTATACATAAAACAACGGACATGTGTCATATCCAAACACAAATGTGTATCACATCGCACCGTTTGACCATGACAAATCACCTTTCCAAAGCTAAAAACATAAAGACATAAGGATAAATTTGCTCCATATTCTACGCATACAGCATGGCCGTCATAATTTGTTCACGTACATGAGTGCACACAATGCAGAGTCAAATACAAATGTATCCAAAAGTGTCTTAATATTTTGCATTCAAAGTATAATTTACATCCACAATATTTTTGACTCTGCATCATGTGCACTACTGTACGTGTAAAAAAAATGACGCCCATGATGTATGCGTGGTAAAATTGACGCTACATGGACAATATGTTGGTCATCTCATGTACATTATAAATTATTAATATTCATATCATATTTTTTCACTCCGCATCATGTGCACTACTGTACGTGTAAAAAAAAATGACGCCCATGATGTATGCGTGGTAAAATTGACGCTACATGGACAATATGTTGGTCATCTCATGTACATTATAAATTATTAATATTCATATCATATTTTTTCACTCCGCATCATGTGCACTACTGTACGTGTAAAAAAAATGACGCCCATGATGTATGCGTGGTAAAATTGACGCTACATGGACAATATGTTGGTCATCTCATGTACATTATAAATTATTAATATTCATATCATATTTTTTCACTCCGCATCATGTGCACTACTGTACGTGTAAAAAAAATGACGCCCATGATGCATGCGTGGTAAAATTGACGCTACATGGACAATATGTTGGTCATCTCATGTACATTATAAATTATTAATATTCATATCATATTTTTTCACTCCGCATCATGTGCACTGTAATGCGTCAAAAAAAATGACTCACAACTGTGTATGCGTGAAAATATGACGCATAACGGGAAAATAAAAACGGCGGCCATTTTCTGCAGGAAGTGATGTAATAGGATATCCTGTTTACAAAATCTGTACTGGGAGTTAACTTTCACTTTCACTTTGCAGTCTCAGATTTATCTAGACTGTGTGGTTGTGTGAAAGGTGTTGTCCTGTGTTTTACTGCTTTTGTGTCCTGTGTGCCTTGTATTTTGTCTTAGTGTCAATCTATTATTGTTGTATAACATTGTCTCAGTCTGTTTAGTGTTATTTTGTCTATACCTGTGATAGTTTGTATTGTCTGTGGGAGTCTGTTGTGGGTAGCATAGTTTGGGGGGTTAGTTGGGCTATTTTTCTCCTTCTTTTTTTTCTTTCACACCTCTACCTTTCCCCATTTCCCACTTTTACTTTCATATTTCTTTGGTCCATTATTAGTCCTCTCAATATGTCAGGTAGGCCTCGCCTGTCCAGGATGGGTGAAGACGAATTGGGGGGGTTCATATGGCTAGTAAGCCATTTCCTCCCACTAATGCTGGAAGCTGGGGGCCGTGTGATACAGGGGTATCACACGGAGGCGAGGAAAATCCGGTGGGAGAAGGTGCGCCATCACCTGGTCCGGGTCTATGGGAGTCAGAGAAATGTACACCAACTCAAGCACCGCTGGGCAGATCTGATCACCAGGGAACAGGACCTGCTGGAGCACCTGGGACTCCGGATTGGTGGCCATGTTGGTGAGTAAAAATCAATTAAATGGGAATGATAGAAATCTGTGTGTGAACATGTGATGATTGTTAGCCAATCTGCAAAATAAGTAGCTGACTGTGTGTAATGCTAGGGAAACCTAGGCCCATGGTTATACACATAAATCCCCATATTTTGCAACACATGTACACGCAATAACAGCATTAAAATCCAACATCTATTTGTATTTTGCTAAGTCGCCCCCTCTCTGCGTCACAAAATGTTGCAAATGCTGCGCTACAAAGGTATACATATGTGTCCTAATGTGTATTTGTTGCAGAATGTGTATGAAGACCTATGCTACCAGTCCGATGGCTCATTTTTGCAACACATACCAGATGCCTGTAGCTGCATGTAATGTAGTGTTGCATTTGTGTCAGAAAAGCAACACGTGAACTGCTCTATTTGTACTCCACTGGTCATAATGGCCAGTGAGTACGTCATGTAGAAACAACATACCTACATATGCAGACGCCATAGCTAGACAGAAAATTGGAAACACATGATGATGCTATACATGTGTGTTGCCTTCACGTCACATGAAGTTAGTCATGTTGTTCACACATATGTCACATGTGTGTCTGGTTGCTGTGTGTTGAACCTGTCCACATAGCCTGTTTGATTGTGAGTGGTCATGCAGTCCTCATGGAACCAGTTTTGGAATGTCTCTCTGGGATGCACATGCTGAGATGTATGGTTAACATTATTGTTGGGGCATAATAATGGAGGATTAACTTGGACGACACATGACTGTCCTGGCCACTGCATGAGTGTAGTAGGGTGTGACACTGGAGCAGGAGACTCATCCAATGATAATGTTGAATACAAAGTCATCCATGCAGGATGAGCATGTGTGAAAGTCTATCATTACCATGTCATATTCACACAGTGTCATTGTAACAGAAATTATTTGTCCGTTCACCCAGTCTGAGTATAATCTTTGTTTCATGCTTTACAGGTGGACCAGCCCCGTACACCGTGGGAGAGGTGGCCCATTTTGACGACCCCGATACCTACAGTGAGTGTCACCTGAGTGCTATTTACATTGTTTGGTAATGAAGCATGATGGATTACTGTGTGTTCAAGAGAATTCATGATTTGATGTGCTGGCCGTTCATTGGCTTTGTTGTTTTAGTGTGATATCAAATTTGAATAATGTTTCTGTAAAGCAATACCTAGTCATCTCTCAGATTGAGGGGTTGTAGCCCATTCAATTAGGGCGGCAATTGGGAATGGTATGACTCATTTGGAATACACTGGTCAATGTTACACTTGGTCAGGGACTTGCCATCAACTGAGTCTGCATATCAGACTGACAGTCTCCCAGATAGCTTAGGCACATGGCTTTGATGACAAGTGTTTCTTCCTAATTGAGGATGGACTGTGTACACTGTAGGTCGGATCTTCCGGGGCCATGTACTTCTACAAGGTGAACTCGAAGTGTATGTGACTTGAGTGCAATGGCCTAGGTGTTCAGTTGAATCATGTGAATGGGTGTTCTACCTCCTCTGTGTGTGTTGTTAAACATGCCTCACTAATAGTATGTTATGTTGGGCTAAGTCATATCATTTTGACATTTGTGGACCTGGGATGTGACAAGGTTGGGCTGACTACAACGTGTTGCTAGCCCTTCATAGGTGTTGTGTGTGAAGGCACATACTTGTTGAACTTTCTGTACACTCCTGGGTGTGCATTGAACATGGGATTGTTGGTTGTTCTTCCCACACCACCCACAAAGACTGGGATGTTACTGTGAAACAGGGTACCTAGGACTGTAGCAACCAGTATGTTACACGTACTTAACACCTTTTGTGACTTGAGTTAGTACCTAGGGCCAGAGTGAGAAAAATGTCTACACGTTGCAAATGGCATAAATATATGTTTGTGATTTGCAAACGTCTGTTTCCTATTCCAAAATGTATTTGGTGGTCATGTACATATTAGGAAAATGCTTTTCAAAATGGAAATGATAAAGGGGTTTACCAGACCTACTTGCAAATCACAGTGGTAGGCAATCCCATTTGCAACCGAGTACGTGGTTGCAAAGTGAGTAGCTGTTATCATCCACTTGAAGTGGATGGTAACCAACTTGCTGACTGGAAGGGGTCCTCATTGTAAACCTTCACCTTTGTAAGTGGACCAAAATAATCATGCACAAAACAGCCAGTGGCCTAAGGGACCAATAATTACCGTGAAAATTTCCAAGTTGAATTGTTGTGTTTTTAAACTAATTGCAGCTCATTTTCCTTTCAGGTAAACGGCCTACACTTGGGGAAAAATTACTTGCTTCATTTAAAAGCAGTCACGTCTATGGATTTCTGCTGGTCCCAGCAGGCCTCCATCCCCGTGAGTGCCCATAGTCGCTAAGGTGGGGCAACTTGGAACCCACATCATTGATGTTCATGAGGTGGGTTTTCGGGACCCCATAGCGACTCGCAGACGGTGTCAGAGACACCGTTCTGCTTTGCAAATTGCTAGTTTTTTTTTCAAGATTCCTACATCTGACCCCTAGTGTGGACATATGATTCTGGGCCAGGGGTTCAATCTTAGCACACAACTAATTCCAAATGCCATTGAGTGAGGAGTGTGATTGTTATCAAATCGAATGACATATGTAGTGAAGTCAGTATGCGGAAGAGCTGGTGCCATAATGTCTCATGCCTTAGGTATGATTTGGTTGAGTAGTTTAGGGTGATGTCATCCATCATGTAGAGACATGTATATGCTAGGTGTGATATGCCCTTAGGTATGCATGATTCACATGTACTTCCTCTGAGCCTTTCCGTGAACTATGTTGTAACAATTGCTGCAACAAATACATTTCTAGTAATGGACAAATGACCCATGGTGGTATTCAACCCACTGTAAATTCAATGCTCAATATTTCCCTTTTCTCTTCACAGCTGCAAACCTGAGTGCCGCAGAGCGCAACCATTTCGAGCGCCGTGCAATGAGGTACAGGCACATCCTGCAGGTGCAGTGTGGGTATCGGAGGATGGCCCGCAGATATAATTCGGATCGGGCCTCCGGGGCGTGGTATGCCACACCACAGGCTCCCCCAACGGTGCCACCAACAACCACCGCCACTACATCCACCAGGTCTGCCCAAGGGGACACAGCAACGGACCAGGCATCTTCATCCAGACCTGGACCCAGCCGTGTGTTGGGAGCAGGGCTGTCCCATGGCCACTCCACTCCAGCAACAACCTCCACCGGCACGCAGACCAGCACTGACCCTGCAGCCTTCCAGGCATTGTCCAGAAAATTGGACAGGTTGATCCGCAAGGTTGACAACCTTGCGGAGGACATGAATGAGGTGAAGAAGAAGGTGCGCTCCATCCGGCGCACACTACAGAGGGCAAATCTGTAGTCATTTTGCCCTCCTGAACTTTTACCCCTCCCCTCTCACCTCTTTCCTTTTTCATACTGTTAGTTGGGTTTGGGGGGTTAGTTATAGGATAAGTATAGGAAATTAGCTTAGTTAGTGTTAGGTAAGAGGGTGGGGGGTCCTTATTCTTTCTATCTAATATTTTTGTGTGGGTGGGTGGGTGGGGGGCAATGTTGGGATTCCTGTTTAATTAAAAAAAAAAATATATATATATATATCTTTGTTTAGGATAGTATAGTATGTGTGTAGGTTAGTAAGTGTTGTCCTGCATGTGTCTTGTCTCTTAATGGTGGGTGGGGGGTTGATGTTTAGATCGTTTCGTTACATGTGTAGAGTAAGTTTAGCTTAGGTTAGTTAGGGACAGTTGTGGGTTAGTAGTAGTCAGGTTAGATTAGTGTAGGTTTACCTTTCCCTTAGTTGCCTCTTTTATTACTACTTTGAAATAAAAAAATTGTTAACCCTTTACCTGATACGTTAGGTGCTACCTTTTCATAGCCTTGACATCAGTGTAGGAGAAAGTTTTAGTATGACATTTGTGTTCCATGCTCGCTATCCCCAGGCTAATGAGGTTTAACATGCCAGCTACCCGTGTGCTAACTTGGTAAGTATCCACCAGTTGGGAGAGCCAACATTGGTAGTGTGCATTGATCATCAAGGTTTGGGGTTGGTATGTATCCTACTTCACAAAGAATGCTTCCCGACTTGTTATTGTAGGTAAATAGATAGGTCGGACAGCATTGTGAAGTTCAGGAAGAGCTTTGTAGATGAGGATTTGTTCACACTCTTGTCTTGTTGCTGTCATTGCTGACCTACATCATGTGTGTACTGATTCAGCATGACTTTCCTTCATGGAAGTATACGCCGTAAGGGTGATTGATGCAGTGTAATTTGTTTATCATTCCTTTCATTTTACAGCATAATTTCCAATTTTAGTATCGCATGGTGCCTACATTTCTCAGCCACCATTAGTTGTCTAGAATAGCTGTAGATGGTGCATCATTCTGTCCAACACAGCATAATTGTGTGTGCTTAGTCCCTTCATCAGTTATTTTCCTCAGTATAGTAAAGCTAGGATGAAATCCTGGCCACTGCACAGATGTTTCAGTATACATGAAATCAGGACAGTAGTATAGAGAATCGACATGGTTGCCACACAGCCACTTTGGAGTTATCTACTGCACAGTTGAAGTGTGAAATGACACAGAGACACAATAGGTGTGCAAGTGATATTTATTTTTAGGTGGTGTAATGCAAAATGTCCATTCACCATGTTTTCTGAGTCCGTTCTGGTGCATTCTTACATGGTGATCCTACAGACGGGGTGTGGATGATGCTCCTGACATGCTGGGGTGAGGTCACAGACGGTGCAGAGGAACAGGAATTTCCAAATAGTAGGAGAGAAACATTCACTGGCAATGTGGACAAGTCATACAGTGGATTGCCGAACAGTCATTGAGGGTAGTTGTAGTGAGACTGGCATGTGTCAAAACGTAGGACCTTGGTCAGAGTAGGCCATGGTGCAGGGACTAGGGCTTCCGGGTACTCTTGCGTGTGAATGTTATCTGTTCCATGTCTTCTTCTTCTGATGTGTGTGTTGCCTGTTGTATCCTTGTTGTTGTTGGTTGTGAAGGGGCAACACACACCTCAGTGTTAGAAGACATGGAGGCAGACATCCCGGGGGCTGATCCCTGTCGAGTAATGAAGGGCAGTACTGCAGCAAGGAGGGCCTGCTGGTTTTTCAGAATGGCAGCCACATCCCGATGGTAGGCAGCCAGGTCGGCCCTGAGGGGTTCTATGTTGCATTCGTGCACACGTTGACTGGCTTGCAGTTGGAGTTGTTGTGTCAACTGGATGACAGCTGTGCAGATTTCCTCCTGTGTTTTTAAAAGTTCCTCCAAGAGCGATGTTCTGGCTTGCATTGCAGCTGCCTGATCAGCAGTTGACAACATGCACGAACGCACCCCCTCAAGGCTGGCTGCCATAGTTTGCATCCCCACCCGCACCTCCTTGGCCAGCTCCCGCTGGACCCCAACGACTGTTCTTTCGAAGCTGGTGCCAGTGTCGTCAGAGTCCTCAGCTGTGTTGGAGCTGGCAGGTCTTACAATTAGGGTGGCGGGTGGTTCTACTGTGGTGGCTGCTTCTTCTGTGCTCCTCCTTGTGACTGAAGGTGGGGTTTGGAGGCTTTCAAGGACCATGTCAAGGGTCTCTTGTGGGAGGTTGATGGTCTCGTCATCCATGTCATCAGGGAACTCATGGACAGGCACATCGGCAGGAGATCCGTGTTCCTCTGCAATGAAACAGGGTACAATTAGTGTGTCTGTGTTGTGACAATTTTGCACTAAGATACAAGCCTTTGGATGCCTTAACTTTGTACTCTGTGTTTGTCTTGGTATCTGCTGTCCGTCATAGGGCATTGTTGTAGGCCTATGGCCCACCTGTGTGTCACATCTGCCAGGTCGCCTCTAGGTGTTGCTTTGTAATTCTTTAGAAATAGACGTTTTTTTGTCCTACTCCTCACTCAGTGTTTCACTATTGTTATGGAGGGACATTTTGTTGGGTGGGCTCTCATTATCCTACATGTGATTCTTGGCTTTCTAGGCAGCAGGATAGCTAATGGTGTGGGGGACTAAGTTTGACCCACTTGTAAATAACTCTGTCACCCAGATATTCTATTTAGCTCAGACAGACTAGCAGTGCCTCTGGTCTCCCACATCAAAGGAATGTTTAGACATCCGAGCGCATGACATCTTTGGAAATTCTCAGGGAAGTGGTGGTCACTCAGGTCCTACACATTTCTATCTTTTCCGGTATGTTCCCATACACAAATGACAAAGACAGTATTTGTTTGATATGAAGTTTCATTGTACAACTGACTTGTAGGAATTTAGGTGTGAGCCCCAATAACCCAAACAATACACACTGTTAGAATTGAAATAGTCCGCAGGAGAGTAATACATTAGTACACAACTATCATGGTGCCTAACAGTTTCTACTCTCCCTCTGCTTGTTCTATGTTTAGCACAGCATGTTAAGTTTGGAGCTTGCCTGTCTGAATCACAGGGGAGACATCATCCCTCATATCAGAGGAATGGGCTGGGATCTGGTTGTGCATCAGCAGCAAGGCAGGCAGCATCTAGTTGTGATTTTCTGTTTGGAAACTCCCCCATGCGTGTCTTGGGACGAGGAAGTGAATTTAAAAGACATATGTCATGGTGATGACAAGGTTTCCCTACGCAGGAATGCCAAACCTTCAACCCTACCACATCTATCAGCAACGTACCAGACGGTATCCTTGACTGGGGCACAGAGTGAATATGTTCTGGCAAACTCCAGTGCAGAAGTAGGCAAAACAGGGTGATTTGACTAATTAACAACACCCTAGGACTGACTATTTGCTACATTAACTGATAGGAAGGCCAATGAGAATCATTTAGTGCAAAGTTCTCTGAGGCTCTTAGATGTGAGCAAATGAGTATGAGTACATTCAGGGTAAGATGCACAAAGGCCTCCAGCCTGAGGCTAATGCGCAAAGTATACGTTTCACTTGCCACACTACACTTTGACTGACTGTGGGTGTTGTGACTGCCCTGCCAGCACACTTGCCTCTCAGGCCCTGCCCCATACACTTTTTATTCACATTGCATGAACTGTACATGTTACGTGGCATTACCTATGCATGTCAATGTTAGGATGTGGTATGGATGTAAACATTGTTGATGTTTGTATATGATGGGGTATAATGTGTGTCTTACTGGATTGGCCTGTTTATCGTATGAATGTCCTATTTTTTTGTAAGACTGTGCAGATGTGTTTCAGTGACCAGTTGCCTGTGTCCCCTCCTCAATGTTGTTGTCTGAGCAGTATGACATTAGTGATGTAGCCTTGTTAGCCAGGCACGTGAGGGACCCTGACGTATGCAGCATGTGTGTGTTGTTAGTGCTGTGTGGCTCCTATTGCTGTTTACTTAGGGTTATGTATGTGTCAGTTATGGACATTCGGCATTTGAGTGTACTGGTACCTTTGTCTTATTTCTAGGAGTAATTGCAGATGTCATCCTCACCCCCTATTTTAGGTATGTATGTTCCAGGGTGGGGTTCCTGCCATTTGGTACTATAGCTGCACAGAGATGAGAAGTGTTATTGTCAACTGTGGTGGCAGTTAAGTTGCAGTTGTTGTATTTGCTACAGCATTACAGGTAGGAACCTAGTTGATGGGGAATAGATTTTGCAAGACAAGTGCCTGGATGTGGATTTGAGGTAGTGTCCTTCCCACCCTTCACTGCTTTCCCTTGGCTCTCTTGTTGTAATTACAGGATGTCCCCGTGGGACTGTTGTTGTTGCTGTATTTTGTCGTGCCCCAGCTTCGGTCAGTACTGGGCATGCCCCCCTGCCGTGCCCCTTTCCCCATGCCACTTCATATATGTGCTGACTTACATGCATTGTGTAGTAGGTATCCCCCCCCTGCTTACAATCCTCATTATTGCATTTGAATTCCCCATGCGACTTACCCTGCATGTGCGTAGTGTCGTGGTAGTCTGCGCTGTCCAGTCCTTGAATCCCTGTGACGATCTCCTCCGGGATGACGGCTGCGACCATCTCCTCCATGTGGTCCAGGGCCTCCTGTTGTGCTGGACTCCCCCCTCCAGTCTGCATTGCTGCCTTCCTGTTCCTGGACATTTTCTCTTTGGTCCTACGTTTGCAGTCATGCCAGCGTTTCTTACACTCGGTGACTGTCCGGCGTTCTTCAGCCACACTGTTAATCTTGACCACAATTTGTTTCCAGATGGCCTCTCTCCTACTGAGTGGCAATTTTGAGGAGATGAAAAGTTGGTGCTGGTGTTCCGTCACCTCTTTCACCAGGATTTCCTGCTCCTCTGCACTGAAGCGAAACTTTTTTTTTTTTTTTTAAATGTCCTGGTTCCTGTGTGCTTCCTCCTGGCTGGTTCCTGGTCTGCTCTCATCCTCCTGGGGTCTGTTGGGGCATCTAGGATCCATTTTGGGTCTCCTCTCCTGAAAGGGCAGTTTTTGCGCAAAAATGTAACGCAATAGCGTGAAAAAAAGGCGTTTTCACGATTGCGCTGTCGTAAATCGACCCACAGTGATGTGGGTCGCATTTACGTTGGTTTCCTTTACGACAGACCAACGCTGTGTGCGTCACGAAATAATGACTCCCACCTGTTGGTTGCGCCGCCGTACATAAAAGTATAAATTTGACGCCCGCATGGTGCTTCCAAATGCCGTTAGACGGCGCAATTTTTTTTTACGCAAAACTGCGTTGGCGCAGTTTTGCGTCAAAAAGTATAAATATGGCCCCAAACTCGGCCCAGCTCACTAAACGCTCGGGACGCGAGTAAAGATATCCGGCCCCCTGGGGCAGAGTAAACCCTCTTGCGGCTCTGCTTCAGGCCTTCGGGCACACACTACGGAGAGAAAACGCCCACTTAGGGGACTGCGCGGACTCCGGGAAGACGCTCTCACGCAGAGAGCGTGCAAGATATAGATAATAAATTAAATTAACAGTACCGGCAATAAAGAGAGGATTGCGCTGGAACACGCGAGTCCTCGCTCCCCTGCTCCCAACTCCACAAGGATAAAAGCAATCCAAACGGATGCTTTTAGGGAGGGAAACACCGCTCCCAGACACAAATCAATTAACATGCAACTCATGAGAGAAAATAGGAAAACCACTTAACTGGCTGCGAAGCAGCAAAGAAAGAGGAGTGGCTGGGTGTGAAGCAACACTTTATAGGCTTCCTCCTCTGTGATCATCACGTGACATATCAAGTGTTGGGATATGTAGTTTTTTGTTTTCCATGATTTTCATTGGCTGCTGTTAAAAATAAAGCATGGAAAGAGAAGCATAATCTGAGCCTCCGGTGCTAACATAGAATTCAAAGCGTTTCATTAACAGATGTAAAGCGCTCTTGGCACGACAATTCAGGCGATTCAGTACATAGATGCAAAGCGCTCTTGGCACAGCAATTAAAGTGCTTCAGTTCACAGAGGTAATGCGCTCTTGCCACGACAATTCAAGCGCTTTAGTTCACAGATGTAAAGCTACCTTGGCACGACAATTAAGGCGCTTCAGTTCACAGATGTAAAGCGCTCTTGGTACAACAATTCAAGCACTTCAGTTCAGAGATGTAAAGCGCTCTTGGCACAGCAATTAAAGTGCTTCAGTTCACAGAGGTAAAGCGCTCTCGGCAAGGCAATTCAGGCGCTTCAGTTCATAGATGTAAATAGCTCTTGCCACGACAATTCAAGCGCTTTCGTTCACAGATGTAAAGCGCTCTTGGCACGACAATTAAGGCGCTTCAGTTCACAGATGTAAAGCACTTTTGGCATGACAATTCAGGCGCTTCAGTTCACAGATGTAAAGCACTCTTGGCATAGCAATTCAAGCGCTTCAGTCCTCAGGTTTAAAGCGCTCTTGGCACGACAATCAAAAAGCTTAAAATTCACAGGAGTAAAAGGTTCTTGGCACAACAATCTAAGTGATTCAGGCTACTTGAATAAAAGTGCTTCGTGGTATTATTAAGTGAAGCGCTTCAAGTTCAATGCGTAAAACTTTTTGGTATTTGTTGTTGTGAATGTGAAAGTATTTCTGGAGATAAGCAAATCATAGTTTTCATTGTTCTTTGAAAAGCTTAAGATGTGAAAAGCATATTTAGGGGCATATTTATACTCCATCTGTGCCGAATGTGCTTCAAAACTTTTGACGCACATTCAGCGCAAACCTTGCCCCGTATTTAAACTTTGACACTGAGCCCACGGATGACAAAATTCCGCCGTGTGCGTCATTTTTTTGATGCGGCAACCCGCCTTGCGTTAATCATATGCAAGGTAGGTGTTCCCGTCCAAAAAATGACTTAAACGGCCGTGCGTCGTATTTATGCTTTCGGGCAAAAATGACGCAGAGCCAGGAGGCGGAGCCGGAAAATGACGCACAGGCCGATTTGCGTCGAAATTTAACTCCTGGGTCAGGGCAGGCGTTAAAATGGGGCAAACACACCTGTATTTAATCAGAACACACAGAAGCAACAGCAGAGCAGCAGAGCAAAAGGGAGACATGGAGGTGCTTCTCATCCAGCGTGCATGCATACGCAGAGCCCAGCAACAACAACAGCAGCTACCACAACACCAGCAGGGACCCCAAAGGCAGCGCAGAAGGCAGGAGAGGATATTCTGCATCCGAACAACCCTTCATGGCCTCAGGGAACATGACATCATCCAGAGGTACAGGTTGAACTGGCAGGCCATTCAGCAACTGCTGCGAAACATAGAGCCACAGTTGGCATCCACCTTGCTGACACCCCGCACCATCCCAACAGAAACCAATCTGCTTGCCGTACTTCACATGCTGGCAAGTGGCTCTTTTCAAACAACTGGTGCCCTGGTTGCCGGAATATCACAGCCATCATTCTCTGCCTTTTTGCCCAAAGTACTGGATGCCATCATTGGACTCACACCCTGCCACATCTGCTTCCCTAACACACTGCAGAAGCAGCAGGAAACAAAACAGGGGTTCTACCTCATTAGTGGCTTCCCACACATCCTTGGTGCAATTGACTGCACACATGTATGCCTTGTGCCACCTGCTGCAACTAAACACCTCTACCGCAACAGGAAGCACCCACATTCCATCAATGTGCAGGCCATTGTCGATCACCAAGGATTGATCACCAACATCATGGCAAAATATCCTGGGAGTGTCCATGACTCATTCATCTTCCGTCACAGCACCATTAATCAACACTTCCAGGATGGACAGTATGGCAATGGACTACTTGTTGGTAAGTACAAAAACCTACTTATATACACACTGCACAGGAACCCTCTAGGACACACAAAACATACACTACAACAGCAGCATGTAAACAGGAACACAATGAGGTCGTGACATCGCTAGCCATGTTTCATAGGTCACCATTGAACCTGTCACACATCTGAAATAACTGTACAGCCTAATGTTAAGACGTCAATGATCACAATGTTTGGAGTGTGTTGCCTAAGTGTCACCTTGCAAATTGTAAGCGTCTCAATTATGTTTACATTAATCCATTGCATAAGTCTAAAGGTATGGGTTGTCCAGGGTACATTGATATGAACGTGTTAACAACACTGTCAAATTTAACCTGTGTATGGAACTATCATCTCACCCCCAGTGAACACCTGTATCACAAGTCACAATGCTAGGGAGGGCACACTGTACTGCAAATCCCAAAACATACTGCTGACAACCGGTCAGCAGCCAAACACTCGTTCAGCCAAGGAAACAACACAATGCAGATGGTACATCCTACAAGCCTAGGATGCAAGACAATAACACAAATGAATCACAGACAACACAAGACAACTACTGCCATGCAAGCTGATATCAGTGGGGCAAGCTACATCAACATGATCCCATTCATTTTCTCTTTCAGCTGATCAGTGGTATGGCATCCAGCCATGGATAATGACACCTATTGGCAACCGAGTACTGCAGCAGAGTGTGCCTACAATGACACACATAGGAGGACACGCACCATAGTCGAGAGGATCTTCGGCATCCTCAAGTCGAGATTCCGGTGCCTCGACATCACTGGTGGTAGCCTCCTATATTCCCCTGAAATGGTCTGTAAGATCATTCTGACATGTGCCATCCTGCACAACATTTGTATAGGAAGGAACATTGCCCTCCGTGGAACCAGAGCCACACATGCCTGAAGAGGAGGATGGTGGCCTGCAACATGAGGGGGAACAACAAAACACGGCCGCTGGTTTGCGTAGGCGGCAACATATGATGAACAATTTCTTTTAAATATAATCACAATCACCACTTTAGGAACTAATTTAAATAAACACCGATAATAATGACCATATCATAGTCTGGCTAATCATTTTTGCACACCTTTATCTCTAACTATCAGAATAAGAGTGTTGCCTCATGGAGCATTGCTGATATACCAATTAGGACACTGAAACTCCCAGAGCAATTGTGATGCGCACCATACAACGGTCACATACACAAACACTGTAAATGACATACATCCTGCACATTTCACCTTTGAAGGCTAGTAGCAGAAGACCACACCTATTTCATACATACATGTTGGAAACATGGTTCATCGCAGCATATGGCACACAACTGAGACACCATCACTCAATAAGGGGAAAACAAGCCTCATACATGAGGCAGTTGATATGCTTTTGCATCAGTAACAGGAATGTATGACCAGACCCTTGACAGCAGTAAGTCCAACTGCATCCAATCTTTGCAAGGACAATCTATGACTAGAGTTCCCTAGAATCAGAACATAGACAGCACAAGTGCCACACATATGACAAGCATTGCGCACATGACATTCCATGTACATGTCAGCCCATTTCCTAACTCCTGACACAACCATGCACTTGGTCACAACCCACCTGTCTGAAGAGGTCCCTGGAATAGTAATATGTGTACCCCGATATTCTCTCCTCTACACACACAGACTAACAATAGTAATCCAGTGTGCCACACCCTTTCCTATGATATACCATTGTCATAGTACATCTGACTGCATGGACGTCAGGTCAATTAATACACTGGTTTGTAGTTTCTAAGCCCTGTTATCACCTGTAGATTGCTTCCCATGTGAAAACATCTGTTGGCCATTAGAATGCAAATCTCACCTACAGGACTTGTGAGAAACTGATGCAGCCCACACCTGTGATCACCTCCATGCACACCACCCATTTCAACATGCACTGCCCCTGCTGATGCCTGGAACAGTGGGATTCACCAACAAGTGCCTAGGAAGCAGTTACCAAAAATAGAGGACATAGGATGGTAAAATTGTGGACCATTGACATGAACAAGCGTCTGCCATCTATCTGGTGCATGCTTTGTCATTTGTGGTGTCTATGTTACCCCAAATCTTGGAAGTGCACACAACGGATGTTGCTAGATGTATGACTAACACATGTCCCCTCTCATTTCCAAAATGACTTGCATCTAAGGTATGGACACATTGACTTCACATTCATACAAGCATATGCTCATTAATGCATCTTGTGATGCACACACACTCAGTCAAGAACTACATTAGTTGCCACTGCACACACATTGAGCCATAGGCATTGAGGTATTGTACTTATGTGAGTCACATTGCTATCCTCTCCTGATGCCAAACATGCCCAAATTGTGCAATACATATACGTAGGCCACATATATGGCCATCTAGTGCGTCAGCCAACCGTCAAAATGGTCCGCTGCAGTATGATGTCTCATATGTGAACAAACACCATCAACACCATAGTGGGTGCAATCAGCCTATCTCTGATGTGTCCCAAATGTAACATAACATAAAAACTGAAACAATGCCCAAAACCAGTTCATGCACTGAAATTTAGACGTTGCTAACGTTATGCGTATTTTTTTTTCCACCAATACATGTTGTGCGTCATATTTTTCGACGAACAGGATTGAAAATTAGGCCGCATACAAATAATTGCACAGACTATTTACTATCATTTGGATGCAGCCTAATTTTCACTCCTGTGCGTCAAAACATATGACGCACAAACTGTATGCATGAAAAAATATGATGCATAACAAGAAACACAGTGGCCATTTTATGCAGGAAGTGATGTAATAGGATATCCTGTTTACAGATTATGTACAGTGGGTGTACTTTCACTTTCACTTTGCAGTCTGTGAATCTTCTAGACTGTGTGGCTGTGTTCAGAGTGTTGTCCAGTGATTTTGTGCTTTTGTGTCCTGTGTACTATCTTAATTGTTATTTTGTGAAATAAATATTGTTGTTGTATAGTGTCCTAGTGTGTTTTGTTTACATTTGTCCAGTATTCTAGTGTTTTTGTTGTTTATGGGAGTCTGTTGTGGGTAGTGCTAGTTTAGTGGTTATGTTTGCTTTTCTTTTTTTTGTACCCCTACTTTCCCCCTTTTCTCCTTTCTACTTCTTTATCCCCTATTCCCCTTTTCATTGCTGAGATGTCTGGTAGGCCACGTCTTTGCAGGATGGGTGAGGAGGAGTTGGGGGGCTTTATATGGTTTGTATGCCATTTCCTACCACTCATGATTGAGGCAGGGTGATACCGGGGTATCACACTGAGGCGCGCAGAATCCGTTGGGGAAAGGTGCTGCATCACCTGCACCGCGTGTATGGGAGCCAGAGGAGTGACCACCAGCTGAAGCACCGGTGGGCTGACCTCATCACCAGGGAGCAAGATCTGCTGGACCACCTGGGAATAGTGATTGGTGGCCCTGTTGGTGAGTACAAATCATGTAAATGTGCACGATTAAATGCTCTGTAGTGACATCAGATGATTTGTACAATATCTGCCAGCTAAGTTGCTGACTGTGTGTAATGCTGCAGAGACATACAGGGTAATTGATGCACTATGTGAAGGATCACAATTGCTAGCTGTCAGGAAGCACGTGCTCTGCAAACTTACAGGATACCTTTCCGTTAAGTAAATTGGTTAAGGAGCCAATAATGTCTATATAGGTCACATTTGCCAGAGAAGTATAGATGTACTAAAATATTGGCTAACTTTGTTGACGCAATAGCTAGACTGACTTTAGAAACACTACATGATGCAGAAAATGAGTGCTGGCTTCACGTCAATTGATGATAGCAAAGTGGCCCAGACATATGTCTCAGGTGAAATATGTTCATTCATTTACTTTTACATAAATATCAATTTAGTATATTATACGGACAACTCATCTAAAACAACACACCGGGGGAAAGATAGTGTGAGAAAAAGTGCTCGTGATAAATAGAAAGAAGAATAATACATATTCAAATAGATCAAAACACCTATACAAAAAACATTAAAGTTGGTTGGTTCTATTTTGCTGCATTGACTCCATTCCAGATCCTCAAAGAGTATGAATCAGTTCCTTTAATCATCCACAGGTTCTATGCAGAAACCAGTCCAAACTATGATATAACCGTCGACGTTTCGACCCCTCTATATCTTACGCCACATCACAGCGCCACAGTGGGTCTTCATCAGGACAAGTATGATGGGAGTCCCTAAATATATCCTCTGACTCGTCCACTTTTTTTCTTTATCTATTTATGATGGGATCAAATCTTATTCCCAAATGACTTTTGCCCCCAAACATCAGGTCATCAGTCAATTCCAATGCACTCTGATCACGGCTTCTCATGGGCTCAGCCACCATTGATTACTGAGGATCTTCACTTGAGGCACAGGGCACCAGGAACTGTGGTACCGCCATGATCACAAAGGAAGGACTACTCCGCGTGCTGCACGCAGGAAGGGCCTTCCTGTTCCTGGCCATGTTTTCCTTTGTCCTGCGCTTGCAGTCATGCCAGCGTTTCTTGCACTCGATGGCTGTTCTGCGTACTTCTGCCACATTGTTAATCTTGTCAACAATTTGTTGCCATATTGCCTCTCTCCTACTGATTGGCAACTTTGAGGTGACAAACAGTTGGTGCTGGTGTTCCTTCACCTCTTTAACCAGAATTTCCTGTTCCTCTGCACTGAAGCGACACTTTCTTTTCTTCTTAAAAGTGTCCTGGTTCTTGTGTTGGTCCTCCTGGCTGGTTCCTGGTCTGATGTCATCTTCCTGGGGTCTGTAGAGGCATCTGGGATCCATTTTGGCTCTCCTCTGCTGAAATGGCTGTGTTCGCAGGGAACTTTTACGCTTTTGCATCAAAAAGCGGCTAATATCCGGTTTGCGGTGTCGTAAATCGACCCACAGTCATTTCCGCCGCGTTAACGTCATTTTGCTTTTCGACTTGACGCTGCGGTGTGCGTAAAAAAAATGACTCACACCTGTGGTTTGCGCCGCCGTGCGTTAAAGTATAAATTTGACACCCGCACGGCGCACCAAAATGTCGTTAACCGGCGGTATTATTTTTTACACAAAACTGCGCCGGCACAGTTTTGGGTCAAAAAGTATAAATATGGCCCTTAATTCTTTCAGATGTTCTAAGTCATGATCAAAGGTTTATGTTGTGAAGGCATAGATGTTACAGGATTGATATCCTGAGTATAATCGTAGTCCAAAGTTCTTGCCATCTCTTGATTCTGAGATCGTAGTTTACCCTTGTTCCATGTTTCAAAGATGGGGCTTTGCCCTCATTTAAAAAGGGGTCTCCATCTGACATCTTGGAGACGCATTTAGTCAAGAGTCTATTGATGAGTTACATTTCTATGAATGAGTAAATGCATATTTGTTCTAACCTTTACTTTTCAGATCTCTCTCCCTGCTGTTCCCTACTCTAAGTCCCTTACCCCCGACTGGCTTCATCATAACTCTGTGCTATAATAGCTTTCTGAGTTGGTGACGCCGGAAGGTGGGCCTTTTGTTCAGCGACGTGCAGATCCTGATGAAAGGACACTGTGACAGAATAGTGAGCCCACAAGTTTTATACTTTCCTCTTGGTATGTAAGGGAGCTGCGCAAAATGATCACCCTAGATACCCTTATGCAAGTACTTACTCAGATGCAAAGGGATTTGACAGACTCAAAAAAAGTTACAGCTGATTTAATAAATAAAGTAACTCAGTTACAGAGTAAGGTGGATGGTTCTGAACCTGATTCTCGTCCTAAGCCTCCCGCACCTACTAACATAGCTGTGAATGTGCTGACACAGATTCTTTTAGCTGCACCAGAGGGGTTTTCTGGGGACCCCAATAAGGTTCAAATTTTTCTGACACAGGTGGAACTGCATTTTACGTGTCGGCCTAGTGTCTTTCCGGATGCACAATCTAGAATTGCATTCCTTATATCATATCTGAATGGTGATGCAGCTACTTAGGCAGTGCCATTTAGTCCGATTAGACAGTCCTCTCTTATATAACTCTTATATAACTGGTGTAGTTTTGTAGAAGAATTTGTAAAGGTTTTTGACAGACACGCAATCACTATGTCCGCAGACAAAGAGCTGCTAGAATTACATCAAGGAAATAAAGACCTGATAACGTGTTTGTCACACTTCAAGTGGTTAGTGGTGGAAACCGCTTGGCCTGAGGAAAAAAGGTCACACAGTATTTTATCAAGAGCTAAAAGACGAATTAAAAGATGTATTGGCCCAAGTTGAACCACAACCAGAAACTTGTACTGATTTAATTAATCTAACTGTGCGGACAGATCACAGACTTTCAGAAAGAAAAGGAGTAAGGAAAAAATGGGAAAAAACAAACTGGCGAATGGAAAGATCCAGACACTTTCAATTGTCTTCAGATTCTATGACTGAACCGATGGATATCAGAACTGTTCACCCACCACTGACCAAAGAGTAGAAAGACATGTGACTAAAAAATGGTCAGGGTCTGTATTGTGGGAAAAAGGGTCATTTTTATAAAAGAATGCCAAAAGAAACCCAAAGGTAAAATTGATTCAACAGTTGTGACAAAGAAAAAGATAATGGTTGCTTTGGAAAATTCACAGGAAAACTAAATTGCTTAAGAAAAAACAAAGGGGACCTCTTGTGCAAATTGACAATCCTTTCAGTGTGCTCTTGCACAAATCGTTATGTCAAACATTTCCGAATCTTAGTACAAATGACTGTGTGGGGAAAAAGACATAGTTGGTCATTACAACCTTTGGCGGTTGGTGTTAAAGCGGCGGTAAAACCGCCAACAGGCCGGCAGTAAAAAAATGGAATTACGACCGCGGCGGAAACCGCCAACATAGACTTTAACACTCCGACCGCCACGGAGGTACAAACAAACACTGTGGCGGTAACTGCCAACAGACAGGCGGAAGACAATTTACCGCCCACAGAATTACAAGACACCAATCCGCCACCTTTTCCGGGGCAGATTCACCGCAAACAAAAACACAGCGGAAACAGGACTTTGAAGGGAAAAAGCTCACCTCTACACACCCCATGAAGAACCAGGACGCCATGGAACCGGAGCTTCAGATACTGCTAGCCTTTATCTTCCTGCTCCTCTACCAGGAGCACGAACGCTGGCAGCGAAGACCACAGTGATTACTGCACCTACGACACAGGAGACGGGGGAGGGAAAAGAGAGTGACACACACACGCAACACGCAACACCCCCACCCCCACCCTCACCCACAACACCATACACACAAATACTTATTGATACATCACAGTTACACCCCCCAAACCCCTTTGAAGAATGCAAGGACAAAAGAAAATTAGTTGAATGATTGTAATATATTAAAATACAGTAATCAAAAATATTTACATATATACACATTTACACTATGAACAATTATATACACCAAGAACACAAGTCCAAGGGATTTCACCATTATAGTCCGTGGACCACTGGGCCCAAAAGGCATGGGCGAGGCCCACGCTCAATACCCGAACAAGACGGAGAGAACACTGCAGGGGCATCAGATAGAAATAAAACAGGCACCTCAGGGGGAAGGGGAGAGGGGGCACCTCAGCCGGATGAGTGCACGACACCAGCTCCATGAGGGGGCCCCATGCCCATTGATGTATCATGGGGAGTACAAAGCCACAGTCTCACAAGTCTCTCCAGTGGGTGGGTTGCCCACTGCTTTATCCTTGGGAGTGCAAAGCCACCGTCTCTTAAGTCTCTACAGTGGGTGAGTTGCCCACTATTCAAACGTGGGGAGTGCATAGCCACAGTCTCTCAAGTGGATAACATTCTCCACTGGTTCTGGAGGGGGGCTTGGTGCCCAGAGTGCTTCATCCTGCCAAGGACAGAGGTAGTGGATGTAACTCGCCACTGGTTCTGGAGGGGGCTTGGTGCCCAGAGTACTGCATCCTGTCCGTGGCGGCCTCAGTAGCGTAGTAATCATTGGCGCTCACTGTCCTGTGGTGGTGCTTGCGGTCTTGTCCTGGGCAGCGGGGCTGCTGGCGGTCTTGTTTTGGGCAGCGGGGCTGCTGGCGGTCTTGACCTGGGCAGCGGGGCTGCTGCTGGAGGTCTTGTCTTGGGCAGCGGGGCTGCTGGCGGTCTTGTCCTGGGCAGCGGGGCTACTGCTGGCGGTCTTGTCTTGGGCAGCGGGGCTGCTGACGGTCTTGTCCTGGGTAGCGGGGCTGCTGTTGGCGGTCCGGTCTTGGGCAGCGGGGCTGCTGGCGGTCTTGTCCTGGGCAGGGGGGCTGCTGCTGGCGGTCTTGTCCTGGGAAGCAGGGCTGCTGCTGGCGGTCCTGTCTTGGGCAGTGGGGCTGCTGCTGGCGGTCCTGTCTTGGGCAGCAGGGCTGCTGGCAGTCTTGTCTTGGGCAGCAGGGCTGCTGCTGGCGGTCGTGTCCTGGGCAGCGGGGCTGGTGGTGGTCTTGTCCTGGGCAGTGGGGCTGCTGCTGGTGGTCTTGTCTGCCGTGCGGATCTTCCCAGACTTGCCGGTTTTAATGTGCCCCTTCCCCAGCTTGGATGGTGTCGCAGCTGTCTCCACACTCCCAACTGTACCCCTGGGAGCGGCTTTGGTGGCTGATTTCTTTCCCCTCTCCCGCCGGGCACTGGCCACCTTTTTATGCTTGGTGGGGGACTGTCCGTACTCTGGCTCCTTGCCACACTGGCTGCCCTGCTGCCTGGTGCACTCCATAATCCGGTGACTACTGGCACCACTGGCCCCGCAATGTTGTGGCTGAGGTTGGGACCTGGAGAGTCGGGCCCTAGGAGACTAAAGGGGTGGGGGAGGTGAGGGAAAGAAGTCAAGGTTGGCCAGGAAAAGTTTCTGCGGAACACTGGGACGGGGAGCTGGATGGGGTTTGGGAGTGGAGGAAGAGGTAGTGGTTGTAGGAGGTGTACGTTTGCTGACTTTGGGTGAAGGTGCATGCGCTGGAGGCTGTCGTGAGGTGGATGGCTGTTGGGTGGGTGTGTGGCTGCGTTTGTGTACCTTTGGAGGTGGCCTCAAAGACACACTGGGAGAGGACACAGGGGACGTGTGAATGGTAGTGGGGGTGGTGACTGCACATGAGTGGGGTGTGGTGGTGGGTGTGCTGGTGATGGACGTAGTGGCTGAGGATGTAGTGCATGCAGGTGTGAGTGGAGACGAGACAGGGAGGGAGGAGGGAGACGAGGAGGAGGCAGTGGATGTTGGTGTGTCTGCATGTGTGTGATGCTTGCGTGAGTGCCTGTGGGATGTGTGGTGCTTATGTTTGCCTGAGCTTCCCTTGTGTGTTGAGGTGTGTGCATGCTGGTCTGATGGTGTGCTTGGGGTAGGCTGAGGTATAGGGGTGTGGGTCTGGGTGAAGGAAGTTGGAATGGCTGCCATCAGTGCTGAGGCCAGAGTCTGAAATGCTCGCTGAAGGACTGCCTGACCAGAGTGAATGCCCTCCAGGTATGCATTGATTTGTTTCAACAGCCTCTCTACACTCTGGATGGCATTCAAAATGGTAGACTGCCCAACAGTGAGGGACCTGAGGAGGTTAATGGACTCCTCACTGAGGGCAGCAGGGGTGACTGGGGCAGGGCCTGAGGTGCCTGGGGCGAAGGTGATGCCACCCTCCTGGGTGAGTGAGCATGGGGCAAAAGCTGAGGGGCTGCTGGGAGGGCGGTGCTTGTACGGGGTGTGGTGGCTGTACCTGTAGATGCGGGGGGCACAGATGGGCCCACCATCGCAAGGGAGCTCCCATCAGAGGAGGAGGCCGCATCGCTGGTGTCAGCTCTTGTCCCTGCAGTGGAGCTCCCCTCGCCCTCCGTCCCACTGGTGAATTCAGACTCCGTAGTTTCACCCTCCAGGGCCATGTGGGATGCAGCTCCCTCCTGCTCTGGTGGCACTGCTCCTCCGCCTGATGATGCTAATGCACACAAGAACAGGGAGACCACAAAAAGGGGGGGAAGACAGAAGAAAGACATGTTGAGTGCATGCAATACCACTACCGTTGGCGGACACGACAGACACAGAAGCCCCCTGCACCACGCCGCTCAGTTGGAGTCCACTATTCAATCCCAGGGACATGGGTTACAAGGCTATGCCCGATTTCTGCACACATGGATGTCACAGGAGCCTGACTAGGTGTAGTTGGCACTGTACACAGGTGGGGTGGGGTGCCACAGGGCCTGCCTTAAGTAGGGTCCTTGCCTACTAAACTCGCCCTGGCCTAGGGGAACCCACAGCCCACCCCCCCACCCAGACACCTACAATGCACGCTGACTCCGCAGAATGAGAGAGTACTCACCCCCTTGTTGCTGCTGTGATGCCCTCAAGCGCCCATCCAACTCCGGGTACGCCACCACCAGGATCCTGAACATCAGGGGGGTCATGGTGCAACGGGCACCCCTCCCACGTTGGAAGGCCTCCCCAGCTGGGCCTCCGCCGTCTTTTTGCTCCAGTGGCGAATGTCCTCCTATCTTTTCCGGCAGTGGATGCTCCGTTTGTGGTAGACCCCCAGGATCCAGACTTCCTTGGCGATGGCACGCCAAATGTCCTTCTTCTGGTGGGCGCTGACCTACAGTAATAGTACAGGGGAAAAGGAGAAGATATTACCACCTGCACCGTCACAGTCATTGGCCTGCATCCCTATCCTTGCCATGACGCACATACACTCACCGTCTTTTCATGCACGCCTCATTCTCACCCCCACCTATCTTTCATCCACCCCACTCCACACAGGCATTGCCCATACAGCATGCTCACAGTGTACTTTCCTGTTTGTCTGGAGGACCGTAGAGTAGCGTGTACTGGGGGAGGATCCCATCCACGAGTTTATCCAACTCCTCCGTGCTGAAGGCAGGGTCCCTTTCCCAAGACACACAAGCCATTGTCTCTTCCAGACGGAGGTCACAGCAGCAATTGCAGTGTAGGTCCTCTCCTGTCGAAGATCAGGTCTCAAGTGATTAAACAGAGAGAAAATGGCGGTCACCTCCGCAGCAGTGCGTACCGTCACTGCCGACATCGTCATTGGCTCCTGGGACCCATGGGGTCCAATGTTAACCAATGCAGGATTGCTCCGCGGTCTTCGACCGCCTACCGCGACGGTGTACAACGCCAGCGTAGTTACATCATAGCCCCTTGTCCCACTTTATAGGTCAGGCAGCCACCATTTCATGGGCCCACATGGCATTATTTTTGACTGCGTTACACATATGTAGGCCTTGCCTAAACACTCATACAGGCTAATTTCGAATTGCTAATATTTTCAGAGTAAGCTGTGTTTACGTACCTCAGAGTTGGTTGACTCTCTGCTCGCTGTTCTCCTTCATAGGCACTGTCCGCTGGGGGCATGTGAGGAGATGGCGGCATCCTCCGGTGTACAGGCCGCTGGTGGACCTGTCGACAATGGAGGAGCGACATGTGATCATCACCTACAGGCTTGATCGTGCCACAATCCAGGAACTGTGTGCCCAGTTGGAGCCAGACCTGATGTCAGCTATCCGCCATCCCACAGAAATCCCCCCTCAAGTGCAGGTGCTGTCAGTACTCCATTTCCTAGCAAGTGGGTCTTTTCAAACTACAGTGGCCATAGCAGCAGGGATGTCCCAGCCTATGTTTTCCAACGTGTTGTCCAGAGTGTTGTCTGCCCTGCTGAAACACATGTGGAGCTACATCATTTTCCCTCAGGTGGAGGATCTGCCTACAGTGAAAGGTGACTTCTATGCCCTGGGACATATCCCCAACATCATAGGTGCCATTGATGGGACACATGTGGCCTTGGTACCCCCCGCAGGAGTGAACAGGTGTACAGAAACCGGAAGAGTTACCGTTCCATGAATGTGCAGATGGTGTGTTTGGCAGACCAGTACATCTCCCATGTTAATGCAAAATTCCTTGGCTCAGTGCATGACACTTACATCCTGCGGAATAGCATCATCCCTGATGTGATGTGGCAACCCCAGAGGCACCGGATGTGGCTATTAGGTGAGCACAGGGACCCAATACAGTGGGAATAGTTGTCTGGGTCTGTGGATGTCCCTATGAGTTCGTGTGTGACTAACAGTTGTCCCTCGCCATTTGCAGGTGACTCTGGTTACTCCAACCTGTCATGGCTACTGACCCCAGTGAGGAATCCCAGGACAAGGGCAGAGGAACGCTACAATGAGGCCTATGGGCGGACTAGGAGGATTATAGAGCGGACCGTTGCCTCCTGAAGGCCAGGTTCTGTGCCTCCATATGACAGGTGGTTCCCCATTCTACTCACCAAAGAAGGTATGCCAGATCATCATGGCCTGCTGTATGCTTCACAACTTGGCTTTGCGACGCCAGGTGCCTTTTCTTCAGGAGGATGGTCCGGATGGAGGTCTTGTGGCAGCTGTGGACCCTGTGGACAGTGAAGATGAGGAAGCAGAAGAAAGGATATCGACAACAGGAACACGGTGATCCGGCAATACTTCCAGTGAGACACAGGTAAGAAGACAACACTGCCTGCTACATATGATTTAAATGCACTACCTCTCTACTGTCTGTCATTTTCACCCAGTGTATGGTCACTGAGTTGTCACTTTCCCTTACGATTTCACAGATGTGGGTCCCACTGTGTGACATCTGCTTTGTTTCCTCATGGACTATAGCTGTGTGACATTGGTATGTTGACATTACATTTGAATGAGCATTTTGCCACTGTAATTGCTAATACACAATTTGAAATCACAGCCAGACTCCTGATTGTTTTGTGCTTTAAGGATGTTTATTTAAGTGCTCAATATTGGAGTGGGTTGTAAAATGGTGAAGGGTGATGGTGGAGGAATGTCCATGGCAGAGTCCAGTCTATTAGTCTCACAGGTACATTGTCCAAAGGGGCATAGGAAGTGGAGCTGGGGCAGTTTAAGAATGGACAGGGTGACAAGGTGGGACAAAAGGATGACAATCAGGGTGGTCTCATTTCTTGGCGGTGGTCTTGGCATCGTTCTTTGTCTTTGTCCTGGATCTCAGGGACTGTTTGCGGGGTGGTTCTCCCTCTGCAGGGGGTGGGGTGCTGGTGTGGTGGTCCTGTGGCGGTGCTTCCTGTTCACTAGTGCTGGCGGAGGTGGTGGGCAGTTCATCGTCCAGGCTAGTGTCAGGGGCCCCTTGTTGTGCCACAGTGTCCCTCCTGGTGTTCACAAGGCCCTTCAGCACCCCTACAATGGTGCCCAGGGTGGAATTGATGGATTTGAGTTCCTCCCTGAAGCCCAAATACTGTTCCTACTGCAGCCGCTGGGTCTCCTGAAACTTGGCCAGTACCGTTTCCATCGTCTCATGGGAATGGTGGTAGACTCCCATGATGTTGGAGAGGGCCTCGTGGAGAGTGGGTTCCCTGGGCCTGTCCTCCCCTGTCGCGCAGCAGCCCTCCCAGTTCCCCTGTGTTCCTGTGCCTCTGTCCCCTGAACCGTGTGCCCAATGCCACTGCCCCCAGGTCCCTGGTATTGTTGGGGTGGTGGGTTAGCCTGGGTTTCCTGTAGTGGTGGACATACTGCTGCTTGACGTGTCCTGGGGACAGAGGTACGGGCCCGCTGGGTGGGTGCTGTGCTGGTGTTTCCAGAGGGGGGAAAGTCTGTAGTGGCTTGTGTCAGTGTGAGGGGAACCGACTGTCCCGAGGTCCCAGATGGGCCAGGCTGGTCATCTAGATCCAGTTGGACAGAGCTGCTGTCATCACTGTGGGCCTCTTCTGTGGGTGGAGTGGACATATCTGGACCCTCCTGTCCGGTGACATTGGGTAGGTGTCCTGCAGGGGTGTAAAAGCATGATTATTGCATCTGTGTGTGTCATGGTGTGCAATGGGTGGGTGATCCTGTACCCCAGTGATTGCATTCCTGTGTAGGACCTTGTGTGATAATGGTTTAGGGGGGTGTATGGGTATGTGCAGTGGCCATGCTTTGGTGATGGGTGTCCATGCTTTGGTGTTCCATGCAGGGCTTGGGTTTGAGATGTGTGGTTAGTGATATTGGGACATGTGTGAGGAGTTGGAGTGATAAGGGTGAGGGCGAGGGTGGGGGTATGTGTTGGCATGCAGGTAGGGTGGGGGATGAAGTAGTAAAGATTTGTCTTACCAGAGTCCATTCCTCCAGCTACTCCTGCGAGGCCCTCAGGATGCAGTATAGCCAAGACCTGCTCCTCCCATGTTGTTAGTTGTGGGGGTCTGCCGCCAGTCTTCTGTACCGCGATGTGGTGTCTTGAGACCACGGAAGCACCTTCCCCCGTAGGTCGTTCCACCTCTTCCTGATGTCATCCCTAGTTCTTGGGTGCTGTCCCACTGCATTGACCCTGTCCACGATTCTTTGCCATAGCTCCATCTTCCTAGCTATGGAGGTGTGCTGCACCTGTGATCCGAATAGCTGTGGCTCTACCCGGATGATTTCCTCCACCATGACCCTGAGCTCCTCCTCAGAGAACCTGGGGTGTCTTTGCAGTGCCATGAGGTGGTGTGGGTGATGTGTAGGGTGGTGTGTGTTGTGATGTGTGGGGTGATATTTAGAGGTGTGTTGTATGAGGTGCATGGATGTTATGTGGGTGATGGTGTTGAGTGCCTGTGGATGCTAGTTTGTTGATGGTGGTGTCTCTCTCTGGCTTTCTGTCACAATTGTGGTCGTAGGGGATTGTGGGTGATGTGGGTGCGTGTTTTATATTGTATTGGATGTGTGGGAGTGGTGTGTGTATGTGTATCAGGTGTGTGTATTTCGAATTGTCCAATGTGGTAGTGTTTTGTAAGTGTGTGTGTATTTTGAGCGCGGTGGTGTGTACTGCCAATGGACTACCGCGGTTGAAAGACCGTATTCCTGTTGGCGTGACGGTGTCGGTTTTGTTATCGCCAGTTTATCACTGACCTTTGGTGTGGCGGACTTGTGTGGGTGTCTAGATTTTGGCGGATTCCGGGCTTTGGGTCATAATGACCGTGGCGGAATTCTGCGGCCACGGCAGTGTGTTGGCGGTCTTCTGCACGGGGGTAAGCGGCTTTTACCGCCAATGTTGAAATGACCCCCTTAATGTTCAAGTTCTAATTGATTCAGGGGCAACAGGACATTTTGAGTACCAACAAACTGCACTAGACCTGCATATACCCAGTGTTAAGAAAAAGGTTCCAGAAGTTGTGTATGCAGTTGATGGAAGTGAGTTGGCAGGAGGCCCCATTACTAAACAAACCTCACGAATACAAATGATTTGCAAAGATGATGAGAATCAGAACCACTATGAGATAATTTGCTTTGATATAATCCAAGCACCTCAATATAGTTTTATCTTAGTAATGCCGTGGTTAATGTTACATAATCCATGCATAGACTGGCGCAACCAGGTTTTGCATTTTTCTTCTTCTTCTTGTACAAAGAAATGTTTTAAATCAAGATGACACAAAGAAGGAAATCTTCAACATTCCATAGCTACTGCAGTTGAGAAGGAAATTGATTTACCATCACAGTATTCAGAATATACTGATGTCTTCAGTGAAAAAAAAGCGAGCTCATTACCACCTCACAGGCAGTAAGATTGTCAGATCGACCTTGTACCTGGCACCAATATACCAAATTGTAGAATCTATGCACTATCAGAGAAAGAAAATCAAGTCTTAAGAGAATACCTTTATCAATGTTTAGCTAACATGCTAATTCAGCCATCACGATCTCCGGCGGCTTCTCCACTGTTTTTCGTATCTAAAGCAAATGGCGATTTGAGGCCTTGCATTGACTTTAGAGCGATAAATAAGATCACAGTTAAAAATAAACATCCTCTACCTCTCATACCAGTCTTGTTAGACCAGGTAAAATCTGCCGTCATTTATACTAAACTTGACATACAAGGTGCTTATCACCTAGTTCGAATTCGAGAGGGTGATGAGTGGAAAACAGCTTTTAAGACTCGTTATGGCCTCTTTGAGTATTTAGTGATGCCGTTTGGTCTGTGTAATGCCTCAGCAGCCTTTCAATATTTCCTAAATGATGTTCTGAGAGAATATCTAGACATCTTTGTCATCGTTTGTATTGATGATATTTTGATTTATTCCAACTCTGAAGATATGCATGAAGAACATGTTAAAAAAGTATTAAAAACTCTAAAAAAACATAATTTGTTTTGTAAGCTAAGTAAATGCGAATTCCATACAAAAGAAGTTGAATTTCTAGGAGTCATTCTAACACCTGGCGGCATGTAAATGACTGAAAGAAAAATTCAAGCTGTATCCGAATGGGCCACACCAAAATCAGTACGTGATATTCAATGTTTTTTGTGGTTTTGCAAATTTTTATCAACGCTTTATCCATCACTTCTCTCAAAAGGTGACACCAATCACCAAATTGCTAAGAAAAAAGGCCGTCTTCAATTGGTCCCAAGAGACAGAGAAAATTTCAAGATTTAAAAAAGGCTTGTACTACCACGACCATTCCAGCTCACCCTAATAGAGAAGAACCATTCATTGTGGAAGCTGATGCATCTGATGTTGCTGTTGGGGCCATCCTGTCTCAACGTCATCGAGAAACTGGTCAAGTGCACCCCATAGCATATGCGTCAAAAAAATTGAATGAAGCAGAACAGAATTACACCATAGCAGAAAAAGGATTATTTACAATTCGTAATGCTTTTAAAGAATGGAGACATTATCTGTTGGGAGCGCAACACACCATAACTGTATATTCTGATCATAGAAATTTACAATTTATTAGTTCTGCCAGACTACTAACTCCTAGACAACTAAGATGGATGCTATTCTTTACAGAATTTGATTTCATAGTGACTTTTAGACCAGGAATAGGTAATCGTAAGGCCAATGCATTATCTAAACAAGATTCTTCAATCAAGGTTCTACTGAACAAAAACCCATGCCTATTATAACGCCTTCAAATGTTGTGTTTAGTAGCTGCCGATAACTTTTCGATCTCATTCGTAATCATTTTCACATCACTAAGTGGCAAGAGTGGTTACAACAAGACACCAAGAGGTCGATTCAACAAGGCTTACCTCTACATTAATCTTGAGTATTCCTGTGTACTGAGGAGTTAAGATAGACAGCTTTTCATTGGTTACAAAAGCATCCTCTGGCAGGTCACCCAGGTCCCCAAAAAAGAATAGAACTCATGAAAAAGTATTTTTTGTGGCCTTCATTTGTTCACGACCTTAAGCAAATGCTACAATCATGTGAAGTATGTGCAAGATGCAAAAGCGAACATAGCAAGCCCAAAGGCCTATTGATACCTTTACCTGTTCCCAGTCATCCATGGGAACATATCTCTATGGATTTTATTACTGGTCTTCCTCAAATAAAGCAATTTACAACCAGTCTAGTGGTAGTAGACAGTCTTACCAAGTATGCTCATTTCATTGCCTGTTAAGGTCTCCCAACTTCCGACACCTTAGCGACTATCATCTTAAAAAATATAGTCCGTCTTCACCGACTTCCAATAGTTATCCTCTCTGATAGAGTAACACCATTTTCTGCATGTTTTTGGCAACAATGGTGCAACGCTCTACAAATTGATTCAACTTTATCTACTAGTTATCATCCACAAACGGATGGTCAAACAGAGAGACTAAACCAAACTCTGAATCAATATTTACGATGTTATGCAACAAAGTCTCCTACAACCTGGCTGGATCTGTTGAGGCTTGCAGAACTGGCTTATAATAACTCTCACCACTCCTCAATAAACTCAACTCCTTTCTATGGTTTATATGGGCGTCATCTGCACATTTTGCCAGTTACGTTACCTGCATCTACTCAAACCACTCCAGCAGTCATGGACATGCTAACACACATGAAAAAAATACATGCACAATTACAAACAAATCTTCATCAAGCAAAGAAAAAATATAAAATGCAATATGACAAAAAACACCAGCCTTGTCCTCAGAATACAATCAAAGATAGAGTTTGGTTATCAACAAAAAACTTTGTATTAAAAAATAAAAATGTGTTTCATCCAAAATTCATAGGGCCCTATGAAGTAATACGACAAGTAAACCCAATAATATATAAGCTAAAATTACCATCGTCTTTGAAAATTAATCTGGTGTTTCACACTTCGCTTCTTAAACCTGCTTCGCCCTCAAGCGTCACACAACCTGCTCCTCTATTAGTCCAAGGTCATTGGGAGTATGAGGTGCGATCTATTCTAGACTCTAAATATAGAGGATCTTCCCTTTGGTACTTGGTGTCCTGGAAAGGATACGGACCGGAAAATGACATGTTCATGCACCACGTTTGGTGTAACAATTTCACCTCCTCCATCCTGATGAACCAGGCCCCGGACCGCTCTTGGGAGAGGAGTGTAATGTCAGGAATAAGGCCAGGCGCGGTCCAGGTCTCGCCTGAAACTCCGCTGCGCGACTCTGCAATGCTTTATGCGCACCACTTGTCATCCCCTCTTGTTCCAAAGGTGACCATCAGCGTTGCCTGCCCTGTGGCAAAGCTCATAGAGCTGCAGGTTCAGGACACTGGTGGACAAGATGCACTTTTCAGTGCTATTCTATGAAGGGACTACAATTCCCATGTTTTTAGAGGCAGCAGCCATCTTGGGGTGTGGCAGGCCTATAAAGCCCAGCCACCCCCAAGCACGTTGCGCACTATTTTGAAGACTTCGATGCAGCCAGACCTCGTGGGGGTTTATCTGGAGAAGAGCAGAGTTCCTGAATGGCAGAGTGTCGTCCAACCAAAGTATCCTTGTTTCCATGGTGCATTAAAAAACGAGTAGGTCGTACTTGTAGCGGTAAGGCCTTGCTGAATCCAAGTTTGGAGGAAGTCATTACTTCCAAAAGGTAAGGCGCCCCTTAGTATAACGAGCAAAGCGTTTCCAGTTTCTAGAGTACAGCGGCCTTGGCGCAACGATCAAAGGCATTTCAGATCACAGATGTAAAGCGCTCTTTTTCACAGCAATGCAAAGCGTTTCATTCACAGATGTAAATCGCTCTTGGCACGACAATTCAGACGCTTCAGTTCATAGATGTAAAGTGCTCTTGGCACGGCAATTCAAGCGATTCAGTTTACAGATGTAAAGCGCTCTTAGCACGACAATTCAGGGCACAGATGCAAAGCACTCTTGGCACGACAATTCAGGCGCTTCAGTTCACAGATGTAAAGCGCTCTTGGCACAAAATTTCAAGCGCTTCAGTTCACAGATGTAAAGCGCTCTTGGCATAGCAATTCAAGTGCTTCAGTCCTCAGGTTTAAGGCGCTCTTGGCACGACAATCAAAGCGCTTCAATTCACAGGAGTAAAAGGTTCTTGGCACAACAATCTAAGTGATTCAGGCTACTTGAGTAAAAGCGCTTCCTGGTATTATTAAGTAAAGCGCTTCAAGTTCAATGAGTAAAACGTTTTGGCATTTATTGTTCTGAATGTGAAAGTATTTCTGGAGATAAGCAAATCATAGTTTTCATTGTTCTTTGAAAAGCTTAAGATGTGAAAAGCAAATTTAATTCTTTGAGATTTTCTAAGTCATGATCAAAGGTTTATGTTGTGAAGGCATAGATGTTACAGGATTGATATTCTGAGTATAATCGTAGTCCAAAGTTCTTGCCATCTCTTGATTCTGAGATCGTAGTTTACCCTTGTTCCATGTTTCAAAGATGGGGCTTTGCCCTCATTTAAAAATGGGTCTTCATCTGATATCTTGGAGACGCATTTAGTCAAGAGTCTATTGATGAGTTACATTTCTATTAATGAGTAAATGCATATTTGTTCTAACCTTTACTTTTCAGATCTCTCTCCCTGCTGTTCCCTACCCTAAGTCCCTTCCCCCGACTGGCTTCATCATAACTCTGTGCTATAATAGCTTTCTGAGTTGGTGACGCTGGAAGGTGGGCCTTTTGTTCAGCAACGTGCAGATCCTGAGGAAAGGACACTGTGACAAGTGTCAGGAGTCAAGTGAGGGATTATGCAGAAGATGGCTGTCACGTCTTCCACGTACAGGACTGTCACCGCCGGCGGACGTTGCCATTGGCCCAAGTCCGCTAAAGGCACCAATGTGTTCCAATGGCAATGTTCACTGTGGTTGTAACTGCCTACCTCCATGACGACATCTGCCGGTGGAGTCAGATCACTTCCTGATGTCCTGTACAGTAGGTCAGGCAGCTGCCATTTTAGGGCTCATATATGTATGATGAAGTTATGAAAGTTGCGTCATTTACTGGAAACTCATATGTTTGATAATGTGTCAAGTGCTGGCTTACTGTTTACAAGTATCAATGTTCATGTGATTAGCAGAGGAAGTGAAATTAGGTTTTGGGTTATGTATATGAAACAGTGTTGCCACCATACAAATGACAATCAGAATATAGCATAAGGGCAAGAAATATGTGTTACATGTCAACTAGGTTGATGTAATGTTTACTGTCAGTGACGTATCTCCATTTAGAAAACATGCAAGGGTTAATGGGATTTGAATATAATATACATATTTTGCCTAGCTGTGCTGAATACCATATATTCACTGTTTCTTGTGACATGATTTAGATATATGTGTGATGTTGTAGTAATCATAGTTATGATGTATATATTGAGTCATTCACATACATTCTAGTGTTGTTCCACATAGTTACACTGGCCTGAGGAGGGCAAGACAACCTCCAGTGTATCGTCTACTAGCAGACCTGCAGATCATGGAGAATGGATAAGTAATCCAAATATTTTACCTGGATAGGCATAGAATTATGGATCTATGGGCTAGATGTATTAAAGCTTTTTGCATTCACAAACGGTGCGAATCGCAAAATCCCACCGTTTCAGAATGCAAAAATGCCGTTCAGAATGTATGAAAGGAATTCGCAGTGCAATTTCACGGAATCTCTAAAATAGCAATTCCCTGAAATTGCGACTCCATTTAGGGAGGGTGACCAGTGGCTTGGGTCCCCTCTCCAGACGACAGGCGTGGATCCGGCAACATGGGTGGTGGACTAAAGTGACTCGACAGTCCCAACGTCCAGCTGTCCAATTTTGGTGGAGATAAGAGCTTGCCTTTGCACACAAGACAGAACCCCCTTGCACCAAGTGACTTGCAGTTGCCAAGGCTTGTGTGTGACCTTCCAAGAAGTTCTTCATGAACAGCCCAGCTTAGGCCCCCAGCACTCCATCCTGCGACGCACAGCTTCCTGAGTGGTTCTCCGGCAGCGTGGGAATCCTTTGTGTCGTGCTGCGTGGGCCTCCATATTCACCTATTTTGTCCCCGGTTGTGGGACTCCTGTGCACACTGCCTGGTCTTCTGAGGGCTCTCTGAGTTTGTGAGAGCCCCCTCTCCCTCCCCCTTCTAGGTAGATGCCACCAGGTTTTTCATGTGCCAAGTCTTGTTGGCGGAATCCAACAACGCAAGCCAGACTGCATTCAACCATCCGGCGTGGGACATCTTCTGCACCAACCAGGAACCCGCATCCATCTTCTTTGGTGCAATATCGACTTTGTCTTCTCACTGGTGGTTCTTCTTTTTCACCTTCATCCAAGTTAGCAGGGAGTCCTGTTTTCCCTGGACCATCGTTGGTGTCTTGCAGTCTCTTCTGGTTCTTGCATAATCTTTTATCAGAACTTCTTGTGTGTTTCAGGAAACTTACTGTGATTTACTCCTGTTTTCTTGGGCTCTGCGGTGGGGTCTATAACTTATCTTTGGTGTTTTCTTACACTCCCAGCACCTCTCTACACACTACACTTGCGTAGGTGGGAAACTGACTTTCGCATTACCCAATTTTAGTAAATGGTTTGTGTTCCTCCTAGGCACATTGCAACCTATTTTGATTTTCACTGTTTGCACTGTTTCCTGACTATTTACTTACCTGTTTTTGGTTACTAGTGTATATATTGTGTATTTTACTTACCTCCTAAGGAAGTATAGTCTCCAAAGTATTTTTGGCATTGTGTCACTAAAATAAAGTACCTTTATTTTTGTAACCATGAGTATTGTCTTTCATTTGTGTGAGCACTGTGTAACTACAGTTGTATTGCAAGAGCTTTGCATGTCTCCTAGTGCAGCCTTGGATGCTCTGCAAACAGCTACCTCTAGACAGCCTGGCTTCTAGACACTGACTACATTTCACTGATAAGGGATAACTGGACCTGGTATAAGGTGTGAGTACCTTTGGTACTCACTACAAACCCGGCCAGCCATGACAAAGGTTTAACATTGGAGAGGAACATTTTGCTACAGTAGATATCATATATGGCAGTTGTATATAGCTGATACATCACACTTACACAGGATCTGTGGTTAAGTGGTATTTATTGAGGAGTGCACATCAAAATGAGTGACTAGAAACAGAAATAATACAGTGAAGGGTTCAGTAATGGCGGAGGAAATCCACAGGGTAGCTGCTACACCATTTGGAAACACAAGTCCAGTGTCCTTGCACCATCAGAAAATGAAGTTAGGTATCAGAACAGTCAACAGGGTGTATCAGTGACACACAAGGGGGACCAATCAGGAGAGGTTTACTTCCTGGCAGTGGGTTTTATCTTGGCATCTGCTCCTCCTGGATGTCTGGGTGGGCATCCACGTTTGTGGGGGTTCTTGTGCTACAGAGGGTGGGGTGTCTGAGACATTCCCTTCCCCTGACAGGGACTCAATTCCACCAGCAGCCACAGATGTAGATGGACCTGATGTCTCATTGCTAGTGGAAGAAGCTTGATGTTGGGTGCCAAACCTACTTAGAGTAGTGTTCCTGTCCCTCAGCACCCCAGCAATGGAAACCAGGTGACATTTTGGGCCTGCCGCTGCTGCATGGTTTCTTGGTGGTTGTCCCTCTGCAGCTATTGGATCTCTCCCATCATGGTCAGTACCTGGTCAATCATGCCTTGGGAATTCTGGTAGGTCCCAAGACTTGGGAGATGGTCTCCTGTTCAGTTGTGTCCCTTGGATCCCCCATCCTCTTGCACACAACATCCCTCCCATGTACCCTACTCCCACGTACCTGTGCCCTTGGCACAGTGTGCCCACTCCCACTGGTGGCAGGACCACCATTGTCAGGGGTGACAGTAGGAGACTCAGGTACCTGTACTAGGGGCACACGATGGAAGAGACTGTCCTTGGGACATAGGTTTGGGGGTGAATGGTTGCCTGTGATGTAGTTGCAACAGGACTGGGAGGAGTCATTATGGGCAGGGTGAGGCTGACAGTTGTTGACTGACCAGGTGTCCCTGATTGGCCAGCTTTGTTCTCAATGTCCAGACAACCAGGGGTGTTTCTCTCACTGGGGCCTTCATCCAGAGGGATAGTGTCAGTCTCTGGTGTCCTCTCATTGTTGGGGATGTCAAGGGGAACTGGAACACACAGTTGTTGTAAGTTATGCAACGAGTGATCTGTAATTTAGACACCTAAACTGCCTTTACATGATCTCCTGAAATGACACTGACAACTGCTACTAAATCTGGGTTGGTGCAATGTGGGACTCAGAGATTTGCAATTGTACACAGCATGCTCCAAGTGTGTTTAGATGGCTGTTGATACCCTAATATCTTGTCTGAGTAAAGACATCACAATGTACATTTCTCTCCTAGTAAGGTATATGGCATCATTCAGTCAACTAGAAGGTGAACACTGCACAATGGAGTCAGAGGAGTTGCAATTTGATCTGGGCCTCTGTCTGGATGTACTACAAGTTTGGTATGGGACACAGCTGTAGCTGTGATTTGTATGTAATGGTACTGTTTGTGGGCCTTTGCATAGCTGTTGTTGTCATGAACTGTTAAATGGTGGACCATTCCAGATGGATTACCTTTGATTGTTAGTTTCACATGCAAGACATTTCAAATTTTGTTAATGGTGGAACAATGCCTTCTGGGAGTTGTAGTGAAGTCAGTTCCCAGTACTTCACCTGCCTTTCCAAAACATTGTGGGCCAAGGTGAGTTTACGTGATATGTCGCATGGCAGAGAGAGGTATTGTGAGATTTAGAAAGAGGGGTGGTGGGTGTTTTTGGTCATTGGGGTGGGGAAAGGTGATCAGTGAGCATGCAAGAAAAAACTGTTTGGTAACATGAATGTTGTTGTTACTTACCCAACTCCACTCACCCAGGTATTCCTGTCAGGCCCCCAAGATGCAAGATGTCCAAGATCATCTCCTCCCATGGAGTGAACTGTGGGGGAGGAGGTGGGGGCACCGCCAGTCTTAAAGACTACCAGCTGGTGCCTGGATGCCATGGAAGGTACCTTCCCCCTAAGGCCATTCCACCTCTTCCTGATGTCCTCCCTTGTGCGTGGGTAACTGCCTACATCATTCACCTTGTTGACTATCCTTTGCCACAACTCCAATTTCGTGGCTATTGATGTTTGCTGGAACTGTGATCCGAATAGATATGGCTCTACTGGGACAACTTCGTCCACCATGACCCTCAACTCATCATCAGTAAAACATGGATGTTTTAGTGGTGGTAAAGACGATGAGGTAGTGAAAAAAGGATGACAAATGTTATTGATGAGATGTGGGTGCTGTGATGTGAGTGGGTGACAGTTGTTGTGTATTGTGTGGGTTGAAAAACTGTGTGTTGAGTATGTTGTGCAAGTGTGGGATGAGTGCAGTGTGAAATATGTAGGGGTGCCTATTGTTTGTTTACCTAGTGTCCTGGCAGTTTTGGGAAATTGGCTGTTTTCGGAAGTCTAAGCTGTGTGCCTCTTAATACGGCGGTTGGATGACTGCCAACGTGGCAGTCTTTTGGGGGCCACCACCGCAGCAGTCTTGTAATAGTTAGGTACTTCAGTGACTGGTACATATTCTTGGGCTATTAATTTATTTATTTTTTTCAAAAGCAAATTTGGAATGTACTGCACAATCTGCACTTAGAGGCTGATTACAAGTTTGGCGGTCCCATGTCTACCATGTTGGCGGTCTGACCGGCAACAATCTGGTGAAGCGGACAGCTGCATTATGAGTTTGGTAGGTGAGAAATAGAAGACTGTCAGCGATTCGTTACAACCGGCAGGCTGCACACACCGCTGTGGTCTTTTGGAGGCACAAGCAGGCCAGCGGAGACCATGGGCCAGATGTATGAAGCTCCCGGTTTGCATTTCTTAAATAGCAAAATTTACAAACTCGCTATTTTAGAAATACAAAATAGGATGTGTGAAAACTGCGAGTCGGTAATAGCGATTTCTTAAAATTCGATTTGCGAGTTGCAAATACCAAATCGCAAAAAATAGTGAATTGGTATTTGCAAATCACAAATTGCGAAAAAGGCAAGCCGGATCAGCCTGATGAAATCACAACCAGGAAGGGAGTCAGCCCATGCTGTTACCAGAAGCCACACCCACAGGAGCAGGCAGAGACACACAGCCCAGCACCAGGGAGGCAGCCGTGTGAGCCAGCCAGAACAAACAACAACATGGCCACTGATGGGAATGTAAAGGTGAAAGGTGACAGGAACCACAAGCTCAAATTCAGTGAGCATGAATTGGAGGTGCTCATTGAGGAGGTGGTCAGGAACCACAGCAATCTTTTTGGGAAGAACTCACTCCAGGTACCTGAAAGTGAGAAGAGGAAACTGTGGTCATACATCCAGACCAGAATGTGCACAGTGGGTGTTGCGCAGCGCTCCGTTGAGGAGATACGCAAGTGATGGTACGACTTGCTTTCCAGTGCCAAACAGAGGGTAGCCAGCAGGCTAAAGGAGGCAAGAAGCACCAGAGGAGGACCATCCACCCAGACACCGTCCACACCAATGGAAGACATGGTGGAGTCAACACTGCTTCCTGAAGCTCACAGTGGTGTCACTGACATAGACACCTCAGGCACACCCAGCACCAGAAATAGTAATGATGTGTCGCCCCATATGTGCATGTACAAATGCCCCTTAGAAAATAGCTATTGGCACTATGCAGTGTGATAAGTAGTCCATGCCACATCTTACGTACAACACAACAATGCCTTATGGGAGTGCTAGTCCACACCCCTAAAGTGCAAATACCACATAAATAGCAAGATAGTGTCAAGCCAAATAGAGAAACAAAAGAATCTTAGTGATACAGTGCCAGTGTACATTTAAGACTATTATGCAACTATTTGTGTAATAATCAAAAATAACTTGCTACACATTGTCTTTGTAGATGTTACGGGCCCTGACGCAGCAGAAGGTGGAAATGTGGGGGATAGCGAAACACAGCCACAGTCCGGCTCAAACACCAGTGAGTCCTTCATTAATGCACCAACTAGACGCAGGGCAAGAATACTTCCTCTCCCAGAGTATAACCTGGACTCTGATTGACTCTGATGAAATGCTGGATGAAGAACCCACACCACACCCAGAGGCTAGAATCACAGTAGGAGAGCAGTCCCTGCCCTAGCATCAGTCCACTCCCCTCAGGAGGCATTGTGAAGCAGGCAGACAGTGCACTGAGGAAGGTGAAGGCCCATCACTCTTTGGCGACCTTGAAGCTTCCATGCTGAAAGTGCAGCGCCTGCAATGTAAACACATGAGGTCAATGCACAGGCAGTTGGTGCCACGTCAGTGTGGAGGCCAGAGCCTGAGAGGATCTCTGTAAGCCAGAGATTGCACCATGAATGCCCTCCAGGAACTCATTGCTTTGCTGGATCTGGAATCAGTCCTTGGATGGCCTTCACGATGGCCATCTGACCCACAAGGATCCACCTCAATAGGTCAATAGCCTCCTCAGTGAGGGCAGCAGGTGTAACAGAGGCTACGGCATAAGTGACTGTGGCACAGGAGACGCCCACCCTCTTGGGTGAGCGGGCACAGCCAACTGTGTGGGGAGCAACAGGGAGGGCAGTGATAGGGTAGGGGGTGGCGGACAAAGATGGTACTGGGGTGATCCCCGATGTGTCCTCCACCACTAAGGGGTGTGGCCACTGGAGGAGGAATCCGATGATGTCGAACCAGATCCGTTCTCCCCTCTGGAACTTATCTCACCCTCCGGGTCACTTGGTCTCTCCGGCCCACTGGGTCAGGTGGTGCAGCATTTGGTTCCTCACTGTCAGTGGTCGTGTGAACTTAGGTCCCATGGCCAGATGCTTCCCCACTAGGCTTGACCCCTTCTCCTTCTCCTTCACCTGCCAGTGCTGGTGCTGCAAAACAGAAAGTGAATTAAGGTAATTATATGTACATGATGAAACATCAATCCCAACTCTGAGAGACAAAACATACCATCATGTCAAGTGCCCTTGCATAAAGTGACGGCAAAGTGCCAACATCATGTGCCATTACAAAACCATGCATGCCATATGGAATCACTAGGGAAACACATGAGCAAATCTTGGACTCGGATAACTGCAGTAGCAATGATGAAGTCTAGCTACCACACTAACCATAACCCAACTATCTGACCACTGACCACTCCACAGTAAACTTGTGCAACATGCAGCCCCCCACATGGAACTAGTAGCCAAGAATTGGATGCCATTGTAATGTACCCTACCAATTACACTCACACAAATCTATGAACACATCTAACTTGCACCAGCATATGATGTCTCGACAATAAGTGATATTGGCAGGGAAAGGCAGACAACACTGGTTCAAACATGCCATACTGGGATTAGGTGACAGGGAAACATTCATGTCACAATGGACAACTCACATCAATGTACACATCCACAAGTCACACCTTTGCAAAATGAGTCAAGGAGGTAGTAGCAAGGTCATCCAAATGTGCACCACATGTGGTTTTGCAAGGAACAACAACGAAGTCAGGTCCCAGAACACATGGAGAGATGTCTCCAGTATACACACATGAATGGCCCTGTACCGTGCAGGATGGAGGAGCTCAGACCTAGTAATCACTATCAGTAGGATATCAAATCATTGTAGAAGGAGCATCAACATCACTACCCACATATCAGACATTTCAGGCATGGCATATCTGTCTGTGGATGAATCCCTGACCCCAAACACATCATTAAAACATCACTGCAAGTCAATCCATGATGCATGAATATAGTCAGGGCAGAATTCTCAAACAACACACAGGTGTGGTGTATCTACAAACATCATATCACATCAAGGGTACAAATTGTCATCAAGTAGATGAGCACCCTACCCCTACCTGTCATGTCCATCATGGCTACTGTAAGTACACATGACATAAGACATAATATTAGGCATGAATGTTTTTGTCTGACTCCATATGAAGACACAGTCCTGTCTGGGGCATCACATTAAGTGGATAACCATTGCAGATGTATCTTAATTAAAACAGGACTCCATGAATATATATGTAAGAATTGTTTTCAACATCATCCCATATGCATGGCTAGCACATGCCATACATCTTCTGCTTATATATGTATCCCAGCTGGAATGGAGCACATGCAGACACGTTGGCACAAAGTATGTTTACTACAATAATAAGACCTCACCCAGGACAATGCACATTCCCCACTTACCAAAGGAAAGTAGTATGAAACAGCTGCCAAGATTTAACCCTGTAAGTCATGCCACACGAATGATGGACACATGCATCACAGACTGCTGTGATGCACCAGCACCCAATATTAAATGGAGAAACATTTCACTCGGTTAGCAGATGTCAACCTATACATATTCTCAGACACATGACAGACGACAGTGATCAACATCCTACTTACCTTTGGACTGGAACATTTGTCAAATGTGATCTGAAGGTGGAAAACTAACAACCACCAGACCAGTCAAATCAGGATATCTCAACAGTAAACACAGACATATAAGATCCCTGCTGGGCATTTTTAGTGAGGGCTCAGTATAGTTTAGTCCTAGGTCCCAGCTTCAAATGGATGAGCACACCAGTTGGAAGTACATGTTCTGTCTGCACCAATTTGTTCCCAGGGGCAATGTGACACATGACACATGCTGCCTTGTCAGGGGGAGCAGTCCATCCCTCACTCAATCAGCTGCTAATGGTTTAATAATGATGTTATATGTACTCACTCCCTTGTGGCCGATGTTCTGGCCTCAAACGCCCATCCAAGGCAGATAGACCACTGCCAAAATGCAGGCCATTAGGGGGGTCATTGTCCAGCGGGCACCCCGTCCTCGTTGGGAGGACATCCCCAGCTGGGCGTCTGCACTCTTCTGGGCCCAGCGTCCTCCAACCTCTTCCGATAGTGGGCACCCTGCCAGCTGTGGACCCCCAAGGTCCGTTCCTTCTTGGCAATCGCACGCCAGATCGCATTTTTCTGGTGGGCCTTTACCTGCTTGGGTGCAAAGGACAACACATAGGGGGTCATTCTGACCTCGGCGGTAAAAGCCGCTTATCGCCGGTCAGAAGGCCGCCACAATACCGCCGCGGCCAGCCGCCACGGACATTCTGACCCACAACTGCAAAACCTCAGAAAATCCGCCCTCCACTGCAGTCAGCCACATCAGCGGCCAGCGGTAAACTGGAGAAGACCAAACCTCCACCGCCACGCCAACAGAAATACGCCCATCCCATTATGACCCGCAAATCGACGCGGCGGTCATTCAACCGCGGTATTCCATTGGCGGTACACACCGCCGCGGTCAAAATACACACACCTTTACAAACCCCTACCACATTGGACAATTTGAAAGGCACACACCTGAAACACATACACACACCACTCCCACACATCCAATACCATATAAAACACACACCCACATCACCCACAAACCCCTACCAACAAAAACCAGAGACGAAGGAGAGAGAGACACATCAGAGAATAGAGAGCCAGACACACAGAGGCACACCACAACATCACACACACCACATAGAAGCAAAAAGCACCACACACCAACACACACATCATCACATACACCACCCCACACCTCATACACACCACCCCATGGCACCACAAAGGCACCCACGCTTTTCGGACCAAGAACTCCGGGTCATGGTGGAGGAGATCATAAGAGTGGAACCCCAGCTCTTCGGCTCACAGGTCCAGCACACCACCATAGCAAGGAAGGCCGAGCTCTGGCAGCGGATCGTGGACAGGGTCAATGCGGTGGGACAGCTTCCCAGAAATCGAGAGGACATCCGCAAACGATGGAACGACCTACGGGGGAAGGTGCGCTCGATGGTCTCGCGACACAACATCGCAGTGCAGAAGACTGGCGGGGGACCCCCACCCACTCCACCCGAATTCACAACATGGGAGCAAGAGGTACTAAACATCCTGCATCCTGATGGCCTCGCTGGAGTACACGGAGGAATGGACTCTGGTAAGTACAAGGCCAACCACTTCACCCCCCCCCCCAGCATGCTAACCCCCACCCTCACCCCCAACCCCCCAGCACACATCCTCCCTGAGAATGTCTCCCCAGCACAACCCACCCAACACCAACCCCTGCATGCCACCCCCAAACTATGGACACCCATCACCTAAGCATGACCACTGCACATACCCATCCCCCCCCCCACAAAACACCCTCACAACACCTCCCCCAAGGGAATGCCAGCACTGGGGGACAAGGGCACCCATAAAACGCAAGCTAATGCACACACAGAAACAATAACCATACCCTCTTACCCCATGCAGGACCCGAACGACAACACACCGGTCAGGAGGGACCAGAAATGTCCATCCCACCCCCGGAACAGGCCCCTAGTGATGACAGCAACTCTGTCGACCTAGAACCTTACGACCAGCCCGGACCATCGGGGACCTCTGGGCAGTCGGTTCCCCTGACCCAGACACAGGCCACTGCAGACCCAACCCCCTCTGGGAACAACAGCACAGCTCCCACCCAGCGGGCCCATGCCTCTGTCTCTAGGACAGGTCAAGCAGCGGTGTGTCTACCACTACAGGGCCCCCAGGGTAACCCACCAACCCAACAACAACAGGGACCTGGGGGCAGTGGGAGTGGGCACACCGTCCAGGGGACAGAGGCCCAGGGAAACAGGGCAACTCGGAGGGCTGCTGTGCGACAGGGGGGGGAGGAGGGGCCCAGGGAACCCACTCTCCAAGAGGCCCTCACCACCATCATGGCAGCCTACCACCACTCACAAGAGATGATGGCGACGGTACTGTCCAGGTTCCAGGAGATCCAGGCACAGCAGGAGCAACGCTACATGGGGTTCAGCGACCAACTCAGCAACATCTCAACCGCTATGGGGAGCATAGTCCAGGCCCTGAACCGTATAGAGGACACGTTTCGGGACCATGTGGCATCACACAGGGCCCCTGTCACTAGCCAGGAACAGGAACAGCCTACCACCTCCGCCGGCGCTAGTGGACAGGAGGCCCCACCACAACGACAGCCCACCAGAACCCCACCTCCTGCTGAACAACAACCGCCCCGCAAAAGGAGCCTGAGATCAAAAAAACCAACAGAGTAGGATGTCAAGTCCCCCGCCAGCATCACATACCCCCTGAAGTCCTCCCACTGTTCCACATTGCCACCCTGTCAAACCTTGAACTGCCCCTGCTCCATCCTGCCACAGGCATATGGACAATGCACCTGTGAGACTGAGAACTGGACTCCGCCATGGACATTACTCCACCCCCACCCATCACTGTTTCACTATCATGTACCAATATCTATGCACTAATAATAAATCACACATTGCACTGAAATCAATCAGGACTCAGCCTGTCTTATTTACAAATGTATGACACATTACATATCAATTACGTATTATTAACATTGTGAATTACACATACCGAGGTAACTTAGCATTAGTCCATGGGCCAACCAAGCCGAGGTCACGCAGTGGCTCATACAGCACAGAAAAGGGAAGGGAAAATCAAACATCATGTTTATAGTTCTGGGGGGAAATCGACAAAGTTGAGATGCAGGAGGCTTTCAGGAAATGTAAAATGGCATGGGTGATTATTACCTGTGTGCTACTGGAAATACTGTTCTATTACTCTGTCCCTGTTGTCTGTGTCGTCCTCTGAGTCTTCCTCCTCTTCACTCTCCGCAGGCTCCACAGCTGCTTCAACACCACCATCTGCACCATCCTCCTGCAGGAAAGGAACCTGACGTCGCAATGCCAGATTGTGAAGCATACAGCAGGCCACGATGATGTGGCACACCTTCTTTGGTGAGTACATCAGGGATCCCCCAGTCATATGCAGGCACCTAAACCTGGCCTTCAGGAGGCCAAAGGTCCTTTCGATGATCCTCCTAGTTCGCCCATGGGCCTCATTGTACCGTTCCTCTGCCCTGGTCCGGGGATTCCTCACTGGGGTCAGTAGCCAAGGCAGGTTGGGGTAACCAGAGTCACCTATTAGCCACACACGTTGTCTCTGTAGCTGCTCCATCACATAGGGGATGCTGCTATTTCGCATCACATACGCGTCATGCACTGACCCTGGGAACTTGGCATTTACATGGGAGATGTACTGGTCAGCCAAACAGACCACCTGGACATTCATCGAATGATAACTTTTTCTGTTTCTGTACACCTGCTCATCGTCTTTTGGGGGTACCAAAGCCACATGGGTCCCATCAATGGCACCAATGATGTTGGGGATATGTCCAAGGGCATAGAAATCACCCTTCACTGTAGGCAAGTCACCCTCCTCTGGGAAAATGATGTAGCTCCGCATGAGTTTCATCAGGGCAGACAACACTCTGCTCAAAATCTTTGAAAACATAGGCTGAGACATTCCAGATGACATGGCCACTGTGGTCTGGAATGACCCAGTTGCCAAAAAATGGAGGGCTGAGAAAACCTGCACCAGAGGGGGAATCCCTGTGGGTTGGCGGATGAGGGACATCAGGGCTGGCTCCAGCTGGGCACACAGTTCATGGATAGTGGCACGGTCAAGTCTGTATCGAAGTATTATATGGCGTTCTTCCATTGTCGACAGGTCCACCAGCGGTCGGTACACGCGAGGATTCGTCCTTCTCCTCGCAAGTCCCAGCGGACGGTGCCTAGGAAGGACAACATGGAGCACAGAGTCAGGCAAACCACAGGTACGTACAGACAGCTTGCACAGTTAAAGAATGGCAATGGGTTGAAAGGCGTGTATGTGTGGCAATGCAAGGCCTAGGCCTGTGTGTCGCAGTCAAAATTAAGCCATGTAGGCCCTTGAAATGGCGGCTGCCTGACCTGTGAAGTGGGACAATGGGATGTGAGGTCAATGCGCTGGCGGGGCACACCGTGGCGGTAGGCGGTCGAAGACCGCGGCGCAAAGCCGCATTGGTTAACATTGAACCCTATGGGTTTCAGGAGCCAATGACGATGTGCGCCGGCGGTCGCGGTACGCACCGCCGCGGTACGCACCGCCGTAGGCGTGACCGCCATTTCCTAGCTGATTGATCACTCGAGACCTGATCATCCACAGGAGAGGACCTATACTGCAAGTGCTGCTGTGACCTCGGTCTGGAAGTGACAATGGCTGCTGCGACTGGGGAAAGGGCCCCTGCCTTCACGTCTGAAGAGTTGGAGAAGCTCGTGGATGGGGTCCTCCCCCAGTATGCGCTACTCTACGGTCCTCCAGACCAACAAGTGAGTACACCGGGTGCACATGGAATGGGCTATGCCTGTGTGGATTGGGATGGATGTAAGTTGGTGGGGTGGGGGGCGAATGAGGAGTGCAACGCCCGACAGATGAGAGCATGTGCCATATGGCAAAGTTGGTGGGGGGGGCCAATCACATCTAACATGCAGGTCATTGATGATTTCCTCCTTTCCACCCTGTACATGTCAAATAGGTCAGCGCCCATCAGAAGATCGAGATTTGGCGTGCCATCGCCAAGGAAGTCCGGAACTTGGGGGTCCACAACAGACGGGGCACCCACTGCCGCAAGAGGTGGGAGGACATCCGCCGCGGAACAAGGAAGACCGCAGAAACACTGCTGGGGATGGCCTGCCAACCTAGGAGGGGTGCCAGTCGCACCATGACCCCCCTGATGTCCCGGATCCTGGCGGTGGCGTACCCTGAATTGGATGGGCGCTTTAAGACATCACAGCAGACACAAGGGGGTGAGTATCAGCACATTCTCCTATCTTTCTGGCAGTGGAGGCGTCTGGGTGGGGGAGGAGGGCTGTGGGTGACATTAGGCCAGGGCGCTTTCTGTAGTGTAGTCCTCTCCCTTAGGCATGGCCCTGTGCCCCCGGCCCCCACCTCTGTAGGGTGACAAGTACAGCCATTGAAGGTCCAGCATCTCCCATGTGCGCGTTTGACGTCTCTTGGCCTGTTGTCCTAGTCAGTAGTACTGAGTAGTGTACCCCGAATGCGCGGCTTAGTGCATTAGGCTCCTGTGTCTGTCCTCTCCGCCAACGGTGTTGACATTGCATGCACTCAACCTGGTCTTCTTTTTTCTCCCCCCACCCTTTCTCTTCATCTTCTTGTGCATGTGTGCATTAGCATCATCAGGCGGAGGAGATTTGGCATCGGAGCACGAGGGAGCTGCAGGACACAAGGCCCCGGTGGGCCCAGGAACAGACACCGAGGGCACCAGTGATCCGGAGGGCGAGGGGAGCACCACGACGGGGACCGCTGGTGAGAGCAGCAACAGCGACACGTCCTCGGATGGGAGCTCCCTAGCGGTGGCGGCAACATCCGTGCCCCCCGCCTCTACAGGTACAGCCGCCACCCAGCGCACCAGCCCCGCCCTCCCAGCAGCCCCTCAGTCTTCGCTCCGTGCCCGTTCGCCCAGGAAGGCGCGCGTCTCCTTCGCCCCAGGCACCTCAGCCCCTGCCCCTGTTGCCCCTGCTGCCCTCAGTGCGGAGCTCATTGACCTGGTAAGGACGCTCATTGTTGGGCAGACGAACCTTTTGAATGCCATCCAGGGTGTGCAAAGGGAGGTGCAACAGAGCAATGCGTACCTGGAGGGCATTCATTCGGGTCAGGCTGCCCATCAACGAGCGTTCACTGCTCTGGCCTCAGCACTGACGGCAGCCATTGTCCCTGTTTCCAGCCTCCCTCTTCTTACTGCCTCCAGCCTTTCTCTGTCTCCTGTTCCTCAGCCTATCCCATCCACACCATCAGACCAGCCTGCACACACCTCAACACCCAAGAGCAGCTCATCCAGACACAAGCACCACAGATCCCACAAACACTCACCCAAGCAACACCCAGATGCAGACATTCCAACAGTCACAACCACCTCTGTGTCCCCCTCCTCCTCGTCTCCCTCCTCCCTCCCTGTGACGTCTACACTCTCACCTGCATGCACCCCAACATCAGCCAGTGCTTCCATCACCACCTCACCCTCCAGTACAGTCCACACTCGTGCAGTCACCACCCCCACTGCCATGTACACGTCCCCTGTGTCCTCTCCCACTGTGTCTGTCACCCCCTCTTCCAAGACACACAAACGCAGGCAGCCACCCACCCAACAGACATCCACCTCACGACAGCCTACAGCACCAGCACCTTCACCCAATGACAGCACACCTGACTCTCCTACAACCACCTCCTCTTCCTCCACTCCCATCACCACTTCTCCTACCCTTTACCTTGGCCCTAAAAAACTTTTCATGGCTAATCTTGACCTCTTTCCCTCCGATGAGCTCCCCCCTCCATCTGCAAAGAGTCCCAAGAGCACAGCAGCCTCCACCAGTCCAGCTTCGCGTGTCACTGTTGTGCATGGGATCTGGAGTCCACCCTTTGCCAGCAGTGACACATCGATCAGCAGCAAGGACACGTCCAGCCCCCCCCGGCAAGAGGACCCGCAAAAACAAGGGCCGCCGTGCGAGGACCGACAGGGCTGCCCCCAAGGAGCAATGTGCGGCCACTTCACCAGCCACACCATCTAGGGGAGGCAAGGGCCCGAGAGCCCCATCAAAGGAGCGGAAGGGCAGCAGGAGCGCGGAGAAGGTGGACCCCACATGTCACATCCCAGCTGGGAAGGAGGACACTAAGGAGGCCAGGAGTCCGTTCCCGAAGGGTCCAGAAACGTCACGGTCCGAGGGCGACTGAGCAGGGAGTCCAGGCCAGGTCTGGCTCCCTTGACCTGCTGGATGAGCACCGCTGAACAGGGCCCGCCGTGGAGAAGAGCACCGCTGAACAGGGCCCGCCGTGGAGAAGAGCACCGCTGAACAGGGCCCGCCGTGGAGAAGAGCACCGCTGAACAGGGCCCGCGGTGCAGAAGAGCACCGCTGAACATTGCCCGCTGTGGAGAAGAGCACCGCTGAACAGGGCCCGCCGTGGAGAAGAGCACCGCTGAACAGGGCCCGCCGTGGAGAAGAGCACCGCTGAACAGGGCCCGCCGTGGAGAAGAGCACCGCTGAACAGGGCCCGCCGTGAAGATAGGCACCGCTGAACAGGGCCCGCCGTGGAGAAGAGCACCGCTGAACAGGGCCCGCCGTGGAGAAGAGCACCGCTGAACAGGGCCCGCCGTGAAGATAGGCACCGCTGAACAGGGCCCGCCGTGGAGAAGAGCACCGCTGAACAGGGCCCCGCGGTGCAGAAGAGCACCGCTGAACAGGGCCCGCCGTGGAGAAGAGCACCGCTGAACAGGGCCCGCCGTGAAGATAGGCACCGCTGAACAGGGCCCGCCGTGGAGAAGAGCACCTCTGAACAGGGCCCCGCGGTGCAGAAGAGCACCGCTGAAGAGGGCCCGCCGTGAGGATAGGCCCCGCTGAAGAGGGCCCCCGCCGTCTCAAGCACCGCTCCGCTGGGCCCTTCATCTCAAGCACCGCTCCGCTGGGCCCCGCCGTCTCAAGCACCGCTCCGCTGGGCCCTTCATCTCAAGCACTGCTCCGCTGGGCCCTTCTTCTCAAGCACCGCTCCGCTGGGCCCCGCCGTCTCAAGTACCGCTCCGCTGGGCCCTTCATCTCAAGCACCGCTCCGCTGGGCCCCGCCGTCTCAAGCACCGCTCCACTGGGCCCTTCATCTCAAGCACCGCTCCGCTGGGCCCTTCATCTCAAGCACCGCTCCGCTGGGCCCTTCATCTCAAGCACCGCTCCGCTGGGCCCTTCATCTCAAGCACCGCTCCGCTGGGCCCTTCATCTCAAGCACCGCTCCGCTGGGCCCTTCCTGTCAAGCACCGCTCCGCTGGGCCCTTCTTCTCAAGCACCGCTCCGCTGGGCCCTTCATCTCAAGCACCGCTCCGCTGGGCCCTTCTTCTCAAGCACCGCTCCGCTGGGCCCCGCCGTCTCAAGCACCGCTCCGCTGGGCCCTTCATCTCAAGCACCGCTCCGCTGGGCCCCGCCGTCTCAAGCACCGCTCCGCTGGGCCCTTCATCTCAAGCACCGCTCCGCTGGGCCCTTCATCTCAAGCACCGCTCCGCTGGGCCCTTCATCTCAAGCACCGCTCCGCTGGGCCCTTCTTCTCAAGCACCGCTCCGCTGGGCCCCGCCGTCTCAAGCACCGCTCCGCTGGGCCCTTCATCTCAAGCACCGCTCCGCTGGGCCCTTCTTCTCAAACACCGCTCCGCTTGGCACCGCCGTCTCAATCACTGTTTATGGTTCACTGTGCCCACCATGCCTCCTCCTTGACCAGTGGAGACTGTCATCCACCTGATGGACTGTGGCTTTGCACTCCCCAGGATGGTACAGTGGGCAGCCCACCCACTGTAGAGACATTGAGAGACTGTGGCTTTGCACTTCCCAGGATGGTACAGTTGGCAGCCCACCCACTGTAGAGACATTGAGAGACTGTGGCTTTGCACTCCCCAGGATGGTACAGTGGGCAGCCCACCCACTGTAGAGACATTGAGAGACTGTGGCTTTGCACTCCCCAGGATGGTACAGTGGGCAGCCCACCCACTGTAGAGACATTGAGAGACTGTGGCTTTGCACTCCCCAGGATGGTACAGTGGGCAGCCCACCCACTGTAGAGACATTGAGAGACTGTGGCTTTGCACTCCCCAGGATGGTACAGTGGGCATGGTGGCTCCTCGTGGATCTGGCGTCGTGGACTCATGTGGCTGTGGTGCCCCCCCCTTCCCTTCCCCCTGAGGTGCCTGTAGTTTTTACATCTGATGCCCCTGCAGTGTTCTCTCCAAAGGACTCAGGTCTCCTGTGTGGGCTTTGCCCTTGTTTCTCAAAACTTTGCCCCACGGACATGATGAATTCGTAGGATGTGCAGGACTTGTTACTTCAGTTATACACTGATGTGTATGTCATTTGTTTTCTTGTGAATATCTTTCATGGTTGTACGATAATTTTCAGGAGCTTTTTGGTACATAAATATTTATTCCAATTTTGATTATGTCCTAGCATTTTTCAGGGGTGTTTGGGTGGTGTCACTGTGACTTGTTGCTCTGCATTGGTGTGTACATAGTTGGGGGGGGGGTCGCATATGTGTGTGCCCGTAACCTTTCGTCCTCCCCCCTCCCGTGTGTCGTAGGTGCAGTACTCACCGTTATCGTCTGCGCCGGACTTCGTACTCGTGGTAGATGAGAAGGTAGACGAGAGCAGGTAGGATGTTTAATTCGGGTTCCATGCTGTCCTCCTTCCTCCTGGAGTGCGTAGTGGTGTGCGTTTTCCCGTTCGTAGTCTGTTTCCGCCGTGTTTTAATCGGCGGTGCTCCCACCCCGGAAAAGGTGGCGGATTGGTGAGTTGTGATAGTGTGGGCGGTACATTGTCTGCCGCCTGGCTGTTGGCGGTGACCGCCGCGCTGTTTGTTTGTACCGCCGTGGTGGGCGGAGTGTTAAAGTGGCTGTCTGTGTTGGCGGTTCCCGCCAGGGTCGGAATTCCATATTTTTTACCGCCAGCCTGTTGGCGGGTTGGCCGCCGCTTTAACACCGACCGCCAAGGTTAGAATCACCCCCATAATGTTATGTCCAAAAGTCCCATACAAAATGGCTGAGTCACAAACATGTCAGTGCACTTAGTTAATGACATCCTGTCCTGACCATCCTGTCCATTTGTGGCAGGTAGCAAGCATTGCACTCAGGGATTTGACTACAAACATTCCACTTTAGGGTGCTCAATACGCACTCCCCAGCTCAGGCTCTGCACTGACCAGGTACAAAAGAAGTGGCTTTGGTGGGACATGAGCTGATCACATGACACTGACCAGGAACAATATAGAACAGATCTCTCAAAGTGGCAGTTGACAGGTAAAGCAGACTGAGAACAATGCACTTAAACATGCACTACCCTTAAATGTCACCCACTACAAACAGTCCTGACATGTCACAGCAAGCCAACATACAGACCCATTATGCTTCAACCCCAATGAAGGGATTGACATGTAGAGCATACAAAGAGGCAAGCCTCTCCATGTGTGGACATGTGCCGATACTGATGCAGGCACCTGCCAGTTCTGGTGGTGGTGGTCTGTGTGTCACATCAACTTTGAGCTACACACATGCACACATGTGCGTCCAAAAATGCTATAGTACTGAAGGAGAAATCTGGTCCTGAAGTGTACATGTTCTGCCTCATAACCACAGAGTCCAACATTATGGGACATCACTCAACTGCACATTGACTGCAGATGTGCAAAGTCCAAAATGATAGGCGCCTGTACTGGACACATTAGTACTGGATGAAAGTGACAACAGGGCTGTGGGATCAAGGGATCAGTCAAGGCTATGTGACACACATTGTCAGGGATGTTATGAGCACATCAGTCACAGATTATGACCCTGCCCACTTGCAATTCATATAATAATTAGAGGCATGTTTTGACACCAGCACATGCTGTCCAGGGATATAGGGAGTGGGTGCAGTGTCACACCGGTAGTGGACAAGGGAATTGATACCAGCCCAGATGTATAGTTATGGAGTGAGTGACAATACACATGCCCCCTTCTCTGCAGGCTGAGCAGACATACCTACACAATGCACCATGTGCAAAAAATTTACCTGCATTACAGTACATCATGTAGGCCACATCCAATTTACACTGGCTGCTTATGTGCAGACCTCAGAGGCATTGTGAAAATCTTTACCTGGGTTCAGAACAAAGGTCAAAAAAGGCTAGATGTGGGCAGAGCAGAGATCTCTGTGCATACACAGAAATAGCTCAAAGGGTGACCCACCAACACATATAACACACATTCAACCCTCCAGCTGCTATGCAACCACACGTAACTACACATTATAAACATCTAGTGCCAAGATTATGCTGGGATGGCTGTCGTAACACCTCACCTTGCTATGTGCATTAAACGCAAGTTAGTACAGGGAACACTCAATGCATACTCACCACATTGTCTCAATACTACAAACCTGTCACTTGACAAAGATACATGCCCATTGACTCAACCATTGATGTACACTGACAGCAACTACAGGACTTTGCAGATTCAATCATACAAACTGGTCTCAAGCCTAAAAGGACAAAAAATTATATAAGTTGATGTATAGAGAATAGTGTGCACATGGTGCCCTTACCTGCTCCTCTGGTACACCATAGAGCTGTTCATGTAGGGGTACAACCTCCTCCACCAGCTTCTCCAGCATTTTGGGTGAGAAAGCAGAGGCCCTACCACCTGTAGGAGGCAGCATGATTGCTCCCAGAGGGGGTACACAGGAGCTCAGGTTGTGGAGGTCTTGCTGCCAGCAGTGTCAGAAGACACGGAGAGGATCAGTAGAAAATGGTGGTTACTTCCCAAATGTATGCGACCGTCACTGCCGGCGGACAGTGCCATTGGGTCAAGATTGCCAGACAGCAATGTTCTTCTATGGCAGTGTCTGCCGCAGTAGCATCAGCCTACCGCCATGACGACTTCCACTGGCGCTTGTGAGCGGTTCCTATTGTCCAGTGGAGTAGGTCAGGTAGCCACCATTTCAGAGGCACACAATGCAATGGCAAAATATGTATTGATGCGTCAGAAGTATAGAAATGTTGCCCTTGTGATTAATTAATGTAGGCATGTGGTTCAGCAGCTATGACTACATTACTGGGGGTGTGGCCACCACCCTCTCCCTCACATGTAATCCAAGCTTTGAGGCATTGATTCACATGGCAGTTTCTGGAGTGATTTGGATGTGAGGTTGATGTCCAGATAGAGGTTTTGCACACATATGTAGATGATCAAAGTGTTAATGTTTTACAAATGGGCAAGTGTTAGCCCTAGTGTGTGTTGTGTATCATGCTTACAGTGACTCACATGACATGACAGATTTCATATCTAACATGCGGTATGTAAATTGCTAGGGAAACATTGAATCACAGCCTTTTTCACTTTTTGTCCCACATAGTTACCCTGGGAGCAAAAGTATCAGACAGCCTTCTGTGTACCGCCCACTAGCAGACTTGCAGACTAGGAGAACAGACATGTCATACAGATTTATCACCTGGATGATGCCAGCCATACATCATCCAAATAGCATTTTGTGTTGAAACCGCTGGACAGCAATATTTGTTTTCCTCAATCTGAGGATTTTGCCCGTGTGAAAGCAGAGTTCTATGTTTGGCACACATACCACATGTTGTTGGAGCCATTGGTGGTACCCATGTACCCCTGCTCCCACCCCATGGCAACGAACAGGTCTATTGGAACAGTAAGAACTTCCATTTCTTCAATGTCCAAGTAGTGTGTTTGGTGGACCTCTATATTTCTGAAGTGTGTGCCCGCTGCTTGGGTTCAGTCCATGATGCCTTTATCATGCGGAACAGCGCAATAACCTCGCTGATGACACAATTGTACCCAGAGAGGGCCTGGCTGGTTGGTAAGTAACATATGTCATGTGTGTATGTACAGTGTGTATGCTTCTAGTGAAATGTTGCTCTGGACTGATGGTTTCAAGCATGTCGCTTTTCCTTACAGGGTATTCCGCCTATCCAAACTATCCCCATTTGTTGACACCAGTGAGAAGCCCAACTACGCCAGGGGAAGTCCGCTTCAACGAGGCACATGGAAGAATATGCTGTGTCATGGAGCGGGCATTTGGGCTCCAGAAGGCAAGATTCCACAGCATAGACAAATCCGGTGGAGACCTCCTCTATTCACCTGTAAAAGTTTGTAAAATCACTGAGGACTGCTGCATACTCCACAACCTTGCCCTGAGGAGACACTTCCCAATCAACCCTGATGAGGGGAAGATGGCAGTGCCACCGGGTGAGCTTCCTGAAATGCCAAGTGAGGATGACAGTGATGAGGATGAAGGTAGAGACATGGGGCAGATTTCATCAATCAGTACTTTACTTGACTGTATCTATGTGATGGTCTGTGATTATTGTGACTACACAGGGCACTGCAGTGGTCAGGTTTGTAGTGAAGGATATCTCTGGCACCATGAGACAGGGCATTTCATGCTATGTATCATACAGGGCAGGTCTGCTGGCTGCATCAGATTTGGAGATGTGCCTCTATGAGGATCTCCTTTTGGTTGGGGCAGTCACATTGCACTGTCAGGGTGACAACAGAACTTTGAAATTACTTTTGTGTCTCATGTATGCTTTTTCCTGCCTAAACTCCTCGTATGTCACATTTTCCTTCCAGGTCTCTTCACCATGCAATCCTTATGTGGGAATTTCTCAGTTGTGTCTTTTTCAGGTGGCACAACCATGTGAAGGGGACATAGAATTGATCCATGTACTGTGTATCGCAAAATTGGGTTGTCTGAGTTCCATGCCCAGGCTGCCTTGACAATGGGAGGGCAGTAATCTGAGCTACAGATAAGACCTGTTTGTCCTGGCTTGTTGGTCTAATGGTTTCATGTGTGTGCTCACGTGGCTTTGTGACATGGCATCCTTCGCAATCCATCCATTCTCCCTTCAGGATAATGCTCCTATATGACCTGTACATAGATGTCAATGTATTTCCTCATTGCAGGCCGTAATACCTGGGCCATAGCACTGACGTAGGTGTGTAACATGTCACTAGATGCCTAACCATGGTAATATGATGTGCCTTGGACTAGGGACTGTTGTACTGTGGGGTATGGGGTATAACAAGTTGGATATACCTGGTTTAGGTATGTGATAAGGCTCAAGCAGATGACAACATTAGCCAATCTGTTTGTCTATACTATGGAACAGGCCTTTCTTCTGTGGCCAGGGGGATATTACAATTAGATTTACAACCAAAAGCAACAATGTTCACACATTCTTGGCAATGACAATCCAGACATATTTGCAGCCTATGGGCTGTACAGTGTAAATTAAAAATTTGGTGTGAGTGACCACTTCTGTTGTGTTGCTGGTAATCGTCAGCCTGACACTGCCTGTGACATATCTCTCCTAACATTATCATCTTAGACATCCATCATGCATCACATGAAATTCACATTGTACATCCCCCAATGTTGACAAATCACTAGAAAGAGACTGTGAAAAAAAGAAATGAATTGTGAAGGGATCAGTCATGGTGGATGTAATTATTGGAGTATCTGCCACATTTGAAGACCAAAGTCCTGTGTCCTACTATCCTGGAAAATGGATAGTGTGTGAAGAAGTCAACAGAGTGAGTCTGTGGCACACAAAGAGGCTCCATCAGGAAAAGGTAACTTCCTGGCAGTGGTTGTGTTCTATGCATCTGCACCTCCTGCATGTTTGGGTGGGTGACCCCGCTTGTGCTTGAGGGGGGGGGTTCTTCAGCTACAGAGGCAGGGATGACTGAGGCAGGTCCTTCCCCTGGTATGGCCTCCCTTCCACTGGGCGCCACAGAGGTCGAAGGGGCTTATGTTACTAGGCAAATGTAAGGGGTCTGGTGTAATTCTCGACCCCTGTTCAGGGTGGTGTTGATGTCCCTCAGTATCCCCTCTGAGGGAGGCTAAGGTGGCATTGTGGCCCATCACGCATTGCTCCCAAAACTTGGGTGATGGAGTCCTGACCAGACCCATCTCTAACAGCCTCATGCTGCTGGCCCACACCATCCCTCCCATGCACGCTACCCTCAAATGCCTGTGCCCTTGGCACAGTCTGGCCCCTACTACAGGGTCCACGTCCATCATAGTCAGAGATGTCTAGATGGGGCTCCAGTATCTGGACTGGGGGGCACAAGATTGTTGATTCTGTCCTCGAGACACAGGTTTGGGAACAACTGGTTGCCTGAGATGTTGATGCAACAAAGCTGGGAGGAGTTGAAGTGGTCAGGGTGATGCTGACATGTGTCGTCTCACCAGCTTCCCCAGTTGGGCCAGTGCCGTCCTCAATGTCCACACATCCAGGAGTAGTATGCTCAATGAGAGCTTGATCCATTTGGGGAGCAGCAGTCTCTTGACTTGTGTGTATCCAGTGGCAGGTAGATCTGTTGAAGTGAGAGACAGAATGTTACAGGTTGCATTGTGACATGTACTTCCAACAGTTTACAGTGATATTTGATTAAGGGAATGTACACCTTGGCTTTGCATTTTTCACTTATGTGAGAGGCACACCTGCTATCAACGGTATAAACCTAACATTTGGAGAATAGACCAATTCTATTTCAAGTCACCTTGCAACAGGATGTTTGAATATCTTGGCACTTGGATATCTGTTCATAAACTCCTATCTTTCCAGCAGTGCAGTCAAAGCAGTGTCTGGGCCTGATGTGGCTTAGGTCATCTCAAGACCTAGTATACTGTTATGCATGCAGACCCAGATCCTTGTTGTTATATATATTAGTTGTCATCATGTGGTCAGTGCATTGTGAATATGTGTTCTACCGCAAGCATTTAGATGATGAATCTTGGTACCTTTGAGTTGTCCTACATTTATCGGGCACATAGATTGGGCTGTCCTTCCTGTCCACGTAATTTTCATCTTGGCTTATCTGCCCAAGCAGGATTTGGTTGATTAGGCACGTCACAGACTGTACTATGATCAGTATGTTGGTCCCTCCCAGGTAGGTAACCTGCATTTGTGTATTAAAAGACAGCAGCATAAGGTAATTGTGGACAGTCTCCTGGTTATTGCAGTAAGAGGGACTGGTCCTCCTGGGTTTCATTGTTATGGTACACCCAGTACTACACACAGCATACTTAAGTCAACCTCTCAGGTGAGTGGACTATCATAGCAAGTTGATGTACAAGGATATTCGGACAGATGCACAGTGAGCGTACTTTTTGCATTGAGGAGCCAGTGCCTGCTGACCTTGGCCTTGCTGTCTTTGCCTGTCCTACCCACACAATCTACAGTTGATATGCCCATAATTGAGTACATGGCAAAGGCTGAGTAGAGGGAGAATAGTCCTAGTAGCAAAGAACACAGTATTGGCTGAGTGGAGTGACTTTGCCAGTGCCTGCTGACCTTGGAATTGCTGTCTTTGCCTGTCCTACCCACACACTCTACAGTTGAAATACCAATAGGTGAGTACATGACAAAGGGTGCGTAGAGGGGAATGCTCCTGGTAGCAGAGAACACAGTATTGGCTGAGTAGAGTGACATTACCAGTACCTTCAAACCTTGGCATTGCTGTCTTTGCCTGTCCTACCCACACCATATACAGTTGATATCCCCATAGGTGAGTACATGGCAAAGGTTGAGTAGAGGGAGAATGGTTGTAGTAGCAGAGAACACAGTATTGGCTGAGTGGAGTGAAATTGCTGGTGCCTGCTGACCATGGCATTGATGTCTTTGCCCATCCTACCCACACACTCTATAGTTGATATCGCCATACATGGCAAAGGCTGAGTAGACAGAGAATGGCCCTAGTAGCAGAGAACACAGTATTGACTGAGTAGAGTGACATTGCCAGTGCCTGCTGACCTATCATTTCTATCTTTGCCGGTCCCACCCACACACTGTACAATTTACATCCTCTCAGGTGGGTACATTCCAGTATGGAGTTGACAAAGGTGGTGATTTGGATTGGACTACACTGTTCTGGTATTAGTGATAGTGGAACAGTGCCTGATGTGAGTTGTAGTGCTGTCAATCCCTGTACTAAACCCACTATACAGAGATGTGTTTCCACTAGGTGGGTGTGATTGGCATGCTAGAGGTCAGACATAGGTTTATGGACAGGTGGACACTGGACTGTTGTGTGGAGTTACATTGTAGGCGGGGAAAGGTGATCATTGCGCATGCATGCCAATATCTGTAAGTGGGCACTTTTTTATGTGACTTACCTGAATCAACTCCCCCTGGTATTCCTGTCAAGCCTTCACGATACAGAATGGTCAAGACCTTCTCCTACCATGATGTGAACTGTGGGGGAGCAGGCAGGGGACCACCGCCTGTCTTGTGGACCGCCAGCTGGTGCCTGCAGACATGGAACATACCTTCTCCCTGAGGTCATTCCACCTCTTCCTGATGTCATCCCTTGTGCGTGGGTAGCTGCCTACAGAATTCACTCTGTCGACTATTCTTTACCACATTTCCATTTTCCTAGCGATAGTGGTCTGCTGGACTTGGGCTCCAAATATATGTGGCTTTACTCTAATGATTTCATCCACCATGACTCTTAACTTGTCATCTGTGAAACAGGAATGCTTTTGTGGTGAAATGGTGCTGGTAAAGAAATGATGTAAAAAATAAATTGTAGGTGCTGTGTGATGAAGGGGTGACGAGGAGTATATATTGTGATAGGTTGCAAATGTGTGTGTTGGAGCTGTGGTGAGCATATGTGATATGTGCGCTGTGAGAGATGGTGGGTTGTCTGATCTATGGTTTGTTATGCTCCGATGTTGCTCTGGCTTCTGTGTTTGGCGTTGTAGATGCAAAGGATTGCGGTGTGTGGAGGGGTGTGTTTTATAGTGTGGTTGGTTGGTGTTTTGAGTGTATGTATGTGTGTCAGCTGTGTTGTATTCAAACCTATCCAATGTGGTGCTGTGTATTACGTTGGAAACGTCGACCACTGAGGTTCGCACTGCCATTGGAAGACCGCCATGGCAAGACCGCAATGGCAATTTCTAACTTGTGATAGGTTTGGTGGTTGGTCGACGGGTTGGCAGTGGTCTGACTGCCTCCTTCCCACCCTCCAGAGGCTTGGCGGCGTTGGGATATTGGCTGTCCTGGCTGTGCAACTCGTAATAGGACAGAATGTATAACCGCCAACATGGCAGTCTTTTGGCGGCTACCAACGGGGCAGTCTAGCAGTCAAACTGCCAAACTCGTAATGAGGGCCTTAGTATGGATTTTTGAGAGAGTCTCCAAAGATTTGGTTGAAATGGTGTTAGCATATTTGTATAACTGTGTGTAGGTAGATTTTCAAAATTGATTGTGTCATTACTTGCTCAAAGTCTATAATTATTTTGTGGAGGTAGTAGTTACTAGTTTTTATTTTAACTTGGTTTAGTAATTCATAGTATTTAGCACTTTGCTTGTTATCAAGCAGTATGCACATTAGGGGTATATTACTATTGTGATATTCACCATGTCTGGTGTATATCTGTGTGAATGGTGGAGGGACTTCGCCTCCCCTGCTACCAGCTCTACCACCATCACCCTCTCATAGGACCTCTACAACCCACTTTCCCACTTTTTCCATGACAATATCAGCAATATCTACAACAACTTCGCCAGCAGACAAGACTCATTCTTTCTCATCACCCTCCGACTTGACAAAACAATCTACCCTAATACTGCCCTGACATGCTGGTCCATGATTGTGCAATGGAAACAGCTTCAGCTGTACAACCCATCCACTATAGAGCTCTTGGAACCCCTACCCACACTTCATCTCCACCAGAGGACTGTACCCATCTGCTCCACACTCACTCTTGATGGTCAACATCTCCCCTAACTCTGCCACCTTCCCATAAGTATGGAAGCATGACACCATTCTTCCCCTCCTGAAGAACCTCTTGGCAAACCCAATAATACTGGCTAATTGCTGACCTACAGCCCTTCTTCCCTGCCTGGTGGAAATCCGTGAAAAACCCATCAACCGATGACTTTCCAACAACCTCAACAACATCTACTCCCTCGATCCCTCTCAGTTGGGCTCCAGGGCCAACCACAGCACTGAAACTGCCCTCATCACTGCCACTGAGAACATTTGTGTGATTATGAATAGAGGGAACACAGCAGCACTCATCCTGCTTGAAATCTCATCCGCCTTTGACCACACCTCATACTTCATCCTCATCCAATGCCTAAACAACTCCAGAATTAAATGGATTTGCTCCTTCCTCAAGTGGTGCCCACAGTCGGTCAGCCTGGCTCTTTACAACTTCGTGGTCGTCGACATGATCTGTAGAGTCCCCGGGGATCCCCGCTAAGCCTTACACTCTTCAACATACACATGACTTGCCAGCATTATCAGATTCCCACGGTACCAACATCACCACCTATGTGGATGACACTCAACTCATCCTGTCCGACAACATGCTCCACACCCAAACTGCTTTCACTTCCTGCATTTTGTAAGTCGCTAACTTCATGAATGTCAACTGTCTAAAACTCAACTCCTAACAAAACAGAAGTGGTACTCTTCAGAAAGGACACACCTATCTGGACTCCAGCTAGGTCAAGCACCCAACCCCAACAATCAAGCCAGGAACCTCGGTATAATGGTGGATAAACAAATCTCAATGACCTGTCAAGTTAACAACCTGGCATCCTCCTGCTTCCACACAGTCAACCTCCTCAAGATGATCTTCATGATGCACACGCTCGACACCATGATTACAGTCACTCAGACCTTGACAACCAGCAAACTCCACTTTGGTAACACACTCTATAGAGGCACCTTTGCTCGCCTTACCAAATGTTTTAGGGTCATTCAAAATACTGTAGCCAGATTCACACTCCAACTCCCCTGAGCATTCACATCACTAATTTGCAAGATTTACAAGTGCCATCCATCATCCACGTTTTCTTTGGATTAATATAAAGAGTTAATTTCCTGTGGTATGTATGTCATTACTAATTTCCTGCAGGAAGAGGTGATCTTCAGTATGTGTAGTGGTTAGATTCTCAGTAATGCTTATGACTTGGAATCATCTTTAGCAGAAGTGGTTCCTGCTGTGGCTTTTATGGTGTGGGCTATTAATCTTGTTAAATTAGGGACTGCTGGCAGTTGCCCTGTAGTGCGTTCAGGACCTTGTGGGAGCATAATTTTTCAATATAATTCCTGTGCATTCCTGAGAGCTAATACTTGCTTCTCTGTTGTCTTGCAAAATCTGTTTGGCGTTTATCTCTGTTACATTTGGGGGGGCGTTATGCACTCTAACAATAATTATAACATAATTTCTATTTATAATAATCCCATAAGGAGCATTGGCCTAGTGTTTTGTAAATTTCAAATGTATATTCTCAATGCTTGTGCTCTCCTGGAGGTATGTATATCCCCTGTGCAATAAGCACAGTAAAGAGAACTTTCTACAAGGAATTACATGAAAATTACAATAAAATACAAAGGGACAGTTTTATGAAAAGTGGCACTACATCTGGAGCAGCGCCACTTTTCCTGCGCCCTTTAGCACCCCCTTAACACCACCATTTGTGCGATGTATTTAAAATACAGTGCACCAAAGCTGTAGTCAGGGGTACTAGCATCATAATTTTAGGCGCTTTGTGGGATTACCATAAAAAATGTTGACTCTAATACTGCAAAGCACCCAGAGGCCTTTTGAAAACAATAGGAGCCTCTGTTTAATGCCTGCTCTTAGCAGGTGTTAAAGAAGCCGATAAAAATGCAGCATAAAAATCTCTTTGATTTCTTGTGTCATTTTTTCTCCTCCCCTAGCGCCTGAATGCCCCCCTTGCATATATTATGCCTGGCACAGGCATAACGTGGCGCAAGCGGTTACAAAGTGTCGCAATGCAAGCATTGCACCACTTTGTAAATATGGCGCACCGTTTTTGGCCTTCCAACGCCACATTAGCGTAAAAAAAAAGACGCTAATGTGGGGTTGGAATTTAGCTAGACCCTCTTAAATCTGGGCCAAAGTGCCTAGTGCAGTGGTTCACAACCTTTTGACTTCTGTGGACCTCCATGTTACCATTACTGGATCCCGGGGAACCCTCATTGAATTATCATTGGAATCCGGGGATCACTCATTGAGCCAGTACTGAAAACTGGGCAACTAATCTGTTAATCTTATTTAATTTTTTAAGTAGTCGCGGACCCCCAGGTTGGGAACCACTGGCCTAGTGCACTGCAAAGCATCATTGTCTCATGTACAGAAGGTAATATTGTTGTTGGTCATCTAACCCTTGGAAAATGAAACAATCCTGAAACAAGTTACCAAATAACGATCCCAGTTCTCTTGTACATAATAAAGGTATGATGCAATTGCCAGAGTTGTTTGATGCATGAATAAAGATTTACCAATCAGTTTAGGTAATTCTGAAATGTCTCTATTTTGTTCCCTATTTCGGAAACAGTGTTAGCCCGTGTCTTGACCCTTTTCATTAAAGTTTATGGGTTGATCAGAAATATCAGATGTGCGTAATTCAGTGCAAATTGATTAAGTATATGTCAGTCACATTGATTTACTACAAGACCAAGGACCAGAGTTACCTCCAACCGGTTGCAAAATACTGGTTTCAATTTACGATCAGTATCTTTGCGACCAGTATTTTTTTTTTTTTCGAACCAGCCTATGTAATAATCGGTCACTTCACAAAAAATGATTTCTAGTAGGCTGCAATTTGTTCTACCTCATAAATATTCATGAGGTAGATTGCAAATTGAAAGACCATGTGAATGGGTGCTTCTAAATAAAGCTGTCTTTAAAAAAAAATGTAACCAGTTTTCCTTAAAGGAAAATGTGATGCGTTTATAGAAAAGAAAAGGTAAATTACTACCTACTCTTACTAAAATATGTTTTTTTCAATATTTACGAAGGGGAAGAGGTCAACTCGGGACCCCTTCCCACTTGTACATGGCTTACCACCTCTTTTGATGAGGTGGTGAGACAATAATGTTTTGCAACCAGAATTCGGTTGCAAAACATTAATACACACCACTGTGATTCTGTATTTGGATTAAACACCCTAAACATGCTTGTTCCCCATACTTAATTGGTACTGGGTCTCAAAGTCAAATTACAATACTGAACCACAATTATTTGTTTGAACATAAGAAAAGGCACTTTTGGTGATCGCCAATGGTTCAATTATGCAAAGTGGGCAACTTGCATCCACAAAAATGCTTCATACATCTGGCCAAATCTTTTTATGGCAAGAAAAATGTGAGAATCCTGGGAGCACAGACAGAAGATGACAAAATCTATTCTCTTTTACTTGTAAAGGAAGAGGATCAACATACTCCCGAACTCCTGCACCATAGCAGGCTACAAAGACACACACTTAGACCCTCATTACGAGTTAGCGGTCTGTGCACTGCCATCGACGGTAGCAGTCCGACCACGTATGGCTTGGCGGTTGGACCACTGTATTACGAAACAAGCAGGCTTATGGAGCAAAGACCGCAGTGGTTCCGCCGGCACTGCTGCGGTGATGAGGCAGGACAAACAGGTCGGTGGAGCTTGTGTTTCCTCCGGACACATTAAGAGGTTGCACACCACCAATGTGGCCATGGCGGTCCAACTACCACGACCCAGCAGGCAGAAATGGAGAGCATAAAGGGAGCAACTCACCTACAGTGTGCCGCCATGGAGCCTATCACACATGTCCTGCAGCTGCTGCAGCTCATTGATGGAGCCCAAAATCCACTCTGCTGTGGACGCAACCAATGCTAAGTACACACACCTACCTACCTGTGTCATTACGCTTAACAACAGATCCTCGTGCCATCATCCACATGATATGGGGAATCATGCTACGGGCACCAAGTACACCTGTGATTGTGTCCACAGTCGAGGTGAGTCACAGAGTAGGATCCATTCACAGCCACAAAACACCACCTTTGGGCAGCTCAGTCACTCACACTACACCACAACACAACACAAAACACGTCTGCACATCTTAGGCACAGGGACAGTGAAGTGTACACAACATTGTGTCACACAACACCAACAACACAACAACATCACATCTACCAATACAATTAACACCCTCACATTGCACACATACCATGGACTGTCGTCAGACTCAGCACACATATGTATGGATGTGACATTTAACACCACCACCCCTCCCATTAAACCTCCCTTTAATGGACCTACACGTCACCCACATTGCAACAGAATGGAAGTACAATGGGATACACAATAGTCAGCAAGACAAACATCCAAAGTCCACAATGCAAAGAGTATGTGCTCAATAGAAATGGGGGCATCAGCAACACTCAGGGAAGGGTGCTGCACTAGGAAACATATCACTTTGCACACATCCCTAAAACACCATTTGCCCACGAACTGGCCCTACATGTATCTCATGGACAAACAAAACTAGAGCTAAGTGACATGCCTATTTGCACAATGTGGAAGTGCAAGTCAAGTCAACAGCAACTGCATAAGGCAAACATCTAGATGAAGTAGCTGCAAGGTACACACAGTATAATAGACACATGCACAGTCAATGCAAAGGAAGATAGCACAATTGAACACCCTCCATGTCTGCACAATGAAAACTGAATCTGACACACATGAGACCAATGTACAATCCATACCAGGGGGACAATTCAACACCATACATGCTGACATTGGACCACACAAGATTAAATACTTACCATACCAAACAGAACACAATGCTATGACACCCCATTGGATTAACACACACATATCCATATAGTCAACACCTACCTTTGTCTTGGGGGGACACCAGCACTCCCGCAAAGTCAGGTTTCGCAAACAACAGCAGATGGATCACCAAGCAGGGTCAAACACACACAACTGTACGCATACAACACAAGTTACTCAGGAACAACATAAAGGTAGAAAAGGAATTGCAGGACAAATGTGTACCAAACAAAACAACAACTAAGATTTATTAGCTCCAAACAGTGAGAGCAAAGGCTATTGGCCAGTCCAATTATGATGTCCATGCACATCACAGTGGCCACACTTGACTCCTATTACTGTCAGTGAACCTCTACAGAAAGGGGCATCAAGTGAGCGGACAGGCACCTCAGGTATCATCTTTGGGAGGAGGGGGTCAGATATGGGAGGGGTGGTTTTGGGTTTGAGCTTGGGAGGGGTGGACTTCTTCTTGTGGGGAGAGGTATAGGTGCTTGCGGAGGGCAGGTGTGATAATGAGTGCTTGTATGTGGAAGGGTTGGGTTGGAATGTGGGTCGGGTCTTCTTGAGTTTGAGAGGGGGTATGGAGGCAACAGGGGAAAGGGCAAAGTAAAAAAGGAAACTCTACTTTGGAACATGGGGACGATCATCAGAAGGGGTTGGGGATTTGGTGGTTAAGGGGTGGTTGTCTGGTGTGTTGGGTTAGATGTCTTGGGTGTTTGCGTGTGTGAGGTATGCTTCTATGTGGGTGGCGTTGGTTGCCTGTGTGAGTGTGGGTATTTGCATGTCTTGGGGGGCTGGGAGGTGGAGTGGTGGATGTCTGTGAGTATGTACACAAAGAGCAATGTATGCTCTGCATCATGTATGATGGCCACCTTCACATTACAGACAGTAGTGAGGTACTAGCACCCTTCACACACTGAAGACTAGGAGCCTCTAGGTGGCAGATGCTAATATACTCATTTGACCACAAACATAGTTAAGGACAGTGATCCATCACTTCCCTACCTTTGGATTGAAACACTTAGGAGTAGTGGTCTGTTGCAAAGAATTTACATCCACTACAACAACAAGCATTACATGATTGATCAATGTACACAGCCACGTGTTGTCCCTGGATAGCAAATTGTTTGAGGATTGTACACAGTTGTGTTCTAGGTCCCTAGGACAATAGGCAAGCTACATCAGTATGCATCACATGACATATCTCCACAAACAATCACTCATCTATTGTGTCACATGTTGTTCATCCCTAATCGTAAGGGGGAAAGGTCAGCATCTAGCACATTAATTGGGCAATGTGACAGTCAAGAATATCCAGGTACTCACCCCCTCGTGGCTGTTGTGCTCCCCTCAAACGCCCTTCAATGTCTATGTACACCACCGCCAGGATGAGGGCCATCAAGGGGCTCATGGTCTGACAGGCACCCCGCCTACATTGGGAAGACAGCCCCAGCTAGACCTCTGGGATCTTCCGGGCCCAACCTTTCAGGTCCTCCCACCTCTTGCAACAGTGGGTGCTCTGCTGACTGTGGACCCTCAGGGTCCACTCCTTCCAGGCGATGGCTCGCCGTATCTCCTTCTTCTGACGGGCATTTAACTGTTGGATGCAAAATGCAAATCAAGAGATTACAATCACAAGTCTTTTGCACAAATGGGTGAGTCACACACATGTGAGAAACACCAAGCTAGAAATGTTCTATTTGTTATCACACCACAAGTGAAACGCACACAAGCCAATAAATATAGGGATACAACTAGAGCCATTTATATCAGTCTGAAGAGTAACCCACTAGCCTGCTCAGAGCCTACAATAACTTAGCAAGCCTTCTGACATCAGGTAGCCCATGATCCAGCAACAATTGTTGTGATGTGAGCCACAAAGAAACACTACACACATATGTGGCTTCTGAAGGCTATACTCTTTAGGCCTGACTGGACAAATACATTCACACTCTGCAAGATTGACTCACTGCACACAGTCCATACAGGAAACTTACATAGCATTGACTTCACCATTATACTTGAGTGAAAATGAAAGGGCTGGCATGGTGAGTACAGAAAGTGTATTTTTTCTGCATGCGTGGACATGTGGCCTACAAAATTCCGACTCATGACACTTTAGGGGGTGGGTTCTGTGGTATATACCTCAAAAAACACTTCTTTGGACATATGTGTCTAACCTATAGAGATGGCATCCAACATATAAAGGTATACATTGTAAAATGTCAGCTATGTAACCAAGGTATTGATACACATATCATAGCCTCACAGAAAGCAACACACTGCCTGCACTCTGGGAGTGTCATAAGTGCAATAACCTGTACAGGACAAATATGACTTCTGTGAAGGTGAAAACAGAGCTGTGAGAGTAAGGAACCTGTCATGAGTCAAAGACACACATTGACAATGAGGCAAAATGCACTTATGGACCAGTTCAGGCATGTACCTCAGTACTCATACCTAATCTAGTCCATGGACTGAGGCATTCATGGCAGGTTTTGCCACTAGAGCATCATATTGTCAACATGACAGGATCTTCTGGTGTATAGGGAGTGGGCACAGTGCCACAGTTGCATAGACAGAGTGACTCTCCCACAGCCTGTATTAGATCCCATACTGGGAGATACAGCTGACAGGCCATAGTCTCTGCAGGCTGAGCATACTGAACCTATATGACACTCACATTTCCATCACTTCCATGCAAGGCAGTATATCATGTGGCCATCATCAAGTTGGCATGTGGTTTGTGTGGCAACCTGGAGGGCAGAGTGAGTCGGGATGTGGATTCCAGGCAACAGTTTGTCAAGGCCAGATGTGGGTTGGAAGAACCATGGTACTATACACATTGCTTACAAGATCCGCAAATGACTCATACAAAATGTGTACATGGCTCATGCTGTCATGTACCTACATGTTGTCAAAAATATACATCAATTATGAAGAAAGAGATGTCAATGGATGGCAGGAAAGTCTTCTTACCTAGTATATGCATCCAACACAGGGAGGATCTTGGACCTCAAACACCTCACACAACACATTGTGACTGAACTTAACGTGTAGTACTGCCCATCAGTACCTGCGCAATGTACATCCCATTGATGCCACAAAGACTGCAACAACAGGCACACTAGAAGTATTACTGGCACACAGGGCACATATCAGCCTGTGAGAAGGGAAAGGATGGTTTTGAACAAAACCAATTGTGCCAATGAGAATCTTACCTGCTCCTCTGGTGAGCCATAGAGCTGTCCATTCAGGGGCAGAACCTCATCTACAAGTCTCTCCATTTCCTCTGGAGAGAAGGCAGGGGCCCTATCACCTGCTGTATGTGGAATGATTGTTCCCAGAGGTGGCACACAGCAACTCAGGTAGTGGAGGAGTTGCTGGAGGCAGTGTCAGGAGTCAAGTGGGTGAATGTGCACAACATGTCCGTCATGTCCGCCACTTACTTGGTCATTCCCCCAGCGGACACAGCCATTGGTCTGCGATCTCCACAGCCAACAACTTTAGACTATGGGTGAGCCTGCCACAGTTGGGACCACATACCGTCTTGATGACTTCCTCCGGCAGTTGCGGGTGATTCCTAATGTCCAGTGGAGTGGGTTAGGCATCCGCCATTTAGTCGGCATGAAATACTGTATTTGGCTTTGTAAACTGCGTCACACCTACAGAAAATGTGTTGTGGCATTGCAGACATTCTTATTCTGTCTTGTCATGTAGGTCCTTCTACACAACTACCAGTGTAGTGTGTTGCAGGGCACAGATGGCAATAGACGGAGGTACATGGTCCACCACTGCCGACAGTCACATTTCAAGGGGCAATTGCGTAGCAGATAGTTGAGTTTTGTTTACATCCATGATGTGGACACGTGTTGACAACCATGTGGGTCACATGTGACCCTTGTATAGTTGCCAGCTGTGCTGTGTACTGGGTGTCATGTCTATCCAGTCAGGAATGCTTTGTCTCATGACATAATTGGTATGCATAATTTATGTTGCTGTGGACACACTGACTAATGTTACAAATCATGTCTTGTCACACATAGGTACTCTGGGAGAGGGAAGATGAGACAACCTCATGTCTACCATCCACTGCAAGACCTTCAGACCATGGAGCAACACCATATAGTTATGTTCTACCGCCTGGACAGGCAAACAATAGTGGACTTATGTTGTCAGTAGGACCCAGATCTGATGCCTTCCAACATACAGTGGCCCTATCTGCTGATATGTCCTAACCTATGTTCAGTGTGGTTTGAATGATTTCCTCTCCGCAGTGATAAACACATTGACAGCTATATCAGGGCCCCTCGACGTGAGGATTTGGCCAATGTGAAGGCTGACTTTTATGGTTTTGCCTGCCTCCTACAAGTGGTGGGGGCCATTGATGGCACACATGTTGGCTTGGTGCCACTGCAGGTCACTGAACAAGTGTATTGCAACAGAAAGAACTTCCATCCCATCAGTGCGCAAGTTGTCTCTTTGGCAGATCTCTACATCTCACGTCTGTGCTCGTTATCAAGGCTCAGCCCATGATTCATTTATATTGCTGAACAGCACCATACCCTAGCTGATGCCACAATTGTGATCAGAGAAGGCCTGGCTGGCTGGTAAGTCATATCTGTCCTGATTGTGTGTGTGCATTGTCAGGTGCGACAATCATGAAGTGAGTGACTCATTGTTGCACTTATGTCCCATTCCTTGACAGGAGACTCTACATATCCAAACCATCCTTGGTTGTTGATGACGGTGAAGAATTCAACTACGCCAGGGAAAGTCTGCTTCAGTGAGGCCCATGTGAGAACACAGCGGACAGTGGAGAAGGCTTTTGGGCTCCTGAAGGCCAGATTTAGGTGCCTCGATAGGACTGGTGGAGCCCTCCTCTACTCACCAGGAAAAGTGTGTCAGGTCACTGTGGCATGCTGCTTGCTCCACAACCTCGCCCTGCGGAGGAATATCCTATACATCCCAGAGGAGGGGGAGCCTGCAGTGCCACTGGGTGAGACTCCTGAAATGCCAACTAAGGATGACAGTGGTGAAGAGGAAGGAGCTCAGTTGCAAGAAGATATCATCAACAGCTTCTTTTCATACATGTAAGTATGTCATGTGATGTTATGACTGTGACTGTACAATGAACTGTAGTTGTGAGAATGTGTGGAGTTGAGCGTTTTGTAAACAGCTAAGGAGATGACACTCAGCAAAATTCAGCTAAAGGCTGCTTGATGAGATAGCTTTTGACACATCTCCACCTTGATGATGTTGCTTTGTTTGTGTCAGTTTCCTGCCAGAGTACTTTGTTTTCCAGGTGCTTGCTATGTGACTTGTGTCATAGGTATAGTTTCAAGCCTATACTCCTTGTTTTGTTATTTGTACCGGTACCTTCACCCTGACATATTCCTGTGGGCATTTTAGAGTTGTGGCATTGGCAGGTATCTGATGATGTTCTGACATACCAAGTGGACATGTGTTGTACCAGATAATGTATGTTGCAGAGTTTGGATGTATGAGACCTGGACCAAGATAGTTTGCACAGTGTTTGGGTGGCGGTACAGAAGTGGCCATTGCACTGTGTGTTGGGGGGACCCTGATGCATCATGTGTGTCATCATGTGGTCATAGAATATGTAGTCCTAGCTTTTTATCAAGTAATGTCTCCTTCACATCAGCTAAACATTCTTTATGTATAACCTGTATGTAGCTGTAGATGTGTTTCATCATTGTAGGGCTGGTGCCTGTGCCATAACACTGACATATGTTTGTGTCATACCACAAGATGCATGACCATTGGATTAGAATGGCCCTGTAATCAGGGACGGTGGTACTGCCATCTGCCTGTATCTTGAATTATGTGATGTTGGATTACTTTGGTGTGGTATATGATAAGGCTCAAGCTGATGACATCAACCACTTCAATGTTTGCTTATACTATAGGACAATATCTGAAAAATCCCTTCCTTCCCTGATCTGGGGGTCAGTACCTGTAAATATGTACATTTACTCAGTGTGAGTCACTCCTTCTTGATTTCTAATAGTCCAGGCATATTGACAGCCTATGTGCTGAACACTGTATTACAATGTGTGGTTTGACCAGCCACTTGTTCTAATGTGTTGGTGTGTAATGGTTGTAATCTTGAGCTGGACACTGTACCTGTAACTTATCCCTGCTTCCACAAATAGCTTGTATCCAATGTTATCCCCCAGGCTGGTTACCTCAACTGGGAGTTGCCAAATAGGAGTATCTGGACAAGGGAGGACTGGTCTGGAATTTGTAGTTGCTGAGACAGGGCCTCCTGGGAGCTGTAGTCCAGTCAGTCCCTCTCCTCCACACACTCTACCAATGTTATCCCCTCAGGTTAGTTACCTCAACTGGAAGATGACAGCCAGGAGTATCTGGACAAGGGAGGACTGGTCTGGTGTTTGTAGTTGGGGGGACAGGGCCTCCTGGGAGCTGTAGTCCAATCAGTCCCTCTCCTCCACACACTCTAACAATTCTATTCCCCCAGGAGAGTTTACCTCAATTGGGAGTTGACAAAAAGGGGTATCTGGATAACAGAGGACAGGTCCGGTGTTTGTAGTTGGTGAGGCAGGGCTTTCTGGGAGTTGTAGTCCAGTCAGTTCCACTCGTCCACACACTCTACCAAAGTTATTCTCCCAGGTGAGTTTACCTTAATTGGGAGTTGACAAACAGGACTATCTGGACAAGCGAGGACTGGTCTGGTGTTTGTAGCTGGTGAGACAGGGCCTCCTGGGAGCTGTAGCCCAGTCAGTCCCTCTCCTCCACCGACTGTACCAATATTATTCCCCCAGGTGAGTTTGCTTTAATTGGAGTATGTGGACAAGAAAGGACTGGTCTGGTGTTTGTAGTTGGTGAGACAGGACCTCCTAGGAACTGTAGTCAAGTCACGATCTCTCCTACTCACACTACAACAATGTTAATCCTCCAGGTGAGTACACTTCATTTGTGAGTTGGTACACAGGTGTATTTGGTCACAGGCACACTGGTCTGATGTTTGGAGAAGCAGAAACCCTGCCTGCTTGGAGCTGCAGTTAGGCCACTCTCTGTACCACACACATAATCAAATGGTATTCCCCCAGGTGAGTTAACTCCATTTGTAAGGTGATATACAGGTGTATTCGGTCACAGGCACACTGGTTTGGTGTTTGGAGTTGCAGAAACAGGGCCTACTGGGAGCTGTAGTCCGCTAGCTCCCTCTACTTTGCACAGTACACAAATGGTATCCCCCAGGTGAGTGAACGTCATTTGTGAGTTAATACACAGATGTATTTGGTAACAGACACACTGGTCTGGTGTTTGGAGTTACAGAAACAGTGCCTGCTGGGAGTTGCAGTTAGGTCACTCTCTGTACTACACACATTAATACAATGTGCACTCCCCAGGTGAGTAAACTTCATTTGTGCGTTGGTACACAGGTGTATTTGGTCAAAGGTACACAGTGCTGTTGGTTGGAGTTACTGAAAAATGGTATCCTCGAGGTGAGTACACTTTGGCCCTCATTACAACCTTGGTGGTCTTTCTAAAAGACCGTCGAGGCTGCGGGAGACAGAATACCACAGCGATATTTCTGGCTCCCTATTATGACTTTTCCGCTGGGCCAGCAGAAAAGTCACATCAATATTGCTGCCGGCTCGTAATAGAGCCGGCGGCAATACTGATGTGGAGCGGGTGCAGTTGCACCCGTCATGCATTTCACTGCCTGAAATTCGGGCAGTGAAATGGGCGATGGGGCTATGCCTAAGGGCCCCTGCACTGCCCATGCCAAGTGCATGGGCAGTGCAGGGGCCCCCAGGGGCACCCCAAGTCCCCCTTACCGCCAGCCTGGCTGTATAGTGGAGGGGCCGGCGGTATGGCCGTGGCTATTGCCCCACGGTCATAATAGCTGGCGGAACACCGCCAGCCTGTTGGCAGTGTTACCACCATCCTACCGCCCTTTATTTGGGAGCTTACAAACAGGAGTATTTGGACAGGTGAGCACTAGTATGGTGTTTCGAGTTACAGAAATAGTGCCTGCTAGGAGTTGAAGTTAGGTCACTCTACTGCACACACTATACAAATGTTGTGTATTACATATCTGTATGCAGACTGCATTTATGGTTTGGGCATACATTTACCTGTTGAGACATACTATGAGTCCTGGGATTGTTGTTGTGTATTGAAAGACTTACAGGCACCATTTGGACCAATGACCTGTACTGGACCTTTGTAACTTTGATGTTGGGTTCAACAGTACAGATTGACAGTGTAAACCCCCGATACTCTGGCAATCGAATGTTGGTGTGGTACATGAACAAGACAGTGGGAAAAGGTGAGCTATGAGCATGCATGGTATGGCATTTTCATGACATTTCTTGTGTTGTGACTTGCCAGACTCCAATCCCCCAGGCATTCTTGTCAAGCCCTCAGGATGCAGGATGGCCAAGACCTTCTCCTCTCAGGGAAAGAGATGTAATGGGGCACTGAGAGGGCTACTGCCAGTCTTCTTGGCCTGCAGCTGGTACCTGAGACCAGGGAACGCACCTTGCCCCTGAGGTCTTTCCACCTCTTCCTGATGTCGTCCTTTGTGTGCAGGTTGGTGCCTATAGCATTCACTCTGCCGACTATCCAGTTCCACATTTCCATTTTCCTACTGAGAGGAGTATGCTGGACTTGTGATCCAAACAATTGTGGCTCTACTCTCATGAAGTCCACCATGACTTTTAACTCATCCTCAGATAAACGTGGTTTTTTGGAACATGACATGGTGGAGAAAAAAAACGTGTGACAGTGACTTACTAAACAGGGGAAGTGCAAAAGGGCATGAATTGACAAAAGTATGTGAAAACAAATGGGGGTGCCTATGACATGACCAGATGGGAAAATGATGCTGAATGTTGTTGGTCGTGCAGTGGAAATGCAAAGGATTGTGGCCTGTGAAGGGGTGTGTTTTATAGTTTCCTTTGCAGGTGTGTCCACTGTGGCAATGTGTGTCAGTTGCGATGATTAAAAATTCACCCCATGTGCAGCTGTCTTTTACTTTGCAGCCCAAGAACCACCGTGGTTTGGACCGCCAATGGCTGACCGCCATGAAGGGACCGCCACGGCGACTCTATGCTTGTAATATGCTTGGTGGTTTGTTGCTGGGCTGATGAAACAGGGGGTCGGACCACCTTTATCCAGGTCACCCGCCGCTGTAGTCTGCCATCTTTTCAGGACCGCCAACATGGTGGTCTGGCGGACAGACTGCCAAACTCATAATGAGGCCCTTAATGTTGTGTAGTGTGATCATGTGTGGGATTGACTTCTTCCCTTGCCTACTAGAAAAATTAGACAAACAGACAGAGTGGGCAAAAGACAAGAGACCATATAACCTAACTATCAAAACCATACGTAATTTAAAAAAGCCTTGACCTTCTCTAAGCAATGTCCCATGATAATAAAATTAAAAGTTTTAATATGTGTCAAGCCTACAATCATGACAGAAGACTTTGGAAAATTGGTACTAAGGTCCTGACAATCCATAAAGGACATAAATCCCTCAAATATTTTTTTTTTTTAAATCACTCGCTGTCCTAGTCATTAATACAGCATCATCTGCATATGTCCTTCTCAATGGACATCCTTGTTCACACCTACAAGAGAGGATTCTAAAACATTAATATATGAATTGAATAAAATAGGAACCAGCACCCAGTCCTGAAGGCTAACTCTTGCTGATTTAAAAGAAAATCTGGGCATTTACCTATTGGCTCAAGTCAGACCCTTGCGGATAGGTAAGAATGAAGATACTGTAAAAAAGAAACAATACCTAAGTCAACACCCAATGCAACCAAAAGGGACCTTTTGGTTCGATCGAATGCTGAGCTCAGATCCTTAAATGTTAAGTGTAGTGATCCTTTTTCAATAATTGTATCCATCTCAATAGGTTGCTGTACATTGCAGCATTGTTTTGTAGTGTCCAGCTCAGTTAAAATTCATACTGAAGGCCCAAAAATGTGTTTGTCCTCTGCCCAACTCAAACCTTTTCAATTTTAACTCTGCCAACTATTTTTCCCACTGAATTAATCAAAGTGACTGGGCAGTAATAGAGTTGATAATCTCTATTCCCTTTCTTTTACACAAGGACAAATATCAATTGGGAACAAGATGGTGGAATGGAAAATGTACAGCAACGTTAAGAACCCAATCAATCAATCAATCAATCATAAAATTTATAAAGCGCACTATGTACCCGTTAGGGTTTCAAGGCGCTGGGGGTGGTGGGGGGGGTCAGCTGCTATTGGTCAAAGAGCCATGTCTTGAGGAGTCTCCTGAAGGTGAGGAGGTCCTGGGTCTGGCGCAGGGAGGTAGGGAGAGAATTCCAGGTCTTGGCGGCGAGGTAGGAGAAGGATGAGCCCATAAATCGATATTACTCTTAAAGAGATCAGTGGGAACATCATTTGGGCTTTCGTAGCAGGACTGCTAGTAATGGCCTCTCTTGCCTTCAAATAAGAAAACATCATGTTTCACTGTATCTGTGATTCTTGGAAAATACTGTATTCAAGACCAGATGTACAGACCTCACCATATAGAGCACTGAAATGTTTGAACCACGTATCTGGTGAAATTGCCAGGTCCAGAACACAATTTCAATAATGATTAAACAATAGAATTGATAATTTTACAAAAAAAGACCAGTGTTTCTCTTGGAAACACCAATCAAAAATATTGTCCAGGCCTTATCTTCCAATTAGTTTTTCTTCAATTTAACAGATTCTTTAAACTGCATCCTGCACAATGTTATTCCTCCTTCTTTCCCTGAGACCTATTAAGAGCTTGTCTGGGTCTCCTGTTAGCCTGTGAGCATGATATATGAAAACCACAATTCTGTTTGGCAGGGATAGACTCAACTTCCAGTGAAGCACTAACAAAATCACAAATGCACTTAAAGGAAGCCAAAAGATCCAAGATGTCAGTTGATGTCAAACAATTATACATTTCACTCAATTTAGTAGTCATGAGCTTCCTAAGGAGAGATGAAGGGTTCACACATTTCCCCTTTAGCCTCCATTGCCTTTAACTGTGACCAAATCTAAGTGCACCACATGGTCAGGGCATTGGTTAGTCCAAAGAAACAAAAAGTGTCCAAAAAAATGTTCTCATCCAAAACACCAACGCACAGACTAGTAAGGAGTCCATTGATGAAAAAGAAGAGCTTTTGTCATCCAAATATGATCGGGGGAGCAGTAGATGTTTTTCTCTTTCCCATGGTGAAAGAATTTCTCAGGAAAAAACAAGAAGGTTGGGCCAGTCTAGCCTTTTCTGGACTGATGAGCACTCACGGGTCCATTCTTTGCCCAGGTGGAGCAGTGTGTCCTGTGCTGCACGAGCACTAACACCCTTTATAGTACTCCGTCCTCCTCCCCCAGCAGGAAAAGGTGTATAGTGACCTGGTAGGTGTAGTCCTGCAGGCCCAGGCAGAACAAAAGTCCCTGGCAATCCAGGCTGCCGGAGCACAAGTTTCTTTAACAGTGCTTCCTTTTAGTCCCCCAATTGACAAAGGTCCAGAGTAACCTGGAGGTGTAGTCCTGCTGTCCTAGGTAGAACCAAAGCCTGTGGTGTCTCATGCTGTGTGAGCACAAACAAGCTTAATAGCATTTCCTCCTCCACCCAGCAGGTAACAGTGCAAAGAAACCTGCAAAGTGTAATCCTGGACTACACTAAGAACTTTCGTGGTTGTAAGATGGATGCATCCAGGACACTTAGCTCCTACATGGCCTGAGCAAGTCCAGGGACACTACTGACATGGGACATGCAGCTCTGCACCCACCACACTCTTACCAGCAAGGGTTCCCTCAGGTCACTGGCTGTATTCCCTCAAGAGAAAATACAACCCTGGTGCCGTCAATCATCCTGTTCACTACACCAAACGATGCAGAAGCAGGACACTTTCAGAACTTCTGACCCTCGCCCACAGCACTTAGGCTGTCATTAGCCATTTGGGATGACCGACTTTCCTTATGAAAGAGCATCCTACTCAAGCCTCAAATCACATCACTGATAGAGTAACCTTTGGGCAGTCCCACCCATTAGAACCACTCTAGGAACCCTGGCCCATCTTTCCTCCATGAGAACAGGGTCCACGTCCACCACTCATGGACTCTCAAGCCCCACAATGTCAACTGGAAGGGCCACTTGGTACTGCAGTGTTCATGCCTCATCCAAGCCTACCTTGGCCACTTCCAAGCCTCTAAGGGGTCAAGATGCAGACCAACTAGCGATCCTACAGAACCCCCTGTGAAACTTCCCAGGACACCGTATAAGCACACACTGTCCCCTTCTGCCTCACTCAGCTGAGGGGCTGAGCCCATGCTTGGCAAGCCAGGATTTACTAGGGACCACATAGCCTCACATCCCATGTCTGGTACAATTAAAGAGCACAAGGTAGGAGTTTGCTACAGGTCAGACAACCCAAGAAGTAGGGCCCACCCCTTTGTCCAAATCTATTGTGTTGTATAGGTACTTCTTACAGTCCTGACACCTGTAGAGATGCGTCCTCCTCATACAGGCCTAGTTTGTGAAATGTTAGAATTCAAAGGGCACAATGGTAAGGGGTCCCTCTAATGGAAATAATTCTGTGAAAGCCCACCCCACCATCACATCATTTCAAAGGGTGTGGACTAGTAAACCAAACTTGCTGGTACATAACACTCAATAAATCATTGTCCAGTCAGTGATTTTTCTTCTAACAAGGAAAACTGCCTTTATTACACACGCACACACATATTTTAAATCAGGTAGATGGAAATACTGTGGGTGAAACTCTAGAGAAATGTCACATTCTCAAAAACCTTGTGGTGTCAATCATTACCATGGCCAGTATTAAAATGTAAAATGTGTCTCAAATTCTTATTTCTACCTTTATTGTGCTGCTATTGCATCTTGAGAACCAGCAAACATGGTGCCAAACACTCCAGAGCTTACGAGCAAAAACTTCTGCTTTATGAATGCATTAAAAGAATAGAACAGCACCCGTCACATGTAGCTAATCCCTGTTAATCAGAACGTCAACGAGAAGCCTGTCCTTTGCTTGGCTCCAGAGCCTGGCCTTCCTCTTTTGTTTCTGAGGGCCTGGTCAGGTCAGTGAAGAGTTATTAAGAACATACAGATTTTCTCCCCACCTTTTCCTTTCCCAGGAACTGGGGAAAGCATCTCTATTTTGTGGGAAGACCTTTGATCTTTCTTCCGGCCAGCATAGTAATTAACTTGATCCAGTAGAGGGACAAAGGCGTGGAATCTGATTATAACTGAGGCAGGGAAATATTGAAAATCTCAAAGTGCCACAAGAGGTACAGTATTCAGAGAAAGGACAGTGGTTCTGAACTCAGTGTATATTTTTTCCCTAAAATGTATATCTCACTGTAACTTGTAGACCTAGGTAGGGGAAAAGATTGACTTGAAAAGTGTCTTCTGTGACAGGATACCTGTACGCAGATACCGGGATAGGCTAGACAGTATTCTCACATGCTCAGCCCACACATGTGAGCACACGTGTGATCATGTGTAACAAACCCAGAACCTCCTATGCTAGGTGTGCAGCAGCAGCCTTATCTTAAAAGTCAGGCACAGGCGGTTAGCACACACAGCCCATTTACATTGAACTTAAAGTGAATGAGAAGTTATGAGACTCACTTATAGTAACAGTCCAAAAACCGTTAACATTGAAAAATCCAGAGGATTTAAAGAGGCAGACCCATCTCCTACAATGAGGTTTAATCGTTTGTTAACTTTTCATCCCAGATGCTGGTAACTGAATTTTGTGAATTTGTGTATAAAAATGCAGAATTTTGTAAAATATGACGTTTCACAAAAATGCAACTCTGCACACCCATAGTCCATATTCCACCAATGGATTTTATAATGCTAATGATGTCACTGCTCATATGGCTGGATGCCAGCCCCACCAATTTAAAAATGGTACTGTATTGCTTGAAATACTGAAGTAAATATTGTTGTACTGTACTTCTTTACCATACTCTATGACAGTGCTAGTAGTACGGAAAAAGCCTTAAGTATTATAAATGAAACAATTAGTAGAGATTTATTAACATGTTACTGAAGAAATAGTAGAGATTAGACGCTCCCGAAAGACTACTTTCCACTATGTGTATATCTATGATTATTCCTTTATTGTGTTGACCTTTATACAGAATGATATCTAGACTGTTTAGGATATCTGGACAATGTGCATTTATACAACTAATGTTGAATTCCATGGGTAAAATAGAACATTTGTAAGAAACTGCGCACCATCATACACAGTGTGACTGAATTTCATGATTAAGTGAGAAACAATTTAGATATAGCAAATTAATTTACATTATTAGAAAGCACCAGACCTGAGGACATAATCACAGTTTACATCCAAAACTAGAAGTTGAGGGTTAACTGAAGCGAAATCTTGACAAGATGCCATCTTGCCTTTATCAATGCCATGATTTGGAGTTTTGTGCCAGTGCACTCAGGAAGCTGTGCTTTTTATCTTGCCTCATGCGTGTGTCTACCACATCTTGCTGCTCCCCTTCCAAGCAGCGACCAACTTGAAAAAGCAAAGTCCACTTAGAGGGTGCAAAGAGACTAGAGTCCTGTCTGGTGCAGCACACTGATCAATCCCGCAGATGCAGTCAATAGAACGTAACTGATGTCCTTGCTGTTTGCGTCATCCCTCGTGCCATTGGTACCAGCTTGATTGCAAAGATCGTAATTGCAGCAGGAAATGGGATGCTCTTCTCCAATGCTATGTTGTGAAGGTTTGCAGTCTTTAACACAATTTTTGACAACATATCCATCTGGCGGATAGGGATAAACTGGAAGAGAAAATTCACTCCATTAAATGTTTTCTTTAACTCCAAAACGTGATACCAGTGCACACAATTTAAATATCTGATTATGAAAAATCTAAGCGCCTGATTACAAAATTTGCGGTCTGAGGAGTGCCAATGCAGTGGTGGCGGTCGGACTGCTGCAGTTGCGGTGGTCTGACCGTCACATTACGAGGTTGATAGGCAGACCCACCAACCTACCACCGCCACCGACAGGATCTTCGATCCCGATGGCCTGACGGTGGGTGCAGGTTGTAATCATCCAGGGCGGCCGGGAAGTCAGCAGCCTTGACTGAGCAGACAGTGCGCATTTCGAGGGTGCGGGAGCCCCCTGCATTCAGCAGCATTGCCGCCGGCTCTATTACGAGCCGGTAACAATGCTGGTGCCACTTTTCCACTGGGCTGACCGGCAGAAAATCTAGGTTTCCGCCAGTCAGCCCAGTGGTAAAGTCCTAATGGGTCCGGCGGTGAGGTCGGCAGATGGCAGCAACTATCCCGTCAGGATTTTGGCGGAGGGGTGTTCCCATCTGCCAAACTCATAATCGGGCCCTCAGCTTGTCAGATTTCCTTAAGAACAATATTTCACTAAGGGCCAGATGTATGAAAGCATTTTGCATTCACAAACAGTGCGAATGCCCGTTTGCAAATGCAAAATGCCATTTCAGAATGTATGAAATACATTCTGAACTCAATTTTAAGGAATCGCTAAAATAGCGATTCCTTAAAATTGCGACCCTGTTTAGAGAGTCGCAAATTGCGACTCTCTAAATTCGAAATTCGCAAATAAGTATTCCTTATTTGCGATTCCTTAGCACATGTATGAAGCAATTCCTAAATGTGATTTTGGCATTTAGGAATCGCTAATTACCACCAAGTTGAACTTGGTGGTAACCAAGTGTAAAATTTAAAAATGCATTTAAAATGCATTTTGTAAATTGTACATGTAAAGCACACATGCCCTTTTGGCATGTGTGCACCTTACATGTCCCAAAAAATTGGGCCCCCAGCACCCTGGGGTTTTGCATTTCCAAAATTTTGATTTCTGGTTCAGAAATCGCAATTTTAGAAATGCAAAGAATTCGCAGATATGGACCAACAGGCCCATAGGTGCGAATGGGGCCGGTATCGCAATTTGTGAATCAGTAATAGCATTTGCGATTTTTAAGAAATCGCTATTACCGATTCGCAAATGTGATACATGGCACTTTGCAAGTCGGAAATAGCGATTTCTTAAAAATCACTATTTCCGAATCGCAAATGGCCTTGATGATACATCTGGCCCTAAGTTTCATTATTATCTACTGAGCGATTAAAAAACATTACGTTAATATTCTTTGATCTTCATCAGTATGCTGCCATTATTTGTGAACACCAAGGGCTTGATCTAGATCTCGTGGAGGGGTTATCCCGTCGCAACAGTGATGGATATCCCTTCCACCGAAATCTAAATACCATTGTTTTCTATGGAATATCCATCACCATTGCAATGGAGTAACCCCTCCGCTAAGATCTAAATCAGGCCATAAGTGATTTATTTGTACCACAATTTGTATTGCAACTGAATTTGGGCCTCATTTATAAAGCATTTTGTATTATGAAGTGCAATAAATTGGATTTTCCATTGTTAAATGCAATCCCTGATACACAATTAGGATTTGCACATTTTCAAAACCGAAAATCTAGTTATGTATGGGTACAAATAAATCTGTTTGGTGGATTTTCCCAATGAGTTTGTTTGTCTTAGGCAATGGAAAGTGGAAAGGCGAAGCTATGTGGAGCTACCATACACAGATCTACAAAGATAGACATTTAACAAACATCAGAAAAGAAGATATGGATGCTGGCATATACCTAAACCACTTCAGTTTTTTCAGAATATGCTCTTGCGCAGCAATTGTTATATATTTCGAAACTGAAGGTGAGCAACTTTGTATTTGCAAAGTTTCTTGACTTCAGTTGAGGTGAAGGTTAAAATGTCGAACTCATCAGCAGTGAGTGTATCCTGCAGAATCCCTCCCCGCAATAACCAGGTAGAAGGTTCCAGGTCGGCAGAAGTAGGCCATGGAGAACAAGCTGCCATGGAAGTGAAAGCAATGCAAGTAATCTTCAGCTCAGAGAGGGTTAGGGTGGTGCAGGGGCAGAGCGTTGGAGAACTGAACCTTATACAGGGGAGGAGTGAGAAATGGCCTTTGGGGTCCAATAGGAGATAAGGGGGATGGGTAATGGCTGTGAAGTTTACCACCCACTTTTCAAGGCAATTATAAGTAGCAGTTATAACATGTCTCCATTGCAGCTCAAAGAGGCAAATGCTTCCTCTGTTTGACCAAGGCAAGCCTTCCTCTGCACAAGTTTATTCCCTAGTGGCAGCAAGATACCTATAGCAAACCTGCTACACGTTTGTGAATCATACTGTACAGAATAAAAGATTGATAACTCAGAATACCAACCAAGAGGTCCTCAGTGACATCAAATAAACAACACTGTCCCCATCCAGATCAGATGTGCAGGAATAGATGAGTTATGAGAAAATCATGTATATTATATCCTCCAGGAGCAGCTCACAGTACTCTCTGGGGTGGGGCAGTGCGAGGAGGACAGGGGTGGGGGGAATTATTTAAAAAAAAATACACATACCTGTATGATGCCACCACTGCCACCACCACCGTGCCTCCTCTGCTGCGGGCACAGGCTCCCAGTCTGCCCTGAAGCCATCCTTACGCTGCTCAGAAATAATGTTAGCATTGGCTGGGAGCACCCAGCCAGGGTGCTCCCGGGCAGACTGGGAGCCTGTGCCTGCTCTCTACAGCCGGCAACATAGTGCCGGGTTGGAGAGAGTACAGTGCACATGTGTGTTTGGCTAGCCCGAGACGGCCGGCCAAACATACATGAACAATCAGGGGGAGTGCTGTGCACTCCTCCTCAGTGCTCATCATCCCCAATGCCCTGCGCCTTTTACTACAAAATGATAATAAACGCAGTTTAGGTTTGCAGCTGCTGGTGGGGGGCCGACGCTCCTCCGTGCTAGTGAAGGAGCTGCGCCTAATATCCTCATCACCCTCATCCCCTTATGCTGTGCGGTTTGTACATTAAAAACTGTACCTGGTGTCTATTGCTGTACTAAACGTTAATGTTTTGTATTTTGGAATGTTCATCATTGGCCAATTACAAGTATATTATGGCTTAAAGTACATCATCTATTTGAGTTATTGCCTGGGAAACCAACAAATTGATGTTGCTAGTATTACAGTTTTTGCTGATATAGAGTTCTACTAGTATTGCATCAAATTCTTGGCTGATTCTCTGTGACTTGTGATGACAAGTACATATAATTGATATATTACATTTTTAGTATTCTACTGGTGAAACTCACAGATTTTCTGTTGTAGTGTTCAGTGTTAATACTTTAACATTCTCTGCCAGATGGCAGTTCAATTTCCAACTGAAGAGGGACCTCTAATTTACATATATATTCACCTAAAAAACAAAGGTTACAGGGACGCTATAGTTAGGTTCTGAATTTATTCATAGAAAACCATAGAAATTCAGCAGTTATAGTTAGATTTCTTTCAAAAACTATAACTCCCGTCTTAAGAAAACTATAACTCACACCTTCGGCATGCACAGCTAATTACTCCACATTTTATGTCATTGATGATATCTTGTACGGCATCTTTGATATCATTGCAGCTTTTTGGACCATGAACTATCTTTTTGCCAAATTTGGTGTAGTTCTGTCCAGTGGTTCGGGCTGTAGTTGTTCTATTGGAAATATACTTTTATAGAGTGGAGATATATAGATTGGAAGCAAGTGTCATACAGTGGAGATGCATAGAGTGGAGTGGCATACACTGTAGTGGTTTTGAGTGGATTTCTGTAAAGTGGAGCAGCGAGTGTAGAAGAGTGGCTTGGCATAGAGTGGAATAGCATTGAGTGGAGTGGTGAACAATGCAGTGACGTAAAGTAGAGTAGGGTATGGTGGATTAGAGTAGAGTGGAGTGGCATACATTGAAGTGGCGTAATGTAGAATCGAAAAAACTGGACAGGGGTGGTGTCTCATACAGTAGATTGGAGTGCTGTATCATACAGTGTTGGAAACTGTCGTACAGTGGAGTATAATGTACAATATAGTGTATGAGCATAGACAAATCTGGACAGTGGAGTGTACAATAATAGAGTGAAGTAGAGTCCTGTGCAGTGGCAAAGAGTGTAGTAGAGTTTTGTAATGTGGAGTTATACAGAGTAGAGTAGTGTAGAGTGGAGTACCATACAGTAGAGTGACATACAGTGTAACAGCATAGAGTGGAGTGGCATAAAGTGGAATAGCATATAGTGGAGTATTGTGCAGTGGAGTGATGTAGAGAGTAATTGTATAGTAGTAGCGTACATTGAAGTGGCGTACAGTGGAGTGGTGTACACTGGAGTGGTGTACAGTGGTGTGGGGAGAGTGCAATAGCACACAGTGGAGTGGCAAATATTTGAGTGACGTTCAATGGAATAGTGAAGAATGGAGTGCATGCAGTGGACTGGGGTAGAGTGGAATACCATACAGTAAAGTGCTGAAGACTGAAGTTGCGTACAGTGTCATAGCGTAGAGTAGTATACTGTGGCATAGAGTAAAATAGTGTATAGTGAAATAGCGTACAGTGTAAATAGCATACAGTGGAGCAGCATACAGTGGAGCAGCATACAGTGTAGTGGGGTAAAGTGGAATAGCATACAGTGGAATGGCTTAGGGCGGAGTGGCGTGCAATGGACTAGAATAGAATGGAATGACGTAGAGTGGAGTGGCATAAAGTGGAGTAGCATATAGTGGAGTGGAGTGGCAAATAGTTGAGTGACATTCAATGGAATAGTGAAAAATGGAGTGCATGCAGTGGACTGTGGTAGAATGTAGTACCATACAGTAAAGTGCTGAACACTGAAGATGCGTACAGTGTAATAGCGTAGAGTAGCATACCGTGGAATAGAGCAGAATAGTGGATAGTGAAATAGCATACAGTGTAATAGCATACAGTGGAGCAGCATACAGTGCAGTGGTGTAGAGTGGAATAGCATACAAAGGAATGGCTTAGAGCGGAGTGGCGTTCAATGGACTAGAATAGAATGGAAAAGCTTAGAGTGGAATGGCCTACAATTGAGTAGTGTAGAGTGGTATAGCGTATAGTGGAGTAGCACATAGTGCAGTGGCGTACAGTGACATGTGTAGACTGGAGTGGCATATACTGGAGTGGGGGGAAATGTAATAGCATACAGTGGAGTGGCATGCAGTGGAGTGGCATACAGTGGAGTGGTACTCAACAGAATAGCATAGAATGGAGTGGTGTAGAATGGAGGGGCATTTACTGGAGTTGTGTAGAGTAGCGTACAGTATAGTGACATATAGTGAAACAGCATGCAGTGTGTGTATATAGAATGGAGTGGCACACAGTGGACTGGTGTACACTGAAGTGGCATAGAGTGGCATTGCGTTCAGTGTAATAGCATAAAGTGGACTGGTGCAGAGTGGAGTTTTGCACAGTGGAGAGGTGTTGAGTGTAATATCGTAACATACAGTGAAGAGGCACAGACTAGACTGTTGTACAGTAAAGTGGGGTACAGTGCAATAGCATACAGTTGCATTGCATACACTGGAGAGGCACACAATGGAATAGATTAGAATGAAGTAAAGTAGAGTGCAGTGCCATACACTGGAGTACGTAGAGCAGATAAATGTACAGTGGAGTGACATACAGTGTAAGAGGGTAGAGTGGAGTGTTGTAGAGTAGAGTGGCACACAGTGTAACAGCATAGAGTGGAGTGGCATACAGTGAATGGCATAGAGTGGAATAGCATATAGAGGAGTAGGGTACAGTGGATTAGTGTAGAGTGGAGTGGCATAGACTTACGTGGCATAGAGTGGAGGTACATGCAGTGTAAGAGCGTACAGTGAAGGGGCCTACTGTAGAGTTGCAAACAGGTTACTAGTGTATAATGCAGTAACGTGGACTAGTGTCTCGTGCAGACATCCTGGTAGTCCTTATCCCATTGGCAGATCATTTGGGTCAGAATAAGACTTGGAACTGTTTGGTTAACCATTTCTTGTGGCCCAGCATTTCTGCCAAAGTTAAGGAGTTCTGTAGCTCCTGTGCAGTCTGTTCGGTCAGTGGCAAGACAGGGAGCAGGCCAAAGGCTCCCTTGATACCACTGCCGGTGGTTGGGGCTCCCTTTGAGAGGGTGGGAATAAATGTTGTTGGTCCCCTATACCCACCAACTGCATCCGGGAACAGATATATCTTGATGGTAGTGGGCTATGCCACAAGGTACCCTGAGGCAATTCCCCTCAGAACAGTCACTGCTCCTGCGGTGGCCAGGGTCCTACTTGGTGTGTTTACCAGAGTGGGTTTTCCTAAGGAGACTGTTTCAGACAGGGGCACAAATTTCATGTCCAGCTATCTGAAGGTGATGTGGGAAGAATGTAGTGTTACCTACAAGTTCAACACCCCATATCATCCCCAGACTAATGGCCCAGTGGAAAGGTTGTACTAGGCTTTAGATCGCGCATGCCAGAGTACATGTACAAAGCAATCAGGAACCTAAAGTCCAGCCAAGAGCTCATGAAGCTCTGGTATGACCAAAAGACTACTATGCCTGAGTACAAACCAGGACGATTTGTGTGGGTGATTGATCCTGTGGTTCCTATTGTCTTCTAGGACAAATGGACTGGGCCATATCCAATCCTACAGAGGAACAGTGAAGTTACCTATCTGGTAGACTTTAACGCCCCCCAGGAACCCTCCCTTAATCCTGCATATCAATAGGTTGAAACCCCACCAAGACAGGGCAGACATGACCATGCTGATGGTCACAGATAAAGGAGGAGAAGAGAAAACTGAGCCACTGCCAGACCTCCTCTCCCACAATGTGCAAGCTGACAGATCAGCAGCAAAAGACTTCAAACACATGTTGGAGAAGTTTGCAAAGCTGTTCTCACTTACCCCTGGACTAACAATTTGGTATGTCAATGACATTAACCCTGGTGACAGTCTACCTGTCAAAAGCAAGTTGTACAGGTTGTCTGACCAAGTCAGAGCCAGTATCAAGGCTGAGGTCGCTAAGATGCTGGAACCGGGGGTAATTGAGCCTCCTGTCAGTTCATGGGCCAGTCCTGTGGTGCTGCTACCCAAACTTAATCTCCAAGGGGGGGGAGAAGGGGAGGAGGAAGAATTGAGGTTCTGGGTGGAGTACTGAATGAAATCACAAAGGTTGATGTTCACCCTATACCTAGAGCTGATGAGCTCACTGGTTAAGGGCTGCTAAGTATCTGAGTTCATTTGATTTGACCTCGGTTACTGGCAGATTGCCCTCAGTGAAGGAGCAAAGCTGAGGCCAGGGTTCCCCAAACCAGATGGACATTACCAATTTAAAGTAAGCAATTTGCCACCTTCAAAGGTTGGTGAACAGTGCCCTGTGTGGGAAGGAGCAGTTCATTGCAGCTTATCTGGACGATATAGCTGTGTACAGATCCACCTGGGAGAATCATTTACCTGAAAGAAGTGTTTCAGGTCCTGCAACAGGCAGGCATGACTATTAAGGCCAGTAAGTGCCAAATAGGGCAGAGTTCAGTTGTATACCTGGGTCAGCTTGTAGGTGGAGGCCATGTACAATCCCTTCATGTCAAAATCCAACCCATATTGGATTGGACTGCTCCTACAACCCACACACAGGTCAGGGCCTTCCTTGGTCTGACTAGGTATTATAGAAGATTTGTTCAGAACTATGGGACCATTGTGGCTCCTTTGGCAGAACTCACTTCTAAAAGGAGGCCAAAGAAGGTCATGTTGACCCCAGAGTGTCCGAAGGTCATTGACACTCTGAAAGATGCTATGTGTTCAGCACTAGTGTATTACTTGGCCATGACTACACAACAGAATTTGTGGTTAAGACAAAAGCTTCAGAACATGGGATCTGGGCAGTGTTAGTACAAGTAAATGAAGAGGGTCTTGATCAGCCAGTTTCCGTCATTAGCAGGCGACTAATCCCCAGAGAGCAAAGATGGAGTGCCATTGTGAGGGAAGCCTTTGTTGTGGTTTGGTCCCTGAAAAAGCTGAGACAATACCTGTTTGATACTCACTTTCATGTGCATACTGACCACAGGCCTCTCAGATGACTCATGCAGGTGAGGGGGGACGAATCCAAAGCTATTGGCCCATTTCCCTACAAGGGATCGACTTCACAGTGGAACACACACCAGGGGTGTCTCATGCCAATGCAGATGGACTTTCCAGGTTTTTCCACTTAGCTGAGAAGGACTTCTAGGGGGCAGGTTAACTACCGATCACCTTTCGTTTGGGAGGGGGGCATGTGAGAAAGTCATCCTTCTAGCAATTTCACCCTCATTTTTCTTCTGACTGATGCTAGTGGTAAATTACCCTGACTGTGCCTGGGCTCTGCTAACGAGGCCGTGGGCCAGTGATTTGATCAAAAGGGATATGGTAATGTGGTACAATTACAATTGGCAATGGGAGACTCCTGTAAATCCCTAGCATATAATACGGCAAAAGGGATTCAAACCACCTATATGTCCTTAGTACATAGTAGGGCAGGGAGGTTTAGAGGCCCAGTAGATTTACCACACTGGAGTGTACACTGATGTGTTGCCTGCTGACATTTTAAAGGTAGTCTTGCCTTGCAGTCTATAAAAAGGAAAATGTGTGCAAATTCAACTTTGGAATTAAAGGTACTTCCAATGTAATAATCTACCTTATTTTTACATATAGGTCACCCCCAAGGTCTACCCTATGTGCCCTAGGAGTGATGTGCCATGTAACTATAAGCAGGAACAATATAAAAGGTGTTCTATATGCTCTGGTGAGGGAAAAACTTCCAGTTTGATGTTTCCCCATTGTAGATACTTAGCTCCCTAGGCTAACATTGGAATATTTTATATATAAGCCTAAAATTTGCTAGGAAGCTAAATGTGTCATTCAAGTACTCAACAGATGGGTCATGATAATTCCAACTTGCCACTGCTGAATATATCATAAGTAATACAGAAGAGAAGTAATTTACTTTCTTTTCCGTAAGCCAAGATCCAGCCTGCTAGTGGCCTCTCCTAATTGGTCAGCCTTAACAGGATTAGCCAGGCTGCTTTGATGAGGTGATACATGACCTGCATAGAGCAGAGGCAATCTGTGGGAGGGAGCTACGCAGCAGCAGAGTTTGGGCCAGAAAGGGGGCTGGGTAAATCAAACTGGGCTTCAAAGAGAGCATGACAGCTATGAATGCCAGCCAATTCTAACCCCTCTTCCTGTACCACTCAGACAGATGGCAGGCACAGGAAAGGAATTTGCATAAGATCTGGAGGGGAGTGGTAATAGAAATGAGCCACTGGTTGGTTTAGCCAGGTCTTTCTCTGCTGGCGAGAAATCATCCATCTTAGATTTTAAAGTGTGGTGCTTTGTGGGACAAGAAAATGCCACACTTTGGAGGAAGCAGTCATGCTTTTTGCTTGCACTCTGCATATCATTGGACGGGGATGCCCCTCTGCTTGTCCCCAAAGATGATTGAATAAATATCTGGGAGCTGCATAGCAACTCAGATCCGCTGGGTAAAACCACACAGAGAAGAAGGACTGCCCTGTTGGAACCCTGCTCTGCAACCCAAAGGACTGCACTCTGAAGGACTGCTCCTGCTGCACACTGGAACAAGAGCCCTAAGGACTTTGCTTTGCTTCAAAAGGTCTAAGGAGTGGACTCCTTGAAAGCAACAGATTAACAGAGCTTGCCTGCACCAACTGTCACAAATGTCCCCAGCCTGGAGTGTGTCCAGTAGACTTTCAAAGATTTGGCTGGGTGCATTGTGGTAATTGAAGTCCCAAAGTTCCAAGGACCATCTCAGTGCTACTACATTGGATTTGTGTTTTGAATACTTTGAGACCCAGAGGAGAACTTCAACTTCTGGAAGGAGATTCTGACGTTTGGAGAAGTTTGGAGAACTTTTGTGAATAAGCTCCATAAGGTGAATAACCAGTCGACGAGAGTCAAACTGCCGCCACCAAACCGCATGCCCGCCTGATTTTCAAGTTTGGCCCACTGATGCTCCAGAGCTTTTACTATTGATGAAACTTTCAGGGTTTGGCCCCGGCTTCACAGAAACTCAAGCCGACGATGTTTGCATCGGATTCTGGCCTGAAGAAGAGCATCACTCTCCGACGAGAGAAACAGCTCCAGAAAAACAACTACGTCCGAAAGTAAGATTTTGACCGAGGCCTCCTGCTCAGTGTATACGAGCCGCACTCCATCACGGCCGGCCTCAAATTGGTTCCAGTCTAGCATTACCAGAAGTCCCCAGCTGGCGATATTGATTTCTGAGCACTACAAAGCACATTTTTCATTTAATATTTTTGTCATTTTAAAAATAAAAATATTTCTGGTATTTTTATTGTGTGGTGTGTCTTAATTAGTTACTACATTTGGTGTATTTAAATGCTTAACATACCTGTCTCCTAAGTTAAGCCTGTCTGCTCATAGCCAAGCTACCGGAGTTGAGATTGGGGCTGATGGTTTGAGACCTTGACTGGACCAATCTTACTTTGCACAGTAATCATGCTGTGTGTAATTTTCCTTGTCTTCCCATTTGCTATCATGTACATACGTCTGGTACATTTGTGACTTCTTTGTGTACTGTTGGTCATTTCATCTACACATAATTACTGAATTATGTAGGCCCTTGATATAATGGGTTCTATTGTAATGGCTCCTTATTCTATAAAGGCAATTAGGTATTCCATACTTTCTTACCCACTAGTGGTAGGTGTGTGCTAACCTCTACTAATAATCCACCTTCCAACACTATGTAAATCCTATATCACTGTAGTTTTCTTTCTAATGTTTCATTTTTGCACCCTGTTGTAATGTTATGCAATCTCTGCAATAAGTAATCAGTTGTTCTGTCTCCACTTTTTGATTATAACTTTAAATCTTACCAACTTCAAATGCGTACAACTTTGTCTGACACCACTGGAACTGGCTGGAGCAGTTTTTTATCTCCATGCATTCAGCAGCAGACATTGGCATAGGACAGTAGTAGCAATGGAGAGCATCACCTGCAACATAAAATGCAATCTATCAAGAGGTTGCATGCCTATAGGTGAATGTACATGTTTAAAATTCAAATGTGACATTTGGTGCCACAAGCAAGACCTAAATGTGTCCCCGTGAACAATGAAGCAACACATGCTGTAGCACGTTTTTATCATTTATGCTGTTTAAGTAATTTTGGAGTTAGAACGCAATAATCATAATGGTAAAATCCATTTGAACTAGAATGTTTATATAACAACACAGCTAAATTAAATCCTATATTTCCGTCAATATCTTAGAATATAGATTATAACTATTTGTATTTAATATGTGTAAGTGCATGCACACTGAAGCTTCATACCACATAAAAAACTGAATGACAAAAGAAAGAAAAATACAAGATGAGATTTCTATACCATGCAGTCAGTGCTTAATTTGTGCTTGTTGTTTCCAGTGCAGAGCACCAGCACTTTTGTTTTTGAGGGCCTGCACTTATTTTTCTGCCTCAAGCATTTGCTGCGGGCAAAAGACACATATGGGAAATACTGAGGAAGAGAAAAACAACAAAGCATCACAGTGGGAGAAAGCAGAAAGCTGCAAGAGTAAACTGAAGGGGCAGGAAGTGGCTGTAAACGGATTGAAGAGGCCTGAGAAGGCTTCGGGATTACTCTGTCTCAGTATTCCGTGTTCGCACAGCGTGCTTAAGAGGAGGGCTTTGGGCACTAACACCTTTTTATTTACAAATTAAGCACTGCATGCACTGTAAACAGTGGAATGGCCCAGTGCCAATAATTGCTGTTATAAGCCTTCGGCTCCAAAATTCCAGCGTTTTTTATATTTTCCTCCCCTTTAAATTTTGAATATTCTACCCTTAATATCCTCGAGCCCATAACGTGCCTTCAGAACTTTTAACAGCCTGTAGACCCCGTAGCAGCTGGTTGTAGGGCTTGTGAAAAAAAAATGGAGTGCTAGGATGCCAGAGAGTACTACTGCCTAAATAAGTACGCTTTTGAGGAGAGTAATTGGGAGATTATAGGAATTTCGCTAAGGAGTTTATTCCATTTCCTGAGGGTAATAACCAAGAAGGCTCTGTCCACTGACGTTTTTTGTCCAGGTTCGTGGAATGGCAATTATCCACCGCCTCTTGATCTCCTGATACTTGCAATATGATCAATAGCCTTTAAGGCCTTTCAAATACTCAAATCAAAATCAAATCAAATCCAATCAAAAACATTTATAAAGCGCGCTATTCACCCGTGAGGGTCTCAAGGCGCTAGGGGGAGGGGGTTACTGCTGCTCGAAGAGCCAGGTCTTGAGTTGCCTCCGGAATGCGAGGTGGTCCTGGGTGGTCCTGAGGTTGGTGGGGAGGGAATTCCATGTCTTGGTCGCCAGGTAGGAGAAGGATTTCCCACCTGCCGTGGTGCGGCGGATGCGAGGGACGGCGGCGAGTGCGAGGTTGGCGGAGCGAAGTTGACGGGTGGGCGTGTAGAAACTGAGGCGACGGTTGAGGTATTCGGGTCCCTTGTTGTGGAGGGCTTTGTGTGCGTGGGTGAGGAGCCGGAAGGTGATCCTTTTGTTGACGGGAAGCCAGTGCAGGTGTCTCAGGTGGGCGGAGATGTGGCTGTTGCGGGGTATGTCGAGGGCGAGGCGGGCGGAGGTGTTTTTTATTTGCTGCAGATGTTTCTGGAGTTTAGCGGTGGTTCCTGCGTATAGGGTGTTACCGTAGTCCAGGCGGCTCGTGACGAGGGCGTGGGTCACAGTCTTTCTGGTGTTGGCGGGGATCCAACGGAAGATCTTTCGGAGCATGCGGAGGGTGAGGAAGCAGGAAGATGATACAGCGTTGACTTGTTTTGTCATGGTGAGAAGTGGGTCCAGGATGAATCCAAGGTTGCGTGCGTAGTCTGAGGGGGTTGGTGCAGTGCCAAGGGCCGTGGGCCACCAGGAGTCGTCCCAGGCGGACGGGGTGTTTCCGAGGATGACACGTACAATGTCGGCGAGGGGGCTCATGTAGACATTGAAGAGAGTCGGGCTGAGCGAGGAGCCTTGTGGGACCCCGCAGATTATCTCGGTGGGGTCTGAGCGGAACGGTGGGAGGTAGACTCTTTGGGAGCGGTTGGAGAGGAAAGAGGTGATCCAGTCCAGGGCCTGTCCTTGGATACCGGTGGAGCGGAGGCGGGATATTAGGGTTCGGTGGCAGACGGTGTCGAAGGCAGCCGAGAGGTCGAGGAGGATGAGGGCGACTGTTTCTCCGTTGCCCATCAGAGTTCTGATGTCGTCTGTGACTGAGATGAGGGCGGTTTCTGTGCTGTGATTGGCTCGGAATCCGGACTGAGAGGGGTTGAGTAGGTTGTTGTCTTCAAGGAAGTTGGTAAGTTGCTTGTTGACGGTCTTCTCTATGACTTTGGCAGGGAAGGGGAGGAGCGAGATGGGATGGAAGTTCTTCAGGTCGCTGGGGTCCGCCGTAGGTTTCTTCAGTAGGGCGTTGACTTCTGCGTGTTTCCAGCTCTCGGGGAAGGTGGCAGAAGCAAACGAGCTGTTGATAATGGTCTGTAGATGCGGGGCGATGATGTCGTCGGCTTTGTTGAAGATGAAATGTGGGCAGGGGTCCGAGGGGGCACCGGAGTGGCTGGAGTTCATGGTAGCTTTGGTCTCTTCCGTGCTGATGTGATTCCAGGCGTTGAGGGTGATGGCTGGGGTTGTAGGTTCTGTGGTGATAGGCTGGGTCTGGTGTCAGAAGCTGTCGTGTAGGTCAGTGATCTTACGATGGAAGAAGGTGGCGAGGGAGTTGCAGAGGTCTTGTGAGGGCGTGATGGCGTTGCCGTTGGCGTTAGCATTGGAGAGCTCTTTGACAATGTTGAAGAGTTCTTTGCTGTTGTGAGTGTTCTTGTCCAGTCTGTCTGTGAAGGAAGTTCTTTTGGTGGCGCGGATCAGTTGGTGGTGTTCGTGGGTGGCGTTTTTGAAGGCAGACATGTTTTCTGCGGTGTGGTCCTTGCGCCAGGCTTTCTCGAGGGTGCGGCAGTTTTTTTTATATTCCTTGAGGGTGTCTGTGACCCAAAGAGGTTTCCTGGTGTTGGTCTGTCTTGGGAGGCGTCTGAGGGGTGCGAGGTTGTCCGCGCAGTTGGTGATCCAATGCGTGAGGCTGAGGGCTGCGTCGTTGGGGTCGGTGGAGAAGGTGGGTTGGTTGTCGCTGAGAGTGGAGAGAAGCTGTTCCGTGGGGATTTTGTTCCAATGTCTGCGTGGGATGGGTTGTGTGCGGAGGTGGAGAGTCTCGCGTCGGAAGGTGAAGTGGACACATCTGTGGTCGGTCCAGTGTATTACGGAGGAGTGGCTGAAGGATACGTGGTTGCTGGCGGAGAAGATGGGGTCGAGCGTGTGTCCGGCGATGTGGGTGGGGGTGTTCACCAGTTGCTTGAGACCGAGGTTGGCGAGGTTGTCGAGCAGGGCGGTGGTGTTGGGGTCGTTGTTCTGTTCTAGGTGGAAGTTGAGGTCACCGAGGAGGATGTAGTTCGGCGAGGCAAGGGCGTGTGGGGAGATGAAGTCAGTGATAGAGTCGCTGAAGAGGGCGCGTGGTCCAGGGGGTCTGTAAATGAGAGTTCCTCTGAGGGTGGTCCTGGGGTCGGTGTGGATCTGGAAGTGCAGGTGTTCGGCGGCGAGGGGGGTGTCTTCGGTGGAGGTGGTGATGTTGATGGAGTCCTTGAAGACGATGGCGATTCCTCCACCGGCTTGGTTGGTGCGGTCTCTCCTGAAGATCTTGTAGCCGTCGGGGATGGCTATGGCGATGTCGGGGGCCGAAGAGGCGTTCATCCAGATCTCAGTGATGAAGGCGACGTCCGGTGCGGTGGAGTCCAGGAGGTCCCATAGTTCAATGGCGTGCTTGTGGACGGAGCATGCGTTGATCAGGATGCATTTGAGGTGGTTGTTGGCGCGTGGGCTGGCGGACGGGGTGGTTTCGCAGTGGAAGGTGAGTTTGCAGGTGAGGCATGCGAAGGGTCCATGGGTGCGTTTAGGGTTGGCTTGGAAGCAGGTACTGGAGCGCCCCGGGTTGAGGGCGTGGAGGGTGTTGGGGTCGTAGCGGTGCGTTGGGGTTTGGGAGTGCTGGGGGCCAGGGGTGGTGGCGCTGGGCGCGGTCCAGGCGGACAGGCTTGCCTTTGGCGCGGGTCCGCTGCGTGGCCGCACAGCAGCCGCCAGAAGAGGGAGGAGGGGGGAGGAGGGGTCAGCTGGGGCCGGGGGGCAGGAGAGGGGGCGACGAATGGGAGCAGGGGGGGCGGGCTGAGCAGGAGGTGGCGGCGGGAAAGCGGAGGGTAGGGGGTCAGGTAGAGGGGAGGAAAGATAGGGGAGGAGGGATTACAGAGGAGAAGGGGAGTCAGGAAGAACAGAAGAGGTGAAGAGAGAAGAGTCAAGAGAGAAGAGAGAAGAGTCAAGAAGAAGAGTAAAGAAGAAGAGGAGAGAAGAGTCAAGAGAGAAGAGTGAAGAGTCAAGAGAGAAGAGCCAAGAAGAAGAGTCAAGAAGAAGAGAGAAGAGTCAAGAAGAAGAGTCAAGAAGAAGAGGAGAAGAGTCAAGAGAGAAGAGTCAAGAAGAAGAGTCAGGCGGAAGAGGAGAGACCTGAGAAGCAGAGGGGAAGCGTCCAGAAGATGTGGAGAGGCCACAGAGGAAGAAAAGGAACATGCAGAGAAAAGCCAAGAAGAGGAGAAGAACACGCAGGTCGGGGTGCAGAGGAGAAAGAAGAACACAGATGAAGAAAGAAGAAAGAACACGCAGCTCGGGGTGCAGAGGAGAGAGAAGAACACAGATGAAGAAAGAAGAAAGAACACGCAGGTCGGGGTGCAGAGAAGAACACATATGAAGAAAGAAGAAAGAACACGCAGGTCGGGGTGCAGAGGAGAAAGAAGAACACAGATGAAGAAAGAAGAAAGAGCACGCAGGTCGAGGTGCAGAGGAGAAAGAAGAACACAGATGAAGAAAGAAGAAAGGACACGCAGGTCAGGGTGCAGAGGAGAAAGAAGAACACAGATGAAGAAAGAACACGCAGGTTGGGGTGCAGAGGAGAAAGAAGAACACAGATGAAGAGCAAAGCAGGAAGAGAACGCGGTGAGGAAGAGGAGCGGGCCGAGGAAGAGCAGAACACGCAGCAAGTGGGCTGCAGAAGAGGAGCAGAGAGCGAAGGGAAATGGACAGCAGAGGTGTGGAGAGAGGGTGGAGGAGAGAGCGGAAGGCAGAAGACAGAAGTACAAGAAGAGAGAGGTGAGTAGCGCGGGGCTGGGCGAGGGGCTGGGTGGGGGGAGTACTTACGGTTTTTAGCAGGTCTTGCTGGGAGGTGTCAGGAGCCTGGGCTGGTGGAGCTGCAGTGGCAGGGGGAGCGACCTACCCTTGGGTCACTGTTCATTCATACCAGCAACTGCACAATATTTGCATCCATGCCAAAAGACCTGATTAAGGCGGGAGACTCCTGATTTTTAAAGTCAAAGATGACTTTATTTTGTCTGTCTCCTGTCTGAAGTTGTTTCTGTCTCAATGGAAGTCAATGGGGGAAATACAATCTCCAGATTATTGTTTAACAATCTCCTACTTACCTCTTCTAAAATGTTGGCATGTATGCATTTGGATCTTTATCATTTCACTTTTTTCACCCCATTTGTCCTATTTGAAGCAATGGCTCTCTTATATGACATGTTAACCATGCTGATGTGAGAGCTAAAGGTATGGACAGAATTTATGGTCCATAATTTAATAAGAAAGTGTTCTGCTCTTTCACATGTAGCTGCCATTCTTCCACCACACACAATACTTTTACATTGTTAATTTAATATGGGACATGGAAGCACAATCATCTGGTCTGAGTTTGGCCCCACCTTACTTATCCTGTCGGAATTTGGAAACTTGGACTGGACCAATCTTATTTTATACAATAATCACACTGTGTATAATTTTCCTTGCCCTCCCATTTGCTATCATGTACATTCATCTGGTACATTTGTGACTTCTTTGTGTACTGTTGGTCACTCCATCTACACATATTTACTGAACTATGTTGGCCTTTGATATCAAGGAACCTATTTTACTGGTTCCTTATTCTATAAAGGTGACAATAATATTTATTCTGTGGATGTGATATGCTGTATGACCCAGTAACCAATCTAGCTTCAGAACCTGAACTGGAATCCTCCTAATGATCCCACACAATGTTTTCCCATTCAGAGTCTCAGATATTACTACCTTGTGCTGTCTTTCAAATGCATGCCCTTAATAGAACACTAGACGCCTGGTATGTTATAGGTAACAATGCGTTTCTATAACAATTCTTTACTGAGTTCTGCACACACATTTGCATACAATAACCATGAATGTAGTTCCTCCCCACTCCTTCCCAACTGTTGCTTCATATATTCATTGCACACATTCACATTGCCCACTGCTTAACATTAACACACACCCGTTAAATAATGACCGTGGTTTCATTGAGATATATCAAGACAAAGCAGTTTCACATCACCGTACCCGTGGGCTCTTCTTCAAGTAAAAGCAAGTAGATCTAATATCCTCCTGGCAGTATTGAACCTTTTCTTAGAACTAGAGCTTCCTCCCTCAATGATCCCTGCATAGACTTCACAGTCACACCTGTTCCATCACTTGTGGTGGCCCAATAAGATCAAATTAATACAATTTACACACCTTATACAATCCTTGCAAACCCTAAATCCTAGCAAGACACCAATCAAATCCCAAGCAATTACAAAAAAACTGTTTTCTACAGCCTAGCTTTACTCCATCATGGAAATTTCAAATTCATGGCGTCTAATTTTGCAACGAAAACCAAGATTTCTTAATGCATGTAGGTTTTGTTAATACTTATCTGACTTTTGGAATTCTTACCATGTATAGGGCCTGATTACAACTTTGGCGGAGAGTGTTAATCCGTCCCAAAAGTGACGGATGTACCACCCGCCGTATTACTAGTCCATTATATCCTATGGAAATCGTAGTACGGTGGGCAGAATATCCGTCACATTTGGGACGAATTAACACCCTCCACCAAAGCTGTAATCAGGCCCATAGTCTCTTTCTCAGCTTTCAGTAGAAAAAATGCAGAAGCAACACAAAGAAAGGAGGAATGGTTGAAGCCAAGGAGAGTGAGCTATCATTGTAAGCTTTTAATAGGGCAGGTGCAATATTTGGGTTCCACATTTATAATAATTGAAGCTCAGCCAAGCTGAGTTCAGTGCTGACTGAGCAGTGCTTTCAAGTAATCAATCTTGGCAGGAAAGCTGCAAAGCATAAATTACTCAGCCAGAGGTGGGAGGTTCTCTTTTACGCCATGGAGCTGAAAGTTTCAGACGTCTGAAACTAACAGAAAGGGGTCAGGTATGTGAAGGAGCAATGCCCCCACCTGAAAGGATGGGGGTAAGGCTGATAACTGAAGTAAAATCATGGAACAATCTTGATAGAATGCCCAAAGGCAAACATTACCCCCTGGAATACAATTTACCAAGTACTTGTAACTTCAATTGATAACTCAATAATTAAATAAGCAGACACAACAGTGTCCTCCCAGTTAAGAGCACTAGAAATGCAACAATTATTATTTCTCTCTGGTCCTGATGAAGACTTTCAGATTGAAGTTCTTTTACATCATCCACGATTGCCTATTTAATGCTGTTTTCCTCCGTGTTTGCTAAGTGTTTCCGTCTACATTAATGGTTGTTAATGTATTGACTTCTTAGGACCCCTACTTAATCATTCCTGGAAACCAAGGACCCCCACCTGAATTATTATTCCAATCGGGACCTCCAGTGAGTAAGTCCTGGAAGATGGGGAACTGGGCCTAAGCATTTTCGACTATTTGACATGCTAAGCGATACACAAACAATACAGAAACAAGAATTCATTAAATAAAAACACAAATGAAGAAATAATTTATTTAAGTCACAATCAAACATAACAAAAATCAGAATTGTAATTTTAATAGGAGGGATGTTGCCTTTCTAAATTCAGTTGAGGTCACTCATCGTCCATACTCTATTCTGTATGACGTCTCTGCATTGCTCTCACAGATCAAGCTGAGGATACTAACTTAATTTGTAGCCTCCAATTTCTAATTCCTTCACATTTACAGAAAATGTTAAACTTTGAAATGGTACATTGGGGTCCTTTATTTATACACTCATTATTAATTATTTAATACTATTTATTTTTCTAAGTAATCACAGACCTCCTGAATAGGCTTAGTAGCACCCCATGGATCCCCTGACCACAGGTTAGGAATCACTGCGCTACATCATGATTGTCAAAGTGTAGTTCAGAAGGTATTTTTTGTTTGTCTTTGCTGCAGACCTTGTGATAGCCAGTCTATGTGCTGGGTCCCCAAGGTCTACAATCAACGTCCAAGACCCTTCGATCAAGGAGCTGGGGTCCTTGGTTGGAATTAAAACACTTTCTAGATGTCCTGGTCAACATTTGTAGGTGCCATCCAACACATCCCCCCTTCTAGGACTTCCATCCTCACCCCTATTTACTGATGGTGCCCACAAAATCCTGCCCACAGCTGCCATTGCCTAGTTATTGAACCTATCTGCTACTTGTTACAAGCACACCACTGAAGAGGTTGTGCGGTGTTTAATGGTGTTAAGTGGTTTGATTTTTCTCCTTGTATGTGGCCCTGGGTTTCCACGATTGACATCCTCTGGTCCATGTTTGTGCTTTCCTGTGTGCACTAGTTGTTTTAAAATCACAACAATCCTCCTGTCTGACCTTTCGATCTATGATATCTGGCACTTCTCTCTTTTTTAGGAGCTTAGGCAGGATGTGTTCCTCCTGGGTTAAGGAAGCCAGACAAGGGTTATGACTTTCCTGTATTCCTAAGTCAAACATTTCAGTTCGCCTTTCACCTTTGTTTGGATGCTGCCAAACGCGGAATGAGCTACCACAAAAACAACCAGAACGTCCTTTTACTACCAAATACCCCACTGTGGCTTAGGTCATTGCCACTGAGGGGTACCTCCAGGTCCACACATCCTGACCCCTCCAGTATTGGGCCCTCTGGATCTGGCCTCACAGCATAAACAGCATCATCCTCTGTCATATTCAGAGATCACCTGAGGGAAAACCCTTGCAAAATATGTACACAACAGTACAGGAATGTCAGTAAAGAACTCCGTATCAGCAACAAACTGCTCCCTTGTGACCATGCATCTACACTAGAGTTTTACCAACGTTGTTGTTGTCCAGACATCCTTTAACACACAACTGCGTTCTTGTCTCAAATGCTGCAAGGAAGAGGAGTATGTTTCATGTCTCTGATTCTACCAGTCAGGGGTTTTCTTGAGGCACCAGCCAACATTCCACAGGTGCTTCTATATTGACCAATGAGCATGCCACCAGATGCCTCGCTGGTCCACTGAAATGGAACTTGCACAAGAGCTTTACACATGAGTAAGTGCTTAACAGCTCAGTGCTGCACCCCCTGTTATTTCTTTATAATAATGTATCACAATTGGGTAATCTTGTGTTACCTTCTTGTCCACACATTTATTTTCTTTTTATCTGCAAGGCAGCAATAGAAAACACTGTCATACTTTACAAAGCACTAACATGTAACACAAACATTACTTTTTTTACTATTTGTGCAGAGACTTTTAAAGCATACATTACTATTTTTAGGGTCGAGCGCAAAGCTCTCTGTCCCTGCTGTAATAACTCTATGGGCTTGTAACCACACCCATGTCACTCCCATCAGTTTAGTTGGTTTGTTGGCTTTCCTTTTGATTTCATTAGTGAAAGGCATGCATACGTCATGCCTTTTCCGGTGCTTAGCCCTCCCTGAGCACACAAACCAACTACTGAAAACATACGAGGCTCGATGTTTTCTGTATGGTTTCTGAACTACTTTTTCTCTTTATTTCGCAGCGCGTTCTCGCTGGGCAGTAGTCGAGCACGTTGCATTACATCGACTCTGTTACCTGGATATATGCACTTTTGCCAATTACGTGGGAAATTGCACTTTTGCCAGTTACATGGATAATTGCACTTTTACTAATATGTTTCACTGCAAGCGAACTTCTGTTTCCTTTTGTGTGTCTGCTTTGCGCTGATGGCGGCCGTCGTGAAGCTTTTATTTTTCAGTTTATGTGGGAACAAAAGTCTGGTTAGTTATGTGAATCTGTTTTACTTTCCATTTTCAATTTATGTGGCAAGAAAAGTCTGGTTAGGAGCTTACAATGCTAATAGTTCTAACTCGAGCAAACATGTGACCCTTTCCATTGCAAATGCTTGGTAAAGAATGTATTCAGATGTTGCAATACTGTTTGCTCGTCTGTGAAGCAAGCAGTGTCCTCTAGGAAGAATACACAGAAATCACTATGAACGCAGCTATACCATAGCGAATTAAAATGGGACTTTTCTAGGAAGTATTCATGAGTGTGGATAAAAAAATTGCCTACACTAGTGAACTACTAAACTAGCATCATGTCTACAGGTGGATGACATTTTAAATAGCAGCAGACAAATTAGATTGCAGGATAGGGAGGCTGAACTTTGACAGTGTTAATGATCACAATACCCTTGTGTTTTTTGGAGAACTTCCAGAAATCTGAAAGACCATATGTATTGAATACCCATTTATGCAAAGCTTTGCAGGCTTCTTTCTTTTAAAATGAACATCTATGTCAGGGCAAGGGGCCTTTCCTGCTTAATATTTGAGGCATCCATGCCTTAACAAACATCTGGCAGTAGTGTGGGGTTTTGCGTTCCTCTGCTATACCTGCCACGTGGAATGGCAGTATGTTGTCTTCTTGACCCCACTTAGTACGTTCTTAAAATTTTTCTTTTTCACTGATGACCATGACGAGCGCCGGAAATCAACACACAGCCGTCCCTGCGTGAAAACTAAATTACTCATCGCCGTGTGCAGCCTGAGAAATTGACACACACCCCTTTGTGTCCACTTCTCCTCCTCTGCTGTCCTTTGCGGCGATCTTTCAAGCAAACCAGGTACTTTGTGCTTGAAAGAGACTTTGTTTGCTTTAAAAAGACACTTTGGGGGTCATTACAACATTGGCGGGAAAAGCCGCTTACCGCCGTGCAGAAGACTGCCAATACACCGCTGCGGCCGCGGAATTCCGCCACGGTCATTATGACCCACTGCTCGGAATCCGCCAAAATTCAGACACCCACACAAGTCCGCCACACCAAAGGTCAGTGATAAACTGGCGAAAACAAAACCTCCACCGTCACCCCAACAGAAATACGCCCACACTATCACGACCCACGAATCCATGCGGCGGTCTTTCAACCGTGGTATTCCATTGGCGGTACACCCCGCCGCGCTCAAAATACACACACCCTTACAAAACATAGCCACATTGGACAATTTGAAATACACACACCTGAGACACATACACACACCACTCCCACACACCCAATACAATATAAAACACACACCCACATCACCCACAAACCCCTACGACCAAAAATCATGAACGAAGGCCAGAGAGAGACACCACCATCAACAATACTAGCATCCACAGGCACACAACAACATCACCCACACAACTTCCACGCACCTTACACAACACACCACTACATATCACCACACTTATCACCCCACACACCACCCCGCACATCACTTACACTACCCCATGGCACGGCAAAGACAGCCCAGGTTCTCGGAGAAGGAACTCAGGGCATGGTGGAGGAAATCGTCCGGGTAGAGCCACAGCTATTTGGATCCCAGGTGCAGCACACCTCAATTGCAAGGAAGATGGAGCTATGGCGAAGAATATTGGACAGGGTCAACGCAGTGGGACAACACCCAAGAAATCGGGAGGACTTCAGGAAAAGGTGGAATGACCTACGGGGAAAGGTGCGTTCCGTGGTATCAAAGACATCACCAGGCGGTTCAGCGGACTGGCTGCGGACCCCCACCTCCTCACCCACAACTAACAACATGGGAGGAGCAGGTCTTGGCGATTCTGCATCCTGAGGACCTCGCAGGAGTTGGTGGAGGAATGAACTCTGGTAAGTCAAATCTTAACTATTACATCCCCCACCCTACCTGCATGCTATCATATACCCCCACCCATCGCCCTCAGCCCTATCACTCCAACTCCTCACAAATGTACCAATATCACAAACCACACATCCCAACACCAAGCCCTGCATGCAACAACAAAGCGTGGACACCCATCACTAAAGCATGCCCACTGCACATACCCATACACCCCCCTAAACTATCATCACACAAGCTCCCACACAGGAATGCCAGCACTGGGGTACACAGTCACCCACCCATTGCACACCATGACACACACAGATGCAATAATCATGCCTTTCTACCCCAGCAGAACCACTACCCAACATCACCAGACAGGAGGGTCCAGACATGTCCACTCCACCCACAGAAGAGGCCCACAGTGATGACAGCACCTCTGTCCAACTGGATCTAGACGACCAGCCCGGACCATTGTGGGCCTCGGGACAGTCGGTTCCCCTCACACAGGCACAGGCCACCACAGACCTTCCCCCCTCTGGAAACACCAGCACAGCACCCACCCAGCGGGCCCATACCTCCGTCCCCAGGACACATCAATCAGCTGTGTGTCCACCACTACAGGTAACCCAGGATAACCCGCCACCCCAACAACAACAGGGACTGGGGGCAGTGGCAGTGGGCACACGGACCATGGGACGGAGGCCCAGGAATACAGGCGAACTGGGAGGGCCGCCGTGCGACAGGGGGCGGACAGGCCAAGGGAACCCACTTTCCATGAGGCCCTCTCCTCCATCATGGGAGCGTACCACCACTCCCAGGAGACGATGGCAACGGTACTGGCCAAGTTTCAGGAGACCCAGCGCATGCAGGAGGAACAGTATATGGGCTTCAGGGAGGAACTCAGAAACATCAGCTCCACCCTGGGCACCATCGTAGGGGTGCTGAAGGAACTACTCAACACCAGGAGGGACACTGTGGCACTACAAGGGCCCCCTGACACTAGCATGGATGATGAACTGCCCACCACCTCCGCCGGCACTAGTGGACAGGACGCCCCACCACAGGACCACCCGCACAAGCACCCCACCCCCTGCAGACGGAGAACCACCCCGTAAACGGTCCCTGAGATCCAGGAACAAGACAGAGCACAATGCCAACACCCCCGCCAAGAAATGAGACCACCCTGATTGTCATCCCACTGTCCCACTTTGTCACCCTGTCCATAATTAAAATGCCCCAGCTCCACTTCCTATGCCCATATGGGCAATGCACCTGTGAGACTAATAGACTAGCCTCTGCCATGGACACTCCTCCGCCATCAGCCCTCACCATTTAACTTCCCCCTCCAATATTTTGTATTTAAAAAAACACACCTAAAGCACAAAAAGATCTGGAGTCTGTCTGTGATTTCGAAATAGTGTATTTGCAATTACAGTGACAAAATGTTCTTGAAATAGTAATGTCAACATACCTATGTCACACAGCTCTAGTCCATGATGAATCTAAGCTGATGACACATGTTGGGACCCACATCTGTGAAACTGTAAGGGAAAGTGACAACTCAGTGACCATACACTGGGTGAAAACGACAGACAGGATAGAGGTAGTAGGCTAAAAGTACATGTAGTAGGCAAAAATTTATTCTCACCTGTGTTTCACTGGAAATATTGCAGGATCACTGAGTCCCTGTTCTGCATGTCTTCTTCCTCTGCTTCCTCCTCATCACTGTCCACAGGCTGCACAGCTGCCACAACACTGCCATCTGGACCATCCTCCTGCAGAAAAGGCACCTGTCGTCGCAAAGCCAAGTTGTGAAGCATACAGCAGGCCACGATGATCTGGCACACCTTCTTTGTAGAATAGGGATCCACCTGTCATATGCAGGCACCTTAACCTGGCCTTCAGGAGGCCGAAGTTCCGCTCGATCACGCTCCTAGTCTGCCCATGGGCCTCATTGTAGCCTTCCTCTGCCCTGGTCCTGGGATTCCTCACTGGGGTCAGTAGCCATGACAGGTTGGGGTACCCAGAGTCACCTGCAAATGGCGAGGGATAACTGTTAGACACACACTAACTCTTAGGGATAACCCCAGACAACCATTCCCACTGCCTTGCTTCCAGGGGCTCACCTAATAGTCACACACAGTGCCTCTGGAGTTGACCCATCACATAAGGGATGCTGCTATTCTGCAGGATGTAGGCGTCATGCACTGAGCCAGGGAACATGGCATTCACATGGGAGATGTACTGGTCTGCCAAACATACCATCTGTACATTCATTGAATGATAACTCTTCCGGTTTCTGTACACCTGTTCACTCCTGTAGGGGGGGACCAAAGCCACATGGGTACCATCAATGGCACCTATGATGTTGGGGATATGTCCAAGGGCATAGAAGTCACCTTTCACTGTAGGCAAATCCTCCACCTGAGGGAAAACGATGTAGCTCCGCATGTGTTTCAGCAGGACAGACAAAACTGGACAATACGTTGGAAAACATAGGCTGGGACTTCCCTGATGCCACGGCCACAGTTGTTTAAAAAGACCCACTTACAAGGAAATGGAGCACTGATAGCACCTGCACTTGAGGGGGGATTCCTGTCGGATGGCGATTGCTGACATCAGGTCTGGCTCCAACTGGGTACACAGTTCCTGAATTGTGGCACGGTCAGATCTGTAGGTGATTATCAAATGTCTTTCCTCCATTGTCGACAGGTCTACCAGCGGTCGGTACACCGGAGGATTCCGCAATCTCCTCACATGTCCCAGCGGACAGTTCCTATGAAGGACAACAGCGAGCACAGAGTCAAACAACTCAGAGATACATACCCACAGTTTACCCAGAACACCAATCATACACAAAATGTGGCCTGTATGTGTGTTGAGACTAGGCCTAGGTATTTGTGACGCAGTTGGAAATTAGGCCATGTGGGCCCCTGAAATGGCGGCTGCCTGACCTCTAAAGTGGGACAATGGGATGTAAGGTAACTGCGCTGGCGTTGTACACCGTCGTGGTAGGTGGTCGGAGACCGCGGCGCAATGCTGCATTGGTTAACATTGGACTCTATGGGTCCCAGGAGCCAATGGCGATGTACGCCGGCGATGATGGTACGCACCACCGTGGACGTGACTGCCATTATTTATCTGTTTAATCACTCGATACCTGATCTTCGACAGGAAAGGACCTACACTGCAAGTGCTGCTGTGACCTCGGTCTGGAAGAGACAATGGCTTGTGCATCTGTGGAAAGGGCCCCTGCCTTCACATCGGAGGAGTTGGAGAAGCTCGTCGATGGGGTCCTCCCCCAGTACACGCTACTCTACGGTCCTCCAGACAAACAGGTAAGTACACAGTGAGCATGTTGTATGGGCTATGCCTGTGTGGAGAGGGCTTGATGTAAGAAGGAAGGGGGCAAAGTTCTGTGTGCATGAAAGACGGTGGGTGCATGTGCCACATGGCAACAGTAGGGATGGGGGCCACTCACTTTGACGGTGCAGTTGGTAATGACTTCTCTTCTTCCCCTGTACATTACATGTAGGTCATCGCCCACCAGAAGAAAGATATTTGGCGTGCCATCGCCAAGGATGCCCGGACCCTGGGTGTCTACCACAGACGGAGCACCCACTGCCGGAAAAGAAGAGAGGACATTCGCCGCTGGAGCAAGAAGACGTCAGAGGCTCAGCTGGGGATGGCCTCCCAACGTGGGAGGGGTGCCCGTCGAACCATGACCCCCCTGATGTTCAGGATCCTGGCGGTGGCCTACCCGGAGTTGGATGGGCGCTTAAGGGCATCACAGCAGACACAAGGGGGTGAGTACACTCTCATTCAGCTGACTTTGCGTGCAGTGGAGTCGTCTGGGTGGGGTAGGAAGGCTGTCCCTAGGCCAGGGCGAGTTCCGCAGGCTAGGCCCCTCCGTAAGGCATGGCCCTGCGGCCCCCCACCCCACCTCTGTAGAGTGCCAAGTACAGCAATTCATGCCCCTGTGTCACCTATGTGTGCTGATGTCGTCCATAGCCTTGTAGGCCATTCCCCAGCAATTGCACTGTAGAGCCCAAGAGCGCGGAGTAGTGCAGGGGGCTTCTGTGTCTGTCTTGACCACCAACGGTAGCGGTAATCCATGCACTCAACATTTCTTTCTTCTGTTCCCCCCCCTTTTTGTGGTCTGCCTGTTCTTGTACGCATTAGCATCATCAGGCGGAGGAGCAGTGGCACCGGAGCACGAGGGAGCTGCATCCCACAAGGCCATGGAGGGCCACACTACGGACTCAGAATTCACCAGTGGGACGGAGGGCGAGGGGAGCTCCACGGCGGGGACAGGAGCTGACACCAGTGACACGGACTCGTCCTCTGATGGGAGCTCCCTTGTGGTGGCGGCAACATCTGTGCCCCCCGCATCTACAGTTACAGCCGCCACCCCCCCCTACCAGCACCACCCTCCCAGCAGCCCCTCAGCCTTCGCCCCATGCCCACTCACCCAGGAGGGTGGGCATCACCTTCTCCCCAGGCACCTCAGGCCCTGCCCCAGTCACCCCTGCTGCCCTCAGCGAGGAGGCCATTGACCTCCTCAGGTCCCTCACTGTTGAACAGTCTACCATTTTGAATGCCATCCAGGGTGTAGGAAGGCAGTTGCAACAAACTAATGCATTCCTGGAGGGCATTCATTCTGGTCAGGCGGCCCTTCACCAAGCCTTTCAAACTCTGGCCTCAGCACTGATGGCAGCCATTGTCCCTGTGTCTAGCCTCCCCCCTCCAACTTCCTCCACCCACACCCAATCCCCTGTACCTCTGACTATCCAAAGCACACCATCAGACCAGGCTGCACACACCTCACCACACAAGGGAAGCTCAGGCAAACATAAGCACCACACATCCCACAGGCACTCACGCAAGCATCACACACATGCAGACACACCAACATCCACTGCCTCCACTGTGCCCCCTCCTCCTCCTCTCCCTACCAGTCTCGTCTACACACACACCTGCATGCACTACCTCTACAGCCATTATGTCCCTCACCAGCACACCCACCAGCACACCCACCAGCACACCCCGCTCACATGCAGTCACCACCCCCACTAACATTCACACTTCCCCTGTGTCCTCTCCCAGTGTGTCTGTGATGCCCCCTCCCAAGATACACAAACGCAGGCACACACCCACCCAACAGCCATCCACCTCACGACAGCCTCCAGCGCATGCACCTGCACCCAAAGTCACGAAACGTACACCTCCTACTACTACCACCTCTTCCTCCACTCCCAAACCCCCACCAGCTACACATCCCAGTGTGTCCAAAAAAACTTTTCCTGACCTTTTTCCCACACCTCCCCGCCCGTCCATCTCATAGGTCCTGAACTAGCACCTCAGCCACAACATCTCCGGGACCAGTGGTGCCTGTAGTCACAGGTATGTGGAGTGCACCGGCCACCAGGACAGTCAGTGTGGCACGGAGCCACAGCACAGACTGTCCCCCCCCCCGTGAAACACCAGAAGTTGGCCAGTGCCCGGCGGGAGAGGGGGAAGACTCCAGCCACCCAAGCCGCTCCCAGAGGTCCCGTGGGAGTGTGGACTCAGCTGTGACACCTCCCAAGGTGGGGAAGGGCCACAAGAAACCCGGCAAGTCTGGGAAAAGCAGCACGGCGGAGAAGACCGCCATCATCCCCGCTGCCCAAGAGGGCCCCGCCAGCCCCATCCCCGCTGCCCAGGAGGCCACTGCGAGCCCAGCTGCCCAGGAGTGCCCTGCCAGCCTCATCCCCGCTGCCCAGGAGGGCCCTGCCAGCCCCATCCCCGCTGCCCAGGAGGGCCCCACCAGCCACAGCCCAGCTGCCCAGGAGGGCCCCGCCAGCCACAGCCCAGCTGCCCAGGAGGGCCCTGTCAGCCACAGCCCAGCTGCCCAGGAGTGCCCCGCCAGCCACAGCTCAGCTGCCCAGGAGGGCCCCGCCAGCCACAGCCCAGCTGGGCCATTAAGGACCCCCAGCCCTAGCCCAGCTGGGCCATGAAGGACTGCCAGCACAAGCACCGCTGGGCCATGAAGGACCGCCAGCACAAGCACTGCTGGGCCACGAAGGACCGCCAGCACAAGCACCGCTGGGCCATGAAGGACCGCCAGCACAAGCACCGCTGGGCCATGAAGGACCGCCAACTCAAGCACCGCTGAACAGGGCACCGCCAACTCAAGCACCGCTGAACAGGGCACCGCCAAATCAAGCACCGCTGAACAGGGCACCGCCAGCTCAAGCACCGCTGAACAGGGCACCGCCAAATCAAGCACCGCTGAACAGGGCACCGCCAACTCAAGCACCGCTGAACAGGGCATGCCAAATCAAGCACAGCTGAACAGGGCACCACCAAATCAAGCAGCGCTGAACAGGGCACCGCCAACTCAAGCACCACTGAACAGGGCACCCCCAAATCAAGCAGCGCTGAACAGGGCACCGCCAAATCAAGCACCGCTGAACAGGGCACCGCCAACTCAAGCATCTCTGAACAGGGCACCGCCAACTCAAGCATCTCTGAACAGGGCACCGCCATCTGAAGCACCGCTGAACAGGGCACCGCCAAATCAAGCACTGCTAGCCCATGAGCACCAGGGGCACTGACACAACTGGGACCGTCACAGCGTGAGTGATGCACTCTGGGCACCGGTCCCCCTCCAGAATCAGTGGAGAGATCCATCCACTACCTCTGTCCTTCACAGGATGAAGCACTCTGGGCACCAGTCCCCCTCCAGAACCAGTGGAGACATGCATCCATTACCTCTGTCCATCACTGGATGAAGCACTCTGGGCACCAGTCCCCCTCCAGAACCAGTGGAGACTGTCATCCACTACCTCTGTCCTTCAGAGAATGAGGCACTGTGGGCACCAGTCCCCCTCCAGAACCAGTGGAGACATGCATCCACTACCTCTGTCCTTCACAGGATGAAGCACTCTGGGCACCAGTTCCCCTCCAGAACCAGTGGAGACTGTTATCCACTTTGTGGCTTGCACTCCCCAGGATGCAGCAGTGGGCAAACCACCCACTGTAGAGACTTGAGAGACTGTGGCTTTGCACTCCCCAGGATAATGCAGTGGGCAAATTACCCACTGGAGAGACTTGAGAAACTGTGGCTTTGCACTCCCCAGGATACATCAATGGGCATGGAGCCCCTTCGTGGATCTGGCGTCGTGCACTCATCCGGCTGAGGTGCCCCCCTCCCCTTCCCCCTGAGGTGCCCGTTGTATTTCTATCTGATGCCCCTGCAGTGTTCTCTCTGTTTTGATCTGGTATCAAGTGTGGGCCTCGCCCATGCATTTTGGGCCCAGTGGTCCACGGACTATGAATGGTGCAATACCTGGACTACTATTCTTGGTGTATATTTTTTTAATAATGGATATATGTATATTTTTGCGTACTGCATTATAATAGATTACAATGGTTACACTCATTTCCTTTTGTCTTTGCATTCTTCCGGGGGGGCGTTGAGGGGTGTAACTATAATGTAACGATATGTATTAGTGTGTGTGTTGTAGTGGGTGAGGGTAGGGGCGGGGGTGTTGCGTGTGTGTCCCCCTGTTTTTTGCCTCCACCCTCCCCTGTGTCGTAGGTGCAGTACTCACCGTGGTCTTCGCCGCCGGCATTCGTGCTCCTGGTACAGGAGCAGGAAGACTGTCGCAGGTAGGATTTTGAGTTCCGGGTCCATGGTGTCCTCCTTCCTCGTGGAGTGTGTAGAGGTGAGCGTTTTCCCTTCGAAATTCCTGTTTCCGCCGTGTTTTTATCCGCGGTGAATCCGCCCCGGAAAATGTGGTGGATTGGCCTGTCATAATAGTGTGGGCGGTACATTGGCTTACGCCTGTCTGTTGGTGGTGACCGCCGCGCTGTTTGTTTGTACCACCGTGGCGGTCGGAGTGTTAAAGTGGCTGCCTTTGTTGGTGGTTTCCGCCACGGTCGTAATTCCAAATTTTTTACCGCCGGCCTGTTGGCGGTCTTACCACTGCTTTAACACCGTCCGCCAGGGTTGTAATGACCACCTTTATATCACTTTTCAGTGATATCTCCACATTTACTTATTGCATCTTTGATTGTTTTGACCTGCAAATATCCAGATAAATATTATATAATTTTCTAAACACTGTGTGGTGTATGTTTGTGGTGCTATATGGTGTTATTGTATGATTTATTGCACAAATACTTTACACATTGCCTTCTAAGTTAAGCCTGACTGCTCAGTGCCAAGCTACCAGAGGGTGGGCACAGAATAATTTGGATTGTGTGTGAGTGTTCTTGCTTGGTCAGGGGGTAACCTGACTGCAAACCAAAGACCCCATTTCTAACAGTACCTCTCCACTAATCTCTAAATCAATCCCAAAATTAGAAATTAATTAAAGCTATTATGAATAGTAAAGTTCCATTATTGATACAAGCTATCCTTTAAGGGGGGTCAAATAAAGATTGGTGGACATTTCACTAAGAAAAGATTGGCAGATTTGCTAGTTGAAGTAGTATTTCAGCAAATCTCAATGAGAAAGTTTCCCCAAAACAATTAATATAACAAATAATAATAATAATAGCAATAATCTTTGTAACAAGATAAATATATCATGAGTTAATTTTACTTGCCTAGTCAGGTCTAAAAAAATCTACTGGTCTGCTTGCTATGACAAGTCAGATTTTATCAGCTCGAGCTATTATTAGGGCCTAGTGGTCCCATCTGGTGAAAGTGTCGCGTGGGCTCTCATTATCTGAAATGAGACTACTGGATTTCTAGGCGGCAGGATCTATAACGGTGTGGGGGACTGAGTCTGACCCACGTGTAAAGAAATATGTCGCCCTAAATCCGGTTTTGCTCCGGCTAACTAGCAGTGCCTCATTTCTCCCAAGGGGAAGAGATGATTGGGCAGCCGAGCGCATGACATCTTTGGAACTTCTCAGGGAAGTCGTGGTCACTCAGATCCAGACAAACTCTCTCATTTACAATATGATCTCATATACAAATGACAAAGACAGTATAAGTTTTATATAATGCTTTAATAAAACGACTGTATTTTAGAGAATAAGGCATGAGCCGCGATAACCAGAACCATACAACACAGTAGGATTGAGATAGTTACCAGGAGAGTAAAACATAAAAATAAAGCAATCATTGTGCATTAGAATTTCTACTCTCCCTCTGCTTAATTTATTTAGAGCACAGCATGTTAAGTGTCTAACTTGCCTATCGGTATCACTGAGGAGACATTAGTCTTCATACCTGAGCAAAGGCCTGTGATCTTGGTTCAGCATCTGCAACGAGGCATCAGCATCTAGTTGTGGTTCCCTGGTAGGAATCTCCCTCTGCCTTGTATTGGGACAGAGAAGTTATTTTATAACCTATATGTCAAAGTGATCACCAAATACGCAGAAATACCAAGTCTAAACTTCAACCACGTCTATCGGCAATGTACCAGACCATATCCTTGACTGAAGCACAGAGTGAGTGTGTTATGAAGAACATCAGTGCTGAAGTATGCAAAACAGTGTGATATGAATAAAAAACAACACCGTAGAACTGGCTATCTGAAAATAACAGTACTTAGAAAAAATAAAAGCACGCAGAGCAAAGTGCACAGAGGCTCTAGGCTACTAGCAAATGAAATAAAATACATCCAGGGCAAAATGCACAAAGGCCTAATGCCCAAAGCTAACGCATAAAACCAACCATACTACAAAAGAGCTTAAGCTGCCAAAGAACTGGGTTTCTGTTCATTTAGAAAGTAAATGAGCAATAAAAACATATTAGATTCTGTTTTTTATCTTGTCACATTTTCTGTGTGTTCCAAGACAGTTTATTTCTTCTTACAAATTTCTATTTATTTTGTCCTTGAGATTAGTGTTTACTTTTCTTTCTATGACTGCAAAGTTGAAGGATTTTGTAAAGCTGAACTGTCTGACAACCCTTGTGAAATCAAAAGCGGTAGGATGCTTTTTTCTAACACAACATTTAAATACCTTGTAAATGAACAGTAGAAATATTTCAAAATATATCAGCAATTAAGAAAGCACATTTTTGTGTAATTCAGAAGTGTGATGGAAACACAGATTTCGTAGGGACAAAACTAATCAGTACACTTCACTAGGTGATGTGCAAATGATAAATATTTCCAGAAAACTGATTTCCAAATACTATCATTTGTAGGCCATATAGCTTTATCAGTCAAATTGCATGTCAGTGCGAAATTTGTGGCCACTTCAATAGAAGATGTGCTGACTGTAAATGACAATGTGCTACAACACCATGGGGGTCATTAGTAGTTTGGTGGTCTCAGGACCGCCAAGTTGGCGGTGGCAGTTGTACCGCCAACATGCTGGCGGAAAAGACTGCCAAATTATGACCATGGCAGTATTCCCAACAGAATATCATGACATATCGGATATATCATGAGGCTGCTCACTACTAAGGTTTCCACTGCAGTAGCACAACTACGGAAACCCTGGCAGAAACCAACAATTTAAAAGGAGACACTCACCTTCAGGAAGCCACACCTGTCTGAAGCTGCCATGGAACCTGTAAGAAAACAGGGCTGATTGCAGAGGCCCCCTAACTTTTTGCCCCCATTTTTCACTTTTTGCTGGTGTTTTCCTGACTCTGATGGTGCCCTGGGAACTGCTAACCAGTCCCAGGGCCTGTGCTCTGTGTAAAATCAATATGCAAATTAGGCTAATTATAATTGGCTAAGTCAACCTGCCTATAAGTCCCTAGTATATGGTCGGGCATGTAGGTTTAGGGACCACAGCATAGGTAGTACACCCATAGGTGCACTGCTGAGGTGCCCAGTGCCATTTTAAAGGCAGGCCTGCCTTGCTGGCTGCTTTTAAATTAAAGTTATATGCAAATTCGACTTTGGAATTAAAAGTAGTTCCAAAGTCTTAAACTACCTTATTTTTATATATAAGTCACCCCTAAGGTGTGCCCTATGTGCCCCTAGGGCTAGGTGCCATGTAACTATAAGCAGGGACCTTATAAAAATAGTTTTATAAGCCCTGGTGATGAAAAACAGCCAAATTCGTTTTTCCCTCATTGTAGTGAATGGCCTCCATAGACTAGAATGGGGAGACTTTATTTTAATTTTTAAAGTCCCCTTAAATGATGGATATCAAGAGTTTGGTATCAAATTAATTGTTCTAGTAAATCCCACAACTTCCAGTTGTTGGATTTAATATAACTTGTTCAGGTGAAGAGTTTTTAACTTTACCTGAAAAGTTGCCAATTTCAGCCCTCATTGCTTTTGCTGCTGTGCTCTGATTGGCCAGCATCTAGCAGCCTGGCCAGGCTGCCTTGATGAGGTGTGAAGTGGCCTGGCTTCACACAAAGGAATGTGCCTGTGGGAGGGAATCTACCCTCATCAGATGGTGAGGCAGGAAGGGGGAGGGCTGCCAAACTGGTCTTCAAAGGCAGAGAAGGACATTTGGAGCAACCAGCAACACCCCCACATCCTGCAACCCCAGACACCTAGTGCCCCCTTGATTAGATTAAAAGAGGGCAGGAGAGGGGTGTGTTTTTGATTTTTAGCCACACCAGTGGGTGGGCTCAGCCAGATGTAACCTCCAAAAATCAGATTCAGCCATGATGGATTTTTGAAGAATGTTGCCTCCTGGGATTGCTTTTTGCCACACTTCCCAGGAAGTGGTCATCACAGGGGGAATGACCCTGCACCTGATTGGAGAACCAGGACCCCCTTGCTTTTCACTCAGGAGCAAGGATAAAACTGGCAGACCTGCACCCACACCTCAGTTCCCTACGACATCCAACAAGGAAGAACTACAGAAGAAGAAGGACTGCCCTGCTTGACCCCTGGCCTGCACCTGGAACCTGCACTCAAAAGGACTGCACCAGCTGCACACCTGGGCTTCACCACAAGAAGGACTTTGCCTGGCTTCAACTGGTTCAAGGAGGGACTCCCTATTTGCTACAGGTGAAAAATTGCTAACCAGAGTCCCCTGCACCAACTCCTGAAGAAAGCGACCAGCTGACCACTGTCCAGTGGCCAAAAAGGAGTTTACGCCAGGTGCATTCTGGGAGTTGTAATCCGCACCCTCAAGGACCATCTCAGAACTTCTGGACCCTTGGGGTGAGCTGTGGACCTCAAAAGAACCTTAGAAGGATATCTGGGAGAAGCCCCAGAAGTTTGGAGACGTTTGGAGAACTTTTGAAAAAAAGCTCCATAGAGGGTCCGACCCGCCGCGGCAACTCTAGCCGGCTTGCCTCAATCGCGACCCGGCCTGATTTGCTGGTTCGAAAATCTCAGAGAAAGAGACTAAGGCCCTCATTCTGACCCTGGCGGATACAATCCGCCAGGGCCAACGGGCGCGGGAGCACCGCCGACAGGCCGGCGGTGCCCCTAAGGGCATTCTGACCGCGGCGCTAACGCCGCGGTCAGACAGGGAAAACTGGCGGTCTCCCGCCAGTTTCCCGCTGCCCTGGGGAATCCTCCATGGCGGCGCAGCATGCTTCGCCGCCATGGGGATTCCGACCCCCTTCCCGCCGGCCTGGCTCTGGCGGTTCTTACCGCCAGAACCTGGCCGGCGGGAACGGGCGTCTTGGGGCCCCTGGGGGCCCCTGCAGTGCCCATGCCATGGCATGGGCACTGCAGGGGCCCCCTAACAGGGCCCAACTAGGCTTTTCAGTGTCTGCGATGCAGACACTGAAAAGCGCGACGGGTGCTGCTGCACCCGTCGCACGCCTTCCACTCCGCCGGCTCGATTCCGAGCCGGCTTCCTTGTGGAAGGCGCTTTCCCGCTGGGCCGGCGGGCGATCTGAATCAGATCGCCCGCCGGCCCAGCGGGAAAGTCAGAATACCCCTCGCGGTCTATTGACCGCGGGGCGGTATTCAGGCGGCTTCCGACGGGCGGGCGGCAACCGCCGCCCGCCTAGGTCGGAATGACCACCTAAGTCCGAAGGTAAAAAGTTGACTGGGACCTCCCAGCCAGCATATCCGAGGAGGGCTCCAGGGACGTTGGATCAAGATCCAGGTTTAACCCGGTCGAAGTCCGAAGGTAAAAATCTCCACCGAGGATTCTTGCGACGCGTATCCGGAGAAGGGCTCCAGGAGGTCGGATTGGACTGGCAGGTTCGTCCCGCTGAAGAAAATCTTCGAAAAAGAGACTAAGGGCCAGATGTAGCAAGGTCCGAATTTGCAATTCGGAAATTGCGAGTCGGTGCGACTCTAAATTTCCGAATCGGAAATTTGGATGCAGAACGGTGTCTCAGACACTGTTTGCGACTCGCTATGGGGTCGCAAAGACCCACCTCATTAATATTAATGAGGTGGGTCGCATTTTTCGACCCCATAGCGAGTCCCTGCACTCACAGGAATGGTGGCCTACTGAAGTCAGCAGACCTCCATGTCTGTGACTGCTTTTTCAATAAAGCAGTTTTTTAAATTTATTTTGCAGCCCGTTTTCCTTAAAGGAAAATGAGTTGCAAAAAAAAAAAAAATTACGAAACCAATTGGTTTTGTTTTTTCAGTGTAGGGAAGGGGTTCTATGGGGATCCCTTCCCTTTTGCGAATGAGTTACCACCAGTGTGACACTGGTGGTAACTGCGAATTGCTTTGCGACTGCATTCGCGGTCACAAAGCCATTCTGAATTGCGATGCGATTCGCAAATAGGAAGGGAACACCCCTTCCTATTTGCGAGTCGCATTCACAATTTGCGAGTCAGTACTGACTCGCAAATTGTGAATGTGCATCACAGAAGGCTTTTGCATGGCACAAACTGCGATTTTTGCAGTTTGCACCATGCAAACTGCTTCCTTCATCTGGCCCTAAGTGTGAAGGTAAACTTTTAACCGAGGCCTCAAGCGGCCTGTAGCCGAGCAGGGCTCCATCGCGGTCGGCCTTAAACTTTGACTTTGCCCCGGTCGAGGTGCAACCAGATGACCTGATTGACGCTTTTTGTTTCTAGGTGCTATTTTTTAAACTGTTTCCTGTGTTTTAATTAATTACTGTTTTGTGATATTTGAATGCTTTACACTCTGTCTCCTAAGTTAAGCCTTGACGCTCGTTGCCAAGCTACCAAGGGTTGAGCTGGGTTTAATTTTCTGAGACCTAACTGGACCTAAGTGGAGGTTAGTGGCCTATTGGTAAGTGTAGGTACCTGCCTGCCCTTACCAATAACCCATTTTCCAACAGAACCAGAACTACACATCTTCCTGCTGCTCTTCCTTGCTCAACGACTCCGGAACCAGCGACAACAACAGCAATCATAAGTACACACACACTTACCTGTCAATGTTTCAAAAAGCCAAAGTACCTATGCACACACAACATACACATCGGGAACGGGTGGCGAGGGCAAAACACACACACGTAACCTCACATTGACAAACAAACACACACAGCCAAATACACATGTGCATACATAGTACACACTCTACCACTACCACACACACACGCACACACAGCTAGAACACACACCAACTCCCAGATAGACAGCACTGTCACAGTCACTCACAACAACTTACAATACCACCAAACGGCACAACTACACCAGAACTGCAACACCACAAAAGTACTGTTAAGCACCCACAATGCACATATCCACTTGACAAATCATACAAACAACACAACTTAACAACACCAGAAGATGAACACACACAATCACACATTCTAACAACGAGGCGTACGACATACCCCTCAAACACGCATCACCACTGATCTGACATACCAATCTCCAAACACACTCTCACACACACAACTGGTAGCACAACCACCACTCACACAAAATTTACTCATACAGAAACAAAAGCAGCCACGTCCAAAACAACCCTAGGAAAATAAAATCAGGACAAAGATGTAACCTTCAAACCAACAAATGGTTGGCCCAGATATATATAAATAATTAAATAAAAATACATATATAAATATGTAAAAAAATAAAAGCCATAGGAGAGTCCAAACAGATATGTGCAAAATGCACCTGTGGCACTTGTAAGTGCCCCAGCTTGACTCCTGACTGCCATGTAACCTCCACAGATAGGGGCATCAAGGGGGCGGGTAGGCATCTCAGGGATTGGGGGTGGGGGTGGAAGGGAAGCTTGGGTTCAGGGTTGGGAGAGGGATCTTTGGGTTTGGGTTTGGGAGGGGGGCTTAGGTCAAGGCTTAGGGAAGGGCTGCAAACTCTTCAGAGAGGTTGACTTCTAGACAGGGAGAGGGGCATTGGTACTTGCAGGGAGGGCAGGGGATGTTTTGGAGGTGGAAGGGCTGGACTTCGGGAGGGACACAGAGCGTTTGATGGTCACATGGAGTGGGAGACGAGTAGAGAAACGATTCAACTCCGAGAAGAAAGATTTCTTAGACACACAGAGACGGTCATGGTAAAAGGGTTTGAGTGTGGAGGAAGAAGGAATGGTTGTCTGAGGTGTTTTTTAAGTGCCATTGGGGGCCCTGAAATGGTGCACTGCAGTTTTGCACCAAAAATTATAAATCAGGGCCATAGTTTATTGTCCCTTTCTTGGGAAAGGTTTTCAGCTTCTGCTACTGGTGTGGGGTGACGCTCCTCCACCCAAGCAGAGGAGCCGCCACTGAACTTTGCACATTCTGCAACAGTATACGAGAGGTGGGTGTTTAGACAACTTGGTACAATCAATTATGTTGGCTGCTCAGCTTTTGGGGATGAGATTTTGCTAGGGCTGCTCACTTAACAACCTGGGGATCCAGGTTTGAATCATGGCCTTGCTGCTTTTTTCAAAATCACATGAATCTGGTCAATTCACCTAATTTCTCTAAGTCTATAAATGTTGAACGTAATGCATGAAATGTATTTGACTAATCCCCATTTGTATGCAATATTATAGCTCATCTTCCAACCCCACTGGCAATGTATAGAGCTCCACTGCTTACTAGCTAGTTCACTCTCTATAAATATGAGTACATAGATGCATGCTCAAAGTGTAATGCAAGTTTTAATGAAAATATTTTAAATAGCCACAGATAAACCAGAATACCATATATATTCAAGCTCAGCCACACAAAAACTTAAGAGCTCCTGCGGCTCAGCAGAACTAATTTCCCTCCACTTGAAAGTGCTACAGTCCATAAGCAACACCCCTGCATCACCAATGGAGGTGTGCAATATGAGTTTCACCTTTGATGCACACACTCCTTAAAGTGCCTTTTACATATTGACAATGGTAACATGCCCAGTGGGTTGTGCTGGTGCCAGTGGGGGCAATGTCCTTCCAGAATAAATGCAGTGAATTAATTAATGCCTCCTCCCCAAAAACTGCTGCAAACATCAGCATGCACAAACCTTCACTAACAAATCATATTTGGCTTAAAACCATATAACCTCATTCCTTGTAACAAACTCTGACACTCCTGTAAAAAAACTCAAAAGCAGCCATCAGTCAGTACCTAGTGCTATTAAAAAAAGAAACATAAACACTGCTACTACCATTGCTGATACTACTACCACTACTCAATTGTTACTACCACTACTAATAATGCTATTTAACCTTGTTTACAAGTACTTTACTAGTACTTCTGGGCTACTGCTGTTATCACTAATACAATTTCTGCTATTAGTATCCCTAAGAGAACATAACTTCTGCTCATAGTAGTTATACAATCACTACAAGTGTAGCTCCAGCTGCCAATAGAGCAATCACAACTGTAAGTTCTACTTCTACTGCAACCACTAATTAAACATACAAGGAACTAAGGCAACAATGACTTCATTTAGCTGCACATCCCTACAGTGTGCTTAAATCATTAATGGTGCTCAAACACTAAAAACATCTGTTGCCAAGGTGTGTAAACTGGAATTAGAAACCTTAACCAGTTAATATCAGAGAAAAAACATATAGTGGAGCACACACAATCTCAGTTTGTTAAACATCTACAATTGCATCTAATAATTGTTATAACCAAAAAAAAGTTTATAATCATAATATCATGTTCATAATATAACCATTGCTAAGACTGACTATTACTGTACTACATCTACTGCTACTATATTGCACTACTATATATCACTACTAATATGATCATATGGCTTCTATTACTACTACCATCACTATTACTAATAGAATTTCTGTGACTAAATAAAAGTGCATTTTATATCTTCATTGTTATTTATTGCACCTGCGTTTCTGATTTCATGCCAGTATACAAAGCCTGAAATTCTTACCTAGCTGAACATATAAGCCTGCAGCCAGCAGCAAAATCAGGCTTAGCTTCATCTTCGGTGTGTGGTTCTGGACTGAAGTCATAGTGCATTGCAACAAGTTTATACATTTTTTCTCCTCATGCCTAATAAATAATTACTATGACAATTATCCACAAACAAGTATCATGATGAAATATGATGTTAATCAAGCTGATTAAAACACCCTGTAGTTTCTTAAATTGCAAGCCACACCCTAAGCCTTCACAATGAGTACTTGTCCTAATATCTCCAAGCCAGCATTCCTCTGTTTGAGAAACCTAGATGGTTGTGGAAGAACAGGTTTGTGTTCCATGCCGCTCCACCTGTGTTCCTCTTTTGAGCCCTCTCTTACTGGTATGTGCACCAATCCGTAAAAATAAGGCCATGTACTCTCATAATCAACTGGTTCTTATTTAATCATCCAATTCCCTTCTGTCCAAACACAACAAATATGTGGGCCATATTTATGATACCAGTTATGTCACACTTTCACCATGCAACATGGTTCATGCGTAACACTCCAAATGAGATTAGGAAGTCACTCAAGGCCACCTTGCTTGGCCCTGAGTGGCTTCATAAATCTCAAGTAAAGCAACACAGCCCATATCTTTGCATTGCCTTACTCTGCACCAGGGAGGCATTCCATGGGTGTTCTGTGGGTTTTCCCATGTAACATTGATAGATTTCAACACATTCCCCAATTTACTAGAAGTGGTAGACCCCGAAATGTGCCAAAAACCTATGCCTCCCCAGGTGACTCGTAATGAGGAGAAATATGTTTATTTCTCCTTGTGTTTTCCTTTTCCTATATTTCCTATGCATGCAATCTACAGCACACATAGAAAGGGGGAAAAGCCTCAGAGGATTGATTTTGTGCAGGAAGGTGCTTTTCCTGCAGAAAGAAACACAATTCTACATCTAATGGAGCCACCATTGCACCATGGTGCACAGATGCCTGCACTGGCGCTAGGCAGCCCATTGTGTGCCAGTACTGGGAAAAGGACAGGAATGATCTCTATTAGTATAAAGATGGCATATTCCTGCACTTTCCCTGTGATGCATCGCAGTGCAGAAAGGTGATTTGCGCCACTATGCTGAACCACTTGGCCATAAATACGCCTTGTAGTTCATAAACAGCTTCACTAAGTTATTGAGTTCCACTTTCTTCAATAGGTGCACCACTGTGGCCATCTGCATGTCTGTATAAACACCAGGATGTCCCAATTTCGATAGCTAGTGTGCTATTTAAATTAAATCTTTCATTCATTCATTCAATCATTTATTCATTCATTCAATCATATATAAAAAGAACATCTTGATGCACCACACAATATTTTTGCTCGATTCTGCTTATTTAAACATTACTGTACTAATTGACAATGTGCAGAATCACACTGTTGACAATGTTCTTTTTATTGTATACCTCTGGGTTATCCAATAATAGACAGACCCCTTGACAGTCTGTAAATCATATGCTGGTCTCCTTAATTTGCAGCCATACTTGAAAGCAGGCAATGGTAGTTGGAGTCGTGCAGCTAAAAAACTCAGTTTGCGGCTTTACTGAAAGCAGTATTTGTAAAAAGATAATTAGGTATGGCTACTTGCTAATCAATTATATTTATAGCAATAAAAGAGAGATTTCTCCAGAAAGCAGACTCAAAATTAAAAGTTTTGATTTATGTTTTAACTGAATTATCAGGTGCGGTTATAGCAAAATATGGATGCAAAGGTCAAAAATATAATGTCATCAAAAAAACCTGTGGCAAAATAGTTTTCTCTTCCGGCTGAGAAAATGAGAGAAAAAGAACTCGGGACAATGAATGTGCTTGTCGGGGAAGCTTGGTTTCTGGTTCTTACAAGCTCAGTCACAATAAACCCATGACTCCTAACTCTGCAAAAACTGGCTTACTTACACTAACAACAGCAACTTATAAAAATCAAAGACTCTTCCTACTTTTGAAAAATTCTAAACCTAATGGAACAAAGAATGACTTTTTTGTGGCCCACTGCTCTCTCCCTCAGGAATGTCCATTTATATTCCATGCAGTGGGTTGTCAAGGGAGATTGTGGGCCAGTTTATCCCGAAACGAAGCACATGCGATAGTGAGAATGTTGAGAACCCACCTTCATATTGGATTTTTGAACGTGCAATTTATAATGTGAGATTAATACTCCGAGTTAGGTTGGTGAATCCAAGTCAGTTTATTATTGCCCTTTTTCGTCTGGAGATCTAGGAAGCTTGTAGATGTCTTATTCTGAATAAAAACTTATAGGCTTCAGACCGGACAGCTGACATGTGTTTCGCCCCCTAGTGGTGAATAGACCTGGGGCTTTTTCAAGGCTGTAAACAATGCAAAGTATTAAGAACAATAGTGAAGAAGAGACGCTAGATTGAGTTTCAGTAGTGTGAGTCTTACAGTGCAGTATGAATAAAAGACATAGCGGAATACACCCCGTGAGTTTAGGGTAATAGTGTGGTGGGAAAGAAAAGATAGATCACTTAATTTTGGGAAGGGTATCACTGAGTCCACAACCAATGTTTGTAACCCTAATAGTGACAGAATTTCTTTGAGATGTACCATACTGTGGTAAAAGTAAGGTTAATAGTTGGCTTGGCTGAGTGTTAAAGGTTCATGCAAATGTGTTATAGATGTCTCATTGACAGGACTGGTGCTGGCAGAGAGTGATTGTTAATTTTATTTACTTGGCATGTGTGCATTAGTATAGATTAGAATGTAAAATTAATGACATCAAGGAATAAGAACAAGGAAGGTATTCATACCAAATGATATTCATCAATAGGAATACATTATGAGGGTCCGTCAGAGTGATTTGTATGAAAATGACAGTGTAACTGAGCATTTCACAAAACTCATCATTTTGCATTGCTATTTTACCAGTAGAATTCAGGATTAAACAGTGAATTTTATGTCAAGACCGGAGGCACCTATTATGCGTTTCTTTTCTTACTTTATTTAATAGCAGCAGTCAAGAACGAACTACAAAGCCCATGAGGCAAACAACGAAGAGCCATTAGGATTGAAAACGTAGTCCAAACACATGAACCAATAAGGAAGAACACATGGTATTATGACATCACTTGACTGCGAACAGCCCTCTTTTCTTGCTGCTCTCAGTCAAGTTAAGTACTCTTTCACCATTTTTCTTACATATTATCATTTCTTTATTATAATACTGTGATTTTATTACTGTTGTTTCATATATTTATTTTCCCTCGTATTGCGCCGCTCCGTAGCACGTTTTACCTTCATTATCAGTCGGCAAGTTGCCACACCTCAGCGCGGAGCGCTCCTTCTCGCGCTCCAAATTTTGACGTTCTCTCATTGTCTCAGGTAGCGGTCGCCATTTTCACTGCTCCTGAGGCACCGACAACTACCGCAATTACTCCCTCTGCCCACATTTCTATTTTTCTGCATTAATCTTACTGTTTTTCCTGCGTTGGCGACGCGACTGCTTTCCTCTGCCTTCTCCCGATCCAGGCAGCGTCAGCACGTCGAATAACTTGGTATCACTGCCCATAGGCAGAGTTTTGTTTTCTCAAGCCCTCCATCTCCCAATTAAACCTTTTTGTGCTGTTTTTTTCAAAAGTCCTTTTCTCATCTTCATTCCTAGTGCTTTTAAAATGCAAACAGATGGTTCTCCTTTGGGAGAGGCTGTCCCTCATGATTTGGATCAAATCAGACAGGAGCTTAGCTCCTTTATTAAAAGTTCTGTGCAGCAAGCTGTCTCTTGCTCTATTCAGAAATTATCAAAAAAATTAGAAACTTCTTTTTCTAATTTAATTTCCAAATCTATTTCTGCCCAAACTGCGGGGGAATGCAGTCAGCGCCTTTCTCCCAAAAAATATCTACATTTGGCGCAAAAGAATAGTGAGGTTTCCTCACACACGGCAGAGGACGCAGTTCCTCACAAGGCTCCTCCCACGGAGAACAAAAATTTGGATTCTATCAAAACATCTTTAAAACTAAAATCTAAGTAAAAAAATATTATTCCCCCTATTGTGATTTCTTCCATCCTTGATACGGATGATGACATGCCTGACATTGATTCAGATACCTATTTATCTGACAGGGATGACAATAGTTCCCTTCCTTCCCTCCTTCAAAGAAACCTAAGATTTCCCCTTTTAACTCTTCCAAACCCCTTTTTGATGTGGAAGGTTTACCCATGTTTGACCCTTGTCACGTCCTTCACGCCAACTCTACTGAATGGACTCCCGCAGATCATGTGGATGAATATGTTGCTGCCAAACTGTTTTCCCCTTTGGACAAGCAAACCAGGGCTAAGTTGAGATCCGAATGCCCTCGTCCTTCCCTTCCTCATAAATCCACTATTACACTCTCCATCAATCAACCTTTACTCACCTTTTTCACAAAGCTTGGTAAAGATCCTCGGAAAGTGGTGAACAAGGCATGGTCTTCCTGCCAGGACAAACTGTTAGATGTAATCGGTCCCCTTACGCAGATTTTTGACTTAGCTGAGGCAGCCAGAATGGATGCCACGTTTATTGACCCTAAGGAACTCTCTTTGTGGGTTCAACGCTCTTTCTGCCTCCTTGGAAATGACAATTCTGCCCTTATCCATGAGAGGAGGAAAGGCCTTCTTCTCAAGCTAGATCCCAAATTGGTTAATTTGGCAACTGTTCATCCTCACATCAAAACTGAGGGGTTACTTTTTGGGGATTCGTTCATCAAAGAACTGAGCAAATACGTGGCCACTTTCACCTCACTTGACAAAGCTCAGCAATCCCTCAAGAAAATGTTCACCCAACAGGCTTTTGCCAGGGCCGGCAGAGGCAGGAACCGCTTTGCCTGTGGCAGATACTCTGATCAAGGTTCCCGTGGATTCTACAATGCGTCCTACCAAGAATATAGGCGACAATTTTATCCCCAGAGAGGCAGAGGCATCCATTCCAGAGCCTACAGGAATTCCAGATCCTGTAACCAAGCAGGTAAGCCCACCTATCGGATCCTTTCCGATAGGAGGTCTTCTTTGTTATTTTCTTCCAAAATGGTTGTCAATTACTTCAGATCCTTGGATTCTCAACACAGTTCAAGGTTACATGATAGACCTTTATTCAACTCCTATTCAAACAGAGTTACCTCCCTCTCCTTGTTTTTCCACAGAAATGACCAATCTCATTTCTCTGGAAGTAAAGTCTCTGATTAAAAAACAAGCCATCTCTCTTACCCATACACATCCGTCAGGATTTACCAGCCCCATTTTCGTAGTGCAAAAGAAAAACAAAAAGATGAGGCCAGTAATCAGTCTCAAACATTTCAATCAGTTTGTTGTCTATCGTCATTTCAAAATGGAGATCATCCTTCACCTCAGAGATACGCTTCTTCGAAAAGTTGGAAGGTCCGTCTAGACCTCCAAGATGCATATCTCTTGGTTTCAATTGATCCGGACTTCATAAAATATCTCCAATTTCAGTGGCTGGACCAACTCTGTAATTTTACCTCTTTACCCTTCGGTCTATCGTCAGCACCTTGGTGCTTCACCAAGCTCATGAAACTGGTAGTAGCCTTTCTGAGGGCTCAGGGGGTAAGACTCATAATTTATCTAGACAACATTCTCATATTGAGCCAATCTTCCCAGTCCCTTCTTGTGCACTTAGCTCTGACCTGTTATCTTCTAGCCAACTTAGGTTTTATCATCAACAAAGAAAAATCCATTCCCCTACACTATCGTCCTCTCCAGAGACTGAAGATCCAACATTTGAGGAAAGGCCTGTCTTTTTCAGATATTATCCCTCTAGATCTCGACTCACGTACAGAACTTCAATGGTGGATAGACCATTTAGACGCTTGGAACGGAAGGAGTATCTTTGCATCAGCCCCAGATCTTTTGTTAGAATCAGATGCAAACCGCTTAGGCTGGGGGGCCCGTTGTGGTTCACTCTCGACTGGAGGTTCTTGGTCTACAGAGGAGTCCAAATTGCATATCAATTGTGTAGAGATGCTTGCCAGCTCCTTTGCAATCAGAAGCCTAGCAAAAAACAAGGTCCATTGCGCTATCCTTCTCAGGATGGACAATATTTCAGCGGTTTGCTATTTAAATCACCTCGGGGGCACAAAATCCAAACCCTTAGCAGAGCTGGCCAAGAGCTTCTGGGAATTTTGCCTTTCAAACCATCTTTTGGTTCATGCAGAGTATCATCCATGTTCTCTCAACTCAGTGGCAGATTGGCATTTCCGTCATCTTCGAGACTCCAGCGATTGGAAGCTTCATTGTTCAGTTTTTCAAAAAATTCAGAACAAATGGGGTCCTTTTATTATAGATCTGTTTGCATCCCATCTAAACACTCAGCTTCCTCAATTTTACAGTTGGCGCCCAGATCCGTTTTTACAAGATTGGTCTCTCTCCCTCAATTAAGCTTTCCCTCATTTTATCATGATCAGCAGGGTGCTAGCACAGCTCAGGCGTCAACAAGCCACCTTGGTTCTTATAGTTCCTTTTTGGCAATCCCAAGTCTGGTTCCCTACCCTCTTGGAACTTTCTGTGGACTTCCCTTTTCTCCTTCCTTCTTTCCCGAATATGTTGTTGGACCCTCTTCACTGCCCCCAATCCCCCTTATGTAGGACAATCTCCTGACCCTATCGGCATGGAAAATCTCAGGACTTCCCAATCTCTCCCTATCATTTCGTCAGAAGCTTCACAATATATTTCACAGTCCTGGGCCCCAGGCACCAAGAAGGCTTACAAATCAGCCTGGTCTTTATGGCACAGCTGGTGTTTGGGAAAACACATTGATTCCTTTTCAGCAGATGTGATCTTTATAGTCAGTTTCCTTGCTGCAGAAGCCAGTAAAGGTAAAGCCTTTCACACCATTAACCTTTATGGATTAGCTATATCCTCCAAGCATGCCTACGTCAATAGAAAACCAGTGGGTGAACATCCTCTAGTCTTTTTTTTTTTACTTTTGAAGGGAGTAAAGTTTTCTGAACCTCCTATGCCCAAATACAGTCAATTGTGGGATGTCAATGTTGTTTTAAAATTCCTTTTGTCATTGCCTGATAATTTAATGCTTTCTTTGAAAATGTTATCCGCTAAGCTAACAATGTTGTTATGTCTGATTTCTATTAAACGTCTGTCTAATGTCAAAGCTTTGGACATTTCCAACCGCCAATTCACTCCATCGGGAGTGTTATTTACTGCAGTACGTTGAACCAAGACTAATTTAACTTCAGTTTTTCATCCTTATTTTCCACAGCATCTAAAGTTATGTGTTGGACAATGTTTGGAAGTTTATGAACAAAAGACTGCAGATTTGAGAACACCCTCTGTTTCCCAACTCCTTATTTCTTTTATGAAACTCTATAATCCTGTTTCCGCCACCACTCTGGCTCGTTGGGTCAAGTGAATTATGTCCCTGGCGGGTATTGACACTTCAATGTTTAGTGCTCATTCTTCCAGAGGAGCTATGGCTTCAAATGCTTTTTGGGCTGGGTCCCGTCTAGAGGATATTCTTAAATCTGCAGACTGATCTAATGATAATGTATTTAAAGTTTTTTATTGCAAACCAGTTGATAATGCCTCATTGACTGTAATTAATATGCTTTAAACTCGCATAATAGGAGCCTCTGGTCTTGACATAAAATGTAGATTTTCCTATTCTATGATGGAAATTCTTAATTTTATTAAAGACACGGAAGCGAGTATTATCCCACCTCTTGTTTAATATTTTTCTCTCCCTTTTTTTCTAGCAACGTCATCCACAAACCAAACTTCCTCCTAATCCTTCATCCTTCGTCTCCAATGCCAGACTTCATGGTGCTTCGTCTGCCTCTGCAGTTTCATGGTCTACAGTTCCTGAATTTACAGATCTTCCGCTTCTCAATGGATTTTTGGACTTTTGTTCTGACTTATTTGCTTTTATTTTGGCGATTTTTATTCTTTGTTCCATTTTTCCTCTATTTAATTCTGCTTGATTTGTTTCGCAAGAAAAGAGGGCTGTTCACAGCCAAGTGATGTCATAATACCATGTGTTCATCCTTATTGGTTCATGTGTTTGGACTATGTTTTCAATCCCATTGGCTCTTCGTTGTTTGCCTCATGGCATTTGTAGTATGTTCTTGACTGCTGCTAGTAAATAAAGTAAGAAAAGAAAGGCATAATACTCGCCTCCGTGTCTTTAATAAAATTAAGACTTTCTGTCATAGAATAGGAAATAATCTACATTATAATGGTCTAATACCTGTATTCTAATACATATTTTCTAAGTAAAAAAGAGTACCACAAAGTTGTTACATTCAACTTATTCATAAAGCATTCATCAATATACACATTTTGGGCGGGTTCTGCAGAGGTTAAAGAGTGAGCAGTGAACACTGCTCATGCACACTTACATTAAGATCGTAATATTTACATCATGATTCAGTTGTTCATATGGAACGCGACACATAGAAATGAATAGGGCACAAGGATGCGCAGGAGAAATGGTTAGAGGTCAAAAGATCAAGGAAAAGGAAGGAGGAAGGTGTTCCGTGACATGTCCGTGGAAGAATTGTGGCCCATATTTATACTTTTTGACGCTAAACTGCGCTAACGCAGTTTAGCGTCAAAAAGTTTTGCGCCGGCTAACGCCATTCTGAAGCGCCATGCGGGCGCCGTATTTATTGAATGGCGTTAGCCGGCGCAAGCAGACCGGCGCTGCCTGGTGTGCGCGAGAAAAACCACGTACACCAGGCAGCGCCGGCGTAGGGGGAAAATGGCGCATGGGCGTCTTAAAATGGGGCAAGTCAGGTTACGTCGAAAAAATCGTCGTAACCCGACTTGCGCCATTTATTTTCGACGCCCATCCCCCATCAACATGACTCCTATCATTGTAAAGATAGGAGTCATGCCCCCTTGCCCAATGGCCATGCCCAGGGGACTTCTGTCCCCTGGGCATGGTCATTGGGCATAGTGGCATGTAGGGGGGCACAAATCAGGCCCCCCTATGCCACAAAAAATTATTAAAAAAAAATAAAAAAAATACTTACCTGAATGTCCCTGGGGTGGGTCCCTCCAGCCTTGGGTGTCCTCCTGGGGTGGGCAAGGGTGGCAGGGGGGGTCCCTGGGGGCAGGGGAGGGCACTCTGGGCTCATTTTGAGCCCACTTGTCCCTTAACGCCATGCCTGACCCAGGCGTTAAAAAGCGGCGCAAATGCGCCGTTTTTAGCCACGCCCACTCCCGGGCGTCTCTTTTGCCCGGGAGTATAAATACCACGTAAAGGCCTGGGAGTCATTTTTTAGACGGGAACGCCTCCCTTGCATATCATTAACGCAAGGAAGGGGTTCACGCTAAAAAATGACGCACATTCCGGGAACTTTGGCGCTATTCGCCTCTAACGCCATAGTATAAATATGGCGTTAGTTGGCGTTAGTTTTGCGTCGAAATTGCGTCAAAAAAAACGACGCAATTTCGGCGCAAACGGAGTATAAATATGCCCCTGTATTAGAAGTGAAACAGACAAATAGTTTATTTAAACATAATATCTGTGCTTATAACGGAGTGCCAGGTTCTGGGGGGATTAAAGACTATAGAACTAAAATATCGTAGAGCACGCGCATGATGGTAAGTAGAGAAATGGGCGCAGGTCACTGAATAAGTGATGGTAGTTACTGGATACCAAAGGGTCCGTGCTATATTCACTGTGTTTAAGGTAGGGGAGACCATTTCAAATTTAGTCCAATAGCGATACTTGGTAAAGAGCAAAAGGCACGAGAGGCAAATGATATTTAACATATGACAGTGGAGTGGCAGTGTTATAATCCTTGCCCGATAGCGGATCGCTTACCAAGATTATGGCCGCTAAAAGTACCGGGCTGAATGCCTCCGTTGCGGCGTTCTAGTGACGCGCAATGTTTGTTGAGTAATGGTTAGGCAGTCCTTCTATTGTTTTTATTTTAATAGGTAATCAGTTTGGGTCTTCTTTTGTTTTAGTGTCCCGGAAAGCTAAGCTAGTGTAAGATAAATCGGCGGCTATTTTGGATAGACTGTGAAGATCGATTGTATGGAGTAACTACAGAGTGTCACACCTTTGGGCATTAAAGAACCTGAACATAAAGGTGTCAGTTTTATAGGATGAATGTCGGATGTGTATTAGATATATTATTCTGCCTATTTTTCGTGAATACATGCAGGATGAGTTTGAGGATCATTCTACCTAGTTATATTGCCTATCTGTACAGTATTATCAGGGGTTCCTTTATAGTCTAGAATGTGTTTATTTTATTTTTATTTTTAGATTGATTAATCTGTTATATGTCTACAGGTGAATATACCATGATGTACCCGGTCTGGCTGTATGAGAGAGGCAAAAGACCTACCTGAGTAGAACACAGTGTTCTATGGGGGCTGAAAAAGGTGGATGAAAAAAATAGATTAAAAAATAATTAGGCATGGTAAAAAGTGTGTATCTAGTACATGATGGAATAAATAAAAACAATTTAAAAAACTTTAAGTACTAGAAAAAGTAGAGTATAACTAGTGGTTGCTTGTTGCTAAGGATGTGTATGAAAAGTAGAAGGTTATATAATGTGTCAGAGTGATGCATGTGATGTCATGCGTCTAAAATGTATAATGAAAGAAAACATTTAAGCTTCAAAAGAACAGATAGATGCATGATATAGAAGATGCATTACGATCGACAGATGTTGTCATTATTCTGTTCTATGGTCCATCAGTGGAGCCAGTAATGCCATTCTGGGTCCTTGTTGAGGCCTTGTCGCACTGTGTCAAAGCGGATGATCAACGTGCTTTCGCTTTGTCGTAGTTTTAATTCAAGATTACCGCTACGAGGATGCCTTTGAAGTTTTCTCTAGACCACAAAATTTAAACACTCTAGTATGGGGGTGACACTTGACAAAATGTTCAACTAAATGTAGTCTTAGATCATCATTTTGTATATTATTGTAGTGTTCCTGTACTCTTAATTTAAGTGCTCTGGTTGTGCTATCTATGTAAGACATATTGCATGGGCAGATGATGAGATAGACTGTGTTGGTACTGTCTCAGTTGATAAAGTCAAATATAGTGAAGTGTTGGTCTTTGATTGTAATATTTTTGGATTTTGTCAGACCAAGTTTACAGATGGAGCAATTTGTACAGGTATAAAAGCCTGAAGTTGATTTCAAACAATTTGGACAACTTTTTTTTTCCTAGAAAAATGAAGAGCATATTTTGTCTCTGAGATGTAGAACTCTTTAAAAACCCATCTGCGGGACTAGTGAGATGTGATTTGCAATAGAAGGAATTTTCTTGAGCCGGTACCAGTGTTTGTAGAGCAATTTGCAAATATATTGTTGACCATTGTGGAAACGGGTAATGGATCAAATAGGTGTGTCCTGAGTAGTTGTTTAGCTCTTGTTCAAGATTTTATTGTGATCTATTTTGGCGAAGTGCTCTTTAGTCTGCTTCAGTTTAGAGGGGTTGTACCCATGTCTGGAAAGGCGCTCTGAAATTTCAGAGAATACTGTCTCATAATCTTTAATGTCACTACAGTTGAGTCTGTCCTGTCTGTACTCACCTGCTGGTATATTGCGTATTGTGCTGAGGGAATGACAATATTGTTGCATGTAGGATAGAATTTGCAGCTGTGGTCTTTCTATGGAAGCAGATATGTAATCTATTGTTGTCATTATATAGTGTAAGATCCAAGTATTCAAATGTTCTCCTTGAAGTTTGATAGGTCACTTCAATATTCCAATTATTGGGTGTGAGCGAGTGTAGAAATTGCTGTAGGAGGGACTCCTGGCCCTGCCAGATTAGGAGGTTATCATCAATGTACTGGCCCCAGAAAATAATGTGTTGTGAGAGATGTTCATGGTCTTCATTCCAGAGCCAATGTCGTTCGACTGTGCCCATCAGAATACATGCGTACAGTGGAGCAAAACGAGCTCCCATCGCCGTCCCTTGTTGTTGGAGGAAATATTCTCCCTCGAAGAGGAAGAAGTTGTTGATAAGACAAAAAGACAGCATAGCTATGATCGTTTTGTTTCTTTCAAGGAAATGTGCTGAGCGTGAGGATAGGCATTTTTTAAGTGCCTCAATTCCATCTTTATGTTTGATGGATGTATAGAGGCTGACCACATCTATAGTTGCAAGTGTGAAGTCTGGTTGCCAGTCAATGTTTTGTAATTTCCGGTAGATGCCCTTTGTGTCTTTAATGAAGGAGGGTAGATTTTTCATAAAGGGTTGTAATTCAGAGTCAACAGAGATGTCCAATTTAATACCCAAAATGATGGATTCCCCCCTTCGGTGGGCAGCCCCCCCCTTATGTATTTTAGGAAGGAGGTAAAAAATAAGGGTAGTCGGGTGCTCAATGAACAAAAAGTTTCTCTCTTCAGGGGTAAGAAGTTCTCTCATGCACCAATGATTAAGAAGTTCCTTAAGTTTGATTTGGACTTCCTGTGTTGGGTTCTGCAAAAGTTTTTTAAAGCATGTGGTGTAATTGTTTTGTTGGTAGGCTTCCTGTAGATAGTCCTTTTTGTGAAGAATAACAATGTGGCCCCCTTTGTCTTCTTCTTTCATCAGAATAGCATTATCTTGTTGTAGGTCTCAAATTACCTGACTCTGTTTGAGATTAGTGTTTAGGGGAAGATACTTCTGTTTTTTGACATATTTTTGGTATTCCTGATCAAGGTTCTCCATCATGGCTGTGAAAAATAGGTCAATAGAACTGCCAGATGGCAGAACAGGTATGAAAGTAGATTTAATGGGTAAGCTTGATTGTTTATAAAATGATGTATCAATGTCTGGTTTATTAGCTGTCTCTGTAAGTGATTGTTCTTGCTCCACAGTTCCAGTGAGATTACTGAGTAGCTGGATCGTCTCCAAGACCTGAACTGTAAAATCACTCGTAGTGTGTTGTTGAGAGTATGAGGTTCTGCCTTGATTTTGTGTTGAAAAATAGGATTTTAATTTAAATTTTCTTGTGAATTTAAACAAGTCAACCTTGGTTTGCACTAAGTCCCAACTGAGGGTAGGACAAAATGAGAGGCCCTTTGCCAGGATTTCCAATTGGGGTCTTGATAATATTTTATCTGACAGATTGACAATCAGTTCTTTGTTTAGGTTTTGGTTCTGGCTTCCTTCCTGAAAGCTTGTGTCTGTATTCCTGAGGTACTTGGTTCCTTAATTATGGAACTTGATGGTTTTGTTCCATTGTCTCGTGCCATTCCCAAACAGTTTCTTCTGACTTCTTTGTAAAAATGTACTACTGGTCTGGTTGTCTGACTTTTTTCAGTTTCCTCCGATGATTCTATCTCTGAAGAGGGTTGTGTTTCGGAGCAGCTGGGTAATTCCGTGATGGAGTTTGATGTCTTGATGTTGTCGTATTTTTTGCCAAAGTTATATACTCTGCCTAGTTGGTAGTCAGTAAACCTAATGGTAGTCTCAGAAAGCAAAAACGGGCTAGTCAGTGACTATTGTAATTTTTGACCAGTGGTTCTTTTCGAAAATTAAATAATATTAGCAGATTATTAAAGTACGTACACATATAAAAACCAAAATTGAAAATTAAAGGTTTTGAAATGCTCTGTAAATTTGCATGAATTTAAAAATGAAAAATAAAAATTACATTAGTATCCTTATTTTTAATACTGGGAGCAGTAAAAGTACAGCAAACAGAATTTAGTATGGATGACTGGTAGCCTTGACAGCACTGATAGGCACCAACAGAAATACAGCATGCACAAGGAGGAAAACAGACAAAGGGGGTCATTAAGAGTTTGGCGGGTGAAAAAGGCCGCCCGCCAAACTCCTGCAATCAGGTTGCCGCAGGAGTTCCCCACTGGGCCAGCGGGCAGAAACACTATTTCGGGGAACAGCCCACAACATTGACGCTGGCTCATAATTGAGCCGGCGGCAATGTTGCGGTGCATAGGGTGCAACAGCATCCGTTATGCTTTTCACTGTCCGTAATGCATTATGCCAACGGTCTTTATTTGGGTCTTCCTGCTTATCTAAGTAATCGGTTACAGATTTTGAAAACTGCAGTAGCCAGGTTGTTTTGGGTCTGCCTGAATCTCAGTTGGTCTGTTTAAATCTGAAAGGGCTTCACTGGCTTCTTGTCAGTAAAAGTATCACTTGTAAAGCCTTAGTTATTGTATTTCGGACCTTTCATCAGATGGCTCCCCAATATCTTTGCATCAGACTTAGGCATTATCTGCCTGGCTGCAGTTTGCATTCAGAACATGCTCTCTTGTTTTTTAAATGTCCTCAGTTTCATTTGAAAACCAAAGGAGGCTGCTCTTTCACAGTATTAGCCGCCAAGGCATGGAACACACTCCCTTTAGTGTTGCATCATCTTGAGAAAGAGCACCTGTTTAGGTCCCAATTAAAAACTTGACTTTTTGACCAGAACTAATTATTTTGTCTTCGGGTCCATTCTTGTGTTCTAGCACCAGGAAGTTGGCAGATTTGCTCTCTAAAAATGCAATGATTGATTGATTGATTGAAAAATATGAAGGCTGATGATTCCTTCTTTTCTGCTCATTGCAGTAATACCACTAAGATTTAAAACAAGGTTTGCCGAATCATATTGAGAAGGTGGTACCATGCAAATCTGGCTTGAATGAAGGATATGAAAAATGAAGAAAACATTTGTATTACAAAACGTACCTGCTACAAGAGCATGACTTAAGTTCAATCTATCCAGCTATTGATGCACAGACATGCTCTAAACCAAGATTTATACTCAAACTATGTATGCACTAAATATTGACTACTCCTACAAAACAGCACCATAATGTTTTGTTTTTTCCTACGCCATTCAAGATAGCAACCATATGCAAATTAGTCTGTGCCTGCCTTCAAAGGGACAAACTAGTCCAAACTACTGGGCCACATCCTCTCCCCATGAAAGGGAAATTTAGCAACCCAGACCTTGGCTTTTGAGACTTATCATTGAGGTGCAGACATGTCACTCTGTCTGTAGTGGCATAGTAAGGAAAACATTTAGGGACTTGATTGTGAATCAGAGCACTAACTTGTGAGTGAGATTAATTCAAGTATTCTATCCATCACTTTTTGTTTTCTGTCAAACGAAACTCCCTTATCATCACTCAGTTCATTGATTGGATATCAAGTGGGTAAGCTTTCTATTGTTTTCTAATCTCATTGCTCCTGTATTTTAATTTCCTTTTCATCACAGCTGAGATTGACACAACGAGGGTGCAATAGCTATGGCATAGGAAGATTCTTGATACTGGTCTTCCTAGCACTGGAGAAAGGAAGCAAGTTATAATGACCACAGTTCTTGCGCATCTGGTGGGGGGTATTACAAATCATCTCGGAGAATTGCAAAGCGTAACCAAAGACAGAAGGATGCTGAATACTGTGCAACAAGAAGGAGGAGCAAGAGGGAAGGTAGAGATTGGAACAGGGGTGGCAGATGATGACGCAGGTCTAGCAGTCGCTCCAGGGTCTGCCACCACTAGGAAGTGGTCTTCATTGGCATCCTCCAAACAAGATGTATAGTCAATTGTGGCCTCTGGGCCAGTCCCCTCACCCTCAATTACACTGGGTCCCTCGGTGTCGGTGGTGTCCAAACCTGAGCCACAGTGGCCAGCTTCCATCCCGCTGACATGGCCGCTGTCACCTTCGCCTTGGCCAGATGATGCTGAAAAGACAGATACAACTGTGTGAGGGTATCTGTGCAAATACAACTGGACATGAACTTTGATCACACAACATTTGCTCAAAGTCTAGTAATTCCCCATGTTAGCTCCTATATTATGTATGCCTTTGTCTGTTAACCACTTGAAGTTTCCTCCATGACAAAGGGTTTCAACTGCATGAGGAAACACATAGGCCTTGAGACATTTCTAGCCCACTGTAGTTCAGAGTTAAAGTATATTCACATGTACAAAAGAGCCATGTGTTAGGCTGGAATTTGACTTCTGAAGATCGGATAGTACAACATCTATGTGATGTAAACTTCCACCTGCAAATGTTCGTTCAAGTATCACATTTCTCTCCATCACTGATTTCTCACCTGGACAGAACTAAGGATACCAAAATGTCATTTGGGGGACATATAACACTCTCTCCAATTTGGACACATTCCTGTCTGTTGCAATCAATACCATTTGGCATACAAATTCACATTGTTTGACACAGACTGGCGTACATGCACATTTGTGAAGTACTACGGAGTCATGCCAACCTGCTAATGTCCACATGAACTGATTAGAATTTTGCTTTACAAACAGGTTTCAAACAGGTTTCAGATAAGGAATGATGCCACTGTCAACGTTTCCAGTACATTTGTAGCAGATGGTCATTATCATATTGTCATAGCACCAACTTACCAATGTCTGATACATCAACTGCATCATAAGTGTGCAGGTTGCCTTGTCACCAGTAATTGGGCCTGCATTACCTACTCACATTTGTGATGGCGCATCCCACCTGACCCAGTCATAAAATAGGGCATATTTGGTCCAACTGTACCTCATGACATAGAGAAAATGCAGGTGCCCCTTAGTTTGCATGCAGCCTTGTGCCTCTTAAAAACAGTACTTAGCTTGTGATGAGGACTCAAGTGGTAACCTTTCCGCCCAAAGCAATACACCAGACAGAGCATCAGACACTGTCTGATCAACTTACACCTCCAGAAATCCTCTTGTGCGTTGGATGTGTGTCAAACATCATGTTGATACCAAACAACATTGCTGGAAATTAAAAAGGTTAAACAAAAAAAAATAGCTACAAGCAATAACTTACCCCCTTGATGCTGCTGTTGAGCCCTCAACTGCCCATCAGGCTCCGGGTAGTCCACTGCAAGGATGTGGACCATTAGGGCGTTCAGGGTGCGGTGCACGGGCTTGGGTTGTTGGGAGGACTGCCCGAGCTGGCCTTCCACAGACTAAAGCCTTGAGTGTCAAAGGCCCTCCCACCTCTTCCAGAAATACAGGCTACGCCATAAATGGACCACCAAGATCCACACGTTCTTAAGAGATGGCCTTCCAGATGTCCCGCTTTTGATGGGCGTTGACCTTTATGGATGATAGAAAATTTAAGTTTTGAGTGATTTTGTTTGTATGTAGTGCAGTGACACAATTTTGTTGCATCGCTCACATGCATTCACCGAACATTAACTTAGGCCCTCATTACAACTTCTGCGTTTTTTAAAAAAGACCGCCAAAGCTGGGGGCCCCATTATACCGCCAGTGCTGGCGGTATATCTGGCTCCCTATTATGACTTTTCAGCTGGGCTAGAGGACGGAAACAGTGTTCATAATAGAGCCAGCGGCAATGTTGATGTGCAGCGGGTGCAGCAGCACCCGTCGCACATTTCACTGCCCGAAATTCGGGCAGTGAAATGCGTGATGGGGCTGTGCCTGGGGGCACCTGCACTGCCCATGCCAAGTGCATGGGCAGTGCAGGGGCCCCCAGGGGCACCCTGAGTCCCCCTTACCGATAGCCTCCCCATGGCGGTGTTTACCGCCATGGACAGGCTGGCGGTTGGGGACTCATAATCCACAGGGCAGCTGGCGGTATGTTGGAGGGGCTGGCAGTATGGCCGTGGCTAATGCGCCATGGTCATAATAGCTTGTGGAACACCGCCAGCCTGTTGGCGGTGTTACCGCCAGCTTATCGCCGGCTGCCAGGGTCGTAATGAGGCCCTTAATCTTTTCTGAAAACATTTAGAGGTTCCTACGAAATACTGGTTTACAGTGATCTTTTGAGCACCCTCAACGCTTTCTATCTCCTCATGTTACCAATTCAGGCCCACAACACAATTTAGGCAAGGGCTATACAACCTTTCCTGTTGTGATACCCACTCCTGATTACTCACAATCATTGTGAGCTACTAAAGGTGAAACAACCTGTACAATCCTTTCACATAACCCCACACAGCTGCATTGGCTTCATGCCTAAATTCAGAGTGAGAACCCTTGGTTTTGATCACATACAGTTTCTAAGGGCAGTATGGAAGGGCAGCTATGTGTCAGTGAAAGCAGGGATTTGGGGGATGTATGAACAAGTGTTTAGGAATGGGACATACATTTTTAAAAGCTTGTGGCACTTGCACTTGTCCTCGGTACACAGGAAGTAGAGGTGCCATCATGCTGAGATGGTGTTTCATTATGGTGTTTTCTGACCTGCAAAATGGATTTCACAGTTTATTCTGAATACCAATTAGAAGAGGTACCCCTACTTTTTACGAGTCGCAATGATATGTATCAACAATGTACTACTGCGATTGCAGTCACACACCATTGATCAGTCACTGACACCTCAAAGGTACCATCCTGCTCTTCCAGATGTACTCCCAAATGGGTAGCTTTTGTTTTAGAAAAAGTGACACTGGTTCCTTTAAAAAGCATTGGCTGCTTTAAAAAGCATAAAAGTTTTCCATTTGGGAAGCCAAACAAAGGGATGGTGGTCTGCAGTTCCTTATTTGTAGCCAATCACAGGGGTCACAAATAGTGACCTATTTAATTAATATTCATTAGGCTGGCCATTCTGCTACCACTGCATTAGGAGATTTTGAGATGGCTAGATCACATCGCAAAATCAGGATTGAAAATATTTGGTGCAGTTTGTGACAGCTTTTTCCTATCAGTACATTGTGCCCTTAATTTGTAATTTCCTTTAATTGTTCAGCCTGAAGTTTATGAGGGAATAAATGGAAGTTAAGCTCATGATGGAAGTTTGCCTATTGGATTTGTGTAAAGTGGACTCTAAACTTTGAAATAAGATCTGCTGTGTTCTCCTTGGCTGTAGCCAATGAAGAAGGGATCGGTAATTATTGAGTGGATGTGCATATTTCACCCTGACATGATCATTGAATTACTTCTTTCTTCATAACACATCTTAAAAGACGGCATCACCACTGACACACTAAATTCATAATCTTATGGACCTTTAGGAGGAGCTCAGTATGAGTAAGAGGTTAGTTTATTTTGAAACATCTCAGTCTACTGAGGTAACTGTGCACACAAATGCTAAAACTGTGGTTCAATCTAGATGTAGGGTATGATTATGATGTGAAGGTTACCACAGGACAGCAGCAGTGGGTACTTTGGTTACTAATATACGCAGAAGGCATATAACAATACCGTTATTCCCTAGAGGTTTATTTACATTTTGAAAATTCTGTAAAGAACTGATGGCTCAAGCTGTAAAACATTTTTTTACAAAAAGTGACACAGGAATACTCGGGAACTTCAAGAAGGTGCCCCTTCCTGTGACCAATGTCTCTTGCAAAGCAAGAAGTCTGTAGCTGCTCTGCTAATCTGGCTCATGGCAATGGGAGTGGTTTTAATACTCCCTGTGTCCTCTATTTTCTTAAGCCACTGTCCTGCCAGCTCCTCTGCCAAAGTTACCAATTGACTTTCCTCCCAATTCAAAAGAGATGTAGAAAGGTGGCAGTGCACATCAGCTTGGAGCCAGAATTATTATTGTGCTCCTATTCTGATTTTCCAGGTGTCCTTTCAGAAATATAGGGGAATCTATGGGTGACAGCCCACTCAATAGTTCACCTGAGGCAGGAGTAAACAACTTGGATCACCTCTGGCAGTATGCTCAGAGATGATGGAGCTGATAGTCGACCCCCTAATTTCTCCTGAGGCCCAGAAAAAGTGAAACTGAGGCTACTGCAAGTCACAACCTGGCATGGAATGACATCACCCCTTACCCCTCTTACTGTATTAACACCGTAGTTAAAATGAAACAGCAAGTTAGGTGACCAACTCTAAGCTGTTCTGTGCCTTCCTGGTTTTTGGTGGAGGAAGGGGTTACATACGATTCTGGCTGGTTTTACAAATACAACTCTAAATTAAGTGGTAGGGGGTGGGAGTCAGATGGGAAATGACACCTCTTGCCATCAAAGTCTACATTGAGGCTTCAGTGTAGTATCCTGGCAGCATACAGAGGCTCAGCCATTATCAGGAGAAGCTGCTGAGTGGCCTTAGATAGACCTCCTACATCGCTCCAGAGAAGATCTTGCCCTTTGCTACATTTGTGCAGCAGACGTGACTCTTTCAGGGGACTCAGTTATGGCCATCTCACACTTAGCAGCCTAACCCATTGTAAAAATATTGGGGAGTCTCCTGGATACACATGGCTTTGGCTACCACGTCTTAATATACATACTGAAACGTATTTTCTTCGATTACAGAAACCCATTAGTTCCAGACAGAGAGAGAAAGAAGAGGACAGTGGATCCAATAACACTTACTTTGAGCAATACGAAACGAAAAGAATGTCCTGATAATGGCCCCAGAGGAGAGGGGAGGTTCCACAGAAGTGAGGTCCCTTGCCAGGTGCAGTGTGTCTCCCACAAACTGGCCCCTTGATAGTTGAGAGAGTGATGAGGTTGCAGCTTGCCTCTCTGGCAATTGAGGAGAGGAAAGCTGACACAGCTGCAGCCAGGGCCCTGGTGGACAAAAAGGCAGATTCTGAGAGAGCCTTAGAGCTAACAAGCCAAGCTTTGTAGGAGAGGAAACATTTTTTAGCACATGAAATGAGCCAGAAAGAACTGAGCAAAAAGGTCCACATGTGTGAAGACCTAGTGCCTAGCTTTGAGATGGGGGATAACATTGACAAGTGGTTGAGGCCTACAAAGTGCCCTTAGAGATGGGAAGAGTCCAAGAGGAGGACTGAGGGCTATTCTCTGGAAGCATATGCCCAATACAGAGAAAGATACCCCACTGGCCCTGGGCAAATAAAACATGATGAAATAGGCCCGAGGATGGAAGTCCTTGTAAAGTATGGTCTAACCCCAAAGAAAAATGCAAAAAGAACAGATGATGGACGGAATGCTGAACAATGCAAACATTCACCCCCAGTCACAAAGATCTGGGTTTAATCCATTGTTTTTTTGCTCACCACGCCACCCCAGTTTGGACCTAGCCATATGCAAATCAGCCTTGACCCTGTTCCTCATGGAAACAGTCCAGCCTGAACTGCCAAGCCAGGCCCTCCCTGGACTGGAAACAAGCATCCTAGGACCGGTTTCAGGGTATCACCCTTCATCAGCTAGGCTAGCTTGAATCAATTGGTGCAGTGAGCACGGGACCCCGTCTGGGCATACCCTTCCCACTTGGGGCAACAAATGCAAAAAAGAACAGATGATGGACGGAATGCTGAACAATGCAAACATTCACCCCCAGTCACAAAGATCTGGGTTTAATCCATCGTTTTTTTGCTCACCACGCCACCCCAGTTTGGGCCAGGCCATATACAAATCAGTCTTGACCCTGTTCCTCATGGGAACAGTCCAGCCTGAACTTCCAAGCCAGGTCCTCCCTGGACTGGAAACAAGCATCCTAGGACCGGTTTCAGGGTATCACCCTTCATCAGCTAGGCTAGCTGGAATCCAGTTGCGTAGTGAGCACAGGACCAACGTCTGGGCATACCCTTCCCACTTGGGCGAAAAATGCAAAAAGAACAGATGATGGACGGGATGCTGAACAATGCAAACATTCACCCCCAGTCACAAAGATCTGGGTTTAATCCATCGTTTTTTTTGCTCACCACGCCACCCCAGTTTGGACCATGCCATATGCAAATCAGTCTTGACCCTGTTCCTCATGGGAACAGTCCAGCCTGAACTGCCAAGCCAGGTCCTCCCTGGACTGGAAACAAGCATCCTAGGACCAGTTTCAGGGTATCACCCTTCATCAGCTAGGCTAGCTTGAATCCAGTGGCGCAGTGAGCATGGGACCCACGTCTGGGCATACCCTTCCCACTTGGGGAGACAAAATAAATACCTCTTGAAGTTTAGGGGAAGACAGAAGCTATCTAACCAGGCCTGGGTAGACTTTTTTAGATTACTTCACTTAAGCGCTGTGTGGTTGGGTGAAGGGCAACAAACTGAGTAACTATGATATGCTATTCAACCTGTTTATGAGACAGCCATATGTTCAGTAACAGTTTTGCAGGGCTGCACCAACACCCTTTTGAATTCATTCTCAGTGCACTCAGAGGGAATGCAAAGGATGCTGACCTTTGGGTAAGTACCAGAGTGTCAAAGAAGATACCTGTGACTGACCCCAAAAAGGGTGGTTCAGGTCCCCATCAGCAGAGTGAGGAGGAGGATCAGAGTAAAACAGGTGTTAGAAATGGGGTCTTTGGTTAAAAGTCAGGTTACCCCCTGTCCAAGCAAGGACCCTCGTCTAGTCAGGGTAAAGTCCTACACAATCCAAATTATCCTGTGCTCCCCCTCTGGTAGCTTGGCACTGAGTAGTCAGGCTTAACTTAGAAGCAATGGGTCCTCTTTAGATTGCAGGGTATTTGGAATCCCCGGGACGATGCAGAGAAGTCCTGGCCGTGCATGATGGGTTCACAGGATCTGCGTCAATCTAGTGGGCGATGCAGGGAGGTTTCTGTTGCACAGCAGGTGCTGCGTTGAGTCCTCTTGCCGGAAGTTGGGTTACGTTGATCAAGTGGGCCGTGTGTCGAAGTTCCGGTCACAACGCTGGTGCTGATCTCCACTCATGGAGCCGCGCTACATCATTTCCGGTTCGGCGTGCAATGATTCCGGCAGGCTGTTTGTCGATTTTCGCCGCACAAGGAGTTCTTTGTGCAGATTAAGTCTTTTTGGCCCTGAGACTTCAAGAAACAGGAGGGAAGTTCAATCCAAGCCCTTGGACAGCACTTCTCAGCAGAGCCAGAGGCCAGCAAGGCAGCAGGGCAACAGCAAGGCAGCAGTCCTTTACAGCAAAGCAGTCAGGTGAGTCCTTTGGGCAGCCAGGCAGCTTCTCGTGGCAGGGGGCAGGTTCTGGTGCAGAGTTTCTTTCCCAGGAAGTGTCTGAGTTGGTAGGGTCAAGGACCTGGTTTAGATACCCAAATGTGCCTTTAAAGTGGGGGAGACTTCAAGGAGTGGCTTAGAAGTGTACAAGGTCTCCTTTCAGTCCCAGTAACCCAGGCACATGAAAAGGACTTTCCCCGACCCTATGGCTCTAGGACTGGGTGGGAGAGAGTAGCCCAGAGGATGGTCATTGTCAGCCCCTAGATGCCTATTGACTGTATATTTGGAAGCTACATATCACCAGTGATAGATGAGCTGGATGGGTCGGCTGCCCAGGGTTCCCCACAAGGCCAGGATTCTGGAGCTACTGCTCCCAAATGGAAAGTACGGACATCCAGATGGAGAGCAAGGGTAGGAGGTTAAGAAATTCCACAGTGGGAGTATCAGTTGTTAAGGGGTTACCCACTCTGAGAGAAAAACACCCTAAGGCTCACCCTAGTGAGGCTACCTCTGACCTTGAGGTGCTACCTGTGCTGTTAAAGAGACTAAAAATAGGGGATCTGTAGCAGGTAGACATCTGAGACCACAAGTTGTAACCTCAGAGGGTTGTGGTGGTTCTCCCCTGGAAGTCCTGGCTTGATAGCCACTTGTCCAGACCCTAGGCTGAGAGGCCAGTTTCGGGATACTCCCCCTAAGATGGTGGGACAGAGACTCAATATAGAGTGCCTATCAACCGGGGCTGTTACCCCCCATCCCAAGAAACCTAAGAGGCCAGAGAGAAGTCAGGAGCAAGTTGGAGGCTCCTTGCAAGCCTGAAGGCCGAAAGTAAGCTTGCCCAAGGCCCCAGCTTGGAGCCTCCATCTGTCAGTAGATGGCCAGGGGCCTGGCTCCTGACAATGATAGCTCTCTGAACTCTGTTAGTTGTTGTCCTTATGGGCAGAGCTTTCCTTGGGCTGGGGACTGAAGTCTGATGCAATGGGAGGAATGGGCCACATCAGCTATTTGGCCATGGTCATGCTGTCTGCCTACTGGGATGCATCAGTGAGAAAGCTAAGGTCAGAAGCCTCACATATGGGGCCTGCACTTCAGGAAAAGGTTCTCCATGGTCTAGTGCAGTGGCTCAGGAGGATGGTGACAGAGCGGTAAAGGTAGTTTTTAGACAGGCAGAGAACAGACAGGTGACACTGCAGAAGAGGTGAAGTGTCCACTTTTATCGCATGAGCAGGGTAGCCCATTGAGCTATTGATACATCTATCCTGCCTTTAGCCGGTGTGGGGAGGGGGGGGTCATGTTTAGAAATGTGCCCTTTCTGTATTGTTACCTCAGATTGTTGCCTTCTGTCGCTGAACCTGTTTTTGTTGGCCATAGGGCTCTGTGCACTTTACCCCTGCTAACCAGTGGTAAACAAGTGTATGTGCTCTCCTCTCTAAACATGTTCAAATTTGTATAAACTTGACTGCCACATTTAAATTACTTATAAGTCTCTAATACATGGTACTACATGTACCCAGGGCCTCTAAATTAAATATCACTAGTAGGCTCTAGCACTCATTGTTCCACCCATTAAAGTAGCACTTTAAATGTCTCAAGGGCTGTCCTGAAGCATATGTAGGCAGTTTAAACTGCCATTCCCACCTGCCAAAATAAACATTTTCCTGTGCCTTAGCCTTCTTTTTTAATACTCATACCACCCGAAAGGTAGACCCTTGGTGCACGTAAGACAGGATGCATGGTATTTAAAAAGTAGGAAATGTATATCTCATGTTTCACATGTCCTGACACTGAAAATCCCTCAAAGTAATTATTTCACTGTGGCAGGTCTAGTTCTCCCATAGGAAAAACTGGGTTACACTATAACAAAGTATAGTGCTTAATTTCCGTTTGGGAGCAGCTAGACAAACAATACAAGGGCTCATTTTAATAGCAGTGTAAAATGTAATGGCCCAGTTGGATTTCATATTACCATTTTACAAATTACACTTTTAGAACAATGTAATTTCTCTCTGTAAGCCAAAATGGCCTTCCTGCCAGTGTCTAGGTTTCGTCTGACTGCTGAATGGTTTCCTCCTTGAGCAGGATGGCCTTGGGGCTGTGCCTAGCCCCTTCCTGAGCTTCAGAGGATGTCTACTCCGTCACCGGCCAATGCAGCTCACACCTAGGCCTGCCTCCCTTTGGCTTCCTTGTCAGCTCGGCTACAAACTCAAAGAGGGGGCTGTCCCAGAACTGGTTTTGAGTAGCCACAAAGGAGGGTTTGTCCATTATCATGAGCACACCTCTGCGTGGGCACACGGAGCTCTGACCAGGATACAAAGGATTCTGCATTGCTGGATCTAGGTGAAAAGGGTGTTTGGGGATAGTTTACAGACAAACACACAGGAAGTGCTGCAAAAGCGGGTAGGGTCACTGCTGGGAATTGTTTCCTGATTCGATGAGGAGTGGTCAGGAGTTCCCATCACCTACAGTCTGGCACTGGGCGTAAAAGTGGACCCAACAGTCCTTTCCTCATAACACTCCTGGACCTGTGAACAATCAGAAGAATGAGTGCTTTGTTGTTTGAAAAGGCTGAAGGAAGACTGGACCTTCGTGCCTTGAGCTCAGGACCCCAGAAGTTATTTCATTGTTCAGCTGGCTGACCTCCTGTTTGAGTTACAGGCACACATCAAGCTTACAGAGACCTTTTCCTGCAACTGCCTATATATATATGTGTGTGTGTGTGTGCACTTACACATATATGTATATATCTTTATTGTTTCAGGATTAGAATGTGGCATAAAATAAGCAGGGAGCTCTGGGTAGCTTCTAAGCTTAAGGGTAGAGCGGATCCTTACTATGGTGCACTGTAGCAGCTCCTTACTATGGAGCACTCTACAACACTACCGGAACTCTGAATCTGCTCACCTCAAATGACCATTTTTCTAACAACATTTTTAAGTATAGGTTTGTACAGTTCCAGTCACGCCAACGTAGAAAGTGACAAAGTCTTTTGCCATTTTTACAGCAAAGTCTTTAAGCATAGGACTAGCTAGTGCCATTCATGCCAAGCTAAAAAATAACAAAAGCCTTTTAAAAGTTCAGGTACTGTATCACAGATTTGAACTGGAAAAATATCCTCCAAGTCAACCTGGAATGAATAAAAGCAGCCCTGACATATGTTTTGCTCTTTTTAGCCCTCTCCAGAGAAGTATGAGGACTGAGAGTAAGGCATGAACATTAAGGCCTTTATTACGGGTTTGGCGGTTTTGTGGTAAGACCGCAGCAATGGTGGCTGCCAAAAGACTGCCAGTGTTCGGGTATCCCGCCAGTCGTATTAAGAGTCCACAAAGTATTCCGCCTAAAATTGGCCACAAATCTGACTCCTCCAGGACAGAGGAGTGGGAAAGTGGCGGTTGCACCACCTGCACCGCTGCACCGACAACTTTCCACCTACCAGATTACTACCCACAAATCAGTACAGTGGTCCTTCCATAGCGGAAAACCATTGGCGGTCCAAACCTCCGCGCTCAGAACACACTCCTGTCAGAACACAACTTCACATTGGACAGTTCGGCACACACACACACACACACCATGCACACCTACTCATAGCACTTTATAACCCCCTCCCACAACCCACAATACTTTGCACAACTAACAAATTTACACAGAACCCAAGAAGCCACAATTGAAACATAAAGTACATATAGACCATAGGCACTCGTACACTTCACAACCACCACACACAGCATCAAAGCACCACCAACTCCATACACACATCACAACTAAACACAAACACCACCACCTACCACCACTCACTGCCAAAAACCTGCCCCACCAAGCACCCTACACTGTACCCTGCACACACAACACCCCCCCAACACAACCACCATGTCACGCCAAAAGCACCCACAATGAGAAGTTGCGGGTCACGGTCAATGAAATCCTCAGGGTAACACAACTCTTTGGAGCGCAGGTACAGAAGACCTCCATAGCCAGGAAAATTGAGTTACGGCAAAGAATAGCTGACAGGGTCAACTCAGTGGGCACTCATCCACGCACAAGGGAGGACATCAGGAAGAGGTGGAACTACCTACAGGGGAAGGTGCAATCCATGGCATCCAGGCACCAGCTGGCGGTAATGAAAACTGGCAGTGGGCCCCTACTTCCTCCCCCAGAGTTCACATTGTGGGAGTAGAGGGTCTTGGACATCCTGCATCTTGAGGGCCTGACTGGAATACCTGGAGGGCTGGACTCTGGTGAGTAACTAACACTACCCTGCCAGTAAGTCGTCCTTTCCAGCATGCTTCCTCACCACCCAATTCCTCCTCAAATCTAAACATCTCACACTAAAACTCCTACGTACTCACCTAAAGCCCCTCTCCTGCATGCCACACTGCCACCCTCCCCAATGCCTATACACTCCCTGCCAAGTGTACGGATAGCACTGCTAATAACAATCACTACATCTCCCACAATGCACTAGCCCATCCACCACAAAACCTGCATTGTGGACGTCACATCAAACCTCTTGCATGTACGACAATTGCATTACCTACAGCAATTGTATGCCCCGACTGAGGACCACCACATGACAATGACAGCATGCAATGGCACTACACAATGGTAAACTAACCCAGACACGGACACAGCACTGTCACCAATCCAAAGGGGCACTACTCAAGATACACTACCCTGAAATGGACCAATCCTATCCATGACTAAGGAGGTATACTCCATGCACAATAGGCACAGATAGGACAAACAACTTTGCATACACACATAACCACCTCTCATTTGTACACCATACTGCAATGTACAGCCATTACCAATCACATACCTAGCAAGCCGGAATGCCCATCAGCTAACAGGGCAAACCTGTCATGTGAACCATAGCACAGGAACACAACCAGCCCACTGAGCTAAAGTGACCAGGCCTGATGCAAACAAGCCAAAGGAGCATGGCACACATGTCTCAATCCAACATCCACAGTGTTAGCGGTGCTGCACCTGTCAATGCCATTGCTGAGAATCAAGCCAAGCCACTGTATCCATCAGACTAACAGACAACCATACACACTTACAACATGTAACTCTCTCACACTCCATCCACATGTACTTCTGCCACAGAAACAATGGAGAGGTTACCAGAGACTGCCAGCCCTCCTCAGGATGAAGACCCCAGTGAGGACAATGCAGCTGGATGTCCGGACAGAGACAACCTACATGGACCATCTGGGACCCCTGGTCGGTCTACCACTCCCTGCCTCACCCTGCCTACAACAAATCCCCCCCCCACCTGTGGCAACAACAACTCAGCCAACCCTTTGTCCCCAAACCTGTGCCTCAAGGACTGGTCAGTCAATAGTGTGCCTCACAGTACAGGGACCTGAGTCGACCCCTCACCCCCAAGACAATGAAGGTCCTGGTGAAACTGGGATTGGGCACACCGTGCCAGAGGCACAGGCACATGGGGGCATGGGGTGTGGGAGGAGATCTGTGGGCCAGAGAAAGGGGCACGCAAGGGAGGCATCTGACCAGGAACCCAAGTCCTGGAAGCATATCAGGACTTGGGAGATGGGGACAGGACTATCTCAGGACAGGACTGGGTATATCATAACCATGATGGGGGTAAAACAGAGGCTGCAGAGGGAATACCACCAGGAGGTCATGCAGCAGTGGCAGGCCCACAATGCGACCATTGCCACCATTGTAAGTTTGCTCAGTGACTTCACCACCATCATGAGTGCCACTGCTACCCACCAGCAGACCCATTCCACTGCCCACATCACACCTTAGTCTTCACATCTGCAGCTGCTAGTGAAATGGAGGCCCTGCCAGAGAAGGGACAGGCGTGAGGAACCCCTCCCTCTGTAGCTGGAGAACCCCCCCCTCAAACGTGGATGTCCATCCAGACATCCAGCTGGAGCAGATGCCAAGACCAAAACCACTGCCAGGAAGTGACTTTCACTTGATAGCTCTCCCTTGTGTGCCACTGAGGCACCCTGTTGACTGTTCAATTCCTAAACTCCATTTTCCCATGGCCCACGCACACAGGACCTGTGCCACCTATAGCTGTGCCACCTACTCTCAGGATGTCTTCTACCATGACCCCACTAATCATCTGTATGTCACTCAAGTCATAAAAACTCAAATCATCACAGCCACCGCATATGTGAATTTATTTATACATTAACAAAAGTAGGTTTACCTATCTGTCAAAGTGGAATGGGCCACCTTCCAACAGGCAGTGCAAAGGACTGCAGAGGCAGGTATCCTCCGCAGCAGACACAGTACAACAGATATGTACAAGGGCTGATGAAAGGGAGTCATTGGTCTTGCCACACACCACAGTAAATGTACACATCCACCCTGAAAAAAGAGCAATACAGAGATCACCATTAGGATAGCAGGCACGGTGACAGCTAGAGCACATATGTAGTCCATAGTGGACGTGCTCAGTGTAGCTGACAACTAAACAGGGCATGACAGATAACACCTCTACAGCACCAGTCGCAGGAAATAAACCACCAAACACTGCACATGGCACCTCTCATGTGCTAAAATCGGCAATGTGCACAGTAACTAAAGTATACAGAACATGCATGCCTTAAACAATAGGTATGCGTGTCAAAGATAAACAGTGCACAGTCAGTAGCTGGAATGACATGAGAACAGGAGTATGCAGGAGACTCTGCAGAATACTGTCCTGTCCATGAGAGATGTGATGCATCCAAACTGCAGAGAGTACACATGTGAGAGAGAAAACATTACAACTCGGCACCTTACATGCAGTCAGTCACCTCCCACAAAACACACATAGGGAAATGTATACACTACGCCACCCCTGAGGTACCAAATCAGGAGGACCATAGATGAAAAAACAATGTTGAAATACCTCACATACAAATACACAGACAACATACCTGTATGTTACTGGAAATAGTGATTGATGAGCTCTGCCTTTGACTCAGCTCCACCTTAATCTGCCTCCTCATCACTTTCTATCTCTGCATTACCTGCTCCAGCTGCATCCTCCTCATCAGTTCGTAAGGGTATATCATTGCTCAGGGCTAGATTGTGGAGCATGCAGCAGGCCACTATGATCTGGCATACTTTTTGGGAAGTGTAGAGGAGGGCACCTTCAGAGACGTGCAGGCACCTGAATCTGGCCTTCAGGAGGCCAAGTGTCCTTTCAGTCACAAGCCTTGTGCTGCCGCGGGCCTCACTGAAACAGTTTTCCCATTTAGTGGCAGGGTACCTCACTGGTGTCAACAGCCAGGGAAGGTTAGGATAGCCAGAGTCACCTGTGTGCACAGACGTAGGACCTCTTACAGGATGGGTACAGCCACAGGGAACATTAGGATGACAGGTGCCATAACAGCTACATACAGTCAAATGCTTATATACCTATTAGCCAAACCCTCTCCCTCTGTAGACATGTCATCATGTATGGGACATTGCTGTTCCTCAGAATGTAGGAGTCATGCACACATCCAGGAAACTTGGCTGTCACTTGAGAGATGTATTAGTCTGCCACACACACCACGTGCACATTGACAGATTGATAGTTTTTCCGGTTCCTATTCACCTGTTCATTGGCACTGGGAGGGACCAAGGGTACATGGGTGCAATCTATGGCACCTATTAGATGAGGAATGTTTCCCACATCATAGAAGTCTGTCTTCACATGGGCCAGATCACCTCATTGGTGGAACCTGATATAGCTGTCCAGGTGTTTCAAAAAAGCACACAGTATAACCTTCAACACAAGACTTAACATGGGATGTGACATACCTGCTGCCAAGCCCACTGTCATCTAAAAGGCACCTGTGGAAAAACATTGCAACACTGACAGAACTTGTACTGTGGGAGAGCTGACATAGGGATTTCATATGGGAGGCAATAGATCTGGCTCCAACTGGCTACATAGTTCCATGATGGTCTGATAATTCAGACGATAGGTCTGAATTATATGCCTCTCCTCCAGGGTTGCAAGGTTCACTAGCAGACGGTTCACTGATGTATGTCTCATTCTCCTTAGGACAGGGTATCTAAGATGGAGAGGAGAAATAGCATATGTGAAATGCACACCACACTTGTGGGACAACACATCTAACTTCCACACAACTAACACTGTCCACATGGAGCACACTGTCCACATATTGGGCATGCTGAGGCGGCATGGACTTCTCCCTTGATGCACATTGCTGCCCTGATCAACAGTGTCCGATATTCGTCACATGTGTCAAGTTCCATATGTGGCACACTGACCTATCCTGCACTGAGGCTGTATGTAGTCATGCGATATACCCATACTGTGACCCCACTAATCAGCCGACGAGTATATGGACAGGCTGGTCATCAGACAACCAGCCACATAGGGTCACTGTTTCATGCATCTCACATGTATGTGCAAAAACATGATTGCACCACTATCTGCAGTATAAGGTGTATTGGACCACTTATTTTACTGCATAGTGGCATGATATGTGCCTAAAATGGCAGCCGCCTGACCTGCAGCACTGGACAGGTGGTAGTGACCTAATTCCGCCAGCGTATGTCATCATGGTGGTAGGGGGTTGAAACCACTGTGCAACTTCTTATTGGGTAGCATTGCTGCCTATGGGAAACTGAGGCCAATGGCGATCACCTCCGGCGGTGACGGTCTTGTACGTGGCGGCCGCGACTGCCATTTTCTGCTGCCTAGCTCACTTGACTCCTGACACTTCAACAAGCAAGACCTCCACTATGTGAGCTGCTTTGTACTGTCTCTGGGAGCCATTATGCCCCGTCCTGCAGGTAATAGGGCCCCAGCCTTCAACCCGGATGAGCTAGAGAGGCTGGTGGATGAGGTCCTACCCCTGTATGGACAGTTTTATGGGGCACCAGAGGAGCAGGTGAATCCAATACCATAGTCATGTGTGACATGGGTGTATGTGAGGGTGAATGGCATACGTGTGCCGGTCACAGTGTACATGCATGCATGCAGGGGGAATGGAGTATAGGCGTGTGAACCGTGAGGATAGGTATGTGTGGGCATTTTGTGGCTCTTATTGTCATAAGAATTTTAGCTTTGGTCATACTCATTTGAAGGCATGTCTAATTCAATTCAATGGGGCTTATATTTATTTCAACATAAGCCATATTCATTTTAAGTTATCTCGTATTTATTTCTGTATATCTCATATTCCTTGCAATATGGGTAATATTCTTTTGAACACAGTTCATATTTATTGTGTTGGGCCTGGCCTTTTTACAGGGTCATTACCCAGACTTTTTGCCTTTTTCCTCCTTATTTTTCTGACCCTTGTTGGCTGACGTTATGACTCTGAGCACTTTTTCACCGCTAATCAGTGCTAAAGTGCATGTGCTCTTCCTTGTAAACTTGGTATGATTGGCTTATACCTAATTGGCATATTTAATTTACCTATAAGTCCCTTGTAAAGTGGTATCCCTACACCCAGGGCCTGAAAATTAAATGCTACTAGTAGGCCTGCAGCGCTGCTTGCGCCACCCACTGACATGGCCTTTTAAACCTGTCTCAGGCCTGCTAGCGCAGGGCCTGTGTGCACAGTTTCGTTTATATGCCAAATAAATTTACTTGCCAGGCCCAGAACTCCCCTTTTACTACATGTAAGTCACCCCTAAGGTACGCCCTAGCTAGCCCTATGGGCAGTGTGCCATGTATGTAGAAGGCAGGACATGTGCCAGGTTGCGTGGCCTGTCCTGTTAGTGACAAACAGCCTATTTGGTTTCTCACTGCTGTGAGTGCTGCCTTCTCATAGGATTGCATTGGAAATGCCCTGTCTTATGTGTAAGGGGTATTGCCTAATTTATGAGGGGTAGTGAAGGCATCTTTGGTATGGTTGTAATGGTGGAAAGAAATGCTGCTTACTGGTGTAGGTGTATTTTTTATTGCTATTACAGAAATGCCACTTCTAGGAAGTGAGCATTTCTCTGTGCTTATGACTCTGGTGTTTGGCAGCTTGACTCCAATCCATGTCTGGGCAGAGTGACAGTTGGCCTTTGTACATATTTTTCAGACAGCCTGTAAACAGGGAGGGCGGAGGTGTCACAGAGGTGCATCTACATACTGAATAGTCTTCCTGGGCTAAGAGAAGGGAGAGGCGGGGCACACCTGCATTTGTAAAGGCTGTGCCCTGGCCTTATACAATAGGGTTGTTTACCCCCCACTGATGTTGAAGCCTGTGCTGCAGAAGAGAAGGGGCACTCCCAGAACCAGTTATAACTGGTTGAAACCCCTTCTCCTCCTCATTGTAAAACACACTGTAAACTGAATTTTCCCCACCATTTAGACATTCTAGGGACAAGAAGCATACTTGGAACTGGACACTGGACACTGCTGGAAGGACTCCCCCAGGAACCGCCTTGGACTGCTGCTGTTGTGCTGACCTGTGACCTGCTGGGTCACCAGGAGGACTAGCCAGTTACTGCATTTTCCTTGCGCTGGCCTATTGCTGGGCCCTGCCGCCTGTACCTCCATTTATTGTCTCCAGGGACTGGGTGCTGTGGCCCCTGTTCCCCTGTCACCTTTACTGCTCAAGCGCTGGAAGAAGCACTCCTATTCCTCCAAAGTGAGAGGACAGCACTGTGTTTAGGAGCCCCAGTGCAGGCACCTAGTGCCTGGAAAAGTGCCCTACCTAGTTGGCTGGAAGCGCCTTCAGAGCGTCCTATCTATGAACCCCCTAGCGCTTGGGAAACACTTGCCGTGATCGCTGCTGCTGGAACATCACTACCGCAACCCGGGCAGGCTTTGTTTTGAGCCCATTGTAAGCGCGCCAGACTGAGGACCCCTGGGGTACGGCCAGAGGAAGGGAGGAGCGAGCATGGTCCTGAGAGTGATCCCGGGGTGGCGAACGCTGAAGCAGGTATACCGGGGCACCGACAGACACCTCCTGCAGGGTTTGATTTGATTAGCGCAGCGGCCTGAGTTTGCAACTCGCAGGTCTCTCCCCTTGTGGGAGTCCTGCCGCCAAAGACCCCAGTGGAGCCAGGGAAGCCACTGGGCCCTGACAAGCCCTGGGGAGCGCTCGATCCTTCATGACGGATAGAGAGGGCACCGAGAAGCGAAGCTGCATCCCAGAGCCGCAGGACACCACCAGTTGGCATCCCCAGCCCGAGCAGGCCCCTGGCTTCCATATTCCACCAGGAGGCTTGATGGCCCTCAAAGCAGCCCCGTGTGAGGTGCTCTTACTCAAGATTGTCCCCCTCTCCGGTCTCTTCAGGGCCTGAGATTTCTGGAGGCCTTGTTTTGGGAGCGAAGAGCTCTCCGATCGGGACAGGGACGCCCCTGGCATCCTCTAGGGCATGGCGGCCCTAACTGTTAGACGGATCTAAACCCCTGGGGACCACGGTATCTCCTGATGTGCCCAACGGGGCAGCATACTGATAATCCCTGCCCCTGATGCATGTATAATGGTATGTCCTCATGTCTTACCCAGTGATTTTTTATATTCCTTATAGGGGCATTTGTGATGAGTTCATGTCATGTTTATCTTGTGGTAATGGGTTCCCGTGACCCAGGCATTTATGCTAGTAGGTGTTCATGACTTGCCATATGTAATAATGTTCCTTTTATGGACCTGTATGATGTATTTATGACAAGTGCATTTGTTTATTGTGATACCTGACTACTGCTTATGTTGCAGAATCCCGAGTACTTACGTGTTCTAAAGTGACTACTGCTTATTCTTGCAGTGTATTAGTAACCTGTCTAACGTTCTGACAACTGCTATGATAGCAGGGTATTTCTGACATGTAATGTTTGGTCTAATTATGTTTTGTGCAATACAGTTTATTTTTACATAGCTCAGTGTTGTGTTTACTTTGTGGTGTACATATTGCGTCACGTGTGTTGTGTGTGTTGTGCAAACGCCTTACACATTGCCTCCGGGTTAGGCCTGACTGCTCGTGCCAAGCTACAAAGGGGATGAGCAGGGGTTATCTTGGACGTGCAACTCACTTGTCCTCACTAGAGTGGGTGGGTTCTGCCTGGCTTGGGTGCATACCCTAGCCAACCAGAAACCCCATTTCTAACACATTGAAACATGTGTAATGTTAATTTCAGTGTACATTATATTCTTTTCAATGTGCACTACATTCTTTTCAGAATATAACATATTAATTTCAGTCTGTCATATTCATTTCAATGTATGTCATATTTCTCTTGACATATGCTAGTCATTAAAACAAATGTCTTATTCTTTTTGATGAATATTGTATTTGTTTCAGTGATTGCTTTATTGTTTACGGCTAGAGACATATTTATTTAAGTATGATTGATATATATTTCAGTATATCTCTTATTCAGTTCAGAGTGTGTGTTATTCATATTATTCACTAAGTCGTATATTGACTGTGACAGGCTGCATATTTGTTTTGGTTCAAGTCAGATTCACTTTGCCAGGCATCATATTTATTTTGACACATATTATATTCATTTTGGCATGTGTCATGTTCATTTTGCAGCATGCTATGCATTTCAGGAGGTGTCATATATGGGGAGCTCTAATTTAGACATGAGCAGCTTCCCATAGTAAACACCTTTTTGGGAAATTTGATGGCAGAACACTTAATGTGAAGGCTAAGAAAAGCTATTAAAAACACAAAAAAGTTACTTGATCTAGCCCCTGCCTTGCCTCTCTTTGCCAGTAAATGAGTTTAGTGCATAGAAGTATAAGGTTCTGGGACACAGCTCAGTAGTTCTTAACATTGGACTTCTGTGAGCACCCACTTAATCACTACTGGAAGCAGGGAACCCCAGGCTAAACAATATAATTTATAATTTGAATCTCAAAACAACACACACAAATGCTGAAGCAAGTATACATCGAGCAAATGCACGTTATGAAATATTTTAGTCATGTAATGAGTGTATTTAAAAAGCATCATGTTCACCAGTAGTCACCATGGTGCTAGGAAAGTGAGAAGCAATATGAAAAGGGGAAAACCTAATCCATATCAGTAAGGTAGAACAGTAAATGGTTGACCACACGAAGGGCCAAATGTACATAGGTTTTTTTTTGGTTGCAACTGTCCAATTCACAGAATTGGGCCGTTTGCAATTGGAAAAAAGCATGTTTAAATGCACAAAGGTCCAATTTATGATTCAGTAACCTATTACCAAATCGCAAATAGGGTTTGTGATTCAGTATTAGGAAGGGGCGTGTTTATGGGGTACCTTCATAATACTGACTTGCAGTGGTATGTGTGAATGTTTTGTGACTGAAATTAAGTCACAAAACATTTTGCAATTCGCAAATGGGAAGGTTTCTGAATGGTTGTAAAAACATTTTAAAGAGCTCTTAGAAAATGAAAAGAAAACTTTTCATTTTTATTTCTGAAACGCATCCCACTTTCCTTTGAGGAAAACAGCCTGCATTTAGAAAAAAAGCAAAAATATTGCTCTATTTAAAAACAATCACAGACATTTTGGTTTGCTGAACTCAGCAGACCACCATCCCTGTGATTTTTGCGATTCACAATGGGTGGCAAAGCGAGACCTACTTTGTGAACATTAATGAAGTAGGTCACAATGTGTCAAACATACATTATTTCATGGGTGTTTGCGATTATCAAATAGCGAATCATAAAACATTCACCATTTGGTCATCGCAAAGCCAAACCTATGTACATCTGCCCCAAGGTGAATAAAAAGGTTTTAAATTTTGTGTTTTTCTCAGTTGAGTGTAGGGGGAAGATAACTGGTTCCAAGTCTTAGTGGTTAGAACCAGATCTTCCTCCAATATGCATCAATCTTTAAGTGAACTGCACAGGACTCTTGGAGAAGGACCAGACAGGATGTGGGGATGTATACATTCTGAAGCGAGATTGGATGACTGGAGCTCCTAGTTCAAAAATGTTTTGTGGACTAGAAAGAGAGCCTGATTTAGATCTTAGCGGACGGGGTTACTCTGTCACAAATGTGATGGATATCCTGTTGGCAGTATTATGATTCCATTATACCCTATGCAAATTGTAATACAGCAGATGGAATAACCGTCACATTTGCTACAGAGTGACCTGTCCACCAAGATCTAAATCAGGCCCCGACTTTCTATAAATGTATATCTTAAGTAACAGGAAGCCAGGGAAACCTTTGCCTTGCTTTGGTGGCATGCGAGGCTATCCCATATATGAAGGCCACAGATCTGCAAACTGCAGTCCTATGTGATCCAGGGCCGTAGATCCAAGATTAAACAGCAATTAGGCAAGTTTTAAAAATGTTTTCGAGTTCCTTTTGTAGGTTTATCAACGCTGAGCTGGAGTTGATTGTCATCAGTTTAAGACACACCATCAAGTCTGAAAGAGCTTAACGGGTGAATCAAAGGTCGAATATTGACATTAAAAAGAATTGGGGACAAGGACGATGCCTGTGGGACTCCAAAATTAACATGTCTCCTGTTGGATCTAAAGGAAGAGAGTTGTAGAGCCTTGACGTGGTTGCACAAGAAAGAGTCTAGCCTACTGAAAACAGAACATCTCATCCCCAAATCTGACAGAAGTTTGACCATAATAGACTGATTGATTGAGCTGAATGCGGAGAAGCGATCTAGTAACAAAAGACCTAAAGGGAAGCCCATGCCTTTGTTTAACCTGAGATCAATCAGAATAGAAACAAAAGCAGTTTCTGTCTCCATGCTCTGTCTAAAGCCTATCATGGACAAATCCAGAAGATTGTGATTTTCCTACAGAATGGATAGCCATTTAGCTAGATATTTCTCCTCAGTTTTAGCAAGCAATGGGTTTAGTGGGCTGAGCCTATCATTAGAACATGAGTGCAGCATTCAGATAAGATATTTTAGGAGAGGTCTCACTGTACTCTCTTTCCATACTTTAGAGGCATTCCCAGAGTGAATCAGTTATTGCTGGAGTGACAGCATCTAGGAATGTATGTAATATTTTAGGGAGGGAGCAAACAATGGGTAAGCCAAAGTTGACAGACAAGAGTAATTTACAGGTATTAGCTTCATCAACAGCTTGAATGGACAGAATTGTAGAGGGGGGGTTCACTAAATGTAAACTGTGGACAGAGAAATGTGTGGTGAAATAATGTAATAAGAAAATGTTGTTAGAAATTGCCTTAATTTTATCAGTGAAGTAGTTCATGTTTAACAAAAATATTGGGAGGGACTGAGAAAACTGGTAAAACAACACAGTTTAGACAGGTCCTTAATGACTATAAAAAGATTTCTAGTTAAATTAAAACTAAATATTAGTCAATATAGTATGCTGATTTAGTTTTCTTCAATCAAGTATTAGAGTGATTCGGTTGTTCCTTAGAGACACTTTGGAGCAGATTAACAGATTAACTAATATTTTACTCAACACAGCGCTGCAACTTGCTGCATTGGGTGAAATGAAGATAGCAGAAGCGCACCATATTTTCTAAGATATGGCACACTTCTGCTCTCTCCTAGAACTTGCACCATGCAACACGCATGCCTGCATTACAGGCAGGATTGTTTTTGTGCAGGAACAGGCAACTTCCTGCACAAAAACGATCCTACGAGGCAATTTCCTCTTTCTATGCATGGTGCAAAATGCAAGTAACAAGGAGACATAAAGATATTTCTCCTTGTTACACTTCTGGTGGGTTGGAGCACCTTTTTGGTGCAAGCCCAAGCTTACAAGTCTTTGTACGTCTAGATATGCATAGCTGGATATGCAGGGACACCCATGCTACACCCAATGGAATGCCTACCACAACTAAGGCAGCACTAGATCTTGTCTTGCTTTACTTTGTATTTTCTAAACAATGCAAAGCCACACAAACTGACTTATATTTGTGTACTTGGGCTTTCAAGTTAAACAATTCAACTTAATTTTAAGCCTTCAATTTCAAATTATTTCCCATTTACAAATCTTTGGAAAATTATCAATTTTGCTTGTTTAGTTATATAAACGTTATTACTCTGCTAGTATTATTTAAATGTTTAGGCGGCTGTACACCCACTGAGTGGGTGTCAGTGACCCCAGTTTAGAAAACCCCTGGTATACCACATTTCAGAAAAGCATTTCAAAATTGTAAGAACTTCTATACTGGAGTTCGTGTTGAGGGTTATGTTGGTAGGTGAGTGGGTAAATGTTGTCTTGTTGGTGTGTTGTGTTTAGGTTTTTTGCTGTGTTGTTTTGATGATTATGCTGCTGTGTTTCCTTCTGAGGTATGTCGTGATTGTGTCCGGTAATTGTGTTGATGTGTTGTGCCACTGTTGTTTTCTTGTGTTACTGTGTTGTACTGTCTTGTAGTTATGTTGGGTTTCACAGTTGTATTACTGTTATATTATTGTGATGTTAGTTTGTGTTATTCTAAACTGGTAATCTACTATGGTTTTATGTTGTGATATTTTTGCACCACAAATGCAGTCTATCTGCTGTAGCAAGCATGCACAACTTTGCCTTAGAAAACTGTTGCCCTCATCCACCTCCATTATATGGTGGAAAAGGAGTTTACACAAAACACTCCAGTACCAACCACCAAGAACATGTAGCAGCTCTGGCCGAAACGATAAGAGCCTAGGTAGTAAATCCATTTACTACAGGTAACTACATGTAATCTGCTGCTCACGGGTTCGAATGAGCATACAATAATTTAGGGAGCTTATATACCTGCTGCAGAGGACTTCTTTTAACCTATAAATTGCAGGTTTGTATCTGAGGATGAGTTTTTTAGAGAGTCAGTGTATTTGTTTCAGATATCCCTATGAAACCTGCAGTTCAGTGGTTGGGATCCTAGTAAAATAGCTCAATGGGTTATGCACCAGCTGACCAGTAATGTGTATGGTTTCAGATTTTCACTAAATCTATCATCATTCTGTGTTAATTATCACTGACTCTGAAACAACAAAAACAATTAATTTTATATGTGCTATATAAATGATCAAAAATAGAGTATTTAAGTACTTGAAATTATAGAATCGAAATACTTTACATATTATGTATGAGTATATGTTATTTTCCTCATACACAGGCTCCAATATATGTTTCTGCACCCAGTGTTCAATTATTATCATCACAAACACTATCTTCACTTATCTGTTGATTGATGACATAAATTGCTTCCATGTCTAGGCATACCTCTTATATGATAGGTCAGCCTGCCTCATTTGCACCTGACTGTGAAAGTCATATGCTAAGGTGTGGCCTTCCCTAGCTGATCTGCTCTTGACTTTGACACCTGCTCCTATCCAGAATCCACGTGACCAAAGGAATTAATTATTGTCCTTAGTTGTGGGGCAGGGTGCCCTGGAGGTGGGGGGGGGGGTAGAGAATCTGTGGGGGCTCAGTCCCCAAACGTCTACAATCCATGTAGGCAGCAGCTCATCACCCTTAGCAGCCCTACTTTAATGAACTGAAGACCTACATATGTTGCTGTGGTGGAGCCAACGGTGGTATGCAGGCTTCTGAGTCCTTGTGTGGCCAGTTGTAAGCATCTTTGAAGGTGGCAGGGCCTCTTCATCAGTGGGTTGCATGGAGATTCCAAGCATTGACAGTCAGTCTCCATAAACTTATTTATGCAGACCTCAGTTAAGTTGCTGATACCTCACTTATGCAGCAGTGTTGCTGGTGGGGTAAGAGGTATCAGCAGTGTGCATCTTAGGCAGCAATGGTTGTACATCGATGCAGCACAGACAGCGTGGGGTTTGTGCCTGCTAGATCTGTGGGGTGTGGTATTCGTACACAGCAATGGCAACATGTTGCTTGCCTTGAATATACATCTGTTATCCTGCAGTGGATATGCAACCATGGAGCATCTTTCAAAAGCAGTTTCAACTTCGCCTTTGGGGAAGTCAGGAAACTTTGCCCACTCCAACCAAGGCAAAGATTCCGGACTTTGTGGACAAAGGAAACACTTCTGAATGGCCCTACTTGATGAGGGCTGGAGATGTCTAAACTCTGGGTAGATCAGACAGTCTCAAAATATGGGCTTGGCTCTGCAAAAATGTAAGCAGACGATGTCTGGAGCTCCATTCTTGTTATGCTTCCCTAAGTTTGCTGTGGTTTGATTATGTGACTTTCTGCTTCAAATGACTAAGAAGGGAGATGAGTGCTTTTGCTGTATTTCTGAAGACATCCTTGTTCAGGATTGTTCACCTTCACAGAGTTGTATAATGAAGGGTTTTAGATCCTGGCAACAGGGAGATTATTTGCCTTTCCCTTTGGGTACTTCGGAAAAAATTACCTCAGGGGCAAGCCTCAGCAAATAGCCTTCCTTTCTGAGCATTAGACAATGTTTTCACATTTCTTGAAGGTTTGCCACAAAAGGTAACCACTCCTCCCATGGCTAAGAGTTCATTATTTCCTAGTTTCGAATCACGCTCTAGTTATTTCCTTCATAACTACAGTATGTGCCTTTCAGCAAATGCTAATAAGTCACATTTTTTGCAGGTCTTTTTTGGGAGCCATTAAAGTCCAAACTTCCTTTTGTACTGAAGTAGCGTCCTCAATTTTGCGGGCTGCGGGACTATAAAATATTCCCTACTGCACAGTCAATAAGGTGGCTGTTCTGAGAGTTGTTTCGCTTGACAGCATATCTGATGGAAGCAATGCTAATTATATCCAACCTGGGATAGAATCCTGGCTCAAGGATTTTTGTTGGGCACCGGACAGGAGGTGTTTAACCCGTCCATGCTGAGGATGGCCTCGAGCTACGTTAGGTATGTGCAGAGGACGACGCCAGGCAGTCCTGGCACAGACCCATGTTAGGAGCACTGGCGCGCACCCCTTAGGCCACCAGCAACATGCCTCCGTTTGGGGTAGCAGGGAAAGCACTTCGCTGCTACGCCCGTCTTTCCCTCAGCTATCTGATGAAATTAACGTGAAAATGGCACGCCAACATCATCAAATACTGCCGGGGTTCCCATGGCAGCCGTTCAATTTCAGCGCGTCAGCAGAAAGGAGCTTTGAAAGGTGAGTGCTTCTCCAGGTGTTTTTTTTAGGAAAACAGCGCAGGGGAAAGGCAATGGTTTTTCCTTTCCCCTGTGGTGGTTTGTAGTGGATTCCTTCTCCACAATCACAGTTGAAACAGCAATCGAGGAGCAGGAATCTATAACAATATACCACAGGGATTTCCTTGTTGGGGAAGGAACCCCGTGAGCAAGGGTCGCTCCCCTTGGGAGCATTATTAGATCCATTTTTGGGACCCACCTGGGGGATAGTTTGGACATTTATTTGGCTGATCTGCACCCCCCATAAGATTCGAAACCTACTAGATGCCAGGGATTATTTAACAAATAAAATAATTGCAGGGGCTTCCCTTGGGGTATCATTTTTGGGGGGAATTCCATTCCCCAGAAGGCACATCAGCCATGTATAGGCCAATCTGCCCTCTGGGTGGGGGCAGACACCCACTAGACACCAGGGAAGTTTGTTTGGAAGGGAAGCAACCCCTTAGGCAAGAGTTGCTCACCTTTGGGGGGGCATCTTAGTTTAATTCTGCCCCTCCAAGGGCAGATCAGCGATTTTTTGACTGATCTGTCCTGGGAGGGGGAGGAGGGGCGGAAACCCACTAGATACCTGGGATTGGGTTTTGAAGGGGAGTGGCCCTTCGGGACCATAATGTTTCATCCTGCCCCCACACCCCTGAAGGCAGATTGGGTGTTTTTAGGAAAATCTGCCTTTTGGGGGTGATGGAAGCCCACTATAGACATGGGGCTTTGTATGAGAGCCTCCCCTTTGGGGCCATATTATTCTCTTTGGTTTTTGGTCTTTTGTGAGTGGATTGGGCCTCAGGGTAGGTGGTAACACTCGAGTCAACTGGGAATAAGGGTATGTATATGGTTGAGAGATTTGTTTCTAGTCTAAGGTTTGCTTCAATGTGGTGGTGCTTTTTTTCTTTGCCATGTCTCCATTCTGGGGATTATCAGTGTCTTTTCATGATATTTTGTTGCCATTTTTATTTGTGTTTTATTTTCCTTTGTTTTTAATGTTGAGCCAATTGCTTCCATAATCTTGGTGGTGAATCTTTTTTGCAGGTGAAGATTGGAAGATCTGCAGTTTGTGGAGTTGTGGTTGGTAAACAACCCATTTTGTAATCTTTTCATCTAATGTGTATCCTTGGCCTGTTTGTATAATCTTTTCTAACAGCTCCACTAATATTTGAAACTTTAAGCTTTTTGCGTGATTGTCTTTCATAACAACGTATTGATTTGTGCATGTTTTATACTGCCTTGTGATATGTGTAATGTTTTTGTTGTGTTTTTTGACTTTCCAGTTGGACTTCTTTGGTGCGTGCTGTGTCTGTGCAGAATAGGTGTTGTTGATCCTCAGTCTTGCTGTCTCTGGGAAGTTGATGGTATCACTTAGGTCTTTGTGTGCTTTGTATTGATTGACTTTTCCTTCCAGATTACTATATGGCATTAGTTTTACAATCTGTTTGATACAGCCACAATTTGTGTATTATACACAGGGTTGGTTATTGTTGACTTATTTGTTGTGTTGCTTTTATTAGTAAGTATTATGGCTAACCTCGGGATTCCTGCCAAGCAATTTGTTGGTTTGCTTTTCAAATCTTTCTCTAACCATGGTTATGAGACTGACTCTGCATCTGAGGCAGAGGAGGAAGTTCAAGATTCTGGCAGTGAATTTTCTGTCCAAACTGAATCATCTGATGATGAAGAGACATTCAGCATGGTGGTAGTGTCTCTTGTAGAGGAGGTGGAATCTGGATTGCAACCAGAGGCTGAAAGGCTTACCATTGAGAGTGCTACAGTCTTGGTTGCCCCAAGCATGGTACAGCCTGTGTTGCCTGCCTTTAGTAGTTTTGTAGGTTGTAGAGTTAATACTGAAAACTTGTTGCCTATAAAACAATTTCAGTCGTTTATGGCCGATGAGATTCTTGCCCAGACTAATTTGTATGCTAAACAGTATTTGAGGGACAGCAGTGCCAGAGTTGTGCACCCCTCTATAGTTAGTCAGTGGACTCCCACAAATCTAGATGATTTGAAGAAATATTTAGTATAAACTTTTTTGTTGGGATTGATAGGAAGTTGTCTTTGCCTTTATATTGGTCTACTAGTCCCTTGTTCAAAACTGCTATATTTCGTGCAACCATGATTGGTATTTGCTTCTGCTTTGGATGCTGCATTTTTTTCATAATGCCTCAGCATTGTCACAAGATCACCCCGATTGTGACTGTCTCTTCATAATCAGCCTTTCCTTGATCATTTAGTAGATCGCTTTTCAGAGATCTATATTCCATGGAAAGAAATAGCTTTGGATGAGTCTTTGGTCCTCTTCAAGGTCTGTTTGGGTTTTAGGCAGTACATTCTAACAAAAAGGCATGTCATGGAATTAAGATGTACATGTTGTCTGGGAGTAGTACTGGATATTTCTGTAATTTCCGGGTGTACCCCCCAGGTTGCTTGTCCACTTTTGGAGTCAATGAGAAAATTGTGTGGGAACTTGTTAGATGACATTTTAACATAGGTCACCATATACGCACAGATAACTTCTACACTGGTGTGCAATTGGTCAAGGAGTTCTTGAATGTGACACAATTTGCCCTAACTGTAAAGGTTACCCTAAAGACCTAATACGTAAAAAAACATCTGAGGGGGCACTGCCATTCCTTGCATAGCTATGAACATCTATCTGTAAAATATTTAGACAGGAGAGATGTTCATATGCTGACAACCATTAATGATGAAAATACTTCACATGTGACTGCTTGAGGTCAGATTGCTGAAGTGCGCAAACCTGTGTGCATTTTAGACTACAATAAGCATAGCGGTGGTGTACCTAGAGTAAACCAGAGGTTGGAGCCTTACAGTGCTCTTTGTAAGTCATACATTTGGAATAAGAAATTGGCTGCCCACTTGTTTCATTTGCCAACCTTCAATGTTTTTGTTGTATTCAAGGATTGTTCTCCATATTCAAAGATGACTTTTGTTCAGTTTTAGCAGTCTGTAATAGGTAGCCTTATTGTAGTGGAGCAGACACATTTTGAAGGATCACTTCTTTCCAGTTAACATTCTTCTCACATACAAAAAAGTTCCCTGTACGAGATGTAGAGTCTGTGGGGCTCATTCTGAGCCCGGCGGGCAGCGGGCGCCGCCCGCCGGGCGGAAATCGACGAAAGACTGCGGTCAATAGACCGCGGGGGTCATTTTTACTTTCCCGCTGGGCCGGCGGGCGATCGCCAGAAGATCGCCCGCCGGCCCAGCGGGAAAGCACCTGTAACGAGGAAGCCGGCTCCAAATGGAGCCGGCGGAGTTGCAGGGGTGCGACGGGTGCAGAAGCACCCGTCGTGATTTTCACTGTCTGCATAGCAGACAGTGAAAATCTTTGTGGGGCCCTGTTAGGGGGCCCCTGCACTGCCCATGCCAGTGGCATGGGCAGTGCAGGGGCCCCCAGGGGCCCCACGACACCCGTTCCCGCCATCCTGTTCCTGGCAGGTTTTACCGCCAGGAACAGGATGGCGGGAAGGGGGTCGGAATCCCCATGGCGGCGCTGCAAGCAGCGCCGCCATGGAGGATTCTCTAGCCCAGGGGAAATCCGGCGGGAAACCGCTGGATCCCCTTTTCTGACCACGGCTTTACCACCGCGGTCAGAATGGGCACTGAAGCACCGCCAGCCTGTTGGCGGTGCTTCCGTTGCCCGTGGCCCTGGCGGTTTAGGACCGCCAGGGTCAGAATGAGGGCCTGTGTCCGAAGAGGCATGCGAAAGGAGGGTCATGTTTTAAATTGTACCACATACTACGGAAGTATTGAGAGCAACCGTGGAGTAAAAGTGAACTAACTGGTATTTATTGTTTTATATTTTATGTTAAGTTTCATGGTTGAATGTAGTTTGATGTACTTAGTTAGACCTGTTGTGTTCATAGTCATAGTTGGTTTCTCATCTCCTTCAAACTGGTTTGTGTTTTTTTTTTCTGTTTAACAAAAAAATTTGATAGTGATGTGTGTGAAGAGGCGCTTGGCTGGCAGGATGTAGCGACTGGTGCTTGACTGGTGGTGTGTGTGGCTTGGAGCTTGGTTTGCAGTGTGTGTGGACTGGTGCTTGGCTGTCGATGTGTGTGGACTGGCACTTAGCTGGCGGTGTGTGTAGACTGGTGCCTGGCTGGCAGTATGTGTGAGCTGGCATTTGACTGGCAGTGTGTGTGTAGTGACTTGTTGCTGGTCACTACACACACATTAGCAGCCAAACGCCAATCCACACACTCCGTCAGCTGCCAGGCAGTGTGATTGCTGTCTCAGTCCAGAGAGCAATGTAAAAGCTGGTGGAGAGGGAAACTGTGCTGGTGGTCTGACCGTGGCGGTTGCGCCACGGTCATAATGTGGCAGTCAGATGGCCACCAAAGCAGGTCAGGATTCTAGAACATTATTATATGAAGTAAATAAAATAGGGGCCAGAACACAGCCCTGTCGGATAACTCTTGCTAATTAAAAAAATTCTGTGGATTCACCCATTTACTCAAATTGGACCCTTGCGGATAGGTAAGTAGGAAGACGCTGTAAAAAAAAGAAATAATACCTGAGTCAACACCCATTGTAATCTGAGCTCAGATCCGTAAATGTTAAGTGTAGTGATCTTTTTATAATAATGGTATACATCTCGTTAAGTAAGTAAACATAAAGGCATTGTTCATGGGGTTCTAGCTCACTTAATATTCATATTGGAGTCCCGAACAAATTTGTTTATCCTCTGCCCAACTCAAAATCTTTTCCATATTAACTGTGCCAGCTTTTTTTCTGCTGAATTAATCAAAGTGACTGTGTAGTTCAGCGTGGATCATCCCTACTCCCTTTATTATACACATGGGCATATATAAATTATGAATAAGAGAGTGGAATGGAAAATATACATTAAGAAACCTGGTCCTAGTTGAGCCCATAGATCTATATTACTCTTAAAGAGAGCCAAGAAAAAATCATTTGGGATTTCTCAGCAGGACTGCCAGTAATGGCCTCCCTTACCTCCAGATAAGAAAATATCATGTTTTTCCTTATCTGTGAATCTCGGAAAATACTATATTCAAGAATAGATGCACAGACCTCACCATATTGAGTATTGAAATGTTTGAGCCTCAGGTGTCTGGTGAAATTGCCAGGTCGAGGATGGAATTCCAATTATGAAAAAACATAGAATTAATACTTTTCCAAAAAAAGACAATTATTCCTCTTAGAACATTAGGCAAGAACATTGTCCAAGTGTTATCCTTTGATTATTTTTTCTTCAATCTAACAGATTCTTTAAACTGCATCCTGCACAGTGTTACTCCTCCTTCTCTATATGAGACCTATTGAGAGTATGCATCAGTCTCCTGTTAGCCTGTGACCATGATCTATGTAACCACCTCTTCTGTTTGGCAGGGAAAGAATCAGACTCAACTTCCAGTGAATCACTAACATCACAATACATTTAAAGGAAGCAAGGACCGAAAGATCCAAGATGTCATTTGTGGGCAAACAATTATAAATGTCACTCAAGTTAGTAGTCATGAGCTTCCTAAGGAGATATGAAGGGTGCACACATTTCCTCTTCATCCTCCACCACCTTCAGCTGTGACCAAACCTCAGAGCACCACATGGTCAGTGTGGGTTAGCCTAAAGAATCAGAAGATATAATAATAAAGGACTGTGGTCAACAAAGCTTGAGGGTCAGACATAAGAGTATAAAACAGTAGTAGTAAGGACCCAATAAAGAAAAATGTAGTCAATGATATTTAAACTAATCCTGCCAACAAAAGTGAGTAATTGAGTAATAGAGCAGTCCACAACATCACGAACATCAATTAAAAGGAATCACACCATTGTTTTCAATGGGCCTCAATGGGATTTGCAGGATTACGCGAACATTTTTGACTCTAATCCTGCAAAGCTCTGAGCTAGCATCAAAATTGTTGCTGCTGGTTGTCATAACTACCACCATGGTATGACGTATCTTAGATACAGCGCACACATGGTGGCGTTAGGGAAGGTCGTAAGGGGTGCAAAAAAAGTGGCACTGCTGGTGATGCACTTGGTGCAGCGCCACTTTTCATAAATCAGACCCTCAGTTTCTAAATTTGCATTCAGTTCCTCAGTAATAATAATTGAACAACCCCGACTAAAAGAATCAGCTGCATAGTTCAGGCAGGTGTCTACGTGGTTGAATAAGGTAGTCAACTTACACACACTGTTGCTACCACCATTACTACTGTAAAAATGTAATATCACAGTATTAAAAAATCTGTTCTTTTTTTATATCAAACCTTGAATATTCAAAGAGTCTATACATGAATTACTTACTTGACAATAAGGTTTAGTACCTACCTGAGCCAACAGGCCACTTTTTCTAAGAAAAAATCAGCTACAACAAAGGTGGAGTAGCCATGAAGATAATGTGTTGTAGTAGACCATGGCCCAGATTTACAAGAAACTGGTGCAAAGCGGTGCTGCACTGAAATTAGCAGTGCCGCACTGCGCCAGTTTTGAAATGCAGGGATGCAACATATTTACAAGAATTTGGTGCACCCCTCCATTTACCCCTGCGCCAGAGCTGAATTAAGCAGCCTGCGCCAATGCAGGCATCCTTGCACCATAGAGCAAGGGTGTCTGCATTGAGGGGTGTGATTGTTTACGTGCAGAAGGTGTCCCTTCCTGCACATAAACAATCATCCATGGCAATTTACTTCTTTTACGTGTGCTGCAGGATGAAGCACACATAGAAAAAGCAAAAACAAGGAGGAATAAAAGTATTCCTCCATGTTGCGCCATGCTAATGTCACCCCTGGGGTGGCGTTAGATTTTGGCGCGGCCTCAGATTTACATTTCCTTGATCATCTGGGGCAGTGTCAAAAGCAATGAGTGTTGCTGTGGAACGCCCACTGCAACACCCATTGCATGTCCATCTGGCACAGAAAACTGCATCAGAGGGGCCCTTAGTTACAGAGGGCGTAAAGCCACAAAAAGTGGTGTTGCACCTCCTTGTAAATAAGGAAAAGTGGTTAGCGCCACCAGAGATTCGCAAAAAGTGACTCTCTGGTGGTGCTATGGCCTTGTAAATCTGGGAACGTGTTTCGTAAGATAAAACAAATGATTTAATAAGGTCCAACCAGGAAGGCTTTGCTATTTTTGATGTTAGACCAGCAACGTTCCAATGAAGGTATGTTTAAATTCCCCATAACAAACAGAGATAAATCATTAGATCTATTTAAGGATTTAGAAATGTTCAAAACAGCCTTGAAAATCGGCCCATCTTCCAGCGGTTCATTACTTAGATTATTTGAACTAGACATTGGAGTGTTCAGAAGTAACACAGATGTAAATGTCCAAGGCAATCACTAATATCCAAGGATTCGGAAGAAGTGAGTTTGATTACGGCAAGGTACTGCAAATGGACAGCCATTTTGTGCAGGGTTTCTCCTAGGCAGTGGTAGTGCTGTCGATCAAGGCAAAAAAGGAGACCTACATAAAAAAAACTCAAAGGGACAACCCAGATGACAGTTTCCACGGGATTTCTAGATTCAATATCTTTGTACAATGAACAAAAGAAGAATTTCTAACACTGACTACCACACAAACTCCGCTACCAACTTTACCAGAATCTCCTACCAAAAAAACACACCTAACATAAACAATTTAATCAGCCAATTAAGGAAATCCTCTCACCTGCTTATAGAACCTTGCAAGGTTTTGTTTTTAAGTTGCTGAAATGTTTCATTTTTTCCCATGCTCCAAACTGAGAACATAGTCAAGACCATAGCAAAAGGAGTGCGTGCAGGAGGTAAATTCAAACGTGGTCAAATTGAGGTTGCTATCCTTGACAATCAAAGGATGATTTATACCCTGAGTGGGAGGAACTCAGTGCCTCAGAACAGTGCTCAATTGGATATGTTAGGAGCAACTCTCACAAGATCTTCATTAATATGAAAATTGTTGTTAGGCTGCAGACTAGTGGTAACAGCTGCCTTTGAAGGTTTGCAGCAAACGTCCTTTTGCATTAAAACTAGTGCGGGCCTCATCAGTTTGAATGTTTTATATAAGCTATCAACTCTATCTCCAATAACCAAAAGGTGTGCACGCATACGATCAAAACAAGACTCATAAACAGTAAAAATATGAGGTAAATACTTGTAAACCAGCATATCCTGAATAGCAGCTAAAGAAACATCATTCAACATAGAATCAGAGTCTGCAGATGATAAACTTGGTGGTTAACAGAGTCATTCAGGGGTGCAAGTCCATCCTTAGCAACTATCCAGGGGTATTTGTCTTGACATTTTCCTCCATTTCAATGACAGTAGGAGCATTTGTGACACAGAGATTAGAAAATAATACAGACCCACAACTTTCATGACCCTTACATGTTGATTTAACAGTTAAAATATCTAAAAGAAGGTGAGGCAGACCATGTATAGAGCTCAAAAGACACTTCTCAGTTTTGCTCATATTTTTTATGCAAGGCACCAATGCACAACCTAATAAGCAGTCCATTGATGAAGAAGCAGGGGGCATCTTCATCCAAATATGATCAGAGGGACAGTAGATTTTTTTCTCTTGACCATGTTAAATGGATTTCTCAGGAACTTAAAAAAAACAAGAACGGTGGCTTAGCCCAACCTCTTTCAGACTCATATGGCACTGACGAGTCCAATCTTTGCCCAGGCGGAGCCAGTGCATGCCATGCTGCAGGAGCACTAAAGCACGTTTTAGCACTTCCTCATCCTCCTGCAGCAGGCAAAAGTGCAGAATAACCTGGTAGGTGTAGTCCTGTCATCGCAGGCAGAATAAAAGTCCATGGCATTCCGGGCTGTGGGTGCACAAGCATTTTTAATAGTCCTTCCTTCTCCTCCCCCAATGGGCAAAGGTGTAGAGTCACCTGGGAGGTGCAGTCCTGCTCTCCCAAGCAAAGCAAAGGTGTGTGGCATCCCCCCTTAACTCAAACTTTAGACACCTCTCTCAACAGGGAACCTGGACTGCACTAACAACTCTCCTGGTGATAAGTTGGATGCATCTATATGGTCCAAGCAACTCCAGGTACACCCTTAGGATGAGCCACACAACTCTGCGCCCACCACACTCCTTCTGGCAAAGGTTCCCTCAGCTCACTGGATGTATTTCCCCTAGAGAAAACACAACTCCAGTACCCTCAAACATCCTGGTCACTACATCCTAATAAGTAGCAGGCCCTTTTAAGGACTTCTGACCCTCACCCACAGCACTTAGGCTGTCAATAGCCCTGCAGGATGACTGACGTTTCTCAGGAAAGAGCACCCCATTCAAACTTCAAATCACTCTGCTGATACAGTCACTATTGGGCAGTTCCAACCTAGGAACCCTAGGCCATCTGCCCCTCATGAGAAAAGGGTTCATGCATCCCCATCCGAGGATTCTCAAGCCCCACAGTGTCAACTGGAAGGGCCACTGCGCACTGTGATGGCCATGCCTCACACAACCCCACCTTGGGCCACTTCCTATCATCCAAGTGGTCAAGATGGCAATAGGGATCCGACAAAGCCTCATGAGAAACTTAGCATGTCACTCTGTAGGCACACACTGTCTCCTTGCGCCTCACTCTGCTGAGGGGCCATCCTCACCACTAAGCCCCTGCAAGGCATGCTAGGACTTCCTAGGGGCCAAATGGCCTCACAGCCCAAGTCTGGCATTAATAAAGAGCAAAAGGGTTTGCTAAGGCTCAGACAACCCAAGAAGCAGGATCGATTCCTTTGTCCCAATCCACAGAATTGTAGTCTTTAAACCTGCAGAGATGTGCTACCCTCATAAAGGCTTAGTTTGTGAAATGTTGGAGTTCAAAGGGCACTATGGTAATGGGTCCCTCTAATGGAAACAATTCTGTGAGAGCCCACCCCACCATCACATCATTTCAAAAGGTGTGGACTAGGAACTCTAACTTTCTGGTACAGAACACTAAATAAATAATTATCCAGTCAGTGTTTTTTATTATAACAAGGAGCTACCTTTATTACAAACACACACACACACTCATCAATGCTATGCAATCATTACAAATATATTTTATCAGGTAGATGGAAATACTTTGGGTAGCATCCTAGAGAAATTTCACATCCTCAAAAACCTTGCATTGTCGATCATTGCCATGGCTAGTAATGCATTAAAATAAATAACATGTCTCTTATTTGTATTTCAATCTTTCTTGTGCTGCTACTGCATCTTTAGAACCAACCAACAGGATGTCCCACACTCCAGAGCTTACGAGAAAAAGCTTCAGCTGCAGCTATGTATTACAGTGATAGTCACTTTCACAGCTGCCTTATCCCTTTCCACCACATTGTCAAAGAGAAGCCCCTTCTTTGTTTGGCTCCAGGGGTCTGGCGTTCCCCTTTTATTTCTGAGGGACTGGCCAGGCCAGTGAAGAGTGAAGATTTCCTCCCCACTTCTTCCTTTATCAGGAACTGGGCCAAGCACTGACTATATATCTTTTGTGGGGAGGGCTTTGCTCCTCCTGCTGGCCAGCATAGTGATTAAGCTGGTCAAGTAGGGGGCAACGGCATGGATTCTGATTATGACTGAGCCAGGGAAATATGATAATTCTTAAAGTGCCACAAGAAGTACAGCTATCATAAAAATGATAGTGAATCTAAATTCAGTGTACATTTTCCCCTGGACCTTGTAGGCCTATGTGGGGGAAAGACTACCTTGAAAAGTGCCTTCTGTGAGAGGATACCTGTGCGCAGATACAGGGTTGAGCCAGAAGGTAGCCTCACATGCTCAGCCCACAGATGTGAGCACACTAGTGTGCTCACTTATAGCAAACATAGAGCCCCTTACCCTAGCTGTGCAACGGCTGCCTTATCATAAAAGCCAGACACAAGTGGTTAGCACACACACCCCATTTCCATAGAATTGAAAATGAATGAGAGGTTGTGAGACTCACTTACAGGAACAGTCCAAAAACCGGGCAGTCAAAATAAACAAAATCAGGGGGGTTTAAAGAGGCAGAACCCATCTTCTACATTGAGGTATAATCATCTGTTAAATTTTCATTGGTGATTGAATTTTTTTACATTTGAATTATTGCAAAATGAGAAATTCCACAAAATTGCAATTTTGCACACCCATAGTCCATATTCAACCAATGGATTTTCCAATGCTAATGACACTTTTCACATGGCTGGATGCCAGCCCAACCAATCTATTAAAAGTATTGTATTGCTTGAAATACTGAAGTAAATATTGTTGTACTGTACTTCTTTACCATACAGTATGACAGTGCCAGTAGCATGGTAAAAGACGTATTCATCATAAGTGACTTATGCAGAGATTCATTGACATTTTGCTGAAGAAATAGCAAAGATGATTACAAGCTCCTGAAATACTGCTTTTCACTATATGTGTATATCCTTATTGTGTTTACCTTGTTACAGAATTATATGTAGACTCTTTAGGATAGCTGAATGCTGTGCATTTTTACAACTAATGGTGAATTCCATGGGCAAAATAGAACATAGTTAAGAAACTGTGAGCCAGATGTATCAAGGGGCTTCACCTATTCTGTCTCTATGGGAAATGTGTTTGTACATATGGCCGTGTATTATTTCTTAGGTGCAAACAGTATTCACTTTTACAACACACACACTGTGACAGAATTTCGTGCTTAAATGAGATACAATTTAGAAATAGTCAATTAATACACATTATTAGAAAGCAGAAAGATCTGAGAACATTATCACAGTTTTGCATCAACAACTACAAGTTGAGAAGTATCTTAAGAGGATTCCTGACAAGACACAATCTTGCCTTTATCACCACCATGTATTAGAGTTTTGAGTCAGTCGTGACTTTGCACTCTTTATCTTGCCTCTTGTGCATGTCTACCACAATCTGCTGCTTCCCTTCCATGCAGCGACCACCTTGAAATAGCAAAGTCCACTTAGGGGATACGAAGAGACTAGAGTCCTGTCTGGTGCAGCACACTGATCAATCCCGCAGATGCAGTCAATAGAACGTAACTGATGTCCTTGCTGTTTGCGTCATCTCTCGTGCCATTGGTACCAGCTTGATTGCAAAGATCGTAATTGCAGCAGGAAATTGGATGCTCTTCTCCAATGCTATCTTGGGATGGGTTGCAGCTTTTAACACAATTTTTGACAACATATCCATCTGGCGGATAGGGATAAACTGGAAGAGAAATTTCACTCCATTAAACGCTCTGTTTAACCCCAAAATGTGATACCAGTGCACACAATTCAAATATCTCATTTTGCCAAAAATAATGTTTGTCAGATATACACAAGACCAATACTTTAGGAAGTTTCATTATCATCTATTGAGCGATAAAAAACATGTAAATATTCTTCGAACTTCATCATTATGTGCCATTATTTGCGATTGAATGTAAATGAACACCAAGTGTTTTATATGTTCCACAATTTGTATAAAAACAGAATTTGGGCCTCATTCATAAAGCATATTGTTCTCCTGTGTTACATTGAGATGCCATACATTGGATTTGCCATTGTTAAATGCAATTCCTGATTTAATGAATAAGGATTTCCACTTTTTCAAAACCGAAAGTCTAGTTATGTGTGGATACAAATAAATCTGTTTGGCGGACTTTCACAATGAGTTGGTCTGTCTTAGGGAATGGAGAGTGGAGAGGCGGGCTCTGTTGAGCTACCATGCTAGAAACAGATCTACAATGATGGAATTAGAAAAATGTCCGGATAGAAGATATTTATGTCTGGCATTTAGCTAAACCACTTCAGTTTTTCAGAACATGGTCTTGCGTAGGAGTTGGCAATGTCATATATTTTTATTCTGACAGTGGGCAAATGTGTTCTTGCATAGCTGATTGACTCCACTTGAGGTGAAGGTTAACATGTCTAACCCATCAGCAGTGAGGGTATCCTGCAGAAACCTCTCTGCAATTGCCAGGCATAAGGTTCCAGGTGGGCAGAGGCATGACAAGCTGCCCTGGGAGTGAAAGGAGCACAGGTAATCTCAGCTCAGAGAGGGTTAGGGTGGTGCCGGGGAGAGCGTTGGAGAAGTGAACTCTATACAGGGGAGGAGTGGGAACTTGAGATATCGTTTTTGCTTGTGGGGTCCAGTAGGATGTAAGGGGATGAATAAGGGCTGACAAGATTTCCACCCACTTTTCTAGGCGATTATGAGTAGCAGTTGTAACATGTTTCCACTGTAGCTCAAAGAGGCGAATGCTTCCCCCGTATGACCAAGGCAAGCCTCACATGTCGAAGTTTCCTCTTCACTAGTTTACTCCCTAGTGGCAGCAAGAAACCTCTAGCAAAGCGGCTGCAAGTGTGTGAATTATACTTTATAGAATAATAGATTGGTAACTGAGAATACACTCCAAGAGATCCTCCGTGACATCAAATAAACAATGTCACTGAGAAACGCAGAGTTGAAAACACCACTTTGTTTCACATGACATCCTCAAATCCTCCCCGTTCCGATCAGAAGTGCAGGAATATTGAAGATATCGGGGAGCCGTTCTTAACATATCCTCACCACACTCACCATGTGATGAATGTACAGGAAAAACTGTACCTGGTGTCTATTTTTGTAAGAAACTTTGATGTTTATATGATATTTTGTATTTTGGAACGTTCATCGAGCCCTTGCCCCGTGGCCAATTTCAAATACGTTTTGGCTTGTTTCTTAAAACACTTCATCTATTTGGGTTGTTGGCTAGGAAACCAACAATCTGATGTTGCTGGTACTACAGTTATATAGAGTTCCACTAGTGGTGCAGTCATGGTGTTGCATCAAATTCTTGACCGATTCTCTGTGCCGCTTGTGACTACAAGGATATATAATTTATATATCACTAGTGTGGTATTGTAACTGGTGAAACTCAAAGATCTATATGATATGTATATATATATATATATATATATATATGTAAATATATATATATATATATATATATATATATATATATATATATATACACACACACTGAAAAAAAACAAAGGTTACAGGGACTTTCTAGTTAGGAAATAGATATAAAAAACTTTGAAAGTCACTTAAAAAAACAAAGGTTACAGGAACTTTATAGTTAGGCTCACATTTTAAACGTACAAAACCATAGAAATTCACTACTTTTAGTTAGAATTATCTCAAGTTACTATAACTTGTGACTTAAGGTAATTATAACATGTGCCCCCGCCATACACATTTTTTTGGTCAAAAAGTTTACAGCAAATATTACATTGATATTATCAATGAAATCAAAGATGTCATGAGTGCTGTAATTTGTGGGGTAATTAGCAGTGTGTGTTGAGGTCTCGAGTAATAGTTACTTTAGGGCCCGATTTATAGTAACTGGAGATAACTCTAACTATAACTGGTGAATTTCAATGGTTAGGTATGTTTAAAATGTGAGCCTCTCTATAACGTCCCTGTAACCTTTGTTTTTTTTAAGTACATTTCTATTTTTTTTAACATATAGTAATTTTCATTACTATACGTTAATCCAACCACTGCCGCATATAGTGTACTGCCGTGCATAGCTGCAGTTGGCCGCAGGGCCAGCAGCCAACTCCTATAACCACTGAACTCCATGCTGCGCATTTCCTTTGGCTGTGCGCAGCGGAGATTGTCAGCAGGGCCTGGCCTGTGGCCACTCCCTGTGGCCAACCACTATGACAACCCAATCTCTGCAAATATGGGCCCCAGAGACCCCATCCCCTGGGGCCCATCGTAAATATAATTTTTTTGTGGGTAGGGGTGCTGCGTGCTCCTCCAGTTCAATCTCGGCCCTGGAGTTCTGATCCCCCCGGGGTCTGGCCTAAAATTAAATTTTTATTTGGGGAGGGAGGCCCAAATGGCCCCACTCCCTGGTCCGATCTTGGTCCCTGGGAGCTCATCCCCCGGGGTGCAGTTAATAATTTATGTTTGGGGGGGAGGGCAGATCCGTGGCCCTTTCCCATGGCTGAACTCGGCTCCGGGGACCCTTTACCCCACGGCCTGACCATGTGACCTGGTGCAAACACTGGAGTGGGGCACAATGGTCTAGTGTAGAATGAAGTGGTGTAGAGTGCATTGCATACACTGGACTGTGTAGAGCACATGAGTGTACAATGGAGTAGCATACAGTGGAATAGGGTAGAGTGCAGGGCTGTAGAGTGCAGTGGCATACAGCGAAACAGTGCAGAGTGGAGTTGCATAAGGTGAAAGGCGTATAGTGTAATAGCGTATAGTGGAGAAGGGTCCAGTGGATTGGGGTACCGTGAAGTGGCATAGAGTGGAGGTGCATGCAGTGTGAGAGCATGCAGTATAGTGGTGTACTGTTGAGTTGTGTACAATGCGCCAGTGTACAGTGCAGTGACATAGACCAGAGTCTCGTACAGAGGACTGGTGTAGGGTTAAGTGGCATAGATTGGACTAGCATATATTGGAATGGTATACAGTGCCCTGGCATTGAGTGAGGTGGCATAGAGTGGAGTGGTGTACACTAGAGTGGCGTATACTGGAATACCATAGAGTGGAGTATAGCAGGGGTTCCCAGTCTGTGCTCAGGGGACCCTTGAGGGTCTGCGACTGATTAGAAAATTAAATAACATTAACAGAATAAGAAAATGTATTTAAATAAAGTGGCTAAATGTAAATTTAAAAGATACTGTTAATGTCAAGGAATTTGAATTTAGAGACTCAAAATTAAATTAGCATCCTCAAACTGATTTGTGGTAGCAGTGCAGGTGCATGAAACAGACTATAGTATGGCTAATGTACGGCTTCTATTAAATTTAGAAAAGCTTCAGCCATCCTATTAAAACATTACGTTTTTAATTTTTCTTGTTTGCAAATGAAATGAAATGTGTTATCATTTGTGTATGTGTTTGATGAAAGCTTGTTTCTTTACTTTTCATGAATCGCTTTGCATTTCAAATCATTACAATGTTAGGCTGGGGTCCCCAGTTTCCAGTAATGACTTAGTGGGGGGTCACAGGATTCCAATAAGGATTCAGTATTGGGCCCAGGTTCCAATAATGATAAAGTCGGGGCCCACTAAAATCAAAAGGATGGGAACCCCTGCAGTATAGTGTAGTGGTGTACAGTGGAGTGGTATATGTATGCATGTGAAATTTGGCAGCAATGTAGGTTATGGTGTGTAGAGTAACACAAACAGTGAATTGTGCTGCCTTGAAATTCTCTAGACTTACAAATCAATGCAGGGGCACCCATAGGGGCCTTAATTTGCTTTGTAAATTTAATCTAAGTATTTTGATGCCCATGCGGCACCATGAGTGGGCCAAAGGTACTACAATACAATAATGCAGGTTGGCCTTTGTTCTATTTTGGGCCACAGTATACCACCGTAACTTTGCAGTTTTTTACAGTGACATGACAAGCCAGCATACAATTGAGTAATGGCTATGTTTAGAGGCAGCCATATTATTTTCACTACACTTTGGCTGTGTTCTGTGTTAGGGCCTTAAATATAGGTGAGTCCAGGCCAGGCTCCGCGGCCAACCCCCTAAAACTACCCATCCCTGCATGCATAAGTCTCAGAGGGGGTCTGTGAGTGTGTGCATGAGTAACTCAGTGGGGCTGTCAGTGGGTGGATGGTCTTTGAGTTGGTTTTTGAGTGGGTGCATGAGTCTCTGAGTGGATGTGTGAGTGGATGCATGGCTCTTTGAGTAGGTCTGTGAATAGATGCATGACTGTCTGAGTGGGTCTGCGAGTAAGTATGTGATTGTCTGAGTGGGTCTAAGTTTGGGTACACGAGTTTCTGAGTGGGTCTGTGAGTGGGTGAGTGAGGGTCTGAGTGGGTCTGTGAGTGGGTGTGTGAGTGCTTGAGTGGGTCTGGAGTAAGTATGTGATTTCCTGAGAGGGTCTGTGAATGGGTGCATGAGGGTCTGAGTGGGTCGGTGAGTGGTTGCGTGAGGGTCTGAGTGGGTCTGTCAGTGCATGAGTCAGTGGCTGGGTCTGTGAGTGGGTGCATAACTGTCTGAGTGACTGTCTAAGTGTGTCTGTGAGTGGGAGTGCTAGTGTCTGTGTGGGCGGTTAGTGGCTGTGTGAGTGAGGCCACAAAGGAACCTCACCTGCCCTTTTATCCGCAGTTATGCACAGAACATCTACCCAAGTGGAGTTGTTTCTGACTCCTTGGATAAATGTGCAGTACATATTCTAAACTACAGCTGTGTAGTGGGCCATGAGGAAATCAGCAAGCTTGGGTGCGTTTGGCAAGGTGTCTGTGACTCATGCATCTTTCTCCAAAATTCTGTGATAACATGAATCCTCCTCTAGAGAGGATAAAGAGACTACAAAGATGTAAATCTTCACCAAAGCAGGGTCCTTCCTTTTATCCTTATGATAAGTGCTTCTTTGTATTGTAGAGATGTCCCCATATCCCTTGCCGGAAAACACACTTGAGGGCCAGGTAACGCCCTCTACGCCGACTCTTAAACAACGAAGTCCTGGTTAACGAAAGCGTAACAACGCTTTCCTTAACCATGACTTCATTGTTTTGTGCCTTAACCACGCATGGGCTGAACAACGAACATGCGTGGTTAAGGCACAAACAAGCGAGTCGGCTGAGGAGGACGACGCGGACGACGAGGCGACGACTCAAGTAAGAGGGTGTTCGGGGGTTAGGTTTTGGGGCGGGGTGGGGGGTCGGGGGTATTAGGTTTTGGGGCGGGGGTGGGGGGTTTTAGGTTTTGGGGCAGGGGGTTTTAGGTTTTGGGCGGGGTTTTAGGTTTTGGGGCAGGGGTGGGGGGGTGGGGGTTTTAGGTTTTGGGGCAGCGGTGGGGGATCAGGGGGTTTTAGGTTTTGGGTCGGGGTGGGGGGTTGGGGTGACGCATGCAGGAACAACGGATGCCTATTAGTAATGCCTTTACCAGGAATGCCTTTACATCGAAATATCGTTGTTAAGGCATTCGTGGTAAAGGCATTAGTGCTAACAACGAGGTCGTTGTTCCGACCTCGTTGTTCAGGCACTCGTTGTTCCGGCAGGCGCTGTTCAGACATACAACTTTGAGGGCCCTTTGATAAACTGTCCATCATCCTGGCAAAAGGTGAGAAGACCATCCAATATTAATATAAATGGGAGAGGGGCCGTACGCCCCCGTCCAATTTTGGCCCTTTAGATCCCATCCCCCAGGGCCCAGCCATGTCTCCATGGGTGCCCTGGAACCTACCCGTGGCACCCAGTGTGAAATGGGACTGCAGGGGGAGCCTCAAGACCCCGCGGTCCCAGCCAGCTCCCTGCCTCCTGCAGGAGCCAGCACCGCTATTGCACACAGGGAGCTGCTCAACATGCAGCTCCATATGTGCAAGAGCAATATTTTCATCTCTTTCCCTGCCCGCATCTCTGCGAAAAATAGATGAAACCTCTGCTTCCAGCGTGCGGAAGCACTTTGACAGCTCCCACCTGCTAGAACAGGAATGTTTGCTTTTGCTAGGAGGGCAAGCAAAAGCAAACACCTCTGTACCCAAGGTGGGCACCCTGAGACATAGTAGGAGCTATCCATGGGTGTGGGGGTCCCCAGGACCATTATTGGCTCAAGGAGGGGTGCCACGCACCTCCCCTCCTTTACTTTTCATGGCCGTCCCTGGGGAGGCGGTGGTCACTGAAACCGCATGTGGCCTGGAAGGGGGGCCACAAGACCCCTCTCCCATTGTTTTTTAATTATTTGGCCCCAGGGAGATAGTGGTCCCTGGGCCCCAATTACATGTTATTTAGCCCCCAGAGGAGGTGGTCCCTGGAACTTATAGAGCCGCAGGGGGGGCTGTAGTGATATTTGTGTTTTGACCACTGACTCCATGTCGAACCACTTTGCACTTGGCTTAGTGTCCACCATCACATTAGCAGTCACAAGTTACAGACTCCATTTTGTATTCAGCTTAGCTTCATCGCCAGTTAAAGGTGGAGGATTTTCCCAGACAAAACATGTTATGCAACGTGTTTTCTATTCTGCATGTCTGCGTGTACTTTCTCACGTGGAGGAGTCAGTCAGTCAGCAAGATAAGGATGTACAAGAATTATATTTATGGTACAGCAGGGAATGATTTAGTTAGACACCTTGGGAAACTGGTTAGATCAACGTGTTTCTTTCAAAACTGACCTAAAGTAGCCAGCATTTTTTCACACTTTTCACAGAGCGGGAGGGGTTTTATAGAAATCTCCTTCCTGGCTTGTTTAAGGTATATAAGAGACCCAGGTCGACAGTGGGAGATTCAGAGACCTCAATCAGGATTGAGACGTCAAACACCTGATATATTTCAAGTGAGGGTAGATCTCTCTTTCTGTTGCTATCAAACTGGTGTCAATGACTTGCTGGCATGAGAAGGATGAAGGAGCAACTGTGCCCCATGGTGATACATTTTTAAACATTATTTGCTTTGCCTTGTGTATGAATATATATGTCAATATAGGTATTTGTATCTTTGCATGTATATATTTGCTGTTTATAGATTGAAGGTTCTTTGTACATGTTCTCACTTTATTGTTGCCCATTTTAAAGGTGTACTTTTGGTTGTACTGACCTTCATTCACGAGCCTTGCAAAGTGATTTAATAAATGTCTTCTTTAGACTAAGAATTGCATTCCAGAGATTCTTTTTTACTCTTTTCAGTGTATGTATTTTGGCTCGGTCAGCAGTAAAGTAAAACAGGGGCCCATGTGCCGCGTCCTTTTTATTATTTAACAAAGCCTGGGGGAGGTGGTGGTCCCCGGGGCTCAAGAAGCCTCCTGAGGGGGGTCTGTACACCCCCTCCTTTTCTTAACTAATGCCCCAGGGACCTGGCCCACCCAGGTACTTTATTCAAAACAAGCTCGGGAGCCAGTGGTCATGGATTCGCCACAACTTTCGGAAATTTTTCTTTTTTTAAATGCTTTTTTGCCCCTCTGGAGTCCTTCTAGGACCCCAGCACCAGACCTAAGGGGTCAGAGTGTTCCTACCCTGACCCCTTTTCTTTTTTTAATCTGTTTTTCAGGAACTCAGTTGAAGCAGAGTCCTAAGAATGCTGCTAACTCTTCCTGGTTGAACTGCTGGCAGCCAATCAGATCTCTGCACGCGGTCAGGTGGGTTTGCGGAGCCTTCGTGTCCCTATATATTTTTTTTTTATTTTTCTTTAATATCTCAAAAGCTACTGAAATGATTTACACCAAATGACAAAAAGGGCGATTTTTGGACCAACAGCTACCCTTCTGCCAAATTTGGTGTAATTTCACCTAGCGGTTTGGGCTGTAGTCGTGTTTAAAAACCCTATGGGAATTAACATGAGGAAAACACATTTTGGGACAACCCCCTGCCCCCATTTTTCTTTGCCCCGCTTGACGGATCACAACAAAACTTTCCAGACAGCAGCTGAAGTGAGCGTCAAATTTTTGGGAAAAATGTTGTGAAGATTCATCAACAGGTGCCAAAGATATAGATACTAGGTCCTAACTATGAGGCGACCGCCAATAGGTATATATACCTATGGAAAGGCTGGCCGTAAGGGGGACATGGGGTGCCCACTTGGCATGGGCAGTGCAGGGGCCCCCAGGCATAACCCCATCGCGCATTTCACTGCCTGAATTTCAGGCAGTGAAATGCGCGACGGGTGCTACACATCAGCATTGCCGCCGTCTCAGTTACGAGCCGGCAGCAATGTTGATGTGACGTTTCCGCTGGGACAGCAGACGGTAACACTGTTACCGTCCGCTGGCCAGCGGAAAAGTCGAAATAGGGAACCAGAAATACCGCTGAGGTTGTAATGAGGGCCAATGTGTGCTTATTTTCTGTAGGATAAATAAATATACCAATCCTGGTTTGTAGTAAACATTGCTGTTTACAATATGTTTGAAAAAGGCCTTTCTGAAGGATCACCCCAAACTTTTTGTCTTCCTCCTCTTCTCTTTCTGACAACTTTTTTGCTATCTTTAGGAGTCTTGACACTTTACCACTGCTAACCAGTGCTAAAGGGCATGTGCTCTCTCCCTAAAAACATGGTAACATTGGTTCATACCCAATTGGCATACTTAATTTACTTGTACGTCCCTAGTGAAGTGCACTACATGTGCCCAGGGCCTATTAATTAAATACTACTAGTGGGCCTGCAGCACTGATTGTGACACCCACATACGTAGCCCCTTAACCATGTCTCAGGCCTGCCACTACAAGGCCTGTGTGTGCAGTGTCACTGCCACTTCGACTTGGCATTTAAAGGTACTTGCCAATCCTTAAACTCCCCTTTTTCTACATATAAGTCAACCTTAAGGTAGGCCTCAGCTAACCCACAGGGCAGGGTGCTATGTAGATAAAAGACAGGACACGTTCATCTGTGTTTTATATGTCCTGGTAGTGAAAAACTCCCAAATTCGTTTTCCACTACTGTGAGGCCTGCTCCTTTCATAGACTAGCATTAGGACTGCCCTCACATACTGTTTGAGTGGTAGATTCTGATTTGAAAGGGGTAACCAGGTCATATTTAGTATGGCCAGAATGGTAATGGAAAATCCTGCTTATTGGTGAGGGTGGATTTTATATTACTATTTTAGAAATGCCTCTTTTAGAAAGTGAGTATTTCTCTGCACTTAAAACTATCTGTGCCTTACAGCCTGTCTCCAATCAACGTCTGGTATGGGCTGGTTGACAGCTCCCTTGTGCATTTCACCCAGACAACTACAAACACAGTATACTCAGTCACACCGGCATTCATCTGCATATTGTATGGGTCTTCCTGGGCTGGAAGGGTGGAGGGCCTGACACTTACATTTCAAAGGCCAGTGGCCTGCCCTCACACTATAGACTGCCAAACCCCCTACTGGACCCTGGCCGACAGGACTGAACTGAAAGGGGAACTTGTGCACTTCAAAACCACTCTTTGAAGTCTCCCCCACTTCAAGGCATTTTAGGCACATAAACTGGGTCTCTGACCTTACCACTTCAGACACTTCTGGACCTACACCTGCATCCTGTCAGAGGAGTTGCCTGGCTGCCTAAAGGACTCATCTGGATTGCTTTGCTGAGGAGGACTTCTGCTCTGCTGTTGCCCTGCTGCCCTGCTGGAAGCTGGCATTGCTTAGACGGACTCCCCCCTTCCCCAAAAGTGCTTTCCAAGGCCTGGGACTGAGCTTGCCTCCTGATCTTTGAAGTCTCAGGGCCAACAAAGACTTCATCTCTTAAGAAACTCCTTGTGTGCCAAAAATCACTGCACCGCATGCCGAAATCCACACGAAGCCCGCATTGCAACTGAGAAATCGCGGCACAACCGACCGGAACGATGCACCCTGACTTTCCGACTGGAAATTCAAAGCAGCCCCTACCTTGGATGGAAAATTCAACGCATCACCTACCAGATCGACGCAGCACCCGTGCCTTCTTCCAGCTTGTCAAGGATTTTACCTGCATCATTCCTGGCCATCAAAATATCCCCATATCACAGTGAGGAAACAAGAATGTGCGCCAAAAAATGACACAAACCCTTAGCAGCGTAAAAAGAAATTACACATAGTCCGTGCCACGTTGACAAATCTGATGCAACACCTTATTTTTCCACGCATCTCCTCCTCTGCGGTCTCTGTGCATTGTTATTTTTGACGCATACCAGGTACTGTGTGTAACAAAGAGACAAGTGTTTCTTTTCAAGGATTAAGACTCTTTTAAACCTTTTAAAAAGTTATATTTTATCTTGTGCTTATTGGATCTTTGTCATTTTGACCTTACTTTATTGAGATAAATATTATCTATTTTTCTAAACCTGTGTGGTGTATTTTTGTGGTGTGTTCACCGTGTTACTGTATGATTTATTGAACAAATACTTTACACATTGCCTTCTAAATTAAGCCTGACTGCTCAGTGCCAAGCTACCAGAGGGTGGGCACAAAATAATTTGGATTGTGTGTGACTTAGCCTGACTAGGATTGTGGTCTCTACTTGGACAAGGGTGTATACCTCTGTCAACTACAGACCACATTTCTAACACAATACATTCCTTGAGGGTTTTGGAAAAAGTTGATGAAACCCTACCATACATAGGGATTATCAATCATTGAAAGTGCAAGTGTCTAAGAAGTGCTTCTCTTGGAGAACTATTTTTAGGTGTATGTGTACAGGTGCAAGGGCAAAAAATGATTTTCTAAAAATGATTTTCTTTTTAGATAGCTTTTTCCAAATTATTGATTTTTGATTAAATTGATTTCGCGTGAAGACCCACATGCTGATGCTAATTTTAGATAGATAGGCTGACGAGGGTAATTAAGGGTGACTTTGACTAAGACTGGTCGACTCATATTGCTGAATTATTCAATGTTTATGATTTGCTATTGTTTGATTAATGTTGGTTGCAGATTAATAAAAATTCTGATAATTAATTGTTCGTATTGCTAATAAAGTTTGGTAATTATGGTTTTCACCGAATAAAGGACTTTTGATTAGAATTGTAACTAATAAGGAATAAAACAAACTAACTTCCATATGAGTGATGGTGGTTATTTTTGATTAGAATAGTTCATGATATTTAGAGTTGATTGAATTGAATTCATGTGAATGTCTTTTGCTCCCTATGCTTAACTAGGATACCCTATGCGATCCAAAAGATTAATCGACCTATACGCGCCCCCTTGTAAGTTTACTTACTAAGGACAAGGCGCGCTAACACAGCCATGAAAACAATTATTTATTATATCATCTGCCTTCAATATACCATCAGTCATTCATATCATCAATCATTATATTAGTGGTCTTCAAACCATTTGATGCCTCCCCACCCCTCCTCACATGATATACTTGCAGAGCGAGATCCTCAAAATGATAAATAGGACTTTTGAAAGAATAATCCAAAATCAATGTTCTGTATTAATCTTACAGTAAATCTCTTATGTGAAATTAAAAATGTGTTGTTAAGCAAAGAAGTCAAACAGTGAGAAGGACTTTGGAGAGGACTGTTTATTCTACCTTTTATTTTTTTAAATTATTGAATTCAGCTGGCAGTTTGCCCCACACACTAATTCATCCTTAGAGGGTGACCAACAGGAGCTTGATTTTCATATATCATACCACAGCAATGCTTTAAGGTTGTTGGACTGGCTAAGAGCTCCTCTCGGCCAGAGTCTGGAGCCCCCCTTGACATCCATTAAAACTTTCCCCACAGGGGGCCCAACCCATAAACTGAAGACCACTGTTTCACATCACTCCTATGTCACTGTAGTTTTCTTTCTTATGTTGGATTGTTGCACCTATTTTAATGGTATGCAAACTCGGCAATAAGTAATTAGTTGTTCTGTATCCACCTCTTGATTATAACTTAAAATCTTACCAACTTCATCTGAGTACAGCTTTGTCTGACACCACTCGAACTGGTCGGTGCAGTTTTTTATCTCCATGCATTCTGCAGCAGGCACTGGCATAGGACAGTAGTAGCAGCGGAAAGCGTCACCTACAACAGAAAATGCAGTCAATCAAGAGTTTGCACGTCTTTAGGTGTATGTACATGTTTAAAATTCAAATGTGCAATATGGTACCTCAAGGAGGACCTAAATGTGTACCCGTGAACAAGTATGCTGTAAATTTATAGTTAGAACGCAATAATCATAATGGTAAAATCCAATTGTACTGGAATGATTGTGCAACAATACAGCTACAATTCATCCTTTCTTTTCCACAATATCTTAGAATTTAGGTTCAAACTATTTGTATTGAATATTTGTAAATGCATGCACACTGAAGCTTTATGCCACTGCAAGAATGAGAGAAAGAAAAATATGAGATTTCTATATCAAGCACTGTAGGCAGTGGAATGACTCAGGGCCAATAATTGCTGGTATAAGCCTTATGCTCTAACATTCCAGTGTTTGTCTTCATGTTTCTCTCTTTTAAATTTAGAACATTTTATTCCAAAAGGGTAACTTGGGTGAAGGGCCTTAACAATTTGTAGAGCCCTCTGTAGAGGGCTATAAGTCCATAGAAAAATGTATGGGGTGCTAGGGTGCCAGATAGTACTACTGCTTAAATAAAGATGCTTTTGAGGAGAGTAGTTGGGAGATTATCTGAATTTTGTGAGGGAACTTATTCCATTTTCTGGCGACAATTACCAAGAAGGCTCTGTCCACTGAGGTTTTTTGTCCAGGTTCTTCGGATGGCAAGTGCCAACCACCTCTTGATTTCTTGATACTTCTAATGTTATCAACAGCAGTTCAGTCATTTCAAATATCAAATATTCATTCATATCAGCAACTGCACAAAATTCCCATGCAGGTCAATAGACCCAATAGAGGCGGGAGTCTCCTGATTTTTGAAGTCAAATATTACTTTATTTTGGCTGTCCCCTGCCTGAAATTGCTTCTGATTCAATAGAAGTCAGTGGGAAAAACACAATCTCTCGATTATTTTTAAACAATCTTCTAAAATGTTGGCATGTATGCATTTGGGTCTTTATCTTATCACTTTTTGCACCAGTATATGTAATATTTTGAAGTAATGGCTCACTGATATGACAAGTCAACAATGCTGATGTGAGACCTAAAGATATGGACAGAATTTATGGTTCAAATTATACAGTAAGATAGTTTTCTGCTCTTTCATGGATAGGTGGCACAATACCTCTATATCATATATTTAATATACGACATGCACAGACACTCATCTGGTGTGTTTTTGTCCACTCCTTACTTATCCTGTTGGAATTTGGAAACATTCCAATCTTATTTTGCGCAATGATCATGCTGTGTATAATTTTCCTTACCTACCCATTAGCCATCATGTACGTACTTTTTGTACAGTTGTAACTTCTTTGTGTTGTTGGTCACTCCATCTACACATAATTACTGAATTATGTTGGCCCTTGATATCATGAAACCCATTTTAATGGCCCCTTATTCTATAAAGGTGACAAGGTATTCCATACTTTCTTATCGGTTATCTAACATTTATTCTGTAGATCTGAAATATTGCTGATAAGCTGTATGACCAATCTAGCTTCAGAACCTGAACTGGAATCTTCCTAATGATCCCACACAAGGTTTTCCCCTCCAGGTGCTCAGATATTAGAACTTCATGCGTTGTCTTTTAAATACATGGCATTAATATAACACTAGATGCCTGGTAGGTTATAGGTAATAATGTGTTTCTATCACAATTCTTTACTGAGTTCTGAATAAACATTTGCATGCAATAATCATTGATATGGTTCCCTCCACTCCTTCTGAGCTGTTGCTTCATCTACTCATTGCACCCATTCACATTGGGTATCGTTTATCATTAACACACACCCTTAATTAACGACCCTTGTTTTGTTGCGATATATCAACACAAAGTAGTTCCACAACACTGTACCCCTGGGCTCTTGTTCAAGTAAAAGCAATAAGATAAAACACCCTCCTAGCAGTGCTGAGGCTTTTCCTAGGACTAGAGCATCCTCCCACAATGATCCATGCATACATTCCACAGTCACACCAGTCCCATCACTTGTAAAGGCCCAATAATCACATAAATCTTAAATCCTAGCAAGACATCAATTAACTGCCACCCAATTACCAAATAAACTGTTTCCTAAAACCTAGCTTTCCTGCATCATGAACATTTTACATCTATGGTGCCGAATTTTGCAATGAAAACCGAGATTCCCTAATGAGTGTAGATTTTGTTAATACTCACCTGATTTATGGAATTCTCAACATATATTGTCTCTCTTTCTCAGCTTTATGTGGGGAAAATGCAGAAGCAACAGAAAGGAAGGAGGAATGATTGAAGCAAAGGAGATTCTGCTCCAGAGGGAGCTATCATCGTAAGCTACTAACAGGGCAGGTGCAATTTGGGGTACAAATTGTGTTTAATTAAAGCTCTGCCGAGCTGACTTCAGTGCTGACTTAGTGGGGCCTTCAAGAGGTTAATCTTTGCAGGAAAGCTGCAAAGAACAAATTACTGAGCCAGAGGTGGTAGGTTCTCTTTTATGCCCAGGAGCTGAAAGTTTCAGACAAGTGTGCTATTAGGGATACTAATATACAAAGAGCAGAAAGCGGGTAAGTGCACGAAGGAACAATTACCTAATTTAAGGACGGGGGTGAGTGACTGAAAGCAAAACTAAAATCATGGAAAAATGTTGATAGAATACCCAAAGGCCAACATTACCCCTCTGGGTTTACAAATCACCAATAAACTTGTAACTTTAATTGATAACTCAATAATTAAATGAATTATTAGCAGACACAACAGTCCCCTTCCAGTTAACATCACTAGAAATGCAATTATTATTCATTCTCTTCCAGATTGAAGATCTTGACAATCATCCACAATTGTGTATTTAATGCTGTTTCCCCCTATATTTTCTCAGTGTTTCCCTCTACAACAGTGGTTCTTAACGTATTGACTTCTGAGGACCCGTAACTAATCATTACTGGAAACAGGGGACCTTTGCTGAATTATTATTGGAATTGGGGACCTCCTCTGAGCCATTGCTGGAAGCCGGGGAAATTGGCATAACCATTTTTGATGATTTGAAACTCTAAACGATACACAAATAATACACAAACAAGCTTTCATCAAACAAGTACACAAATGATAAAATCATTTATTTAATTCATGATCAAATATAACAAAAATCAATATTGTAATTTTAATAAGGGTGTTGGAGTGTTTCTAAATTCAGCTGAGGCCACTCATCGCCCATATTCTATTGTGTATGATGCACTTGCACTGTTCTCACAAATCAATCTGAGGATACTCACTTGATTTTTAGCCTCCAATTTCAAATTTCTTCACATTTACAGAAGGTTTTAAACTTAGAAATTGCACATTTAGCTGGGTCTGTCTTCACAGCATAAAAAGCATCATCCTCTGCCATATTTAGAGGGAAACCCCTTGTAAAATATGTACACAACAGTGCCGGAATGTCAGTAAAGAACTAAGCATCAACTGGCATGTCCGGCTACAAACTGCTCCCTAGTGAGCATGCAACTGCCCCAGATTTCTACCAACATTGTTGGTCTCCAGCCCTCTGTTGACATACGACACCCTTCTTGTCGAAAGTGCTGCAAGGAAGAGGCTGAGTATGACTCATGTCTGATTTTACTAGTCAGGACTTTCCTTGAGGCACCAGACAACATTCCACAGATGCTTCTATAAGGAACAGCACCAGAGCTTTACACATGAGAAACTGCTTCACAGCTCAGTTAGCTCTGCACTCCCTGGTATTTCATTGCAATAATGCATCGCAATTGGGTAATCTTGCTTTATCTTTTTGTCCACACATTTATTTTCTTTCTATCTGTAAGGCTGCAATAGAAAACGCCATGACACTTTACAAAGTACTAATATATCCTAAAGATATTACTTTTTTCTATTTGTACATAGACTTTTAGAGCATACATAACTCTTTTTAAATAATGTATACACATGTAGCAATAATGTCTGCTCTTCTGTGAGGCAAGCAGTATCCTCTTGGAAAAATAAATCCAGACATCATTATAAATGCAGCTTTCAAACAGCAAATTAAAATGGGATTTAGCTAGGACTTAGTCATGAGTGTGTTTTAAAAATTGCCTACACTATATAACTACTTAATCTGCATCATGTCTACACGTGGATATACAACAGGTTTGTTTCTTTCTATTGAAAGAAACATACATTTCTCAGGGCAGAGGGCATTTCCTGCATAATATTTAAGGCATCCATGCCTTAACAAACATCTGGCAATAGTGGGAGGCTTGGGACCCCCTGCCAGATCTGCCACATGGAATGTGAGTATGTGGCCTTCTTGACCCCAATTAATATATTCTCAATATTTTTCTTTGCTGCTGTGAACTCTTTACATAACCTTTCCGTTGACTTTTTCAGTGTACTACATATTGCCTTTTTTGTCAATTTGGCATTGCTTCAATATGTGCTTGTCTATTGCCTCCAAAGCTTAAAGAACCACATAAAAAACTAACGTTTGTTGATACTATTTCTCTTGATTACCTGATTCCATAAAGCTTACGTTTTTGGTACCCCTTCTTATTTTTATTTCTGGAGAAGTACTACGCAAGGGTGTCCCTTATGCCCAGTTTTGGTTATTTTGATGTTGAATGCATTTCAACGGCTTTTATTTTAAGGAGTACTCATTACAATGTTATGCGTATGCTGTTTATATTTTTTATATATGTTTGATCTGTAGATTTCACTACTTGCATTCTTTGTTGAAGTCAACCCTTATTTCGCGGTTTCTGGATTAATATTAAATACAGATAAATCAGAACATTTAGCTTTATTTACGTTTTGCTGAGGTCTGTGTTTTCACGTTATAATTTCACTTGGAGTAGCCCAAAAATCTGATACCTTGGAGTATGGTTCTCTAATTCAGTAACAAAAACTTTTAAATAAAATTTGTAGTATATAAAAATAAATGTGATAATGTCACAGTCAATTGGCTTCCTATATGCCTGTCACGGTGGGGGAGCTTAGACCCCACAAAAATAAGAATACCTCTTATAGAATTTTATGGTATTTCAGTGGTATTGGTCAACTTACCTAAATATGGTTTAAATCTATTGATGCTGTCCTTTCAGCATCTGGAACAATAATAGAGCAAGGGTTGCTTTCTATTTTTTACTGTATCTCTTTATTCAATTTTTATGATAGTGCTACATAACATGAAATTACAATAGAATAGCCATCATTTCACATGCTTGCCATTACAATTCAAGACATGCAATGTAAAAATCACATTGTCCCATCATTATGACCCAGAAGTTGGGATAAACTTAAACAGTTGTATAAACAAACATAACCACGTTTGATCCTTTTCGGTTTCTCCGTATGTTTGTGGATGAAGAACTGCCTGCTCTATACATTGATATTCTGTATGTTTGCAGCTTCAAGCAGGCTGACTGTCTGATTAGGTATCTATCTTTGTCAGGTCCCACTGTGTGTACCGGGATCCCAAAGCTCCTGCCACCTGGGGGCCTGACAGTGTGTCAATTTCAGCGGTAGCCTACTTGCCTTGCTCTCTCATCCAATCCTTGAGGTCCTGACTGCTGTTGTCTTTCAGGACATCCCTATGCACTGGTTCACCAGTACTAATGCTAGGTCCACAAATCTGCAAACATCTTATCATAAGAAAGGCAGCTGAAATGTTGGACTTGCCTCTTCCGACAGCAGAGTTTAAGTCCAATTTGCTATCAGAAGCCCTTCTTTTTTCAGTGTTCACTTCCAAGCCTTTACTGCCATTCGATGAGGCCCTGACCGAGCCAGTTTTGGAAGTATGGTAGAAGATTGTGCGGCTCCAGCGGTTTCAAGAACTATTGCCAGTGGATATAAAACGGCACCAGGGGATCCTGTATTTTGGAGTCATCCCCTGACACTGGAGGGCTTGGTGGTCCAGGCTTCTTGTTCTGCTAGAACAACCCCTAGTTCCTTTCCGATGACTCCTGAGGATAGGGAATCAAGAAACATGGAGCACTATTTGAGGAAGATTTTTTCTTCTGAAAGCATGGCCTTGAATTCAGTAAATGGCACATATCTTTTAGGCAGATATATCCATGCTTTGATGGACTGAGCCAGGGATGTGATTTCCAAGTTACCACAGGATATTCAAGATCATTTTGTCGATCCTTTAAATGAGAGTAAAGCAGCAGCAAAGCAGGTGATTCAGTCAGGGGGATTCTGTGTCCAGGGCCATGGAAACATCAATTGGCATGAGGCAACACACCTGGTTATGAGGCTCTGGATCTTACCCTGATGTACAGTCCACACTTGTGGACTTGCCTTGTGATGGATCCAAACTGTTTGGTGCCAAAGTGAATTCAGCCTCGGAAAGGTTTAAATAAAGCAAGACAACCGCAAAGTTCGTTGGGTCTTCAGTCCCTCTCAACGAGCTCCAAACCACTGCATATATTCAGGGAGCTGGCCAGAGCTACTCCTTTTGAGGGAGGCAGCATTTCCGGAAGCAGCAGTCAGCCAATCCTCTGGACAGATCCTATACAGGACGTGGCAGAGTTAGGCAACGAGGTGCAGCCCATCAACCTTACACTTCCTCTTCTTCTACCTCCTGTGCTAATGCTTCAGGAAAACAGCCCTAGTTCCACCATCTCTGAGGATGCTTTACCTGTTGTTTTTACAAGAATGGAAGTCCATAACATGAGACAGTTGGGTGTTGAACATTGTGGAAAATGGATATGACAGCCCCTTGCAAACGTTTTCCCTCACTTTCCTCCCCAACATAGTTTTTGTTTGAAAGAACATCTTCTGCTACTCCAGCAGGAGGTTCAAACTCTGTTTTTAAAGGGTGCAGTAGAGTTGGTTCTGGAGCAGAAACAGGGGCAGGGATGTTATTGAAGATATTTGCTAATACCCAAGAAGGACAGCAGTTTACAGCCGATCCCAGACCTAAGGATTTGGAATTTGTTCCTCCAAAATGGAAAATTCAAAATGCTGACCTTGGCAGAGGTGCTTCTTGCATTGGACAAAGAAGACTGGATGGTTTCCATCGACTTACAGGATGGGTATCTTCACATTCCCATTCTGCAGTCACACAGGAAGTATCGCCGGTTCATGGTAGGGTAGCAACACTACAAGTTTGTGATCCTTCCGTTTGGTCTCACTTCCGTTCCTTGAGTCTTTACAAAGGTGATGGCAGTGGTTGCGGCACATCTCAACCGGTGGGGAATACCAGTGTTCCCTTACTTGAACGATTGGTTGCCCAAAGCCAAGTCTCTGGAGTTGGTGCTGCATCACCTGCATTTGACAACTCAACTGTTGTTCACCTGGGATTTCCATCAATGTACCCAAATCTCACTTGGGGCCCTCTCAGTGCATCCTGTTCATAGGGGCAGTACTGGACACCACAGTAAATCGTGCCTTCCCTCCTATTCAGAGGATTCAAGACATTCAGGCTATGATTCTGATGTTTCAGAATTGAGCTCTCATTCCAGTCCTGAAGGTCCTACGCCTGCTTGGTCTGTTCGCTTCCTGCATCCTGTTAGTCACTCATGCACGCTGTCACATGAAGGCCCTAGAGAGTCAGTCAAGATCTCCAAAGACATGGCAGTGGATCTCCAATGGTGGGGTGTCTATCACAAGGAAAGCCGTTTTGACCTCCACCTTTGGTGGTCACAGTGATTGTAGATGCCTTCACTCTAGGTTTGGGAGCGCATCTGGGAGGATCTGGAAATCAAAGGACTTTGGTCTCCGGAAAAAAAGTTGTTTCACATCAATCTGTTGAAGTTGTGCATCAAGACCTGCACCGTTGCGGTCACTCAGTGCAGGTCTTGATGGACAACACTACCGCAATGTGGTACGTCAACAAACAGGGAGGGGTAATGTTGTATCTTCTTTGCAAAGAAGCTCTGCGACTCAGATGTGCATCGTGGCAAATCACTTGGCCGGAGTTCTGAACATTTGGACAGTTTCAGCCGGCATTTCTCAGCCAACCATGGGTGACATCTCCATCCAGAGGTGGTACTTCACATCTTCAGGTTATGGGGGACACCTCAGATAGACCTGTTTTCCATTCACAAGAACGTTCGCTGCCCGTCGTTCTGCAGCCTCCAATGTCCCATGTGGGGGGCACTGAGGGACGCGTTTCAACGTAGCTAGAGCATCCAGCTATTTTACGTGTTTCCCCACATACCCTTGATTCCTCGAGTTCTGAGAAAGATTCACCAGGACCGGGCATGAGTCACATTACTAGTCCCAGATTAGGGGAAGGGGCAGGGGAAGGTTCTACAACTTCACCTCCAAAGCTTGCACCTACTTGCCTGGAGATTGAACTGGGCAACCTGAGTTCTTTTTATCTTCCACCTGAAGTGGTGAATGTTATTTTATCGGCCAGGAGACACTCCATCAAAACGGTATATGCTGGTAGATGGGATGAATTTGTAAAATTGTACACTTTAAAGGATATTAACCATCTAAAAGCCCGACTATCGAATGTTTTGCAGTTTGCACTTTCCCTAGTGCAACAAGGTTGTGCAGTGAGGACACTGAAGGGCTACTTTGCTACACTATCTGCATTTATCTGTTTACCTTCCCTGTTTAAGTCTCCTATAGTTATAGTTTATAAAGGGGTTACTGATATGTATCCCCCAACTCCGTTTGTTATGCCTCAGTGGGACCTTGATTTACTTTTATCCTTTTTTTCAGTTTCTTTAGTTTCAACCTTTCTTATGGGTACACTGTTTGAGCCATTGCATAGCTGTCCATTAAGACTCCTTCATTTTAAAACTGTCTTTCTTATAGCCATCACGTCAGCTAGACGTGTTAGTGAGTTACAGGCCCATTTGCAACTTTTTATAAGGAAGAGGTGGTCACTCCTTTCTACTACGGCAAATCTAATACCCTCCCTACTTTTCATCCTCACCCCATCCTTCTACAGAGGAAGAAAGGCTGCATCGTTTGGACCCAAAAAGAGCTTTGAGCTTCTACATTGAAAAAACGGGTGATCTGAGGATCGATGATCAGTTTTTTATTGGGTATGTGGGCAGAATAAAGGAGAAGGCTGTCCACAAAAGGACATTATCCAGGTGGATCATCATCTGCATAAAGATCTGCTATGCCATGGCGAAGAAAGAGCCACCTGAACGAATTAGAGCTCATTCTACCAGAGCTAAGTTTTCTACTTCTGCCTTGGATAGAGGTATCCCTGTCGTTGACATGTGCAAAGTGGCAACTTGGGCTCCCCTCCACACTTTTTCAAAGCACTATTGTTTTGATTCTGAAGGGAGGAGGGAGGGTCTCTTTGCCTGTTCTTTCTTACAGGATTTCTGGCTTTAGGCAGACAGACACCCATCTCAGAGTTTAGAACTGCTTGGGGAGTCTATTCAAAAGATGAGAAATACACAGGTAGATGTATCCATCAGAAGAACAAGTTCCGTACCTTTGGTAAAACTTTTTATGTAGATTCCTCACTGACCCGCTCACCTCTCCATTACCGGTCTGACTATACCAAGAAGAAAAATAAATATGTTTGTAGATAATGTTTGTATTTGATATTCCATATATGTTCCATTTTCCATACATATATTTAAATCTTTGATTTGAGAATGCACATGTTGTTGTATTTGTGATGTTGGTTTCACCCGTTCACCTCGAAGGCACAAAAAAAGTGGGTGAAACTGAGGTCAGCACGCCAGAAAAGACTTCTTATGGTTCTGATGATGTAAGACGGAGTCCCGTGCAGAGTTGTGCTGTTGGGACGTCCTCATCAATATGGAGAGCAGAGAAAACATTCTGTTGAATGTTGGTGCATTGGGGGGATTCAGAAGGTGAGGAATCCACAGGCAGATAATATATCCACCAGAAAACGTGTTACCAAAGGTAAGTAACTTGTTCTTCTAACACAAAATGATGAGCTTTACACATGGAAGGTGAACAGGGTGATAAATCTTCTTGAACATATGTTTTGTTCTGAATGCTCTAAATTATTAACCATTTTCTCTTCTCCAGAAAAGAAATATATATATTATATTATTATATAATATAGGTACAGATAGTTTCTTAGTCTTGATTTTGACTTACTGAACTCTTATGCAATCTTATTATGTTAATTTCAGACTAATAGCACATCTGTCTCCTTTTTATCCTTTCCCTGTACATTTGTTTTTCCTTCTGATATACAATTGTTAAACTGCTGTTGATTTTAAGAATAATCCTGGAGGTTATAACACTTTCTGTCTTCATTGTAGTCTTGTTTCATTGATATATTCATCATATAATATGAACATGAGTTACAATTAGAAATCTCTTGTGTGGTGAATGTTTTTTGTCCATTTTTTATCTTTATTTGATACACTGATTTGTTTGCTGTTAATATTTTCAATAAAGCTATTTACACAGAAAAAAGTCAAGGTTATTCACAACAATATATCACTAAATGCAAAGAGCTGTGGTATTCTCTTTTTTGGAATGAGTTTGTGTCAAATAGAATATTAACATGTCACCAGCCTACAAACTGTTCTGGGATAGAATGTGATGTTTTGAAATGTCAAACAGCAGGAGCAGCTTGAAGGTGGTGGCTGGGATGGTTCCTGGCAGATGTGTCTTGTATTAAAGTAGGCGAAACTTTATCTGTGTATGCTGCCTTCATTCAATAGAAAGGAAGATAAATGTTACTTACCTGTAACTGTAGCCCTCCAGTATTGGAATCTTTCATAGATTAACATGTTTGAATCCTTCCCCGTCGTCGAGATGGGAGTCCCTGGTACCTTAGCAAAGCAATGTCTTAATACACATATCCATTGTAGGCCTTAGGCTCTTAGTTTAGTATGATATCATAGTCATTTGCGTAAAAAGGGACAAACTTTAGAGTCAACTAATCAGGTGATTCCAGAAAGAGGTTGCCTTCCCTCAGATTTTCTAAGCAGTAATGCGTATCTGTGGTATATCCTTGAGGGAAATAAAGGTGAGCTTCTCTGGGGAGGTGGGTGGGTCGCATGTGAATCTATAAAAAATTCCAATACTGGAGAACTACAGTTACAGGTAAGTAACTATTTTCTTACTCCAGTATTGGAACTTACATAGATTCACATGCTTGAATCAGAATAGCAAGCAGTAAGAAGCACACATTTTCTTCTTTCTCTTCTCTTTTTTTATATATATAATGAGATTAACAATGTAACATAGGAAAGATGCAGAGGCTATAGAGAAAATTGTTCAGAACATAGAGTATGTGGCTGGTGGGAGGATGGAAAAGGCTCACTTTTATTGAAAGAGATGTTTTGTCACTGCCTTTCCCACAGCTACATCTCTCAGGACTTCCATATCCAAACAGTAGTGTTGAGTGAAGTGTGTGCATTTTTCCATGTCGCTGCATTGTAGACGTGGAGAGGGCTCTTGTGGAATGTGCATGCACTGCAGAGTTCAAAGGCTGCCCCGACTGTTGATGACAATAAACAATAGCACTGGAAATCCATCGCTATATGCTGTGTTTTGTTACTGGACAACCATTCCTAGGTGCACTCTAGGTTACAAAAAGCTGATTGGTTTTCCAAACGGCTTTAGTGCTGTCTAAGTAGAACCTGATGCATCTTTTGAGATCTAGCGAATGAAGAGCTCGCTCTGCTGCAATCTGAGGGTTTGGAAAGAATGATTTAAGGATTACAGGCTCAATGAGATGAAAGTCCAAGGGGACTTTAGGAATTAATTTTGGATTAGTATGTAAAATGACTCTGTCTTGTCTTAATTAGAGGAAAGGTTATTGGATGGTAAAAGTCTGAATCCCGCTAACCCTACGTGCAGACGTGTACACGAGGAGTAGAGCCACCTTCCAAGGAAGATACTTCAAGTCCGCTGTATGGATGGGCTCAGAAGGAGCTTTCATCAATTGTCCTAACACAATTTTGAGCTGCCATGTCGGAGGAGGGGCTCTGACTGGGGAAAAGCTCTAAACAATCCCTTGAGAAATTGCTTAATGAGCCTGATGGACCACAAAGATGGTTTATCTGGTGATCTTCTGCACTGGGGAACAGCAGCAAGGTGCACCTTAATGAAAGCGTGTGCCAAACCTGATTGCGCTAGAAACAATAGGTAGGACAAAATCTCTTCTGGAGACAAGGAGATGAGGTGCACTTCAGCAGTTGCACACCACAGACAGAAAACTCTTCCTATTCAGGCGTGTTTCATTAGTACTATCCACTCGCACCTTGGAGAGTATGTCCCTGCAGTACTTTGGAATATTCAGATGACCAAATTCTTGAAATTCAGGAGCCAGGCTGTCAGACTGAGGGAGCTGGGATCCGGATGCCAAACTTGACCCTGGCTCATCATCAGTAACAATGGGATTGGCTTGAGCCTGATGGGAGCATGCACTGAGAATAGGAGATGCTCTGTGGACCATTGCTGAAACAGCTATGCAGGGGCTATTAGTATGATCTGACAGGGCTCGGCTTTCATTTTGTTGAGCACCCTCGGAAGGAGCGGAATAAAGAGGAAAGGCATAAGCAAATATACCGGAACATGCAATTGAAAAGGGATTCCCCCATGACCCCTGATGCCAGCTTGCGAAGAATTGGCATTTAGCATTCTGTGGGGTCGCAGAGAGTTCCAGAGTTGACTTGCCCCACTGGAGAAAGATGGAGTCTAGTGTTCTTTGGTCCTATTCCCACTCGTGACAAGTGGTCCTCATCCTGCTTCGGGTGTCTGCTTTGGTGTTCTGGTTTCCTGGCACGTGTTCTGCCTTCAGGTGTACTGAGTGGCAGATACACCAGCTCCAGATTAGCTGAGCGTCCTGAGATAGTCGGCGAGATCAAATTCCTCCCTGTTTGTTTATGTAGTGGATTGTCGTTGTGTTGTCTGTTCTGACAAGCAACACAGAATGTTTGATCCTGGGAAAGAAGGCTTGCAGTGCCAGGTTTACTGCCCTTAACTGGAGATGATTTATGTGAAGGCTCCAATGTGAAGAAGGCCACTTGCCCCTCTCTGAAGGTCCTGGAGATGAGCTCCCCATCCATCTAGGGATGCATCCTTTGTTATAACTAATGGGGAGATTTGAGGTAAGAATGGAAGACCCACTGAGATATTTGCTTGATTTGTCCACCAGTCGAGTTATTTGACTATCAACAGAGTTACTTTAATGATATCTTCAAACGACCCTGTCGCTTGTTAACATTGGATATCCAGTGCTTGCTGAAGTGGATGCATATGTAGGCGACACTATGGTATGAGATGGATACAAGAGGACATCGTGCCTAGGAGAGAGTTGTAAAGGCGAACTGAAAGTGACTTTCTTTTTTGCAGTCATCCTGCAAGGGTTGTTAATTTTCGGTGTCCCTCAAGTGTGGGGTAGGTCATATTGAGGCTTACATCCAGTATGGCTCCCAAGAAGGTTATTCTCTGTGATGGTTGGAGCACCGATTTATCCAGGTTGAGAGTGAGCCCTAACTCGTCAAAGAGGCGTAAAGTAGCTGTGGTGGACACCTTTGCGAAGTGTTTGGTGGGAGCTTTCATCAACCAGTCATCAAAAAAGGGAAAGACTTAATGCTTCTGCTGCTTGAGATAAGCTGTCACTGGCATTAGGCATTTGGTAAAGATGTGAGGACCAGACTTCAGACCAAAGGGTGAGACTCGAAATTGAAAGTGATTGCCGGCTACTGTAAACCGTAGGTATTTTCTGTGCCTCTGGGAGATGGACATATAAAAATAGGCATCTTGAACATCTAAGGAAGACATGTAATCCCCTTTGTTGAGGAGCTGCACATTTTCTTGGAGTGTGACCATGTGAAACAGTTGTTTCTTGAGATTTTTGTTGAGTTCTCTCAAATTGAGAATCGGTCTCTATTGTTGTGACTTCTTTTGGATTAGGAAGAAACGGGAATAGAAACCATTCCCCTCTCTAGTGCCCCTTTTTGTAACATGGTCTTTACTTCTAATTTGGGCTAGCATATATGTTTTTATATCCCTGGTTGAGGTGGTGTTAGAGAGGGTCTTTGTACAAATTCTAGAAGTTGTCCAAATTGAATTATGTCTAGGACCCATTGGTCTGTAGTTACCTGCCTCCATCGATGTAGGTGGTCTGTAATTCTCCCTGGTACCCTGCACCGGGGAGAAATTGTGGTAGCTAGCTCCCGGTTGCTGTCATCGTCTGCTGGAGGTGTCTTTGGCCTGCCTTGCAGACTTCTGGTCTGAAGTTGGTGGACTTAAGCCATCGCTGACAGCATAGAACCGCCGCTCCTGCCAGCTGTTTAACTCCAGTAGAGGCAATGTCTAAATCACAGTCAATAATTTCAGAGGAAGAATGTTGGCCTTCCAACAACATCTTCTTCCCTTCCCCAAGCTCATCCAAATATTGAGATATATATGACCATAACTGTCTGCCATATCTGCCGAGAAGCGCCAAAGAATTGTAGCTCTAACAATCAGGGCGGACATTGCCGAAAAGTGCTTGCCTATGTTATCAAGACATCTGCTGTCTTTATCAGGTGGTGCTGTCTGAAGAGTGGAGGGGTTTCTTGATCTGCATTGTGCTGCCTGTGAGATGACCGAATCAGGTTTAAGGTGACCTTTTAGCCATTTATGAGCATCTTCTGGGGCTTTGTATTTCTTGTCCAGTTTGGGCAATATTGCAGGTACTTTAGCTGGATTAAGCATGATCTTTAAGCCCTGGCTCCAACTATAATCTATAATTAAAGTGGCCCTGACTTTTTTTCTGATAGGGCTCTATGAAGATATACAGAAAACAGACCTTTTGTGTTGCAGGTATGGGTGAGTCGAAACGCGTGGCTGCTCTTTTAAAGAGGTTGTAGAAACCTCCTATGTCTTCCGGAGGTGATTCAACTGTAGGTACTGTTAGGGATGCTTGCGTGCGCAAGATGTAGTCATTTCATTCATCTTGATGTGTCTGAATTTCACCTTCTTCTCACTTCCTCTAAAGATGTTGGGTGACAAACACTGTATCTGAGGAGGAAGCACTTGAAGGGGAATAGAATCTGCAGAGGCTGGAGCCTTCTGCGCAGTAGTAACTACTGGAGGGAAACATGCTCTATAATTTTCTAATTTGATTGTAGATCAGATATAAGGGCTGACGGAATGCATACCATGTCTTGTTGATACTGTTGTAAGAATGGAAGACCCACTGAGATATTTGCAGGGTGTGTCCACCAGTCGAGAGATTTGACTATCAACTGAGTTATTTGAATTATATCCTCGAGCGAGTAATGTTGCTGCTCATAATACTCTTCTTCCTGAGAGTAGTCTTGATATTTGACATGCAGCTCAGATGGTCCTTTTGCTGGTCCATAAAGGTCATCGTCATCAGATTCGTCATCATCCTGCAGGTGGGATGGCAGGAGTGTTGACACCTTGCCTGGTGATGTCACAGATGGTGTCAGTAGTGTATGTTTCAAAGATTTCAGTCTTATTTGGGCTTTCGACGGTGTTGTCGAGAATAGAGGAAGGGTGGTGGGTCTTTGCCATTGGTGTTTGCATTCTCGACGACTTAGTGGAACCCATCATAGTTAAATCAATTGTAGGCCGTTGATCTGTTGTCGGCGGTTAGAGCATCGACAGGATGACTGTTGTGGGCGTCGACTAGAGTGTCGTTGACGAGAGCGTGGTGATGTGATAGTTGTCGTTGATGATGGTGTAATGGTTATCGTCGATGGCAATGATGGAATGACGTGCAGGATGCCGTCGTTGACACTGTGAGGGTGGTGACAGTGGAAGTCAAGGTAGAGACTGTAGACATCATTGTAATCAATGTCCTGTTCGACTGAGATACCTTCGACAATGTGCCTGTAGATTTTGAGGGAAAATCTGACTTCTTTGTTTCCTTATATGGCAGTATGGCATGTTTACGAGGTGACTTTGAAGGGGTGTGATGCTTGACATATCCCTTAGCATATTTTTTGGATGCCTTCTTAGGAGGTTCTGAAGAGGTAGGGGTGAGTGGAACCTCTCTAGCATGTTTCACTAGTGTTCTAGAAGATGCAGTAGACGAGGTTTAACTTTCTTCCTCAGAGACAGGGTTGTCTTTGAGCGTTTGCAGCCAAAGAAGAAGCCTTCCCTCCTAGTCTTTTAACGTTTTTTGTAGAAAATGTGCGGCATACTTTGCAGTCTCTAGTCTTGTGTTCTGGGTAAAGACATGTTAGACCTGGAGGCCTTAGGGTGGTCACCGCTAACATTTTGGGTGCCTCCCCCCACTTTTCTGACACTGTTTTTGCTGGTTTTATGACTCTGTACACTTTACCACTGCTAACCAGTGCTAAGGTGCATATATACTCTCCCTTAAAACATGGTGACATTAGCTCATACCCAATTGGCTTATTTCATTTACTTATAAGTCCTTAGTAAAGTGCACTAGGACCTGAGGATTAAATGCTACTAGTGGGCCTGCAGCACTAATGCTGCCACCCACATAAGTAGCCCCTTAACCATGTCTCAGGCCTGTCATTGCAAGGCATGTGTATGCAGTTTCACTGCCAATTCGACTTGGCATTTAAAAGTACTTGCCAAGCCTTAAACTCCACTTTTTCTACATATAAGTCACCCCTACGGTAGGCCCTAGGTAACCCATAGGGCAGGGTGCTATGTAGAGAAAAGGCAGGACCTGTACCTGTGTAGTTTATAGGTCCTGGTAGTGTAAAACTCCTAAATTCGTTTTACACTGCTGTGAGGCCTGCTCCTTTCATAGGCTAGTATTAGGGCTACCCTCATATACTGTTTGAGTGGTAGATGCTGTTCACAAAGGAGTAACAAGTTCATATTTAATATGGCCAGAATGGCAATACAAAATCCTGCTGACAGGTGAAGTTGGATTTAATATTACTATTTGAGAAATTGCACTTTTAGAAAAGGAGCATTTCTCTGCACTTAAATCCTTCTGTGCCTTACAATCCACCTCTGGCTGGGTTAGTTGACAGCTCCCTTGTGTATTTCACTCAACAACCCCAAACACAGGATGCTCAGTCATACCTGCACACATCTGCATACTGAATGGGTCTTCCTGGGCTGGGAGGGTGGAGGGCCTGACACTTACATGTCAAAGGACAGTGGCCTAACACACACACACAGTGGACTGCCAAGCCCCCTACTGGTACTCTGGCAGACAGGATGGAAGTGGAAGGGGACCTTGTGCACTTCTAAACCACTATTTGAAGTCTCCCCCACTTCAAAGGCACATCTGGGTATTCAAACAGGGCCTCTGACCCTAATTACTTAGACACTTCTTGACAAGATACCCCCTGGTAAAGAAACTTTGAATCACAACCTTCAACCTGGCACGAGAAGCTGCCTGGCTGCCCAAAGGTCTCACCTGGACTGCTTTGCTGTAAAGGACTGCTGCCTTGCTGTTGCCCTGCTGCCTTGCTGACCTCGGGCTCTGCTGAGAAGTGCTGTCCAAGGGCTTGGATAGAGCTTGTATTCTGTTGCTGAAATCTCAGGGCTAAAAAGACTTGTGCACTGAAAATTAGATGCATAGCCTGCTGGAAACGGCTCACAGCCTTCACCGCAACAAGAAAATCGCTGCACAGCCAAACCGGAACGACGCAGCCCGACTTCCCAAGAGAAGATCGACTCAGCACCTGTGTTGCGACCGCAAATTCACAGCACAGCCTACTGGATTGTCACACAGCCGAGCCTGAACAATGCAGCATGACTTCTCGGATGGAGAATCGATGCAGTGCCTGCTGTGCGACAGAAAATCCACTGCAACACGCTACTGGAAAGACGCAAGCCTGTGACATCGCCTCGCATGCCCAGGATTCCCAAGCATCATCCCTAGGTGCAACGAAGATACCCACATCGCAGTGAGGAACCCGGACCGCACGTCAAAGAAATCACATAAGTCCCGGGTTGCGGGAAAAGAAACAACGCATTGTCTGTGGGCGCGGGAAAATCCGATGCACACCCTCTCTTTTTCCACGCAACCTCCTCCTCTGCGATCTCCGTGCGTGTAATTTGTGATGCACACCACATACTTTGAAAACTCAAGCATTATTACTTATCTAAAGACTAATTTACAACTTCTGGAATTAACTTGTACTTACTGCATCGTTATCATTTTGACCTTACTTTAATCAGATAAATATTCTATATTTTTCTAAACCTGTGTGGTGTATTTTTGTGTTGTTTATACTGTGTTATTGCATGATTTATTGCACAAATACTTTACACATTGCCATCTAAGTTTAGCCTGACTGCTCAGTGCCAAGCTACCAGAGGGTGGGCACAGGATAATTTGGATTATGCGTGATTTACCCTAATCCCGACCCGACAGCTTCGCTGCGTCGACCTTGGCCTCGCCACAGTCGCACGTATCAGCAGAGCAACCACCAGTGGCAGATCATTCTTGCACCTCGCCGCCAAGATGTGGTACACTCTTCCCACCCACCTTCATCAAACCAAGGACCTCCTTACCTTCAGGAGACATCTCAAGACTTGGCTGTTCGAGCAGTAGCAGCCCCACCCCCCTCAGCGCCTTGAGACCCTCACCAGTGAGTAGTGCACTTCACAAATTCCCTGATTGATTGACTGATTGACTGATTGACTAGAGAGAGGATCCTTTCTTGGACAGGGGGCAACCTGACTGCCAACCAAAGACTCCATTTCTAACAAGACAGTATATACAGTCCTTGTGAGGATCATCTTTATGCAGCCTCTTCTTCATTCATGTGCCCAAAGTTACAAGCCCCTTTTTTTGGTGTCTCTGACGTATTGGTTGTGAGGTTGAAGCTAAAAGTTGTGGAAAATGGCTTTTTGTGAAGCAGAATAATGAAAATGAATAAACAATGCTTCTTAAGCAGCTGTGGCTGGAAAAGAACTGAGCAGATCTCAGAGGAGACTCCCTAGCCTGACTTGCTGTGGAAAGATATGAGAGAAGGCAGCTTTTCTCAGGAGGGTTCTAACAGGTGAACCTGAATGGTTTAAAAAAAATGACTTTGATGTGATACTAAGGGCTTAAGGCCTACAATGTATGTGTCTATTCGGACACTGCATTTCTAAGGTACTGGGGACTCCCATCTCGACGAGGGGGATGGATTCAAGCATGTGAATTTATGAAAGTTTCAATACTGGTGTAACAGGACTTCCATCTTATACAAGCTTATTGTCCCATTACCATTGCACATGATGACTATCCAAGTCATTGAGGATGCAATTTGATTTAGGATGTCCGTTGTGGTTCCATGAATTATTTAGGCATTAATTAGGCATGAGACACCAATACAGACAACAGTCCATGGAATGTATCAGGATAAATTGAAGATGGGGGATCTCTTCTGCCACACTAAACATGGGCTCTGAGGCTGGAGGTGCGAGTGGGGCAAATACATTGGTAACCCATGGTAACACTAAAATCTAGTTTGAGGCAGGCACTCTACCTACAAAGACAGAAGTCTGGTTGGACAAAAGAAGGGTCCTCAAGCTACCAGACAGATAAACAAAAGTTGTCTTAGCATCCTATCTACTCCTTTTGAAAGGTGACAAACCTTTAGATGTGCTTCGGAGAGACCTGTCATCCAGGATTTGACACAGTGGTGTCAACTGGAGGGGCACAGCCCCCACCCTACTTTTGCGCTCAGAGGTATCAACTCTAAATAGTGTGGGCTCCTGGGAGAAATTTCACATCTCTTTCACACCAGGCTGAGCACACGCTGAGAGGGCTAGTGCAAATGACCCTTCTGATTGCTCAGGCAGGTAAAGGGTAACATTCTAAAAGTTACTTTGCCTCAATATTAATTAAAATCCAACTTCAGTATTGAAGTGGATTTTTAATAGCCATTAAAGACAAAGGTTTAATTTTTTTTAGCTGGTCCCATTCGTGAGATATGGTATTAGTATACTAATCCAGACTCTAGTTTGTTTAAAATAACCTTTAAAGCTGTATCATTGTAGGTACATGTATCATTTATTTTCTAACTGTCCCACTTTTAAATACCGTCCACTCTATGTTGTGAACTGCCAGGCACACATAGGGGAAACATACTAATATTTTAAAAGGAGTTTCACCTGTCAAAAAGTGTTATTTTACCAAGTTGCTCTGCAGATCTAAACTGCAGATGTCAAGCTACAATGGATGTCAGAATAAGGCTGGCAGTGGATAGCACAAAAGGGACTGAGGTTCACAGAAGACTTTCCATACAATCAGTGATTAACCAGTTTCTACATGTTTTAGGGGTCAAAGCATGTCCTTCGGCATTGGGCAGCAGTGCCCCATTGTGCAGTCTAAAACCCAGCAATGCAATTCTGCAAAAAATGGGAGTGACCACACAAAAATGGGCACTCTTCAAAACCTGCAACAGTGTACAAGAGATGGCTGTTTCCACAGCTTGGTACAGTCATTTATTATAGGCAGCTCAGCTCTAGGGGAGAAGATTTGGCTAGAGCTGCTAACTTTGGAACCTGGGGAGCCAGGTACAAACAACAGCCTTGCTGCTTTGTTCAAAATCACATTCATCTGGTGAAATCACTTAGGGCCTGATTTAGAACTCAGCCGACGGGTTATTCTGTCACAGTGGTGATCAATATCCTGTCCTCCAAAATCTAAATCCCTTCTATGGGACTTAGATTTCAGCAGACAGGATATCCATCACTGATGTGACAAAGTGACCTTGCCGCTGAGTTCTATATCAGGCCCTTCATTTCCCTTAGCCTGAAAATTGTTGAACGTAATGCATGAAATGTATTTGATTAATCCCACACTTGATGTATACAATCTGCTAGCTCATCTCCCAACCCTACTTGCAATGTACAGAGCTTCATTGCTTCCTAGCTATCTTCAGTCTATATAACGATCAGTACATGGATGCATGCTCAAAGTGGACAGCAAGTGTTAAGGCAAAGATATTAAAACCATAGCAAAAGATAAACCAGAACACTATGTATGCAAGCACAGCCAACACAAACTGAAATGCTACTGCGGCTCAGCAGAAGTAATCCCCCTCAACTTGAAAGTCCTACAGTTCATATGCAACACCCCTGCATCAACAAAAGAGGTGTGCAGTATGAGTTTCATCTTTAATACATAAACTCTTTAGAGGTCTTCTTAAGATCTTGACAATACTAAAATGCCTAGCTGATCGTGCTAGTGCCAGCAGGGGCAATGTTCTGCCAGGATAACTGAAGTGATTGTATTATTGCCCCCTCCCAAAAAACTGCTGCAAACATCAGCATGCACAAACCTTCATTGACACATTATCTTTGGCTTAAAGCCATATGACCCCATTCCTTGAAGCAAACTCTGGCTCTCACGTAAAAGTACTGAAAAGCAGCCACTAGTCAGTACCTACTGCTATTAAAAAAAAGAAAAATAAACACTGCTATTACCATTGTTGATACTACTACCACTACTCAACTGTTACTACCACTACTAATAATGTTATACAACCATCTTTATAAGTACATTACTAGTACTTCAAGACTACTGCTGCTATCACTGATAGAAGAATCACTCCAAGTATAGCTCCAGCTGTCAATACAACAATCACAACTGTAAATTCACTTCTACTGCTACCACTAATAAAACATATACTACTACCATTACTACTACTATAGTAATTGCTAAGATTTACTATTAACATACAACTTCTACTACTACTATATTCTACTAGTATATAATATCACTAGAAATATGATCATATGACTTCTATTACTACTACCACCTCTACTACTAATAGAACTTCTATGACAAAATAAGCATGCATTTTATATCTTCATTGTTATTTATTCCACTTGCTTTTCTGACTTCATACAATTATAAAAAGCCTGAAATTCTTACCTAGTCGAGAACAGAAGGCTGCAGCCAGCAGCAAAATCAGGCTTGCCTTCATCTTCGGAGTGTGGTTCTGGACTGAATTCACAGAGAGCTCCAGGGAGTTTATACGTCCTTTCGTCACATGCCTAATAAATTACTAGGACATGTATCCATAAACAAATCTCATGATGAAATATGATATTAATCAAGCCGATTCAAACACCCTGTAGTTTCTTAAATTGCATGCTACACCCTAAGCCTGTGCAATGAGTTTGTTTCCCATTATCTCAAAGCCAAGATTCCTCTGTTTGAGAGCCCTAGACAGATGTGGAAGGACAGGTTTGAGTTTCTTGCCACACGGCCTGTGTTCTCCATTTGATCACTCTCTTTAACTGGTATGAGTGTCAATCCATAAAAATAAGCCCATGTGCTTTCTGTTCAAACACAAAGAATGTGTAGGGCCATATTTATGACCCGCGACGAGCTGCACTCGCCTCGCACAAGGCAACATGATGCATGCGCCACACATCTCGAAAATTAGATTTATGAAGCAATACAAGGCCCACTTGGTTGGCTCTGAATGGCTTCATAAATCTTGAAATAAAGCAACGCAGCACAAATCCCGATGCTGCCTTACTCTGCATCTGGGAGGCATTCCATGGGTATTGTGCGGCTCTTCCTATGCAACATCCATTAATTCTGATGCATTCCCAGATTTACCAAAAGTGGCAGACCAGGGAATGCGCCAAAAAACTACGTCTCCCCAGTTGAGGCATATCGAGGAGCAATGTCTTTATTTCTCCTCTTTTTCTCCTCTATGTGTTCTATGTGTGCATTCTGCAGCATACACAGAAAGAGGAAAAAGCGTCAGGGGGTTGTTTTTGTGCAAACAACATACTACATGCAATGTAGGCACCCTTGCACCATGGTGCAAGGATGCCTCCATTGGCTGTAGGCAGTCCATTGTGTGCCAGTGTTAGGGAAAGGACAGAAATGCTCCGAATTGGGATAAATATGGTGCATTCCTGCCCTTTCCGTGTGTGCAATGAAGCAAGGTAATATGCAGCGCTGCGCCATGTGGCCATAAATATGGCCTGTAGTTCATAAATAGTTTTACTAGGTTATTGAGTTCCACTTTCTTCAATAGGTGCTCCACTGTGGCTATCTGCACTTCTATATACAGTAAGCACCAGGATATCCTACTTTTGATAGCTAGTGCGCTATTTACATCATAAATTAAATGAACATTTTCAATGCACCACACAATATTTTTGTTTGATTCTCCTTATCTTAAGCATTTCTGTGCTAATTGACTTGGAAGCAGGCAATGCTGGGTGGAGTCAGGCAGCTAAAAAACTCAACTCACTGCCTCCAGATGTTTTCAGTGAAAGCAGTGGTTGTAAAACTAATTAATTATGGCTACTATTGCAAGTTTACTAATCAATTATACTTATAGCAATAAAAGAGAGGATTTGCCACAAACAAGATGAAAATTAAAGTATTGGTTTATGTTTTAACTGAGTTACCAGGTGCGGCTTCTAGCAAAATATGGATGCAAAAGTCAAAAATATATGATCATCGAAAAAGCCTGTGGCAAAATATATTTTTTTGAGAAAAGGAGAGACAAGGAACTTGGGACTCTGAATGTGCCTGTCAGGGAAGCTTGGTTTCTGGTTCATAGAAGTTGGGAAACAATAAACCCATGACTCCTAAGTCTGTAAAAAATGACTTGACTACACTAACAAGACCAACTTATAAAAATGAAAGCATCCGTTTAGTTTTGAACAGTTCTAAACCTAATGATGGTCTTGGGAAGCAAAAGGGGGCTAGTTAGTGACTATGGCCCTCATTCTGACCTTGGCGGGCGGCGGAGGCCGCCCGCCAAAGTCCCGCCGTCAGGTTACCGTTCCGCGGTCGAAAGACCGCGGCGGTAATTCTGACTTTCCCGCTGGGCTGGCGGGCGGTCTCCTTCAGACCGCCAGCCAGCCCAGCGGGAAAGAGGCTTCCACGATGAAGCCGGCTCGGAATCGAGCCGGCGGAGTGGAAGCTGTGCGACGGGTGCAGTTGCACCCGTCGCGTATTTCACTGTCTGCGCAGCAGACAGTGAAATACATTTAGGGGACCTCTTACGGGGGCCCCTGCAATGCCCATGCCAGTGGCATGGGCACTGCAGGGGCCCCCAGGGGCCCCGCGACCCCCCCTACCGCCATCCGGATCTCGGCGGTCCGACCGCCGGGATCTGGATGGCGGTAGGGGGGGTCAGAATCCCCGCGGCGGTGCAGCAAGCTGCGCCGCCGCGGAGGATTCAATGGGGCCGCGGTACACTGGCGGGACCCCGCCAGTGGTGCCGGTCCGACCGCGGCTTTACCGCCGCGGTCGGAATCCCCATTGAAGCACCGCCGGCTTGTCGGCGGTGCTCCCGCGGTCCTCCGCCCTGGCGGTCAAAGACCGCCAGGGTCAGAATGAGGGCCTATGTGACCAGTGGTTTTTAACCTGTAGTCCGCGGACCCCACGAGTCCACAATGTATACTTAATGCGCCTCCTATTGTTTATAAAGTTAAATATTGACAGATTAATAAAGTACATATACATATAAAAAACAACATTGAAAATTAAAGATTTTGAAATGCTCTGTAATTTGAATGAACTGAAACTGAAAACTAGAAATTAAGGGGGTCATTACAACATTGGCGGTAAAAGGCGCTTACCGCCGTGCAGAAGACCGCCAATACACCGCCGCGGCCACGGAATTCTGCCACAGCTATTATCACCCACATCTCGGAATCCGCCGAAATTCAGACACCCGCACAACTTCGCCACACCAAAGGTCAGTGATAAACTGGCGAAAACAAAACCTCCACCTCCACGCCAACAGAAACACGCCCATGCTATTACGACCCACGAATCCATGCAGCGGTCTTTCAAATGCGGTATTCCATTGGCGGCACACAGCGTGGCACTCAAAATACATACACATCTCCAAAACACCGCCACATTGGACAATTCAAAATACACACACCTGATACACATACAAACAACACTCCCACACACCCAACGCAATATAAAACACACACCCACATCACCCACAAACCCCTACGACCACAAATTAGTCATGGAGGCCAGAGAGACAGCACAGATTAGACAATCCAACCACACACAGGCACACAACACCATCACCCACACAACATCCACGCACAAAACACCACACACCACTACACATCACCACACTCATCAACACATACACCACCCCACACATCACCCACACCACCCCATGTCACGCCAAAGACACCCCCGCTTTTCCGAGGAGGAGCTCAGGGTCATGGTGGAGGAAATCGTACGGGTAGAGCCACAGCTATTTGGCTCACAGGTGCAGCACACATCAATAGCCAGGAAGATGGAGCTATGGCGCAGAATAGTCGACAGGGTCAACGCTGTGGGACAGCATCCAAGAAATCGGGAGGACATCAGGAAGAGGTGGAACGACCTACGGGGGAAGGTGCGTTCAGCGGTCTCCAGGCACAACATAGCGGTTCAGCTGGCTGGCGGCAGACCCCCACCTCCTCCCCCACAACTAACAACATGGGAGGAGCAAGTCCTGACCATCATGCATCCAGAGGGCCTCGGAGGAGTTGGTGGAGGAATGGACACTGGTAAGTCAAATCTTAACTATCATATCCCCCACCCTACCTGCATGCTATCACACGCCCCCACCCTCACCCCCTCCCCTATCACTCAAACTCCTCACTAATGTACTCATAACACAAACCACACATCCCAACACCAAGCCCTACATGACACAACTAAGCATGGACAACCAGCACTAAAGCACTAAAGCATGATCACTGCACATACCCACAACACCCCCCAACCATCATCACCCAACCCCCACACCGGAATGCTTGCACTGGGGTACACGGTCACCCACCAATTGCACACCATGACACACACACATGCAATAATCATGCCCTTATGCCCCTGCAGGATCACGAAGGATAGTCACCACCCTGGAGGGTCCAGACAACTCCACTCCACCCACAGAAGAGGCCCACAGTGACGATAGCAGCTCTGCCCTACTGGATCCTGATGACCAGCCCGGACCATCGTGGGCCTCGGGACAGTCGGTTCCCCTTTCACAGGCACAGCCCAACACTGACCTTCCACCCTCTGGTAGCACCAGCACAGCACCCACCCAGCGTGCCCAAACCTCCGTCCCCAGGACAGGTCAATCAGCGGTGTGTCCACCACTACAGGGAACCCAGGATAACTCACCACCCCAACAACAACAGGGAGATGGGGGCAGTGGTAGTGGGCACACGGTCCAGGGGACGGAGGCACAGGAACACAGGGGAACTGGGAGGGCTGCTGTGCGACAGGGGGCGGACAGGCCAAGGGAACCCACTCTCCACAAGGCCCTATCCTCCATCATGGGAGCATACCACCACTCCCAGGAGACGATGGCGACGGTCCTGGTCAAGTTTCAGGAGACCCAGCGCCTGCAGGAGGACCAGTATTTGGGGTTCAGGGAGGAGCTCAGGACCATCAGCTCCGCCTTGGGCACCATCGTAGGGGTTCTGAAGGACATACAGCAGACCTTGAGGGACACCGTGGCACTCCAAGGGGCCCCTGACACTAGCCAGGACAATGAACTGCCCACCACCTCTGTCGGCGCCGGCGTTAGTGGACAGGACGCCCCGCCACATGACCACCACACCAGCACCCCACCCCCTGCAGACGGACAACCACCACACAAGCGGGCCCTGAGATCCAGGAACAGGACAGAGCAAGATGGCAAGACCCCCGCCAGGAAATGAGACCACCCTGATTGTCCTCCCACTGTCCCACTTTGTAACCCTGTCCATACTTAAACTGCCCCAGCTCCACTACCTTTGCCCATATGGGCAGTGCACCTGTGAGACTAATAGACTGGACTCTGCCATGGACATTCCTCCACCATCACCCCTCACCATTTTACAACCCCCCTCCATTTTTGAGCACTTCAATAAACACCCTTGTACCACAAAACAATGTTGAGTCAGTCTACGATTTGGTAATATGTATTATCCATGACAGTGTCAAAATGCGTTCCTACTTGTAAAGGCAACATACCTATGTCATACATCACAAGTCCTTGAAGGATGCATGCAGATGACACACGTTGGTAACCACACCTGTGAAACCGTAATGGAAAGGAACAACTCAGTTACCAAATAATGTAATGAAATTACACACAGGATAGAGGAAGACGTGTGACAGTGAATGTAATGGTAAAAAAGAAAATGTTCTCACCTGTGTGTCACTGGAAATATTGCTGTATGATTGACTCCCTGTTGTCGTTGTCTTCTTCCTCAGCTTCCTCCTCATCACTGTCCACAGGCTCCACAGGCTCCACAGCTGCCACAACACCGTCATCTGGACCATCCTCCTGCAGAAAAGGCACCTGATTGTGAAGCATCGAGCAGGCGATGATGATCTGGCACACCTTCTTCGGTGAGTAGAATAGGGAACCACCTGTCATGTGGAGGCACCTGAACCTGGCCTTCAGGAGGCCGAATGTGCATTCGATCACCCTCCTAGTCCGCCCATGGGCCTCATTGTAGCGTTCCTCTGCCCTGGCTCTGGGATTCCTCACTGGGGTCAGTAGCCATGACAGGTTGGGGTAACCAGAGTCCCCTAATAGCCACACACGGTGCCTCTGGAGTTGACCATCATATCAGGGATGCTGCTATTCCGCAGGATGTAGGCATCATGCACTGAGCCAGGGAACATAGCATTAACCTGGGAGATGTACTGGTCTGCCAAACATACCATCTGTACATTCATAGAATGATAACTCTTCCTGTTCCTGTACACCTGTTCACTCCTGTGGGGGGAGACCAGAGCTACATGGGTGCCATCAGAAGCACCTATGATGTTGGGGATATGTCCAAGGGCATAGACGTCACATTTCACTGTAGCCAAATCTTCCACCTCAGGGAAAATTATGTATCTCCTTACGTGTTTCAGCAGGGCAGACAATACTCTGGACAGGACGTTGGAAAACATAGGCTGGGACATCCCTGATGCCATGGCCACTGTTGTCTGAAAAGAGCCACTTGCAAGGAAATGGAGCACTGACAGCACCTGCACGTCAGGGGGGATTCCAATGGGATGGCGGATTGGTGACATCAGGTCTGGCTCCAACTGTGTACATAGTTCCTGGATTGTGGCACGGTCAAACCGGTAGGTTACGATTATATGTCGCTCCTCTATTGTCAACAGGTCCACCAGCGGTCGGTACACCGGAGGATTCCGCCATCTTCTCAAATGTCCCAGCTGACGGCGCCTAGGAAGGACAACTGCGACCACAGAGTCAATTTTAAGCAAGGTATGTACCCACAGTGACACAGAAGACGACACCAAACACAAAACCCTTCCTGTATGTGTGTTGAGTGTAGGCCTAGCTATGTGTGACGCAGAAGTAAATGAAGCCATGTGGGTCCCTGAAATGGCGGCTGCCTGACCTCTACACTGGGACAATGGGATTGTGGGGTAACTGCCTTGTAATTGCACACCGTCGCGGTAGGCGGTCGTAGACCACGGCGCAATGCTGCATTGGTTAACATCGGACCCTATGGGTCCCAGGAGCCAATGAACAAGTGCGCCGGCGGTGATGATACGCACAGCCGCGGATGTCACCGCCATATTCTATCTGTTCAATCACTAGATACCTGATCTTCGACAGGAGAGGACCTACACTGCAAGTGCTGCTTTGACCTCGGTCTGGAAGGGACGATGGCTGCTGCGTCTGGGGAAAGGGCCCCTGCCTTCACTGCTCAGGAGTTGGAGAAACTAGTAGACGGGGTCCTCCCCCAGTACACGCTACTCTACGGTCCACCAGACCAACAGGTAAGTACACAGGGAGCACATTGTATGGGCTAGGCCTGGGTGGAGAGGGCTGGTTGTAAGAGGGAAGGGGACAGAGTTCAGGGAACATGAATGCTTGTGCCACATGGCAAGGGTAGGGAGGGGAGACACTTACATCGACGGTGCAGTTGGTAATGACTTCTCTTCTTCCCTTGTGCATGTCATGTAGGTCAGCGCCCACCAGAAGAAGGACATTTATCGTGCCATCGCCAAGGACGTCCAGACCCTGGGGGCCCACCAGAGACGGGGCACCCACTGCCGGAAAAGATGGGAGGACATTCGCCGCTGCAGCAAGAAGACGGCGGAGGCTCAGCTGGGGATGGCCTCCCAACGTGGGAGGGGTGCCCGTCGCACCATGACCCCCCTGATGTTCCGGATCCTGGCGGTGGCCTACCCTGAGTTGGATGGGCGCTTGAGGGCATCACAGCAGACACAAGGGGGTGAGTACAACCTCATCTGCGGACTTTGCGCGCTTTGGAGGGATCTTAGTGGGGGAGGAGGCCTGTGGGTGTCCTTAGGCCAGGCAGAAATACGTAGACTAGGCCCCTCAGTAATGCAGCCCATGTGGCACTCTACCCCACCGCAGTAGAGTGCCAAGTACAGGTATAGATGCCCCTGTGGCATCCATGTGTGCAGATGTCCACCATAGCCATGTAGTCCAGATCCAAGGAATTGCATCTGCAGAGGCCAGGAGCACGGCGTAGTGCAGGGGGCTGCTGTGTCTGTCTTGTCCGCCAACGATAGTGGTATGCCATACACTCCACCTGTTCTTCTTCTGTCTTCCACCCCCCCCCCCTTTTTGTGCTTTCCCTGTTCTTTTGTGCATCAGCATCATCAGGCGGAGGTACAGTGGCACCGGAGCACGAGGGAGCTGCATCCCACATGGCCATGGAAGGCCACACCACGAACTCAGAATGCACCAGTGGGAAGGAGGGCGAGGGGAGCTTCACGTCGGCCACCGGATCACCAACCAGCGACACGGACTCGTCCGCCGATGGGAGCTCCCTTGTGGTGGCGGCACCATTTGTGTGCCCCACTTCTACAGGTACAGCCGCCACCTCCCCTACCAGCACCGCCCTCCCAGCAGCCCCTCAGCGTTCGCCCCGTGCCCGCTCACCCAGGAGGGTGGCCATCACCTTCGCCCCAGGCACCTCAGGCCCTGCCCCAGTCACCCCTGCTGCCCTCAGTGAGGAGACCATTGACCTCCTCAGGTCACTCACTGTTGGGCAGTCTACCATTGTGAATGCCATCCAAGGTGTAGAAAGAGAGTTACAACACGGTAATGCGTTCCTGGAGGGCATTCATTCTGGTCAGGCTGCCCTTCAGCGAACCCTGCAATCTCTGGCCTCAGCACTGATGGCAGCCATTGTCCCTGTGTCTAGCCTCCCCCCTCCAACCTCCTCCACCCAGACCCAATCCCCTGTACCCCGGCCCATCCCAAGCACACCTACAGACCAGCATGCACACACGTCAACACCCAAGGGATGCTCTGGCAAACATAGGCACCACACAACCCACAGGCACACACACAAGCATCACACACATGCAAACACACCAACACCCACTGCCTCCACTGTGTCCCCCTCCTCGTCGTCTGCCTCCTCCCTCCCAGTGTCGTCTACACTCTCACCTGCATGCACTAGATCTACAGGCACCAGGAATCACACCAGGACACCCAGCACCACAAGACGCTCACCTGCACTCACCACCTCCACTCACATTTACACATCCCCTGTGTCCTCTCCCAGTGTGTCTGTGACGCCCCCACCCAAAGTACACAAACGCCAGCAACCACACACCCAACATCCATCCACCTCACGACAGCCTCCAGTACCTGCACCTGCACCCAAAACACCTAAAGTGACACCTCCTACAACCACCTCCTCTTCCTCCACTCCCAGACCCCCTCCAGCTACTAATCCCAGTGTTCGTCAGAAACTGTTCCTCTGCAAAATTTACCTTTTTGCCCCCACCCCCCCTCCAATTCATCAGTCCCGTCGTAGCGCCTCAGCCAAAAAGCCTCCAGTACCGGTGGTGCCTGTTCAAGGTGTGTGGAGTGCACCGGCCACCAGGGCAGGCAGTGTGACCTGGAGCCAAGGCACTGGCAGCCCACCCCCTGTAAAGGCTCTGAAATTGGAAAGTGGCCGACGGGACCGTGTGAAGACTCCTGGAGGCAAAACAACTCACAGGGTCTCCAGGGGGATTGCAGAGTCAGCTGTGACTCCTCCAAGGGTGGGGAAGGGCCAGAGGAAGTCTGCACAGCCTGGTGTGAGCATCACGGAGAGAAGGACGGCATCCTTCCCGGCGGTCGGGACGCCACTGCCAGCACCGTCTTGACTGATCCGGAGACCACCGCAGGAGTCAGTGCCCAGGAGGGCCCAAGTATCGTCACTGGTCAGGAGACCACCGCCGGAGTCAGTGCCCAGGAGGGCCCAAGTATCGTCACTGGTCAGGAGGCCACCGCCGGAGTCAGTGCCCAGGACGGCCCAAGTATCATCACTGGTCAGGAGACCACCGCCGGAGTCCGCCGAAGTCAGTGCCGAGGAGGGCCCAAGTTTAGTCACTGGTCAGGAGACCACCGCCAAAGTCAGTGCCCAGGAGGACCCAAGTATCGTCACTGGTCAGGAAACCACCGCCACCGCAGGAGTCAGTGCCCAGGAGGGCCCAAGTATCGTCACTGGTCAGGAGACCACCGCCGGAGTCAGTGCCCAGGAGGGCCCAAGTATCGTCACTGGTCAGGAGACCACCGCCGGAGTCAGTGCCCATGAGGGCCCCGGCTGCCACAGCCCCGCTGGGCAATGAGGGAACGTCATTCCACACACCAATGCCCAGTCCAGAGAACGTCATGCCACACACCAATGCCCAGTACAGAACCGCCATGGCAAAGAACCGCTGAACAGGGCAAAGACCGCCATGGCAAAGCACCGCTGAACAAGTCAGAGACAGCAAAGGCAAGCACCGTTGAACAGGGCAAAGACCGCCATGGCAAAGCACAGCTGAACAGGTCAGAGACAGCAAAGGCAAGCACCGTTGAACAGGGCAAAGACCGCCATGGCAAAGCACCGCTGAACAGGTCAGAGACAGCAAAGGCAAGCACCGTTGAACAGGGCAAAGACCGCCATGGTGAAGACTGCTGAACAGGGCAAAGACAACCAAATCAAGCATTGTTAGTCTATGTGCAGCTGGGACAGTGACGGAACTGGGACCGTCACGGGGAGCGTGATGCACTCTGGGCACCAGTCCCCCTCCAGAACCAGTGGAGACTGTTATCCACTTGAGAGACTGTGGCTTTGCACTCCCCAGGATAAAGCAGTGGGCAACCCACCCACTGTAGAGACTTGAGAGACTGTGGCTTTGCACTCCCCAGGATAAAGCAGTGGGCAAACCACCCACTGTGAAGACTTGAGAGACTGTGGCTTTGCACTCCCCAGGATACATGAATGGACATGGAGCCCCGTCGTGGATCTGGCTTTGCACTCATCCGGCTGAGGTGCCCCCCCTGCCCTTCCCCCCAAGGTGCCTGTAGTATTTCTATCTGATGCCCCGGCAGTGTTCTCTCCGTTTGTGGACAGGTATCTTTTGTGGGCCTCGCCCATGCATTTTTGGACTAGTGGTGCTGATTGATATGTACATATCTGCACTACTTCTCGTAATGTATATACTTTTGACTGATTTTATGATATATCTGTATATTTTTGAGACATGTATATTGATACATTACAAAGTTTGAACTGATTTTGTTTTGTCTTTGCATTCTTCCGGGGGGGTTGTGGGTTGTTACTGAGATTTTTGTGAATGCATTGGTATGTGTGTTATAATGTGCGAGGGTGGGGGTGTTGCGTGTGTGTCCCCCTGACTTTTGCCTCCCCCCTCCCCTATGTCGTAGGTGCAGTACTCACCGTTGTCTTCGCTGGCGCCGGCGTTGCTCTTCGTAGATGAGTAGGTATACAAGGGCCGGTAGGATTTGTAATTCGGGCTCCATGGAGTCCTCCTTCCTCGTGGGATGTGTTCAGGTGAGCGTTTTTCCATTGCAGAAACTGTTTCCGCCGTGTTTTTATCCACGGTGAATCCGCCCCGGAAAAGGTGGCGGATTGGCGGGTTGTGATACTATGGGCGGTACATTGTCTTCCTCCTGTCTGTTGGCAGTGACTGCCGTGCTGCTTGTCTGTACCGCCGTGGCGGTCGGAGTGTTAAAGTGGCTGTCTTTGTTGGCGGTTTCCGCCAGGGTCATAATTCCCTTTTTTTTGTCCGCCGGCCTGTTTGCAGTATTACCGCACCTTTAACACTGTCCGCCAGGGTTGTAATGACCCCCTAAGTGTTTATCCTTATTTTGATACCTTGGTTCCTGGTAGCCTTGAATAAGGCAGCACTGATAGGCATCAACAGAAATACAGCTTTGCAAGGAATAAAACAGACTAAAGTCCTCATTACAAGTTTGGTAGTCTTTTGGCAAGACCGCTGCAGTGGCGCCCGCCAAAAGACTGTCATGTTGGCGGCAATTGGACTGCCGTATTAAGAGTCACACTGTGAAGTCCACCAAATTCTTGAAACCGCCACAACACTGGAGTACGGAAAAGAGGCGGTCCAACCACCAGCACCGCCAGCCAACATTGGATAGTTTGAATACCCCACACTGAATACACATCCACACACATACTCACTGAACTATATAACACACCCCTACACAACCCACAATCCTTTGCAATCAAAATGCCACACAGAGCCACAGACAATCAACATCACAGAGAGTTTCAATTAGCAAGAATAGGCACCCTTTTACACTTCACTACGCACACATCACACAGCTGCACAACATACAAAACACACATATTAATACCACACATAATCCACAACACCCGTCACCCACTAGCATCACAGCACCTACACCTCACCATTTAACTAACTCTGCACCCTTTGACTTTGAACACAACTACACCGTCTTCACAACCACTACCATGTACCCACAATAACACCCACATTTCACTGATGAGGAGTTGAGGCTCACGGTGGATAAAATTGTCAGGGTAGAGCCAGACTTGTTCGGAGTACAGGTCCAACAAACATCTATTGGCTGGAAAATTGAGTTGTGACGAAGGATAGTCGACAGGGGGACTTCAGTAGGCATTTATCCATGCACAAGGGAGGACATCAGGAAGAGGTGGAATGAACTTATTGGTAAGGTCCATTCCTTGGCATTCAGGCACCAGCTCATGGTACTGAAGACTGGCAGTGGGCCCCCACCTCCTCCCTCTACTGTCACATCTTAGGAGGATAAGGTTTTGGACATCCAGCATGCTGAGGGCCTGGCAGGAATAACTGGGCATGTGGAGTCTGCTAAGTACCCACAACATTCATGTCACCCAATTGTCCACTCCTGCATGCTCCCTCACCACCTAAGCCCACCCCAATTAACACAACACCCACTACAACTCTGTCCTAATCACCTAATAACCCTCTTTAGCGTGCCACATGTCCACTGAATACATCTAGCCCAACAGCCCTTGGAAATGACATGTGAAGCACTGGCTAATTATAGCACTGCCACTCCCAGAATGCTAAATCGTAACATAGTCAACAACAGTATACTGTACCAAATATTACTTGTCATGCATGTCAAACCAATATCCGATCTATCCCATCTTGATTATACTAGTGTGGAACAGTGAATGGCAATGACAGCAATGCAATGGCTTGTTGTGTAGCCATTTTAGCTATAGTTTTATATACATTATTTAAGCAACCTAAGCCTGCCGCTGTGCACTTTAACCTGGATATGTTCTATTTTAGCTTTGTTATATTATTTTACCAGCAGCCACATTTGCGGTCTTGTTTTTTTTCTCTATCTAGCTGTTCTTCGCCTAGGTCAGCACTACGTTCTTCAACAAGACATTTCTTTCACTCTGTGCATTTCCTAAGGCTGCAGTAAGATAGGTTGGCGGCAAAAGTGGTACACTTGTCTCCAATGTTCACAGAAACACACACATCTCTTATGTGGGGATCCTTTCTTGGAACATCAGCTGTTTTATTATGAAGAACACTTTGACCCATGTACGTTAGCAGGAGGTTCCGCTTTGCTACAGCTGCTTAAGTAGACTACAGGCCTCTTGCTCAGGTATGAGGGATGATGTCTTCCCAGGGGAAACCTAAAGGGCAGTATTAGAGCTTAACATGCTGTGCTCTAGGATAGCTTAGGTAGGAACTATCCCTAAAGACCTTAATGACAACATGGTAGCGTTATTTTTGGGTTTTACTCTCCTTGTCACAATTTTAATCTTGTTGTGCTTCATCATTCTAGTTATTGCAATTCATGCTTATTATGCAGGTACTTCAATAAAACCTTATTGAACTATACTCTGCCTCTGATTGTCCTTGCATACGTGAGACTAATGTAACTGAGAGAAACGGATGAGATCTGAGTAACCACGATTTCCCTGAGGAGTCATTTATGTCATGCACCCACTTGCACAATCATCCCTGCTCTTGGGTGGAGGTGAGGTACTGCTAGTTAGCCGAAACAAAACCCCTGATTAGGCCGACAGGTGTCACATGGTGCGGGATAAGACTCAGTCCCCCGCAGTACAGGTCATTCTGCTGCCCAAATCTAGTAGTCTCATTAGGATAACGAGAACCTACGCGTCAGGCTTACTCACACTAACATCCCAAGCAAAACACAGCTATAGCTGAGTGCCCATATATAATGGAGCCTGCCTACCAATGTCTTCCCGCCACACAGGCCACACGGGCGGCCTGATCCCTGACGGCCCGATTTTGATTTCCATGCTGGATAGACGGGCGGAAACAGTGTTTCCGCCCCCCGGTCCAGCGGGGAACTGGGCATTAATATTGCAGCCACCTACTGATGGAGCCAGCTGCAATGTGATGATGCAGCAGCACCCGTCACGCATTCCACTGCCCGTAATTCGGGCAGTGAGATGCACAATGGGGCTGTGCATAGGGGCTCCCCGAGTCCCCCATTCCACCCACCGCCATGGACAGGCTGGCGGATGCTTGCAGTGCTGCCCTGGCGGATTACAACCACCAGGACCACCAGACTTCAGGCTCGCCATTGGACCGTGGCGGCTCTGCCACAGTCATAATGTGGCAGTCGGACTGCCACAACTCACCCCCCCTAGTGTGGAAAGCCAGGTGGCTGAGTGGAGGCACATGCAGTACATCCAGATACAGGTCAATGGCCATTGTAAACTCATATACTGTGTTCCAACAAGGACACCAATGTGCATTCTACAGCTCTTATTTGTGTCAGCTATCAAGCCAAATAGTTCACGAGGTAAAAAAGCATGTCAATTATCTGACATTATCAGATGCCATCAGCTGTACAATCACTATCAACATGGTTTACCAGCATAAACCACGTTGTATGGAATTGATGTAACAGAGTTTCATGTTGTATCCAACGTACATAGTGCATCAGCTGTCAATGTCATTGCTGGGGATCATGTCAAGGCACTGTTTGCATCTCACAAAACTCCTAAAATACCCCCATTGTAACCTGAACTCTGTGTTCCACTCCCTCCACAGGTAACCTTGCCATTGTCACTAAGGAGAGGATACCAGAGACTGTCACTACCCTTCTGGATGAAGGCCCCAGTGAGGACAACACCCCTGGATGTCTGGACACTGATGAAGAACCTGGCCCATCTGGGACACCTGGTCAGTCAACAACTGTCAGCCTCACCCTGCCGACAGCAACTCCTCCCGGCAATGTTGCTTCTACATCACAGGCAACCATTTGCCCCCTCACCTGGGTACCAAAGACTATGTCGTCCTTTGTGTGCGCCACAGTACAGGTACCTAAGCCTCACCTTGTCACCCCTTGCAATGATGGACCTGCCATCACTGGGAGTGGGCACACTGTGCCAGGGACACAGGCATATGGGGGCAGGATGTGTGGGAGGGGATGCTGTGGACCAGAGGATGGTGTCTCAAAGGGACACTACTGACCAGGATGCCATCTTCCAAGTCTTGGAAGGCTACAAAGGCATGATGGGCCAAGTTATCACCATGTTGGGGGAAACCCAAACGCTGCAGAGGGACAACCACAAGGAAGTTATTCAGCAGTGGCAGGCAAATAATGCCCACTTGGCTTCCATCACAGAAGTGCTGAGAGACTTGAATACCACACTGAGTAGGTCTTGTACCCAATATCTGGCCCCTCCCAATAGCAATGATACATCAGGCCCTTCTACATCTGCAGCTGCTGGTGGAATGGAGGCCCTGTCAGGGGAAGGACATGCCTCAGACACCCCACCTTCTGTAGTTGAAGAACCTCCCCGCAACGTGGACATACAGCAGGAGCAGATGCCAAGACCAAACCCACTGGCAAGAAGTAAACCTCTCCTGAACTGTTCTCCTTGGGTCCCACAGATACACCCTGTTGACTGTTCTGTAACCAGTCTCCATTTTCCAATGATGCAAGGACACTAGACCTATGTTCCCAGATGGTGCAGTAGCTAAACTGATGATGTCATCCACTATGACTAAACATATCACTATTTTGTTGTGTGTTTAACGCTCATAGTCACATATGTGTTTTGTTTCTCCACAATAAACCACACTTAAACCCAGGTCCTTGTGTATGTCTCAATTACCAACCATGTACAATAGCTATGCATGCCAACTCTAGTCTGATCATGTCCCTATGTACTGTGCACCCATTGTTATGGACCCGATACGTGGACTCCATCGGGGGAAGACTCATTACAATAGGAACGTAACTTCACAGATACCAAAAGGTTGTAAACTACAACTACACACAATCAATGAAAGATATGCTTAGGGTCATGTCACTCTACCAACAAGGCAGGAGGTACACAGTTGGTTCTTTGTGTCACTTGACAAAGCGTTATCACATATACCATAGCTTATAAATATACATATCCCATAGTACAGACAGAGATCAGTGCAGTTCAACCCAGTCACAGAAACGTTCACTTATATTGGCCACATACCTGTAGACTTGTCACTCACCTATGTCAGTCCACAGTGACATGCACATTGGTCTGCAAAGTAGGAACACACTGACAGCTAGATTCAAGGTAGAATACATAGAACTGTTACTACTGCGCAGGGAGAGGCTATTATCCTACATTTACACATGAGCCATACACAATTTAGAGACAAATGACAGCATTAGACAACCTCATGTATCCTACAGGTGACCTTGATGGGAAAACACTTTTCCACCCCAGTGTTCTGACAGGCTAACAATGTCAGTCACACTCCACATAATCAAGACTCGTAGTACCTGGTATCAGCCATGTCTACTTCTCATCTCTGTCTGCAATTCCCATCTGCTTCTGACACTGTCTGTCATTTGCCAGGGTTGATCAGCCAAACAGGATCTGGGCAAATCTGTGTTTGTGAGAGAAGAGGGATGGGACATAGCATTATATGCTCCTCCGTTCAGGGAAGGCATGTCCAAAAGTGTAACTTTGCATCTTCTATAACAAGACATGAGAATGAAGACCACTCTGTTCTGTACACAATACAGTTTACAGTTTGCAAGCACAACTCACCCATTGGCAATGGAGCTAACCAGAACCCCGCAGATGATGCGAGAAAGGAGGTGACATGCTACCTATCTACTTCAGGTTTCAAATTTGACCCACAACATTATGGCGGTCATTCTGACCCTGGCGGTAAAAACCGCCAGGGCCGGGGACCGCGGGAGCACCGCCAACAGGCTGGCGGTGCTCCCTTGGGCATTCTGACCGCGGCGGTACAGCCGCGGTCAGAAACGGAAAACCGGCGGTGTACCGCCAGTTTTCTGCTGCCCTGGGGAATCCTCCATGGCGGCGCATGGGGATTCCGACCCCCATACCGCCATCCTGTTCCTGGCGGTTTTGGCCACCAGGAACAGGATGGCGGTATGGGGTGTCGTGGGGCCCCTGGGGGCCCCTGCAGTGCCCATGCCAAGAGGGCCCCACCATGATTTTCAGTGTCTGCGATGCAGACACTGAAAATCGCGATGGGTGCAACTGCACCCGTCGCACCCCTTCCACTCCGCCAGCTCCATTCGGAGCCGGCATCCTCACGGAAGGGTGTTTCCCGCTGGGCTGGCGGGCGGCCTTCTGGCGGTCGCCCGCCAGCCCAGCGGGAAACCCAGAATACCTGTGGCGGTCTTTTGACCGCGCAGCGGTATTCTGGCGGTCCCAGCCAGGCCGGCGGCTTCCGCCGCCGGCCGGGGTCAGAATGACCCCCTATGTCTACTTCACATACCTTTTAGTCAGTTAAGTATTAATTGATGAGATCTGCCCTAGAGTCTCCTGCTTCATCTTCCTCTGGTGCTTCATCACTTGGCAAATCTGCATTAACACCCACAGGTTCTGCTGCCTCCCCTTTATCTGATATAAATAGTATTTGTCATCTCAGGGCAAGATTGTGGAGCATGCAGCAGGCAACTATTATTTGACATACCTTGTTGGGTGAGTAGAGGAGGGCTTCTCCTGATCTGTCCAAGCACCTAAATCTTGCCTTCAGGAGCCCAAAAGACCGCTCAATCGACATGCCTTGTCCTCCCGCGGACCTCATTGTAGCAGACTTCCCCTGCGTGGTTGGATACCTCACTGGTGTCAACAACCAAGGACAGTTTGGATAGCCAGAGTCACCTGTGAACAAATTGGCAGAGCAACACATATATGTGGGACATGCAAAATTGTAATGGCAGGAGATATACATTGCAAACACACATTTCGGTTGTAACATAATAACAAGACAGGCCCTCTCTTTGTGGAATAGTGTCATCAGCAGTGGGGCATTGCTGTTCTGCATAATGAAGGAATCATGGACTAATCCAGAATACTTGGCACTGACTTGTGAAATGCACTGGTCTTCAAGACACACCACCTGAGCATTTATTGAGTGGTAGTTTTGCCTGTTCCTATACACTTGTTCATTGACATTGGGGGGAACCAAGCCTACCTGGGTGCCATATATGGCTCCAACCATGTGTGTAATGTGTCTCATAGCATCAAACCCAGCATTCACTTGGGCCAAATCCGCACACTGGGGAAACCTAATGTAGTTGTCCAGGTGTTTCAACAGTACACACAGTACATCCCTCAAAACCAGACTGAACATGGGCTAAGACATTCCTGCAGTTAGGGCCAATGTACTGTATTCTGAAAGGACCCAGTGGCCAGGAAGTGTAGCACTGACAAGGCTTGAACTATGGAAGGTATGCTATAGGCATTGCGAATAGCAGGCATCAGATCTGGCTCCAATTGATCACAAAGATCCATGATAGTATGACGATTCAGCCGATAGGTCTGGATACAATGTCTCTCCACAATGGTGTGCAGGTCTACTAGTGGATGGTACACTGGTGGTTGTTGTCCTCTCCTCATGGCAGGAAAAATATGTGAAGAAATGTCAACATAGTATGTGGCATGCACCATGCAGACATCGTTTAAAGTCAGATACACAACTCACTCATATCTGCTATAGGTTACAAACTCAGATATCTACATTACTGAAATAAGGTATGAATCCGATGACTCCCTCCTTGGGGCACATTCCCCCACTTAACTATTGAACTACACATACAGATTAATCTGTTACTGTACATGGTTATAAGTCCAACAGATTTGACGTCTTACACATATTGTTGCGCATTATCTAAGTTTTCTAGACACCATGGGAACATCCGAGCAGGTGTACATTGCTAACACCCCTAGTCCTCCTGTAGCACAGCATTTACTGCACAGATCACACATTGACAACTAAACATGAAGGCAGTACTTACAGCTGCACTGCACGATATGGGGCATAGTAATGACGCAGATGCTAAAACATTTCCATGCATGTAATGTGCTTAAAATGGCAGCCGCCTGACCTACTGTACTGGACACATGGAAGTGACCTACGTCTGCCAGCGGAAGTTGTAATTGAGATTGACAGACACAACTGCGATCAAAATTACCATTGGAAGACATTGCTGGCAATGGCGATGTCTGCCGGTGGTGACGGTCCTGACTGTGGCGGACATGACTGCCATCTTCTGCAGTAATGCTCACTTGACTCCTGACACTGCTGCCAGCAAGACCTCCACTACCTGAACTGCTGTGTGCTGCCTCTGGGAGCTATCATGCCATGTCCTAAAGGTGATAGGGCCCCAGGCTTCACCCATGAGGAGCTGGAGAAGATCATGGAGGAGGTCCTACCCCTGTATGAACAGCTATACGGTGCACCAGAGGAGCAGGTGAGTCCAATGCAATACAAATGTGTGACAGGTGTGGTGAAGGTTGGGGTATCTGAAATATAAAGTAGTGAAGGTGTTGATGCATGCAGATGATAATCTGTAAATGAGTGTGAGTTGAGAAGATGGGAACGTTTGCCTATTTGCTGTCACTGATGTGTACTGTCCATTACTATTGGTATGGTTCATGTGGACATTATTTTTTCCTTTTGTTTGTGTCATCCATGCAGGTCAACGCCCATCAGAATAAGGGAATTTGGACGGCCATCGCCAAGCAAGTGCTGATCCTGAGAGTCCTCAGCCAGCGGAGCACCCACTGTTGGAAATAGTGGGAGGACCTTAGACGATTGGCCTGGAAGACTGCTCAGGCCCAGCTGAGAATGTCCTCCCAACGAGGGAGGGTTGCATGTCAGACCTTGACCCCCCTAATGGCCTGCATTTTGGCAGTGGCCTACGCTGAGGTGGATTTGCGTTTGAGGGCAGCACAGCAGCCACAAGGGGGTAATTACTGACAGAACACATGGACTTGCCTCTGATAGTTTAGTGTATGATGTCTAAGTATTGCAGCTGTGATGACGTGGTATGTGCTACAGGTATGGTGACTACTAGGAAGACATGGTACTACAGTGGACAACATACAAACACAGATGTGGCAATTGTATTGTGCATGGGAACATGTTAATCACCTTTGTCTACCAAACTGTATGACTGCATGTGGAGATGCACATGTGACTGAGTCATATGTGTGACTCTACTCAGCCATACATATTTGTAACCTGCTTTGTCATCCCTCCCACCTAGTCTTCCCAAGTTCATTTACCCAAAAGGTGAGTTGAATAGCTCTTTGGTCTCTGACCACTCCTATTCCACTGGATCTGCTCTATGTGCAACATTCGGTCGGACAGATGAGTAACAGGGCCAAGTAATCCCGTGTCCTGAAATAGTTGGGCACTTCATGTGAGACTGTCATCCATATCAGGCTTTTGATATGACTAACCTACTGCAATCCTTATGAGGTCTGAGGAGGTGTCCCCATTGTCATGTCAGATTTACTCATTGGGAAATGTGAAGTTTGATAAGGGTGGAGATCCTACGGTGTGGAACTAAAGGTGCCAATAAGATATTGATATGTCATGGTATTACACTGACATGTACAAATACACTTTATCCTAATGTATTTGTTGTAGAGAAGGTAAGTGACTAGGCTACTGAACCCAAAGCCCATGCATATGGTCCATGCTACATAGGCCAATACCATACCTACATGAGTGCAACATGTGCTATTTGCTGCCTACATCATGTGTCCATTGATAATTAGTGCCTGATTTGTCATTGTAGTCTCTTTTCCCCCAGACTTACCTTTGCAAATCTGAGGCTGTTTGGATAGTTTTGGTTATGGCTGTGCTCATTTCTGCCTGACATAATGGTGTAGAAGGTGTTCCATTTCACATAGACATGTTGGTGTTATGGGATATGTTGTCATTCAATTAGCTTGACTCTAGGTGTATGTGTCATTCATGGGTACTTTAGTAATCAGTTGTGTTAAGTATTTAGTATGGAATTAAGTAGTTGGAATCACATGTCTGGACAGTTGTTAGTGATGTAGGTGTCCATGTTGTCATGTAGAGGTTTCTATTCAGCATGTATGGTGGAATAGTATGAGCCCTTCATGCACATTGGTTGGTGTCCATTGTTTTGTTGGTGTAACTGTGCTCCCTTTGGTTGTCTGTGGATGTATCCTGTGTGCTAGGCCGCCCCCTATTGCAGTACATGGAATTGTTGTCTATGTGACAATGTATCAGATTAGTGGGTGCAGATACTCCTAAAGTATCTTTTACTAGTATTTAGATGGATGTTTCAATGACATGCCATGTCATTTTGTGATGCACACTGTATGGGACTGCCACATGTAGTGTATTCATCTAAGGTTTTTGTCATTGTGTAAGTTGTGTACAGAATGATCAGTTAGGTATGTGGAGAGCAAAATGCTGTGTCGTATGTGAACTGAGATGAGTTTACTTTCATGGAACCTGACTTTTGGTTATGGACTTGGTAGGTGTGGAGTAGGAGTAGGCATGATATTGTGTTATCAGTCAACTGCATTTCCTTAGACTGACTTGATGATTGGGCATTGATGATCTGTATGGGGAAGGATTTTTGATGTAGCCAATCAATTTTGTGCATGATGCTTTTGAGTCACAGCTGAATTAATGGAATGGTGAAGTAGTTGTCAGATGGTTGGCTTATGTTGTGGATGAGACAGTTGTCATATGGGAAAGTTGGAAGTATCTTGTTGTGACATGATGTAGGTTCTGAATGGTTTCTAACTGGGGCTTTCTTTGCAAGAGATGTTTTGTTACTGTTGTGCATGTAGTAATGTATGTTTGTGTGAAGAATGTGATGACTCCTGGAGGGGGCTTTGTGTCCAGTGTGCTTCATCCTGCCAAGGAAAGGGTGAGCGGATGGCTTTCTCCACTGGTTCTGGAGGGAGCTTTGTGCCCAGTGATGCAGCACTTGGGGGGTGCCAGGTCACAGTCCCTCAACTGGGTGTCAGAGCCACCTGATTTGCAGTGGTCAGGATGCAAGATAGTCCATGAAGGCAAGGCTATAGTCCATCCGCCGAAGGCGACGGCTGCACAGTGGTGGTAGTGCCAGTGCTGGTGGGAGTGCTGCCAGTGGTGGGGGGAGGCTCCAGCCCTTCTCCTGCAGCCTCGGACGGCTGCCCACTGGGGCTGCTGCTGCTGGCAGTGGTGCTACTGTCAGCGGTGCAGGTGGCGGTGCTTGCAGTGGTGCTTGCAGCGGTGCATGCGGCGGTGCAGGTGGTGGTGCTGACCGTGATGTAGGTGCCGTGCTGCCAGTGGTGTGGGGAGGCTCCAGCCCTTCTCCAGCAGCCTCAGACCACTGCCCACTGGGGCTGCTGCTGACAGTAGTGGTGCTTGCGGCGGTGCAGGTGGCAGTGCAGGTGGCAGTGCTGGCAGTTGTGCTGGTAGCCACCAGGCCCTCACCTGCAGGCTCGGGCGGCTGAAGTGCCTTGGCTGGTGTTTTGTACCCCTTCCTGCCCTTGGCAGATGGTGGTGTCACCTTGGGTCTGGCAGCTGGCGTCTTTGAGGTGGCCTTGCTGGGTGGATGTGACTCCTCCTCCTTGCTGGATGCTGTCACCTTCTTCACCTTGCCGGGTGGTGGCATGTTCTTTCCCTTGGCAGGGGTTGGTGGCACCCTGGCTGGGCTGACGGGTGCCCCCTTTGAGCCCCTGACATCTGCAGGAACCACAGCGGACGTGGACTTGTTGGCTGAGGTGCTGGACTGGGTTCTGGCCACCCTGGCCTCAGGGGAAGGACGGGGAGAGGGGTAGGGAACAGGTCAATGTTGGCTAGGAAAACTTCTTAGGGACATTGGGGCGGGAAGAAAGTGAAGGTTTGGGAGTGGAGGAAGAGGGAGTGGTTGTAGGAGGTGTGAGTCTGCTGTGTTTGGGTGCAGGTGCATGAGCTGGATGCTGTTGTGAGGTGGATGGCTGTTGCGTGGGTGTGTGCTTTCATTTGTGTACTTTGGGAGGAGGGTCACAGACACAATGGGAGAGGACACAGGGGACGTGTGCATGGATGTGGGGGTGGTGACTGCCAGTGAGGGGTGTGTAGTGATGGGCATGCTGGTGATGGAGATAGTGGATGAGGATGTACTGCATGCAGGTGTGAGTGTAGATGCTACTGGGAGGGAGGTGGACGAGGAGGAGGAGAGGGACAAAGTGGAGGCAGTGGATGTTGGTGTGTTTGCATGGGGATGGTGCTTGTGTGAGTGCCTGTGAGATGAAGTGTGGTGCTTGTGTTTGCCTGAGCCACTTCTGTGTGTTGATTTGGGTGAATGCTGGTCTGAAGGTGTGCTTGGGATAAGCCGGGGTTGAGGGGATTGGGACTGGGTAGAGGAAGTTGGAGGGGGAGGCTAGAGACAGGGACAATGGATGCCATCAGTGTGGAGGCCAGAGACTGAAATGTTCTCTTTTGGGTCGCCATGCCCGAGTGAATGCCTTCCAGGTATGCATTTGTTTGTTGCAAATGCCTCTTAACACCGTGGATGGCATTCAGAATGGTTGACTGCCCAACAGTGAGGGATATCAGGAGGTCAATAGCCTCCTCACTCAGGGCAGGAGGGCTGACTGGGGCAGGGCCTGAGGTGCCTGTGGTAAAGGACATGCCCACCCTCCTGGGTGAGCAGGCACGGGAAACACACTGAGGGGCTGCTGGGAGGGCGGTGCTGTTTGGCGGGTGGCAGCTGTACCTGTTGTTGGGGTGGGCACAGAGGTGTCCGCCACCGCCAGGGAGCTTCCATCGGAGGAGGAGTCGCTGTCTGTAGTGTCACCTCCTGTCTCCTTCATGGTGCTCCCCTCGCCCTCCGTCCCACTGGTGGCCTCACCCTCGGTGGATTCGGCCTCCAGGCCCATGTGCGATGCAGCTCGCTCCGTTGCCGGTGCCTCTCCTCCTCCGCCAGATGATGCTAATGCACACAAGGACAGGGTGACAAAACAAAAAGGGGAGGGACAGAGGATACACTTGGTCAAAGCCAAGTGCAACACTATCGTTGGTGTACACAACACACAGGGAGGTGCCCTATGCACTAGACCATGCACTACTAGTTTCAATGCTAGTCACCAGCCCATGGGGGACATAGCATAACGCCATCAGCTGCACACCTGAAACCCACAGGTCCCTGCCCAGTAGTAGATGCCCACTAACACCATTGGGGTAGGAGTGCTTCAGAGCCTGCCCAACAAGGGACCTTACCCTGCCATGTTCGCCCTGGCCTAGGGGCACCCACAGTCCACATCCCAACCCAGGTACGACCTTAACGTGCGCCAACTCATGAATCAGAATTTGTACTCACCCCCTTATGGCTGCTGTGATGCCCTCAAGTGCCCATCCAACTCCAGATAGGCTGCCGCCAGGATGCGGAACATCAGGGGGGTCATTGTACGACGAGCACCCCTTCCTCGTTAGGGCCAGCCCCAGCTGGGCCTCCGCCATCCTCCTTGCCCAGCGGCGCAGGTCCTCCCACCGTTTGTGGCAGTGGGTGCTCTGCCCGTCAAAGACCCCAGGGGTCCACACCTCCTTGGTGATGGCACGCCAAATACCCTTTTTCTGATGGGCGCTGACCTGCAGGAAGAATACAGCAGAAAAGGGATTAGTAATACCATATCCCTCACATCCCCTTACGCACATACATTGGCCACCATACAAGCAGCACTCTGCCCAGGACACCTCAGCCCCCCCATATGTGGCTTACACACACAGCACTACATACATTCATGGCCCACGCATCATGCTCACAGTGTACGCACCTGTTTGTCTGGAGGACCATAGAGTGAAGTGTACTGGGGTAGGACCCCATCCACCAGTCTCTCCAACTCCTCCGCAGTGAAGGCAGGGGGCCTTCCCCAGACAGGAGCCATTGTCGCTTCCAAACACAGGTCACAGCAGCACATGCAGTGTAGGTCCTCTCCTGTTGGAGGTCAGGTAGAAAGTGAGTGAATAGATAGAAAATGGTGGTCACGTCCGCAGCAGTGCGTACCGTCACCGCTGGCTAACTTTGCCATTGGCTCCTGGAACCCATAGGGCCCAAAGATAACCAATGTGAAGTTGCGCGGCGGTCGTCGACCACCTGCTGCAAAAGCGCACAACGCCAGCAGAATTACCTCATTTCCACTTGTCCCTCCTCACAGGTCAGGCAGCCACCATTTCAGGGGGGCACAGGCGATGGCACCTAACTGCGTCACAGCAGACATTGGCACATCAACTGACTCTCGGATTTACATACTGGTTCTGTAAATGAAGAGATGCATCATTATTGCAATAGATGTGTGAATATGACCCTCTGCTCATCGTTTTCCTCCCTAGGCTTCAATCGCTAAGGATGAATATGAGATGGAGACATCCTCCAGTGTACAGACCCCTGGTGGACCATGCAACAATGGAGGACAGACACATAATCCTAACATACAGACTTGATCAGGCCACAATCCAAGAACTGTGTGCCCAATTGGAGCCAGACCTGATGTCAGCTATTCGCCAGTCCACAGGTATCCCTCCTCTAGTGCAGCTCCTGTCAGTGCTCCATTTCCTGGCAAGTGGTTCCTTCCAAACAACAGTGGCCATGGCATCAGGGATGTCTCAGCCAATGTTCTCAAACGTGTTGACCAGAGTGTTGTCTGCCCTGCTGAAACACATGCGCAGCTACATCGAATTCCCCCAGGTGGAGGATTTGGCCACAGTGAAAGCTGACTTTTATGCACTGGGACATATCCCCAACATCACTGGTGCCATTGATGGTACACATGTAGCATTTGTCCCCTGCGGAGAAATTAACAGGTGTTCAGGAATACAAAAAGCTATCACTCTCAGAATGTGCAGATGGAGTGTTTGGCAGACTAGTACATCTCCCATGTGAATGACAAGTATCCTGGCTCTGTGCATAATGCCTTTATCGTGAGGAATAGCAGCATCCCATATGTGAGGGCTCAACTCCAGAGGCACCGGTGTGGCTAATAGGTGAGGCCAAGGTCCCCACCCAGTATATGTTGGTGTCTGAGTATGGGTTATCCCTAAGGCTTATTATGTGTCTAACAGTTGTCCTTCGATATTTGCAAGTGACTCTGGTTACCCCAACCTCTCATGGCTACTGATGCCAGTGAGGAATGCCAGGGCAAGGGTAGAGGAATGTTACAATGAAGTACATGGGCGAACAAGGAGGATTATTGAAAGAAGTTTCGGCCTCCTGAAGGCCAGGTTCCGGTGCCTCCATCTGACCGGTGGATCCCTATACTACTCACCCAAGAAGGTGTGCCAGATCATAGTTGCATGTTGCATGTTGCACAACCTGGCCTTGAGACGCCAGGTGCCTTTTCTGAAGGAGGATGAGCCTGGAGATGGTCTTGTGGCAGCGGTGGAGCCTGTGGACAGTGAGGGAGAGGAGGCAGAGGATGAGGATGTGGACAACAGAGGTACTATCATACAGCAGTACTTCCAGTGACACACATGTAAGACACTGTAACTTCACTTTACATTTCAGTTTTCTGTTGGACATTGTACATGGCAGCATGATTTCCCTATGTCTATGGCCACTTACTGTACCCTTTGGCATCTCTATTTTCAGATCTCTGTGCCTCACTCTGGCTCCTGGTGTGTTTACTGCTGCCCACTACAGGTCATACCTATGTATATATTGCTGTACACATTAATTGCAAGGTTTTCAGAATGTTGTACTAATACATATTTCAATCAATTGACAGACTCCAGATTTGTATTTGTTCCAAGGGTATTTATTTAAGTGCTAATAAGTAGAGGGGGATGTGCAATGGGCTGGGGTGATGGTGGAGGATTGTCCAGTTAGAGTCTAGTCTCTTGGTATCACAGGTGCATTGTCCAATGGGGCATAGGAAGGGGAGCAATGGCAGTTCAAGGTGGACAGGGTGACTGAGTGGGACACAAGGGTGACATTCAGGAGAGTCTTATTTCCTGGTGGGGGTCTTGGCAATGTTCTTAGGCTTCTGCCTGGGTCGCAGGGACCATTTGATGGGTGGTTCTCCTTCTGCAGGGTGTGGAGTGCTGGTGGCCTGTTGTTCCAGTGGCGGGCCTCCTGTCACTAGCGCCGGCGGAGGTGGAGGGCTGTTCATCGCTGTGGCTAGTGTCAGGGGCCCGCTGTTGTGCCAATGCTTCCCTCATGGTGTTGGCCATGTCAGCCAGCACCCCTGCAATGGTGACCAGGATGGTGTGGATGTGTTTGAGGTCCTCCCTGATCCCCAGGTACTGTCCCTCCTGCAGCCGCTGGGTCTCCTGCAATTTGGCCAGTATTTGGCCCAAGGTCTACTGGGAATGTTGGTATGCTCCCAGGATCCCTTCAAGTGCCTCATGGAGAGTGGGTTCCCTGGGCCTGTCCTCCCCCTGTCACACAGCAGTCCTCCCAGCTTCCCTGTTGTCCTGTTCCTCTGTCCCCTGAACCGTGTGCCCACTGCCACTGACCCCAGGTCCCTGATGTGCTTGGATTTGTTGGGTTGCCTGGGGTCCCTGTAGTGGTGGACACACTGCTGATTGATGTGTCCTGGGGACAGTGGTATGGGCCCGCTGGTTGGGTGCTGTGCTGGTGTTTCCTGAGGGAGTCTGTGGTGGTATGGGACTGTGGCAGGGCAACCGACTGTCCAGAGGTCCCTGATGGGCCAGGTTGGTCATCGCGAACCAGGCGTGCAAAGCTGCTGTCATCACTGTGGGCCTCATCTATGGGGGGACTGGATGTTGGTGGCACCTCCTCTCCGGTGACGTTGAGTGGGGGTCCTGTGGGGATGAAAATGCAGTGTAATTGTATCTGTGTGTGCCATCTTGTGCATGGGTGTGTTTCCCTGTATGGTTGTGATTTTCCTGTCAGCGTTGCCTTGTGTGCATGGTGATTTTGTGGGCTAGGTGATTCTCTCTAATGGGCATGCTGTGGTGATGGGTGTCCATGCAGGTCTGTGATAAGTGTCCATGAATTGGTGTAGCATACAGGGCTTGGTAGTGGGATGGGTGAGTTTTGATAGTGGGGTATATGCGAGGTGGTGGAGTGATGGGGTGAAGGTAGGGGCGGGAGTTTGTGATGGCATGCAGGTAGGGTGGGGGCTATAGTAGTAAAGATTTGACTTACCAGAGTCCAGTCCTTCTGCTACTCCTGCGAGGCCCTCAGGATGCATGATCGCCAAGACTTGCTCCTTCCATGTTGTTAGTAGTGGGGGAGTAGGTGAGGGTCCACTGCCAGTCCTCTGTACAGCTACCTGGTGTCTTACAACCACAGAATGCACCTTCCCCCGTAGGTCATTCCACCTCTTCCTGATGTCATCCCTTGGTCTGGGGTGCTGTCCCAGGGCGTTGACCCTGTCCAAGACTCTCGGCCATAACTCCATCTTCCTTGCAATGGACGTCTGCTGCACCTGTGATCCGAATAGCTGTGGCTCTACCCGGATGATTTCCTCCACCACGACCCTTAGCTCCTCCTCTGAAAACCTGGGGTGTCTTTGGGGTGCCATGGATGTGGTGTGACTGGTATGTGTGAGGCTCTGTGGGGTGATGTGTGGGGTGATGTGTTGTGGTGTGTGCTGTGAGGTGCATGGATGGTGTATGGGTGATGGTGTTCTGTGGCGCAGATTGAGTGGGTGCTCCTGGATTGTCTCTCTCTGTTTGCAATCTTTTTTTAGTTGAAAGGGTTGTGGGTAATGTGGGTGTGTGTTTTATAGTGGTGTGGGTGTGGTGTGTGGATGTGAGTCAGGTGTGTATAGTTTGAATTGTCCAATGTGGTATAGTTTTGTTAGTGTGTGTGTATTTTGAGCGCAGCGGTCTGTACTGCCAATGGTTGACCGCAGTTGAAAGACCGCCGCAGTGATTCGTGGGTCCTGATACTGTGGGCGTATTCCTGTTGGCGTAACAGTGTGGGTTTTGGTACCGCCAGTTTATCAATGACCTTTGGTGTGGTGGACTTGTGTGGGTTTCTGAATAGTGGCGGATTTCTCTGTGTGGGTCATAATACCCGTAGCGGTATACTGCAGCGGTCATGGAATGTTGGCATCCGTCAGCAAGGCGATAGGTGGCATTTACCGCCAAGGTTGTAATGAGGGCTTATATTTTTCGAAGTTTCAGTCTTGTTCAGCACGCTCTCCTCCCTGCGTCATAATTGTAGGACAAAGTATGCTTACAGTTGGCAACCAGTTGTTTATCTTGATCATTGGTGCCAGTTAAGGCTGCTGTTTTCTTAAAGGTTAATCATTGACTAGATGTTTCCAACGTCCTTTATAATCAGGACAGGTGCGCCGACAAGGTAAGTCACAAGACGATAAACCACAGATTTGCGGTATTTCTTCCTTGCAGTTGTATTTTCATTTTTAGGGGTTAGAGTATATTACTGGCATGAGCTGAAGGGAGGGATAGTTGAGGAAACCATTTGTATTTTAAAATATTTTTGTTTTTTTTTAATAGGAAGACACTAAGCACTTTATTTTTAGGAGTTTTGTTCTGGTTCAGCATGCTCACTGGTTCACGTCATAATTGTTGGAGAGAGTGTGCTTACAGCTCATCCTCCTTCCAGTGGTCAGCCATTTTTTGTCTTAGTTGGAGGTGCTAGTTAAGGCTGACATTTTTTAAAAGTTGACGGTTTAGTCGTTGACTAGATGCTTCCATCACCCTTTACAATCAGGGCCAGTGTAGGGGCATGCAGAGGATACATTCAGTAGGCACACCGATGGCACCCCACTGGTCTTCCAAAGGCAAACACGTTTGTGCCCGTTTGGTGCTAGCCACGCTGATGGAGAGAGGGCCGGATCTAAAAGGATTTCTTATGTCTCCTTGGAGCTGAAGGTGTTTGGCTGACTCAGCCAGGCTCATCCAAAACTGGATGTAGAGTCAAGTGGATGCCTGCTTGCCTGTTCCTTGTGTTCAAGGGTAAGTTTTAGGCAAGAGGAAGAAGTTAATACTACTGAAGTGAAGAATCTAAAGATGTTTTCGCCTTCCTCATTAAAGTGCAATCCCTCCCTATGCAAGCACAGAATGTATCTAGCTAGCAACCAACCTTAAGCCACATATATTCTTTCTTACAGATACCTGGTGTCGTGTGGTTCCTATTTTGGTAATGATACTGCATGTTTTTAGGGTGGCAGCACCACCAAGTTTAGGTGACTGTGTCCATCCCACACCATCTGGAATTTGTTGACCTAACACCTGGCTAGTCCGCAGAGCCTCACCCACCCTGGAAAAGAAGAGGGGATTTGCTGCAACCTAAACCAGACACTCTGACTCCTCAGAGAAGTTTGTGGTGAAGAGATGATATTCCTTTCACCGCTCAGTTACTCAAAGATATACACGTCAAGGCAGAATAAAGATGAAAAATACGTTCATTAAAGCATTTGCATCCTATGGTAAAAAACATGTGCTGTGATAATTAGGCAGATGAAACAGTCATCATTCGTACAATCAGTGTGAAGAAGATAAACAATCCAACCATTTTTTATGATCCCAAAGACCTAAAGATTCCTACCTATAACCTCTATCTAAAAGCCTGACAGTAATCCTTCCGCCTGTCCTGATCTAAAGGAAGGAGCCCAACCCCATACCTGAAACAGTAGGCAAGAGTCTTCCTGTTATCTGGATAGCAATCCCCACAGGTAGCTGAAGAGTCAGCACCAGGATCAGCGTAACTATTAATGGAATTGTGTTTGTCTCTGGATGGCAATGACTGTAATGCCCTATGACCACTTAGGCCCATCTGATGTTTATATAAGGAATCTAACAGTGTTCTAAGATTAGGCCTGATGTATTACTATATCTAAGAATTGGGGACTGACTTCTGAACTCCTGGAGTAGCAATTCAAGTAACAATGTCATGTACCGAACATGACAGCCTTAAACAGGGTACAAAGTGTGTACATGGACTGATAAAATGTGCAGTGCAGATGTCTTCTCAGAACGAAGCAGCTGATTAAAATATATAACAAGCTGAAACTGGCTGTGCTAAAACATATGAGCAAAATAAAAGAGTATAAAAGGCACAGGCTACTGGCCTAATGCTAAAATAAGAGTGTCCAACCCAGGCACTATGGAGAACCCACAACACTTGCTGTCTATCTCTACTAATTCATATATTATATTAGAGGTTCCCTATGACAACTTTTTTAAGCAACAGGATAGGTCAGGGCAGAGAGGTGGCGGAGTGAGCATTATAAACAAGTCAGCAGACCATTTTAGCAACCTCTCTTTGGAGACGCTCAGCCATGCAGAAGGTTTGGAGGGTCCTGTTTTAATATCTAACACTACGTCCCCTTTTCGAGTGTGATTGTGTCCCAGAACATATTTTATACACTCCAAAGGGGAAGTGCTGCCACTTTTTACATGAAATACACATTTTTATCCCTGGGTGACTGTAACATGCATTTAGACAACCCAAAAAATGCATCAGTGGTTTGTCTGGGAGAGACCACATCAACCCTAAATTTGCAACAGTATATCACTTTCCCTAATCATAAGCTGGGTCATGCTATTGACTTGGCGTTTTTCTAGCATAGAACTGTTGCAGGGTCTCTATACCAACTAGCCTGAACTTCTGGGGCAAATTGCGTCCCCTTGAAAGGGAACACAAGCAACCCTGACCAATTTATGGCTTTTGAATGGTGTAGTAAACAAAACATTTAGGGACTTTATTGCAAACCTGTCAAGCCCTAACCTGTTTGTCCTATGGAGACACAACGTTGACCAAGTTGCTAATTCCCAATTTGTCCTAGACGATAGGTGCCTCCCACTTAAATGCACTTGATGGGCAGCCCCGGAGGAAAAGGGGATGGATAAACAAGAGAAAGAGAGACACTTGAGCCAGAGGACCAGATCCAAATGACTGGTGATGGTCCTTTAAGAGCCAGAATTTCCTATGATAAATTACATGTCAGTCAAACAGCTCTTAACTCGTAACCATGTATATACTAGTCTCTGAATACTATGTGCAAGTTAGGTGTTAGGTTCCCCTTTCCCTCTTTAGATGGCTCTCCTGCTCTCTAGGACTTTTCGGGAAATGATGTGGATTACCTGTATATAAATAAGAACCTTGAACCTCCTATAATATGTATGACTACTCCCACTGTGACCCCAGATTGGTCTCATGATTGGTCTTAATTAATGTACTTGAATGTACTTGAAGTTCGGTGGATATCTTGTTTGATGACCTTGCTGAGATTTCCTAAGATGCTGACTCACTTGACTCCATAGACATTTAAATAGGTAACAAATAATGACAACAACATCTCAGGTAATTAGGTTGGCAGACATTCCTGGGGTAATTTACGCACAGTACTTTAAATTCCAAAGAACACACATTTGGTGTGTTTTGATCACACTGAAAACATAGGGTTAATATCAAAAGATCACAGTGCAATGTTTGCACCACTCTGGGAACATAGTTTAGTTTAGTTTAGTTTAACAGATTTATAAAGCGCATAGCTACCCGAAGGCCTCCCAGCGCTAAAAAGGAAGTGACAACTCCAACACAGGAAATAAAACTATATAAAATATTAAAAAGTTAGGGCAAATGTAAGAAAGGTCTTTAATTTTTTCCGGAACGGTAGTTCCAAGGGTTCTTGCCTGAGTTCTAGAGGCAACGAATTCCAAAAGCTTGCTGCCTTGACTTAGAAGGAGTTACCTCCCCATGATGACCTCTTAAACCTTGATATGTGAACTAGCTGGGTGGTGGAGGATCTCAGAGTTTTTATAAGGGGAGATGCTTTGTCTGAGAAAGTGGGGACCTTTATTGTGCAGAGCTTTAAGTATCATGCATAGGGCCTTAAAACAAATCCGCTGTTTTATTGGTAGCCAATGAAGGGAAGCTAAGGCTGATTTGGCTGATTGATGTCTAGGTAAATTCGTGAGCAGTGTTGCGGCCGCATTTTGTACAACCTGGAGTCTCATCACTACATAGTCAAGGGAACTGAGAAAAAGGGAGTTACCATAATCTAGTTGAGAAAGTATCTTGGCCTGGATAAGAATTCTTCTGGCTAGATGGGGTAACAGCTTAAAGATTTACCTTAGGGTTCTAAGGAGGCCAAAACAGGATGCAGAAATCTTTTTACATTGCTGCTCCATTGTGAGGTGACACTCCAGCCAGAAACCAAGGCTCTTTATATGATCCTTGGGGAGGGGGGCGGAAGGTTGCTGAAAACCTCTGGGTATAATGCCAAAAGATTAGAAGAGCACCAGTGCCTACAATCATCACCTCTGACTTTCCGTCATTAAGTTTCAGTTTGGACATATTCATCCATTTGCTAATGTCAGCAAGGCAAAGAGAAAGATTCCTCAAGGAAGGATCCTTGGCATTGGAAAGAGATACTACTAGTTGGGCATCGTCAGCATATGTGACCACCGAAAGATCGTATGGTTTTACAACTTTAGCTAGGGAAGAAAGATAGATATTAAAGAGAGTAGGGCTCAAAGAGGAGCCCTATGGAACACCACAAGTAAGGGGGAGTATATCGGACAGAAAAGAACAATCAAAGACTTGGAAGGTTCTACCATTCAGGAATGAGGAAAACCAAGCAAATGTTGTGCCTTCTATCCCTATATTGGAGAGCCTATGAAGGAGGGTATTGTGATCTACAGTGTCAAAAGCGGCACTGAGATTAAGTAGAATAATGGCTGCGTGGCCTCCATGATCTAACAGTTGACAGGTGGTTTCAGTGACTGCCAGAAGGGCCGATTCTGTGCTGTATTAGGGTCTGAATCCCATTTGGGTAGAGTCTAAGAGTTCATGATCCTCGAGAAAACATGTCAATTGCTTTTCCATAATTTTGGATAGGATTGGAAGGAGAGTGATAGGCCTGCAATTACTGAGCAAGGTAGGGTAAAGTTTTTTTTTTTTCAAAAGAGGTTTAATGACAGCATGTTTGAGAGATTGTGGCAGAGATCCTGAGGTTAGAAGGTGATTGAGAATACTTGTCAGGGGCAGGACAATAGTATCGGAGGCCAACGCCAGAGTAGTGGGAGGAGCGGGATCAAGGGAGGATCCTGACTTAATATTATAATGGAGATTCGTAACCAAGGTTTCTGTTAAAGGCTGAAAAACTGCAAATGAGATCGATGGGGACTGGAAATTGGCAAACTGATCACTAGTGGCTTCATGGTTAGGTATAGTTGGAAAGGAAGAATATATATCAATAACCTTCTCCTGAAAGAAGACTGCCAGTTTATTACTATGCTCAATAGAAGCCTCTATAGGTGACTTATCAGAAGATATATGGGTAAGTTCTTTAAAAATGTCAAAGATTTATTTCTGAGCGTTTGCCGATTGCTCTATTCTGGTGCTACAGAATGAGGACTGAGCTAATTTAATATTGTCATGGTAGTTTCTAATAGCGACTCTATATATTTTCTTGGAGAAAATACTATAGTCTTTCCTCCAAATTCTTTCCAGCTTCTCGCATTCTTTTTTTATTTCTAGCAGTTGAGGAGTAAACCAGGAATTGGGCTTGCATTTAGGGCTTTTTACCACCATCTTAATTGGCAGGGTAGAAACTAGAGAGGTGAAGATCCACTTGTTAAAGGACTCCACAGATTCAAAATTGGAAGAACAAAGAATATTCTGTCATTCTTTGGGGTCAAGTTTTGACCACTGACGACAGGTTGTTTTTGTAAAAGTTTGGAGGCAGGAGGAAGCTTCACATGGAGGTGTAAATGAAAGTAGATAATGATCAGTCCAAATGAGGGTCAAAGGAGTGTAAAAAGAGAGATCCGAAAGATTACTAAAAATAAGATCAATGGTGTGTCCTTTGTGATGGGTAGGTCCTGTAATGTGCTGAGGGAGATCTAATGCTGCCAGAGTGGATAGGAGAGTTTTGGCAGAGGGACAGTGCATGTTGTCAATCTGGATATTAAAATCCCCAAGTATGGTCAAGTTTGGTGTTTTGCACAAAATACTTGCTACAGAGTCAGGCCGGGTACTGTAGAAAGCTCACATAGGGGCCAGGAGGGCGGTAGACAAGTATTTCAGAAAAAGTAGATGTTGCATTAAGATATAACGAAAAAGCCATGCTTTCCCATCCAGGGATGTCAAGGGTGGTAGTAGAGCATTTAATAGTTTTCTTTTAGATGATGGCAATACCACCTCCTCTTGCCTGGGGTCTATCTAAATGAGTAATTGAATAGTTTAGTGGTAGTGCCTTAAAAATTTCAAAAAAGGTGTCTTCATTGAGCCATGTTTCTGTCAAAAATAGGGCGTCAGGGTAATGGTCTTCTAAAACAGAAAAGATGTTGAGGCAGTGAGTGGGCAGGGAGCGGCAATTAAGCAAGAACAGTCTACCTAAGTGACTGGAACTGCTAATAGGAGGGGATGGCAGGGCAGGCAACGGAGTCCAGGAACAGCTGTGGCAGGACCAATTTGTGGAGTCAGGAGAAAGAATCAAGTGTACTTAGCTTATGGGAATGTTATTATAGGCTAGCAGCTGTTGACAAGAATAAACTAACCTTTCCACGGTCATACCGCAGCATGACTGGGCTCTAGGCTTTCCTGGGCGCGGACGGGCACAGACGGGCTTGCCTTTGGCGTGTATTCTGCGCACCAGCGGCATGGCTGGAGCGAGGAGTCCTTAAAGTAGTGCATCCAACTGGGTGCCTACTAAACCAACGACTAGACTGCGAACCAAAATGGCGGCCAAAAACGGCTCAGCCAAGTAAAAATGGCAGTATATATCAAATAGTCTAGGTCAGTGGAGGAACTGCCAGATGCCTCTGAACACGGGCACTGGCAGAGTGAAAAATAAGAAGGATAGAAAGGTGCAAGCGAAAAGAATAGAATCGAAGGAATAGCTGCACTGTTGAAGAGTAAAAACAATAAAATGTTGAGATATGTTAAAATAAGTGTTGTATTTTAAAAATAGTAAATACTTCCTGCTCCAGGGCAGTCACGTACCTTGCGCGGCCGGTGCGAGGAGTCGTTTAAGTAATGCATCCAATTGGATGTCTACTAAACCAACGACTAGACTGCGAACCAAAATGGTGGCCTAAAATGGATCAGACAAGTAAAAATGGCTGTATGTATCAAATAGACCCGCTGAGTGGAGGAACTGCCGGATGCCTCTGAACACAGGCACTGGCAGAGTGAAAAATAAGAAGGATAGAAAGGTGCAAGCGAAAAGAATAGAATCGAAGGAATAGCTGCACTGTTAAAGAGTAAAAACAAGAAAATGTTGAGATATGTTAAAATAAGTGTTGTATTTTAAAAATAGTAAATACTTCCTGCTCCAGGGCAGTCACGTACCTTGCGCAGCCAGTGCAAGGAGTCGTTTAAGTAATGCATCCAATTGGCTGTCTACTAAACCAACGACTAGACTGCGAACCAAAATGGTGGCCGAAAACGGGTCAGCCAAGTAAAAATGGCGGTTTATATCAAATAGACCCGCTGAGTGTGGGAACTGCCGGATGCCTCTCAACACGGGCACTGGCAGGGTGAAAAATAAGAAGGATAGAAAGGTGCAAGCGAAAATAATAGAATCGAAGGAACAGCTGCACTGTTAAAGAGTAAAAACGATAAAATGTTGAGATATGTTAAAATAAGTGTCGTATTTTAAAACTAGTAAATAGTTCCTGCACCTGGGCAGTCACATACCTACGAACATAGGGTTACGATCAGATGATCACAGTACAATGTTTGTAACACTCTGGGAACATAGGGTTAATATCAAAAGAACAAAGTGCAATGTTTGTAACACTCTCAGAACATAGGATTAATATCAATAGCACAAGTGATCGGTTATATCACTGTTACCTCACAGTTGAGCATAGCAATGAAACTTTCAGGCCATCCACAGAATATTCCGTATCACCAGCACCAATTATGCAAATGTCATATTAAACTTACCAATAACAAACGTATTCACAATACATCGTTTTTATGATAACTGCACAAAATAATTTCCTTTTTGAGATATACACCAAGCAACAGCGATAAGTATTATTATGCAACTAGCAGCGAGCATCCCACTGACCTTAAGCGCCAATGATGTGCCTTCTTAGGCGCACCGTTCTCCGAAACATCTGACTTGCGAATATGAAGTCAGCAAGTGTCAAGTTTTCACAAATAAATGTCTTTCAAGCGTGTGCAGTGCGTTACCGCCTTTTTAGTAGTCAATTCTCTCGAGCTCTTTAACTCCTCAGAAGCAGCATCCAGGATACAGGACTGAACATGAAAACCAAACATGGAGAAGCAGAGACTCATTCTCTGCAGGTGGTGACCTTAACAACAAGCAAGTCCCTGAGGCTGGGTGTTGTTTAAATACCTGCTGCATCCAGCCACACCCAGTTTGAGTCATAGGGAGCCACACACAGTCTGTTTTATAGGGATGCTCGAGGCTTGAGCTAAATGTGTCCTAAACAAGCATTGGTCTTAAACAAGTGGTTCCAACAAACGTTGGTCTTTGTAAACAAGCATTGGTATCTGTAAAACATTCTTATGGGGTTACAACAAATGTTGGTCTTTGCAAAGGCAGATGATTGGCTTAAGAGTTCTTTATTGGAGCACATCCAGGTGTGCAGGCCCAACAGAACCAGAGTACTAACTAGTTACTGAGATTATTTCTAGCATTCCATCCATCACTTTTTGTTTTCTGTCAAATGAGAGTCCCTTACCATCACTCAATTGTTTGGTTCGATATCTAGTGGGTAAGGTCTCTACAAATTGCTAATCACATTGCTCCTGTGTTTCAATTTCCTTTCCATCTCAGCTGAGATTGACATAATGAGGATGCAATAGCAATGGCACAGGAAGGTTGTTTATATTGGTCTTGCTAGCAAGATGTGGATTGTTGCACAGGCAATGGAGAAAGGAGAAGTGTTATAATGATCCTTTAAGAATGAAAGAACCAGTCTTCTCATAATCCTCATGGGGGACCATTACAAATTATCTTGAAGAATCGCAAAGCACAACCAAAGACAGATGGAAGCTGAATACTGTGCAACATATTTAGGCTTCAAGGTTTCAAGCACCCACTCCTTTAATTTCACCTAAGAATATCCCAAGTAAGTTATCAACTATACATATTGGCAGTGGCAGCTGGTGACATTTGAAAGTGGTGGGGAGTAAAAGTTTGTGATGAGTGACCTGTCAGGAGCGAGTGTAGCAAGCGATCCTGAGAGTCATAAGAGGGGTTCGGGTGGGTTCTCTCCCACCAATTTTGTTAAAAAAAAGAGTGGGCAAATGGTGCATTTTTAAGTAAATTTGAGATCACAAGAAGCTTAATAAGGCAATTGTGGCAAGTGTAGTTATGACATCAATAGAGAGATTTGATATATGGTGTAGGTAGCTGCTTACTCACTATAACCAAACCACAGAACTTCATAACAGACTTTGAGATAACAATGCTGAGTACCACACAGATTTCCTTATTTTTTGTTATATCTTTACAAGTGAAATGTACTAAGGAAACACAAGTTATTGTGATTTGTCGGACTGGACACAATGAGATAACAAGGAATAAACATTGATTGACAGTAGGCAGGCACCCTACAAGGCACTGTGGGGGTCATTACGATATTGGCAGGCGGCGGTAGCGGTAACCGCAGTGCGGCCGCCAATGCGGCCGCACTCCCGCGGCCCCCATTACGACATTCCCGCTGGGCCGGCGGGCGCAAACCAAGTTTGCGCCCGCCGGCCCAGCGGGAATGAGGCCGCAACATAGGAGCCGGCTCCTAATGGAGCCGGCGGTGTTGCGGCCGTGCGATGGGTGCAGTTGCACCCGTCGCGCTTTTCACTGTCTGCTATGCAGACAGTGAAAAGCTGGCTGGGGCCCTGTTAGGGGGCCCCAGGACACCCCTTACCGCTAGCCTCTTCCTGGTGGTGCAAACCACCAGAAACAGGCTGGCGGTAGGGGTGTCATAATCCCCAGGGCAGCGCTGCTTGCAGCGCTGCCCTGGCAGATTATCACCGTCGGGGCTAAAACGGCGGGAAACCGCCGGCCCCGGCGGTGCGACCACGGTGCGACCGCAGCACTACCGCCGCGGTCGTAATAGGCCAGGAAGCACCGCCAGCCTGTTGGCGGTGCTTCCGTCATTTTAGCCCTGGCGGTCTCGGACCGCCAGGGTCAAAATGACCCCCTGTATGTCTCACTGAGGAGGATGAAGAAATATGATCACATTTACGAAGCTCAAGACCAAAATTTTCAGAAGTACAAAGATAGGTATACAAGCACAGCACTTCTGACAGAAGAACTGAAAAGATAGTAGAAGCTTGATGGACAGTCTTTGTGCTCTCTTCTTGCACACCATTGTCCTTTGGTCCCTTCATATTACACTCCCCTACCCATCCATCCTCTTTCACCAACTCTCACTCTCGTCTCCTCTTAGAATAGCTCTCACCTTTCCTTTCTCTATTCACTTTTTCCCCTTTTCACTAATTCCCTCTCATATTCTCTACTTTCGCTCTATATTTCAGTGTCCTCACCCGTCTCATTAGCCTACATCCTTGTGTGTATTGCACCAGAGGTACCCAAATTACCAATATCTGTATTTGTGGTACACTTAGGGCCACTGGATTTATGCGATTCTAGGGCCACGGTGCTGCACGAACAATTATGGATTTGCCGCTTTTGCCACATAATCCATTACCTGCTGCATAAATTGCAAACTTTAACATAAATAAAACTGGTCATCTTTTCATTAGCTTATTGCTGTATTTGAGTGTTAAAGTGATACTAATTAGGTGAAACCTTTCCTAACGTAGTATTAACATTGATAAAAATGACAAAATAATAAAGTATTACTCTCTCAAAATGCGGCATATTATGCTGCATAATTCGTCATTTCTTGCCGTATAATTTTGTCCTCTTTTGCTGCATACTTTCAGTGGTGGCGGGTATACTATAGGAAAAATGAAACTACCCCTATCGCGCTTACAATGTTTACTTTCACTTAAGAACACATCTGAGGTGAAGTGAAGGGAAAAGCAAGACCCTCTCATCCTGTTCCTTTCGGTTTGTCGCAGTTTGCGAGGGAGTTCATGGTGCCCGACTTTCCATCATCAAGCATTGGAGCACGCCAACCTGTTCCCATCTCATCAGTCTGCTAACGTAGCGCCTTTGACTTAAGGTATGTGACTGATCTGTGAATGTCACATAACTTAAGTCTAAATCTAAGGTGCTACTGATTTCTGAGACCGGGGCTGTGCCTTCTGAGTCACCTCTGGCTCACTAATGTGCACTATGTAGCCATTCTTACAGAGTGCCTGGCAACATTGTTGCTATTTCAACACTAAGCCCCACCCCCTCAGTCCCTCCTGGATGCCTCATGAGTGGTCTTTGCAAAAATTCGAGAAGTTACGTACGCACAGCAGCATCATGCTGCTGCACTTTTAAAAATATTTAAAATTTTAGTTTATGGGGCGACGCCCTAACGGAAGCACTGCCCCTGCATATTAGAAAAAGAACCAAATTCTACTTTCAAAGGAAGCTACAGAGATTCTTCCATGATGGGAAAAAAGAAAAAGGCATCAGTTCAATTCTTTAGTGCAGAAAAAGTGCCCAAACTAGGATTACAGACCAATATTAGATCTCAGATGAGCCAATAATACATCCATAAAATAATATTTTGCATTTTTACATGTCACCAAATGTTTCCTGTATTGAAGGAAGGAAATTAGATGTGTACCATGGACTTACAGAATAAGTATGTCCACATTCCTAACTTATACAGTGAGAGGAAATTCCTGAGAATTTTGGTTGATTGAACTCATTACCAATCCAGAGTCCCACCTTTCAGGTTAAAGTCAGCCCGAGAACTTTTCAAGATGCATGGTAGTATTTGCAGCACATATAAGGACAAGGGGAATCTTTATACACCCTTATATGGATGATTGTCCAATAAATGCTGGAAATCAGATTAAAGTGAGAAAATATTTTTAAATCCACTTTGAAGTTTAGTGAGAAATTAGGAAAACAGGTTTTATTGGTAGATAAAGTATCTGCTCTGCAAACAAAGTCCCACCAATTCCAAGTTATGTAGAATCTATGAGAAACGTCCTTAAAAATGTGTCCTTAAGGAAGGGGACGTTTCCCACGCAACTGTAACCACGCTTGCTGGAACAACGCATGGCTTTTTCTGTACTTTAACCATGCATATGCTGAACTACCTATATGTATGTTTAAGGCACAGAAAAAGCCATGCGTTGTTCAGGAGAGGATGCGGAGGATGCAATGAGGTAAGTGAGGAAGGGGGTAGAAGGCTGGATTAATCCCTTCGCTGCCAGGCTTTTTACCCCTCATGTGCCAGGCCTTGTTTTGGCTATTTGGAGCAGTTTGCGCTTAGGCTATCATAACTTTTTGTCCACATAAGCTACCCATGCCAAATTTGTGTTCTTTTTTTCCAACATCCTAGGTATCCTAGAGGTACCCAGAGTTTGTGGGTTCCTCTGAAGGAGCCAAAGAAATTAGCCAAAATACAGCGATTTTTTTTTTTTTTTTTTTCAAAAATGGGAAAAAAGGGCTGCAGAAGAAGGCTTGTGGTTTTTCCTTAAAAACGGCATCAACAAAGTGTTTGCGGTGCTAAAATCACCAGCTTCCCAGCTTTCAGGAACAGGCAGACTTGAATCAGAAAATCTAATTTTTCAACACCAGTTTGGCATTATACTGGGACATACCCCATTCTTACTATTTTTTGTGCTTTTAGCCTCCTTCCAGTTAGTGACAGAAATGGGTGTGAAACCAATGCTGGACCCAGGAAAGCTAAGGCCCATATTTATACTTTTTGACGCTAAACTGCGCTAACGCAGTTTAGCGTAAAAAAAATTCGCGCCGTCTAACGCCATTCTGAAGCGCCATGCGGGCGCCGTATTTATGGAATGGCGTTAGCCGGCGCAAGCAGACCGGCGCTGCCTGGTGTGCGTGGAAAAAAACCACGTAGACCAGGCAGCGCCGGCGTTGGGGAAAATGGCGTTAGGGCGTCTTAAAATGGGGCAAGTCAGGTTGAGGCAAAAAAATCGCCTCAACCCGATTTGCGCCATTTTTTACGACGCCCAGACGCCATTTAAATGACTCCTGTCTTAGTAAAGACAGGAGTCATGCCCCCTTGCCCAATGGCCATGCCCAGGGGACTTATGTCCCCTGGGCATGGTCATTGGGCATAGTGGCATGTAGGGGGGCACAAATAAGGCCCCCCTATGCCACCCATAAAAAAATAAAAAAAATACATTTATACTTACCTGAACTTACCTGAATGTCCCTGGGATGGGTCCCTCCATCCTTGGGGGTCCTCCTGGGGTGGGCAAGGGTGGCAGGGGGTGTCCCTGGGGGCAGGGGAGGGCACCTGTGGGCTCATTTTGAGCCCACAGGCCCCTTAACGCCTACCCTGACCCAGGCGTTAAAAAGTGGCGCAAATGCGGGTTTTTTTGCCCCGCCCACTCCCGGGCGTGATTTTTGCCCGGGAGTATAAATACGACGCATTTGCGTCGCCGTCATTTTTTTTAGACGGGAACGCCTTCCTTGCCTCTCATTAACGCAAGGAAGGCGTTCACGCAAAAAAATGACGCTATTTGCCCATACTTTGGCGCTAGACGCGTCTAACGCCAAAGTATAAATATGGCGTTAGTTTTGCGCCGAATTTGCGTCGAAAAAAACAACGCAAATTTGTCGCAAACGAAGTATAAATATGCCCCTAAATGTTTCTGAAATAAGACAAACTTTTGAATTCAGCAAGGGGTCATTTGTGTAGATCCTACAAGGTTTTCCTACAGAAAACAACAGCTAAAATAAAAAAATATTAAAACTAAGGTAAAAACAAAGCCTTTTCTCTCCATGTTTTACTCTGTAACTTTTTCCTGCGATGTCAGATTTTTTAAAGTAATATACCATTATGTCTGCTGGGCTCTTCTGGTTGTGGGGATATATAGGGCTTGTAGGTTCACCAAGAACCCTAGATACCCAGAGCCAATGAATGAGGTGCACCTTGCAATGGGTTTTCATTCTATACCGGGTATACAGAAATTCATTTGGTGAAATATAAAGAGTGAAAAATAAGTATCAAGAAAACCATTGTATTTCCAAAATGGGAAGCAGTGGTTATTTGTATATCTCTGAATTCTGGGGTCCCCATACTAGCATGTGTATTACAGGGCATTTCTCAAATAGACGTCTTTTTTTACACACTGTCTTATATTTGGAAGGACAAATGTAGAGAAAGACAAGGGGCAATAACACTTGTTCTGTTATTCTGTGTTCCCCCAAGCCTCCCAATAAAAATGGTACCTCACTTGTGCGGGTATGCCTAACGCCAGCGACAGGAAACGTAACATGGATACATCACATTTTTATATTGAAAACTGCTGTGTTTTTTGGAAAGTGCCAAGCTGTGGATTTTGCTCTCTAGCTCAGCTGGCAACTAGGAAAATCTACCAAACCTGTGCATGTTTGAAAACTAGACACCTAGGGCAATCCAGGATGGCGTGACTTGTGGGGCTCTCACCAGGTTCTTTTACCCAAAATGCTTTGCAAACCTCAACATTTGGCCAAAAAACACTTTTTCCTCACATTTCAGTGACAGAAAGTTCTGAAATCTGAGAGGACCCACACATTTCCTTCCACCCAGCACTCCCTCAAGTGTCCCGATAAAAATGGTGCATCACTTGTGTGGATAGGCCTAGTGCCCACGACAGGAAATGCCCCAAAACACAACGTGGACACATAAAATTTTCCCAAAGGAAACTGAGCTATTTTTGGAAAGTGCCTAGCTGTGGATTTTGGCCTCTAGCTCAGCCGGCACCTAAGGAAACCTACCAAACCAGTGCATTTTTGAAAACTAGACACCTTGGGGAATACAGGATGGGCTGACTTGTGGGGCTCTCACCAGGTTTTGTTACCTAGAAACCTTTGCAAACCTCAAAATTTGGCCAAAAAAACACTTTTTCCTGACATTCTGGTGACAGAAAGTTCTGGAATCTGAGAGGAGCCACGAATTACCTTCCACCCCAACGTTCCCTCAAGTCTCCCGATAACAATGGTACCTCACTTGTGCGGGTATGCTTAGCGCTCGTGACATGACATGCCCCAAAACAAAACATGAGACACATTACATTTTCCCAAAGAAAACAGAGCTGTTTTGAGCAAAGTGCCAAGCTGTGGATTTTGGCCTCTAGCTCAGCCGGCACCTAGGGAAACATATCAAACCTGTGCATTTTTTAAAACTACACACCTAGGGGAATACAGGATGGGGTGACTTGTGGGGCTCTCACAAGGTTCTAAAGTTATCCAGAATCCTTTGCAAACCTAAAAATGTGGTCAAGAAAAACATTTTCCTCATATTTCGGTGACAGAAAGTTTTGGAATCTTAGAGGAGAAACAAATTTCCTTCCACCCAGCGTTCCCCCAAGTCTCCTGATAAAAATGTATCCTCACTTGTGTGGGTAGGCATAGTGCTCGCGACAGGAAATGCCCCAAAACACAACAAGGACACATCACATTTTTCCAAAGAAAACAGAGCTGTTTTCTGCAAAGTGCCAAGCTGTGGATTTTGGCCTCTAGCTTAGTCGGCATCTAGGGAAAGCTACCAAATCTGTGCATTTTTTAAAACTAGACACCTTGGAGAATACAGGATGGGGTGACTTTTGGGGCTCTCACCAGGTTCTGTTAGCTAGAAACCTTTGCAAACCTCAAAACTGGCCACAAAAACACTTTTTCCTCACATTCCGGTGACAGAAAGTTCTGGAATCTGAGAGAAGCCACAAATTTCCTTCCTCCCAGCTTTCCCTCAAGTCTCCCGATAACAATCGTACGTCACTTGGGTGGGTAGGCACCAGCTTGGAGACTTTGACACTGGTCTTGGGGTGGTGGCTTCCACCTGGAGAGAATAGGAGTGAACCACGTCAGCTAGACTCTTGCAGCAGTCCAGCACCATATCATCTGCTATGTTAACAGCTGGCAATCTCATTGCTCTGCCCATGAGGATTTCATGGGGAGAAAGTCCAATCTTTCTGTCGGGTGTGTTCCTCATGCTCATTAGAACAAATGGTAAACTGTCTGGCCATTTCAGATTCATGGATGCACATATTTTTGCAAGTCGAGCTTTCAAAGTGCCATTCATTTGTTCTACTAATCCAGAAGCTTCAGGTCGGTAGCTACAGTGCAACTTCTGCTCAATGTTTAAGGCTGAACATAGTAATTGAATCACCTCATTATTGAAGTGACTTCCTCTGTCTGATTCTAAAGAGGCTGGAAAACCAAAGCATCATATCAACTTCCTAAGTAAAACTTTTGCTACTGTGGGACTATTATTCCTAAGTATAGGTTAAGCTTCAATCCAGTGACTAAAAATGCACACAATCACCAACACATATCTCAAACCACCACACACAGGTGTTTTAAATAAATCCATTTGCATTCTGCTAAATGGACCTCCTGCTCTTCCAATGTGGCTCAGAATGACAACTGTTCTTTTCCCCACCTTCATTTATTGACGGGTAACACATCTCTGACAAATTGTTGTTTCAGTAACCTATCTAAATTTCATACTGAACCAGAACTGTTTAAATATACAAATCATTGCATATTTGTCAATGTGTGCTTGACCATGACAGTATATTGCTATTTGTGTCAGTAGACAGTTTGGCAGAACCACTTGCCCTTCACTTGAATCCTATATGTCATAATTGTCTCTCTGAAACATTTTAATTTTATCCAACTTTTCTTTTCGTCTTCAGGAAAATTTTCCTGCAAACTTTTGATCTCTTCCCACGTGTCAATCAGTGTTTTGTAACTTTGATTTACTTCATCATCTTTTAGTTCTTTCCAATCCTCATTAAAAGATATGCAGTTCAATGCGCAAAATCTTGGCACTTGATCCTCATAAGCATTTCCTATCGAAACAAAATCATTCGATTTCTGATGTGCATTGCACTTGACCACAGAAATTTTCTCAGGTAACTGTAAGGCTTGTAAAAATCATGGGTTCTATCACCATTTTTAATTGATGAACCACAAGAGGTCATAAAACCTCTCTGAGACCACAACTGCCCAAACTCACGCACTACACTAAATCCATATTGACTGTCTGTAAAAATTGTAACTTTAAGTTTTGCCGATATACAGCATGCCCTAGTAAGAGTCAACAATTTAGCCACTTCGGCAGAAAATACTCTTGGAAGTCTTGAAGCTTCGAGTACCCCAGAAATTGTGCACACAGCCTATCCAGATTTCACCATTCCTGCATTGTCTCTTTAACAGAAACTATCAACAACAATTATCTGGCCATTCTCTTTTAACATAATATCCTGAATATCAGGTCTGGGTTGCATGCACAATTCAGTAACTTCCAGACAGTCATATTCAATCTCTTTCAGTTTTTCCATTTCAACAATTTCCACTGGTAACAGGGTTGCTGGGTTAAGCAATGTGCACCTTTTAAATGACACATTAGGCAAGCCTAATATTAATAGCTCGTACCTGGTGAGGCAAGTATTGGGTCCTTGTTCGGGTAAGCAAAACTTAGACAGAATGTGGGACCAAAACAAAACACTGTGATATACTATGACCAACAGCAGCAATATCCTTTAAACAGCCGGGCAAAGCTGCAGCCACAGGATCCAAAGTAGCAAAAATGTATGCAACTTGGTGGTTTACATCACCATGTGCCTGCGCTAGAACTGAAAGCGATCAACGATCACGCTCATGACAAAACAACAAGAATGGTTTTGTGCAGTCAGGCACTCCCAGAGCTGGTGCTCTGCACAGAATTTCTCTCAACTCCATAAAAGCTTTCAAACAATCTCCATCAAATGGGACAGGATCAGTCATGTCTCTCTGAGTCAATCTCTGCAGTGGCTTTGAGATAACAGACAAATTTGGAATCCTTTGGCAACAATAACTCACCATTCCCAGGAACATTCTAACATCTCTCTGTGTTACTGGAGGATTCATCTGTAAAATAGCTGTGACTCTCTCTGGAAACATTATTTGCACCTTTCTCAAATTGGTGACCCAAATATTTTGCTTCTTTCTGACAATACTGCAATTTAGCTGGGGACACTTTGGGGGTCATTACAACCCTAGCGGATGGTGTTAAAGCTGCGGAAATACCGCAAACAGGCCGGAGAAGAAAAAAAGGGAATTACGACCCTGGCGGTAACCGCCAACAAAGACAGCCACTTTAACACACAGCCCGCCACAGTGCCATCCTGGGAAGTGCAAAGCCACAGTCTCTCAAGTCTCTACAGTGGGTGGTTTGCCCACTGTACCATCCTGGGGAGTGCAAAGCCACATTATCGCAAGTAGATGCAGTTCTCAACTGGTACTGGGTGGGACTGGTGCCCAGACTGGATGAGTCTCCCCGTGAAAGTTCATGTCCTGTCACTGTCCCAGCTTCACATGGGAGAAGGATGCCTGATGTGGCGGCCTACTCATACCCACACGGTGTTTGCCCTGTCCAGCGGTCTTCACCATGGCGGTCTTGGCCTTGTTCAGCGGTGCTTTGACATGGCGGTCTATGGACTGTTCAGCGGTGCTTTGCCATGGCAGTCTTTGCCCTGTTCAGCCATCTTCACCATGGCGGTCTTGGCCTTGTTCAGCAGTGCTTTGCCATGGCAGTCTTTGCCCTGTTCAGCTCTCTTCACCATGGCGGTCTTGGCCTTGTTCAGCGGTGCTTTGACATGGCGGTCTATGGACTGTTCAGCGGTGCTCTGACATGGCGGTCTTGGCCTTGTTCAGCAGTGCTTTGCCATGGCAGTCTTTGCCCTGTTCTGCGGTCTTCACCATGGCGGTCTTGGCCTTGTTCAGCGGTGCTTTGCCATGGCAGTCTTTGCCCGGTTCAGCGGTCTTCACCATGGCGGTCTTGGCCTTGTTCAGCGGTGCTTTGACATGGCGGTCTATGGACTGTTCAGCGGTGCTCTGACATGGCGGTTCGGATACTGACATTGGTGTGTGACATGACGAACTCCACACTGGACATTGGTGTGTGGCATGACGAACTCCACGCTGGACATTGGTGTGTGGCATGACAAACTCCACACTGGACATTGGTGTGTGGCATGGCGTTCCATCACCGCCCAGCGGGGCTGTGGGATCCTGGTCCCTCCTGGGCACTGACTGTGGCGGTGGTCTCCTGACCAGTAACGATACTTGGGCCCTCCTGGGCACTGACTCCGGCGGTGGTCTCCTGACCAGTAACGATACTTGGGCCCTCCTGGGCACTGACTCCGGCGGTGGTCTCCTGACCAGTAACGATACTTGGGCCCTCCTGGGCAATGACTCCGGCGGTGGTCTCCTGACCAGTAACGATACTTGGGCCCTCCTGGGCACTGACTCCGGCAATGACTCCGGCGGTGGTCTCCTGACCAGTAACGATACTTGGGCCCTCCTGGGCACTGACTCCGGCGGTGATCTCCTGACCAGTAACAACGGTGCTGGCGGTTGTGTCTGGAACGCCGGAAATGATGGCGCACTTCTCTGCCGTGACACTCACAACAGGCTGGGCAGACTTCCTCGGGACCTTCCCCACCTTCTTTGGAGTTACACCTGACTCACCAATTGCCTTTTGATCCCATTTCAGTTGTTGTCCCACCAGGAGTTTTGACACGGTCCCGTCGTCCACTCTCCAATTTCGGAGCCTTTACAGGGGGTGGGCTGCCAGTGCCTTGGCTCCGGGTCCTACTGCCTGCCCTGGTGGGCGGTGCACTCCAAAAACCTGGAACACGCACCACTGGCACTGGAGGCTTTTTGGCTGAGGTGCTACAACGGCACTGATGAACTGGAGGGGGGGGTGGGAGCAAACAGGTCCATTTGACAGAGGGACAGTTTCTGACGGACACTTGGGATGGGTAGCTGGAGGGGCTATGGGAGTGGAGGTAGAGGAGGTGGTTGTAGGAGGTGTCACTTTAGCTGTTTTGGGTGCAGGTGCAGGTACTGGAGGCTGTCGTGAGGTGGAAGGATGTTGGGTGAGTGATTGCCGGCGTTTGGGTACTTTGGGAGGGGGCGTCACAGACACACTGGGAGAGGACACAGGGGACGTGTAAATCGCAGTGGAGGTGGTCAGTGCAGGTGAGTGGCTTGTGGTGCTGGGTGTCCTGGTGAGAGTCCTAGTGCCTGTAGATGTGGTGCATGCAGGTGTGTGTGTAGACGACACTGGGAGGGAGGAGGGAGAAGAGGAGGAGGGGGACACAGTGGAGACAGTGGAAGTTGCTGTGTCTGTATGGGTGTGATGCTTGTGTGAGTGCCTGTGGTGTGTGTGGTGCCTATGTTTGCTTGAGCTACTTTTGGGTGTTGACTTGTGTGCCTGCTGGTCTGTAGGTGTGCTTGTGATGGGCTGGGGTACAGGGGATTGGGTCTGGGTGGAGGAAGTTGGAGGGGGGAGGCTGGACACAGGGACAATGGCTGCCATCAGTGCTGAGGCCAGAGATTGCAGGGTTCGCTGAAGGACAGCCTGACCAGAATGAATGCCTTCCAGGAATGCATTACCATGTTGCAACGCCCTTTCTACACCCTGGATGGCATTCACAATGGTAGACTGCCCAACAGTGAGTGACCTGAGGAGGTCAATGGCCTCCTCACTGAGGGCAGCAGGGGTGACTGGGGCAGGGCCTGAGGTGCCTGGGGCGAAGGTGATGCCCACCCTCCTGGGTGAGCGGGCACGGGGCGAACGCTGAGGGGCTGCTGGGAGGGCGGTGCTGGTAGGGGAGGTGGCGGCTGTTCCTGTAGAAGTGGGGCGCACAGATGGTGCCGCCACCACAGGGGAGCTCCCATCGGCGGACGAGTCAGTGTCGCTGGTTGGTGATCCTGTGGCCGAAGTGAAGCTCCCCTCGCCTTCCGTCCCACTGGTGCATTCAGAGTCTGTGGTGTGGCCCTCCATGGCCATGTGGGATGCAGCTCCCTCCTGCTCCGGTGCCACTGTACCTCCGCCTGATGATGCTGATATATAAAAGGACAGGGAGAGAAGGAAAAGGGGGGGAGACAGAAGAAAGAGAGTTTTAGTGCATGGCATACCGCTACCATTGGCGGACAAGACAGACGCAGCAGCCCCATGCATTACGCCGTGCTCCTGCCCTCTGCACACGCAATTTCTGGGATATGGCCTACATGGCAATGGTATAAATCAGCGCACATGGATGGCAAAGGGGCAACTAAACATCAACTTGCCTCTGTTCTGATCTGGAGTAGAGTCCCACATGGCCTACATTACGGAGGGGCCTTGCCTACCTAACTCGCCCTGGCCTAGGGACACCCACAGCCCACCTCCGCCACCCAGACCCCTCCACTGCACGCAAAATGCGCAGAATGAGGTTGTACTCACCCCCTTGTGTCTGCTGTGTTGTCCTTAAGCGCCCATCCAACTCCGGGTAGGCCACCGCCAGGATCCGGAACATCAGGGGGGTCATGGTGCGACCGGCACCCCTCCCACGTTGGGAGGCCATCCGCAGCTGAGCCTCCGCCGTCTTCTTGCTGCAGCGGCGAATGTCCTCCCATCTCTTACGGCAGTGGGTGCCCTGTCTCTGGTGGGCCCCCAGGGTCCGGACTTCCTTGGCGATGGCACGCCAAATGTCCCTCTTCTGGTGGGCGCTGACCTACATGACATGCACAAGGAAAGAGGAACAGTCATTACCTACTGCACCGTCAATGTGAGTGACCCCCTCCCAACTCTGTCCATGTGGCCCATTCATCCCCATGCATAACTGTTCTATGTACTCTGCCCCCTTCCCTCTTCCACCCAGCCCTCTCCACCCAGGCCTAGCCCATACAACGTGCTCCCTCAGTACTAACCTGTTGGTCTGGCGAACCGTAGAGTAGCGTGTACTGGGGGAGGACCCCATCCACAAGTTTCTCCAACTCCTGTGCAGTGAAGGCAGGTGAGGTATCTAGTGATTGAACAGATAGAAAATGGCGGTGACGTCCGCGGTGGGGCGCTTCATCACCGCCAGCGCACCTGTTCATTGGCTCCTGGGACCCATAGGGTCCAATGTTAACCAATGCAGCATTGCGCCACGCTCTACAACCGCCTACCGCGACGGTGTCCAACGCCAGCGCAGTTACCCCACAATTCCATTGTCCCAGTTTAGAGGTCAGGCAGCCGCCATTTCAGGGGCCCACATGGCTTCATTTACTACTGCGTCACACATACCGAGGCCTACACTCCAAACAGTTCCCGGATGGGTTAATTGTCTGTTGTAGTCTTGTCTGTGACTGTGGGTACATACCTGGAGGAATGGTGACAGTTTCTTCGCTGTTGTCCTTCTTAGGCACCGACAGTTGGGACATATTGGAAGATGGCGGAATCTGCTGGTGTACCGACCGCTGGTGGACCTGTTGACAATGGAAGAGAGACATTTGATCGTGACCGACCGGTTCGACCGTGCCACAATCCAGGAACTATGTACCCAGTTGGAGCCAGACCTGATGTCACCAATCCACCATCCGACTGGAATCCCCCCTGACGTGCAGGTGCTGTCAGTGCTCCATTTTCTTGCAAGTGGCTCTTTTCAGACAACAGTGGCCATGGCATCAGGGATGTCCCAGCCTATGTTTTCCAACATGTTGTCCAGAGTGTTGTCTGCCCTGCTGAAACACGTAAGGAGATACATCATATTCCCTCAGGTGGAGGATTTGCCTACAGTTAAAGGTGACTACTATGCCCTTGGACATATCCCCAACGTCATAGGTGCCATTGATGGGACCCATGTAGCTCTGGTCCTCCCCGCAGGAGTGAACAGGTGTACAGGAACAGGAAGAGTTATCATTCCATGAATGTCCAGATGGTCTGTTTGGCAGACCAGTACATCTCGCAGGTAAATGCTATGTTCCCTGGCTCAGTGCATGACGCCTACATACTGCAGAATAGCAGCATCCCTGATATGATGGGTCAACTCCAGAGGCACCGTGTATGGCTATTGGGGGACTCTGGTTACCCCAACCTGTACTGGCTATTGACCCCAGTGAGGAATACCAGGGCAGAGAAACAGTACAATGAGGCACATGGGCGGACTAGGAGGGTTATCGAACGCAACTTCGGCCTCCTGAAGGCGAGGTTCAGGTGCCTCCATATGACAGGGGGGTCCCTATTCTACTCATCGAAGAAGGTGTGCAACATCATCATCGCCTGCTCCATGCTCCATAATTTGGCATTGCGACGCCAGGTGCCTTTTCTGCAGGAGGATCAAACAGATGATGGTGTTGTAGCAGCGGTGGAGCCTGTGGAGCCTGTGGACAGTGATGAGGATGAAGCTGATGAAGAAGAAAATGACAACAGGGAGTCAGTCATACAGCAATATTTCCAGTGAGTACATTTTCATGTTTAACATGATGTAAACTTTCAACGTCTTCCTCTATCCTGTACCTACATTTCACTCACTATTTGTTAACTGAGTTGTCCCCTTCCATTTCAGTTTCAATAATGTGGTAACCTACGTGTCAACAGCTTGCACCCTTGAAAGGCTTGTGATGTGTGACATTGGTATGTTGGCATTCCAATGGGTAACCATTTTTGACACTGTAATGACAATACAACGTTCAAAATCATTGACTGACTCCAGTTTTATTAGTGTTTCAAGGGTGTTTATTTAAGTGCATAACAATGAATGGGGGTTGTGAAATGGGGATGGGTTATGGTGGAAGAATGTCCATGGCAGAGTCCAGTCTATTAGTCTCACAGGTACAGGGTAACAAAGTGGGACAGTGGGGGGACAATCAGGGTGGTCTTATTTCCTGGCGGGGTCTTGCCATCTTGCTCTGTCCTGTTCCTGTATCTCAGGGCCCGCTTGCGTGGTGGTTGTCCGACTGCAGGGGGTGGGGTGCTGGTGTGTTGGTCCTGTGGCGTCATGTCCACTGGCGCTGGTGGAGGTGGTGGGCATTTCATTGTCGTGGCTAGTGTCAGGGGCCCCTTTGAGTGCCACAGTGTCCCTCAAGGTCTTTTGAATATCCGTCAGCACCCCTACAATGGTGCCTAGGGCGGAGCCGATGGTCATGAGCTCCTCCCTGAACCCCAAATACTGCTCCTCCTGCAGACGCAGGGTCTCCTGCAATTTGCCCAGTACCGTTGCCATCGTCTCCTGGGAGTGGTGGTATGCTCCCATGATGGAAGAGAGGGCCTCGTGGAGAGTAGGTTCCCTTGGCCTGTCCTCCCCCTGTCGCACAGCAGCCCTCCCAGTTCCCCTATGTTCCTGTGCCTCCGTCCCCTGGACCGTGTGCCCCCTACCACTGCCCCCAGGTCCCTGTTGTTGTTGGGGTGGTGGGTCATCCTGGGTGCCCTGTACTGGTGGACACACCGCTGATTGACCTGTCCTGGGTAGGGAGGTATGGGCCTGCTGGATGGGTGCTGTGCTAGTGTTCCCAGAGGGTGGAAGTTGGGCTGTGGCTGGGCAAGGGGAACCGACTGTCCTGAGGCCCACGATGATCCGGGCTGGTCATCAAGATCCAGTAGGGCAGGGCTGCTGTCGTCACTGTGGGCCTCTTCTGTGGGTGGAGTGGTGTTGTCTGGACCCTCTGGTGTGGTGACGTTCCTTCGGGTTCCTGCGGGGGTATGAGTACATGATTATTGCATGTGTGTGTTTCATGGTGTGCAATGGTTGGGTGTGCGTGTACCCCAGTGCAGCCATTCCTGTGTGGGGGCTTGTGTGCTGTTGTTTGGGGGGTGTTGTGGGTCTGTGCAGTGGGCATGCTTTAGTGATGGGTATCCATGCTTAGTTATGTCATGCAGGTCTTGGGGTTGGGATGGGTGGTTGGTGTCATGGGTAGATTAGTGAGGATTTGGGGTGATAGGGGAGGGTGTGAGGGTGGGGGTGTGTGATAGCATGCAGGTAAGGTGGGGGATATGATAGTTAAGATTTGACTTACCAGTGTCTGTTCCTCCAACGACTCCTGCGAGGCCCTCAGGATGCAAGATGGACAAGACTTGCTCCTCCCATGTTGTTAGTTGTGGGGGAGGAGGTGGGCGTCCGCCGCCAGTCCGCTGTACCGCGATGTGGTGTCTGGATACCGTGGAACGCACCTTCCCCCGTAGGTCGTTCCACCTCTTCCTGATTACCTCCCTATTTCTTGGGTGTTGTCCCACAGCGTTCACCCTGTCGACTATTCTTTGCCATAGCTCCATCTTCCTGGCTATGGATGTGTGCTGGACCTGTGATCCAAATAGCTGTGGCTCTACCCGGATGATTTCCTCCACCATGACCCTGAGCTCCTCCTCGGAGAAGCGGGGGTGTCTTTGGCGTGACATGGGGTGGTGTGGGTGAGGTATGAGGTGGTGTATGTGTTGATGAGTGTGGTGAGTGTAGTGGTATGTGGTGTTTTGTGCGTGGATGTTGTGTGGGTGATGGTGTAGTGTGCCTCTGTGTGATGGGGTTCTCTATTCTGTGCTGTCTCTCTCTGGCCTTCTCTCAGAAATTCTGGTCTTGGGGGTTTGTGGGTGATGTGGGTGTGTGTTTTATATTGAGTTGGGTGTGTGGGTGTGGTGTGTGTATGTGTAACAGGTGTGTGTATTTGGAATTGTCCAATGTGGCGGTGTTTTGGAGGTGTGTGTGTATTTTGAGCGCGGCGGTGTGTACCGCCAATGGAATACCGCGGTTGAAAGACCGCCGCGTGGATTCGTGGGTCATAATAGCATGGGCGTGTTTCTGTTGGCGTGGAGGTGGAGGATTTGTTTCTGCATGTTTATCGCTGACCTTTGGTGTGGCGGGGTGGTGTGGGTGTCTGAATTTCGTTGGATTCCGTGATGTGGGTCATAATAGCTGTGGCGGAATTCCACGGCCGCGGCGGTGTGTTGGCAGTCATCTGGACGGCGGTAAGCGCCTTATACCGCCAATGTTGTAATGACCCCCTTTATGTCTATTCTCACCAAAATGATTCAAGAGAGCAACAGTATCTTGTTTGCACCCTTTATTCTTAAAGCAATCAAAAGATCATCATGTAGTGCCGCTGCGCGTAGCACGAGCCGAACATTCGGCTCGGGCCGCAGCACGCGATCATAAGCCGCGACGCGCCCCCAGCCTGCTCTGTCCCTTATGAGGCCCCAAATTGGGCATGGGGCCTCGTTCTTTTTTAGCGCACCGCGTGTCTATGCAGGTCCGACCCCCCCACTCACCTGTTCTTTTCTTTTCTTCTTTTTTCTGGACATCTGGTTGTGCCTTCTTTTATGTTTTTCCCCCTTTCCCATTGTACCCTTCTCTTCCCAGCATTCCCTGTTCCCTACTCTCTATGGTGCCTAGTCCATTCGGTTCTATGTGTTTTTGCCTATATAAGATGGTGTCCTTTTACTTCCTGTTGGTCTTTTCCTGTTTGTTGGTATTTAAGGGCTGTGTTTCTTTCTCTCCTTGCACTGCAACACTTTCTGTTTGGATGGTGTTTTCGCTCCTGCTTCCTTGGATTCCTGTGCTGGTTCTCGTTGGTTCCAGTGTATTTTCCTGTATTTTGTTCCTGCTGTTACCTATTCTTTTTGTTTCTGTTGCAGGATTCTATCTTTTTGGAGGTTTTTTTCCCCTTTCAGGGTTTTTTTCCCTCTGGCACTACTACTGAGGGACACGGCCTGCTCTTGGCGTACCCATTGCCTGCAGCACCGTGGCTACCAGAAAGAGTCGCCCCTACTTGGGCCAAGGCCGAACATTCCAGAACAGGATCCACGCCACTCACTCTGCGGCCTCCAGGGTAAAGCAGCAGGTAAGTCGTGACAGATTGCAGCGCCCAATACTCCCGACGTCGTCTAACATCATAGATGATACCGTGGCGGCTGCTGTAGATCCTGACCAATCTCTTCTAGCAACCATTCAGCAACAAGCTCAGGAACTGCAACAATTACGCAATGAGAATGCTGCTTTACGACAAGATTTAGCCTTTCGCAGTGCGGATGTTCCGGCCGTCTCCACCTCTACTCCTCCTTTCTCCGGTGAACCAACTAAGCTGCAAGAGTTCCTCGATGCATTTACGGTGTATTTCGCCTTCCGACCTACCCAATTCTCCCACGACAAGGCAAGTGTGGGATATCTTATCAGTGAGTTATCCGGTCCTGCCTTGGCCTGGGCAACCCCGATGGTATCCTCCAATGACCCAGTATTATCGGACTATTCCGCTTTCGTGAATCGGATTAAACAGATGTTCAGTCGTCCAGGATTGTAGGCCTCTGCGGAAGAAGCCTTATGTGACATCCAACAAGGCTCACAAGATGTCCTCCAATATATTACCCGCTTTTAACAGCTAGCGGCTGAGAGCACTTGGGTGGAACGAACTCTGGTGACTTTATTCCGTAGAGGACTGAAAGAGGAGATTAAAGATGAGTTAGTACACTCCACCCGAGTTGAAGATCTTTGTGGTCTGATGGATCAGGCTCTTTCCATTCAATACCGTCTCCACGGATGACGTATGGAGAAGAGAAAAAGTAGAGGATCTTCTCAGCCAAGCACTTCACGTGTCTTTATGCATTGTCCCGAGGAACCTCGTCCTCCCGCCAGAGACACCGAAGGCGAACCTATGCAAGTGGATACCACTCGAGGCCCACTTTCCGTTAGTGAGCGGGAAGACAGACGTAGGAAGCGATTGTGCGGTTATATGGTGGTGCTGCCGGCCACATGCTTCGTACCTGCCCCGTTCATCCTCAAAGGCCATCGGGAAACGCCACTTCCCGTCCTCTGTAAGAAGGGAGGGGACGGGATCATCGGCTATACCTTCCATCAGTTCATTCAAGGGCAATGCCAGGACTTTGTTTATGTTACCTGTGACGCTACATTTACCGGACGGCCGTCAAGAGAGAACAATGGCTTTACTTGACTGTGGTGCCAGTGGTATATATATGGATAAAACTTGGGCCACGACTCAACAAATACCAACACGACCCAAAGAAACACCAGAACAAGTTCACACAGTGGATGGGTCTTTAATATCCTCTGGTCCAGTTGATACCACCACCACGACACTGAGTTTACAATTCGGAAACCACCAAGAACACATCTAATTTGATTTAATATCATCCTCCAATCATACTATCATTTTGGGAATTCCGTGGTTCATAAGACATAACCCTTATGTAAATTGGGAAACCCGGACTATTTCCTTGTCCTCACAGTTTTGTCATGAGAACTGCTTTGCTTCAGACACTTATTGGTCACCCAAGAGGTTGATGCCTACTGAAATTATTACCAGATGTTCCATCAATATAGTTCAAGGTGTCCCTGATCACTATCTAGAATTTCAAGATGTGTTCCAAAAACCAACCAGACCTGTGTTACCTCCACATCAAGATTACGATTGTGCTATTCCCTTTGGGAGGGTGTATTCACTCACGGAACCTGAAAGGGAAGTTCTAAAGGAATATCTGCAAGAAAACATACATAGCGGTCTTATTGTACCATTGTCCTCTCTGGCAGGGGCTCCCCTCTTTTTTTACCCAAGAAGACGAAGGATCTTCGCCCCTGTCTGGATTTTCGAGTTCTAAATAAAATAACTATAAAAGACCGTTATCCTTTGCCCCTCATCAAGGATATACTAGAGGCAGTCAGAGGGGCTCAACGATTTACCAAATTGGATCTTCGTGGAGCCTACCACCTTTCGCGTATTAAAGAAGGAGACGAGTGGAAGACTGCCTTCCGGACCCCTTTTGGTCATTATGAGTACAGAGTTATGCCTTTTGGTCTCACTAATGCCCCCTCCATTTTCCAAAGATTTATGGACTCTGTGTTCTCTGATCTCTTGACCCATACGGTCGTCATCTATTTAGACGATATCCCTATTTATTCTAGACATCCTGAGCGTCATTCCTCTCAGGTGAAACAAGTCCTCCAAAGACTCCAGGAACCTCAACTGTCCTGTAAACCGGAAAAGTGTGAGTTTGACAAGAACGAAGTCAAATATTTGGGATATCACCTTAGTCCCACTGGAATAGCAATGGACCAGGAAAAGGTACAAGTCATCCTAGACTGGCCATCTCCTTCCTCTATTAAGGAAACGCAATGTTTTCTAGGATTGGCTAACTTTTATCGGCAGTTCATCTTAGACTTTGCAGAACAAACCAGCCACATAACTCAAACATTAAAAAAGGATAATTTAAAGAAAGGCTTTGTCTGGACAATGGTGGCTGAAAAGGCTTTTCAGAGTCTAAAAAAGGCCTTTAAATTAAGCACGATATTGAGACACCCAGATACTAACAAACAATTTATTGTTATTACTGATGCTCCCGAAAGAGCCATCGGAGCTGCCTTACTCCAACAACAAGATGACGGTCTTGAACATCCTGTGTTCTATTTGTCCCATGTACTCTCTGCATCGGAACAACATTACTCAGTACTTGAAAGGGAGTTGTTAGCTCTGAAAACAGCCTGCCTAGAGTGGAGACAGTTTCTTATGGGTTCCAAAGAGCCGTTCGAGGTGCGAACAGACCATCGTAATCTACAATGTTTACGTACTTTTTTATGCCAGAACAGTCATCAGGCTCGTTGGGCCTTTTTCTTCAGTCAGTATGACTTTTATGTCACCTATATTCCTGGATCCCAAAACATTCTGGCTGATGCTCTGTCTCGCCGTTATCCAGATTGTACTTCTACCCCATCTCAGTATCTAATGAGCCCAGTAAAATCATCGGAGTAGCTCAGTCTTTCCTGGATGAGGTACAACTGGAATATTCTAACCTGACTGATCAAGAATTAAAGAAACTGAACATATGTAAAATGCAAGGGTATTATTATTATAAGAACTTGTTGTTTCTCCCTACTAATGGAGTAAGAGAAAAGGCACTACAAATGTGCCCTGATTCGCCGATCGCTGGTCATAGAGGCATTCAGGCCACACAAGAACTACTGTCACAATCTTTCTGGTGGCCTACCTGGAAATCGGATGCCGAAAAATACGTGCAGGCTTGTCCCATATGTGCTCAAGTAAAAATTCCCCGTACCAGACCTGCAGGATTACTACAACCATTACCTGTTCCACCGGCTCCCTGGCATACCATTTCTACTGATTTTATGTGTTCATTACCTCCATCAGCAGGAAACCGGGTTATCATGGTCACCATAGATTCCTTTACTAAGATGGCTCACTTCACTGCCCTGAAAAAACTACCTACGTCCCAAGAACTAAGTCAGATATTTATCCATCATATTTTCCGTCTCCATGGACTTCCACACAGCATTGTATCTGACAGGGGACCTCAGTATATCTCCCGGTTTTGAAAACATTTTTGTAGGACACTGAATATCAACATAGCACTATCATCGGGTTTCAATCCTCAAACCAATGGACAGACTGAGCGTCTCAACCAAGGATTGCAGCAGTACCTTTGCTGCTTTTGTAATTCTACCCAGAGCAACTGGAACACTTACCTTCCTATCGCTGAATTCTCTTACAATAATACTGTCCATAGTGCCTCCAAGGTCACTACTTTTTTCTGTTCTTATGGCTATCATCCTACCTCTTTTCCTACTACTCCTCAGTCTGCCTCTTCTCTTCCTGCTGTTACTTCATTCTCCAAACGACTTTTACAGATCCATAAATTGATTCGAGCTAACTTGTTGAACACCAAGAGATACATGAAGAGAATAGCGGACAAGAATCGTAGGGATGCTCCAGAATATCACCTTCAGGATAAAGTCTGTCTTTCGTCAACATTTTTACCCTTACGCCTTTCTCAAAATAAGTTCACACCTCGTTACTATGGTCCTTTCCGTATCCTTCAACTGATTAATCCTGTCACTGTCCATCTTCACCTGCCTCGTACCTGGAGGATTCACCCAGTCTTTCATGTTTCTCAGCTCAAACCCTATGTCCCTGATCCTTACTCTCGTCAGTTTCCCTGTCCTCCTCCTGTGTTAGTGGATGATGTACCTGAACATGAGGTACACGAGATGCGCGACTCTCGTATCTTTCACAAACGTCTTCAGTATTTGATTCATTGGAAGCCTCTCAGTGAATGCTCTTGGGAAGATGTATCTTCTGTTCACGCACCTCTTCTGATTTTTCATTTTCACCGCTTGTTTCCGCACAAACCTGGGCCTTCGGGGGGACCTACTGTCGCACCGCTGCGCGTGGCACGAGCCGAACATTCGGCTTGGGCCGCAGCACGCGGTCATAAGACGCGACGCGCCCCCAGCCTGCTCTGTACCTTACGAGGCCCCAAATTAGGCATGGGGCCTCGTTCTTTTTTAGCGCACCGCGTGTCTATGCAGGTCTGACCCCCCACTCACCTGTTCTTTTCTTTTCTTCTTTTTTCTGGACATCTGGTTGTGCCTTCTTTTATGTTTTTCCCCCTTTCCCATAGTACCCTTCTCTTCCCAGCATTCCTTGTTCCCTACTCTCTATGGTGCCTAGTCCATTCTGTTCTATGTGCTTTTCCCTATCTAAGATGGTGTCCTTTTACTTCCTGTTGGTCGTTTCCTGTTTGTTGGTATTTAAGGGCTGTGTTTCTTTCTCTCCTTGCGCTGCAACACTTTCTGTTTGGATGGTGTCTTCGCTCCTGCTTCCTTGTATTCCTGTGCTGGTTCTCGTCAGTTCCAGTGTATTTTCCTGGATTTTGTTCCTGCTGTTACCTATTCTTTTTGTTCCTGTTGCAGGATTCTATCTTTTTGGAGGTTTTTTCCCCCTTTCAGGGTTTTTTTCCCTCTGGCACTACTTCTGAGGGACACTGCCTGCTCTTGGCGTACCCATTGCCTGCAGCACCGTGGCTACCAGAAAGAGTCGCCCCTACTTCGGCCAAGGCTGAACATTCCAGAACAGGATCCACGCCACTCGCTCTGCGGCCTCCAGGGTAAAGCACCACGTAAGTCGTGACACATCAATATACTGAATCAATGCTGACTGAAAAGGCATTTTCAGTGATTCCAAATTATTTTTCAAACCCTGATTAAATATAGAATATGACTCCAAAAAGCTTGTGGGATTCTACATAAACAATACACTTGATTGCAAAATTTAAAACAGAAAAGAAATTGGCTATCCTTATGTAGAGGCTCTGAGAAAAATGTTTGTGCCAAGTTCACCACTGTGAACCATTCTGTGTCACATGGAATGTGAAACAGAATCACTGTGGGATTTGGCACTACTGGACAATATTTGACCACTATGTCATTCATTTTTCTTAAATCTCAAACAATTCTGAATTTCTCACCTGTTTTTTTCAAACCCATAATTGGAGAATTACATGGGATGCTCAGCACTTCTTTTAAAACTCCCTGCTCCACAAAGTCTACAATTACAGCAGTAACTCCTTCAATGACATCTGGTGCCATATGATACTGTAGAGTTTGTGGAAAAACTACATCAGGTCGTACTGTGACTTTAATTGGTTCAACCTCTTTGATCAGGTCAATATATTTTCCAAAAAGATTCCAAACATTTAAAGTAACTGTTCCTTTTAAGTCAGTTGGCAGATCTTTTACTATAAATGTAGGATAGAAATGTATCAAAACCATCCTCTGACACCAATTTCTGTGGGTGTGTCTAGCCTTATATTTCTTTTGATATTTTATTTATAAGGTGACATGTATAGGGTAACCATCTATTACCCATAGAGGTCGACTTTAATCTTTTGATTCAGATAGGAGTGTGATAACATCCTAAACAACATTTATCATCAATTCAAAGCAAATTTTGAATAATAGTGTTTCAATTATGGAGTCGTTAATTTTCACGCACTATAACCCATGTTGCCATAAATCACCACACCAGTTTAGTAAAGTTCATTAATTTATTACCCTAGATAAACAACACTGAAGTCACATAAATCATCCGAAAAACCAAATGATACAAATACAGGAGAAACAGAGGCTGACCAAAATGTTTGAAAAACCTTCATCTAACTAGGGCATTAAGCATCAAACACTCAAATATAACAATTCCAAACAACAATAAAAGAATATGGAAGTTAGAAACTGAATACATTTAGTTAATACAGATGAATTAATAACCATTCAATTTTATTTGAACCAATTTTGAATATGACACCCTTAACTATAACACTAATTAAAGGTGCATGTTGGGACTTACATGCAAAAAGAAAAGGAGACAAAAATACATTTGGAAAAGGATATAGTTAGGGCACTTGCCAAAAATGTGGTTGGATTTCTGAAAGAGGGAAAACATAAAAAGACAAATGCACATTTGGTTCTACCTTTCCTTAGTGGATTAGACTAGCAAGCAGCAAATTCTTCATCAGTAGAGCATCTTCGGTCTTCACTCGAACAGGACATGAACAAGGGACACACTTCAGTAATCTTTGGCCTTACTGTATCTGAATGGTCAGCGACAGAAAACTAAGGACATAGGTGGTCATTCTGACCCTAGCGGTCTTTGACCGCCAGGGCGGAGGACCGCGGGAGCACCGCCGACAGGCCGGCGGTGCTCCAATGGGGATTCCGACCGTGGCGGTAAAGCCGCGGTCGGACCGGCACCACTGGCGGGGTCCCGCCAGTGTACCGCCGCCCCATTGAATCCTCCGCGGCGGCGCAGCTTGCTGCACCGCCGCGGGGATTCCGACCCCCCCTACCGCCATCCAGATCCCGGCGGTCGGACCGCCGGGATCCGGATGGCGGTAGGGGGGGTCGCGGGGCCCCTGGGGGCCCCTGCAGTGCCCATGCCACTGGCATGGGCATTGCAGGGGCCCCCGTAAGAGGGCCCCTACATGTATTTCACTGTCTGATGCGCAGACAGTAAAATACGCGACGAGTGCAACTGCACCCGTCGCACAGCTTCCACTCCGCCGGCTCGATTCCGAGCCGGCTTCATCGTGGAAGCCTCTTTCCCGCTGGGCTGGCGGGCGGTCTGAAGGCGACCGCCCGCCAGCCCAGCGGGAAAGTCAGAATTACCGCCGCGGTCTTTCGACCGCGGAACGGTAATCTGACGGCGGAACTTTGGCGGGCGGCCTCCGCCGCCCGCCAAGGTCAGAATGAGGGCCATAATGTATCATTTCACCGAGAAACAACTCCACAACTACAGCTCCTGGACGATTCTCCAACAACCCTGGAAAATAAACATCTGAGCTTACATCATCTAAACATTGCTATATTAAAACCCTAGAAAGCAACTAGCTAGAATACCATTGGACAGTCTATGGGGTGTTCTAGGTCACATCCAATGAGCTTTTCTCCACGTTCTAGAAGTATCTTATCTTTGTTTTCTGCAACTGTTGGGCAACTTCAAAGGCAGAAAAGGGTATAAGTACTGTACCCAAAACCCCAGACTTTAGATTATTTAAAGGATTCCTGAGGAACCTCTGCCAGGAAAAGAGCTGAAGAGCTGAGGAGAAGTGCTGCACCTGCCTGTGATTGTGCTTTGTTGGGCTATCCTGCCGTTGCTGTTTCTACCTGTGAAAGGGAACAAAGACTGGACTTTGTTGTGCATTCATGCTTGAGAGATATCTCAGAGGGCTTGGACTGAACTTGCCTCCTGTTTTTGAAGCCTCAGGGACAGCAAAGGCTTCACCAACCAGTCTCTGAGTCTGCATACTGTAGACCCTAGCTTGCCAGAGGGTGCTATTCCAGTTCCTGGGCCCTGAAAGTGAATTTCTGGTGAAAATCCAGTGAAACGACATCGGTGCAACTTCACAAGGACGCCACTGCACTGTACCCGCGACGCCACCTGCACCTGAAGCCGTGGCCCTCGCAGAAGCGCGACGACTCCACAAACATCGCAGGCCAAGCGTCACTGCAGCGGCTGACATCCCAAAAACTCACAATATCGGAGATTCGTAGCACCGATGTTCGTGACACCCAACTCCTTCGCAGCGTTTGTGACCCTGTGACATGATTGCAACCCCATGAGTTCGCCCTGCAGCAGTGTGACTTCCCCAGACTTCGACTTTGCCAGAGGTGCAGAGGAACTGATTCTTCGCATCTGACACCTCACTTTCACCGCTCCGCAGCAAGGATCTGACACCTCTTCGTGACACCTCCGCTCCTTTGCCCCACAGCACTAGAACTGACGCAGCATCGGATCCAGCGATGCCTCAGTCTCCGATTCCATGCACCGCGCTGTTTTCCACACATTTTGCTTAGGTACTGTACTTCTGTGTCCGTGTGACTCCGTAAACGGCGTCAGTGGCGTCTCATTGTGGGAAAGGACTCCGTCACAATGCCGTTTTAACATCAGATTGCAGCATTTGTGCCTGTAGGCACTATTTTTGTGTTTTTTATTGCTAAAGTCATATTTTTAAGTCTATATTGTGGATTTTTATCATATTTGGTCTTGTTTCATTTAGATAAATATTTACTATTTTTCTAAACCAGCATGGTGTTCATTTTGTAGTGTTTCACTGTATTACTGTGTGTGTTGGTACAAATACTTTACACATTGTATCTGGGTTATGCCTTTCTGCTTGTGCCAAGCGACCAGGGGGGTGAGCGGCTGTTGACCGGATGTGTTTCTCCTTTACCTTGACTAAAGTGAGGGTCCTTGCTTGGACAGGGGGCAACCTGACTGCCAACCAAAGACCCCATTTCTAACAGTGTTCATAGCCATTCAAATTAATAAATTACAGAACATTTCTACATTAAAATTAATGATTACTATTTGTATGTATTGATTATGGTGCCCACCACGTTTGCCATTTTACATGATACCCATTTCAACACACGTTACCTTATTTATTAGTACTTTGATACTTCAAAATGTTATTAATTAACTTGCTCTTTAGCAATACCATACACAAATGCAGGCAAAAAAGGTACTAGAGCACTGCACATTTGGTATTCAAATTACAAATAGGCAACTGAAATAATGCAATATTTTGGCAAAAAAAGATGGAGAAGGTGAGTCCTGGATTAATAACATGCCCTTATCCATCACCATTGTGGCTACCTCAACGAATTTGTACTGCAGTTTTAGTGAACACGTGTTTTGTAAAAGTTAAAGAGGACTTAGCATGACATTGTTACAACATACAATATAGACTACATTTCATTTTAATTAACTAAAAAGTCACTCTTGTGAGATGTGAGTTGACTTGCCTTTTTTATTAATCATGCTGCTAAAAACGTATGGAAGATGTTCAAATTATTTAATGGAGAATCAGCATTGATAAGACAATTGCTTAGACATTACATCAATCCCATGTCACCTACTCACCTTACAAGTTTTGAGACATTTACTGATAAATTACAAATTGTATTATTAATATTGCCTTCGCAGGATGAAATTATTATTATTAAAATAATAGTTCATTACATAAAGCTACTAATTACACAACCGTGTCAATCTTAACAGCAATTATTTATTCCATGACGTACTTAACCCGTGCTCTTTGTTTTACCCCTGCAATAAGATTCCTTGTACACCATCTCTCAGAGAGAGTCATTACAGCACCTGCGATCTCTGCCAGGTCTAGATGCATTGTCAGCGCGCGCTCAGGGCGAGGCTGGGCGAACGCCTCACATCCCCTCATTCCTAGAACATTATTATGGAGACTGGAGTACAAACCCAAAGTACGGGACAAGTCAGGGCATTAATCAGGCTGCTTCGAGCACCCGGTTGGTTTACATTTTATGTGCTGCACCCAAATACCGCGCTGCAAGCCCTGTTCTCTCTACGTCAAAGCAAGGCGCCTCCCGCGTCAGACCTACACGCTCTAGTGCAACCTGTGACGTGTTTAAAGAAAACATTGCGAGGCAGAGGGTGGGTAAATGGGGCGGCAGCTTCTGAGAGCAATACCAGGGAAAAGGTTTAGCGTTGAGGCGGGGGTTACGGAGAAATCCTGTTCCCGGCAGGTAATCTTCCACCAGAGTTCGCAGCTCCTTGGCTGGCATTCCACTTCTGAGCACTAGGCTGGCACTGCCACAGTTAGTACCAGCTTCATGCAGCCAATTTGCGCCATGTGTGGTAGTACATTTCCCCCCATCCCGATTCTGGCGTTCGCTTCACGGTGTGAATGTCGTTGGCTTGGAAACTGCGCAACTTCAACGAGCTCGTGAGTTTTCATAACTTGGTAAAGTAGTGCAGTCGATAGCATGGCGCAGCAGCTTGTGCACTACAGTAGGGCAACAGCCTCGAGCAACAGGCTTTGGGGTCCGTCCGTAGCACGTGCTGCGGTGGAGTTAGGCACCTAAATAAACACTGCACGTCATATAGCATCATACGCACTGTTTCTGATTTTTTAAAAGGAAGACCTACTGTGAGGAAGTGCGTGCAGTTTGCATTAAAATTATTTTTTAGGTTTCAGTACGTATAGCAGTCGTCCATGTGCCCGTGATTAATAAATAAAGTAAGGGATGGAATGCTTGAGTTAATCTCATCACTGGGAGTCACTGAAGGCCACTTTCCTGTCGGCCATTTGTCGCCAATGTTGCATTCCCAATGGAGACCGATTGTGAGATAAGGCTTCTTTTGTCATGGTAAACCCCCACTTTTTGTCTGGCATTTGATGTGGTCTCAAAGTTGTTACTACCCAGGGTCCCCGCTTCCCTAGTAAATGGTACTTAGGTACCCAGGGTATGAGGTACTAAGAGTAGGCTCCTGAGGCCAGTGGCACGGATTGTGCCACCCTCTAGGGGGGCCATTGTAGGAGGCTGGCCTGGCTTCTAGTGAGTACCTGATAGTACTTACACCTTGTGCCAGGTCCAGTTATCCCTTATTAGTAGATTAGTAGTGTTATAGCAGCTTAGGCTGATAGAGGTAGCTACAGCAGAGCAGTTTAGGCTGAACTAAGAGACGTGCAAAGCTTCTACTATACCACTTATATCATATAGCACTATATCATAAGAAACACAATACTCAAAGTTACTAAAAATAAAGGTACTTTATTTTAGTGACAAAATGCCAAAACTATCTCAGAGGATATACCCCCTTAGGAGGTAAGTAAAATACACAAAATATACACACAAACCAAAATCAGGTAAGTAAAACACTTAGAAAAGTAGTGCAAACACTGTAGAACACAATAGAATGCAATAGGAAACAATAGGCCTAGGGGCAACACAAACCATATACTCCAAAAGTGGAATGCGAACTACGAATGGACCCCAGGCCTAGTGTAGTGTGTAGAGGGTCGCTGGGAGTGTAAGAAAACACTAAGGGTGTCCAAGATACACCACCCCAAGATCCTGAAAAGTAGGAGTAAAGTTACCCTACTACCCCATAAACACAGTAAAGTGGAGATAGGGGATTCTGTAAAGACAACAACTGACTGCAAAACACTGAAGACGGATTCCTGGACCTGAGGACCTGCAAAGGAAGGGACCAAGTCCAAGAATTATGCAAGTGTCGGGGGGGCAGGGGCTCACTAAACCCCGGATGAAGGTGCAAAAGGGCTGCCTCCGGGTGGAAGAAGCTGAAGATTCTGCAACAACGGAAGGTGCCAGGAACTTCTCCTTTGGTCAGAAGATGTCCCACGGCATGCTGGAGGATGCAGAGTTGTTTCCACGCAGAAAGACCAATCAATCAATCAATCAATCATGGTATTTATAAAGCGCGCTATGTACCCGTCAGGGTTTCGAGGCGCTGAGGGGGGGGGGGGGGGCGCTGCTGGATTAGCGGTCGAAGAGCCAGGTCTTGAGGAGCCTTCTGAATGTGAGGAGGTCCTGGGTCTGGCGAAGAGATGTGGGGAGAGAGTTCCAGGTCTTGGCGGCGAGGAAGGAGAAGGATCTGCCGCCGGATGTCTTGCGCTGGATTCGGGGTACGATGGCGAGGGCGAGGTTGGCGGATCGGAGTTGACGTGTTGGCGTGTAGAAGTTGAGTCTGGTGTTGAGGTAGGAGGGTCCGGTGTTGTGAAGTGCCTTGTGAGCGTGGGTCAGGAGTTTGAAGGTTATCCTCTTGTCTACCGGGAGCCAGTGGAGTTCCTTTAGGTGAGGGGAGATGTGACTTCGGCGAGGTATGTTGAGGATCAGTCGGGCGGAGGCATTTTGGATACGTTGGAGGCGTTTGATGTCTTTGGTTGGTATGCCTGTGTAGAGTGCGTTGCCGTAGTCAAGTCTGCTGCTGACGAGGGCCTGGGTCACCGTCTTTCTGGTTTCTGTTGGAATCCACTTGAAGATTCTGCGGAGCATTCGAAGGGTGTTGAAACAGGAGGAGGAGACGGCGCTGACCTGTTTGGACATGGTGAGGGAGGAGTCCAGGATGAAGCCGAGGTTTCTTGCGTGGCTGGCAGGGGTGGGTGGGAGTCCGAGGACGGAGGGCCACCATGAGTCGTTCCAGGCCGAGGGAGTGCGTCCGAGGATGAGGACTTCCGTCTTGTCGGAGTTGAGTTTCAGGCGGCTGTTGTTCATCCAATCGGCGATGGATTTTAGTCCCTCGTGGAGGTTTGTTTTGGCGGTGAGCGGGTCTTTGGTCAGGGAGAGGACGAGCTGGGTATCGTCGGCGTAGGAGATGATGCTGAGGTGGTGTTGGCGGGCCAGTTGAGCGAGGGGGGCCATGTAGACGTTGAACAACGTGGGACTGAGGGAGGATCCTTGGGGGACGCCGCAGATGAGGTTGGTGGCTTTGGAGCGGAAAGGGGAGAGACGGACTCTGCGTTCTGTCGGAGAGGAAGGATGAGATCCAGTGGAGGGCTTTATCTTGGATGCCGGCTTCTTGGAGGCGGGTCAGTAGGGTGCGGTGGCAGACGGTGTCAAAAGCGGCTGATAGGTCGAGGAGGATGAGGGCTGAGGTTTCGCCGTTGTCCATTTGATGTCTGATGTCATCTGTGGCGGCGAGGAGGGCAGTCTCAGTGCTGGGGTTTCGTCTGAATCCGGATTGTGAGGGGTCCAGGATGGAATTGTCTTCGAGGAAGTGGGTGAGCTGAGTGTTGACGATCTTCTCGATGACTTTCGCTGGAAAAGGGAGGAGAGAGATCGGACGGAAGTTTTTGAGGTCGTTGGGGTCAGCCTTGGGTTTTTTGAGGAGGGGTTGGATTTCTGCGTGTTTCCAGCTGTCCGGGAAGGTGGCAGAAGTGAGGGATAGGTTGATGATCTTGCGGAGTTCGGGGGCGATGGTGGCGTTGGCTGAGTTGAAAATATGGTGGGGGCAGGGGTCCGTGGGGGAGCCTGAGTGGATGGTGTTCATGGTTGCTATGGTTTCTGCCTCGTCCACGTGGGTCCAGGCGGTGAGGCGGCAGTCGCGGGAGGAGACGTCAGGGGTGAGGTCTGGCGGTGGACCGGTGATGAAGCTGTCGTGGATGGTGGTGATTTTCTGGTGGAAGAAGGTGGAGAGATCGTCGCAGAGTTTCTGGGAGGGCGGGATGTCGTTGGAGTTGGCTTTCGGATTGGAGAGTTCCTTCACGATGCCGAAGAGTTCTTTGCAGTCGTGGGCGTTGTTGTTGATGCGTTCGGTGAAGTGGGCGCGCTTGGCGGTGCGGATCCGTTGGTGGTGTTCGCGGTTGGCGTTTTTGAGGGCGGCGAGGTTGTCGGGTGTGCGTTCTTGGATCCATTTCTTTTTGAGCTTCTGGCAGTTGCTTTTGGAGGTGGTGAGATCGTCTGTGAACCAGGCTGGTTTTTTCTTTCCTTGGATGGTGGTGGGTTTCTTGAGAGGGGCAAGGGTGTTGGCGCAGTCGAGGATCCATTGATGGAGGTTGATGGCGGCTGTGCTCGGGTCGATTGCGTCGGGTGGAGGGTTGTTGCTGAGGGTGCTGGTCAGTTGTTCTTGGGTGACTTTGCCCCAGCGGCGGTGGGGAGGTAGCTGGATGCGGTGTTGCTCTGTGGAGACAAGCCATTGAGTTGCAAGAGTCACGGTTGAAGATTATGTGTGCTGCCAGGGCCCAGGAAGGACCACGAGGTCCCCCCTTGGAGGAGGAGAAAGAGGGGGCGCTCAGCAACACAGAGAGCTCACGCAGAAGCAGGCAGCACCCGCAGAAGGACTTGAACAGGCGTTCAAGAAATCTGAGCACGCGGTCATCTCAACAGAACAAAAGAGGGTACCACGAAGCCAGAGGTCAACTCAGCGAGTTGGGCTATGCAGGATGGAGTGCTGGGGACCTGGGCTGTGCTGTGCACAAAGGAAGTCTTGCAAAAGTGCACAGAAGCCCTAGCAGCTGCAGATCACGCAGTAAGCAGGATTACTGTCTGGCGTGGGGAGGCAAGGACTTACCTCCACCAAATTGGGACAGAAGGACCACTGGACTGTCGGGGTCACTTGGATCCAGCTCCTGTGTTCCAGGGACCACGCTCGTCAAGATGAGAGGGGACCCAGAGGACCGGTGATGCAGAAGTTTGGTGTCTGCGTTAGCAGGGAGAAGATTCTGTCGACCCACGGGTGATTTCTTCTTGAGACCGGTGAGAAAGCCGGCAGGATTAGGCGCTACAATGTTGCTGGTAGTCTTCTTGCTACTTTGTTGCGGTTTTGCAGGCGTCCTGGAGCATTCAACTGTTGATCCTTGTCAGAAGTCGAAGAGAGAAGTGCAGAGGAACTCTGGTGAGCTCTTGCATTCGTTATCTGAAGAGAAACCCAGAGGAGAGACCCTAAATAGCCCTCAGAGGAGGATTGGCTACCTAACCAGGTAAGAGCCTATCAGGACGGTTCTCTCACATCACCTGCTGGCACCGGCCACTCAGAGGTCTCCATTGTGCCCTCACACCTCTGCATTCAAGATGGCAGAGGTCTGGGACACACTGGAGGAGCTCTGGGCACCATCCCTGGGGTGAGGTCACTCCCCCTTCCTTTGTCCAGTTTCGCGCCAGAGCAGGGGCTGGGGGCTCCCTGAACCGGTGTAGACTGGCGTATGCAAGGAGGGCACCATCTGTGACCTTCAAAGGACTTCCAGCGGCTGGGGGAGGCTACTCCTCCCCAGCCGTTAACACCTATTTCCAAAGGGAGAGGGTGTAACACCCTCTCTCAGAGGAAGTCCTTTGTTCTGCTTTCCTTGGACTGGGCTGCCAAGACCACAGTAGGGCAGAAACCTGTCTGAGGGTTGGCAGCAGAGGTAGCTGCAGAGAAAACCCCAGAGAGCTAGTTTGGCAGTACCCGGGGTCCATGCTGGAGCCCTGGGGATGCATGGGATTGGCACCCCAATACCAGATTTGGCTTGGGGGTACAATTCCATGATCTTAGACATGTTACATGGCCATGTTCGGAGTTACCATTGTGAAGCTACACATAGGTATTGACCTATATGTAGTTCACATGTGTAATTATGTCCCTGCACTCACAAAGTCCAGGGAAATTGTCCTGAACAATGTGGGGGCACCCTGGCTAGTGCCAGGTGCCCTCACACTTAGTAACTTTGCACCTAACCTTCACCAAGTGAGGGTTAGACATATAGGTGACCTATAAGTTTCTTAAGTGCAGTGTAAAATGGCTGTGAAAGACCGTGGACGTTATTTCACTCAGGCTGCAGTGGCAGTCCTGTGTAAGAATTGTCTGAGCTCCCTATGGGTGGCAAAAGAAATGCTGCAGCCCATAGGGATCTCCTGGAACCCCAATACCCTGGGTACCTAGGTACCATATACTAGGGAATTATAAGGGTGTTCCAGTGTGCCAATCAGAATTGGTGAAAATAGTCACTTGCCTGCAGTGACAATTTTAAAAGCAGAGAGAGCATAAACACTGAGGTTCTGGTTAGCAGAGCCTCATGATAGTTAGGCACCACACAGGTAACACATACAGGCCACAGTTATGAGCACTAGGGTGCTGGCTAGCAGGATCCCAGTGACACAGGCAAAAACAAACTGACATATAAGTAAAAATGGGGGTAACATGCCAGGCAAGATGGTAATTTCCTACAGCCATGCATCCAAAAGCACCCAGCAGTGCCATTGCAGGCTGATTGTGCTGATGTCATTCTAAAATGTAAACTTGACATAGCACACAGCCTGTGTGCCTTGTCCTCCACACACAGCATGCAATATAGGTAAGTCACCCTTCTGGCAGGCCTTCCGGCCCTAAGGCAGGGTACTCTATACTATATGTGTGGGCATAGCTGCATCAGAAATATGCCCCTACTGTGTCCTTCCCAAACCTAGGATATAGTAAGTAAACAAGGCAGCCATTTTAATACATGTGCTGGACATTGGTCAGTACGAGTTTCACAGCTACATGATGGCCACCCTGAATGCTGGGTTGTTTGATATTAAACAACTCAGAATGATAAATCCAAACTGGTACCTGTATTGGATTTATTACCAAATGTACACAGGGGTCACCTTAGAGATACCCTGTGCAAAAGCTAACTACCCTGGCATGGTTGTTGGCCGGTCACAACTAGCCTGCTACCGCCAGACAAGATTCTAGAGCCCTGGGGTGAGAGATCTTGCTCTCTGGGTCCCAGAACAAAGCCCTTCCTGGGTGGAGGTGGAAACACCCCGTCCCTCAGGAATGTTCACTACCCGGCTAGTGAGCTTCAAAGGGCTTATAGCCCTTGGGCCTCGACCCACAAGCCTGCTTCTAGCAGCGGAGAGCTGCCCCCAGTGCAAAACCCCACTTTTGACAGGAGCAACGGCGACAAAACACACAAATGACAGGACGAGTGGTCAGCCCCAGCTTGTACCACCCCTAAGGTGTTGCATGCGAGGTGACTCCATTTCATTTTCCTCTATCTTGCAGGGAAGGGAAATAGCCAATCAGGTGTAGGGAAGTGACTTCTGCCCAAAGGAAGTGGTCACTTAGTGGGTGTATCCACCCTAAGGTAGATGACCCATTGGTCACTGCTAGGTACTCCCCTAACCACCCACTAAATACAGTATTTAATGGGCATCCCTAGACAAGATAATCAGATTCCAATGACAAAAGACCAACAACAAAGAAGACCCAAGACTTGCGAATTGAAGTCCTGCTGCAAAAGAAAAAAAGCGCCAAACCATGCCTGTTGCATGCAGGAGTCAACAGTTGCTGCTAAGGGGTTGCTTGGGCATGGGACAGACTCTGCAAACCCCCAGAGGACCTCCACACTTTGAAAGTCGCCAAAGATCTCCCTCCAGAGTGAAGGCATCACTGTCTTGCAAACAAAGACCCAGTAAGGGCCACTTCACTGACCAAGGAACCGGATACCGCAGCTGGACGAAACTCCACCCGACAAACCGTGATGACAAACTCTGCAAGTGTGCCAAGTTTGGTGGCACTGCACCCTCAAGTGGCTGAACCGGCTCATTGCCCCTGATAGTGGTCATCTAACTTCGGACAACCAGAAGGACAGTCCATTCCAGATTGTAAATGGACCAAAGTGCTCCTGCTGACCTGCAAGTGACCCTCAAAATGACCTACCTCCTTCGAAGAGCACCTTCATGCACAGCTCCTGGCTTACCGATTCTCTCTGCACCCGGCCACTATGTGCCCTGCACCAAAGAACCAACTCTGCCCTAAGGGTCCGCAACCTCGACACTCCAAGGGGACCCACCGGACTTACCTTTAAGTCCACCTGTGCAGTGCTTTTCCAAGTAGTCCCCCGTAGTGGCCTGGTACCAGCTCCAATGACTTTCTGCAGCTACACCTGCCGAAAATGGGAACCGCCCGAGCTTTCCCAGATGGTTCATAGTGCCCACTGATGACCTCGACATACCTGCAAAAGGAGGTATTGGTAAACACATTGCCTGATTTTATATGCATTTTTAAAGTATTTCTCCATTGATTCCTATGGTGCATAATTACGCACAAAAGACTATTTTTGCTTAAAAAAATCTTAACTTAAAAAGTGCGTACCCGATTTTGATCTAGGTCTTAAAAAATGTATAAAACTCTGAAGTATTTTTGTAACTTGGTCTCAAGTTATTCCTTTGAGTGTGTGTCTTGCTTTATTGATACTGTGAGTACAACAAATGCTTTGCACGTCTCCAACGTTAGCCTAACTACTCGACCAAGCTACCATGAAAATGAAAGCATTAGGTGGTCTAGTTTTTACTTCTGTAAACCAACATGTGGTTTCCCGGACTCTCTGCACAGTGTGCGTAGCACTACATAGAGAGGCAGCCTCCTACACCAATCAAATGGAAAACAGTCCTGACCCAATAGGAACAGTCCAGCTCGAACTGCTAGCACAGATTCCCTCCAGATGGGGCCCAACCCCAGACCTACTTAGGTCCTATCAGTGAGATATAGCTTGCATGCTTGGCACAGTAAGCATTAGACCGTTAGGGCATCATATGCAACAAGTACAAAGTGACGGATGGAATGCATGAATTCATTTTCATTTGTAAAGTTGCTCTGGACTGTATCGCAGCCCATCATTTTTTGCCCTCCATGCCACTCCACACATATACCAGTCATATTCAAATCAAGGCATAGTTTCATATAGCTGGGTCCAATCTGAGGTGGTATGGTGGGCAAAAAGATGGCTTAGAAGGCCCTCAGTAATTACCAATCACTTAAATTAATCATTCCATCCATCATTTTATGTATTCTTCTAAATTCAAAACAGCAGTGAAAATGTAAATGGCACTACATTAAAGCAGTCCCTACCACTTTTGAGCTGAGTGGGGTAGGGGTTGATAGAGCTCTTGGCCCTGGTTCTGACATCTCTTCTTGCAAACCTTTTTAGGATGCTTAAGGGGTAAAGGAGAGTTAGAATCCATCTTAATTCAATTTACAGTGTAACCCATTTGGTCACACACTGAATACGAGGAGACGGTGGTTAAAGTTCAAACGTTTGTTACAGGTTAAGGCCTTGACAATTACAAGTTAATCCCCAAAGGCAAGGTAAAGTGCAGAATGACATTACATCGCACAACCTTAAGACATATAAAAATTTCAGTTGGAGCAATATGAAAGATGAGAAACAGAATCTGATGATATGTATGTAAGTTTGAGTCTTCTTATCCAATCATTGGATAAACCTAAGTTAGTCTAAACACCGTGAACGGAACTAAAAGGGAATCCAGTGTCTGCTTCTGCCATCAAAAGTGTTGGAGTAGGGGGGTATAAAAATAAAAAGAATGTACTTGCAGGTTTTGCTCCCTGTCCTTCAGCCAGCTGCTCTCACTCCTCCTGGCGTTCACCACACAAGCACAGGCTCCCAATCCAGATTCTGTTGTCATGCTGTACCAAGCATGGGAGCAGTGCTGGGATTGGCCTGAGTGGGCTGGTTTGATGCTCACACAGGCACAAGTAGCCTGTGCCATTTCTCCACCCAGCTGTGCTACACAGCTGGGTTGGAGAAATGTATGTGCACATGTCTGTTTGGCCAGCCTAAGACGGCCGGCCAAACAGATGTGCACACTTTACAGTGCCCACCACTCCCCCTCCCTATGGCCCAGCCCGCCCTATATTTCACGGGTGTCATAGAGACAGCGACAAAATGATTATAAAATTGTTTAATTATCATTTTATTTTTTTGCCTGTGTGACTCTGAGCAAGAGGGCGACCCTCCTCTGCTATTACAGAGGAGCTCCCCCTGAGGGAATCCCTATTTAATTCTTGGGAAGTAGGAAGGAGTCAGCATAGCAGAGACCTCAGTAGAAATTCTGTTTGAGAGGTGTTTCATAGCATAAAGCCACATAAAGGAATAAAGTAGAGAGGTCTGTACTTCTCCATGTCTCTTGGGATTCTGCTGTCAACTAACTGTGTGAATACCAATTAAGCCTACAGAACCTTCTAGATATACACATCATCAACACCAATAGTTTTCCATCTTCCTTACAGTTGAAATTGGAACCTCCTCTCAGGTCTCCCGTCCCACAAATTGGATATCAGGACGATATTGGATGCTTCAGAGTGTCAGAGCACAAACGGGAGTCTTTTCTTCTTAGTTTGTTAGCGCACCTTGTCCTTGCAAAAGTAGCCTCCCAAACCTTATCTCTAAAACACAATATGCCTTTCACGAATATAAATCAGAATACCTATATATATATATGTGAACAAGTACTACAATTTGTCATGTTAAAGTCAGATATTAGAACACACGCATATATGAATTTCTACTCTTCTACTGTGAATGGGCCTTCAATAATTCAATTTAGATGCTTCAGTTTGCATTAGTAACATTAAGGCACACAATAAATATGCCGTTGATTACATTGTCAAGTTACTTCTGTAACATACTAGGGTGCAACCAAACATACGCAGCACAAATCCCCCCCTCTGATGATGAATTTAGTCATCACCATTATGATAAATGTTTAAATGCTGGCATGACTCATAGATCTCTGTGTTTTGCTCTTCATCCTACATTCCCCTATACTTCTGATCTTGTCAATTTTTTCCCCCTTCATCTATTGCCCTTTTTCTGACCTCTACTGAATTTCAAAATTTCTTTTCAACTTCAATTAAAAAGCATGTCAAATTATGTCTATGGGCATAAGCTATTTCTAGTTTCTTAAGCGGTTATAGGACGCTGTTAACTGTTACCATATTTACAGCATTGAAATGATGACTCAAATGTTTCAGCAAAGGAACATCAGTTAACACCAAATCATAATTTGAAAAATAATATTGGAAATGCCCTGTTCCATAAAAAAACTCAGCAAAAAGCTGCAAGAGGCACCATATGCCAAAGGAATATAGTGGTATGTATTACCCTCTGTAGCTTATGATGGCAACTGTGTTCATATAAAGCAATCCCTTGCCTCCATGGTATCAATATATTCATATAACAGAGTAAAATCGGTGTTGGACCTGGCCCTTTTTGCAGGGTCATCCCCAAACTTTTTACCTCCTTTCTCCTATTTTCCCTGATCTGTTTTTGTTGGCTTTTGAACTCTGAGCACTTTATCACTGCTAACCAGAGCTGAAGTGCATATGCCCTCTGTGTAAATTGTACAATTAATTGGTTTATCCATGATTGGCATATTTATTTACTAATAGGTACCTAGTAAAGTGCACTAGAGCTGCCCAGGGCCTGTAAATCAAATGCTACTAGTGGGCCTGCAGCACTGGTTGTGCCACCCACATGAGTAGCCCTGTAATCATGTCTCAGACCTGTCACTGCAGTGTCTGTGTGTGCAGTTTTAAACTGTAAATTTGACTTGGCAAGTGTACCCACTTGCCAGGCCTAACCCTTCCCTTTTCCTGTACATAAGACACACCTATGGTAGGACCTAGGTAGCCCCATGGGCAGGGTGCAGTGTATGGTTAAGGTAGGACATATACTAATGTGTTTTATATGCCCTGACAGTGAAATACAGCCAAATTTGTTTTTCACTGTTGCAAGGTCTATCTCTCTCATAGGTTAACCTGGGGGCTGCCTTTAAACCTGATTAAAGCATAGATTCTCTTTGGGAGCAGATAGACATGTGGAGTTTGGGACCTCTGAACTCACAATTTAAAAATACATCTTTTGGTAAAGTTGGTTTTAAGATTGTGTGTTTGAAAATGCCATTTTTAGAAAGTGGGAATTTTCTTGCTTAAACTATTTTGTGACTCTGCCTGTTTGTGGATTCCCTGTCTAGGTTAATTTGACAGTTGGGCTGTTTGCACCTCTCTCCAGACAGTGACACAAAGGGGGCTGGGGTGTAGCCTGCATATTCTGATGAGCCATCTGTGCTAGGAGGGAGGAGAGGAGTGTTCACTCTCACCTGAAAGGGCTGTGCCTGCCCTCACACAATGCAGTCTCCAACCCCCTGGTGCGTGTCTGAGGCCTTGCCTGGGCAAGGCAGGATTTCACAAACAAGTGAGACTTTTCTTTGAAGTAAGACTACTTCAAAGGCCAAAATAGGTATAAGAAGAGCACCCAAAACCACAGACATTTGACACTTCTTGGGGTAGACACTGTACCTCACAGACTCTTCTGGACAAGAAACCTGCTGGTGAAGAATCCATTAACCAGACCTGTCAAGAGGAACTGCCTGGCTGCCCAAAGGACTCACTGGGACTGCTTTTCTGAGAAGGACTGATGCCTTGCTGTGCCCTGCTGCCTTGCTGCTCTCTGGCTGTGCTGAGAAGTGCTCTCCAAGGGCTTGGCTAGAGCTTGCCTCCTGTTCCCTGAAGTCTTAGGACCAAAAACACTTCACTTCTGCAACTGGACTCCTTGTGTGGTGAAAATTCAACGCACAGCCTGCTAAAAATGACGCACAGCCTGCCCCGCGGTGAGAAATTCACCACACTGAAATAGAACGACGCAGCCCGACTTTGCAAGGAGAAGATCGACGCAGCGCCTGCGTAGCGACCAGAATTTTGACGGTCGGCCCACCGGATCGATGCACAGCTAACCCGGGACGACGCAGCCTGACATCCAGAGAGGAATCAAAGCAGCGCCTGCTGTGCGGGAGAAATTTCCACGCAACGCACACTAGATCGACAAATCGCTTGTGACTTTGCTCCGCAAGCCCAGGATTCCACGCATAGTCCCCGGGGTGCCAGAAAACCTTGCAACCCGAAGAGGAACCAAGTCGCACACCGGAAAATGACACAAAGCCTTCCCCTGCGTGGAAAATAACGATGCAAGTCGATGTGCGAAGGGGGCAAAACCAACGCACAAATCCCCTTTTTCCATGCATCGCCTTCTCTGCGGTCCCTTGAGGAGATTTTGAACACAAACCAGGTACTTTGTGCTTGCAAAAGACCTTTATTGTTTTTAAGAGACATTTATTTTTTTGAAAAGACTTAAGACACTTTGGGGGTCATTTTGACCCCAGCGGTCTTTTGTCAAGACCGCTGAGGGACCGCCGTGCTGAAGACCGCCAGTGGTGGCGGTTTTCTGCTCGGCGTATTATGACTGTTGGCAGCCCTCCGTCCTTATTTGGACGGAGAGCTGCCAACAGCCATACTGGCGGTCGGCGGGGAAGTGGAGGTTGCTCCACCTCCACCGCCACGTCAACAGAACACCGCCCACCGAATCACGTCCTGTGATTCGGCGTGGTGGTGTTCTGTTGACGGCGTGGTGTCGGCGGAGCAGCCCCCATGGATCCTGTCCCCTCCCGGGGGATCAACAGACCAGGTAAGTTGATCGTACGTTAGGGGAGGGGGTGGGGGGGGTGTTGTGTGTTGTGTGTGTGCATGTGGGTGTGCCTGTATGTATGTAGAGGGGGTGCGTTTATGCTTGCCGGGGTGTTGTGTGTTTGGGAATGAGTGCGTATATGTCTGTAGGTATGTCTGTATGGATGTGTGCATGTATGTTTGAATGTGGATGTGCGTGTCTGACTGTGTTGTGGCTGTTGGCATGAATGTCGGTGTGTGTGCGTGTATGTGTGTTGGTGGTGCCTGCGTGCGTGTTGGGTGTGAATGAGGGATGTGATGTTGGGGGTAGGGGTGGGGAGGGGGGTCCTGCCACCTTTGGGGGGTGGCAGTGGTGGTGGGGGGTGTAGGGGAGGGAGTCGGGGTGGGGGTGGAAGAGACCCCTATCAGTGCCAGGGAAGGAATTCCCTGGCACTGATAGTGCTTACTGCCATGGATTTCATGGCGGTTCCAAACTGCATGAAATCCATGGCGGTCAGCAGGGTCCAAATACCGCCGGCGGTATAGTGACGACCGCCGGGCTAGAGACCCAGGTCTCCAGCCCAGCGGTTGTCTCTGCCCTGGCAGGCGGAACGGAGAAGAGGCGGATGACCATGGCGGTAACCCCCATGGTCATAATTGCTTCTCCGCCGTCTGCCAGGGTCATAATGACCCCCTTTATATCACTTTTCAGTGATATCTCAACATTTACTTATTGCATCTTTAATCGTTTTGACCTGCATTTAGCCAGATAAATATTATATGTTTTTCTAAACACTGTGGCGGTCATTCCAACCTCGGCGGTAAAAGGCACTTACCGCCGTGCAGAAGACCGCCAGAACACCGCCGCGGCCGTGGTAAACCGCCACGGTCATTCTGACCCACAACAGGCAAACCGCCAAAATACAGACATCCACAAAAGTCCGCCACACCAAAGGCCAGCGAGAAACTGGCGATGACCAAACCTCCACCGTCACGACAACAGAAATACGCCCATGCCATCACGACCCATGAATCCACGCGGCGGTCTTTCAAATGCGGTATTCCATTGGCGGTACACACCGCCGCGCTCAAAATACACACACATCTACAAAACACCGCCACATTGGACAATTACAAATACACACACCTGATACACATACAAACACCACTCCCACACACCCAACACAATATAAAACACACACCCAAATCACCCACAAACCTCCACTCCAACAGAATCGTGAACACGCACAGAGAAAAGAGATCCGAGCACCCAGACGCGAAGTACACTGTCACCCAGCAATATTACCACGCACTTCACACAACACACCAATACACATCAGCACACTTAGCACCACACAATCCACCCCACACATCACCCACACAACCCCATGGCACCGCAAAGACACCCCAGGTTTTCTGAGGATGAACTCAGGGTCATGGTGGAGGAAATTGTACGGGTAGAGCCACAGCTCTTCGGGACACAGGTGCAGCACACCACCATTGCCAGGAAGATGGAGCTATGGAGCAGAATAGTCGACAGGGTCAACGCAGTGGGACAGCACCCAAGAAATCGGGACGACATCAGGAAGCGGTGGAACGACCTAAGGGGGAAGGTGCGTTCTATGGTATCCAGGCACAACATCGCGGTGCAGCGGACTGGCGGCGGACCCCCACCTCCTCCCTCAGAATTTACAACATGGGAGGAGCAGGTCTTGGCGATCCTGCATCCTGAGGGCCTCGCAGGAGTAGGTGGATTAATGGACACTGGTAAGTCTCATCTTCACTACTTCATCCCCCCACCCCACCAGCATGTCAACTCATACCCCCACCCTCACACCCACCCCCATCACACCTACTCCTTGCAAATGTCTCACCATCACAACCCACCCATCCCAACACCAAGCCCTGCATGCGACCACAAAGCATGGACACACATCACAAAAGCATGCCCACTGCACATACCCATCCCCTCCCCCAAACCACCGTCACAACAGCCCCCACAAGGGAATGCTAGCACTGGGGTACACGGGCACCCACCCATTGCACGCTATGGCACACACAGAAGCAATAACCATACTTTTATACCCCTGTAGGACCCGAACGCCACGTCACCGTGCAGGAGGGTCCACAAATGTCCACTCCACCCCCAGAAGAGGCCCACAGTGATGACAGCAGCTCTGTCTCCCTGGATCTAGATGACCAGCCCGGCCCATCGGGGACCTCGGGACAGTCGGTTCCCCTCAGACAGCCACAGGCCACAGCAGACCTTCCCCCCTCTGGGAACACCAGCACAGCACCCACCCAGCGGGCCCATACCTCTGTCCCCAGGACACGTCACTACAGGGAACCCAGGCCAACCCACCACCCCAACAACAACAGGGACCTGGGGGCAGTGGTAGTGGGCACACGGTCCAGGGGACAGAGGCCCAGGGAAACAGGGGAACTGGGAGGGCTGCTGTGCGACAGGGGGGGGACAGGCCCAGGGAACCCACTCTCCACAAGGCCCTCTCCTCCATCATGGGAGCCTACCATCATTCCCAGGAGACAATGGCGACGGTCCTGGCCAGGTTTCAGGAGATCCAGCTTCTGCAGGAGGAACAGTATATGGGGTTCAGGGAGGAACTACGAAACATCAGTTCCGCCATGGGCACCATCGTAGTGGCTCTGAATCAGGTAGTCACCACATTGCGGGACACTGTGGCACCACAAAGGGCCCCTGACACTAGCATGGACCAAGAACTGGCTACCACCTCTGCCGGCGCTAGTGGACAGGAGGCCCCGACACAAGACCAACAGGCCACCAGAACCCCACCGCCTGCAGAAGGAGAACCACCCCGCAAGCGGGCCCTGAGATCCAAGAAGAAGACAGAGTAAGATGCCAAGACCCCCGCCAGGAAAGGATACCTCCCTGATTGTCATCCCAATGTCCCACATTGTCACCCTGTCCAGCCTTAAACTGCCCCTGCTCCACTTTCCACAGGCATTTGGACAATGCACCTGTAATACTGATAGTCTGGACTCTGCCATGGACATTCCTCCACCATCACCCCTCACCGAATTGCAACCACCCACCAATTTAGAGCACTGTAATAAACACAGTTATTGCACAAAACAATCTGGAGTCTGTCTGTAATTTTGAACAAATGTATTAGACAATACCGTGCCAAAATGCTCATTTACATTTTGATGACAACATACCACTGTCACACAGCTGTAGTCCATGGGGAAACAAAGCAGATGTCACGCAGTGGGGCCCACATCTCTGAAATCGGAAGGGAAAGTCACAACTCAGTTACCATACACTGGGGGAAAAGGTCAGACAGTAGAGAGGTAGTAGTCTTTAAGTAAATGTAATATGCCGGTGTGGATTCTTACCTGTGTGTCATTGGAAATACTGCTGTATTACTGTGTTCCTGTTGTCTATGTTGTCCTCTTCGCCTTCCTCCTCTTCACTCTCCACAGGCTCCACAGCTGCTACAACACCACCATCTGGACCATCCTCCTGCAGAAAAGGCACCTGGCGTCGTAAAGCCAGGTTGTGAAGCATACAGCAGGCCACGATGATCTGGCACACCTTCTTTGGTGAGTACATTAGGGATCCACCTGTCATATGGAGGCACCTAAACCTGGCCTTCAGGAGGCCGAAGGTCCGCTCGATCGCCCTCCTAGTACGTCCATGGGCCTCATTGTACCGTTCCTCTGCCCTTGTCCTGGGATTCCTCACTGGGGTCACTAGCCATGACAGGTTGGGGTAACCAGAGTCACCAATTAGCCACACACAGTGCCTCTGGAGTTGACCCATCACGTAAGGGATGCTGCTATTCCGCATGATGTATGCGTCATGCACTGACCCAGGAAACTTGGCATTAACATGGGAGATGTACTGGTCAGCCAAACAGACCATCTGGATATTCATGGAATGATAACTCTTCCTGTTCCTGTACACCTGTTCACTCCTGCTGGGGGGGACCAAAACAACATGGGTAACATCAATGGCACCTATGATGTTGGGAATATGTCCAAGGGCATAGAAATCACCCTTCTCTGTAGGCAAATCCCCCACCTCAGGGAAAACGATGTAGCTCCGCATGTGTTTCAGCAGGGCAGACAACACTCTGGATAACACCTTGGAAAACATAGGCTGGGACATCCCTGATGCCATGGCCACTGTTGTTTGAAATGACCCACTTGCAAAGAAATGGAGTACTGACAGCACCTGCACTAGAGGGGGGATCCCTGTGGGTTGGCGGATTGGTGACATCAGGTCTGGCTCCAGCTGGGCACACAGTTCCTGTATAGTGGCACGGTCAAGCCTGTATGTCAGTATGACATGTCTTTCCTCCATTGTCGACAGGTCCACCAGCGGTCTGTACACGGGAAGATTCCTCCATCTCCTCGCATGTCCAAGCGGACGGTGCCTATGAAGGACAACAGCGAGCACAGAGTCAATCAACCCACAGGTACGTAACCACAGTTTGCACATAACACGATTTCCAAGGCATTGAATGGGTTGTATGAGTGTTGATGCAAGGCCTAGGTATGTGTGACGCAGTAGAAACTAAGCCATGTGGGCCCTTGAAATGGTGGCTGCCTGACCTGTGAAGTGCGACAATGGGATGTAAGGTAAATGCGCTGGCGTGGCACACCGTGGCGGTCGAAGACCGCGGCACAAAGCAGCATTGGTTAACATAGAACCCTATGGGTCTCAGGAGCCAATGACGATGTGCGCCGGCGGTCGCGGTACGCACCGCCGTGGTACGCACCGCCGCGGGCGTGACCGCCATTTTCTATCTGCTTAATCACTTGATACCTGATCTTCCACAGGAGAGGACCTACACTGCAAGTGCTGCTGTGACTTCGGTCTGGAAGAGACAATGGCTCATGCGACTGGGGAAAGGGCCCCTGCCTTCACTGCTCAGGAATTGGAGAAACTTGTGGATGGGGACCTCCCCCAGTATGCGCTACTCTGCGGTCCTCCAGACCAACAGGTAAGTACACTGGTACCATGCTTTGTGGGCAATGTCTGTGTTGAGTGGGGTGGATGAAAGATGGGGGGGAGGGGAGCGATTGAGGCATGCATCAAACGACGGATGAGAGCATGTGCCACATGGCAAGGGTAGGGATGGGGGGCCACACACATTGAGCATGCAGAAGTAGATGACTATTTTTTCTCCCCCTGTACATGTCACATAGGTCAGCGCCCACCAGAAGATCGACATTTGGAGTGCCATCGTCCAGGACGTCCGGACCCTGGGGGTCCACCAAAGACGGGGCACCCACTGCCGGAAGAGATGGGAGGACATCCGCCGCTGGAGCAGGAAGACGGCGGAGGCTCAGCTGGGGATGGCCTCCCAACGTGGGAGGGGTGCCAGTCGGACTTTGACCCCCCTGATGTCCCGGATCCTGGCGGTGGCCTACCCCGATTTGGATGGGCGCGTGAGGACATCACAGCAGACACAATGGGGTGAGTACACTCTCATTCTGCTGACTGTGCGCAGTGGAGGTGTCTGGGTGGGGGAGGAGGGCTGTGGGTATCCCTAGGCCAGGGCGATTTCTGTAGGCTAGGCCCCTCCGTAAGGCATGGCCCTGTGCCCCCGCCCCCCACCTCTGTAGGGTGCCAAGCACAGCTATTCATGGCCCTGTGTCATCTATGTGTGCTGATGTCCTCCATAGGCTTGTAGGCCATGTCCCACGGATTGAGTAGTCGCCCCCAAGTGAACGGCGTAGTGCAGGGGGCTTCTGTGTCTGTCCTCTCCGCCAACGGTGTCACCATTGCATGCACTCAACATGTCTTTATGTCTCCCACCCCCCCCCCTTTTTTGTGGTCTTCCTGTTCATGTGTGCATTAGCATCATCAGGCGTAGGAGAAGTGGCATCGGAGCACGAGGGAGCTGCATCCCACCTGGCCATGGAGGGCCACGCAACGGACTCCGAATTCACCAGTGGGACGGAGGGCAAGGCGAGCTCCACAACAGGGACTCGGGCAGACGTCAGTGACACCGACTCGTCCTCTGAAGGGAGCTCGCTTGTGGTGCCCGCCACCCACCGCACCAGCACCGCCCTCCCAGCAGCCCCTCCCTGTTTGGCTCGTGCCCGCTCACCCAGGAAGGTGGGCATCTCCTCGCCCCAAGCACCTCAGGCCCTGCCCCTGTCACCCCTGCTGCCCTCAGTGAGGAGGTCATTGACCTCCTGAGGACGCTCACTGTTGGGCAGTCTACCATTTTGAATGCCATCCAGGGTGTCGAAAGAGAGGTGCACCAGAGTAATGCATACCTGGACGGCATTCATTCTGGTCAGGCTGCCCTTCAGCGATCGTTCAACACTCTGGCCTCAGCACTGATTGCAGCCATTGTCCCTGTCTCTAGCCTCCCCCCTCCAACTTCCTCCACCCATACCCTATCACCTGTACCTCTGCCTATCCCAGCCACACCATCAGACCAGCCTGCACACACCTCAACACCCAAGGGAAGCTCATCCAGACATAAGCACCACACATCACACAGGCATTCACACAAGCAACATCCACATACAGACATTCCAACACCCACTGCCTCCACTGTGTCCCCCTCCTCCTCGTCTCCCTCCTCCCTCCCTGTGACGTCTCCACTCACACCTGCATGCACAACATCTTCAGCCACTACGTCGATCACCAGCACACACACCAGAACCCCCCGCACACGTGCAGTCACCACCCCCACTACCATTTACACATCCCCTATGTCCTCTCCCAGTGTGTCTGTCACCCACTCTTCCAAGATACACAAACGCAGGAAGCCACCCACCCAAAAGCCATCCACCTCACGACAGCCTACAGCCCAAGCACCTGCACCCAAAGACACCAGACTTAAAACTCCTACAACCACAACCTCTTCCTCCACTCCCATACCCACTACACCTACCCGTCCCACTGGTCCTAAACTGCTATTCCTATCCAAACTTAACCTCTTTCCTATAACTCCCCCACCCCGTCCATCTCATAGGACTCCAGTCAGCACCTCAGTTACCACAAAACCGGTCCCTGTGATGACAGTCTGCCATGGACTGTGGAGTCCCCCACCCTCAAGGGCAGCCAGTTTAGTACGGAGCCAAGGCACGGGAAGCCCACCCCCGGAGAAACACCCGAAGATAGTCAGCGGCCGGCGCGAGAGGGTGAAAACACCAGGGACTAAAATCCCTACCATGGCTCCGGCACGAAGTGTGGAGACAGGTGGCACACCGCCCAAGGTGGGGAAGGGCCATAGGCGAACAGGGAAGGCTGGGAAGGGCAGCACGCCCGAGGAGGCCTCCATCAGCCCAGCTGGCCAGGAGGGCCCCGCCAGCCCATCCCAGGTGGGCAGGAGGACACCAACAAGCCCGGTACTGCAGACCAGGAGGGCCCCGCCAGCCACCCGACAGATGGGCAGGAAGGCCCCGCCAGCCACAGGACAGGTGGCAAATGACCTGCACGCCATGGCCGGATCCGCTGAACTGGGCACTTCATCCTAGGCACCGCTGAACTGGGCACCGCCGTCTCAAGCACCGCTGCACTGGGCCCTTCATCTTAAGCCTTGCTGCACTGGGCCCTTCATCTCAAGCACCGCTGAACTGGGCCCTTCATCTCAAGCACCACTGAACTGGGCACCGCCGTCTCAAGCACCACTGAACTGGGCCCTTCATCTCAAGCACCGCTGAACTGGGCCCTTCATCTCAAGCACCGCTGAACTGGGCCCTTCATCTCAAGCACCGCTGAACTGGGCACCACCGTCTCAAGCACCGCTGAACTGGGCACCGCCGTCTCAATCACCGCTGAACTGGGCACCGCCGTCTCAAGCACCGCTGAACTGGGCCCTTCATCTCAAGCACCGCTAAACTGGGCACCGCCGTCTCAAGCACCGCTGAACTGGGCACCGCCGTCTCAAGCACCGCTGAACTGGGCACCGCCGTCTCAAGCTCCGCTGAACTGGGCCCTTCATCTCAAGCACCGCTGAACTGGGCACCGCCGTCTCAAGCACCGCTGAACTGGGCACCGCTGTCTCAAGCACCGCTGAACTGGGCACCGCCGTCTCAAGCACCGCTGAACTGGGCCCTTCATCTCAAGCACCGCTGAACTGGGCACCGCCGTCTCAAGCACCGCTGCACTGGGCACCGCCGTCTCAAGCACCGCTGCACTGGGCCCTTCCTCTCAAGCACCGCTGAACTGGGCCCTTATTCTCAAACACCGATGCACTGGGCCTTTCATCTCAAGCACCGCTGGCCCATTAGCGGCAGGGGCAGGCCCGCATCTGTGTTGTGCAGGGCTGCACGAAGCACTCTGGGCACCAGTCCCCCTCCAGAACTAGTGGAGACTGTCATCCACTTGAGAGACTGTGGCTTTGCACTCCCCAGGATGGCACAGTGGGCAACCCACCCACTGCAGAGACTTGAGAGACTGTGGCTTTGCACTCCCCAGGATGGCACAGTGGGCAACCCACCCACTGCAGAGACTTTTGAGACTGTGGCTTTGCTCTCCCCAGGATGGCACAGTGGGCAACCCACCCACTGCAGAGACTTGAGAGACTGTGGCTTTGCACTCCCCAGGATGGCACAGTGGGCAACCCACCCACTGGAGAGACTTGAGAGACTGTGGCTTTGCACTCCCCAGGATGGCACAGTGGGCAACCCACCCACTGCAGAGACTTGAGAGACTGTGGCTTTGCACTCCCCAGGATGGCTCACTGGGCAACCCACCCACTGTAGAGACTTTTGAGACTGTGGCTTTGCACTCCCCAGGATGGCACAGTGGGCAACCCACCCACTGCAGAGACTTGAGAGACTGTGGCTCTGCACTCCCCAGGATGGCACAGTGGGCAACCCACCCACCGTAGAGACTTGAGAGACTGTGGCTTTGCACTCTCCAGGATTGAGCAGTGGGCAGCCCACCCACTGCAGAGCCTTGAGAGACTGTGGCTTTGCACTACCCAGGATTGAGCAATGGGCAGCCCACCCACTGTCTGGACTTGTGAGACTGTGGCTTTGCACTCCCCAGGATTGAACGGTGGCCATGGAGGCCCCTCGTGGATCTGGCGTCGTGCACTCATCTGGCTGAGGTGCCCCCCCTTCCCTTCCCCCTGAGGTGCCTGTAGTTTTCCTATCTGATGCCCCTGCAGTGTTCTCTCCGTTGGAGTCAGGTATCCTGTGTGGGCTTTGCCTATGTGATTTGGGCCCAGTGGTCCACGGACAATACCTGCTACAATGCTCGACTTGTACATATATGTATATAAGTGTTTTTGATGTGTAGATATATATATTTCAGCCAGTAATACAATATTTTCCAATGTTTAGAATCATTTCCTTTTGTCTTTGCCTTCTTCTGGGGGGTTTGGGGGGGGGGGGGGGATAACTGTGATGTATTGCTATGCATTGATGTGTGTGTTGTAGTGGGTGAGGGTGGGGGTGGGTGTGTCGCGTATGTGTGTCCCCGTAATTTTTTGCCTCCCCCATCCCCTGTGTCGTAGGTGCAGTACTCGCCGTTGTCTTCTGCGCCGGCGTTCGTGCTCCTGGTAGAGGAGCAGGAAGACAATCGCTGGGAGGATGTGGATTTCGGGTTCCATGCTGTCCGGATTCCTCGTGGGGTGTATGGAGGTGAGCGTTTTCCGTTTGAAATGGCTGTTTCCGCCGTGTTTTTGTCGGCGGGGCTACCGCCCCGGAAAAGGTGGCGGATTGGTGGGTTGTGATAGGGTGGGCGGTACATTGACTCCCGCCTGTCTGTTGGCAGTGACCGCCGCGCTGTTTGTTTGTCCCGCGGTGGCGGGCGGTGTGTTGATGTGGCGGTCTCTGTTGGCGGTTTCCGCCAGGGTCGGAATTCCATTTTTTTTACCGCCAGCCTGTTGGCGGTTTAGCCGCTGCTTTTACACCGACCTCCAGGGTTGGAATGACCCCCTGTGTGGTGTATTTTTGTGGTGCTAGATGGTGTTATTGTATGATTTATTGTACAAATACTTTACACATTGCCTTCTAAGATAAGCCTGACTGCTCAGTGCCAAGCTCCCAGAGGGTGGGAACAGGATAATTTGGATTGTGTTTGACTTACCCTGACTACAGTGAGGGTCCTTGCTTGGACAAGGGGTAACCTGACTGCCAACCAAACACCCCATTTCTAACATTGGTGATCAGCGGTGGGGATAGGACTTGTATTTGTGCAGTGACATACAGTAGCTAAGTACTCACTACCTACCCACAGTTGACGGTCAGCTTGATTTTTAATCTTTTTGCTTTTGGTTCTCTGATGTCCCTCTGGATATATTGTTGATATTTTTGGACTCTGGTTTTGGGTTGCTCCTGTGAGGCCTTGGCAGAGTGGAAGTCAACTTTTGGCACCTATTCATCTATAAAGCGGAGGAGCTAAGAGTATTCTGCAAGGAAAGGGGACTGACTGTGAAGAGGAAATCCAGAAGGGAGGATCTTGAGTCAGCCCCGTTTCAGTATGACTTGAAACGCTGACAGGCAACACTGACAGATGACTCTGAGGAAGAGGAGGACTAGGAGAAAAGGGAACCAGTCGGAGATGAATGGCTCATAGCTCAGGAGCGGTGGATGGAAGAGCTGGAGGAAGAGATTGAGGGGGTGGAGGCAGAGAGAGCCTTAGCCCAGGAAAAAGTAAGGATTGCAGCTCAGGAGCTGAGCTGTGAAGAGCTGAAACTGGAAGCCATAAGGGCTGAGTCTAGTCCAGATGGTGGCAGCAAAAATCTTGTATCCAGTACTGTTGAAGAAGTGCACATGCCCAGAGATGTGGTGCCCTACTTGAGGGAGGGAGTTGACACACACCAGCAGGTTCAGGAGTATGAGGTAGCTCCCGTAATGCACAGGGTCCCTGAAGAGGATTGGGGAACTGGCACAGGGAGTCATATTCCTACTGACGGGAGGGACACTTTACTGGCTCTAGGTGAGAGTGACAGGGAGAAGGGTTCCCCCCAGGTAGAAGTCCTGGTTATGGAGTGTGGAGACATCCCAGAAGAGTGTGGGTTGAGTGTCAGGGACAGTCAGGTATGGTCTCACTAGTCTCAGGAAGGTGATGTAGGTTACTTTTTCTAGGCTGACTCACTGGATGGTTGGGTGAAGGGTAGATTGGTTAATTCATGTGAGGGGCTGAGTGATGTAATTGCTGGAGAACATATGTCTATTCCTTATTTTCTAGAGCTACGCCAACACCAGGTGGAGTGTGAGTTCTCTGAACCCAGGGAGCTTACACTGGATGCAGACCTCTGAGTGAGTACCAGAGAGTCTGAAGAGGCATTTGGGGGCGCTCCTGAAGGGAGTGGTCTAGGTGTTCCCCAACCAGGTGAGTTGGGAAAAGATTGCAGTGTCCTAGGTATGTCCCAATGTAGTGGGATTGGTGAGGGATCCCATGTCCAGTCTCAGAGGAGAGGGAAGGGGATGGGCTGAGGCCCAGGGTGCCTGAGATCCAGTCCCAGGTCCTGGAGGGTTCCATGAGGGAACACCAGTAGGGGAGCCTAGCCTGTACTGTAGTGCCATCTGTTGAGGGAGACCCCACATTGTCACGAGAACTTGGGGGGTGGCTGTAGCCAGCATCCCACTAGTTCTGGTGTCTGGCTGTACCACTCCTGGCTGTACCACTCCTAGGTTGAGAGAGGGCTGCAGACCCCAGTGGAGGACCTGGAAAGTCAGGGGTCAGCTCTGAGAGCAGGGCCCCCTAGGAATTACCTTGGTGAGACCATCTCTGGTTTGGGGGGGATCTAGACTCTGCCAGATGGGCAGGGGTCAGGAGACCCACACCAGCCAGACTCTTGTGTGGCCCTTGGGGATGGTGTGTCCCTTGTGGGGGGTGAGTGTGCCCACCAGGTAGTCTTGGCATGCCAGGCAATATTTTAACCTCACAGTAGTGACTCTGGGTTGGATGACCAGGTTCAGGTGTTATACTCTGACCTGGTGGGGAGTAGGTGTGCCCCCCAGGAAGTCCTGGTGTGCCAGGCAATGGTTCAACCTCAGGGTGGTGACTCTGGGTTGAAGGACCAGGTTCAGAAGGTAAACTCTGACCTGGTAGGGGGTAAGTGTGCCCCCCCAGGAAGTTCTGGGTTGCCAGGCAGTTGTCCAGTCTGAGGGTACAGACCCTGGACTAGAAGGCCACGTTCAGGGTGTCCCCCTCACCTGGAGAAGGGGTTATTGGTAACAGTGCCCCTACCATGTTGTCTCTTGGGGAGCACTCCTAGTTGGGGGGGTGCAGGACCCCAGAAGGGAGGGCAGGAGGAGGAAAGCCTCATCCCTAGCCCTAGTCCAACCTGAAGGTACAGACCCCAAGTTGGAAGACCAGTTGCAGGTTAACACCCCTGCACTGGTGGTAGAATTGTGCAGGACTGCTTCTATAAGCACCCTGACAATTATGGACTCTGGGAGTGCCGATCCAGGAGGGAGGGTACAGAGCCCAGGAGGGGAGGACCAAGGTCAGGCTGTCATCCCTGACCTGGTGGAAGGGAGAGTGGTCAAAGGGGGACCAGCACCTAGGGCTACCACCCCCCACTCTCCACAGTCACAGTGGCTAGAGAGCCTTGAGTGGCCTGGGGCCTGGCTCTCATCCCTGACAGCTGTCAGTGGCCACTGTGGGTTGCTGTCCTGGTGCACAGAGTTGCTCCTGGGGGAGAGCAGGAGTCACACCCCGGGGGTGGAGTGGGTAACACCACTGTGTTACATCGGCTCCTCGGATACATCTGTGAGCAAAGTAAGGTTAGGTGCTGCACAGAGGGTATCTGCAGGAGAGGAGAAAAGTTCCCCATGGGTTAGCTTGGGGGCCCTGAGAGTATGGACATAGGGATCCAACTGGAGTCAGGAAGGCATAGAAGTAGAACATGCCCCTGCTGTTGTGGGCCTGGTTCCTTGTTCTATCGCCTTAATCAGGGAAGTACATCAGGATAGTGATTGTTCTCCCCTGGCTTTAGGCTGGTGGGGGGTCATGTTGGACCTGGCCATTTTTGCAGGGTCATCCCCAAACGTTTTGCTTCCTTCCTACTATTTTTCCTGACCTGTTTTTGTTGGCTTTTGAACTCTGAGCACTTTTCCACTGCTAACCAGTTCTAAAGTGCATATGCTCTCCGTGTAAATTGTACTATTAATTGGTTTGTCAATGATTGGCTTATTTGATTCACTAGTAGGTCCCTAGTAAAGTGCACTAGAGTTACCCAGGCCCTGTAAATCAAATGCTACCAGTGGGCCTGCAGCACTGGTTGTGCCACCCACATGAGTAGCCCGGTAATCATGTCTCAGACCTGCCACGGCAGTGTCTGTGTGCAGATTTAAACTGTAAATTCGACTTGACAAGTGTACCCACTTGCCAGGCCTAACCCTTCCCTTTTCCTACCCATAAGACACCCCTAACGTAGGCCCTAGGTAGCCCAATGGGCAGGGTGCATTGTATGGTTAAGGTAGAACATATACTAATGTGTTTTATATGTCCTGACAGTGAATTGCAGCCAAATTTGGTTTTCTCTGTTGCAAGGTCTGTCTCTCTCATAGGTTAACCTGGGGGCTGCCTTTAAGCCTGATTAAAGTGTAGATTCCCTTTGGGAGCAGATAGACATGTGGAGTTTGGGACCTCTGAACTCTCAATTTAAAAATATATCTTTTAGTAAAGTTGGTTTTAAGATTGTGTGTTTAAAAATGCCACTTTTAGAAAGTGGGCATTTTCTTGCCTAAACCATTTTGTGACTCTGCCTGTTTGTGGATTCCCTGTCTAGGTTAGTTTGACAGTTGAGCTGCTTGCACCTCTCTCCAGACAGTGACACAAAGGGGGGTGGGGTGTAGCCTGCATATTCTGATGAGCAATCTGTGCTAGGATGGAGGGGAGGAGTGGTCACTCACACCTGAAAGGGCTGTGCCTGTCCTCACACATTGCAGTCTCCAACCCCCTGGTGCTTGTCTGAGGCCTTGCCTGGGGAAGGCAGGATTTCACAAACAAGTGAGACTTTTCTTTGAAGTAAGCCTACTTCAAAGGCCAAAATGGGTATAAGAAGAGCACCCAAAACCACAGACATTAGACACTTCACAGACACTTCTGGACAAGAAACCTGCGGGTGAAGAATCCATTAACCAGACCTGCCAAGAGGAACTGCCTGGCTGCCCAAAGGACTCACTGGGACCGCTTTTCTGAGAAGGACTGCTGCCTTGCTGTGCCCTGCTGCCTTGCTGCACTCTGGCTGTGCTGAGAAGTGTTCTCCAAGGGCTTGGAAAAAGCTTGCCTCCTGTTCCCTGAAGTCTCAGGACCAAAAATACTTCACTTCTGCAACTGGACTCCTTGTGCAGTGAAAATTCAACGCACAGCCTGATAAAAATGACGCACAGCCTGCCCCGCGGTGAGAAATTCACTGCACGCTGAACTGGAACAACGCAGCCCGACTTTGCAAGGAGAAGATCGACACAGCGCCTGCTTAGCGACCGGAACTTCGATAGTCGGCCCACCGGATCGATACACAACTGACCTGGGACGACGCAGCCTGACATCCAGAAAGGAATCAATGCAGCGCCTCCTGTGCGGGAGGAATTTCCACGCAACGGCCACTAGATCGACGAAGCACTTGTGACTTCGCTCCGCAAGCCCAGGATTCCACGCGTAGTCCACGGGGCGCCAGAAAACCCCGCAACCTGAAAAGGAACCAAGTCTGCGCACCGGAAAATGACACAAAGCCTTCCCCTGCGTGGAAAATAACGATGCAAGTCGGTGTGCGAAGGGGGCGAAACCAATGCACATATCCCCTTTTTCCATGCATCACCTCCTCCGTGGTCCCTTGCGGATAGTTTGAACATGAACCAAGTACTTTGTGCTTGCAAAAGACCTTTATTGATTTAAGAGACATTTATTTGTTTTGAAAAGACTTAAGACACTTTATTTCACTTTTCAGTGATATCTCAACATTTACTTATTGCATCTTTAATCGTTTTGACCTGCATTTAGCCAGATAAATATTATATATTTTTTGAAACACTGTGTGGTGCATTTTTGTGGTGCTAGATGGTGTTATTGTATGATTTATTGTACAAATTCTTTACACATTGCCTTCTAAGTTAAGCCTGACTGCTCAGTGCCAAGCTACCAGAGGGTGGGCACAGGATAATTTGGATTGTGTGTGACTTACCCTGACTAGAGTGAGGGTCCTTGCTTGGACAGGGGGTAACCTGACCTCCAACCAAAGACCCCATTTCTAACATTGGTGATCAGCAGTGAGGATAGGACTTGTATTTGTGCAGTGACATACAGTAGCTAAGTATGAACTACCTACCCACAGTTGACAATCAGCTTGATTTTTCATCTTTTTGCTTTTGGTTCTCTGATGTCCCTCTGGATATATTGTTCATATTTTTGGACTTTGGTTTTGGGTTGCACCTGTGAGGCCTTGGCAGAGTGGAAGTCAACTTTTGGCACCTATTCATCTATAAAGCAAAGGAGCTAAGAGTATTCTGCAAGGAAAGGGGACTGACTGTAAAGAGGAAATCCAGAAGGGAGGATCTTGAATCAGCCCCGTTTCAGTATAACTTGAAACGCTGGCAGGCAACACTGACAGATGAGTCTGAGGAGGAGTACTAGGAGGAAATGGAACCAGTGGTAGATGAATGGCTCATAGCTCAGGAGCGTTGGATGGAAGAGCTAGAGGAAGAGATTGAGGGGGTGGAGGCAGAGAGAGCCTTAGCCCGGGAAACAGAAAGGATTGCAGCTCAGGAGCTGAGCTGTGAAGATCTGAAACTGGAAGCCATAAGGGCTGAGTCCAGTTCAGATGGTGGCAGCAAACATCTTGTATCCAGTACTGCTGAAGAAGTGCACATGCCCAGAGATGTGGTGCCCTACTTGAGGGAGGGAGTTGACACACACCAGCAGGTTCAGGAGTATGAGGTAGCTCCCGTAATGCACAGGGTCCCTGAGGAGGATTGGGGAACTGGCACAGGGAGTCATATTCCTACTGAGGGGAGGGACACTTTACTGGCTCTAGGTGAGAGTGACAGGGAGAAGGGTTCCCCCCAGGTAGAAGTTCTGGTTATGGAGTGTGGAGACATCCCAGAAGAGTGTGGGTTGAGTGTCAGGGACAATCAGGTACGGTCTCACTAGTCTCAGGAAGGTGAGTCACTGGATGGTTGGGTGAAGGGTAGATTGGTTAATTCATGTGAGGGGCTGAGTGATGTAATTGCTGGAGAGAAGATGTCTAGTCCTTATTTACTAGAGCTACGCCAACACCAGGTGGAGTGTGGGTTCTCTGACCCCAGGGAGCTTACACTGGATGCAGACCTCTGAGTGAGTACCAGAGAGTCTGAAGAGGCATTTGGGGGTGCTCCTGAAGGGAGTGGTCTAGGTGTTCCCCAACCAGGTAAGTTGGGAAAAGATTGCAGTGTCCTAAGTATGTCCCAATGTAGTGGGATTGGTGAGGGACCCCATGTCCAGTCTCAGAGGAGAGGAAATGGGGATGGGCTGAGGCCCAGGGTGCCCGAGATCGATCCCAGGTCCTGGAGGGTTCCATGAGGGAACACCAGTAGGGGAGCCTAGCCTGCACTGTAGCACCATCTGTTGAGGGAGACCCCACAGTGTCAGGAGAACTTGGGGGGTGGCTGTAGCCAGCATCTCACCAGTTCTGGTGTCTGGCAGTACCACTCCTAGTGAGGGGTGCCGAAGTCCAGACAGAGGGTTTAGAGAGGGCTGCAGACCCCAGTGGAGGACCTGGAAGATCAGGGGTCAGCTCTGAGAGCAGAGCCCCCCAGGAATGACCCTGATGAGACCATTTCTGGTTTGGGGGGGATCCAGACTCTGCCAGATGGGCAGGGGTCAGGAGACCCACGCCAGCCAGACTCTTGTGTGGCCCTTAGGGATGGTGTGTCTTGTGGGGGGTGAATGTGCCCACCAGAAAGTCTTGGTGTGCCAGGCAATATTTCAACCTCACGGTGGTGACTCTGGGTTGGATGAACAGGTTCAGGTATTAAACTCTGACCTGGTGGGGAGTAGGTGTGCCCCCCAGGAGGTCCTAGTGTGCCAGGCAATGGTTCAACCTTAGGGTGGTGACTCTGGGTTGAAGGACCAGGTTCAGAAGGTAAACTCTGACCTGGTGGGGGGTAGGTGTGCCCTCCCAGGAAGTTCTGGGTTGCCAGGCAGTGGCCCAGTCTGAGGGTACAGACCCTGGACTGGAATGCCAGGTTCATGGTGTCCCCCCAGACCTGGAGAAGGGGCTACTGGTAACAGTGCCCCTACTATGTTGTCTCTTGGGGGGGAACTCCTAGTTGGGGGGTGCAGGACCCCAGAAGGGAGGGCAGGAGGAGGGAAGCCTCATCCCTGGCCCTAGTCCAAGCTGAAGGTACAGACCCCAGGTTGGAAGATCAGTTGCAGGTTAACACACCTGCACTGGTGGTAGAATTGTGCAGGACTGCCGATCCAGAAGGGAGGGTACAAAGCCCCAGAGGGGAGGACCAAGATCAGGCTGTCATCCCAGACCTGGTGGAAGGGAGAGTGGTCAAAGGGTGCCCAGCACCTAGGGCTACCGCCTCCCACTCTCCAAAGTCACAGTGGCTAGAGAGCCTTGAGAGGCCTGGGGCCTGGCTCTCATCCCTGACAGCTGTCAGTGGCCACTGTGGCTTGCTGTCCTGGTGCACAGAGTTGCTCCTGGGGGGAGAGCAGGAGTCACACCCCGGGGGTGGAGTGGACAACACCACTGTGTTACATCGGCCCCTCGGATGCATCTGTGAGCAAAGTAAGGTTAGGTGCTGCACAGAGGGTAACTGCAGGAGAGGAGAAAATGTCCCCATGGGTTAGGTTAGGGGGCCCTGAGAGTATGGACAGAGTGATCCAACTGGAGTGAGGAAGGCATAGAACTGGAACATGCCCCTGCTGTTGTGGGCCTGGGTCCTTGTTCTATCACCTTAATCAGGGAAGTACATCAGGATAGTGATTGTTGTCCCCTGGCTTTAGGCTGGTGGGGGTCATGTTGGACCTGGCCCGTTTGGCAGGGTCATCTCCAAACTTTTTGCTTCCTTCCTACTATTTTTCCTGATCTGTTTTTATTGGCTTTTGAACCCTGAGCACTTTACCACTGCTAACCAGTTCTAAAGTGCATATGCTCTCTGTGTAAATTGTACTATTAATTGGTTTATCCATGATTGGCATATTTGATTCACTAGTAAGTCCCTAATAAAGTGCACTAGAGGTGCCCAGGGCCTGTAAATCAAATGCTACCAGTGGGCCTGCAGCACTGGTTGTGCCACTCACATGAGTAGCCCTGTAATCATGTCTCAGACCTGCCACGGCAGTTTCTGTGTGAAGTTTTAAACTGTAAATTCGACTTGACAAGTGTACCCACTTGCCAGACCTAACCCTTTCCTTTTCCTACCCATAAGGCACCCCTAATGTAGGCCCTAGGTAGCCCCATGGGCAGGGTGCAATGTATGGTTAAGGTAGGACATATGCTAATGTGTTTTATATATCCTGACAATGAAATGCTGCCAAATTCGTTTTTCTCTTTTGCAAGGTCTGTCTGTCTAATAGGTTAATGTGGGGACTGCATTTAAACCTGATTAAAGCATAGATTCCCTTTGGGAGCAGATAGACATGTGGAGTTTGGGACTTCTGAACTCACAATTTAACAATACATCTTTTAGTAAAGTTGGTTTAAGATTGTGTGTTTAAAAATGCCACTTTTAGAAAGTGGGCATTTTCTTGCCTAAATCATTTTGTGACTCTGCCTGTTTGTGGTTTCCCTGTCTGGGTTAGTTTGACAGTTGGGCTGTTTGCACCTCTCTCCAGACAGTGACACAAAGGGGGGTGGGGTGTAGCCTGCATATTCTGATGAGCAATCTGTGCTAGGAGGAAGGGGAGGAGTGGTCACTCACACCTGAAAGGGCTGTGCCTGCCTCACACAATGCAGCCTCCAACCCCCTGGTGTGTGTCTGAGGCCTTGCATGGGCAAGGCAGAATTTCAAAAACAAGTGAGACTTTTCCTTGAAGTAAGCCTACTTTTAAGGCCAAAATAGAAGCACCCAAAACCACAGATTTTAGACACTTCTTGGGGTAGACACCCTACCTCACAGACACTTCTGGACAAGAAACCTGCTTGTGAAGAATCCCTGAACCTGCCAAGAGGAGCTCCCTGGCTGCCCAAAGGACTCACTGGGACTGCTTTTCTGAGGACTGCTGCCTTTGTGTGCCCTGCAGCTTTGTTGCTCTCTGGCTGTGCTCTGCAAGGGCATGGATAAAGCTTGCCTTCTGTTCCCTGAGGTCTCAGGACCAAAAAGACTTCACTTATGCAACTGGACTCCTTGTGCGGCAAAAATTTGATGCACAGCCTGCTAAAAACGATGCACAGCATGCCCTGCGGTGAGAAATTCACTACACGCCGAACCGGAACGACGCAGCCTGACTTTGCAAGGAGAAGATTGACGCAGCGCCTGCGTAGCAACCGGAACTTTGATGCATGGCTCACCGGATCAACGTATAGCTGACCCGGGATTACGCAGCCCGACTTCCAGAGAGGAATCGACGCAGTACCTGCTGTGCGGGAGAAATTTCCACGCAGCACCCATTGGATCGACTCATCGATTGTGACTTCGCTCCGCAAGCCCAGGATTCCACGCACAGTCCCCGGGGCGCCAGAAAACCCCGCAACCAGAAGAGGAACCAAGTCCGCATGCAGGAAAATGACAGAAAGCCTTTCCCTGTGTGCAAAATAACAACGCAAGTCGGTGTGCGAAGGGGCGAAACCGACGCATACCTCCTTGTTTTCCACGCATCGCCTCCTCTGCGGTCCCTTGCGTAGATTTTGAACGTGAACCAGGGGGCATATTTATACTCCGTTTGCGCCGAATTTGCGTCGTTTTTTTCGACGCAAATTCGACGCAAAACTAACTCCATATTTATACTTTGGCGTTAGACGCATCTAGCGCCAAAGTTCATGGAGTTAGCGTCATTTTTTGGCGTGAACACCTTCCTTGCGTTAATGAGATGCAAGGTAGGCGTTCCCGTCTAAAAAAATGACTCCCAGGCATGTGCGTGGTATTTACACGCCCGGGAGTGGGCGGGGCAAAAAAAAAACACATTTGCGCCTGAATTTAACGCCTGGGTCAGGGCAGGCGTTAAGGGACCTGTGGGCTCAGCATGAGCCCAGAGGTGCCCTCCCCTGCCCCCAGGGACACCCCCTGCCACCCTTGCCCACCCCAGGAGGACACCCAAGGATGGAGGGACCCACCCCAGGGACATTAAGGTAAGTTCAGGTAAGTATTTTTTTTTTTTTTTTGTGGCATAGGGGGGCCTGATTTGTGCCCCCCAACATGCCACTATGCCCAATGACCATGCCCAGGGGACATAAGTCCCCTGGGCATGGCCATTGGGCAAGGGGGCATGACTCCAGTCTTTGCTAAGACAGGAGTCATGTTAATGGGGGATGGGCGTCGTAAAAAAATGGCGCAAATCGGGTTGAGGCGATTTTTTTGCCTCAACCTGACTTGCCCCATTTTTAGACGCCCATACGCCAATTTCCCCTACGCCGGCGCTGCCTGGTGTACGTGGTTTTTTTTCACGCACACCAGGCAGCGCCGGTCGGCTAACGCCGGCTAACGACATTCTATAAATACGGCGCCCGCATGGCGCTTCAGAATGGCGTTAGCCGGCGCTAACTTTTTTGACGCTAAACTGCGTTAGCGCAGTTTAGCGTCAAAAAGTATAAATACGGGCCCAGGTACTTTGTGCTTGCAAGAGACCTTTATTGTTTTTTAAGAGACATTTATTTGTTTTGAAAAGGCTTAAGACACTTTGGGGGGTCATTACAACATTGGCGGTATAAGGTGCTTACCGCCGTGCAGAAGACTGCCAATACACCGCGGCGGCGGCGGTAGACCGCCACAGTTATTATGACACACATCACGGAATCCGCCGAAATTCAGACACCCACACAATACCGCCACACCAAAGGTCAGCGATAAACATGCGGAAACAAATCCTCCACGCCAACAGAAACACGCCCATGCCATTACGACCCACGAATCCACGCGGCGGTCTTTCAACCGCGGTATTCCATTGGCGGTACACACCGCTGCGCTCAAAATACACACACAGCACCAAAACACCGCCACATTGGACAATTACAAATACACACACCTGATACACATACACACACCACACCCACACATCCAATACAATATAAAACACACACCCACTTCACCCACAAACCCCACAACCAAAAACTCAGAGAGAAGCCGAGAGAGAGAGCACAGAATAGACAACCCCATCACACAGAGGCACACAACACCATCACCCACACAACATCCACGCACAAAACACCACATACCACTACACTCACCACACTCATTAACACATACACCCCCCCACACATCAAACACACCACCCCATGTCACGCCAAAGACACCCCCGTTCTCCGAGGAGGAGCTCAGGGTCATGGTGGAGGAAATCCTACGGGTAGAGCCACAGCTATTTGGCTCACAGGGACAGCACACATCCATAGCCAGGAAGATGGAGCTATGGCAAAGAATAGTGGACAGGGTCAACGCAGTGGGACAGCACCCAAGAAATAGGGAGGACATCAGGAAGAGGTGGAACGACCTACGGGGGAAGGTGCGTTCCACGGTATCCAGGCACAACATCGCGATACAGCGGACTGGCGGCGGACCCCCAGCTCCTCCCCCTCAACTAACAACATGGGAGGAGCAAGTCTTGTCCATCTTGCATCCTGAGGGCCTCGGAGACTTCGTTGGAGGAACGGACACTGGTAAGTCAAATCTTCACTATCATATCCCCCACCCTACCTGCATGCTATCACACACCCCCACCCTCACACCCTCCCCTATCACCCAAACTCCTCACTAATGTACCCATAACACCAACTACACATCCCAACCCCAAGACCTGCATGACACAACTAAGCATGGACACCCATCACTAAAGCATGCCCACTGCACATACCCAGAACACCCCCCAACCATCAGCACACAAGCCCCCACACAGGAATGCCTGCACTGGGGTTCACGCACACCCAACCATTGCACACCATGAAACACACACATGCAATAATCATGTACTTATACCCCCGCAGGAACCCGAAGGAACGTCACCACATCAGAGGGTCCAGACAACACCACTCCACCCCCAGAAGAGGCCCACAGTGACGAGAGCAGCTCTGCCCTACTGGATCTTGATGACCAGCCCGGACCATCGTGGTACTCAGGACAGTCGGTTCCCCTTGCCCAGCCACAGCCCAACACCGAACTTCCACCCTCTGGTAACACCAGCACAGCACCCACCCAGCGGGCCCAAACCTCCCTACCCAGGACAGGTCAATCAGCGGTGTGTCCACCACTACAGGGCACCCAGGCTAACCCACCACCCCAACAACAACAGGGACCTGGGGGCAGTGGTAGTGGGCACACGGTCCAGGGGACGGAGGCACAGGAACATAGGGGAACTGGGAGGGCTGCTGTGCGACAGAGGGAGGACAGGCCAAGGGAACAAACTCTCCACGAGGCCCTCTCCTCCATCATGGGAGCATACCACCACTCCCAGGAGACAATGGCGACGGTCCTGGACAAGTTGCAGGAGACCCTGCGTCTGCAGGAGGAGCATTATTTGGGGTTCAGGGAGGAGCTCAGGACCATCGGCTCCGCCCTGGGCACCATTGTAGGGGTGCTGACGGGCATTCAAAAGACCTTGAGGGACACCGTGGCACTCCAAGAGGCCCCTGACACTAGGCAGGACGACGAACTGCCCACCACATCCGCCGGCGCTAGTGGACAGGTCACCCCGCCACAGGACCACCACACCAGCACCCCATCCCCTGCAGACGGACAACCACCACGAAAGCGGGCCCTGAGATCCAGGAACAGGACAGAGCAAGATGGCAAGACCCCGCTAGGAAATAAGACCACCCTGATTGTCCCCCCACTGTCCCACTTTGTTACCCTGTCCAAATCGGAACTGCCCCAGCTCCACTTTCAATGGCCAGATGTGCAGTGTACCTGTGAGACTAATAGACTGGACTCTGCCATGGACATTCCTCCACCATCACCCATCCCCATTTTACAACCCTTCATTTTTTACCACTTAAATAAACACCCTTGAAACACTAAATAAAATGGAGTCAGTCTATGTTTGTAATTTTGTATTATCAATTACAGTGTCATAATGGGTTACCCATTGGAAGGCTAACATACCAATGTCACACATCACAAGCCCATCAACGATGCAAGCAGTTGACACGTAGGTTACCACATTTGTGAAACTCAAATGGAAGGGGACAACTCAGTTAACAAATAGTGAGTGAAATGTCGGTACAGGATAGAGGTAGACGTGTGAAATTTAATGTAATGTTAAACCTGAAAATGTACTCACCTGTGTTTCACTGGAAATATTGCTGTATGAGTGACTCCCTGTTGTCGTTTTCTTCTTCCTCAGCTTCATCCTCATCACTGTCCACAGGCTCCACAGCTGCTACAACACCGTCATCTGGATCATCCTCCTGCAGAAAAGGCACCTGCCGTCGCAATGCCAAATTATGGAGCATGGAGTAGGCGATGATGATGTCACATACCTTCTTCGGTGAGTAGAATAGGGACCCACCTGTCATATGTAGGCACCTGAACCTGGCCTTCAGGAGGCCGAAGGTGCATTCGATAACCCTCCTAGTCCGCCCATGTGCCTCATTGTAGCGTTCCTCTGCCCATGTCCTGGGATTCCTCACTGGGGTCAGTTGCCAGGAAAGGTTGGGGTAACCAGAGTCCCCCAATAGCCATACACGGTGCCTCTGGAGTTGACCCATCATATCAGGGATGCTGCTATTGCGCAGGATGTAGGCGTCATGCACCTGCCGTCGCAATGCAAGATTGTGAAGCATCGAGCAGGCGATGATGATCTGGCACACCTTCTTCGGTGAGTAGAATAGGGAACCACCTGTCATGTGGAGGCACCTGAACCTGGCCTTCAGGAGGCCGAATGTGCATTCGATCACCCTCCTAGTCCGCCCATGGGCCTCATTGTAGCGTTCCTCTGCCCTGGTCCTGGGATTCCTCACTGGGGTCAGTAGCCATGACAGGTTGGGGTAACCAGAGTCCCCTAATAGCCACACACGGTGCCTCTGGAGTTGACCATCATATCAGGGATGCTGCTATTCCGCAGGATGTAGGCATCATGCACTGAGCCAGGGAACATTGCATTTACCTGCGAGATGTACTGGTCTGCCAAACAGACCATCTGGACATTCATCGAATGATAACTCTTCCTGTTCCTGTACACCTGTTCACTCCTGCGGGGGGGACCAGAGCTACATGGGTCCCATCAATGGCACCTATGACATTGGGGATATGTCCAAGGGCATAGAAGTCAGCTTTCACTGTAGGCAAATCCTCCACCTCAGGGAAAATGATGTGTCTCCTTACGTGTTTCAGCAGGGCAGACAACACTCTGGACAACACGTTGGAAAACATAGCCTGGGACATCCCTGATGCCATGGCCACTGTTGTCTGAAAAGACCCACTTGCAAGGAAATGGAGCACTGACAGCACCGGCACGTCAGGGGGGATTCCAGTCGGATGGGGGATTGGTGACATCAGGTCTGGCTCCAACTGGGTACATAGTTGCTGGATTGTGGCACGGTCAAACCTGTAGGTGACGATTAAATGTCTCTCTTCCATTGTAAACAGGTCCACCAGCGGTCGGTACACCGGAGGATTCCGCCATCTTCTCATATGTCCCAGCTGACGGTGCCTAAGAAGGACAACAGCGAAGAAACAGTCACTATTCCTCCAGGTATGTACCCACAGTCACACACAAGACTACACTAGACAATAAAGCCTTCCTGGATGTGTGTTGAGTGTAGGCCTCGGTATGTGTGACGCAGTTGAAAATGAATCCATGTGGGCCCCTGAAATGGCGGCTGCCTGACCTCTAAACTGGGACAATGGGATTGTGGGGTAACAGCGCTGGCGTTGCACACCGTCGCGGTAGGCAGTCGTAGACCGCGGCGCAATGCTGCATTGGTTAACATTGGACCCTATGGGTCCCAGGAGCCAATGAACAGGTGCGCACCGCCACGGACGTCACTGCCGCGGACGTCACCGCCATTTTCTATCTGTTCAATCACTAGATACCTGACCTTCGACAGGAGAGGACCTACACTGCTAGTGCTGCTGTGACCTCAGTCTGGAAGCGATGATGGCTGCTGCGCCTGGGGAAAGGGCCCCTGCCTTCACTGCACAGGAGTTGGAGAAACTTGTGGATGGGGTCCTCCCCCAGTACATGCTACTCTACGGTCCTCCAGACCAACAGGTTAGCACACAGGGAGCACGTTGTATGGGCTAGGCCTGGGTGGACAGGGCTGGGTGGAAGAGGGAAGGGGGCAGAGTTGATACTACAGTAAAGCATGGGAATAAAAGGGCCTCATGGTCAGAGTATGGAGGGGGCCACTCACATTGATTGTGCAGTTGGTAATGACTGTTCCTCTTCCCTTGTGCATGTCATGTAGGTCAGCACCCACCAGAAGAGGGACATTTGGCGTGCCATCGCCAAGGAGGTCCGGACCCTGGGGGACCACCAGAGATGGGGCACCCACTGCCGGAAGAGATGGGAGGACATTCGCCGCTGCAGCAAGAAGACGGCGGAGGCTCAGCTGGGGATGGCCTCCCAACGTGGGAGGGGTGCTCGTCGCACCTTGACCCCCCTGATATTCCGGATCCTGGCGGTGGCCTACCTGGAGTTGGATGGGCGCTTAAGGACATCACAGCAGACACAAGGGGGTGAGTACACTGTCATTCTGCGGACTTTGCGTGCAGTGGAGGGGTCTGGGTGGGGGAGGTGGGCTGTGTGTGTCCCTAGGCCATGGCGAGTTAGGTAGGCAAGGCCCCTCCGTAATGTAGGCCATGTGGCACTCTACCCCACCTCAGAAGAGTGGCAAGTTGAGGTATAGTTACCCCTGTGGCATCCATGTGCACAGATTTCCACCATTGCCATGTAGGCCATATCCCAGAAATTGCATGTGCAGAGGCCAGGAGCACGGCGTTATGCATGGGGCTGCTGCGTCTGTCTTGTCCGCCAACGGTAGCGGTATGCCATGCACTAAAACTCTCTTTCTTCTGTCTCCCCCCCCCCCTTTTCCTGCTCTCCCTGTCCTTTTGTTCATCAGCATCATCAGGCGAAGGTACAGTGGCACCGGAGCACGAGGGAGCTGCATCCCACATGGCCATGGAGAGCCACACCACAGACTCTGAATGCACCAGTGGGACGGAGGGCGAAGGGAGCTTCACGTCGGCCACCGGATCACCAACCAGCGACACGGACTCGTCCGCCGATGGGAGCTCCCCTGTGGTGGCGGCACCATCTGTGCGCCCCACTTCTACAGGTACAGCCGCCACCTCCCCTACCAGCACCGCCCTCCCAGCAGCCCCTCAGCGTTCGCCCCATGCCCGCTCACCTAGGAGGGTGGGCATCACCTTCACCCCAGGCACCTCAGGCCCTGCCCCAGTCACCCCTGCTGCCCTCAGTGAGGAGGCCATTGACCTCTTCAGGTCACTCACTGTTGGGCAGTCTACCATTGTGAATGCCATCCAGGGTGTAGGACGAGAGTTGCAACACGGTAATGCATTCCTGGAGGGCATTCATTCTGGTCAGGCTGCCCTGCAATCTCTGGCCTCAGCACTGATGGCAGCCATTGTCCCTGTGTCCAGCCTCCCCCCTCCAACTTCCTCCACCCAGACCCAATGTCCTGTACCCCAGCCCATCCCAAGCACACCTACAGACCAGCATGCACACAAGTCAACACACACAAGTAGCTCAAGCAAACATAGGCACCACATACACCACAGGCACTCACACAAGCATCACACCCATACAGATACAGCAACATCCACTGTGTCCCCCTCCTCCTCTTCTCCCTCCTCCCTCCCAGTCTCGTCTACACACACACCTGCATGCACCACATCTACAGGCACTAGGACTCGCACCAGGACACCCAGCACCACACGCCGCTCACCTGCACTCACCACCTCCTGTGCCATTTACACGTCCCCTGTGTCCTCTCCCAGTGTGTCAGTGACGCCCCCTCCCAAAGTACCCAAACGCCGGCAATCACTCACCCAACATCCATCCACCTCACAACAGCCTCCAGTACCTGCACCTGCACCCAAAACACCTAAAGTGACACCTCCTACAACCACCTCCTCTTCCTCCACTCCCAGAGCCCCTCCAGCTACCCATCCCAGTGTCCGTCAGAAACTGTCCCTATGCCTTTTTGCCACCACCCCCCCCTCCAATTCATCAGTCCCGTCATAGCGCCTCAGCCAAAAAGCCTCCAGTACCAGTGGTGCGTGTTCGAGGTTTTTGGAGTGCACCGTCCACCAGGGCAGGCAGTAGGACCCGGAGCCAAGGCACTGGCAGCCCACCCCCTGTAAAGGCTCTGAAATTGGAGAGTGGACGACGGGACCGTGTCAAGACTCCTGGTGGGACAACAAGTGAAATGGGATCCAAGGCGATTGGTGAGTCAGCTGTAACTCCAAAGAAGGTGGGGAAGGTCCAGAGGAAGTCTCCCCAGCCTGTTGTGAGTGTCACGGCGGAGAAGTGCGCCATCATTTCCAGCGGTCCAGACACAACCGCCAGCACCGTCGTCACTGGTCCAGAGACCACCGCCAGAGTCACAGCCCAGGAGGGCCCAAGTATCGTCACTGGTCCAGAGACCACCGCCAGAGTCACAGCCCAGGAGGGCCCAAGTATCGTCACTGGTCCAGAGACTGCCGCCGGAGTCACAGCCCAGGAGGGGACAGGATGCCACAGCCCCGCTGGCCAATGATGGAACTTCATGCCACACACCAATGTCCAGTATGGAGATCGTCATGCCACACACCAATGTCCAGTGTGGAGATCGTCATGCCACACACCAATGTCAGTATCAGAACCGCCATGTCAAAGCACCGCTGAACAGGGCAGAGACCGCCATGCAAAGCACCCCTGAACAGGGCAGAGACCGCCATGGCAAAGCACCGCTGAACAGGGCAGAGACCGCCATGGCAAAGCACCGCTGGACAGGGCAGAGACCGCCATGGCAAAGCACCGCTGAACAGGGCAGAGACCGCCATGGCAAAGCACCGCTGAACAGGGCAGAGACCGCCATGGCAAAGCACCGCTAAACAGGGCAGAGACCGCCATGGCAAAGCACCGCTGAACAGGGCATGCACCGTGTAGGAATGAATGTACCGCCACATCAGGCATCCTTATCCCATGTGCAGCTGGGACAGTGACAGGACAGGAACTTTCACGGGGAGACTCATCCAGTCTGGGCACCAGTCCCCCTCCAGAACCAGTGGAGACCTGCATCTACTTGAGAGACTGTGGCTTTGCACTCCCCAGGATGGCACAGTGGGCAAACCACCCACTGTAGAGACTTGAGAGACTGTGGCTTTGCACTCCCCAGGATGGCACAGTGGGCAAACCACCCACTGTAGTGCCTTCAGAGACTGTGGCTTTGCACTCCCCAGGATGGCACAGTGGGCAACCCACCCACTGTAGAGACTTGAGAGACTGTGGCTTTGCACTCCTCAGGATGGCACAGTGGGCAACCCACCCACTGTAGAGACTTGAGAGACTGTGGCTTTGCACTCCCCAGGATGGCACAGTGGGCAAACCACCCACTGTAGTGCCTTCAGAAGCTGTGGCTTTGCACTCCCCAGGATGGCACAGTGGGCAAACCACCCACTGTAGAGACTTGAGAAACTGTGGCTTTGCACTCCCCAGGATGGCACAGTGGGCAAACCACCCACTGTAGTGCCTTCAGAGACTGTGGCTTTGCACTCCCCAGGATGGCACAGTGGGCAACCCACCCACTGTGGAGACTTGAGTGACTGTGGCTTTGCACTCCCCAGGATGGCACAGTTGGCAACCCACGCACTGTAGAGACTTGAGAGACCGTGGCTTTGCACTCCCCAGGATGGCACAGTGGGCAAACCACCCACTGTAGTGACTTCAGAGACTGTGGCTTTGCACTCCCCAGGATGGCACAGTGGGCAAACCACCCACTGTAGTGACTTGAGAGACTGTGGCTTTGCACTCCCCCAGGATACATCAATGGGCATGGAGCCCCGTCGTGGATCTGGCTTTGCAGTCATCTGGCTGAGGTGCCCCCCCGTCCCTTCCCCCTGAGGTGCCTGTAGTGTTTCTATCTGATGCCCCGGCAGTGTTCTCTCCGATTTTGGCCAGGTATCTATTGTGGGCCTCGCCCATGCATTTTTGGACTGTTGGTGCACGGACATTGTTGTGTACATATCTGCACTACTTCTTGTATTGTATATATAATTATGAGTGATTTAGAGATATATAGCTGTATATTTTTGTATGACATGTATATTGGCACATTACAATGTTTGACCGAAATTCGCTTTGTCTTTGCATTCTTCCGGGGGGATTGTGGGTTGTTAATGTGATATTTTTTACTGCATTGGTGTGTATGTTGTAATATGCGAGGGTGGGGGTGTTTGGTGGGTGTCTCCCTGACTTTTACCTCCCCCCTCCCTGTGTCGTAGATGCAGTACTCACTGGTATCTTCTGCGCCTACGTCGCTGTTGGTCGTAAAGGAGCAGAAAGACAAGGGCAGGTAGTATTTGGAGTTCCGGGTCCATGGAGTCGTCGTTCCTCGTGGGATGTGTTCAGGTGAGCGTTTTCCCATAGCAAAAGCTGTTTCCTCCATGTTTTTATCCACGGTGAATCCGCCCCGGAAAAGGTGGCGGATTGGCGGGTTGTAATGGTGTGGGCGGTACATTGTCTTCCGCCTGTCTGTTGGCGGCAACCGCCGCGCTGCTTGTCTGTACCGCCGTGGCGGGCGGTGTGTTAAAGTGGCTGTCTTTGTTGGCGGTTTCCGCCACGGTCATAATTCCCTGTTTTTGTCCGCCGGCCTGTTTGCGATATTACCTCACCTTTTACACCGTCCGCCAGGGTTGTAATGACCACCTATATATCACTTTTCAGTGATATCATTTACTTATTGCATCTTTAATCATTTTGACCTGCATTTAGCCAGATAAATATTGTATATTTTTCTAAACACTGTGTGGTGTATTTTTGTGGTGCTATCTGGTGTTATTGTATGATTTATTGTACAAATACTTTACACATTGCCTTCTAAGTTAAGCCTGACTGCTAAGTGCCAAGCTATCAGAGGGTGGGCACAGGATAGTTTGGATTGTGTGTGACTTACCCTGACTAGAGTGAGGGTCCCTGCTTGGACAGGAGGTAACCTGACTGCCAACCAAAGACCCCATTTCTAACAATAGGCATTCAACAAAAGATCACCTCTAGACATGTCTACAGGCAATGCTTTCTCATCTAATGTATAATAACTTATTGCCTATAGGATTCAAATTTAAAAGCATTTCACTAGGCGGGGTTGATCTACTATAGGGAATGTAGGTGAGGATAATCCTACAAGAAAGACAACACTGCAACTGTAACGATAATACTGCACTCTACTACCTACATTCATCTACTGTTAACTATACCATTACTATAATTAGCCTCCATCACTCTACTAAAATAGGACCAGTAAGTGGAATGTAGTAGCAGCAGAGTCCTCTATGTAAATTTCCACTTGTGCAAACTGGAAAAAGAAGTCTATGCAATAAGTTTCAACAGATTTTTTCACAAGGCCATCATGAGTCATCCATAGACCTACTCCGTGTTCTTTTAACTGTCAACCCTACTGTTCTTCAGCAAACTCTTGTTAATTCCCTAACAGAGTCGATTCAAATGTCTCCAAAATAAGCACAGTTCAAATTAACTAATAATCATATCCAGAGTGAAGTGTCTTAATCTATCTAACAATAACGAAAACCCAAAGTGAGATTCAAGCAAAATGTCCAATTTAAGGAGGTTCAGTGGGATCCACAACGTTATCCCAAAATTCCCCAAACATCCTCTTCCCATCATTAGCAGCCCAGTATGTCCATGTGGGTGAGGAGTATCTCCAACAGAGCACTTGTACTCCTGGATCTCCTTGGTGCAAGCCCTTTGTCTTCACTTATGCTCAAACCAGAACTCTCAGTTTTCTCTGTGATTGTTTGAGGTATACACTCCTTGGGTAAATTCAAATTTCCCCTTGTCTCTTGTACCAATGATCTCCAGCTTCCACTTGTCCTCTCACAGCACTAGGTCCTTTGTTAGGGTCTGATATGAATTTGACTCAGTCGCCACTAAAGGATGAAAGGTGTGCCTGGGAAGGGCTGGGCTGAGGGGATTGGGTCTGGGTGGAGGAAGTTGGAGGGGGGAGGCTAGAGACAGGGACAAGGGCTGCCATCAGTGCTGAGGCCATAGCCTGAAATGCTCTCCGTTGAGTCGCCATGCCAGTGTGAATGCCCTCCAGGTATGCATTTGTTTGTTGCAAATGCCCTGCTACACCCTGGATGGCATTCAGTATGGTTGACTGCCCAACAGAGAGGGATCTCAGGAGGTCAGTAGGCTCCTCACTGAGGACAGCAGGGCTGACTGGGGCAGGGGCTGAGCTTCGTGGGCCGAAGGAGATGCCCACCCTCCTGGATGAGCGGGCACGGGAAACATGCTGAGGGGCTGCTGGGAGGGCGGTGCTGGTAGAGGGGTGGCAGCTGTACGCAATGTTGGGGTGGGCACAGAGCTTCCATCGGAGGAGGAGTCATTGTCTGTGGTGTCCCCTTTCGTCCCTGTCGTGGTGCTCCCCTCGCCCTCCGTCCCACTGGTGCCCTCACCGTTGGTGGATTCGGCCTCCAGTCCCAAGTGGGATGCAGCTTCCTCCGTCGCCGGTGCCTCTGCTCCTCCGCCAGATGATGCTAATCCACACAAGGACGGGGTCACAAAACAAAAATGGGGGAGGGAGACAGAGGATACACTTGGTCAATGCCAGCAACACCACTACCGTTGGCGTACACAACACAAATGGAGCAGCCATATACACTAGGCCATGCCCAACCATTTACTAAGACAGTCACCAGCCCATGGGGTTCAATGCCTAACGCCATTAGCTGCACACCTGAAACCCACAGGACCCTGCCCAGGAGTAGATGGCCGCCAACACTATTGGGGTAGGAGTGATACTGAGCCTGCCCAACAAGGGACCTACCATGTCATGTTCGCCCTGGCCTATTATCACCCACAGCCCACAAACCCACACAGGTACCTCCTAATGCGCACAAAGTCATGTTTCAGATTCTGTACTTACCCCCTCCTGGCTGCTGTGATGCCTTCAAGCGCCCATCCAACTCCGGATAGGCCACCGCCAGGATGTGGAACATCAGGGGGGTCATGGTGCGATGGGTACCCCTTCCTTGTTGGGAGGCCAGCCCCAGCTGGGTCTTTGCCGTCTCCTTTGCCCAGCGGCGCAGGTCCTTCCACCTCTTGCGGCAGTGGGTGCTCCGCCTGTCAAAGACCCTCAGCATCCGCACCTCCTTGGCAATGGCACGCCAAATACCCTTTTTCTGGTGGGTGCTGACCTGCAGGGAAAAGACAGCAGAAAAGGGAATTATTCACCCGTTCGGATCGTCAGACTCATTGTCCACCAGATCCCACACATCCCCTGATGCACATACGTTGACCACCTTACATGCTGCACTCTGGCCAGGACCCTCTGCCCCCCTACATGTGGCTTACACACACAGCAGTCCATATATTGATGGCCCACACATCATGCTCACAGTGTACTCACCTGTTTGTCTGGAGGAACGTAGAGTAACGTGTACTGGGGTAGGACCCCATCCACCAGTTTCTACAACTCCTCCACAGTGAAGGCAGGGGCCCTTTCCCCAGACACTCGAGCCATTGTCGCTTCCAGACACAGGTCACAGCAGCACTCTCAGTGTAGGTCCTCTTCTGTTGAAGGTCAGGTATCAAATGATTGAACAGATAGAAAATGGGTGTTACGTCCCCAGCGGTGCGTACCGTCACCGCCGGCGTACATCGCCATTGGCTTCTGGAACCCATAGGTCCCAATGATAACCTGTGCAAATTTGCGCGGCGGTCATCGACTGCCTACCGCGACGGCGCACAACGCCACGGCAATTACTTCATTTCCACTTGTCCCTCCTCACAGGTAAGGCAGCCGCCATTTCAGGGGGGCACAGGGCATGGCACCTAACTGCATCACGGCAGACATTGGCACATCAACAGACTCTCGAGTTCACATACTGTTTCTGTAAAGTCAACAATTCATCATTAATGCAATATAAGTGTAAATATGATCCTCTACTCGCCGTTCTATTCCATAGGCTTCAACTGCTGAGGCAGATTATGAGTTGGCGGCATCCTCCGGTGTACAGACCCCTGGTGGACCTAGCGACAATGGAGGGCAGAAACATTATCATTACCTACAGACTTGATCGTGCCACAATCCAAGAACTGTGTGCTCAATTGGAGCCAGACCTGATGTCTGCCATCCGCCAATCCACAGGTATCCCCTCTCTAGTGCAGGTCCTGTTAGTGCTCCATTTCCTGGCAAGTGGTTCCTTCCAAACAACAGTGGCCATGGCATCAGGGATGTCTCAGCCAATGTTCTCTAACATGTTGACCAGAGTGTTGTCTGCCCTGCTGAAACACATGCGCAGCTACATTGTGTTCCCCCAGGTGGCCTACAGTGAAAGCTGACTTTTATGCCCTGAGACATATCCCCAACATCATTGGTGCCACTGATGGTACACAAGTGGCATTTGCCCCCCCCCCCCGGAGTAATGAACAAGTTTACAGGAATAGAAAAAGCTATCACTCAATGAATGTGCAGATGGTGTGTTTGGCGGACCAGTACATCTCCCATGTGAATGCCAAATTTCCTGGCTCTGTGCATGACGCCTATATCTTGAGGAATAGAAGCATCCCATATGTGATGGGCCAACTCCAGAGGAACCGAGTGTGGCTAATAGGTGAGCCAAAGGTCCCAACACAGTATAAGTAGGTGTCTGGGTATGGGGTTGTCCCTAAGGGTTAGTGTGTGTCTAACAGTGGTCCCTCGATATTTTCAGATGACTCTGGTTACTCCAACCTCTCATGGCTACTGACCCCTGTGAGGAATGCCAGGACAAGGGCAGAGGAACGTTACAATGAGGCACATGGGCGTACCACGAGGATTATAGAAAGAACCTTCGGCCTCCTGAAGGCCAGGTTCCGGTGCCTCCATCTGATAGGTGGATCCCTGTACTACTCACCCAAGAAGGTGTGCCAGATCATCATTGCATGTTGCATGTTGCACAACCTGGCCTTGAGACGCCAGGTGCCTTTTCTGCAGGAGGATGAGCCTGGAGATGGTCTTGTGGCAGCGGTGGAGCCTGTGGACAGTCAGGAAGAGGAGGCAGAGGAAGAAGATATTGACAACAGAACCAATATTATTCGGCAGAACTTCTAGTGACACATAGGTAAGACACTGTAGCTTCACTTAACATTTCAGTTATCTGTTGTACATTGTACAAGGCAGCCTGTCTCCCTATGTCTATGGCCACTGACTGTACCCTTTGCCATCTCCATTTTCAGATCTATGTGCCCCACTCTGGCTCCTGCTATGTGTACTGCTGCCCACCGGAGGTCATCCTAAAGTATATTTCACTGTATTTTTGATTTGCAATGCTTTGATAATGTTGTACTGATACATATTTGAATCATTTGACAGACTCCAGATTGGTATTTGTTCCAACGGTGTTTATTTAGGTGCTCATAAGTAGAGGGGGTGGTGCAAGGGGCTGGGCTGATGGTGGAAGGAAGTTCATGGTAGAGTCCAGTCTCTTGGTATCACAGGTGCATTGTCCAATGGGGCATAGGAAGGGGAGTAATGGCAGTTCAAGATGAACAGGGTGACAGTGTGGGACACAAGGGTGACAATCAGGAGAGTCTTATTTCCTGGCGTGGGTCTTGGCAATGTTCTCTGTCTTCTGCCTAGATTGCAGGGACCGTTTGTGGGGTGGTTCTCCTTCTGCAGGGGGTGGGGTGCTGGTGGCCTGTTGGTCCTGTGGCAGGGCTTCCTGTCCACTAGCGCCGGCAGAGGTGGAAGGCTGTTCCTCAGTTTGGCTAGTGTCAGGTGCCCGTTGTTGTGCCACAGCCTCCCTCATGGTCTTGCCCATGTCTGCCAGCACTCCTGCAATGGTGACCAGGATGGTGTATATTTTTGTTAGGTCTTCCCTGATCCCCAGATACTGTCCCTCCTGCAGCCGCTGGGTCTCCTGCAGCTTGGCCAGTATCTGGCCCATTGTCTCCTGGGAATGGTGGTATGCTCCCAGGATGTTGGAGAGTGCCTTGTGGAGAGTGGGTTCCCTGGGACTGTCCTCCCTCTGTCGCACTGCAGTCCTCCCAGCTTCCCTGTTGTCCTGTGCCTCTGTCCCCTGAACCGCGTGCCCACTGCCACTGACCCCAGGTCCATGGTCGTCCTTGGTTTGTGGGTTGCCTGGGGTCCCTGTAGTGGTGGACACATTGCTGATTGACGTTTCCTGGGGACAGTGGCATGGGTCCGCTGGGTGGGTGCTGTGGTGGTGTTTCCTGAGAGTGGAGGCTCTATGGTGGGTTGGGACTGTGCCTGGGTCCCCGACCGTCCAGAGGTCCCGGATGGGCTAGGTTGGTCATCGAGATCCAGGTGTGCAGAGCTGCTGTCGTCACTGTGGGCCTCTTCTGTGGAGGGACTGGATGTAGCTGGCACCTCCTCTCCGGTGACGTTGACTATGGGTTCTGTGGAGATGCAAATGCAGTGTTAATGTATCTGCGTGTGCCATCTTGTGCATGGGTTTGTTTCCCTGTATGATTGTGATTTCGATGTCAGCTTGGCCTTGTGTTAGTGGTGATTTACTGGGTATGCTGTGGTGATGGGTGTCCGTGCAGGTCTGTGATGGGGGTCCATGCATTGGTGTTGCATGCAGGGCTTGGTATTGGGAAGGGTGGGTTGTGATGGTGGGGTATATATGAGGTGATGGAGTAATGGGAGTGATGGTAAGGGTGGAGGTATGTGTTGGAATGCAGGTAGGGTGGGGGACATAATAGTAAAGATATGACTTACCAGAGTCCAGTCCTCCTGCTTCTCCTGCGAGGCCCTCAGGATGCATTATCGCCAAGACTTGCTTCTCCCATGTTGTTAGTTGTGGGGGAGGAGGTGGGGGTCCACCGCCAAGTCCTCTGTACTGCTACCTGGTATCTTGCAACCATGGAATGCACCTTCCCCCGTAGGTCGTTCCACCTCTTCCTGATGTCAACCCTTGTTCTGGGGTGCTGTTCCACGGCGTTGACCCTTTCCACTATTCTCCGCCATAGCTCCATCTTCCTAGCTATGGACGTCTGCTGCACCTGTGACCTGAAAAGCTGTGGCTCTACCCGGATGATTTGCTCCACCATGACCCTTAGCTCCTCCTCTGAGAACCTGGGGTGTCTTTGGGGTACCATGGATGTGGTGTGCATGAAATGTGTGGGGTGATGTGTTGTGGTGTATGCTGTGATGTGCATGGATGGTGTATGGGTGATGGTGTTCTGTGCCTCTGATTGAGTGGGTGCTCCTGCCTTGTCTCTCTCTGTGTGCTATCATTTATTTTTCACTGTAAAGGGTTGTGGGTAATGTTGGTGGGTGTTTTATAGTCGTGTGAGTGTGTCGGTGTGGTGTGTGTATATGTGACAGGCGTGTGTAATTTGATTTGTCCAAAGTGGTGTTGTTTTGTAAATGTGTGTGTATTTTGAGCGCAGCGGTGTGTACCGCCGATGGTTTACTGCACGGTGATTCGTGGGTCGTGATTCTGTGGACGTATTCCTGTTGGTGTAACGGTGTGGGTTTTGCTATTGCCAGTCTATCACTGACCCTCAATCTGGCGGACTTGTGTGGGTGTCTGTATTGTGGCGCATTTCTCAGTGTGGGTCATAATACCCGTAGCGGTCACAGTATGTTGGCGGCCGTCAGCACGGCGGTAGGTGGCATTTACTGCCAGGGTTGTAATGAGGGCCAATATGCCTTTGACTAACTGCAGAATAACGTGACCCCACCTATAAAGAAAGAATACTGCAGCGGAAGCAAAACTCCACATTGAAGATCGAACATAAAAAGCTAAATGATTTAAATCTTTTGATTAAGCTAACTTAATAAAACAGTCAATGCACATTCGAAATACATGATTATAAGTGCATCTTGCAATTGTCAAATGAAAAAAACAATTATAAATGAAACATGAATATATGCCATTGAAATAAGGAATGTAAATTGGAATACATAGATATATATGTGAGCAAGTACTATAATTTGCAATGTTAAAACCAAATATTATAACACATGTATACATGAATCTTTAATCTACTTTGAATACACCCTCAATAATGCAATGTTGATGCTTCATTTTACATTCGTAAATTTAAGGCACACAATATATATAAGCTGTTGATTACATTGTCAAGTTGCCTCTGTAACGTATGAGGGTGCAACCAAAATTACACAGCAGCAGGGTAGTTCTTAATATGTGCCGGTGGTTAAAGGTGGACCCAATTAAACTCTTTTTGGGGAATGCCACTTATTTTCCCTCATCAGACTTTTAGCCAGAGCAAGACAGAGAAAAATACAAAAGGAATTAAGAAAGAGGAAAAGCTGCTAAATAGAGAAAGCAGCGACGGAAAAGAACCAACAAAAGTAAGATAAAGGTGCAGAAGATGTCTGGCAGTGAATGAAAAAAACACAAGATGGAAACATGACTACTCTGCTTTGGAATATCTTGCGCCAGCCATACACAGTGCTGTTATCAATGATGTAATTTCAGATGTTGCAGAGATGTTATCATGTCATAGACATGTCACGAGTGAAGTAATATGGGAGGTAATTAGAAGTTCATGCTGAGGGCTCCAGTGACAGTTACTTAAGGGCACGAGTTATAGTAACTTGTAATAGCGATAACTGGTTAAATTTCAGTGGTTTTGTTAGTTTAAATGTTTGTTTTAATCATACATGTAACCTAAATATAACATCCCTTCAACCCCTTGCATGCTGTGGGCGTGCTCTGAGGACTGAACTGTTCGTCATCACACTCACCCGCGGGGGAAGCGTTGGCACTCCCCCGTGGGCTGCCTATTTCAAACACCCCCCGACCAGGGATGGCAGCGGAAGCGCTTCTGCTGCCACCCCAAACCCCCCAGTCGTCGATCTGATGATGTTGGCGTGCACATAGTATGGCAATGTTTTCCAATACAGCCGGCCGCACGGGAACCTCATTTGCTTCCAGCACCCCAATTAGGGAGGATACAGTAAGTCCTTCTTCGGGGAGGGGGGTTCTTTTGTAGGAAAACAGACAAAGGGTTAAAGGAAGGAGGTTTTACTTTCCTACCGTGCCTGTTGTGAATGGATTCCTGCTCCACGATTGCTGGTGAGGCCCGCGGATGTGGAGCAGGAATCCATCCACTAGACCACCAGGGATCTTTTATGTAGTATGTTAGGGATGCTCCCTGGGGGCATAAAATATCCATGTTTCAGCAAGTCCAACTAGATCAGCCGTTATTTCAGCTGATCTGCCCCCGGGGGGGTGAAAGCACCAGGGATTTTTGCTTGTGGTATGGGAAGGTAGTGACCCCTTGGGCAAGGGTCATTTCCTTGGGAACATGATTTTCAGTGTTTTGCCCCCCCCGGAGGCTTGATCAACTGTATTTTGGCCAATCTGCCCTCCGGTGGGGTTTAAGATCCCACAGGAGAACAAGATTGCCAGGCATTGCATTTCAAGGAAGTGACCCCTTGGGGAAAGGTCACTGCCCTGGGAAGCAGCATATTATTTCTGTGTTTTGGCCCCCCTGGGGCTAAATTGGCTGTTTTTTTGGCCACTCTGGAGGGGAGGTTGAAGCTCACTAAGCCCAGGGATTTTTTTATGGTGAATTTGAAGGGAGCGACCTCCTGGGCAAAGGTTGCTGCCCTAGGTAGGCTCAGGTTTTTTCCATATTTCATCCCCCCAGGGCCTATAGTGGCTGTTTTTCCAGCTGATAGGCCCAAAGAGGGGTTGAAATCCACTAGGCCCCAGGGAGTTTTTATAGTGAATTTGAAGGGGGCGAGCCCTTGTGCAAAGGTCACTGCCCTGAGGAGCAACATGTGTTTTCTGAGTTTCAGTTACGCCGTGGGTTAATTCGGTTGTTTTTTTTGTCCAGTCTACTCCCCCAAGTGGGTCAAAATCCACTAGGTACCGTGGATTTTACCTGATAAACTTGTGGGTAATGACCCAGTGCCCAAGCCCACTAGACACCAGGGATTTTCTTTTTGATATGTCGGGGGTGGCACCATGGGGCTCTTTAGTGAGGAAATAAATTGGTGTGCTTTTGGCTGCTTTCTGCACCCCCCCAAAGGGAGATTGGCCATATTTGTAGGCCCCCTTTGGAGGCACAGCCAGTAGACACCAGGGGAAGTTTCTGTGTGTGTGAACTAGAGTTCAGCTAATGGTCTGCGTGTACTGGCGCTTGGCTGGCTGTGTGCATGCTGGCATTTTGGTGGCGGTGTGTAGACTTACAATTAGTTGGAAGTATATCTGGACTAGCGCTTGGCTGGTGGTGTGTGTGGACTGGCACTTGCCTGCATTTGCGTTTGAACTGTCGCTTGTCTGGTGCTTTGTGTAGACTGGCGCTTCCTTGGTGGTATGTGTTTAGACTGGCATTGTGTCTCAACTGGCTTCTGGTTGACAGTGTGTGTTGGCTGAAAGGCTTCCCGTTGGAAGCGCTGAACTCTGGGTTGCCCCAAACATGGCGCAGCCGGCATTCCCTGCCTTTACTGGTGTCGCAGGATGTAAAGTGAATACTGAAATCGTTTTGCATTTGAATTTCTTTCAGTTGTTTGTGGATGATATATTTTTGGATGAGATGGTTGACTAGACTAATTTGTGTGCTAAACAGTATTTGAGTGCCAGACTTAAGCCCCACTTTTGAGCTAGGCAGTGGACTCCTGCAAATCTGGATGAGTTGAAGCAGCTCTTGGGTTTAACTTTTTTGATGGGCTTTATAAGGAAGATGTTGCTGTCTTCATTTTGGCCTACTAGTCCTTTGATGGCAGTGACTATATTTCCTGCAACCCTGAATCGTGACTGGTATTTGCTTCTTTTTTGGATGCTGCATTTTGTTAATAATGCTTCCGCGTTGCCACCAGATAACCTTGATTGTGACCATCTTTTTAAGATTCAGCCATTCATTGATCACTTCTAAGATTAATTTTCAGAGAGCTGTGTTCCAGGGAAAGAAGTATCTGTGGATGAATCTTTAGGTCTGTTCAAAGGCTGTTTGTTTTTTAGGCAGTACATTCCTAGCAAGAGTGCACATTATGGATATGCAGTTTGAGAGTAGGACTAGATATGTCTATAATTATCAGGGTGTACACTGGTAGGGGTTCCACTATTGACCCCCTAGTTGTCTGTACACTTTTAGAGTTAGTGAGAAAATTATGTGGAAAATTGGTAGAGGATCTTTTAACAAAGGTCACCATTTAAACATAGACAACGTCTACACTGGTCAAAGTAGACACTGTTGCTTGTGGCACAATCCACTAACTGTAAAGGTTACCCAAAAGAGCTTGTTTGTAAAAATCTTGAGAGGGGATAGTGCAGTGCCTTGCATAGTGATGAAATTCTAGCTGTGAAATATGCAGACATGAGAGATATCTACATGTTGACTGCCATCCATTATGAAAGTGCTTCATCTGTGACTGTTTGCGGTGAGGTGCTAAACTGCACAAACCTGTGTGCATATTTAGACTACAATAAGCACATTGGTGGTTTAGATAGAGCAGATCAGATCTTGGAGTCTTACACTGCTGTTCGTAAGGCTTACAATTGGTATCAGAGGTTGGCTATCCATTAATTCCATTTTGCAACCTTCAATGCTTTTGTTGTATTCAAGGATTGTTCTCCAGATTCAAAGATGACGTTTGTTCAGTTTCAGCAGTCTGTGCTAGGCAGCCTTGTTGAAGTGAACAGGCAAGTGATCCTAGGGTTGGAATGGTGAAGGATGTGGTGAGATTGAAAGATCACCATTTTCGTGATCACATTCCTCCTATGCCCAAAAAATCTTTCCCAGTAGGAGATGTAAAGTCTGTATCTGAAGAGCTCCGTGGAAGGAGGGTTGTATATACTGCCCTGAGTGTCCTTATCCTGGGCTATGTCTACCTACATGTTTTAAATTGTACCACACGCAACATAGTTATTGGGAGCAACCATGAGCATAAAAGTTAACTGACAGGTCTGTATTGTTTTATATATTTTGTTCAGATTTCACAAGTAGCATTCGTGTGATGTATTTAGTTAGAGCTGCTGGGCTTGTAGGTATAGTTTTGCATTTACTTCAAATTGGTTTGTGTTTTCTTTTTTGTTTAATAAAATGTGATGGCAGTGTGCTTGGACTGGCGCTTGACTGGCGTTGTGCATGGACTGGCGCTTGGCTGGCAGTGTTCATGAAATGGCGCTTGGCTGGCAGTGTGCTTGCACTGGCGCTTAGCTGGTGGTGTGCGTGGACCGCCACTTGGCTGGCGATGTGAATGGATTGGCACTTGGCTGGTGGTGTGCGTAGACTGGTGCTTGGCTTGCGGTGTGTGAGCTAATATTTGGCTGGTGGTGTGTGAGTAGTGACTTGCTGTAGTAACACACTGCAAGCCAAACACCAGTCTACACACTCCATCTGCCCCTAGACGGTGTAACTGCTGTGTCAGTCATGTGGGCGTATGAAAGTGATGGGCCCTGGAATAGCACTGTGTGTTGATGTGAGTGTTTTAATGTGCTGGGTCCGTGGCAGACGGTGTGAATAGTCTTGTGTGTGTCACGTATGAAAGGTGTGCAAACGGACTGTAAAGCAGTTGGTGCCTTGTCGCGGCTTTACAGCTCACAAGCTGTAATTGGTTCAGTTTTTTTACTTTTCAGTCATTAACAGCGTATTTACTTTTTTGTGAAATCTCTTGTTCATAAAACTTTATGTTTGTTACCGTCACCCACCCTGGTGCCAAATCCAACCAGTATGTGTGTGTACTTTGAGGAATAGAATATTAGTTTTTTTCTGTCTTTCTCTACTTTGGTGTACATTGTTTCTAGATGACATCTACCAATTCTAGATATTTTCATAAAACAAACACCCAGGGGAGAACAGAGTGGTGTGCCTCGCGTGGAACCCAGCAAGTTTTTTGACCCACAATGTCCTGCAAACCTCAAAATGTGACTACAATGACACATTTACCTTGAATGTCTGTCCCATATTCTTCCAGAATCAGAAGGAAAACACACAATTCCTACCATCCAGCATTTCCCCACTTGTTCCAATAAAAATGCTGCCCCATTTGTGTGGCTTAGTCTAGTGCCTGCGATAGGAACTGATCAAAATAACATCAATGGGAGTCCTATCAAAGGGACCCTCCTTGACCTTGGTTTGATTTGTTCTGGTGCAAGCACTAGGCCCAGCCACACAAGTGAGGGACTATTTGTATCGGAAGACTTGGGGGAATGGCGTGTGGAAGGAAGTTTGTGGCACCCCACAGATTCTAGAAATTTTCATCACACAAATGTGAGGAAAATGTATTTTATAGTCGAAACGTCTCGAGAGCCATACAAGTCAGCCCGAGGTGTCTATTTTTTAAAAATGTACAGGTTGACTAGGTTTCTCTTGGTGGCAGCTGAACTAGGGTCCAAAATATAAAGCTACCTACAGTGGAAAAAGAGTGTCAGTTTTGGGTGGAAAAATGTGCTGCATCCATGTTGCATTTTTTCTTGGTTTCCTTTCGTGTGAACTAGGTCTACCAACACAAGTGAGGAATCATTTTTATCCGGAGACATCCCGCGGATGTGGAGCAGGAATCCATCCACTAGACCACCAGGGATCTTTTATGTAGTATGTTAGGGATGCTCCCTGGGGGCATAAAATATCCATGTTTCAGCAAGTCCAACTAGATCAGCCGTTATTTCAGCTGATCTGCCCCCGGGGGGGTGAAAGCACCAGGGATTTTTGCTTGTGGTATGGGAAGGTAGTGACCCCTTGGGCAAGGGTCATTTCCTTGGGAACATGATTTTCAGTGTTTTGCCCCCCCCCCCCGGAGGCTTGATCAACTGTATTTTGGCCAATCTGCCCTCCGGTGGGGTTTAAGATCCCACAGGAGAACAAGATTGCCAGGCATTGCATTTCAAGGAAGTGACCCCTTGGGGAAAGGTCACTGCCCTGGGAAGCAGCATATTATTTCTGTGTTTTGGCCCCCCTGGGGCTAAATTGGCTGTTTTTTTGGCCACTCTGGAGGGGAGGTTGAAGCTCACTAAGCCCAGGGATTTTTTTATGGTGAATTTGAAGGGAGTGACCTCCTGGGCAAAGGTTGCTGCCCTAGGTAGGCTCAGGTTTTTTCCATATTTCATCCCCCCAGGGCCTATAGTGGCTGTTTTTCCAGCTGATAGGCCCAAAGAGGGGTTGAAATCCACTAGGCCCCAGGGAGTTTTTATAGTGAATTTGAAGGGGGCGAGCCCTTGTGCAAAGGTCACTGCCCTGAGGAGCAACATGTGTTTTCTGAGTTTCAGTTACGCGGTGGGTTAATTCGGTTGTTTTTTTTGTCCAGTCTACTCCCCCAAGTGGGTCAAAATCCACTAGGTACCGTGGATTTTACCTGATAAATTTGTGGGTAATGACCCAGTGCCCAAGCCCACTAGACACCAGGGATTTTCTTTTTGATATGTCGGGGGTGGCACCATGGGGCTCTTTAGTGAGGAAATAAATTGGTGTGCTTTTGGCTGCTTTCTGCACCCCCCCAAAGGGAGATTGGCCATATTTGTAGGCCCCCTTTGGAGGCACAGCCAGTAGACACCAGGGGAAGTTTCTGTGTGTGTGAACTAGAGTTCAGCTAATGGTCTGCGTGTACTGGCGCTTGGCTGGCTGTGTGCATGCTGGCATTTTGCTGGCGGTGTGTAGACTTACAATTAGTTGGAAGTATATCTGGACTAGCGCTTGGCTGGTGGTGTGTGTGGACTGGCACTTGCCTGCATTTGCGTTTGAACTGTCGCTTGTCTGGTGCTTTGTGTAGACTGGCGCTTCCTTGGTGGTATGTGTTTAGACTGGCATTGTGTCTCAACTGGCTTCTGGTTGACAGTGTGTGTTGGCTGAAAGGCTTCCCGTTGGAAGCGCTGAACTCTGGGTTGCCCCAAACATGGCGCAGCCGGCATTCCCTGCCTTTACTGGTGTCGCAGGATGTAAAGTGAATACTGAAATCGTTTTGCATTTGAATTTCTTTCAGTTGTTTGTGGATGATATATTTTTGGATGAGATGGTTGACTAGACTAATTTGTGTGCTAAACAGTATTTGAGTGCCAGACTTAAGCCCCACTTTTGAGCTAGGCAGTGGACTCCTGCAAATCTGGATGAGTTGAAGCAGCTCTTGGGTTTAACTTTTTTGATGGGCTTTATAAGGAAGATGTTGCTGTCTTCATTTTGGCCTACTAGTCCTTTGATGGCAGTGACTATATTTCCTGCAACCATGAATCGTGACTGGTATTTGCTTCTTTTTTGGATGCTGCATTTTGTTAATAATGCTTCCGCGTTGCCACCAGATAACCTTGATTGTGACCATCTTTTTAAGATTCAGCCATTCATTGATCACTTCTAAGATTAATTTTCAGAGAGCTGTGTTCCAGGGAAAGAAGTATCTGTGGATGAATCTTTATGTCTGTTCAAAGGCTGTTTGTTTTTTAGGCAGTACATTCCTAGCAAGAGTGCACATTATGGATATGCAGTTTGAGAGTAGGACTAGATATGTCTATAATTATCAGGGTGTACACTGGTAGGGGTTCCACTATTGACCCCCTTGTTGTCTGTACACTTTTAGAGTTAGTGAGAAAATTATGTGGAAAATTGGTAGAGGATCTTTTAACAAAGGTCACCATTTAAACATAGACAACGTCTACACTGGTCAAAGTAGACACTGTTGCTTGTGGCACAATCCACTAACTGTAAAGGTTACCCAAAAGAGCTTGTTTGTAAAAATCTTGAGAGGGGATAGTGCAGTGCCTTGCATAGTGATGAAATTCTAGCTGTGAAATATGCAGACATGAGAGATATCTACATGTTGACTGCCATCCATTATGAAAGTGCTTCATCTGTGACTGTTTGCGGTGAGGTGCTAAACTGCACAAACCTGTGTGCATATTTAGACTACAATAAGCACATTGGTGGTTTAGATAGAGCAGATCAGATCTTGGAGTCTTACACTGCTGTTCGTAAGGCTTACAATTGGTATCAGAGGTTGGCTATCCATTAATTCCATTTTGCAACCTTCAATGCTTTTGTTGTATTCAAGGATTGTTCTCCAGATTCAAAGATGACGTTTGTTCAGTTTCAGCAGTCTGTGCTAGGCAGCCTTGTTGAAGTGGAACAGGCAAGTGATCCTAGGGTTGGAATGGTGAAGGATGTGGTGAGATTGAAAGATCACCATTTTCGTGATCACATTCCTCCTATGCCCAAAAAATCTTTCCCAGTAGGAGATGTAAAGTCTGTATCTGAAGAGCTCCGTGGAAGGAGGGTTGTATATACTGCCCTGAGTGTCCTTATCCTGGGCTATGTCTACCTACATGTTTTAAATTGTACCACACGCAACATAGTTATTGGGAGCAACCATGAGCATAAAAGTTAACTGACAGGTCTGTATTGTTTTATATATTTTGTTCAGATTTCACAAGTAGCATTCGTGTGATGTATTTAGTTAGAGCTGCTGGGCTTGTAGGTATAGTTTTGCATTTACTTCAAATTGGTTTGTGTTTTCTTTTTTGTTTAATAAAATGTGATGGCAGTGTGCTTGGACTGGCGCTTGACTGGCGTTGTGCATGGACTGGCGCTTGGCTGGCAGTGTTCATGAAATGGCGCTTGGCTGGCAGTGTGCTTGCACTGGCGCTTAGCTGGTGGTGTGCGTGGACCGCCACTTGGCTGGCAATGTGAATGGATTGGCACTTGGCTGGTGGTGTGCGTAGACTGGTGCTTGGCTTGCGGTGTGTGAGCTAATATTTGGCTGGTGGTGTGTGAGTAGTGACTTGCTGTAGTAACACACTGCAAGCCAAACACCAGTCTACACACTCCATCTGCCCCTAGACGGTGTAACTGCTGTGTCAGTCATGTGGGCGTATGAAAGTGATGGGCCCTGGAATAGCACTGTGTGTTGATGTGAGTGTTTTAATGTGCTGGGTCCGTGGCAGACGGTGTGAATAGTCTTGTGTGTGTCACGTATGAAAGGTGTGCAAACGGACTGTAAAGCAGTTGGTGCCTTGTCGCGGCTTTACAGCTCACAAGCTGTAATTGGTTCAGTTTTTTTACTTTTCAGTCATTAACAGCGTATTTACTTTTTTGTGAAATCTCTTGTTCATAAAACTTTATGTTTGTTACCGTCACCCACCCTGGTGCCAAATCCAACCAGTATGTGTGTGTACTTTGAGGAATAGATAGTTTTGAAGGAATATTAGTTTTTTTCTGTCTTTCTCTACTTTGGTGTACATTGTTTCTAGATGACATCTACCAATTCTAGATATTTTAATAAAACAAACACCCAGGGGAGAACAGAGTGGTGTGCCTCGCGTGGAACCCAGCAAGTTTTTTAACCCACAATGTCCTGCAAACCTCAAAATGTGACTACAATGACACATTTACCTTGAATGTCTGTCCCATATTCTTCCAGAATCAGAAGGAAAACACACAATTCCTACCATCCAGCATTTCCCCACTTGTTCCAATAAAAATGCTGCCCCATTTGTGTGGCTTAGTCTAGTGCCTGCGATAGGAACTGATCAAAATAACATCAATGGGAGTCCTATCAAAGGGACCCTCCTTGACCTTGGTTTGATTTGTTCTGGTGCAAGCACTAGGCCCAGCCACACAAGTGAGGGACTATTTGTATCGGAAGACTTGGGGGAATGGCGTGTGGAAGGAAGTTTGTGGCACCCCACAGATTCTAGAAATTTTCATCACACAAATGTGAGGAAAATGTATTTTATAGTCGAAACGTCTCGAGAGCCATACAAGTCAGCCCGAGGTGTCTATTTTTTAAAAATGTACAGGTTGACTAGGTTTCTCTTGGTGGCAGCTGAACTAGGGTCCAAAATATAAAGCTACCTACAGTGGAAAAAGAGTGTCAGTTTTGGGTGGAAAAATGTGCTGCATCCATGTTGCATTTTTTCTTGGTTTCCTTTCGTGTCAACTAGGTCTACCAACACAAGTGAGGAATCATTTTTATCCGGAGACTTGAGGGAATGTTCACTCCAACTCCTCACACATATACTAATAACACAAACCACACATCCCAACACCAATCCCTGCATGACACAACAAAGCATGGACACCCATCACTAAAGCATGCCCACTGCACATACCCATAACACCCCCCTCAACCATCATCACACAAGCCCCCACACAGGAATGCTAGCACTGGGGTACACGGTCACTCACCCATTGCACACCATGACACACACAGATGCTATAATCATGCTTTTCCACCCCTGCAGGACCACTACCCAACGTCACCAGACAGGAGGGTCCAGACATCTCCACCCCACCCACAGAAGAGGCCCACAGTGATGACAGCAGCTCTGTCCAACTGGATCTAGATGACCAGCCCGGACCATCTTGGGCCTCGGGACAGTCGGTTCCCCTCACACAGGCATAGCCCACCACAGACCTTCCACCCTCTGGTAACACCAGCACCGCGGGCCCATACCTCCGTCCCCAGGACACTTCAGTCAGCTGTGTGTCCACCACTACAGGGAACCGAGGATAACCCACCACCCCAACAACAACAGGGACCTGGGGGCAGTGGCAGTGGGCACACGGTCCAGGGGACGGGGGCACAGGAACATAGGGGAACTGGGAGGGCTGCCGTGCGACAGGGGGCGGATAAGCCAAGGGAACCCACTCTCCACGAGGCCCTCTCCTCCATCATAGGAGCATACCACCACTCCCAGGAGACGATGGCAGGAGACGATGGCAACGGTCCTGGCCAAGTTTCAGGAGACCCAGCGCATGCAGGAGGAACAGTATTTGGGCTTCAGGGAGGAACTCAGAACCATCAGCTCCGCCCTGGGCACCATCGTAGGGGTGCTGAAGGAAATACTTAACACCAGGAGGGACACTGTGGCACTACTAGGGGCCCCTGACACTAGCATGGACGATAAACTGCCCACCACCTCCGCCGGCGCTAGTAGAGAGGAGGCACCGTCACAGGACCACCACACCAGCACCCTACCCCCTGCAGACGGAAAACCACCCCGCAAGCGGTCCCTGAGATCCAGGAACAAGACAGAGCACGATGCCAAGACCCCCGCCAAGAAATGAGACCACCCTGATTGTCAATCCACTGTCCCACTTTGTAACCCTGTCTATATTGGAACTGCCCCAGCTCCACTCCCTATGCCCATATGGGCAATGCACCTGTGAGACTAATAGACTGGACTCTGCCATGGACATTCCTCCAGCATCACCCCTCACCATTTTACTACCCCCACCAATATTGAGCACTTCAAAAACACCCTTGAAGCACAAAACAATCTGGAGTCAGTCTGTGATTTCGAAATTGTGTATTAGCAATGACAGTGACAAAATGCTTTTTCAAATGTAATGTCAACATACCTATGTCACACATCTCAAGTCCATGAGGAATCTAAGCAGATGACACACGTTGGAAACCACACCTGTGAAACCGTAAGGGAAAATGACAACTCAGTGACCCTACACTGTTTGAAATCGACAGACAGGATAGAGGTAGAAGTGTTAAAGTACTTGTAGTAGGCAGGAATGTTTTCTCACCTGTGTGTCACTGGAAATATAGCTGGATGACTGAGTCCCTGTTGTCAATGTCTTCTTCCTCTGCTGCCTCCTCATCACTGTCCACAGGCTCCACAGCTGCCACAACACCGTCATCTGGACCGTCCTCCTGCAGAAAAGGCACCTGGCGTCACAAAGCAAGATTGTGAAGTATAGAGCAGGCGATGATGATCTGGCACACCTTCCTTGGTGAGTAGAATAGGGAACCATCTGTCATATGCAGGCACCTGAACCTGGCCTTCAGGAGTCCGAAGGTGCATTCGATCACCCTCCTAGTCCGCCCATGGGCCTCATTGTAGCGTTCCTCTGCCCTGGTCCTGGGATTCCTCACTGGGGTCAGTAGCCATGACAGGTTGGGTTAACCAGAGTCCCCTAATCGCCACGCCCGGTGCCTCTGGAGTTGATCCATCACGTAAGGGATGCTGCTATTCCGCAGGATGTAGGCGTCATGCACTGAGCCAGGGAACATAGCATTTACCTGGGAGATGTACTGGTCTGCCAAACATACCATCTGTACATTCATGGAATGATAACTCTTCCGGTTCCTGTACACCTATTCACTCCTGTGGGGGGGGACCAAAGCTACATGGGTCCCATCAATGGCACCTATGCTGTTGGGGATATGTCCAAGGGCATAGAAGTCACCTTTCACTGTAGGCAAGTCCTCCACCTGAGGGAAAACAATATAGCTCTGCATGTGTTGGAAAACATAGGCTGGGACATCCCTGATGCCATAGCCACAGTTGTTTGAAAAGATCCACTTGCAAGGAAATGGAGCACTGATAAGACCTGCACTTGAGGGGGGATTCCTGTGGGATGGCGGATTGATGATATCAGGTCAGGCTCCAACTGGGTACACAGTTCCTGGATTGTGGCACGGCCAAACCTGTAGGTGATGATCAAACTTCTTTCCTCCATAGTCAACAGGTCCACCAGCGGTCGGTACACCGGAGGATGCCGCCATCTCCTCACATGTCCCAGTGGACGGTGCCTATGAAGGACAAAAGCGACCACAGAGTCAAACAACTCAGAGGTATGTACCCACAGTCTACACAGAACACCATTCATACACAAAATGTGGCCTGTATTTGTGTTGTGAGACAAAGCCTAGGTATGTGTGACGCATTTGGTAACTAGACCATGTGGGCCCCTGAAATGGTGGCTGCCTGACCTCTAAAGTGGGACAATGGGATGTGAGGTAACTGCGCTGGCGTTGTACACCGTCACAGTAGGCCGTCGAAGACCGCAGCGCAATGCTGCATTGATTAACATTGGACCCTAGGGGTCCCAGGAGCCAATCACGATGTACGCCGGCGGTGATGGTACGCACCGCCGCGGACGTGACTGCCATTTTCTAGCTGTTGAATCACTCGATACCTGATCTTTGACAGGAGTGGACCTACACTTCAAGTGCTGCTGTGACCTCGGTCTGGAAGAGACAATGGCTTGTGCGTCTGGGAAAGGGCCCCTGCCTTCACTGCAGAGGAGTTGGAGAAGCTCGTCAACGGGGTCCTCCCCCAGTACACGCTACTCTACGGTCCCCCAGACCAACAGGTAAGTACACAGGGAGCATGTTGTATGGGCTATGCCTGTGTGGAGAGGGCTGGTTGTAAGAAGGAAGGGGGCAGAGTTCTGCGTGCATGAAGGGCTGTGAATGCATGTGCCACATGGCAAGGGTAGGGATGTGGGCCACTCACTTTGACAGTGCAGTTGGTAATGACTTCTCTTCTTCCCCTGTACATGTCATGTAGGTCAGCGTCCACCAGAAGAAGGATATTTGGCGTGCCATCGCCAAGGACGTCCGGACCCTGGGGGTCCACCACAGACGGAGCACCCACTGCTGTAAAAGATGGGAGTTCATTCGCCGCTGGAGCAAGAAGACGGCGGCGGCTCAGCTGGGGATGGCCTCCCAAGGTAGGAGGGGTGCCTGTCGAATCATGACCCCCCTGATGTTCCGGATCCTGGCGGTGGCCTACCCTGAGTTGGATGGGCGCTTGAGGGCATCACAGCAGACACAAGTGGGTGAGTACACTCTCATTCAGCTGACTTTGTGCGCAGTGAATGTGTCTGGGTTGGGGAGAAGGGCTGTGGGTTTCCCTAGGCCAGGGCAAGTTCAGATGCTAGGCCCCTCCGTAAGGCAGGCCATGTGGCACCCCACCCCACCTCTGTAGAGTTCCAAGTACAGGTATTCATGACCCTGTGTCATCTATGTGTGCAGATGTCGTCCATAGCCTTGTAGGCCATTTCCCAGGAATTTCATCTGTAGAGCCCAACGGTGCGACGTAGTGCAGGGGGCTGCTGTGTCTGTATTGTCCGCCAACGGTAGCGGTAAGCCATGCACTCAACCTGTCTTTATTTTGTCGCCCCCCCCCTTTTTGTGGTCTCCCTGTTCTTGTGTGCATTAGCATCATCAGGCGGAGATACAGTGGCACCGGAGCACGAGGGAGCTGCATCCCACATGGCCATGGAGGGCCACATTACGGACTCAGAATACACCAGTGGGACGGAGGGCGAGGGGAGCACCACGGAGGTCACAGGAACTGCAACCAGCTACACAGACTCATCCTCCGAATGGAGCTCCCTTGTGGTGGCGGCAACATCTGTGCCCCCCACTTCTTCAAGTACAGCCGCCACCCCCTCTACCAGCATCGCCCTCCTAGCAGCCCCTCAGCCTTCGCCCTGTGCCCGCTCACCAAGGAGGGTGGGCATCACCTTCGCCCCAGGCACCTCAGCCCTGCCCCTGTCACCTCTGCTGCCCTCAGTGAGGAGGCCATTGACCTCCTCAGGCCCCTCACTGTTGGGCAGTCTACCATTTTGAATGCCATCCAGGGTGTAGAAAGGGAGTTGCAACACACAAATGCATTCCTGGAGGGCATTCATTCTGGTCAGGCTGCCCTTCATCGAACCCTTCAAACTCTGGCCTCAGCACTGATGGCAGCCATTGTCCCTGTGTCTAGCCTCCCCCCTCCAACTTCCTCCACCCAGACCCAATCCCCTGTACCTCTGCCTATCCCAAGCACACCATCAGACCAGCCTGCACACACCTCACCAGACAAGGGAAGCTCAGGCAAACATAAGCACCACATATCCCACAGGCACTCACGCAAGCTTCACACACATACAGACACACCAACATCCACTGCCTCCACTGTGTCCCCCTCCTCCTCGTCTCCCTCCTCCCTCCTCCCTACTCCCTCCCAGTCTCGTCTACACTCACACCTGCATGCACTACCACTACTGCCACTATGTCCCGCTCCAGCACACCCACCACCACAACCCGCTCATGTGCAGTCACCACCTCCACTACCATTTCCACGTCCCCTGTGTCCTCTCCCAGTCTGTCTGTGACGCCCGCTCCGAAGATACACAAACGCAGGCACACACCCACCCAACAGCCATCCACCTCACGACAGCCTCCAGCCCATGCACCTGCACCCAAATCCACAAAAGTTACACCTCCTACAACCACCACCTCTTCCTCCACTCCAAAACCCCCTCCAGCTACCCGTGCCAGTGTCTCCAAAAAACTTTTCCCGACCACCCTTAACCTATTCCCCCCCCCCATCTAACTCATAGGTCCCGTACTAGCACCTCAGCCAAAAAATCTCCAGGACCAGTGGTGCCTGTTGTTACAGGTATGTGGAGTGCACCGGCCACCAGGCCAGCCAGTGTATCACGGAGCCACAGCACAGCCAGTCCCCCCCGTGAAGCACCAGAAGTTGGACAGTGCCCGGCGGGAGAGGGGGAAGATTCCAGCCAGCAAAGCCACTCACAGGGGTCCCAGGGGGAGTGTCGACTCAGCTGTGACTCCTCACAAGGTGGGGAAGGGGCAAAAGAAATATCCAAAGTCTGGGAGGAGCAGCACGGCGGAGAAGACCGCCATCATCCCCGCTGGCCAGGAGGCCACCACCAGCCCCATCGTCACTCACCAGGAGGCCACCGCCAGCCTCATCGTCACTGCCCAGGAGGCCACCGCCAGCCCCATCGTCACTGCCCAGGAGGCCCCCGCCAGCCCCATTGTCACTACCCAGGAGGCCACTGCCAGAGTCACTGCGCAGGAGGCCACCGCCAGCCTCATCGTCACTTGCCCAGGAGGCCACCGCCAGCCCCATCGTCACTGCCCGGGAGGCCACCGCCAGAGTCACTGCCCAGGAGGCCCCCACCAGCCCCATCGTCACTGCCCAGGAGGCCACCGCCAGCCTCATCATCACTGCCCAGGAGGCCACCACCATCCCCATCGTCACTGCCCAGGAGGCCACCGCCAGAGTCACTGCCCAGGAGGCCCCCGTCAGCCCCATCGTCGCTGCCCAGGAGGCCACCGCCTGAGTCACTGCCCAGGAGGCCACTGCCAGCCTCATCGTCACTGCCCAGGAGGCCCCCGCCAGCCCCATCGTCACTGCCCAGGAGGCCACCGCCAGCCTCATCGTCACTGCCCAGGAGGCCACCGCCAGCCCCATCGTCACTGCCCAGGAGGCCACTGTCTGTCCTTGGCAGGATTAAGCACTCTGGGCATCAGTCCCCCTCCAGAACCAGTGGAGAGATCCATCCACTCCGTCTGTCCTGCACAGGATGAAGCACTCTGGGCACCAGTCCCCCTCCAGAACCAGTGGAGAACAGCATCCACTCCGTCTGTCCTTGGCAGGATGAAGCACTCTGGGCACAAGTCCCCCTCCAGAACCAGTGGAAAACAGCATCCACTTGAGAGACTGTGGCTTTGCACACCCCAGGATGGTACAGTGGGCAACCCACCCACTGTAGAGACTTGAGAGACTGTGGCTTTGCACTCACCAGGATGTAACAGTGGGCAACCCACCCACTGTAGAGACTTGAGAGACAGTGGCTTTGCACTCCCCAGGATGTAACAGTGGGAAACCCACCCACTGGAGAGACTTGAGAGACTGTGGCTTTGCACTCCCCAGGATGGTACAGTGGGCAAACCACCCACTGGAGAGACTTGAGAGACTGTAGCTTTGCACTCCCCAGGATGGTACAGTGGGCAAACCACCCACTGTAGAGACTTGAGAGACTCTGGCTTTGCACTCCCCAGGATTTAACAGTGGGCAAGCCACCCATTGTAGAGACTTGAGAGACTGTGGCTTTGCACTCCCCAGGATGTAACAGTGGGCAATCCACCCACTGGAGAGACTTGAGAGACTGTGGCTTTGCACTCCCCAGGATGTAACAGTGGGAAACCCACCCACAGTAGAGACTTGAGAGACTGTGGCTTTGCACTCCCCAGGATGGTACAGTGGGCAAACCACCCAATGTAGAGACTTGAGAGACTCTGGCTTTGCACTCCCCAGGATTTAACAGTGGGCAATCCACCCACTGTAGAGGCTTGAGGGACTGTGGCTTTGCACTCCTCAGGATGTAACAGTGGGCAACCCACCCACTGGAGAGACGTGAGAGACTGTGGCTTTGCACTCCCCAGGATGTAACAGTGGGCAACCCACCCACTGTAGAGACTTGGGAGACTGTGGCTTTGCACTCCCCAGGATGTAACAGTGGGCAACCCACCCACTGTAGAGACTTGAGAGACTGTGGCTTTGCACTCCCCAGGATTGAACAGTGGCCATGGAGGCCCCGTCGTGGATCTGACTTCGCATTCATCTGGCTGAGGTGCCCCCCATTCCATTCCCCCTGAGGTGCCTGTAGTTTTCCTATCTGATGCCCCTGCAGTGTTCTCTCCGTTGGAGTCAGGTATCCTGTGTGGGCTTTGCCCATGTGATTTGGGCCCAGTGGTCCACGAACAATGGCTTCAACGAATATCGGACTTGACAATTTATGTATATAATAGTTTTAGATGTGTGATATATTTTTAAGGCAGTTATACAATATATTCCAATGTTTATAATCATTTCCTTTTGTCTTTGCATTCTTCTGGGGGGATTGGGGGGTGTAACTGTGATGTATTGCTATGCATTGATGTGTGTGTTGTAGTGGGTGAGGGTGGGGGTGGGTGTGTCGCTTATGTGTGTCCCCGTAATTTTTTGCCTCCACAGTCTCACAAGTGGATAACAGTCCCCATTGGTACTGGAGGGGGACTGGTGCCCAGAATGCTTCGTGCAGCCCTGCCCGACACCGATGCATGCCAGCCCCTTCCGCCAATGGGCCAGCGGTGCTTGAGACGGCGGTGCCCAGTGCAGCGGTGCTTGAGATGAAGGGCCCAGTTCAGCGGTGCTTGAAACGGCGGTGCCCAGTGCAGCGGTGCTTGAGACGGCGGTGCCCAGTTCAGCCGTGCTTGAGATGAAGGGCCCAGTGCAGCGGTGCTTGAGATGGCGGTGCCCAGTGCAGCGGTGCTTGAGATGAAGGGCCCAGTTCAGCGGTGCTTGAGACGGCGGTGCCCAGAGCAGCGGTGCTTGAGACGGCGGTGCCCAGTGCAACGGTGCTTGAGATGAAGGGCCCAGTTCAGCGGTGCTTGAGACGGCGGTGCCCAGTGCAGCGGTGCTTGAGATGAAGGGCCCAGTTCAGCGGTGCTTGAGACGGCGGTGCCCAGTTCAGCGGTGCTTGAGATGAAGGGCCCAGTGCAGCGGTGCTTGAGACGGCGGTGCCCAGGGCAGCGGTGCTTGAGATGAAGGGCCCAGTTCAGCGGTGCTTGAGACGGCGGTGCCCAGGGCAGCGGTGCTTGAGGTGAAGGGCCCAGTTCAGCGGTGCTTGAGACGGCGGTGCCCAGTGCAGCGGTGCTTGAGACGGCGGTGCCCAGTTCAGCGTTGCTTGAGATGAAGGGCCCAGTGCAGCTGTGCTTGAGATGGCGGTGCCCAGTGCAGCGGTGCTTGAGACGGCGGTGCCCAGTGCAGCGGTGCTTGAGACGGCGGTGCCCAGGGCAGCAGTGCTTGAGACGGCAGTGCCCAGTGCAGCGGTGCTTGAGCCGGCGGTGCCCAGTGCAGCGGTGCTTGAGACGGCGGTGCCCAGTTCAGCGGTGCTTGAGATGAAGGGCCCAGTGCAGCGGTGCTTGAGACGGCGGTGCCCAGGGCAGCGGTGCTTGAGACGGCGGTGCCCAGGGCAGCGGTGCTTGAGATGAAGGGCCCAGTTCAGCGGTGCTTGAGACGGCGGTGCCCAGGGCAGCGGTGCTTGAGATGAAGGGCCCAATTCAGCGGTGCTTGAGACGGCGGTGCCCAGTGCAGCGGTGCTTGAGACGGCAGTGCCCAGTGCAGCGGTACTTGAGACGGCGGTGCCCAGTGCAGCGGTGCTTGAGACGGCGGTGCCCAGTGCAGCGGTGCTTGAGATGAGTGTCCAGGTCAGCGGATTCGGCCATGGCATGGAGGTCATTCGCCACCTGACCTGTGGCTGGCGGTGCCTTCCTGCCCATCAGACGTGCGGCTTGCGGGGCCCACCTGGACTGCACTTCCGGGCCTGTGGGTGTCCTCCTGCCCACCTGGGATGGGCCTGGCGGGGCCCTCCTGGCCAGCTGGCCTGCTGGCGGACTTGTCGGGCCCTTCCCACCTTTCCCTGTCCGTCTGTGGCCCTTCACCACCTTTGGAGGTGTGCCAGGTGGCACCACACTTCCTGCCGGAGCCATGGTAGGAATTCTGGTCCCTGGTGTCTTCGGTCTCTCGCGCCGGCCACTGGCAATCTTTTGATGCTTTACCGGGGGTAGGCTAGCCGTGCCCTGGCTCCTGACTGAACTGGCTGCCCTGGAGGGTGGGGGACTCCACAGTCCATGGCAAACTTGTTTCACAGGTCCCGCTTTTGAGGTGGCTGAGGTGCTGACTGGAGTGCTATGAGATGGACGGGGTAGGGGAGTTGTAGGAAAGAGGTCAAGTTTGGAAAGGAAAAGCAATGTAGGAAGAGAGGGACGGGTAGGTGTAGTGGGTATGGGAGTGGAGGAAGAGGTTGTGGTTGTAGGAGTTTTCAGTCTGGTGTCTTTGGGTGCAGGTGCTCGGGCTGGAGGCTGTCGTGAGGTGGATGGCTGTTGGGTGGGTGGCTGCCTGCGTTTGTGTAGCTTGGAAGAGGGGGTGACAGACACACTGGGAGAGGACACAGGGGACGTGTAAATGGTAGTGGGGGTGGTGACTGCACATGTGCGGGGTGTACTGGTGGGTGTGCTAGTGATGGACGTAGTGGCTGAAGATGTTGTGAATGCAGGTGTGAGTGGAGACGTCACAGGGAGGGAGGAGAAAGACGAGGAGGAGGGGACACAGTGGAGGCAGTGGCTGTTGGTATGTCTGCATGTGGCTGTTGCTTGTGTGAATGCTTGTGTGATGTGTGGTGCTTATGTCTGGATGAGCTTCCCTTGGGTGTTGAGGTGTGTGCAGGCTGGTCTGATGGTGTGTCTGGGATAGGCAGAGGTACAGGGGATTGGGTATGGGTGGAGGAAGTTGGAGGGGGGAGGCTAGAGACAGGGACAATTGCTGCCATCAGTGCTGAGGCCAGAGTGTTGAACGATCGCTGATGGGCAGCCTGACCAGAATGAATGCCCTCCAGGTATGCATTACTCTGGTGCACCTCCCTTTCTAAACCCTGGATGGCATTCAAAAGGGTAGACTGCTTAACAAAGATGGTCCTCAGGAGGTCAATGACCTCCTCACTGAGGGCAGCAGGGGTGACTGGTGCAGGGCCTGAGGTGCCTGGGGCGAAGGAGATGCCCACCTTCCTGGGTGAGCGGGCACGGGGCAAACGCTGAGGGGCTGCTGGGAGGGCGGTGCTGGTGCGCTGGGTGGCGGCTGTACCTGTTGTTGCGGGGGGCACGGATGTTGCCACCACCACAAGGGAGCTCCCTTCAGAGGACGAGTTGCTGCCACTAATGTCTGCATGAGTCCCCGCTGTGGAGCTCCCCTCGCCCTCCGTCCCACTGGTGTAATCGGACTCCGTTGCATGGCCCTCCAGGGCCATGTGGGATGCAGCTCCCTCATGCTCCGATGCCACTTCTCCTCCGCCTGATGATGCTAATGCACACATGAACAGGAAGACCACAAAAAGGGGGGGGAGAAATAAAGAGATGTTGAGTGCATGCATTGGTGACACCGTTGGCGGAGAGGACAGACACAGAAGCCCCCTGCACTACGCCATGCACTTGGGGTCCACTACTCAATCCGTGGGACATGGCCTACAGCCTATGGATGACAACTGCACACATAGATGACACAGGGGCATGGATACCTGTACTTGGCACCCTACAGAGGTGGGGGGCGGGGGCACAGGGTCATGCCTTACAGAGGGGCCTAGCCTACAGAAATCGCCCTGGCCTAGGGATACCCACAGCCCTCCTCCCCCACCCAGACACCTCCACTGCCCCCAAAGTCAGCAGAATGAGTTTGTACTCACCCCCTTGTGTCTGCTGTGATGTCCTCACACGCCCATCCAAATCGGGGTAGGCCACCGCCAGGATCCGGGACATCAGGGGGGTCAAAGTACGACTGGCACCCCTCCCACGTTGGGAGGCCATCCCCAGCTGAGCCTCCGCCGTCTTCCTGCTCCAGCGGCGGATGTCCTCCCATCTCTTCCGGCAGTGGGTGCCCCGTCTGTGGTGGACCCCCAGGGTCCGGACGTCCTTGGCGATGGCACGCCAAATGTCGATTTTCTGGTAGGCGCTGACCTATGTGACATGTACAGGGAGAGAAGAATAATCATCACCTTCTGCATGCTTGATGAGAGTGGCCCCCCATCCCCAGCCTTGCCATGTGGCACATGCTCTCATCTGTCGTCTGATGCATTCCTCAGTCGCTCCCCTCCCCACCATCTTTCATCCACCCCACTCAACACAGGCATTGGCCACAAAGCATGGTCCCAGTGTACTTACCTGTTGGTCTGGAGGACCGTAGAGTAGCGCATACTGGGGGAGGACCCCATCCACAAGTTTCTCCAATTCCTAAGCGGTGAAGGCAGGGGCCCTTTCCCCAGTTGCATGAGCCATTGTTTCTTCCAGACCGAGGTCACAGTAGCACTTGCAGTGTAGGTCCTCTCCTGTGGAAGATCAGGTATCGAGTGATTAAGCTGGTAGAAAATGGCGCTCACGCCCGCGGCGGTGCGTACCGCGGTGGTGCGTACCGCGACCGCCGGCGCACATCGTCATTGGCTCCTGAGACCCATAGGGTTCCATGTTAACCAATGCTGCTTTGCGCCGCAGTCTTCGACCGCCTACCGCCACGGTGTACCACGCCAGCGCATTGACCTCACATCCCATTGTCGCACTTCACAGGTCAGGCAGCCGCCATTTCAAGGGCCCACATGGCTTAATTTCTACTGTGTCACACATACCTAGGCCTTGCATCGACACTCATACAAGCCATACAATGCATTGGGAATCGTGTTATGTGCAAGCTGTGGGAACGTACCTGTGGGTAGATTGACTCTGTGCTTGCTGTTGTCCTTCATAGGCACCGTCCGCTGGGACATGCGAGGAGATGGAGGAATCTTCCGGTGTACAGATCGCTGGTGGACCTGTCGACAATGGACGAAAGACATGTCATACTGACATACAGGCTTGACCGAGCCACTATTCAGGAACTGTGTGCCCAGCTGGAGCCAGACCTGATGTCACCAATCCGCCAACCCACAGGGATCCCCCCTCTAGTGCAGGTTTTGTCAGTACTCCATTTCTTAGCAAGTGGGTCATTTCAAACAACAGTGGCCATTTCATCAGGGATGTCTCAGCCTAGGTTTTCAAAGGTGTTGTCCAGAGTGTTGTCTGCCCTGCTGAAATACATGCGGAGCTACATCGTTTTCCCTGAGGTGGGGGATTTGCCTACAGTGAAGGGTGATTTCTATGCCCTTGGACATATTGCCAACATAATTGGTGCCATTGATGGGACACATGTTGCTTTGGTCCCCCCCAGCAGGAGTGAACAGGTGTACAGGAACAGGAAGAGTTTTCATTCCATGAATGTCCAGATGGTCTGTTTGGCTGACCAGTACATCTCCCATGTTAATGCCAAGTTCCCTGGGTCAGTGCATGACGCATACATCCTGCGGAATAGCAGCATCCCTTACATGATGGGTCAACTCTAGAGGCACCGTGTGTGGCTAATTGGTGACTCTGGTTACCCCAACCTGTCCTGGCTACTGACCCCAGTGAGGAATCCCAGGACAAGGGCAGAGGAACGGTACAATGAGGCCCATGGGCGTACTAGGAGGGTGATCGAGCGGACCTTCGGCCTCCTGAAGGCCAAGTTTAGGTGCCTCCATATGACAGGTGGATCCCTAATGTACTCACCAAAGAAGGTGTGCCAGATCATTGTGGCCTGCTGTATGCTTCACAACCTGGCTTTGCGACGCCAGGTGCCTTTTCTGCAGGAGGATGGTCCAGATGGTGGTGTTGTAGCAGCTGTGGAGCCTGTGGAGAGTGAAGAGGAGGAAGGCGAAGAGGACGACACAGACAACAGGAACACAGTAATACAGCAGTATTTTCAATGACACAGAGGTAAGAATCCACACCGGCATGTAACATTTACTTAAAGACTACTACCTCTTTACTGGCTGACCTTTTCCCCCAGTGGATGGTAACTGAGTTGTGACTTTCCCTTCCCATTTCAGAGATGTGGGCCCCACTGCGTGACATCTGCTTTGTTTCCCCTTGGACTACAGCTGTGTGACAGTGGTATGTTGTCATCACAATGTAAATGAACATTTTGGTACGGTTATGTCTAATACATTTGTTAAAAATTACAGCCAGACTCCAGATTGTTTTGTGCAATAAGTGTGTTTATTAAAGTGCTCTAAATTGGTGGTTGCAATTCGGTGAGGGGTGATGGTGGAGGAATGTCCATGGCAGAGTCCAGATTATCAGTCTCACAGGTGCATTGTCCAAATGCCTGTGGAAAGTGGAGCAGGGGCAGTTTAAGGTTGGACAGGGTGACAATGTGGGACAGTGGGATGACAATCAGGGAGGTATCCTTTCCTGGCGGGGGTCTTGGCATCTTACTCTGTCTTCTTCCTAGATCTCAGGGCCCGCTTGCGGGGTGGTTCTCCTTCTGCAGGGGGTGGGGTTCCGGTGGCCTGTTGGTCTTGTGTCGGGGCCTCCTGTCCACTAGCGCCAACGGAGGTGGTAGGCTGTTCTTGGTCCATGCTAGTGACAGGGGCCCTTTGTGGTGCCACAGTGTCCCGCAATGTGGTGACCACTTGATTCAGAGCCACTACGATGGTGCCCATGGCGGAACTGATGTTTCTTAGTTCCTCCCTGAACCCCATATACTGTTCCTCCTGCAGAAGCTGGATCTTCTGAAACCTGGCCAGGACCGTCGCCATCGTCTCCTGGGAGTGGTGGTATGCCCCCATGATGGAGGATAGGGCCTCGTGGAGAGTGGGTTCCCTGGGCCTGTCCCCCCCCTGTCGCACAGCAGCCCTCCCAGTTCCCCTGTTTCCCTGGGCCTCTGTCCCCTGGACCGTGTACCCACTACCACTGCCCCCAGGTCCCTGTTGTTGTTGGGGTGGTGGGTTAACCTGGGTGCCCTGTAGTGGTGGACACACCGCTGCTTGACGTGTCCTGGGGACAGAGGTATGGGCCCGCTGGGTGGGTGCTGTGCTGGTGTTCCCAGAGGGGGGAAGGTCTGCTGTGGCCTGTGGCTGTCTGAGGGGAACCGACTGTCCCGAGGTCCCCGATGGGCCGGGCAGGTCAACCAGGTCCAGGGAGACAGAGCTGCTGTCATCACTGTGGGTCTCTTCTGGGGGTGAAGTGGACATTTGTGGACCCTCCTGCGCGGTGACGTGGCGTTCGGGTCCTGCAGGGGTATACAATTATGGTTATTGCTTCTGTGTGTGCCATAGCGTGCAATTGGTGGGTGCCCATGTACCCCAGTGCCGGCATTCCCTTGTAGGGGCTGTTGTGACGGTAGTTTGGGGGGGGGATGGGTATGTGCAGTGGGCATGCATAGGTGATGGGTGTCCATGGTTTGTGGTCGCATGCAGGGCTTGGTGTTGGGATGGGTGGGTTGTGATGGTGAGACATTTGCAAGGAGTAGGTGTGATGGGTGTGGGGGTGAGGGTGGGGGTATGAGTTGGCATGCTGGTGGGGTGGGGGGATGAAGTAGTTAAGATTTGACTTACCAGAGTCCATTCCTCCGCCTACTCCTGCGAGGCGCTCAGGATGCAGGATCGCCAAGACCTACTCCTCCCATGTTGTAAATTCTGGGGGAGGAGGTGGGGGTCCGCCGCCAGTCCGCTGCACCGCGATGTTGTGCCTGGCTACCATGGAACGCACCTTCCCCCGTAGGTCGTTCCACCGCTTCCTGATGTCGTCCCGATTTCTTGGGTGCTATCCCACTGCGTTGACCCTTTCCACTATTCTGCTCCATAGCTCCATCTTCCTGGCAATGGTGGTGTGCTGCACCTGTGTCCCGAAGAGCTGTGGCTCTACCCGTACAATTTCCTCCACCATGACCCTGAGTTCAGCGTCAGAAAACCTGGGGTGTCTTTGCGGTGGCATGGGGTGGTGTGGGTGATGTGTGGGGTGGGGTGTGTGGTGCTAAGTGTGGTGATGTGTATTGGTGTGTTTTGTGAAGTGCGTGGTAATATTGCTGTGTGACAGTGAATTGCGCGTCTTGGTGCTACGATGTCTTTTCTCTATGCGTGTTCACGAATCGCTAGGAGTGGGGGTTTGTGGGTGATGTGGGTGTGTGTTTTATATTTAATTGGGTGTGTGGGAGTGTTGTTTGTATGTGTATCAGGTGTGTGTATTTTGAATTGTCCAATGTGGCTGTGTTTTGTAGATGTGTGTGTATTTTGAGTGCGGCGGTGTGTACCGCCAATGGAATACCGCGGTTGAAAGACCGCCGGGTGGATTCGTGGGTCATAATGGCATGGGCGTATTTCTGTTGGCGTGACGGTGGAGGTTTGGTCATCGCCAGTTTTATGCTGGCCTTTGGTGTGGCGGACTTTTGTGGATGTCGGTATTTTGGCGGTTTGCCTGTTGTGGGTCAGAATGACGATGGCGGTTTACCGCGGCGGTGTTATGGCGGTCTTCTGCACGGCGGTAAGCGCCTTTTACCGCCGAGGTAGGAATGACCGCCTAAGTCTGACCTACTGCGGGTGACATCTGTTGCTCCAATCCAGGTTTTGCTCCAGCTAACTAGCAGTGCCTCATCTCTACCTGAGGGCAGGGATGACTGGGCAGCCGAGCGCATGACATAATTGGTTTCTCAGAGAAGCCGTGGTCACTCAGGTCTCATCCGTTTCTCTCAATTACCTTAGTTGTATATATATATGACAAACAGAGGCTGTATATGTTTCAATAATGACTTTAATGAAACAACTGCGTCTTAGATAGCCAAGCGTGAGCTGCAATAACCAGGACGACACAGCATGACTATTAAAATTGTGAGGAGGAGAGTGAAGCATAGATATAACAATATCAGATTGTCACTATGGTCAATAGACTAACTCCTACCTAGGCTATGATAGAGCACAGCATGTTAAGCTCTAATTCTGCCCTTCAGGTTCCCCTGGGAAGACATCATCCACCATACCTGAGCAAAGGCCTGTGGTCTGTTTTAGCATCGGTAGCGAAGCATTCGGCAATCAGCATACATTCGTGGTTCTCTGGCTGGAATCTCCCTCTAACGTGTGGGGGACAAGGAAGTGTTTTTATAACAATACAGCTGATGTTCTGAGAAAAGGTCCCTACGTAAGGATGTGTGTTTTCTAAGAATGTTGGAGACTAAACTTCTACCACATTCGCCGGCAATGTACCGTACTGTAGCCTTGGAAGAAGCCTTGTTCCAATAAAAATACTGCCCCATTTGTGTGGCTTAGTCTAGTGCCTGCGATAGGAACTGATCAAAATAACATCAATGGGAGTCCTCTCAAAGGGACCCTCCTTGACCTTGGTTTGATTTGTTCTGGTGCAAGCACTAGGCCCAGCCACACAAGTGAGGGACTATTTGTATCGGGAGACTTGGGGAAATGGCGTGTGGAAGGAAGTTTGTGGCACCCCACAGATTCTAGAAATTTTCATCACACAAATGTGAGGAAAATGTATTTTATAGTCGAAACGTTTCAAGAGCCATACAAGTCAGCCCGAGGTGTCTACTTTTAAAAAATTTACAGGTTGACTAGGTTTCTCTTGGAGGCAGCTGAACTAGGGTCCAAAATATAAAGCTACCTGCAGTGGAAAAAGAGTGTCAGTTTTGGGTGGAAAAATGTGCTGCATCCATGTTGCATTTTTTCTTGGTTTCCTTTCGTGTGAACTAGGTCTACCAACACAAGTGAGGAATCATTTTTATCCGGAGACTTGAGGGAATGCTCACTCCAACTCCTCACAAATATACTAATAACACAAACCACACATCCCAACACCAATCCCTGCATGACACAACAAAGCATGGACACCCATCACTAAAGCATGCCCACTGCACATACCCATAACACCCCCCTCAACCATCATCACACAAGCCCCCACACAGGAATGCTAGCACTGGGTACACGGTCAGTCACCCATTGCACACCATGACACACACAGATGCTATAATCATGCTTTTCCACCCCTGCAGGACCTCTACCCAACGTCACCAGACAAGAGGGTCCAGACATCTCCACCCCACCCACAGAAGAGGCCCACAGTGATGACAGCAGCTCTGTCCAGCTGGATCTAGATGACCAGCCCGGACCATCGTGGGCCTCGGGACAGTCGGTTCCCCTCACACAGGCACAGCCCACCACAGACCTTCCACCCTCTGGTAACACCAGCACAGCACCCACCCAGCGGGCCCATACCTCTGTCCCCAGGACACTTCAATCAGCTGTGTGTCCACCACTACAGGGAACCCAGGATAACCCACCACCCCAACAACAACAGGGACCTGGGGGCAGTGGCAGTGGGCACACGGTCCAGGGGACGGGGGCACAGGAACATAGGGGAACTGGGAGGGCTGCAGTGAGACAGGGAGCGGACAAGCCAAGGGAACCCACTCTCCACGAGGCCCTCTCCTCCATCATAGGAGCATACCACCACTCCCAGGAGAAGATGGCAGGAGACGATGGCAACGGTCCTGGCCAAGTTTCAGGAGACCCAGCGCATGCAGGAGGAACAGTATTTGGGCTTCAGGGAGGAACTCAGAACCATCAGCTCCGCCCTGGGCACCATCGTAGGGGTGCTGAAGGAAATACTTAACACCAGGAGGGACACTGTGGCACTAGAAGGGGCCCCTGACACTAGCATGGACGATGAACTGCCCACCACCTCCGCCGGCGCTAGTAGAGAGGAGGCACCGTCACAGGACCACAGCACCAGCACCCTACCCCCTGCAGACGGAGAACCACCCCGCAAGCGGTCCCTGAGATCCAGGAACAAGACAGAGCACGATGCCAAGACCCCCGCCAAGAAATGAGACCACCCTGATTGTCAATCCACTGTCCCACTTTGTAACCCTGTCTATATTGGAACTGCCCCAGCTCCACTTCCTATGCCCATATGGGCAATGCACCTGTGAGACTAATAGACTGGACTCTGCCATGGACATTCCTCCACCATCACCCCTTACCATTTTACTACCCCCTCCAATATTGAGCACTTCAATAAACACCCTTGAAGCACAAAACAATCTGGAGTCAGTCTGTGATTTCGAAATTGTGTATTAGCAATGACAGTGACAAAATGCTTTTTCAAATGTAATGTCAACATACCTATGTCACACATCTCAAGTCCATGAGGAATCTAAGCAGATGACACACGTTGGAAACCACACCTGTGAAACCGTAAGGGAAAATGACAACTCAGTGACCCTACACTGTTTGAAATCGACAGACAGGATAGAGGTAGAAGTGTTAAAGTACTTGTAGTAGGCAGGAATGTTTTCTCACCTGTGTGTCACTGGAAATATTGCTGGATGACTGAGTCCCTGTTGTCAATGTCTTCTTCCTCTGCTTCCTCCTCATCACTGTCCACAGGCTCCACAGCTGCCACAACACCGTCATCTGGACCATCCTCCTACAGAAAAGGCACCTGGCGTCGCAAAGCAAGATTGTGAAGCATAGAGCAGGCGATGATGATCTGGCACACCTTCCTTGGTGAGTAGAATAGGGAACCACTTGTCATATGCAGGCACCTGAACCTGGCCTTCAGGAGTCTGAAGGTGCATTCGATCACCCTCCTAGTCCGCCCATGGGCCTCATTATAGCGTTCCTCTGCCCTGGTCCTGGGATTCCTCACTGGGGTCAGTAGCCATGACAGGTTGGGGTAACCAGAGTCCCCTAATCGCCACACCCGGTGCCTCTGGAGTTGACCCATCACGTAAGGGATGCTGCTATTCCGCAGGATGTAGGCGTCATGCACTGAGCCAGGGAACATAGCATTTACCTGGGAGATGTACTGGTCTGCCAAACATACCATCTGTACATTCATGGAATGATAACTCTTCTGGTTCCTGTACACCTATTCACTCCTGTGGGGGGGGACCAAAGCTAAATGGGTCTCATCAATGGCACCTATGATGTTGGGGATATGTCCAAGGGCATAGAAGTCACCTTTCACTGTAGGCAAGTCCTCCACCTGAGGGAAAACAATATAGCTCCGCATGTGTTTCAGAAGGGCAGACAACACTCTGGACAACACGTTGGAAAACATAGGCTGGGACATCCCTGATGCCATGGCCACAGTTGTTTGAAAAGACCCACTTGCAAGGAAATGGAGCACTGATAAGACCTGCACTTGAGGGGGGATTCCTGTGGGATGGCGGATTGATGACATCAGGTCAGGCTCCAACTGGGTACACAGTTCCTGGATTGTGGCACGGTCAAACCTGTAGGTGATGATCAAACTTCTTTCCTCCATAGTCAACAGGTCCACCAGCGGTCGGTACACCGGAGGATGCCGCCTTCTCCTCACATGTCCCAGCGGACGGTGCCAATGAAGGACAACAACGACCACAGAGTCAAACAACTCAGAGGTATGTACCCACAGTCTACACAGAACACCATTCATACACAAAATGTGGCCTGTATTTGTGTTGTGAGACAAAGCCTAGGTATGTGTGACGCATTTGGTAATTAGGCCATGTGGGCCCCTGAAATGGCGGCTGCCTGACCTCTAAAGTGGGACAATGGGATGTGAGGTAACTGCGCTGGCGTTGTACACCGTCGCAGTAGGCCGCCGAAGACCGCAGCGCAATGCTGCATTGATTAACATTGGACCCTAGGGGTCCCAGGAGCCAATCACGATGTACGCCGGCGGTGATGGTACGCACCGCCGCGGACGTGACCGCCATTTTCTAGCTGTTGAATCACTCGATACCTGATCGTTGAGAGGAGAGGACCTACACTGCAAGTGCTGCTGTGACCTCGGTCTGGAAAAGATAATGGCTCGTGCGTCTGGGAAAGGGCCCCTGCCTTCACTGCAGAGGAGTTGGAGAAGCTCGTCAACGGGGTCCTCCCCCAGTACACGCTACTCTACGGTCCCCCAGACCAACAGGTAAGTACACAGGGAGCATGATGAATGGGCTATGCCTGTGTGGAGAGGGCTGGTTGTAAGAAGGAAGGGGACAGAGTTCTGCGTGCATGAAGGGCTGTGAATGCATGTGCCACATGGCAAGGGTAGGGATGTGGGCCACTCACTTTGACGGTGCAGTTGGTAATGACTTCTTTTCTTCCCCTGTACATGTCATGTAGGTCAGCGTCCACCAGAAGAAAGATATTTGGAGTGCCATCGCCAAGGACGTCCGGACCCTGGGGGTCCACCACAGACGGAGCACCCACTGCTGTAAAAGATGGGAGTTCATTCGCCGCTGGAGTAAGAAGACGGCGGCGGCTCAGCTGGGGATGGCCTCCCAAGGTAGGAGGGGTGCCCGTCGAATCATGACCCCCCTGATGTTCCGGATCCTGGCGGTGGCCTACCCTGAGTTGGATGGGCGCTTGAGGGCATCACAGCAGACACAAGTGGGTGAGTACACTCTCATTCAGCTGACTTTGTGCGCAGTGAATGTGTCTGGGTGGGGGAGGAGGGCTGTGGGTTTCCCTAGGCCAGGGCGAGTTCAGTAGGCTAGGCCCCTCCGTAAGGCAGGCCATGTGGCACCCCACCCCACCTCTGTAGAGTGCCAAGTACAGGTAGTCATGACCCTGTGTCATCTATGTGTGCAGATGTCGTCCATAGCCTTGTAGGCCATTTCCCAGGAATTGCATCTGTAGAGCCCAACAGTGCGACGTAGTGCAGGGGGCTGCTGTGTCTGTATTGTCCGTAGCGGTAAGCCATGCACTCAACCTGTCTTTATTGTGTCGTCCCCCCCCTTTTTGTGGTCTCCCTGTTCTTGTGTGCATTAGCATCATCAGGCGGAGATACAGTAGCACCGGAGCACGAGGGAGCTGCATCCCACATGGCCATGGAGGGCCACATTACGGACTCAGAATACACCAGTGGGACGGAGGGCGAGGGGAGCACCACGGAGGTCACAGGAACTGCAACCAGCGACACAGACTCATCCTCCGAATGGAGCTCCCTTGTGGTGGCGGCAACATCTGTGCCCCCACTTCTACAAGTACAGCCGCCACCCCCTCTACCAGCACCGCCCTCCTAGCAGCCCCTCAGCCTTCGCCCCGTGCCCGCTCACCCAGGAGGGTGGGCATCACCTTCGCCCAAGGCACCTCAGCCCCTGCCCCTGTCACCTCTGCTGCCCTCAGTGAGGAGGCCATTGACCTCCTCAGGCCCCTCACTGTTGGGCAGTCTACCATTTTGAATGCCATCCAGGGTGTAGAAAGGGAGTTGCAACATACAAATGCATTCCTGGAGGGCATTCTTTCTGGTCAGGCTGCCCTTCATCGAACCCTTCAAACTCTGGCCTCAGCACTGATGGCAGCCATTGTCCCTGTGTCTAGCCTCCCCCCTCCAACTTCCTCCACCCAGACCCAATCCCCTGTACCTCTGCCTATCCCAAGCACAACATCAGACCAGCCTGCACACACCTCACCACACAAGGGAAGCTCAGGCAAACATAAGCACCACACATCCCACAGGCACTCACGCAAGCTTCACACACATACAGACACACCAACATCCACTGCCTCCACTGTGTCCCCCTCCTCCTTGTCTCCCTCCTCCCTCCCAGTCTCGTCTACACTCACACCTGCATGCACTATCACTACTGCCACTACGTCCTGCTCCAGCACACCCACCACCACAACCCGCTCACGTGCAGTCACCACCTCCACTACCATTTCCACGTCCCCTGTGTCCTCTCCCAGTCTGTCTGTGACGCCAACTCCGAAGATACACAAACGCAGGCACACACCCATCCAACAGCCATCCACCTACGACAGCCTCCAGCCCATGCACCTGCACCCAAATCCACAAAAGTTACACCTCCTACAACCACCACCTCTTCCTCAACTCCAAAACCCCCGCCAGCTACCCGTGCCAGTGTCTCCAAAAAACTTTTCCCATCCACCCTTAACCTATTCCCCCCCCCTCATCTAACTCATAGGTCCCGTACTAGCACCTCAGCCAAAAAATCTCCAGGACCAGTGGTGCCTGTTGTTACAGGTATGTGGAGTGCACCGGCCACCAGGCCAGCCAATGTGTCACGGAGCCACAGCACAGCCAGTCCCCCCCCGTGAAGCACCAGAAGTTGGAAAGTGCCCGGCGGGAGAGGGGGAAGATTCCAGCCAGCAAAGCCACTCACAGGGGTCCCGGGGGGAGTGTCGACTCAGCTGTGACTCCTCACAAGGTGGGGAAGGGGCAGAAGAAATCTCCAAAGTCTGGGAGGAGCAGCACGGCGGAGAAGACCGCCATCATCCCCGCTGGCCAGGGGGCCACCACCAGCTCCATCGTCACTCCCCAGGAGGCCACCGCCAGCCTCATCGTCACTGCCCAGGAGGCCACCGCCAGCCCCATCGTCACTGCTCAGGAGGCCCCCTGCCAGTCCCATTGTCACTACCCAGGAGGCCACTGCCAGAGTCACTGCCCGGGAGGCCACCGCCAGCCTCATCGTCACTTGCCCAGGAGGCCACCGCCTGCCCCATCGTCACTGCCCGGGAGGCCACCCCCAGAGTCACTGCCCAGGAGGCCCCCGCCAGCCCCATCGTCACTGCCCAGGAGGCCACCGCCAGCCTCATCGTCACTGCCCAGGAGGCCACCACCATCCCCATCGTCACTGCCCAGGAGGCCACCGCCAGAGTCACTGCCCAGGAGGCCCCCGTCAGCCCCATCGTCGCTGTCCAGGTGGCCACCGCCAGAGTCATTGCCCAGGAGGCCACCGCCTGCCCATCGTCACTGCCCAGGAGGCCCCCGCCCGCCCCATCGTCACTGCCCAGGATGCCACCGCCAGAGTTACTGCCCAGGAGGCCACTGCCAGCCTCATCGTCACTGCCCAGGAGGCCATCATCTGTCCTTGGCAGGATGAAGCACTCTGGGCACCAATCCCCCTCCAGAACCAGTGTAGAGATCCATCCACTCCGTCTGTCCTGCACAGGATGAAGCACTCTGGGCACCAGTCCCCCTCCAGAACCAGTGGAGAACAGCATCCACTCCGTCTGTCCTTGGCAGGATGAAGCACTCTGGGCACCAGTCCCCCTCCAGAACCAGTGGAAAACAGCATCCACTTGAGAGACTGTGGCTTTGCACACCCCGGGATGGTACAGTGGGCAACCCACCCACTGTAGAGACTTGAGAGACTGTGGCTTTGCACTCACCAGGATGTAACAGTGGGCAACCCACCCACTGTAGAGACTTGAGAGACTGTAGCTTTGCACTCCCCAGGATGTAACAGTGGGCAACCCACCCACTGGAGAAACTTGGGAGACTGTGGCTTTGCACTCCCCAGGATGGTACAGTGGGCAAACCACCCACTGGAGAGACTTGAGAGACTGTAGCTTTGCACTCCCCAGGATGGTACAGTGGGCAAACCACCCACTGTAGAGACTTGAGAGACTCTGGCTTTGCACTCCCCGGGATTTACCAGTGGGCAAGCCACCCACTGTAGAGACTTGAGAGACTGTGGCTTTGCACTCCCCAGGATGTAACAGTGGGCAATCCACCCACTGGAGAGACTTGAGAGACTGTGGCTTTGCACTCCCCAGGATGTAACAATGGGAACCCACCCACTGTAGAGACTTGGGAGACTGTGGCTTTGCACTCCCCAGGATGTAACAGTGGGCAACCTATCCACTGTAGAGACTTGAGAGACTGTGGCTTTGCACTCCCCAGGATACATCAATGGGCATGGAGCCCCCTCGTCGATCTGGCGTGGTGCACTCATCCGGCTGAGGTGCCCACCCTTCCCTTCCCCATGAGGTGCCTGTTGTATTTTTATCTGATGCCCCTGCAGTGTTCTCTCCGTTTGGATCGGGTATCTTGTGTGGGCCTCGCCCATGCATTTTGGGCCCAGTGGTCCACGGACTATGAATGGTGCAATACCTGCACGACTAGTCGTGGTGTATATTTTGTTTATTGTGTATATACATATATATATATATATATATATATATATATATATATATATATATATATATATATATATGTATGTATGTATTTGCTTACTGTATTTTGATATATTACAATGGTTCCACTCATTTCCTTTTGTCTTTGCATTCTTCCGGGGGTGTTGGGGGGTGTTACTGTAATGTATAGATATGCATTGGTGTGTGTGTTGTAGTGGGTGAGGGTGGGGTGGGGGTTGGGGTGTTGAGTGTATGTGTCCCTGTGTTTTTGCCTCCCCTATGTCATAGGTGCAGTACTCACCATGGTCTTCGCCGCCGGCGTTGATGATACGCGTAGAGGAGCAGGAAGACTAGCGCTGGCAGAATATGGAGTTCCGGCTCCATGGTGCCCTCCTTCCTCGTGGAGTGTGTAGAGGTCAGCGTTTTCCCTTTGAAATGGCTGTCTCCGCCGTGTTTTTATCCGGGGTGAATCCGCCCCGGAAAAGGTGGCGGATTGGTAGGTTGTGATACTGTGGGCAGTACATTGTCTCCTGCCTGTCTGTTGGCGGTGACCGCTGCGCTGTTTGTTTATACTGCTGTGGCGGTCGGAGTGTTAAAGTGGCTGTCTTTGTTGGCCGTTTCCGCCACGGTCACAATTGCAATTTTTTTACTGCCGGCCTGTTGGTGGTCTTACCGCCGCTTTAACACCGTCCGCCAGGGTTTTAATGACCCCCTATGTGTATATATCTATCTATCTATCTATCTATCTATCTATCTATCTATCTATCTATATATATATATATATATACATATATATATATATAAATATATATATAGATCAGTCTGAAGAAGTAGAGCAGCACAATAAATATATGCAAATCCTTTCGTTTTTATATCTTTTTTCCAAAAAATGTGTTATTGTGGTCATGGCTTGTGTGTTTAGACCAAGGGGGTTATTCTCACCCTGGCGGTAATTACCGCCAGAGCAGAGGTTGGCGGTAGCACCGTCAACAGGCTGGCGGTGCACCGCCAGGCATTCTGACCGCGGTGGTACAGCCGCGGCCAGAAGCGGAAAGCCGGCGGGGTACCGCCGACTTTCCGCTGCCCGTCTGAATCCTCCATGGCGGCGGAGCACGCTCCGCCGCCATGGGGATTCAGACACCCCCTACCGCCATCCTGTTCATGGCGGCTCTCCCGCCATGAACAGGATGGCGGTAGGGTGTGCCGCGGGGCCCCTGGGGCCCCTGCCGTGCCCATGCCAATGGCATGGGCACGGCAGGGGCCCCCGTAAGAGGGCCCCAAAAAGTATTTCAGTGTCTGCCCAGCACCGCGGTGCGGTGTTCTGATGGCGGTACCTTGGCGGACGGCCTCCGCCGTCCGCCAAGGTCAGAATGACCGCCCAAATCTTTCCACTGGGCTGTCACGTAGGCTCTCATTATGCTAATGGGACTACTGGATTTTGAGCGGCGGAATCGCCCGCAGCGTGGGGGACTAAGTCTGACCTACTGCGGGTGACATCTGTCGCTCCAATCCAGGTTTTGCTCCAGCTAACTAGCAGTGCCTCATCTCTACCTGAGGGCAGGGATGACTGGGCAGCCGAGCGCATGACATAATTGGTTTCTCAGAGAAGCCGTGGTCACTCAGGTCTCATCCGTTTCTCTCAATTACCTTAGTCGTATATATAAATGACAAACAGAGGCCGTATATGTTTCAATAATGACTTTAATGAAACAACTGCGTCTTAGATAGCAAAGCGTGAGCTGCAATAACCAGGACGACACAGCATGACTATTAAAATTGTGACGAGGAGAGTGAAGCATAGAAATAACGATATCAGATTGTCACTATGGTCAATAGACTAACTCCTACCTAGGCTATGATAGAGCACAGCATGTTAAGCTCTAATTCTGCCCTTCAGGTTCCCCTGGGAAGACATCATCCACCATACCTGAGCAAAGGCCTGTGGTCTGTTTTAGCATCGGTAGAGAAGCATTCGGCAATCAGCATACATTCGTGGTTCTCTGGCTGGAATCTCCCTCTAACGTGTGGGGGACAAGGAAGTGTTTTTATAACAATACAGCTGATGTTCTGAGAAAAGGTCCCTATGTAAGGATGTGTGTTTTCTAAGAATGTTGGAGACTAAACTTCTACCACATTCGCCGGCAATGTACGGTGCTGTGGCCTTGGAAGAAGCACAGAGTGAGCAAGAATGTCTTGTTTGAGAACAGAGTGCTGGCCTGAGCAAAAACAGCTAGATAAACAGAAAATAAAACAAGACCATAAAGGTGGCTAACAATAATAAAGTAAAGCTGAATAAAATATATCTAGGTTAGAGTGCACAGCGGCTTGGCCTAGTGTGTTAAAATAACATGCATGGAGCTATAGCTAAAATAGCTACACAACAGGGCTCTATATAGTGGAATGCTTAGAGTTGCAGTTCCTCGGGCCCTGTTGAGGTAAATGCAAAAGCATTAATTTTCTTTTGCAAAAGTGCAGTTCCACAAGTCGCTGCTAGGTGTCCCTCACAAGTCAAATGCATTGACATTCTCACATCAAGCTGCAGTTCAACTAGCCATCTCTAGGTGTCTGTCAAAAGTCTATTGCACAAGGATTTAAATTCTTTCCTAAAGCCAAAGTTCCATTATTCGTCACTAGGGGGTCATTACGAATTTGGCAGTCTTTGGCAAGACTGCTGTCATGGTGACTGCCAAACGAATGTAAGGGTGACAGTGATCTGACTGCCGTATTAAGAGTCACACAGCTAAGTCTGCCAAAAAATAGCCAAAATTCAGAAACAGCCAGGACACTGGAGGATGGAAAAGAGGCGATTCCACCACCAGCACCACCAGCCCTACAAAAGTCCTCAGGCCATATTACGATCCACAAATCAAGAAAGAGGTTCTTCCATGGTGGAAAACCATTGGTGGTGCAAACCGCAGCAGTCGGAACTCACATCAGTCAGAACACTGCACCACATTGAATAGCTTGAATACCCCACACCTAAGAGACATCCACACACCCAACACACCTACATACTGCACTATATAAGACACCCCTATACAACGCACAATCCTTGCAACCAAAACGCTACACACAGCCAGACACAGGAAACATTTTAGAGAGATACAAAAAGCAAGAATAGGCACCCATACACATTTCACTACTCACACATCCCACACCTTCACAACATACACAACAAAAAGGGAGTCATTACAACCCTGGCGGACGGTGTTAAAGCGGTGGTAAGACCGCCAAAAGGCTGGCGGTCTTTTTTTTAGTATCATGACCATGGCGGTTACTGCCATGGTCATCCGCCGCTTCCCCGATCCGCCCGTCGGGGTGGAGACGACCGCTGGGCTGGAGACCTGGGTCTCCAGCCCGGCGGCCATCACAATACCGCTGCCGGTATTTCGACCCAGCTTACCGCCGTGGATTTCCAGCGGTAGGAACCACCATGAAATCCATGGCGGTAAGCCCTATCAGTGCCAGGGAATTCCTTCCCTGGCACTGATAGGGGTCTCCCCCACCCCCCACCCGACTCCCTCTCCTACACCCCCCACCACCCCTGCCATCCCCCAAAGGTGGCAGGGCCCCCCTCCCCACCCCGACCCCCAACATCACATAACTCACACAACACGCATGCAGGCACCACCAGCACACACACCAACATACATGTCTACATCCACACACTCAGTCAGACACGCACACCCATATACAGACATACATGCACACATCCATACAGACATACATACAGACATACACTCACTCCCAACACACGCAACACCCCCGCAAGTATGCACGCACTCCCACACCCCCTCTACATACACAGACGCACACTCCCATGCACCCACACAACACACAACACCCCCCTCCCCTAACGGACGATCGACTTACCTTGTCCGTCGATCCTCCGGGAGGGAACGGGAGCCATGGGGACTGCTCCGCCGACACCACACAGCCAACAGAACACCGCCACGGCGAATCACAGGACGTGATTCGCTGGGCGGTGTTCTGTTGGCGTGGCAGTGGAGGTGGAGCAACCTCCACTTCCCCGCCGCCCGCCAGTAGGGCTTTTGGCGGCTCTCCATCGTGAAAAGGACGGAGAGCAGCCAACAGTCATAATACGCCGAGCGGCAAACCGCCACTACTGGCGGTCTTCCGCACGGCGGTCCCTCAGCGGTCCGACCACCAAAATTTACTATCACACATAATACACAACTGTCACCCACTCACATCAAAGAACCCACACCTCATCACTAACATTTTTTTCTACCTTTTTCACTACCTCACTACCTCATCGTCTTTACCACCACTACCATGTTCCCACAAGAACCTCCATGTCACTGATGATGAGTTGAGGGTCATGGTGGACGAAATTGTCAGGGCAGAGCCATACCTATTTGGAGCACAGGACCAGCAAACGTCAATAGCCAGGAACATGGAGTTGTGGCAAAAAAATTGTCGACAGGGTGAATTCTGTAGGCAGCTACTCACGCACAAGGGAAGAGTTCAGGAAGAGGTGGAATGCCCTCAGGGGGAAGGTATGTTCCATGGCATCCAGGAACCAGGTGGCGGTCCTCAAGGTTGGCAGTGGACCCTCACCTCCTCCCCCTACTTTCACATCATGGGAGAAGTTCTAGGACATACTGCCTCCTGAGGGCCTGACAGGAATACCTGGGGACCTGGGGACGTGAAGTAGGGTAAGTCACTACAACATTCATGTCACCACTGTTGTCTTGCATGCTCATTGATCACCTTTCCCCACCTCAATGACCAATCCACCACCCACCACCCCTCTGTCCAAATGTCCAAATACCTCTCCCAGGCATGTCACATGTAAACTAAACTCACCTGGGGCCACAGTGTTTAGGAATTTGCATGTGAAGTACTGGGAACTGACAGCACTAGAACTCCCAGAAGGCACTGTTCTACCATTAAGAAAACCAGAACAGTGCACTAAATTTAAAATGTGTTGCATGTGGAACTAACAATAAAAGTAACCCATCCTGAATGCTATTTAACAGTTTATGGCAATGACAGCAATGCAGTGGCACTCTACCAGTACCATTACAAGCAAAACACAGCTACAGCTGTGTCCCCTACCAAATTGGCCTTCTAACAATGTCATATACTCACTTGGTGAGGTGAACTAAATGGCAAACTGGATGCATTTGTAGTACATCCAGACAGAGTCCTATGTCAAATGGTAACTCCTATACTGTGTGCCAGCTCTGACACTACTCTGCATTGTTCAGCTTTTAGTTGAATCAACTGTGTCATACACCTTACTAGGAGAGAAAAGTACATTGTCATGTTTTACTCAGACAAGATATGAGGGTATCAGCAGTCACCTAAACACCAACATACTCCAAGAGCTTGGAGCATGGTATAAGCAATTGCAAATCTCCGTGTCCCACATTGTTCTAACTAAGATTTGGAAGCAGCTGTCATTGTCATTTCAGGGATCAGGTAAAGGCAATGTGTGCATCTCAAATACCATGTTTAGTTGTCAAAGTTATACATCACTTGTTGCATCACTTACAGCAACTGTGTGTTGCACTTCTTCTACAAGTAACCTTGCCATTTTCAACATGGAGAGAACACGAGAGACTGCCTCTACCCATCCGGATGAAGGCCCCAGTGAGGAAAACACCCCTGGATATTTGGATACTGAGAATGAAGCTGGTCCATCAGGGACACCTGGCCAGTCAACAACTGTCAGCCTCACTGTGCCTATATCTACTCCTCCCAGCCCTGTTCCATCTACATCACAGACAGCCACTCACCCCAAACCTGTGTCCCAAGGACAGTCTCTTCCATTGTGTGCCCCCAGCACAGGTACCTGAGTCTCTTGTTGTCACCCCTGACAATGATGGTCCTGCCACCAGTAGGAGTAGGCACACTGTGCCAGGGGCACAGGTAGGTGGGAGTAGGGTGCATGGGTGCAGGTGTGGTAGTTCACATTCACATGTTGGTGGAATGGTATGTATAGTCAGTCACTTGGCTTGCCTCAAGGTATATGTCTCTATCATGGTAACCTCAGAAGTGGTTTATGGCACTGAAAATGTCCTATACAAATGTACAATTACTCCTGTATGAAGTGTGGATAGTGATTTTGCCACTTGAACAATGGGCTATTGCTGTTGCCACTCATCTTGATAAGTTGAAATATATGTGGCCTTCATGGACATGACAGGTATAGGTGTCAATTGCATTTAAAGGATTGGTATGCTACTTGTGGTTGTCTGTGGCTAAGTATGCCCCTATAAGTGTACATGACTTTGTTTTCAGGTAGAGAATAACTAAGATGAGTAGGTCCAAAAAGTCTGTATCATCCTTTTCTACAACACTGTTGGCACATATGTTGCTGATATGGGTTTAGAATTTTTGGATATGCCAAATAGAGTATGTGCATGCGAGCAAATTTCACTTGTGAGATTGTAACACTGTGACATGAAATGTTTTTGGCTTGTATGCAACATGCTGTCTTGTGCTTAACATTTGATGAGGTTCCTTTCCTGGAACATGGCATCAGGTCATGTTATGAGTATGTGTAGATTTGGTGTCTGTGTTATGTGGAAATCAATTTTACCACTGTTTCCCGTAGCTTGGTTGTTGGTTGACAATGTTTCTGTGGATAGGGACCCCCAATTCATGTTGCCAAGTGATCTTGTAATGGGATTGTTAGTGTGATAGCTGTACTGATAGGATGTACTTGTTGTTGTGAGATAGGTGGCCTATGTGGTGTGTAACGTTGTTATATAGGGGTGTGGATTGTATGTTGTTGTGACATGATGTTGGCACAAAACTGGTTCTACCTTGGGGTGTAGTATAAATAGTTATCATGTTAGTGATGTGAATAGTGAGATGCAAGTATATCAAAAGAATGTGATGACCCTACTTCTTTCTCTGTTTTGCAACATCAGCATCAGCAGGTGAAAGTGACGGGGCACAGCTGAGTGGGGAAGCTGCTGGCCACGGGACCCCAAGTCATGATACTACCAGCACCGAGGGACCCAATGGCCCGGAGCGCGAGTGCCACGGGGGAGATAGGATCCACCTCTTCTTCTTCTGAATCCTCCTCCAGTGGACACACCCTGGCAGTGGTGGACCCATCTGGGGCCACCCCAGCACCATCTCTGTCCGTCACCCCCCTTTCTACCATTGCCCTCCCTGTCACTCCTCCCCTAGTTGGCCTTGCCTGCTCACCCGAAATGGTGGGCATCTCCTTTGCCGCAGGCACCTCTGCCCCTGCCCTTGTTAGCCCTGCTTCCCTCAGCAAGGGGCTTTTGACCTCCTGAGGTCCATCTCTGTGGGTCAGTCGACCATCGTAAATGCCATCCAGGGACTGTCAAATCAGTTGCAATGGAGTAATGTGTTCCTGGAGGATATTCATGGTGCACTCGCTGGCCTACAGAGATCCTTTCAGGCTCTGGCCTCCACAATGACAGAAACCAGTCACCCTTTGTCTCCTGTCCCCCCAACCTTCCTCATCCCAATTCCAAACCCCTCTTCCCTAACCCAGCAGAAGCACACACACTGACAGGCATGCATCCACCTCAACATCCAAGGGTAGCTCAGACAAACATAAGCCCCACAAGACACAGCACCGGCATGCACACAAGCAACATTCAGATGCAGACACAGCAACAGTCACAACCTGCCCTGACACCCCCACCATCCTCAGTATCACAGACAACACACCAGGGAAACCTGCAGACACCACACCAACATTCACAGATCCAGCTACTACACCTATCCTACCCACAGAAAATACCCCAGCAGACCCTCAGACATCCACCCCAGTCACCTTCCCCGCAGGCACCGCAACCACTGACACTCCTATATGCAGCACATCCACCATACTTGCAGTAACCACCCTAACAGACTGTCACCCACCCACCACAGCATCCCCCAGCACCTCCATCCCCCCTCATTACATAAACGCACTCACCCACCTAACAGACACCCACCACCCACAAGCATACTTCCCAAAAACATGCACCCAAGACATGCACACCAACACCTCAACCACTCCCTCTCCTTCCATACCCAAACCCTTTTGCTATGAGCGTCCCCGTGTGTGTAAGAAATCTTTCCTTTCAGAGTTTGTCCTTTTCCTTACTCCTTTCCCGGGTGAAACCCCTAAATGTTCAGTTTCCCTCCCCGAGTCTATCCCTTCGACCTCCAAGGCCTCCTCTATCCCACCTGCAAGTACCCATGTCCCTCCCCCTCACAAGAAGATCCACCATCCCCAAGCCAAAGCCCCCTATTCCAAGCCTAAGCCCAAACCGCCCCCCTCTGCAGCCACCCCCCAAATAATCCCTGAGGTGCCTGCCCGCCCGCCCCCTTGATGGCCCTACCTGTGGAGGTTACATAGCAGTCAGGAGTCAAGTTTGGGGCACCTATGTGTGCATTGTGTGCACAAAACATACACCTATGAACTGGCCTAGGCCTTTGACCTTTACATTGTTTGTTTCTACATAAAATCTAACCAACCAGTTGTTGGTTTTGAGGTAACATCTTTTTCCTGCATTTCTTTTCCTAGGGTAGAGTTACTCCTGGCTGACATTGGTTGTGTGTCAGTATTTGTGTGTGTGTGGTGCTTGTGCTACCTGTATTGTTTGTGCAGTATGTGAGGTTGTGTGCAGTGCTAATGTCCCTCAGGGATAGGGTGGGTGTTATGTGATGGGCATGTGCATGTTGGAAACATGTTATTGTGATGTTATTGAGTGGTGTTTGTTTTGACATGTGTGTGTTGCTGTGTTGTGTGGCATTGTGTTCTTTGTGGCTTTGTGTGCATGTGTGTGCTTTGTGCATGGTATGATATATACAATGTGATATGTGTGTGATGTGTATGTCGATTGGTAAGATGGATGGTTGTGTGATTGTGTGTGTTCATTTCCTGTTGGTAATATGTTCTATTGTATGTGTGATGTTCCACTGGGTAGTGTGCATTGTGAGTGCTTGCCAATGTATTGATGATGGTAAAGTTGTGTTGCTGTTGTGATGTATTGTGGTCTTGTGTGGTATTGTGTGTGAGTGAGCCTGTGCTGTGTCTCCGTGTTTGTGTTTTTGACGTGTGTGTGTGTGGTGGCTGTAGTGTGTGTACTGTGTATGTGCGGGTGTGTGTGGCTGTATGTGAGTGTGCCTGTCAATTAACAGTTAAATGTGAGTGTCACCCTCCTACACCCTTCTCGATGGTATGCTGTGTGAGTGTACAAACATTGAAAATATAGAACAGTAACAGGTAAGGGTGTGTACTTATGGTTGCTGTCATTATCAGCGGCAAAGATTCCGAAGTCTTTGGGCAAGCAGAAGCAGCGGGATGACGCCTAGTTGTGGTTCCATGGCAGCTCCGGATGAGTATGTCTTCCTGAAGGTGAGTGTCTCCTTTTATGCAGTTCGTTTTTGCCTGGGTTTCCATGGTGTTATGACCGTGGTGGAAATCTTGGTCGTGTGCATCCTTTTAATCTGTCTGGCAGAAACATGGTCTCTGCTGGCTTGCAGGTGCCTTCTATCGTCCGTTGCGGTGTGTCCACTCTGGCAGTGCTGATGGTGCTTTGGCTGTATTCTGTTGAGAATACCTCCAGAGTCATAACTTGGTGGTCTTCTCCCCCAGCCTGTTGGCGGTATGACCGCCACCGCCAGCATGGCAGTCCTGGGACTGCCAAACTTGTAATGAGGTCCTACGTGTATTTGAAAAATAAATGCGAAAGCACTGAACGTTCTTCTTTAAGCCACAGTTCAACTAGTCACCAAAAGTCAAATATTAAAGCATGGAACTTTTTTTACAGATTGGCGGGGCCATCACCATAGGAAATGGATATTTCAGTCCTCATTTAGCAAAAGACCTTTTGATTTTACCAACCATACATATATAATATACTACCTTATAAGTGCGTTTAGCCAATTCTCTTCTTTAATTGGTCTGTTATTGTGTCGTTTGCATTTTTATTCTGTCCACAGCTTACTTCACCCATTGGTTAACTTCACTGTGAGTGACTGCATTCACCCTCTCCTAAAGACTTCATCCACACACAAAGTAGTTCCCTTCATTCTAGAGGCATAAACACCAATAAACCTGATTCATACGGGGAACTCGTGATTTTTTAAGACACAAGTGGCTTTATTTTTGCTGTCTATGGCCTAAAACGTCCTATGTTTCAATGGATGTCAATGAGGGAAATACATCCTCCTGATTATTTTTTTACATCTCCCAATTTTCTCTTCTAAATGTGAACATGCATATAGAGGCAACAATTGCAGTTTGTGCTTTTTAAGATAAAAATAAATCACTTGTCTACTTGATGTTGTGGATTAATTACAGTAGTGGTTCCACTGAAATTATTATTGCTGCAACGGTCCTTCAAGTTGGTACAGAGTAGCAATCTGCACATGCCCAATTTTCTGTGTGCTTATCCAAAACTCAGAGAACTGGCAGCCATGATAGTGCCAGACTGCACTGTGCGTGTATACAGGTCCTGGATTTAAACATTTAAAATTAAGGGGCATATTTACAAGCCCCTTACACTGACCTTGCATCACTTTTTGTCATGGAACAGCAGTGCAAACTATTAAATCATATCTATGAGGTCCTGCAAAGACACTTTACGTGGCTTTAAATATCCTCATAGCCATGGGGTAAGGCAGGGCAGCGTAAATTGCTGCATTGCATTACTCTGTGTTAGGGAGGCATTCCATTTGCTTTGTAGTGGGTGTCCTCAAGCAATACACATTGATTTTGATGCATCCCCAGACTTACAAGACCTTGTAAACCTGGGGATGCACCAAACCCTTATGCCTCCCTAGGGGAGGCGCAACAAGGAGAAATATCACTATTCTCCATGTTTCCTCTTTCTATGTGTGCTGCATTCTACAGCACACATAATTAGAGGAAAAATCCTCCCAGGTTTGTGTTTGTGCAGGAAGGTTGTAATGCTATCTGTATTTTACAACCGACTCCATCTTGACCACTGACTCTATTTTGTGTTTAGCTTCAGGTGCTGTCACAGGGGTGGCACAGGGCTTTTCTGCACCAAGCGTGTTTTCCACACAGAATGTGTTTGCACATTTCTCACCAGCACTAGTTACACCGTATTGGATCAAAACATGGGGGATGTGGAAGGTAGACATGATAAGCGAGTCTTAGCCTGGGAATGTTTTCATCAAGGAAAAGTACAGCTTCTCTGTCTCTGGAATGCGCATTGGGGCAGGGACCGTTTCTTTGTGTGTTTTCGATGCAGACCGAGTACAGCTGTCACTTGAATTTCATAACCAAAGGGAGGGAGAGATTGACAGAATCTTCCTCTTAAGTTTGTTTAATGTATATAGGGTGGGGAATGTGGACACTGAGGTAGAAGGAGCTTGACTGAATGTGGACGCAAAGTTCAGGAAAAAGACACATGTTGGGAAGGTCTCCTGCCTCAGCAATCAAGGGTTCCTCGGCTTGATGCTGGCAAGGGTGAAGAATTCAACCCCCATGGTGATGCATTTTAATTCTTAATTATCTAGCTTGGCTATGCCTAGATATATATATTCACTGCATATATATTCATTGTTGATGTATTGCACTTTTTCTGTCTGTCATTGTGTAACTGCTGTGAATGTTCAGGCATCTACATGTTTCCCTGCTTTCAAGTTAAATGCTCATGTTTATATATGTGCTTTTATTTGATGTCTGGGAAGTGCCTTAATAAATGTATTACTAAGACTAAGAATGCTGTGTTCTTTGGCATTGCTTCCTCTTAGTTCAAAGAAGAGCAACACAAAGGTGACCTTCCTGCCAAAACACAATCCTGCATGCAGTGGAGGCACCCATGCACTATGGGGCAAAGGTGCCTGCGTAGTGCTAGGCTGCCAAAATGGCACCAGCACGGGGGAAAAGGATAGGAATGCACTGTATTGCCTTTTAAGCGTAGCAGCGCAGGGAGGTGACTTGATGTGGTGCTCTGCACCAAAATCCCATAAAAATGGACCTAAAAGATGACTATTTTGTTAGTTTGCTGATATTACTTTTTTCTTTTTAGGTGTCACCTAAAAACAGCTTTAGTTTTCTTGCCAGCCTAATGTTTCCCAAAAACTATAATAGAAAGAATAGACACACACATACACACACACACACACATATATATGTGTGTTTGTTATATATATGCATACATAAATATATATACATAAATATATATATATATATCTGAAGGGGCCTCCAGTCAGCACACTTTCACCATTTGTCTGTTGTTATGTCTCTCGAATTACACTCTTTCCCACCTCAGTAGAAGGTATAGATCAGCAGACCTACCCCCTCCAGTCACTGGATGCCTTCACTTTAAGTGAGTGAATTTCTCCCTTGCACATGTACACATAAACCTAAAAAATTATTCCCCCAAAACAGAAATTGCTTGGCATTCACACTTTCCAGTGACTGATTGTGCCGATGTATAGTAGGGTTACGCCAACTATTTTATTTTTATAACTCTCTAGACATTTATTGCAAATTACAATGTTCACTCCTCACTAGAAACCAGATTTGGTACATTTATTTAGCCTTTTGAAAATTAGCAACATTTTTTAGAGTAGCTAAAGAGTATGTACAGATTTTTGAGTTGAAACCACAACCCCCACAGGTTTGTGTCTGACATTTCAGCTACTTGAGAGAGCCCTCTAGTAACTATTTATAGGACTGCATCACCCCTATTGGAATACTGTACCAGCATTATCGGTATGCACACAACATACCTCACAACCCAAAGACAGTGTTTACAACCACCACATTATAAACAGCCAGGATAACCTTTCTAAATTGTACTCATCAGTAGATTAAAGTTCCTATAAATAGTAGGGTGTGACTGGTTATTAAGAACAAGCTAAAGCAAATAATTAATCCTATAGAAAAGAAGCACTAAGGATTAAAATAGCAAAAGTGTTATGTACATTTTTATACAAAAGCCACACTCCGACAGCTTGCAGATCATTTGAGGCAGCTGCTTTTGACTCGACCTGCACCTCTATTAAGAACAAGTGGAAGTGCAACCTAATGTGAGAATTTCAGTGCTTTTTCATTTGACTTCTGATGGACACCACGTAACGATTAGTGGAACTGCAGCTTCAGATAAGAATTACAGTGCTTTTGCATGTGAAGTTTGACGACACCTAGTGACGACTAGTGGAACTGCGTCTGGATGAAAAAAAATCAATGTTTCTGCATTTGACTTTTGATGACACCTAGTGACGACTAGTGGAACTGCGGCTTGATGAAACAAATTCATTGCATTTGATGTTTGACCAGACCTAGTGATGGCTAGTGGAACTACAGCATGATGATAACATTCCAGTGCTTTTGCATGTCATTTTTTACGACTCCTAGCGATGACTAGTGGAGCTGCAACTTGAAGAAAAACGTTCAATGCCTTTGCACTCAACATTTGATGACACCTAGTGGTGAATAGTGGAATTGTGGCTTCTTGAAAGAATGTCAGTCCTTCTGCATTTTATGTTTGGCGGACACCTAATATGGCTAGTGGAACTGCAGCTTGATGTAGAAATATCAGTGCATCGGACTTGTGAAGGACACCTAATAGCGACTATGTGAATATGCACTGACAGAGCCGTGAGGAGGAACTGCAACTCTAGGCAGAAAATTTGAAGATTTATCATTTGAAGTGAGAGGGACATCTAGTAACAATTTGAGGAATTACAGGTTTGGAAAAACACATATATATATGTATATATATATATGTATATATATTTATATAAATATATATATATATAGAGAGAGAGAGGATAGATAGATAGATAAGCCATTCACCAAATTTCTTTATTATTGCCTTGCATTTTGCTTGTTCCTGCTACAGCTCACAGGACATAAATATAGAGCCACTGAAAGAAAAGTGCCCCAACAATACGGTAGAAGGCACTAGACTTAACCAGTGATTGCTAGTACCTCTATATACTAGTTTGTCTTTACAAGTGTTCCATGGTAATTAAGATATTTATTGAAAGTTGCGATATACATGCATTGGCATGCACTAGCACTGGCATATTTACTTATCCTACTGAATTCAAGCAAAATTTATCAGAAAACCAAAAGTGGACATGTACATCTTACTTACGCTCTCTCAACTTTGTCAAGGGCATTTGAACCAGTTGCATCTTACTCAAGAGGACATTTAGTAACAATGTGAGTTTTTGCAGCTTTGTGACAGACTTTGTTAAACAGTTGCTTCTGACTTGAGAGGTCTGTTAACGGCCAGTGAAACCTCAGCTTCAAATAAGAATATCAAATGCTTTTGCGTCTAACTCAATAAGGACGCCTAGTAAATGACTAACAGAACTGTCGCTTCATGTAAGAATATCAATGCCTTTGCATTTGACTAGAAAGGGAAGCCTTGTAATGACTTATGGAATGGCACCTTCCTGAAAAAATGTCAGTGCTTTTTCATTTGGCTTTTGATGAAGCCTACTCATGACTAGTGGAACTGAGGCTTAATGTAAAAATGTCAGTGCTTTTGCATTTGAATTTTGACTACTCCTGCTGACAGCTAGTGGTAATATGGTTTGATGTAAGAATGTCAATGCTTTTGCATTTGACTTTTGATGAACACCTTGTAACGACCTTTTGAAGTGCACCTTTACGAAAGAATATAAATGCATTTGCATTTGACTCACCAGGGCCTTGAGGAACTGCAGCTCTCAGTAGGAATTTTGAAGAATTAACATTTAACTTGAGAGGGATGTCTAGTAACAGTTTGAGTGTGTTTGTGTGTGCCCGTGTGCGTGTGAGAGTGCGTGTGTATGTGTATATATATATATTTAACTCCTCTCTAGAGGCTTGTTTGACAGTGTGAAAATAAACGAAACCTGAGAGAGGGTGATAACAACTGCACCAAAAGGAATGGAAAAAATCATTTAACACACAGAAAAGAGTGGTGTTTTGGGAACAACAAGAAGTAAAAGTGCTGGGTTTAAACACACTGCTACCATACAGACTGGGAGTGTTTCTTTGAGTATCCATTACTCAAAATAGTTCTAGCAGTATAAAAGAAGTAAACATAGGTGCAATAGTTCATTCGAATTTGGAGTGACTATTATTGAAATTGATATCATGAATAATGGCAGAAAGAATTGCAAAATGAGAACAAATTATGAAAAAGTTTTTTGAGGAAGAAAGAGCAATAGTAACACCGGGATCAAGTATAATAAGGGATTGAGAACTACCCCTTAATTTACTTATAAAGGAACTGGAACAAGCTAAAACAATGGAAATCAATAAATGGTGGGAAAAGGCCACACTGCAAAAGTATATTGAAAGTGGAAGAGTCCCTAGATCACTAGGAATTTTTGTCTTACCAATTTTAAATGATATGGATACAGACTTATTGAGACAATGGCAAATGGATACAACAGAATGCTCCATAAAACTAATGCAAACTCTAATAATACAAGCTGAACGAAAACTGGAAAAAACGTTATTAAAAATTAGGGAACTTGAAGAAAAGTTGTCATCCATTCAAACCACAGAAGAAGTTTGGAAAATGATAGAGGAAATGGAAAAGCGACTAGAAAAACATGAAAGAGAAATACAATTGAAGAAAGCTAAAAAAATGTAATAGAGATAAGATATACTACTCAACAGGTAGGATCTTTACTTTTGCAAAATGCTTTGATTCCTTCTACACAAAGCAAAATATGGATAGAACAATTGAAAATGAGAGAGTCTCCTCAAGCATGGAAAGTTCAGATGCAAGTTTGGGGGACAAAATACAAACAGAAGGGAGACCAAAATTGGATTTCTCAGGAGAAATGAGACTATATCACATGGAAACCAGAAGACGTGGAAGGGGAGAACAAAAAAGAATGGGACAAAGAGAACAAGGAGATCACAGAGGAAGAGGAAAGAAATAAAGAAGAATTTAAAAGTAATAGCAAATGAAAATGTGGTGATCAATCTCTCGTATAACAAATTGGAAGACAAACATTTCAAGCTTTTGAATAAAGGTTTAAACTTTTGTCCTATGACATCTATGTACTTAGCAACAGCAAGAATTGATTTAAATAAATTCTCGAGAAAATTGAAATTAAAGAAATTCTTTGGATCCAAAACTAGGGAACAAAGAATAAATGCACCCCAGGAAATATCATCATTAACAACATCGGACTTGGGGCCCCTAAGGACTTTAACATGTTTGGAACAGGAATCAACAGGAGACTCTGGAGGTGCAAACTATGGAGATCTTTTGGACCACGAAGTATGTTCTACATTGGGATTATCAACGGATGCTACAATCTCTAGTCAATTCAAGCCTAAATGACAGTTCTGCCCCCAATTGCCGGCTGGAAATAAAATTGATGTGTTTCAGGAGGTAATGACAGATGGGTTGACAAGGATAGCCCTGGGATTATCTAAAAAAACTAAAAACTATGAGAACTCAAATATTACATCAGAGGATTGGGGTGCACTGATGGATCTGTGGAATGACAATACCATCATCAATAAACCATCGGACAAAGTGGGTAACATTGTCCTGTTAAACAGTGATGATTATATCAAGGAAGCTAAAAGACAATTGGGAAACAAAGAAAATTATAGAGAAATAAAAAATAATCTCATGGATCTTTATATGGTGGAATACCATGGCTTTTTTAAAAAGATGGCTAGAAAAAGGATTGTTAGAAGATGAAGAATATAGATATCTAAAAACAGATCATCTGATTACTCCTACAATATATTTTCTGCCAAAAATGTATTAAAATGTATCAAATGCACCGGGGCGTCCCATTGTAAGCTCAGTAGGGTCTCTTCTTGAGAATACTTCGAGATTCATCGATATATTCTTGTTTCCTTGTGTCTCCAATCTTTCTTCATACTTGAGAGACTCTATGGATTTTTTAAACAGGATTAACAACATACCCTGAAAGAACAATTATATCATGGCTACATTTGATGTTATTTCCTTGTATAAATCCATTAAACATAAGGATGGTCTGGAGGCTTGCAAATATTTTCTGAGATCAAGATCCATTAGCTTACTGGAACATTCTGAAATGTTACTAGAAATGTTGCAGTATTGTTTGACTCATAATGTATTTATGTTTGATGCCAAATATTATTTGCAAGAACAAGGAACAGCCATGGGGACCTGTTTTGCACCCACATATGTGAACCTCTTGATGGGCATGTGGGAGTCACAAGTAGTTTGGCAAGAGAACAATCAGGAAATGTTAAATCACGTTGTCTTATGGGTACGCTACATCAATTACCTCTTCCTGACATGGGAAGGAGAAAGAGAGGCCTTGGAACAATTCATAACATCTCTAAATAACAATCCCCAGCAGCTAAAATTTACACATGGAATAAGTGAGATGGAAATCTATTACTTAGACAGTGGTGTGGATATAAAAGATGGAAAAATCTGTACAAAAATGCATAGAAAACCAACCAGTGTGAATAGTTTACTGCACGCAAACAGTGGACACCCACAGGCCCTAAAATGGAGTATACCATATGGAGAATTTTTGAGAGTCAAACGTAACTGCACAGAGGAAGCAGAATTGGAAACTCAAATGAACGAGATGTATGAAAGATTTTTCAAAAGAGGATATCCACACTTGGTTTTGAATCCTGCACAAAAAAAAGTGATGCAATGGAAAAGAGATGAACCCTTGGTCCCCAGAATGAGAAGTTGTCATTCAAATACAAGTACCATTCGATACGTCTTGTGATTTGACGTAGAGAGTTAGAAGATGGAAAAACTTATAAATGACAATTGGAGACTATTATTGTTGGATGAAACATTGTCTAAATCACTACCTAACTATCCCTCGATCACATAAAAAAGAGCACCGACATTGGGTGATCATCTGACAAGCAGTAATATGACCCCTAAAAAGAAAAATGCAATGAATTGGTTGAGTGACAAACAACAAGGCTTTTGGAAGTGCACAAAATGCAAAGCATGTACTTATGGCAAAAACATGACGCAGTTTACAACATTTGATGGGAAGCTCATGAAAATCATTGAAAGAATAGACTGTGAAACTCCATTCATGATTTATGTACTGGAGTGTGTGTGTGGTAAGAAATATGTTGGCAGCACAGTGAATAAGTTAAAATTACGAATCTTGCAACACATACGAGTGATAAACAACCAAGATCTGACATACTCAATAGCGAAGCACATATGGGAACAACACCCGGGTGTACAAAAGGGTTTGAGATATTATGGTATCCAACACATTAAACAAAATGAAAGGGGAGGGGATCGGGAACAGAGACTGAGGAGAATGGAAACCAAATGGATCATTCTGATTGGAACTGAAAACCCGTGAGGCTTGAACATGGACGCGGAATTACAAAGACACCTATAAGAGACAGGGAATGAGAGAAAAGGTGACATCTGGAAAGAGACATAAATTGATTTGTTTATCTATCCTGAACTCTCGCAAGAAAATGGACTAAACTTTGAGACGAGTATCTTAGTTTAACAAGGGGCTTGGAAAGATATGAAATGAATAAGATGCCCAAGGGAGAAAATATCTCCCCAAAATGAACTGCAGTGAGTGGTGGCAGGCTTGTAGTCTCTTTCCTTCTTTGTTTGAGATTAATCTAATTTGTTCTCACCCCTAAAGGTACTTTTTCTGTGACTCAAAAAAATCCTTTAAAAATTAAAAAAATAAGGGGAGATGAAAATGTGAAACATTGGGGGTCATTCCGACCCCCGCGGGCGGCGGTCGCCGCCCGCGTGGAGGGAGCCGCCATATGGCCGCTCCGCGGTCGAAAGACCGCGGAGGCCATTCTGGCTTTCCCGCTGGGCTGGCGGGCGACCGCCAGAAGGCCGCCCGCCAGCCCAGCGGGAAACCCCTCCCCACGAGGAAGCCGGCTCCGAATGGAGCCGGCGGAGTGGGTATGTGCGACGGGTGCAGTTGCACCCGTCGCGTATTTCAGTGTCTGCATTGCAGACACTGAAATACACAGTGGGGCCCTCTTACGGGGGCCCCTGCAGTGCCCATGCCATTGGGCCCCGCGGCACCCCCTACAGCCATCCTGTTCCTGGCGGGCGAACCGCCAGGAACAGGATGGCGGTAGGGGGTGTCAGAATCCCCCATGGCGGCGCAGCAAGCTGCGCCGCCATGGGGGATTCCAAGGGCAGCGGAAAACCGGCGGGAGACCGCCGGTTTTCCTTGTCTGACCGCGGCCAAACCGCCGCGGTCAGAATGCCCGGCGGGGCACCGCCAGCCTGTTGGCGGTGCTCCCGCATCCCCGGCCCCGGCGGTCCTTGACCGCCGGGGTCGGAATCACCCCCATAGTGCCTACAGAATAGTTGTATCTTTAAAATGGAAAAAAAAATCCCCTCCCTCCCGTCGTTTTGCACCTCATGGATTCATGCAATGTAATCATGTAGAAACTTGTACTTTACGAAGGATATTTGTCTAGGAAGAAAAACAATAGAGGTAGAGGGAATATAAGTGTAACTATATATTGATACAACTAAGAACTGGGCAACAGTTTCTGAATCATATTAAATGTATATTTTGATTTAATAAGAAACATTTATGTTAAAAACAGATCTCTATTCTATTTTGGGTTAAAAAAGTTGACTTTAAAATGCCATTTCAGTGATACGTAATGATTATGGATTTTAATTGGTCCATAATATGCGTTTATGCCGTGTGAGTGAGTGTGTGAATGCATGGTGTGTGTCTGCGGGTGTGTGGGTATGGGGGGTGGTGGATTGGAAGGGCGGAGCGTGGATGGAGGGAGGGTGGGGGTGTCTGGGGAGTGTTGGCAGGGTGGGTGGGTCGTGGGTGGGCCCAGTGACAAGGAAGGAATCCCAGTGACAAGGAAGGAATTCCCTGTCACTGGTACAGCCTACCACCATGGTTTTTGTGGCGGTAGGCAGGGTCAACATGCCGCCGGCGGTACATTAGCAGCCGCCGGGCTGTAGATTGTTATCTCCGGACTGGCAGCTTCCACCGCCATGGTGGTCAGTATGGTACATTGGCGGGTTGGCTTCAGCCAATGTCATAATGTGGCAGTATGTACCGCCAGCCTGTTGCCACATTAACACCGACCGCTGGGGTCATAATGACTCCCCATGTTTCTTAAACTTTACCTCCTTTTCTTATTAATATTCCTCTCACTTTCATCATTTTATTCATTGGGTCTTTTCACATTAACTTGTTCAGTTTCTGGATCACCAGCTTGATAGCAACGTTCTACCTTTACAACTTTAGCAAAAATCCACCAATGACCTCCTTCAACTTGGATGGCATTACCAAGAATCTTCAAAACTGTAACAGGTCTCCCAAATTTGCTCTTCCCCTCTTGTACATGTATCGGTGACCTAATACGAACCATATTTACTACTTTTGAATGTGTTAATTTGGAACCCTTTTTGGTGTCATACCATTTCTTTTGTTTTTGATGAATTTAATTCATGTTTTCTTTTACCACCTGCATCAAACTTGTCACATCAGAATTCTTTTAAACCACTTTGCCATCCACGCTGGTCTAAAGCTTGTGTTTTCAATTCTTCCCCGTAATAACATAAAAGGAGAGACTTTTGTAGATGAGTGAGGTGTAGTTCTGTAAAACCAAACCATACTATTTAAAAACTTCTCCCTATCATGGTTCCAATTTTTGGCCCACCTAATACACTCACCCACAACCTGATTGATCCTTTCCACCATATTATGGTTTGTTGGTGATATAGAGAACTCTTCAAATGTTTAATGCAACAAGATTCCACAAACTTTTCAGAATCATGGCTTACAAATTGAGTACCATTATCTGAAATGAAAGTCTCTGGGAAACCTTCTCTTATAAATGTTTCCTTAAGGAAATCAACTACTACTCTTGTGGTAGGTTCCTTAACCATTTTAATCTCATGCCATTTAGACACATAATCCATCAACACTAAAATGTACAAGATAACACATCATAAATTCCCATACTGTCAATCCCTAACTTTTCCCATGGCCTGTCTGGACACTCAATGGGCACAAGAGGAGGTTTGACCACTTTCAAACTTTTATAAACCAATCCACAAAACACAACAATTGCCAATTACCTCCTAAACCTCCACATCCATTCTTGGCCACCAAATGTTTCACAAATATGAGGTTTGGTAAGGGACATACCCAAATGGCCCTCCATGTGCCTTCTTGATAATATCCACTCTGAATGATGTGGTGGAAGAATCTTATCGGTACGTAATAACATTCCATCTTCAATAGAAATCTCACTACTTTACAGTAATGTTGCAACAATGGAGACAACATTGTCTCACAGGTCCACCCATTTCGAGCCATTTCGCAAACTTGTTGCAAAATATCATCTGTCATAGCAAGCATCTATTCATTCTCTGTGCATGTCCTTGTATCAGGTACATCCAAAGCTGCTACCTTACAATCTTCACAATCTTCTGAAAATTCTACCTCTGCATCTTCTTTCTTTTGCAGAAAACGTGACAAATAGTCAGCTCTTCCATTCTTTCCTCCTGTAATTTAGTCAATATCAAACTGATACTGTAAACATTTTGAGACTAACCTCAGAATTCTGGGGGTACAGCACTTATTCACTACATTGCCCAGAATACTGACTAAGGGTTTATGATCTGTTAACAACTTGAAACCCCTTCCCAAAATATATGATCTAAATTTTTCAATGGCCCATGCACACGCTAATAGTATCTTCTTGATAACAGAATATTGAAGTTCCACTTCTCTCAGCACACTAGATGCAAAAACCATTGTATTTTCAGAGCTATTAAATTAATGTGTTAACATAGCTCCTAGCCCTACTTGACCGGCATCAACAGTAATACAGCATGACTGTTTGGGGTCAAAAGGTTTGAGAGCTCCAATCTGATCTAGCATAACTTTAATTTCTTCAGATGCTTTCATACAGTCTGTGACATGTAAGGTAATGCTCAGGGAGGTCTATGTCCCTGTAATCGGACTACAAACAGGTCTTTAAACTGGGTTATGGCTTAGGAAAGCTGATGTTTGTTTTATTGTTCACAAGAGTCTTTACACAGTTTATTGTAGTCTTTTGAGAGGACAGGATTACAATGTCTTTCCACTTCTTGGTCTTCCGTTCGCCTGAATATCTCTTCTCTGTTTAGCACCACAGGGAAGTTGAAACTTCGCCGTTGACCGCTCCCACGATGCCAGCGAGAGAAGGAATAAAACAAGAAGCCTCTAATAGGTAAGTGTTTTCGTTCTTTCCTTATCAGCTTCTGTTTGCTTTACCACTCTGTCAACGGTGCAGTTACGAATTATATTGACTATAGTGTGAACGTGGGGGTGGTTAATAAGTGACCACTCCTTTTGTTTTAGTCTGTGTATATATATATATATATATATATATATATATATATATATATATATATATATATTTCTTTTTAGAAAAATAAGGCTCCCCACAGATACCCACTTTCCAGTCTGCCTTCTCCTCTAGATTATGCCCTATTAAATAGAAGCACCAAAAGGAAAGATACTAAGATCACCAGTGGTCACCAGCAATGAGTGTTTTAACTATGTTTTGGGCTATGAGAGTTGTGCCCTCTGTAACTTTAGTGGTGAGGCTCCAGTCTGGCCCTTTTCTCCTCCCCGATCCCCACCAGCCTTCCCGAGAATGAACCACATAAGTGGTTCCGGACCTGTGAGAGCCACGTCCCTCCAGGGACGTGTCTGGCTCCTCTGTGACTGTTTTTTGGCTCCTTACTCCTCCTCCCCAATCATCAATCATCGCCTTCTCCCTCTTGGACCACTCCAGTCCTCTTCTGTCTGTCTCTCTCTCCATGACGATCTTCCTCCTCTCTGTCTTCCTCCTGTCCGCCTTCCTTCTGTGTGTCTTCCTCCTCCTCCTGTGTTTCCCGACTTCCCCCTTCCAAACCCTCGATGCCGGGATTCCCCTGACGTCATTGGAAGAGCCATGGTGACTGCATCAACTAAACCTGGTCTTGGTTTAATTCATTCTGTTGAAATCACACGTACTAGGCACTCAACTTCTATACACCCAAATTTACACTTTTCTGTCTTCAGTACCACTTCTTGTTTTTGAAAAACGCGTAATACTTTTTGTAGAATTGCTTCATGGGCTTCTTCATTGTCAGCAAAGACCACAGCATCATCCTGAAACACAAGTACACCCTCAGTCTCTTTGAGCAGATTATACATGACTCTTTGAAAGACTGAATCCGCAGAGGCCAAGCCGAAAGTCATGCGTCGATATGGAAAAGTTCCTATATGAGAAATCAACGCAGTGATATGACCTGAATCAGGATGAAGTTTGACCTGATGATAAGCACTGGCCAGATCAAGTTTAGAAAATATTTTGGCAACCCTTAGACATGCACAAAAGATCACTGATCTTTGGTAATGGGTGTGAGTCTACCCAAACTTCCTTGTTCAAGAATCTAAGATCAAGACATACCCTTAATTGTCCATCCCTTTTGCGAGCTTTTGACAGCCATAATGAGGACTCAATGGGCTCAATAATGTCTTTGTTGTATAACTTAATAAGATCCTTTTCTAAGTCTTCCCTAATACTGAAAGGAACACTCCTGAGTTTGTGTTTGGTGGGAACATCCCCTTATTTGAGTTTAATGCTATGTTTGAACCCAAACATTTTTAATAAATGATTAGTGAATACAGATGGAAACCTGAAATCCATTCCATTTTTTACTTTCCCTCTCACAATCCACTACTAGAACCTGTTCTTTTGCTACAGGTTTCAATACCATGCCAAATAAACCCTGGTGAAACCACCCCAGGATGTCAAGTCCTTGGACAGCAGCATATATTTACCTCTGATCCTTCTAGCTTTAAATTCTGGATCATCCCCAATGTAACCCAAACGTTTAATTCTACGACCTTCATATGAGACAGGCGAATGATCAGGTGGCATCAAAGGTCTATCACCCCATGTTTCATTGAAAAAAGATCGTGAGATCATAGTGATCCTAGAACCAGAGCCAACTAGTAATTTAAGAACACTGTGCCCTACTTTTATTTCTATGATAGGGTCAACACAATCCTTACGACAATTGTCTTGTTTAACATCATCAAGCACAGAAACAATTTCAGACTCTGAATTATTCTCCGATTCCACAACAAAAACTGTCAATATCTTTTGTGCCCTTTTTTTATAACATACTTCGGCAAAATGCCCATTTTTTTTACAATAGTTACATGAAACATTAGTTGCCGGACACTACCCCCCTTTTGCATGTGAAGCGTTATGAAATGGAAAGCACAAATTTGTATTGTTGAACCCAGAGATTACAGCTCTTGTTTGGTCTTGCCCCCTTCTGCCCAGGTGGTTTGGTGATTGCAGCTGCTTAGAACATTTCAATAGAGTTATCATGAAGTTCCTATGAGGAGACTTGTGAAATCTACATGCTTTTTGCTACCTTGATAGTCTCTTCAAGAGTTGGATTACTCATGGCTAATACTTTTCGCCTAATTTGTTTGTTTTTACATTTATACACAATTTGATCTCTAATAAGTTGGTCCGTGAAATTTTCAAATATATAACCAGAAATAAGTCTACATAGTACTAAAATGTATGACTCTACATCCTCTCTGTCATTTTGTTTTCTTTAAAAAAAAAAGTATGTCTCATCTGTTTCATATTCATCTATAAGATTTATCAACCTCTTGTGCAGGTACATCCGGTAGGTGTGTGTAGACATACATATCTTTAAACCCTAAAGAATGAAGAAGAATACATTTTTCTTTTCTGCACTAAATCTTAAGGCTCTTATGGCACCTAAATACATTTCAAATGCGTCAAACTATAAATCCCACTTTTGAGGATGTTCACCTGGCGTATCTAAAAATGCTGGTGTTGGTGAAACCCTGTAAATGTTAGACAGGCCTAATGTTAAAACAACAATTAATAATATACGAGTGCTGTTTGAATCCTTTTTCTACTAGATAATATAGTAAGGTGTGCGAATCACCGTTATCCACCCTGTGAATAAAAATAAAACACAATATATAAATAAATCTAGAATGGTGTGCAAAGTAAGGTGTGCAAATTACTGTGATCCGCACTGTGAGACAAAAAACACAGTACTTAAGTAAAAATAGTATGGTGTGCGAATTACCATGATCCTCTCTGTGAGACAACAAAAACACAGTATTTAAGCAAAAATAGTATGGTGTGAAAATCACTGTGATCTGCTCTTTGACTGACAAAGCTCAGCAGATGACTGGCGCACTGGAAGCATGCAAGTCAGGCAGCGTGAAACAGTAAGGCCTCACTCGTAGGACGGCGTACAGAAAGGCGTCACAACCAGGCAGAGTCAGGCAGAATAGGAAAATGCCTGCACGTAAACGCGATGATGTGGCATTACGAATCAGGAACTCCTTGGACGGCGTAGGAAGATAACGTCACAAACTGGCAGGATCAGACAGAATAGTAAAATGTCTGTACGTCCGATGTCGAACGTGATGACTTGGTGTAGCGCATTCCTCACTGCAAATCCTCACCAGTGTTTTACAAAATGTAATATTGCCAATAGTAAGCAAATGATGGTAAGATTTGAGTTCCTTCCCCACTCCACGTTCCTCCTTCACCATTCCGCATCTACTGCAGGCTTGATTATTACTATTGCTGTCTCAGTTATACGGTGCAGAGTAATCCAATTACAATAGTCTCCACAAGCTGACAAATCAGAAAAGTAAATGAATCCAAGGAGGTACTGTTCTGTGCTGAACTCCACTGTATGTCCCACATAAATCTCCCTGTTCAAAATAAGGAATAATTCCACAAACAAACCATACGCAGTTCAGTGCATTTAGCCAGCTCATCACCAAATATCCTGCGATAAGTACTCTGACCACGGAATAAGTTAATTATTGGTTTATTAGTAGAGGCTACATGGTTGTGGAGCAGCACAGCCAGCAAACATCCAGAGCATCTTCAGTTCAAACAATAACTGTCCAGCACTGCCAATATCAACATTCTAAGAATGTTCCTACTCACAGCCCAGCACCAGAATGTATTACATCATCACAGTAATCAGCACAGTACTACAGTATCCTCACACCATAGGACACATGGAGGGTGTAAAGCAGAATTTCAAAAGAAATGCACCAACCTACACAGCTTGGGGTTGGGTGCATGCGGGGTGGGGGATTGAGGGTTTGGCCACAGGACTATAATAATAATAACTATAATTTGTGCCCCTGCCATGCACAGTTGTCTCATCAAAAATGTTATTGCAAATGTTGCAGTGATAATATTAATGATGTCATAGAATATGTTATGGCTGAAGTAATATGTGGGGTAATTAGTTAGTAGTGCATGGTGAGGCTGCAACGTGTACCCTAGAGCACAAGTTATAGATGGATATTAGACTACAACAGTACTCTCTGAAGGAATGCTATGTTGCACTTGTCACAAGCCACTTTCACTGTGGTTCAGAAAGTGAAGCACACCAGAAGGGGCGGTTGCTCCTTCGCTTGCTCAGCAAGCTTGGGATCAGCTTCCATGTAAACTTCAATCAATGGCCTTGGAGTCTATATTTAGGAAAATGCTCAAAACCTGGCTATTTACTTTGTTGTGAATTCTGCCTTATGGACTATTAGTTTTTACTGCTGCAACACTCCTTGAAGCATCTGTACACTTTATAAAACTCATTCATTCAGTGAAACAGATGTGACAGTTTAGACAATTCTAGGCCACCCAAATCTGTAAGAATGTTCAGGACATGCTAGAAATATTTTCTAGATGTGTATTCAAGCATTAAACTGATGTATTCTGACAATCCGGACCACCATGTGCTGGATTGTCATAAATAAGTACCAGTGTTAATGAAGTAATGGTGCCAAATACTGATAAACACAAGTACACATTAAACACTGCTTTAGACATGACAATAACAGAAGCGTTTTTAGTTAAAGGAGCTGTTGCTACCACCACAGCACTGATCCCTAGACTGCTGCAGTAACAAGTTTGTGATTTTACCATCTCAGAGCTCTTCCTGCATCTCCATGTTCTTTTACTCTCTTTTCCATGTTCCTTTGGGGAATTCAGTAACAATATTAATTCAATTGAAAATAGGCTAGGGAGGAAGTGCTTAGATTTAAGCGGCCAAGAAAGTTCTAGTTTGTTTGTAGCTGAATCATAAAGCTGCTGTGTCTGTTAGCAGGCAATGAAGATGGGACCACACCTCTCCCACATTACACTAGCTGTGCTATAAATTGCGGAAGCGAATACAGTTCAAGCTTTTGACTAATGTCCATACCGCTGTCTGCATACAATCCCCTATCTTCAAGACCTCTTAATTTAAATGGAACATCCTTAGATGTGCTTCTAAATCCTCAAATCAATTTCTCCCATTTGGTTTCTTAAAAAATAAGTTCAGGAAACAGATCCAACTTTCAGTTTCAGTAGCAAGACTCTGGAATCCACTACCCCCTTATTTGTGCTCAAAACCTTTTCCACTTTATTCAGGAAACACCTAAAACTTGGTTGTAAGTGCTTTATTACAGCTTTATAGCTTAATGCCATGAGCTGTACCAGTTGTTAAAGGCCCTGACTCCAAGTTATAGCCTGATCTGCAGCCAATACAGCAAACATTGGAATGTGGAACAGGAGACATATAGTAACTGTTACTGGCACTGAACCACTTTATTGTCTTCAATGGAGCTCTTTCTATTCCAGTGTTTTCTAATTTAGCCCTATAGCATACTACCAAGGGCTATAATAGTTGTTAAAGGCCCTGAAATAGAGTTATAGGCCTGAGTTGCAGTTGAGGGCCTATAACCTGGGGAGAAGGCCTTCATTAGCAACTCGTATAGCCGGAAGGAGAAAGTTATTTAAGGCTTTTAGAACCTGCTACCCATTAGAATGTTCTACAAAGGGAGAAGCCCAAGACAAAGATTGAAATGCTGGAGCAGATTGTCTATCCCAGTGAGCTGTACAAAGCTGGCACTCTGGGATGTGGTACAGTTTGCTGTCACCACAAAGGATTCCCACAGAAGCTTGCTGTAAGAAGCTCCAAAAATCTCAGAGCACTGCTTTGCGTTTCAACAACCTGCTTCACAGTCACGTTTTCTGACAGGTGAAGTGTGCATGTGCTCACTGCAATCCATGATAAGAACCCGTAGTCGGACACGGTTTTGAGTTAGTTGGCCAAACTTCACAAGCTCACCCCTGTACTTGATAACAACATGTACATGAGTGGGGTGGATAAGAATGACCAGGTAGTTCAGCCATATGGTGTGAGTGATAAAACATGCACCTCGTATAAGAAGCTGTTTACCTATCTAATCCAGTTGTGTATGTATGTGTTATGTGCTTTTGTTTATCGCCAGACCACCACTGAAAAACCAAAGTGTTTCCTTGACTTTCACTTGACTGTCATTGAAAATCTTATTGCCGCAGTGGAGGACGTGGCAAGGTTGCAAGATTGGCACTATGTCTACCACATTCCTGCAACAGCAAGCAAGACTCGATCATGTTATTGTTGCAGTTTGCTCTAAGCAAGGAAAGAGGCAGGAGACTCTGTTACTGACCCAGTGCCCATCTCAGCCTGGCCTATGTTTTTCAACTTGCTTTTCATTGTACCCATCAAAACTAAAGTATTAGGAATTTGACTAAGGTGGAGCTGCCTCAGTATATACCCTTCAACGGCTGTGCAAGGATACAGACCTTCCATGGGCAACTACTTTCTAGGCAAGCAATCATTCAGATAGTTTCCTGAAGTTGAGAAAATCTTAGATTTGCTTTTGCCCTGCTTGAAACCTTAATCCGCTGCCAGAACGTGGTAGATGTTCTGTTCAGTATATAACAAGTGCATTACAGTCACTACACTACACATAACGGTGGACGGAATGTAAGCCACATTGTCATGGGCTACCCTGTGCCGCAATACCTAAAGTGTTTGAAGTGCTCTTTAGGGAACCTAGGGCAGTCTTCCCTAGCATGTTTCAAAGGTAGATAGGTTCACTCAGGTCAAGGAATCTAGAATCTTCCACAACACTGGTTGCCCATACCTCAACAACCGCCTCAGATTTTAGAAACCTTCCAGACACCTCTTCTCAGCAGGACTTCCATACACAGCACCAGCACCGGTGGTTGTGCCTTCTCCTACCGTGCTCCGAAAGCCCAGAACAACCTGACCCTACACATCAGAGCCACCTCTGAAATTTCTGAATTCCACAAGAAGCTGAAGAATTGGCTCTTCAACTAGGCAAGACAGTGGTTCAGCTCAGACTGGTCCTGTGTCAGTGGCAGTATATTCTCTAGGGTGAGAGAACACTTTACAACTACATATGACATTACATATTATTTTGCACCTAACACTACACATATGAGTCATATTTGTGGCCCACTTGACCTGTTCCTGTTAGGGTACTTAACTACACCCAGCCACACAAGTAGGGCAGCATTTCTATAGGGACAAGAGGGGTAAAATGTTGTGAATCTTGTGATTTTCAGGGCATTGTGGGTAGGCAAATGTTATGGGTTCAATACAAGACGTGTCATCCTACCAATTGCAGCAGGTATCAACTGTTCAAAAATGCCTGTATTTGGTAGGTTACTGATTGTGGTGGCTGAACCCGGTCCAAATACCACAGCTACCCCTAGCTCTGATATCTCCATGTGGCGCATAAGGCACTTTTGTTGAATGACAAATGCCCCTGCCACATTCCAGAGGTTGACATTGCAGTATTCAGCTCCACTTGAGAGGAACACTTGCAGCACCTCTGCAGAGTGTTGGAGGCCCTGCAAAAGGCAGGCCTCGCTAGTAAGGCAAGCAAGTGCCAAACAGGGCAGGGTTGAGTGGTGTATTTGGAACACCAGGTAGGGAGTGGCCAGGTGGCTCCCCACCAGCCAACAATTTACACCATTCTGGCATGGGAGCCTCCGAAGACCCAGACTGAGGTGAGGGCCTTTTTAGGCCTCATTGGCTATTACAGGAGGTTTGTTGAGGGGTATGGCACCATTGTTGCCCCCTTGAATGAGTTGACTTCCAAGAAGCAACCAAAAACTGTGATCTAGACAGAAGCTTGCCATACTGCTTTTGATGCCCTGAAGGCTGCCATGTGCACAGCACCTTTGCTGAAGGCACCTGACTACTCCAAGGAGTTTGTTGTGCAAACAGACGCCTCGGAGCATGGTATAGGAGCTGTACTGTCACAGCTTAATGAAGAGGGCCTCGGTCAACCGGTAGCCTTCCTTAGCAGGAAGTTACTTCCCAGGGAATGTAGGTGGAGTGCAATAGAGCGTGAAGAGTTGCTGTGGTCTAGACGCTGAAGAAGCTAAGACACTACTTGTTTGGGACTCACTTCTGGGTTTAGACCGACCACCGGTCCCTCAGATGGTTATTGCATTTGAGGGATGAGTATCCAAAATTGTTGAGGTGGTCCATTTCCCTACAGGGGATGGACTTTACGGTGGAACACTGCCCTGGTACACAACACGCCAATGCTGATGGCCTGCCCAGGTTCTTCCGCCTTAGTGATGAGAACTCCCATGAGGCTGGGTATTTGTTTCCCACTTTCAGCTGGGGGGGGACATTTGTTAGACTTAGCATCCTTGGTGTGGTCTCCCCTAAATTTTTGCCTCTGTTTCTCCAGGTTGTTGATGTTTGCTGCACTCTGTTTTTGCTGTTTTTGATACTCTGGGCACTTTACCACTGTTACCCAGTGCTAAAGTGCAAGTGCTCCTATGTAAAATGTATGTGTAATTGGATTTCCATGATTGGCATATTTGATTTACTAGTAAGTCCCTAGTACAGTGCACTAGAGGTACCCAGGGCCTGTAAATCAAATGCTACTAGTGGGCCTGCAGCACTGGTTGCGCCCCCTCCCACATTAGTATCCCTGTAAACGTGGCTCAGACCTGCCACTGCAGTATCTGTATGTGCAGTTTTAAACTGCCAATTCGAATTGGAAAGTGGACCCACTATCCAGACCTAAACCTTCCCTTTTCCTACTTGTAAGGAACCCCTGCAGTAGGCCCTAGGTAGCCCCATGGGCAGGGTGCAGTGTATGTTTAAGGTAGGACATATACTAATGTGTTTTATATGTCCTGACAGTGAAATACTGCCAAATTCGGTTTTCACTGTGCAAGACCTATCTCTCTCATAGGTTAACATGTGGGCTGCCTTCAAATATTATTAAAGTACAACTTCCCTTTGGGAGCAGACAGACATATGGAGTTTAGTAACATTTGTTTTTAGATTGTGTGTTTGAAAATGCCACTTTTAGAAAGTAGGCCTTTTCTTGCTTAAACCATTCTGTGACTCTGCCTGTTTGTGGATTCCCTGTCTGGGTCAGTTTGACAGTTGGGCTGTTTGCGCCTCTCTCTAGACAGTGACACATGGGGAGCTGGGGTATCCTGCATATCCTGATGAGCCATCTGTGCTGGGAGGGAGGGCGAGAAGCGGTCACTCACACCTGAAAGGGCTGTGCCTGCCCTCACACAATGCAGTCTCCAACCCCCTGGTGTGTGTCTGGGACCTGGGCTGGACAAGGCAGTTTGCCTACGTCAAAGGCAGAAAAGAGTTCAAGTAGTGGACCCAAAACCCCAGAAAAATTAGATCACTTCTGGAACCAAGGAGAAGAGCTGAAGAGCTGAGGAGAAGTGCTGCCCCTGCCTGTGACTGTGCTTTGTTGGGCTATCCTGCAGTTGCTGCTTCTGTCTGTGAAAGGGGACAAAGACTGGACTTTGTTGTGCATTCCTTCTGGAGAAGAATCTCCAAGAACTTGAACTGAGCTTGCCTCCAGTTGTTGAATTCTCAGGGTCATCAAATACTTCTCCTGCCAGCACCTGGACTGTCGGCTGAGACTTCTGCCCTGCCAAGTGGTGCCCTATCCAGTTCCTGGGCCCTTGAAAGGAGATGTTGGCAGACAACTGAAAATCCACGCTAAGACCGACGACCGACCGACATACCTTCCGTGACGCGGCTGATAAATAACGTGCCACCGGCTTTGCAGCTGAAATCAATGCTCCACCTGCATCGCCACTGGAAGAGTGATGCAATGCGGTTGAAGAAACAACGCGCAACACCGACTAACGAAGGCTCACAATGACGAAAACCCCACGCAGCGTGGTTTTCTGATACCTTGCAACTGGATTTTTCCACACATCATCCCTGGGTGTCAAAATCAAATGGACTCTGCGCGAATCCGAGGTGCCCCGCCCAGAAATCAACGCATCGCTCTCTTGCGAGGGAGAAAAATGACGCATCGCTGACCCAACTGGAGATGGAAATGACGCACATCCTCACTTGCGAGTAAGGAATCAATGCATTGCTGACTTTTCCAATTAAAGCTTGCCCGTGCTGCTTTTTTTTTTGCGCTAACCAATTACTTTGTTTAACAACAGCATTCTCATTGTTTTCTAAGGATTAAGACTCTTAGTTCCTCATTATGACATTGGCGGTAAATCCCACTTACCGCCATGCTGACTGCCGGCAACTTACCGCAGCCGCGGTGGATATCCGTTCACCATAATATGACACACACACACCAATCCGACAGAATTCATCTACAGACACAAATCCGCCACACCAAAAGTCAGTGATAAATTGGTGGTATCAAAACCCACACCATTATGCCAACAGAACAACGCCTATCACAATATGACCTACGAATCACCACGGCGGACATTCAATGAAGGTGAGCCATTGGCGGTACATACCGCCACGCTCACAATGGACACACATGAACAAAACAACACCACATTGGTCAATTCAAACAACGCACACCAGACACCCATCCACACACCACACCCACACCACTGTAAAACACACACCCACATTACCCACAACCCTTTACCATTAGAAACAATTGCCAGCAGAGAGACATCAAGAACACAGACACAACCAGAGCCCCACACTATACACACCTATACACCACTCACGCACCCCACATCACACACCCCAACACTTTACCCAACACACCCTCACCTACACACCTCATACAACACCCATGGCACCACAAAGACACCCCCGCTTCACAGAGGAGGAGCTAAGGGTCATGGTGGAGGAAATTATCAGGGTAGAGCCACAGTTATTTGGAGCACAAATGCAGCAGATATCGATAGCTAGGAAGATGGAGCTATGGCGGAGAATCGTGGGCAGGGTCAACTCTGTGAGACAGCACCCAAGAACTAAGGATGACGTCAGGAAGAGGTGGAACGACATATGGGGGAGGGTACGTTCCATTGCAGCAAGACACCAGCTCACTGTACAGTGGACTGGCGGTGGATTCCCACCTTCTCCACCACAACTAACAGCATGGGAGGAGCAAATCTTTGCAATCCTGCATCCTGAGGGCCTGGCCAGAGTAGGAGGAGGACTGGACTCTGGTAAGTTAACTCTCTACTACTACTACCCCACTACCTGCATGCCATCACACATAAAACGTTGGTAGTGAAATATTTTGATACTCTTCCTAAATATGAGCAAAATATCATGGTTATAATGATTGATTGGCATACGGTCTGGACAAACACTTGGGGGCAAGTTTATAATCTCCTAGCACCACCTTGCACCACATTAGCTCCATTTTGTGATGTTAATGTGGCCCAACAAGACCGAAATCCTCGCGCCATATTTACAAAGTGGCGCAATGCATGCATTGTGCACTTTGTAACCCTTTGCACTATATAATGCCTGCGCCGGGCATAATGTATGCAAAAATGGCGTTCATCCGTTGGAGGGGGGCGAAACAATGCCACAAGGAAATCTAAGAGATTTCCGTGAATCATTTTTTACGGCACTTTCAATTCCTGATCAGAGCAGACGTTAAAAGGGGGCTTCCATCATTTATAATGGGCCCCTATGTACTCTACAGGTGTAGCGCTGATATTTTGTATATTAAAAGCTGGGAGTAACTTTAACCTCTTACACAGTGAAATGATCTACTTTGTGTTTAATATTCTGGCTCATTGAGGGGGTGGGTGCTCATGTCGGTGGAGCATTCTTTATAAATTGATTTGACATGTTGTCTTCAAAGGCATTATTTACTAAGATAAGTCCCATTCTTTATGTATTCTTTTTCTCACAGCTACCTTTTTCTGCAAGTCCTGTCTGGGAGAAGTACACAAAGTTTTTCACTAGAGAAGAATTATGGAGATTGTGCCTGCCTATTGAAATGTAGACATCATCCCCCACAGTACATTGCGGGAGCAGGGCAAGATGTGCTATATCCAGAAACATGTTTGAGGAGGGCATATCTATCCCAACCTGGTTGGATGGAATTTCAAACTTCTTGGATGCATTGCCACTGTCTGGAAATTGACTGCAATCAAACTACTAAAGGCTATGAATGCATGCTACAGCAGCATTCCAGCATTTGAAGAACCACATGGACATAGACTTACATGAACCATGCTGTGTTGCTTCACAAACATGCAACTACCTGCTACCCATTTTACTGTGACTGTGGCTAAGCCTCATATCCTGCAGAATCAATGATGTCCTGCCAAGCTTTAACTGGAGATCAAAAAAGTACAATAGGCTGGCAAGCTCTTTTTCAAACCAGAATTCTTAATATCTATAGGGAACCTGATCTAGTTAATAACAAGTGTCTGGTATTTTTACCCTGGAGAACAGGCTGGGGGGCATAGATTCGGTGCCTTAGCAGAGGAAAGGACTCTCAAGATTTTCCTGCTTGACTGCTGAACAGGTGGAGGCTTACCTGATTATTGAAATCAGGTTCCCCTGTCGAACTATGTTCTGCTAAAGTCCTGCAGTTGGTAGCCAAAAGGGTGACTCCCTGCCTTACTACTACTATTAACAAAGCTATCCGCTCAGGAATGTGCCTCCTACTGCGGAAAAGGGAAGTTGATAAGCCTTTGTTAAAAAAAACTAATCTAGATCCCACTGATCTGAAAAATTACAGACTCATTTCTCTGTCGTCAACTCCATCTAAAATCTTGGAGAAGCACCTCAATCTACAATTGGTGGCTTATTTGAAGCAGCATGAGCTTCTAGATCCATCTGAATTTGGTTTCAGATCTAATTGTGGAACTGAAACCGCTTTGGTCTCAGTGGTAGATAATATTCGCTCTGTGGTTGATGCTGAGCAGGCTGCAACACAGATCCTTTTGGATCTATCCGCAGGCTTTGACACCATCTCTCCTACCCTTTTGGCAGACCGGCTGCGAACACCGGGGCTTTCTGGGTCAACTTTAAATTTGTTAACATCCTTTCTGAAGGAAAGATTCCAAGCAGTTGTCATCAATCTATTTAGCTATGATCCCATTCATTGCCATGTGGTGTGCTGCAGGGCTCATATTTGAGCCCAGACCTCTTTAGTTTTTATGTCTCCCCTCTGACCAATCGAATATGATCCTTTGGACTGCAGGCGTATTCTATGCAGATGACATGCAAGTTATTGTGTCTATCACTAAGGATGTCAAGACTACTGTGGTCAACTTCAAGAATTGCATGCAGGCAGTGGCATCTTGGATGAGCAGTCACTATCTTAAACTAAATGGAGAACAAGGTTCTAATTTTTGGTAATGAGCCATTGATTTGGATCAACTCGTGGTGGTGTGACACTTTAGGGTTGTTACCTACTCCGACAGACCCCACCCAAAATCTTGGAGTCCTTGTTGATACTAAATTATTGTTTGAACATTAGGTCAATCACACTGTATCCACTTGTTTTTTAATTGTACGTATGTTGAGAAAGGTGTTCCCCGTTCTTTCGTTGAAGGCTCGCAAACAGGTAGTACTTGTCTTGATTTCTTCAAGGCTAGACTACTGTAATGCTCTCTACTTGAGGACAATAAAACTGAAATTTCTAAACTTCAGCTAGTACAAAATGTTGCCGCAAAACTGGTACTTGATATTCCTGAACATCTATCAGCGTCAGCGGGGATCTCCAATTTACACTAGCTACCTATGAACAAGCGCATTTCCTTTAAGGCTTGATGCATTGTTCATAGAGCGGTGCAAGATACTGGGCCCAGAGCATTAACTAAGATGTTCCAGAGATACATTCCCATCAGAGCTCCTCATCTGCTAATCACAATTCTCTGGTCATTCCTAAATTCAGGAAGACTAGGTGGGGGCCAATGTCTTCTTCTGTGGCTGCAACCAAGTGTGGAACTCTCTTCCACAAGTAATTTGTGATCTACAAAAAAACAATAGCTTCCAAAAAGCATTAAAGACATGGCTATTTACTCTGTGATTGATGGTGCTATTCTTGATAAGAGTTCTTTCCTTCTCCGGAGCTCCTCTCCCCTTGTTAGCACCTTGATGCCTTTGGGTAACTGCAGGCTTTACAAAGTTTTATCATTTCATGTAAACTGTCACAGTGCAGTGTTATCAGTGACGTAATTTCAGATAATATCAGTATTGTTATCAATCATATCATAGAACATGTCATGGGTAATATGCAGTACTGTGTGAGGTCATAAGCATTGCATGATAAGGGTGTGAGTTATAGTTACTTAATTTACTTATAACTAGTGACTTTCAGTGTTGATTCTCGTTGAAAATGTTATATTATAACTGAGATTTCCAACTAACTATAACTTCACTTTAACCTTTGATTTTTTCAGTGAAGATCTGAGGTGTATTTAAATGTAAGGAAGATGAGATAAAATCATGTTAACTTTTGTTTTTTTTAATGAATTTCTGAGTTTTTTAAATGTAAATGAACTGTAAAAAATATAAGTAATTTTACGTCAGGCACGCCTCCTGGCTTTGTCAAAGGATCAGAACACCAAAATAAAAAAGGCTGGCCTATTAGCTTCAGTTAGGGGTCTGCACATCAATCTGTATGAAATAAACTGGTGCATTGCGAGTCACCCACACAACACCACCCAAAAAATGACACCGTTGGCCGAAACAATGGCGTGAAGGAGGCGGCTGCATCACCACCACCGCCATGCCAAGAATATCCCGCCTGTCAAATAACGAGTCACAAATCAGCACTGCGGCCCCAACACAGTGGCAATCCATTGGCGGTCCAAACCGCCGTGGGAATAAAGGCACCAACCTCAGAACACTGCACCACATTGGACAATAACATTACCCAATACCTGAGACACATACACACTCCTGTCCACAGCACTACAAACCATCCCCCACACATACCCAGATCCCTTTGCAACCAGAAACTTTGACAGAGCGAGGCAAGAGCACACTGAAAGGAGGCACTGCACCTAGATATCACAGGCACCCTCACACTGAACAGGAATAACACAACACACCACTGCACACAAACACCACAGAGCTCACACACATACCACTACCCAAACTCACACCAACAAACAGCACACCCAGCATCCCTTCACAACATACACCCCCACCCACAACCCATTCACCATGGCACCACAAAAAAACTCACAATTCACAGATGAGGAGCTGAGGGTAATGGTTGATGAAATCGTCACAGTGGAGCTGCGACTGTTTGGAGCACAGGTCCAGCAGACATTTATAGCCCAGAAGAACGACTTATGGCAGGGTGAATGCAGTGGGGAACCATCCACGCAGGTGGGGGGACATTAGGAAGAGGTGGAACGACCTATGGGGGAAGGTACGGGCGATGGCTTCCAGGCACCAAATCGCCATCTTGAGGACTGGTGGTGGGCCCCCACTGCCTCCCCCAGAATTGTCATTGAGGGAGGAGAAGATCCTGGTCATTCTACATCCAGAAGGGCTGATAGGAATACCTAGTGGACTGGACACTGGTAAGTCAACTGCACTACCCGGCCAACATGTCCCTGTGCACAGCATGTACCCCCACCACCCTCTCATCCCCTCACACCACCAGCACACCATGGACACAATACCCACCCTTGCATGCCACAGCCCCATAATGACACCATTCCCTCACAGGCCCACCTAGTGCATGGATATACCACACTGTAGCGAGTATCACAAATACCACAATGCAACACTCCCTACCTTTGCATTACTGCTACATTCACTTCACATCTCTGCAATTGCACGTTAAACCATGTCACTCCCCATCACCAATAAGTATAAGGCATGCACATCATTACATGGCAATGACAGTAGCAAGACAAACATTAACTATTCTCCAAAAGAGGCCCATTGCGACATTCCATTGATGGTAACACAAGCAGTGGATTAGTACCTGTCAATGCATTATTGCCCTGCAAATCCAGTCAATGACGGCATACAACCATGTATGTTACTGCTACAATACCATCATCTGACACAATACCTCCCATTCCACAGGTCTCCCAAGTACTGCCACACAGCAGAGGAGGCCAGTGACAGAAAGCCCAGGCCTGGAAGCAGGTCCAGTAGGGGAGGCCTCCCCTGGAAGTCTCGATATGGATGACGAACTTGGCCCTTCAGACATGAGTGGTCAGTCCACCACCACCAGCCTTACCCTGTCCACAACTGAAACAAGCTCCCCTGTGGCAGCCAATGCACAGCAGAGCCCACCTTCTCATATCAGTGCCCCAAAGTCACATCAAACATCAGTGTGCCCTACAGGACAGGGGCAGGAGTCAATGGTGCAAACCGAAGACAATGACAGTCCTGGTGTACGTGGGAGGAGGCATACTGCTCCAGGGGCACAGGCAGAGGGTGGAAGGGCCAGTGGGAGGGCAATCAGGGATCAAGTGAGGAGGCAGGTACAGGACACGACTGGCCAGGAGGCTGTCTCTAGAGTCCTGGGAGCAAACCCAGGACAAGATGGACCAGATACTCACCACCTTGCAAGACACCCAAATGCTGCAGGGGGAATACCACCAGGAGGGCATGCAGCAGTGGCAGGCACTCAGGCGGTCATTCTGACCGCGGCGGGCGGCGGTCGCCGCCCGCCATGCGGTTACCGCCGAATGACCGCACCGCGGTCAAAAGACCGAAGCGGCCATTCTGGCTTTCCCGCTGGGCCGGCAGGCGACCGCCAAAGGATCGCCCGCCGGCCAAGCGAGAAAGCCCCTGCAAAGAGGAAGCCAGCTCCGAATGGAGCCGGCGGATTTGCAGGGGCGCGACGGGTGCAGTTGCACCCGTCTATGCAGACAGTGAAAATCTTTGTGGGGCCCTGTTAGGGGGCCCCTGCACTGCCCATGCCAGTGGCATGGGCAGTGCAGGGGCCCCCAGGGGCCCCACAACACCCGTTCCCGCCATCCTGTTCCTGGCGGCTTTTACCACCAGGAACAGGCTGGCGGGAAGGGGGTAGGAATCCCCATGGAGGATTCCCTGGGTCAGGGGTATTCCGGCGGGAAACCGCCGGATCCCCTTTTCTGACCGCGGCGGAAAAGCCCAGGAAGCACCGCCAGCCTGTTGGCGGTGCTTCCATTGCCTGTGGCCCTGGCGGTTTGAAACCGCCAGGGTCAGAATGAGGGCCTCAATGCCACCATGGTCTCCATATTAGGGGAGTACAAGGAATTGAACAATATCCTGCAGACATCCTTCACCCAACAGCAGGCCCCATCCAGTAGTCAGGCAACACCACTGCCATCAACATCAGCACCTGCTACTGGAATGGAGACCCAGCAGAATGACCCACAGGCCACCAGCTCCCCTGCAATTGAGAGACCCACCTTAAAAGACGTATCCCATCCAGACATCCTGCAGAACCTGAGGCCAAGACCAATCCTCCACCAGGAAGTAATCCCTCTTCTGAACTGTCACCCTTGTGTGCCACTGTTACACCCTGTTGGCTGTCCAAATCAAGTTCACATCATACCAGGCAAATGGATACAGAACCTGTGAGACAAACAGCTATACCACCCACTCTGATCAGCACCTAGGCCATTACCCCACTCCTCTGGACTGTGATGTCATACACTTATTAAACACAAATTAACACAAGTTATGGTGCACTTCTCTCCATTGTATGTAGTGGCAATCGTGTTTCCAAAGAGCAAATATATATACACATGTTGGCACCACAATAATGTTGAAGTGACAGATATAGTGGGACACTCCAACAGGTGTGTAAATACATCCAAATTGTGATGATATCCAGTGTCAATGATGGCAACAGGCAATACAGTAATCAGCTTGCAGACGGAGATGTGACCTAAAGAGGGAAAATGAAATGGAATCAGGCACAATGTTGTAAGGAATGTGAAACACAGTAATACATCCACAGCATTTGAACACATACACAGGATGACTGGCCCATCAGATATGATGCCACATGTGTAAGGGCCTGCATAGGCACTCTCACATGTGTGGGATAGAAAAGATGTAACATAGGTAACGTCCTCTATTGTTCACCCCCCGGAGTAGTCAGGAACAGGTACTTGCCACACAGCAGCTGACAATGCGGCATGACATGCCTACGCAGCAGGACAAGACTAATAAGTCCCCCTTACATTTATCCAAACAGGCAGACTGAGGTCTCTAAACCTTTGGTAGAACTACAAGGATGTACCGCAATGCCACCAGCATTCCACACATGTCCTTAACAGCAGTGCATTTCCACTACCCCTCATGGTAAGTCAACTACCTTTCAGGATCGGAAACCAAGATGGAATGGTGTAGTCCCCAAACACACCTTGATGCTTGCAAATACTGGCTACAGACTGTTTTCAACAATGCATTTTCCATGTGCAGATGACATACAAATCACACATACCTGTATATCATTGAAAGTAGTGACGAATCAGGTAAGTCCTATTGTCATGTGCCTCATCTTTGTCTGTCTCCCCTTCAGCATCAGAGTCACTGGCCACACACACTGCTCCAGCATCAATATCTCCCTCCTTCAACAGTGGGATGTTCCTTCTGAGGGCTAGATTATGGTGCGTGCAGCATGCAACAATGATATTACAGACTTTCCATGGTCAGTACTGTAGGGCACCACCAGACATGTGGAGGCAACAAAATCTAGCTTTCAAGAGACCGAAAGTCCGCTCAATCACTCGCCTCGTCTGACCATGTGCCTCATTGTACCTGTTCTCCCCTCCTGTAGTAGGATGTCTCACAGGTGTCAGGAGCCAGGGCAAGTTGGGGTATCCAGAGTCACCTGTGTGGAAAAGGGAACATGACTATAGGTAACAATGCTTGGCAGAGTGCTGAATGTGTTTGGAGGGATACAAACATCTGACATGGAGAGCAGTACACATACCTATGAGCCAGGCCCTTTCTCCCTGTAGCTGTGACAACATTGCTGGGACACTGCTGTTACTCCAGTATTGGAACTTTCATAGATTCACATGCTTTAATCATTCCCCGTCATCGAGATGGGAGCCCCCAGTATATTTAACTAAGTAGTGTTGAAATAGATATAATACAAGGGCCCTAGGCCTCTTTAATTTAACAGTCTATCAGAGTCATTTTAAGAAAAAGGACCAAACTTAATCATCCACCAATCAAGCGACACCACCCTCCAGAACCCTCCTGAGAGAAGTTCCACTACCTCAGAATTTCTACTGCATGTCATGCTAGGGAGTCTCCTCAGAGCTCTGCTCTTTCGTCACCTCTGGATTAGCTTTAAGCTATTTTTTCTCTGCTAAAACTTGTTTTGACTGATTGTGAGTAAGACATAAAACATGTCTGACAAGGAGAAGAATGGTTTATTCAGAAATTGCAAGACCTGTGGTAAAAAGAGACTACATTCTGAAGACCCTCATCAGAATTGCATATACTGCATCCATCCAGACCACTCAGTCAAGGACTGTAAGGTTTGTCGTACCTTTCCCTCTAGAACTGTAAAGGATAGAGAAGGCAGATTATTGATTTGGCTGCAGAAACTTGAGTACAGAGATAATCCAGTCTCGGATTCGGATTGATAGTGATGACTCAACAATGTCCAAAAAGTCATCAAAAAGGGAAAGATTAGATACAAGATCTCCTTCACAGCAATCAAGAAAAGCCCACAAAAAGACCGCCGCAGGGTATAACAAGGGCCGCAGCCCTTCTAGACATTTGTAGAGCAGCGATGTTGAAAAGCTGCCATATGTTTACTGCTTGGAAGCACTATCTCAAGGAGAGGTAGCGGTGGGTCAAGCAGTCCTCAGGAACCTCTTCCAGTGATTGTGAGCCATCTCTTTCATACCTCCATCCTAAGATCAGGTATGCACAGTGTTTATGACTATTACTTTTGGATTCAGATCCAATGCTTATAATGATTTTTTAAAAAAAAGGGAAGATAGGGGAACAGACAGTATTTGATTTGAAATGTTGCTATATATATTAACGTGTTCTGTGACATACATGGCTACAACGCTTCAATGTGCATATGTACTGCTCGCTACTCAGATTCAAGCATGTGAATCTAGGAAAGTTCCAATACCGGAGTAAGAAAATGAGTTACTTACCTGTAACTAGTTCGCCAGTATTGGAATCTTTCATAGATTCACATGCGACCCACCAGCCTCCCTGGAGAAGCTCACTTTCACCTCTCTTTCTCTCTCTTTTGTTATGTTATACGCACTTGTGCTTGGAAAATCTGAGGTACTGGAGCTTCTCTCAGGAGGGTTCTAGAGGGTTGTGTCGCCTGATTGGTGGATGCTCAAGTTTGGTCCTTTTTCTTAAAATGACTCTGATAGACTGTTAGATTAAAGAGGCATAGGGCCCTTGTATTATATCTATTTGAACTCTACTTAGTTAAATGTACCAGGGGCTCCCATTTCGCGACGGGGAATGATTAAAGCTTGTGAATCTATGAAAGATTCCAATACTGGAGAATTACAGTTACAGGTAAGTAATTAATTGTCTTCCTCAGGACCCAGGAATCATATACTGATCCTGTGAATTTTGCATTTACATGTGTTATGTACCCGTCTGCAAGACACACCACTTGTACATTGAGCAAATATGTGCTCTTCTGGTTTCTGTAGATCTGTTTATTGGTCCTCAGAGGTACCAAGGCGATGTGAGTCCTATCAGTGGCCCCAATTACATGTGGGACATTTGATATGTTGCAGAAGGCTGCTTTTACAGTTGGCAATTCAGAACATTGTGGGAACCTAATGTACCTGTGCACATGCTTAAGAAGGGTGAGAGAGCGTAGCTTATATAACCTATATTAACATGAAATGTTTATGAATTAATGTGTGATGATGCCACATAGAAACTGTAATAGAAATTTGCTTAAAACATGCACCTGAAATGTGACCACGGGGAGTGGCCGCCAATGTATAAGTGGACTAATACTGATGGCTAAAATGTTTAAGTATTACTATTATATCAAATAAGTTTATACTAATTATTAATAATTGCATTATTGAATTTGCGCTGAAATCCTTATAGGCCTTAAGTTAGCATGAGCCGAAGTTTAGCTGCTTGGCTCTCATATTAAATGTATTTTTCTATCTTGCAGTATGCTGACTCACAAAAGGACACAACCTTATTATTTTTTTCTCCAAACTAGAAGACAAATGTAACCATGCTAGATCCGTTCCCATGCAATTTTCCATTGCTTGTAGAATAATGTTAAAACAAGATGAAAAAGTGTAGATTAATGTAATGTACAAGGTCATCCAAACTGGTGAAGTTACTGACCAAAAGATGTGCAAAGAATTACAGAAAGATGAAATCATACCGGACGTACCACCTCTGAAGACGTCGAACAAGATACCAACCAAAGACTTGTAAAATAATATGGGGTGAAGAGTTAGGTGACCTAATGTGTTTTTTGATAGGTTAAAGATAGTGGGGTATAACAAATGTCCAATAGAATTTTGGGGGAATGTACAACGAAAAAGGGATAAAAACCCATGACACAGGGAGCCATTTAGGTGGGTTAGGGAATGCTATTGATTTTATCCAGAAACTTTATCACTCTGTTCGGTGATTTGATGGTTTACTTAAAACCATCCTCGCCCTTAGATTTGTCAATTTTTACACTTTACTCCTTATTAGGGAAGTACCCCGTAGCAGAGTCCTGACTGATGGCGATTTGACTGATGTCCTGAAGACGAAGACTGAACCTGTGTGCTGACCTAAACCTTGGAGGCTAATTATGACAATGAAATTGTGATTTGTCTGTTTGCTTTCCCTTTCTAGGAAACTGCTTACTTTTGACAGAGACCATAGCTAGATGTTTTCCAAAATAGTGTTCTAAATCGTTTTGCATGAAGCCCAACATGCTAATGCTAATCAGTGCGTAGGACAGGTGATCACTAAACTGACGCAAATAGACAAACGACTGAAGTTATGCTTTGTTGAACTGGCGCGTTATTGACACTCCGCTAAATTGATATATGTTCACGCCGTGTTATATTCTGATGTTTGTGATTTTCGCCTTAATGAAATGTTATCAAAGTTGCCATATCGTGACTATGCTATTATGTTTCTTGGTTTTGAGATTAACGCATCTGCTCTTAGATTTGTAACTAATAGGGAATAAAACTTATAAAATTCTACTAAACTGTTGTGGTTTTTCATGGCTGCAAGGTCATGGTAGAGTTTTGAATTGGTTAATGATTTTGAAATGTATTGTTATGATAAATATTGATGACATTATTGACGTATTGATTGACATATTGATTAGCTATCTGGTCCTAAGGTATCTCTCAACTGGGTCAAAAGATTCATTGGCCTAAAACGAGTCCTGATGTGCAATGAAATATCATAAAGGGACGCGTTAGCAAGGGCATCCAGCACATCCTGCAACACCTTACTGAACTGGGACTGTGACAACCCTGCAGCCAGTCCCACTGTAACCTGAAAAGAGCCACTTGCCAGAAAATGCAGACCTGACACCTGGACTGTTGGAGGACTGGCATGGGGATTTCACCACCCGGCAGGAGGTCTGGCTGCAACTGGGTGATCAGTTCCATGATGCAAAAATGCTTCATTCAGTAGGTCAGGATTATGTGGCGCTCTTCCATGCTATCAAGATCTATGACTGACCGGTAAACTGCTGCATTCCTCATCACTCCATTCCGGCAATATCTGGCCGGGGACACAAACAACAATCTGGGAACCTCTCACAATGTAGTGCACCAAGTATGATATACGACAGTCATGAAGTTTTGTTCTTGCAAGTTGTCTCTCATGTTGTGGGAAGACACATTACTCCACACTCCATCCCTAACCAGACAATGGCACATAATACCTGTGACAATGGACGTATAGAGGACATTTAAACATATACCTTCCATGTGTTCCACTATACGGATCATATATACTGACAACTGTAGTGACAAGTTTGGTGATGTCACCACTCACTACATAAATCACTATCCACAATGTGTGACCTAATCTATCAATTTGTGATGACATGCAGGTAATTATGCAGTGTGAACCCAGGGCAGTCATGTTACTAGCTAAAATGGCATCCACCTGTCCAGCATGCATTGGACTGCTGGAAGTGACCTCATTCCACCGGCGGAATTCATCATGGCGGAAGGCAGTCTAAACCGCAGTGCAACTCCTCATTAGTTAACATTGACATCTATGGGAGACTGGGACCAATGACGATCACCGCTGGCGGTGACGGTCATGACTGCTGCAGTCAAAATCGCCATTTTGTATGGGCTGGCCTAGTTTACTCCTAGCATTCCGGCAAAGGCAGGCATACTTGACTCCTGGCATTCCGGCAAGACAGACCTCCACTTCGGATGCCCGTCGGACCTGACCCCCATAATGTCCTGCATACTGGTGGTGGTCTACCCAGAGTTGGATGGGCTCTTGAGGGTAGCACAGCAGTCACAAGGGGGGTAAGTGTTGACTGTTAGATGGCTTCTACATGGTTGTGTACTGTGAACCTCACTGGGCTTGGGATGTACGTGGTCAGATGAGATTTAGGGAATGTAAAGTCCTGGTTGGTACACCAATCATGTAGGAGTGTGAGCCATTAGCTATGCTGAGCCATGCACGAAAAGAAGTTGTGGTACCGTGACACACGTTTACCTGTACGTATGGGTCCCTCAAGTATGCTTTCATGTCACTGGCTGCATCCTCCATCTATGCATGTACTGTAGTAGTACAAGGTGATCATATTGGCACTGTATTTGGGTGATGACAGGCAAGTTTCATGAACATTGCAATTGCTTCACTTGCTACATCAATGGACCACTGTACCACATGTACGCACTCCACACATTCCTGTTAGTTAGTTTGTGTGCTCAGATCCTCTGAGCTCAGATTTGTCTTATCCCGTAATGAATGACACGTGGTTTGGTATGTTCCTGGGCTGGTTTGCTGGATCTGTCATTTAGCCAGTTGATAGGCATGTAGTGGTCTTCATTCAGGTGTATAGGCTGCAGGGTTGAGGTGATCACTGATGAGTTTGGGTATGGCTTGCATGACTCAATTGTAATTGATTGCAAAATGATCTCTTGTTCACCTTGCAGGTGGTGAAATATGTATTGTTTGTATGTGAAGTGGATGTGTGTGTTATCACCATTTCCTCCCTTTCTGTCTCTTCCACCCTCCTTCTCTCTCCACCTCTGTGTATGTGTGCATTAGCATCATCTAGTGAAGGAGGAAGGGCACTGGTGAGTGGGGATGCAGCAGGCCACGGGACCCAGGAGGCTGACACCAGCCAAGCCGAGGGGACCAGTGAGATGGAGGCAAAGGGGAGCACCACGGGAGAGACTGGAGCAACCACAACATTTGATAAAAATTCTTCCTCTGATGGCAGCTCCCTGGTGGCGGTGAAACCCTCTGGTCCACCCCAGCACCATCCTTGTCCGCCACCACCCTTACTAGCACTGCCCTTCCAATAGCACCCCACCCAGTTCCCGGTGCTGCTCACCCTGGAAGGTGGGAGTCTCCTTCGCCACAGGCTCCTCTGGTCTGCCCCAATCAGCCTCCTGCCTTCAATGAGGAGGCTATTGACCTCCTGAGGTCCATCTCTGTGGAGCAGAAAAACATTGTGAATGCCATTCAGGGACTGGCATCCCAGATGCAGCAGTCCAATGCATTCCTAGAATGCATTCATGGTGCCTTGTCTGGCCTACAGAGATTGTTTCATGCTCTGGCCTCCTCGTTGATGGCAGCCGGTGTCCCTTCATCTTCTGTCCCCCCTCCAGCTACCTGTTCCCAATCCACAACCCCTCTCCCTAAACCTTTCCGAAGCACACCTACAGACCAGCATACACCCACTACAACAGACAAGGAGCGCAAAGAAAGACATAGGCATCACACACGTTCCCACAGGCATGCACACACACCATACACATCTGCGTACACAATAACAGACACTTCCCCCTCCACCTCCTCCCTTATAGTCACATCTCCACTCACATCTGCCAGCACTGCCTCATCACACACTGGTCCTGCTAACATTCCTGTCATACCCTCAATCACCACAACAGCAGACTCACAGACACACATCCCACACAGCACATCCGCACTCACCACGACTACCGTCTCTGCCACCTGCAGCACATCCACCTCACTTGCACACACCAACGCCTAATTCACTCACACATCTCCCATTCCCTGCCCCTGCATCTCTACCCCCACTCCTCCCAATGAATGCACACGCACTGACTCACCCACCCAACATTCACTCCTACACACATTCACACATTGCACACACCAGCATTCACATGCAGCACACCAACACGTCAGACGAGCACTCCCTCTACCTTCACTCCCAACCCTCAATCATGTGACTGCCCCATGTACCTAAGAAGGTTTTCCTTGCCGCCCCTTGACCTCTTCCCTACTCCTCTCCCACCCTGTGTTCCACATAAATGTTGTGTCCCCCTGCCCCTCCCAGGCCGTTCCACCTCCCATTCTCCGGGTGCCCCCTCTGGTGTTTTTCCTGCTCCTCCAACCAGCAAAAAATCCATCCCTCCCAGTGCAAAGTCACCACTCCCAAGACCAAATCGAAATATGCCACTTCCAAATCCAATCCTCCCCCACAACCCCCACACCCCTGTTTTGCCTGCTTGTCCCATTGATACCCCTATGACGTGGAGGCCTATTTGCTGTCAGGAGTCAAATAGGGCCCATGACAATGTGTCCTGCATTTCTGGACATTGGACTTGTCATTCGGCACATATTGTATAAAGTTTATTTTTAGATTTTGTTGTACAATACAATTGCTCACATTGCTGTGGTTGGCAAGTTGATATGCTTTTCCTGGTTTCCTTCTACATGGTGGTGTGACATCTGTGTGCAACGGTGTGTGAGGTCTGTGTATGGGTTGTGTCTGTATTGTTGCATGTGCTGGGTAGATGGGTTGTGCCATGGACATGTTGGAATGTGTCTGACTGCTTGCTTGTTGGATTGGATGGGGTGTAGTGTGTGTCCGTGTATGGTGCTGCATGTGTGGATTTCCTTGATTGTTGGTTGTACGTGATGTGTCACCTGTGTCATTGTTTGGATGTGTGTTCACTGCTAGTGATTGTGTGGCATTGCTACATACAGTTCATGGTGTGTGTGTATGTGTGGTGTTGCACAACGTGCCTGTCTATGCCTGCGTTTAAGGTGTTTGTGGTCTAGTTGTTGTTGTGTGGTTATGGGATGTGTTGTTGGTATTATTGTGCGTTTAGCTGCATGTTTGGCATGTATCTGCTTGGCTTTGTGTGTGTATTAGGCACTTGCCATTGACGTATTTTGTCTCTGTTTGTGTGAGGAATGTGTGGAACGCCTCCACTCTGTGCTAGGCGTACTTACGGTTGTTGTCTTTGTCGGTGGCACTGAAGGTGTACAGCAAGATACAATGCAGGCTAGACTACGAGTCCGATTGCCATGGCAGCCGTGGACACGTCTCCGTGCCTGGAGGTGGATGTCTCCTTTTGTACTTTCTGTTTCCGCCAGGTTTTTCGTCGCAGCCAGCCCGCCCCGGATATCCTGGCGGTGAGGTGACTCGGAATATGGTGGGCAGGACATTGGCTTCCACCAGCCAGAAGTTGGCTTCTGCCACCGGATGCTGCTCGTCGGCGGTGGCTGTGCTGGCAATAAGTTGTCTGTGTGACGTTGGGTTCACCGCCTTACTCGTTATATGGCGGTCTGCACTGCCACCTTGGTGGCAGTCAAAACACCCTCTCCGGCGTGGCGGTCATGTTACCACCAAACTCAGAACACAGGCCTGAGTCCTAAATTGACTGCCAAAAATCAATGTTGATGTGAAGCAGCATATCAGATCTTAACTTTTTATCCGTCGGTCCCACTTTACTCCCCCGTCTCTATAGATCTACAAATTTTGAACCCTAACGTTTCAAAAAGTAATGATGAACAGATTTACACCTAATCACAAAAAGCACACTTTCTGGGTAAAAATCTCGCTTTTCGGCAAATTTGGTGTAATTACATTCAGCCTTTTTGGCTGTAGCTGTTTCTAAAGTTCCTGTGGGTAATGTAATGGGGCAAATATGTTTTAGGACCCCCACTTTTTCTCGGCCCCTGCTTGACAGATCACCCTGAAACTTTCCATGAAGGAGCTGGGGTGGGTGACCCTTTTTGGAAAGTTTTGTGAAGATTTGTCAAATGGCCCCAGAGTTATTAGCAAACCAAAAAAATCCATTTTGTATTCAAAAGCAAACAATATTTGGCGTTGATTCACAAGTAGCTTTCTGTGTTCTGTAAGCTAAACAACTTGAAAGTTGCTCAAGCCTTTGTGGCTAATGCTGCACTTGGACTGTGTCTCTTTGATAAGCAATGCTTCCAGTGTCTTATTCATTTAAAATTATATTCTGATGCTTTGTGCACATGAAAACATTCATACAATTAAGCAATCTTTGAGTTCTAATGTTAAAACCAATGATGATGACTTTCTTCTTTTAGCTGTAGACAGTTGTATGAATATAAAGGAGTTAGAACTCTTGAACCAATGTGCATTTGGAAAATAAAACAAAGCCTGCTTCCCTCTTTTGCTGCAGTGTGATTTTATTGTCATTTTCATTGCAAATCATTATAATCCCATTGACCTAGCGAGTTTCTTGGTAAGTCACATATTTTAAAAGCAGAAATCTCAGGATAGTCGGTGAAAGCAGACAACCATCTCCTTGTTCAGCAGGACAACCTGAACCATAAAATTACTATAATCATTTTCATTAGCATTTTACAATCTATAAAATGCATCAGCACCAGTGTTATTTATCTTGCAAGTGCACTAGATTGTACCTGGTCTCTAGGCTGAAAGGGCGGGGTCTTTTGGAGAACTAGATTTAAAAGGTATTAGAACACTGGAATGTTTGAGCTCCATTGGAAACAATGGAGTGCTCCGGGCTTCCAATGGCTGGTAAAAGACCAGAGCCTCAACATTCCAATGTTCTTTGTTCACAGCTAGAGCTGTGAACAGACGCCTCATAAAGCCTGAGGCGATTTTGGTCCTCTTGAGCTCCACAAGGCTTTTGTTTTATTTATTAGAACATTCTGCCCTCTAGTATTCTGCCCTCTAGTGGCAGAATGTTCTAATAGCCTTATAGCCCTTCATGGCTGGTCTACACTGGCCATGAATGTCCTGCTCCTTTGTAAAGGGCCTTGCCTTTATCAGGCTTTTAACACTGGAGCAGGCCTTTAATGGCCGGTACAGCCCACTATGACAAGCTCTAAGGCTATACGTAGCCTGTATCAGGTACCCACTGTTAATGGGTACCTGATATTCCTCCTCAGTGTGTTACTGTCTATTCTAGACTAATCTGGTGTGGGACAGGTGTAAGAGAGAGTTATTTAAAGAAATAGGCACAACTTGGGAAAATACAATATCTAAATTTAGAACTCTTCAAAAAGTCTGTCTTAAGAGGAAAATGAGAGTAGTTTTGAAAAATACTGCATATCTATTTTGAGGTGTTAAAAAGAGTCTGCCTTAAAAAGAAAGGTAATGGTAAAGTAAGAAGGGGCACAAGGCCCTATAGTACTATACCAAAAAAATGTGTTCTTTCAACAAAAACAAATCTTTGATAATTTTAAATGTTCCCAGTCCTGAATTGCTTCCCTAAATAATTATGTGCACCTACTAACTCTCAAAAGAGAAATAGAACCTCCTAGTGTAGAAAAATGTAAATGTGGTCAACTGGAAGACAATTAATGTATTGTTCTGACCTAGGGGGGAAGAGAAATGTTAGTGAAAAAGGAGAGACACCTAGTTTTTATTTAGCTAGAACGTGTATTAAAGCAGAAAATGAGCAACAGACAATGGGATTTGTGACAGAAATTGGACCTTAAATTTCAGAAGTTCACAGAAAAAAACATAAGATCCATTATGGCTGAGGGACAGGTAACACAGAAAAATATCAGAGTAACACATCACTGCCTACAAGAGCATAGAGAAATTTGCTCTCACCTGTTAAAGAGAATAAACATTTGCTTCATATATAGCATTGTCAGGCTAATAATTTGTTTCAGCATTGGCTGAACCTGGGCAAGATATTATTTTTCGTCATTTCACAGTTTTTAGAATACCTTGATGAGATACTTTCAGATGGGATGGAACCTAGGTAGAGGTGTACTGTCAACGGTTTGCCATACAAAAAATGATCTTTTCCATGGGTTTTAAGTTTAAATCACTCAAGCAGAAAAACATATATATAAGGTCTGCTACATGTAGACTAATCAACGATAACCAGTGGGAGTTCGAGCAGAAAACATAAGGACTCGGAAAGCTAGGTACCTCATTATAGATGAACGTCTGTATTACACATGATGGACATACTTAAGGGTTGTGTAGAAACTCAACAGTTGTTAGATATCCATCAAAGGGAGCAAGGCAAAAGTGGAGGTTTTGGATGAATCAGTTGAAAGCGTGTGGAGTAGTTAATGCAATATGAATAATGATATGGAACTCATATGTAAAATATACACCTGTTATGTGGTGTCCATTGGAAAAAGATACATCTCAGTATTTCTATTTAACAGACACCTGCTAGTGAGGGACAGTTTTTGCAATGATGCGGAACAAGGTGGCCGAGAAGCAAGTGAAAAAAGTTCCACCGTACTGCTAGTAAATGTGAGAGTATACCAGGCAACATGTATTAAGGATTTGAGTAGGCACTGGTACCTGGATAACCGGTGAAATGGATAGGACAGGTGCTAAACTTGGTAACAGTTTTGTCATGCTATACAAAAATGATAGGAAAATATCCAAAATGTAAGAAATTGGATTATTAGTTAAGGAGGGGTGACTACCTATCATAAGTAAGAAACACAGTCCTCTCAGGATGACCCACTAAAGTCACTAAATTAAACTGAGATCAGTCCCCCTAGCAGCTATGGCACAGAATAGACAGGCTTAATATAGACGCAAAATGTAAAGTATGTAGGCAGTACCAAAACAGTAAACAGTTCAAACACAGCACAATAAAAAATCCTAACTAATTTAGTCAAATAGAGGCAATTTTTAAAAATAAAATTACACCAAAATGAGAAAAAATATAATAAGGAGAACCGGAGATATGAGTTTTGAAAGTTTTTTAAAAACAATGCCAAAAATTGATAAGCGCTAAATGTGGTCAACTGGTCACTGTAAACCAGGACCTATGCATGATTTAAAGCCAACCTCAATAGACCGCAAGTCGAATGTAGAGACCAGGTTCAACAAGGTCAGTTTTACTGTGATGCTTAGAGCCTGATTTAGATCTTGACAGGACTGGTACCACTGTCATTTTCCCGCCAGATAATCTGCCCACCGACTAAACGGTCTGCCCTCTCTGTTTAGATGCTGGCAGGTCCATCGACGAAAGTCTGTCAGTGAAACGCCGTCACTGTCAGAATTTTACACCAGCATCAACGACGTCATAGGCAAAAGTGGCAGGACCACAGCTAGTTTTTTTTGTCATGCTAATTACGATGTGTCCTCCCGCTGACTTAACTGTGGCGGGTAAATCTCCACTCCCGAGTTGGCAGTTTCAAAGCTCGAAATCTAAGCTTGAAACTTACCTTTTTTACTACCTTTCACTTCCCTTTCTGCCATGAACATGATTGTAAAAGTCTTTTCTTTTCTGCTGATACTTAACCATGACGCAAATCAACCCCGTAGTTGCCGGGCTCAAAGGTAAGTGTCTTTCTTTTTTTAACTGTTACCATTGGAATTACCTGTTTACTTTAGCTCTGGTCTCATGCTTTTTTAATAAATATTTATAAGCAATAGTATAATAATATGCAATACGTATGTGTGTAATGTTGTATTTTAAGACATTTAAAGAAACACACCAGTATAACACGTATCATTTCAAAATAAACACACCTGTATTAATAATTTAAAAACATTTAAACATGTTTAATTTTGGAGTAAGTGTCCATTATCATGATGAATGTCTGTACCAAAATTACCATGTCCATTACAAATGTTCATCACTAATGTATGCTCTGTACGAATATGTCATTGAATCTTGACCTTTTGTTCACTGTCAAAATTGAAATTATGCTTCGCTTTACTCGCACTTTCATAATTAACAATTCCATTAATTAATTAATTGTAAACTAAAAATAATGTCCGGACAAACTTTGTGATGTGAAAAATATATATTTGGAAATGAGATCCGTCTCTCAATAAATTTATTGATTAATAAATGCTTACTGTCCAAAAACCATGATGGACTGGATCAATGGTTTTCTTTGTGGGTGTGCAGCTTATGTCTGTTGGAATCGGCGCCTGCAAAGAAGTGTGTGTGCTTGGGATTAGGGTGGGAGTTGGGATTTGGGATGGGGAAAAAACAGGAGTTGGGGTCTTAAGGTTGGGCTGCTTGGCGACTGCAGACAGTGCACAGAGTAGTTTAGCAAACAATCTCTGCATACAAGACATTGCAACCATTTGTTGCATTTGGCAACTAAGGCCCTATCTGCCATTTATGATCACTGTATGACCTACAGAGATGCTGCATAAGGGGTCAATAGCCTCTTCAGTGAGCGCAGCCGGAGTGACTGTGGTGGGGGAGAGGTGCCTGCAGCAAACGATATCCCAGCTCTTTTAGGGGGGTGGGTTTGGCCAACTGGGGGGGGGGACAAGAGAGAAGGTGAATATGGGAATCTTAATGGCAGACAAGGATGCAAATGGTTAAGGTCCTTTAGGATTTGCCACCACTAGGGATTGGTCGCTTGTGGGGGCCTCCAAAGGACATGACAAGCTGGTGACCTCCGTTCCAGTCCTTCATGACACAGTGTCCCTCAGTGTCTGAGGTCTCACCACCCCACACACAGTGGCCGGCTGCTTCCCCTCCTTTGTGACCAATGTCCCTTTTACCTGCTCCTCAGGATGCTGAAAAGAAACATACAACATTTTAATTGTATCTGTGTAAATAGAACTAATCATGAGTTTTTTTCCAAGAACATTTTCTAATTTTCAAAATGTACCTGCTTCTAGGCTTTGAAATGTAAGTATAGTTTACCACTACCTCATGCATGTATGGAAAATTTTCAGGACCTATTTGTTCACAGTTTTTAAAAAAAAATTCAATCATTTTCCCAATTAATTTTTTGATCATTTCTCTCAATCACTTTTAAATTTCACCAATAATTGTTTAACACCTCTCAATGGTACGGATCACTTATTTTGAATAGTGAACTCATGTCACAGAAATCAACATTTAGCTAAATGTCTTTTGTACATTGTCCATCTGCAATAGACACTTTCACTAACCTCTTTTTCTTTACTATTGATTTATCACCTGGACAATACAAAGGACAATAAAAATTAGTTTTTGGTTATGTGTTACCCTGTCAACAATGTGTACACATTCCTGTCTGTATTTTACAAACACGTATGCCTACCAGAATCGTGTTTTAAAAATACAGTCTGGCTTACATGCACTTATGTGAAGGAATAAGGCATCATTGCAGTCAGCAACTTTGAACAAAAAACTGATTAGAAAACTTGTTTTTAAACATATGTGTGACCAGCAGCGGCTGTCGCTAGAGGGCGCAAATGTGCCACCCACATTGTTTTTCAAGTTATGTGTATGATAATTGCAAAGAGCAATTACCATCCACATAAGTTTTTTTTTTTTTTTCATTAAATAATGGCTCTAAGCCTGTGCTGGGAGCTGCTTAAGTGCCTGGCTTCCTCTCGCTCTTGCTGTGATGAGTCAGGCAGCCAAGCAATTTCAAATGTGACACATGCTCTAGTGAGCATGTGTCCCTCAGCATTTCCCTTTTATAAAAAACGTGCCGGCCCTGACCTTCAATGTTAGGGAGTCTGAAGAGACCTCCTTTTCATAACGACAGCAGCGTCATATTTACAGACAGTCCCTTGCGTCTAGGGCACAAGCCCTGTATTCCTGAGACTATATTGTCAATCACTTTCAGAGGAGGCGAGCAACACCCATTCCCAACTTGTCACCTGTGCCGTGTTGGGAAAGGGTGTTGCTTGCAGCCTGAGAAGGATTGCAGGCATGTGACTCGAGGTCACAGAGTCATAAGACTCTGTGACCGCTTGTTATCGGATGCTGAGAGGGCATGCTAGGCACTCTCAAGTCTCCCATCCTGGACAAGAACTGCAGCAGCACGCTGTTGTGGGCTGCCGTGCGTGTTCCAGACCAGGGTCTACAGGTAATTCAGGCCGGGGGGGGAGATGATGGGGGATGGAGGCCTTCCATCATGCCTGCCTGCCAGCCTGCAGTTTGTTTTACTGTTTTTGAAACAATAAAGACAAATCACAGGCTGGCACAGCACCCAACTGGAGCTCATGTATTTAAAAGTGCTCCCTTTGTGTGCTTTTATCATGCGGGCCGTTTACTTTAGCACATCAGTTTATATCACTATATTGAGAGGCATTTCGTAAAAATATTCCTAAATATTTGTTTGTTTGGTAAAAGTGCCCCTTATGACATCGAAATAATTAATTTACCTCTTTTTTATTAGTCAGTCATGTGTTTGCTCAAAGCAGCCCTTTGGTACTGATCAGAAAAGTAGTGGTATGTTTTGAAAAAAAATGCCAAACACAACATCATACACCTTGTGCTCCAAAACTCTTCTTGCGCATTGGAAGTGTGTAAATCTTTAGGTTGATGCCATAATTTGTTGCTGTAACAAAAATGAGTTATTAAAAACAAAAAGAGCTCAAAAAATACCTTACCCTCTTGCTGCTGCTATTGGGCTCTCAACCCCCCATCAAGCTGGGGATAGGCCACTGCACATATGCAGGCCATTAGGGGAGCCAGGGTGCGGCGCATGTGCTTTCCATGTTGGGAGGACTGGCCGAGCTGGACTTCGAATGACTTTATGATCCAGGGGTGTTGGTCCTCCCACCTCTTCCTGCAGTAAATGCTGTGCCGCTTGTGGACCCCCTGGGTCTGCACCTTCTTTGCGATGGCCTTCCATATGGTCTTTTTCTGATGAGCGTTGACCTGTATGGATTCGCAAAAAGAAAGAAAAATCTGTTTTGTGAGGTTTTGTTTGTTTGTATTGATGTAAAACAATTTTGAAAAATCTATTTTGTAACTTAATTTGTACTTAACACTACAAATTTGTAGTGACCTGTTGAGTACCCTCATCGCGTTTTATGTCCTTATTTTACAAATCCAGACCACTAACATAATCTAGGCCAGGGGTCTGAAACATTTCCTGTAGTGAGAGCTACTTCTGATCAGTGCAAATCGTTGTGAGCCACTGAAAGCTAAAAAGCGTGTGCATTGTTACTACACACCCCAATGCCCAGCTGCATTGGCTTAATGCCTAATGTCCATAGAGTCAGATATTATGGTTTGAACCATACACTATGACTAAGGGCACTATGAAAGGGCTGCTATTTGCGTCAGTGAGAATGCGATCTTTGGTGATGTATGAACATGTGTGTGTAAGAATGGGAAATATTTGTCTGGGTGACTGAGAGCCTGTGCTGTATGTACTTGCAGCACAGGAGGTACCTTTCGCCATATGTGGCACAAACAGATACTCATTATTTTGAAAATGGGTGAAATGTAAAGGGCTGAAAATAATTATGCAGACAAGTTCATAACATGAATTATTCTTCTGCACTTTACATTTCTCTCATTACAACATATGGCTGTATTTTTCACTTATACTTATGGCACGTGCCTACTGGCCAATGGGAGTAAGGGGTATGAGTCTGTAAATGGAAAACTTTGAAGTGTGAGTACATTCAAATGGAGAATCACCTCAGTCGTCAAGGTATCTTTTCATTAAAATGTACAGACATTTTAAAGCATTGATAAACATTGTTTTGTTCACAGCTCAGATTTTGAGCTGACTTCACTCCAATCACAACATTTCACTCAGGAACTAAAAGGGACATTTTAGCCTGTGTTTCCTAAAACAAAAAGTTAGTGTGAAAAATATTTTAATTTTAAAGATGTACCTGTTCCTCTGGTGAGCCATACAGCTGGATGTACAGGGACAGGACTCTGTCATCAGCAATTCCAACTCCTTTGCTGAGAAGTTATGGGCCCTGTCATCTGCTTTTTCTGGCATACTGGCTCCCAGAGGTTGGAAACAGCAGCAAAGGTGGAGGAGGTGTTGTTGTCTGCAGTGTTTGGAAGCAAGTCAGCTTTTTTAAAAACACCACGTACATATACACAACCTACACCATCTTCAACGGAGACCGACAAATCCATTGGCTTTCGTACATTGCAGTCACACAGGTTAGCCAATGGCTGTGTCCGTTGTGGAGTTCACACCCATTACACTGTCAACTTCCACCGACGGCCGGCTGATTGCAAATGTCCTGATGGCAAGGTCAGGTGCCCGCCATTTTACATTGTGAAACAGTGTATTTGTTAATATTAAATGCGTCACCACCACTCAAAGTGGTGGCAAGTTTGTTTACATATACAAAATGTGAACTTTACTCATTTAAAAAAAATTAAAACAGTTAAATGTAGTGCATCACTGTGGTTAAATGCAATAGTGGGGCAGTTTAGTTTATACTTCAGTTGACCGAAGTTTAGAGAGAAAAAAAAATAATGTATAAATAATGCATTAAATAAGTATTATTTAGACATTGTTTTGAAAAGATATTAGACATGTAAAAATTGTTATTTTATTTCCAAAATCAGTAAAAAATGTTTTGTATAGATATGTTGCAAAAACATCGATTTTTACAAAGACTTGCGGTTTGTGTTGAATATCAAAGAAATGTTTGCACATTTAAAAAAGTTTTTCTTTTTTTTAAAGGCAGACATATGAACCCAGGGAGATTAGAAGATGACAGCCTCAAGTGTTTAAAACATTTCCAGACCTTGCCAACATGGAAGGACAGGATATTATCAAAAAATTCAGATTGAATAGGCTAACTATTCTTGATTTATTTCTTTAGCTGGAGCCAGATCTTCTGCCTCACAATTGGAATCCCACATCAATTGCACCATTAGTCAGAACCATGGCAGTACTCCATTTTGTGGCCACAGGATCCTTCCAATCCGCTGTGGCAGTATCTGGTGGCACGTCACAACCAAATTTCAGTGGTGTGCTACAAGACATTTTTCTTCTATGATGAGACATCAACAGCTTTATACAGTTTCCACAAAATTAGGATTTCGGCAATCGTAATGGAGATCTTCATACATTGGGTGGCCTACCTCATGTGGTTTGAGCAACTGATGGCGCGCATATTGCGTTAGTGCCATCACACACCAGAGAACAGGTCCACCACAGTCGGAACAACTTCCATTCAATCAATGTGTAAGTTGTCTGATTACCTGATTTGTACATCTTAGGCTTGTGTGTGCATTTCCTAGGATCAACACATGATTCCTTCGTACTGTGGAACAGTAGCATACCCCTGTAAATGTCAACTGAGAGGACCTGGCTTGTTAGTAAGTACAATCTGTCAATATAATTATTTGTTTAACTTCTAATTTCTGAATCTGCAATAGGATTATATATTTTGGCTCAATTTATTTTTTAAATTCTTATAGGAGTCCCAGCTTATCCTAACCGACCATGGTTGTTAGCGATAGTGAGGAATCCAACAACACCAGGGGATGTCTGCTTCAATGAGGCTCATGGAAGAATATGTGGAGTTCACTTTTGGGATCCTGAAGGTCAGGTTTCACTGTCTGGATACGACTGGTAGATCACTTCTCTATTAACCCGATAAGGTGTGCAAAATCACCATGGCATGCTCCATGTTGCAGTACATATCTCTGTGATGGAACATCCTAGATATTGCAGAGAATGGAGACTGGTTGAGGATGTTGAAATGCCAAATAAAAATAATAGTGGTGATGTATATCTTTACATAATGTTACTTTAAATGTCAAAACAAATTTTAATATAATGAGTATATAAGTCTGTGCTGGACATTTTTTAGGAATGAGAAGTTAAAGAAATCCCAGGGCAGAGAAGTTTGTTGATCAAAATGTTGATACATTGACTACTGTGTTTATTTACATTGTTTCTCTTTGAAGGTTCTTAGTAAATGTGTCCTCATGGTTTAACATGTGTAATGTGTCTATTTTGTAATGTATTTTTTGGTTGTTATTCTGTTCTAGGCTCTTGCACCTGTCATCTTCATTTTGACCTTTCAAAGTTGCGACCTTTGCAGTTATATGCTGCTGTTGCAAAGTACAAAGGGAACATGGGTTGATCCTGTAAAAGACACACACACTTTGGATGTACATATCTTGTACAAAGACAAATTGCATAGTGATTGAATACATGTTTTTGAGGCTACATTGGACTTGTCTTCTGTTGGATTTTGCCACCAAGGCAATATGTGCTGCTTACGGTCCTCTAATCACATGTGTAAATCAGCCTAAAGAATATTCACCTCCCCTCACATTTGAAAATTCCTCACTTTGGTGGTCATTCCAACCCTGGCGGTCGGTGTTAAAGCGGCAGCTAAACCGCCAACAGTCTTGCGGTAAAAGAAATGGAATTCCGACCCTGGCGGAAACCGCCAACAGAAACCGCCACTTCAACACACCGCCCGCCACAGCGGGACAAACAAACAGCGCGGCGGTCACCGCCAACAGACAGATGGGAGTCAATGTACCGCCCACCCTATCACAACCCACCAATCCGCCACCCTTTCCGGGGCGGTAGCCCCGCCGATAAAAACACGGCGGAAACAGCCATTTCGAACGGAAAACGCTCACCTCCATACACCCCACGAGGAATCCGGACAGCATGGAACCCGAACTCCACATCCTCCCAGCGATACTCTTCCTGTTCCTCTACCAGGAGCACGAACGCCGGCGCAGAAGACAACGGTGAGGACTGCACCTACGACACGGGAGGGGGGAGGCAAAAATATTACGGGGACACACATACGCGACACACCCACCCCCACCCTCACCCACTACAACACACACATCAATGCATAGCAATACATCACAGTTCCCCCCCCCCATACCCCCCCGGAAGAATGCAAAGACAAAAGGAAATGATTCTAAACATTGGAATATATTGTATTACTGGCTTAAAAATATATCACACATCTAAAACTTTTATATACATAAATTGCCAAGTCCGATCATTGTAGCAGGCATTGTTCGTGGACCACTGGGCCCAAATCACATGGGCAAAGCCCACACAGGATACCTGACTCCAACGGAGAGAACACTGCAGGGGCATCAGATAGCAAAACTACAGGCACCTCAGGGGCAAGGGAAGGGGGGGCACCTCAGCCAGATGAGTCCACGACGCCAGTTCCGTCATGGGGAGTGCAAAGCCACAGTCTCTCAAGTCTCTACAGTGGGTGGCTTGCCCACTGTGCCATCCTGGGGAGAGCAAAGCCACAGTCTCTCAAGTCTCTACAGTGGGCGGGTTGCCCACTGTGCCATCCTGGGGAGTGCAAAGCCACAGTCTCACAAGTGGATAACAGTCTCCACTGGTTCTGGAGGGGGACTGGTGCCCAGAGTGCTTCGTGCAGCCCTGCCCGACACAGATGCGGGCCTGCCCCTTCCGCCAATGGGCCATCGGTGCTTGAGACGGCGGTGCCCAGTTCAGCTGTGCTTTCGACAGCGGTGCCCAGTGCAGCGGTGCTTGAGACGGCGGTGCCCAGTGCAGTGGTGCTTGAGATGAAGGGCCCAGTTCAGCTGTGCTTGAGACGGCGGTGCCCAGTTCAGCGGTGCTTGAGACGGCAGTGCCCAGTGCAGCGGTGCTTGAGACGAAGGGCCCAGTTCAGCGGTGCTTGAGACGGCGGTGCCCAGTGCAGCGGTGCTTGAGACGGCGGTGCCCAGTGCAGCGGTGCTTGAGATGAAGGGCCCAGTTCAGCTGTGCTTGAGACGGCGGGGCCCAGTTCAGCGGTGCTTGAGACGGCGGTGCCCAGTGCAGCGGTGCTTGAGATGAAGGTCCCAGTTCAGCGGTGCTTGAGACGGCGGTGCCCAGTGCAGCGGTGCTTGAGATAAAGGGCCCAGTTCAGCGGTGCTTGAGATGGAGGGCCCAGTTCAGCGGTGCTTGAGATGAAGGGCCCAGTTCAGCGGTGCTTGAGACGGCGGTGCCCAGTTCAGCGGTGCTTGAGACGGCGGTGCCCAGTGCAGCGGTGCTTGAGATGAAGGGCCCAGTTCAGCAGTGCTTGAGACGGCGGTGCCCAGTGCAGCGGTGCTTGAGATGAAGGGCCCAGTTCGGCGGTGCTTGAGACGGCGGTGCCCAGTTCAGCGGTGCTTGAGATGAAGGGCCCAGTTCAGCGGTGCTTGAGACGGCGTTGCCCAGTGCAGCGGTGCTTGAGATGAAGGGCCCAGTTCAGCGGTGCTTGAGATGAAGGGCCCAGTTCAGCGGTGCTTGAGACGGCGGTGCCCAGTTCAGCGGTGCTTGAGACTGCGGTGCCCAGTACAGCGGTGCTTGAGATGAAGGGCCCAGTTCAGCAGTGCTTGAGACGGCGGTGCCCAGTGCAGCGGTGCTTGAGACCGCGGTGCCCAGTTCAGCGGTGCTTGAGATGAAGGGCCCAGTTCAGCGGTGCTTGAGACGGTGGTGTCCAGTGCAGTGGTGCTTGAGACGGCGGTGCCCAGTGCAGCGGTGCTTCGGATGAGTGCCCAGTTCAGCGGATCCACCCATTCGCCACCTGACCTGTGGCTGGCTGCGCCTTCCTGCCCATCTGTCGTGTGGCTGGCGGGGCCCTCCTGGGCTGCAGTACCGGGCCTGTTCGTGTCCTCCTGCCCACCTGGGATGGGGCTGGCGGGCCCTCCTGGGCTGCAGTACCGGGCCTGTTGGTGTCCTCCTGCCCACCTGGGATGGGGCTTGCGGGGCCCTCCTGCCCAGCTGGGCTGCTGGCGGTCTTGTCGGGCGTGCTGCCCTTCCCAGCCTTCCCTGTTCGCCTGTGGCCCGTCCCCACCTTTGGCGGTGTGCCAGCTGGCACCACACTTCCTGCCGGAGCCATGGTAGGGATTTTGGTCCCTGGTGTTTTAGGCCTCTCGCCATGGCCACTGCCAATCTTCGGATGTTTTTGCGGGGGTGGGCTGGCCGTGCCTTGGCTCCGTACAGAACTGGCTGCCCTTGAGGGTGGGGGACTCCACAGTCCATGGCAGACTGTCATCACAGGGCCCGCTTTTGTGGTGGCTGAGGTGCTGACTGCAGTCCTATAAGATGGACGGGGTGGAGGAGTTGTTGGAAAGAGGTCAAGTTTTGAAAGGAAAAGCATTTTAGGAACAGAGGGACGGGTAGGTGTAGTAGGTATGGGAGTGGAGGAAGAGGTTGTGGTTGTAGGAGTTTGAAGTCTGGTGTCTTTGGGTGCAGGTGCTTGGGCTTGAGGCTGTCGTGAGGTGGATGGCTGTTGGGTGGGTGGCTGCCTGCGTTTGTGTAGCTTGGAAGAGGGGCTGACAGACACACTGGGAGAGAACACAGGGGACGTGTGAATGGTAGTGGGGGTGGTGAGTGCACATGTGCGGGGGGTTCTGGTGGGTGTGCTGGTGATGGATGTAGTGGCTGAAGATGTTGTGCATGCAGGTGTGAGTGGAGACGTCACAGGGAGGGAGGAGGGAGACGAGGAGGAGGGGGACACAGTGGAGGCAGTGGGTGTTGGTATATCTGCATGTGGATGTTGCTTGTGTGAATGCTTGTGTGATGTGTGGTGCTTATGTCTGGCTGAGCTTCCCTTGGGTGTTGAGGTGTGTGCAGGCTGGTCTGATGGTGTGTCTGGGATAGGCAGAGGTACAGGGGATTGGGTATGGGTGGAGGAAGTTGGAGGGGGGAGGCTAGAGACAGGGACAATGGCTGCAATCAGTGCTGAGGCCAGAGTGTTGAACGATCGCTGAAGGGCAGCCTGACCAGAATGAATGCCCTCCAGGTGTGCATTACTCTGGTGCACCTCCCTTTCTACACCCTGGATGGCATTCAAAATGGTAGACTGCCCAACAGTGAGCTTCCTCAGGAGGTCAATGACCTCCTCACTGAGGGCAGCAGGGGTGACAGGGGCAGGGCCTGAGGTGCCTGGGGCGAAGGAGATGCCCACCTTCCTGGGTGAGCGGGCACGGGGCAGACGCTGAGGGGCTGCTGGGAGGGCGGTGCTGGTGACCTGGGTGGCGGCTGTACCTGTTGTTGCGGGGGGCACAGATGTTGCCGCCACCACAAGGGAGCTGCCTTCAGAGGACGAGTCGCTGTCACTGACATCCGCATGATTCCCCGCTGTGGAGCTCCCCTCGCCCTCCGTCTCACTGGTGAATTCCGAATCTGTTGCATGGCCCGCCATGGCCATGTGAGATGAAGCTCCCTCGTGCTCCGATGCCACTTCTCCTCCGCCTGATGATGCTAATGCACACATGAACAGGAAGACAACAAAAAAGGGGGGGGGAATAAAGAAATGTTGAGTGCATGCATTGGCGACACCGTTGGCGGACAGGACAGACACAGAAGCCCCCTGCACTATGCCGCGCACTTGGGGTCGACTACGCAATCCGTGGGACATGGCCTACAAGCCTATGGGCGACATCTGCACACATAGATGACACAGGGCAATGAATAGCTGTACTTGGCACCCCACAGAGGTGGGGGGCGGGGGCACAGGGCCATGCCTTACGGAGGGGCCTAGCCTACAGATATCGCCCTTGCCTAGGGATACCCACAGCCCTCCTCCCCCACCCAGACACCTCCACTGCGCGCAAAGTCACCAGGATTTGAGTGTACTCACCCCCTTGTGTCTGCTGTGATGTCCTCACGCGCCCATCCAAATCGGGATAGGCCACCGCCAGGATCCGGGACATCAGGGGGTTCAAAGTCCGACTGCCACCCCTCCCACGTTGGGAGGCCATCCCCAGCTGAGCCTCCGCTGTCTTCCTGCTCCAGCGTCGGATGTCCTCCCATCTCTTCCGGCAGTGGGTGCCCCGTCTGTGGTGGACCCCCAGGGTCCCGACGTCCTTGGCGATGGCACGCCATATATCGATTTTCTGGTGGGCGCTGACCTATGTGACATGTACACGGGGAGAAAAATAATCATCACCTTATGCATGCTCGATGTGAGTGGCCCCCCATCCCCACCCTTGCCATGTGGCACATGCTCTCATCTGTCGTTTGATGCATGCCTCAATCACTCCCCTCCCCACCATCTTTCATCCACCCCACTCAACACAGCCATTGCCCACAAAGCATGGTCCCGGTGTACTTACCTGTTGGTCTGAGGACCGTAGAGTAGCGCATACTGGGGGAGGACCCCATCCACAAGTTTCTCCAATTCCTGAGCAGTGAAGGCAGGGGCCCTTTCCCCAGTCGCATGAGCCATTGTCTCTTCCAGACCGAGGTCACAGCAGCACTTGCAGTGTAGGTCCTCTCCTGTGGAAGATCAGGTATCGAGTGATTAAGCAGATAGAAAATGGCGGTCACGCCTGCGGCGGTGCGTACCGCGGCGGTGCGTACCGCGACCACCGGCGCACATCGTCATTGGCTCCTGAGACCCATAGGGTTCTATGTTAACCAATGCTGCTTTGCGCCACGGTCTTCGACCGCCTACCGCCACGGTGTGCCACGCCAGCGCATTGACCTCACATCCCACTGTCGCACTTCACAGGTCAGGCAGCCGCCATTTCAAGGGCCCACATGGCTTAGTTTCTACTGCGTCACACATACCTAGGCCTTGCATCGACACTCATACAAGCCATTCAATGCATTGGGAATCGTGTTATGTGCAAGCTGTGGGAACGTTCCTGGGGGTTGATTGACTCTGTGCTCGCTGTTGTCCTTCATAGGCACCGTCCGCTGGGACATGCGAGGAGATGGAGGAATCTTCCCGTGTACAGACCGCTGGTGGACCTGTCGACAATGGAGGAAAGACATGTCATACTGACATACAGGCTTGACCGAGCCACTATACAGGAACTGTGTGCCCAGCTGGAGCCAGACCTGATGTCACCAATCCGCCAACCCACAGGGATCCCCCCTCTAGTGCAGGTGCTGTCAGTACTCCATTTCTTTGCAAGTGGGTCATTTCAAACAACAGTGGCCATAGCATCAGGGATGTCCCAGCCTATGTTTTCCAAGGTGTTGTCCAGAGTGTTGTCTGCCCTGCTCAAACACATGCGGAGCTACATCGTCTTCCCTGAGGTGGGGGATTTGCCTACAGTGAAGGGTGATTTCTATGCCCTTGGACATATTCCCAACATCATAGGTGCCATTGATGGGACACATGTTGCTTTGGTCCCCCCCAGCAGGAGTGAACAGGTGTACAGGAACAGGAAGAGTTATCATACCATGAATGTCCAGATGGTCTGTTTGGCTGACCAGTACATCTCCCATGTTAATGCCAAGTTCCCTGGGTCAGTGCATGACGCGTACATCATGCGGAATAGCAGCATCCCTTACGTGATGGGTCAACTCCAGAGGCACCGTGTGTGGCTAATTGGTGACTCTGGTTACCCCAACCTGTCATGGCTACTGACCCCAGTGAGGAATCCCAGGACAAGGGCAGAGGAACGGTACAATGAGGCCCATGGGCGAACTAGGAGGGTGATCGAGCGGACCTTCGGCCTCCTGAAGGCCAGGTTTAGGTGCCTCCATATGACAGGTGGATCCCTAATGTACTCACCAAAGAAGGTGTGCCAGATCATCGTGGCCTGCTGTATGCTTCACAACCTGGCTTTGCAACGCCAGGTGCCTTTTCTGCAGGAGGATGGTCCAGATGGTGGTGTTGTAGCAGCTGTGGAGCCTGTGGAGAGTGAAGACGAGGAAGACGAAGACGACGACATAGACAACAGGAACACAGTAATACAGCAGTATTTTCAATGACACACAGGTAAGAATCCACACCGGCATATTACATTTACTTAAAGACTACTACCTCTCTACTGTCTGACCTTTTCCCCCAGTGTATGGTAACTGAGTTGTGACTTTCCCTTCCGATTTCAGGGATGTGGGCCCCACTGCGTGACATCTGCTTTTTTTCCACATGGACTACAGCTGTGTGACAGTGGTGTGTTGTCATCACAATGTAAATAAACATTTTGGCACGGTCATGTGTAATACATTTGTTCAAAATCACAGCCAGACTCCAGATTGTTTTGTACAATAAGTGTGTTTATTACAGTGCTCTATATTGGTGGGTGGTTGCAATTCGGTGAGGGGTGATGGTGGAGGGATGTCCATGGCAGAGTCCAGACTATTAGTATCACAGGTGCATTGTCCAAATGCCTGTGGAAAGTGGAGCAGGGGCAGTTTAAGGTTGGACAGGGTGACAATGTGGGACAGTGGGATGACAATCAGGGAGGTATCCTTTCCTGGCAGGGGTCTTGGCATCTTACTCTGTCTTCTTCCTGGATCTCAGGGTCCGCTTGCGGGGTGGTTCTCCTTCTGCAGGGGGTGGGGTTCTGGTGGCCTGTTGGTCTAGTGGCGGGGCCTCCTGTCCACTAGCGCCGGGGGAGGTGGTCGGCAGTTCTTGGTCCATGCTAGTGTGAGGGGCCCTTTGTGGTGCCACAGTGTCCCGCAATGTGGTGACTACCTGATTCAGAGCCCCTACGATGGTGCCCATGGCGGAACTGATGTTTCTTAGTTCCTCCCTGAACCCCATATACTGTTCCTCCTGCAGAAGCTGGATCTCGTGAAACCTGGCCAGTACCGTCGCCATCGTCTCCTGGGAATGATGGTATGCTCCCATGATGGAGGAGAGGGTCTCGTGGAGAGTGGGTTCCCTGGGCCTGTCCCCCCCCTGTCGCACAGCAGCCCTCCCAGTTCCCCTGTTTCCCTGGGTCTCTGTCCCCTGGACCGTGTGCCCACTACCACTGCCCCCAGGTCCCTGTTGTTGTTGGGGTGGTGGGTTGACCTGGGTTCCCTGTAGTGGTGGACACACCGCTGATTGACGTGTCCTGGGGACAGAGGTATGGGCCTGCTGGGTGGGTGCTGTGCTGGTGTTCCCAGACGGGGGGAGGTCTGCTGTGGCCTGTGGCTGTCTGAGGGGAACTACTGTCCCGAGGTCCCCGATGGGCCGGGCTGGTCATCTAGATCCAGGGAGACAGAGCTGCTGTCATCACTGTGGGCCTCTTCTGGGGGTGGAGTGGACATTTGTGGACCCTCCTGCGCGGTGACGTGGCGTTCGGGTCCTGCAGGGGTATAAAAGTATGGTTATTGCTTCTGTGTGTGCCATAGCGTGCAATGGGTGGGTGCCCGTGTACCCCAGTGCTGGCATTTCCTTGTGGGGGCTGTTGTGACGGTGGTTTGGGGGGGGGTGGGTATGTGCAGTGGGCATGCTTTGGTGATGGGTGTCCATGGTTTGTGGTCGCATGCAGGGTTTGGGGTTGGGATGGGTGGGTTGTGATGGTGAGACATTTGCAAGGAGTAGGTGTGATGGGGGTGGGGGTGAGGGTGGGGGTATGAGTTGGCATGCTTGTGGGGTGGATGAAGTAGTGAAGATGAAACTTACCAGAGTCCATTCCTCCACCTACTCCTGCGAGGCCCTCAGGATGCAGGATCGCCAAGACCTGCTCCTCCCATGTTGTAAATTCTGGTGGAGGAGGTGGGGGTCCGCTGCCAGTCCGCTGCACCGCGATGGTGTGCCTGGATAGCATGGAACGCACCTTCCCCCGTAGGTTCTTCCACCGCTTCCTGATGTCGTCCCTATTTCTTGGGTGCTGTCCCACAGCGTTGACCCTGTCGACTATTCTGCTCCATAGCTTCATCTTCCTGGCAATGGTGGTGTGCTGCACCTGTGTCCCGAAGAGCTGTGGTTCTACCCGTACAATTTCCTCCACCATGACCCTGAGTTCATCCTCAGAAAACCTGGGGTGTCTTTGCGGTGCCATGGGGTGGTGTGGGTGATGTGTGGGGTGGATTGTGCGGTGCTATGTGTGGTGATGTGTATTGGTGTGTTGTGTGAAGTGAGTGGTAATATTGCTTGGTGACAGTAAAATGCGTGTCTGGGTGCTCGGATGCCTTTTCCCTGTGCGTGTTCCCGATTCTGTTGGAGTGGAGGCTTGTGGGTGATGTGGGTGTGTGTTTTATATTGTGTCGGGTGTAGTGTTTGTATGTGTATCAGGTGTGTGTATTTTGAATTGTCCAATGTGGCGGTGTTTTGTATGTGTTTGTGAAAGACCGCCGGGTGGATTCGTGGGTCGTGATAGCATGGGCGTATTTCTGTTGGCGTGACGGTGGAGGTTTGCTCACCGCCAGTTTCTCGCTGGCCTTTGGTGTGGCGGACTTTTGTGGATGTCTGTATTTTGGCGGTTTGCCTGTTGTGGGTCAGAATGACTGTGGCGGTGTACCGCGGCCGCGGCGGTGTTCTGGCGGTCTTCTGCACGGCGGTAAGCGCCTTTTACCGCCAAGGTTGGAATGACCGCCTTTGTGTTCAGTGTATGAAGAATTTGTAGTAAGAACTTCTTGTAGAATACAACTTAAAATTGGTTGTGAAATTCCACTACTACCACAGCGTATTGGAATGATCCTGTGACATACAAAATGTAGTACTGCCATTATTTTCACTGTTGATGCTATTGATGTGGGATTCCTATTGTGAGGCAGGGTGTCTGGCTGTAGCTCATGACATGACTCAATAATAGTTTGCCTACTAAATCTGATTTTTAGGATTATATTCCGTTCTTCCATAGTGTCAAGGTTTTCAACTGTAAATATACAAATTGCACGGAGTATTCAGATTATGCATAGGTTGTAAAATGTTGTGGAAAGTTTGGCAAATAAATATTTATACAGTTGTATGAAAATATGACTTTTAGAATTGTAGTGTTTGTTATATTTCATTGGAGAAACATTACTGACGTGGGATATTTGTTTAATAAAACATTCATGTTTATGATTTGCATTTTTAAAGTAATATGTAGAAAGAAAAATAATTACAAATTAGTACAAAACATATAACACCAGCCTTGGACTTTGTTGGCTTGGGGTTTTGAATTCATTTTACAAACACAAACTGATACTGGATAAAAACCAAAAATCAAAGGAAAAAAATAAATAAACAGTCAATCATGGTGAATGAAACTATTATTATAGAGCCAAAATTGTTCAAAAGGCACAAAATAAAACTAGGTAGCGTGTCCATAAAATAGACCACAGAGTGACTGGTAGTCACACACAGGAGAAAATTAGGGTCTGCATCTCTTGCTGGTGGTGATGGTCTTGCCATCCTCTCTTGCTGGTCCCGATGAAAGTCCCCTCCTGGGGGTGGGATCCACAGTTGCAGGGACTGAAGTGATTGCAGGTGTTTCTTCTTGTGGCAGGGACTCTCTTTCTGTGGTTGAGGTAGGTGTAATGGGCCCAGAAGTTGTAGGGCCACAGAAAGGGGTAGATGTTTGACAGGATCTTCTTACCTGTGATTGCACCAGGGCAGGATGATGACTGGTCTCAATGCCCCTGCAGGAACCCTCCGCTGCCCTCCAAGAAATAACTGGGAGAAAGGGAAGTCCCAAGGGGGAAGGGCTTGGGGAGAAAAAAAAGGGACTGTCTGGACCGGGTTTTTTCTCTTGCATGTGTAGTTCACTTTTCTATGGAATTAGCATACATACATAATATGTATATTCTTGGTGACAGTCTTAAAAACTATAGGGAAAAACAATATGCATTACTCACTCCTAACTCTATTGTTATAACTATTTAAAGTATATAATTATTAATCTGTTTCTGCACTCAACATACCCTAGACCATGTATTGTTATATTTCTGACATTGTTATCAAAGGTTGTATGACACTTCCTTAAGTTCATCCACCTTATAATATAAATATATTATAATATAAATAAATATATATATATATATATATATATATATATATATATATATATATATATATATATATATATATATATATATATATATATATACATATATTCTATTTACATTCCTGTTTATATACATGTCTTAATACTTGCTTGTTCTTCCTTTTAATTATTATAGAATACTTGGCCCAAGCAAGGACTTCGGATGAATGAGGATGACAAGACTGAATTATGATCTTCACCAAATACTAAGTATGCTTGTTTTAATATATTTAATTTCACTCTCATGTAATTAGTCTTCCTCACTGAAAGGGAAACTAAAAACACAACATTTGTTACACACGGATTTGACTTGTCTTGTTCTTGTGAAATGCTATTCGCTAGAAAAAGTATTTTTACTGTGATGTTTACGCCATGCAAAGCTAGGAATTTAACATTGTGAAATAAAAATAAAAATGACAGAAATGCTTCTCCTACTTCAAATACTCTGTTCTGAGACACTACTTCAATTTTGCTGCAGTCATGCGCTGAGAGGGGAATGTTACTCCTTCAGTTGAAGTGTTGACTTATAACTGAGACACTTCTTGTAATTCCACCCAAACACACAACTTCAAGGAATCAATGACCGTGACGAAAAGTACTAAAGCGACGCATAGAATCCAGCGACACCACTACCCTAACTCACTTTTCATGATGAGACACTATAGAAGGCCGGCGCACTGCAAATTCTCCTCATTGAAGTGTGCACACTCTCTGGTAGCGCACAGAGGGGACCAATTTTGGGCTGATGTTCCTTTGGACTCATAAAGTGAAGGTATCCAGGGACTGAGGTGTTGTAACAGCTGGGGTAGGAGGTGTAGGTGTGGGCCAGTGAGACTCATTGGATGTGTCTCCCTCACAGACCAGATGGGCCAGGCAGCCCACTCATCCGGATTTGCAGGAGTGGAGTCCTTACTGAAGGCTTGATCCTGTTCTGTGGTGGGGGTATCCTCAATGGCAGATGGGAGTCCATACAGTCTGAGAGTAGGACTAATATGAATTACAAGAAAAGCTAAAAGTCTGGATTATGCACACATGGGTTTTGAACTCCAAATGAATTAACCTAAAATTGAAGAGACAATGGATGGTATGATTAGACCTTTCAGTAGGTTTTTGGTAATTACACAAACATTATAAATTACACACATGCAAACTTTTGAACTCCAAATGAGTTCACCTAAAATTAAAGAGACAATGGATGGTATGATTAGACCTTTCAGTAGGTTTTTGGTAATTACACAAACATTATAAATTACACACATGCAAACTTCAAAACAATCAGGTAAAGAGATGTCCAGAAAAGAAAAAGATTACTTAGTAAGTGTACAAACGTGACTGATATCCCATCCGCCTTATTGTAGGTTCCATAAGATATAATGGAACTTGTAATACGTCGGGTGGGATATCCGTCATATTTGTGAAAGAGTAATCCCTTAGTCCAGGGTGGTAATCAGGCCCTCAACCTACCACAGTAGAGCAGATTAATTAGGTCTAAACCATTTCAAGGCCTAGCAGACTAAAAGTCAGACTGTTATACAACCTAGTAGGATTAATGGCATCAATGATCATATAAACATTGGAAAGAACCTTTATTATCATTACAGTTTAGATTCTCAATACAACATAACATGAAAGAAATGATTTAAGTCAACATACTTTAGTTTGTGAAACCAACTACATCAATTCAATTAAATAACACAAAAGTGACAACATACAAAATTAAATAAACTAATGCAATTTTAATACATTTCATAAAATAAGGTTTGACAAAGGCATAACACTTTAACATATGTGCATATGCATAAAAGAGAGAATTACCAGCATCACATTGCAAATTATTTTCCAGATACAAACACTAGGCATCATGGTAGATGTAGTCATTTCAATTTAACATTGACCCCACTTGCAACATTGTAAGCTGAATATTCCTAGTACAAAATATGCAGCAAAGATGTACACACATTTACTAAATATTAACATGTAAAATATGTTAATAGGTGAGAAAACACTTACAATCACCAAACCTTCATGGTATAATAAGTAGAGTTTGGAACCTGTTTCCTTAACAACAACAAAATACGTTGTAACAAACAAAATGAAAATGCAAGGAATGATCAATGAAGAACCACACACATATTGACCACCCATATTGCCCAGTAGTAAAACGAGAGATAAACATAATGCTACTAATTTGATGATAATAGATTTGTGAAATTTAAATTTGGGTTAATATACAAAGGTTGAAAACACATTATCAACAGCTAACTTGAGAGCAAGAACTACATTTCTGTTTAGTGAGACATTCAAAAGTCTAACTTACCAGTCTACACTCCACCATGAATTTCTGTCAAGCCTTCAGGATGTAGGATTTGCATGGCCTTTGCCTTCCAGAGTCAAAGTTATAAGGGGGGCTGAGAGAACCACCACCAGTCCTCTGGGCCTCCAGGTTGCACTTGGAGGCCAGGGAATGCACTCTCTCCCACAGGTCATTCAACCTTTTCCTAATTTTCTCCTGTGTGCACAAGTTGTTTGCTACAGCACTTACTATCTCAACTATTCTGGACCACATTTGCCTTTTACGAGCTATGGTTATATTTTGGACTTGTGCTCCAAACAATTGTGGATCTACTCTAATGATTTCAGCCACCATGACTGACAATTCTCTCTCTGTAAAAATGGGTTTCTCCTCCTTGCCATTATTAGTGAGTATAAAATTAATGAAATGAGGACTCTCAATTTTTGGGTTAAAAAAAAATAAACATGAAACATAAACAGAGGGGGAGAAAAAAAACAATTAACCTGAGTTATGTGTGGCACTTTCAGCAGCACAATTGTGTAGAATGGCAAAGAATTGTGGTGTGAAATGGAGTATGTTTTGTACAGGTGTTAACAACTAGCCAAAAGACATCAGATGTGTGCTGCTGGCATCCATCCAAAAGCCACAGGCATAGTACAATGTTGAGCGCGTCCTGCAATGGACTCCGGCCATCACGGATCCGCCGCTAGAAAACAATGTCTGAACAACTGTGAAATCTAAATATGTTCAGTGCAATCCTGCCATCCTGATGGCGATAGAGTTCTGTTAGCCATCATAGGAGTCTGCCGAGTCGGAATACACTCTGTCGATGGGTACAGAGCTTCATCCGCCATACATTTAAATATGGCAGTCAGAATTCTGTCAGCTTAACGGAGTACTTGTAAACTCTGTCGCAGAGGGCACATTGGAGTCCTGTCAAGATCTAAATCAGGCCCTAAGTCTCAAAACATAGAATTTAAAATTCTTCGGCAAGGCAGCAGGCGCTAGCTGAAGACTTTTCCACAAGGGTGAATCACTGTTGCCCGAGGACCCAGTGAAGTTGTTGATTTTTGACCCGAAAGCTCAGAGCAGGAGGGATTCTGATTTTACATTCAGTGTAGGTCTCTCCCAGTTGGATACTTTTGGTGACTTTGTCTGGTTAAGATTTCCTCGTTCACACTTGGTCCATTTATTTGAGCCCAGATTACACCAACTAGGCGAGGCTGCAGTCTATAGCCAAAGAAGGCTCCATGAGGCAGGCTACCAGCTCCACAAGGTCCAGCAGCAGAAGATTTGCTGACACTAAATAGCTATGAGTGAGAGAAACCTGAATCTGCAGCCCAGTGGTAATGTACCCTGGTCAGATCGGCTTGGCAGTTTTTTGGACCTAAAACGTTTCTAGGTCACTGGTGTCAGATGTAGTAGCAGAAATCTAGCAAGACACAGCCAAAGGGCTCCAGGGCCTCCGAAACAGTATGTGAGGTACAGGAGTCACTCTAGTAGAGATCAGCAACAGAAGAGTCCAGGGCAGGCTCGGTTGGACTGAGCAGCTGATCCGTTGCTAGAAAATACCTCTTAAAGCTTGTTGTTTCCTTACAGCTTGAACAGGAGGTCAGCCTTATGACCCTTGGAGTCTACTTCATTGTCATAGGTACACAAAGGAGCAGGTCCAGGCCTTCAGGGATCCACTCTGGTCATAGAAAGCCAGTGAAGTCTTCTTCTGTTCTTCCTCAAGTCCAGAAAAAGTTGTAATTAGGGTTCTGGGGATGTCACATTTATGCCAGGCACCAGCATGTTGGAGGGAGTAAGTCCTGGCTTCTCCTACCCATTGGGGTAAAAGTTCCCAAGGGTTTCCCTATCAACGTGTGTCAGATTTCCTGTAAGTCCTAATGCAAACAATCCCACACTGCCCCTCTCTGTCTCAATCCAAGATTATGAAACCCATCTCCCCTTGTACACAGCTGGGGTGCCCACCTCAGGGATGTGGCCAGGGAAATGAGCAAGCCCTCTTCTGAGGTCACTCTGAATCAGTTCTGAAGACAGCTCCCGGACACCTGTCTATGGCAGGGGAAGCTACTTTGAAATAAGTTAAGATCCTGGGAAAAACCACAATGGTCATCCTGCCAGATGAGGAAAAACACATCTCTTCACCCTCAGTTGTTTGCCACTGCTCTAGAAGCAGTTTTCATTCCTGATTCAGGGTCATTGAGCCAGAGAGACTTTAGGCATGTAAAAGGTAACTTTCTAAAAAGTACCTTTCCTTAATGTGTTTTAAAAATCTGACTTCATCATTGAATTGGGTTTTTGATTATTATTACCAAGAGTTATTGAGTGATGTTTCTGCTTCCTAACCAACGATAGCATTATTAAGTTTAATAGTGCATCCTAGTTGCCCTCTATGGAACAGCCATCCTTGCTACAATTAAAAATAGCTTTTAGGTGCTAGTTACTATAATAATGTTGCCATAGTGATATGTTTAATATTATCTTTCTACATGTCCTACTTTTAAATATTATGCTGACTGCCTTATGGGCCATAAGGCCTACATAGAGGCGACATTAATATTTAAAATGAAGGTGTTTACCTGTCAAAAAGGTTTATTTTGATAGGATGAATTGCATTTTTTACAATACAACTGTAATACTTCAATGGTAGTGTGAGAAAACAGGGCTCATTGCAGAGGCCCCCTAACTTTTTGCCCCCATTTTTCACCTTTTGCTGGTGTTTTCCTGACTCTGATGGTGCCCTGGGTACTGCTAACCAGTCCCAGGGCTTGTGCTCTGTGTAAAATCAATATGCAAATTGGGCTAATTATAATTGGCTAAGTTAACCTACCTATAAGTCCCTAGTATATGGTAGGGCATGTAGGTTTAGGGACCACAGTATAGGTAGTGCACCCATAGGTGCCCTGCTGAGGTACCCAGTGTCATTTTAAAGGCAGGCCTGCCTTGCTGGCTGCTTTTAAATGAAAGTTATATGCACATTCAACTTTGGAATTAAAAGTAGTTCCAAAGTCTTAAACTACCTTATTTTTACATATAAGTCACCCCAAAGGTGTGCCCTATGTGCACCTAGGGCTGGGTGCCATGTAACTATAAGCAGGGACCTTATAAAAATAGTTTTATAAGCCCTGGTGAGGTAAAAACAGCCAAATTAGTTTTTCCCTCATTGTAGTAAATGGCCTTCATAGGCTAGAATGGAGAGACTTTATTTTAATTTTTAAAGTCCCCTTACATGATGGATACCAAGAGTTTGGTATCAAATTAATTGTTATAATAAATCCCACAACTTACAGTTGTTGGATTTAATATAACTTGTTCAGGTAAAGAGTTTTCAAACTTTACCTGAAGAGTTGTCAATTTCAGCCCTGCATTGTTTTTGCTGCTGTGCTCTGATTGGCCAGCCTCTAGCAGCCTGGCCAGGCCGCCTTGATGAGGTGTGAAGTGACCTGGCTTCACACAAAGGAATGTGCCTGTGGGAGGGAATCTCCCCTCAGCAGCTGGTGAGGCAGGAAGGGGGAGGACTGCCAAACTGGTCTTCAAAGGCAGAGAAGGACATTTGGAGCAACCAGCAACACCCCCACATCCTGCAACCCCAGACAACTAGGTGCCCCCTTGATTAGATTAGGAGATGGCAGGAGAGGGGTGTGTTTACAATTTTAAGCTACACCAGTGGGTGGGCTCAGCCAGATGTAACCTCCAAAAATCAGATTCAGCCATGATGGATTTTTGGAGAATGTGCCTCCTGGGATTGATTTTTGCCACACTTCCCAGGAAGTGGTCATCACAGGGGGAAGGACCCTGCAAGTTATTGGAGAACCAAGACCCCCCTGCTTTTCACCCAGGAGCAAGGATAAAACTGGCAGACCTGCATCCACACCTCAGTTCCCTACCACATCCAACAAGGAAGAACTACAGAAGAAGAAGGACTGCCCTGCTGGACCCCTGGCCTGAACCTGGAACCTGCACTCAGAAGGACTGCACCAGCTGCACACCTGGGCTTCATCACAAGAAGGACTTTGCCTAGCTTCAACTGGTTCAAGGAGGGACTCCCTGTTTGCTACAGGTGAAAAATTGCTGACCAGAGTCCCCTGCACCAACTCCTGAAGGAAGCGACCAGCTGACCACTGTCCAGTGGCCAAAAAGGAGTTTGCGCCAGGTGCATTCTGGGAGTTGTAGTCTGCACCCCCCCCCCCCAAGGGCCATCTCAGAACTTCTGGACCCTTGGGGTGAGCTGTGGACCTCAAAAGAACCTTAAAAGGACATCTGGGAGAAGCCCCAGAAGTTTGGAGAAGTTTTGAAAAAAAGCTCCATAGAGGGACCGACCCGCCACGGCAACTCTAGCCGGCTTGCCTCAACCGCGACCCGGCCTGATTTGCTGGTTCGTCCCGCTAAAGAAAATCTCTGAAAAAGAGACTAAGGGCCATATTTATACTTTTTGACGAAAAACTGCGCTAACGCAGTTTTGCGTAAAAAAATTTAACGCGGGCTAACCCCGTTCCAACGCGCCAGCCGGGCGTCATATTTATGGGATGACGCTTGCCGGCGCTGCTGCCTGGTGAGTGTAAAAAAAAATGACGTGAACCGGGCCGCGCTGGCGTAGGGAATAATGGGGGTTGTGCGTCAAAAAATGGTGCAACTCAGGTTAGAGTCAAAAATATTGACGCTAACCTGACTCGCGTCATTTTATGACACACAACCACCATGGAAATGAATCCTGTCTTAGCAAAGACAGGAGTCATGCCCCACTGCCCAATGGCCATGTCCAGGGGACTTTTGTCCCCTGGGCATGGCCATTGGGCACAGTGGCATGTAGGAGGGGCCCAAGTTAGGCCCCCCTATGCCACTTAAAAATATACTTACCTCTACTTACCTGTACTTACCTGAGATGGGTCCCCCCATCCATGGGTGTCCTCCTGGGGTGGGCGAGGGTGGCAGGGGGTGTCCCTGGGGGCATGGGAGGGCCACTCTGGGCTCCTTCCAAGCCCACAGATCCCTTAACGCCAGCCCTGACCAGGCATTAAAAAATTACGCAAATGCGGCTGCGCGTCATCTTTTAAGGCCAGCCGCCTCCCGCGCGTCATTTTTGCACTGGAGTTTAAATAAGGCGCAAATGCCTTAGAGTCATTTTTAGCGTGGAAACGCCTACCCTGCATCTCATTAACTCAAGGTAGATGTCGACGCTAAAAAATGACGCAAACTCCAAGAATTTTGACGCTAGACGGGTATAGAGTCAAAGTATAAATATGGAGTTAGCTTTGCGTCGGATTTGCGAGAAAAAAAAATGACACAAATCCGACGCAAACAGAGTATAAATATGCCCCTAAGTCCGAAGGTAAAAAGTTGACCGGGACCTCCCAGCCAGTGTATCCGAGGAGGGCTCCAGGGTCATCGGATCAAGATCCAGGTTTACCCCGGTAGAAGGATTTTCACCTCGAAAAAACGACTAAGTCCGCAGGTAAAAATCTCCACCGAGGATTCCCGCATCGCGTATCCGGAGAAGGGCTCCAGGAGGTTGGATTGGACTGGCAGGTTCGTCCTGCTGAAGAAAATCTTCGAAAAAGAGACTAAGAGGGTCATTACAACATTGGCGGTAAAAGCCGCTTACCGGCGTGCAGAAGACCGCCAATACACCACCGCGGCCGTGGTAGGGTAGGGATGTGGGCCACTCACTTCGACGGTGCAGTTGGTAATGACTTCTCTTCTCCCCCGTACATGTCATGTAGGTCAGCGGCCACCAGAAGAAGGCTATTTGGCGTGCCATCGCCAAGGACTTCCGTACCCTGGGGGTCCACCAGAGACGGAGCACCCACTGCCGTAAAAGATGGGAGGACATTCGCCGCTGGAGCAAGAAGACGGCGGAGGCTCAGCTGGGGATGGCCCCCCAACGTGGGAGGGGTGCCCGTCGCACCATGACCCCCCCTGATGTTCCGGATCCTGGCGGTGGCCTACCCTGAGTTGGATGGGCGCTTGAGGGCATCACAGCAGACACAAGGGGGTGAGTACAACATCATTCTGCGGACTTTGCGTGCAGTGAAGGTGTCTGGGTGGGGGAGGAGGGCTGTGGGTTCCCCTAGGCCAGGGTGAGTTCCGTAGCCTAGACCCCTCCGTAATGCAGGCCATGTGGCACTCCACCCCACCTCTGTAGAGTGCCAAGTACAGGTATACATGCCCCTGTGTCATCTATGTGTGCAGATGTCGACCATAGCCATGTAGGACATATCCCAGGAATTGCATCTGTAGAGCCCAACAGCACGGCGCAGTACAGGGGGCTGCTGTGTCTGTATTGTCCTCCAACGGTATCGGTAAGCCATGCACTCAACCTGTCTTTCTTCTGTCATCGTCCCCCCCCTTTTTGTGCTCTCCCTGTTCTTTTGTGCATCAGCATCATCAGGCAGAGGTACAGTGGCACCGGAGCACGAGGGAGCTGCATCCCACATGGCCATGGAGGGCCACACCACGGACTCTGAATGCACTAGTGGGACGGAGGGCGAGGGGAGCTTCATGGCGGTCAGCGGATCAGCAACCAGCGACATGGACTCGTCCTCGAATGGGAGCTCCCTTGTGGTGGCGGCAAAATCTGTGCCCCCCACTTCTACAGGTACAGCCGCCACCCCCCCTACCAGCACCGCCCTCCCAGCAGCCCCTCAGCCTTCGCCCCGTGCCTGCTCACCCCGGAGGGTGGGCATCACCTTCGCCCCAGGCACCTCAGCCCCTGCCCCTGTCACCTCTGCTGCCCTCAGAGAGGAGGCCATTGACCTCCTCAGGTCACTCACTGTTGGGCAGTCTACCATTGTGAATGCCATCCAGGGTGTAGAAAGGGAGTTGCAACACACTAATGCATTCCTGGAGGGCATTCATTCTGGTCAGGCTGCCCATCATCGACCCTGCAATCTCTGGCCTCAGCACTGATGCCAGCCATTGTCCCTGTGTCTAGCCTCCCCCCTCCAACTTCCTCCACCCAGACCCAATCCGCTGTACCTCTGCCTATCCCAAGCACACCATCAGACCAGCCTGCACACACGTCAACACACAAGGGAAGCTCTGGCAAACATAGGCACCACACATTCCACAGGCACTCACACAAGCATCACCCACATACAGACACATCAACATCCACTGCCTCCACTACGTCCCCCTCCTCGTCATCTCCCTCCTCCCTCCCAGTGTCGTATACACACTCACCTGCATGCACTACCACTACAGCCACTAGGAACCGCACCAGCACCAACCACCACACCCGCTCACCTGCACTCACCACCCCACTACCATTTACACATCCCGGTGTCCTCTCCCAGTGTGTCTGTGACGCCCACTCCCAAAGTACACAAACGTGGGCACACACACACCCAACATCCATCCACATCACGACAGCCTCCAGAACATGCACCTGCACCCAAATCATCAAAAGTTACACCTCCTACAACCACCTTCTCTTCCTCCACTCCCAGGCCCCCTCCAGCTACCCGTCCCAGTGTTCGTCAGAAACTTTTCCTGAGAAACGTTGACCTCTTTCCCACCCCCCCTCCAATTCATAGGTTCTGTACTAGCACCTCAGCCAAAAAATCGGCGGTACCAGTGGTGCCTGTTAGAGGTATGTGGAGTGCACTGGCCACCACGGCAGCCAGTGTGACACGGAGCCACAACACAGCCAGTCCCCCCCCTGTGAAGCACCAGAAGTTGGACAGTGCCCGGCAGAATAGGAGGAAGACTCCAGCTGGCAATGCCGCTCACAAGGGTCCCGGGGGGAGTGTTGAGTCAGCTATGACTCTTCGCAAGGTGGGGAAGGGGCAGAAGAAAGCGGCAAAGTCTGGGAAGAGCAGCACGGCGGAGAAAGCCGCCATCATCCCCGATGCCCAGGAGGCCACCGCCAGCCCGATCGTCACTGGTCAGGAGACCACCGCCAGAGTCAGTGCCCAGGAGGGCAGTCCTATCGTCACTGGTCAGGAGACCACCGCCAGAGTCAGTGCCCAGGAGGGCAGTCCTATCGTCACTAGTCAGGAGACCACCGCCAGAGTCAGTGCCCAGGAGGGCCCCGGCAGCCACAGCCTCGCTGGGCAATAAGGGACCACCATGGCAAACACCGCTGCACAGGTCAGAGACAGCAAAGTCAATCACCGCTGAACAGGGCAAGCACCACTGAACAGGGCAAAAACGGCCATGGCAAGCACGGCTGAACAGGTCAGAAACAGCAAAGTCAAGCATCGCTGAACAGGGCAAGCACCGTTGAACAGGGCAAAGACCGCCATGGCAAGCACCGCTGAACAGGGCAAGCACCCCTGAACAGGGCAAAGACCGCCATGGCAAGCACCGCTGAACAGGGCAAGCACCGCCAACTCAAGCACCGCTAGCCCATGTGCGGCAGGGGCAGTGACGGAACTGGGACCGTCACGGTGAGAGTGATGCACTCTGGGCACCAGTCCCCCTCCAGAACCAGTGGAGACATGCATCCACTCCGTCTGTCCTGCACAGGATGAAGCACTCTGGGCACCAGTCCCCCTCCAGAACCAGTTGAGACATGCATCCACTCCGTCTGTCCTTGGCAGGATGAAGCACTCTGGGCACCAGTCCCCCTCCAGAACCAGTGGAGACATGCATCCACTCCGTCTGTCCTGCACAGGATGAAGCACTCTGGGCACCAGTCCCCCTCTAGAACCAGTGGAGATTCACATCCACTACCTCAGTCCTTGGCAGGATGAAGCACTCTGGGCACCAAGCCCCCTCCAGAACCAGTGGAGATTCACATCCACTACCTCAGTTCTTGGCAGGATGAAGCACTCTGGGCACCAAGCCCCCTCCAAAACCAGTGGAGACTGTTATCCACTTGAGAGACTGTCGCTTTGCACTCCCCAGGATAAAGCAGTGGTCAAACCACCCACTGTAGAGACTTGTGAGACTGTGGCTTTGCACTCCCCAGGATACATCAATGGGCAAGGAGCCCCCTTGTGGATCTGGCCTGGTGCTGTCATCCGGCTGAGGTGCCCCCCCTTCCCTTCCCCCTGAGGTGCCTGTTGTATTTCTATCTGATGCCCCAGCAGTGTTCTCTCCATTGTGCTCAGGTATTGTGTGTGGGCCTCGCCCATGCATTTTGGGCCCTGTGGTCCACGGACTATAAATAGTGCAATACCTGGACTACTATTCGTGGTGTATATTTTGTTAATAGTGTATATATGTATATATTTGGTCACTCTATTTTGGTATATTACAATGGTTCCACTCATTTCCTTTTGTCTTTGCATTCTTCTGGGGGGTTTGGGGGGTGTTACTGTAATGTTTGGATATGCATTGGTGTGTGTGTTGTAGTGGGTGAGGGTCGGGGTGGGGGTGGGGGTGTTGTGTGTGTGTGTCCCTGACTTTTGCCTCCCCCCTCCCCTATGTCATGGGTGCAGTACTCACAGTTGTTGATGATGATCGTAGAGAAGCAGGAAGACTATTGCAGGGAGTATTTGGAGTTCCGGCTCCATGGTGCCCTCATTCCTCGTGGAGTGTGTAGAGGTGAGTGTTTTCCCATTGAAAAGGCTGTTTCCGCTGTGTTTTTATCCACGGAGAATCCGCCCCTGGAAAAGGTGGCGGATTGGTAGGTTGTGATACTGTGGGCGGTACTTTGTCTCCCACCTGTCTGTTGGCGGTGACCGCCGCGCTGCTTGTCTGTACCGCCGTGGCGGTCGGAGTGTTAAAGTGGCTGTCTTTGTTGGCGGTTTCCGCCACAGTCATAATTCCCTTTTTTTTCCGCCGGCCTGTTTGCGGTATTACCGCCGCTTTAACACTGACCGCCAGGGTTGTAATGACCACCTAAGTGTGAAGGTAAATTTTTTACCGAGGCCTCCCGCGGCCTGTAGCCGAGCAGGGCTCCATCACGGTCGGCCTTAAACTTTGACTTTGCCCCGGTCGAGGTGCAACCAGATGACCCCATTGGCGTTTTTTGTTTCTAGGCCCTAAAAAAAAAAAAAATCTTTAAAAAGTCATATCTCCGGTTCCCCTTATCCGGTTTTATTCGTTTTGGTGTCATTTTAAAGATAAAAATATAATCTATTTGTATAAATTGGTTCCTGTGTTTTATTTGATTACTGTTTTGTGATATTTGAATGCTTTACACTCTGTCTCCTAAGTTAAGCCTTCACGCTCGTTGCCAAGCTACCAAGGGTTGAGCTGGGTTTAATTTACTGAGACCTAACTGGACCTAAGTGGAGGTTAGTGGCCTATTGCTAAGTGTAGGTACCTACCTGCTCTTACCAATAACCCATTTTCCAACAGGTAGGCCTCAAGCCACATTTGCACTGCCATTGAGGTGGATGGCACAGTCCACTAGATAGATATATGGTACTAGATAGATGGTACAGTCCACTAGAGGCATTTAGCGTTCTTTCCCTTGGTACTAGGGTCTAATAGATAAGTTATGGATAAGTTAAATATGCCAATTAGGAGCATAACAATTCAACCATGCTGTTGTGGGAGCCCAGGCATGTTACTAATTGTTACTAAGGGTAAATTGCACAGAGTTCAACAAGCACCAGAAATAGATGAGGCAAAATGTGGGAGTACACCTCACAAAACATGGTCATTTCTTACACAAAGTGTTAAAATATTTAGAGGTGGGGTCATGGCAAGTGGCACCCATAGTAAGCCATCTTGCTTTTGGGCTTTAACACAGCTAATTGTTTTTGGCCTGCAAGTAGCAGTTTGACCAGGCTCAGTAACTACAATCTTTCCAACATGGCCACTTTTTAAAACTAGTGAGTTCAAGCTTGTCCTCTAAAATGCTTGAAAAAGAGCCGCACCCACCTATCGAATTGATGTGATAAAAAATAGAAGTTTTCAGCTTACATGTCTATGGTACATTTTACTCAATAGCTGCACTATGCCTTAAGAAAAGATGCAACATTTTTTAAACAGTGCCCGAGGATCACAAGTACTGCAGGGTATCTACTGGTGTCTTTGACAGTTTTGGCTTGAAAGAGATCCAAGCAAGCATTCAAAAGTAGCAGAATTGATGGGTGGTGCTGGCCGAGTTAGTTTTTCCCACCATCTGCAAGTGACATGAAGCAGTGAGAAATTATGTACAAAGAGCCAAGGAAGGCACATTTGTGATTGCCTTTAAAAGCAGGTACTCTTATCCAAATATTGTGACACAATCCCTTTATTTGCAGCCATGACTCTGAAGTAAAACACTCAAGAAGAAGCCTACTTTCTTCACATCGTCTAACATTAAATATTTCTGCAATACTTTGGCTGAGTAAACCCAGCGAGAAACAATGGCCCTCATTCTGACCCTGGCGGTCTTTGACCGCCAGGGCGGAGGACCGCGGGAGCACCGCCGACAGGCCGGCGGTGCTCCAATGGGGATTCCGACCGCGGCGGTAAAGCCGCGGTCGGACCGGCACCACTGGCGGGGTCCCGCCAGTGTACCGCGGCCCCATTGAATCCTCCGCGGCGGCGCAGCTTGCTGCACCGCCGCGGGGATTCCGACCCCCCCTACCGCCATCCAGATCCCGGCGGTCGGACCGCCGAGATCCGGATGGCGGTAGGGGGGGTCGCGGGGCCCCTGGGGGCCCCTGCAGTGCCCATGCCACTGGCATGGGCATTGCAGGGGCCCCCGTAAGAGGGCCCCTACATGTATTTCACTGTCTGCTGCGCAGACAGTGAAATACGCGACGGGTGCAACTGCACCCGTCGCACAGCTTCCACTCCGCCGGCTCGATTCCGAGCCGGCTTCATCGTGGAAGCCTCTTTCCCGCTGGGCTGGCTGGCGGTCTGAAGGCGACCGCCCGCCAGCCCAGCGGGAAAGTCAGAATTACCGCTGCGGTCTTTCGACCGCGGAACGGTAACCTGACGGCGGGACTTTGGCGGGCGGCCTCCGCCGCCCGCCAAGGTCAGAATGAGGGCCAATGTTCTTAGAGATGACAAAAGTGACTCAGGTTGTGTTACTAAGTATTTAAGTAAAATGTCTCCTAGAAAGGGTGCTGTGGAGGGGATCAGCAGGAGCATCACACAGACTGAGACAGCAACAGCCTTGTTGTTCATGAGAGCCTGAAAAATGTAAACCACTTGTGAACAGTGTGATAACATCCATCAAGCTTACATAAAGCAGTATTCTTCTAAAATACTTGTATGGGCTCTCAGATTGTAATTCTTGGTACCCATTAATTTCCAGATGACGCACATAAAACACAAATGTGGTGCTGAACTTTTGATGTGGTCATTATGGTATCAAGGGCCACAAGACATCTGCTGAGTGAGCTTGCCAATAAAATGTCAGTAGAGGAGAGACTGATGGTAGAGGTGGGTGTTCCAGCACAGCGGGATCTTACAACAAAAGCTTTTTGGCGTAAACACACATAGGGCCTTATCTATGGGTTTGTGGACAGGGTAGTCCACCGCATAAGTGGTGGAGTATCCTGTCCGCTAAACTCCTGGTTCACCCGCTCTCTTTAAAGTTGGGGGAACATCATGTTTCTGCCAGCTGTGACTACTTGCTCCCCCAGTGGAAACCTTGATGAACAGCTCAACTAACATTGGGCCATTGGTGAAAGTACCTTAGACCATATTTAGTGAGAATGTTCTGACATACTGTTTCCTGTTTCTGACCACCTGGGAAAACATGGTGCTCCCAAACTGGAAAACAAATATATGATCCCTGTCAGAAACTGGGATGTGAGGACTGCATGGATAATAGGTTCACAATTGTCCCCTTACTGGAAACCAAGCACCCCACTGTAGCTCTTGACTCTCAGAGTGTAGCAAAGCAGAGCAGTCCAAGACCTACTCAGGGGAGGTTATGTGACAGGTAATCTCCATTAATTTGCACAAATTAACAACACTCAATAGATTATTGTCCAATATGTGCTCTTTCTTTAAAAAAGGAAAGTACAATTTTTATACATGCACACTACTAAATACTACACATTTGATAATGTACATCAGGCAGATGGAATTAGCTCTGGGGGCATTTTGAAATCACATTTGATCCCTAGTGGCTCATGACTTCTAAACTTACAGTACTCCTCACTCATACCAGATAGAACATCACTGTATAAGATGGCGTCATTTTAAATAAAAGAAAGGCCTAGTGGCTTTGTCAAGGGTGCTGTCACATTATAATATAAGGCAAGCCTACTGGCTTTGTCAAGGTGTCACAACATCATAATATAATATGGCTTTGTCATTAAAATACTATTAGCTGTGTTAAGAAATCACTGTCATATAACTAGAATCAGTATTCATATTTAAAGACAATTGCTAGGGTCAACAAAAGCATTGGAATGTTTTTCAAAGACTTCTGTGAGCAATATGTAAAGCATTGGAAATAAACATAACATACTTTAGTCTTTCTTTTACAACTTTAGTCCACATTAAATTCAGCCATGAGACCAAGCGATCCCTGCGCTCATAAGCTCTAGAGAAAAAGCTCTAGCTCAGAGTGTTGAAAATGAAGAAAAAGTCTCCCTAAGTTTTGTATACTCTGATCTATGAAACATAGGGTTTTTTAAAGTTACTCAAGGGGAGCCATTGGGCTCCTGCAGCAGCGAAACACTTTCTTATGAAGGTTGGTTTTGCCCATGCCTATTTTGGTGTACCCACAGGGTCAAAACCGTAAGTGAGCCAAGCCCCACAGAGCATTATGGGTGCTCCTCAACGGCAGTGTGAATATTTAAGATGCTGCTTCTGACATGCTTTACTGTATTGGGAGCAGCTTCAAGCATCTCCTCATTAAGGCTCTAACCTTGCGGGTGCCACGGTCCCACTTGGGAAACCTGCACACAGTAGGGTCCTGTGGGGAGAGTCACAATGCCACTGTGGCCCTGCCAGCTCCTGTACATGTAATGGCCTCCTTTGTTCTCCTACCTGTACTGCGCAAGAGGTTGGGAGCAGAGCATTGTGTGCTTCTCATCTCGGAGCAGTGGCTCAGAATGGGGAGCCCCTGCCTCTCCCAGACTCTGGCATTGGAGGCAAGGAAACCCCCAGCAGGTCATGCTTTCACTGCTGGGTCCCGTGACCCTGCCATTGTCTTCGGAGCCTGGGGATGAAGTACCGGGCCTCATTTATGTATATCTTGGACCAATGGATGCAATCCCATGTCTCATGGGAGTCTATAAAGGGGGCCCCACGTGCTTCTCCCCTCACCAATTTGATAAAAAGTGTTGTGTCATCCCCTAGGGTCTGGGCTCTCACTGGGGGAAATCGGGAAAGTAGTAGTCGAGCCCCTTGCACTGTGTTGCTCGATTTCAGGTATGTTTAAATGGCCCATCTTAAAATATTCATATAATTTGTTGCCATTTGGGACTCTAGACAACTGGAGCGTTACCAGAAGGCCTCCTGGCCTCAAAAAGGCTGGCTCTCTGCGCTTGTTTCCTCCTTTGCCTGGCTCCTGCAAGCCCTCTCCTCCTGCTAGGCCACAGGAGTCCTGGTCTTCCGCCTAACTGGCCCCCAAGAGGGTGTGGGGTTTAGGGGCTAGCATCCAATGTCCTGAAGAGACCCATCTAGTCCTTAATCCATCAGGGCATCAGTGGGCTCATCCTGCCAGCAGTCCATAGTGTTGGTGCTGTCTCTTTCCAGGTCCAGGGTTTTGTATTCTTTCAGGGGATGCCACTTTATGCCCAGTGCCAGCCTGTAGGTAGGGAATACCCCTTTGTCTAAACTCTAAACATGTCTCTGTTCAATCCTTCCCTTTCCCCTGGATTTGTCTCCAGTCTGGCTATTGAAACATCAGGGTTGGAGGCAGGTCCCTTTGAAGTGTAATCAGGTCAGGGCACATCTCCTCCCCAGTCATCCTGTCAGAAAGACCCACTCCCCTCTATACTAATGCCCCTTAGTCTGCTCTCTGGCCCCAATAGACATTTCCCAGTGGGAGAGTCATCACCATCCCAGTTAGCAGGCCACTCACGGAAAGGCACCAGAAAGTTTCTAAAAGTGCCATTTCCCAAATAAAAACAAATCTGACTTTCCATTAATGAGGACTTTATATTACAATTAAAATTAGTAGGAAAAGTATTTCCCTAGCTGCTACCAATCCAAATTTAGCATTTCATCAATGTAGCAATGTAGCCCAATAACACCCTGTGCACCGATCAGCCTTGCTACAGTCAAAATAGTTCAGGTGAGATTTCACTGTAAGGACATACTCAACATTAACTTCTACATATCATACTTTAAATATCATGCACCATATATTTATGGACAGGCCTACTTAGGAGTGGCCTATTAATAGCTAAAAAGAAGGTTTAGGCTTCTTAAAAGAGGTATTTTGATAAATCGAACATTCAGTTTAAAACTGCCACAGGCAGGGTTCCTGTTTGCAGGTGTAAGGCTGTGCACAACTGTAGTCTCTCACACTGCCTGCATATGCCTGTGTACACGTGTTCATGTGTAACCAGCCCAGTTCCCCTTAGCCTCGCTGCATTGCCGCAGCCTTATCTTAAAAGCTGCATACTAGTGGTAAACATGCACAGTCTAATTTACCATGACATTATCATGAGTGATGCTCACCGAAAAAGACAGGTGATTAAAACACAAAATGTTCTAAATGGGTGGAACCCATTCACCACAATCACACCACAGAAAACTCCCAGCATTTCCCCACTTTGGGAGTTTGTTTTTAAAAATGAAAAAAAAAATATTTGCTCTGGAGGCCCAATGAACATGCTGAACATGATACCCACACAGCAATGCCATGGTGATGGCTCCTCTGTAGGAACAGATAATTTTACCAGTCAGCCACAGAGTTCTATATATGGTAGACTATAGTCTACCAGGGCAGTGGAGTACATATCTCTCCTACCCTGGCGGAATAGAGTACTATTATGTAACAGTGGCTTTGCAGAGAGACGTGGTAGTGTAATTATCTATAGAAAATGCTTCACAAACTAACAATAGGATAATCAGAGATGATGGCATCTTCTATCATGCTCTATCCCAATAACACCATCATAGTAATGCTATGATTCTTGCCTCAAGCAACCTATTTGTTATTAATCCCAGATTGTATCAGTATCTGCCTCTTAAAATTACCCTGTAATTAAAGGGACATCAACATGCATTTAGAAAAAGCTGACAAAGTAGGCAACCCTAAGCTAATTTACACATGAAATAGAGTGTTCCCACCGGTTAGACCGGTAGGAACAGTACTACGATATGACACTCGGCTCCCTTAAAGGAGCCAAGTGCTGTCTCGTAGCATTGAGAGGGCCGATAAGCATCCTCAGAATGCACACTGTCTGCAAAGCAGACAGTGCTTATTCTGATTATGCGGGGGGCTGTGGTCCCCAGCACTTGTTCTCTGCCAGCCTTTTCATGGTGGGGAAATCACCATGAAAAGACTGGCGGAGAACAAGGTTGTAATCAGCAGGGTGGGGCTGAGTTCCGCACCGCCCTGACTGATTACAACCCGGACTGCCGTCAGCCCATCGGGATCTTGGATCCTGGCAGAGACAGCAGTCTATTGGTGGGTCCACCCACCAAACTCATATTGTGGCGGTTGCCACAGTGAGTCTGGCGGTCTTGTGACCGCCAGACTCATAATCAGGCCCTAAGTCAATTGAAAGAAGTCCCTACCCACTCAGTAGGCCCCACATTATAGATGCAGTCAGGGCCCCACTGGATGTTTTTCAATCTTTGAGCTGATAATTTTCTCATTACGTTTGACTCTAATATCTGCAGTAAATTTAAATCTGATTACCTGGCACAGCATCAGCTCTAAAACCCTAATAGATGTATTTACCTCCCTGCCTGTTCTAGATCATCTTCAAATCAAACCACTTAAATAGCAGTTGTTGGGCCAAAACCATGCTAGACTCAATCACACCTGAAATTATGCTAAAGATTAACCTAAAGTTTCACCTTTGCCAGGAAAAAAGCAACTAGCGTTCTCTCACTCACCGGCTTGCCCTTTCACAAGTGTTTATCATGGTTGATCACAATATTATAATCGCCAGCGTCACTTCCTATGAGATAACAGAATTAGCTCTGAACTGGTACTCATTGTTCTTGAAATATAGATCGCTGAGAGTTGCCCTCAGTCATTTTATGCCCTTTCCACTATCCATGAATACATGCGTTCCTCAATGATCAATACCATCACCTTATTTTTTCAACATGTATGTACAACTTCTTTCTTGCCTAATCATAATATTTGTGTGCCAGTGTTACAACTATGCTGAAGACTGCCAACTCAGCTGCCATTGTTAAAGAACCAAAGACTCCCTATGTAACATTTAAAATGGATGGACAGAAATTGACTGAAGTTTAACCTAGAGAAGACAGAGGTTCTAGTGGTTGGATGGTCGCCTCTGTTATGGCCAAGTTTGCTTCGCTCTCCACGAGTAATAGGTTCAAATGCCAGGTGTTGATTGTAAGTTAAAGATGGACATCTAATTCTCTGCAATTATCTCCTCCTGCTGCCACTATATGCACAAGCCTAGACCCATTCTTCCCCTCTCTTCTGTTGAGGGCAGATGATCAGCTGTAGCAGTTATCATCATGATTCGACTAATGCAACAATCTATCTGGACTTAAATAAATCCTTGTTTCTGAGAAAAATCATGTTGCTTGGCTCTGACTCCCCATGAATGACACGGTCCTATTCAAAATATTATGCCTATTGGATAATTGTGTCACCTGAAAAAAAAAACATTTTGTTGCTACTAAAGTGATTGGATATTCTTCATCTCATACTCTCAGCTGTTCCACATTACCTCTTTTAAATACCCCTATTTTAGCAAAAACCTTCTTTAGAGGGAAATTGTTCTGTGTACTAGCTTCCTGCTTGTTGAATGTATTGCGTTTACTCTTGAAAACCATCTCTTCTCTAATTGCCTCCAGGTGGAAATCAAGACTCTACTTTTCTCTGGACTGTGCTTCTCCAAGGGACCATACGGTATACAGTATATGTACATTCTATAAATTCTCAAACTAAACAAAACTAAACTAGCCCTCCAGATCTTTAAATAGGCCCATTAGTTCCTCATGGGAGTATCATTCATGTAAATTTGGATTTTAGTTGCCACACCTTATTGTGAAAACTAAACTTGCAAACTCTCCTAAGTCATAGATGATTAGTTATTGTTTTCTGCCAAATCACATTTGTCACATAATGCTAAGACCCACTTCCTTGTCCACCCTAAAGCATCTTGCAAATTCCTCTGGTGGTGCAAAGTCAAGGATGTTGGAACTGATGCAGAGACCTGATCTAAGTCGGTTGTTGACTCTTGTGTACTGCACAGCTCAGTCCTTGCCAAAATCCTGTCCAACATGTGCTTGGTAATGATTTTATGGGAATTTGATTTGACTCCCAGGATTTCCCTTGCTTTGTACAGTAAATACTTTTTGTTTACTGCAATTTTTGTCTACTCTCTCCTCCCCCCCCAGCCCCCATTTTGAAGCTCAGCTCCATACACAGTGTTTATTTCCATTTACTGATACGTTTACATTTGTTTCCACTGTTCTTCTGTGTTGTGTTGCAGAACCGTTATTGTACATGGCTTTTATGCTTTTTCCTAATATTTTTAAAAAAATGATTAAAAGTTGGAAATTAATACTTTTCAAACTGACACATTAGACATAGACAGAAACTATTAAATATGTGAAAGCTAATGGGTTAGGTCATGGGATGTCCTCATCACATTCATCCTCCATTCAAGATGACGCTAACACAGTTAGAAGGCAAAGAACTATGGGCCAGATGTAGGTAGAACACAAATTGCGACTTGCAATTTGCAATTCAAAGCGACTCGCAAATTGCAACTTGCAATTCGCGATGCAGAAAGGTGTCTCAGACACCTTCTGCGACTCGCTATGGGGTCGCAAAGACCCACCTCATAAATATTTATGAGGTGGGTCACAGTTTGCGACCCCATAGCGAGTCTAGGCACTCACGGGAATGGTGGCCTGCTGGAGACAGCAGACCACCATGTCCGTGACTGCTTTTCAATAAAGCAGGTTTTTTTCTTCTCTTTGCAGCCCGTTTTCCTTAAAGGAAAACGAGCTGCAAATAGAAAAAAATACCGAAACCTTTTGTTTCGTTTTTTTTCCGGTGTAGGCAGTGATCCATAGGACCACTGCCTGCTCTGAAAAAATAATTTTGTGAGCATTCACAAAGGGGAAGGGGTCCCATGGGGACCCCTTCCCGTTTGCGAATGAGTTACCATCCACTTCAAGTGGATGGTAACTACGAGTTGATTTGCGACTGCTTTCGCGGTCACAAATCAACTTACATCGCGGTGCGAGTCGCAAATAGGAAGGGAACACCCCTTCCTATTTGCGAGTCAGAAACACACTAGCAAAATGTGTTTCTGCATCGCGTGAGGGCTTTTGCGCCTCACAAACGGCATTTTTCGCCGTTTGCGAGGCGCAAAAGCCTACCTACATCTGGCCCTATATGCCTCATTTACGAGGCCCATGGTGCAGGCCCTGTGCCACCAGGAAAGGACAGGAATGCACTTTATCTACATGATACAGCACATTTTTGTCCTCTTCCGCTGCTCTGGCACACAAATTGCTGCTTAGCGCCAAAATAGGGACCCTTGCACCACCATGGTGCAAGTTTGCCTGCATTGTGGGGATGATTGTTTTTGTGCAGGAAGGCACACCTTCCTGCACATAAACAATCACAGAAAACAGGTGTTTTCCTCTTTCTATGTGTGCTGCGGAATGCATATATTTCTTCCCGTTATGTCATTTTTACACCACCCCTAAGGTGGCGTAGTTCTCTGACGCATTCTCAGACTTGTAAATCTGGGAATGCTTGAGATTCCTTCAGGGTTCCACCAGTGTTGCGTGGGAACACCCCAAACAACACTCATGGAATCCACCTTTCATGCAAGGTGGCTTTGTGTGGCCTTGTAAATATGGGCTGGCACAATGTGCCACATGAGCATCAAATAAATGATGCTCCGGTGGTGGTGTGCCCCTAGGGCCTTGTAAATGAGGCCCTATAAATTTATAGGCAAGTGCATTCGAACCTGTGGAAAGATGGCTGACTGTAAAAGTAAAGACTGATTACGTGAAATAAGGACCTTCAATTAGAAGTAAACCACTTTGATGTGTGGCGATCAAACACATGCATTAGCTAAAGGGCGTATCTTGAACAGAAGTAAATACAATCACATTTCAGGATAGATTACTTTCGTTTTGGACAAGTCTCTGGGGAATAGAAGAAAGGGGATTACATACGATATTTTGAATTCTGCCCTATATAATTGTCTGATGCAGTAGGGTGACCCTCTTTTCTGAACCTGAGGTCAGAACAGGTCTTATAAATATGCAATTCTTTAATAACCTGGGTCCACAGAGATTCGGATTGTACGCATTTAAACCGTATTCCTTGTAGTAATCACACAAGAGAAATGAACTTGAGCTGTTTATTCTCATTAACTCCTCACACTCACTGCCAGGCTCTTCAGTTCAACATTCTACTGTGAGCTCCCGGATGTTCCAAAGCACAACATTCTAAGGTGAGTGGAACGTACTATTCTACTAGTGAACTTGAATATGTTCATTTGAATAATATCACAATACTATTCTTACGCTAATATATATATATACATATTTACACACAAAATAGATGTAACACATTACTCTTGTGTATACAATTTTCCACACAACATTATATCGGAAAAGATATGACCAGATTAATGTGCATATAACATATCTTCCTTCCTCACGGAGAAAGAACATAGGCCCTCATTCTGACCTTGGCGGGCGGCGGAGGCCGCCCGCCAAAGTCCCGCCGTCAGATTACCGTTCCGCGGTCGAAAGACCGCAGCGGTAATTCTGACTTTCCCGCTGGGCTGGCGGGCGGTCGCCTTCAGACCGCCCGCCAGCCCAGCGGGAAAGAGGCTTCCACGATGAAGCCGGCTCGGAATCGAGCCGGCGGAGTGGAAGCTGTGCGACGGGTGCAGTTGCACCCGTCGCGTATTTCACTGTCTGCCCAGCAGACAGTGAAATACATGTAGGGGCCCTCTTATGGGGGCCCCTGCAATGCCCATGCCAGTGGCATGGGCACTGCAGGGGCCCCCAGGGGCCCCGCGACCCCCCCTACCGCCATCCGGATCCCAGCGGTCGGACCGCCGGGATCTGGATGGTGGTAGGGGGGGTCGGAATCCCCGCGGCGGTGCAGCAAGCTGCGCCGCCGTGGAGGATTCAATGGGGCGGCGGTACACTGGCGGGAGCCCGCCAGTGGTGCCGGTCCGACCGCGGCTTTACCGCCGCGGTCGGAATCCCCATTGGAGCACCGCCGGCCTGTCGGCGGTGCTCCCACGGTCCTCCGCCCTGGCGGTCAAAGAACGCCAGGGTCAGAATGAGGGCCATAGTCTCTCTGCCACCAGGGAGATCTTCGAACACGAGAACTCGTGCTTCTCTGAGGTGTATCCTGAGCTTGTGCATTTTTGTCCATCATCATCGGCTCTTCTCCTGGCTTGTCTTCACTCCTTTGACAAGGTACAATACGATCCATGCTCCATACTCGTCCATCCTGTAATTTTACTACATTCCGATGTACTTCTACAATCTTAACTGGATCAGAGAACTTGCTTTCACGATCTTGCTTATATCTAGGTAGACACATTTTCACCCATTGACCTACATACCATGATCTATTTTTGGCTCCATATTTCTTATTGTACCATTCTGTATACTTCTTTTGATTCAAATTGAAACGCTTGTTGATGCATTACCTTGTTCGCAGATACGTTGACCACCTTTTAGCCAATTTGGATTTAGGGCCTGATTCTAACTTTGGAGGACGGTGTTAAACCGTCCCAAAAGTGGCGGATATACCACCTACCGTATTACGAGTTCCATAGGATATAATGGACTCGTAATACGGTAGGTGGTATATCCGCCACTTTTGGGACGGTTTAACACCGTCCTCCAAAGTTAGAATCAGGCCCTTAATTTGGTACCAGGCTATCTCCCCTTCAAGGATTGAAAAGGAGACAATCCAGTGACCAAATTCGGTGTATTGTGATACGACCACAACATTTCATTTAATGCTTCTTCCCCTTGAGCGCCTGATACTCTGGCTCTTTGGATACATTCTTTTATTACTCTATTCATCCTTTCAACTAGACCATTAGCTTTTGGATTATACAATGCTGTCCTAAAGTGATACACACCCCATTTATTTAGAAATTCCTTCATGTTGTCTGAAGTAAATTGTACCCCATTATCTGTAACTAGTGTGCTAGGGATACCTTCTCTCCTGAACACCTCCCTCAGAAATTTAATAGCTTCAGTAGTGGTTATTTGGCTCACTATTTTGAACATGGTCCAATGAGAATGATAATCAACCAAGACAAACATGTATTGACCCTTGTTTCCTAGATGGGACATTGGACCTAAAATGTCTAGATCTAGTTTATCCCATGGTTTCTCTGGGATGTTGAATGTGATTTATCACTTACAGCACAAGCCCAACAATCCTGCACAATCTTCTCTACTTCTCTGTCCATTTGGGGGAACCAGTACGTGGCTCGAAGCTTGTTTTTCGTGAGGCTCCGACCTAAATGTCCTTCATGTGCAAGTTCTATCAGTTTGGACCTCAGGCTACATGGGGGAATAATTCTTTCACCTCTCATTACTAAGTCATCCAAAATATGGAGTTCTAACCTGACGTTCCAATACCCTTTCAAAGGTTCTTCCACTTCATTTGCTTTATTTGGCCACCCATTAATTATTCTATTCTTTATTAGTTGTAATGTTTGGTCCTTTTCTGTCTCCTCTTTCCACTTTTTTTGTGTGAGGCTAGCAAGATCTATCCATAGTATGGACTCTTTTTCTTCCCATTCGCTATCTTGTTCTGCATCATTGCCATTTACTTTGTCTATTCCTGTAGATCTCGACAGAAAATCAGCTATGTTGTTTTTGTCACCAGGCACATATTCCATTTTAAAATTATACCCTTCCAACCCTAATAACCATTTGGCTATCCTAGGTGTTGCACGTTCCCTGCCTGGAGTAGTGAATATATTGATCAAGGGTTTGTGGTCAGTTTTGACTGTAAATGGTAAACCCCACAAGAAGAATTTGAAATGGGTTACGGCCCAAAAGCAAGCTAACGTTTCCCTTTCAATTGTTAAGTATCGTCTTTCTGCATCATTTAATGCTCTTGAGGCAAAAGCCACAATTCTTTCTTGTCCCCCCATTTTCTGATATAACATCGCACCTAAACCTTGGCCACTGGCATCGGTTGTTAAGTATGTTTTTAGTTTTGGATCAAATTTCCCTAAGTATGGTGACTTAGTTATAGCTTCTTTGATATTGCAGAACGCTTGTTGGCATTCAGTGCTCCATTGGAATGAACTATCTTTCTTCAATAGTGTTCTTAAAGGAGCTGTAATTATGGCGAAATTTCGTACAAATTTTGCCATATACTCAGCTGGACCTAGGAAGGATCTAAGTTCTTGTTTGTTTGTGGGTGCCAAGGCTTCTTTTACAGCTTTCACCAAATCATTTTTAGGTTTGACCCCTTCTTCCGAGATTTTATGGCCTAGATACTCCACTGAGGTTACACCAAATTTAAATTTTTCTTTTTTTATTGTCATTCCTGCTTTTTGTAGAGCCTGAAGAACACTCCTTAGAGCGTTATCATGTTCCTCTTTACTGTTACCATATATTAACACATCATCTTGGAAACACAACACTTGTTCCATATCCTTCAGTATTTTCTGCATTATGCGTTGAAATACTGCTGCGGCAGATGCTAATCCAAAGGGCATTCTACATTACCTATAGGCTCCAAATGGTGTGATAAATGAGGTGAGAGAGCGTGATGATGGATGAAGTTCTACTTGGTGGTATGCTGACGAGAGGTCTAAAACACTAAAGATTTTAGCTGGTCCCATGGTGCTTAACATTTCATTAATTTTAGGTAAGGGGAACCTCTCAACCCAAATATTAGCATTTAAGTCTCTCAAATTGACACACACTCGAATTCCTTAGCTTCCAGCTTTCTTAGTAATCACGACCGGAGCGACCCATAATGCACTATCAATAGGTTCAATAACTCCTAATTTTTCAAGACGGCTTAGTTCAAGTTTAAGCGGTTCTTGTAACATGAGTGGTACTGGTCTGACCCTGTGTGCTACTGGAATTGCCCCCTCCTTAACCTTGATTTTGTGCTGATAGTCTACTAGAAGACCCAATTTATTGTCAAATACGCTAGGAAACTCCCTACACACTGTATAATCGTTCGCTGTGATCCCCGTCAACAGGACTGGTTCTTCTCTGTTTGGATCCAAACGTATTCCCAAATCACGCTGATGCTCCCATCCCAAAAGATTAGAGCCATTACTGGAGAAGTACACCTTTTCTGTAGTTGATCTGCCTTTGAATGTAATATGCATAGACATCATCCCTTTTAGGGGTATAGGATCACTATTGTAGCCACCTGGACATATATCTGCTGGTTGTAGCTCATACCCTTTGTTTTTTAATTTACTTTAAAAAATATCAAAGTTTATAATCGTAAATGGAGAACACGAATCAGCAAAAACCCTTATGCGCTCCCCATTTAGGTCTATTTCACATGACGGATAGGTAATTTTTGAATTAAAGCTATCATCGCTTCCCTTCACTTGCAAAACAAATTTGTTGTGATTATCTTGAGTATTTTCCACCCTATGTACAATATTCCTACTACTATTTTCATCTCTCTCTCTCCTACATACTCTTGCATAATGCCCTTTGCTTCCACATTTCCTGCAAATACAATTCCTGGCTGGACAATCTAAGCTGTTAGCCAAATGTTTAGCATTACCACACCTATAACACCTGTTTCTGATGTTCACATTTATACTCTTTTTGTTAGTAATTTAATGAATTGTGAATTCCTCACTGCTCCTTCCACCCATTCCTTCTTGATCCCTTACTGTTTTAACTTCTTTTACTTCTTCCATTATGGTAGAATTCTTGAAAGCTCTTATACATTCTGCTGTTTGTTCTATGCTTTTAGCTACTTCTATTGCCTCTTTTAAGGAGGGACATAGGACTAACAGTTTTTCCTGGACTTTGCTATTGTTAGTACAGCTTACCAATTGATCTCTGATAAGTGAGTCTTCAAGATTACCAAAATCGCAAGTCGCGGCCAGACCCCTCAGGCTAGCTATATAACTTGAAACTTTCTCGTCCTTCCCCTGGACCCTACTGAAAAACTTATGTCTTTCTAACACAATATTTATTTTTACACCAAAATGTGCTTCCAGTTTCTTGATAGTCTCTTCATACACATCCAAATCCTCAACTTCATCCTCCTCCTCCTCAAGGTTTGTTAAATTATCATATACTTTCCGTCCCTGTACTCCTAAATTGTGCAGTAAAATATGTTGTTTCCTTAATGAGGAAAACCGCTCTCCACCAATTGCTATGAGGTAAGATTCAAATAATCGTCTCCAGTCCTTCCATAATAAACTGGGTTCACCTGTATCATTTAAGAAAGGAGGTGGTTGGGACATACTAGCTGCTGCCATGGTTTGTTACTGTCAATCACCCTATTCTTAACTGGTGCCCTTGTTATGCTTATTATTTATATAATACTTACTAGATTAAATTCCTAGAGTTTTTTTTTTTTTTCAAATATTAATTTTTTATACATAGTTTTACAAATTTGCAACCAAACAGTTCACTTAATCCCTTCACGAGTACCAAATGAGTAGACACGGGTTAACCTTGTTAATTGCTGCTCTGGACAAAAAAAAGAGTTATTCTGCAACTTTTGGAAACGTCTCCAGTTCGTGGTAAAAAAAAAATATATATATATATGTGATGACAGAGCAGATTTAGTTCTCTTCTACTGATACTCGACGTAAAATCTAATTCGGATTTTGTCAACAAAACACTACCGGCTGTTTTCCAGGTCACGGCTCGGTCACAGGATCAAAGAATCCAATTTGGCTCTCCGGCGTTGCCCCCACGCTGCTTCCGCGCTGCTATCACGCCCAACTCCTCCTGTCAAACATACTCCGCCTGAACACCGATAACCTGCTGTTTAACTGCAAATGTTGAACAGCTGCTGGGAACGTGTCAAAACGGAAGTTCCTCGCTCAGCTGTTTCTGTCAAACTCGGCTTCGCGCTGACTTTCTCTTTCAGTTCTCTCTGTCAGACTCAGCTTCGCTGAATGCCGACATCTGAAATTTAGTCACAAGTGCTTAAGCGATTCACACCACTTCAACACGATGCCCCCGACGTTCTGCCTCAGCCAAGACTTGTATTGTGAACTCTTAACGGCGAAATTAATCCCCTTCACGTCAACTCTTGCCAGCCTCGCAACAACAACACGTCTCATCCACTATAATTAGCCAACACTATGGCAGTCTATAATAAATCCTGAAAAACATCCGCTGCAATATTCTCAGCATACCTTGTGAAAATCTTGCGTTCTCTCAACAATTAGCTGGTACAGGGGTGAGGAGTGGCACTGCCCCTGCGCAGTTCTTCCACGCTGGATTTCAATAGCATCCCATCCTCGTCGCCAATTTGTGTAGATGTAGTAATCACACAAGAGAAATGAACTTGAGCTGTTTATTCTCATTAACTCCTCACACTCACTGCCAGGCTCTTCAGTTCAACATTCTACTGTGAGCTCCCGGATGTTCCAAAGCCCAACATTCTAAGGTGAGTGGAACGTACTATTCTACTAGTGAACTTGAATATGTACATTTGAATAATATCACAATACTATTCTTTCGCTAATATATATATATACATATTTACACACAAAATAGATGTAACACATTACTCTTGTGTATACAATTTTCCACACAACATTATGGTGGTCATTCTGACCCTGGCGGTCTTTGACCGCCAGGGCGGAGGACCGCGGGAGCACCGCCGACAGGCCGGCGGTGCTCCAATGGGGATTCCGACCGCGGCGGTAAAGCCGCGGTCGGACCGGCACCACTGGCGGGGTCCCGCCAGTGTACCGCGGCCCCATTGAATCCTCCGCGGCGGCGCAGCTTGCTGCACCGCCGCGGGGATTCCGACCCCCCCTACCGCCATCCAGATCCCGGCGGTCGGACCGCCGAGATCCGGATGGCGGTAGGGGGGTCGCGGGGCCCCTGGGGGCCCCTGCAGTGCCCATGCCACTGGCATGGGCATTGCAGGGGCCCCCGTAAGAGGGCCCCTACATGTATTTCACTGTCTGCTGCGCAGACAGTGAAATACGTGACGGGTGCAACTGCACCCGTCGCACAGCTTCCACTCCGCCGGCTCGATTCCGAGCCGGCTTCATCGTGGAAGCCTCTTTCCCGCTGGGCTGGCTGGCGGTCTGAAGGCGACCGCCCGCCAGCCCAGCGGGAAAGTCAGAATTACCGCCGCGGTCTTTCGACCGCGGAACGGTAACCTGACGGCGGGACTTTGGCGGGCGGCCTCCGCCGCCCGCCAAGGTCAGAATGAGGGCCTATATCTGAAAAGATATGACCAGATTAATGTGCTTATAACATTCCTCAAGCCACTTAATTGAATGAGATAAAGGAAGAGCCAAGATGACCAGGGAAATGAGATGTGATTTAGAAAAAGATATCCCCATTTCGAGCCTAATTATGTTTAAGCTGAACTAAATTTTTGTAATCAGAAAGTGAGTACAGTATCAAGGGTCGTTTGAAGTATTAATTAGGAATATAATTAAGACATATCACAAGATGTGTCTTACTATGGATAAAAGGTTGGAGCAGTTTATTTTTCAAAGATTAAGGCACAATAAATGTGTGCCTGTGGTCCAGCAGCCAACCACAAGGGCTATTGGTAATACACCATTTTGGAGGTCTAGTGACATTATCAACCAAGAGGACAGTGGTTGAGATTTTTGGGAATGTCATTAGAATCCTGTGGTGGAGACAAAGGACTGTTAGTCCTTACCCATTGTGGATTTTTGTTTAAATTACATTTTAATTTTGTTCCTTTGAAAAAACAGTTTTCTTATAAGTGCACCTCAATAAACTCTGATTGGAATTAAAATATTTAAGCTCAGTGCTGTCATCAATAATGTAATTTCAGGTGTTGCAGTCATGTCATAGAACATGTGATAAGTTATGTTTTATATGAGGTAATTAGCAGGGCATGGTGAGGACGCAATTTATAGTTACTTTAGGGCACTTTAATTACTTGTGAAAACTATAAACGGGGTATTTTAGTGGTTTTATTAGTTTAAGATGGTATGTTTTAACCTACATTTTTACCTAACTATGACATCCCTGTTAGAAATGGGGTCTTTGGTTGACAGTCAGGTTACCCCCTGTTCAAGCAAGGACCCTCGCTCTAGTCAGGGTAAAAGAGAATCACCCTCAGCTAACCCCTGCTTACCCCCTTGGTAGCTTGGCAGAGCAGTAGGCTTAACCTCAGAGTGCTAGGTGTAAAGTATTTGTACCAACACACACAGTAACTTAATGAAAACACTACAAAATGACACAACACCAGTTTAGAAACAAGACCAAAACGACAAAAATCCAACAAGCACAAGTCAAGTTATTAATTTTTAAAGATTAAACTCAAAAATAGCGCTTAGAAACAAAAATGCTTCGATGAGATGTTAACACGGCGTTGTGACGGAGTCATTCCCAACTAGCTGACACCAGCGGCGCCAGACACGGAGTCGTGTAGACCCCCAAGTACAGTACCTTTGGTGAAGAGTGAAAACAAGCCGATGCTCGAAGTCAGGGATCGCGGCGTCTGTGCGAAACGTTGGACCCGTGCACTTCGAGCGGCATCGGTCACGACGTGGTGCGGCGACTTCCACGGAGTCGTGGACTTCAGCGGGGTTGCAGCGGCGTCGGGCCTGCGAAGAGCGTCGCGTTCCAGCAAAGGTCACGGCGTCGGGTGCAGGCGGCGTCACCGGATTCAGCAGCTGCGGCGGTCCGGAGTCGTCCGAAGTAGATTTTTCTTGGATTTCCACCAGCTTTCCTTTCAAGGGCCCAGGGACTGGATAGGGCACCACTTGTCAGAGCAGGAGTCTCTCCAGAGACTACAGGTGCTGGCAGAGAGAAGTCTTTGCTGTCCCTGAGACTTCAAACAACAGGAGGCAAGCTCTAACTCAAGCCCTTGGAGATTTCTTCACAAGATGGAAGGCACACAAAGTCCAGTCTTTGCCCTCTTACTCTGGCAGAAGCAGCACTGCAGGAAAGCTCCACAAAGCACAGTCACAGGCAGGGCAGCACTTCTTCCTCAGCTATCAGCTCTTCTCCAGGCAGATGTTCCTCTTGGTTCCAGAAGTGTTTCTAAAGTCTGTAGATTTGGGTGCCCTTCTTATACCCATTTTAGTCTTTGAAGTCACCTTTCTTCAAAGGGGACTCACACCTACTTGTGAAATCCTGCCTCGCCCAGGCAAGGCCTCAGACACACACCAGGGGGTTGGAGCCGGCATTGTCAGAGGCAGGCACAGTCCTTTCAGATGAGAGTGACCACTCCACCCCTCCCTCCTAGCAGAGATGGCTAATCAGGAAATGCAGGTTACACCCCAGCCCCCTGTGTGTCACTGTCTAGTGCGAGGTGAAAAACAACCCAACTGTCAAACTGACCCAGACAAGGAATCCACAAACAAGGCAGAGTCACAGAATGGTTTAAGCAAGAAAATGCTCACTTTCTAAAAGTGGCATTTTCAAACGCACAATCTTAAAATCAACTTTACTAAAAAATGTATTTTTTAATTGTGAGTTCAGGGACCCCAAACTCCACATGTCGATCTACTCTCTAGGGGAATCTACACTTTAATCATATTTAAAGGTAGCCCCCATATTATCCTATGAGAGAGACAGGCCTTGCAACAGTGAAAAACGAAATTGGCAGTATTTCACTGTCAGGACATATAAACCACATTACTATATGTCCTACCTTATCCATACACTGCACCCTGCCCTTGGGGCTACCTAGGGCTTACCTTAGGGGTGCCTTACATGTAAGAAAAGGGAAGGTTTAGGCCTGGCAAGTAGGTACACTTGCCAAGTTGAATTTACAGTGTAAAAATACACACACAGACACTACAATGGCAGGTCTGAGACATGATTACAGAGCTACTTATGTGGGTGGCACAACCAGTGCTGCAGGCCCACTAGTAGCATTTGATTTACAGGCCCTGGCACCTCTAGTGCACCTTACTAGGGACTTACTAGTAAACCAAATATGCCAATCATGGATAAACCAATTACATACAATTTACACGGAGAGCATATGCACTTTAGCACTGGTTAGTAGTGGGAAAGTGCTCAGAGTTGAAAAGCCAACAGCAACAGGTCAGAAACAAATAGGAGGCAGGAGGTAAAAAGACTGGGGATGACCCTGCATAAGCAAAAGTCCAACACGACCCCCTACCAGCCTAAAGCCAGGGGAGAACAATCAATACCTTGATGTACTTCCCTGATTGGGGCGATAGAACAAGGACCCAGGCCCACAACAGCAGGGGCATGTTCCAGTTCTACGCCTTCCTGACTCCAGTTGGATCCCTCTGTCCATGCTCTCAGGGCTCACTAAGCTAACCCATGGGGAACCCTTCTCCACATCTGCGGACACCATCTGTGCAGCGCCTAACTTTACTTTGCTCACAGATGTAATGCAATGGGCAGATAGTACCACCAGGGCCAACACAGTGGTGTTGCCCACTCCACCCCTGGGGTGTGACTCTCGTTCCCCCCCAGGGGCAGCTCTGTCCAACAGGACAGCAAGCCACAGTGACCCCTGACAACTGTCAGGGATGAGAGCCTGACCTCAGGCCTCTCCAACCACTGTGACTGTGGAGAGTGGGGGGCGATAGCCCCAGGTGCCTGACACCCTTTGACCACTATACCTTCCACCAGGTCAGAGAAGATAACCTGACCCTGGTCCTCCCCTCTGGGTCTCTGTACCCTCCCTCCAGGAGCGGCACGCCCAGAGTAAAAAATTGTCAGGGTGTTTGTAGAAGCAGTCCTGCACAATTCTTCCACCAGTGCAGGGATGTTAGCCTGCAACTGATCCTCCAACCTGGGGTCTGTACCTTCAGGTTGGACCAGGGCCAGGGGTGAGGCTTCCCTCCCCCTGCCCTCTCTTCTGGGGTCCTGAACCACCAAACTAGGAGTAGCCCCCCAGAAGACAACATGGTAGGGGCACTGTTAGCAGTAGCCCCTTCCTCCAGGTCAGGGGGGACACCCTGAACCTGGCCTTCCAATCCAGGGTCTGTACCCTTAGATTGCTCTGGGGTCAGGGGTGAGTCTTTCTCTCCCCTTCACCTACTCTCAGGGTTCTGCCCCCACCCCTCAGGGAGAGTACCCCTTGAAATCACACCAGGGGGGGTGATTGAGCAAACCGCCCCCCCCTTCAGGTCAGGGTTTATCCCCTGCACCTGATCTTCCAGTCCAGGGTCTGTACCCACAGACTGGACCACTGCCTGGCAACCCAGGAATTCCTGGGGGGCCTACCTACCCCCCACCAGGTCAGAGTTTACCCTCTGAACCTGGTCATCCAACCCAGGGTCACCACCCTGCGGTTGAACCACTGCCTGGCGCACCACGACTTCCTTGGAAGCACACTTACCCCCCATCAGGTCAGAGTTTACCCCCTGAAACTGATCATTCAACCCAGAGTCACCACCCTGCGGTTGAACCATTGCCTGGCACACCAGTACTTCCAGGGGGGCACACTTACCCCCCTCAAGGGACACACTGTCCCGAAGGGCCACACAAGAGTCTGGCTGGCTCAGGTCTCCTGACCTCTGCCCATCTGACAGAGTCTGGATTCCCCCCAACCCAGAAATGGTCTCACCAAGGTCATTCATGGGGGGCTCTGCTCTCAGAGCTGACCCCTGACCCTCCAGGTTCTCCACTGGGGTCCGCAACCCCCTCTCAACCCTCTGTCTGGACTTCTGCACCCCCTCACTAGGAGTGGTACTACCAGACACCAGAACTGGTGGGACGCTGGGTACAGCCGCCCCCCCAAGTTCTCCTGACACTGTGGGATCTCCCTCAACAGATGGCCCTATGGTACAGGCTAGGCTTCCCTCCTGGTGTTCCCTCATGGAACCCTCCAGGACCTGGGACCGGATCTCAGGCACCTTGGACCTCAGCCCATCCCCATTCCCTCTCCTCAGAGACTGGACATGGGGTCCCTCACCAATCCCACTACACTGGGACCTACCTGGGACACTACAATCCTTCCCTACCTCACCTGGTTGGGAAATACCTAGACCATTCCTCTCAGGAGCCCCCCCAAATGCCTCTTCAGACTCTCTGGTACTCACCAAGAGGTCTGCCTCCATTGTAAGCTCCCTGGGGTCAGAGAACTCACACTCCACCTGGTGTTGGCGTAGCTGTGGAAAATAAGGACTAGACATATGCTCTCCAGCAATTACATCACTCAGCCCCTTACATGAGTTAACCAAAGTACTCTTCACCCAACCATCCAGTGACTCTGCTTTGGAAAAGCACCCCACATCACCCTCCTGAGGCTGGTGAGACAGTACCTGACTGTCCCTGACACTCAACCCACACTCTTCTGGGATGTCTTCACACTCCATAACCAGGACTTCTACCTGGGGGGAACCCCTCTCCCTGTCACTCTCACCTAGAGTCAGTAGAGTGTCCCTCCCACCAGTAGGAATATGACTCCCCATGCCAGTTCCCCAATCCACCCCAGGGACCCTGTGCATCACTGGAGCTACCTCATACCCCTGAACCTCCTGGTGTGTGTTAACTCCCTCCTTCAAGTAGGGCACCACATCTCTGGGCATGTGCACTTCTTCAGCAGCACTGGATATACAATTGTTGCTGCCACCATTCCAGCTGGACTCAGCCCTCATGACTTCCAGCTCTTTCAATTTAAGCTCGTAAGCATAAATCATCCTTTTTATCTCTAAGTCCCTTTCCCACTTGTCATACTCCCTTTGCATCCCCAACTTTTCTGCCTCCAACCGGCGAGCCCTTTCTGCCTGTCTGTCCTGCACATCTTTAGGAGTCAGACCCTTAGAGGACCTACCGCTACCACTCCTGGAGAACCTCCCCCCAGGTGTAACAGGTACCTCTAATACACCACGGTGTAGACTCTGCACTTTCCCATACATATCTTCTGTGTGCCCCCCAGCTTCCTTGTCTGTCACCCAGGCCCTCAATGCCTCTTGTACCTCCCCCTTCCTGGCAGAGCTCTTAACGTGACAGGCAAGATCTTCACAGAACTGTTTCAATTGAGCAACTGAGTACCTCTTCAGTTTTCCTAATTCAAACACAGATCCAGCTTTTGCTTCTCCAGATTGAGACATGATGGCAACATGTGCAAAGTTCCAACGGCAGAAAACAAGTTCCCAATGAAGTAAAAAGAATCAGTCAAGGGATCAGCAAAATCATGGAAGTAGAACAAAAAGGAGTCCCAAAGAGAAAAATGAAAGATCACCAAACAAGTAGTATGTGGTCACGTAGTGGTCTGAGATCAAAACAGTAGTGTACACTTAATCACTGTATGTCAAGCACAAATACAAGTCCAAATCCCAACCGCTGATCACCAATGTTAGAAATGGGGTCTTTGGTTGACAGTCAGGTTACCCCCTGTTCAAGCAAGGACCCTCACTCTAGTCAGGGTAAAAGAGAATCACCCTCAGCTAACCCCTGCTTACCCCATTGGTAGCATGGCAGAGCAGTAGGCTTAACCTCAGAGTGCTAGGTGTAAAGTATTTGTACCAACACACACAGTAACTTAATGAAAACACTACAAAATGACACAACACCAGTTTAGAAAAATAGGAAGTATTTATCTAAACAAAACAAGACCAAAACGACAAAAATCCAACATACACAAGTCAAGTTATAAATTTTTAAAGATTAAACTAAAAAATAACGCTTAGAAACAAAAATGCTTCGATGAGATGTTAACACGGCATCGTGACGGAGTCATTCCCAACAAGCAGACACCAGCGGCGCCGGAAACGGAGTCGTGTAGACCCCCAAGTACAGTACCTTTGAGGAAGAGTGAAAACAAGCCGATGCGCGAAGTCAGGGATCGCGGCGTCTGTGCGAAACATTGAACCCGTGCACTTCGAGCGGCGTCGGTCACGACGTGGTGCGGCGCCTTCCACAGAGTCGCGGACTTCAGCGGGGTTGCAGCGGCGTCAGGCCTGTGAAGAGCGTCGCGTTCCAGCAAAGGTCACGGCGTCGGGTGCAGGCGGCGTCACCGGATTCAGCAGCGGCGGCGGTCCGGAGTCGGCCGAAGTCGTTTTCCTTGGATTTCCACCAGCTTTCCTTTCAAGGGCCCAGGGACTGGATAGGGCACCACTTGTCAGAGCAGGAGTCTCTCCAGAGACTCCAGATGCTGGCAGAGAGAAGTCTTTGCTGTCCCTGAGACTGCAAACAACAGGAGGCGAACTCTAACTCAAGCCCTTGGAGATTTCTTCACAAGATGGAAGGCCCACAAAGTCCAGTCTTTGCCCTCTTACTCTGGCAGAAGCAGCACTGCAGGAAAGCTCCACAAAGCACAGACACAGGCAGGGCAGCACTTCTTCCTCAGCTATCAGCTCTTCTCCAGGCAGAGGTTCCTCTTGGTTCCAGAAGTGTTTCTAAAGTCTGTAGATTTGGGTGCCCTTCTTATACCCATTTTAGTCTTTGAAGTCACCTTTCTTCAAAGGGGACTCACACCTACTTGTGAAATCCTGCCTTGCCTAGGCAAGGCCTCCGACACACACCAGGGGGTTGGAGCCGGCATTGTTAGAGGCAGGCACAGTCCTTTCAGATGAGAGTGACCACTCCACCCCTCCCTCCTAGCAGACATGGCTAATCAGGAAATGCAGGTTACACCCCAGCCCCCTGTGTGTCACTGTCTAGTGCGAGGTGAAAAACAACCCAACTGTCAAACTGACCCAGACAAGGAATCCACAAACAAGGCAGAGTCACAGAATGGTTTAAGCAAGAAAATGCTCACTTTCTAAAAGTGGCATTTTCAAACGCACAATCTTAAAATCAACTTTACTAAAAGATGTATTTTTTAATTGTGAGTTCACGTACCCCAAACTCCACATGTCCATCTACTCTCTAGGGGAATCTACACTTTAATCATATTTAAAGGTAGCCCCCATATTATCCTATGAGAGAGACAGGCCTTGCAACAGTGAAAAACGAAATTGGCAGTATTTCACTGTCAGAACATGTAACCCACATTACTATGGGCCTCATTCTCACCCTGGCGGTAATTACCGCCAGGGCGGAGGTTGGCGGTAGCACCGCCAACAGGCTGGCGGTGCTCCGCCGGGCATTCTGACTGCGGCGGTACAGCCGCGGTCAGAAGCGGAAAGTCGGCGGTGTACCGCCGACTTTCCGCTGCCCATCAGAGTCCTCCATGGCGGCGGAGCGCGCTCCGCCGCCATGGGGATTCTGACACCCCCTACCGCATCCTGTTCATGGCGGTTCGCCCGCCATGAACAGGATGGCGGTAGGGGGTGCCGCGGGGCCCCTGGGGGCCCCTGCCGTGCCCACCCCAACGGCATGGGCACGGCAGGGGCCCCCGTAAGAGGGCCCCAAAAAGTATTTCAGTGTCTGCCTAGCAGACACTGAAATACGCGACGGGTGCAACTGCACCCGTCGCACCTTCCCACTCCGCGGGCTCAATTCTGAGCCGGCATCCTAGTGGGAAGGTTCATTTGCCCTGGGCTGGCGGGCGGTCTTTTGGCGGCCGCCCGCCAGCCCAGGGCAAATGTCAGAATCACCGCCGCGGTCTTTCGACCGCGGTGCGGTGTTCTGACGGCGGTACCTTGGCGGACAGCCTCCGCCGTCCGCCAAGGTCAGAATGACCCCCTAGGTGTCCTACCGTATCCATACACTGCACCCTGCCCTTGGGGCTAGCTATGCCCTACCTTAGGGGTGCCTTACATGTAAGAAAAGGGAAAGTTTAGGCCTGGCAAGTGGGTACACTTGCCAAGTCGAATTTACAATGTAAAAATACACACACAGACACTGCAGTGGCAGGTCTGAGACATGATTACAGAGCTACTTATGTGGGTGGCACAACCAGTGCTGCAGGCCCACTAGTAGCATTTGATTTACAGGCCCTGGCACCTCTAGTGCACCTTACTAGGGACTTACTAGTAAATCAAATATGCCAATCATGGATAAACCAATTACATACAATTTACACGGAGAGCATATGCAATTTATCACTGGTTAGCAGTGGTAAAGTGCTCAGAGTTGAAAAGCCAACAGCAACAGGTCAGAAAAAAATAGGCGGCAGGAGGCAAAAGGACTGGGGATGACCCTGCATAAGCAAAAGTTCAACAATCCCTTTCGTCTTGGTTGTTGAGTAAAGAAGGTCAGCTCTGTCCATCAGACGTACCTTACACCAAAAACAGTGCACATAATTTATACAATCCGGTCACAGAATTGTCCACGATGTAATATCCCGGCATACTTTCTACATATGGTCTGGGCATGTCAATTTTTAACCCCTTTCTGACAGACAGTTCTTGTTAGTCTGAATAAAGCAACGGCCTGGAATGTGCAGCCAGAAATACATCAGATATTGCTTGGTATGCTTCCTTCCTCTGCTACAAAACATCTAAGTCACTGATTTCTCCTTCTGGGACTGGTATTGGCAAAGAGACGCATTGGTATAGGATTACTCGGATCAAAACCCACTGGTATCATGGCCTGGCTGAGTGACAGCCTATAATGGACTGGAGCAGAGGAAGTGCGCATGCAACATGTTCATACAGATGAAAAATTAGAAGATGATCTAAGGGCATGGGTGGCCATGATGACTGACATACAGGAGGCAATAAATGGGAGTGGAGTGGAATAGGGGGTTGCAGGCGACATTATCCACCCTGACGGAAGGACAAATCATACGTGATCCGGCCCCTGCTGGCTTCCCAGAGGATTCTGGAAATTCCCCAGGTACACACATATTCTGTTATTGTAATGACTAGGCCATCAACATGACACAGATACAGGAGAGGGATTCTGTATAGTTTTTGGGGAGGGACCAAGAGAATGGAGTGATATAAATCAAATCCTTATTGAGATACAGGCATGTCTTTGAAGCATAGGTTGGTAGTTCTGTTACAAACACTACTATGCATAAGCGTCTATTATCTTACTAATGCTAGTTAAACTGTGATACTGTATGCTAATTGAAAGATGAACTCCGTTGTCATTCTGTTGTCATTAAAAAACCTTACTAAAGTTTATTGAAAAAAAACTGTAATTGTTTTCAGTGAATTTTGAAGGTTTTTTAAATGTAAAATGAGACATTATTACAATTCTTAACTATAGCGTCACTTTAATTTTTGTTTTTTTCCAATGAATGTCTATGGTTTCCTAATGTAAAGTAAGATGTCGCCTGGCCTGGGTTTGGACACAGTATAAATGGTGTCATTTTAAATAAGGCAAACCTACTGGCTTTGTCAGAGGGTCAGAATACCAAATGTAAAAAGTGGGCCTATTGGCTTTAGTAAGCATCAGCACATCAACATATATAAAGCAGAGCTATTGGCTTTGTCAAAAAGTCACCAGTAACCATACTCAAATGTATATTCTATAAATTCACACACTGCAATGCTTAATAACAGTGGTTGTCACAAAACATTTTCAGTAAAACATTAAAATAAATAACGTCTTCAAGTCTTTTTTCAGTCACAAAGCACAGCTCTAGAACCAATAACAAAGGGTCCCTCCACTCCAACTCAAGAGCATACAGCTCCAGCTCTTAGTGCTTTGATATTAATGGTAAGCTCGCCTGGGGTCATAGATTGAATGACCCAGGAGAATTACGGCAATTTTTAAAAAATGTTGTCAAGGGGGCTGCTTTTCTCCCTGCAGCCCCCAATAACATTTTTCAAAAAAGCTTGGAGGTGACCATATCTCTTTTAGGGCACTAAGTCCATCAAAAAATATTTTTGAAAAAGCCCTTGCAGGGCATAATTTGTTGCTCCTCAGCTGAAAAAGTGAAAGTTTACTCCACTCATTTCACATTCCATCTTTATTTGTTTTTATTTGGGGAGGGGCCGTTTCATGGCCAGTGGGCCATATTTCTGTGGGCTGATCACTTTTTAAAGGGGAGGGTGCTTGCGACCCCCTCAGGCTGATCACTTTTTTTAATGGGGAAGAAGGTGTGTGGCCCCCCTCCTTAAGCCTTTTTGAGGTCCCGGGGACCCCATCCCTGGGACCAATATCTTTTTATTGAGGGGAAGTGGCATGACCCCCCTCCCTGAGCCTGGGAAGGGCCCCGGTGCCTCAACTGATGGGAATAAAGTTTTGTTAGGAGGTAGGGGCCATTTTCATGGGCTTAAAGAGGTTCTTGGATATGGGTAGAGTTATTTTTGTGGGTAGGGAGGATTGGGTCCCTTTAGAGCCATCCAATGGCCCTGGGAACCCTCACAGTGAAGACAGAGAAGGTGACAGGGACCCTGAGGCTCCCTCAATAGCCTCAAGGCCTACCTCTGTTGTTGGTGTCCAATTTGGGACCGAGAAACCACTGCATATTTACCTATTTGTTGCTGTCTTGGGGATGGAGTTCTCGGGGCCTCTTAATGGATCAGGGAGGGGGACCCAACACTCCACTACCATTCAATATTTGGATGGGGGTTTCTGGGGCCTCATAATGCCCTCAGGAAGGAGGCTGAATGCCCCCAAAAAACAAATTTAAAAAAACAACCTCCCCTGGTCCTGGCTTACCTAGGGGAACGGTTAAAACTGGAATGGGGTGGCCTTGTTTCTTTCCTTTTCTTTGTTCTAACAGAACCACAGATCCCTGTAGATCTGCCTTGCCATAAAAATAATACCAGTTTAAGCATCAACTATATGTTGTTTTGCCTTTTTTGAGGACAGGGGACTGAACCCCTGAGTCCTAAAAGGGCTGCCAATGCATCTTTGTTGATGTGCTACCAGTCAATTAGATCTTATTTTTAGAAGATTTGTCAAAAGGTGCCAAGGTTGTAAGGAGTTTAGCTACCTTATTAAGGCATCCTCATGGTCACTAATGCTTGGAAGGCAGAGGTGCATTCCATCAGCTGCTAGGTTAATTATCCAAGGGTGGGATCCAAACAACATAGAAAGATGAATCTCTGGCATTTGCTAGACCCTCCTATTTGAAGTCCTAGTTTTGGCCCAACCTTCTAAAATGCGGATAGTTTTCTCAGGTCATCATCCATGCTGGGCCATGTGGCTGTCTTTCAGGTTCAACCACCTCTCTGGGCAGTCCAGAAGCCTGTCTTCCTGACAGTAACAAGGAGTCTCCTGTGGATTTTTCTTATGTGGTGTGTTGCCTTTGTTAAATGTAGTGTTAAAATCCTGTGTTTCCTTCCTTCATTTCCAGCAATGACTGCAATAACCATTTGCTCTCGCATTACGTAAACCCAAGCTTGCTATTGTAATTAGTAGTTATAAATGAACATACTTATTAGCAGGCTTAATTATAGGTGTGTTTGTAATTTGAAGATTTATGTTGTGCACGTTAGTCATCACAATACATTTTCATTCTCAACCCATCATTTAATGGTTTCACCACAGCTATATTTAAATATAGTAAATAACACCAACCATTAGAAGTGGGACAACTTATGCACCTGGAATATGCATTAAAATAATGCATTCTAGTAATTAACCAAGGTAACAACCTTTATCTGCATCTGTAAAAGATAGGTAATGACATGTTATATAGAAGACACATACTTGTCTAATACCAGAAAAGCTTCAGTGGGGGAAAGCAATACACAATCTGCTATATAGCAAAGTGATAGGAGAATAAGCACATTTTGAGTCTGTAATGGTGCTATGGGGAGCAGAATCTTTTCATAAACTAACAAGTTGCATTACCAAAGACATACACTCAACCTGAAGTTTAAAAACACAGCTAATTTACAGATGCACACTGTATGGAATCATTGAACTATTCCTCTACCATAAAATGTAATTACATATTATCAACCAGAGAGAAATGTGTATATAATGGAACATCATAAACATACTCTAGAGGTGTAAATGTGGAGTGTGCAGGCAGCAGGGCTACCACATAGCACTGTGGGTGGAAAGTGAAATTGAAAGTGCATAGGCTTCAGGAGAGCCCTGCTTGGAGAAGCATTTTACACATTTGTTCTTTCAGACTCATTCCTTGTCAGCAAGGATCTAGGCCTGAATAGATTGAGTTTATGTTGTTATCGCTTGCTGCTCTTCTGCATCCACAAATGATTCTCAGGCCTGTGGCCATCATAGTCTCTGGGAGTGGGGAAACATTATCTGGTTACCCCCTTGTAACAGCCCTACTTCAGAAAACTCCTTATTAGTTCTCAGACATTGTCACCTTTCCCCCAGAGAGCTTCAACCCAGCCCTCAAAGTGTTCTTATTCTCCTCCATTTAACACTGACACTCAAAACAGACCTTCTGAGATTCCTCAGACAAGGACTAGAGACATTTGGCCTACCTTTGTGAAGGACTATCAAACTCTTGAACACTTGTGATCCACTCTCCATTGACAGAAACCATGGCGATGGCCCCCAGGATGCCCAGTAGCACATCTGCACTGAAAGAATTTTGTGCTTACTACCTGTTAGTTTTACTGTGCCTGTGCTCTCACATCCACACTTTTATCAATATTGTGGCTTTTCTATTCTGGGTGTTCCACTGTGTGCGTTACATGTGCCGGTCAGTGAATCAAAATGATTAATAAGTGTGACTAAAACTACATGCATTTAGTTCATATTACTTGCTCTTCAATGACTTTCAACCTTATGTAAATATATTTGCCGTATTTAAACACTGCCTCCTTTTACGTTAGCTTGTTGATTTCTAAGAATATTGAGAAGGTGAAACTGTGTCTCGTTTATTATTGTTGTTGAAAAGTATACAATCTTACAATCCTAGAAAGAAAACAATAGAAAGGGCATTAGGCTACTTTCTGTTAATTGTTTTCACTGAGTTTCTAAAAACAAAGAGATTATGTAATATAAATTGAGCACAGTCAGTGAAGGGTAGAGGGGAATCTTCATGCGAGGCGACACTGGGACAGGCCACACAGAGCTTTATCTCCGGTCCAATTGAGGGCTAGAGAAATGGGAGTCACTTAGCCTTAATTTGCTGACTTATCAGAGTAGCTTGCTGTTGGACTTGGCCCTTTCTGAAGGGCCATTCGCAGAACTTTTGCCTTTACTCTCCACTTTTTACTGAATTTGTTTTTGTTGGCCTTAGGACTCTGTGCACTTTATTACTGCTAGCCAGTGCTAAAGTGCTTGTGTTTCCTCCTTCAAACATGATAGAACTGGCTTATACACAATTGGCATATTTAATTTGCTTCTGAGTTCCTCATAAAGTGGTACTACATATGCCCAGGGCCTGTAAATTAATTGCTACAAGTGGGATTGCAGCACTGATTGTGCGACCCACTTAGGTAGCCTTTTGAATATGTCCCAAGCCTGTCATTGGAGAGCCTGGGTGTGCAGTTTTAAACTTCCATTCCGGCCTGGCAACGTAAACCTTTTGCCAGGCCCAACCTTCCTTTTTAATGTATATAAGTGACCCTTGAGGGTAGCCCCTGGACAACCAAGAAGGCAGGGTGCAATGTATTGAAAAAGTAGGACATGTACTTTTTAGTTTTACATGTCCTAGTAGTGAAAAAAACTCTCATTTGTTTTTGACTACTGCAAGGCCTACCTCTCCCACTGGATAACAGTTGGGTTACCTTATTGTATTCTATAAGTGTAATTTCCAAATTGGCAACCAGCTCATTTTTGGTGCTTCTGAAATCAAAATTAAAAACCCTACCTTGTGCTGAAGTCAGATTTTAAACTGCAATTCTGAAAATGCCACTATTAGAAAGTTAAAAGACTAGATGCTGGAAGGAATGCTGAATAATGCAAACATTAACCCCCAGTCACAGAGATCTGGGTTTAATCCATCTTTTTTTTGCCTACCACGACGCCCGAGTTTGGATCCAGACATATGTAAATCAGTCTTGACCCTGCTCCCCATGGTAACAGTCCAGCCCAAACTGCCAGGCCAAGTCATTCCTGGACTGGAAACAAGCATCCTAGGACCCGTTTTGTGGTATCAGCCGTGATCAACCAGGCTAGATTGAATCCAGTGGATCAGTGAGCATGGGACTGACATCTGGGCATACCTATCCCATTTAGTGAGACAAAAGCAAAAAGAACAGATGATGGACATGATGCTGAACAATGCAATCACTCACCCTCAGGCACAGAGATTTGGGTTTAATCCATTGTTTTACTTGCTACATGTTAGGCCTGACAGCCTTAGGGTAGTCATCCCCAAACTTTTTACCTGCCTCCCTCCATTTTTCTGACCCTCTTTTTGCTGGTTTTAGGACTCTGCACATTTTACCATTGCTGACCAAGGCCTGTGTCTGCAGTTTTATTGCCATTGCGACTTGGCAAGCCTTAAGCTCCCCTTTTTCTACATATAAGTCACCCCTAAAGTAGGCCCTAGGTAACCCAAGGGGCCAGGTGCTATGAAAGTAAAAGGCAGGACATAGACCTATGTGGTTTACATGTCCTGGTAGTGAGAAAATCACCAATTTGTTTTCCACTACTGTGAGGCATGCTCCTCTTATAGACTAGCATTAGAATTGCCCTCATATACTTTTAGGTGGTAGATTCTGATCTGGAAGGAGTGGCCCTGTCATGTTTAGTATGGCCAGAGTGTTAATAGAAAGTCCAGCTTACAGGTGAAGTTGGATTCAAAATTACTATTTTTGAAATGCCACTTTTAGAAAGGGGCCATTTCTTTGCACTTACTGCCATCTGTGCCTTACAGCCTGTCTCCAATCCACGTCTGGTATGTGCTGGTTGACAGCTCCCCTTGGGCATTCATCTGCATTCTGAAAAGGGTGGAAAGGCTCTCTCTTACACTTCCTAGGCCAGTGGTCTGTCCTCGCACACATGACTGATAACCCCCCCTTAGGGACCCTGGCAGACAGGACTGGGCTGAAAGGGGACTTATGCAATTCAAAACCACTCAAAGGCACTTTTGGGTATATATACTGGGTCTCTGACCCCACCAAACCAGACATGTATGGACCTACATCTGGACTCTGTCAGAGAAACTGCCTGCCAGCCCAAAGGACTCATCTGGACCACTTTGCAGAGGAAGACTGCTGCCCTGCTTGTTGCCCTGCTTCCTGTTGGCCTCAGACTTTGCTGGAAGGACTCTGCCTTCCCCAAAAGTGCTTTCCAACGGTTTGGATTGAACTCAGGGCCAAGAAAGACTTCATTTACTAGCTTCTAGCTAGTTCACCAACTTCAGCGACTCCAGCACCGACTTCAGTGTCTCCACCTCCGCCGCCTGACACCGCACTGCTGCCTGCTCCGGGTCCGTGGTACTTGCTGCACATAATGACCGTGAGCTGCAACACAAGTCTGACGTAGCTGCGATGCCGCTGACCTCCTGCAGTGTGATTGTACCACTGTGAAGTAAACACATCACATCTTGACTGACTAGATCCATCGACCCCGCCAGGTCACAAGGAACCGACCCCTCATCACTGACGCCGCAGCAGCTCTCCCTGCAACTGGATGGAACCAACGCCTCGCCTCCCTTGTCTCGCAGTATGGAACCAATGCCTCAACATCCCGAATGCTGTAAGGGACTGACGCCCAACCGGCTCCAGCGAAGGATCACCTCTGCGACTCCATGCAACATCTTTGTTTTGTTGTTTCCAAAGGTACTGTGCCTGGGGGTCAGTGCAACTCCGTGGCCATTGCCTTTGGTGTCAGACTGTTGGAAACGACTCCGTCAACGATGCCGTGATAGCCCCAGTTGGAGCTATTGTGTTTCTAAGCACTTTTGTGGGATTTAATCTTTACCAGTTCACAACTTTGCCTGTGTACATTGGATTTTCATTGTTTTTACTTTATTTTATTCAGATAAATAATATCTATGTTTGCAATGTTTTTCACTGTGTTACTCTACGAGTTATTGCATAAATACTTTACACATTGCCTGCTAAGTTAAGCCTTTCTGCTCTGTGTCAAGCTACCGAAGGGTGAGCACAGGATAATTTTGGTTGTGTTGTGACTTACCACAAGAGGATTGTGGGCCCTATTTGGAGAAGGGTGTTTTCCCCTGCCAGCTAGAGACCCAATTTCTAACACTACCCATGCAATTTCAGTTTGGACCCTGATTCGCTTTTTGTCATTTTGGGATTGTTTTATTTATTACACTTAGCTATATTTTTCTAAGCTGGTGTGGGAGTTTTATGTGTGGGGTTTTCACTGAATTATTGTTTCAAATACTTTACACATTGTCTCTAAGTTAAGCCTTGACCGCTCTGTGCCAAGCTTGCAGGGGCTTGAGCACAGGTTATTTGGGGTTTGCTTGGGCATTAACCCAGACTAGGATTGTAACAGGTCTTTGACAAGGGCTCACAGCCCAGTCAACCAGTAACCCAATTACCCACATTGGCAGACCTTGCTATTTCATTGATGTTAGAATTGGGGTCTCTAGTTGGCAGAGGTATTCTCCTTTGTCCAGATAGGGACCACAATCCTAGTCAGGGTGAGTCACACAAAATCCAAATTATCCTGTGCCCACCCTCTGGTAGCTTGGCACTGAGCAGTCAGGCTTAACTTAGAAAGTAATGTGTAAAGTATTTTGGCAATAAATCATACAATAACACAGTGAAAACACCACAAAAGTACACCACACAGGTTTAGAAAAATAGAAGAAATTAAGGTCAAAACGATAAAGATTCAATTAACACAAGTTGAGATATCACTTTTGCAAGTTTTAAAAGAGTCTTAAATCTTAGAAATCAACAGTTGTCTCTTGGTTTCACAAAGTACCTGGTTTGTGTCAAAAATAGCCCCCACCGAGACTGCAGAGAAGGAGAGGAGTGGAAAAATAGGGGGTGCGTCAGAATTCTGGCGTGGCACAGACGATTTATTGTTTCTTTCCATGCTGCAAGGAGCTTTGCATCGATTTCTGGAGCGCAGTCTTGGTTCCTCACTGCGATGCCGGGATCTTTTTGATGCCCAGGGATAACATGTGGAAATCCTGGACGTGCAGGAGGAAGTCACAGGCGTTGCATTGATCCAATAGGTGATGCATCAAATTTTCTGTCACACGGCAGGCGCTGCATTGATTCTTCACTCGGGAAGTCGGGCCTCGACGTTCCGGTTTGGCTGTGCAGCGATTTCCCTCGTCACAAGGCAGGCTGTGCATCGGTTCCGACAGGCTGTGCGTCAATTGTTGGCACACAAGGTAGTTCCTTGAAGAGATGAAGTCTTTTTGACCCTGAGACTTCAGAAAAAAGGAGGCAAGCTCAATCCAAGCCCCTGGAGAGCACTTCTCAGCAAAGTCACAGGGCAGCAGTCCTTCTCAGCAAAGCAGCCCAGATGAGTCCTTTGGGCAGCCAGGCAGTTGACTGGTTGCAGATTCAGGTCCAGAAGTGTCTAAATTGGTGGGGTCAGAGACCCAGTTTATATACCCAAACATGTCTTTGAAGTGGGGAAGAATTCAGAGAGTGGTTTTGAAGTGCACAAGGCCCCTTTCAGTACAGGTCTGTCTGCCAGGGTGCCAGTAGGGGTTTGGCAGTCCATTGTGTGAAGGTAGGACACTAGCCTTTGAAATGTAAGTGTCAGGCCCTCCACCCTCTCAGCCCAGGAAGACCCATTCAGTATGCAGATGAGTGCAGGTGTGACTGAGTATCCTGTGGTTGTGGTTGCCTGTGTGAAATGCACATGGAAGCTGTCAACCAGCCCAGCCCAGACATTGATTGGAGAAAGGCTTTAAGGCAGAGATGGATTTTGGATGCAGAGAAATGCTTACTTTCTAAAAGTGGCATTTCTAAAAAAAGTAATATCAAATCCAACCTCACCAATAGGCAGGGTTTTCTATACCATTCTGGCCATACTAAATATGACCTGGTTACCCCTTTCTGATCAGAATCTACAATTCAAACAGTATATGAGGGTAGCCGTAATGCTATCCCATGAAAGGAGTAGGCCTCACAGTAGTGGAAACCCAATTTAGGAGTTTTTCAGCTACCAGGACATATAAACCACACATGTACATGTCCTGCCTTTGAACTACATAGCACCCTGCCCTATGGGTTACCTAGGCCTACCTTAGGGGTGACTCATATGTAAAAAAGGGGAATGTAGTGCTTGGCAAGTACTTTTAAATGCCAAGTCGAAGTGGCAGTGAAACTGTACACACAGGCGTTGCAATGGTGGGCCGAGACATGGTTAACGGGCTACTTATGTGAGTGGTACAACCAGTGCTGCAGGCCCACTAGTAGTATTCAGTTTACAGGCCCTGGGCACATGCAATGCAATTTACTAGGGATGTACAAGTAAATCAAATATGCCAATTGGGTATGAACCAATGTTACCATGTTTGTAGGGAGAGAACATATGCACTTTAGCACTAGTTAGTAGTGGTAAGGTGCACAGAGTCCACAACCAGCTAAAATGAGGTCAGAAAAAGGAGAGGAGGAAGGCAAACATTTTGGGGTGACCCTGCAGAGAGGCCATTTCCAAAAATTGAACATAAAGCTTTATTTTTCAAACAGGCATGCAAGTGAGTACCATCTCTGAAACTCAAAATAGGTTTTATTTTCTGCGAGGTTAGAATTAGATGACCACTTACAAATAGCAGAATGAGGATGATGTTGCTAAAGACTTATAGCAGCAGTTTTGTGGATGTGGTTCCTTAGTTATACGTTTGGTAAACATTGCTGCTGCCCTTTCATTTGATGCTGGGACTGATCATTGCCTGAAACACTTCCCTCTTAAATAGAGCTCAATGGATTGTAGACTGGTTGCAATACAACTGTGTTTCTGATTTGGCCTGGCATATTGACTGAGGCCTTATTGCCAGGGAATCTATAAAACTGACATCTGTGTCTCTACAAAATCTAGAGAATGTATCAGCACTTGCAGGGCCTCTGACTCCAGAAAAATAAAGGAAACAATGGTCGACATAAATTGTGGAAGGGGAGCATAAGTGTATGGGCATGTGTGTGAGTACACACTGCGGAGGACCCTGGGAGTGTAGCCGAGAGCAACTTCTTAAGGTCATTGGTGAGTTTTCCCAAGAGCACACCTTTGCTTCCTCTACGGTGGAACATGGGTGTCAAACCTATTACCCATAAGGAACAACTAAGGCCTGTTCTGTGTTGGTTAGGCTTAAGTTTTCTCCGGCCCCTGTAGAGTACTATGATGCCTTTAAGAAAATAGTTGAAATAGATAAAAACTGTAAAATAAAGTGGATAAGTCACATTAAAGACATCTGTCTCAACTAGGTTTAGAGGGGCACTGGTGACACGGGGATTTGTTTACATCTTTCAGAGACTCTCAAGGACACCTTCTGGCCTTCTGCGCGGGGCCTTGAGGTGAGCAATAATGACTGTGAATTGCTCAACACAAACTTTTTAGATCTCACACCACACAGTAATTTTGAAAGCTTCCTTTGTATGTCAACTTTCGGCGTGGCACTCTACCAACCCAGTCCTTTTGCTCTAGGAGGATATTTAAAATAGATGTACGCATCATCTGTCCTGTGTTTTTACATGCAAGGAGTGTCTCTCACACTTTTTGTTCTTTTGCCCGGGGTGTGAATACTTGAGAAAGCAATGGATCCTTCCAATTTGTAGACAGCTTGGGGCCTAAAAGTGTTCAGTGGTACCTTGGCTGCTACGTGCAGAATCTAAAGAATCTTTTCTATGCACTCTCGCCAAATAGTTACATCGGAGCTGGAGTATTAGAGCTAAAGTGCTGGGGTGATTTGAGGCTGGCTGGGTAGTTCCTTTTATATGTCATTTTATTATCAAGCACTGTCCATGTTATTAGGATCATCTGCCATAAGGTCTGGTGCTTTCTAATCCCATAGAATTAAGGGCCAGATGTAGCAAACAGTTTGCGAGTCGCAAATGGCGAAAATCGCCGTTTGCGTGTCGCAAACCTGAGTTTGCTATGCAGAAATGCATTTTGCGAGTCGGAACCGACTCGCAAAATGCATTTCAGAGTCGCAAATAGGAAGGGGTGTTCCCTTCCTATTTGCGAGTCGCAGTGGTATGCAACTCCATTTGCGACCGCGTACGCGGTCGCAAATGGAGTCGCAGTTACCATCCACTTGAAGTGGATGGTAACCCACTCGCAAACGGGAAGGGGTTCCCATGGGACCCCTTTGTGACTGGACCCCAAATTATTTTTTCAGGGCAGGTAGTGGTCCACAGGACCATTACCTGCCCTGAAAAAATCTGAAACTAAAGGTTTAGTTTTTTTTTTTTAAGTGCAGCACGTTTTCCTTTAAGGAAAACGGGCTACACTTTAAAAAAAAACAAAATACTGCTTTATTTAAAAGCAGTCACGGACATGGAGGTCTGCTGACTACAGCAGGCCTCCATACCCGTGAGTGCCCAAAGTTGCTACATCTGGCCCTAAATGTATGGTGTTCGTATAAAAGCTTGCATTCATTGGCTATGCGAGTTTTAGGCTTGTTAAGGCAAGTGACTATTCTCTATTCTGTGGATTGACCTAGGCCACTGTGATTTTATATGTCAATCCTGGATAACTTACCTCGGATATCTTGTGAGCCTCGGTCACATTGATTTAATATTCAGCTGATATGACCCTTTTTTGTCCTTTAAGGGTTTGCAAGTTTTCACATCACGTTTTGCTAGTCTGATGGATTTTATATTCTTGATTTTTTTCAAACTTATACTGTAGTACACGTTTGTAAGATTGTGATAATTCTGAACAATGTTTATAACTTGATTTTTAGCGTCCATAATTGTATTTCTGCGCTGTCTTGTGTACTTTTATGGTCTTTGCAGCCGACTAAAGGGCCTGATTTAGATCTTGGTGGATTTCATCCCGCTGTTGCTTTTCCATTGGAAAATCCATCCGCCTACAAGGCAGTCAGCCAGCTCTGTTTAGATGATTGTCCGCATTCTGCTGACCCCCCCACAATTTTTCACCCGCGTTGACTGTGTAGTAAGCAAAAGTGGCTGTCGACGGTACCACGGCCAATAATTTAACTGGCCCAATCATGATGTACTCTCCCGTCGATGTGCAGGAAATCATCCACACCTGAGTTGGCAGTTTCAAAGGGGTATATGGCCAAAACTTACCTTTCCTATTTTTTCTACTTACGTTTCCATTATGAACGCGATGATCCAAGTCCTCCCTTTGCTGCTGCTACTTGAGCACAAAGCGAATCAACCCCGTCATCGCCAGAATCGAAGGTAAATGTCATTTTAACATGTTTCCTTTTGAATTGTTCGTTTACATGAGTTCTGGACTAGTGCATTTTTAAATTTCATTTACATGCAATTTATGACAAATGTGTAATGCAAATTACATTTAATATATTTATTAATAACATTTCTCCTTGTCTAGTGCATTTTCTGTTTTTGATGTTTAAATTAACTAATTTTTGTAAGGTGTAATGCATATGTGTTCACTTACTCACCAATTAAGTTTAAAAAAACACACCTGTATTAAAACATAAAAACAAAACTTTCAATTTTTATTTTTGGTGAAAGTGTATATTGCCCTTATGAATGCTTGCACCAAATGTTTTGTCCATCACATTCCTTTTTTTACTAGTTTATGGACTTTACAAATAAGACATTTAGAAAAAATATTGTATTCCTGTAAAACACATGCAAATCGATTCAATTCAGCACTTTATTTTGATCTCCAGGATCATAAAAGTACATACATATATAAACCATCAAAAATATAGGATAACACAGTGATAACTGCAGATACTTATTTCAAAAAGTGCATCATATCATAAATACATACAATACGGAAAAAGGAACAACTATAAGATCAGTTAGACCAATGCAATAAAAATAGAACAAATATTAAAACCAGCAACAGTTTGCTAAGATGCACAGCCAGGGTGCTCATGAGGCTGGATCACAAAGGTGTGCAAAAAAATGGCAAGGTAAACCAGACACAAAGTTTCGAAAGACCAGCTTTGCAGAGCACCTTGCAAACATTTGCATTTGGAATAAAGAGCAAAATCTCAAGATGTGCAAATAAGCATTACGCTCAGTCAACAAAATATACAAATACTAAAAATTGGATTGATTAGCAATGTGCAAACCTAGCCAACCTCAATAGGACTTTAGACATACAACTTCTGACAACACTCTGTGAACATTGACATTTGGGATCAAATAGAAGATCTCAACATAGGCTAGTAGATAGTAACCGCAACCATCACATTATACCAGTGCCATGAAAAGCTACATTAGCAAACTATAGATGAACAGCAAACTTGGCACATGCACAATATGATGTTGAGTAATCGATCACCTGCTGGTCAGAGGAAGGACGGGTATCTGTGTTAGCCTCTGCAGCTTTGAGAGCCTTCAAACGGGAAACATTAATTACAATGCAGTCAATTCAACCCAATGCATTTACCATGCTGCCATTACCAAGCATATGCGTTTAGCACACATTTTAACATGCATGCCTTTACTACGCATGTGTGTGGTGAAGGCAGAGACAGCAGTCTAGCTGTCCGGGCAGAACAGGAAGGAACAGAAAGCAGAGGAGAGAGAGGTAAGTGGGGCTGGGGCCAGGTTTGGGGGGGGGGTAAGGATAGTGTTTAAGACAGGGCAGGGCTGAGGGGTTGGGGTAGTTTTCAGGACAGGGTAGGGTAGGTTTTAGTGTTCAGGGCTGGGGCAAGGATCGGGGTAATCTTTAGGACACGGTGGTGTAGGCTTTAGGGATTAGGGCAGGGGTGGGGGGGTCGGTAGTTTTTAGGACGGGTAAGGTTTGGTTTTAGGGTTCAGGGAGGGGGCGGAGGTGTCTGGGTAGTTTTTCAGATGGGGTGGGATAGGTTTTAGGGTTCAGGGAGGGAGGTGGGGTAGTTTTTAGGACAGGGGTAGGTTTTAGGGTTCAGGGTGGGGGAGTCGGGTAGTTTTCTAGGACAGGGTGGGGAAGGTATAAGGGATCCAGGGCAGGGGCGGACCTTCGGGGTAGTTTTTAGGACAGGGTGGGTTGGTTTTAGGGTGTGTCGGAGGTAGGGGTAGTTTTTAGGACAGGGCAGGGTAGGTTTTGGGGTTCAGGGTGAGGGGTTTTAGGGTTAGGTAAGGGGTCTGGGTAGTTTTTAGGACAGGACGGGGTAGATCTTAGGGTTCAAGGTTGGGGCTGGGTAGTTTTTAGGACGGGGTAGGTTTTAGGGTTCAGGGCGGGGTTGGGGGGTCGGATAGTTTTTAGGACAGGGTGGGGTAATATAATTAGCAATTATAATGAACAATATATGCTCCAAATACTCTGGTACCGCATAGCTAACTGGGCATAGATCATTTCCAGACAAGACCCTGGTGCAGATCTACTAGGTCGGAAGGGTCTTGAATCTGAACTAAATATACAGTTTCCTTGCCAGTGGAGGAGTGATCTTATCAATGGGTGATACAAATCGGGTCAGTAGTTTAATATCAAGAAACCCTTAACCAGGGAATCTTAACTGGTGTAATTGTTTTGCAAGATAGCATGTTCTCAAAATATTTCCTTGAGTCTAGTTTTAGCAGATAACGGAGATGCTAGCCCCACACAGTAAAACCTTAACTCTGCTGTGGTCCACAGCCAGTACCAGTAAGTAAAAATTCTACATGTAAATCACATTTCCACGATAAACATTTGTATGAATCATGGAATTGTAAAAACAAAATAATGTCCGGACAAACCTTGTCAAATAAAAATATTTTTTATTAACAAATAAGATACTGTTCTCATAAATTATTTTATTAAACTCAAAACATAAAAGGAGAACAAAAGGTTTAAGCATGAAGCAGGCTGTGCTTGTGGTGACCTTAACTTGCCTCCTATAAACACTGCCTAAGGGAAACCTCCACAGGGAGGGGCATTTAGGGGGCACAGAGCAGGCACAGAAAGAGGAAGGGCTGGGTTTTGATATGAAATGGGTCAAGGTAAGAAGTGAATTGGGGAGGAGGTGAATGGCTAGGAGTGTCAGGAGAGGTTTGGGCTTTGGAGGTAGAGGGAGTTAGAGTGGATGATGTGCATGTGGCTGTATGTTTGGGTGTTGCATGTGATTCTGGTGTATGTTGTGTATGTTTGGATGTATATTTTTTTAGCATGTATGTGATATTCGGGTGAGTGTGAGCGTTCGGTTGTGGGTGGTTTTGTTTTGCATGTAGGTGTGCTTTTGTGTGAGTGTATTGGTTTGGATAAGTCTGCTGTTGAGGTGGTTGGTGTAGTCATGGTGCATGTGGGCTTGATCTTTGTGGGTGGGGTGGTGATTGTGGTGCTTGTGGGTGTTCTGGTGGTTGTGGTGCTTGTGAGTGTGATGGTGATTTTGGTGGTTGTGGGTGTGGTGATGGATGCGGGTGTGGTGCTGGTTGTGGTGCCTGTGCTTGTAGTGTCAGTCCTGTGTGTATGTTGTTTCTGTTTTGTTTGCGTTTCTTTGTGTGCTTATGTGTATGTGAGTGTGTTGCTTGTGTCTGTTGGAGTGGGTTCCTGCATAGAAGTGAGTGTACTTGGGATTGGGGTGGGAGTTGGGATTTCAGTTGAGGAAGGGACTTTAGTTGGGGCACAAGGTTGGGCTGGTTGGGAGGCTGCAGTCAGTAAAGAGGCTATTTTTACAAGTGATCTCTGCCAGACATTGAACTATGAATGCAATCCAGAAATGCAACCATTTGTTGCACTTAACAACTACATCCCTGGATGCGATTCACAACCACAGTCTGGCATACAGAGATCCTGTGTAAGAGGGCAATAGCCTCCTCATGGAATGCAACCAGGGTGACAGGGGCGGGGGTGAGGTGCCTGTGGTGAAGGAGATCCCAGCCCTTTAAGGGGGTCGGGTTTGGCCAACTTGAGGGAAGCAAGAGGGAGGGTGGGAATGGGTCTGTAATTGGTGGACAAGGATGATGTTGGCACAGTTCCTGTAGACTCCACCACCACTACTGACTGGTCACTTTTGGAGGCCTTCAAAGATGATGACGACCTGGTGGCCTGTATTCCAGTCCCCTCACCCTCCATGCCACTGTGTCAATTGGTGTGAGATGTTTCACCACCACTGAAACACAGTGGCCCCGCCTTCTTGGCCAATGTCCCATCGCCTGTTCTTGCAGATGCTGGAAAGACATATACAGTAGTGTTATTGTATCTGTGTAAATATAACTGATCATGAGCTTTTTCCTCAAAGCATTTTCAAAAATACATATTTCACCTGCATCAAGACCTTTAAACTTTGAATCATTTTTACCATTAAAAAAACTGTTTTATTATCATTTGTACAAATATAAATATCAATCCATGTGTGTTAATATTTCCCACAATTTTGTACCTATATTTGTATAAACTGAAAGAATGTTTCTTTTGTTTTGGCATTTCACAATTGCAATGCTTGCTTCAAGACAAGTACGTTTAAAAAAAATATTAAAATTATTTTGATGGATTTAGTACTGAAGTTGCTTATGTATGTATCACATCCTATGTATTTACTTATGCTGTCGAAGAAATTCAGAAATATTTTTGGGGGGCATTTCAAAATACTTCTATAGCATAGGTAAATACATAGGGCTTGATACATTTCTAATCCATTTTAGTACAGAGCTAAAACACTGAAAATGTAACTTTAAAATATCCTATGTTATTTTTAGTTGATTTACTATTGTTAAAAAATCCAAAGTAATTCTAGCTTTTATTTTAACTAAAAATTGGTAAAATATTTCAGTAAATATTTAAAACTTTGATTCCTATATAATTTTTAAAATGAAAATGCAAATTACAAAATGCACAGATTAAACATTCTTACATTTCTAAAATTTCCTAATGAGTCATATTTTGTGCCTGATTTTGATTTTTCCAGATGGGATACTCTAACATAAATGTGATGGAACATTCCAACTGCAAAAGTCCCTTTAAGTATTCTATTTTTGTTCATTATTGATTTATCATCTGGACATAACAGATGAAATTTGAAAAATGTTTTTGGGCATGTGTTACTCTGTCACCAGTGTGTGCACCTTCCTGCCTTTTTTCAAAATATGTATGCCTATCACATTTTTAAAAGAACAGACTGGCTTACATGCATGTTTGTAAAGGAGTAAGACATCATGCAAATCAGTCACTTTTACCATAAAATAAAATGTATTGTTTATTGAAATCATATTTGTGAATTGTTTTTGATAACAATGCAGCCATTTAAACTTATGTTTCTAGTCATTTTTGGCTCACATGCTCACTATTGTTTGTCATTAATACTAACTCACAACTGTGAGGTTTGGAACATCCACTGTATCATAAGTGCATTTAATGCTGTCACCTGTTATAGGGCCGATGTAACATCCTTCACAATTGTGACGGAGCATTTCACCTGACACAATTATAAATTGTGGCCTGTTTGGAAAGGCTGTCCCTTATAACATCAAACAAACTCATGTATATTTGTTTATTAGGCAGGCATGTTTCTGCTAAAAAAATCATTTGGTAGTGATCAGAATTATAGTGGTATCATTTTCCACAAATTAATTTACAAAAAACATCATCATACACCTTGTGCAAAATTTACAACATCAAGAACTCTTCCTGTACTTTGAACATGTGTCAACCTTTATGCTGAAGACATAATGTGTTGCTGTAACAGAAAATGGTTATTTACCATCAAAAACTCATAAAAGAACATACCCCCTTGATGAAGCTGTTGGACTCTCAATTGCCCATCAAGCTGGAGAAAGGCCACTGCAAGTATGCAGGCCAATAGGGGAGGTCAGGGTGCGGTGCACACACTTGGCACGTTGGGAGGACTGACCAACCTGGACTTCTGCTTGACTTCTTGGTCTAGCGTCATAGATTTTCCCATTGCTTGCAACAGTGTATGCTGTGCTGCCGGTATACCCCTAGGGTCCGCATTTTCATTTGGGATAGCGATGGCGAATGTATGATGTTTGGTTTGTTTGAATTGATGTAACACCATTTTGAGAAATCAATCACAAGCATTTTCAAAATGTTACAATAGAATATTTTGTTTTATTGTCAAAAATAATTTGTAGTAACCTGTTGAGTACCCTTATCCCTTGTCATGTCCTAATTTTACTAATCCAGGCCAGTGACATCATCTCGGCTGAGATATTTGAAGGATAACTTTTTATTTGTCATGTTATATATATATATATATATATATATATATATATATATATATATGTGTTCACTGAAAAAAACAATGGTTAGAGGAAAGTTATAGTTAGGCTAACATTTCAATTCAGGCATACAAAATGAAGAAATTCAGCAGTTATAGTTAGAGTTACCTCAAATAACTATAACTCGTATTAAAGAAACAAGCGCAGGAGCCCGTGCTTTTTTCTTAATTTTTGTGCCGCAAATTTGTGAATCTTGCAAACTAATGGGAACAAAATAATTTAAAAAAAAGTGTTTTGCTCTTAGTGCTAAGGGGTCAGGGTGTCCTTACCCTGACCTCTTTTATTTTATTTTTACTTTTGTTCTGGGACTCAGCTGCCAACACTTCCTGGTTTGAAGTGTTGGCAGCCAATCAGAGCTGTGCATTTCCCTGCACAAGTCTTTGTTCGCAAATACCTTGTGGCCCGAGATATAAAATTTGAATTTCCCTAAATTTCTCAAAAACTACTGAACAGGATGACTCCAAATAAGAAAAAGGTTTCTTCCAGTGGTTCTGCCTTTAGTCGTGTCTGAAGAATCGATGGAAATAAACATGGGAATTTTAACATTTCTTAGCCCCTTTCTCTCAGTCCCCGCTTGATGGGTCATCCCGGAATTTTCCATGCGCAACAACAACAACAATCGCCTCACCAGGTTTTTTTTTTGAAAATTTTGTGAAGATTCGTCAACGGTGCCAAAGATATAATGAAGTCATCAAACACTTTTCCTATGGAAACATGGCTCTAGCTATAACTACCTACTGGCGACCAGACCACCAGTAGATATTACCTATATGTATTTACATGTATCTTAATTTGTATCAAATATGTAGAACCACACACCAAAAACCAATAGAGTGTCGAACAGACAACACATTATAATATTGTGATGTTGTCTAATTTAATGTGTTTAAGAATACACACCATCGTAGTAAAGTTAGACTTTAAGTCTAAACTTAGACTTTTGGTCTAAATTTACGTTTGTGAATCGGGCCCCATATCTTTTCTCTATTATTTCAAAAGAGCAGAAACTACTTCACTCTGGACATTCTAGCCTGTGATTGAATAAAAAAGTTAGTCAGAATCACATTTTCATTTTAAACACATACCTGGTCCTCTAGTGAGCTATACAGGTGGCTGTACAGGGACAGGAACTCCGTAGACACCAACTCCAGCTCCTCTGGTGAGAAATTTGGGGCCCTGTTGCCTGCTTTTCCTGGCATTGTGGCTCCAAGAGATTGGAAGCATTGAGTAGTTGGTGGCTGCAGTGTTAAGAGGCAAGTGAGCTTTTTTTTAAATGCTGCTTATTTCTACACAATGTACATGATTGTCAGCAGAGACGAACACATCCACTGGCTTGCGTACATTGCTTCCACACGCGTTAGCCTATGGCTGTGTCCATCATGGAGTTTCATATCCACTACCCGGTCAACTTCCACCGACTTCGGTCTAATTCCAAATGTCCCGATGGCAAGGTCAGGTGTCTGCCATTTTAGATTGTGAAATAGTGTGTTTGTGAATGTTAAGTGTGTCATCACCACACAAAATGGTGGCTAATTTGCTTACATACACAAAAATGCTAATATTGGTAATTTAAACTATTACATAGTGTGTTACTGTGGTTAAAAGCGATAGTTGCATGGTTTTTATACTTCTGTTTATGGAATTTTTTATGGAAAAAATAAAAATGTGTAAATAACACATCTAAAATATATTATATACATATTTCACTCAAAAAATAATAGACATCGATCCATGCACGTAAACTTCCTTTGCTTGTGTTGACTCTGCAACTGCCTCTGCTTCGACCTCCACGAAGAGGGAAACGTGCAGCATCCAAACGACTCCTCCTGAGCTCCAGGACTGCATGGGTCCAAAGCACCTTGGTCCTGGAGCTAGCTGTGTTCTCCGCTGTTCCCCAGGTAAGCCAGCACATTTAAAAAACGCCTCTCGCTCCTTCTCACGCCTTCCGGCCCGATCTCTCTGTGCGTGCTCTCAGCTGCCCGCCTCCTCACAGGCCACCATGTTCCCTCAATTGCTGCTAGGTCAGGAAGAGGTGTTTTTTCCAGTCAAGCCTCATGGGCTCAAGAGGAGGAAATTGTAGGCTCGGCTGGAGTCAGGAGGAAGCGTGGAGAAGCAGAAGAGAAGAGGGGAAGCACAAGGTAGGGAGCATTAGGGGAAAAAAAGGAAAAAATCATCATTCACCCATGACATACTAAGTGGTATCTCTGCTTGGAAAAAGGAGAAGACGATGGGAACTGATGATATGAAATCGGGAGGGGACAGCAACTTGTTGCGGGTTATGACATGGAATGTGAACGGTTTGAGTATTAGACGAAGGAAGAACAGAATTTTGCATACTTGAGGGATTCTCCAGCGCATATTATAATTTTGTAGGTGACCCACTTGATGGGAAGGGAATGTTTAAAATTGTTTAAAGCTCAAAATTTGGTTCAATCTTTGGTGTGTACAGAAAGTGATTTTAATACTAGGGGGGTGGCTATAATAATTAAGCAGCAGATCAATGCAGTAGTGTTGAAGTCAGTTTCAGATGATGCAGGTCGTTGGTCTATTGCCAATCTTCAGGTATATGACACAGTACTAACAGTAGTTGGGTTCTATGGGCCAAATTCTGATGATTTAAAACCGGTGAGGAAGATGTTTTTCCACCTTTTGGATTATTCCAACCTGGTCATTATGGCAGGGGATTTTAATGTATTGCTGGATAATAATTTGGATAGATCATCTAAGGTGAGGTCTACAGTCATGCCAAAATCTCAGAGTTTTCTTAAGGCAAAAATTAGAGAATTTGGTTTGTGTGATATCTGGAGAGTAAGACCAGCTGACCAGCAAGATTTCTCATTCAGGAATTAGAAATATGGCCATGCTTCTAGGATAGATTATTTCTTGATAGGTCATGGGCTAGGGCAGGCAGTTGACAAATTAGAATATATGGCTGCACATATTTCGGACCAATCTGCTGTAGTTTTAACAATTACATTTACTACAAAAAGGGAAATGAGGAGGTGGACCCTAGATAGATCCTTGTTGATGGAGAATGATGTTGTGACACAACTCTTTTCTGAGACAGAAGAGTTCTTCAAATTTAATATTAGTTCTGCTCCAATATGTGTGGTGTGGGACACGGTTAAGGCGTTTATAAGAGGTAAAATAACAAGCCTTACTATTGTCAGGAATAGAAAATACAACATGGAAATGAGTACATTGGAAGCAGAATTGGCTGAGTGTGACCGTTTAGAAAAAGATGGGATAAAACCTCTGGGCAAGTTGGAAGGTTCGAGGAGGCACTTGAGATCACAATTGGAGGAGATGCTACAAATTAGGCTAAAAAAAGATGTGATGCTAGCAAATTAGCGCGTTTCGAATATGGAGAGAATGCATGGAAATTGTTAGCATGGAAAGCTAAGACAGATAGAAAGAGAAACAATATTAGAGAGATTTCTGCTTGAATGGGTGTGAGACGAACAAATGGTAATGAAATAGGGGAGGCTTTCCTACTTTTTTACTCAGAGTTGATATAGTGGTTATGACAGAAGGGGTAAGAAGTTGGGTAGGTGTAGATATACTTCCCAAACTTACAGCTATTGAGAAAGATTGTTTGAATAAAAAAATACTATGGGAGAGATTACGTCTGCGCTCAGGTTAGGCAAGGGAGGGAAAGCGGCAGGTTTGGATGGCATCCCGGTAGAGCTGTATAAAGAATTGGGGGAAGCAATTGTGCCTGTTATGTTAGTATTGTTTGAAGGGATTTTTGATAAGGGAGAGAGACTTACTGAATCTTGGAATGATGCAATAATAACCTTGGTTTTGAAACCAGGCAAGAATCCTATGGACCGATTTCACCATTGAATGCATATTATAAGATTTTTGCTAAGGTGCTGGCGGAGAGGTTAAATAGTGTGGAAGGTGCGCTTCTTCATAAGGATCAGAAGGGCTTTATTAGGGGCAGGCACCTTCATGAATTAACTTCTAGCCTAATAGGAGCTATTGATTTGGCAACAACATTTAGTCTCCCCTTAGCAGTTGTAACATTAGATGCTTCGAAGGCTTTTGATAGAGTAAACTGGGTCTGTTTAGTCACTATTTTAAAGGAGTATGGATTTGGGGAAACATTTTGTCAGGTGATGCGCCAAGTCTACTTGAAACCCTCAGCTAAGGTTCTCGTAAATGTGAGGCTGACTTCTGCTTTCAAAATAATCAGGGGTACAAGACACGGTTGTCCGCACTCTCCGATACTGTTTAATTTATATATTGAGCCTCTAGCTAGAAGAATAAGGCAGGAACAAAGGATTTTACCTTTTTCGTATGATGGATGGGAAAAAAAGGTCTCCCTGTATGCTGATGATCTGCTGCTGTGTACGCCGGTCCCACGTTCAGCATTGCCGGCTGTCCTGGATATAGTGGATGAGTTTGGAACAGTGTCTGGTTATCAAGTCAACGCTGAGAAGACGGAAATAATGGTGTGGAATAAGAAGATGGAGAGCTCACTTATAAAAGCTGAAATGAGATATCTAGGCGTTAAGATTGTTCAAGACATTGAGCAGATTTCAGTGGTTAACCTTAAAAAAGTGCGTGCGGACTGTTACAATTTGATGAAAGGTTGGATGTATTTACCTTTGTCAATTTTGGGTAGAGGATGATAATTTTGAGCAAGGTTAGCTTCTTCTTTAAATCAATCCCATTGCAATTCGATAAAATGTTGGTAGCTAAGATGCAACAGGATATCAATTCATTCATATGGTCACAGAAGGGAGTGAGAATTTCATGGAAGAAGCTACGCAGAAGGGAGAAACGGGGGTTAGCCTTGCCTGATCTGCAGTTATACGGTTAAAAATGCTAGGATGCTCTTCTCTGCCCCAAACACTGCAGCTGTGGGTTGCATGTTTAAGGCTATGCTAGGGGAATTGAAGGAGAGTTCAAATTATTTTCTGTTTAAATTTGGGGATCCCAAATTTTTCAAAACAATTAAACTAAAGCTGCTGAAAGATGCAGCAAAATTATGGTATAGTGTTTTGTGGGTAAACTTCTTTCCAGAAGTACAGTTGCAGGATGTGAGGCAGGCGCCTATGCGTACTTTGTACTCTGTGGTTAAACCAGCCCCCTACAGAAGAAACCACCTCTAGGGCATATGTGTCACCCTATAAGCTGTCAAAAATGGGGAAGAGAGGGGTGGCAAAATGTGGAAAGTTCGGATTGGATAAGGCTACAGATGTCCATATGTTTGTGGAATGCCCGGTAATTCAACCTTTTTGGGAAGCAGTGAGGATTATGATTTCAAATGTTTTGGGAGTTGAGATTAGGGTTAACCTTTATTTAGTTATCTTTGGCAGATTGGAACGTACAGGAAACCTTAAAACTGACTCACAGAAATTGCTGTTCTATGCCATATTGTTAGCTAGGTGAGAAATTTGTAGGAAATGGGTAGACAAGGTACCCTCTTCTTATTTAGAGTGGCTGGACCAATTGAAATTCGCATTTAAAATGGACACAGCAATAGGGATTACTAAGGCAAAGACATTTTGGTTATTGTTTAAAGTTTGGATGGGGTATTTATGGTCTCGATATAACATCTTATCCGATGATTACTCTCCTTTTGTGCCTCCTAAAGCTGTGTAATCCAGATTGGTAAATCAACACCCTGGGCGGGGTATGATGAGAGAGAGGAAGGCCCTCCCAGTTAAAGCAGCAGGATGGTCACAAAGTGTGATGAAATACCTGGACCCTAGGGTGAATAAGGACAAAAAGAAAATAGACATGTCAAAAGTATATGTGTGCACATGTTCCAGGACTAACACATGCTTCCTCTGTACTATGGAACAGCACCATACCCCTGTAGATGTTACAACTTGGACCTCAGAGGCGAGTACAATTTTGGTTAATTTCAATTTAATAATCTAAAATAGTGTTACATTTTTTGTGTATTTTTTCTTTTTTTTCATATGGATTGTTCAGCGTTTCCTAACCAACAATGGTTGTTAGCACTGCTGAAGAATCCAACAACACCAGGGGAAGTCCGCTTACATGAGGCCAATGAAAGAACAAGGAGGCCAATGGTGTGGGCTTTTGGGATCCCAAAGACCAGATTTAGGCCCATATCTATACTTTTTGATGCAAACCAGCACCGACGCTGGTTTGCGTCAAAAGATTTACCGCTGGCTAACGACATTCCTACGCACCATGGGGGTGCCTTATTTAAGGATTGACATTAGCCATAGGAAAAAATGGGGTTTGTGCGTCAAAAAATATTGCAAGTCAGGTTTGAGTCAAAAAATGTTGACGCACAACCCCCATTGAAATGGCTCCTGTCTTAGCAAAGACAGGAGTCATGCCCCCTTGCCCAATGGCAATGCCATTGGGCACAGTGGCATGTAAGGGGGCCCAAATTAGGCCCCCCATGCCACTTAAAAAAAAAAAATATTAATACTTACCTCAACTTACCTGGGATGGGTCCCCCTATCTATGGGTGTCCTCCAGGGGTGGGTGGGGTTAGCAGGGGGTGTCCCTGGGGGCAGGGAAGGGCACCTCTGGACTGCTTCCATGGTCAGAGACCATGGAAATGAGCCCACAGGTCCCTTAACGCCTGCCCTGACCCAGGCATTAAAAAACGGCGCACTTTTTTAAGGCCCGCCCCTCCTGTGCGTCAAAATGACGCAGGAATATAAATAAGGCGCACAGGCCTTAAAGTCATTTTTTGGGTGGGACCGCCTACCTTGCATGTCATTAACGCAAGGCATCCAAAAAATGTTGCACACGGAGGAATTTTGATGTCCGCGGGGTCGGGCGTTATAGTATAAATATGGTGCACGGGTTGCGCTGAATGTGCGTCAAACTTTTTGACACACATTCGGTGCAAACGGAGTATAAATATGCCCCTAAGTGTCTGGATAACACTGATGGAGCCCACCTCTACTCAATGAAAAAAGGTGTTGCGTACTGCATGTTAACAACATAACCCTGCGACTGAACATTCTATACATTGCAAAGGATGGAGAGCGTGATGATCTATGGGACAGGATGTTGAAATACCAAATGAAGATGAAAGTGGTGAAGAGGAAGGATAGACTTAAGTCAAGATGTTATTGACAACTTCTTCTTGTGAGTGTAAGTTTATATTTAAATATTATTATATTAAACATTAAACCAGCTTTTAATCTAATGAGGATAAAGGTCTGTGCTGGAAATTTTTTTTAGAAAGTGCAAGTTAAGGAAAATCCATAGCAAAGATGTTTGTTGATCAAAGATTTGACACATTGACTACTTTGTTAATTTACAATGTTTATCTTTGATTTTTTCTTAGAAACTGTGTACTCAGAGTTATTTATTTGTAATATGTCTATTTTGTAATGTAATAAAAAAAAATTAAAATCTTTTTAGGTTCCTTTCCCATGTCATCTTCATTTGGACATTTCAAAATTATGACATTTGGAGTCAAATGCTGTTGTTGCGAAGTACAAAGGGTTAATCCTGTGAAAGACACACATACACTTTGGGTGGACATATCATGTACAAAGACAACTTGCACAGTGATTGAATTGAAGTTTCAAAGATTGCATTAGATTTGTTTTCTGCTCACCAAGCCAGTATGTGCTGCCTAAATTGCTCTATCACATGTGGTAGTTGACTCAAAGCATACTAATCTCCCTTCACATTGGCGAACTCCTCATTATGTGATAAGTGTATGAAGCTGTTGATGTGTCTCATTATTGTAGAATAAACACTTTATAACACACCACTTAACGTTGGTTGTGACATTCCAGCTGATACTTACAACACCATTTTGGAATGAACCTGTGGCCACAAAATGCTGCCATGGTTTTGACTATTGGTGTTAATGATTTGGGACTCATATTGTGTGGCAGATGATCTGGCTCCAGCTGATGACATAAAACAATAATAGTTTGCATAATTAATCTGATTTTAGATTATGTCCTGTTCTTTCATGTTGGCAAGGTATGGAACTGTCAATGAAAAAATAGCATTACGCACTTGGGTTATGCCTGGGTATAATGTATTTGAAAAATATGACCCAAACAGTCTTTATTACAATTCAATAAAATACTAGTTTTTGATTTGCGATATTTGTACTTTTTTGACATTTTTGGGAAATGTGAACAACATTACCTCCATGGAATTTATTTATGAGTTAACAATGTTTTTATTTTTTACATTTTGAAATGTATAATATAAGGAAAACAATGAATAAACTGAGAAAAGTAATACAACTCCAATTTCTGATTTTATTCCACAAAACTAATTAAAGTAAAACAGAATAAAAACAAAATATAAAAAAAAACAAATAAAAAAGTTAATCATGGTAAATCAAACTATTATTGAAAAGCCAAAATTGTTTGACATCCAATTTACAAAGTACAATGCATCAAAAATGTAAATGTGTCCAGAAAATAGTCCACAGAGTGAGTGTTAGTCACACACTGGAGGAAATTAGGTTCTGCATCTCTTGATGGTGATGGTGGAGGTTTTGCCATCCTCTCCTGATGGTCTGGATGAACGTCCTCCCCTGTGGGGGCTTGTGGATCCACAGTTGCAGGGACTGAGGTGGGTGCAGGTGTTTCCTCGTGTGGCAGGGCCTCCCTTTATGTCTCTAAGGCAGATGTAATACGCCCAGAGGTTGTTGGATCACAAAAAAATGAGATGTTTCTGGAAAGGCCCTGCATATATGGGTAAAACAATCATGTGGCACCCCAGTCAGGGAGCCCAAATTGGAGTTTAGATTCTCCATCAGTACAGTGTGCTTCCTCTGCAACTGCTTCATCTCCTGGAGCTCTGTAAGCACCTGACCCATCATGTCTTGGGACTGATGGAGGGATCGCAAGATTTGGTTGAGCGTGGCCAAGGTTACAATGAACCCAGTGGCCTCACTTTGCTGGTCTACAGATTCCCTACTACAAACCCCAACCTCACCACCCTTGACCCAGTGTGGCCCATCCCACTGGGTCCTGGCTGAACTGAAGGTGGTGTTATTTGATCAACAGCAGCCAGGACTGGAGACACGTGATTGAGGAGATGTTCGTTTGCACACAGGAAGCAGAGGTACACTGAGGCTGAGGTTTGGTAACAGCTGGGGTCGGAGGCGTAGGGTTCGTCCGAGTAAGACTCACTGGAGCTGTCTGCCTAGGCAGACCAGATGGACCAGGCAGCTCCTCATCATTCAGACTTCCAGGAGTGGAGTCCTCACTGAGGGCTTGTTCTTGGTTCACAGTGGAGGTATCCTCAGTGGTAGTGGCAGATGGTTGTCCACATATCCTGCACGTTGGACCTATTATAATTTACAAAAAAGTTTGTAAAAGTCTGGATTATACATAAAATGAGTTTAAAGCAAAAAATTAAGCAATCTACAAGCTGTACTGTTATAAATAACACAAACAATTTAAATTTCACACAAAACAACTTAGAAAAAGCAGGTTGAAACATGTCCTGAAATGAAAAACATAATTAGAAAGTATACCTAAAGTATGCCAAACATTCAACACAACACAGTAGAAAGGAGGCATGTGAAATAAACTATTCCAAGGTTTAGCAGGCTAAAACTCTGACAACTGAACAACTTAGAAGAGTAAATAGCATTAGGCATCTTATCCACAGATTTAGCATAGATGACACACATTCACATTTTTGAGTCAACATACTTTGATTTCTGAAACAAATGACGTACATTCAATACAATAACAAGAAGGTGACAGCATACAAAACTAAACCAAATAATGACATATTAAATATAGAATGAACTAGAGAGAGAGATAAATACATAAAACTTTAACACGTGAAAATATGAGAGAAAAGAAAGAATGACCAATATCACGTTGCAATATTCTTTTCACACAAAAAATAAGGCATCATGGTAGTTTTAGTCATTTCAATTTGACATTAACAATGCTTGCTAAATGGTAAGTTGAACATACCTGGTAAAATATATGCAGTGGAAATGAACAGACATTTGCAATATTAAACATGCTTTGTTAATATTTTATTAGTTGAAGCAATACTTACAAGCACCATGTGACATTAAATGGAGATGGAAACCTGTAATCTTAAATACAACAATATATCATTCAAACAAACAAACAAGGCAAACGCTGCAAATACTACTTGAAGAAAAAAACACAGAGTGACAACACATACTGACCATTTGCAAAACAAGAGAAACAACACAAAATGTCCTATAAAAAATAATATATAAATACATTTATATAAGGATTTCCATATTAAAAAAAGGTGCACACCACATTAGCATCAGATACATTAAGAGCAAAAACTGACATTTAGGTTTAGTGACACAATAATAAGTGTACCTTACCAATCTCCACTTCAGCAGGGATTCCTGCCAAGCCTTCAGGATGTAGAATCCGAAAGCTCTTCTTCTTCCAGGGATTAAGTTGTAAAGAGTGGCTGGGAGAACCATCACCAGTCCTCTGGGCCTCCAGGTGACGCTTAGGGCTAGGGAATACACTCTCCTCTGCAGGTCATTCTACCTCTTCGTATTTCCTCCTGTTTGCTGAGGTTACTTTCTACAGCATTCACTCTATCAACTATTCTGGACCACGTTTGCCTTTTCTGACCTATAGTTGTATTTTGTACTATAATTAGTTCGTCCACAGTGACTGACAATTCTCCCTCTGTGAAACATGGTTTTCTCCTCCCTGCCATTATATGGAAATTACAATAAATGAATTTGGGCACCCACAAGTATTAGAAAAAAATAAGACAAAAAAAAAACAGAGGGAGCAAAAAAAACCTGATTTCTCTGTTGAAAGTTCAGTTTGAAAATGGTCTGCTGCTGTGGGATGGTAAATAATCATGGTCTGAAATGAAGTGTGTTTTATAGTGCGGCATTCAGGTGAAAGCAATTAGCCAAAGCGCATCCGTTGTATACTACTATCATGCACCCAAAAGCAATAGGCATACCTCAGTGTTGAACGCGTCACATGACGGAATCCTTCCATCTGGAATCCACTGCTAGGAAAACGCCAGCACTACTGTGAAATCTAAATATGCTCGGTGCAATCTCGCCACCCTGACAGCACCGGGTAAGGTAAGCTAGTTGAGGAGTCTGCTGCATCGTCTACAGTGCACCACTTACGTGACAGAAAACACTCTGGCAACAAGGACAGAGGTTCAGCCGGCAGACATCTCATAGGGTGGGGGGGAATCCATATGCTTGGTGGAGTACTTGTAGACTGCCACAGAGAGACAATGGGAGTACTGCCAAGATCTTAATCAGGCTCAAAGTATTTAAAGTTAAAAAAAGAAAAAAAACTATAATGATAATTGGGAATGTCAGTAGAATGCAAGACTGATAGAAGATAGTAAACATAAATGATCTTGACATATTACATACTCAATCCTGCATGTCGCCCAGGGACCTATACAGTACCACAACTGCCAAAGTTTCCTATGTCCTTGCCTGAACAGCTGCTCCAGTCCAGGAACTCACCTTGCACTCTGGAACTTGTAGTCATGGCATACAAGTAGATGTACATCCCTGCACTGCCTTTTGGCTATGTTTGCACTGTAGAAATCTCATATACATGCACACATACATCAAAATGCAAAGTCAAAACCTGAACTTCAGCAGGTAGTGACACATGGACCAGAAGAACTTGGCAATACAACAGCCCGAGTGCCACTGCCAGATTCAAGACATGAATTTTAAAGTGTATAATCTAACTGCATCTGGTCTTGTTATAAAATTAACTGTGCACAGTGTCACAGTAATTGTCCCATTTGATGATTAGGGCCTGGCATAGAGTTGTAGCGTGTGCACACACAGAGATGGCAAGTGTCCCCATGTCACATGGCATACATTCAGGTAGTCTTACTTCTTTAGTCAACATCATAATGGATTAATGGGCTTAGAGTTTTTCTTTTGTCTTTGGAAGGAAAAGATTAGAAATCACTGTTGGCACAGTGCTTTTGGATAGAGGGTGAACTATACAAATGCCAAATAACAACAATAAAAAGTGTCTGGAGTTGACAAAAGTGACATCTTTCTTCCCTTTATGTATTGGTTTTGCTCTCGATCTGTGTATTGTAAGGAAGGCTTCCACAACTACTGGAAATAATTATCATACCTTGTGTGAAAGAATGCACTGTTAATGCCAGTACTGCACCTCTTTGTGGTGTAAGGGAATTTCACTCTCCTGCCTATAAAGGATCTGTTTTGTGCTTGGAATGCTTGCTACCTGCCTAGTACCTTTTGTGTCCAGTACTTGTTGTGTGTATTAACGAAGAATGCACTGCGGCTACCCATCTAGTATTTATTTTCAGAGTGACATGCACTGTTGCTGCCTGCACTCTACCTTTCCCATGAGGGAGAAGATACAGTGCAGGCAGCGACAATATAGGGAATAGGTGTAGTGCAGGAGAAAACTCTCTATCACAGACACAGATAACTCTTGTTACTTTAGTTAATTAATTTAAAATACTTACCTTTTCCTATTTCTAACGGTATTGTTTTTCAGAAACTTATGATAAAAAATGGTAAACATTGCATCCCGATCAAAACCCTATCCTCCTGCCCACGCACATGTGTAGCAGATTATTCGGGTAGCACACCATTATCGGGCTCAGACTCCTAGGTAGAAGACAGGCCGTAACACTTCCACCACTTACCCCAGATTTTGCTTAACTTCTGTAGACAGCCCCTAGCAAAATACATTGGTTCTCCATGCCAGATCTCCTCTTGGTCAAGCTAGGCGGCCCTGGTGACTTCCATGCACTTGCAATATCTTTCTTGGCTACCAGTCTTGCCAAACCCACCAATGTCCTATCCCTTCTCGTACCTCCAAAGTCCCCCATAAAACCTAGAAGCGACAACTTCAGGGTCAATGTAATGGGTCAGTGCCAAGATTGCTGAAAGGGCATTACCTATCTAAGCCTAATACCGAACAATTACAGGACACTGATCTAGGGGATGAGCATTGAGTACAGTTAGGCTCGGGGAGAATGCCTGCATGCCAGAGTCTTCTGTGGTATCAGGTAAGTTAAATGGAGGTAGTTGAATTGGATCAGTCTGAGTCTAGATGATTTAGCAAGTTCCAGAGGGGCCATGCACGCCACACGCCACTCTGCCCTTACCAGGTCTCCCACCCACCCCTTGCATTTATGTCAGAGACAGTTTAGTGTCTCTGAGGCATTACAGACTAGGGACTGATACAGTTGGGTGATACCCTTGTGCCCCAGGCCGACCATCAAAAGACAAACCTCCAGGTAATTAAACTAAGGTAGGTCCATTAAAAAGGCATTATACTGTCTGAGTGCATGCTTCAACTACAGATATGTTTGGAATTAATTGTGTGGGAGACTCTAAACTGAGTCTGGAGGTCTGCAAGGGACTACATAGAGAACCTGTACCATATATCACCCAGCACTATAATCCTGATCAGATCTTCATATATAAAGTCCTCTAGGTATGCTGTGTGGTCTAGCCATCATCCCCTCCAAAGAGGGGTGTGTTGGGTCAGTCACCATTGGCTGCCCTCGACACCAAGAATATCACTCTAGTAAACTCCAGGATGACGAGGGTAATCCAGCAGCCATCAAGACACTGCATCACCCAATCAAAACCAAGGGAAGATAGCTCAAGTTGGAACACCAGGTCATTCCAGCTACCAGTCAACCAATGGTTGCTAACAAAGAGGTGGGATGCCCAGTAATATAGCCGGATGCCAACCATTCCCTGCCTGCCGTCATATACTGAGTGGCAACATTTAGCCTGAGCAATGCATGGAGGACAGCCTCTCCACAGAAAGGACGGAATATCGCTGCTACCTCAGTGAACCAGAACATGGGAATTTGGAGGTGGAAGTTCTTCAGGTAGTGAAGCAAGTAGGGAAGTATCATCATTTTAGTCAGTGTGACTTGACCCATGATGTTTAGAGGGAGATTGTTCCAACGCCTCCAAATGTTCTTTTCTATCCCAAAGAGACCATTCGGTGGCTCTGTGTAAGCTAGTCTCTAAATCTTTTGCACTGCCTTGTGGGTTGCCCCAAGGTTCATCATTGAATCCTACATTGTTTAATATCTATATGCGCCCCCCGATGAAGCTAATTTGATCTTTTGGCTTCGCCCCAGTAACATATGCAAATGACACTCATCTTATTGTGTCTATTTCAAATAATGTAGAGGAGATGGCCCACCGCTTTAATAGTTGTTTGAGCATGTTTGAGCACTATAGGACAATGGATGAACAACAACAGTCTCAAGCTTAATTCAGCAAAGACCAAGGTTTTGTTCTTTGGAAAAAAATCACCATCTTGGGAATGATCCTGGTGGCCTCAAGATTGGGTCCCCTCCCTACTCCAGTATCTCCTGTTAAGAATTTGGTAATAATCTTTGATTCCTGACTGGTGTTCAATGCACAAATAAATAATCTCACCTCATCTTGTTTCTTTTTATTGCAGACGATCTGGAAGATCCTCCTGTACCTACCCATGGATCTGCAAGAAAAGGGGGTAAGAGCCTTGGTGCTATTAAGGCTTGATTACTGCAACACCTTATATGTTGCCATTCATCAGCGTTCTTTGCAAAAATTGCAGTAGCCTCAAAACACGGCAGCAAGATTGCTGAAGAAAATTCCAAAGTTCCAATAAATTTTGGTGGCTCTACAAGAGCTACATTGGCTGCCAGTAAGGAAACAAGTCAGAATTAAGACCCTTTGCCTTGCCCACAGAGTTTTATTCAGAGCTGTCCCAAACTTTCTGAACGCAACCTCACCTGGTATACCCCCAGAAGGTTACTTCGAACTGCCAATGTTCGCCTAATAAATATGCGAAAAATCAAGAAATCTAATTTTGGGTGCAGAAGTTTTATCTACATCACATCTCGATTATGGAACAGTCTACTGAACAATTGAGAAGCACATTCAACCATTCATCTCTTGAGTTCTTCTCTGGCTCCAGAAATTTTATTGGTAATATTGTCAATCTGGGTAGGTTAGGATTTCAGTCAGGTTGGTAGCATAGTGCAAAGACACCTCTGGCATTCGCAAGTTTTAGAAGATGATATCAATATTAATATCAAACTGCTGAGCTTTTTTTAGTCCCCTTGAGCAGGGGGTAAGACTGGGATGACGCATGAGTTCTGGTACGTTTGTTATGTAGACACGTAAGTAGTTGAAGCTCAGGTGGCGAACATTCATGTCAGACTGCCACTCAAGCATCGCATTATCCCCTTTTGAAGGAAATAGAAGTGATTTCCCCCTTTTCACCCACTGTATCAACGCCTCCTTGGAAAGTCAGAGGATTTCATGTACACATGGGCCCGACACCTCATAGTCAGCAAGAAACAGGAGGATTTTCATCCGCATATAGCACAATACAGTCCTCAAGGTCAAGTTTGTATGCAAACGGAGAAAGTGTGGGGTGACAATTTCTCAGAGTTTAGAGTAGTGTTCCAGAGGCAAAACATCTGGGGTCTTACCAGGCTTCAAATCTCAAATGACCACCTGCATCTCATCTTTAGTGATAGGGGAGACTAAAGCACTCTGTTGGGGTTGCATCAGATGGGAAATGGGATATCCAATAATGACAGCTGGACAAACTTAGAGATGAGCTGAGGCTGATGGGTATAGAGTGCCTCATAATAGTCTGAGAATATGTTCGCGATGGCCTCAGCAGTCATAACCGAGGACCCAAAAGCATTGGAAACAAACAGATTGAGCCAGGAGTTGTAACTCCTGTAGAGAAGCATACTGCTTTTGTCGCCATATTCGTATACCCATTGGGTGGAGGCTCGCCAACATTTTTGGGATTTAAGGAAGTTCAGATGGCTTAGTGACGCCTTGTCAATGTATAATTGTTGGGTCAGGGATTCAGTCGCATCCGTTGCTGCCACAGTCTCCATCAGGAGTATGCGATATTCAAGCTCCTTCATTCCCTGCAGTATGTCTCAAGCGATACGCTTGAGTTATGTTTTGACTTCACCACGGATAGTGTGTTTATTCGTCACCCACTATATGCCTGCCATGTGGACCGTCCCCTCATTAGTTTCACAATAGGACTGTAGTTCCCTGGGCAGGTGGTCCATGAGACCTTCATTCATGAGGAACCAGGCGTTTGAACACTACCTAGGTCTTTTTTGAAGCATCTGTACCCTGAAGCGGAGCTGCAGGGAGGAATGATCTGAGATATCATGAGGGAGTAAGTCAATGGCTGAAGTGAAGGACACATCAACAGCCGGGAAAAATATATGGTCTATGCAAGACATAGGGGGTCATTCTAACCCTGGCGGTCGGCGACCGCCAGGGCTAAAATGACGGAAGCACTGCCAACAGGCTGGCGGTGCTTCCCAGCCCATTCTCCGCGGTCAGAAAAGGGGATCCGGCGGTTTCCCGCCGGTTTTCCCCTTGCTGGGCTAAATCTCCATGGCGGCGCTGCAAGCAGTGCCGCCATGGAGATTCCGACCCCCTTCCCGCCATCCTGTTCCTGGCGGTTTTTACCGCCAGGAACAGGATGGCGGGAATGGGTGTCGTGGGGCCCCTGGGGGCCCCTGCACTGCCCATGCCACTGGCATGGGCAGTGCAGGGGCCCCCTAACAGGGCCCCAGCATGATTTTCACTGTCTGCTTAGCAGACAGTGAAAATCGCGACGGGTGCAACTGCACCCGTCGCACCCCTGCAACACCACTGGCTCCATTCGGAGCCGGCTTCAATGTTGCAGGGCCTTTCCCGCTGGGCCGGCGGGCGCGTTCTTGTATACAGAAGTGTGAGTATAAGCCCTCATCCACAGGTGCCACACCCTCCAAACATCACAGAGTCCCAAGGAGTTCACCCAGCACCCAAGTGGCTTGGAGAGAGCTAAGCGATCCCATGAAGGTGGGCCAGAGACATCCATGCCAGGGTTTGGGACAGTGCTGAAGTCCCCCCAAGGAGTAGCACCCTGTATGATAGTGCCACTACAACCTCAGTAAGGTCTTGAAGAGTTTGCCCATGTAAATATAGAGGTATGTAGACACTCAGCAAATTATAGGGTTTCTCTTCCAAGGTCCTGACCAATCCCACATAATGGCCTTGGGGGCCATGTATGATCTGTGCGCCCACTAATTCCAAGTTTTTGTGTAGGAGGATCTCAACCCCTCTGGAATCTTTACTGAAGCCAGAATGGTTGACACTCCCTCATGGGGAGAGTGTGGGGGTAAAATGTGGGCAGGCGGGCACTCCGCAGCAAGTGCAGGAGATGGCATAAGGCACATATGGGAGCAATCATGACAGAAAACAAAAGAATGTAGAAAACATAAATCCAATCAAACCCCCCTCATTATTATCAGCCTCCCACCCCACACGTATACCTCTAAAGCATCTGCTCCCAATTTCCCAATTTCCCACAACAAGGTAAGCACTATACATCTCAGGGTACTCGAGGTGGACCTCCTCCTATACAGGATCTAAAATCAACAGTCAACAAGATATAATCAAACAATCAAAAAAAAAAAAAACCAAAACAAATCAGACAGACCATATATTACAAGGCAATGCACTCCCCCGGGTTCAGGGCTAGTACAATTCAATAATGAGCACTGGAGAGTTACTATGAGCCACTAATGATTTCCCGTCATACAAGGCACCTGGTTCACTAGGTTCTGGGGCCTCCTCAGGCAACAGGGAAACAAAAAGCATCCCAGTCACCTCCTGGGACCCACTTAGGTCAGTCTCCGAGGACTCGGGCAAGCATCTGCGTCATCCCTGCCTCCCTTTAGATTTAGGAAATCTTCAGGTTTGGGAGTGGGTGACAACCGGGCACAGTGAACATCAGCCCACCTGGACATCATCACCCTGGGGCTCGTATCACTGAAGGGACCACTGTTCAGTCACCGACTCCCAGGCCGCCTTAGGTGTATCGAAGACGTGAGACTGGGCATCATAGATGGCCCACCATTTTGCCAAGAAAAGCACCATGTATTGAAGCAACATTGCCCTGAGCTTCTGCTTGACTGAGTCAAAGGATTTGCTCTGCAGTTGCGTCGACTTGGTGTAGCCCAGGAAGGCCATAATATGGGATGATTGAAATGAAAGTATAACATAGGCAGACGCCTCATAAAGATTAACGTCTCAGTCACAAACGTTTATTATCTTGGCAATATCAAGGCATGTGGGACCCTTTGCGGGGGGGGATGCTGCATCAGGGTCCAGTGTGCCCTCTCAATCACAAACCAGGGTGATAGTGCCTCTACAGGAACCCATGATTTAGGCCAATATTTAAAGTTTCTTGGTCAAATTGCTCCAGTGGGAGTGGTTTTCCCTGTCTTCAGCTCAGGCCTCCAGCGTGTGTACCATTGAGAGCAGCGTAGTCACCTTTGTTTTGAGTCTGTAGAGTCATCTTCAAGGGTAGCCACCCTACTCTCCACCTCTGTAACTTTCCTAGCCACACCAAGCAGATCCTGATGCAGAAACGTAACATTCACCTCAACTTTGCAGATCTTTGACTCAAAAGTCTCTTATGAGGCTTTAATGGCTTACAGTATTTGGGCTACATCTGTGCAGCAGGGGGCCCAAGGCCTGCTCACTGAACACCGGCCATTTACTGGAGTGTAGGGGGCTTGTTGTGAAACTGTCCATTTTGGATTGGGCGCCCATCATTGAGGCCTTGTACTTCCCTATTGTAATCATGGATTGATGCCTGCAGGCCACTCACAGTCACAATGGGCAAAAGGGCTGGTAAGATGCAGTAGATCTAAGTGTCAGAGTCTCATGAAGTCCTGACAGGCATTCAGCTGTGGATTAGCATCGCAGAACCAGGGAGCGTCCACTGGCACCTGCACATGACCTGCTTACCCCCACTGACAACAAGGGCAGCATGTGCATTCAAGACATACAAGACTGGTTAGGAGAGCAAAGGTGGTCTCATATCCAGATGGCACGTGGGCCCCACCAACAACAAGAAGTCTTTGTTTTGTTCTTCTGTTTGACTGCTCAAATAGGTTGGTTATCTTTTATTTAATGTAATTGTTTCAGCTACAAGCCTTAAAATATATTAAAAAACAATGCACAAAGCAATAAAACTTAATTACATAAAATCGTTATACATTTCTTAAAAACTTAACAACTTAAAAACAATGACCAGCTTCATCCCGACATGTCCATTACTCATAAAGGAACCACATACACATAGATAGTTAAACAATTTACAGGTGCAACCCCTTATATATCTGTGAGATTAAACTTTTCCCATCAATACCAACCTATACAAGGGGGCCTCAGGAGAAAAGTGCAGGTGATCATAGTGGTTAGTATTAGCAGCAATGATTTTGTTACCTTATGGTATAAAAAGAAGTGATGAGTGTGCTTTATTTATGTAGAGGAGGACCGTGTATCTCACATATGGCAACTAGGGCCTTGTGGATCTTATGGATCTGTTGGTTCGGTCAGCCCTAGTTTAGTTGGTAGCTCCCTCAACCGGGCCAAGCATCCAATATATATGAGGCTATCAAGTTGTGTTCACTGATATTGCCTGGCCTTGTGCAAAGTGCTAGTGCAGTTTTAGTGCAATTTGCTCCGTTAGACTTACAAAGAGGGTGGGGCCACCTACGCCTTGCCACATCAAATGTCTTACAAAACAGGGTGAAGTGGACCACATTGTCTACCTCCTCAGGAGTGCAGTCACAGTACTCAAGTCACACCAGCCTACACGTGCGGACCAAGTAACCTCTTAAGGGCAACACACCCAACCTATATTTAATAGACCACTTCAATTCAGGATACAGCAGATCCAAGTAATCTGGAGGGCTGGATCATAGACATTAGTACAGAGTACAGTAATAGCTTGTAACAGAATCGGGCCCGGGTTCCTGACACATTCTCCTCTTGTTAAATTCCCGATATCGTTCTTTTACCTTGCCCACAATGTCCTGATTAACTCCACCCCGATCCCCCCAGAGAGCATCTAACCGGAGGATACCTAGGGTGCCTTTGACATGAGTTCACCACGAGCTCCCCCCAGTCCACCACTTGCAGTGACCTCTTCAAGGGTTTCTAAATACACTGCTGCCCTGGGATTGCGAACTAATCTCACCCAATATAATATTGGCCTTAGAGCTGCTAACTCTGATATCGGCACCAGACTTAGCTCTGCTGAAAGGGCCTTCAGGTGAGTACCCGGCCCTATCCCCAATAGAGATCTCAAAAAGTTGTTTGCAGCAATCTGCAGCACACTGATATTAGCATATCCCCAGGGTTCTGCTCCATAGAGCACTGCAGTCACTGTTTCCGGGCATATATTTTCAGAATCATACTAATATTTCGCAATCCAGCCTTATACTTAAACTACAATATTGCCCCCACCGCTTGCTTAAGGACTATAGCTGCCTTCCGAACTTGTTGGTCCCAGCTGAAGTTCTATGAAAACCGCACACCTAGATAATCAAAGTGCTTGGTAAACTGAATTGTTATGTGGTGAATGGCTAGTTTCCACCTGAGACTGGGGGAGGGTCCCTGGGTCATTCCCATGGTCTTCATACATTTGATAGTTAAAGATTTTTCCTCACAGTATTTAAGAAAACGGATGAGTAGCCTATGGGCCGCGTTCTCAGTGTGTGCCATGAGTACTGTGTCGTCTGCAAAGAGTAATATCGGAACCATCCTACCAGCAACCAAAGGGACATCTAGCTGATCCACTAAAAGATAGTTGACCACATCGTTCAGAAAAAGGCTGAAGAGGCTGAAGGCCGAACACCCTTTTGTACCTGGAAATGCCTACCCCATATGTCACTCTGGCCATGTTGTCCATATGCAGTGCTGCTATTGCTTTTATTAGGGGGCATTGACCACTAGGTCCATCAATGACCTAAAACATTTGCCCCTATCCACTGAATTGAGGGCAGCTTTCAAATCTATAAAGAACAAATACAAAGAGGACCTCCTAAGTGCTGTAAATTTGTATGAAATCAAGTAGAGGAGGATGATCTGGTCAATAGTTCCCACCCAAGGCCGGAAGTCAGCTTGTGCTGCTGTTATCACACCCTGGGCATCAGTCCACTCTTGTAGGCGGTTGAGTAGGACTTTCCCTAAAACCTTCCCGGCTCCATCTAGTAGAGAGATCGGCCGGTAGATAGCTGGACAGCCTCGATCTTCCTTCTAATAGATCCGGACAATGATAGCAGAGCGCCAGGACTGCGGAACTGCATTACCCTCAAGGGCAGCATTTAACACCTTGGCAAGTATTTTAGCCCAGTAGTAAGGTACCTCATGATAAAGAACCACCCAAAACCAGATCTGGGCCCGGGGCCCTATTCCTCTTCATTGCTCCCAGTGCTCTAATCACTTCTGGGATTAAAATTCCTATTTCACTAGTGGTGGTAAAAAGGGTGTCCTGCCTCTGTCTAGGAACCAAGGGATCGACCGCAAGAGTACTAAATGTACTATGTACTAAAATGGTGAACCTAGGCAGTTGGGCCTATATGGGTTTCTAAAACATTTGCTGTCCCCTTCCCCACTCTAGCTACTAGTTCCCAGAATTTCTTGGTGTTGTGGTCGGCTATGGTTGCTCTGAGTTCAGCCCACATTACGTTTTGGTACAGCCATTTCTTGGTTGCTTGTAGGCACTTAGAATCTCTTCTATATTCTTTAAATTTCTTTTTACTAATTGAGTTATTTTGGCACTGTGTTGGGGCAAGCAAAACTTCTCTTTTTACCTTTGCACACTCCTTGTCAAACCATCCTTCACATCCTGACTGCCCTTTTCTAATAGTACCATTCAGTTTAAGCAATGCTGGTTTAGACTACAGGCCCCCCAACCCCCCTATCATCCTGTCATAAGCAGCCACTATCAAAGGGCTGTTGTTAGCTGAAGTGTCTATGATAAGTTGGCCATAATTGGCTATTATAGATTCAAACTGCGGGAGTCCCTTCTGGTATGTCTCACCATCCCACTGTATTATTCTTCTGCAGTTGGATGGAACAATCTCCCTCTAATATAGCCCCAGGGCCTGTCCTGATGTAATTCCTAGCCCAAGATCGTCCGCCCTCATAGTGAGGACAAGTGGGTTATGATCACTTTTCACTCTGCTAACCACGGCCATATCTAAGATGGATGTCCATGCTTCTACATTGGCAAAAACATAATCAGTGACTAAGAAGGATCTACCATTATTGAAAGATGCCTTAGAAGCACCATCCGACTTTGAACGCCCATCAACACCACGTGAGACCGTTATTCAATAAAAGATCAGCCTCAGCTTTTTTTGTGGACTTAAAGTAACTCATAGCTGTCTCAGGGATCCCCTTACTACAAGCTTCCAGCAGGATTTCATTGCTGTTGAAAGTGTCACAAACTGATTAGTTGAAGTCACCACAAATCAGCATCACACTCCTACCTCCTTCACAGCCCTGTGTAGTTTTACCATCTACCATGCCTCTTCGGACCATTTCGATATATGTGGAGCACTCATTCCAGAGTGCCTGAACCCCCGGAGACCACCCTGGAGGAATGTATACATTCAAGATATCATTCACCACCCCTTTATCATTTCCTGACCTATGTCTCACATGCTGAATGTTGGTGGGAGCCATCAGGAGCAGCACATTTACTTTACTTTGAACTCTACCTTGCATGACACCCATATTGAGATACCCCCAAAGGGTGACCCTTCCCAGCCCAGGCAGCCAACATATAATAGTTATCTGGTCTCTAATAACTGTATGATGAACAGGATGTTTATATATTCTTCCAAGCACTGCTGACTGTTCAATTGTGTTGCAGATAAAAATGCCATGTGCAGCTTCTGGAGTGCAGGCTGGGGGAAGGCACCACCAGAGGGTACCAAAAGACTCTCTCACCCAAGGCCCCTAGGCCGTGATAGCAATTGAGGAGAGGCCCGCAGCCCACAGAGATGCAGGCCATCGAGTCCCTTGATTTGATCAACTCCTCCAGGCCCCCATAGCACCGCAGCATAGACATTGCGGGCGAAGCCAGAGAAGGGGGAATCCAGGTCCTGTCCTCAGCTCAACAAATGGCTCATCAGAGACAGTTGTCGACCTCTAGCGTTACCCGCATCCACTGTCCATTCAGTAAGGGTTCGGAGCCACACACAGGGGAGCCACCATCGGCCCCTGTGGCACCCCACCACTGCCACTTGCAGTGGGTTCCCTGGGACGCCCGTACCCATAGGGTTGAAGAACTCTGCCATCTCCCCCATGGAAGCGGGTATTTTCTGGCCTACACCCACCAGTCTGGTGTCGCTGGGGATTCCGGGAGGCAGTGCGTTTCATGGGTGAATTGGGGCAGCAGATGAATCAGGACAGCAGAGGAGGTCTGGAGACCGTCTCTAAGATGTGTCCACAATATTTCCTGGTTCGGGACAACCCTTTCGTTTGCTATTATTTATTCTCGTTGTGAGAGAAAATCTTGCTCTATTGCTAATTTTGCTGTACATCTTGAAGTGAATCATATTCCCCGCTCTTCAATGTTGTCTTCATCAATCAGATAAAAAAGAAAGTGGGTAATAGAACGAAAAAGAAGATGAAGGCCCAAAGAAAACATTGCAGGAGGAAAGAACTAAGAGATGCAAGATAAAAAAGAAACAGAGAAAGGAAAAAGAAAGGGAAATACATTAATAGAGAGGACGTGACAAAGCAAACAAGCAAAGGTATTAGAAAAAGAAAATGAGGGTCACAGAGGATAGAAAGAGTAAGTGACCTTCCCTTTTACACAGTCTGTAAAGCCTGGTTACTGGCTATTTTCTTCCTAAACTGTGTTGGCTGCAAGAAGCAGAGTCTAATTCCATTTCTCTCCAGATTGTTTTGAAGGGAGAGCTACCACTGACCCTTTACCTCATGGAAAGAGTTTGGCTTATATGCTCATTGCAGGCTGTGTGTTCTATTTATGCCCCAACTTGAAGATCTAGGCACTGTCTGTTTTGCCAGATAAGGAATGCGTGGCATAGGGAGCTTCAGTCATTTGCCCTAAGGCCAAAAACTTTGGTTCAAACAAAGGTCTACTGGACCCCTTACCTTGTAGACACTATTTCATCCAAATAAGGGAGTAAATCACATGACACATGAGTAGACTGTAGTTCTATTTAAAAAAAGGTAAAGCGCAGTGTGACACATAAGGATGAGCCAAACACAATTTTTAATCAAGATGTGAAGTCATTATGGTGACAGTGGTTAGTTTGCATTTCTTTTTTTAAAAGCTGTCATTAGTATCTGCATACCCCTCAGAATTAACCCTCAGAAGATCCCTTTCTTGAGGTCTGTGTTGGTTTTTATGAGACCACAGTAAGCCCCTTATCCCCCATTTCATAATTTTTCAGGGCTCACGGTCTAACCACAACTAAAGGTTTTGGGTTATTTTTTTTTTTTTTTTAGCAATTTGTATCAGGGAAACCTCTGCTTCTGGTGTTTGATGCATGTGGGAGAATCTTGAAAATGGTAAATGACAGGGTGATTGTATGTGGGGAGCCCACTTCACCACATCTTGCAGTGGGACCTCTAAAGTTTTGTTAAACCACTGGCACACTCAGACATTCTACGAAGTAAGTCCTCAGAGACCTTAATGCTCAGCCAACCTTTCAGACATTAGATACCTGATTCAGTCCACATTCAAACACATCTCATCTATGTGACACTAGCAGATGTCCTTCAGACACCCTCAGCATACATTCAGACATTGACAGCATGTCGTTAGAGGCATTCAGATGACCAATTTGAGTACCCCTAGTCACCTCTCTACCCCACTTAAAGTACCTTCAAATAGTAGGCAATACCAGAAACACTTAGGCCCTCATTATGACATTGGCAGTGAGTGATAAAGTGTGGTGATACCGCCACCAGGCTGGCAGTAATTACCGCCAAATTATGACCATGGCAGTGATAACTCCAATAGACAGGCAATGTACCACACCAACCGCCAGGGCGCTAACACCACTCACCACAGCGGTAGCTGTCAACAGCTAGGCAGAAGACAAAGTACTGCCCACCATATCATGACCCAGGAAACCGCCACGATTTCCGGGACGGTACAAACGCCATCAAAAGCCTGGCGAAAACATAACACAGAAGACCAAAGACTCACCATTGGAGACACAGGGAAGAACAAAGCCACCATGGAACTGGAACTGGAAGTCTTCCCTATGCTCATCTACTCAATGCTCCACCTGGAACACCAATGACGACGACATTGAGTACAGCTGCCTAGCACACAAGGGAAAGAGGGAGGAAAATGAGTGACACACACCCGACACATGCACCCCATACACACAACCAGCTGCAGACGAAAAATAATGGCACACAACACACGGCATAATAATGCAAGGACAACAAGAATGTAATAATGAGAATGTATTGGTTGTTAACAGCTACCAAATGAACCAATTGCATGAAAACAGATATGTACAAATGTAATAAAGGGCCAATGCCCAGTCCAAACTACTAAGGGCCCACATGGCCACAGGGCACAGTCCAAGGCCCAACTTGAATCCTGACTTCATCCGGATAGAACTCAGCAGGGGCACCAGTTTACAAGTGGGCAGGCACCTCAAGGGGATGGAGGCCTGGGGACACCTCAGCCGAATATGGGAACAAGCCCACTGGTTCTGGAGGGGGCTCCATGCCCATTTCTCTGTGCTGGGGAGTGCAAGGCCACAGTCTCCATCGGGTGGGTGACTTTCACACTGGTTCTGGAGGGGGCTCCATGCCCATTTCTCTGTGCTGGGGAGTGCAAGGCCACAGTCTCTTAGGTGGGTGACTTGCCCACTGGTTCTAGAGGGAGCTCCATGCCCATTTCTTTGTGCTGGGGAGTGCAAGGCCACAGTCTCTCAGGTGGGTGACTGACCCACTGGTTCTGGAGGGGGATCCATGCCCATTTCTCTGTGCTCTTGAGAACAAGGCCACAGTCTCTGAGGTGGGTGACTTTCCCACTGGTTCTTGAAGGGGCTCCATGCCCATTTCTCTGTGCTGTGGAGTGCAAGGCCACAGTCTCTCAGGTGGGTGACTTTCCCACTGTTTCTGGAGGGGGATCCACGCACATTTCTCTGTGCTGGGGAGTGCAAGGTCACAGTCTCTCAGGTGGGGAACATGACCACTGCTTTTGGAGGGGGCCCCTTGTACAGCAGTTCCTGGAGGGTGGCCTACATGGTTTCCGCTGGTGGTGAGGGCTGCACTGTGTCATCTGGAGGTGAGGGCTGCACTGTGTCAGCAGGTGACAGTGCCTCCTCGGCAGCCTCTGCAGGAGGAGTAGGATGCACGTTCTCAGTTGGCGGTGAGGGCCCCGTGATCAGTGGTGGTGTTGTCACCCTGAAAGCCTCTGCTGGACGTGAGGGCTGCACTGTGTCAGCAGGTGAAGGTGCTTCCTGGGCAGCCTCTGCTGGATGTGAGGGCTGAACTTTCACAGCAGGTAAAGATGCCTCCTGGGCAGCCGCTGCAGGAAGAGTAGGCTGCACTTCCTTAGCTAACGGTGAGGGCCCCGTGACCACTGGTGGAGGTGGTGGTGGTGTCACCCTGAAAACCTCTGCTGGAGTCGAGGGCTTTTTCCCCATCATGACAGGAGGTGTTGGATCTTACCCTTCCTGGTACGGTTTGAGAGCTTCTATCCCTTCATGGCAGAACATGCAGGCTCCTTCCCCTTCATGGCCGGAGGTGTGGGATCCATAACCTTCCTGGCTGGTGGAGTGCGATCCTTCACTGACTTGCCACCACGACTAGGTGGTGCCACCACTGTCCACTTGGACTGTTTGGCTGAGGTGGTGGGCTTGTTCCTTGGGACCCTGCTCTTACAGGCAGGATAGGGGAAGAGGTCAAGTTGGGCAAGGAAAACCTTTTTAAGGACGGTGGGGCAGGATGAGGGAGGAGGGATGGGAGTGGCGGTTGAAGGAGTGGTTGTTGGAGGTGTATGTCTCTTGGACTTGAATGCAGGTGCATGGGTAGTGTGCTGATGTGAGGTGTATGGCTGTTGGGTGTGTGAGTGCTTGTGTTTGTGTCAGACAGGGTGGGGGGAAACAGCGTGGCGTGCATGGATGTTGGGGAGGTGTCTGCTAGTGAGATGTGTGTGTTGCTTGTTGTGGTGATGCTGGTGGTGGATGTTGATGCAGTGCATGAAGGTGTGGATGTGACTGTGAGGGACATGGAGGAGGAGGAGGAGAGGGAGACAGTGGATGCAGTGGATGTGGTTGTGTCTGCAACTGACTGGTGTTTGCGTGAGTGCTTATAGGTTGAAGTGTGGTGCCTCTGTTTGACTGTGCCACTCTTGTTTGTTGTCTTGTGTGAATGCTTGTCTGAATGTGTGCATGGAATGGGTTGGGGTTGAGGAGACTGGGACTGGGAAGTTTTAGTTGGAGGGGGGACGGTAGGAACAGGGACTATGGCTGCCATCAGAGAGGAGGCCAGAGCCTGAATCAATCTCTGTTGGGCCGCCAATCCATCATGGATCCCCTTCAGGAATGCATTGCATTGCTGCATCTGGGATGCCAGCCCCTGGATGGCATTCACAATGGTTGACTGTCTTACAGAGATGGATCTCAGGAGGTCAATAGCGTCCTTACTCAGGGCAGCAGGGCTCACTGGGGCAGGGCCTGAGGTGACTGGGGTGAAGGAGATGCCCACCCTCCTGGATGAGCAGGCACAAGCAACTTGTTGAGGGGCTACTGGAAGGGCGGTTCTGGTACGGGAGTGGCAGCTGTACCTGCAGCCGGGGTGGTCACAGAGGTGTCCGCCACCACCAGGGAGCTTCCATGAGAGGAGGTATCTGAGTCTGTATTGTCGCCCCCTGTCTCTGCCGTGGTGCTCCCCTCGCCCTCAATCCCACTGGTTCCCTCAGCATCTGTGGACTTTGCCTCCAGGGTCCTGTGAGATGCAGCTCCCTCTGTCGCCGGTGCCCCTGCTCCTCCACTAGATGATGCTAACGCACACATGGATAGGATGACAGAAGAAAAAAGGGGGAGAGAGCAAGAAAGGAAACACAGGGTAAATTACTGCACCAACACCACAGTTGGCATACACAGCACCGTCACACACAGGGATCAGGATTGAGCACTGTGCATTGCACTGCCAGTGATTTGGCAAGATGCCATGGCAAGATGAAGGCCACACACTTCCAACTGCACCCCTCCTGGTACCCACAAAGCCCTGACTAACATGGAATGCTAACAAGCTAGGGTACCTGCATTTGCCATACACCCATTACCCTTGAGCTGAATCACGCTGCAATGACCACTAACTCACACCCACCACCCGGATCTCATGCCACCTACCAATTATTGTAGTAATGCCCACTGTACTCACCCCCTTGCGGCTGCTGTGATGCCCTCAAGCACCCATCCAGCTCTAGGTAGGCCACTGCCAGTATGCGGGCCATCAGGGGGATCAGGTTCCGACGGGCACTCCTTCCTCGTTGGGAGGCCATCCCCAGCTGGGCCTCCGCTGTCCTCCGTGCCCAGCGTCTCAGGTACTTCCACCATTTCCGACAGTGGCTGCTCTGCCTGCCATAGACCCCTACGGTCCGCACGTGCTTGGCGATGGCACGCCATAATCACTTCTTTTGATGGACGCTGACCTGCAGAGGTAATACAGACAGGTGTCCAACATTAGAATACATTCCAGCCTGTCACACATATGGCCCACCAGTCCCATTTCTAAATCCATTGGCACACACAATGCCCGGCGCACACCATGTACACCACCACAATACATCCCCGCCGATAACACGATGCTTGAACAGTAATCTCAATGTATCCTTCCCACATGCATCATGTCCAGGGTGTACTCACCTGTTGGTCTGGAGGCCCATACAGCAGTCATACTGGGGTAGGACCCCATCCACAAATCGCTCCAACTCCTCTGCAGTGTAGGCAGGGGCCCTTTACCCGGGCCATGGTGGTTCCAGACACAGCTCACAGCAGCACATGCAGTGTAGGTGTTCTCCTGCTGAAGGTCAGGAAACAAGTGAGGAATCAGATAGAAAATGGCGGACATGTCCACGGCGGTGTACACCGTCATTGCAGGCGCTGTTCCCCATTGGCCACTGTACTCCGTAGAGCCGCATATTATCCAATGAGGAATTGCACAGCGGTGCAAGACCGCCTTTCGCCATGACGCCCAACGTCGGCAGAGTTACCTCACCTCCACCTGTCCCTACACACAGGACAGGCGGTCGCCATTTCATGGTGGCGGACAACAATAATATCAACCTTAACTGCGTCACAGAGCAGATTAGCACATATCTCGCCATTCCCACTATGCCATCACATAAATGCACTATGTACACTCAGTTTGTGGTTCCATTGTTCAAACTGTGACAGCCTACTCACTGTTGTGTCCCTCATATACCTACCCCTGCAGATGAATAGGAGGAGGAGACAAACCCTTGTGTACAGGCCCCTTGTGGACAGCTGGAATGTCACAGACAATGTTCTTAATCGTGCTGGCAAGAGTTTTGTTTGCCCTGGTGAAACACGTTTGCAGCTACGTAGCTTTCCCCCAGGTGGAAGATCTGGCCACTGTGAAGGCCGCATTCTATGCAATGGGACATATCCCCAATATTGTTGGGGTGATTGATGGGACACATATTGCGTTAGTCTCCCCACCAGAATGAACAGGTGATCAGGAATCGTAAGAGTTTCCACTCACTGAATGTTCAAATGGTGTGCCTGGCGGACCAGTACATCTCCCACGTCACTGCTAAGTATCCTGGGTCGGTGCATGACGCCTTTGTCCTAAGGAATAGCAGCATCCCAAATTTGATGGCCTAACTACAGAAGCACAGGGTGTGGCTGATAGGTGAGCCATGGTCTCCACTCACTCTATGTTAGTGTATGCCTTCAGGTGTCATCACCATAGCATTATGTGAGGCTAAATGTTGTCCCTCAATACTTGCAGGTGACTCTGGCGACCCAAATCTATTGTGGCTGCTGACCCCTGTGAGGAATGCCAGGACAGAGGCTGAGGAATGTTATAATGAGGCACATGGGCGAACAAGAAGGATCATCAAGAGGACCTTCGGGCTCCTGAAGGCCAGGTTCAGGTACCTCCATCTGACAGGTGGATCCCTGTGCTACTTACCCAGAAAGGTCTGCCAGATAATATAGGCATGCTGCATGTTGCACAACACAGCCCTCAGATGACGTACCTTTTCTGCAGGAGGAGGAGACTGGAGATGCCTCTGTGGCAGCAGTGGACCCTGAGGACAGTGAGGATGAGGAGGCAGAGGATAAGGACAACCGAACATGAGTTATATGTCAATACTTCAAATGACACCCAGGTGAGACAATGCGACTGACCATTCCTCTGACTATTGATGTTTTCTGTGTGACTGTACCATGATGGCATTAACTTCCATTGCATCTCAACTGACTGTCACCTATGGCTTGTCATTTTACAGATGTTGATGAGATAAAAACTGTGTACTGATGTGATGACTACAGACAGCTACAGGTCATTATTTCTATGCTCTCACAGTGTTCAGATCATTTGCTCTAGATGTGACTGTTTCCATAAATGCACATTTTCAACACATAAAATATTAGTAGTCAAGTTGTGTTCAAGGGTGTCTATTATAGTGCTATGAAATTGAGGGAATAGTGCAATGGAATGGGGTGATGGTAGAGGAAAGTCCAGGGTATTGTTCCAGTCTGTTTGTAGCACAGGTCCAGTGCCCAAGGGGCCATTGGAAGGGGAGCAAAGGCAGTTCAAAGTGGACATGGTGACACGGTGGGACACGAGGGGGACAATTAGGAGATTCTCATTTCCTGGCAGTGGTCTTGGCAAGTGTCTCTGGCTTCTGTCTGGGTTGGAGGGATCGTTTGCGGGGTGGTTCACCTTCTGCAGGCGGAGGGGTGCTGGTGGCCAGTGGGTCCTGTGGCCAGGCCTCCTGCCCACTAGCTGTAATGGAAGTTAATGGCTGGTCAATGGACTGGCTAGTGGTAGCGCCCGCTGGTGTGCTGTTGCTTCCCTCATGATGTTGGCCATGTCTGCCAGCACCCCTGCTATGGAGGTCAAGGTGGTGTTCATTGCCTGCAAGTCCTCCCTGATCCCCTGATACTGTTCTTCCTGCAGCCGCCTCTTCTCCTGCACGTTGTCAAGGATCTGGCCCATCGTGTCCTGGGAATGTTGGTAGGATCCCAAGATCTCAGTGAGTGCTTCCTGGAGAGTCAGTTCCCTGGGTCTGTCCTCCCCCTGGCGCACAGCGGTCCTCCCAGTGTCCCTGTTGCCCTGTGCCTCTGTCCCCTGAACGGTGTGCCCACTGCCACTGACCCCAGGTCCTTGATTGTTTTGGGGTTGGAGGTGTGGACTGGGGCCCCTGTACAGGTGGGCACAGTGCTGATTGATATGTCTTGGGGACAGAGCTGGGTGATTGGTGTGGTGTTGGATCCTGATGGGGGAGGCTCTGTTGTGGACTGTGAGTGGGCTGGGGTGACCGACTGTCCAGTGGTACCCGATAAGCCGGGTTGTTAGTCCAGATCTTGAAGTCCAGAGTTACTGTTATCACTGGGGGCATCTTCTGTTGGAGGACTGGATAGTTGTGGCACCTCCTCTCCGCTGGGATTGGCTGGGGCACCTGTGGGGCTGTAAGTGATGTATTATACTTCATGTCTGTGACATAATGTACATTCCTGGCTTCCCCTCTATGGTTGCTGTTTCTCTCCCACCTTTGTTTGCATCCCTTCATTCCACTCCATCCCACACACTGCACCTACACATATGACTAACCCCAATGCCAAGCCCTGCATGCCATACCAATGCATGGACAGCCCTCCCAGCCCTGCACGGACACCCATTACCAAAGAATGCACAGCATGGAGAACTAATAAGCACACAATACACCACCATACACAAACAAAGGTGGCAGGGCCAGCAACGATAGAGAGGAAGATAGGGATGTACAATATGTCACAGGCATGAAGCATAATACATCACTAACATCCCCACAGGTTCCCCTAGCCAATCTCAGTGGAGAGGAGGTGCCACAACTATCCAGTCCGCCAACCGAAGATGCCCACAGTGATTACAGTAACTGTGAACTTCAGGATCTGGATCAACAGCCTGGCCCGTCAGGGACCACTGGTCAGTCGGTCACACCAGCCCACACACAGTCCACCACAGAGCCTCCCCCATGAGTTACCAACACCACAGCACCCACCCAGCGTCCCCACACCTCTGTCCCCAGGACACATCAATCAGCAGTGTGCACACCTGTACAGGGACCCCAGTCCACACCTCATACCCAAGACAATCAGGGACCTGGTGGTCAGTGGCAGTGGGCACACCGTTCAGGGGAAAGGGGCATAGGGCAACAGGGACACTGGGAGGACCGCTGTGCGCCGGGGGAGAGCAGGCCAAGGGAACCGACTCTCCAGGAGGCACTCACTAATGTCCTGGGTGCCTACCAACAATCCCAGGACCCGATGGGCCAGATCCTGAACAACATGCAGGAGATCAAGCAGCAGCAGGAGGAACACCTTCAGGAGATCAGGGAGGACTTGCAGGCCCTCAATACCACCATGATGCCCATAGCAGGGGTGCTGGCAGACATGGCCAACATCATGAGGGAATTGACTGCCCACTAGCAGGCCCCTACCACTAGCCAGTCTATTGATCAGCCTACTACATCTGCTGCAGCTAGTGGACCGGAGGCCCCGCCATAGGACCCAGAGGCCACCAGCACCCCTCCCCCTGCAGAAGGTGAGCCACCCCACAAACATTCTCTGCGAACCAGACAGATGCCAGAGACATTTGCCAAGACCAAGATCACCGCCAGGAAGTGAGACTCTCCTAATTGTCCCCCTTGTGTCCCACCCTGTCACCTTGTCCACTTTTAACTGCCTTTGCTCCCCTTCCTATGGCCCCTTAGACACTGGACTTGTGCTACAAACAGTCTGGAACAATACACTGGACTTTCCTTCACCATCACCCCATTCCATTGCAATTTACCCTCAGTTTTATAGCACTACAATAAACACCCTTGAACACAATTTGAGTAATACTGTTTGATTTTTTTTTAAGGTGCATTTGTGGGAACAGTCACATCGAGTGCAAATGATCTGAACACTGTGATAGCGTACAAATAATGACCTGTAACTGTCTGTAGTGATCACATCAGGACATTATTGCCATATTACCAACATCTGGAAAATGAGAAGCCATAGGTGACAGTACGTTAAGATGCAAAGGAAGTGAATGCCATCATGCAACAGCCACACAGATAAATCAATAGTCAGAGTAATGTTTAGTTCCACTGTCTCACCTGTGTGTCATTGGGAGTATTGTCATAGAACTGATGTTCTGTTGTCCTCATCCTCGTCCTCTGCCTCCTCATACTCACTGTCCTCAGGGTCCACTGCTGCCACAGGGTCATCTCCAGTCCCCTCCTCCTGCAGAAAAGGCACATCTCGTCTGAGGGCCAGGTTATGCAACATGTAGCGTGTCACTTCTATCTTGCAGACATTTCTGGGTGAGTAGAACCCGAACTCGGCCTTGGAACCCAAAATAGCCATAGCCATCCCTGAAGGCTACAAAATCACCAGAAGAGAGCGCACCAAAAAACCAGGAGGAGGAATCGCCATTGTCCACAAAAGCACCATCAAAGTCTCGAGCAGCACCCACAACACTCTCAACCTCGCCGAGCACCTCCACTTCAACATCCACATCCACATCAATGCCAACACCCCACTCAAAGGAACTCTGATCTACAGACCCCTGGGCCCCCGATCCCCATTCTGTGACGCCATTGCCGACATCGTTAGTGCCAACGCCCTCGACTCTACGGACTACATCCTCCTCGGCGATCTGAACTTCCACCTAGAAAACAACAATGACACCAATACCACCAACCTGCTGGACAACCTCGCCAACCTCGGCCACAAACAACTCATCACCTCGGCCACCCACTCCGAAGCCACACACCGAACTCAGCTGGACAGATCACTGCTGCATCCACTTCTCCTACCAGAAACCAGTCACTCACCACCACCGCACACAATCCCCCCGACGCAATTGGAGCAAAATGTCAATGGAACAACTGATCTCCACCCTCACCCAGGCCCCACCCCCTGGGATCCCGGATTCCGACACAGCCTCCACCAACTTGCATCGCTGGATAGAAGACAACACCCTTGTGCCGCTCAAAAAAAACCCTAACACTCTCCATAGATCCAAGGCCAGCTGGTTCACCCCAGACCTACTGGAATCCAAATGGTTATGTCACAGAATGGAGAAAACATGGCGCAGCAAACCTACCGACTCCAACCACATGGCACTCAAGGATGCCATACGCAAACAACACCAGCTGATCTGCACCACCACATGGAACCACTTCAAAAACCGCATTGACACAAATGCTCACAACAGTAAAGAGCTCTTCGGCATCATCAAAGAGCTCTCCGCCCCAAGGACCTGCTCCAACGAACTCCCGCCATCAAAGGAGTTCTGCAACTCCCTTGCAACCCATTTCTGTCGAAAGATAGAAGAAATCCACAACAGCTTCAAACCCCAGACCCACCAGCTGATTACGGACACCCACGAACCCAACACCCCGAGCAACACCTACCTCCACACCTGGACCCTTGTCAACAAAGAAGACCCCGCCAACACCATGGCCTCCATCCATTCTGGATCACCATCGGACCCCTGCCCACACCATATCTTCAATAAAGCAAGCAACATCATCACTCCCCACCTCTGCAATACCATCAACAGCTTCTTCGAGTCAGCCACGTTCCCAGAAAGCTGGAAACACGCAGAAGTCAACGCCCTGCTGAAGAAGCCCAAAGCAGACCCAGGCGACCCCAAGAACTACAGGCCGATCTCCCTCCTCCCCTTCCCAGCCTAGGTCATCGAAAAAATCATGAACGGACAATTATCCCGGTTCCTGGAAGACAGCAAGGCGCTCAACACCTCCCAGTCTGGATTCCGCAAAAATCACAGCACCGAGACCACACTCATTTCTGCCAAAGACGACATTAGGACCATGCTCAACGAAAGAGAAACAGCAGCACTCATCCTCCTGGACCTCTCCGCAGCCTTCGACACGGTATGTCATCACACTCTCTGCACATGCCTGCACAATGCCGGGATCCACGACAAGGCTCTCGACTGGATCTCATCATTTCTCGCCGGCAGAGCCCAGAGAGTCCGCCTTCCACTGTTCCTGTCAGAAGCCTCCAAGATCATCTGTGCCGTCCCCCAGGGATTGTCTCTCAGCCCTACGCTCTTCAAAGTCTTCATGGCCTCGCTCACCAACATCGCACAAACCCACCACATCAACATAGTATCCTACGCAGACGACACCCAGCTGATCCTCTCCCTCACGAATGACCCTACAACTGCAAAGAACAACCTCCACAACGGACTTCACGCCATCGCCAGCTGGATGGAATCAAGCTGCCTTTACTTAAACACAGACAAGACAGGCATCCTCATCTTTGGCACCAACCCATCAGCATGGAACAACTCCTGGTGGCCCACCTCCCTAGGAACCGCACCCTCACCCACCACCCATGTACACAACCTGGGATTAATCCTGGACTCCACACTCAGCATGACTCAGCAGGTCAATGCCATCTCCTCTTCCTGCTACAACACTCTCTGCATGCTCCGCAAGACCTTCAAGTGGATTCCCGTAGAAACCAGGAAAACTGACACCCACGCCCTGGTCAGCAGCCGATTGGACTACGGAAATGCTCTATATGCAGGAACAACGGCCAAACTACAAACGACGCTGCAAAGAATCCAGAACGCATCCGCCCGCTTCATTCTTGATATTCCATGCCGCATCCACATCTCCCCCCACCACAGAGACCTACACTGGCTATCAGTATCGAAGAGGATCACCTTCAAACTCCTCACCCATGCACACAAAGCCCTCCACAACACAGGCCCAGCCTACCTCAACGACAGACTCACCTTCCACACCCCCACCCACTATCTTTGCTCCACCAGCCTCACCCTCGCCTCCGTACCCCGCATTCGCCGCACCACCGCCGGAGGAAGATCCTTTTCTCACTTAGCTGCCAAGACCTAGAACTCCCTACTGGTCCACCTTCGCCAGACCCAGGGCCACCTGACATTCAGGAAACACCTAAAGACATGGCTTTTTGACCAGTAGCTCCCCCACCCTAGCGCCTTGAGACCCTAACGGGTGAGTAGTGCGCTTTATAAATCCTTTGATTGATTGATTGATTGATTGAGTAGTACAGGGATCCACCTGTCAGATGGAGGCACCTGAACCTGGCCTTCAGGAGGTCGAAGGTCCGTTTGGTTATTCTTCTGGTTCCTCCATGTGCCTTATTATAACAGTCCTCAGCCCCTGTTCTGGCATTCCTCAGAGGGGTCAGCAGCAACGATAGGTTTGGGTAGCCAGAGTCACCTGCAAGTATTGAGGAACAACATTTAGCCTTACACAATCCTATGGGGAGAACACCTGAACATATGGTGGGTGGGGGCTCTGGCTCACCTATGAGCCAAACACTGAGCCTCTGTAGTTGAGCCATCACATTTGGGATGCTGCTTTTCCTCAGGACGAAGGCGTCATGTACCGACCGAAGATACTTGCCAGTGACGTGGGAGATGTACTGGTCCCCCAGGCACACCATTTGCACATTCAGTGAGTGGAAACACTTACGATTCCTGAACACATGTTCATTCTGGCGCGGGGGACTAGCGCAATATGTGTACCATCAATCACCCCAATAATATTGGGGATATGGCCTATTGCATAGAAATCTGCCTTTACAGTGGCTGCACATGTGTTTCACACAAGACTCTTTCCAGCACGATAGAAAACATTGGGGGGCATATTTATACTTCGTTTGCGCCAAATTTGCGTCGTTTTTTTAGACGCAAATTCGGCGCAAAATTAACGCCATATTTATACTTTGGCGTTAGACGCGTCTAGCGCCAAAGTATGGGCAAATAGCGTCATTTTCTTGCGTGAACACCTTCCTTGCGTTAATGAGATGCAAGGAAGGCGTTCCCGTCTAAAAAAATGACGGCGACGCAAATGCGTCGTATTTATACTCCCGGGCAAAAATCACGCCCGGGAGTGGGCGGGGCAAAAAAACCCGCATTTGCGCCATTTTTTAACGCCTGGGTCAGGGTAGGCGTTAAGGGGCCTGTGGGCTCAAAATGAGCCCACAGGTGCCCTCCCCTGCCCCTAGGGACCCCCCCTGCCACCCTTGCCCACCCCAGGAGGACACCCAAGGATGGAGGGACCCATCCCAGGGACATTCAGGTAAGTTCAGGTAAGTATAAATTTAAAAAATAAAATAAAATTGGGGTGGCATAGGGGGGCCTTATTTGTGCCCCCCTACATGCCACTATGCCCAATGACCATGCCCAGGGGACATAAGTCCCCTGGGCATGGCCATTGGGCAAGGGGGCATGACTCCTGTCTTTACTAAGACAGGAGTCATTTAAATGGCGTCTGGGCGTCGTAAAAAATGGCGCAAATCGGGTTGAGGCGATTTTTTTGCCTCAACCTGACTTGCCCCATTTTAAGACGCCCTAACGCCATTTTCCCCAACGCCGGCGCTGCCTGGTCTACGTGGTTTTTTTCCACGCACACCAGGCAGCGCCGGTCTGCTAGCGCCGGCTAACGCCATTCCATAAATACGGCGCCCGCATGGCGCTTCAGAATGGCGTTAGACGGCGCTACATGTTTTGACGCTAAACTGCGTTAGCGCAGTTTAGCGTCAAAAAGTATAAATATGGGCCTGGATGTCACAGTCTAGCTGCCAAGCATACTATCACTTAGAAAGAACCAGTTGCCAGGAAATGGAGCACTAATAGCACTTGCACAAGCGGGGGGATCCAAGTGGGATGACGAATAGCTGATATCAGGTCAGGCTCCAGTTGGGCACACAGCTCTGTGATTGTGGCCCTGTCCAGTCTATAAGTCAGTATGATGTGCCTGTCCTCCAGTGTAGCCAAGTCCACAATGGGTCTGTACACAGCGGTTCGTCTTCTCCTCCCATTCATCCCCAGCAGCAGGTATCTAAGGGACACAAGAGTGAGTAGGCTGTCACAATTTAAACAATGGAACCAGAACCTCAGTGTACATGTTGCATTTATGTGATGGGACAGTGGGAATGGCAAGGTATGGGCAAATCTAGGCAGTGATGCAGTAAATGTTAATCTGATTGTTGTCCATGACTATGACATGGCGACCGCCTGTCCTGTATGTAGGGACAGGTGGAAGTGAGGTAACTCCGCCGACTTTGGGCGCCGTGGCAGAAGGCAGTCTTGCACCACCGTGCAATTCCTCATTGGATAATATGGGGCTCCATGGAGTACAGTGGCCAATGGGGATCTGCTCCAGTGGTGACGGTGTACACCGCCGCAGATGTGACCGCAATTTTCTAGATGATTCCTCACTTGTTTCCTGACCTTCAACAGGAGACCACCTACACTGCGTGTGCTGCTGTGACCTCTGTCTGGAACCTACCATGGTCTGTGTGACCGGGGAAAGGGCCCCTGCCTTCACTTCGGAGGAGTTGGAGCGATTGGTGGATGAGGTCCTACCCCAGAGCGGACTGCTGTCTCTGCCACCAGACCAATAGGTGAGTACACCCTGGGCACGATGAATGTGGGAAGGATGCATGGAGATGTGTGTGCAAGCATTGTGTCATATGATTCCTGAACACCTGTTCATTCTGTCCCGTCAAACACCCGAACAATATTGGGGATATGTCCCATTGCATAGAATCTGGCCTTCAGAGTGGTCAGATCTTCCTTCTGGGGGAAAGCTATATAGCTGCACATGTGTTTCACCAGGGCAAACAAAACTCTTGCCAGCACCATTGAGAACATTGGCTGTGACATTCCAGCTCTCCATAAAGGGTCTGTACACGGTTTCTCCTCCTCCTATTTATCCTCAGCGGTAGGTATCTAAAGGACACAAGAGTGAGTAGGTTGCCACAATTTGAACAATGGAACCTCAACCTGAGTGTACATAGTGCATTTATGTGATGGCACAGTGGGAATAGCGAGGTACGTGCTAATCTATGCTGTGACGCAGTTAAGGTTGATATGATCATTGTCTGCCACCATGAAATGGCGACCGCCTGTCCTGTGTGTAGGGACAGGCGGAAGTGAGGTAACTCCGCCATTGTTGGGCATCCTGGCGAAAGGCGGTCTTGCATAGTTGTTCAATTCCTCATTGGATAATATGGGGCTCCATGGAGTACAGTGGCCAATGGGGATCTGCTCCAGTGGTGACGGTGTACACCGCCGCAGATGTGACCGCAATTTTCTAGCTGATTCCTCACTTGTTTCCTGACCTTCAACAGGAGACCACCTACACTGCGTGTGCTGCTGTGACCTCTGTCTGGAACCTACCATGGTCTGTGTGACCGGGGAAAGGGCCCCTGCCTTCACTTCGGAGGAGTTGGAGCGATTGGTGGATGAGGTCCTACCCCAGAGCGGACTGCTGTCTCTGCCTCCAGACCAATAGGTGAGTACACCCTGGGCACGATGAATGTGGGAAGGATGCATGGAGATGTGTGTGCAAGCATTGTGTCATATGATTCCTGAACACCTGTTCATTCTGTCCCGTCAAACACCCGAACAATATTGGGGATATGTCCCATTGCATAGAATCTGGCCTTCAGAGTGGTCAGATCTTCCTTCTGGGGGAAAGCTATATAGCTGCACATGTGTTTCACCAGGGCAAACAAAACTCTTGCCAGCACCATTGAGAACATTGGCTGTGACATTCCAGCTCTCCATAAAGGGTCTGTACACGGTTTCTCCTCCTCCTATTTATCCTCAGCGGTAGGTATCTAAAGGACACAAGAGTGAGTAGGTTGTCACAATTTGAACAATGGAACCTCAACCTGAGTGTACATAGTGCATTTATGTGATGGCACAGTGGGAATAGCGAGGTACGTGCTAATCTATGATGTGACGCAGTTAAGGTTGATATGATCATTGTCTGCCACCATGAAATGGCGACCGCCTGTCCTGTGTGTAGGGACAGGCGGAAGTGAGGTAACTCCGCCATTGTTGGGCATCCTGGCGAAAGGCGGTCTTGCATAGTTGTTCAATTCCTCATTGGATAATATGGGGCTCAATGGAATACAGTGGCCAATGGGGAAAAGCGCCCACGGTGACAGTGTACACCGCCGCAGATATGACTGCCATTTTCTATCTGATTCCTCGCTTGTTTCCTGACCTTCAACAGGAGAACACCTACACTGCATGTGCTGCTGTGAGCTGTTTCTGGAACCTACCATGGCCCGTATGACCGGGGAAAGGGCCCCTGCCTACACTGCAGAGGAGTTGGAGCAATTGGTGGATGGCATCCTACCCCAGTACAACTGCTGTATGGGCCTCCATACTAACAGGTGAGTACACCTTGGACCTGATGCATGTGGGAAGGATACATTGAGATGTGTGTGCAAGCATCCTGTCATCGGGGGGATGTATTGTGGTGGTGTACACGGTGTGCGCCGGACATTGGTGGTCATTACAACCTCGGCGGTCTTTTTACAAGACCGCTGAGGGACCGCCGTGCGGAAGACCGCCAGTAGTGGCGGTTTGCCGCTCGGCATATTATGACTGTTGGCTGCTCTCCGTCCTTTTTCTGATGGAGAGCCGCCAACAGCCATACTGGCGGGCGGCGGGGAAGTGGAGGTTGCTCCACCTCCACCGCCACGCCAACAGAACACCGCCCACCGAATCACGTCCTGTGATTCGGCGTGGCGGTGTTCTGTTGGCGGTGTGGTGTCGGCGGAGCAGCACCCATGGCTCCCGTCCCCTCTTGGAGGATCGACGGAACAGGTAAGTCGATCGTCTGTTAGGGGAGGGGGTGGGGGGTGTTGTGTGTTGTGTGGGTGCATGGGGGTGTGAGTCTGTGTATGTAGAGGGGGTGTATGAGGGCGTGTATGCTTGCGGGGGTGTTGCCGGTTTTGGGAATGAGTGCGTGTATGTCTGTGGGTATGTCTGTATGGATGTGTGCGTGTATGTTTGTATGTGGGTGTGTGTGTATGACTGTGTGTGTGTATGTTGGCATGTATGTTGGTGGGTGTGCGTGTGTGTGTTTGTGGTGCCTGCGTGCGTGTCGTGTGTGTGTGAGTTATGTGATGTTGGGGGTCGGGTTGGGGAGGGGGGCCCTGCCACCTTTGGGGGGTGGCAGGGATGGTGGGGGGTGCAGGGGAGGGAGTCAGGGTTGGGGTTGGGGGTTGGGGGAGACCCCTTCAGTGCCAGAGAAGGAATTCCCTGGCACTGATAGTGCTTACTGCCATGGATTTCATGGCGGTTTCAAACCGCATGAAATCCATGGTGGTCAGCCGGGTCCAAATACTGACAACGGTATAGTGACGGCCACCGGGCTGGAGACCCAGGTCTCCAACCCGGCGGTCATCTCCGCCCTGGGGGCGGAACGGAGAACCGGCGGGTGACCATGGCGCTAACCGCCATGGCCATAATTCCACAAAGTAAGACCGCCAGCCTGTTGACGGTCTTACCGCCGCTTCTCTGCCTTCCGCCAGGGTCATGACCCCTATTGTGTGTGCCAATGGATTTGGGAACGGGACTGGTGGGCCATATGTGTGACAGGCTGGAATGTATTCTAACGGTGCCCACCTGTCTGTATTACCTCTGCAGGTCAGCGCCCATCAAAAGAATTGATTATGGCATGCGAAGGACGTGCGGACCGTGGGGGTCTATGGCAGGCAGAGCACCCACTGTGGGAAAGGGTGGAAGGACCTGAGACGTAGAGTCCACCGATGCTGAGGGAACCAGTGGGACGGAGGGCGAAGGGAGCACCACGGCGGAGACAGGAGGTGACAACACTGACTTAATACCTCCTCTGATGGAAGCTCCCTGGTGGTGGCGGACACCTCTGTGACCACCCCAGCTTCAGATACAGCCACCACCCCCGTACCACCACCGCCCACCTAGTAGCCCCTCAGAGAGTTGCCCATGCCTGCTTACCCAGGAGGGTGGGCATCTCCTTTGCCCCATGCACCTCAGGACCTGCCCCAATGAGCTCAGCTGCCCTGAGGGAGGAGGCTATTGACCTCCTGAGATCCATCTCTGTAGGGCAGTCAATTACTGTGAATACCAGGGGCTGGCTTCCCAGATCCAGCAATGCAATGCGTTCCTGGAAGGCATCTACAGTGGATCAACAGAGATCGATTCAGGCTCTGGCCTCCTCTCTGATGGCAGCCATTGTCCCTGTCTCTAACATCCCCCTCCAACTACCACTTCCCAGTCCTAGTCTCCTCAACCCCAACCCATCCCATGCACACTTACAGACGGGCATGCACACAAGACAACAGACAAGAGTGGCACAGTCAAATACAGGCACCACACTTCAGCATGCAAGCACTCACTCAAACACCAGACAGTTGCAGACACAACCACATCCACTGCCTCCACTGTCTCCCCACCGTCCTCCTCCTCATCCTCTAACGCCCTCACAGTCATGTCAACACTCACACCTGCATGCATTGCTTCAAAATCCACCACCAGCATCACCACACCAAGTGGCACACACACCTCACTATCAGACACCTCCACAACATCCATGCACGCATCCCGTGACCTCTCCAATCCTGTTTCTCCCCCCTCCTAAAGGTCATAAATGCAAGCACTCAGACACCCAACAGCCATCCACCTCACATCAGCACACTCCCCATGCACCTGCACCCAAGTACAGCAGACATACTCCTCCATCAACCACTCCCTCAACCTCCACTCCCATCTCTCCTCCCTTTTCCCGCCCTAGTGTCCCTAACAAGCATTTCCTTGCCCAACTTGACCTCTTCCCTACTCCCCCCGTCCTGCTGATAAGAGCAGGGTCCCAACGACCCAGCCCAGCACCTCAGCCAAACAGTTCACAGGACAGTGGAGGTACCTCCTAGTCGTGGATTCAAGACAGTGATGGATCCCACACCACCAGCCAGGAAGGGTAAGGATCTACAGCTCCTGCCATGAAGGGGAAGAGCACCTCGACTCCTGCCATGAAGGGGAAGGACGCCGCATCTCCTGACATGAAGGGGAAGGAGGCCGCACCTCTTGCCATGAGGGTAAAAAGCCCTCAACTCCTGCCATGAAGGGGAAGGAAGCCACACCTCCTGCCATGAAGGGGAAGAAGCCCTCGACTTCTGCCATGAAGAGGAAGAAGCCCTCGACTCCAGCAGAGGTGGGCACGAAGAAACCACCACCATCACCAGTGGTCACGGAGCCCTCACTTCCAGCTGAGGCAATGCAGCCTACTCCTCCTGCAGAGGCTGCACCTTCACCTGCTAAGACAGTGCATCCCTCACCTCCAGCAGAGGCTGCCCAGGAGGCACCTTCACCTGCTAACACAGTGCAACCCTCACCTCCAGCAGAGGCTGGCAGGATGACACCACCCCTTCCACCACAACCAGTGGTCAGGGAGCCCTCACCTCCAGCTGAGGCAGTGCAGCCCACTCCTCCTGCAGAGGCTGCACCTTCACCTGATGAGACAGTGCAGCCCTCACCTCCAGCCGAGGGCATGTAGGCCACCCTGCTGGGACTGCTATATAAGGAGCCCCCTCCAGAAGCAGAGGGCAAGTCACCCACCTGAGAGACTGAGACCTTGCATTCCCCAGCATAGGGAATTCGGCATGGAACCCCCTCCGGAAGCAGTGGGCAAGTCACCCACCTGAGAGACTGTGGCCTTGCACTCCCCAGCACAGAGAAATGGGCATGGAGCCCCTCTAGAAGCAGTGGGCAAGTCACCCACCTGAGAGACTGTCACCCACCTGAGAGACTGTGACCTTGCACTCCCCAGCACAGAGAAATGGGCACGGAGCACCCTCCAGAACCAGTGGAAAGTTCCTGACTTCAGCTGAGGTGCCCCCTGAGCCCCATCCCCCTGAGGTGCCTGCCCACTTACAAAATGATGCCCCTGCAGAGTTCTGTGCAGATGGTGTGAGGAGACATGTTGGGCCTTGAACTGTGTTCTTTGGGCATGTGGGCCCTTTGTACTTTGTACTGCGCATTGGACCTTAGTGGACATTTGTACATATCTCTTTTTTATCCAATTGGTTCATTTGGTGGATCTTCACATTCAATACATTCTCATTACTGCCTTCTTGTTGTCCTTGCATTATTCTGCCATGTGTTGTGTGCCATTGTTTTTCATCTGCAACTGGTTGTGTGTTGTGCGTGTGTGTGTGTCACTCTCATTTTCCTCCCCCCCTCCTTGGTGAGCTAAGTGGTTGTACTCACCATCGTCGTCTTCATAGGTGTTGGTGTTCCAGGTGGAGCATGACGTAGTAGAGCATCGGGAAGACTTGCATTTCTGTTTCCATGGGGGTGTTGGTCTTCTCTGTGCCTCTGTAGGTGAGTCTTTCGTCTTCTGTGTTCTCTTTCTGCCAGGCTTTTGATGGCGATGGTTCCCCCCCGGAAATCGTGGCCGTGTACTGTGTCGTGATATGGTGGGCTGTACTTTGTCTTCCGCCTGGCTGTTGATGGCGACCTCCGTCGTGCGTGGTGTTAACGCCCTGGCGGATGGTGTGGTACATTGGCTGTCTATGGGAGTTCTCACCGCCATGGTCATAATTTGGCTGTAATTACCGCCGGCCTGTTGGCGGTATCTCCACCACTTTATCAGTTACCGCCAATGTCATGATGAGGGCCAAAGTGGTTTAATGCGCTGTGCATAATCCCAAATGCATGTTCTGCCAAAGTTGAAGAATACTAACAAGGACTGGAATTTTTGTATAGTATTTGGTGGTTGTAATTATGCACACTTCTCTGGGAAATGTGGCACCAAACTTTACCGGCATTTGAAGGCTTGTATCCCCAAAACAGGACACAGAGGAAGGCAATTTTAGTTTTCTCAAAATTGAATTTGTAGCCATATTCAGCAAATCCCAATACAATGCGATCTACCCTGGCCAGATGAGGAAGTCGTCACCTGTCAGATAAATATAATTTACATAGGACAATGCCTCAGGATCAATAGCATGTAATATTGAGCTCACACAGGCTGAGAACAATTCTAGACTGTTCTTATACCCCTGAAGAAGTTGGTAAAAGTGATGCTGAGAGCCTAACACCGAAAATGTGCTTAAATCTTTGCTTTCAGGTGCTAGATTCTGGCAGAAAAACCCATTGGAGATATCTGCGTTGTTTTGTATGTTTTTGTGCAGAGTATTGTTCATAAGCGCTGTGCTATGTGAATTTTGAATAGCAAATGTGCGTGTGTGACTGTTTAGATGTGTCTGTAATCTAAGACTATTTTGTAAGAATGGTCTGCATTAGCTACGGGAAACAAACGGTTATTCATAGCTAATAGACAGGGTTCAGTTACTCTCTGATACTCGAGTTGTGAGAGAATTTTCCTCACTGGAGCTTTAACATCATGTTTTATTGGATATTGAAGTTGAATTTGTGGGTTGGACCATATAGGGATAACTGTGATAAGGAGTTGTGGTACCCGTCCTAGAGCCCAATCTGGAGCATAGGCTTGTTTTACTTGATCTGGAACTGGGACTGAAAAAGATGGCAAAATGACATCTTCCCCTGTGGGACCACTCTGACAAACTCTGGCGGCCAACTCCTTTCTGACAGAAGAATGGCATAGTTTAGCTTAATCTTTCCCTGAAAATTACTTTAATAATGCGCATAATGTCACCCTGAATTTTAATTTTTTATTTATAGACCCTAAAGGGTGGGGCGACGCAGCTGTCTGGGGTATTGACTTCAAAGTAGTTGTTAGTTGCTGTCACCTCCAGAAGCTCTTGAAGATTCTGGTGAACTATCATGACCTCTGCCATGCTGTCTAGCAGAGTCACTGCACATGTCCAGTTCTTCAGTGATGTTCTCAATATGTGTGGCATACTTAGCCAAAAACCAAGCAACCTTCTTTTTAAATTGAGTTTGGGGTTGTTGAAGTTTCTCTTCCTTTTTTATTGTGATGTCAGCTGAGTGCTGTGAATCGTTTTTTTTTGTTTAACGTACTCATTTCTGCGTCCCACCTGCCCACCTCTCTAGGTCTGTTTGTCAGATGAGTCCTGAAAGGTATACGAAGGGTGTGTATCAGGATACTGATACCTGTCAGAAGGTTTCCAATTATCACGATTTCTGAGGTTATAATGCTTTTCAGAGGTCTCCATCTGCGGAGATGCTCCTCATTGTTTTATTTCATCCCTATTAGATTGTTATTTATCCCAGCATCTTTAGAACCCCCCCTGAGCTTGTTGGGTATTATCCTTTCCTGAATTACCTTTCAGTTGTGGCTTATTTGGTCTGTCTCCCAGATTATCCCGACCTATACTAGTATAAATTTCAGAGATCATTTTCTGTAGCTCATGCTTCTAATCTATTTGAGGAACATGTCTGAGACACTGGCGCACTGCCACTGCTGCTACTTCCCTTTTTATATTTGTCATAATTATTGTGGGGACGGTGGCAAAATTGCCCACTTCTTCCCCAAACCCAGGGCAAGGGCCTCCCTGTGTTCATTTTTTATTTGTCTTAACACTTTTGGAAGGTTCAAGAGTGTTGGTACACTATGCTTTGTGATATAAACTGCAACAAGTACTAACTGTGCCCCAAGTGGCACAGTCATCTATGGAGGGAACCATCCCAAATAGCAAGCATATTATGAGAATTCTATGTTTATCGTGGGGTCCCGTATGGGGTAAACACTGCTTCCACCTGGCTTGTTTTTTGTGCAATCCAGAAAGGAACATCTTCACGTCTGGTGGGCGTCTTACCCATAATTGTATTTCGAGTAACTGGGTTTGTCCCTGGTGTTGCCAATTGTTGAGCAGCTGGAGCAGCCCTCCCTGTAGTGGTATTCAGAGTTTGCATTATGAACTGTGTTAAGTGTTTATATAAGATTACAAAATTATTACATAAGGGATGTAAATCCACAACTTGCATATTTGGTAATTTGGATGTGGTGTATAAGTCGTTGACGGCCCTGAGACCTCAGAACAGGGGACAAGCTCAGCCCAAGCCCTTGAAGACATTTCACAAGCAGGAAAACACAGCAAAGTCCAGTGTTTGTCCTCTCTCAAGCAGAAGCAGCAAATGCAGGAGAACCCAGCAAAGCACACACACATGCAAATGGGCAGTACTCCTCCTCAGCTTCTCCTTGGCAGAGGTTCCTCTTGATCTAGAAGTAACCTAAAAATCTAAGGTTTTGGGTCTACTACTTATACCGTTTTCTGCCTTTGAAGTAGGCAAACTTCAAAGAAAAAGCTCTGTTGTTCACAAGTTTCAGCCCTTTCTGGTGTAAGTGTCAGCGCATCCATCCCTCCCCACTGTAGCTCAGGAGACTCATCAGGATATGCTGGACACACCCTAGCTCCCTTTGTGTCTCTGTCTAGAGGGAATTCGCAGACAGCCCAACTGTCAATCTGACCCAGACGTGGATTCCACAGGCAGGCAAAGGCACAGAATGTTTAAGCAAGAAACTGCCCACTTTCTAAAAGTGGCATTTTCTAACAGACAATCTAAAAACCAACTTTACCAAAAGGTGTATTATTAAATTGTGAGTTCAGAGACCCCAAACACCAACTCTCTATCTGCTCCTAATGGGAAACTGCACTTAAAATATATTTAAAAGTAGTCCCCATATTAACCTATGAGAGAGATGTGCCTTGCAACAGTGAAAACTGAATTTGGTAGTATTTCATTGTCAGTCCACGTAAAACACATCAGTTCATGTCCTACCTTTAACATACATTGTACACTGCCCCTGGGCCTACCTAAGACTTACCTTAGGGGTGCCTTACATGTACAAAATTTAAGTTTTGGGCCTGGTAGTAGGTACACTTGCCAGGTCGAATTGGCAGTTTAAAACTGCACACACAGACACTGCAGTGGCAGGTCTGAGCCATGTTTACAGGGCTACTCATGTGGGTGGCACAATCAGTGCTGCAGGCCTACTAGTAGCATTTGATTTACAGGCCCTGGGCACCTCTAGTGCCCTTTACTAGGGACTTACTAGTAAATCAAATATACCATTCATAGAAAAGCAAGTTACATATACAGTTTGCACAGAGAGCACTTGCACTTTAGCACTAGTGAGCAGTGGTAAAGTGCCCACAGTACCAAAATCCAGGTCTAAACGAAGGGGCACCTTCCTGTACAAAATCAATTCTCTGAGGCATTTTCCACAATGCAGCACACATAGAGGACAAAAAAGGAGGAGAAATAAAGATATTTCTCCTTGTTACGGCTCATTTGGGAAGGCACAGCATTTTGACTCATTCCAGGGTCTACCAGTAATGATAAATATGGGAACGCATAAAATTAATGAGTGGATGTGTGGCTATTCCCACACTCCACCCATAGAATGCATCTCTGGGGCAGAGACACGCACTGCAGCAATTTGCACTGCATTGCCTTACTCTAGATTTATCAAGCCACGCAAGGTGGCCTCTCATGGTTTGATAAATGTAACTTAGTAGTTGCGTCGTCCTCAAGTCCCTATGTGTCGTGTAAGGGTGATGCAACTCCTTGATAAATTTTCCCCTCTGACCATACCTTCCTTTCCAGAGGCTGTGTAAAAAGAAAACAGCAAGCCTTCCAATCTCCTTCCTCCCTCTCCTGATTCTCAGTATACCTGGCCACGTAGAAGGATAGCGGGGGAATTCTCAGCAGTTCCCAAGACTCCCTGTACCTTGGCAAATGAGGAAAAGCAGTTTTGCAGAGCAGTGGGATAATAAGTTGCTGTGGAGACATCTGTCATAGCTCCTACTGTCCATGTTTGGTGTTTGTCATTTAATGCTGTGGTGTAGCAGTAAAAGTCATACACAACAAAAACTGTTATAGCAAACCCAAGACTGTGACATAAGATTTGGGTTAGAAGCCAAAATCTTTTTTTACATTCTTTATCATAATTCCTTTAAAAGCTTTAGATTGAGAACATTGCTAAATGGTTTCTGAAGGAACTGAAAGAAGTATTTTAACGTAGTGTCATTTTGCAATAATCAGGTTGAGGTTGTTCTTTGGTGCACCTATACTGCCGTAAGGGGGTTCTTCATAGCTGGGTTAGGGTGAGTAGACTGTGTGCTTGGGTGCCTGCATCTGGGTTATCTTTCTGTGCATAGGTGGCCACTTGGATGTTTTCATTTCTTACCTAGGTGCTTGCATATCTGAAAGCTAAAACCATGCTTCTTTTGAAGACCTACATTTCCCATTTTTCCCTAAATAAATAGACAGCTGTGTCTGCAAGCCTATTGGTGCATACTAACGTTCCACGGTAAAGACGTTGCTCCTTTCTATCTGCACATAAGTCACGTTGTCAGTATTGAATGCCGCAGAGAGTTCAAACAGGATGAGGGTAGCTGTTTCTCCTCTGTCCAGGATGATTCGAATGTCATTGGTGGGTGCGATGAATGCCTTTTTGGTGCTGTGGATCTTTCTGAATCCTGGCTGAGTGTTGTCTAGAAGATGGTGAAGTTCGAGGTGGGTTGTGAATTGTTTGTTGGTCTTCTCAATCACTTTGGCTGGATAGGGATGCTGGGAAATGGGTCGGAATTTGCTCTGTTGATTCAGATCGACTATGGGCTTCTTGAGGATGGCCTTGATTTCCGCAAGTTTCCATTCATTCGGGAAAGTGACGGACGTGATGGAGGTGTTGATGATGTGTTAATTGGTGATGGTCCTAGGTTCTAGATGTGGAGGGGGCGTGGGTCTGTTGGGACCCTGAGTGGAATTTCCGCACAATTGCTTCTGTTTAATTTCTAGTGAGGTTTGTCCATTTGGTCAGGTGGCTGTCTTAGTTGGTGGTGGGTAGGCTGACTTGACTCAAGTGAGGTCAGAAATTTAACGTCATATGTGCAAAGCTTTTGTGGAGGTTATAAATGGGCAATTTGCAGAATCGGGCCGTTGTGACTGCAAGAAAGCATTTTTAAATGTCCAAAAATCAAATTGGGATTCGGTTTTGAATTCAGAATTTGGGAGGGGCGTGCTTAAGGCACCCCTTCAAACTACTGATTTGCAATGGCATGTATTAATGTTTTGCAACCAAATTAAAGTTGTAAAACATACGTTTTCTTCTGACTACTGAAAAGTAGTGGTAACTATTCTCAAATGGGAATGAGTCCTCTAGAGGACACCTTCCCCTCCGAGGTTTTAAAAAATGAAACTTAAAAATGTAATTTTTCTTTTGAAACACAACATGTTTTACTATAAAGAAAATGGCTACATTTTGAAGAAAAACATTTGCTGTACTAAAAAGCGATCACACACATGGTGGTCTACTGACAACAGCAGACCACCATTCTTCAGCAGGCAACCATTCCTGTTATAACTGTGATTCCCAGTGGGTCATAAATTGCGACCTACCTCATTAATATTCATGAGGTAAATCGATCTGCAACCACTCTTAGAATCACTATTTTGAAATAAATTCTTTAGTAAAATAGGAGTTGCAATTTTCAAATTGCAATTTGGTAAGAATCACAATTTGGAAATCCCTATCCCTATATATGCCCCAAAATCTTACATCAAGCATCCCCCTGATGTACGTCATGGTCATGGATGTTAGACTTTCTATATATTTATGTCTCAGACCCTTTGAAATACCAAATTTCTTTACTACTGTTTTTGTTACTTTCTCTACTTTTCCGCGAACATTGCTCTGTTGCAGGAGTGGCTAGCTTTTCTCTTGAGAACCAATTATGTATGTTCTCCATAGGTACATTAGAAACACCATATCACATTGAGGTTTTTTTTGTTCATTTTTTTTTAACATCTTTCATTGTTCTTTTCCATAGCAACATGATTAAAAACAATGCATTTACATCCAATAAATTACTATTTAGTACATTTCGCTCTAAAGTGTGAGAGATGTTTATGTGCCCGATGTTTTTTCTCACCCTGTTGCAGAATTGTGTGGAGTTGCTGCTCAGAAACAAAAGGCTAACTCTTCATGAAACTGGCGGCCCTTCCATGGGGGCGTCCTTGGCACCACCTCCAAGTGGTGTACCTTTCTGAGTTATATTTACTGGTGGTTTGGGGTTAACTTCGCTTCCTGCACTGCACTACTTTTACAGGTTTATGTTCGAGGTGTTTTCTAACGGGGCTCAGTGGGGCTATTACATCCTATCAGTTACACCTTGTTCATTCATTTTTTAAACTGGGAAATAGCATGAGTTCATTCTTAACACTTCTAATTGCATCGATTTGAAATTGAAATGTACTTCTATCAAAAGCATATAAGTAGATGAAATACACTTGATCTAAAAGGTTTGCTTTTCTCACCAAGGCCCTTTAAATTAAACTCTTCTCCAACTCAGATTCTAAACAAATGTTATCATTGGGATTAACTCTATACTCATAACCCCTAGCTTCTACACACCAAACCCATAACCCCACAACCCTATAACCCACTGCATACCCCTTAATCCAATACCTTTAACCTTCAAAGTATAACACACAGCCTGAAAGCATATTCAGTACCCTTACTAATTAAGCCTTTCACCCCTTTACTACTAATCTGTAACCCTTAACACTATTCCCCTTAGCCCCATATGCCAACCCTTAAGCCCTACAGACCAATAAACCTGCAACACAAACACTTAAGTCTATACCCCAAACCACTAACCCTTTACCTCGAACCATTAGCTCCTAACCAACTAATCCGATCCTTCAATCCCATTACACACTGCCCCAAACCCTTAACCCAGTATAAGCCTGATTCATTTGCCCTCTAACCGCTAACCTATGCCTTTGACCCATATGCCTTTAACTCCTAACTCAGAGCCCATAATTTCTTTTAGACTGTTAGTAGTTCAGTATGTGTTGGGAACAAACACTCAAGCAGTGTTCCTCTTTCAAAATATTTATTTTTATTTCTAATAATTTGGACGCGTTGCTTTGAGAAGTGTGGCATAAGAAGTTTTCAGACAAAACTCCACTATCCGGGTCTTTATTTTATGTTATTAGTTACAGAGTTGAATCCTAAAGGATCCACTCAGCTATTCATGCAAGTGCGTCCCTTTCTAGATCGTTGGTCACAGAGGAAGCCCCGATATAGGACAAACATTTTCTGTTTCACGCAAAATTTTATTTCTCAGATTACTTTTATGTTTGCTGGTGTCTCGAATGTATTCCTACAACATATCTATCATCACTATACTTTCTCACGAGCAGCCTAGTATTTTGTTTCTTGCATTGGTGATGATTAACTGTAATTAAATATAGTTTACGTAAACCCATAAAAGCCACATGTTATGCTGTCCTCTTATGGGAATTGTATAATTCAAGAGATATTCCAACAATACAGAGTTCAAAATATGATTCATTAAGTTAATAACAAAGACGTGGTAATATTTTCATGTTCATGGATCTGTACCCATGAGTTATGCCATGGGAAAATAGGAGGGTGGCCATTGAGAAAGTAGGTCACACCCACAAAGTTGTAATTTTATAGGTTTATCTGCACAAGCCAAATTATTTGTGCTTCCCATTTATACATTAATTACATGTAAACAATACATTTAAATATGTCTGCAGAGTACTAAATAGGAGAAAAAGGTAAACTATTTATGGGGAAAGGTCAATTTCTCTAAAATTGATTCTGAGGCTTTTTGTCAAAAGAACTCACCAGAGTAATTATCTAATTGCACGTCCTTTGTAGAATTAAAAGAGAAATTTCTTAAATTTAGTACATTAGTAGCTACAGTGAAAACAAATTGCACTTCTGGTGGGCTTTGTGGAACCCTCGGCTGCCTTTTACAGGGTCGACCATTCCAGTCTGATCCAAACCTTTGGAGTCTCGAATGGGATTCGCTGGAAATGTTCTTCAGTGATACTCCTCCTACCTACCCAACTGATCACATTATTCACAAGGGCTTCGCCAGGTCCAAGTAGCCCTCTAACAATTGCAGAGTTATTTGGAAATCTAGTCACCAGTAACCACATCAAAATTCTCACTGTGATGACATACTTTACTTGAAGGCTCCTTCACTTCTGACAACCAGTGCCTCAAACACTGGCAGGACCTCATACTGACTTAGAAGGCCAGCACCTACCTGAAGTTCAGCACACCAAAACCGGATTTGTGCCCTAACTTTAACCCACTGCTGTGTCGAAAAGATTCATGCTAGACAACGATATCACTTTTAAGGAATATATTACATAAAAACCAAGGAAACCCTGTAGTAGATAAATCTTTTGTAACTTTGTAACTGGATGCTGTTAACACCATGCTCAACGGCCACCAAGAGCCCTCACTGTCACCCCCTAAGGACATCCTATTTGCCACAGTGGATAGTGTCTGGAGAAGTATCATGATACAGCCTCCCCCGATAGGTCACCATTGATCCCCTTGCTGGCCTGTACAATCTTCAAAAACAACTGCATAACCTACAGGGCCATTCCAACCAGCACTGTTGCCTATCTGCCTGACAACACAATTGCACCGAGGACACTATTCTGTATTTATATTTCTTTATTTACTTTGGACAACATGAAGCACACCAACGAGTTTCACGGCAGAGGTGAGGGGAAAAAGGAGTCATTGGAGGGGAGAAGAATGGAACAAATTCAAGGAGAAATAGGTTGAGTGAGAAGACACACTGATTCAGAGATCATTGTATATCAAGAGATATTTTGTTCAAAAAGTACTGTTTCAGGTAGACTTTGAAAGTCTTTAGAATCCTTTGGAGGAAGGAGGTAGTGCGCTCAAACACTCTGTACCCACTTTGGTGAGCTGTTCCACTCCTAAACTAGGTTTCCTTTTGGCTATAGAAAGCTTGGCATCTTTGTAAAAGTATATATTCATTTCCAATTTTTTCTGTATGAATATCTCTAAGTCCCTGGGGTATTTATGGTGTGTAGCCTACCAGATGAGTTTTAATATGTCTTGTTTTTTATGGACAGCCACGTTTGGATAGAAAGAAGATATCTGCTGATGGTTTTTCAGACTCATACTAACTCTAATGACATCTATTTTGGCCCATTTATAGTTTTCACGGGTCTTCAATTGAGAGTTGAAAAAAAGTGATAGGCAGAAGAGTCTGGATAATACCACATTACAATGGAAGATAGGCACGGAGATTCCTCCATTGTCAACGTTTATTGATCTGTCAGTCATTGTACTAACAACATATATCTCCCTGGTTTGATATTTATTGAAAACAAGCAAGCCTCATTAACAACACCTAGCAACATATTTAAGTGCGGTCATTGAGGCATAATCCACCTAAAATAATTTCTAATGGTTTTTAAAACCCTACCATAAACTGTGCCTCACTGAAATTGAATGTATCTTTTTCTACAGCTTCAAACCAAACCTCATCATCTAACCTGGGTTATGAATATGCCAGTGGTGGATAGTACAATGCAAAAAAATCTGTACATTTTCAACCTGTCTTTTAAAATACATGCAGTAAAAGAAGACGCACTGTACAGTACAAAGTGAGCTCCCTACATACAATAAAGTGTTATCCGTCTTACCTCACTTTCCATTCACTATTGGTGCTAGTGTGAGTGTGTACATTTTGTTTTGTACTAATATTTTCCTCATATCTAATCATATTTATATTTCAATATATTATCAATCATTATATGTTAATTATATGTTAACTCGAAAATTGTGATCTACTTAGTGGCCGCCATCAAGTAAAAGGCCTGCACATGTTTTTTAACGTTGTATTAACTCTGTGATGTGATATATCTATACTGTCTCTTTAAGAACATGTTTTCTGCTAAAATAAATGCTGAAATAATATGAGTATTTGTTGTTCTCTGCAGAGTTTGAGGCAGAGGAAGGTCACTGTGCAACGTTATCTGTATTCAATGTTTCTAGTGTACTCTGTTCCTATGACTTCATATCAGTTGCCTAACAGACTTAATTCATTGAATTCGCATATTTCGCTGTAATTATGTTTCTAACACATGTATTTCTCTTGAGGGAAATGGTGCAGTGAGAAATGTTTCTATATTTTGTAATCACTGCCCAGTAGCAGTGTATCTGGAAGATGCTGAACAAAAGGGTCTACAGATGCAGCCGGAGAAGGAAGTGTACAAGATACAATTTGTAAAAGTTGGAATTATGCAGAAGGAGCAAAGACCAATAGAAGATCTTAGAGCTAACATTGTATATAATTTTGATATCTGTTAACTTTCTCATTGGGTATATTTTTCTCACCTCATATTTAAGCCAATCACAAGAGTTTAGCAAGTTTAATTTAATGTTCAGTCATCATTGCTGAGGTTCAGAACTCTTTGTTCATGCTCTTGTAGCCTGGTTCCAGATACTCTACTATTTGTGATCTGTTATTTTGAAACTTCATGCTTTGGCAGATAGTCTACTGACATACTGGTGATTATTTTCTTCTTAGTTTAATATGTCTGTTCAATACAGAATTAATGTTTTGATGGTTCAGTAATCTTATAATCCAAACTCTAAACCATACCCGTACCCCATTCCTGTTTCTGTTCCTGATGCTGGTGCTGTTGTCCTTCTGATGAAGTAGATGTTGTTGCTGATTACCTTAGAGATTGGGTAAATGTATGAACTGTGTATTGTTATTTGTATTTTGTTTTTCAGGTACCAACTGCTATTGTTTTAATACTGCTGTTATTTTTGATAGCGCCATAACTAGATGTTTTCTAAATGTAGGTTTCTAAGGGCCATATGTACGAACACATTTTCCCATAGACACAAAATGAGTAAAACCCTCTGCTACATCTGGCCCTAAATCTTTTACATGCAGCACAACATGTTAATGCTAATTAGTGGCTAGTGAGGTGTTACTCTCATACTCATTAATGGTCATTGACTTTACGTTTGATGATGCAATGTATTCAATTTCTCTTGCTCAGTTTCTACTACTATGGTTTTGTGTATTCTTTATTGAATTGATAATACTTGTCGCATTGATAAAGCTTAGGTTCATTCGTTGACTAAATCAGCCTTTATTGTTTCTTTATATGTATCTATTGAACTTGAGAATAATATTTGTGACCTTAGCGTTGTTAATATAGGGAAATAAATAATTTAAATTCCTAATAAACTGGTGTCGTTATTAATGGTCAAATTAATCATGGTGTGTTCTTATAACAATGTATAGTGTATTGTTTGTTATTTAATTTGAGGATGTGACATTTTCTTCGGTTCATCGACCTATAGCATGAAATCTGCTATCTAGTCTGTTGTGACTATAATATAGCCAAGAGTTCTGCTTTAACAGTTTTGGTAGCATAATTTGATGGTTAGTATCTCTTTAAATAACGTCATAGATTACGTCATAAATTGTGTAAATTGATTATAATTAGATGACTAATTATTTTTGACATTGTTGTATAACAACGTGACTTTGCCTGGTCCTTGGAGTTTGCCTATGTTGTTCTGTTCTGTTGTTAGATTGAATGAACTAGATTATGCGCTTGCACAGCTTTAGCTAATTTGCAGTTGATTGAGTTGTTTTGGGAGAATTTAGGGGAGTTGGCATACTCCAAATATGGTTGAGAAAGAGTCGGCATACTCTGAAGTGTGAGGAAGGAAGTCGGGGAACTTCACGTGTGTGGCGCTTGGTGCAGGAGAATATGTCCATGTGGTTATTGGTATACGGACCTCACTGGGGAGGTCTAAGACTCTGGAGTATATTGAAAAGTGCAGTGAGACACTTCGCTTTTGGTTGTAATTTGTCTGTTTAGTAGGCCGATCCGGTATGGTTGGTAAGTTGAGTTTGTGAGATAAATTGAGTACTAGGTCTTTTCGACTGAGATTTGGTGAGTCCATGTGCACCAAAGCAGTATCCAATGATCAGTTGAGAGTGAAATTTGTGCGTTGAATTTTGCTTGCAAATCAGGGGTAATGAGAAAGACGAATAGCTGCTATAGCGAAAGCCGTCAGTGGAAACCCCTATGGTTCCTGAAGCGATTTCCCCTATCTGTAGTAAACAGACAAATTTGTTTCATTATTAGTTTTGATGAAGAGCTTGCCATTAACTTTGCATTAGTTTTGAGGACAAGCCACAAGACTTTGTTAGCCACTGTGTGTAAGTGTAACGTAATTTTTGTGCCACGCTGGGATAGGATGATTAGTGAGAAGGGTCGCACACGGATTGGTGGACAACCGTGAAGCAGAATTGGTCACGAAGGGAGATGAAGAGGATTGTGGGATTACAGTCACTTCCTTATTATTGATTTTTGAAATACATTTGTGAAAATGAAGATTTTCAAAGCTTTAAAAAGTGCTCTTAGAGGAGATGAGTATATTCTGGTTAGGTGAGGAGAAATGTGTCCACCTGAAAGTACACAGGCATACATTGTAATTGAGGAGAAAGGTACCGGAGCATGTTTTTGGTTAAAACATTGGAATAAAATCACAAAGAAGTAAGGTTGTTTAGAGTTTCCTGAAAATGGTACATTTAATTTGAGAATTTTGAATAATTTGATACAGGTGATGTATGGTCTAAGACCTCCACCAAGACCGACTCAGTTTAAAGCATTAGCAATCTGAGAGCTAGTAGCTAGTCAACAACAGGCATTGAAATTATTTGAGAGTAAAATGAAAAAGGCAGAGAAATCTTTAGCAGAAGCAGAAGCTAGGTGGGATAGTGAGCACAAACAGTGGAGACTCGATACCTTACAAGGTGTTAGGTTGTTTCCTGCAATGTCTGAAGACAGTAAGAAAGATGCAAAGAAAGCTTCAAAAAAATCTAAAAAGAGTCCTTCTTCAACAGTTGAAGAGCAGATATCAAAAGAACCTGAAAGGTATTTGATTAATGATGAGGAATTGGACGATGATGATTTATTGCACAGATTTTGAGAGATCATCGGCCCCCTTATGTGGTTCAAGAAGGTTCAAATACTAGTTGCAATAGTCCTACTGCACTGACACAGGTTAATGGGACACAGTGTTCAGTACAGAGTAATCATAACATGACTGAGAGTTCCGTGCAGGCTAATCCTAATGTGAACCAGAGCTCAGTACAGACTAGTCCTTCCATGCAAATACCGATCCAGAGCACCTTCATTCTGCCGAATGTGGGAAATACAGTTGCAGGTTCACTAGATGAACCGATGGTGAAGAGAACTATTAATCTAATAGTGTCTTCAGAACAGACTTTACAGGAGCGGATGTTGGTTCAGACAGAGCCAAGTCCGATGTTACTGCCTCAAGTATAGAATGCAGGAGTATTACAATGTCAAAATGTAGAGAACAGATTAAGTCCAAATGCAGTGGCAGTACCTATTACATTTGGTCCACTTGTGCCTTTATATGCTCAAGGCAATAAGAGCGCAGATAACCAAGGAGTTCAAAACTAGAATTAAAACATTAGGTTAATGTCACCTATAAGACAGACCCTAAATAGATCAAGCTCATTATTAGATTTAACCCCTAGCAGAAATTCTGAGATGGCTGGATCACTTAATGGTCCTGAGTTGAAAAAGTTGATTCCTCAACGTGTGAGCCCAATGCAGCAACAGTTACTGTGTATGCAACCTGGTAATATTTCATTACAGAGTTTGACTGCACAGCAATTAACAAAGTGGTGGAAGAACTGAGTGTTTCAAGTGTTCCAGGAGTCAGTTTTAAAGTGTTCCAGAGAATCAGTTCAAAGAAAAAGAGTTTATAAACAAAACAAGTTTGTCAATGGAAGCAGGTGAGCTTCTTGAAGGGACAATAGGAGTAAACTGACTTGAGTGTTATATTGAAGTCGAATTGAGATATTTGTGTCCATTAATTACAGAGGGAGCAGCTGAAGAGCATCAGCAACTGCAGGAATTGGCAGATAAATATGGAATATATCTTACGAAAACGCACTGCCTGAAGAGAAGTTATAGATTACATTTTGAAGCTGAAGATTTCGAGCACATGAGGTCTGCAGGGATGAAACCACATTTGAGAAAGTGCAAATTTGGAGAGCATTAGAAAAATGGGAAGGCAGATGGGTCAAAAAAAGAGAAAGGCCGAGGAAAGGTTCAGATACTCCACCTGTACATGTATCACAAATAAAAGAGCCAGTAAAAGTCTTCCAAATGAGAGAGATTCTAGGAGGGAATTTTGTTCATGTACCTTGGAGTGGGAGTGACATTTTGTCATTTACAAATGACTACCCAAGGTTGGAAGAGAAACCAGTGGAATGGTACCAGCAAACAGATAGGTTTGTGAAACTTGTGAAAAGCCTGTGGGATGATTTAAACACTCTTTTGGTTGTTTCAGTAGCTTTATGGATCAAGTGTAAGAAGAGTGTAGATTGGCCGACAAGTGAGCCGCTGAGAGATCCATCAACAGGCCCACCATCCTCTTAATTAATGAAGTATGACTATAGGGTAATTGAATTCCTGAAGATGAAAATTTTGCCGAAAAACATTGATTGGCAGCGCATAGATAGAACAGCTCAGGAAACGAAATAATCGATTCATGCATATTATGAGAGGTTCTTAAAAGCATTTAAACATTACAGTGGTACAGAAACAATTGAGCCAAAAGACATGATTCATTTTGTGTTCAGGTTTGTTGAAGGATTCAGACCAGAAATTAGCCAGATTATTAAGAGTCGTTTGATTTGCTGACAAGCAAAGCTGATTGATGAGGTGTTGCAGTATGCGAAATACTGTATGGATAAGATTGAATTGAAACAGAAAAAGTTGAAGGAAAAGGCAATGGCGATGCAGATCAGTGCTGCACAAACAGGGATTCAGGGAGGATTTCCAATTCAGCAGCAGCAACAGAGAAGCAGTGTGTTTCAGAGTCAAGGCATCTTTCATAATGGTGGCAGAGGTAAAGGTTGTGGTGGTATGAGAAGTGTCAATCGAGGTGTGGATTTGAATTCTGTGATGATGCCACAAGGAAAAAGAATGTTACCTTGTTATGTTTGCAGGAGAATCAGGCATTGGAAAAGGTAGTGTCCAATGTTAAATCAAGGAGGTGTTGCTCAACAGACAAATGGTGTCAATGCTTTTCATAATATGAGAGGACCAAGAATGAGAGGTCAAATTCCAAATTTCCAGACTAATGTAAATCCGATACAGGGTTTCTAACCCTTACAACCCATGCAGCCTATGCAAAATGTGCAACTACAGGTACAACAAATACAATTTCCCCAGTTCCAACAGATGCAGCCACAACTTCAGATGGTGCCTGCACAACAAATTCAAGTACCGGTACAATTTCAGGTACCACAGTCGCCTATGAGTCAACAACAGGTGATGCTTTCTCAAGTGGTCACAAGTCAAAAATTTAATCAGAATAATGCAGTACACCAATTTCCTTCACAGAGTGAGAATGGAAATAACAGTGCATGGCTGTCAGATAGTTCAGACGAGGAAGAATGTATGATAGCTGCTTCTTTAGAAGTGGATCAGAAAGGTCCTTATGTTAAGGGAAAAGTGCGTGGTCACAAAGGGGGTGATTTTAACCTTGGCGGACGGCGGAGGCCGTCCGCCAAGGTGCCGCCGCCAAATGACCGCACCGCGGTCAAAAGACCGCGGCGACCATTCAAACATTTCCGCTGGGCCGGCGGGCGCTCTCCAAAAGAGCACCCGCCGGCCCAGCGGAAATGCCCCTGCAACGAGGACGCCGGCTCAGAATTGAGCCGGCGTAGTTGCAGGGGTGCGACGGGTGCAGTTGCACCCGTCGCGTATTTCAGTGTCTGCAAAGCAGACACTGAAATACTTTGTGGGGCCCTCTTACGGGGGCCCCTGCAGTGCCCATGCCATGGGCACTGCAGGGGCCCCCAGGGGCCCCGCGGCACCCCCTACCGCCATCCTGTTCATGGCGGGTTTCCCGCCATGAACAGGATGGCGGTAGGTGGTGTCTGAATCCCCATGGCGGCGGAGCGCGCTCCGCCGCCATGGAGGATTCAATGGGGCAGCGGTAAACCGGCGGGAGACCGCCGGTTTACCCTTTCTGACCGCGGCTGAACCGCCGCGGTCAGAATGCCCTCGGGAGCACCGCCAGCCTGTTGGCGGTGCTCCCGTGGTCGGTGACCCTGGCAGTCACCGGCCGCCAGGGTCAGAATGACCCCCAAAGTCCCTTTTGATACTGGAGCTATACACTTGACAGTGAGATCTGCAGAGGTTCCAGATTTGCTTTTGTCAGGACGAACAGTTCAGATCCTGGAAGTTGCAAATCAATATTTGACAAACCCGATTACAGAACCAGTTTTGGTTAAATTTGGCAATTTTAAAGCTTTGCACAATTTGTGGTTTGTGATTCAAGTCCCGTGTCTCTACTGGGAAGGGATTTAGCGTGCAAAACAAGATGCTCAATTAATTGTTGGGATGAGGGAATTGAAATTCAGACAAACAGTGATGATTAGGAAAATTCAACGCTTACCGTCAGCAGTGAGTTAGTGTCTGAAAATTTCCTTTGATCACTTTCAATGAGCCAGTGATTGAAGAAGCTCCTTTGATTAGTTTCTTTCCAGTTTTGAAGTGAAAGATCTTCCTGTTAATTTACAAAAGGCTGTTAAGTCTAAAGTTTGGGATCTTTCAGGAAAGGACATCGGGTTGATTCAAGAAGTAGAACCAGTCAGAGTCATAGTGAAGCCCAATGTGTTTTTTCCTCAGACTCCACAATATCCAATGACAACTGAAGCAATCAGAGGTGTAAAACCCTTATTAGAGCAGTTTGTGGAGAAAGGAATTTTAAAAGAAATTGTTGAGTAGCCCATGTAATTCACCAATAATGTGTTTGCGAAAACCATGTGGGAAAATTCATCTTGTGCAGGATCCGAGAAAAATAAATCACATAGGGGGTCATTACAACCCTGGCGGTCGGTGTTAAAGTGGCGGTAAGACTGCCAACAGGCCGGCGGTAAAAAAAAATTTATTACGACCGTGGCGGAAACCACCTACAAAGACAGCCACTTTAACACTCCGACCGCCACGGCGGCACAAACAAACAGCTTGGCGGTCACCGCCAACAGACAGGCGGAGGACATGTAATGCCCACAGTATCACAACCTACCAATCCGCCACCGGTGGGTTCACCGCAAACAAAAACACGGCGGAAACAAGACTTCGATCTAGATGAGCAGCCCGGCCCATCGGGGACCTCTGGACAGTCAGTTCCCCTGACACAGTCACAGGCTTCCCCCCTCTGGAAACATCAGCACAGCACCCACCCAGCGGGCACATACCTCTGTCCCCAGGACACGTCAATCAGCAGTGTGTCCACCACTATAGGGAACCCAGGCTAACCCACCACCCCAACAACAACAGGGACCTGGGGCAGTGGTAGTGGGCACACGGTCCAGGGGACAGAGTCCCAGGAACACAGGGGAACTGGGAGGGCTACTGAGTGACAGGGGGAAGACGCTCACCTCTACACACCCCACAAGGAATCCAGACGCCATGGAACCCGAGCTCCAGATCCTGCCAGCCCTCATCTTCTTGCTCCTCTACCAGGAGCACGAACGCCGGCGGCGAAGACAACTGTGAGTACTGCACCCACGACACAGGGGAGGGGAGAGGGGAAAAACAGGGACACACACATGCAACACCCCCACCCCCACCCTCACCCACTACAACACACACACTAATACAGCATGATACATTAGAGTTATACCCCCCAAACTCCCCGGAAGAATGCAAAGACAAAAGGAAATGAGTGTAACCATTGTAATCGATTAAAATCCAGTACTCAAAAAATATATATACACTATAAATAAATATATACACCAAGAATAGTAGTCCAGGTAGTGCTCCATTGAAGTCCGTGGAACACTGGGCCCACACGGCATGGGAGAGGCCCACACTCAATCCCCGAAGATGACGGAGAGAACACTGCAGGGGCATCAGATAGCAATAAAACAGGCACCTCAGGGGGAAGGGAAAGGGGGGGCACCTCAGCCGGTTGAGTGCACGACGCCAAATCCACGAGGGGGCCACATGCCCAATGTTCTATCCTGGGGAGTGCAAAGCCTCAGTCTCTCAAGTCTCTACAGTGGCTGGGTTGCCCACCGCTTTATCCTGGGTAGTGCAAAGGCACAGTCTCTCAAGTCTCTACAGTGGGTGGGTTGTCCACCGCTTTATTCTGGGGAGTGCAAAGCCACAGTCTCTCAAGTCTCTCCAGTGGGTGGGTTGCCCACCGCATTATCCTGGGGAGTGCAAAGCCACAGTCAAGGACTGAGGTAGTGGATGTATCTCTCCACTGGTTTTGGAGGGGGCCTTGTGCCCAGAGTGCTTCATCCTGCCAAGGATAGAGGTAGTGGATGTATCTCTCCACTGGTTCTGGAGGGGGCCTTGTGCCGAGAGTGCTTCATCCTGCCAAGGACAGAGGTAGTGGATGTATCTCTCCACTGGTTCTGGAGGGGGCCTTGTGCCCAGAGTGCTTCATCCTGCTCGTGTCGGACTCAGTAGCGTCAGTGCCCTTGGCGCTCATGGGCCAGTGGTGCTTGTTGCGGCGGTGTCCTTGGCAGCGGTGCTTTTGGCGGCGGTGTCCTTGGCAGCGGACCTTGGCAGTGGTGCTTGTGGCGGCGGTGTCCTTGGCAGCGGTGCTTGTGGCGGCAGTGTCCTGTTCAGCGGTGCTTGTGGCGGCGATGTCCTGTTCAGCAGTGCTTATGGCGGTGGGGTCCTTGGCAGTGACTCCGCTGCTGGCGGTCCTGTCTGGCCCAGCAGGGCTGGTGCTGGCGGTCCTGTCTGGCCCAGCGGGGCTGGTGCTGGCGGTCCTGTCCTGGGCAGCTGGGCTGGTGCTGGCGGTGGCCTCCTGGGCAGCAGGGCTGGTGCTGGCAGTGGCCTCCTGGGCAGCTGGGCTGGTGCTGGCGGTGGCCTCCTGGGCAGCAGAGCTGGTGGTGGTGGCCTCCTGGGCAGAGGGGATGATGGCGGTGGCCTCCTGGGCAGCGGGGATGATGCTGGCAGTGACCTCCTGGGGAGCTGGGCTGGTGCTGGCGTCCTGGGCAGCAGGGCTGGTGGTGGTGGCCTTCTGGGCAGCGGGGATGATGGCGGTGGCCTCCTGGGCAGCGGGGATGATGGCGGTGTCCTCCTGGGCAGCGGGGATGATGGTGGTCTTCTCCACTGTGCTGCTCTTCCCAAACTTGCTGACTTTCTTGTGGCCCTTCCTCACCTTGGAAGGTGTCACAGCTGACTCCACACTCCCATCTGTACCCCTGGGAGCGGCTTTGGTGGCTGGACTCTTCCCCCTCTCCCGCCGGGCACTGGCCAACTTTTGATGCTTCACAGGTGGGGGACTGTCCGTGCTGTGGCTCCGTGCCACACTGGCTGCCCTGCTGCCCGGTGCACTCCAGATTCCGGTGACTACAGGCACCACTGGTCCCGGAGATGTTGTGGCTGAGGTGCTAGGTAGGGACCTGGAAAGTCGGGCCTTAGGAGACTGACGGGGTGGGGAGGTGAGGGAAAGAGGTCAAGGTTGGACAGGAAAGGTTTCTTGGGAACACTGGGACGGGTAGCTGGAGGGGGTTTGGGAGTGGAGGAAGAGGCTATGGTTGTAGGAGGTGTTCGTTTGGTGACTTTGGGTGAAGGTGCATAGGCTGGAAGCTATTGTGAGGTGGCTGGCTGTTGGGTGGGTGTGTGTCTGCATTTGTGTATCTTGGGAGGTGGCGTCACAGACACACTAGGAGAGGACACAGGGGACATGTGAATGGCAGTGGGGGTGGTGACTGCACGTGAGCGGGGTGTGGTGGTGTGTGTGCTGGTGATGGAAGTAGTGGCTGTAGATGTAGTGCATGCAGGTGTGAGTGGAGACGAGACTGGGAGGGAGGAGGGAGACGAGGAAGAGGAGTACACAGTGGAGGCTGTGGATGTTGGTGTGTCTGGATGTGTGTGATGCTTGCGTGAGTGCCTGTGGGATGTGTGGTGCTTATGTTTGCCAGAGCTTCCCTTGTGTGTTGACGTGTGTGCATGCTGGTCTGAAGGTGCGCTTGGGATAGGCTGAGGTAGAGGGGATTGGGTCTGGGTGGAGGAAGTTGGAGGGGGGAGGCTAGAGACAGGGACAATAGCTGCCATCAGTGCTGAGGCCAGAGTCTGAAAAGCTCGCTGAAGGGCCGCCTGACCAGAATGAATGCCCTCCAGGAATGCATTTGTTTGTTGCAACTGCCTTTCTACACCCTGGATGGCATTCAAAATGGTAGACTGCCCAACAGTGAGGGAACTGAGGAGGTCAATGGCCTCCTCACTGAGGGCAGCAAGGGTGACTGGGGCAGGGCCAGAGGTGCCTGGGGCGAAGGTGATGCCCACCCTCCTGGGTGAGCAGACACGGGGCAAAGGCTGATGGGCTGCTGGGAGGGCAGTGCTGGTAGGGTGGGTGACGGCTGTACCTGGTGATGCGGGGGCACAGATGTGGCCGCCACCACAAGGGAGCTCCCATCAGAGGATGAGTCCGTATCACTGGTCTCAGCTCCTGTCCCCGCCGTGGAGCTCCCCTCACCCTCCGTCCCACTGGTGAACTCCGAGTCCGTTGTCTCGCCCTCCAGGGCCATGTGGGATGCAGCTCCCTCCTGCTCCGGTGCCACTGCTCCTCCGCCTGATGATGCTAATGCACACAAGAATAGGGAGACCACAAAAAGGGTGGGGACAGAAGAAAGACATATTGAGTGCATACATTACCACTACCGTTGGCGGACACGACAGACACAGAAGCCCCCTGCACTACGCGTACTTGGGCTCCACTGTTCAATCCCTGGGACATGGCCTACAAGGCTATGGCCGAAATCTGCACACATGGATGACACAGGAGCCTGAATAGGAGTACTTGGCACTGTACACAGGTGGGGTGGGGTGCCACAGGGTCTGCCAGAACAAGGGGACCTAACTAGCACACTCGCCCTGGCCTAGGGAAACCCACAGCCCACCTCCCCACCCAGACACCTCCACTGTGTGCAAAATCAGCAGAATGGGAGTGTACTCGCCCCCTTGTGGCTGCTGTGATGCCCTCAAGCGCCCATCCAACTCTGAGTACGCCACCGCCAGGATCCTGAACATCAGGGGGGGTCATGGTGCGACGGGCACCCCTCCCACGTTGGGAGGACATCCCCAGCTTGGCCTCCACCGTCTTCTTGCTCCAGCGGCGAATGTCCTCCCTTCTCTTCCGGCAGTGGGTGCTACGTCTGTAGTAGACCCCCAGGGTCCGGATGACCTTGGCGATGACACGCCAAATATCCTTTTTCTGGTGGGCGCTGACCTACATGAATTGTACAGGGGGAAAAGAAAAGTTATTACCAACTGCACCGTCACAGTCATTGGCCCCCATCCCTACCCTTGCCATGTGGCACATGCACTCACCGTTGTTTCATGCACGCCTCAATCTCCCCCCCCCATCTTTCATCCACCCCACTCCACACAGGCATAGCCCATACAGCATGCTCCTAGTGTACTTACCTGTCTGGAGGACCGTAAAGTAGCGTGTACTGGGGGAGGACCCCATCCACGAGTTTCTCCAACTCCTCCGATGTGAAGGCAGGGACCCTTTCCACAGGCGCACAAGCTATTGTCTCTTCCAGACTGAGGTCACAGCAGCACTTGCAGTGTAGGTCCTCTCCTGTCGAAGATCAGATATCGAGTGATTGAACAAATAGAAAATGGCGGTCACGTTAACCAATGCAGAATTGCGCTGCGGTCTTCGACCGCCTATCGCGACGGTGTACAACGCCAGCGCAGTTACCTCATATCCCATTATCCCACTTTACAGGTCAGGCATCCGCCATTTCAGGGGCCCACATGGCTTAATTTTTAACTGTGTCACACATACCTAGGCCTTGCCTCAACACTCATACAGGCCAAATTTCGGATTATGATTCGTGTTCTGTGTAAGCTGTGGGTACGTATCTCTGAGTTGGTTGACTCTGTGCTCACTGTTGTCCTTCATAGGCACCGTCCGCTGGGACATGTGAGGAGATGGCGGCATCCTCCGGTGTACAGACCACTGGTGGACCTGTCAACAATGGAGGAAAGACATGTGATCATCACCTACAGGCTTGATCACCGCCACAATCCTGGAACTGTGTGCCCAGCTGGAGCCAGGCCTGATGTCAGCTATCCGCCATCCCACAGGAATCCCCCCTCAAGTGCAGGTGCTGTCAGTACTCCATTTCCTTGCAAGTGGGTCATTTCAAACAACAGTGGTCATAGCATCAGGGATGTCCCAGCCTATGTTTTCCAACGTGTTGTCCAGTGTGTTTTCTGCCCTGCTGAAACACATTCGGAGCTACATCGTTTTCCCTCAGGTGGAGGATTTGCCTACAGTGAAAGGTGACTGTTATGCCCTGGGACATATCCCCAACATCATAGGTGCCATTGATGGGACACATGTGGCTTTGGTACCCCCCGCAGGAGTGAACAGGTGTACAGAAACCAGAAGAGTTATCATTCCATTAATGTGCAGATGGTGTGTTTGGCCGACCAGTACATCTCCCATGTTAATGCCAAATTCCCTGGCTCAGGGCATGACGCTTACATCCTGTGGAATAGCAGCATTCCTTATGTGATGGGGCAACTCCATGTGTGCCTATTAGGTGAGCCCCTGGAAGCAAGTCAGTGGGAATGGTTGTCTGGGTCTGGGGATATCCCCACAGGTTAGTGTGTGTCTAACAGTTTTCCCTCGCCATTTACAGATGACTCTGGTTACCCCAACCTGTCATGGCTACTGACCCCAGTGAGGAATCCCAGGACAAGGGCAGAGGAACGCTACAATGAGGCCCATGGGCGACCTCGGCGGATTATAGAGCGGACCTTCGGCCTCCTGAAGGCCAGTTTCAGGTGCCTCCATATGACAGGTGGATCCCTATTCTACTCACCAAATAAGGTGTGCCAGATCATTGTGGCCTGTTGTATGCTTCACAACTTAGCTTTGCGACGACAGGTGCCTTTTCTGCAGGAGGATGGTCCAGATGGTGGTGTTGCAGCCTGTGGACAGTGAAGACGAGGAAGCAGAAGAAGAGGACATCGACAACAGGAACTCGGTGATCCTGCAATATTTCCAGTGAGACACAGGTAAGAATACAAACCTGCTTACTACATGTACTTTAACACTACTACCTCTCAACTGTCTGTCGTTTTCACCCAGTTTATGGTCACTGAGTTGTCACTTTCCCTTACGATTTCACAGATGTGGGTCCCACTGTGTGCATCTGCTTTGTTTCCTCATGGACTAGAGCTGTGTGACATAGGTATGTTGACATTACATTTGAAAGAGCATTTTGACACTGTAATTGCTAATACTCTATTTCGAAATCACAGACTGACTCCAGATTGTTTTGTGCTTCAAGGGTGTTTATTTAAGTGCTCAATAGTGGAGGGGTTTGTAAAATGGTGAGGGGTGATGGTGGAGGAATGTCCATGGCAGAGTCCAGTCTATTAGTCTCACAGGTGCATTGCCCAAATGGGCATAGGAAGTGGAGCTGGGGCAGTTTGAGGATGGACAGGGTGATAAAGTGGGACAGAAGGATGACATTCAGGGTGGTCTCATTTCTTGGCGGGGGTCTTGGCATCGTTCTCTGTCTCTGTCCTGGATCTCAGGGACCGTTTGCGGGGTGGTTCACCCTCTGCAGGGGGTGGGGTGCTGGCATGGTGGTCCTGTGGCGGTGCCTCCTGTCCACTAGCGCTGGCGGAGGTGGTGGGCAGTTCATCATCCAGGCTAGTGTCAGGGGCCCCTTGTTGTGCCACAGTGTCCCTCCTGGTGTTGAGGACTTCCTTCAGCACCCCTACGATGGTGGCCAGGGTGGAATTGATGGATCTGAGTTCCTCTCTGAAGCCCAAATACTGTTCCTCCTGCAGGTGCTGGGTCTCCTGAAACTTGGCCAGTACCATTGCCATCGTCTCCTGGGAATGGTGGTAGGCTCCCATGATGTTGGAGAGGGCCTCGTGGACAGTGGGTTCCCTTGGCCTGTTCTCCCCCTGTCGCACAGTAGCCCTCCCAGTTCCCCTGTGTTCCTGGGACTCCGTCTCCTGGACCGTGTGCCCACTGCCACTGCCCCCAGGTCCCTGTTGTTGTTGGGGTGGTGGGTTAGCCAGGGTTCCCTATAGTGGTGGACACACTGCTGATTGACGTGTCCTGGGGACAGAGGTCTGTGCCCGCTGGGTGGGTGCTGTGCTGGTGTTTCCAGAGGGGGGAAGCCTGTGACTGTGTCAGGGGAACCGACTGTCCAGAGGTCCCCGATGGGCTGGGCTGGTCATCTAGATCTAGTTGCTATTATCACTGTGGGCCTCTTCTGTTGATGGTGTGGACATGTGTGGAGTCTCCTGTCCGGTGACGTTGGGTAGGGGTCCTGCAGGGGTATAAAAGGATGTTTATTACATCCGTGTGTGGCATGGTGTGCAATGGGTGGGTGACCGTGTACCCCAGTGCTTGCATTCCTGTGTGGGTCCTTGTGTGATGGTGGTTTAGGGGGGTGTATGGGTATGTGCAGTGGCCACGCTTTGGTGATGGGTGTCCAGGCTTTGTTGTTGCATGCAGGGCTTGGTGTTAGGATGTGTGGTTTGTGATGTTGGGACATTTGTGAGGAGTTGGAGTGATGGGGGTGAGGGTGGCGGTATGTGATAGCATGCAAGTAGGTTGGGGGATGTAATAGTTAAGATTTGACTTACCAGAGTCCGTTTCTCCATCTACCGCTGCGAGGCCCTCAGGATGCAGAATCCCCAAGACCTGCTCCTCCCATGTTATTAGTTGTGGTGGATGAGGTGGGGGTCCGCCGCTAGTCCGCTGAACCGCAAGGTGGTGTCTTGAGACCACGGAACGCACTTTCTCCCGTAGGTGGTTCCACCTCTTCCTGATGTCATCCCTATTTCTTGGGTGCTGTCCCACTGCGTTGACCCTGTCCACTATTCTTCGACATAGCTCCATCTTCCTAGCTATGGAGGTGTGCTGCACCTGTGATCCGAATAGCTGTGGTTCTACCCAGATGATTTCCTCCACCATGACCCTGCGCTCCTCCTCAGAGAACCTGTGGTGTCTTTGCCGTGCCACGGGGTGGTGTGGGTGATGTGTGGGGTGGTGTGTGTAGTGATAAGTGGGGTGATATTTAGTGGTGTGTGTGAGGTGCGTGGAAGTTATGTAGGTGATGGTATTGTGTGCCTGTGGATGCTTGGTAGTTGTTTGTAGTGTCTCTCTCTGGTCTTCTCTCTGTAATTTTGTCGTAGGGGTTTGTGGGTGATGTGGGTGTGTGTTTTATATTGTAATGGGTGTGTGGGAGTGGTGTGTTTATGTGCATCAGGTGTGTGTATTTCGAATTGTCCAATGTGGTAGTGTTTTGTAAATGTGTGTGTATTTTGAGCGCGGCGGTGTCTACCGCCAATGAAATAGCGCGATTGAAAGACCGCCACGTGGATTCGTGTGTCGTGATTGTGTGGGCGTATTTCTGTTGGCGTGACAGTGGAGGTTTTGTTTTCGCCAGTTTATCACTGACCTTTGGTGTGGCGGACTTCTGTGGGTGTCTGAATTTCCGCGGATTCCGAGCAGTGGGTCATAATGACTGTGGCGGAATTCCGCTGCCGCAGCGATGTGTTGGCGGTCTTCTGCACGGCGGTAAGTGGCTTTTACCACCAATGTTGTAATGAGGGCCATAGTAATTAAGGCCCTCATTATGACATTGGCGGTAAATGCAGCTTACCGCTGCGGTGACTGCCGCCAACATACCTCCGCGGTGGTGAATATCCCATCGTCATATTATGACACACACACCAATCTGACAGAAAACAGCCACATACACAAATCTGCCAGCCCAAAGGTCAGTGATAAAGTGGCGGTCCCAACACCCATACTGTTACACCAACAAACCAACGTCCACCACATTATGACCCATGAATCACCACAGCGGACATTCAACAGTGGTGAACCATTGGCGGTACATACCCCCACGCTCAGAATGGACACCCACATACAAAACAATACTACATTGGCCAATACAAAAAACACCCACCTGACACCCATACACACACCACACCCACCCACAGCACTTTAAAACACTAACCCACAGTACCCACGTCCTTTTACAAACAACAATTACTGCTAGGAGATTGATACGAACAGCACAGAGACAACTGTACACACACACCACTTGCACCCTTACATCCCTCACGCACCCCACATCACACACACCACCACATTACTCAACACACTCTCACCAACACACACCACACAACACCCATTTCCCACAAAGGCACCCCCGTTTCACTGATGAGGAGTTAAAGGTCATGGTTTAGGAAATTGTCAGGGTAGAGCCACAGCTGTTTGGAGCACAGGTACAGCAGATATCCATTGCAAGGAAGATGGAGCTATGGCGGAGAATCGTGGACAGGGTGAACAGAGTGGGACATTATCCAAGAACAAGGGACGACATCAGGAAGAGGTGGAACGACCTACGAGGGAAGGTACGTTCCATTGCAGCAAGGCACCAGCTCGCCATACAGAGGACTTGCGGTGGACACCCATCTCCTACCCCACAACTCACAGCCAGAGAAATGGACACTGCTAAGTCAATATTTAAAGCTTATCACCCCCATACCTGCATGCCATCACACCCCCTCACCCTCACTCCCATCACTCCACTCCATCCCACACAGTGCACCTACACATATGACTACCCCAGTGCCGAGCCCTGCATGCCATACCAGTGCATGGACAGCCCCCACAGCCCTGCATGGACACCCATCACAAAGGCATGCACAGCATAGGGGTACTAACAATCACACAATACATCACCATGCACAAGCAAAAGGTGACAGGGCAACACCAATGATAGAGGGGAAGCCAGGGATGTACAATATGTCACAGACATGAAACGTAATACATCACCTACATCCCTACAGGAGCCCTAGCCAATCTCAGCAGAGAGGAGGTGCCACGACAGAGTCCCCCAACAGAAGATGCCCCCAGTGATGACAGTAACTCTGGACTTCTGGATTTGGACCAGCTACCTGACCCATCAGGGGCCCCTGGACAGCCGGTCACCCAAGCCAACTCACAGTCCACCACAGAGCCTCCCCCATCAGTATCCAACACCACAGCACCCACCCAGTCTACCCACACCTCTGTCCCCAGAACAAGTCAATCCGCAGTGTGCCCACGTGTACAGGGACCCCAGGCCACACCTCATACCCAAGACATTCAGGGACCTGGGGTCAGTGGCAGTGGGCACACTATTCAGGGGACGGGGCACAGCCCAACATGGACACTGGGAGGACCGTTGTGCACCAGGGGGAGGACAGGGCCAAGGAACCGACTCTCCAGGAGGCACTCTCCGAGATCCTTGGAGCCTACCAAAATTCCCAGGACATGATGGGCCAGATCCTTGACAATGTGCAGGAGAACAGGTGGCTGCAGGAAGGACAGTATCAGGGGATCAGGGAGGACTTGCAGGCCATCAACACCCCCCTGATCTCCACAGTAGTGGTGCTGGCAGACATGGCCAACATCATGAGGTAGGCAACAGCACAGCAGCGGGCCCCTACCTCTAGCCAGTCCATTGACCAGCTCTCTACTTCCGCTGCAGCTAGTGGGCAGGAGGCCCCGCCACAGGACCCACAGGCCACCAGCACCCCTCCCCCTGCAGAAGGTGAACCACCCCACCAACGTTCCCTGTGAACCAGACAGAAGCCAGAGATACTTGCCAAGACCACTGCCAGGAATGAGACTCTCCTAATTGTCCCCCTTGTTTCCCACCCTTTCACCTTGTCCACTTTGAACTGCCTTTGCTCCCATTCCTATGGCCCCTTGGACACTGGACCAGTGCTACAAACAGACTGGAACAATAACCTGGACCTTCCTCTATCATCATCAAATTAATAGCACTAAAACAAACACCCTTGAACGCAACTTGACTACTAGTATTTTATGTTTTGGAAATGTGCATTTATGGAAAAAAGCCACATCTTGTGCAAATGATCTGAACTCTATGAGAACATAGAAATAAGGACCTGTAGCTGTCTTTAGTCATCACATCAGTACACAATTGTTATCTCACCAACATCTGTAAAATGGCAAGCCATATGTGACAGTAAGTTGAAATGCAAAGGAAGTGAATGCCATCATGCTACAGCCACACAGAATACAGCAATAGTCATAGGAATGGTCAGTTGCACTGTCTCACCTGTGTGTCATTGGAAGCATTGATGGATAACTGATGTTCTGTTGTCCTCATCCTCAGCCTCTTCATCCTCACTTTCCTCAGGGTCAGCTGCCACACGGGAATTTCAGAAAGGGTACATTCCATCTGAGGGCCAGGTTGTGCAACATGCAGCATGCCAGTACTATCTGGCAGACCTTCTCGAGTGAGTAGCACAGGGATCCACCTTTCAGCTGGAGGTACCTGAACCTGGCCTTCAGGAGGCCGAATGTCCTCTCGATGATCCTTCTGGTTCGCCCATGTGCCTCATTATAACGTTCCCCTAACCCTGTCCTGGCATTCCTCACAGGGCTCAGCACCCATGATAGGTTTGGGTAGCCAGAGTCACCTGCAAATATTGAGGGATAACATTTAGCCTCACACAATGCTATAGGGATGACACCTGAAGGTATACACTAACATACCTTGGGTAGGGACCAAGGCTCACCTATTAGCCGCACCCTGTGCCTCTGTAGTTGGGCCACCACATTTGGGATGCTGCTATTCCTCAGGACAAAGGCGTCATGCACCGACCCAGGATGCTTAGCATTTACGTGGGAGATGTACTGCTCCGCCAGGCACACCATTTGCACATTCAGTGAGTGGAAACTCTACTATTCCTGAACACCTGTTCATTCTGGGGAGGTGAGGGGGACTAACACAATATGTGTCCCGTCAATCACCCCCATAATAATATTGGGGATATGTCCTATTGCATAGAATCCGGCCTTCACAGTGGTCAAATCTTCCACCTGAGGGAAAGAAATGTAGCTGCACATGTGTTTTACCAGGGCAGACAAGACTCTTGCAGGCACAATTGAAAACATTGACTGTGACATTCCTGCTGCGAAGCCCACTGTCACTTGGAAAGAACCAGTTTCCAGGAAATGGAGCACTGATAGCACTTGCACAAGAGGGGGGATCCCAGTGGGATGACGGATAGCAGATATCAGGTCTGGCTCCAGTTGGGCACACAGCTCAGTTATTGTGGTTCTGTCCAGTCTATAGGTGAGGATAATGTGCCTGTCCTCCAGTGTAGCCAAGTCCACAAGGGGTCTGTACACAGGGGTATGTCTCCAACTCCTATTCATCTGCAGTGGCAGATATCTAAGGGACACAAGAGTGAGTAGGCTGTCTCAATTTGAACAATAGAGCCACAACATCAGTGTAAATAGTGCATTTATGTGATGGGACAGTGGGAATAGCGAGGTATGTGCTAATCTAGGCTGTGACACAGTTAAGGTTGATATGAATGTTGTCCGCCACCATGAAATGGCGACCGCCTGTCCTGTATGTAGGGACCAGTGGAAGTGATGTAATTTCACCGACATTGGGCGTCGTGGTGGAAGATGGTCTTGCACTTCTGTGCAATTCCTCATTGGCTACAATGAGGCTCTATGGAGTACAGTGGACAATGGGGATCTGCGCCGGCAGTGACGGTGTACACCGCCGCGGACGTGACCGCCATTTTCTATCTGATTCCTCACTTGTTTCCTGATCTTCAACAGGGGAACACCTACGTGTGCTGCTGTGTCTGTAACCTACCATGGCCCGTGTGACCGGGGAAAGGGCCCCTGCCTTCACTTTGGAGGGGTTGGAGCGAGGGGTGGATGGGGTCCTACCCCAGTACAGACTGCTGTATGGGCCTCCGGACCAACAGGTGAGTACACTTTGGGCACAATGCAGGTGGGAGGGATGCATGGAGATGTGTGTTCAAGCAGCATGTCATGGGGGAATGTCTTGTGGTGGTGTACATGGTGTGTGCCGGGCGATGTGTGTGCCAATGGTGATGGAAACGGGATTGGAGGGCCATATGTGTGACAGGCTGGATTGTTTGGTTAATTATGTTCTCTTGTCTGTATTACCTCTGCAGGTCAGCGCCCATCAAAAGAAAGGATTATGGCGTGCCATCTTCAAGGACTTACGGACCCTGGGGACCTATGGCAGGCGGAGCACCCACTGTCAGAAACGGTGCCAGGACCTGAGACACTGGGCACGGAAGACCGTGGGGGCCCAGTTGGGAATGGACTCCCAACGAGGAAGGGGTGCCCGTACCCCCCTGATGGCCCGCATACTGGCAGTGGCCTACCTAGAGTTGGATGCACGCTTAAGGGAATCACAGATGTCTCAAGGGGGTGAGTACAGTGGGCATTATCAAAAATGTTTGCAGGTGTGGTGGGATCTGGGTTGTGGATGTGAGTTAGTGGGCACCCCTAAGGCCAGGCCAGACACTGCAGCGTGAGTCAACTCCAGGGTAATGGCTCTATGCTAAATGCAGGTAACCTAGCTTGTCAACATTCCATTTCAGTCAGGGCTTTGTGGGTACCAGGAGGGGTGCAGTTGGGGGTGTGTGGCCCTCATCTTGCCGTGGCATCTAGCCAAATCACTGGCAGTGCAATGGATAGTGCTCAATCCTGATCCCTGTATGTGATGGTGCTGTGTATGCCAACTGTGATGTTGGTGCAGTAAGTGACCCAGTGTTTCCTTTTTCTCTCTCCCCCCTTTTTTCTTCTGTCATCCTGTCCATGTGTGCATTAGCATCATCTGGTGGAGGAACAGGGGCACCGGCAACAGAGGTGAGCTGCATCCCGCAGGATAACACAGACTTGGATTCCTCCTCTGATGGAAGGTCCCTGGTGGTGGCGGACACCACTGTGACCACCCCAGCTGCAGGTACAGCCGCCACCCCTGTACCAGCACCGCCATCCCAGTAGCCCCTCAGCGAGTTGCCCGTGCCCGCTCACCCAGGAGGGTGGGTATCTCCTTCACCCCAGGCACCTCAGGCCCTGCCCCAGTGAGCCCTGCTGCCCGGAGTGAGGAGGCTATTGACCTCCTGAGATCCATCTCTGTTGGGCAGTCAACCACTGTTAGTGCCATCCAGGGGCTGGCATCCCAGATGCAGCAATGTATTCCTGGAGGGCATTAACTGTGGACTGGCGGCCCAACAGAGATCGATTCAGGCTCTGGCCTCCTCTCTGATGCAGCCAGTGTCCCTGTTTCTACTGTCCCCCCTCCAACTACTACTTTCCTGTCCCAGTCTCCTCAACCCCAACCCATCCCATGCACACATACAGATGAGCATGCACACAAGACAACACCCAAGAGTGGCACAGGCACCACACTTCAACACACAAGAACTCACGCAAACACCAGACAGTTGCAGACACAACCACATCCACTGCCTCCACTGTCTCCCTCTTCTCCTCCTCCTCCACCTGCCTCCCATTCACTTCCACACTCATACCTGCATGCACAGCATCAACACCAACCACCAGCATCACCACACCAAGCAGCCCACACACCTCACTAGCAGACACCTCCACAACATCCATGCACCCTTCCCCTGTGTCCTTTCCCACCCTGTCTGTCCCTTTCCTAAAGCACACAAATGCAAGCACTCACACACCCAACAGCCAACCACCTCACATCAGCATACTGCCCATGCACTGCACCCAAATCTAGCAGACATACAACTCCTACAACTACTCCCTCAACCTTCACTCCCATCCCTCCTCACTCCTCCCGCCCCACCATCCCTAAGAAGCTTTTCCTTGCCCAACTTGACCTCTTCCCTCTCCCCCATCCTGCCCATAAGAGCAGGATCCCAACGACCCAGCCCAGCACCTCAGCCAAACAGTCCATGCAGACAGTGGTGGCACCACATAGTCATGCTGGCAAGTCAGTGAAGGATTCCACTCCACCAGCCAAGAAGGGTAAGGATCCCACACCTCCTGCCATGAAGGGGAAGGAGCCTGCACATCCTGCTTTGAAGGCGAAGAAGCCATTTACTCCTGCCCGGAAGGCTAAGGAACACATACAGCTAGCCATGAAGGGGAAGAAGCCCTCAAACCCTGCCAGGAAGGGTAAGGAGTCCACATCTCATGCCATGAAGTAGACTAAGAAGCCCTCGACTCCAGCAGAGGCTGTCAGGGTGACACCTCTACCACCACCAGCGGGCATAGCACCCCCACCGCCAGCTGAGGAAATGCATCCCTTACCACTAGGAAAAGCTGCTCAGGAGGCACCTCCATCTGCCACCACAGTGCATCCATCACCACCAGCAGAGGCTGCCCAGGCGGCACCTTCCTCTGCCACCACAGTGCATTCATCAACACCAGCAGAGGCTGCCCAGGAGGCACCTCCATCTGCCACCACAGTGCATCCATCATCACCAGTAGGGGCTGCCCAGGAGGCACGTCCATCTGCCACCATAGTGCATCCATCACCACCAGCAGAGGCTGCCCAGGAGGCACCTCCATCTGCCACCACAGTGCAGCCATCACCACCAGCGGAAACCATGTAGGCTACCCTCCAGGGGCTGCTGGACGAGGGGACCCCTCCAGAATCAGTGGGAAAGTCACCATTGCTTTTGAGGGGCAGCTGGTTGTGTGTATGGTGTGTGTGTCTGGTGCGTGTTGTGCATGTGTGTGTGTCACTCTTATGTTCCTCTCTCCCTCCTTTGTGTGCTAGGCGGCTGTACTCACCATAGTCGTCTTCGTAGTCATTGGTGTTCCAGGTGGAGCATGGCGTAGAAGAGCATCGGAAAGACTCAGAGTTTGGGTTCCAAGGTGGCATTGTTTTTCCCTGTGTCCCCGATGGTGAGTCCTTTCTCTTCTGTGAAGCATTTCCACCAGGCTTTTGATGGCGTTGGTACCGCCCCGCAAAACATGGCGGATTGATCTGTCCTAATATGATGGTTAGTACTTTGTCTTCCGCCTGGCTGTTGACGGCTACCGCCGCAATGAGTGTTGTTTCCACCCTGGCTGTTGGTGTGGTACATTGGCTGTCTATGGGAGTTATCACCGCCATGGTCATATTTGGCGGTAACTACCACCAGCCTGGTGGGGGTATTACCGCCACTTTATCACTCACTGCAGGGTCATAATGAGTGTTGCCCATTTGTTCTAAATCCAGCTGTGATTATGTTTCAGATCCCATGCGATGCTGCACGTTTTTCTGTGTCAAGCGTTCTTTTCTGTGCCTCTTCATGAGGACAGCAGATATCTCTTTTGGTTTTAAATTTCTGAACAAGGTCTGCTGTTAGTGTAGAATTCCACAAGGGTTTTCAGAGTCACCATCCATTTTCAACCAGATCTTGAAAAAGAATTTGGAAGCATTGGTGATGCCTTACCAGTCAAAGTTAGTGTAATACATTGATGATTTATTAATTGCATCAAAGACAAGAGAAGGGTGTAAATATGATACAATTGCTTTGTTGAATTTCCTGGGAGACAATGGACATAAAGGGGGTCATTCTGACTCCCGCCGGCCGCGGTAACCGCGGTGCCGGCGGGAGCCGCCAGAATACCGCTGCGCGGTCAGAAGTCCGCCGCGGTTATTCTGAGTTTCCCTCTGGGCGGGCGGGCGACTGCCAGGAGGCCGCCCGCCCAGCGGGAAACCCCTTTCCACGAGGATGCCGGCTCCAAATGGAGCCGGCGGAGTGGAAAGGGTGCGACGGGTGCATTTGCACCCGTCGCGAATTTCAGTGTCTGCTATGCACTATTACACTGAAATTCTCAGTGGGGCCCTGTTAAGGGGGCCCCTGCAGTGCCCATGCCAATGGCATGGTCACTGCAGGGGCCCCCAGGGGCCCCACAACACCCCTTACTGCCATCCTGTTCCTGGCGGCCAAAACCGCCAGGAACAGGATGGCGGTAAGGGGGTCGGAATCCCCATGGAGGATTCCCCAGGGCAGCGGGAAACCGGCGGTACACCGCCGGTTTTCCGTTTCTGACCGCGGCTGTACCGCCGCGGTCAGAATGCCCATGGGAGCACTGCCAGCCTGTTGGCGGTGCTCCCGCGGTCCCCGGCCCTGGCGGTTTTTACCGCCAGGGTCGGAATGACCGCCAACGTGTCCCCTGCTAAATTGCAGTACTGTCAGTGAAATATTTGGGCCATCTGATTGAAAAAAGAACCAGGAAAATTTCCTATGATGTGAGGATGTTTCTAGGAATGGTTGTTTACTGTCGCCGGTGGATCCCAAATTTTTCGGGTCTTTCAGAGCCCCTACAGAAATTGACTCATAAAAATGTTTCTGATCTGTATCGATGGAAGCAGCGTGTATGAAAGCATTTAATGATCTGAAAGAAAGTTTGTGTCAAGCTCCAGCTTCAGGTATGCCTGACTACTCTGAACCTTTTCTATTGTTTTGTCATGAACGTGATGCATGTTCTTTGTCTGTTTTGACTCATGGGACACTGAGTCATGGTGGTGTAAACCCCCAGTAGCATATTTTCAGCTACTTTGGATCCAGTGGCAGCAGCAGCCTTACTGGGATGTTTGCAATCCATTGTAGCAGCTGAGCAGAGCCTTGCTCAGAGCGAGAGCATAGTGATGGGTTATCCCCTTACTATTATGGTACCACATTCTATTGAGATTTTGCTCACTTGTTCCAAAACGCAGTATCTGACCAGTTTTAGGCTGACCAGATATGAAACTGCAATCTTGGGGTCTCCAAATGTAAGCATTAAGAGATGTACAGTACTTAACCCAGCAACCTTACTCCCGATTGAGAATGATTTTTCTGACAAATTGGATGATACAGAACATGATTGTCTGGAAATTACAGAGTTATGCACAAAACCCAGAGCAGATATTAGAGATACCTGCCTGGAAGAAAATTATCAAATTATCTTTGTTGATGGCTCCTGCCTGAAAGATAATGTGGCACATTGAGAGCAGGCTATGCAGTGTGTACTATTGCTGGCATACTGGAAGCTTCATGGCTTCGAGGAGTGTTTTCTGCACAAGTGGCGAAATCAGTAGCTCTTACTAGAGCGTGCCACATTTCAAATCAAATGAAAGTGACAATTTACACAGATAGCCTGTCTGGATTCGGCATTGTGCATGACTTTGGCCAAAAATGGTCAGAGAGGGTTTTCTTAACTTCTTCTGGTTCACCAATAAGGAATGGTGAAAGAATTAATGAATTGTTACAAGCCATTCAAAAGCCCGAAAAAGGTACTGTGAGGAAATGCAGTGCACATCAGAGATCACTAGATTCTGTGCCATTGGGAAATGCATATGAGGATCAAGTCACACAGTTCTGCCCTTTGAACAGCAAATCCTTCAAAGGAAACTGGGAATTGTTGCTTGAAAATGATGAGGTCTATGCAAATTTTCCATGCACATTGTTGACACATTAGAAGAGTTAAAGGCCCTACAAGATAATGTTCCCAAAGAGGAGCGTAGAGACTGGAATAAGCTTAAGTGTGTACAGTGAAATGAAGACGTCTGGGTGACAGGAGAAGGGAAGATAGTTCTGCCCAATAGTCTACTGACTCAAATGGCCAGATACTATCATGGACAGGCTTACGTAGGGAGAGATCCTATGGTCTGATATTTCAAGCAGCATTGGTTCAATCCAAAGTTTAGACAGGTTGCCAAACCAATTTGCCTTAGATGCATTGTTTGTTAATGGATGAATGGTGGTAAAGGGACAGTGGTCAGTATGGGACATATTGGCATGGTTGGGGGACTGTTTAGCAGAATGCAAATGGATTTCATTGAGATGCCTGCATGTGCTGGTTTGAAATATGTGTTGGTGATTGTGTGCATTTTCAGTCATTGGATTGAGGCTTACCCCACAAGGAGAAATGACAATCTCACAGTAACAAATTTACTACTTAGAGAGTTAATTCGATGTTCCAGGTTTCTGGTCTCTTTGGAATCAGATAGGGGAAGCCACTTCAACAATGATATGTGCAGTTTAAACATTAAACAAACACTATAGTGTAGTTTCCGCCCAGAAGCCTCAGAACTCGTAGAGCAGATGAATAGCACTCTGAAATCGAGATTGGCGAAAATGTGTGCACCCACGAATTTCAAAAGGCCAGATGCTTTGCCGTTGGTTCTAATGTCAATAAGAAGCACCCCTGACAAGAAAACAGGAATGTTGCCCCATGAAATCCTCATGGGAAGAGCTATGAGATTGCCAGCTGTACCTTCAAATGCTCTTGTGAACATTACAAATGATATGGTGTTAGACTACTGCAAGGATCTAGCTGATGTGGTCTGATCTTTCTCTCATCAGGTAGAAGCTACAGTGTTTCAAGCACCTCAAGGCCAAGGACACAACCTGAAGGCTGGTGATTGGGTTGTGATCCATAAGCACGTGAGAAAATCGTGTTTGGAGCCCCGGTGGTAGGGACCCTATTGGGTGATCTTATAACGACTACATCAGTGAAGTGTGCAGGACTACCTAATTGGATCCACGCAAGTCACACTCGGAAAGTAAATAATTCAACAGAGCAAGAAGAATAACTGTTGAGATTACCTACACCTAAACGTATTCAAGGTCAGGAAACAGAAAGAGAAGAGCTGGAGGCTGCACCTGGAAACGCTCTAGTTGACTTACTCACTCCTGAGTCGGATGAGGTGGAAGGTATCCTGGAAGAGGAGGGTGGACCATCCCCAAATGAAACAGTAAGAAAAACGGTTCAAACAGAACAAGAGAGATTACCGGCCCAGAGAAAACCTGCTCAGAGGAGGGTGTTGTCAGATGGTGTGACAAACCAGACTGAACAAGTGACTGACCCCAATGGAAGAGGAGTTGAGACAGATCCAAGCCAAGAGGGTTTGACTCCTCCTGAGCTAGTTGTGTGAACGTTGAAGGAGAAGAGTTCGAGTTAAATTTTGAAAAGAGCATTTAGGAGAAAACCTCTGAAAGGTGACAACTGTCCTTTGAAAAGCTCAGAAGCAGGGAAGATTAATGTGGTGCCAACAATTCAGGAAGAAAACAAGTTAAGCAGAGTAGAAGATGTGAGTGGAAAAGAGACGAACAGTTGACGAAGATTGAAAAGGAAAAGAGTTGCAAGCAAAATATACTCTGGTCCTGAATGGGCATATGCAACTACTAATGAATGACAAGAAGAATTTTGTAATTGTTTTTTTAACAGAGACATTCCAGGTCATATTTTGACACATGAAAAGCCTGATGAAGATTTGTTGGGAAAAATTGAGAACTTTGAAAGCTAAAGTGAAAGACTTAATTGAATCATACCTGAAAAGACATTGATAACCTATTTTGACAAGCTACTTATCTGAATTTGACAACTTCTACCGAACTTTGACAAAGGGTCCTGATAGTGTGAGTGAACTTTTGGAGAAAAAAAGTTAGGAGGGATTGACATTGAAGCTGAAGAATTGAACGTTAAAGAATTTGAAATTTTTTGGTTTTGTTTTTGATTTTTGCTGCATAGCTATACTTTTGTTTTTGCTATTACTATCTGACTCTTTACAGACCATGGGAAACTTTAGTAATCAACACACTAAGAATAGTCTTTGTAAATTCATAGGTTTCAGATTGGCAATTGTTTGTGCAATGGTATGTTTGTTATTGATTGTGAGTGTCAATGTCTTTGATTCAAATGGAGCCAACCATACCATAGTTGTACATACAACTAGTAATCTTTTAAAATCAATCCCTACTCTTTCAGCAAATAGGTTTCATCCCTTCGCTGCCAGGCCTTTTCCACCTCAGGTGCCAGGCCTTTTTTGGCAATTTGGGGCAGTTTGCACTTAGCCCCTCATAACCTTTTGTCAACATAAGCTACCCATTCCAAATTTGCATCCTTTTTTTCCCAACATCCTAGGGATTCTAGAGGTACCCAGAGTTTGTGGGTTCCCCTGGAGGAGACCAAGAAATTAGCCAAAATACAGCGAAAAGCTTGTTTTTGTTAAAAAAAGGGAAAAAAGGGCTGCAGAAGAAGGCTTGTGTTTTTTTCCCTGAAAATGGCGTCAACAAAGGGTTTGTGGTGCTAAAATCACCATCTTCCCAGTTTTCAGGAACAGGCAGACTTGAATCAGAAAACCAATTTTTTCACCACAGTTTTGGTATTTTACTGTGACATACCCCATTTTTACTATATTTTGTGCTTTTAGCCTCCTTCCAGTTAGTGACAGAAATGGCTGTGAAACCAATGCTGGATCCTGGAAAGCTAAACATTTCTGAAACTTAGACAAAATTCTGAATTCACCAAGGGGTCATTTGTGTAGATCCTACAAGGTTTTCCTACAGAAAGTAACAGCTAAAATAAAAAAATATTGAAATTGAGGTGAAAAAAACAGCCATTTCTCTCTACGTTTTACTCTGAAAGCTTTTCCTGCCATGTCGGATTTTCAAAAGCAATATACCGTTACATCTGCAGGACTCTTCTAGTTGCAGGGATATATATGGCTTGTAGTTCATCAAGATCCCTAGGTACCCAGAGCCAATAAAGGAGCTGCACCTGCAATGAATTTTCATTCTGTACCGGCTCTACAGTAATTCATTTGGTGAAATATAAAGAGTGAAAAATAGGTATCAATAAAACCTTTGTATTTCTAAAATGGGCACAAGATAAGGTGTTGAGAAGCAGTGGTTATTTGCACATCTCTGAATTCCAGGATCCCCATACTAGCATGTGAATTACAGGGCATTTCCCAAATAGACGTCTTTTTTACACACTGTCTCACATTTGGAAGGAAAACATGTAGAGAAAGACAAGGGGCAAAAACACTTCTTCTATTCTATCATCCCCTAAGTCTTCCGATAAAAATGGTGTGGGTAGGCCTAATGCCTGTGACAGGAAACGCATCATGGACACATCACATTTTTATATTGAAATCTGACATGTTTTTTTGGAAAGTGTCTAGCTGTGGATTTTGGCCTCTAGCTCAGCCGGCACCTAGGGACACTTACCAAACCTGTGCATTTTTTAAAACTAGATATCTATAGGAATCCAAGATGGGGTGACTTGTGGGGCTCTCGCCAGTTTCTGTTACCCAGAATCCTTTGCAAACCTCAAACTTTTGCCCAAAAAACACTTTCTCCTCACATTTCGGTGACAGAAAGTTCTGGAATCTGAGAGGAGCCACAAATTTCCTTCCACCCAGCCTTCCCCCAAGTCTCTTGATAAAAATGGTATTTCAATTCTGTGGATAAGCTTAGTGCTCATGAAAGGAAATGCCCCAAAATACTATGTGGACACATCAAAATTATCAAATACAAAACTACCTTGAGGGGGTGCACCTGCGTTTTTGGTCCTGAGCTCAGCAGCCATATAGGGAAACCTACCAAACCCAAACATTTCTGAATACTAGCCACCTGAGGGAGTCCATGGAGGTGTGACTTGCATGGATACCCCAGTGTTTTCTTACCCAGAATCCTCACAAACCTCAAATTTTGCTAACAAAATCAAATTTTTCCCACATTTCTGTGTGGGATCACCACACCGGGACACAGTTCCTACCACCCAACGTTCCCCTCAGTCTCCTGGTAAAAATGATACCTCACTTGCGTAGGTAGGCATAGTGCCTGTGACAGGGAAGTACCAAAAACATGTCGAAATTGAGGGGGAACGAAAGCGGGTCCAAAATGGAAGTTTGAAAAAATACATTTTTTATGACAAGTGGGGCAGAATTTTTATCAGTATAGATGAGACAATTCTGGGTGGTAGGAATTTTGTGGATTCCTGCAGATTCCGGAAGGTTCCATCACAAAAATGTGGGAAAAATGTGTGATTTCCCGCAAAGTTGGAGGTTTGCAGGGCATTGTCGATAAGAAACTGTTGTAGGGTGCACGTGAAGTCCACCACCCTGGACTCACCCAGATGTTTAGTTTTCAGATGTGTCTAGGTCTTGTGGATTTTTCTACATGGCAGCGTCCCAAAGTCCAAAAAGTGCAGCCCTCACAATTCCAAGTGGGAGGATTTTGAGAGTTAGCCAAGCTCTCATGGCCCAAATGTAAAACCAAAACCCAAACTAATCAAATGTCCTCTTGCTTGCCGTGGGATAAGATGTTTTAGTGTGCGGGAGAGCTTAAAGACCGTTACCCCCTTCAATTGGGGTGGGGGCATAACCATGCCCACACTGGTTGGTAGCCACCACTCCACTATTTAACTATTTTTTTTTTCATTCCATGGCATCTAGTAGGTTTTCTGCTCACCCTCCCCATGGAGTGAATTGGGGGTAATTGCCCCATCTGCCCACCGGTGGGTAGAACAACGTTGGCCCCGTTTATTTGGGGTGGGGGTGTGGCTCTACCCCCACTTTCTTTTTTTTTTTTTAAATCTTCCCTGGTTTCTGGTGGCCTTTCTGCCCCCCTTGGGATCAGATGGGCCTTCCAAAAATAGGCTATCCGCCCCCAAGGAGGGCAGATATGGCCAACAGTAATGTGTCCCCATGTGGAGTGACCCTTTGCCAAGGGGCTGCCTCCCCAAACAAAACACACACATACACACACACCAATCCCTGGTGCTTAAGTGGTTTCTGCCCCCCTGGGGGCAGACCGGCCTAATAGAAATAAGCCGATCAAGGGGGGCAGAAATGGGCTAAAATAAATTTGCCCCCCCCGGGGGGTCACTCCCCTTGCATGAAATTGACGCAAACAAAATCCATGGTACTTAGTGGTTTCTACCCCCCTTGGGGGCAGATCGGCCTAATAAACATAGGCCTATCTGCCCCCAAGCGGGCAGAAATGACCTAACATAAATTTGCCCCCCAGGGGAACGACCCTTGGCTAAGGCATTGCTCCCCATGTGTAGAAAAAAAAATCCCTGGTGCCCAGTGTTTTCTGCCCACCGTGGGGGCAGATTGGCCTTATTAAAATAGGCAGATCTGCCCCCAAGGGGGGCAGAAATGCCCTAAAATAAATTTGCCCCCCAGGGGAGAGCGACCCTTGCCTAAGGGGTCGCTCCCCACATATAAAGAAAATAAAACAAAACAAAAAAATCCCTGGTTCCAAGAGGTTTCTGCCTCCCCGGGGGCAGATCGGCCTAATTACAATAGAAGGGCAGTAATGGTCTAAAACAAGTTTTCTCCCCCAGGAGAGTGACAGAGCGACCCATGCCTAAGGGGTCGCTCCCCTCACATGAAAATGACCTTAAAAAAAATCCCTGGTGTCTAGTGGTTTGTGCCCCCCTTGGGGGCAGATTGGCCTAAGGACAATTTTCCCCCCAGGGGATCGACCCTTGCCTAAGGGGTCGCTCCCTACATATAAAAAAATAAAATAAAAAAATAAAAAAGATCCCTGTTTACTAGGGGTTTCTGTCCCCCCTGGAGGCAGATCGGTCTAATTATAACTGGCTGATCTCCCCCCCGGGGGGTGGGCAGAAATGGCCTTAAATTAATTTAACACCCAGGGAGTGACCCCTGCCCAAGGGGCCGCTCACCTCCTTCACAAATACTAAAAAAACAAACTCCTGGTGTTTAGTGGGCATTTCTGCTGCCCGATTGCATCGCGATCGGGCAGCAGAAATGCAGAGAGACATGAAAGGAAAGGCCTTTCATGTCTCTCTCGCCTCCTCCACGTGATCGGAGGAGAAATGCATTTGCATTTCTCCTCCGATCCGCGGGCAGCCTCTGATGAGGTCAGTGCGCAATCGTGTGCTGACCTCATCAGATGCCACAGGGGGTCCAGGGGCACGGGGGTGAAAGGGGACGCAATTCCCCTTCCATCCCTTCCCAGGGGTGGGGGTGCCAGGCCCTCGGGGGAGCGCTTGCGCTTCCCCCAAGGGCCCATACCCCAGATGTAACGGTGCTGCAGAGGACATAAAGGACACATCCAAGGCACTCAAGTGGTTAAAATAGATGAGAAGTACTTACATGAAGAATAAAAACTTTCTTCTAATGTCTTCTATCGATTATTGCGTGAGTATGTTGACATTATGGATGCAAGAGATTGTTATGTTTGTATGCAGATTCCAGCCTCTGTTGAGGAGGGAATGGCCTATCATAGTCTGCCTCCAACGTATGGCATAAGTTGTAGTCTTTTACTAACACAGGGAGTTTACATATCATTTCAAATGATCAAAAGAAAAAGATTTGAAAAGAATCAGAGGAGACTGAGATGGTCATTATGACATTGGCGGTGAGTAATAAAGTGGTGGTAATACCGCCATCAGGCTGGTGGTAAATACCACCAAATTATGACCATGGTGGTGATACCTCCCATAGACAGCCAATGTACCACATCAACTGCCAAGGCGTTAACACCACTTACCACGGCAGTAGCCATCAACAGCCAGGCGGAAGACAAGGTAACGCCCACCATATAAGGACATAGCAAACCGCCATGGAACCGGAACTTCAAGTCTTCCCAATGCTATTCTACGCCATGGCCCTCATGGAACACCAGCGCCAACGAAGATGACGACGGTGAGTACAGCCACCTAGCACACAAGAGAGGGAGGGAGGAAAAGGAGAGTGACACATACACACACAACACACACCATACACAGAACAAGTTAAACCAATCTCACAGGACACATGTTAAAATAAAACAAGGACAACTATGAGAATCAGCAAACACTGTTATTTGATGCCAACAGCCACCATATTGTCCATTCAATGCCAAATGCAGGCGACAATGTTCAGAATGGGCCAGTGGCCAGTCCAAAGTACAAAAGGGCCACATGGCCACAGGGCACAGTCCAAGGCCCAACTTGACTCCTGACAACTTCCGGAATCCACTATTCAGGGGCATCATGTTGGAAATGGGCAGGCACCTCAAGGGTAAGGGGGGGGGGAGTTGTTGGGGGGCACCTCAGCTGAAGTGGGGAACTTGCCCACTTATTCTGGAGGGGACTCCATGCCCATTTGTCTTTGCTGGGGAGTGCAAGGCCACAGTCACTGAAATGGGAAACTTGTCCGCTGGTTCTGGAGGGGGCTCCATGCCCATTTGTCTTTGCTGGGGAGTGCAAGGCCACAGTCTCTGAAGTGGGGAACTTCCCCACTGGTTCTGGAGGGGGGTCCATGCCCATTTGTCTTCGCTGGGGAGTGCAAGGCCACATTTTTTGAAGTGGGGAACTTGCCCATTGGTTCTGGAGGGGGCTAAATGCCCATTTGTCTTCGCTGGGGAGTGCAAGCCCACAGTCTCTGAAGTGGGGAACTTGCCCACTGGTTCTGGAGGGGGCTCCATGCCCATTTGTCTTTGCTGGGGAGTACAAGGCCACAGTCACTGAAGTGGGGAACTTGACCACTGGTTCTGGAGGGGGCTCCTTGTACAACAGTCCCTGGAGGGTGGCCTACATGCCCTCTGCTGGAGTTGAGGGCTGCTGTGTCTCTGCTGGAGGTGAGGGCTGCTGTGTCTCTGCTGGAGGTGAGAGCTGCTGTGTTTCTGCTGGAGGTGGGGGCTCATTGCTCTCTGCTGGTGGAGTGGGCCTCTTGCATTTCATTGGTGGTTGAGTGGGAACCTTCACTTTCATTGGTGGTTGAGTTGGAATCTTCACTTTCATTGGCGGTGGAGTGGGAACCTTCACTTTCATTGGCGGTGGAGTGGGAACCTTCACTTTCTTTGCTGGTGAAGGGGGATCCATGTGTCCCCTCTGGTGACGGTTCCCCTTGGCCTTAGACGTGTCACTTGTGTCCTTGCCTCCAGGACCTTTCACCACCCTAGTCGTCCCTTTCTGAACAGGAGGTGTGCTCTCAGTAGGAGTGGCAGCCATCACACTCTGGGGCCCATTTGTGCCAGCAGCTGGGAGCAGTGGCAGACTGTTCGGCTGAGGTGAGTCGTTGGGACCCTGCTCTTACAGGCAGGACAGGGACTGGAGGGGGAGGGAAAAGGTCAAGACGTGCAAGAAAAAGCTTCTTAGGGTCATTGGGGCGGGATGTGGAAAGAGGGATGGCAGTGGAGGTTGAGGGAATGGTTGTCAGAGGTGTATGTCTGCTGGACTTGGGTGCAGGTACATGGACAGTGTGCGTGTGTGAGGTGGATGGCTGTTGGGTGTCTGTGTGTGTGCATCTGTGATTCTTAGGAGGGGGCAGACAGGGTGGGAGAGGACAAAGGGGGACACGTGGATGGATGTTGTGGAGGTGTCTGCTAGTGAGCGGTGTGTGCTGTATGATGGGGTGATGGTGGTGGTGGCTGTTGATGCAGTGCATGCAGGTGTGAGTGCGGATGTGATGGTGAGGGAGGAGAGGAGAAAAGGGGGAGACAGTAGAGGCAGTGGTTGTGGTTGTGTGTGCAAGTGTCTGTTGTTTGTGTGAGTGCATGTGGCCTGAAGTGTGCTGCCTGTGTTTGAATGCGCTACTCTTGGGTGATGTTTTCTGTGCATGATTGTCTGTATCTGTGCCTTGGATGTGTTGGGATTGAGGAGACTGGGACTGGGAAGTGGTAGCTGGAGGGGGGACGGTAGGAAAAGGGACGCTGGCTGCCATCAGAGCGGAGGCCAGAGCCTGCAACAATCTCTGTAGGGCCACCAACCCACCGTGGATGCCCTCAAGGGATGGCATTCACTATGGTTGACTACCCTACAGAGATGGATCTCAGGAGGTCAATAGCCTTCTTACTGAGGGCAGCAGGGCTCACTGGGGCAGGGCCTGAGGTGCCTGGGGCGAAGGAGATGCCTACCCTCGTGGGTGAGCGGGCACGGGCAACTCAGTGGGGGGATACTGGGAGGGTGGTGCTGGTATGGGGGTGGCGGCTGTACCTGTAGCTGGGGTGGTTCCAAAAGTGTCCACCACCACCAGGGAACTTCCTTCGGAGGAGGACTCAGAGTCCTGTCTCCGCTGTGGTGCGCCCCTCGCCCTCCGCTCGGCGTTGGTGGACTCTGCCTCCTGGGTCATGTGGGATGCAGCTCCCTCCGTCGCCGGTGCCCCTGCTCCTCCACCAGATGATGCTAATGCACACATGGACAGGATGACAGAAGATAATGGGGGAAAGAAAAGGAGCACTGGGTTAATTACAGCAACAATACCACAGTTGGCATACACATTACCATCACACACAGGGATCAGGATTGAACACTATACATCGCACTGGCATTATATTGGCTAAGTGCCACAGCAAGATGAGAGCCAACGACTGCCAACTGCACCCCTCCTGGGACCCACTAAGCCCTGTCTGATATGGAATGCTACCTATCTAGGTTACCAGATTTTGCTATACGCCCATTTACCCTGACCTGGATCACGTAGAAATGGCTGAGCTGGCATTAAGGGGAACACACTAACTGAAATCCACCACCAGGATCCCATGCCACCCAAAAATTATTGTTGTTACGCTCACTGTACTCACCCCCTTCTGACTGCTGTGCTGCCCTCAAGTGCCCATCCAGCTCTCAGTAGGCCAGCGCCAGTATGCAGGTCATCAGTAGGGTAGGGTTCCAATGGGCAACCTGCCCATGTTGGGAGGCCATCCCCAGCTGAGCCTCCGGTCTTCCGGGCCCAGCGTCTCAGGTCCTCCCACCTTTTCCCACAGTGGGTGCTCCGCCTGCTATAGAACCCTAGGGTCCGCACATCCTTGGCGATAGCATGCCACAATCCCTTCTTCTGATGGGCGCTGACCTGCAGAGGTAATACAGACAGGAGGACACCATTAACCATACAATCCAGCCTGTCACACATATGGCCATAAAATACCATTTCCTTCTCCATTGGCGCACCCAACACCTGGAGCACTGCATGTACACTACCACCAGATATACCCCCCTCCAAAGTTACACACTGCTAGCACACACATCTCCATGCAACCTTGTCACATGCATCATGCCCCTGGTGTATTCACCTGTTGGTCTGGAGGCCCATACAGCTGTTCATACAGGAGTAGGACCCTATCCACCAGGTGCTCTAACTCCTCCGAAGTGAAAGCAGGGGCCCTTTCCCCTGTCACATGGGCCATGGGAGGATCTGGACACAGGTCACAGCAGCACACTCAGTGTAGGTGTTGTCCTGTTGAAAGTCAGGAATCAAGTGAGGTTTTAGACTGAAAATGGCAGTCACGTCTGCGGCAGTGTACACCGTCACCACAGCCGGTAATCCCCATTGGACACTGTACTCCATAGAACCCCATATTAGCCAATGAGGAATAGCACGGCGGTGCAAGACCGCCTTTTGCCATGATACTCAATGCCGGCGGAGTTACATCACTTCCACATGTCCATACTTACAGGGGAGGTGGTCAACATTTTATGGTGGTGGACAACATTCAGAAATAGTAAACTGCGTCATTGCTATAAATTGCACATACATTGCCATTCACATCATCAGATTACATACATGCTCTATGTACACTGAGGTGGTGGTTCCATTGTTCAGATTGTGACACCCTACTCACTCTTGTGTCCCTTAGATACCTACCACTGCGGAGGAGTAGGAGGAGGAGACAAGACCCGGTGTAGAGACCCCTTGTGGACTTGGCTACACTGGGGGACAGGCACATAATACTGACCCATAGACTGGACAGGGCCACGATCACAGAGCTGTGTAGTCAATTGGAGCCTGATCTGATATCAGATAACCATCATCCCACTGGGATCCCCACTCTTGCGCAAGTTCTATCAGTGCTCCATTTCCTCGCAACTGGTTCTTTCCAAGTGACAGTGGGCTTGGCAGCAGGAATGTCACAGCCAATGTTCTCAATAGTGCTAGCAAGGGTTTTGTCTGCCTTGGTCAAACACAAGTGCAGCTAAATCGCTTTCTCCCAAGTAGAAGATTTGGCCACTGTGAAGGCTGGATTCTATGCAATGGGACATGTACCAAATATTATTGAGGCGACTGATAGAACACATATTACATTTGTCCCCCCCGCACAATGAACCGGTATTCAGGAATCAGAAGAGTTTCCACTTACTCAGTGCAAATGATGTGCCTGGCTGACCAGTACATCTCTCACGTCACTGCCAAATATCCTGGGTTGGCGCATGACGCCTTCGTTCCGAGATATAGCAGCATCCCAAATGTGATGGCACAACAACAGAGGCACAGGGTGTGGCTAAAAGGTGAGCCAGAGTCCCCACCCACTGTATGTCAGTGTATGCATTCAAGAGTCATTCCCCATACCATTGTATAAGACTAATATTTGTCCCTCAATACTTGCAGGTTACTCTGGCTACTCAAACCTATTGTGGCTCCTGACCCCTGTAAGTAGTACCAGGACAGGGGCTGAGAATTGGTATTATGATGCACATGGGCAAACCTGGCGGATCATAGACCGTACCTTCGGACTCCTGAAGGCCAGGTTCAGATGCCTCCATCTGACAGGTGGATCCCTGTGCTACTCCCGAGAAGGTTTGCAAGATAGTTGTAGCATGCTCATATTGCACAAACTGGCCCTCAGACGACATGTGCCTTATCTGCAGGAGGAGGATATTGGAAATGGCCCTGTGGCAGCAGTGTACTCTGAGGACAGTGAGGATGAGGAGGCAGAAGATGAGGATGTGGACAACAGAAAATCAGCTATACAGCAGTACTTCCAAAGACACACAGGTGAGATAGTGGAACTAACCATTCCTCTGATTATTTATCCTTTCAGTGTGGCTATAGCATGATGGCAGTCAATTCCTTTGCATCTCAACTGTCTGTCACCTATACCTTCTTATTTTGCAGATGTTGGTGTTATAACAACTGTGTGCTGATGTGATGACTACAGACAGCTACAGGTCATTATTTGTATGCTATCACAGAGTTCAGGTCATTTGCACAAGATGTAACTGTTACCAGAATTGCACATTTTCTCCACATAAAGCACTATCACTCAAGTTGTGTTCAAGGGTGTTTATTGTAGTGAAATTTATAGACGGAATAGTGCCATGGAATGGGGTGATGGTAGAGGTGAGTCCAGGGTATTGGTCCAACCTGTTTGTAGACAGGTCCAGTGTCCAAGGGGCCATAGGAAGGAGAGCAAAGGCAGTTCGTAGTGGACAAGGTGACAGAGTGGACACACGGGGGACATTCAGGAGGGTCTAATTTCCTGGCAGTGGTCTTGGTCTTGGCATGTGTCTCTGGTATCTTTCTGGATCGCAGTGACCGTTTGAGGGGTGGTTCACCTTCTGCAGGGGGATAGGTGCTGCTGGCCTGTGCGTCCTGTGGCAAGGCTTCCTGTCCACTAGCTGCAGCATATGTGGTGGCTGTTCAGTTGACTGGCTAGTGGAAGGGGCCTGCTGGTTTGCTGTATATTCCCTAATTATGTTGGCCATGTCAGCCAGCACCCCTGCAATGGAGACCATGGTGGTGTTGATGGCCTGCAAATCTTTCCCGATCTCCTGATGGTGAACCTCCTGCAGCTGCTGGTTCTCCTGCATGATGTCAAGAATCTGGCCCATCTTATCCTGGGATTGTTGGTAAGCCCCCAGGACATTAGTGAGTTCCTTCAGGACAGTCGGTTCCCTGAGCCTGTCATCCCCCTGGCACACATCTGTCCTCCCAATGTCCTTGTACCCCTGTGCCTGTGTCCCTTGAACAGTGTGCCCACTGCCACTGACCCCAGGACCCTGGCTGTCTTGCCTGTGAGGTGTGGACTGCGGTCCCTGTACAGGTGGGCACACTGCTGATTGACGTGTCCTGAGGGCAGAGAAGTGGATATGTTGGGTGGGTGCTGTGAGGGGAGGCTCTGTGGTGGACTGGGAGTGGGCTGGGGTGGCCGACTGACCAGTGGTCCCTGATGGGCCAGGAAGTTCATCCAGATCCAGATGTCCAGAGTTACTGTTGTCACTGGGGGCATCTTCTGTTGGGGGACTGGATAGCTGTGGCACCTCCTCACCGCTGGAATTGGTTGGGGCACCTGCAGGGATGTGAGTGATGTATTGTGCTTCATGTCTGTAACATATTGTACATACCTAACTTCCCCTATATTGTTTCTGTTGCCCTGCCACCTTTGTTTCTGTATGGTGATGTGTTGTGTGATTGTTAGTTCTCCATGCTGTGCATGCATAGGTGATGGGTGTACATGTAGGGCTGGGAGGACTGTACATGCAATGGGTATGGCATTCAGGGCTTGGCATTGGGGTTAGTAATTGTGTAGGTGCACTGTGTGGGATGAAATGTAGTGATGGGAGTCAGGGTGAGGGGGTGAGATGGCATGCAGGTAAGGGGGTGATAGGTAGTAAATTTTGACTCACCAGTGTCCAGTACTCTGGCTACTCCAGTGAGTCCCTCAGGCTTCAGTATTGCCAAGACTTGCTCCTCCCATGCTGTCAGCTGTGGGGGAAGCGGTGGGGTCCACCGCCAGTTCTCTGGATGGCGAGCTGGTGCCTTGCTGCCATGGAATGTACCTTCCCCGTAGGTTGTTTTACCTCTTCTTGATGTTGTCCCTTGTTCTTGGAAGCTGTCCTATGGCATTCACTCGGTCCACAATTCTCCGCCATAGCTCTATCTTCTTTGCAATGGATATTTGCTGTACCTCTGTTCCAAACAGCTGTGGCTCTACCCTGACTATTTCCTCCACCATGACCTGCAACTCCTCATCTGTGAAACGGGGGTGCCTTTGTGGGGACATGTGTTTTGTGTGGTGTGTGTTGTGCAGTGCGTGTTGAATAATGTGGTGGGGTGTGGGGTGCGTGACGGATGGCTGGGTGTTAGTGGTGTGTGTAGTTGTGTCTGTGATTTGCATGTCTGTCTTGTGGCTATTTTTCATGTTCATAAAGGGTTGTGGGTAATGTGGGTGTGTATTTTATAGTGCTGTTGGTGGGTGTGTGTGGTGTGTGTATTAGTGTCAGGTGTGTGTTTTTGGCATTGGCCAATGTTGTGTTGTATTGTATTTAAGTGGCCATTCTGACTGCGCCGGTATGCACCGCCTATGGTTTACAGCCGTTGAATGACGGCCGTGGTGATTCATGGGTCATAATGTGGAGGGCGTTATTTTGTTGGCATGACGGTGTGGATGTTTGTATCGGCAGTTGAACACTTACCTTTGATCTGGCAGATTTGTGGCAGTATTCTGTTGGTTTAGTGTGTGTGTGTCATAACATGGCAAACGGATGTTCACTTCCGTGACGGTATGTTGGCGGCCGTCACTGCGGCAGTAAGCGGGATTTACCGCCAATGTCATAATGACCACCTAAATGTTAAAATGGAAAAACTTCATGAGGGAAATTCGTCGAGGAAGAAAATTTTCAAAAATGTTAATGAAACTAAGTTTTGAAATTGTGCATTGAAAGAAATACATTTATTTAGGGGTTTTGTGTGATGACATATATAGTCATCAGAGGAGGTATTGTGAGCGCGTAAACTTTGCACTAATAGTTTCTTCATTTGTAATCATACTTATATTTCGATATATTAATCAATATATGTTAATCATGCGTTAACTCGAAAATTGTGATCTACTTAGTGGCCGCCATTGAGTAAAAGGCCTGCACATGTTTTCTAACACTGTATTAACACTGTGATGACATATATTCTGTCTCTTTAAGAACATGTTGTCTGCTAAAGTAAATGCTGAAATAATATGAGTCTTTCCTGTTCTCTGCAGAGTTTGAGCCAGAGCAAGGTCACTGTGCAACGTTATCTGTATTAAATGTTTCTAATGTACTCTGTTCTTACGACTTCATGTCCCTTGCCTAACAGATTTCATTCATTGAATTTGCATATTTCTCTATAGTTACGCTTCTAACTCATGTATTTCTCTCAAGGGAAACGGTGCAACGAGAATTTTTTTAATATTTTGTAATCACTGTCCAGTAGCAGCGTATCTCAAAGATGTTGAACAAAAGGGCCTACAGATGCAACCAGAGAATTAAGTATACAAGATACAATTTGTAAAAGTTGGAATTACGCCAAAGAAGCAAAGACCAATGGTAGATCTTAGAGCTAACATTTTATATAATTTTGATATCTGTTAACTTTCTCATTGGGAATATTTTTCTCACCTCATGTTTAAGCCAATCACAAGAATTTAGCAAGTTTAATTTAATGTTCAGTCATCATTGCTGGGGTTCAGAACTATTCGTTCTCTTGTATCCTGGTTCCAGAGACTCTACTATTTGTGATCTGTCATTTTGACACTTCATGCTTTGCCAGATAGTCTGCTGACATTCTGGTGTTTATTATTTTCTGTGTTTGTTATGTCTGTTCAATACTGAACTCATTCTTTGATGGTTTAGTAATCTTATAGTCCAAACTCTAAACCATCCCCCTACCCCATACCTATTCCTGATGCTGACGCTGTTGTCCTCCTGATGAAGAAGACGTTGTTGCTGATTACCTTAGAGATTGGGTAAACGTATGAACTGAGTACTGTTATTTGTATTTATTTTTTTCAGGTACCGACTGCTATTTTTTTAACACTGCTGCTATTTTTGATAGTGCCATAGCTAGATGTTTTCTAAATGTATGTTTCTAAATCATTTACACGCAGCCCAACATGTTAATGCTAATTAGTGGCTAGCGAGGTGTTACTCTCATACTCATGAATGGTCATTGACTTTCCGTTTGATGATTCAATGTATTCAATTTCTCTTGCTCCGATTCTACTACTATGGTTTTGTGTATTCTTTATTGAATTGATAATACTTGATGCTGTAATAAAACTTAGGTTAATTATTGTTTGTTATTTGATTTGATGTCTATGACGTTTTCTTTAAAGCAGATTCGGTTCGGTGCTAGCCGAGATTTCTGCTATAACACTAGCCATGTTGTAAAATGCAAGCAATCATTTTTGCAACCTCCAACTCTATTGAGCTACATTTTCTCCTCTCATTCAAAATCACAATCGCATTTAAACCTCTGTAATTGAAGAATACTTATGAAGGTCCTGCAGTCTGTAATACGATGATAATGATGTAAACACTTTCTGGTGAATAGGCAAAGGAAAGGTTCCCTGGTCAGTGATTTTTAAAAGAATGCCTGTTTTGTAGCAGAATTTCTTAAAATACTCAGAGTAGTCATAGAAACCTCCAAGGCCTGTGCAGGCAGTGCATTAATTTGTAGACATCAAAATATTGCTTGAAGTAACTTTGCATGCTGTTATGGGTGCAATGCATGCTTATTTGAGGTTGCTTTATAGGTATATACACGAATTTAAGTAGAATTCTTCCATAAAGTCCATGATGTGAAGTAAAGGTGGAGTGGAATTAAAGCATGAAATTCCACTGCAGCTGATTATAAGCTGTCAGGCTTATGTACATCCCATTTTTCTGGGTGAGTGAGAACTATACATGAATTTTCTAGCTGGTAAACTCACCTGGGAAAATTGCATGAGACTTTACCTGTAGTACCAGCCAAGACTTGCTCCTCATTTTTCTTTTGATAGGGGAGCATACAAAACATGCTCCCCTATTCTGATATTACCTTCCCTTTATGTTCACTAGTCCCCCACACCTCTCTTTATGTTATGTTATCTTAACACATTTGTAAAGTGCATAGCTGCCCTAATAAAAGGCTTCCCAGCGCTGCCCTAAATAAACAACAACAAAAAAAAAACACAGCAGAGCCTACAATCCGGAGGAGGAGGAGACTAGATGGAAAACAGCCAAATCTTGTGAGACTTCCTAAAGAGAAGATGGTTTGGAGTATTTGTCATAGGCAGAGGAGGAGCATTCCAGAGAGAAGGAGCCGAGGCATGAAAGGACCGACCCCCCACCTTGGCTCTCCTCACTCGAGGAACTGAAGCAAGGCTGAGGTTGGCGGAACAAAAGGGACGAGTGGGCGATAAGATGAAATGAGATTGTTCAAAATGGGCACTGCCTGAGAGTAGAGGATCTTATGAGCAGTGCGGAGTTTTAAAATGGATATGCTTCTCCACTGAGAACCAGTATAATCTGTGCGGAAGACTGGAAGCAGAGCATATTTTAAGGAGAGAAAGGAGCAACCTCGCAGCTTTTTTAAACCCCACTGTGTCTAAAGGTCCACCCATATGTTTGCCACCTGCTTGGACCAGTTGATAAATGTAGAGGTGGTAAATGTTTGAATTGAACCCTAAGGAATTGGGAATTTTGTGTGGTTTTATGACCGAGTTGGTCACACACATGAATTCCCTATTCCAGTGGGTATGATTCGCAATTGAATAGTACTCGGGAGTATTTACGACATAGTAACCGCTGCCTCAAATAATAGTCCCTCCACCGCAATAAACTGGAGTCCTAGGACACAGTGGGCCCAAAGAGCGTTACATGTGCTACTGATTTACAGAAAAAAGGCATTTTCTTTTCTAACACCCGGGCAGGTTTCTGACACAAGCCACCCACTGCATGTGTCTACTTGCTGCTAAGGATCCATACCTTAATGCACCCCTAAAACCTCAGAGTTTTACAGTTAGGCTTGATCAACAGCAATTTGTCTCTGGAGGTGTTCTATGTACACAACCGTATAAGATGTCAATCTAGGCCAATGCTTTTGTCATGACAGACCATAGAATGACAGAAATGCCATGGGTTTGTCTGCACAGTTATTAATCAAAGCCATTGATTGGATTCTCTGGCAATTTGCACGCAAATCTGCATGTCACCATCTTTTTTTAATCTTATGGTTTAAATGTGCTTAAGTGTTGAAGGAGGCTGATAGAGACTACAAATTACCTATGGATGGTGTTGTCTCACTGATGGGATAGGTACCTATATTCATGACCACTAATATATACTCTTTTGTTAAACAGTAAGGGGTTACAGTGGGCACCCTCAGCCTCCTTTATCCACTCTTCAGAAGGGGAAAGCTACTGCGAATTTGTGCAGTAATAAATGAAGCTTACTTTCAAATGCATACTGGTGAATCCGTAGAAATATGTTATACCACTGACTGGATATAAACCCCTGACCTCAAGGTTTTCTAGTCAGTGACCATCACTAAGTGCAATAGGTAGAACGAAAATGTATTTCTTAAATTAGAGATTATTTTTTACATTATGTCCTGAGGCTGATAATAAATGGTTGAGTAATGTGATTAAAATTTGAAAATAAGAATTGGTAGGACAATTGTATGTCGCTCAGGGGCAGAGTACATAAGTGCACTGGGGCAAAAAAGGTGTTTGAACTCACCATTCGAGCCTATAGGGGAGGGGTTCCCAACCTTTTGACTTCTGTGGATCCCCATTTTATCGTTACCTGGAACGCGGGCCACGCCCCCCAAATAATTTTGGGAATCTGGGGAACCCCCACTGACTCATTGCTGGAAACCGGATATCCATCCTAAATATTGACAATGACTTGAACCTCAAAACATTACACATAAAATACAGAAACAAGCATTCATCAAACACATACACAACTGGTAACATGTTATCTAATTTGCACACAAATATAAATAAAAAAAATAATATTAATAGGAAAGTTCGAGCTTTTCTAAATTCAATTGAAGCCACACATCGTCCATGTTATATTCTGTTTGATGCACCTGCACTGCTCCTACGAATCAATCATCTGAGGATAGTACTTTAAATTTTAGCCTCCAATTTTAAATTCCTTGACATTTACAGTACGTTTTACATTTTTCAGCTGTTCTTTTAGTCACTTTATTCATATACACCCCATTCATTTGTTAATATTATTTCAATTTCCAAGCAGTCGCGGACCCCCTGATGAGGCTTCGAGGACCCCAGAGGTCGCAGAACCACAGGTTGGAAACCACTGCTGTAGGGCATTACAACATTACAGAAGGGGCACTTGTAAAACCTAATCTGTAATGCAGATCACGTATGTGCAAATTTTACTCCCACACAATGTCACACAATCTCAAAGGAGCATTACCTCATTACCAGTGGGCCATGGCTCCATGCAAATAGGATGAGGTATTTGCTCTAGGCCTAGCCTGAGTTGCTGATACTGGGACACAGTTACTTTGTGCTCCCAATAATACCTAGGTAGTGCTGCCCGAAGGCAGTATGGAGGGGGATGTTCCTGTGGAATTAACACCTAAACCAGAAATTGATGGATTTTTAATTAGCATCCGACTGTTACCATCCCAGCCAGTCATTCACAAGGGTATAGAGGCAGTGAGGAGACTTCCCTCTCTGCGGTTCTCTTCAATCAACCTGAGAAAAATTTACATTCATTCAAATGCACCAGTCTTAGGAGTAGAATTTAAGTCTGCTATATTTCAAAAAGCTTCACCACAACAGCAAAGGAGAGGCAAGAAAAATGCTGGTCCATCCTCTGCAATATCACCAATATATACACAACATTGGGACAGTGAATCACACATTAACTCTTTTCTTACCAGGTTAGCCGGTAGGAGAGGCTTCTGAACTCAACAAAGAATCCCTGTTCTCGAAGAATAAAAAAATCCTTACTAATTTTTAGTACCATGTTTCATCTCATGGTTTAATAGAAAGATGTGTACGTGATTATTTGCTTGCCTGATAGAACCAATCCCCTTTCTTTTCCTAATGAAGAGAAAACGGAGCAAAATAAAAAATTACCAATATCAGTACTAACGACTCAGGTAGGACAATAACAAACATAATATTGCTGTCCCGGGTGTCAGTGAACATGCGTCTATACCCTCGTGGTATCATTACGCACTTGCACTTATAAAACACACCAAACATTCGATGTCGCTTCGCACACACAAAAAAGAAACATCATTGGGGATTAAAGAAATCCGCTCCCTGTAGTCAAGCACAAAGGGTCACATGTATGAAGCCTAGAAATTGTAATTACCCAGTGCTTAATTTGTGCTTGTTGTTTCCGGTGAGGAGCACCAGCACCTATTTTTGTGGGCCGGAGCTTATTTTTCTGCCTCAAGCTTTTACTGTGAGCAAAAGACACATAGGGGAAGGACGGAGGAAGAGAAAAACGAAAAAGCGTCACAATGGGAGAAAGCAGAAGGCTGCAAGAGTGAGCTGAAGGGGCAGTGAATGGCTGTAAATAGATTAAAGAGGCCCAAATGGCTTCAGGATTAAGCTACCTCAATATTCCTTGCTCGCACATTGAATTGCAGCAGCCGCTTGTTTAAGAGGAGGGCTTTGGGCACTGGCACGTTTTTATTTACAAATTAAGCACTGCAATTACATATTAGCAAAATTTTGCGAACCTCAAATAGAGAGAAGATGATTGCAAATAGGGATGTTCACAGGCCTCATCAAAAGAACCATGCTTTGCAAGGCGCAATTTTAGGAATCACAATTAGCGATTTCCTATTTTGTGAATGCATTCGCAAATTGCAAATGCAATTCAATAAATGGGGAAACACATCCAGGTACAAGTGCCACACCCTGAGGCCTAAACACCTGAACAAGGAAGGGCTTCTCAGTGACTGCCAGTGCAGGAGAGAGAGAGGGAGAAGGTGTGGCAGGCTGCCTCAGAGCCTGTAGTGGGTTCCCGTTGCATATTAGGTTGTGGTCACAAATGACTTTTAATACACCAGGTTCGGTTCATCTGTGTTCTTTATTTTTTTCAGGTGATAAGGTTTCTCAATGTATTGGTAACTTTTAGATTCTGTTTCTCCTTAGGTAATGTCCTGGGGTTTTTTCTGTCTTCTTTACTACTGGTTATTATATATATATTCTTTTGCTTTCAGGACTTCTTCGCTGGTCGTCGTGGTCCAGAGTGTATGGTCTTCTGTGTGATACTGGACCCCTCCGTCCTGGATGTTGATGGCCTGTTCCCCAAAAGAAAACGGAGAGAACAGGTAAGTGTGGGCCTTTGGGGACTAATAAGTACCTAATGGTTAGTAGGCGGGTGTGTGAGGGTAGGGGTGTGCAGGGATGTGATAGGGACAAACTTTTGGTTGCACCGCAATTCCCCAGTGAATTTTTTCTCCAACACAGGACACTCTCGGGTTTTTATCGGAGGGTGGTGGCTTTCACCGACCCCCTCCTCGTGAAGTTAGGCAAGTATACACTTAAACGTTCCCTTATCCCTTCCTCCCTATCCCTCCCCTGTGTTACCTCCTCGCTCCCGCCCGAATCCACTTGGGTAAGAAGTTTACCCTGAGGCACGATCGTACCCGTGCTAGCCACGCCCCTCCAGGGATGTGGCCGTGTTGGTCGTGTCTCCCGGCGAACTCCGTGGGGGTCTCTGAATCTTCTTTGAGGATCCCCGATGCAGCTGGATTCCCTCTTCCTTCTCGCGCTTCCTCACGTCCATCCTCCTCCTCCGACTGAGTTTCGATCCCTTCTTTCGGTTCCGTCTTCCACTCTCTCCGCATCTCGTCCTCCGGCTCGAGAGAGATTTCTCTCTCCGGCTCTTCCTTTTCTTCTTGCGCCGCATCTGTGACCCGGATATCCGGATTGGAACATTCTTCCAGGGTCGCTGGTTCTCCAAACAGTGCCCCCGGGCAGTGTTCTGCCGGCTCCGGTTTGCCGTTCGTAACCGCGGCGCTGATCGCCCGGTTACATGTCCCACCCCACGAGTGGGGCTGTTCCAGACCCAGGGCCATCGGATCTCGGGACAAGTAGTCGTCATGGCCCATTAACTCACCCGGAAAGTGACATACCTGAAAGGAAAAAGGTTGTAGTTCCATGAACCATCTCAGTATACAGTCATTGGTATCTTTATGTCGCCATATCCTCGTAAGAGGGGCGTGATCAGTATACAGAACAAAAGGGCGCCCCAGAAGGTAGTACTGCAAGCTTTCTATGGCCCATTTGATGGCTAAACATTCCCTTTCAATAATGGGGTAGGGTTGTTCACGGGGCAGTAGCTTACCACTGATAAAAACAATTGGGTGACTTGTACCTTCCTCTCCTTTTTGAAATAAAACCGCGCCCACACCCATGTCCGACGCATCAGTTTGCAAATGGAAGGGGCGACGGAAGTCAGGACAAGACAAAATTGGTTGGTCGTGAGACACTGTTGTAGAGAAACATAACTATGGTGTTGGAATGGGGTTAACCTCGCTAATTTTGTGGGATGTCCCTTTTTTAAGAGGTCCGTCAAGGGAGCGGCCAGGGTTGAATACAGGGGTATGAATCTCCGATAGTACCCCACCAGACCCAGGAAGGATTGTACTTCCTTTTTTGTGGTAGGGAGGAATATACGAGTAATGGCTTCCACTTTATTCATCTGGGGTTTTATTAAGCCACCTCCAATGTGATATCCTAGGTAGAAGATATCGGTATACGCTAGGCGACTTTTAGTGGGATTAGCAGTGAGTCCAGCCTGGTGTAAAACTGAAAATATGTTATGCAAATGGCTCAAGTGGTCTTCCCAGGTTTCGCTATATACCACAGTATCATCAATATATGCAGCTGCATATCTGGTGTATTGTCTTAACAGGGAATCCATAAGACGCTGAAATGTGGCCGGGGCACCATGTAATCCAAAAGGAAGGACGTTAAAGTGATAAAGCCCCGAGGATGTGGAGAATGCTGTTTTTTCTTTGTCTGCTGCTGCCAATGGAATTTGCCAGTAGCCCTTTGTAAGATCAAGGGTAGGCATGCCTTTCCTAGTCTTTCTATTAGTTCATCCACCCGGGGAAGGGGATATGTGTCAAATTGGGATATAGCGTTGACTTGTCGAAAATCAATGCAAAAATGGACCGAGCCAACAGGTTTGGGGACTAACACGACCAGGGAGCACCAAGGGCTATTGGATGGTTACGTAATTCCCATGCATAGCATTTTCTCTATTTCTTCCTCTACCAAAACCTTACATGCTTCTGGTATACGATATGGTCGCAGTCATATTACCTTTCCTGGTATTGTTTCAATATGGTGTTGTACTAAGGTAGTCCTTCCTGGTTTAATGGAGAATAGCTTGTCGTGGTGTGTGAGGAGTTGCTTAACTGGTCTTGTTGTTTCGGCAAGAGGTGGGTATTCCTCAGCGGCTCTTCTGCTTTGGAGTTTATATCTGTCGGACACCACCCAATATCGAGTTCCTTTACTGTATTAATCAAACACCCTACTGCCTGGGTTCTTGTAGGCTCAGGGGGTTCTTCCCATTTCTTTTAGAGGTTTATGTGAAAGATTTGGGTTCTTTTTGGATTTTCTGTCAATTCAATGGTGTAGGTAACCGGGGTTATGGCTCCCAGAACCTTAAAGGGTCCTTGCCACCTAGCTAACAGCTTACTTTCGGAGCTGGGTAAAAGGACAAGAACTTTTTCTCCCCTAATCAAGGTTCGCATTTGGGCGTTTCTGTCATAGTAATGTTTTTGTTTAATGTGGGCCTTTTCTAGGTTTTCTCTTACATCCTCCCATACCGATTGGATTTGGGATTTTAGGTCACTGGTATATTCTAAAAGGGATTTCTCTCCCCCTTCCTCTTCTTCCCAAATGTCAGCTGCCATGTCTAGCAGCGTTCGGGGTTGTCGCCGAAAGACTAACTCAAAAGGACTATGGCCCGTAGACGCCTGATCATGTGTCCTGATGGCATAGAGGACTAAGGGTAACCTGTTGTCCCAGTCTTTACCGGAATTGGATACCGATTTTTAAAAAAGAGTCTTTAAGGTGCGGGTGTATCTTTCTACTAAACTGTCGGTTTGTGGATGATAAACCGCGGTTCTTAGATGTTTAATTTCAAGAAGCTGGCAAATCTGGGTCATTAAGTTTGACATAAACTAGGTTCCTTGTTCAGTTAATATTTCTTTTAGAAAGCCAACTCTGGAAAAGAAACCGATCATGGCGTTGGCTATGCTCTTAGTATTAATGCTGGTTAGAGGAATGGCCTCTGGATACCTGGTGGCGTAATCTAACAATACTAGTATATATTTGTAACCCTTTGAGGAAGGTATGAGGGGTCCTATTATGTCCATCCCTACTCGGGAAAAGGGTACGTCGATAATAGGTAAAGGCTGTAAGGGAACCCTTTTCCTAGGTCCAGGATCGATAAACTGACATTTGGGGCATTGTTGTCAAAACCTCCGGATCTGGGAAAACACTCCTGGCCAATCAAATCTCCTTAAAAAATACTCTTCATTTTTTTCTCTACCATAGTGGCCCCCTCCTGGCTGACTATGGGCTAGATATAAGACCTGGAGCCGATAAGGTTCAGGAACGTGTAATTGTTTCTTTTCTTGGTTGTCAGAGTTTGTGATCCTATATAGCAGGTTTCTATATATGGAAAAACAGGGTCCCTTTTCTCCAGGATTTCTAGGTCGAGCGGCTCTCCAGGCATTAAGGAGGGAGGGGTCTTCCCTTTGACCAGAGCGAAAAGGGGGAAGACTAGTGAAAGCACTGACTCGTGTAATTACCCTGGGTGACCATTATCCTTAGGGCCATATAGTCTTTTTGTCTCCCTTTTCTCGTTCTTGCTCGGTTTATATCAGGTTGTAGTAGGTTGTATTGGTTCGGTAGCAAAAGGGGCTTCTTTCCACCAGGGATCGCTTTCTTTTACTTTCTGGGTACTGTCTAAAAGAGTAGCAAAGTGTATATAATCGGTTCCAATTATGTCTTCTTCTACTAGGCGGTCCACTACTCCCATTCTGTCTTTGGAATCTTTCCCTCCCCAGGTAAGCGAGACCCAGGTCATAGGATATTCGCTGGAATCCCCGTGGATACAACAGATAGCCACTGTGGCCCCGGGAGTGAGGGTGTTTTTATTGATCAGATCGGCTCTTATGACTGACTGGCTACAGCCAGAATCGATTAGTGCTAGAGTTTTGCGTCCGTTGATCAGTACTTCCTTTTTGTATTGCTTATCTTCACTTCTGGTATAGTAGACACGCCTATCTCCATGGGTTCCGGTTTGTCGATCTTGAGCGGCATACCCAAATGATATGGCCCCACTCCCCGCAACTATAACATTGGGGTTGTTGAAAGAGGGGCCTCTCCACCACCTGGGTTTTTACAGTGTCTTCGGGGGCTTTTCTTCCCAAGGAGGGGAAATGACTCAGGGCCTGACGGGATGGTGTAGGGGTCACACGATGGAGTGGGTTTTTAAATTCCATGGAACGATGATAGGCACATGCTAACTCGATGGTCGTTGACGTATCTGGATTAGGATGTTGTTTAATCCAGTTACGTGTGGATGCGGGTAGAGCTTCCAGGTATTGTTCCAACAATATGGCTTCTATAATGTCCTTGCGGTTAGTTCCTATGGGTCCCAACTATTTTAGACTCAAATCTTTAATCCGGAAATACAAAGCCCTGGGGTTTTCTGAAGGCCCCCATTTAGCCTTCCTGAATCGAAGTCTGTAGTGTTCTGTGTCGACTCCTACATGTTTTAATATGCTTTTCTTATTATCCTGATAGGGTGTCGTACCTCACGGGTTCACGGCTTGGTAAGCCGCCTGGAGGGTGCCCGTTAATAGAGGGGCTATATACTGTCCCCACCGATCTTGGGGACAGGTGGCTGAGGTGGCAACTCTTTCAAAGTTTGTAAAAAAGGCGTCCGGGTCTTCACCTTCTTGGTACCTCTGTAACACTGAGCTAGGTACGTTGGGGTGAACCCTTGTAGCCGTGATGGTATCCGTCAATGTCTTTAAGGCATTCTCATGGACCAACTGGTTGTTGGCCATAATGGTTGCCTGACTTTTTAGTGCACTTTGAAGGGCTTCCCGTTCCGTTTTGGCTTCTTTCTGTTGCTCTTCCCAAACTATCTGGAGATGTCTTTGCCCCTCTGCCAATTGTTGCATCATCTCGGCTGTGGTGGGTTGGCCCTCCATTTATGGAATGTCTTCCTGACTGGTGACTGCTGTCAAATCCCACTTCTGACACCACTGTAGTGGGTTCCCGTTGCGTATTAGGTTGTGGTCACACGTGACTTTTAATACACCAGGTTCGGTTCATCTGTGTTCTTTATTTTTTTCAGGTAATAAGGTTTTCTCAATGTATTGGTAACTTTCAGATGCTGTTTTCTCCTTAGGTAATGTCCTGGTTTTTTTTCTGTCTTCTTTACCACAGGGAATTATATATATGTTCTCTTGCTTTCAGGACTTCCTTGCTGGTCGTCGTGGTCCAGAGTGCATGGTCTTCTGTGTGATACTGGACCCCTCCGTCCCCGATGTTGATGGCCCGTTCCCCAAAAGAAAATGGAGAGAACAGGTAAGTGTGGGCCCTTCGGGGACTATTAAGTACCTAAGGGTTAGTAGGCTGGTGTGCGAGGGTAGGGATGTGCAGGGATGTGATAGGGACAAACTTTTGGGTGCACCGCAATTGCCCAGTGAATTCATTCTCCAACACAGGACACTCTTCACCGACCCCCTCCTCGTGAAGTTAGGCAAGTATACACTTAAACGTTCCCTAATCCCTTCTTCCCTATCCCTCTCCTGCGTTCCCTCCTCGCTCCCGCCCCGAATCCACTTGGGTAAGAAGTTTACCCTGAGGCACGATTGTACCTGTGCTAGCCACGCCCCTCCAGGGACGTGGCGGCGTTGGTCGTGTCTCCCGGCGCACTCTGTGGGGGTCTCTGGATCTTCTTTGAGGATCCCCGATGCAGCTGGATTCCCTCTTCCTTCTCGCACTTCCTCACGTCCGTCCTCCTCCTCCGACTGAGTTTTGATCCCTTCTTCTGGTTCCGTCTTCCACTCGCTCCGCATCTCGTCCTCGGGCTCGAGAGAGATTTCTCTCTCCGGCTCCTCCTTTTCTTCTTGCACCGCGTCTGTGACCCGGATATCTGGATCGGAACATTCTTCCGGGTCGCTGGTTCTCCAAACAGTGCCCCCGGGGCACTGTTCTGCCGGCTCCGGGTTGCCGTTCGTAATCGCGGCGCTGATCGCCCAGTTACAGAGCCTTTGGAAAATCACAGCTGCGCCCCCAACCAACATGGCAATCCAGGAAGGAGAGAAGGAGGCTTGGACAGAAAAAGAAAATCAAAACCTACAGATTAGGAGAGTGTAATCCTCACGGATGAATGCTGCACTCACCATGACTTGCTGTTTGGTAAGGCCTCCATGACTGTCCCTGAGGCCTGAAAAAAGCAAATATGGACTGACATGCTGTAAGGAAATGGCTCCCTGTTGCAGTTACCCCCCACTTTTTGCCTGATACTGATGCTGACTTGACTGAGAAGTGTGCTGGGACCCTGCTAACCAGGACCCAGCACCAGTGTTCTTTCACCTAAAATGTACCATTGTTTCCACAAATGGCACACCCCTGGCACACAGATGAGTCTCTTGTAAAAGGTACCAGTGGTACCAAGAGCCCTGTGAACAGGGAAGGTCCCTAAGGGCTGCAGCATGTGTTGTGCCACCCTAAGGGACCCCTCAACTAACACATGCACACTGCCATTGCAGATTGTGTGTGTTGGTGGGGAGAAAAAGGCAAAGATGACATGGCATCCCCCTCAGGACGCCATGCACACAAAATGAGGCCTGTGGCATAGGTAAGTCACCCCTCTAGCAGGCCTTACAGCCCTAAAGCAGGGTGCACTATACCACAGGTGAGGGCATAGCTGCATGAGCAATATGCCCCTACAGTGTTTAAGTCTATTCTTAGACATTGTAAGTACAGTTGTGGCCATATTAAGTATATGGTCTGGGAGTTTGTCAAAAACAAACTCCACAGCTCCATAATGGCGACACTGAATACTAGGAAGTTTGGTATCAAACTTCTCAGAATAATAAACCCACACTGATGCCAATGTTGGATGTATTACAAAATGCACACAGAAGGCATCTTAGAGATGCCCCCTGTATTTTACCCAATTGTTCAGTGCAAGACTGACTGGTCTGTGCCAGCCTGCTGCTGAGAGACGAGTTTCTGACCCCATGTGGTGAGGGCCTTTGTGCTCTCTGAGGACAGAAACAAAAGCCTGCTCTGGGTGGAGGTGCTTCACACCTCCCCCCTGCAGGAACTGTAACACCTAGCAGTGAGCCTCAAAGGCTCAGGCTTCGTGTTACAATGCCCCAGGGCACTCCAGCTAGTGGAGATGCCCGCCCCCTGGACACAGCCCCCACTTTTGGCGGCAAGTCCATGGCAGATAATGAGAAAAACAAGGAGGAGTCACCCACCAGTCAGGACAGCCCCTAAGGTGTCCTGAGCTGAGGTGACACCTGCCTTTAGAAATCCTCCATCTTGATTTTGGAGGATTCCCCCAATAGGAATAGGGTTGTGCCCCCCTCCCCTCAGGGAGGAGGCACAAGGAGGGTGTAGCCACCCTCAGGGACAATAGTCATTAGCTACTGCCCTCCCAGACCTAAACACACCCCTAAATTCAGTATTTAGGGGCTCCCGAGAACCTAGGAAACTAGATTCCTGCAACCTAAGACGAAGAAGGACTGCTGACCTGAAGCCCTGCAGAGAAGACAGAGACAGCAACTGCTTTGGCCCCAGCCCTACCGGCCTGTCTCCCCACTTCAAGAGAAACTGCAACAGCAACGCGTTCCCCAGGGTCCAGTGACCTCTGAAACCTCAGAGGACTACCCTGCATCTAAAAGGACCAAGAACTCCCGAGGACAGCGGCCCTGTTCCAAAGAAACCAAAACTTGCAACAAAGAAACAACTTTAAAAGGACTCCACATTTCCCGCCGGAAGCGTGAGACTTTCCACTCTGCACCCGACGCCCCCGGCTTGACCTGCGGAGAAACAACACTACAGGGAGGACTCCCCGGTGACTGCGAACCCGTGAGTAGCCAGAGTTGACCCCCCTGAGCTCCCACAGCGATGCCTGCAGAGGGAATCCAGAGGCTCCCCCTGACCGCGACTGCCTGCTTCCAAGAACCTGACGCCTGGTAAAGACACTGCACCCGCAGCCCCCAGGACCTGAAGGATCCGACCTCCAGTGCAGAAGCGACCCCCAGGTGGCCTTCTCCCTTGCCCAGGTGGTGGCTACCCCGAGGAGCCCCCCCCCTTGCCTGCCTGCTTCGCTGAAGAGACCCCTGGGTCTCCCTTTGAAACCTATTGCAAACCCGACGCCTGTTTGCACTCTGCACCTGGCCGCCACCGTGCCGCTGAGGGTGTACTTTTTGTGCTGACTTGTGTCCCCCCGGTGCCCTACAAAACCCCCTGGTCTGCCCTCCGAAGTCACGGGTACTTACCTGCTGGCAGACTGGAACCGGGGCACCCCCTTCTTCATTGAAGCCTATGCGTTTTGGGCACCACTTTGACCTCTGCACCTGACCGGCCCTGAGCTGCTGGTGTGGTAACTTTTGGGTTGCCCTGAACCCCCAAAGGTGGGCTACCTTGTACTCAACTTTGAACCCTGTAGGTGGTTTACTTACCTGCAAAACTAACAAATACTTACCTCCCCCAGGAACTGTTGAAATTTGCACTGTCTAGTTTTAAAATAGCTTATTGCCATTTTTGCCAAAACTGTACATGCTATTTTGCTGATTCAAAGTTCCTATGATACCTAAGTGAAGTACCTTTCATTTAAAGTATTGATTGTAAATCTTGAACCTGTGGTTCTTAAAATAAACTAAGAAAATATATTTTTCTATATAAAAAACCTATTGGCCTGGAATTGTCTTTGCGTGTGTGTTCCTCATTTATTGCCTGTGTGTGTACAACAAATGCTTAACACTACCCTCTGATAAGCCCACTGCTCGACCGCACTACCACAAAATAGAGCATTAGAATTATCTCTTTTTGCCACTATCTTACCTCAAAGGGGAACCGTTGGACTCTGTGCATGCTATTTCTTACTTTGAAATAGTACATACAGAGCCAACTTCCTACATTGGTGGATCAGCGGTGGGGTTCAAGACTTTGCATTTGCTGGACTACTTAGCCAATACCTGATCACACGACTAAATTCCAAAAATTGTCATTAGAAACTGATTTTTGAAATTTGAGCTATTTTTCTAAATTTTTAAAAGTCCTGCTAGGCCCCTGTGTTAGTCCCTGTTAGCATTTCTTTTAGATTTTAAAAAGTTTTGTAAAAGTTTGGATTACGTTTTAGAGATAGTTTTAGATTCTGAAAAAGTATCCCAACTTTTATCGAAATAATGTCTACTGCAGAAGAGATGGTGGTGGAGCTTAACCTCACCCCTTACCTGCATCTTAGGATGTCAGAGTTAAGGACTCTCTGCAAAATCAAAAAGATAAAAATGGGATCAAACCCTACCAAAATACAGCTCCAGGAGCTCTTGGCAGAGTTTGCTAGAGACAACCCCTCTAAAGATTCCCTTACAGAGGGGGAAGCTAGTGATGGGGAGGAAAATTTCCCACCTCCATTCCTAGTTAGGGAGAACAGGGTTCCTCCAACCCTGACTCCACAAGTGATAGTCAGAGATGCTGCTTCTCCCACAGGGGAGTCCAGCAACTGTGGAAGCATTGAGGGCCGCCTCAAGGAAGATGACCTACTGTTAGCCAGGATGGCCAAAAGATTGGCTTTGGAGAAACAGCTCCTAGCCATAGAAAGGGAAAGAAAAGAGATGGGTTTAGCTCCCATCAATGGTGGCAGCAACTTAAATAGGGGGCAGAGAAACTACTGACATGCTAAAAATCCCCAAAGGGATTGTAACAAAATATGAAGATGGTGATGATATCACCAAATGGATCACAGCTTTTGAGAGGGCTTCTGCAACCAGAAAAGTAAACAGATCTCACCGGGGAGCTCTCCTTTGGGAAATGTTCACTGGAATGTGTAGGGATAGACTCCTCACACTCTCTGGTAAAGATGCAGAATCCTATGACCTCATGAAGGCTACCCTGATTGAGGATTTTGGATTCTCCACTGAGGAGTACAGGATTAGGTTCAGAGGGGCTCAAAAATCCTCGAGCCAGACCTGGGTTGATTTTGTAGACTACTCAGTGAAAACACTGGATGGTTAGGTAACTGGAAATGAAGTGCATGACTATGTTGGGCTTTATAATTTGTTTATGAAAGAACACATTTTAAGTAACTGCTTCAATGAAAAGTTGCATCAGTATCTGGTAGACCTAGGTACAATTTCTCCCCAAGAATTGGTAAAGAAAGCAGACCACTGGGTCAAGACTAGGGTAACCAAAACTTCCACTGGGGGTGACCAAAAGAAAGGGGTTACAAAGCCTCCCCAGGAGAAAGTGGGTGACACTAGAAATAAAGAAAAAGAGTCCTCTGTAGGCCCCCAAAAACCAGACCAGGCGGTTGGGCCCCAAGACACAACCCAACACAAAGGTGGGTACCAGGGTAAAAACTGGGATGCCACTAAGGCATGGTGCCAAAACTGTAGACAGACAGGGCACCACACCAAGGACACTTCTTGTCCCAAAAACAAACCCCCTAGCAAAATCCCAGGGGTGACCAGTGTAGCCATTGGAGATGACTCCTCAGATCAGATGAGGAGGTCTTCATAGCCTTCAACTGGAAAAAGGGACCAACAGGTGAGTTGGAGATCCCAGAGGGAAGTAGACACTTCCACCACCTACTGGTGAATGGAATCCCAGCCACTGCCCTGAGAGACACTTGTGCCAGTCACACTATTGTGCATGACAGGCTGGTGTTCTCAAACCAGTACATCCCAAGTGAGACTGCCAGAGTAAGAGTTAGCCCCGACAGAGTCACTGATAGGCCTGTGGCTTTTGTGGCCATAGAAGTGGGTGGGACTTTTATCTGGAGAAGGGTGTTAGTCAGTACAGACCTCCGCCTTGATTGTCTCCTTGGAAATGACTACCCAGAGGTTAGTCAGAGCCCAAGAGAGGAACTGGTCCAGTGCCAGTCCTCTCCCAAGGAGTCTGGAGGTGCTGCCCCTGCAGTAACTGCAAGTAGGCCCCAGAAGAAAAAGAAAGGAAAACAGAGTAGGAAAGGTGGACAACCTTTAGCCAAGGTTCCAGCAAGCCAAGGAGATTCTGCTCCAGTAGGGGAGAACTCCAAAAATGGCACTGGTAAAGTCCAACCTGACCCAAAAGAAGTCCTGGATAGTCAGGAAACCGTTAATCCTGAGTGGGTGGCTCCTCAGTTAACAGAAGAAAGAGTGGAAGAAGGGTGTTTACTACAAGATGTAGTAACCCCCCACTCTTTCACAGCAGACAGGCACCCTGAACCCAAAGAAGCCTGTAACTTAGCTCCTTTCCATACAGGTGAAGAGCTAAAGGTGTGGTTCTGGGCACTGACAGCTGTCAGTGGCCTCTGCTGGGTGTTAGCCTTTATGGCTGCACTATCCTTGGCATGGTGGTCTGACCCCATGCCAAATAGCAAGTTAGGCCCCCTGACCCTGTTGGTCATGGTGGGGTTACTCCAGCTCTGGGTAACCTCTTTGGGTAAGCTAGGGGTGACCCTGGCTAAAATAAGATTAGAAGAGGTGGGTACCTCTAACCCCAAACTAGAGAGAATGGGTGAAGACATTAAAAGCACAGACAAGAGGCAATTCAGACTAGGTCCTATCACTGTGGAAGTGGGTCAGTTCCTCAGAGGGAATGACCTGAACAGGAGGATGTAAGGCAGAGTAGGCTCTGCAACAAACCAGCCTATTTCCTCTACTCTTTCTCGCCTGACAGACTAGAAAGACTCTCCCAGCTTTGGCTGAGTCTCCTGGCCTGTGGGCTGGGGGGGGGGCTTGTGTAAGGAAATGGCTCCCTGTTGCAGTTACCCCACACTTTTTGCCTGATACTGATGCTGACTTGACTGAGAAGAGTGTTGGGACCCCGCTAACCAGGCCCCAGCACCAGTTTTCTTTCACCTAAAATGTACCATTGTTTCCACAATTGGCACACCCCTGGCACACAGATAAGTCCCTTGTAAAAGGTACCAGTGGTACCAAGGGCCCTGTGACCAGGGAAGGTCCCTAAGGGCTGCAGCATATGTTGTGCCACCCTAAGGGACCCCTCAACTAACACATGCACACTGCCATTGCAGATTGTGTGTGTTGGTGGGGAGAAAAAGGCAAAGTTGACATGGCATCCCCCTCAGGATGCCATGCACACAAAATGCTGCCCGTGGCATAGGTATGTCGCCCCTCTAGCAGGCCTTACAGCCCTAAGGCAGGGTGCACTATACCACAGGTGAGGGCATAGCTGCATGAGCAATATGCCGCTACAATGTTTAAGTCTATTCTTAGACATTGTAAGTACAGTTGTGGCCATATTAAGTATATGGTCTGTGAGTTTGTCAAAAACGAACTCCACAGCTCCATAATGGCGACACTGAGGGGCATATGTATACTCCGTTTGCGCCGAATTTGCGTCGTTTTTTTCGATGCAAATTCGACGCAAAACTAACTCCATATTTATACTTTGGCGTTAGACGCGTCTAGCGCCAAAGTTCATAGGAGTTAGCGTCATTTTTTTGCGTGAACACCTTCCTTACGTTAATGATATGCAAGTTAGGCGTCCCCGTCTAAAAAAATGACTCCCAGGCATGTGCGTGATATTTATACTCCCGGGCAAAAATAACGCCCGGGAGTGGGCGGGGCAAAAAACCCCGCATTTGCGCCTGAATTTAACGCCTGGGTCAGGGCAGGCGTTAAGGGACCTGTGGGCTCAGAATGAGTCCAGAGGTGCCCTCCCCTGCCCCCAGGGACACCCACTGCCACCCTTGCCCACCCCAGGAGGACACCCAAGGATGGAGGGACCCACCACAGGGACATTAAGGTAAGTTCAGGTAAGTATTTGATTTGTGCCCCCCAACATACCACTATGCCCAATGACCATGCCCAGGGGACATAAGTCCCCTGGGCATGGCCATTGGGCAAGGGGGCATGACTCCTGTCTTTGCTAAGACAGGAGTCATGTTAATGGGGGATGGGCGTCGTAATAAAATGGCGCAAATCGGGTTGAGGCGATTTTTTTGCCTCAACCTGACTTGCCCCATTTTTAGACGCCCATACGCCATTTTCCCCTACGCCGGCGCTGCCTGGTGTACGTGGTTTTTTTTCACGCACACCAGGCAGCGCCGGTCGGCTAACGCCGGCTAACGCCATTCTATAAATACGGCGCCCGCATGGCGCTTCAGAATGGCGTTAGCCGGCGCAAATTTTTTTGACGCTAAACTGCGTTAGCGCAGTTTAGCGTCAAAAAGTATAAATACGGGCCTGAATACTTGGAAGTTTGGCATCAAACTTCTCAGAATAATAAAACCACACTGATGCCAGTGTTGGATTTATTAACCCCTTCGCTTCCAGGCCTTTTCCCCCTCCTGTGCCAGGCCTTTTTTTGCCTATTTGGGGCAGTTCGTGCTTAGGACCTCATAACTTTTTGTCCACATAAGCTAACCAAGACAAATTTGCGTCCTTTTTTTCCAACATCCTAGGGATTCTAGAAGTACCCAGACTTTGTGGGTTCCCCTGAAGGAGGCCAAGAAATTAGCCAAAATACACTGAAAATTTAGTTTTTTTCAAAAAATTGGGAAAAAGTGGCTGCAGAAGAAGGCTTGTGGTTTTTCCCCTGAAAATGGCATCAACAAAGGGTTTGTGGTGCTAAACTCAGCAGCTTCCCGGATTTCAGGAACAGGCAGACTTGAATCAGAAAACCCAATTTTTCAACACAATTTTGGCATTTTACTGGGACATACCGCATTTTTGCAATTTTTTGTGCTTTCAGCCTCCTTCCAGTCAGTGACAGAAATGGGCATGAAACCAATGCTGGATCCCAGAAACCTAAACATTTCTGAAAAGTAGACAAAATTCCGAATTTAGAAAGGGGTCATTTGTGTAGATCCTACAAGGGTTTCCTACAGAAAATAACAACTGAAAAAAAACAATATTGAAATTGAGGTGAAAAAAACATCAATTTTCTCGACGTTTTGCTCTGTAACTTTTTCCTGCAATGTCAGATTTTCGAAAGCAATATACTGTTACGTCTGCTGGACTCCTCTGGTTGCTGGGGTATATAGGGCTTGTAGGTTCATCAAGAACCCTAGGTACCCAGAGCAAATAAATGAGCTGCACCCTGCAGTGCGTTTTCATTCTACACCGGGTATACAGCAATTCATTTGCTGAAATATAAAGAGTAAAAAATAGCTATCAAGAAAACTTTGTATTTCCAAAAAGGGCACAAGATAAGGTGTTGAGGAGCAGTGGTTATTTGCACATCTCTGAATTCCGGGGTGAAAATACTAGCATGTGAATTACAGGGCATTTCTCAAATAGATGTCTTTTTTAGACACTCTCCTATATTTGGAAGGAAAAAATGTAGAGAAAGACAAGAGGCAATAACACTTGTTTTGCTAATCTATGTTCCTCCAAGTCTCCCGATTAAAATGATACCTCACTTGTGTGGGTAGGCCTAGCGCCCCCGACAGGAAACGCCCCAAAATGCAACATGGACACATCCCATTTTTTGAAAGAAAATAGAGGTGTTTTTTGCAAAGTGCCTACCTGTAGATTTTGGCCTCTAGCTCAGCCGGCACCTAGGGAAACCTACCAAACCTGTGCATTTTTGAAAACTAGAGACCTAGGGGAATCCAAGATGGGGTGACTTGTGGGGCTCCGACCAGGTTCTGTTACCCGGAATCCTTTGCAAACCTCAAAATTTGGCTAAGAAAACACATGTTCCTCACATTTCTGTGGCAGAAAGTTCTGGAATCTGAGAGGAGCCACAAATTTCCTTCCAACCAGCATTCCCCCAAGTCTCCCGATAAAAATGATACCTCACTTGTGTGGGTAGGCCTAGCGCCCGCGACAGGAAATGCCCCAAAGCGCAACGTGGACACCTCCAATTTTTTTAAAGAAAACAGAGGTATTTTTTGCAAAGTGCCTACTTGTAGATTTTGGCCTCTAGCTCAGCCGGCACCTAGGGAAACCTACCAAACCTGTGCATTTTTTAAAACTAGAGACCTAGGGGAATCCAAGATGGGGTGACTTGTGGGGCTCTGACCAGGTTCTGTTACCCAGAATCCTTTGCAAACCTCAAAATTTGGCTAAAAAAACACATATTCCTCACATTTCTCTGGCAGAAAGTTCTGAAATCTAAGAGGAGCCACAAATTTCCTTCCACCCAGCGTTCCCCCAAGTCTCCCGATAAAAATTATACCTCACTTGTGTGGGTAGGCCTAGCGCCCGTGACAGGAAATGCCCCAAAGTGCAACGTGGACACATCCAATTTTTTGAAAGAAAACAGAGGTGTTTTTTGCAAAGTGCCTACCTGTAGATTTTGGCATCTAGCTCAGCCGGCACCTAGAGAAACCTACCAAACCTATGCATTTTTGAAAACTAGAGACCTAGGGGAATCCAAAATGGGGTGACTTGTGGGGCCCTGACCAGGTTCTGTTACCCAGAATCCTTTGCAAACCTCAAAATTTGGCTAAAAAAAACACATTTTCCTCACATTATGGTGACAGAAAGTTCTGGAATCTGAGAGGAGCCACAAATTTCCTTCCACCCAGCGTTCCCCCAAGTCTCCCGATAAAAATGATACCTCACTTGTGTGGGTAGACCTAGCGCCCGCGACAGGAAAGGCCCCAAAGCGCAACATGGACACATCCCATTTTTTGAAAGAAAACGGAGGTGTTTTTGGCAAAGTGCATACCTGTAGATTTTGGCCTCTAGCTCAGCTGGCACCTAGGGAAACCTACCAAACCTGTGCATTTTTGAAAACTAGAGACATAGGGGAATCAAAGATGGGGTGACTTGTGGGGCTCCGACCAGGTTCTGTTACCCAGAATCCTTTGCAAACCTCAAAATTTGGCTAAAAAAAAATATGTTCCTCACATTTCTGTGGCAGAAAGTTCTGGAATCGGAGAGGAGGCACACATTTCCTTCCACCCAGCATTCCCCCAAGTCTCCCGATAAAAATGATACCTCACTTGTGTGGTTAGGCCTAGCGCCCGCGACAGGAAATGCCCCAAAGCGCAACGTGAACACATCCCATTTTTTGAAAGAAAACAGAGGTGTTTTTTGCAAAGTGTCTACCTGTAGATTTTGGCCTCTAGCTCAGCTGGCACCTATGGAAACCTACCAAACCTGTGCATTTTTGAAAACTAGCGACCTAGGGGAATCCAAGATGGGGTGACTTGTGGGGCTCTGACCAGGTTCTGTTACCCAGAATCCTTTGCAAACCTCAAAATTTGATTAAAAAAACACATTTTCCTCACATTAAGGTGACAGAAAGTTCTGGAATCTGAGAGGAGCCACAAATTTCCTTCCACCCTGCGTTCCCCCAAGTCTCCCGATAACAATGATACCTCACTTGTGTGGGTAGGCATAGCGCCCGCGACAGGAAATGCCCCAAAGCGCACCGTGGACACATCCAATTTTTTTAAAGAAAACAGAGGTGTTTTTTGCAAAGTGCCTACCTGTAGATTTTGGCCTCTAGCTCAGCCGGCACCTAGGGAAACCTACCAAACCTGTGCATTTTTTAAAACTAGCAACTTAGGGGAATCCAAGATGGGGTGACTTTTGGGGCTCTGACCGGGTTATGTTACCCAGAATCCTTTGCAAAGATTGTGGAATCTGAGAGGAGCCACAAATTTCCTTCCACCCAGTGTTCCCTCAAGTCTCCTGATAAAAATGATACCTCACTTGTGTGGGTAGGCCTAGCGCCCGCGACAGGAAATGCCCCAAAGCGCAACGTGGACACATCCAATTTTTTGGAAGAAAACAGAGGTATTTTTTGCAAAGTGCCTACCTGTAGATTTTGGCCTCTAGCTCAGCCGGCACCTAGGGAAACCTACCAAACCTGTGCATTTTTGAAAACTAGAGACCTAGGGGAATCCAAGAGGGGGTGACTTGTGGGGCTCTGACCAGGTTCTGTTACCCAGAATCCTTTGCAAACCTCACAATTTGGCTAAAAAAACAAATTTTCCTCACATTATGGTGACAGAAAGTTCTGGAATCTGAGAGGAGCCACAAATTTCCTTCCACCCAGCGTTCCCCCAAGTCTCCCGATAAAAATGATACATCACTTGTGTGGGTAGGCCTAGCGCCCGCGACATGAAATGCCCCAAAGCGCAACGTGGACACATCCCATTTTTTGAAAGAAAACAGAGGTGTTTTTTGCAAAGTGCCTACCTGTAGATTTTGGCCTCTAGCTCAGCCGGCACCTAGGGAAACCTACCAAACCTGTGCATGTTTGAAAACTAGAGACCTAGGGGAATCCAAGATGGGGTGACTTGTGGGGCTCTGACCAGGTTCTATTACCCAGAATCCTTTGCAAACCTCAAAGTTGTGCTAAAAAAACACATTTTCCTCACATTATGGTGACAGAAAGTTCTGGAATCTGAGAGGAGCCACAAATTTCCATCCACCCAGCGTTCCCCCAAGTCTCCCGATAAAAATTATACCTCACTTGTGTGGGTAGGCCTGGCGCCCGCGACAGGAAATGCCCCAAAGCGCAACGTGGACACATCCCATTTTTTGAAAGAAAACAGTGCCTACCTGTAGATTATGGCCTGTAGCTCAGCCGGCACCTAGGGAAACCTACCCAACCTCGACGTTTCTGAAAACTAGAGACCTGGGGGAATCCAAGATCGGGTGACTTGTGGGGCTCTGACCAGTTTCTGTTACCCAGAATCCTTTGCAAACCTCAAAATTTGGCTAATAAAAACACAATTTCCTCTCATTTCGGTGACAGAAAGTTCTGGAATCTGAGAGGAGCCACAAATTTCCTTCCACCCAGTGTTCCCCCAAGTCTCCCGATAAAAATGATACCTCACTTGTGTGGGTGGGCCAGGTGCCTGCAACAGAATAAGGCCCAAAACTTGTAGAGATAGAGGGGATAGCACAGCGAGTTTATAAGGACATATTCTTTTATACATCTTTAGACGGACTCTGCTTTGGGGACCCACATAAGTGAGGTGTCATTTTACTTGGGAGACTGAGGGGAAAACTGGGGAGTAGGAATTTTGTGCTGGAGCGGTGATCCTACTAAGAAAAGTCAGGAAAATATGCTTTTTTATGCAAATTTTGAGGTTTACAGAGGAGTCTGGGTAAGAAAATGTTGGGGGAGCCACGCAAGCCACATCTCCCTGGACTCCTTGGGGTGTCTAGTTTTAAAAAATGTCTGGGTTTTGTAGGTTTCCCTAGATGAAGGCCGCACCCAGGACCAAAAACATAGGTGGGCCCTCCCCCCAAACACAGGTATTTTTGTAATATATCATTTTGATGTGTGCACATTCGTCCGTGATGTACCAAACACTAAAATTGTGAAAAGAAACACACTTAGGTTATGTGAAAAAGACCCCTCACCCACCAACCAAGTTGGTGGCATGCTTCATCATCGGGATCCCACCCGAGGCACCTAGCGTGTCACAGGTTTACTGCGACGCCTGATTACAGCGGAGCAGGTTTTGTAATTTTTACCACACATACTGGTTGGATTTGGCACAAGGGTGAGTGATGGTTCAGTGGATCAAATTTTATTAACAAGAGATTTCACAAAAATGAAATGCACTGTTAATAACTGAAAGGCAAAAAACTGAACCAATGACTCACAGTTCGTGAGCGGTAAAGCCGCGACAAGGCACCAACCGCTTTACAGTCCATTCACACACCTTTCATACATGACCCGCACAAGACCATTCACACCGCCAGCCACGGGCCCAGCACATTACAACACTCACATCGACAGACCGCGCCACTCAAGGGCCCATCACTTACATACGCCCACATGCCTGATACAAGAATCACACCAGCTGATGGGCGTGTGGACTGGCATTTGGCTGGCACCGCCAGCCAAGCGCCACCCCAAGCACACCACCAGCCAAGCCCCACCCCAAGCACACCGCCTTCCAAGCCCCACCCCATGCACACTGCCAGCCAAGCGCCACCCCAAGCACACCGCCAGCCAAGCCCCACCCCAGGCACACCGCCTTCCAAGCCCCACCCCACGCACACCGCCTTCCAAGCGCCACCCCACACACACCGCCAACCAAGCGCCACCCCACGCACACCGCCAGCCAAGCGCCACTCCACGCACACCGCCAGCCAAGCGCCACCCCACGCACACCGCCATCACTTTGTTTTTGTTTATAAACAACAAAGAAACCACTAATTATAAAATAAGCACAAAACTACAAACACAAAAGCTCTATCTAAATACATGACAGAGATGCCAACCGTGAAACATATGAAAATATAAAACAGACAGCTTACGCTCACGGTATTTCCCAGAAGATTTCTTTTGTATGGTAACTTCTATAACAGCTGGGCACACACAGCCCAGGCTTTGAAGGGCATTCGGGCAGTACATCCGGCTCTCCCTCCGGATTAATCTCCGGGCACATACTCTACATTTCTTTGTGGGCAAGTCTTTTTTGGGAGTGGGAGGAATGTGATCTGGAAAGTGCCGATCTTTCAATCTAGCCACATCCTCCACCACTTCTACTCTAGGAACTCTTGCTGGTTCCACCACAATAAGGCTTTCTATCACCGACTCCTGAAATTTAACAAATGTCATCCTTGACTCAGGCGAACAATCCTTGTATATAATAAAGGCATTAAAAGTTGCCAAATGAAATAAATGTAGGGCCAACTTTTTATACCACACATAAGACTTACGAAGAGCAGTGTAAGGTTCCAACCTCTGATCTACTCTATCAAGACAACCCATGTGCCTATTGTAGTCCAAAATGCACGCAGGTTTGCGCACTTCCTCAACCTGATCCCAAACAGCCACAGGGGAAGTACTCTCATCATGGATGGTAGATAGCATGTAGACATCCCTCCTGTCTGAAAATGTCATAGCTAGCAGCTCATTATTCCGCAAGGCACGCACTGTTCCCTCTCAAGTTTTTAACAGACAAGCTCCCTTGGATAGCCTTTCTGGTTAGAACGGATTGCGCCACAAGCAACAGTGTCCACTCTAAACAACTCCTTGAACAACTGCACTCCAGTGTAGAAATTATCTACGTACAAATGGTGACCTTTGTTAAACAGCCGTCTAGCAAGTTCCCACACAATTTTTTCACTAACTCCAAAAGTGGCCGGACAACTAGGAGGGTCAATACTGGAATCCCTACCAGTGTAGACCCGGAAATTATACACATATCCTGCACTGCTTTCTGACAGCAGATACAATTTAATCCCATACCGTGCCCTCTTACTAGGAATGTACTGCTTAAAAACTAAATGCCCCTTGAAAAGGACCAAAGACTCGTCCACACTTATCTCTTTGCCTGGAACATAGACCTCTGAAAAACGATCCAGAAAATGATCAAGGACAGGCCTAATCTTAAAAAGACGGTCACAATCAGGGTGATCTCGTGGCAAGGCTAAAGCATTGTCTACAAAATGCAGCATACGAAGAAGAAGCAAATACCGATTACGTGTCATAGTTGCAGGAAATATAGCCATTGCCATCAAGGGACCAGTAGCCCAATAAGAAGCCAGTGATGGCTTCCTGATCAACCCCATCAAAAAAGTCAAACCTAAAAACCTTTTCATCTCTTCCAGATGTGTGGGAACCCACTGAGTAGCTCTAGACTGAGGCTTAAGTCTGGCAGCGTTGTCCCGCAAATATTGCTCTGCATACACATTTGTCTGCTCCACAATCTCTTCCAAAAATACATCGTCCATAAACAAGTGAAAGAAATGGAGAGGCAAAAAGTTTTCTGTATTAACTCTACACCCTGGGAGACCAGTAAATGCAGGTAACTGTGGCTGCTCCATGTTTGGGGCAATCCAGGTGTCAGGTCTTCTAATGGGAAACCCTTCAGCCCCAGGCTGCTGCACTCTTGGCACATCAATGTCCTCCTCTAACACAGACCCTTCATCTGCACTGAGAGTAGCTTCCTCATCAGAAGAATACTCTCGGACAGAAAACTCACTTCCAGAATCTCCTGCTTCCTCCTCTGCCTCAGATGCAGAGTCAGTGTCGTAATCATGGTCTGAAGACGACTCAAAGAGCATGCGAACAACCTGCTGAGCGGTCACTCTGCGGCTAGCCAGGATCCTCACTAACAACAAATGGATTGCCAACAACAACTAGCACTAAAATAAGTAATAAACAAAGAGTAGCTTTATCACAAAGAGTTATGTACTACAAAAAACTATACCACTCACTTGCCTGAAAAAGCTACTCACCAAGCAACTACTCTGCACAGACACAGCAATCACCAATGATATCCCACTAAAAAGAAAAAAGAAAAAAGCAAATTAGACATATGACAACACAAATATCACTGTGCTCAAATCTAAGGACAATGTCAAACACACAATACTGCATTTAGTACGCCACCTACAAATATGTCATTCATGCATGTCAACAATAACCTTTTGGAGTAAATTGCTTTCACTTACCTAAAACATGCATCTATGCAAATCGCAGGACAACTACTGCCAAAACCGCAAGGATCCACAGCAAAGGAAGCAAAAGCATTGAACTAGAAGAAAAAGAAGAAATAAATTGTTATAATCACAAATACAAATACTTTGCCAGTTGACAAACACCCCACCAGCAAGAACTTAGAAGTTGCCCCTGGTACCTAAGTGGATCCTGCCCCCCTCGGGGGTAGATGGGCGTAAAAAAATTGGCCAATCTGCCCCCAAGGGGGGCAGAAATAGGCAACACCTCTGTGCCCCCTTTAGGGGGCGACCCTTCCCAAAGGGGGCACCCCCAGCACAAAACAAAAAATAAAAAATAAATCCCTGGCGTATTGGTGGTTTCTGCCCTCTGCCCATCTGCCCCAAAAGGGGGCAGAGATGGCCAATACGAACTTTCCCCACTTTAGGGGGACGACCGTTGCCCAAGGGGTGCCCCCAAAATAAACAATAAAAACAAAATTCCTGGTGTCTAGTGGATTTCAACCCCCCCCCCCTTGTTGGGGGCAGATCAGCCAAAAAATCGGCGAAATACTAAAGAAATAGCTCCCCAGGGGGGCGACCCTTGCCTAAGGCGTCGCCCCCAAAAGAAACTTTTCTTTACAAATAAATCCCTGGTGTCTAGTGGATTTCGCCCTCCCCCCCCCCCCGGGGCAGATCGGCCGAAAAAAAGGCGATCTGCCCCCAGGGGGGGCGAAACACTAAAAAAAATGGACCCCCAGGGGGGGATGACCCTTGTCCAAGGGGTCACCCCCAAAAAACACAATAAAAACAAAATCCCTGGTGTCTAGTGGATTTTGCCGCCCCTGGGGGCAGATCCGCCGAAAAATCGACGATCTGCCCGAGGGGGGGCGAAATACTAAAAAAAATTGCCCCCCAGGGAGGCGACCCTTGCCCAAGGGGTCGCCCCCAAAATAAACAGACCTCTAAAAATCCCTGGTGGCTAGTGGAGATTCCTGAAAACAGGCACAGGGGGAAAGGAAAAACCCTTTCCTTTCCCCCGTGTCTGTTTTCCCCCCCCCCCAAAACCCCGAAAAAGGAAAGGACTCACCTTGCTGGGTCCTTTCCCCTCGACGCGCTGGAAGCAAATGGCTTCCAGCGCGTCCGGCAACACTTGATGACGTCGGTGCGCTGTGTGCGCCGACGTCATCGGATTGCCGGGGGGGGTCGGGGGTAGAAGGGGAAGGTCTTCCCCTTCCATCCCCGCCTTGGGGGGGTCAGACAGGGGGGGCGCGCTAGCGCTCCCCCAAGTTCCCGTGCCTTGGACGAGGTGACCTCCTACAAGGCACACGGGAACTGTAGCCTTGGACGAGGTCACCTCGTCCAAGGCACAGAATTGGTTAAAAAATGCACACAGAAGGCATCTTAGAGATGCCCCCTGTATTTTACCCAATTGTTCAGTGCAGGACTGACTGGTCTGTGCCAGCCTGCTGCTGAGAGAGGAGTTTCTGACCCCATGTGGTGAGGGCCTTTGTGCTCTCTGAGGACAGAAACAAAAGCCTGCTCTGGGTGGAGGTGCTTCACACCTCCCCCCTGCAGGAACTGTAACACCTAGCAGTGAGCCTCAAAGGCTCAGGCTTCGTGTTACAATGCCCCAGGGCACTCCAGCTAGTGGAGATGCCCGCCCCCTGGACACAGCCCCCACTTTTGGCACCAAGTCCATGGGAGATAATGAGAAAAACAAGGAGGAGTCACCCACCAGTCAGGACAGCCCCTACGATGTCCTGAGCTGAGGTGACCCCTGCCTTTAGAAATCCTCCATCTTGCTTTTGGAGGATTCCCCCAATAGGAATAGGGATGTGCCCCCCTCCCCTCAGGGAGGAGGCACAAGGAGGGTGTAGCCACCCTCAAGGACAGTAGCCATTGGCTTCTGCCCTCCCAGACCTAAACAGGAAACTAGATTCCTGCAACCTAAGATGAAGAAGGACTTCTGACCTGAAGCCCTGCAGAGAAGACGGAGACAGCAACTGCTTTGGCCCCAGCCCTACTGGCCTGTCTCCCCACTTCAAGAGAAACTGCAAGAGCAACGTGTTCCCCAGGGTCCAGTGACCTCTGAAACCTCAGAGGACTACCCTGCATATAAAAGGACCAAGAACTCCCGCGGACAGCGGCCCTGTTCCAAAGAAACCAAAACTTGTAACAAAGAAACAAGTTTAAAAGGACTCCACGTTTCCCGCCCCCCGCTCGACCTGCGGAGAAACAACATTACAGGGAGGACTCCCCGCAACTACAAACCCGTGAGTAGCCAGAGTTGACCCCCCTGACCCCCCACAGCGACGCCTGCAGAGGGAATCCAGAGGCTCCCCCTGACCGCGACTGCCTGCTTCAAAGAACCCGACGCCTGGTAAAGACACTGCACCCGCAGCCCCCAGGACCTGAAGGATCCGATCTCCAGTGCAGAAGCGACCCCCAGGTGGCCCTCTCCCTTGCCCAGGTGGTGGGTACCCCGAGGAGCCCCCCACTGTGCCTGCCTGCTTCGCTGAAGAGACCCCTGGGTCTCCCATTGAAACCTTTTGCAAACCCGACGCCTGTTTGCACTCTGCACCTGGCCGCCCCGTGCAGCTGAGGGTGTACTTTTTGTGCTGACTTGTGTCCCCCCCGGTGCCCTACAAAACCCCCTGGTCTGCCCTCCGAAGTCACGGGTACTTAACTGCTGGCAGACTGGAACCGGGGCACCCCTTTCTCTCCATTGAAGCCTATGCGTTTTGGGCACCATTTTGGCCTCTGCACCTGACCGGCCCTGAGCTACTGGTGTGGTAACTTTGGGGTTGCCCTGAACCCCCAACGGTGGGCTACCTTGGACCCAACTTTGAACCCTGTAGGTGGTTTACTTACCTGCAAAACTAACAAATACTTACCTCCCCCTGGAACTGTGGAAATTTGCAGTGTCTAGTTTTAAAATAGCTTATTGCCATTTTTGCCAAAACTGTACATGGTATTTTGCTGATTCAAAGTTCCTATGATACCTAAGTGAAGTACCTTTCATTTAAAGTATTGATTGTAGATCTTGAACCTGTGGTTTTTAAAATAAACTAAGAAAATATATTTTTCTATATAAAAAACCTATTGGCCTGGAATTGTCTTTGAGTGTGTGTTCCTCATTTATTGCCTGTGTGTGTACAACAAATGCTTAACACTACCCTCTGATAAGCCTACTGCCCGACCACACTACCACAAAATAGAGCATTAGTATTATCTCTTTTTGCCACTATCTTACCTCTAAGGGGAACCCTTGGACTCTGTGCATACTATTCCTTAATTTGAAATAGTGCATACAGAGCCAACTTCCTACACATGCAGGCAAAAATCAATGCTTTTTGGGTCACTCAGCACTCTGTGGAGGTGGTATGACCTTATGTCTAGGAAAAGGTTGCTGCACGCCTGGCGGGACCTGTGCAACAGGGGGTGGACCCTCCACAGGACACGTACTTACAGCCATTAAAACAATGGTGGAAGACACCTTTGAGACTGAGGCAGTTGATGAGTTTGGGCAATTGGACACCTTGACTCCAGGAACCAACATGTCAGGAAAACTATTACCAGTGTTGTTAAATTCTTCCCTCAGCAAACACGATTCCCCTTTGGTACCCAAGTTGGTTGCAGCGGCGTCCTCACTCCCGGTGGCTCTTGCCAAAGCTGTTCATAGAATTAGCTTCTTCAGGTTTAACTGCCACTGAAGATGGTGGCCACAAATCTTTGTGAGGTCTAGTGTTTCTACTTTAGTCTCGTGCTGAAGCTTGCCTCCAGCTGTTTCTCTCTGGGAGCTGTGCAATTCAACTGTCATTCTGAGGAGAATGAGCAGTGTTCCTGAGGTGCTTCGTTTCATAGAGAATTCTTCCAGTTTTGAGTATTTAATTCTTTCTCTTGTTATGGTGTGCACACCAGCTACTTTTTCCATTCTGGAGAAAATGAATTTCTTCCTTCTTCCAACAACTGGCTATCGGCTTTCTGAGGAGAATTGTTTTGGCTTAACGGAACTTCAAGCAACTGCAGTAAGGAATCCTTTTGTATGATTTCCAGACTTGCCAATATCTATATGTACATATATATTCAAAAACTCTTCGCCTTGCAGACTTGCCAGTCTTAGAGACAAACCTCAGTGCTCGGACTAATTCCTATAAACTGTGTTTGAGAAAACTGAACCTTAAGAAGGAGTTTTCATTTCCTGTAATAGACATTAGTAGATTGTATATTTGTGCACCTTTGAACTGTTCTCAAAAGAACCTTGGATACCTCTGACTCCTGGAGAAAAGAAGATATTAAGTTAACATTGTTCTCTTAGACAGAGGCTAGTCTCTCAAAATATCTAGGTTAGGAGAATGATAGAATTGGGTGAATGGCTGAACAGTTCAATGCGCAGTAGGAATGTACTTATCTATGCTGTTATTACCCAACTGTTGGTTCTTCCTTTAAATAAATCCTAATAAGAAGAAAGGTGCAGGTTACAGAAGCACACACTGAATATCCTATCTTCTAGTGGGAAACACAGGCTGGAACTGGATCTGGAGGCGGTCTCTCTTTTTCTACTCCCATTTCCCTTTGCCCCTAGCGAATGCAGAGTTCAGATAATCAGTAAAGTCTGAGCATGCATCTGTTGGAGGGAGTTGGGTAAAAGGCATCTGCTCCTCTGGAAGTTTGATTTAATGGGTAATCTCTTGACCAGAACTGAGGTAAGTGAAGCATTCACATTGTACTGTTTAATGCAAATTGTTCAGACTTGTTAAGGTAACCTACATATTTACTTATGCAAACATACCTGTGCATTAAGGGACATGTAGAACTTAAAAAACTGCAAAGTTTTCAAAGTTTATTGTTACTAAACCACAAAGGTATGTTAGGTGGCTCACAAATATATAAAAACGAAGTTAACTAGAGTTTGTTTGCACCACAGGTGCATCTGAACATCACACAGAAGGGGAAGAGTCCGAGATAGGTGAGGCACCTCAGATGTATGAGGAGTAAGATCCAAATCACAACCAAAGTGGACTGTCCACATCAGATACCATCACCACCAGTGCTGTCTTTTTACCCCAGCATGCATCACAAGGGGAGGTGGAGGAGGGCCTTCCACAAGCAAGATCTATAGTAACTCCCTAAGTGAGACTACGCCAGCCGAGTCTGTTGGGACATGGTCAACAGCAACCTAGGGCACAACCTGTGCCACAAACATTTCCACCCATCCCACAGTTATCTGAGGAAACGTAAGTGTACGGAGGGCTGGAAAAGTCAATTTCACACATTCAATGCCTGCAACATAAACAATGGAAAATCCTGAATAGGATGTTGCAGAGCATGCATGATAGTACGGCAGTGGGATTGAAAAATGTTGCCAGACAAATGGCAGAGAATCAAACCTAAAAGCACCACAAGATGGACAGCATGACAAGTGCATTTGAGAAGTTGTGCCTAAACTTGCAGACACTGACTCTGGCCAAACATGAAGGGATGGACACAGTGTAGCCACAATGTACACTCGAAGCTGGTCTATCGGGTGACTGTCACATGCTACATCAACCCTGTGCAGAAGGACTGTCAATGTACTGGTTGACATGGGCCACTTTAGTGGTAATGTAAAAAGGGGTCGAAACAGATAACTTCTTCTGTTGAGGCTATGCAGACTGCCCTCATTGCAGGGGCACAGGCAGAGAAGGTGCATATAGCAAGGACCAATTGAGCATCAACAGTGTCTCCACCACATATGCCAGGTCTTTGAGGCACAGCAGCAGCTGGGCACATGCTGCGACACAACAAGAAGGTAGCCTGTCTTCCTGTAGGGGCAAGAAAGATTGAGCTATTATGCTGATTTGCTTTTGATTATTGAGTTCACTCCTATATGGTGACATAACCCCCAGAGTGGTATTTTCCTTTACAACTGTGTGTTTTTTGCAGTCCAGACTTCGTACCTGACATTTAAGAATATTTGTTTTTCATTCATCAACAGGGTCTTTTGTTCCATACACAATGCCTTTTTATTGTCGACTTACCTCTCAAAATCATGTATGGCAATGTGGTCCCTGCACCTTCTCTATTCCACTGCTCTGCTCCCATTTCTAGGCTGGTTGACTGGCAGGAAAGAATCTTCATCCTCTGAGTCTGACATCACGATGTGTAGGCCTCTCCTGGTGGCAATATTATGGAGTATGACACACGTTTCTACTATCTTGCAAGCTATTTCAGGTGCATCTTGTAGTGCAACCCCACTCTTGTGCAGGCACGTGAAATGTGCTTTCAGCAGGCCAAATGGCTGCTAAATCACACTTCTGGTACAATGATGTACAGTGTTATATTAGCACTGGTAATGGGAGGTGAGTGAAAGGTATGGTGTGAGGATCCATGGGCGTAGTGCATACACACTTTCACCTGCAAAACACAGTTGTGAAGCTACATGACATATTGAATAAATGACAACACACACACATCTGTTTGTACATTTCTATCTGTCCCTAATAGATATCCATCATCAAACTCCCCTATTTCCAGCTGTCTGTATATTCCACTGTGTCTAAACAAGAAGGAGTAATGGGTGCTATTGCAACACAGTATCAATTATGATATTGTGGGAATTGCACACCACCTGAATGTTGAGGAAATGTGCATTTTTCCAGTTTCTGAATATGTATTCTAGAAGGGTTGGTGGACACATGGCACACATGTCCCACCTATACACTCCATGACATGGAGAAAACTTGCTATCATGTAAAATTGTAATTTTGTACTATGCATTTCCTGGGCATTCCTGGGTAGGTGTGTGAGTGAATGTGGATCAGAATGGCATCCTGGAATACATGAAAGAAACCTGAGAGCACACTTTGTGACACTCCTCCTGCTACAGCAACCACACCTTAGTTACTGCTAGAGGCCAATTGGCATAATGAGCACAACACCTATACATGAGTAGGGTTCGATATTGCTTCCCAGACTCCTGCTTTCAAGATGTGACTGTAAGAGGGAAATTGTCTCCAATATGGCATTGCTACTTAGCCTGTATTTATCATATATTTCTTCCTCAGTTTGTTGGAAAAAGGTCTGCCTGACAATACAAACCTTCGTTTGTCTCTGCCTCCTCCTCTACTGAACAGCCAGTATTCACATCCTCCTTGCAATGAGGTACAGAGCAGCCACTGTGGTAAGCCCTGATGCATTCTGGGCCAGTTTATGAGCTCTCCATCTATTTACCACCTGCTCTGAATTGGTGGTAAATAGCATGTGCAAACAGGCAATTTTGTGACTATTTACTATTTGTGACTACGCTTAGCACACACTTTGCGAATCACAAATGGGGATTTCCTTGTTGGAATTCAGGCCCATATTTATACTTTTTGACGCTAATCTGCGCTAACGCAGTTTAGTGTCAAAAAATTTAGCGCCGTCTAACGCCATTCTGAAGCGCCATGCGGGCGCCGTATTTATGGAATGGCGTTAGCCGGCGCAAGCGGACCGGCGCTGCCTGGTGTGCGTGGAAAAAAAACACGTAGACCAGGCAGCGCCGGCGTAGGGGGAAAATGGCGTTAGGGCGTCTTAAAATGGGGCAAGTCAGGTTGAGGCAAAAAAATCGCCTCAACCCGATTTGCGCCATTTTTTTACGACGCCCAGGCACCATTTAAATGACTCCTGTCTTAGTAAAGACAGGAGTCATGCCCCCTTGCCCAATGGCCATGCCCAGGGGACTTATGTCCCCTGGGCATGGCCATTGGGCATAGTGGCATGTAGGGGGGCACAAATAAGGCCCCCCTATGCCACAAAAAAAATATTTTAAAAAAATAAAAAATTATACTTACCTGAACTTACCTGAATGTCCCTGGGGTGGGTCCCTCCATCCTTGGGGGTCCTCCTGGGGTGGGCAAGGGTGGCAGAGGGGGTCCCTGGGGGCATGGGAGGGCACCTGTGGGCTCATTTTGAGCCCACAGGCCCCTTAACGCCTGCCCTGACCCAGGCGTTAAAAAGTGGCGCAAATGCGGGGTTTTTTGCCACGCCCACTCCCGGGCGTGATTTTTGCCCGGGAGTATAAATACGACGCATTTGTGTCGCCGTCATTTTTTAGATGGGAACGCCTTCCTTGCATCTCATTAACGCAAGGAAGGCATTCACGCAAAAAAATTACGCAATTTGCCCATACTTTGTCGCTAGACACGTCGAAAAAAACGACGCAAATTCGGCGCAAACGAAGTATAAATACGGGCCTCAGTATTTACATTCACAAAACAGTTGCATCACAATTTGGGGTTTGCAAATGGCTTTTATACATCGAAAACAGCCATTTTTGCCCCTCTGGGGCCGTTTTGCGGGTCACAAAAGTTTCAGACATGTGGCCTTTAGAAACGGGATTGGTAAAAGCGCACTCACATCTCTATCCACATTTATCAAAAATACACATAAGTTGCAGAAATGCTTAATTCGTCAGATGCCTTCGACCTGTCACTTCCTCCATTCACTCATATCTTAACAAAAAGAGATCACAGCGTTCCATAAATGCTCATCGGAACCAACTCAGCTAGACTCTCGAAATCTCCTGAGCACGTCACACGTATTATCGCATACCACATAATGACACCATAGCACGTGCATGGTGAAATACATAAGGATAATCACCCTATGATGAAGCATGCAGCGAAACATAGGTGAGTATTTTTTATCTTGTGAGAAAAGTTATGCTTTGTTTGATTTAGGAACCTTACTTGGACTACAGAAAGAGCTTATATGAGATCTGCCACTTTGTGTGTAAAGATATGTTTGTAGAATGGTGTCAGGTTCAGTCAGAGGTAAAAGTAATTTCTCTAGCAGGTTGATGACGAGGGAGTTCCATCATTTATATCAGGGCCGTCTAGTTGCAATAAAGGCCTGTGTACTGACTAGCTGTGGGTGAGAGTGGTTGACACTGACTTTAAGGTGGACAGTTCGTAGAGAGGGCCCTTTAACTTACGAGCTGTATTAGTTGAGTATCTCTTCTGAGTGTTTAACTGAGGATAATTTGAGTTTTGTTGGGTAAAGAAGAACTGCACTGGGATACGTGTAATTGACTTGAGGCAATCAAAGGCATGCCCCTTATTTTAGGATTTCTAGATGCTTCTTTTGTCGTCTGTAATAGGTCTCTGGTCTCATGATGGCCTTAATTCTTCAGGGGTGGGTTCTCACAGCAGAAGAATGAGATTGGGTCTCACCAAAACAGAGCTGTCCAAATTCCTCAACTTTTTTATATATGTATGAGAGCTGGGACCTTCTCTGCAATGTGTCCTGTTTTTGGTTTTTAAGGTCACCAGCTACCTAGAAGGTCCCATGGAATTGATCACACCTTCCCCTAACCAATGCTCAGAGCTTAGCCCTGATCTTAATGGGTGACTCTGAAAACACTGCCAAGACAACGGTATTTTATATCAAGCGTAGGGTAGTAACATTAATTAAATGTTCAGTCAGTCATTGGAGTTGCGACCTTTGAAACACAGTCAGAAGTAGCCTAGATGATCTTTTATTCACTGATCACGTTTGGTCACGTGGCCAAGCATCAAAACCTCAATTCAGGGCACAGGGAATTTCCGAAACACTGAAACGAATAACAGCGTGAACTTAGAACAATAGTCAATCTCTTCTTTTAGGGGGTGCATCCCTTATACATCACATTTCTAAACTCTTCTGGGTGAGTGATATCCTACATACACATGGATCACCTTTCAGAAGACCTGTGTTACAAGTTGCATGACCAGGAAGACTTTTCAGTGAGACATGAATCAGATAAGGGGCAATTGACACAATATGGCCGTGCTGGATGGAACTTTGTCCAGTCACACAGTGACTTTCTTGCTCTTTTCAGCATTGTGATAATTCGAATTACAGAGAACAGCATCTACACGTCAGTGTTACCATATAACTAACATTAATGAATTAAACCTATAGCAGGGGAACACAGTTCAATTCTTTCATAAGCAAAGGGTTCTGTGAGAGTAAGACAGCAGGAGATGGATAAAAGCGGTCTTGCCCTTTTCCCAATGAATTGTTTGGTATGCCGTAATATTTAGCGTGCTATAAAATACGTTTATATAATAACTATTGAAATGTAAAGATGATATTATAGTGCAGAAACGCCTTGCAGGGTGGAGTGCTTTCCACATAAACATAGCAATTATCCAAGTTGACGCACGCATGTTCTGGCCGGGTTATTTCAGGATTCTAAAGGCCAGTCAGTAAAAATGAAAAAGTACAATACAGTGGCTAACAAACCAATGGGTTACAGATCATTGTGGTTGAGAAGGAGAGAACCAATGAGAAAATAGTCAAGAAGCCACGAATTAAACTAAAATTAATAGCACATTTGGCGTTAGTGGTCTCTGTTTCATAACCTTGCTGTAATCGTTGGATTCAACAGTTTAAAGAACTTTTGTTTTTGGTTTCATTACAGATTTGATTAAATTTGATAAATTAGTTGTTTTTTGCCTTGCCATTTTGCTATGAAAAAACAATGGGGGTCATTATGACCCTGGTGGTCACTAGACCACCAGGGTCACAGTCGTGGTCGGGCCGCCCCCAAAGTGGTGGTCCGGCTGCGACATTGTGACCGTGGCGGAGATGCCATAGTCAAACCACCAACACCGCCAGGCTGCAGCCTTTTGGTCCCAGCAGTTGTAATCCGCCAGCCTGTCCATGGCGGTTAACACCACCATGGAAAGGCTGGAAGTATGGGCGACTTGGGGGGCTATGGGGGCTCCTGCAGTGCCCATGCACTTGGCATGGGCAGTGCAGGGGCCCCCATGCACAGCCTCCATTAGGAGCCGGCTGCAATGTTAAGGCCCTGTTCCCCGCTAGGCCGGCTGGTGGAAACTCTGTTTCCTCCTCAGCCCAGCAGGGAAGCCACATGCATTGGCAAAGGCAGTAGGTCCTGTGTTTAATATCCAGCCACAGAGGTATTGCCTTTGCCATAGATTGTTTGCTTTAGTATGTCATGATGAGCAATACATTCAAAAGCAACGTGTTTGCTACGTTGGGATGTTGACAAATATTAAAATATGCCAAAATACATTGCAAGGTGGCATGCCGTGGGTGCTCATGCACTGGGTACTATCTTGGATTGTGGTTTTTATTAGACTTTACCAAAGCCATTCCATGACACACACGTTTGCAGGCTCACACACAACCTTCTATTTTAGAAGGATTTTATCCTGAACTATAACAAAAACGAAGAAATGATTGCTGCCCGTGAGCGGACTTCTTCGAATGGTGGTTTAAAATGTATTTTTGGTACAGAATTGCAAAGACAGTTTAATAAATAAAAACGAAAAAAAGTTTGTTTTAAAACAAACATACAGTTTCCTCTCCTCCTGGCATTGAAGGGGACTATTTTTGTGTTGTGTGTAAATTATGCATAAGCAAAATGCTGTTACTAACAGGGGCGAGAGCCCACGACTGACGTGGGCTGACCCACTGTCCCATGATGGACAATGAAATGGACAGAAGCAAGTCTGAATGACAAAGTAACACACCTGGAGATGAAGACAACTGATCAGAAGACTATGGGGTGGGGGTCATTATGACCCTGACGGTCACTAGACTGCCAGGGTCATGGTCAGACCGCCGCCAAAGTGGCAATCCGGCCGCGACATTATGACCAAGACGGAGCCGCCATAGTCAAACCGCGGACAACGCCTGGCTGCCACCAGTCTGCAGCCTCGGGGTCCCGGCGGTTGTAATCCACCAGGACAGCGCTGCAAGCAGCACTGCCCTGGGGATTATGAGTCCCCATCCGCCAGCCTGTCCATGGTGGTAAATACCACCATGGAAAAGCTGTGTATGGGGGTAGTGCAGGGGCCCCCATGCACAGCCCCTTCACGGATTCCACTGCCCCAATTACGCTGCTGCACCGTCACATCGCCGCTGGCTCCATTTAGAGCAGCAGCAATGTTAAGGCCCTGCACCCTGCTGGGCTGGCGGGGGGAAACTCTGTTTCGCCTGCCGGCCCAGCTGGGAAGCCATTATAGGGCCAGCAACATTCAGGCCGCACAGGCGGCCTGATGGGGGTATGGCATTGGTGGGTGGCAGAATTTCATATTGAGGGCCTATATATGAAAATCTTATGTCTAATGGCCTGGCGTGGCAATACATCTGAAAATGTTTCAAATACCAGACCTAACTGTTTCAATAGCCAGTCCTAAAAAACATATTTCAGAAAGTTTAAAAGGTTTGTGATACTATGTAACTAAACCACATATGATGAGGACCTCAATTGTGGTGTGGCCAAAATGAAAAATGCAAGTAAATCAGACGATCCCCAACACTCACTGTTCCCCTGTTTTATTTCAAGTGAAGAGAACTGATGATTTTCTGGCAGCAAAGCCACAATTGGGTCTGCAGTTGAACAATCCCCTACGTGGCAGCTTATCCCCTACTGAGCCTCCCGCTTTTTTAGGCCTCTGTGGCCTTTCTTATGCTGTTTTCCTGTTCACATGACCACATCCGGCATGCAAGGCGTGGGAAGGGTATGCCCAGATGCGGGTCCCGTGCTCACTGTGCCACTGGATTCAAGCTAGCCTAGCTGATGAAGAATGATACCCTGAAACTGGTCCCAGGATTCTTGTTTCCGGTCCAGGGAGGACCTGTCTTTGCAGTTTGGGCTGGACTGTTCCCATGAGGAACAGGGTCAAGACTGATTTGCATATGGCTGGGTCCAAACTGGGGTGGCATGGTGAGCAAAAGAATGATGGATTAAACCAAGATCTGTGCCTGGGGTGAGTGTTTGCATTGTTCAGCACTCCGTTCATCATCCTTTTGTGTTGCTATCTTTTAGAAAGTGGAAATTCTCTTGTCCTAGTTGAGGCCTGAAGCCTGTTTCTTGGTTCACATGACTAAGATTATTTGGCAGTTGGTCTTTGTATATTCCTTCCAGACAGACCCACAATAGAGGTATCTAGGTGTTGGCAGGATTGGCCATCCTGACTTGATGAGGGGGTGGAGTTGACACCTGTCACACTTGCACTTTAAAAGCTCTGCTACAGCTAACACACAAAGGACTTCATACCAGCCTATTGTGCCTGCACTCAGACTGGAAACAGGACAGGGAGGAAGGAAATGGCATACACTTCTGTATGGGGAAGTTTCCAGAAGTTTCTCCCATTTCAATGTGGGCACCAGGTAAAAATAGAATGAGGCCTTCAGACTCAATCTTCAGTGGACTTCTGGACCTGTGGATACCACAGATGGACTGCCCTGCTGCCAAAGGACTGCCCTGCTTCTTGAGGCTGCCATGCTTTCTGAGAAGGAAGACTGATCCTGCACCCTTCATCCATGCTGAAGTGACTCCAAGGATCATCTGACTGACCTCATTTTTAGGGACATAACAAGCTTCAGAGGTCACCATACAACTGTCCAGCTGACCTACTGCACTGGACTTGACCGGATCTGCCTGAGTCCTGCTGGCATCTGCTGGAGTGAGTTACTGATCACCAAGAGGTGCCTCCCAGGTCCTGGACCATTGGTGTGGCATCAGTTGAGCTCCTCCTTGAAGAAAAGGAGAAATCCCAAACATTTGGGCTGTTCGCAACTGCAAATGTGCCAGTTTACACCAAGCTCTTGGCAACACTGACCACAAATGTGAAGCTCCAGTAAACCCAACTCTTTGTGCTACCGTGACTGGCATCGCAAGATCTGCACTTCACTGTACAGCACTGACAGCCTGCGGTCAATCTCCATCAATGGCCATCAGCAACGCCAAAGAGGATCTTCACGCTACCACGATGACCATCCAAGACTCCCTGCCTGGTCTTTGCGCTACAGGGACAACCATCCACCATGCTCTCCCTACTCTTTGTTGCCTTCTCCACCTTGAACGGAATTCTTTGCAATGGACTTTAGAAGGTAGCTTTTTTCAGCTTGACTAACCTAGTCTGTGTGTCCATCCCACACTCCAACATAGTCAGCCTGAACTTGTGACTTTCACACGATCTGGCACGATGAGATAACTGTGAGGGGTACTTAGACTTTTAGGTGCTGTACTTACCTTAAACCTTTGAAATTGCATATCTCTGATTCTGCTCATTAGAGTTTTGTCATTATGGTGCCACATAATTTATTAAATTGTACTATATTTTTCTAAATTGGTGTGGGATTTTTCTTGTGCTGTGTTTTCACTTTATTACATTGTGTGCTGCATAAATACTTCACACATTGCCTCTAAGTTAAGTCTAACTGTTTTGTGCCAAGCTACCAGGTTAATTTAGTGACTTTGTGTGGTTCACCCTGATAAGGCTTCTGTCTGTTGCTAGAGTGGGGAGTTTTGACCCCCTGCCCTTCCAGCCAACAACCCAATTTCTCACAGTAACTTTTCATAACAATTGGGCATTTACACCTTATCATTGGCTTGTCACCATAAGCAAATCAAGCCCATTCTACTGAGCTCGAGCTTTCCACAAGCCAACCATCTGGCATGCAGTCATTAAAGTACAAATGTGTACAAAATTAAAGTTGGCAAAGCAAAACACTATCTCTCAGCCCAACAAGGATTTTTGTAGTTCATATGCTCTTTCCCCAGAGTTTGTTCTGCTGGATCACCAACAGCATAGCCCTTGCCTGCTATGGTTATCTGTGAAATTCCATGTAACAAAATATCTGCCTACAGGCTTTAACACAGTGTATTAACAGTCTGTCCCTAAAAGCCTATTGTTTTTAATGCATGCTTTTTACAATAGGAAGATCAGACTGCTGACTTTGTCATAATATTTCAGTATAAACAGATCAAACCTATGGAACCTGGCATGACTTTTGCGATCAATGGATGAAGCCTTTATCTTTTAAGATTGATTTACACTTTACCCAACTCTGGCCTATTCAGGTGCACATAAACTGGCAGCCAACATGCATTCAGTTATGAAACTACATTTGTGCCTGATGATTGCTGATGTTTGAATATCTGAGGTTTGTAGAGAAGTGTATTCAATGTTTAGTTTCTGTGTGGTTTTGTTGCTTAGCTTGAAGGCAAATCCTGTTTAAGCTTGAAACATTTTCGTAGGGTTTTATGTGTTTGAGTGGGTGCGCCGAATGACTCTCGTGTTTGTCCTGCATTACTTGATTGGTTGTCCACCCGTTGGCAGGAATAGTCACGGTCTCAGTCACCTTTGGTAAATATTATATTATGTGGTTTGTAAAGAGGATGTGCTGTGATTATGCAGTAGTGTTTCTTTAGTGTATGCTACTGTGGTCCTACTGTGATCCTGGGCAGTGTTGTTTGTTTCAATTTTTGTTTGCCAGCATATTGGAAGTGGTGCTATGTTGTGTGCATGAGAGTGAAAAGGTTTTTTGTAATATGTGCTGCTTGAGGACAAATATTTTAGGTGTGCCTGAAATTATGGTGCATCTCAAAACTTTTGAGTGGAGATTGCTTTTGAGAAGCAGATAAGAGGCTGAATATGGGAATGATTGTGCTTTGCTGAAATGTGTATCCTTCAAAGGATTTGTGATACTTTTCCCCTACCCTGCTGTCTCGCTCTTAAGTAGTCATGCTAGAATCTTTACCTCACCTGTCTTATAGCTGTTGTAGCAGATTATTTCCCCCTTGCCTTATTCAGAACCATTCTTATTCCCTGACTCAATCGAGTGTCGGTCATTTTCCCTAAGGAATGTCATCTCCATTCAGAGAGCCTTGTGATTCCCTAGCAGCCATCCCCACTCCTTTCACATGGGAAGACCTGGTGAAAGGCGGGCTTGAAGAATTCCTGTTGTTTAGGAGTAGGTCAGAACTCTGGGTACTTGGAACACACCAAAGGTGGGAGGTTTTATAAGGGATGCAGAGAGTAGGAAGAGAGAAAGCATAATGTACATTTGTTTTGTTGGGTGATGTAAGCGTAGCTTGTTTTTGGTGTGCTGCTCAGGTGGTAGTTCCTATCCACTAGATGGCCTAGAACTATGTTGTGTGCATGATGATTCCAGCTATGTTAATTATGGTGTCCTATTGAAGTGAGGCAGGTGTTTTGCCCACAAACATCTACTGAGTGCTGGGTAACCCAGTGTCAGCAAAGCATAGAAATGGACAGTGACATATAAATATTCATACAGTTGGACACATCATTAATCAGTATCATAGTTAAGATAAAGATATTAGATACACTAGACATGTTGGTCCACAATCAACTGATGCTAGATGCAAATCCATCTTTTCCTTCTGGATATCGGCCTCCAATAAGGGGCAAATAACTTTGTCCTTTACTTGTCAGGCCTTCATATTTTTAGCACTCCTTCATGCTCTAATCAAGGCTGATGGAGAAGGCTGATGTCATGCATGTAGTTGCAGTTGTGTGTGCAGCCATGTAGCAGCAACCGTCCTGGGGTGTCCCTCCTCATGTTGCCTGCCCTGCTCCTGACGGCATTCCCCACATTGCCTTGATACCCAATCACAAAGGTTTGCCTAGGAAGCCATGAGTATAACATTTGGTCTGGGGAACTTGAACCTCAGGACCTTCTGGTAAAGGCTGCAGGTTCCTGTGGCTCCTTCCATAACCTGATCACTTCTGCTAATGAATGCTACCGAATACCAGTAGACTAAGAGGCATCTTTCTGGGCAGTTTGATATGAGCAGACTGAAAGTCTTGTTTATCTGCTTCACCCTTCCACTTGCATGGTACATATAGGAGCATATTTAAGAGCACTTAACGCCACCATAGCGTCATTTGTCTGATGCTAAGGCAGCACTAAAGGGGCTTTTTCCACATGCCATGTTTACAAAGTAGCCCAATGCATGCATCGTGCCACTTTGTAACCCCTTGCACCACATTGAGCCTGTGCCACGCATAATATGTGCAAAGGGGGGGTGTTTCTGGTGCTATGAGACCTTAAAAAATCGTGCAGTGAAATTTAGCAGATTTCACTGCACCATTTTTGGTGTCATTTTTAACGCCTGCTGAGAGTAGGCTTTAAAATAACACTTATCTTAAAACCTATAGGCCTCCTTGCACTTTGCTACACTAGCATCAAAATGTTTGACACTAGAGTAGCAAAGCACCTCAATAGCACCACAAATTTTGACACTGTTGCACTAACGACTGCCAAGGCGCACCGTTTTATATATATGGCACAAACATGGTGTCATTAGGTGCCATTAGGGCATCACAGAAAAAGTGGTGCATCATAGCTGATGTGCCAGTTTTTCTTAAATATGGGTCTTACGGGCATATTTAAGAACCCCTGGTGCCACCTTAGCACCGCCTTAGTGCCATTTTTTGACACTAAGTTGGCGCTAAAGTGTCTTTTTCCAAACGCCACATTTACATGTATGCATTGCGCCGCTTTGTAATCCTTTGCACCACATTATGCCTGCGTCAGGCATAATGTATGCAAGGGGGTCCTTTTGGTGCTAGGAGGCCCATAAAAATGGCGCAGTGAAATGTAACAGATTTCACTGCGCCATTTTTGCCATCATTTTTAATTCCTGCTCCAAGCGGGCATTAAAATGACACACCCATATTAACCTTTGTACCTCCTTGCACTTTGCTACAATAGCATCAACATTTTTGACGCTAGTTTAGCAAAGTGCCACAATAGCGTCAAAAAGTTTGAGGCTATTGTACTAACGACCGCCATGGTGAACCATATTTATATTACCATGGTGTTGTTAGCTGCCGGTAGGGGACACAGAAAAGGTGGAGCACGCACCATAGCTGATGCACCACGTTTTCTTAAATATGGGCCTCATTCTTGAACCATTGCTGTCTTTGCCCCTTCTCTTGCTAGTCTGGTTGTGCTTGCCCCCTCCTAATAGTCTATTGATCTGTTTGCTTTTTGCTTCTGCTTTTACCTGTTTAACCTGTTTAACCACTACATAACAGGGCCGGCCAACCATGGCCTAGGGCCACACCACTACCCCAAAAGGTGATATTGCAGTCTTGTCCTTACTTTGCCCTGGGGGACAGAAATCCCACTAGAAACCAGGGATTTCAAAATGCGGCTGGACCAAAAAAAAAGGATGGTGGAGGCCCACTGTGGCATCAGGCTACGCCCCCATCCAAGAAGTGACAACAGGCTCTTTCTGGAGCCCTGGGGCAGATAGATTTGTTCATATTAGGTAGGTTGCTCCTAATATGCCCTATGGGGTAGAAAGCCCACTAGACACAAGGAATTTTACAGTTGGGCAAAACAAAGAGGTGTGGGCATCATACCGTGGCAAGGATCAATACACCGACCTCAAAAGGGAAACACAGTCTTTGTGCCACCTTGGGGGCAAGAAAGGGGTTAGGCCCAAATTTGTCCCACGGAAAGGGGCGGAAAGCACACTGTAGGTTAGGAATGTTTTTTATAAAATAGTGGGGTGTGGCACATTCTGATATCAGCCCCCCCCACAGTCGCTAGAGCCTCAACAGCCTTTCTTCTTCCCTGTAGACAATCATCATACTCATCCGTATGCCAAGAGAGAGTACATTTTGATTATTTTGGTCATTATTTTTACAGTTTGCTAGCAGAGTGGGGCTAAATCCCAATCCTGTCCCACTTGCCAGGCTAAATGGCTACATTATTCAGGGTTCAGAATGGCTGTCACCTGGGAAAACCTACCAAACTCAGAGATTTCTGGCAAGTAGATACAGGGGAGTCTAGGGTGATGTGCCTTGCATAAACCAGATGATTTGTCTTACCCACAATGCCCAATAAACCTTAAACATTGCCCAAAAATAGCAAATTTTCCTCACGTTTCTGTGAGTAATATCCAGAATTTGCAGGGATCCTCAAAATTCCTGTGACCCAGCGTTCCCGCACCTCTCTCGATAAACATGCTTCCCCACTTGTGTGGCTCGGCCTAGGACCCACAATACAAAAGACCGCCAAGAAGCTAATCCTCTTTAATGGTAAAGTCAGATTTCAATTCACACTTCTTAAATTAGCATTATCTTGTCCTAACCATTTGGTGCCTGCAGCCTGTGTCCTGGGTCAAGAGATTGGGAATAGGTGGCAGATGACCTTTGTATATTCCTCCCAGATAGTGAGACAAACCAGGAGCTTGTCCCCCATCTGTTGTCACCTTTAACCACTAGGAGTCTGGGCAGGGGAAGGAATGGCATTTCCAGAACTAGATGTGGGGTAGTCTAGAAGTTTTCCCCATTTCAAAGGCTGGCACCAGGTATAAATATTGCACCCATCAACCAACTCTTCAGTACACACCTGGACCTGTGAAGGATCCCCAGAAGAACTGTATTGTGCTTCAGAGAACCTTGAACCCTGCACCTGTCATCTTCTTGGAGTGAATGTTGTCCACCCAAAAGGTGCCCAACCTGTTCTGGACCCTTGGAAGTGGTGCTAAAGGTGCTCCTCTAACCAAAACCGGAAACTTGGGATTTAAAAACATTTTCACCAAAAAGTGGCCCTAGGAATGGGATCTCTAGTTGGCAGTGGTTTGCAAACTGTCCAGGTAGGAACCCTCACTCTACTCAGAGTGAGGGAGCCACACAGATAAGATAACCCTTGCTCACCCCCTTGGTAGCTTGGCTGAAGTGGTCAGGCTCATCTCAGAGGCCAGGTGTAAAGTATTTGTACCCACACACAGTAACACAGTGAAAACACCACAAAAGTACTCCACACCAGCTTAAAAAAATAGCCAATATTTATCTGAGTAAAAAAAGACCAAAAATGACAAACATCCAACAAACACAAGTAAAGATATGAATTTTCAAAGATTAAATCTTAGTATAGCATTGTAGGAAGTTGGCTCTGTATGTGCTATTTCAAAGTAAGGAATAGCATGCACAGAGTCCAAGGGTTCCCCTTAGAGGTAAGATAGTGGCAAAAAGAGATAATACTAATGCTCTATTTTGTGGTAGTGTGGTCGAGCAGTAGGCTTATCAAAGGAGTAGTGTTAAGCATTTGTTGTACATACACACAGGCAAAAAATGAGGAACACACACTCAGAGACAAATCCAGCCAATAGGTTTTGTTATAGAAAAATATATTTTCTTAGTTTATTTTAAGAACCACAGGTTCAAATTCTACATGTAATATCTCATTTGAAAGGTATTGCAGGTAAGTACTTTAGGAACTTTGAATAATTACAGTAGCATATATACTTTTCACATAAAACACATTTAGCTGTTTTAAAAGTGGACACAGTGCAATTTTCACAGTTCCTGGGGGATGGGCAGTCCCAGGTCTGTGTTCCACTATAAAGTCCATTCTCTGTAGGGAGATGGACCACCTCAACAGTTTTGGATTTTCACCTTTCATTTGCATCAGCCATCTGAGAGGTCTGTGGTCGGTTTGAACTACAAAGTGAGTACCAAAGAGGTATGGTCTCAGCTTTTTCAGGGACCAAACCACAGCAAAGGCCTCCCTCTCAATGGCACTCCAACGCTGCTCCCTGGGGAGTAACCTCCTGCTAATGAAAGCAACAGGCTGGTCAAGGCCATCATCATTTGTTTGGGACACAACTGCCCCTATCCCATGTTCAGAGGCATCTGTTTGCACAATGAATTGCTTGGAGTAATCGGGAGCTTTCAGAACTGGTGCTGTGCACATAGCTTGTTTCAGGGTGTCAAAGGTCTGTTGGCATTCCACAGTCCAGTTTACTTTCTTGGGCATTTTCTTGGAGGTCAATTCTGTGAGGGCTGTCACTATTGATCCATATCCCTTCACAAACCTCCTATAGTACCCAGTCAAGCCAAGGAATGCCCTGACTTGAGTCTGGGTTTTTGGAGCTACCCAGTCCAGAATAGTCTGGATCTTAGGCTGGAGTGGCTGATCTTGGCCTCCACCTACAAGGTGTCCCAAGTAAACCACAGTTCCCTGCCCTATCTGGCATTTGGATGCCTTGATAGAGAGGCCTGCAGATTGCAGAGCCTTCAAAACCTTCTTCAGGTGGACCAGGTGATCCTGCCAGGTGGAGCTAAAGACAGCAATATCATCAAGATACGCTGCACTAAAGGATTCCAACCCAGCAAGGACTTGATTCACCAACCTTTGGAAGGTGGCAGGGGCATTCTTCAAACCAAAGGGCATAACAGTGAACTGATAATGCCCATCAGGTGTGGAGAATGCTGTTTTCTCTTTTGCTCCAGGTGCCATTTTGATTTGCCAGTACCCTGCTGTTAAGTCAAAGATACTTAAGAATTTGGCAGCACCTAATTTGTCAATCAGCTCATCAGCTCTAGGTATGGGATGGGCATCTGTCTTGGTGACAGAATTGAGACCTCTGTAGTCCACACAAAACCTCATCTCTCTCTTTCCATCTTTGGTGTGAGGTTTGGGGACTAAGACCACTGGGCTAGCCCAGGGGCTGTCAGAGTGCTCAATTACTCCCAACTCCAGCATCTTGTGGACTTCCACCTTGATGCTTTCCTTAACTTGATCAGACTGTCTGAAGATTTTGTTTTTGACAGGCATGCTGTCTCCTGTGTCCACATCATGGGTACACAGGTGTGTCTGACCAGGGGTTAAGGAGAAGAGCTCAGCAAACTGTTGTAGGACCTTCCTACAATCAGAATGCTGTTGGTCAGAGAGGGTGTCTGAATAGATCACTCCATCTACTGAGCCATCTTTAGGGTTTGATGAGAGGAGATCAGGGAGAGGTTCACTCTCAGCTTCCTGGTCCTCATCTGTTACCATCAACAGATTCACATCAGCCCTATCATGGAAGAGTTTTAGGCGGTTTACATGGATCACCCTCTTGGGGCTCCTGCTTGTGCCTAGGTCCACCAGGTAGGTGACCTGACTCTTCTTTTCCAGGATTGGGTAAGGGCCACTCCATCTGTCCTGAAGTGCCCTGGGAGCCACAGGCTCCAAAACCCAAACTTTCTGCCCTGGTTGGAACTCAACCATGGCAGCCTTTTGGTCATACCAAACCTTCTAGAGCTGTTGGCTGGCCTCAAGGTTTTTGCTTGCCTTTTCCATGTACTCTGCCATTCTTGAGCGAAGGCCAAGTACATAGTCCACTATGTCTTGTTTAGGCTCATGAAGAGGTCTCTCCCAGCCTTCTTTAACAAGAGCAAGTGGTCCCCTTACAGGGTGGCCAAACAGAAGTTCAGAGGGTGAGAACCCTACTCCCTTCTGAGGCACCTCTCTGTAAGCGAAAAGCAGACATGGCAAGAGGACATCCCATCTCCTTTTGAGTTTTTCTGGGAGCCCCATGATCATGCCCTTTAATGTCTTGTTGAATCTCTCAACAAGGCCATAAGTTTTTGGATGATATGGTGTAGTGAATTTATAAGTCACTCCACACTCATTCCACATGTGTTTTAGGTATGCTGACATGAAGTTGGTACCTCTGTCAGACACCACCTCCTTAGGGAAGCCCACTCTGGTAAAGATACCAATGAGGGCCTTGGCTACTGCAGGGGCAGTAGTCGACCTAAGGGGAATAGCTTCAGGATACCTAGTAGCATGATCCACTACTACTAGGATGTACATATTTCCTGAGGCTGTGGGAGGTTCTAGTGGACCCACTATGTCCACACCCACTCTTTCAAAGGGGACCCCCACCACTGGAAGTGGAATGAGGGGGGCCTTTGGATGTCCACCTGTCTTACCACTGGCTTGACAGGTGGTACAGGAGGTGCAAAACTCCTTAACCTTCTGGGACATGTTGGGCCAGTAGAAGTGGTTGACTAATCTCTCCCACGTCTTGGTTTGTCCCAAATGCCCAGCAAGGGGAATATCATGGGATAAGGTCAGAATAAACTCTCTGAAACCCTGAGGCACTACCACTCTTCTAGTGGCACCAGGTTTGGGATCTCTGGCCTCAGTGTACAGGAGTCCATCTTCCCAATAGACCCTATGTGTTCCATTTTTCTTGCCATTGGACTCTTCAGCAGCTTGCTGCCTAAGGCCTTCAAGAGAGGGACAAGTTTCTTGCCCCTTACACAACTGCTAAGGTTCCAGCTCCATAGGCTCAGTTCCCTCAGAGGGCAGAACTTCTTCCTGAGAAGAGAGGTTCTCTTTTTGGTGTTGTGTTGCAGCTGGTTTCCCAGCTGACTTTCCTTTTCTCTTGGTAGGCTGGGCCTTTCTTCCAGACTCCAGCTCTACTTGTTCACCCTGTGCCTTGCACTGTGCCCTTGTCTTGACACACACCAGTTCAGGGATACCCAGCATGGCTGCATGGGCTTTCAGTTCTACCTCAGCCCATGCTGAGGACTCCAGGTCATTTCCAAGCAAACAGTCTACTGGGATATTCGAGGAGACCACCACCTGTTTCAGGCCATTGACCCCTCCCCACTCTAAAGTTACCATTGCCATGGGATGTACTTTAGTTTGATTGTCAGCATTGGTGACTGGATAAGTTTGTCCAGTCAGGTATTGGCCAGGGGAAACCAGTTTCTCTGTCACCCCTGACACCTGTATCCCTCAGGCCTTCTACACTTGTCCCATTGATTAAGAGCTGCTGCCTGTATTTTTGCATATTAGGGGGCCAGGCAGCCAGTGTGGCTAAATCTACCCCACCCCCAGAGACTAATGTAGCTTCAGTGTGACACCTGATTTGCTCTGGGCACACTGTTGATCCCACTTGGAGACTAGCCATTCCAGTGTTAGCTGGAGTGGAGTTTGAAGTGGTATTTTTCTTGGGACAGGCCTTGTCTCCAGTTTGGTGTCCAGACTGACTACAGCTACGACACCAGGCCTTTTTGGGATCAAAGTTTTTACCCTTGTACCCAGAATTGTTTTGTGAAGAGGCTCTGGGCCCACCCTCCTGTGCAGGTTTTTGGGGGCCTGTAGAAGACTCTTTACTATTTTTGTTTTTGGCTGTCTCACCACCCTTCCCCTGGGGAGGTTTTGTGACCCCTTTCTTTTGGTCACCCCCTGTGGAAGTTTTGGACACCCTAGTCTTGACCCAATGGTCCGCCTTCTTTCCCAATTCTTGGGGAGAAATTGGTCCTAGGTCCACCAGATGCTGATGCAGTTTATCATTGAAACAATTACTTAACAGGTGTTCTTTCACAAATAAATTGTACAGCCCATCATAATCACTTACACCACTGCCTTGAATCCAACCATCTAGTGTTTTTACTGAGTAGTCTACAAAGTCAACCCAGGTCTGGCTCGAGGATTTTTGAGCCCCCCTGAATCTAATCCTATACTCCTCAGTGGAGAATCCAAAGCCCTCAATCAGTGTTCCCTTCATGAGGTCATAAGATTCTGCATCTTTTCCAGAGAGTGTGAGGAGTCTATCCCTACACTTTCCTGTGAACATTTCCCAAAGGAGAGCACCCCAGTGAGATTTGTTCACTTTTCTGGTTACACAAGCCCTCTCAAAAGCTGTGAACCATTTGGTGATGTCATCACCATCTTCATATTTAGTTACAATCCCTTTGGGGATTTTCAACATGTCAGGAGAATCTCTGACCCTATTTATGTTGCTGCCACCATTGATGGGTCCTAGGCTCATCTCTTGTCTCTCCCTTTCTATGGCTAGGATCTGTCTTTCCAAAGCCAATCTTTTGGTCATCCTGGCTAACTGGATGTCCTCTTCACTGGGGTTATTCTCAGTGATTTCAGAGAGGTTGGTCCCTCCTGTGAGGGAACCAGCATCTCTGACTATTATTTTTGGAGTCAGGGCTTGAGAGGCCCTGTTCTCCCTAGTTAGGACTGGAAGGGGGGAATCTCCCTCCAAGTCACTATCATCATCCTCTGTGTTGCCATCCTCAGAGGGGTTGGCTCTTTCAAACTCTGCCAACAGCTCCTGGAGCTGTAGTTTGGAAGGTCTGGAGCCCATTGCTATTTTCTTTAGTTTACAGAGTGACCTTAGCTCCCTCATCTGAAGATGGAGGTAAGGTGTGGTGTCGAGTTCCACCACATTCACATCTGTACTAGACATTATGCTTCTAAAAGTTGGAATACTTTTTAAGAATCTAAAACTGGTTCTAGAATCTAATTCAAACTTTTACCAAACTTTTAAACTCTAAAAGAAATGCGAACAGGGACTAACGCAAGGCCCTAGCAGGACTTTAAAGAATTTAGAAAAAATTTCAAATTGCAAAAATCAATTTCTAATGACAATTTTTGGAATTTGTCGTGTGATCAGGTATTGGCTGAGTAGTACAGCAAATGCAAAGTCTTGTACCCCACCGCTGATCCACCAATGTAGGAAGTTGGCTCTGTATGTGCTATTTCAAAGTAAGGAATAGCATGCACAGAGTCCAAGGGTTCCCCTTAGAGGTAAGATAGTGGCAAAAAGAGATAATACTAATGCTCTTTTTTGTGGTAGTGTGGTCGAGCAGTAGGCTTATCAAAGGAGTAGTGTTAAGCATTTGTTGTACATACACACAGGCAATAAATGAGGAACACACACTCAGAGACAAATCCAGCCAATAGGTTTTGTTATAGAAAAATATATTTTCTTAGTTTATTTTAAGAACCACAGGTTCAAATTCTACATGTAATATCTCATTTGAAAGGTATTGCAGGTAAGTACTTTAGGAACTTTGAATAATTACAGTAGCATATATACTTTTCACATAAAACACATTTAGCTGTTTTAAAAGTGGGCAATTTTCACAGTTCCTGGGGGAGGTAAAGTAATGTTAGTTTTAGCAGGTAAGTAAATCACCTACAGGTTTGAGATTGGGGTCCAAAGTAGCCCACCGTTGGGGGTTCAGAGCAACCCCAAAGTTATCTCACCAGCAGCTCAGGGCCGGTCAGGTGCAAAGGTCAAAGAGGTGCCCAAAACACATAGGCTTCAATGGAGAGAAGGGGGTGCCCCGGTTCTAGTCTGCCAGCAGGTAAGTACCCGCGTCTTCGGAGGGCAGACCAGGGGGGTTTTGTAGGGCACCGGGGGGACACACGAGTCAGCACAAAAAGTACACCCTCAGCAGCGCGGGGGCGGCCGGGTGCAGTGTGTAAACACGCGTCGGGTTTCCAATAGTTTCCTATGGGAGACCAAGGGGTCTATTCAGCAATGCAGGCAGGCAAGGGGGGGGCTCCTCTGGGTAGCCACCACCTGGGTAAGGGAAAGGGCCTCCTGGGGGTCACTCCTGCACAGGAGTTCCGATCCTTCAGGTACTGGGGGCTGCGGGTGCAGGGTCTTTTCCAGCCGTCTGGAAAGTAGAGTCAGGCAGTCGCGGTCAGGGGGAGCCTCGGGATTCCCTCCGCAGGCGTCGCTGTGGGGGCTCAGGGGGGACAACTTTGGTTACTCACGGTCTTGAAGTCGCCGGAGGTTCCTCCCTGAGTTGTTGGTTCTCCACCAGTCGAGTCGGGGTCGCCGGGTGCAGTGTTGCAAGTCTCACGCTTCTTGCGGGGAGTTGCAGGGGTCTTTAAATCTGCTTCTTGAAACAAAGTTGCAGTCTTTTTGGAGCAGGGCCGCTGTCCTTCGGAGTTTCTTGTCTTTCTTGAAGCAGGGCAGTCCTCTGAGGATTCAGAGGTCGCTGGTCCTTTGGAAAGCGTCGCTGGAGCAGGTTTCTTTGGAAGGCAGGAGACAGGCCGGTAGGACTGGGGCCAAAGCAGTTGGTGTCTTCTGTTCTTCCTCTTCAGGGGTTTTTCAGCTCAGCAGTCCTCTTCTTTTTGTAGTGTCAGGAATCTCAATTCTTAGGTTCAGGGAAGCCCTTAAATACTAAATGTAAGGGCGTGTTTAGGTCTGGGGGGTTAGTAGCCAATGGCTACTAGCCCTGAGGGTGAGTACACCCTCTTTGTGCCTCCTCCCAAGGGGAGGGGGGGCACATCCCTAATCCTATTGGGGGAATCCTCCATCTGCAAGATGGAGGATTTCTAAAAGTTAGAGTCACTTCAGCTCAGGACACCTTAGGGGCTGTCCTGACTGGCCAGTGACTCCTCCTTGTTGTTCTCATTATTTCCTCCGGCCTTGCCGCCAAAAGTGGGGGCCGTGGCCGGAGGGGGTGGGCAACTCCACTAGCTGGAGTGTCCTGTGGTGCTGGAACAAAGGGGTGAGCCTTTGAGGCTCACCGCCAGGTGTTACAGCTCCTGCCTGGGGGAGGTGTTAGCATCTCCACCCAGTGCAGGCTTTGTTACTGGCCTCAGAGTGACAAAGGCACTCTCCCCATGGGGCCAGCAACATGTCTCTAGTGTGGCAGGCTGCTGGAACCAGTCAGCCTACACAGATAGTTGGATACAGTTTCAGGGGGCACCTCTAAGGTGCCCTCTGGGGTGTGTTTTACAATAAAATGTACACTGGCATCAGTGTGCATTTATTGTGCTGAGAAGTTTGATACCAAACTTCCCAGTTTTCAGTGTAGCCATTATGGTGCTGTGGAGTTCGTGTTTGACAAACTCCCAGACCATATACTCTTATGGCTACCCTGCACTTACAATGTCTAAGGTTTTGCTTAGACACTGCAGGGGCACAGTGCTCATGCACTGGTGCCCTCACCTATGGTATAGTGCACCCTGCCTTAGGGCTGTAAGGCCTGCTAGAGGGGTGTCTTACCTATACTGCATAGGCAGTGAGAGGCTGGCATGGCACCCTGAGGGGAGTGCCATGTCGACTTACTCATTTTGTTCTCACTAGCACACACAAGCTGGCAAGCAGTGTGTCTGTGCTGAGTGAGGGGTCTCCAGGGTGGCATAAGACATGCTGCAGCCCTTAGAGACCTTCCCTGGCATCAGGGCCCTTGGTACCAGGTATACCAGTTACAAGGGACTTATCTGGATGCCAGGGTGTGCCAATTGTGGATACAAAAGTACAGGTTAGGGAAAGAACACTGGTGCTGGGGCCTGGTTAGCAGGCCTCAGCACACTTTCAATTCAAAATATAGCATCAGCAAAGGCAAAAAGTCAGGGGGTAACCATGCCAAGGAGGCATTTCCTTACAAGCATTTAGAAAAATAATAGCTCCAAACTGGGACTATCACAGTGTCTTGATGGAGTCGCTTCCAACAGTCCGACACCACTAACTAGGGAGTGCAGGATGGTCAAGGAGTCTCACTGACCCTTGGTACAGTACCTTGGAAAATAATGAGGAAACAAAGGGGTTGCATGGAGTCAGGTAGTTGAGGCGTCGTTGGAGTTGGTTTCGCGTCAGTTCCTTACTGTTACCAGGGAGGTGAGGCGTTGGTTCCTTACTGCAAGACAGGGAAGGTGAAGCGTTGGTTCCTTACAGTTGCAGGAGAAGTGCTGCAGCATCAGCGGTGAGGTGTCGGTTTCTTACGACAAGGCGGGGTCAATGAATCCAGCAGGTCAAGATGTGAGGCCTCGACTTTGTGGGGTTGCGATCACACCATGGGGCCGCAGGTGCTGTAGTCGGGTGTCATGGGCATTGATGACACGGCACACAGGACTCACGCTGTGGTGGAACTTCGAAAGTTCTGCGGCGCCAGGCCTGTGTTGAAAGTCACGGTCGTTGCACTCCATGGGGACCATGGCTCCAGGGCAGGCAGTGATGTGGTCAAACAGCAGCACAGTTTCCAAAATGACTCTGGAGTTGATATGTTTAGTTTCTTCTTGGTTGTACAAGAGCTCACTTCCAAGGGCCCAGGAACTGGATTTGGCACCACTTGGCAAGTCAGGACTCTCAGCAGGAGAGTCCAGGCGCTGGCAGGTGAAGTCTTTGATGGCCCTGAGACTTCTTAAAAGGAGGCAAGCTCAGTTCAGGCCTTTGGAGAACCTTGGAAAACAGGATGTAGAAAGCAAAGTCCAGTCATCTCTCTCCCAGGACAGAAGCAGCAAGCAGCAGGCAAGCATAACAAAGCAACAGGCAGAGAGGCAGTCCCTCCTACAGCTACTGGCAGAATGTCCTCAGTACAAAAGCGTTCTAACTATGTGGTATCAGGGGTCTAGTAATTATACCCATTCCTGTCTTTAAAGTAGGCAAACTTCAAATAGAAGTATTTGTAGTGCAGAAGACCCTGCCTTCCCCTTCCCTGGCCCAGGCATACTCCAGGGATTTGAAGACAGCTTTGTATGAGGATAGATACAGCAATATTCAGGCGCAAGTGTAGGCTCCTCCAACCACTCTTGCTCAGGAAAGCCCATGAACCTGATGGTGGGCCATCAGGATATGCAGGACACACCTCAACTCCCTTCCTGTGACTGTCTAGAATGAATGCACAGCCAGCCCAACTGTCATCCTGACCCAGACGTGCACTCGGCAGACAGGCAGAGGAAGTGAATGGTTAAGCAAGAAAATGCCTGCATTCTAAAAGTGACATTTTCAAACTTACAATTCCAAAAACAATTTCACTAAAAGATGTGTTTTCAAATTGTGAGTTCAGAGACCCCAAACTCTAAATCTCTACCTGCTCCCAGTGGGAAATTACACTTAAAAGATATTTCAAGACAAGCTCTATTTTACCCTATGGAAGACATAGTGAAAAACTAGTTTAGCCGTATTTCACTATCAGGAAAAGTAAAACACGCCATTACATGACCTAACTTGTAAATACCCTGTGTCCTGCCCATTTAGCTATCTTGGGCATACCTTAGGCATAACGTACAGGTAAAAAAAAGGGAAGGTTTGCTCCTGGCAAGGTCGAAAGGGCAGTTTAAAACTGCACACACAGGCACTGCAATGGCTGCCCTGAGAAAAGTTTGCAGGGCTACTCGGGTATGGCACAATCAGTGCTGCAGGCTCACCACAGGCATGTGATGTATAGGCACTAGGCACACACAGTGCACTGTACTAGGGACTTACTAGTAAATTAAATATGCCAATCGTGGGGAAACCAATCACCAGTACATTTTAGACAGAGAGCATATGCACCTTTGGCACTGGTTAGCATGGTAAAGTGTCCAGAGTCCGAACACTAACAAAGACAGGTCAGAAAAAAAGGGGGAGGAAGGCAAAATGTTTGGGGATAACCCTGCAAAAAAGGCCAGGTCCAATAGGGCCCAACCCACCTTGTGTATCTGAACCACACTCCGTTGAAGTCGGCCATAACTTATGACTTTGGCCCTGTCTTGCATGACTAGATACCTGTGGTTGGCACTTTGATCTTTTAGCCATCATTTTTCAATAAAAAGTTTAAGAATGTATAACTCTAGTTCTACTGATTGAATTTATTTTGTGGTGGTGTCAATTTACTTATAAGATTTGACTCTGTTTTTCTAAATTGGTGTGGGTTTTGTCTTGTGTTGTCGTTTCACTTCATCACTGTTTGTGTGCTGCATAAATACTATACACATGGCCTCTAACTTAAGCCTGACTGCTTTTGTGCCAAGCTACTTTTGTAGCTCACCGTGACAAGGATTGTAGTTGTTGCTGGTCTTCACCCCCCCAACCAAAAACCCAATTTCTTACACTGTGCTTGTCTTTTATTTCCTTTGTATAGCACACTAGGGTTATATGCGCACCCGGGAAGGCAAGGTTTAAGGTCCTAAAGCAAGTTTAACAGAGTGCATCAGAGGTCATGTGCACAGTATACCATCTGCTAGCACCACAGCTGCCCTTAGAAAGGCAATGCCAGAAGACTCTACATTTTAAAGTTCTGGACAATTTGTTACAGTGGATTCTGGTGATACCTTAATGTTCTTGTGCGTCACCTTACATGTGCTGTCTGAATTTATAGCTTTATTACTGTTCCTACTAAGGGCTTTTACAGCAGAAAATGAACGTGTCGTATTTTAGTGGCCTTCTGATTCTAAGGTGTGGTTTCATGTGTGTGCTATGCTTTTCAGTTATATGCTAAGTATCACATCCTATGCTGTGTTGTGTTCAAGTATGCAATGCTCAGATGTAATGTTATATGATCCAGTGTAACATCACATTATGTGGTATACTGTGCTGTAATATCCAGTAATGAACAATCACATGCTGTACTCTGATGTGCTATTGTGTTTAATGATTTTATGTGTCAGTGCACTGTGGTGTAATTAGATGAGACATCTTGTCATTTTCAGCTGTCAAGCATTCATGTGAGCATTGAGTTGTGACAGTGACCCACTATATACCAGAGATTTTGACAGGGTGAGTGATTCCTTAAGCAAGGGCTTCTTCTCTAGGCCTGGGTGGAGTTCCCAAAAACTCTGCTGCGGTATGCAGAGTTCTGCAAGCAGCAGAGTGCGTTAGGTAACACCGTCCGTGCTGATTTTTACTGACAGATGTTTGTCCTAGCGTGATTGACACAATGCGCATTGCAAGAGGGTGCTGCTTCTTTTCTGCCGCTCGAGTAGATTTTCTACTCGAGCAGCAGCTGCTGCAATGCGAATGGAAGGTTTCTCAGCGCGAGTGGTAGTGACCATCCGTGACCGCCCGCATTAGAAATCAAACAAGAAGGTGGTATTCAGTAAGATTTTCCTCACTTGCGCTCGCCAGCTTAACGTTGGCAAGGGAGAATGAGGAAAAAACTCTGCTCCAATCTACTATGCAGAGTTTTTACGAACTCCATGCTCTAAGCGAAGCGCGGAGTAGGAAATCTCTACAAACTTGGAAAGCAGAGTGGAGTTCACCGACCACCCCTATTTGTCTCCCCATACTCCCTACATTTTTAGTCTGGCTATCCCTCCTGGAGGATGGATAAAGGTAATTACCCTGTGGGGACATAAAACCCACTGTCATATTTCTCCCTCCCTACAACTCCCACGAGGTGGCAGACTAGGGGATTTGCCTCAATCTGTCCCTGGGGACAGAAAGTTCACCAGGCACCAGTAATAAAATAATCACTGGAAAATGGAGGAGCAGGGATACACTGGGCATAGCCATGCCCCACCCAAAATATTGACCCAATGTCTTTCTGCCCTCTAGGGTGCAGATTGAAGGTTTGCCTTAATCTGGGTCAACCATGGGGTGCAGAAAGTCCACTAGACACCAGTGATACATAGAAAAAACAATAAAACAATGACGGGGCTACTGTCCATGCACACGGGCGCGACTACACCCTAAAAAAAGCAGTAGAGTCTTTCTGTCCTCCCCTCAGCTGGCAACTTACGGGATGTACCCCAACTAAGGGGTAGGCACTGCCCAGCATGTGCATGGCTATGCCCCCACCGCAAAATAGTTCAACAGTCTTGGGCAGATTGGAGGTTTGCACCATCTGCCTCCTCTGGGGAGGCAGAAAGCCCTCTAGACACCAGGGATATCAAAATGGTGCCAAAACAAACAAAATAATAAGGCATTCTTATTCTGGCACTGAGCCATACCTTAACCCTAGAAATAACAATAGTATCTTTCTGGCCCCCAGGGCGCAGGTAGGATTGTGGAGCTAGCCTCAAATCTACACCTGGGGAAGGAGGTAGAAAGCCCACTAGACATCAAGGATGTTTCATTTGAGCAGAGCAAAAGAAAGGAGTGCAGACTTTGGCTTGCCTCATACTCCCACCTCAAAGTAGTCCTTCTGCCCCCACCCCCCTACAGTGGAGAGAGGGGCTTCATACCCAATTTGCCTCTGAAAGGGCAGAAAGCCCACTGTACATCAGCGATTTCAAAGTGGTGCTGAAACAAACAAAAGGATGGGCGGCCTACCCTGGCATTGAGACACATCACCACCCCAAAAAAGGCAATAGTGTTCATCCCATCAAGGGAGGTTGCGCCAAATCTTTCCCCTGGGGGGATAGAAAATCCACTAGACACTAGGCATTTTGGTTTTGGGAAAAAACAAAGGGCTGTAGATTGCATGCTCTAGAATTGTCCATACCCCCCCCCCCAAAAAAAAAGGGCTAAACCACTGTTTTGGCCTCCCTGGCATCAGGGGGGTCAGGGAGTGGTTTTTTTTCCCAATTTTCCCCCAGCTGCGAAGAATGACCACTGGATGGCAGTTATTTTTTTTTTAATAATTCAGTGGGGTTTGGCCCATACTCACTTCAGACCCAATCCTTACTCCTAAACCTTCAACATTCCCTGCTCTCCTCTGGACTAAAGCATTCCCGTCCCAATGGCAAGTGAGAGGAGATTTTGATTCTTCTGGGTTTTATTTTTATATATGGTCAGAAGAGTGGGACGAAATCCCAATATTGTCCCACTTGCCATGCCAAATGGCTCCATGTTTTGGGATTGGGTAGGTTGCCACCTCAGGAAACCCACCAGACCTAGATATTTAGGGGTGTCCAGGGTGGCATGCCTCTCATGGATCCCATGATGTTTTCTTAACTACAATACTCTGCATAACTCAAACTATGCCTAAAATCACACATTCTGCTTGCATTTTTGTGATGTAAACTTCTGAGATCCACAACGCTCCTAATACCTTATGTTTCTCCTCTTGCTCAGATAAAAACACTGCCCTTTTGGAATTGGTAGGCCTAGAGTACGTGACAGGAAAAGCCCCAAAACCTAGTGTGGAGACATCAACATGTCCTGTCAAAAAAGTGACATTGGCATTGGAGGTAGCCATATTAAATGGGGCCAGGCGTGACCACCATCCAGGAAAACCTACGAAATACAGATGTTTTTGAAGTAGATAGCCAGGGGATTCCAAGGTTGTGTGCCTAGCATGGATCTAACAAGGTTTTCTTATCCACAGTACTCTGCAAATCTCAAAATTGCACTTAAAGCAGGCTTTTTCTTTGAAACTTCTGGAATCCGCAGGGATCCTTACATTTCCTACCGCTCATGGGTCCCGCACTTGAAATGATAAAAATGCTTCCCCACTTGTGTGATCGAACCTAGTGCCTGCAAAAGGAACTGATCAAACCAGGATAAATGGGAATCCCGGCACCACAAACATGATGAAAATTTGTGTTTTTTGCCTAAGTTTGAGGTTTGTAAGGGCTTCTGGATAAAATAATGTAGTGAGAGCCATGCACTTCACACCACCATGGCCTCTCCTGGGTGCTCATTTTGCAGAAGTGCTCAGGTTTGGTAGAGTTCCCTAGTTGTGGGAAGAGCCAGGACCCAAAATCTACAGCTTACCATTTTTTTTTATAACTTTCTTTCTTGATATTGTTTTAGAAATTGGGTTGTTGGTTGACCGGTGTGTTAGTCCTGGTAAAAAAACAGCCACAATCCCTTGCAAGGTGAACTACTAAAAGTCACAAAAAAGTCAGAGCTGTACTTAACTCTGGGTAGCCTGGCAGAAAAAGCAATCAGGCTTAACTTAGAGGCTATGTGTAAACTATTTATGCAGCACACATACAGTAATCAAGTGAAACACAACACAAAAAATATCCAATACCAATTTAGAAAAGGGAGAGTACATTTCAATAAATTGACACCAAAAAGACAAAAATCCAAATAATAGAACTGGAGTTACGAATTTAAACACTTTTAGTTAAAAGTAGCTTCTAGAGGATCAAAGTGCCAACCGCAGACATCTTGTTGCAAAAGACTGGGTCAAAGTAAAAAAGTATGTCTGACTGTGTGGAACGCAGTTCAGATACAAGAAATGGATTGGGCTCAGTCAGCGCTAAATACCTTTCTGCACATAGACAATCTCTCGCTTCAACGCAGACACCCTTGCACTACGGTGCAAGGATGCCTGTGTTGGCGTAGGAAGCTAAACTTAGCGCTGGTGCAGAGTGAACACAGGAGTGCGCCATATTTTTATAAATATGGTCCATCCCTGCGTTTCTAAAGTGAAGAAGTGCTGCGCTGCACATTTTGACGCAGGACCATGCTGAGACACTTTTTTGTAAATTTGGCCCTTAGTCTCTGAAATTGAAGTTGAATATCTCCAGCGGGAGGAAGCAGAGGGATGTAGGCCTGAAGACAGTTCAACAAGGGTCATTATCTGTTTGTCAAAGGACTGCTGAAAAGAATTTGCTGCTGTGGTGAAGAACGCAGCAGGAGAAGCCACAAAGTCAATCTGATCATTGATGCACCGTGGGCGAATAGGCAGGGAGGTTGGTCTGGGTCTCATCCTGGTTGTCGGAGCAGTTTTTAGCCAAAAATGTTCCCCACTTTTGGATTTTGGCTGCCTGGTCATCTTCAGCACCACTTCCAAGAGTTCAGGTCTCGTGGGGTACCACTTGGAGGGTTAGGACTCCCTCAGACTGGGTTCAGGGGTGGATCAAATTTGAAGGGAGCCCTTAGGATCCCTAAGGCTAAAATCAGGAGGCCAGCAGATTAGCCCTTTGGAGACACTTTGGTAATCCCCAGTTCAAGGTCTTTCTTCCCCAGGCAAGAGGGCAGTAGGGCATAAAAGGCAGCAGCCCAGCAAGGGAGCAGAAGGTCAGCCATCCAGCAGAGTGGCAGTCCTTTCAGCAGACGGGAACTCCTTCTTCCTAGTACAGTATCCACACGTCCAGAAGTATACTGAAGAATTGGTGTCTGACGCCCTATTAGTCCTTTCAGCAGACGGGAACTCCTTCTTCCTAGTACAGTATCCACACGTCCAGAAGTATCCTGAAGAATTGGTGTCTGACGCCCTATTTTTATATGTGGTACCCTCCTAATGGAATATAGGAGTAACTTCTAGACAGTCACTTTGAAGTGCATGGAATTTCCTCCCTCTCCTGCACTGGACCCGTTTGTCACTTACCCCATGTCATATGACCCAGCAGCGGCTGCGGGCACAAAAGGGCTAAAGGCAGAAAACTGCCAACTTTCCAAAAGTAGCATTTTCAAAATTGTAATCAAAAACCCATCTTTACTGTTCAATTGGATTTTTCATTACAATTCCAAAGACACCAAAAGTGAAATTGCTACTTGCTCCCAATTGGAACTTACAGATTATTATAAGTAATAAGGATTCACCAATTTTATCCTATAGTAGTAGGAGCCTCACAGTAGTTAAAAACAATTTTAGGAGTTTTTCATTACCAAGACATGAAAAACTTAAAAGGACACCTCCAACCATTTAACTACACAGCACCCTGCCCTATAGGCTACTCAGGGCCGACAGTAGGAGTGGCCTACATGTAACAAGAGGGGTGTTTAAGGCATTGCAAGGGGTTTACTGCATTCAAGCTGCAGTGGCAAGCCTGGGAAATGTTTTAAGGTGCTACTTAAGTCGGGGGCACAATAACTGCTGCAGGTCCACTGGTAGCATTTGGGCCCATATTCATACTTGGTTTGCGCTGAATTAGTGTCATTTTTTAAAGCTAATTCAGCGCAAACCTAATGCCATATCTATACTTTGGCATTAGACACGTCTACACCCAAAGTTATGGAGTTAACATTTATTTCTGAACTTGAAAACCTACCTTGTATCAATGAGATGCAAGGTAGGCATTCCCATCCAGAAAAGGACGATATGGCCTTTGAGCCATGTTAGAAATGGAGTCTTTGGTTGGCAGTCAGGTTACCCTCTGTCCAAGCAAGGACCCTCACTCTAGTCAGGGTAAGTCACACACAATCCAAATCATCCTGTGCCCACCTTCTAGTAGCTTGGCACAGAGCAGTCAGGCTTAACTTAGAAAGCAATGTAAAGTATTTGTGCATTAAAAATCATGCAATAACACAGTAAAACACCACGAAAATACACCACACAGTGTATAGAAAAATATAAATTATTTATCTGGTAAGATGCAGGTCAAAACGATCACGATTCAATAAGTATACGTTGAAATATCACTGTAAAAATGAAAATAAGTGTCTTTAGTCTTTAAAAAGTATCAAATGGTGTGCGTCCATTTTTCCGGCGCACACAGACGATGTGTCATTGAGTTTTCATGCAAGGCAGGCTTTGCGTTAATTTCTGGTGCATAGACTGGTATCCTCCTTGGGTTGCGGGGTGTTTGGACGCCCCGGGTACGATGCGTTGAAATCCTGGGCGTGCAGGATGAAATCACAGGGGTTGCATCGATCCGGTGGGCGTTGCATGGAAATTTCTACTGCACAGCAGGCATTGCATCGATTCCTCTGAGGAAGTCGGGCTGTGTCATTCCAGTTCGGCTTTACGTTGATCCAGTGGGCTGTGCGTTGAATTTCCAGTCACAACTCTGGCACTCCATCGATCTAAGTCGAGCTGCGTTGTTCCGGTTCAGCGTGCAGTCATTTTCTCACCGTGAGGCAGGCTGTGTGTCGTTTCGTGCAGACTTTGGGGGTTATTCTAACTTTGGAGGAGGTGTTAATCCGTCCCAAAAGTGACGGAAAAGTGACGGATTTACCACCAGCCGTATTACGAGTCCATTATATCCTATGGAACTCGTAATACGGCTGGTGGTATATACGTCACTTTACCGTCACTTTTGGGACAGATTAACACTCCTCCAAAGTTAGAATAACCCCCTTTGTGTCAATTCTGCTGCACAAGGAGTTCTTTTGCAGAGACAAAGTCTTTTTGGTCCTGAGACTTCAGGGAACAGGAGGCAAACTCTATCCAAGCCCTTGAAGAGCACTTCTCAGCAGAGCCAAAGGATAGCAAGGCAGCAGGGCAACAGCTGGGCAGTAGTCCTGTGTAGAAAAGCAGACAGGTGAGTCCTTTGGGCAGCCAGGCAGTTCCTCTTGGCAAGCTGCAGGTTCTGGTTCAGGGTTTCTTGTCCAGAAGTGTCTGAGTTGGTAGGGTCGGAGACCCTGCTTAAATACCCAAATGTGCCTTTGAAGTGGGGGAGACTTCAAAGAGTGGCTTAGAAGTGGACATGGTACCCTTTCAGTTCCCCCTTGTCTGCCCAGGTCCCAGTAGGGGGTGGCCGTCCTTTGTGTGAGGGCAGGCTACTGTCCTTTGACATGTAAGTGTCAGGCCATCCACCCTCCCAGCCCAGGAAGACCCCTTCAATATGCAGATGTATGCAAGTGTGACTGAGCATCCTGTGTTTGGGGTTGTCTGAGTGAATGCACAAAGGAGCTGTCAACTAAACCTAGCCAGACGTGGATTTTAAGGCATAGAAGGATTTAAGTGCAGAGAAATGTTCACTTTTCTAAAAGTGACATTTTTTAAACAGTAATATTAAATCCAACTTCACCAGCCAGCAGGATTTTGTATTACCATTCTGGACATACTAAATATGACCTTGTTACTCCCTTCAGATCAGAAGCTACCACTCAAACAGTATATGAAGGTAGCCCTAATGTTAGCCTATGAAAGGAGCAGGCCTCACAGCAGTGTAAAACAAATATAGGAGTTCTACACTCCCAGGACATATAAACTATACAGGTATATGTCCTGCTTTTTACCTACATAGCTCCCTGCCCTATGGGTTACCTAGGGTATACCATAGGGGTGACTTATATTTAGAAAAAGGGGAGTTTAAGGCTTGGCAAATACTTTTAAATGCCAAGTTGAAGTGGCAGTGAAAATGCACACACAGGCCATGCAAACTCCCCTTGGGGGGCTCTGACTTGGGGCCCCCTGCACGGCGCTGGCCCCAATGGCCATGCCCAAGGGATTTGTCCCCTGGGCATGACCATTGGGGTGGTGGGCATGGCTCCTGTCTTTACTAAGACAGGATCCATGTCCATGGGGGTTGTGCGGCAGAAAATGGTGCTACACTGCCTAAAGGCATTTTTCTGCCTCTAAACAGTGTAGCGCCATCATTTGGTGCACAAACCCCAGTTTCCTCTATGCCTCCCCCACCCTGTTAGCGTCCTTTCCAAGGACGCTAACAGGGCATTAGCGTCGGCTAGCGCCATTCCATAAATATGGTGCCCGGCCGGCATCTTGGAATGGCGCTATACTTTTTCATGCACAACGGCGCTAATGCAGTTTTGTGTGAAAAAGTATAAATTTGGCCCTTCATTTATAGGCCCTCTGTATGTAGTATACCATTCCACAAGGGACTTATAAGTAAACAAAAAATGGTAACTGTTCATAAGCCAATTTAACCAGATTAGCAAGAGTAACTACTTTTTTTTTTCGTCCAAAAGCTGTGTGATTAACATGTCAAATTATGATATATTAAAAGATTGGCACCAGGTTAGAAATTATGGCCCTCATTACAACCCTGGCGGTCAAAGACCGCCAGGGCTGTTTCGTCGGATTGCCCACCCAACAGGCTAGTGGTGCAATCCTGTGTATTACGACCGCAGCGGAAGCTCCGTGGTCGCACCGTTGGGACCGGCGGTTTACCGCCACGTTGGTCCTGGCGGATGTAATCCTCCAGCATAGCGCTGCTTGTAGCGCTGCCCAGGGGATTATGAGTCCCCCTCCCGCCAGCCTTTTCATGGCGGTAAGAACTGCCATGAAAAGGCTGGCAGAAAGGGGAGGAGCGTGGCCCCTGGCGGCCCCTGCACTGCCCATGCCTTTGGCCCCCTGCCACGGCCCCATGGAGCTTTTCACTGTCTGCATAGCAGACAGTGAAAAGCTCAACGGGTGCAACTGCACCTGTCGCACTGCCGCATTTGGAGACGGCTACCGTGTTGTGGCCGATATCCCCGCTGCAGGGGCCAGCGGAGATCTTGTGATGGCCACCGAATAAGTGCGACCACATTGGCGGCCGCGCAGCCAAAGTTGTAATGAGGGCCTATGTATGCAGTGCGGCTGTGTAAATTGAAGGTTCTCTTTTTGGCAATCAGTTTGTGGATTATGTTTATGTGACAGCGAAGTTTCTACTGCAATAGTGAAAGCAGGTGCATCAATCATTAATGATACACTATCTCCAGATGTTACTTCTGTTCTATCAATGCCTCTAATAAATTCCTTTTTTTCCTTTTCTCCTTTTTGGAATCGCTACTCTTTCTGGACTGGTCTGGTCCTTAAAACATCCTAAGGGTCCCAAATCAATAAGAGCTGAAATTGAGAGAGGGCCTTAAGAAGTGGACACTTTGACCAGCCAATTTTAATTTAATGTTCCTTAGCACTGGCAGTCTCAGTCTCATGCTTGATCTAAGGTCACAGTTCAAGATCCAGCACTGGCGTTTCCCAGCAGATGGGGAGAGTTCTAAGGACGTAACCGTTACGTCCTGCTATGGGACTTCGGGCGTCCTTCTATGGGCCCTCCCCCGATGGCCATGCACCCTCCTCCCCTGGGGAGGGATTGAAGGGGAATTGCTTCCCATTCCACCCCTGCCCCCCCTACCCCCCTCAGCCACCTTGTGGCATCTGATGATGTCATCGGAGGCTGCCCGCACGGATCGGAGGAGAAATGCTTCAGCATTTCTCCTCCTATCACATGGAGGGGGTGAGAGAGGCATCAAAAGTAAGGAAAGGCCTTTCCTTTCTTTTGATGTCTCTCTCAGCATTTCTGCTGCCCGATCGCGATGCGATCGGGCAGTAGAAATGCCCAGTAGACACCAGGGAGTTTGTTATCTTTTTTAGTTGTGCATTAGGGGAGTGGCCCCTTGGAGGGCAAATTATTTTTAGGCCTTTTCTGCCCCCCCCCCCCCGGGGGCAGATCAGCCTTTTCTAATTAGGTCAATCTGCCACCGGGGGGCAGAAACCAGTAGGCACCAGGGAATTTTTTTTCCGCCAATTTCACGCAAGAGGAGCAACCCCTTAGGCAAGGGTCGCTCCCCTGGGGGTGCACTTTATTTTAGGCCATTTTTGCTCCTGTGGGGGAAGATCTGCCTATTTTTATTAGGTCAATATGCCCCGGGGGGGGGGCAGAAACCCCATTTGGCACCAGGGATTAGTGTATGTGTATGTGTGTGTTTTGTTTGGGAGGGCAGCCCCTTGGGAAAGGGTCGCTCTCCATGGGGGCACATTATTGTTGGCCATATCTGACCTATTTTTGGAAGGCCCATCTGCCCCCAAGGGGAGCAGAAAGCCCACCAGAGACCAAGAAAGATTTTTTTTTCAAAAAAAGAGGGTGAGGGTATGGCCACACCCCCACCCCAACCCCAAATAAATGGGGCAAAAGTTGTTCTGCCCACTGGTGAGTAAATGGAGCAATTACCCCTGACCCACACCCTCCTAGGGGGCAGAAAGCCTACTAGATGCCAGGGAATTTTAAATCATATAACAATAGTGGGGTGGTGGCTACCACACAGTATGGCAGTATGGGCATGAATATGCCCCTACCCCAACTGATGAGGGTAACAGTCTTTCAGCTCTTCCCCGCACACTAAAACATCTTATCCCATGGCAAACAAGAGGACATTTGATTATTTTCGGTTTTTGTAGGAAAGTACCATCTTGCCTGGCTTGTTACCCCCATTTTTACATGTATGTAAGTTTGTTTTTGCCTGTCTCACTGGGATCCTGCTAGCCGGGACCCCAATGCTCATAGTTTGTGCCCTGAATGTGTGTACCTGTGTAGTGACTAACTGTGTCACTGAGGCTCTGCTAACCAGAACCTCACTGCTTATGCTCTCTCTGCCTTTAAAATTGACCATTTTTACCAATTCTAATTGGCACACTGGAACACGCTTCTAATTCCCTAGTATATGGTACCTAGGTACCCAGGGTATTGGGGTTCCAGGAGATCCCTATGGGCTGCAGCATTTCTTTTGACACCCTTAGGTAGCTCAGACAAATCTTACACAGGACTGCCACTGCTGTGAAATAACGTCCACGTTATTTCACAGCCATTTACCACTGCACTTAAGTAACTTACAAATCACCTATATGTCTAACCTTCACCTGGTGAAGGTTGGGTGCTAAGTTACTTAGGGTGTGGGCACCCTGGCACTAGCCAAGGTGCCCCCACATCGTTCAGGGCAAAGTCCCCGGACTTTGAGTGCGGGGACACCATTACACACCTGTTATTTCACAGCCATTTTCCACTGCACTTAAGTAACTTATAAGTCACCTATATGTCTAACCTCCACTTGGTGAAGGTTAGGTGTAAAGTTATTAAGTGTGAGGGCACCCTTGCACTAGCAGAGGTGCCCCCGCATAGTTCAGGACCATTTCCCCAGACTTTGTGAGTGCGGGAACACCATTACACGCGTGCACTACATATAGGTGAACACCTATATGTAGCTTCACAATGGTAACTCCGAATATGGCCATGTAACATGTCTAAGATCATGGAATTGTCCCCCCATGCCAAATGTGGTATTGGGCTGCCAATCCCATGCATCCCCGGGGCTCCACTATGGACCCCGGGTACTGCCAAACCAGCTCTCTGGGGTTTTCTCTGCAGCTACTGCTGCTGCCAACCCACAGACAGGGTTCTGCCCTCCTGTGGTCTGAGCAGCCCAGTCCCAGGAAGGCAGAACAAAGAATTTCCTCTGAGAGAGGGTGTTACACCCTCTCCATTTGGAAATAAGTCTTAAGGGCTGGGGAGGAATAGCCTCACCAAGCCTCTGGAAATGCTTTGAAGGGCCAGATGGTGCCCTCCTTGCATAAGCCAGTCTACACCGGTTCAGGGAACCCCCAGTCCCTGCTCTGGCACGAAACTGAACAAAGGAAAGGGGAGTGACCACTCCCCTGTCCATCACCACCCCAGGGGTGGTGCCCAGATCTCCTCCAGTGTGCCCCAGACCTCTGCCATCTTCGACCGAGAGGTGTGAGGGCACTCTGGAGGCCTCTGAGTGGCCAGTGCCAGCAGGTGACGTCAGAGACCCCTCCTGATAGGTGCTTACCTGACTAGGTGGCCACTCCTCCTCTGAGGGCTATTTAGGGTCTCTCCTGTGGGCTTTTCCACAGATAACGACTTGCAAGAATTCACCAGAGTTCCTCTGCACCTCTCTCTTTGACTTCTGCCCAGGATCGACCGCTGACTGCTCCAGGACGCCTGCAAAACTGCAACAAAGTAGCAAGAAGACTACCAGCGACATTGTAGCGCCTAATCCTGCCTTCTTTCTCGACTGTTTCCTGGTGGTGCATGCCTTGGGTTGACAAAATCTTCCCCCTGCTTCAGCAGGCACCAAACTTCAGCATCACCAGTACTCTAGGACCCCACTCATCCTGACGAGCGTGGCCCCTGGAACACAGGTGATTGACCCAAGTGACCCAGACTGTCCAGTGGTCCAACTGTCCATATTTGGAGGAGGTAGTTCCTTGCCTCCCCTCTCCAGACAGTAATCCTGTGCACCACGTGAACTGCAGCTGCTAGGGCTCCTGTGCACATTTCCAAGGGGTCCTTCGTGCACAGCCAAGCCCAGCTCTCTAGCACCCCGTCCTGCATTGCTCAACTCCCTGAGTTGACCTCCGGCTTCGTGGGACCCTCTTTTGTAGTGTGGAGATGACTGCCATGCTCAGTCTTCTTGAACCCATGTTCAAGGACTTCTGTGGGTGCTGCCTTCTTGTGCGTATGCTCTCTACGTTGCTGAGAGCCCCCTCTGTCTCCTCTTCCAAGTGGCGACATCTTGGTCCTTCCTGGGCCGGTGTAGCACCCTTTTTCTTCAACAGCGATCTTTGCTGCTAGCAAGGCTTGTTTGTGATCTTTTTCCAAAGAAACAACTCTGTATCCTCCAGCACTCCGTGGGACATCTTCTGCATGAAGGAGAAGTTCCTAGCATCTTTCGTTGTTGCAGAATCTTCAGCTTCTTCCACCCAGAGGCAGCCATTTTGCACCTTCATCCAGGGTTTACTGGGCTCCTGCCCCCACTGGACACTTTCATGACTCTTGGACTTGGTCCCCTTCCTTTGCAGGTCCTCAGGTCCAGGAATCCGTCTTCAGTGCTTTGCAGTCTGTTGTGGTCTTTGCAAAATCCTCTATCACTCAATCAATCAATCAATCACATTTATAATGCGCGCTACTCACCCGTAAGGGTCTCAAGGCGCTGGGGAGGGGGGGTCAGTGCTTGAAGAGCCAGGTCTTGAGCTGCCTTCTGAAGGAGAGGTGGTCCTGAATGGCGCGAAGATGGCTGGGAAGAGAGTTCAAGGTCTTCGCTGCCAGGAAAGAAAAGGATCTTCCTCCGGCGGTGGCTTTGCGGATGCGGGTTACGGCTGCCAGGGCTTGTTCGGTCGAGCGTAGGGTGCGCGGAGGAGTGTAGAAGGAGACGCGGTGGTTGATGAGTTTTGGTCCGATGTTGTGCAGGGCTTTGTGTGCGTGGGTGAGGAGTCTGAAGGTGATCCTCTTGTTGACTGGTAGCCAGTGAAGTTTCTTCAGGTGTCCGGAGATGTGGTGGTGGCGGGGTATGTTCAGGATGAGTCGTGCGGCAGCGTTCTGGATTCGTTGAAGTTTCCTCTGCAGCTTGATGGTGATGCCGGCGTACAGAGTGTTCCCATAGTCCAAGCGACTGGTGACAAGGGCGTGGGTGACGGTCTTCCTGGTGTCGGTGGGGATCCAGCGGAAGATCTTGCGGAGCATGCGGAGGGTGTTGAAGCATGCCGAGGTCACCGAGTTGACCTGTCTGGTCATGGAGAGGGAAGAGTCCAGGATGAAGCCGAGGTTGCGTGCGTGGTCGGTGGGTTGGGGAGTGCTGCCTAGGGCGGGAGGCCACCAGGAATCGCCCCAGGCGGTTGGTGTAGGGCCGAGGATGAGGACCTCCGTCTTCTCTGTATTCAGTTTAAGCCGGCTGTCTGTCATCCAGTTCGCTACTTCCTTCATGCCTTCGTGTAGTCTGGCTCTTGTGAGGTGGGGTTGTTGGTGAGGGATAAGATGAGCTGGGTGTCGTCGGCGTAGGATATGAGGTTGAGTCCGTGTTTTCGTGCGATGTTCGCCAGGGGGGTCATGTAGACGTTGAAGAGGGTGGGGCTGAGGGAGGATCCTTGGGGGACGCCGCAGATGATCTCCGTGGCTGTGGATCTGAAGGGGGGGAGGCGGACTCTCTGAGTTCTTCCGGAGAGGAAGGAGATGATCCATTCCAGGGCCTTGCCTCTGATGCCGGCGTTGCTGAGGCGGCATGTCAGGGTACGGTGGCATACCGTGTCGAAGGCTGCAGAGAGGTCCAGGAGGATGAGGGCCACGGTTTCTCCTTTGTCGGTCAGGGATCTGATGTCGTCCGTGGCTGCGATGAGGGCGGTCTCGGTGCTGTGATTAGCTCTGAAGCCGAACTGTGAGGGGTCGAGTGAGTTGTTGGTTTCCAGGGCGGTGGTGAGTTGAGCGTTGACGATTTTCTCAATCACTTTGGCGGGGAACGGTAGGAGCGAGATGGGCCGGAAGTTTTTGAGTTCGGTGGGGTCTGCTGTTGGTTTCTTTAGGAGGGCGTTGATTTCGGCGTGTTTCCAGTTCTCCAGGAAGGTGGCGGTGGTAAAAGACGCGTTGATGACGTCTCGGAGGTGGGGTGCGATGATGTTGTCGGCTTTGTTGAAGATGTGGTGCGGGCAGGGGTCGGATGGTGATCCTGAGTGGATGGAGTTCATGATGCGGGTGGTTTCCTCGGTGGTGGTTGGGTTCCAGGTGAGGATGGTGGTGTTGTCGGTGGCGGGTTCCAGTGGTGGGTTCGTGTTGGTAGTGGTGAAGCTGTTGTAGATGTCGGTAATCTTGTGGTGGAAGAAGGCTGCGAGGGAGTCGCAGAGGTCCTGTGAGGGAGGGATGGAAATGTTTTCTGCGTCGGGGTTGGAGAGTTCTTTGACGATGCCAAATAGTTCCTTGCTGTTGTGGGCGTTGTTGTCTAGTCTGTTCTGGAAGGCGAGTTTAGTGTGTTTCTGGGGAAATAGTAGTACTTTACGCCTACTTTCCAGGGTCTTGTAGTGGGGTATCTTGGACACCCTTAGTGTTTTCTTACACTCCCAGCTACCCTCTTCACACTACACTAGCCTAGGGGGCCATTTGTGATTTGCATTCCACTTTCTTAGTATATGGTTTGTGTTGCCCCTAGGCCTATTGCATTCTATTGTATTCTACAGTGTTTGCACTACTTTCTAACTGTTTTACTTACCTGATTTTGGTTTGTGTGTATATGTTGTGTATTTTTCTTACCTCCTAAGGGAGTATATCCTCTGAGATATTTTTGGCACATTCTCACTAAAATAAAGTACCTTTATTTTTAGTAACTCTGAGTATTGTGTTTCTTATGATATAGTACCTGTATGATATAAGTGGTATAGTAGGAGCTTTGCATGTCTCCTAGTTCAGCCTAAGCTGTTCTGCTATAGCTACCTCTATCAGCTTAAGCTGCTGGAACACAACTAATCTACTAATAAGGGATAACTGGACCTGGCACAAGTTGTAAGTACCATAAGGTACCCGCTATAAGCCAGACGAGCGTCCTACAGTTTTGGTTTTACGTTTGGGCCATGAGAGTTAGCTAACACTCAAAATCGTCCCACTTGGAATGGTGAGGGCTGCACTTTTTGGATTTTGGGATGCTGCCATGTAGAAAATTCCACAAGACCTAGACACATCTGAAAACTAAACATCTAGGTGAGTCCAGGGTGGTGTGCTTCACATGCGCCCTGCACCATTTTCTTACCCACAATGCCTTGAAACCTCCAACCTTGCTGGAAATCACACATTTTTTTCACATTTTTGTGATTGAACCTTCTGGAATCTGCAGGAATTAACAAAATTCCTACCACACAGCACTGTATCATCTATACAGATAAAGATTCTGCCCCACTTGTCAGCCTAAACATTTTTTCAAACTGCCCTTTTGGACCCGCTTTGGTTCCCCCTCAATTTTGACATGTTTTTTGGCTCTTCCCTGTCATAGGCACTTGGCCCACCTACACAACTTAGGTATCATTTTTACTGGGAGACTGAGGGAAACATTGGGTGGTAGGAAATTTGTCCTGGTGAGGTGATCCCACACAGAAATGTGGGATTGTGGGAAAAATGTGATTTTTCAGCCAAATTTGAAGTTTGCTGAGGATTGTGGGTAAGAAAACAGTGTATGATCCACGCAAGTCACACCTCTGTCGAGGGTGTTTAGTTTTCAGAAATGTCTGGGTTTGGTAGGTTTCCCTGTATGGCTTCTGAGCCCAGGACTAAAAACGCAGGTGCTCCCCCATCCCCCCACAAAAACAGGTAGTTTTGTATTTGATAATTTTGCTGTGTCCAGATAGTGTTTTGGGGCTTTTCCTTTTGCGGGCACTAGGCCTACCCACACAAGTGAGGTACCATTTTTAATTGGGAGGCTTGGGGGAATGAAATTTGTGGTTCCTCTCAGATTCCAGAACTTTCTATCACCAAAATGTTAAGAAAAAGTGTTTTTTGTTGGCCAAATTGTGAAGTTTGCAAAGTATTCTGGGTAACAGAACCTGGTGGGAGCCCCATAGGTCACCCCATCCTGGATTCCCAAAGATGACTAGTTTTAAAAAATGCACAAGTTTGTTAGGTTTCCCTAGGTGCTGGCTGACCTAGAGGCCAAACTCTGCAGCTTTCAGATTTCAATGTAAAAATGTGATGTGTCCATGTTGCGTTTTGCGTCGCGAGCACTAGGCCTACCCACGCAAATGAGGTACCATTTTTATCGGGAGACTTGGGGAAACACAGAATATCAAAACAAGTGTTATTGCACCTTGTCTTTCTCTACATTTTTTCCTTTCAAATGTACGACAGTGTTTAAAAAAGACGTCTATTTCAGAAATGCCCTGTAATTCACATGCTAGTAATGGCACCCTGGAATTCAGATTTGTGCAAATAACCACTGCTTCTCAACACCCCATCTTGTACCCATTTTGGAAATACAAAGGTTTTCTTGATACCTATTTTTCACTCTTTATATTTCAACAAATGAATTGCTGTATACCCGGTATAGAATGAAAACCCATTGCAAGGTGCAGCTTATTTGTTGCCTCTGGGCACCTTGGGTTGTTGATGAACCTACAAGCCCTATATATCCCTGAAACCAGAAGAGTCCAGCAGACGTAACAGTATATTGCTTTCAAAAATCTGACATGGCAGGAAAAAGTTATAGAGTAAAACGTGGACGAAAAAGGCAGTTTTTGTACCTCAATTTCAATATATTTTTATTTCAGCTGTTATTTTCTGTAGGAAAACCTTGTAGGATCTACACAAATTAGCCCTTGCTGAATTCAGAATTTCGTCTACTTTTCAGAAATGTTTAGCTTTTACGGGATCCAGCATTATTTTCACATCCATTTCTGTTACTAACTGAAAAGAGGCTAAAAGCACAAACAATAGTAAAAATGGGGTATGTCCTAGTAAAATGCCAAAATTGTGTTTGAAAAATTGGGTTTTGTGATTCAAGTCTGCCTGTTCCTGAAAGCTGTGAAACTGTGATTTTAGCGCCACAAACACTTTTTTAATGCCATTCTCAGGGAAACAACCACAAGCCCTTTTCTGCAACCCTTTATTCCCTTTTTATAAAAAAAACTAAATTTTTGATGTATTTTGGCTAATTTCTTCGTCTCCTTCAGGAGTACTCTGGGTACCTCTAGAATTCCTAGGATGTTGGAAAACGAGGACGCAAATTTGGCGTGGGTAGCTTATGTGGACAAAAAGTTATGAGGGCCTAAGCGCGAACTGCCCCAAATAGCCAAAAAAGGCCTGGCACCTGAGAGGGAAAAGGCCTGGCAGCGAAGGGGTTAATGGCACAAAGCAGCGGACATTTTCTTCTGCTTTGTGCCTTGCTGTAAATATTTACAAGCAGCTCCCTTGGAAGCCGTAGAATTAGAATAACTATTTCTGGATCTGCAAATAGCTAGGTGTATGTTTATCATTTCTTAAATTCTACCTTTCCTTTACTAACGTTAAAAAAATGCACTCGATTTAACATATAGGCCCTCATTCTGACCCTGGCGGTCGGTGATAATGCGGCGGCCAAGCCGCCAACAGGCCGGCGGTCCAAAATATGCAATTCTGACCCTGGCGGGAACCGCCAACACAGCCCGCCGCATTAACACTCCGCCCGCCACGGCGGAACAAACAAACAGCGCGGCGGTCCCCGCCAACAGCCAGGCGGCAGACAATGTACCGCCCACCCTATCACGACCCACCAATCCGCCACCTTTTCCGGGGCGGGAGCACCGCCGATAAAAACACGGCGGAAACAGACTACGAACGGGAAAACGCTCACCTCTACGCACTCCACGCGAGATTCCGGCAGTATGGAACCCGAGTTGCAGGTCATCCCCGCACTCCTATACCTGCTCCTGTACCAGGAGCACGCCCGGCGGCGCGGAAGACATCGGTGAGTACTGCACCTACGACACAGGGGAGGGAAAAGAGTACCCGCACACACCCACCCACCCACACCCACTACAACACACACATCAATGCATTCCCACAGATCACTGTCACAACCCACAACCCCCCCCCTCCGAAATAATGCAAAGACCAAAAGAAGAGATCATAAACGGGCAGATATATTGAAATATGGACACCAGTAATCCCAATAAATAAATAAACTATGTACAAAATATATACAGCTACTAAATGTAGTCCAACCACTGTCCGTGGACCACAGGGGTCCTGTGCAAAGGGGCAAGGCCCAGTCCCACGACAAGAACTCCACAGAGAGAACACTGCAGGGGCATCAGAAAGAAAATAGGACAGGCACCTCAGGGGGAAGGGAAGGGGGGGCACCTCAGCCACTTGAGTACACGACGCCAGATCCACGAGGGGACTCCATGACCACTGGCCCATCCTGGGGAGAGCAAAGCCACAGTCCATACAGCCCATACAGTGGGTGGCCTGCCCACTGGGCCATCCTGGGGAGAGCAAAGCCACAGTCCATACAGTCCATACAGTTGGTGGCCTGCCCACTGGGCCATCCTGGGGAGAGCAAAGCCACAGTCCATACAGTCCATACAGTGGGTGGCCTGCCCACTGGGCCATCCTGGGGAGTGCAAAGCCACAGTCCATACAGTGGGTGGCCTGCCCACTGGGCCATCCTGGGGAGAGCAAAGCCACAGTCCAAACAGTCCATAACAGACTCCACTGCCACTGGAGGAGGCATGTTGGCCAGAGGACATCCTGCAGCCCTGCCCGAGACAGATCCTGCCCTGCCACGTCTGCCAAAGGGCCAGCGGTTCTTGCCTTGAAGGGCCCAGTTCAGCGCTTCTTGCCTTGAAGGGCCCAGTTCAGCGCTTCTTGAGACGGCGGTCCCCAGCGGAGCTGTGCTGGAGACGGCGGGGCCCAGTTCAGCGGTGCTTGAGACGGCGGTCCCCAGCGGAGCTGTGCTGGAGACGGCGGGGCCCAGTTCAGCGTTTCTTGAGACGGCGGGGCCCAGTTCAGCGGTGCTTGAGACGGCGGGGCCCAGTTCAGCGTTTCTTGAGACGGCGGGGCCCAGTTCAGCGGTTCTTGAGACGGCGGGGCCCAGTTCAGCGGTGCTTGAGACGGCGGTCCCCAGCGGAGCGGTGCTGGAGACGGCGGGGCCCAGTTCAGCGGTTCTTGAGACGGCGGTCCCCAGCGGAGCTGTGCTGGAGACGGCGGGGCCCAGTTCAGCGGTGCTTGAGACGGCGGGGCCCAGTTCAGCGTTTCTTGAGACGGCGGGGCCCAGTTCAGCGGTGCTTGAGACGGCGGGGCCCAGTTCAGCGTTTCTTGAGACGGCGGGGCCCAGTTCAGCGGTGCTTGAGACGGCGGGGCCCAGTTCAGCGTTTCTTGAGACGGCGGGGCCCAGTTCAGCGGTGCTTGAGACGGCGGTCCCCAGCGGAGCGGTGCTGGAGACGGCGGGGCCCAGTTCAGCGGTGCTTGAGACGGCGGGGCCCAGTTCAGCGTTTCTTGAGACGGCGGGGCCCAGTTCAGCGGTGGTTGAGACGGCGGGCCCAGTTCAGCGGTTCTTGAGACGGCGGGGCCCAGTTCAGCGGTTCTTGAGACGGCGGGGCCCAGTTCAGCGGTGCTTGAGACGGCGGCCGGTCTATGGCCAACTGCTCATTGCCTGGTGGTGCCCTCCTGGGCAGCGGGGATGGTGCTCCTTCAATGCCCACCTGGGCTGTGGGTGGTGGGGCCCTCCTGGCCAGCTGGGCTGGGTCCTCCCTGGCCAGCGGCTATGGGGGTGGTGGGCTCCTCCTGGGCAGCAGGCCTGCAGCCTGACCTCTCCGACTTGCTGCCCTTGCCCTCCTTAGTCGGGAGTCTGTGGCCCTTTCCTCCCTTTGGAGCTGTGGCTGGTGACTGTGTCTGGGTGGTGTCCGGGGGGGATGTAGAAGCCGGGCTCCTGCGGCGCCCCTTCCGCCTTCTGCTCCTCTTCCCAGGGGGTGGGCTGGCTGTCCCCTTGCTGCTGGGCGAAGATCCAGACATGCGGGCTGGTGGGCTCCAATACCCCTGCACCCTTGTCAAGGGGGCTGCAGGGCTGGTGGTGGCTGAGGTGCTCTTCTTACCCCGACGAGAAGGAGGGGGGGGGCTCAGGGTCAGGAAAGAAGTTAGCAGTGGCGAGGAAGAGTTTCTTGGGACAATGGAGAGTGGTAGGTACAGTGGGAATGGGAGTGGAGGGAGAGGATGTGGTTGTAGGTGAGTCACGTTTGCTGTCTTTGGGTGCAGGTGCAGGAGGGATAGGCTGTCGTGAGGTGGATGGCTGTTGGGTGGGTGGGTGGCTGCGTTTGTGTGGTGTGGAAGAGGGGGTGACAGACACAGTGGGAGAGGACACAGGGGACGTGTAAATGGCAGTGGGGGTGGTGACTGCACGTGTGCGGACTGGACTGGAGGGTGTGCTGGTGATGGAAACACTGGCTGATGGTGAGGTGAATGGAGGTGTGAGTGTAGACGTCACAGGGAGGGAGGAGGGAGACGAGGAGGTGGGGGTCACAGAGGTGGTAGTGACTGTTGGCATGTCTGCATCGGAATGTTGCGTGTGTGAATGTCTGCGTGATCTGTGGTGCTTATGTTTGGATGAGCTTCTCTTGGGTGTTGAGGTGTGTGCAGGCTGGTCTGATGGTGTGGGTGGGACAGGCAGAGGAACAGGAGACTGGGAGGAGGGAGTTAGTAGAGGGAGGCAGGAGACAGGGACAATGGCTGCCGTCAGTGCTGAGGCCAGAGCCTGGAACGATCGCTGATGGGCAGCCTGACCCGAATGAATGCCCTCCAGGTACGCATTGCTGCGATGAACCTCCCTCTCCACCCCCTGGATGGCATTCAAAAGGGTAGTCTGCCCAACAATGAGCGTTCGGAGGAGGTCAATGACCTCCTCACTGAGGGCAGCGGGGGTAACAGGGGCAGGGCCTGAGGTGCCTGGGGCGAAGGAGATGCCCGGCTTCCTGGCAGAGCGGGCACGGGGCGAACGCTGAGGGGCTGCTGGGAGGGCGGAGATGGTGCGCTGGGTGGCGGCTGTACCTGTAATGGCGGGGGGCACGGATGGTGCCACCCCCGCAAGGGAGCTCCCTTCCGAGGACGTGTCCGTGTCGCTGCAGGGTCCAGTCGTCCCCGTTGTGGAGCTCCCCTCGCCCTCCGTCTCACTGGTCCAGTCAGACTCTGTGGCATGGCCCTCCTGGGCCATGTGAGATGCAGCTCCCTCCTGCCCCGATGCCACTTCTCCTCCGCCTGATGATGCTGATGCACACAAGCACAGAAAGACAAACAAAAAGGGGGGGGGAGAGAGAAATAAAGGGATATTGAGTACATGGATCTCCGGTACAGTTAGCGGACATGACAGACACAGATGCCCCCTGCACTAAGTTGCGCACTTGGGGTCCGCTACGCATTCCGTGGAACATGCCCTACACGCCTAGAGTTGACAACTGCACCCATGGATGACACGGCCCAGGGATGGCTGTACTGACACACTACTGAGGGTGGTGGCTGGGGACACAGGGGCTTACGGGGGTGCCCAGCCTACAGATATCGCCCTGGCCTAGGGGGACCCACAGCCCTCCTCCCCCACCCAGACACCTCCACTGCGCGACAACAGAGTAGATAATGCTTGGACTCACCCCCTTGTGTCTGCTGTGCTGCCCTCACGCGCCCATCCAAATCAGGGTAGGCCACCGCCAGGATCCGGAACATCAGGAGGGTCAGTTGACGGCAGGCACCCCGCCTACGTTGGGAGGCCATCCCCAGCAGAGACTCAGCGGTCTTCTTGGTCCCGCGGCGGATGTCCTCCCACCTCTTGCGGCAGTGGGTGCCCCGTCGATGGTGGACCCCCAGGGTCCGGACTTCCTTGGCGATGGCACGCCAAATCCCGATCTTCTCATGGGCGCGGACCTATGTGACACGTACAGGGAGGGAGAAATACCACGTTCAAGTTTGTCTGCATTTTCGTTGCCAGTGGCTCAACGCCCCCCATCCCCGCCAGGCCCCCCGCCATGCCCCCCGCCAGGCCCAACATGCCCCCCATCCCCGCCAGGCCCCCCGCCATGCCCCCCGCCAGGCCCAACATGCCCCCCATCCCCGCCAGGCCCCCCGCCATGCCCCCCGCCAGGCCCAACATGCCCCCCATCCCCGCCAGGCCCCCCGCCATGCCCCCCGCCAGGCCCAACATGCCCCCCATCCCCGCCAGGCCCCCCGCCAGCCCCAACATGCCCCCCATCCCCGCCAGGCCCCCCGCCATGCCCCCCGCCAGGCCCAACATGCCCCCCATCCCCGCCAGGCCCCCCGCCATGCCCCCCGCCAGCCCCAACATGCCCCCCCATCCCCGCCAGGCCCCCGCCAGGCCCAACATGCCCCCCATCCCCGCCAGGCCCCCCGCCATGCCCCCCGCCAGGCCCAACATGTCCCCCATCCCCGCCAGGCCCCCCGCCATGCCCCCCGCCAGGCCCAACATGCCCCCCATCCCCGCCAGGCCCCCCGCCATGCCCCCCGCCAGCCCCAACATGCCCCCCCATCCCCGCCAGGCCCCCCGCCAGGCCCAACATGCCCCCCATCCCCGCCAGGCCCCCCGCCATGCCCCCCGCCAGGCCCAACATGCCCCCCATCCCCGCCAGGCCCCCCGCCAGGCCCCCAAGCCAGCCAGTGGCCCCAAATCCATATTGAATTAAACTCACTTGTTGGTCTGGAGGACCGTAGAGTAGCGCATACTGGGGGAGGACCCCATCCACAAGTTTCTCCAACTCCTTTCCAGTGAAGGCAGGGGCCCTTTCCCCAGTCGCAGCAGCCATTGTCCCTTCCAGACCGAGGTCACAGCAACACTTGCAGTATAGGTCCTCTCCTGTGAAAGTTCAAGTCGCAAGTGGATAAGTAGATAGAAAATGGCGGTCACGTCCGCGGCGGTGCGTACCGCGGCGGTGCGTACCGCCACCGCCGGCGCCCTTCGCCATTGGCTCCTGAAACCCATAGGCTTCAATGTTAACCAATGCGGCTTCGCGCCGCGGTCTTCGACCGCTGACCGCCGCGGTGTGCCACGCCAGCGCATTGACCTCACATCCCATTGTCACACTTCACAGGTCAGGCAGCCGCCATTTCGAGGGTCCACATGGCTCAATTTCAACTGCGTCACACAGGCCTAGGCCTTGCATAGCCACTCAGACACGCCATTCACTGCATAGAGAATCGTTTACTGTGCTAGCTGTGAGTACGTACCTGTGGGTTGCTTGACTGTGTGCTCCATGTTGTCCTTCCTAGGCACCGTCCGCTGGGTTTGGCGAGGAGACGGATGAATCCTCCCGTGTACCAACCGCTGGTGGACCTGTCGACAATGGAAGAACGCCACATTATCCTGACCTACCGTCTTAACCGTGCCACTATACATGAACTGTGTGCCCAGCTGGAGCCCGACCTGATGTCCCCCATCCGCCAACCCACAGGGATTCCCCCTCTGGTGCAGGTCCTGTCAGTACTCCATTTCTTGGCAAGTGGGTCATTTCAGACAACAGTGGGAATTGCTTCTGGGATGTCTCAGCCCATGTTTTCGAAGGTGTTATCCAGAGTGTTGTCTGCCCTGATGAAATACGTGAGGAGCTACATCATTTTCCCTGAGGTGGGCGAATTGGCTGCAGTGAAGGGTGATTTCTATGCCCTTGGACATATTCCCAACGTCATTGGTGCCATTGATGGGACCCATGTGGCTTTGGTTCCCCCAAGAGACAGGGAGCAGGTGTACAGGAACAGAAAAAGTTACCATTCCATGAACATCCAGGTGGTGTGTTTGGCTGACCAGTACATCTCGCATGTAAATGCCAAATTCCCAGGGTCAGTGCATGACGCCTACATCCTGAGGAATAGCAGCATCCCTTACGTGATGGAACAGCTAGAGAGACACCGTGTATGGCTATTGGGGGACTCTGGGTACCCCAACCTGTCGTGGCTACTGACCCCAGTAAGGAATCCCCGGACCAGGGCAGAGGAACGGTACAATGAGGCCCATGGGCGTACTAGGAGGGTGATCGAACGCACCTTTGGCCTCCTAAAGGCCAGGTTTAGGTGCCTGCATATGACAGGTGGATCCCTAATGTACTCACCTAAGAAGGTGTGTCACATCATCGTGGCCTGCTGCATGCTTCACAACCTGGCTTTGCGCCGCCAGGTGCCTTTCCTGCAGGAGGATGGTCGAGACGGTGGTGTTGTGGCAGCGGTGGAACCTGTGGAGAGTGACGAGGAGGAAGACGACGGGGCTGAAACAGACAACAGGGACAGAATCATTGAACAGTACTTCCAATAGGACACAGGTAACAATTCAAAGATAATTTAGTAAATCTGAACTACTCTCCTGCATCTCTGCTGCCTGTCTATTTGCCCCAGTGTATGATGACTGAGTTGTGGCTTTTCCCTCCCTATTTCAGATCTGGGGTCCCCACTACGAGTCCTGTGCTTCGTTTCCCCATGGACTACAGCTTTGTGGCAGCTGTTTGTTGACTTCACTATGTACAAGGACATATTTGCACTGTCATGTCAATTACAATATTTTGAAATCAAAGCCAGACTCCAGATAGTTTTGTGCAAAATAGGTGTTTATTTCAGTGCTCAAAATGGGATGGGTGGTTTCAAGTGGGTGGGGGCTATGGTGAAGGAATGTCCATGGCAGAGTCCAGAGTAACAGTCACACAGGTGCATTGTCCAGAGGCCTGTGGAGAGATGGAGCATGGGCAGTTCAAGGATGGACAGGGTGACAATGTGGGACAGTGGGATGACATCAGGTGGTATCCTTTGCTGGCGGGGGTCTTGACATCCTACTCTGTCTTCTTGCGAGATCTCAGGGCCCTCTTGCGGGGTGGTTCTTCTCCTGCAGGAGGTGGGGGTCTGGTGGGCTGCTGTTGTGCGGGGGCCTCCTGTCCACTAGCGCCGGCGGAGGTGGTTGGCTGTTCTTGGTCCAGGCTAGTGGCAGGGGCCCTTTGTTGTTGTTGAGTGTCCGTCCTGGTGTTGATGAGGTCCTGCAGCAGCCCGACCATGGTAACCAGGGTGGAGGTGAGGGCTCTGATGTCCTCCCTGTACCCCCGATAGTGTTCCTCCTGCAGTACCTGGATCTCCTGGAACCGGGCCAGTACCGTCGCCATCGTCTCCTGGGAGCGGTTGTATGCTCCCATGATGGTGGTGAGGGCCTCGTGGAGAGTGGGTTCCCTGGGCCCGTCCCCCCCCTGTCGCACAGCTGCCCTCCGAGTTGCCCTGTTTCCCTGGGCCTCTGCCCCCTGGCCGGTGTGCCCACTACCACTGCCCCCAGGTCCCTGTTGTTGTTGGGGTGGTGGGTTATCCTGGGTGCCCTGTAGTGGTAGACACACCGCAGATTGACGCGCCCTGGAGACAGAGGCATGGGCCCGCTGGGTGGGAGCTGTGCTGGTGTTCCCAGAGGGGTTTGGGTCTGTAGTGGCCTGTGCCTGTGTGAGGGGAACCGACTGTCCAGAGGTCCCCGATGGTCCGGGCTGGTCATCGGTGTCCAGGTCGACAGAGCTGCTGTCATCGCTGACGGCCTCTTGGGTGGGGGGTGTGGAGAATTCTGGGCCCTCCGCGACGGTGTGTTGACGGTCGGGTCCTGCAGGGGTATAGAGGTATGGTTATAGTTTCAATGTGTGGCATATGGGTGTATCTGTGGGTTCCCGTGTCCCCAAGTGCTGGCATTCGTGTGTGGGGGCTTTGGTGAGGGTGGCTTGTGGGGGGGATGTGTATATGCATTGGGCATGCTTTGGTGATGGGTGTCCATGCTTAGTGGACGCATGCAGGCCTAGGTTTTGGGATGTGTGGGTTGTGATGGTGAGACATTGGCAGGGAATAGGTGTGCTGGGGGTGGGGGTGAGGATGGTGGTGGGGGTGAGGATGGTGGTGGGGGTGAGGGTGGGGGTGAGGATGGGGGTGGGGGTGAGGGTGGGGTTCGAGGATGGGGGTGAGGGTTGGGGTATGATTTGGCATGCAGGTGGGGGGGAAGCAGTAGTGAAGCTTCAACTTACCAGTATCCATTCCTCCGCCGACTCCTGCGAGGCCGTCAGGATGCAGGATGTTCAAGACTTCCTCCTCCCATGTTGTAAATTGTGGGGGTTGAGGTGGGGGTCCTCCGCCAGTCTTCTGCACGGCGATGTTGTGCCTGGATACCATGGAACGCACCTTCCCCCGTAGGTCGTTCCATCGCTTCCTGATGTCTTCCCGATTTCTGGGGTGCTGTCCCACAGCGTTGACCCTGTCGACAATCCTCTGCCATAGCTCCGTCCTCCGGGCAATGCTGGTGTATTGGATCTGTGTGCCGAACAGCTGGGGCTCTACCCGAACGATTTCCTCCACCATGACCCTGAGTTCTTCGTCTGAGAAGCGGGGGTGTCTTTGGGGTGCCATGGGGTGGTGTGTATGATGTGTGGGGTGGAGTATGTGTAGTTAAGTGTGTTGAGTGTGGTGGTGTGTGTTGTTTTGTGTGTGGATATTGTGTGGGTGATGGTGTTGAGTGGCTGTGGCTGCTAGTTTGTGGATGGTGGTGTCTCGCTCTGGCCTTCTTTCGGAATTTTTGGTCGTAGGGGTTTGTGGGTGATGTGGGTGTGTGTTTTATATTGTATTGTGTGTGTGGGAGTGGTGTGTGTATGTGTATCAGGTGTGTGGAATTCAAATCGGCCAATGTGGCTGAGTTTTGTTCGTTTGTGTGTATTCTGACCGCGGCGGTGTGTCCCGCCAATGGAAAACCGCGTTGGAAAGACCGCCGCGTGGATTCGTGGGTCGTAATGGCATGGGCGTATTTCTGTTGGCGTGACGGTGGAGGTTTTGTCACCTCCACTTTTCCGCCGACCGCTGGTCTGGCGGTCTGTTGTGGCTGTCGGATTTTCGGAGGTTTGGCTGCTGCGGGTCAGAATGACCGTGGTGGGTTTCCGCGACCGCGGCGGGATTATGGAGGATTTCTGACCGGCGGTAGGCGCCTTTTACCGCCGAGGTCAGAATGACCACCATAGTTTGGTTCTATTTTACACGTGCCTTATTAGTTTGCAAAACTGTGGGAGAACAATGCTTTTTTTTTTACCAATGTTAAATCCTCATTTAATATGTTTGTGAACATGTATCAGAATTTTATATTTACACTTTGAAAGCGAGCCCATCGTATTTGGTCACCAGTTACTTTATTTAAGGATACATTTCTTTGCAACAAAAACATGTGGGCATTAAATGGTTTCTAGGCTGTTTTAAATGTTGTTTATGATCCAGAAATATAGCTCTTAATAAGAAATGTTTACTTCTGTAATCACTTACTCCCTTGTTGTGAAAATGTATTTGGCTGTGCAATGACCACATATGTCACATTACTACATAACATAGCAAGGAGGGCTATTTACAGAACGAATCATTCCACACTGAACTGCATTTTACTTGACCATTGAATGTGGGTGAGGCCAATCCAAGGCATGGTAGGTTTAGGCTACTGCAGCAGAATTAGTGGACCGGAATACATTAGGCTTATGGTCCAGGGCAGTCTTTACATCCCTCAGTCCATTAAATTCCAAAACACATAATTACACACCTGAAAATAAATGCAAACTCATTACATGCCACATAATTCCACACCTTATAATAGTACTCCACACCATACCACATAATACCACTCCAAAACATCCCACATAATTCCACACAACACCACACGGTTCAATGCCCCACAGTTTTGCACCACACAACATAATTACACTCCACATAATACCACTCAGTGCCACAAAATTACATTCCACATAATTACACTCCAATCAACACAGCATAAAAACAGCCCACATAAATGCATTCTGTGCCACATATCAGCAATCCACATACATGCACAACACAATATAACACATAATTCCAATAAGCATAACTACACTCAATGCCACACAGTTCCACAACACACTCAACGCCACACAGTTCCACAAATTTCTAAAACCCACCACATAATTCCACACTAAACTACATATTTCAACTACACAACACAATTCCACAACACACCACATACCTCCAAAACACACCACAAAGTTCATCATTATGTCACTAAATTTAACAGCACACCTCATAATTCAACTCCACAACATGCCACAAAGCAACACACAATATCATTCCACAGAACTCTATAACACACAATCTCACTCTGCATAATTCCACAACTGTTAATATCATTTAATTACTATCCACATAACTCCACAGCACACCATGCCACATTTTTCCACTACACGACTCCACACAATTCATTTCCTATATTTGCACTGCTGCTGCCTTTGCTGTATCTGCTTTGGGTGTGAGGGAAGGTTGCATTGCTGCTTTGCTGTATCTGCTGTGTGAGGTAAGCTTATACTGCTACTGTCTGTGCTGTATCTGCTGTGTGTGAGGAAGCTTGCACTTATGCCTGCATGTAGCCGCTGTGTGTGAGAGAAGCTTGCATGGTGCATTTTCTGTGAGGGAAGCTTGTATTGTACTTTCTCTGTGAGGGAAGCGTGCATTGTACCTTCTCTGTGAGAGATGCTTGCATTGTACATTCTCTGTGAAGGACGCCTGCAGTGTACCTTCTGTGTGAGAGAAGCTTGCATTGTATCTTCTGTGGACGGGAAGCTTACAGTGTACCTTCTGTGGGGGGGGAAGCTTACATTGTACTTTCTCTGTGAGGGAAGCTTGCAAGTGTACCTTTTCTGTGGAGGAAGCTTGCACTGTACCTTCCATGTGAGGGAATCTTGCATTGTAACTTCTCTATGAAGGAAGTTTGTTTATTGACCACTGGGCTGCTTTTCAAAAGTTTGGAATAATCAGTTTGCCAACTTTCCACACATTTGATACTATCCCTAGATTTAGAAATGACCAACTTAAAAACTTTTGGACACAGAAGCTCCCTCTTTATGCATCTATGGCCTGCTCGCCCCTTCATTCTCTGTCTCACACACACACTCTTTCTGCTTCTCTGTCTGGAGTTCATTCACTACTTCATGCACAAACTACCTATCCCTATCTGTTTTCCTTTCTATATATTCTGTGCAACTCTCCCCTATCTATTCACCATGCCACATCATTCTACTACACAAATAGACTATACACTACACAATTCCACCCTACACAATTTCACAACTAATAATTCCAATTCAACCCACATAATTATGCGCCACACCACATACATCAAGTACACTCCAAACCAAAACACATAGGTAAAAGATATTGGGGGTCATTACAACATTGGCGGTAAAAGCCGCTTACCGCCGTGCAGAAGACTGCCAATACACCGCTGCAGCCGTGGAATTCCGCCACAGCTATTATGACACACATCTCGGAATCCGCCGAAATTCAGACACCCACACAAGTCCGCCACACCAAAGGTCAGTGTTAAACTGGCGAAAACAATTCCTCCACCGTCACGCCAACAGAAACACGCCCATGCTATCACGACCCACGAATCCACGCGGCGGTATTTCAACTGCGGTATTCTATTGGCTGCGCTCAAAATACACACACATCTCCAAAACACTGCCACATTGGACAATTCAAAATACACACACCTGATACACATACAAACACCACTCCCACACACCCAACACAATATAAAACACACACCCACATCACATACAAACCCCTACGACCAGAAATCTGGAGGAAGCCGAGAGACCTGTGGAGAGTGACGAGGAGGAAGACGACGGGGCTGAAACAGACAACAGGGACAGAATCATTGAACAGTACTTCCAATAGGACACAGGTAACAATTCAAAGATAATTTAGTAAATCTGAACTACTCTCCTGCATCTCTGCTGCCTGTCTATTTGCCCCAGTGTATGATGACTGAGTTGTGGCTTTTCCCTCCCTATTTCAGATCTGGGGTCCCCACTACGAGTCCTGTGCTTCGTTTCCCCATGGACTACAGCTTTGTGGCAGCTGTTTGTTGACTTCACTATGTACAAGGACATATTTGCACTGTCATGTCAATTACAATATTTTGAAATCAAAGCCAGACTCCAGATAGTTTTGTGCAAAATAGGTGTTTATTTCAGTGCTCAAAATGGGATGGGTGGTTTCAAGTGGGTGGGGGCTATGGTGAAGGAATGTCCATGGCAGAGTCCAGAGTAACAGTCACACAGGTGCATTGTCCAGAGGCCTGTGGAGAGATGGAGCATGGGCAGTTCAAGGATGGACAGGGTGACAATGTGGGACAGTGGGATGACATCAGGTGGTATCCTTTGCTGGCGGGGGTCTTGACATCCTACTCTGTCTTCTTGCGAGATCTCAGGGCCCTCTTGCGGGGTGGTTCTTCTCCTGCAGGAGGTGGGGGTCTGGTGGGCTGCTGTTGTGCGGGGGCCTCCTGTCCACTAGCGCCGGCGGAGGTGGTTGGCTGTTCTTGGTCCAGGCTAGTGGCAGGGGCCCTTTGTTGTTGTTGAGTGTCCGTCCTGGTGTTGATGAGGTCCTGCAGCAGCCCGACCATGGTAACCAGGGTGGAGGTGAGGGCTCTGATGTCCTCCCTGTACCCCCGATAGTGTTCCTCCTGCAGTACCTGGATCTCCTGGAACCGGGCCAGTACCGTCGCCATCGTCTCCTGGGAGCGGTTGTATGCTCCCATGATGGTGGTGAGGGCCTCGTGGAGAGTGGGTTCCCTGGGCCCGTCCCCCCCCTGTCGCACAGCTGCCCTCCGAGTTGCCCTGTTTCCCTGGGCCTCTGCCCCCTGGCCGGTGTGCCCACTACCACTGCCCCCAGGTCCCTGTTGTTGTTGGGGTGGTGGGTTATCCTGGGTGCCCTGTAGTGGTAGACACACCGCAGATTGACGCGCCCTGGAGACAGAGGCATGGGCCCGCTGGGTGGGAGCTGTGCTGGTGTTCCCAGAGGGGTTTGGGTCTGTAGTGGCCTGTGCCTGTGTGAGGGGAACCGACTGTCCAGAGGTCCCCGATGGTCCGGGCTGGTCATCGGTGTCCAGGTCGACAGAGCTGCTGTCATCGCTGACGGCCTCTTGGGTGGGGGGTGTGGAGAATTCTGGGCCCTCCGCGACGGTGTGTTGACGGTCGGGTCCTGCAGGGGTATAGAGGTATGGTTATAGTTTCAATGTGTGGCATATGGGTGTATCTGTGGGTTCCCGTGTCCCCAAGTGCTGGCATTCGTGTGTGGGGGCTTTGGTGAGGGTGGCTTGTGGGGGGGATGTGTATATGCATTGGGCATGCTTTGGTGATGGGTGTCCATGCTTAGTGGACGCATGCAGGCCTAGGTTTTGGGATGTGTGGGTTGTGATGGTGAGACATTGGCAGGGAATAGGTGTGCTGGGGGTGGGGGTGAGGATGGTGGTGGGGGTGAGGATGGTGGTGGGGGTGAGGGTGGGGGTGAGGATGGGGGTGGGGGTGAGGGTGGGGTTCGAGGATGGGGGTGAGGGTTGGGGTATGATTTGGCATGCAGGTGGGGGGGAAGCAGTAGTGAAGCTTCAACTTACCAGTATCCATTCCTCCGCCGACTCCTGCGAGGCCGTCAGGATGCAGGATGTTCAAGACTTCCTCCTCCCATGTTGTAAATTGTGGGGGTTGAGGTGGGGGTCCTCCGCCAGTCTTCTGCACGGCGATGTTGTGCCTGGATACCATGGAACGCACCTTCCCCCGTAGGTCGTTCCATCGCTTCCTGATGTCTTCCCGATTTCTGGGGTGCTGTCCCACAGCGTTGACCCTGTCGACAATCCTCTGCCATAGCTCCGTCCTCCGGGCAATGCTGGTGTATTGGATCTGTGTGCCGAACAGCTGGGGCTCTACCCGAACGATTTCCTCCACCATGACCCTGAGTTCTTCGTCTGAGAAGCGGGGGTGTCTTTGGGGTGCCATGGGGTGGTGTGTATGATGTGTGGGGTGGAGTATGTGTAGTTAAGTGTGTTGAGTGTGGTGGTGTGTGTTGTTTTGTGTGTGGATATTGTGTGGGTGATGGTGTTGAGTGGCTGTGGCTGCTAGTTTGTGGATGGTGGTGTCTCGCTCTGGCCTTCTTTCGGAATTTTTGGTCGTAGGGGTTTGTGGGTGATGTGGGTGTGTGTTTTATATTGTATTGTGTGTGTGGGAGTGGTGTGTGTATGTGTATCAGGTGTGTGGAATTCAAATCGGCCAATGTGGCTGAGTTTTGTTCGTTTGTGTGTATTCTGACCGCGGCGGTGTGTCCCGCCAATGGAAAACCGCGTTGGAAAGACCGCCGCGTGGATTCGTGGGTCGTAATGGCATGGGCGTATTTCTGTTGGCGTGACGGTGGAGGTTTTGTCACCTCCACTTTTCCGCCGACCGCTGGTCTGGCGGTCTGTTGTGGCTGTCGGATTTTCGGAGGTTTGGCTGCTGCGGGTCAGAATGACCGTGGTGGGTTTCCGCGACCGCGGCGGGATTATGGAGGATTTCTGACCGGCGGTAGGCGCCTTTTACCGCCGAGGTCAGAATGACCACCATAGTTTGGTTCTATTTTACACGTGCCTTATTAGTTTGCAAAACTGTGGGAGAACAATGCTTTTTTTTTTACCAATGTTAAATCCTCATTTAATATGTTTGTGAACATGTATCAGAATTTTATATTTACACTTTGAAAGCGAGCCCATCGTATTTGGTCACCAGTTACTTTATTTAAGGATACATTTCTTTGCAACAAAAACATGTGGGCATTAAATGGTTTCTAGGCTGTTTTAAATGTTGTTTATGATCCAGAAATATAGCTCTTAATAAGAAATGTTTACTTCTGTAATCACTTACTCCCTTGTTGTGAAAATGTATTTGGCTGTGCAATGACCACATATGTCACATTACTACATAACATAGCAAGGAGGGCTATTTACAGAACGAATCATTCCACACTGAACTGCATTTTACTTGACCATTGAATGTGGGTGAGGCCAATCCAAGGCATGGTAGGTTTAGGCTACTGCAGCAGAATTAGTGGACCGGAATACATTAGGCTTATGGTCCAGGGCAGTCTTTACATCCCTCAGTCCATTAAATTCCAAAACACATAATTACACACCTGAAAATAAATGCAAACTCATTACATGCCACATAATTCCACACCTTATAATAGTACTCCACACCATACCACATAATACCACTCCAAAACATCCCACATAATTCCACACAACACCACACGGTTCAATGCCCCACAGTTTTGCACCACACAACATAATTACACTCCACATAATACCACTCAGTGCCACAAAATTACATTCCACATAATTACACTCCAATCAACACAGCATAAAAACAGCCCACATAAATGCATTCTGTGCCACATATCAGCAATCCACATACATGCACAACACAATATAACACATAATTCCAATAAGCATAACTACACTCAATGCCACACAGTTCCACAACACACTCAACGCCACACAGTTCCACAAATTTCTAAAACCCACCACATAATTCCACACTAAACTACATATTTCAACTACACAACACAATTCCACAACACACCACATACCTCCAAAACACACCACAAAGTTCATCATTATGTCACTAAATTTAACAGCACACCTCATAATTCAACTCCACAACATGCCACAAAGCAACACACAATATCATTCCACAGAACTCTATAACACACAATCTCACTCTGCATAATTCCACAACTGTTAATATCATTTAATTACTATCCACATAACTCCACAGCACACCATGCCACATTTTTCCACTACACGACTCCACACAATTCATTTCCTATATTTGCACTGCTGCTGCCTTTGCTGTATCTGCTTTGGGTGTGAGGGAAGGTTGCATTGCTGCTTTGCTGTATCTGCTGTGTGAGGTAAGCTTATACTGCTACTGTCTGTGCTGTATCTGCTGTGTGTGAGGAAGCTTGCACTTATGCCTGCATGTAGCCGCTGTGTGTGAGAGAAGCTTGCATGGTGCATTTTCTGTGAGGGAAGCTTGTATTGTACTTTCTCTGTGAGGGAAGCGTGCATTGTACCTTCTCTGTGAGAGATGCTTGCATTGTACATTCTCTGTGAAGGACGCCTGCAGTGTACCTTCTGTGTGAGAGAAGCTTGCATTGTATCTTCTGTGGACGGGAAGCTTACAGTGTACCTTCTGTGGGGGGGGAAGCTTACATTGTACTTTCTCTGTGAGGGAAGCTTGCAAGTGTACCTTTTCTGTGGAGGAAGCTTGCACTGTACCTTCCATGTGAGGGAATCTTGCATTGTAACTTCTCTATGAAGGAAGTTTGTTTATTGACCACTGGGCTGCTTTTCAAAAGTTTGGAATAATCAGTTTGCCAACTTTCCACACATTTGATACTATCCCTAGATTTAGAAATGACCAACTTAAAAACTTTTGGACACAGAAGCTCCCTCTTTATGCATCTATGGCCTGCTCGCCCCTTCATTCTCTGTCTCACACACACACTCTTTCTGCTTCTCTGTCTGGAGTTCATTCACTACTTCATGCACAAACTACCTATCCCTATCTGTTTTCCTTTCTATATATTCTGTGCAACTCTCCCCTATCTATTCACCATGCCACATCATTCTACTACACAAATAGACTATACACTACACAATTCCACCCTACACAATTTCACAACTAATAATTCCAATTCAACCCACATAATTATGCGCCACACCACATACATCAAGTACACTCCAAACCAAAACACATAGGTAAAAGATATTGGGGGTCATTACAACATTGGCGGTAAAAGCCGCTTACCGCCGTGCAGAAGACTGCCAATACACCGCTGCAGCCGTGGAATTCCGCCACAGCTATTATGACACACATCTCGGAATCCGCCGAAATTCAGACACCCACACAAGTCCGCCACACCAAAGGTCAGTGTTAAACTGGCGAAAACAATTCCTCCACCGTCACGCCAACAGAAACACGCCCATGCTATCACGACCCACGAATCCACGCGGCGGTATTTCAACTGCGGTATTCTATTGGCTGCGCTCAAAATACACACACATCTCCAAAACACTGCCACATTGGACAATTCAAAATACACACACCTGATACACATACAAACACCACTCCCACACACCCAACACAATATAAAACACACACCCACATCACATACAAACCCCTACGACCAGAAATCTGGAGGAAGCCGAGAGACAGAGAGCACAGCAATTGAGAACCCCACCACACAGAGGCACACAACACCATCACCCATACAACATTCCACGCACAAAACACCACACACCACTACACATCACCACACACATCAACACATACACCACCCCACACATCACCCACACCACCCCATGTCACGCCAAAAACACCCCAGGTTTTCCGAGGAGGAGCTCAGGGTCATGGTGGAGGAAATCTTATGGGTAGAGCCACAGCTATTTGGCTCACAGGTGCAGCACACCTCCATAGCCAGGAAGATGGAGCTATGGCGCAGAATCGTGGACAGAGTCAACGCTGTGGGACAGCATCCAAGAAATCAGGAAGAGGTGGAACGACCTACGGGGGAAGGTGCGTTCTGTGGTCTCCAGGCACAACATCGCGGTACAGCGGACTGGCAGCGGACCCCCACCTCCTCCCCCACAACTAACAACATGGGAGGAGCAAGTCTTGACCATCATGCATCCAGAGGGCCTCGGAGGAGTCGGTGGAGGAATGGACACTGGTAAGTCAAATCTTAACTATCATATCCCCCACCCTACCTGCATGGTATCACACACCCCCACCCTCACCCCCTCCCCTATCACTCCAAATCCTCACTAATGTACTAATAACACAAACCACTCATCCCAACACCAAGCCCTGCATGACACAACTAAGAATGGTCACCCCTCACCAAAGCATGCTCACTGTACATACCCATAACAACCCCCTAACCATCATCACACAAACCCACACACAGGAATGCTTGAACTGGGGTACACGCACACCCACCCATTGCACACCATTACACACACAGATGCAATATTCATACTCTTATATCCCTGCAGGACCACTACGGAACGTCACCACACAGGAGGGTCCAGACTTCTCCACTCCACCCACAGAAGAGGCACACAGTGACGACAGCAGCTCTGGCCAACTGGATCCTGATGACCAGCCCGGACCATCGTGGGCCTCAGGACATTCGGTTCCCCTTGCACAGGCACAGCTCAACACTGACCTTCCACCCTCTGGTAACACCAGCACAGCACCCACCCAGCGGGCCCATACCTCCGTACCCAGGACACGTCAATCAGCGGTGTGTCCACCACTACAGGGAACCCAGGCTAACCCACCACCCCAACAACAAAAGGGATCTGGGGGCAGTGGTAGTGGGCACATGGTCCAGGGGACGGAAGCACAGGAACACAGGGGAACTGGGAGGGCTGCTGTGCGACAGGGGGCGGACAGGCCAAGGGAACCCACTCTCCACGAGGCCCTCTCCTCCATCATGGGAGCATACCGACACTCCCAGGAGACGATGGCGACTGTCCTGGCCAAGTTTCAGGAGACCCAGCGCCTGCAGGAGGAGCAGTATTTGGGGTTCAAGGAGGAGCTCAGAACCATCAGCTCCGCCCTGGGAACCATCGTAGGGTTGATGAAGGACATACAGAAGACCATGAGGGACACCGTGGCACTCCAAGGGGCCCCTGACACTAGCATGGACGATGAACTGCCCACCACCTCCGCCGGCGCTAGTGGACAGGAAGCCCCGCCACAGGACCACCACACCGGCACCCCACCCCCTGCAGACGGAGAACCACCCCGCAAGTGGTCCCTGAGATCCAGGAACAGGACAGAGCAAGATGGCAAGACCCCCCCCAGGAAATGAGACCACCCTGATTGTCATCTCACTGACCCACTTTGTTACCCTGTCCATACTTAAACTGCCCCAGCTCCACTTCCTATGCCCATATGGGCAGTGCACCTGTGTGACCAATAGACTGGACTCTGCCATGGACATTCCTCCACCATACCCCATCACCATTTTACAACCCCCCTCCATTTTTTAGCACTTAAATAAACACCCTTGAAGCACAAAACAATCTGGAGTCAGTCTGTGATGTGGTAAATTTGTATTATCAATGACAGTGTCAAAATGCATTTGCAATTGTAATGCCAACACACCTATGTCACACATCACAAGTCCATGAAGGATGCAAGCAGATGACACTCGTTGGTAACCACACCTGTGAAACCGTAATGGAAAGGTACAACTCAGTCAGCAAATACTGCTACTAAATGACAGACAGGATAGAGGTAGAAGTGTGAAAGTGAATGTAATAGTAAAAACAAATGTTCTCACCTGTGTGTCACTGGAAATATTGCTGTATGACTGACTCCCTGTTGTCTATGTCTTCTTCCTCAGCTTCCTCCTCATCACTGTCCACAGGCTCCACAGCTGCCACAACACTGCCATCTGGATCATCCTCCTGCAGAAAAGGCACCCGGCGTCGATCTGGCACACCTTCTTTGGTGAGTAGAATAGGGAACCTGAACCTGGCCTTCAGGAGGCCGAAGGTGCTTTCGATCACCCTCCTAGTCCGCCCATGGGCCTCATTGTAGCGTTCCTCTGCCCTGGGATTCCTCACTGGGGTCAATAGCCATGACAGGTTAGGGTAACCAGAGTCTCCTAAGTGCCTCTGGAGTTGACCCATCACATACGGGATACTGCTATTCCGCAGGATGTAGGCGTCATGCACAGAGCCAGGGAACATAGCATTTACCTGGGAGATGTACTGGTCTGCCAAACATACCATCTGTACATTCATAGAATGATAACTCTTCCGGTTCCTGTGCACCTGTTCACTCCTGCGGGGGGGACCAGAGCTACATGGGTGCCATCAACAGCACTATGATGTTGGGGATATGTCCAAGGGCATAGAAGTCACCTTTCACAGTAGCCAAATCCTCCACCTGAGGGAAAACGATGTAGCTCCTTACGTGTTTCAGCAGGGCAGACAACACTCTGGACAACACGTTGGAAAACATAGGCTGGGACATCCCTGATGCCATGGCCACTGTTGTCTGAAAAGACCCACTTGCAAGGAAATGGAGCACTGACAGCACCTGCACGTCAGGGGGGATTCCTGTGGGATGGCGGATTGGTGACATCAGGTCTGGCTCCAACTGGGTACATAGTTCCTGGATTGTGGCACGGTCAAACCTGCAGGTGATGATTAAATGTCGCTCCTCCATTGTCAACAGGTCCACCAGCGGTCGGTACACCGGAGAATTCCGCCATCTTCTCAAATGTACCAGCTGACGGTGCCTAGGAAGGACAGCAGCGACCACAGAGTCAACAAATTCCCAGGTATGTACCCACAGATACACAGAACACGACACCAAACACAAAACTCTTCCTGTATGTGTGTTGAGTGTAGGCCTAGGTATGTGTGACGCAGTAGTAAATGAAGCCATGTGGGCCCCTGAAATGGCGGCTGCCTGACCTCTAAACTGGGACAATGGGAAGTGAGGTATCTGCGCTGGCGTTGTACACCGTCGCAGTAGGCGGTCGTAGACCGCGGCGCAATGCTGCATTGGTTAACATTGGACCATATGGGTCCCAGAAGCCAATGATGAAGTGCGCCGGTGGTGATGATACGCACCGCTGTGGACGTCACCGCCGCCGACGTGACCGCCATTTTCTGTCTGAAGAATCACTCGATACCTGATCTTCGACAGTAGAGGACCTACACTGCAAGTGCTGCTGTGACCTCGGTCTGGAAGAGACAATGGCTACCTAAAGTTACACCTCCTATAACCACCTCCTCTTCCTCCACTCCCAGACCCCCTCCAGCTACCCATCCCAGTCTTCGTCAGCAACTCTTCCTCAGCAACGTTGACCTCTTTGCCCCCACCCCTCCAATTGATAGGTCCCGTAGTAGCACCTCAGCCAAAAAAAGTCCAGTACCAGTGGTGCGTGTTAAAGGTGTGTGGAGTGCACCAGCCACCAGGGCAGCCAGTGTGACACGGAGCCAAAGCACTGCCAGTCCACCCCTTGTAAAGCACCTTAAGTTGGAAAGTGGCGGACGGGACAGGGTGAAGACTCCTGGCGGCAAAACTGCTCACAAGGGTCCCAGGGGGAGTGCCGAGTCAGCTGTGACTCCTCCAAAGGTGGTGAAGGGCTAGAAGAAGTCTGCACAGTCTGGGAAGAGCAGCACGGCGGAGAAGGGCGCCATCCTCCCCGGCGGCCTGGACGCCACCGCCAGCACTGTTGTCACCGTTCCGGAGACCACCACCAGAGTCAGTGCCCAGGAGGGCAGCACAATCGTCACTGGTCCGGAGACCACCGCCAGAGTCAGTGCCCAGGAGGGCAGCACAATCGTCACTGGTCCGGAGACCAACGCCAGAGTCAGTGCCCAGGAGGGCAGCACAACCGTCACTGGTCCGGAGACCACCGCCAGCGTCAGTGCCCTGGAGGGCCCCGGCAGCCACAACCCCGCTGGGCAATGAGGGACCGTCATGCCACACACCAATGCACACGTCAGACAGCAAAGGCAAGCACAGCTGAACAGGTCAGAGACCGCCATGGCAAAGCACCACTGAACAGGGAAAAGACCGCCATGGTGAAGACCGCTGAACAGGGCAAAGCACTGCTGAATAGGGCAAAGACCAACACGGCAAAGCACCACTGGACAGGGAACAAAACGCCAAATCAAGCATCGTTAGCCCATGTGCAGCTGGGACAGTGACGGAACAGGAACCGTCACGGGGAGCCTGATGCAGTCTGGGCACCAGTCTGCCTCCAGAATCAGTGGAGACTGTTATCCACTTGAGAGACTGTGGCTTTGCACTCCCCAGGATTGAACAGTGGGCAAGCCACCCACTGTAGAGACTTGAGAGACTGTGGCTTTGCACTCCCCAGGATGGAATAGTGGGCAAACCACCCACTGGAGAGACTTGAGAGACTGTGGCTTTGCACTCCCCAGGATGGTACAGTGGGCAAACCACCCACTGGAGAGACTTGAGAGACTGTGGCTTTGCACTCCCCAGGATGGTACAGTGGGCAAACCACCCACTGGAGAGACTTGAGAGACTGTGGCTTTGCACTCCCCAGGATGGCACAGTGGGCAACCCACCCACTGTAGATACTTGAGAGACTGTGGCTTTGCACTCCCCAGGATGGTACAGTGGGCAACCCACCCACTGTAGAGACTTGAGAGACTATGGCTTTGCACTCCCCAGGATACATCAATGGGCATGGAGCCCCGTCGTGGATCTGGCGTGGTGCTGTAATCCGGCTGAGTTACCCCCCCCTTCCCTTCCCCCTGAGGTGCCTGTTGTATTTCTATCTGATGCCCCTGCAGTGTTCTCTCCGTTTGTGGACAGGTATCTAGTGTGGGCCTCGCCCATGCATTTTGGGCCCAGTGGTGCACGGACATTGATATGTGCATACCTGCACTACTTATCGTAATGTATAAAATCTGGAATGTGTATATATATATCTGTATATATATTTGGTTACTGTGGTTTGATACACTACAATGTTTGAACTGATTTCCTTTTGTCTTTGCAGTCTTCCGAGGGGGTGGGGGGGTTGTTACTGTGCTGTTTGGACATGCATTGGTGTGTGTGTTGTAGTGGGTGAGGGTCGGGTTGGGGGTGGGGGTGTTGCGTGTGTGTCCCCCTGACTTTTGCCTCCCCCCTCCCCTATGTCGTAGGTGCAGTACTCACCGTTGTCTTCGGCGCCTACGTAGATGGTGATCGTAGAGGAGCAGAAAGACAAGCGCAGGGAGTATTTGTAGTTCGGGCTCCATGGTGTCCTCCTTCCTCGTGGAGTTTGTTAAGGTGAGCGTTTTCCCATTGCAAAAGCTGTTTCCACCGTGTTTTTATCGACGGTGAATCCGCCCCTGAAAAGGTGGCGGATTGGAGGGTTGTGATACTGTGGGCGGTACATTGTCTCCCGCCTGTCTGTTGGCGGTGACCGCCGCGCTGCTTGTCTGTACCGCCATGGCGGGCGGAGTGTTAAAGTGGCTGTCTATGTTGGCGGTTTCCGCCACGGTCATAATTCCCTTTTTTTGTCCGCCGGCCTGTTTGCAGCATTACCGCACCCTTAACACTGTCCTCCAGGGTTGTAATGGCCACCATTGTCATTTACAACACCAATAGTTCTAACTCACGCAAATGTGAGACCTATTGCATTGCAAATGCTTGTTTCTATTTCGATGTGTACTGTGGAATGCAGCGCACATAGAATCAGGAAGTAAAATAAAGATATTTCTTGTTGTCACACCTCACTGGGGAAGGCATAGCATTTTGACTGATTTTCAAGGTTTACTAGCTATAGTAAAAGCCCTGCTCCCTCACTGGAACGCCTTACCCATACAAGGTAATGCAAGACAGCGATATGCGCTGCCATGCATTACTTTGTATTTACTAAACCACACAAAGCCACACAAATTGGCTTTACATAGGTTAGTAAATACCAGAAATTATTTTACGTCAGGTTGCACCACAAAAGTAACACAACGCAGATGCAAAATCTTAGTAAATCTGTTACTATTAAATCTTACGTTGTGACTGCACAGCCAAATAAAATTTCACAACAAGGGAGTAAGTGATTACAGAAGTAAACATTTCTTAATAAGAGCTATATTTCTAGTATAGTTGTGGACCATAGCTGACGTTGTTGGACAGAGAGAGAAGTGAAGAGATATGCTGGGATGTGCATTGTTACTATCTTCCCATATCTGCAAGCCATTGTGAGATGTAAGGAAGAGGCCGTAGTGTATGGATATTTGGGACCTGCAGTAATAGACTAAATTAAAATCCTCTGGTTGACCTGTAGTATTTGACAGATATCTTCATTTATTCCTTGCCTGTTCATTTAGTGAAGGCTGGTTTATTGGCTGCACAGTCCTGGTGATGGGCAACCCTGGTAGCATATATGTCCTAATTGAAGTAAGAGGTATAAGTTACAGTTGCCTGCTGACTGCTGACTACTGAGCGTTATGGTATTAGTATGGCCAAAAATGTTATATATGAACTTACATAAATGTATAATACCCCTGCAAAGCATAGGTCAGTCTGCTTAATTTACCTGCTTATCGAAAGTTATTTGCTGGTTGTGTTGTTTCCAATCTGTGGACTGTAAGCTTAAGATTGAGCATGTGACTGTCTTTCCAGGTGCTATTGCTGGGATGTTTGGTGGTGTAGTTGTCTTGGAAATACCCATATTTTCACCTGTCTTCTGAAGTGTATATGCTCCTGGATGCACATAATGCTGGCTGGTAGCGTGAGCCAGAGCTTGCACTGAAAAGCAGTGCCTCCTACAGATTTCTTATGGTAAGGTGGTATGATGATAAGTGGTGCAAGCCTGGAGTGCAGTGTCCTGCTTTGTTTGTATTGCTTGAATTTAGCTTGGAGCTGTAGCAGTCCTTTTCCTTACAGGCTCTGTGAACAATGAGAAGTGCCTTGAACATTGGCATTCTTGCAATAGTAATCCAGTGGAGTGATTGCAAGATTGCAGTCTTGTGTTCTTTTGAGTAAAGGTGGTGAATAAGACTTGCAGAAGCATTTTGTACGTTGTATTTTGAGCATGATCAATGCGGATGTGCCATGGTATGCACGGTAAACATAGTCAAGTTGGAGATTACAAGTGTGCAGATGGCCTGCAGTTCCTGTTGGTGTCCAGCGTATGGGGGGATGCAGATTAATGTTTTCATTGTGTAGGAGGTACTATGTTTTACGTTGTTAACATGTCATCATGTTTTAAATTGTAGAGGTCTTCCAGTCCATTCATTTTTTTTAAATGATTTGAGTGTCATCTACATAGTTGTAGCATGTGAGTTCGAATGATTTAATCAGGTATGGTAAGGGGTTAGGTAGATGTTGAATAACAGAGGATATATGATGGACCCCTGTGGAACACCACAGTGTTGTCTGTGAGATGTTGACATAAAAGGTGGTACCACTACTAGTTCACTGTCACAGGTGAGAGGCCAAGAATTCAAAAGGCATTTTTAATTCCCTTTTCACTTTTAACATATGCTATGTCAAAGAAGGATTTGCTGAGGGCAGAGATTGCACAACTGTGCAGGGCATTGAGTCATGTTGTTCTTAAACCAGCAGCTTTCATGACATTTCCTATCCTTGATACACAATTGGTCAGAAAGCCAATATGGCATGATGCGTTGATTAGCCTATTGTACTGGGACAGAGTTATCAAATGTCAGGTACAACTTACATTTAACTGGCATTACTCCAGCCTACACTGGCCTGTTGTGAAATATAGCCTAGCAAGATAATGTACTGTTATTTTGTTTGTTTGAGCCAGATAATTAGTTAGGTTGATGTCCCTGCCCCAGAGGGCTGCAAATACCCTAATGAGCAGTAGTGTTTGTCTGAAATTACCTAATAGAGCGTACAATGACACAACTGCAGGCCACTGTCAACATAATGAGGGGGAATGAAAAATGTCCTAGGTATCATAAGGGAACGTTTCAATTGTATTACGAACTGGGAGGCGAGGATTATGCTTTACACTTTCTTCACTTTATTAACAGCAGCCACCTCATTGCATTAAATAAGAACCACATTTCCCATGATACACCGGGAATTGGTAAAAACAAACAATAGGTAATGCAATGAGCAGTCCATGACCATCCAATCAGATGGCAGCCCTACATCACAATGCTTATAGTGTGCGCAAGTCACACCATAGTCCTGTCATCACGAGTCTTGTTTCCCAGTTTCTGTCCCTAGAAAAATAGAAGAAATGAACAAAAATTCCAGCAGACAAGGCCATACAATAAGCAAAATATGCATAATATATATCTGTTTAATGATCAGAACTTCACTATTGTCACGGGAAACAAGAACATAATTCAATACTTACTGGTCATTGGGAGAACAATCTGTGGGTGGGACAATCCTCTCCTCTGAGTCCTTAATAGAATTGAAACTTTCTGTTATAATAGCTAGGCAATTTTTCACTCCATGTCAGGACCCGATGCGATGATTATGATAGTTTAAAGCTTACTCACCACCAGATGAGCCATATTCACCACTGGTTTGAAATAGAACCTTTTTAAGGTAAAATCAAAGGACCAATTGGCCGTTTCCATAATATTTCATCATATTTTCCAGGGGGGCACCTAACTGAATGCCTTTTAGGTCTTTGAGGCCATTGCCCCATGAGTGGAATGCGCACCAAAGATCTTGAGATCTACTCCAGGGGCCAGATGTAGCAAAGTATTTGCACGTCTGCGAGGTGCAAATGCCACTTTGCTATGCAGAAATGCATATTGCGAGTCGGTACTGACTCGCAATATGCATTTCCGACTCGCAAATAGGAAGGGGTGTTCCCTTCCTATTTGCGAGTCGCTGTGGGATGCAATACCATTTGCGACCGCGTACGCGGTCGCAAATGGCATCGCAGTTACCATCCACTTCAAGTGGATGGTAACCCACTCGCAAATTGGAAGGGGTCCCCATGGGACCCCTTCCAGTTTGTGACTGGACCCACAAATATTTTTTCAGGGCAGGGAGTGGTCCAAGGGACCACTCCCTGCCCTGAAAAAATACCGAAACAAAAGGTTTCGGTTTTTTTTTAAGTGCAGCTCGTTTTCCTGTAAGAAAAACGGGCTACACTTAAAAAAAAAAAAACTGCTTTATTTAAAAGCAGTCACGAACATGGAGGTCTGCTGACGACAGCAGGCCTCCATGTTTGCGAGTGCCTATACTCGCTATGGGGCCGCAATTTGCGACCCACCTCATGAATATTCATGAGGTGGGTCATTGCGACCCCATAGCGAGTTGCAGTCAGTGTCTGAGACACCGTACTGCATACCAATTTGCGAGGTGCAAAGTGCGAGTCGCATGGACTCGCACTTTGCACCTCGCAAATTTGAAATTTGCTACATCTGGCCCCAGTTTCCTGCATACTCACTGTACCCAGCAGGTAATGGTTGGGGAAGTCACCGCCTTGTGCAGCTTCCTGTTAGATATTAGAAGCTGTCTCCCCCCTGGAAGCCAGAAGCCCATGGACTTCTCCTCATATGCTTTAAGACACTAAGGGGGTCATTACAACATTGGCGGTAAAAGCCACTTACCGCCGTGCAGAAGACCGCCAACACACCACCGCGGCCGCGGAATTCCGCCATCGTCATTATGACCCAAAGCCCGGAATCCGCCAAAATTTAGACACCCACACAAGTCGGCCACACCAAAGGTCAGTGATAAACTGGAGCTAACAAAACCTCCACCGTCACGCCAACAGGAATACGCCCACACTATCACGGCCCACGAATCAGGCATAGCCTTGTAACCCATGTCCCTGGGAGTGAATAGGGAACTTCAAGTGCGCGGCATAGTGCAGGGGGCTTCTGTGTCTGTAGTGTCCGTCAACAGTAGCGGTATTGCATGCACTTAACATGTCTTTCTTCTGTCTCCCCCCCCTTTTTGTGGTCTCCCTGTTCTTGTGTGCATTAGCATCATCAGGCGGAGGAGCAGTGGCACCGGAGCAGGAGGGAGCTGCATCCCACATGGCCCTGGAAGGCGACACTATGGAGTCTGAATTTACCAGTGGGACGGAGGGCGGAGGGAGCTCCATGGCGGGGACAGGAGCTGACACCAGCGATACGGACTCCTCCTCTCACAGGAGCTCCCTTGCGGTGGCGGGCCCATCTGTGCCCCCTGCATCCACAGGTACAGCTGCCACCCCCCCTACCAGCACGCTCACCCAGGAGGGTCGGCATCTCCTTCGCCTCAGGCACCTCAGCCCCTGCCCCTGTCACCCCTGCTGCCCTCAGTGAGGAGGCCATTGACCTCCTCAGGTCCCTCACTGTTGGGCAGTCTACCATTTTGAATGCCATCCAGGGTGTAGAGAGGCAGTTGCAACAAACCAATGCTTACCTGGAGGGCATTCACTATAGTCAGGCAGCCCATCAGCGAGCTTTTCAGACTCTGGCCTCAGCATTGATGGCAGCCATTGTCCATGTCTCTATCCTCCCCCCTCCAACTTCCTCCACCCAGACCCAAACCCCTGTACCTCAGCCTATCCCAAGCACACCATCAGACCAGCATTCACACACGTCAACACACAAGGGAAGCTCTGGCAAACATAAGCACCACACATCCCACAGGCACTCACGCAAGCATCACACACATGCAGACACACCAACATCCACTGCCTCCACTGTGTCCCCCTCCTCGTCTCCCTCCTCCCTCCCTGTCTCGTCTCCACTCACACCTGCCTGCACTACATCCTCAGCCACTACCTCCATCACCAGCACACCCACCACCACACCCCGCTCACGTGCACTCACCACCCCCACTACCATTCACACGTCCCCTGTGTCCTCTCCCAGTGTGTCTGTGAGGCCACCTCCCAAGCTACACAAACGCAGCCACACACCCAACCAACAGCCATCCACCTCACGACAGCCTCCAGCCCATGCACCTTCACCCAAAGTCACCAAACGTACACCTCCTACAACCACTACCTCTTCCTCCACTCCCAAACCCCCTCCATCTACCCGTCCCAGTGTTCCTAAGAAACCTTTCCTATCCAACCTTGACCTCTTTCCCTCACCTCCCCCACCCCTTCAGTCTACTAGGGCCCGACTCTCCAGGTCCCATCCCAGACCTCAGCCACAACATCTGCGGGACCAGTGGTGCCAGTAGTAACCGGCTTCTGGAGTGCGCCAGGCAGCAGGGAAGCCAGTGTGGCAAGGAGCAAGAGCACGGTCAGTCCCCTAACTGTAAATCATAAAAAGTTGGCCAGTGCCTGGCGGGAGAGGGGAAAGAAATCAGCCACCAAAGCTGCTCCAAGGGGTACAGTTGGGGTGTGGGGACAGCTGCGCCACCATCCAAGGTGGGGAAGGGGCACAGTAAAACCAGCAAGTCTGGAAAGATCTGCACGGCGGACAAGACCGCCACCAGCCCCGCTGCCCAGGACACCGCTGCCCAGGACACCGCCACCAGCAGCACCGCTGCCCAGGACACCGCCGCCACCAGCCCCGCTGCCCAGGACACCGCCGCCAGCAGCACCGCTGCCCAGGACATCGCCAGGACACCGCCACCAGCAGCACCGCTGCCCAGGACACCGCCGCCAGCAGCACCGCTGCCCAGGACACCACCGCCAGCAGCACCGGAGGCCAGTGAGTGCCAATGATTCCGACGCTACTGAGGCCACCGCAGGCAGGATGAAGCACTCTGGGCACAAAGCCCCTCCAGAACCAGTGGAGTATCACATCCACTACCCCAGTCCTTGGTAGGATGAAGCACTCTGGGCACAAAACCCCCTCCAGAACCAGTGGAGTATCACATCCACTACCTCAGCCCTTGGTAGGATGAAGCACTCTGGGAACAAAGCCCCCTCCAGAACCAGTGGAGAATCACATCCACTACCTCAGTCCTTGGCAGGATGAAGCACTCTGGGCACAAAGCCCCCTCCAGAACCAGTGGAGTATCACATCCACTACCTCAGTCCTTGGCAGGATGAAGCACTCTGGGCACAAAACCCCCTCCAGAACCACAGTCCTTGGAAGGATGAAGCACTCTTGGCACAAAGCCCCCTCCAGAAACCAGTGGAGAATGTTATCCACTTGAGAGACTGCGGCTTTGCACTCCCCAGGATTGAACAGTGGGCAAACCACCCACTGTAGAGACTTGAGAGACTGTGGTTTTGCACTCCCCAGGATATAGCAGTGGGCAAACCACCCACTGTAGAGACTTGAGAGACTGTGGCTTTGCACTCCCCAGGATATAGCAGTGGGCGAACCACCCACTGTAGAGACTTGAGAAATTGTGGCTTTGCACTCCCCAGGATATAGCAGTGGGCAACCCACCCACTGTAGAGACTTGAGAGACTGTGGCTTTGCACTCCCCAGGATTGAACAGTGGGCATGGAGCCCCCTCGTGGATCTGGCGTCGTGCACTCATCCGGCTGAGGTGCCCCCCCCTTTCCTTTCCCCCTGAGATGCCTGTTTTATTTCTATCTGATGCCCCAGCACTGTTCTCTCCGTCTTGTTCGGGTATTGAGTGTGGGCCTCGCCCATGCCCTTTGGGCCCAGTGGTCCCCGGACTATGACAGTGGAATACCTTGGACTTGTATTCTTGGTGTATATATTTGTTTATAGTGTGAAAATCTTTATATATGTATATATTTTTGATTACTGTCTTCGTATATATTACAATCATTCGACTCATTTCCTTTTGTCCTTGCATTCTTCCAGGGGGGGGCTATGGGGTGTAACTGTGATGTATCATGATGTATTAGTGTGTGTGTTGTCGTGGGTGAGGGTGGGGGTGGGGTTGTTGCGTGTTGCGTGTGTGTGTCACTGTTTTTTCCCGTCCCCCTCCCCTGTGTCATAGGTGCAGTACTCACCGTGGTCTTCGCCGCTGGCGTTCATGCTCCTGGTAGAGGAGCAGGAAAATAAGGGCTGGAAGAATCTGAAGTTCCGGTTCCATTGCATCCTGGTTCCTCGTGGGATGTGTAGAGGGGAGCGTTTTCCATTCCAAGTCCTGTTTCCGCCGTGTTTTTCTTCGCAGTGTATCCGCCCCCGGAAAAGGTGGCGGATTGGTGGCTTGTAATAATGTGGGCGGTACATTGTCTTCTGCCTGTCTGTTGGCGGTTACTGCTGCGGGGTTTGTTTGTACCGCCGTGACGGTCGGAGTGTTAAAGTGGCTGTCTATGTTGGCGGTTTCCGCCAAGGTCTTAATTCAATTTGTTTTCAGCCGGCCTGTTGGCTGTTTTACCGCCGCTTTAACACCGACCGCCAGGGTTGTAATGACCACCTATATTCCTCTCTCTGCCAGTCGACTCTACAGCATTCTATACCACTCTACACCTCTCTAAGCCACTTAACTCCTGTCCACTTACAACTATACTCCACTCTACTCCACTCAACTCTAAAACTCTATGACACTCCACTCTACAACACTACGCACTGTTAGAAATGGGGTCTTTGGTTGGCAGTCAGATTACCCCCTGTCCAAGCAAGGACCCTCACTCTAGTCAGGGCAAAGGAGAAACACACCTGGTTAACCCCAACTCACCCCCTTAGTAGCTTGGCATGAGCACGCAGGCTAAACTCAAAAGCAATGTGTAAAGTACTAATACCAGCACACAGAGTAATACAGTGAAAACACTATAAAATGGACACCAAATCACTTTAGAAAAATAGGTAATAATTATCTAAATCAAACAAGACCAAAATGACAAAAAACCAACATACACAAGATAAAATATGAATTTTCAAAAGAATAAGAGCCTTACTCCATAGAAAACAATGGAAACGTTGATTTTGCACAAAGTACCTGGTTAGCGTAAAAAATAAAGCCACACAGGCGAACATATGTTGACAAAGGCAGCGATGCGTCAGTTCCTTCCTCGCAAGGGAGGCTATGCGTCGTTTCTTCTCCGGTCGGGTCAGCGATGCATCATTTTTCTCCCTCGCAAGAGAGCGATGCAGAGATTTCTGGACAGGGCACCTCGTATCCGCAAAGTCAGGTTGACTTTGACACTCAGGGACGATGCATGGAAAATCCAGTCACACGGTGTTAGAAAACCTCGCTGCCTGGGGTTTGCGTCATTATCAGCAGCCGTAAGCAGGTGTTGAGCATCGTTACTCCAGCCACAATGCGTCTATCTCCCAGCCGCAATGCAGGTGGAGTGTTGATTTTAGCTGCAAAGTTGGCGGCGCTTCATTTATCAGCCGCGTTGCAGATGATGCGTCAAAAAGAACTGTTCTGTGCATGAATTTTCAGCTCTTGTGTGCCAACTTCACCTTTTAAGGGCCCAGGGACTGGATAGGACACCATTTGGCAGGGCAGGAGTCTCAGCAGAGAGTACAGATGTTAGCAGAGGAAGTCTTTGATGGCCCTGAGACTTCAAAACAGGAGGCAAGCTCAGTTCAAACCCTTGGAGATTTTTCACAAGAAGGAATATACCACAAAGTTCAGCATCAACTGCAGGATAGCCCAACAAAGCATAGTCACAGGCAGGGGCAGCACTCCTCCTCAGCACTTCAGCTATTCTCCTTTGCAGAGGTTCCTCTTAGTTCTAGAAGTGATCTAATTTTCTGGGGTTTTGGGTCCAATAGTTTCTGCCTTTGAAGTAGGCATACTTCAAAGAAAGGTCTCTGTGGTTCACAAGATCCTGCATGGCCCAGGCCAGGCCTCAGACACACACCAGCATTGTGATAGGGCAGGCACAGCCAATTCAGATGTAAGTGACCAGTCCTCCCTCCACTCTAGAACAGATGGCTCATCGGGATATGCAGGCTACACCCCAGCTCCCTTTGTCCCACTGGCTAGAAGAGATTCACAAACAGCCCAACTGTCAAACTGACCCAGACAGAGAATCCACAAAAAGGCAGAGTCACAGAATGGTTTAAGCAAGAAAATGCCTACTTTCTAAAAGTGGCATTTTAAAACTAACAATCTAAAAACCAACTTTGCTAAAAGATATATTTTTAAATTGTGAGTTCAGAGACCCCAAACTCCCCATTTCTATCTGCTCTCAAAAGGAATCTGCACTTTAAAGTTATTTAGAGGCAGCCCCCATGTTAACCCATGAGAGAGATAGGCCTTTCAACAGTGAAGACTGAATTTGGGGGCTAACTAGAGCCTACCTTAGGGGTGCCTTACATATATGAAAAGGGAAGGTTTAGGCCTGGCAAGTGGGTACACTTGCCAAGCGGAATTGGCAGTTTAAAACTGCACAAACAGACACTGCAGTGGCAGGTGTGAGCCATGTTTACAGGGCTACTCATGTGGGTGGCACGACCAGTGCTGCAGGCCCACTAGTAGCATTTGTATGCCAATCATGGATAAACCAATTACCCATACATTTTACATAGGAGCACTTGCACTTTAGCACTGGTTAGCAGTGGTAAAGTGCCCAGAGTATCAAAAACAGCAAAAACAGAGTCCAGCACATAACAATCTGGGAAGCAAAGGCAAAAAATGTTAGGGGAGACCACGCCAAGGATGCCAAGTCTAACAACCACTCTATGCCGCTTTACACCACTCTACACCACTCCAATCTACTCTATTAAACTTTACTCTGTGCTCTTCAACTCTACGCCCAACCACTCTACACCCCTTCACTCTATGCCCCTCTGCTGTATGCCACTCTGCTCAAAGCCTCTCCACTCTAGGACCCTCCACTCTACACCACTCTGTGCTCCTCCATTCTATGCCCTCCAGTCCATGCCCCTTGACTTGACAGCACTTAACACTAAGATATTCTATTTCACTTTACGCAATCTATGCCCCTCCACTGTATAAAACTTTACTTCACGCCATTCTACGCCCTCCTCTTTATGCTTTCCATGACACTCTATGACACTCCACACCACTCTACAACACTCCACAGCACTCTCTGCTACTCTATGCCTCTCTACTCTACCCTACTTTACATCACACTATTCCACTCTATGCCATTCTATTCCACGGCACTCTATGCTCTAAGGCACTTTTCTTCACTCTAGGATACTTCTCTTTACAAGGCTTTACTCCACTCACTAAGCCATTCCACTTTACTTGAATCTACTCTACCCCACTCTGTGACACTCCACAACACTCCACTCTATCCCACTCCACTTTACGCCGGTCCACTTTACATCACTCTACTCTTCGATATTCCACTCTACAACACTCTCTTCTACAACACACCAGGGGCCATATTTATACTTTTTGACGCAAAACTGCGCTAACGCAGTTTTGCGTCCAAAAATTTAACGCGGGCTAACCCCATTCCAACGCGCCAGCAGGGCGGCATATTTATGGAATGACGCTAGCCGGCGCTGCTGCCTGGTGAGCGTAAAAAAAATTATGCAAACCGGGCAGCGCTGGCGTAGGGAATAATGGGGGTTGTGCGTCAAAAAATGGTGCAAGTCAGGTTAGAGTAAAAAATGTTGACGCTAACCTGACTCGCTTCATTTAATGATGCACAACCACCATGGAAATGACTCCTGTCTGAGCAAAGACAGGAGTCATGCCCCACTGCCCAATGGCCATGCCCAGGGGACTTCTGTCCCCTGGGCATGGCCATTGGGCACAGTGGCATGTAGGGGGGCCCAAGTTAGGCCCCCCTTGCCACTTAAAAAAAATAAAAAAAATACTTACCTCTACTTACCTGTACTTACCTGAGATGGGTCCCCACATCCATGGGTGTCCTCCAGGGGTGGGCGAGGGTGGCAGGGGGTGTCCCTGGGGGCATGGGAGGGCTCCTCTGGGCTCCTGCTGAGCCCACAGATCCCTTAACGCCTGCCCTGACCAGGCGTTAAAGAATGACGCAAATGCGGCTGCGCTTCATTTTTTAAGGCCAGCCCCCTCCTGTGCGTCATTTTTGCACAGGAGTTTAAATAAGGCGCAAATGCCTTAGAGTCATTTAAGCCACACCATGTGCTCAGACTACAATGGCTGTCCAAATCCCACTGCACATGGCCTTCCATGTACCCATTCTGCACTGTGCAGAGGAGCAGGTGCCCAGGTCCAGCTCTCCTCCTACTTATGTTGGCCCTCGGCCAACCTTTGGATCCGCGTTCTTCTAGGCCCTCTCTCCTCTCCTGCACTCTTCTTCCTCAGCCTGCTTCTGGGCCACTCTCTTCTCAAACCTCTTCCTGCTCTCTTTCCCACCCCTTTTGCTGCTCCTGCTCCTTTTCCTGTCCTTTTTGTTGCTGCTCCCTCCCATTTCCCTCCTGTATTTTACTCTCCACTTCAGTCTTTTCGCTATTGCTTGTTCTCACCTTATTTCTTTGTTACTCTCGTTTTGCTTTCTGCCCCCTTTGGGCCATATTAGCTGAAGTTTGCTGCTGCCCCTTTTTGCTTTTTTCTGTCCCCTTTCTTTCACTTTCTCCCAACTCCCCCTCTCCTTCCTGCCTTTTCACCAGCACAATCCAGCTTCTCCTGGTGACTCACCATGTCCCAGCACCTATTGAATGGCATCCACAGCTTGGCACCACCGCTAATGCACCAAAGACATTCCAAAAGAAATCCCTTCTGTAGCTGTCTGTGCCTGGACCACACCCAGTGCCAGGAAATCTTGTCCAGCCCCCACCCACAGCTCCACTTCTACCGCCCTCCCCTACCTCGACCCTGCACGCAGCCATGAACACTGCCACCGTGCCGCACCACACTCCACTGATAAACCTTTCCTCTGCACCCTCTGCCACATCATATGCTACAACATGCACACCCCCACTCCTCATAGCAACTCAACGTGCAACACCATCTTCCCACCGCCAGCTTGCATGCACCCTCAACGCTCGCTCACTCTGGAAACACACCACTGACTTTGGGACCTTATTGACACTCTTGTGGCCAACATCATCTTCTTAACCGAGACCTGGCTCAACCCCGCTTCAGCCCCTGACATTGCCACAGCCATACCAGCAGGATACAGAATCACCCACCATGACTGCATCAAGAAAGGTGGAAGGATCACCATCAGCCACAGAGACTCCATCAAATGCACACCATCCCAGCAATTAATCCCCTCAACTTCACTACACTATCCAAATGGCCGAGAAATCCAACATTAGGGAAACCCTTGAATACTGTCCACTGGGTCCTTGAACCTCCTTCTGCAAACTCATCACTGATTTTATCGCCCCCGGCTTGCCATCATGAAGGTCGTTCATATTCCTGGGCGACCATGACTTCCTTTATGACATAACTGACCCTAACTCTGCCAATCTCTTTGACGGCCTGAACAACCTCTGCTCAACCAACTCATACATGACCCCATGCACATAACAGGTCACACGCTCGACCCCATTTTCACCTCCAATGACTGCATCAAATACAGACACACCACCGAACTCACATGGACCGACCACTCAATTGTCCACTTCACCATGACAACCCCCTTGCACTCCGACCTAATGCAACCCAACACTGCCCGTCACAGTTGGAACAAGGCCTCAGAGACCAAATGGACCAACACTCTCCCCCTCAACCCGCTCAGCCACCACAACAACATGAACAAGGACATCAGAAGCTTCAACACCTGAATTCCTGACAGTGCTGACACCATTGCCCCCATCAAGAACAAGAAACACAGAAGATCTACCAAGCAAGCCAGCTGGTACACCAAAGACCTCAGGACAGCCAAGTGCCAATGGAAGCACCTCGAGAGAAGATGGCGCACCAACAAAGACTCAGCCGACAGAACCACTTACAAGTCAGCACTCAACCTATACCACCACCAAATATGTGAGATGAAAAAAAGCTGTGGCCTTGCACATCATAGCTAACCCCAACAAGAATAAGGAGCTTTTCTGCATAGCCAAGGAATTCACCAACCCCACAACAGCGACAAGCAACATCTCTCCCTCTCAAGACCTGTGTAACAAAATCGCTAAACTCTACATGAACTTTAACCCCCAACTCAAGCTTGAAGACTTTTTCAATGGCCATACCTCCAGGCATCTGACGGTGCCAAGGTTAACTACCTGAAACCACCTCACCACTCAGGACACCATCACCATCATGAAAACCATCCACTCAGAGGCGCCATACAACCTATGCCCCCACCCATCTTTAACCTTTTTACCCTACTCATCTCACTAGATTCCTCCACGTTCTCAGAAGACTAGGAGCATGCACAAATCATACCCCTGCCGAAGAAACCTTCAGTGGACTCCAACAAACTCAGCAACTACAGGCCCATCCCTTTCCCAGTACAAAGTCATCAAAAAAGCCAACTACCTAGAACACAATGACCTCCTGGATGACTCATGATCCAGATTCCGCAGCAACCACAGTGTTGCATAGGCTCTCATTATTCTAATGAGACTACTGGATTTGAGCGGCAGAATCGCCTATTGTGTGGGGGACTGAGTCTAACCCATTACAGGTGACACCTGTCGGCCTAATCCGGGTTTAGCTCCGGCTAACTAGCAGTGCCTCATCTCCACCCAGGAGCAGGGATGATTGGGCAGCCGAGCGCATGACACAATTGACTCCTCAGGGAAATCGTGGTCACTCAGATCACATCTGTTTCTCTCATTTACATTCACATATACAAGGACAATCACAGGCAGTATATGTTTCGATAAGGTTTTAATGAAGCAACTGCATCTTAGATAATAAAGCATGTACTGCAATAACCAGGAGGATAAAACATGACAGGATTAGAATTGTGACAAGGAAAGTGAAGCATAACAATAATGCTACCATGTTGTCATGTGAATCATTAAAGTAATTCCTACCCAGGCTATATTAGAACACAGCAGGTTAAGCTCTAGTTCTGCCCTTCAGATTCCCCTGGGAAGACATCATCCCCCATACCTGAACAGGAGGCCTGTAGCCTACAGAAACAGCTGTAGCGAAGCGTTCAGCAATCAGCATACAGTTATGGTCATCTTGCTGGAATCTCCCTCTAACGTGAATGGGACAGAGAAGTGTTTTTATAATAAAACAGCTGATGTTCTGAGAAAATGCCCCTACGTAAGGATGTGTATGTTTCTATGAATACCAGAGACAAAGCGTTACCACGTTCACTGGCAACCTATCTTATTGCAGCCTTGGGAAAAGCACAGAGTGAAAGAAATGTCTTGTTTAAGAACGCAGTGATGGCCTAGGAAAAGAACAGCTAGATAGAGAGAAATAAACATGACCGCAAATGTGGCTATTGCTAAAATAATAAACAAAGTTGAATAGAATATATCTAGGTTACAGTGCACAGCGGCAGGCCTAGTTTGCTAAAATAAAGTGCATGGAGCCATAACTAAAATGGCTACACAACAGCAGCACCAAGGCAGCCCTGACTGTGGCCGGAGACGATATCCCGGCTCTCCTGGAAAAAAGAAAGACAGCCATCCTTTTCCTCCTCCATCTCTCAGCAGCCTTCAACACCGTCTCCCACCACACACTCATCACCAGAATTCACAAAATAGGCATCCAAGGAGCTGCCCTCAGACGGATCACCTCCTCTACTGACAGAACACAATTAGTTCATCTTCCTTCATTCACCATAGAACCCAAACCAATCATCTGCTGAGTCATTCAAGGCTCATCACTCAGCCCCACCATCTTCAACATCTACATGTCGACCCTTGCCAACATAGTCAGATCCCAGAACTCAATATTATATTCTACACTGATGACATGAAGCTCATACTTTCCCTCCCTGAAAACTCCACTGCCACCAGAACTAACTTTCACCAATGCATGACCATCCAGAATGCCGAAGCAAGACTCATCCTGGATCTCACTCATCGCACCCTCATCACCCCCCACTTAAAAAACACTCCACTGGGTCAGAGTTCAGAAAAGATGCCAGTTCAAACTCCTCACCCACCCTTTCAAGGCCCTGCATGGCTCCAGAACCGCCTACATAATCTACCACCTGAGATTCCACTAACCCTCCAGACCCCTCCGTTATGCTTCCCTTGCACTGACCTATACCCCCTGCATACAATGTAGCAGAGCAGGAGAATGCCTCTTCTCCTACCTCGCAGCCAAAGAATAGAATGGCCTCCCCCTGCACCTCAGGACCTCCCCTACTCTACAGGAGTTCCATAGGATGCTGAAAACCTGGATCTGTGACTGAGAGCCTGGAGTCTGCCAGTGCCTGGACACCCTCATGTGTGACAAGTATCGCTCTTCAAGTTGACTGATTGATTGTGCACAGGCTATGCACAGTCCCTGTAGCAACCACCTTTGGCTGTGTGCTTTTAGGGTTGGTTGTAGGACATGCCTAGCTTTGCCTTGCACCAGACTTAGTATCCTTGCTGCCAAATTTCATGCAGATTAATTGAACAGGGCCATATTTATTAGTGATAAAAATTATAATTGCCCTTCCATTTATCTTTGCCTCCTTGTGATGCTCTGCTCATAACTTTACATACTTAACAGTAAGATAAATGGTTACATTTTTGCCACATTGTGTGTGGATTCATAAAATAGTGCCAAATTTATTAGCAGATGGGAGTTTCTTTCACCCTCTCTTAATCCCCTCACTTTGAAAGAGCTGCATGAAATTGAGAAAACCAAGAGTAAGCTAAACAAGCAAATTTCCTGTCAAATTTCATGCAGATCCCTAAAACGGTGCAAAATGTATTAGTAAATCAAAAATCTTTTAACCCCATTTTTAACTTCTTCCCTCTTAGTTCTGCAAAAAACCTAAAATGCCTGCACTGGGTGTAACTTGGTAAGTGGCTGCCACATGTGATGCTAGATTTATCAAACAGTGCTAAAGTTATAAGCAATAGAAAACGTTGTTGCTGCCCCTTTAACTTTGCCAGCCCTTGATGATTTGTCAGAAACTTTGTCATACAAATTAAAAAAGACACCATCCAAACTTCTGCCAAATCTTGTACAGATTCATCACACATTGCTTACGCTATTAGCAAATTAACTTTCCCTCTCCTAATAAATGACCCTCTCATGTATTGATATGCACAAATTTGAAAACACCAATAGTAAGTGGATGCACCGTGTACCTGCAAAATGTTAGCATATTTGGCAAACAGTGCCAAAGATGTAAGCAAATTAACACACATCTGTTCAGCTGACAAGATATACAAAGTATTAATCATTTAAGTCCTGCCGGGGCACCTTTTTCTTCAAGCATAATATCTCAAAAATTACTAAATGAATTTACTCCCATTCAAAAAGAGCAAGCTTTTTGAATTTTGTTCTACTTTCATGCCATTCTGATGTCATGCACAGTGCTGTCATCAGCAATTAAATTTCGTATGTTGCAGTGATGTTGTCAGTAACATCACAGAACATGTAATGAGTGTCGTAATATGTGAGATAATTAGCTGTGTATGGAAAGGGCACATGTTATAGCTATTTTAGGGCACAATTTTATTTACTTGCAATAACTAAAACTGGTAGATTTCAGTGATTTTGATTGATTAAAATGGTATGTTTCACTTAACTATACCATCCTGTTGACCTTTGTTTTTTTTTCCGTAAATTTCTATTTTATTTTTAAATTCCTAAATATAACTGTCACTTTTACCTTTGTTTTTTTCAGTAACTCACTGTCTAGATATAAACGGTAGGCCTATTGGTTTTGTCAGAAGATCAATGCGGTCTGTCAATAAATTATTATTTAAAGCATTTGTAGTCAAAACAACATTGAACACCCGCCAGACTCTTTATTTTACAAGTATCAAGCCAGAAAATGCAGCTTTAAGACCAACCACAAGGAGTATCAGCATTCCCAAGCTGAAAAACAAAAGCTCCAGCTTTGAGAATGCTCAAAAAATTATCAATGTTTCCTGGAGTCATGCTATGTGGACTCCAGGAAACATAGGGTTACCATTTGTTAACTACTGCAGCCCACCACAATACCTAAAAAGATGCTTGTGGTGCCCCTGCCCAGATTGCTCATTCCCGGAACAATGAATAATCAATGAGTTGCTGCAGCCTCTTATTTAATATTCTTTCTCCTTTTGATAATGTCTTTTTGTAAATATTTTTGCCAGACACGTTTTTCTTTTTGTGGGTCCCCCAATGGCACCCACATCTTCACATTAAGTTGGGGGTTGTACGGGAGCTACAGTGCTCCTTCAGCCCCTGTCAGCTCCTCAGCCAGCACCTATTGTGGGTGTCGGCAGAAAATTGACACTTTTTTGTTTTTGTAGGTGCCCACATCTTTATAATAAGTTGAGGACCATGTGAGAGGGCAGTTTCAGGGCACCAGCAGTCCCTGCTGGCTACCCAGCAAGCACCTGAGTGCTTGCAGAAGCCAGCAACAAGTATGCTCCCACTCTACAGGAGCAGATTTCCACTCTGCTCTTGCAGGAGGAGCAAACATTCTTAAAAGCGGGCAGGAGAAAAGGCAAGTATTTGTTCCCACCTGGCAGGAGCATTACTGCCCCCAAACATATAAAAATGTACACGACGGTGCCCCCGGAACCACCCTGGGGAGCTTATAAAAAAGAAGAGGACTGGAGCCCCTCCTTTTTTTTTTGGATGGCACCACTGATCTGCCTCGGATCCGCAGTGCCACCCAAAAAAATAGTTTTTGGCCTCAGAGGGTTCTCTCTGGGACTCCCAAACTTGGCCTAAGAGGACAGGATATCCCTACCATGACCCCCAGTTTTTTTTTTTTTTGCCTTTTCATCTTGTCTCTGTCGGATCTGTGGGTCCTCCGTGGCACGAAATAGTCATACATTTTAAACCTTTGTTTCTCAAAAACTACTGAACAGATTTACACCAAATTACAAACAAAATGCTTTTTAAACCAAGATCTAGCTTTGCGCCTAACTTCCATGGAATTCCGCACAGCAGTTTTGACTGTAGCTATGTCTAATTTTCCTATGGAAAAATACATGGGAAAATGAGTTTTAGGAACCCCACCCCCTTTTTCTCAGCCCCCACTTGATGGACCAACCCTAAACCGCCGAAGTTATTCCAAATCAAAAAATACATTTCCTATTGAACTATATACAGAGTGTACATGCTATTTATTATCATTGTTGAGTGGTTTGTGCCATGGAATTCGCACATGTGCACTTGTTTTAACAAAAGATATTTATTCAAAACCAGGATGCAAGGGGTTAAGTACATGCAGCATGGCAAAATCACATTGACAATACCTACTGACGATGAGAGTTCTCCAGGTAAATGAATTATTGCATGCAATCTGTGAGGCAGTAAAAAGCCTTTTTCTCAAGTCAATTTTATTGTTGTGTGTTAGTAGACTCGATTGTTACCTTTGAATTGTAGTAATAAATGTGTATTTATTAGTATAGTTGTTCTAAATAAGTGCTATTTGGCCGCATTTATTTTCAATGCCATTGCATAAATAAACATTGAGTGTGTGCGTGTGTGTGTGTGTGTACGTGCTTGCATGTTTGTGTATGTGTTTATGTGTGTGGGTGCTTTGTGGGTGTGTGTATAAATACGTCCATATTGATGCATGACAATGAAGTTGAAAAAGCATGGAAATGTATGACAGACTGGGCTAACACATAATTTCACAACAAGGTGTGGTTTATGACAATTTGATTATTGCTTTCACTGTTGAAACACATTGTGATTCATGCCGCCTAACACACTATACTCTCTAAAGCCAATGTTTTATCACAATTGTTTATAATTATAATTCAGTATGTGGAAGAATGCATCTATAAAACTGCAATCCACTTTCAGTTCTTCATTCACAGCCTGAAGCACCTGCTGAAGATGAAGCCTTTTCTGTTCTCTCTGCTAGCTGTAATCATGTGTATGGAGCTAGGTGAGTCTTAAAGCCCTTTAATATTTCATGCTGTATTGAGATGTATGAAGCTAAATGCCTTATATAAAGAGTTAGAATGAGAATCTTCACACCCAGTTTTCTTCATGCAATAAATAAGATGAGGGGCATCTGAAACAAAGCCCATTTCATTTAATGTGCTTACATTCTGAAATGCTCAGTATAGCTTATCTGTGTATCCATGTTATGTGACATTTAGGGAGCTTGTCATATTCATTGTGATGGTCCATTATTTTGTGTCATGTGCATGCATCGCGCAAACATAACCGAAAGGCAGCAATGGGTTTTCCAGGATCAAAGGAAAATATATCTGCAATTAGTGATTAGAGGGACAGCTGGGTTCTGAGAGCGGAAATGGTGTTCTTTAAAGAGTTTTTTTTATTTAAATCTTTCTACACAGGAGCAAGGTTGAGGAGGTCCTGATGGATACAGCTATGATGTTCCTGATCCTAGACACAGAACTGGAGAAGGCTTAGCCTTGTTGATTCTTTTTTACGCTTCTTCATTTCCAGTCCATCGCTGTGCTGGCTTCTGGTATTTTGACAGCCACTGGACATTGTGAAATAATCACTCATGAAGGGTGGGGTGCTGGTTGTCACGACATTGTAGATGATTCAGCTAGTTTTGAAGATGGTGTGAGCTAGCAAGAGAGGCCAGTGAAGTTCTATACAAGTGAGGGTATTGTATTCATATTTCTTCAGGCCCTTCATGGGACTTACTCTGGTGTGTGGGATGCACTTTCGGGAAGCTAATGTGGTGTCTGGAAGACTGTAGAACAGAATGTTTTCACCATCCAGATGCAAAAGTACAAGGGATTGACCACTTCTGCAGTTGCTTTCTCAATGAATGGTTTTACCTTCTGCAGTAGAAAGAGCGGGCACCAGGCTGTCTTAGTTTCCTTCCTGATGTGTTCCTAGAGGGCGAGGTTGTTGTCCACCATGAATCTGAGTTATGAATTTGCATTCTGTTAAAATTGGGGTTCACATCTTTCCATGTTAATGTCATTGAATTAGGTGTGGACTAGTTGTTGCTTGTCATTATTGATGAAAAACAGAACTCCTTTCTCAGGGTTGAGCTTTAGGCTGTTGCTGAATATCTAGTGTGGGATAAGATGAAGACATATCTAAACCATTGTGTGGAGCAGAGGAGACTTTCAAGTAGAGTTGTGTGTCATCAGTGTATTGGTGAAGTTTGATGCCAATGGTTTCTTTGTAGAAGCTGAAGATCACAGGTGACAAGATGGAACCCTTGGGGAGCCTGCTGGTGCTAGGGATCATCTGTGATCTAGAGGTGCAAATGTGAACAAATTGGTGTCAGTTGGATAGGTAGGAAAATAACCAATGAAGGGCATTCAAGACTATAGGGGTGAATGTGGGTGGGCAGATCAGCAGTTTTGAGCATGGCTGAAATGTACAAGAATATCAATAGGTAGGGATCACTTTTGTTGTCTGAAGGGCATTACTTCTGATATGTAATGCTGCTGTCTTCATGCTGCAGTGTGATCTGAAGTCACAATAGAAGTTGCTGGAGTTGATTGATGTTGACCCAATCTTGGAGTTATTGGTAGACTGCTTTCTCTTTATCTTGCTGATAAAGGATAAGTGAACAATGTGACAGTATTTGGCAAGTTTAACAGGGTCTAGTGTGGATTCTTGAATGATTGAGTCACTGACAATGGGAAGTAGAGGCGGGAAAGCTTCTCCACAGAGGACTTTTATGAAGGGGGAAGGTAAGAGATGTTCAAAGAATTGATGGAGAAAGGCAGGCTTTGTGTTACATTATGTTTTGTTTTGTTAAGTTGCTCAATTCTACGCCTTGTTTCACATCCCAACACATGGTGACAACAGCTGCTTCAGAGCTGCTATTTCCCTTTTAAACAAAAAACAAGCAAATAGACTAATTGAGGGCTAAATTAAGAGAATCCATGAAGCCCGTTTATATATTTTTCAGGAGCTAAATTTATTTTTCCTTAACTGTGTGTGGTATTTTACTGCTGCATTTTGTAAATACAGGGCGCTATCTTTCCTTGAAACAGTATGAGTGAGATCTAGGCGCTTTTCTTCAATGCATTTAACTATGGTTTTACATAAAAGGGTGTGAAAATGGTTAGAAAAAGGGAAAGCTGGATGTAATTATATGAAACAAGCTTTTAGCATAGTCACTAAATAGGCAGTATGGCACGAATTGAAACATTGAGCACCATTTGTTAATAAGGTGCAATGAGCAGTTTCAAAAGTTATAAACTAGATGTCAATCAGTAGAAGCAGAGATAAAGATTGGATGAAGGACATAGTTATAAGTGCATACACTATACAACTATCTTGTCCCTGTCCAAGTTAATATGATGCCAATCAAAACAAGTGGATAGGAAGTGGGGGAGGAAAACAGATGGATAGATATAGGAAAATAGGATGAAAGTTGTGTGTGCTGTCATGTGCGAAAAGGCATATGTTATTAAAATTGGTTCAGATGTTAGGCTGCAGTAATTGTAATCAATCCTTACAGCAAGTGTCAGGGAGTTTGAATACACTGAAATGGGTATTAAGGTTATATTGTGTCTTTCTCTAACATGAAATTGTCATGGAGAATTGAAGGTTAGTTGTTTTCATTTTAATGATATGTAGGTCGATGATCTAAAGGTGATTTGAGAGCATAATCCTCGCAAGAGTGATACTACTAGGGTGTTGTCTTGTTTGTTCCAAGACAGTAGTTACTTTATTGTTGACTGCAGATTGTTTTTAATTAACATTATGAAGGGAGAGTTAGAGCAATGATGTGACTGGGGAGCACTAGTGAGGCATTAATGGGCGGTGAACCAGAATGTGCTTCAGGATGCTGGTATTTGCATTACACCTACCATGATTAGGTAGGGTAATGATTCTGACCTGATTTAGCCTTTGACCAGTAATAGAAATTCTGTCATATTTGAATTATTCCACAATTGCAGGGGAAACATTTCTATTTGCCATGGGTGCAGCAGCTACCGGTACAAAGACACTGGTAAAAATCCACCTGTGCATATCATTCACTGTGTAATTTTATCCTCCAAAGGGGCAATGGGAATGTATCCACATAGGGGAGCTTAGTTGTAACTGGTCACTTATTCAGTCTCTTTAACTTATTCCCAATATGTCAAGGATACCATGCTTATCTTGGTATGATAGGTGACAACTATTTCCCTGGCGTTTTTTGGGGATTATCTCCACCAAACCTGTTACCAGTTTAATAACTCTGGATCAGGCATCTAATCCATTATAATGCCTGGCGAAGTAATCTTGGTGGACCCAATGGTTGAGACAGGGAAGTCTCAGCTGGTTTGTGTGTTTCATCTGGGGTACCCTAAATAGGGTGATTACACCATAGAGGAGCATATGGGGAAATATGTTTTTGGTATATTCTCTTTTCCAGCCATGTGAGGAATTCAATCCTTATTCCATGATTTTCTGTTTTGTTGACATGGTGTGAGAAATTGGGGTACTGGTTGACTGGGGTGTGAGCCCTGGTCAAGCAACGGCCATGCTCTCTTACAGGGTGAAGTACAAATGTCAATAAGTTAATCTGCACTAAACCCTGGGTAGCATGGCACAATAAGCAGTCAGGATTAACACAGAAGCAATGTGTAAAGTATTTATGCATCACACAAAAAAGTAATTTGCACGAGACTGTGTCAAAGTCGAAAAATATGTCCGACTGCAATGTAGCTCTGGTCAGATACAAGAAGTGGATCGGGTCCAGTCAGCACTTACCTTTGGACTTAAAAGAAATTTGAATAAGGTAAAGTTCAGTGGGACAAGACTGCAGGCGGATTCCCAGAAGGCATCTTTGTAATTGGGAACCCTTTGGTGGAAGATTTCTATGTTCAGACTTAGGGCCTCATTACGAACCTGGCAGTCACCAAGTTTGTGGATGCTGGCAATGCAGCAGTCTGAGCGCCATATTTGAATCCTGGCAGTCGGGCCGCGAGGGGACCGCCACCTCTCCCAGGATCAGGGCTGCCCTGGGGATTACGACCTCGCTCTCCGCCAGCCATTTCATGACAGTGTTTTTCTGCCAGCCATTTGCTGGTGGAAAACGGGTGCAGGGGGCTCCAGGGGGGCCCATGCACTTACAATGGGCAGTGCAAGGGCCCCCGTGGGCAGCACCATTGCAATTTTCACTGTCTGCTTTGTAGACAGTGAACATTGCGAGAGTGCTGGTGCACCCTGCAGCCTACAGCATTGCTGCCTACTCAAATATGAGCTGGAGAGAATGCGGTAGGCTGTTTACCGCTAGGCAAGCAGGCAGAAACTCAGGTTTCCGCCTGCTGACCTAGCAGGAAACTCTTAATGGGCCTGGCGGAAAGATAGCCAGTATGACGGCAACCTCCCCGTCAGAGGTTCAGCAGACAATGTATACCTTCTGCCGAACTCATAATCAAGCCCTTGGTCTCTCTTTTGGAAGTTGAAAATCTTCAGTGGAACACAGCAGGAAGCTGTAGCCAAAGACAGTAACAGAGGCTCGAATACCCTTTTGGCGAAGGACTGCTGAACATGATTTGCTACTGTGGAGAAGAACGTAGCAAGAGCAGCCACAAAGACAGGCCAACCTGCAATGCACCTTGAATTGACAGATGGGCAAGTTGGTCCCCTTGTTTTTCAGAGCAGTTTTAGCCACAAAAATTCTAAGTTCTAAGTTTTGGATTTCTAAGCACCTTTGGCACCACAATAGAGGGTCCAGGACTGATGGGGCACACCTTGGGTGTTCAGGACTCTCTCAGGCTGGGTCCAAGTGTGGTTTCAAGATGGTGGAATCCTTTTGTGTCCCTGTGGCACTGGACAGGAGGTCAGCAAACTAACCCTTAGAGTCACTCCGGTAGTCCTGAGTGCTGGCGAAGATGCAAGGTTCAAACAGCAGGGCTAGTTCAAGGCAGGCTCCAGACAACAAAGCAGTCCTTCCCGGCACAGCTTAGCAGTCTTGTAGAGAGCACAGCAGGTCACAGCAGTGGGCAGTCCTCTGAGAGCCTTTCCACAGGTTAAAAAAAACAGTGAACTGAAGTGTGGGTCTGAGGGAAATACTTTTAATCCCAGTTCTGTCTTCAAAGTTGGGAGACATTTTTAGAGGTTTCTACTTTGATAGCAGACACAAAGGGATAAAGACATTTACAACTTTCTAAAAGTAGCATTTTCAAATGTGTAATTAAAAATCTAACTTTACCATTAAAGTGGATTTCCATTAGAATTTCACAGATCCCAAACATGAAATGCTTATCTGTCCTCAAACAATAGTTAGCAGTTATTTAATGTAATAAGGTCATTCAATGTTATCCTATGAGGCAGGTAGACCTGACAGTAGTGGAAAACTAGTTTAGGAGGTTTTCACTACTAAGACATGTAAAAGTTAAAAGTACATGTCCAACCTTTTAACTTCAATGCACCATGCCCTATGGGCTACCCTGGGCCTACCTTAGGGGTGAGGTATATGCAATGGCAAGCCTAGGAAATGTTTTAAGGTGCTACTAAGGGGTACAATAACTGCTGCAGGACCACTGATAGCATTTAATTTACAAGTCCTGGGTATGAAGTATACCACTCCGCAAGGGATGTATAAGTAAATTAAAAATGACAACTGTGTATAGGCCACTTTAATCATGTTTAAAACTGCATGCAGACAACAATGGCAGGCCTGGGGCATGGTTTGAGGGGTCCTTATGTAGGTGGCACGATAAAGGCTGCAGACCCACCAGTAGCATTTAATTTACAGGCCTTAGGTATATACTACATGTGGTCTATAAGTAAATTAAATATGGCAATCGGATGTTTAGAGGAGAGAGCACAGGCCCTTGAGCACTGGGTAGCAGAGGTAAAGTGAACAAATTTCAGCAAAAAAAATGAAGGTAAGTTGGCAAAAAGCTTGGGGAACACAGACCTAAGGCTGACAGTTCCAACACATAGGCATTTGTGTTTTCTATCGTATATTAAGCATATATACTGATATTATGGCTTAGATTTCCACATGTACTATGCTTAAAATATATGTATTTTTGTTTGTTATGTTTCCACAATTGCTGCTCTAGTAATACAATTGGCAATGAACAAACCCATTTACAACTGCATCCCGCCCTCCTCTAAAACTAGGAAATGTGTTTAACATTGTATTTGTTTTTGCAGCTACCGCTCATAAACATCCCCTGCTACAAAATGTAATATTGCAGGAAATGTGTACAAAGGTAAATGTGGTCAGAACTACATTTAAACCAAATATATAACCTGGGAACCATGCATGACAAGACACCTGGTTATGTCAGGTTCCAGTTATCTGTCTGGGCTGTACATACACATGATAATTTCTGGCTCAGTCTCAGCACTTTCTACGTGGTAGGTCTGTAGTTCGGAGTATAAGGTACTCTCTCGAAAAGCACAGAAGTGAGTGATAAGTTACCCTGAGCCAGGCTCACAAAGCAGGCCAGTGTAGACTTGTGTGGCATTTGTGCTTCTGAGGTGGAACTCAGAGGGATATGAATGAAGTGGGGAGGCAGGGAAGAGATCCTCATAGCCTGTAAAATGTTTCACCATATTAAATTTATAGAGCAGGGCCACTCTAGCAAATATTTTGTGCCACATCCAGAATTATATTGCACTGTCCCAAATGTAAGAGTGGCTTCTATATTACAATATTGTGGTTGGAGTTACAGATATATCATGACCATAATAATAAAATCCAAAATATAATCAAGGAAGGAGTTTATTTATCTTATTTAGCTCCACAGTGATGCTATTTTGCGAGTCGATAACATAGGGTACAATATATCTGCAGGTCAATATCTCAACCATTTATACTCTGACAAAACACCTTTAAAAAAATTGGGGATGATAGGAGTTGTATTATGAAAGGTTTTTGGATCATCACCACTAGCAAACTTGAGTCACACTTTCAAATTCATACTTAATCCTCTGAAAAGAGAAAACCTGCTTGGAGGAGAAGAAGAAAAACTCCTTCCTTAGCCAGTGAAAAGAGAAAACCTGCTTGGAGGAGAAGAAGAAATTCCTCTTCGCCTGTAAAGTTTACTAGCTTTGCCCATTCCGCATTCCACTTGGATCATGGAGTTATGGCAAAACTCTGCCAACCGTCAAATGGCGGAGTTTTGTCTTGCGTGCGACTCACCAACATTATGAGAATTTGAATCTCCCGTTTCTGTAATGCCTCCCGGCAAGATTTCGCAACGCGGGCAGTTGCAGCGACCATATTCATTGAGAAAGCTGCAGCTCGAGTAAAACATCTAGTCAAGTGGCGGAAACATGCAGCGCCCTCTGGGACACTGTGTGGTGCTGTTTGTGCTGATTTTATAGCTCGGAAAAGGTTTCAGATGCTAAAATTCAGCACAAGCAGCCTGAAATCCGCCCGCTCGTGCCATCAAATCTCGTAAAGTGTTCATTTAAACTCAATATGGAGTGGAACCCCGCGAGTCGCACCCAGGCCTTGAACTGATACACTTAGTTCCTCATTAACAAAAGGCCTATTCTGCCAGAGCTTCACTTTTTATGGCACTCCGGTGGCGCAGCCCCGTAATCATATCTATGAGGTGACGCTGAAGCCATCCTGCGTGGCTTTGCATGGCCTCATAGATAAATAGGGCAAGGCACTGCAAAGCGCAGCTTTGCCTTTCTCTACAGCAAGCAGGCGATCCATGGGTGTTGCAGTGGGTTGTCCTACACAACACCCATGGGATTGACACATTTGCAGATTTACAAGGATCTATAAACCTGGGAATGCATCAAAACTGTGAGCATTCCCAGGGGAGGCATAGCGAGGAGATATAACTTTATTTATTTTTGTGCAGCACACATAGAAAGAGGGAAACACCTCCATTGATTGTTTTTGTGCAGGCACCATGGTGTAAGGGTTCCTGTGCCGGCGCTAGGCACCAATTTGTGCACCAGCGCAGGCATAAGGGACAGGAATGTGCCGTATTTCATTAAAACAGCACGTTCCTGCACTTTTCGTTTGACACAGGGCAGCACAGCAAAGTGACTTGCCGCACAGCCCTGTGGCAAAAACTAGCAAATGAGGCCCTTAACCTTGAGATCCTGATTTCCTTTGTTTCTAAATATGCGATCAGTGCTTCTAAAAATCAGAGAATACTAGATTATTTAAAGAGGGAGGTTTAGAAAGTTGGCCACTATCACCTGTCAACAGTTTTTTCCCCTTTTTTTGCCCCGGACATGGCCATGGCGTCTTGAAGTGCTAAGTCGGGTCTTTGAGGAGCTTGCTAACACAGGAGCCTAGAAGTCATTGCGAGGCTTGTAGAGCTCTGTCTTGGGCACGGACAGTCCCTCTAATAAAAGGCTGAAGCTCAGGTCCAAACGCAGCGCCCACATAAGCATATACCCGCCCAGAAACTGATACTACTTTCCAAGGGTCAAAAGCTGCTGCTACATAGAGATAAAAGGCATACGTGCCAGTGCTCTGAAGAAGATCCAGTTGTCCACTTGTGAAACGAAGTGTAGAGACTCCTTGCTGGAGAGGGAGATGGTGCTTTGATGCCTACCTTGAAGATCTATAAAATAGGATAGACCAGGAGTGACTTCCCTAACATCAATTATATTGGAACTCTGAGCTTTGGAATGTAGGTAGGGCAGAAAGGTCTGTCACTTCCTTGGAACTGTGCGTGAGTCCATCACAGGAGGACTGAAAGCATTGAAGTGTACCTGTGTGGACGATTACTGACTCCACCTCTTTCTAAACCTCCCTCTTCAAATAATCTGGTAGTCTCTGATTGTTATTCTTTTTCTGGTGCAAGACTGCCACCTGGTGGCCATTATGGGGCAGTGCAGATGTGCAGCAATTTCTTTTTGCGTTTGACATTTGACGTTAAATTGGTGACATAAATTATTTGGTTCCGCTAATCATTTTGTATCGTTTTGCTTATTAAATTTCAGTTGGTTATACTAGATTGCTTTATGACTATTTTCCTACCTTCAGTGTTTTTCGGTACTGCCTAAATTTAGCTCACATTTCCCGGGGCATTTCGTGTGCTGATTCTGCCACAGACACCAGAGTGTAAACAGACATTCTTTTAGAATTGTTTTGTGTACCAAATTTATAGCCCAGTTTGTGGCATCTCGTGAGCACAATGTGAGTGTGAAAACCTGCACTTATTGATTGTGATGTACAAAGGTTTACTTGAAGAAGAAATTGCTGTAGGTGAGGTCCGTCCTTATCGTAATCTTAATTTTAATAGTGTTTTCATTTCTTTAGTGAGTTAATGTAACTACTAGAGGAAAGTGTGAACTCTTTGTTAAAGACTGCATTTTGCTTTGTTTTTGTTCATTAATATACACTCAATTGAGGTTCTGATGTTATTAATAAGGCAAAAACTTCGACTAACGTATATATTATTAGTATAGGGATAATTACAGCAAAGGGCGGAAAAGTGTTTGACAGTTGAGTTTATATATAATGTATGAATCAATGGTGACAGCAAAATACAGAATATTAATTTGCAGGTGGATTCAGTTGGTTTTGGCTTTGTTTTCACACAGGCGAGTTATAAATGGGAGTTTTGTCATTAAAGAGGAAATGACCAACCCATAAGACATCTTCACCATCAGTGCCAGACCTCACTAAACCATAAGCATATGCTTACAGTATGAAATCTGTGATATTGTCAGCAGTTGTTTGGTGGACAGGTCTGTACGGTAATTACTGGAAATTCGTGGCTTAATGCAATCAGCTACTTTTTTCAATACACAAACCCAGATATTAACAAGAACAAGTCCAGCCATTTCTCTAAAATAGCTTTTGACTCACTCATTAGTAGATAGATCAAGTTGAAAGCTTTATTCCGCACAGTACTCAGAGCTGAATGAAACACATAGCTATACTGTAGTGCCCAGTACGGATGGGGCAAACTGTTTCAATGTGATCATTGCAGCCTCACAAATCTGGAGTGCGGCCCTGGTTAACCTCAGTGGAAATGAAGCGCGTTGTATATCTACGATGGCTTTAATGATCTTACTCTGTTAGTCATGGTGTAGTTCCATTCCTTCTGTTTTTCCTCTCCAAAATGAGCTATCCTCCTCAATTTGCCCTGGGGGAGCTGTATTTCGCGTTAAGAGGACTTTTTGATGTGAGGGCACTCAACAAATATAGCAATCAGTCAATTAATCTGTTGTGTCCCTCAGGGGCTTGTCTGATACCAGACACTGCAGACCTCGTGCTCATGTTCACTGTACTCTTGTGTCATGCAACACACTTGGGGCGGCTGCTGCAGAAATAAGGCTGGCAAGTTAAGCTAGCCAACTTTGTTACAGCTGCCACCCTTTTTAAAAAAGAAGTACTAGAAGTCATTTTACGTCTTTCAACCGTTTTTAGTGGGTATGACATGTACACATTAAGCACGTTTTTGGCAGGCAAACAAACGTTTTGGTGGAAAAAATATGTGCATGCAGTTCTCAAAGTTTACACACTCTTACTGGGCCTTTGCCCGCCCTGTTTTTGGAATACGTGGTAAAATGGGACTGGCAGCATGTTGTGGAAGTTTCATTGGAGACTTATGTGAAATGTTCCTTCAGTGGAGTCTAATAGGTGGTTGGGTGCCTTCACTGGTGGGCTCACTTATGCAAACCTGGGTGTACTGATTAAAAGAAAACGTAGTAATCTCCCCCCAGATTACCGGAGGCAATTTGAAGGAGATTGAGACATGATCCTGCTCTTCTCCCCTTAAAGAGAGAGTGCTCAAGTGGGCATGATGGGTACCTCGGAAAGCAATGGAATGGTGTCAATTGAGCTAGGCTGCAGTCTCTTACCGGGGGCATCCCTCCACACCCAGAGCATAGTTCTGAAAGTCGAGTAGGTACGTCTGTGCTCGTCAAGCCCCACATGCCCTGGAAACCCTCAGCTAGAGCACTAGTGGGTCCTTGTACACATTAGGGGCTCTGTCCTTAAACACGGGGTCCTGCTACTGAGGAAGCAAAAATCTGTAGCCAAGTCTATACCATAAGCCTGCAAGAAATCTCCATGTTCTTTGGGCCAATATGGGCAACCTCCATGTTGGGAACGTTCATAAACTCAGTGAGAAATCTCATGTTTTTAAAGGGTATCAAGGTCTGAGAAGACCTCTGTCCAAGATATTTGTGTGCATGAAGGTGCCTGCCACCAGTTACCAATCTGAGGTTATCCTCCGCAACCATGGAAGGGTTTCACAAGACCAGGATTTTCTTGGGAGAACTACTCTATGGGCAGCTGAGTCTGCTTTCACCTCCTGCAGGTTGAGCATCAGTATGACCAGATTGGTGTAATCTTATTGAGTCTGCCAATTTTTGTGAAGAGGGTGATCATGTCATCATCTGCACTTCCCGAACTGCCAGTTCTTCCCTAGTGTAGCGGGATGGCAGCAGTGTGTCAGTTGGACAGGGTGTCAGACAGCCAAGGCTGAAATGAATGTGTATAATATTGAGAGAGCATGTGATAACGTAGGGCTTTATGGGGAGATCTTGGCGGACGAGTCACAACGGTGACGGATATCCCGCCCGCCGAAATATAAATCCCATATGTTCTATGGGATTTATATTTTGGCAGATGGGATATCCACTACCATTGTGACGGAGTAACTCATCCACCAAGATCTCAATTAGGCCCTTCGAGAGCTTCATTTGCTATTTTTAAATTATTTTCATATGCTTATCCCCCCCTTACTGTTGTCTCGTGGTGTAAGCTTTTATGCGTTTATGTTCCTCTACAGGTTGTCTCCTGCCGTCCATTGTTTCATCTCTCCTGTCCTGTGTTGGTTGTTGAGTTCATGAAGGAGGGAATGTGTGTAGAGTCTTAGCTGCATGGTATGGGGCAAGATCAACAAAGGGAATTTCAGAATGCTGTATGCAGGGTTCTGAATGAAATATAAAGGAGCCCCCAAGATGCTTAATTCAAGGTCAAGGATCCCCTTCACCATCTACACATATGTTGCTATTTGTGTGTAACTTTTACTTAGCTACAGTCCCTGGCATTCCTTCCTGCATTGGCTTCTTTGTCACTGCATGAGATGGCCTATGATGAGCCTTTAGAAAGCACCTGGGCTGCGAAACGCATGTCAGCTTCCCATGCGCTGTGGGCACAAATCCACCCTGCCTTAAACATAAGGGCCATGCTGGGTCAGTTCAGGACTGCCACCACAAAAAGAAAAAAAAATCTATGGTTTGCTTAACCAACAGCCAACCCTCTCAGATTCTAGTACCTATCTATGGGCCAGATTTACAAGGCCCTAACTGCTCCTTGCGCCACATTAACCTCATTTTTTTCGATGTTAATGTGGCTCGAAGAGGCAATTTTTGCCGCACCATATTTGCAAGGTGGCGCAATGCATGCATTGCACCACTTTGAAACCCCATGTGCCACATTATGCCTGCGTCAGGCATAATGTATGCATGAGGAGCATTCCGGCGTTAGGAGGCCCACAAAAATGGCGCAGTGAAATCTACAAGATTTCACTGCGCCATTTTTGGGGTCATTTCTAACGCCAGCTCAGAGCAGGCATTCAAATGACGCACCCATTGAAATCAATGGGCCTCCTTGCACTTTGCCATACTAACGTCAAAATATTTGACGCTATTGTAGCAAAGTGCCACAATAGCATCAAAAATGTTGACACCACTGTTCTAACGACTGCCATGGTGCACTGTTTTGTAAATAAGGCACACACATGGTATTGTTAGATGGTGCAAGGGTGACATAAGAAAAGTGGTGCATCAGTACTGATGCACCACTTTCTTGTAAATCTGGCCCTATGTGCTTTGCTGCCAAATGATTATTTTAGCCTTACATGTTGATGAAAATGTTTTCTCTTGCAGTGTCTTCTCTGCAGTGCTATTCATGCCTCGTTCGAACTCCCATTTCCAAGTGCATAGAGGTTAAAAACTGCTCTGAACAATCTACAATGTGCAAGACAACTATGTATTCACCAGACAGTGGTAAGACAATCTAAAATGTGCAAGACAAGCATTTACTCCCCAGGTAATAGTAAGATACTATATAGTTTGCATGGCAATTATGTATTCCAGTTGTAGTGGTAAAACAATTTACAATGCGCAGGATAACTATGTATTCCCCAGGGCTGGCTTTAGGGCGGTGCAAGCGGTGAGACCGCACCGGGTGCTGGCCTGGATTGGGGGGCGCTGACCTCAGGGGGCACTGTGTTTAGCAACAACTTACTAAACTTGTGATTTAAAAGCACCTGCTGAAATGTTCCTTGTGCATCAGGTCTTCAGGAAACAATTAAAATGTCAAGATGCCTCTTGTGATTAATGTCCGTGTTAGAGAGGAAAATCTGAGTTTTGTCTAGCAGCAGTTTTGACTCGCCATAAAGTAGCAGAGAGGGTTAAAGTGCTTGCTGCAAGGAACAGAACTATATTTTATGTGGATGGCTCAGTGGATTAGTAAAGACAGCCTTTACAAGGGGTATAAAACAAATGAATGTATGTGTAAGGGGGTTTATGGAGAGGTGAGGGGCACATTTGCCCTGTGGTGGTGAGGGAATCCGAGGAGGTGGTCATAGGTTGGGGGAGCACCAAAAAAGACAGTCGCGCAAGGCGCCACCAGTGCTAAAGCCGGCCCTGGTATTCCAACTTGGTGGTAAGACAATCTACAAAGTACAAGACAACTAAGTATGTCACACAGAGTGATAGCACAATATATAATGCACAAGACAACTGTGTAATTCCCAGGTAGTGGTAAGACAATCTACAATGTGCAAGACAGCTATGGGGCATATTTACAAGAAAGTGGCTCATCGCTATTATGCGCCACTTTCTTGCTCCCCTATGTGCCCCCTAATGTCACCATGCTAGCGATGTATTTCCAATACAGTGCACCATGGGGCATGTTACCACAATTGTGTCAAAATGTTTGAAGCAGTTGCAGCGCATCGCTCGACTAGCACCAAAAATTATGGCGCTAGTCCAGCAATGCGTGGGGAGGCCCATTGGAAACAATGGGAGCGTCACTTTAACACCTGCCTTGGGCAGGCGTTAAAATGATGGGAAAAATGGCGCAGTGAAATCTCGTAAATTTCACTGCACCATTTTTTTGGGCCTCCTAACGGGGGAATGCCCCCAATGCATACATTATGACTGGCCCAGGCATAATGTGACTCAAGGGGTTACTAAGTGGTGCAGTGCTTGCATTGTGGCACTTTGTAAATCTAGCACGGGGAATAGGCCTCCTTGATGCCGCCTTAGTGTAAAAAAAAATGATACTAGGGTGGCGCAAGGAGGCACTAAGGGCTTGTAAATATGCCCCATGTATTCCCAGATAGTGGTAAGACGATCTACAATGTAGAAAACAACTAGGTATTCCACAGGGAGGGATAAGACAATTGTTAGAAATGGGGTCTTTGGTTGACAGTCGGGTTACCCCCTGTCCAAGCAAGGACCCTCACTCTAGTCAGAGTAAGTCACACACAATCCAAATTATCCTGTGCCCACCCTCTGGTAGCTTAGCACTGAGCAGTCAGGCTTAACTTAGAAGGCAATGTGTAAAGTATTGTGCAATAAATCATGCAATAACACAGTAAGACACCACAAAAGACACCACACAGTGTTTAGAAAAATATATAATATGTATCTGATAAGATGCAGGTCAAAATGATTAAGATGCAATAAGTATATGTTGAAATGTCACTGTAAAAATGATATGAAGTGTCTTACGTCTCTTAAAAGCAACAAATGCCTCTTGCAAGTATAAAGTACCTGGTTTGCGTTCAAAATCTCTGCAAGGAACCGCAGAGGAGGAGATGCATGGAAAACGGGGAGGTGTGTGTCGATTTTTCCAGCACACACAAGCAATGAGTTGTAGAGTTTTCACTCAGGCCAGGCTTTGCGTCGATTTCCGGCGTGTAGACTGGGATCCTCTTCGGATTGCGGGGTTTTTGGACGCCACTGGGACAATGTGTTGAAATCTAGCACTTGTAGGATGAAGTCACAGGGGCTGTGTTGATCCAGTGGGCGATGTTTGGAAATTTCTACAGCATGGCAGCCGCTGCGTCGATTCCTCTCAGGAAGTCAGGCTGCGTCGTTCCGGCTCGGCTTTGCGTCGATCCAGTGGGCTGTGTGTCGAATTTCCAGTTGCTACACTGGCACTGCATTTATCTTCTCCTTGCGAAGTCAGGCTGCGTCATTCCGGTTCGGCCTGCAGTGATTTTTTCACCATGATGCAGGCTGTGCGGTGTTTCTTGCAGACTGTGCAGAGATTTCTGCCGCACAGGGAGTTCTTCTTGCGGGAATTAAGTCTTTTTGATCCTGAGACTTCAGGGAACAGGAGGCAAGCTCTATCCAAGCCATGGGAGAGCACTTCTTCAGCAGAGAGCAGCAAGGCAGCAGGGCAACAGCAAGGCAGCAGTCCTTCTCAAAATGCAGTCAGGTGAGTCATTTGGGCAGCCAGGCAGTTCTTCTTGGCAGGTGGTTCTGGTTCAGGTTCTTCGCCAGGAAGTGTCTGAGTTGGTAGGGGCGGAGGCCCTGTTTAAATACCCAAATGTGCCTTTGTAGTCAGGGAGACATCATAGAGTGGCTTAGAAGTGCACAAGGTACCCTTTCAGTTCCATCCTGTCTGCCAGGGTCCCAGTAGGGGGTGTGGAAATCCGTTGTGTGACCGCAGGCTACAGTCCTTTGACATGTAAGTGTCAGGTCCTCCACCCGCCCAGCCCAGGAAGACCCATTCAATATGCAGATGTATGTAAGTGTGGCTGAGCATCCTGTGTTTGGGGTTGTCTGAGTGAATGCACAAGGGAGCTGTCAACTGAACCTAGCCAGATGTGGATTGTAAGGCACAGAAGGATTTAAGTGCAGAGAAATTCTCACTTTCTAAAAGTGGCATTTCTAAAATAGTAATATTAAATCCAACTTCACCAGTCAGCGGGATTTTGTATTACCATTCTGGCCATACTAAATATGACCTTGTTACTCCTTTCAGATCAGCAGCTACCACTCAAACCGTTTATGAGGGTTTCCCTAATGTTAGCCTATGAAAGGAGCAGGCCTCACAGAAGTGCAAAACGAATTTAGGAGTTTTACACTACCAGGACATGTCCTGCCTTTTGTTTACACAGCACCCTGGCCTAGGGGTTACCTAGGGCCTACTTTAGGGGTGACGTATCTGTAGAAAAAGGGGCGTTTTAGGCTTGGCAAGTACTTTTAAATGCCAAGTCGAATTGGCAATGAAACTGCAAACACGGGCCTTGCAATGGCAGGCCTGAGACATGGCTAAGGGGCTATTTAAGTGGGTGGCACAATCAGTGCTGCAGGCACACTAGTAGCACTTAATCTACAGGCCCTGGGCACAAATGGTGCACTTTACTATGGACTTATAAGTAAATTAAATAATCCAATTGGGTATGATCCAATGTCATCATGTTCAAAGGGAGAGAGCATATGCACTTTAGCACTGGTTTGCAGTGGTAAAGTGCGCACATGAAGGAATATGATTGTCCAATTGAGAGGTCAAATTTATGTGAGTCAAAACAAATAGATGTTGCTTCGTACATTGATTGACTGCTTCCTTCCATAGTGCATCAGGATGCTATTGCATCCTCTTGTAATGTCACTTTGCAGCCAGTCGGTAATCCAGCTTTAGAACCTCTCTCACCAAGGATTTTGGTCCCATTGTCTAATGTCAATATGGTAAAATCTAAATCCATGGAGAGTCATGTAAGAATGTGTAACCTTGAGCTCCCTCAGAAGGTCTTTAGTGATCTTGAGACTTTAACTTCGGAGTTTATAACATGGAATGTGACCGGATTCGTAACAAATTAAATGATGTTGATTGGGGGGAGTTTATAGATAAATTTAATATTTGTTTGTTCCAGGAAACCTGGGCCACCTTAAATGTTTATAGACAGGGATATAGCTGCTTTTGTAAGGAAGCTAAGCCGTCACCCGCTGGCAGAGCAGCGGGCGGCCTTATTACCTGGATAAGAATCTCTGAGGTGGGCAATATCAAGGAAGTCCATGTGGACTCGGCCGATATATTGGCAATTTCCATCCAGTTAAAGCAAGGTTTACCGCTGTTGCGTATTAATGTCTATAATAGACCTGACCATTCTAACCAAATGTTTAAAACTATCCAGATGTTGAATGCCCTGGTGCTGGATCTCCTTTTGTCGCATTATATTATTGTAGCCGGTGATTTTAATGTGTCCCTTGAGCCTAATTTAGCCTTTTCTGAGATAGCGCAGCTATAGGATTCAATATGGAATATTCCTCCTTACTCGTCCCAGATAAAACAGCCTAAATTTAGCATCAGGGCTTTTCAGGTCATAGATTTTATGATAACTCATGGGCTTCACCCAGGAAATGGGCGCTTCCCGTCAGATAATCCTGCAAAACCCATATTTTTTAGAGGGTTGTATAGTAGTATACTTGACCTTGTACTTATTGATGTGAGGATATGGCACTCTAATAAAGATGTTAAGGTGGGTAACCAATACAATGGTGATCATGCCCCTCTCTTGGTAACATAGGACAGGCAGTTTTTTACCAAAATAGGTGCACAATAAAATCACAAAGTCCCTGCTTCATTAGAGGTGTCCTCCAACAATCGTGCTGTGAAATAGAATATTTTTAGAAATTCTCATAAATTATGGGAAAAAATGTGTGTTTTAGTATCAACACATCAGTTATCTGATGGCTCTTGTCCATATACTCCGAATGAGGTTATGATCCTGCTTATAGATGTTTTTCCTGCCTTTAAAGAGCTATTTTTTACAACTACCAGGGAGAATAAATACTCGGGAGCAGGACCTCATCATAGATGGTTTGGTAAGGTATGTAGAGAGGCTAAGAGTAGACTCATAAAAGCAATAAAATTAAAAGATAGAGTCAAGATAACCTATGCAAGGCGCGAGTATGCATCTGCACTTAAGACTAGCAAAAACCACTGGGAAGAGATATCCTGGCAGGATCTACTGCTGGCTGCTAAGGACAGAAACCCATAATGTTTCTCGTCCTTGTTGGCCAGAAATGGACACAATGAGAATTTTAGACCTGACTGCCATATTCCCCCCGAAAACTGGACTAGCCACTTTACTGAGTTGTATAGTCACAAGCCTGTTCTTTCCATCGTCAATGATAGCGTACCAATAAATGTGTCTTCCTCTGCAGTTAGTTTTATACCCTTTACTTTAAAGAAAACTGATATTGGTATTAGGGCCCAAAAATCAGGAAAGGCGCCTGGGTTAGATGGCATACTCACGGATATGTTTAAATCAGATCTTGATTACTGTGGTCTTTATGTTAATAGGGTGTCAAACGCTGCTTTGGTACGTGGCATATACCCCCGGACCTGGAAGGGAGCAATTATTGTACCCATACATAAAAAAGGGGAGAGGGGTGTCCCGGGAAATTATAGACCAATCAGCCTTTTGGACAACTTACAAAAGATTTTCTCCTGCCAGGTATTGAGTAGGCTTAAGGAATGGATTGAAGAAAAACAAGCACTCAGCCACTTGCAGGCGGGCTTTAGGCAGAGAATAAGTACAGTTGACCAGGTCTTTTGCTTCCTTACGATCAAATGGAAGATGGTGGACATGGACGCAGGGAAACTCTTTGTCCCTTTTGTAGATCTTAAGTCCGCTTTTGATCTTGTCCCACGCTATAAACTGTGGGAGTTTATGAGCGAAGTCGGAGTGCTGGGTCCCACATTAAATTTAATGAAAGATTTGTACTCCGAGAGCTATGCCAGAATTTGATGGGGGACAAAAGGGGAACTAATGACCGAGATCCCAATACGCAGAGGGGTGAGACAGGGGTGTGCGTTGGCTCCTACTCTTTTCCTATTGTTCATTAATGCGTGCATTCCTTACTTATTGGACCTTGTCAATGATGCACCCAAAATAGACCCTTTGTTTGTTGTTTGCAGACGACACTCTGTTATTATCTCAAACTGCTTTTGGACTTGCTAACTTGCTTGTGAAGTTCACGGGTTTTTGTAAAAGACCATGGATTGGAAATTAACACATCCAAAACCAAGTACATAGTATTTGGGGACACAAAAAATAAAGTGAAGAAACAGATATTTCTGGATGAGGAAGCTTTAGAAAGAGTTATTGACTTCGATAATCTGGGAATGAAACTGGAGGATTCACATAAATGGCAGGCTCATTTATCGAAGTCCTTTATGAGCTAAAAAACAAAAATCTGGGGGTATTTTGAGATATGCTGCTAGATCCCCCAGATTTGCCATCAGTCCTGCAATGGAAATATATAAAGTCAAAGTGAGAGGGGGAGTCCTATGTGCGGCAGAGCTATGGGGACATTGTAATATGGAGGATCTAGCTTTATTAAAAGTACCTGCAAGTTCCCCCACATTGCCCATCCAGATGGATATATAAATCTCCATTCCATTTCGCATAGAGCTGCTTTAAGGCCGTTAACGTATTGGATTAGGATTTGGTCCTTGGACATTTTCAGCTCATATAGAGCCTGGCTGAGTGCCCTGATGAGTCTGCATGCTACTAAAAAAGTTAGGTGGTGTAATCATGTTGAAAAAACTTTTATTAAACTTGGGTTGGGAGTTTATTGGACAGACCCCCTCTCACCTCCCAAAAAACGATATGTAGGCTGTAAAGGAGGCGTATTGGCTAAATGTACAAGTAGAAAAGTTAGCTGAAGTGCCCTCGGTTAGTATGACAAATAGTTTTCTATCGCTTAAGTGCCATTATGAGTTTGAGCATTATAGGGACTTGATTTTATCCCCTTTAGCACATGCACTTTATACTGTATTATATTTAGATTAGGGTTGCTACCACTACACACTCTCACTTGCAGATGGACTAAATCTGATAGTTACTCTAACTTATGCCCAATGGGATGCGGTATTGCTGAATGCACGGCTCATGTTCTTTTTCATTGCCCAGCCTATTCTAAGCAGAGGGCACATTGGATTATACCACTTTGCAGATCCATGGGTTTTATGAATAGGTTATTAGCCCTTAGGATTTGTAAAACAAACCCCCAGGAGTCCGTGGCATGTGTAGTAGCAACATTTCTAAAGGCAATCTGGCACATTAGATCTAAATCTTTGGAGTGTAATTTATAATGCATTGTATTTGTTGTGTGTGGAACTGCACTTTGATAGTTAACATTTTTATATAAAATGTATGAATATTAGCATACAAATGAGAATAGGAGTTGTGTTGTCCTCCTGAAGTTATGTTATATAACTGGGTTATAATTCTCAAGATTACTCATATTATATTGTATTTTATCCCTTTTAGTCAGAGGATATTATGTTATCCTTTTTATTATATTCATCAAATGTGTTTTGTAAATGTGCTTTTACGGTATTTTATTTTACCAAAATAAAGCTAAACTTGAAACTACTAGGGACTTATAAGTAAATTAAATAATCCAATTGGGTATGATCCAGTGTCATCATGTTTAAAGGGAGAGGGCATATGCAGTTTAGCACTGGTTAGCAGTGGTAAAGTGCGCAGAGTCCTAAAACCAGCAAAAACAGTGTCCAAAAAGTGGAGGGAGGCAGGAAACAAGTTAGGGGTGACCACCCTAAGGCTGTCAGGTCTAACAACAATATATAATGTGCAAGACAACTGTGTATTCCCCAGATAGTGGTTGTCGCGTATGCCCTCATTATCCTAGTGAGGCTGCTGGATTCGGGCAGCAGAATCACCTGAACTGTGGGGAGCTGGGTCCAAATCCACACCATGTAACAAATGTCAGCCTATTCTGGGTTTCAAGCTAATTTGCAGTGCCTCACCTCGCCCAAGAGCAGGAGTGATTTGTGGCAACTGGGTGTATGGCAAGATTGACTTCTCAGGGCAAATAGTGGCACATCAGATGTCATCCTTTTTTCTGTTACCTTAGTTTCACACATACAAAGACGAACAGAGACAGAGAATGATTCAATAGCGTTTATTGAATTAACTGCATCTTAGATAAAATGGCATGACTTGCAATAACTAGGATGATAAAACATGCTAAAGCTAAATGTTGCCAAGAAGAGTGAAACACAAAAACTGTCCCACCATTCTGGCACTGTGCAGAATATAAGTGGTTACAACCTAAACTATGTTAGAGCACAGCGTGATAAGCCCTGATCCGCACTTTAGGTTTCCCTCCTGGGAAGGCATCTTCCTCCATACCTGAGCTAGGAAGCCTGCTGTCTAAAAAGACACCATCCCCATGTAGGCCATGTAATCTAAGCAAGCAGCTGCAGCGAAGGCAATTAGCATGCAGCCGTGGTCATCTGGCTGGAATCTCCCTCTAACATGTATGAGACACAGACATGTTTTTATAATAAAACAGCTGATGTTCTGAGAGAATGTCCCCACGTAAGAATGTGTATATTTCTGTGAATGTCAGAGACACAGCATACCACTTTGCCGGCAAACCTATCTTGCTGCAGGCTTGAGGAAAGCACAAAGTGAAAATAATGTTTTGCTAAAGACGCAATGCTTTCCTAGGCGAAAGAGCATCTATATAACGAAAATAAAACAGCCCCGCAAATGTGGCCTGTGCTAGAAAAATAAAAGGAAGCCGAATAAAATGTAACTGGGCAACAGTGCACGAGTGGCAGGCCTAGTTCCTAAAATAACATGTCTAAAAACATGGCTAAAATAGCTACACAGCACTACAATGTGCAAAACAACTGTTTAGTCCACAGATAGCGGTAAGCTTTAAAATAACCCACAGCCTCAAGCTATCTGTCCGAAGTTCCTCACATTTGTGTATATCTAGATTTAAGAGGGACCTGCAGGGATTATGTTCAGATAAAATATTTAAGTTCTATATGTACATGTATTAAATGCATACATTATGGATATGGATGATCATATTACTGTGTATCTGTTGATATACACATGCTTTACACTCAGATGAATCCACTAGACTATGGCCCTCATTACAACCCTGGCGGTCGGTGGTAAAGCTGCGGTAATACCGCGAACAGACCGCAGTAAAACAAATTGAATCACGACCATGGTGGAAACCGCCAACACAAACAGCCACTTTAACATTCCGACCGCCACGGCGGTAGCAACAAACACCGCAGCCGCAACCGCCAACGGACAGGCGGAAGACAATTTACCGCCCAGAGTATTACAAGGCACAAATTCGCCAGCTTTTCCGGGGTGGTAACAACACCAACAAAAGCATGGCGGAAACAGTACTTGGAATAGAAACCACTCACCACTTGACACCCAACGAGGAACCAGGATGCCATGGAGCCCGAGTTACAGGTGTTACCAATGTTGGTTTACCTCCTCTTCTACCAGGAACATCAAAGATGGCGGCGATGACCACAGTGAGTACTGCACCTAGCACACAGGGGAAGGGGGAGGAAAAAGAGAGTGACACACACACGCAACACCTCCACCCCCACCCCCAACAACACACACAAGTGTAATCATCAAAAATCCAGATAGGCCAACATAACATTAAAAGATCAGTATATACAAATATGTACAGCAACTACTCAAGTACGGATACTGTTCCATTTGTCTGTGGACCAGTGGTCCCAAAAAGCATGAGCGAAGCCCACACATGACACCTGCCTCAAAACGGAGAGAACACTGCGGGGGCATCAGGTTGAAAAAAAACAGGCACCTCAGGGGGAAGGAGAGGGGGGGCACCTCAGCCGGATGATGGGACCACGCCACTGCTCCACGAGGGGGCTCCATGCCCGCTGCTTAGTACTGGGGAGTGCAAAGCCACAGTCTCTCAAGTCTCTCAAGTGGGTGGTTTGCCCACTGCTTGGTCCTGGGAAATGCAAAGCCACAGTCTCTCTAGTGGATGTGTTCTCCACTGGTTCTGGAGGGGGCTTGGTGCCCAGAGTGCTTCATCCGGCCAAGGACTGGGGTAGTGGATGCTGTTCTCCGCTGGTTCCGAAGGGGGCTAGGTGCCCAGAGTGCTTCATCCTGCCAAGGACTGGGGTAGTGGATGCTGTTCTCAACTGGTTCCGGAGGGTTCTTGGTGCCCATAATGCTGCACATGGGGTGTGGCAGTTCCCATTCCCTCACCTGGGTGTCTGAGCCACGAGATTTTCTGGGAACAGATAGCATGATACTCGATGGAGGCAGAGACACACTCCACCCTGCAGCGACTTAGTCTGCCAACTGCTGGTACTGCCAGTGCTGATTGTGGTGCCTCATGTAGTGTGTGCAGGGTCCAGGATGTCTCCTGCAGCCTCTGATGACTGCCCACTGGGGACGATGTTGATCTAGGGTGTGGTGGCACTGGCTGGGCACATTGCGGGGCAGGTGGCGGTGGCCGCGGCGGTGTCTGGGGCGGAGATGCTGCCGGTGGTGCAGGTGTCAGCACCTGTGGAGGGAGACAGCAGGACGTTTCCTGCAGCCTCGGACGACTGCCTACTGGAGATGATGCTGGGGACTGTTGCAGAGGCAGCAGACGTGCAGGTGGCGGTGGCCACCGCCGTACAGGTTGCTGTTCTGTCTTGCAGAAGGGATGACACCAGTCCCTCACCCGGAAGCTCCGTGCCCTGAGCTGACTTCCCTTTGCCCTTGTGTCCCTTCCCCACCTTGGAAGTCACTGCTGGGACCTTGGCACTGTCCTCTTTTGTCTTGGAGGAGGCTTTGCTGGGTGGTTGGTGCGGCTTTTCCCTACGGCATGTGGACCCCTTCTTCACATTGGCAGGTGGCCGAATAGGTTGATCCTTGGCCTCACTATGTGGCACACTGGCAGCCCTGATGGGTGCTGCCCGCAATGTTACTGGACTTGCAGGGACCACAGTGCTCGAGCATTTTGTTACTGAGGTGCTGGGCTGGGATCTGGACATCCTAGCCCTAGGGGAAGGACGGGGGGGAGGTGTTCGGAAGAGGTCAATGTTAACCAGGAAAGGTTTTTTAGACACACTGGGACAGGAAGATGGAGGGAGTTTGGGAGTGGAGGAAGAGGTAGTGGTTGTAGGAGGTGTACGTCTGCTGAGTTTGGGTGAGGGTGCATGGGCTGGAGGCTGTTGTGAGGTGGATGGCTGTTGAGTGGGTGTGTGCCTGCGTTTGTGTAATTTGGGAGGAGGGCTCACAGGCACACTGGGAGAGGACACAGGGGACGTGTGAATGGTAGTGGGGGTGGTGACTGTACGTGAGTGGTCTGTGGTGATGGGTGTGCTAGTGATGGAGGTAGTGGCTGAGGATGTAGTGCATGCAGGTGTGAGTGGAGACGAGACTGGGAGGGAGGCGGAGGACGTGGAAGAGGGGACACAGTGGAGGCAATGGATGTTGGTGTGTCTGCATGGGTATGGTGCTTGTGTGAGTGCCTGTGGGATGTGTGGTGCTTATGTGTGTCTGAGCCACTTTTGTGTGTTGATGAGTGTGCATGCTCGTCTGATGGTGTGCTTGGGATAGGCTGAGGTAGAGGGGATTGGATCTGGGTAGTGGAGGTTGGAAGGGGGAGCTGGACAAAGGGACAATGGCTGCCATCGGTGCTGAGGCCAGAGCCTGAAATGCTCTCTGTTGGGCTGCCACGCCAGAATGAATGCCCTCCAGGTATGCATTTGTTTACTGCAAATGCCTCTCGGCATCCTGGATGGCATTCAAAATGGTTGATTGCTCAACAGTGAGGGATCTAAGGAGGTCAATAGCCTCCTCACTGAGGGCAGCAGGTCTGACTGGGGAAGGGCCTGAAGTGCCTAGGGTGAAAGAGATGCCCACCCTCCTGGGTGAGCGGGCACGGGAAACACGTTGAGGGGCTGCTGGGAGGGGGGTGCTGGTGGGGGGGGGTGGCAGCTGTACCTGTTGTTGCGGGGGGCACAGAGGTGCCCGCCACCGCAAGGGAGCTCCCATCAGAGGAGGAGTCGCTGTCGCTGGTGTCTCCTCCTGTCCCCGTCGTGGAGCTCTCCTCGCCCTTCGTTCTACTGGTGCCTTCAGACTCCGTACATTCACCCTCCTGGGCCTTGTGGGTTGCAGCTCCCACCTGCTCCGGTGCCAATGCTCCTCTACCAGATGATGCTAATGCACACAAGGACAGGGTGCCAAAACAAAAAGGGGGGGAAGACAGAGGAGACACATGGTCAATGCCCGAAACAACACCACCGTTGGAAGACACAACACACAGGGAGCAGCCCTATGCACTAGGCCATGCACTAACAGTTCATGGTAAAATCACCTGCCCATGGGGGGCTGTGCCTAAGCCCGTTTGATGCACACCTGGAACCCACAGGAGCCTGACTAGGTGTAGATGGCCACTACCACTTTTGGGGTTGGAGTGCCACAGAGCCTGCCTAACAATGGACCTACCCTAGCACGTTTGCCCTGGCCTAGGGGAACCCACAGCCCACTTCCCCCACCCAGGCACCTCATACAGTGTGCAGAGTCAGCTGAATAAGACTGTACTCAACCCCTTGTGGCTGCTGTGATGCCCTCAAGCGCCCATCCAACTCAGGATATGCCATCGCCAGGATCCGGTACATCAGGGGGGTCATGGTGCGATGGGCACCCCATCCATGTTGGGAGGCCATCCCCAGCTGGGCCTCTGCTGTCTTCTTGCTCCAGTACTGGGGGAGGACCCCAGCCACCAGGTTGTCCAACTCCTCTGTGGTGAAGGCAGGGGCCCTTTCCCCAGACACTGTAGCCATTGTCACTTACAGACTCAGGTCACAGCAGCACTTGCAGTGTAGGTCCTCTCCTGTAGAAGGTCAGGCATCAAGTGAGTGAACAGATAGAAAATGGAGGTTATGTCCGCGGCGGTGTGTACCGTCACCACCGGGGTACATCGTCATTGGCTCCTGGAACCCATAGGGCCCAATGAAAACCAATGCTGAATTTTGCTACGGCCTTCATCCGCCTGCCGCGACCCTGCACAACGACAGCGCTGTTATCTCATTTCCCCTTGTCCCTCCTTACAGGTCCGGCAGCCACCATTTCAGGGGGCCACATGGCAGGGCAACTAACTGCGTCACAGCACTTTTGGGCAGGAATACGGACAGACAGCGCCACACACTGATTACATCACAATTGTTCAAAACACCCTTGTGCAAGCTATGTGGTGTATGACCCTCTGCTCACCCTTCTCCTCCATAGGGCATGTCCTCTGGGGCAGATGATGAGATAGCGTAATCCTCCGGTATACAGACCCCTGGTGAACCTGTCGACAATGGAAGACAGACACATCATTTTCACCTACAGGCTTGATCGTGCCACAATACATGAACTGTGTGCCCAGTTGGAGCCAGACCTGATGTCAGCTATCCGCCATCCCACAGGAATCACCCCTCTAGTGCAGGTCCTGTCAGTACTCCATTTCCTGGCCAGTGGGTCTTTTCAAACAACAGTGGCCAAGGCATCAGGGATGTTACAGCCAATGTTCTCTAACGTGTTGTCCAGAGTGTTGTCTGCCCTGCTGAAACACATGCGCAGCTACATTGTTTTCCCTCAGGTGGAGGAATTGCCCACAGTGAAAGGTGTCTTTTATGCCCTGGGACATATCCCCAACATCATTGGTACCATTGATGGTACACATGTGGCATTTTTCCCACCCCGCAGGAATGAAGAGGTGTACAGAAACCGCAAAAGCTACCATTCCATGAATGTGCAGATGGTGTGAATGTCAGACCAGTACATCTCCCATGTGAATGCCAAGTATCCTGGCTCAGTGCATGACGCTTACATTTTGAGGAATAGCAGCTTCACTTATGTGATGGGGTAACTCCAGAGGCACTGTGTGTGGCTAATAGGTGAGGCCAAGGCCCCCCACACAGTTTGAATAGGTGTCTGGGTATGGGAGAGTCCCTAAGGGTTGGTGTGTGTGTAACAGTTGTCCCTCAATATTTGCAGGTGGCTCTGGTTACCCCAACCTGTCATGCCTACTCACCCCAGTGTGGAATCCCAGGACGAGGGCAGAGGAAAGCTACTATGAGGCACATGGGCGAACTAGAAGGATGATAGAGTGGACTTTCGGCCTCCTGAAGGCCAGGTTCCGGTGCCTCCATCTGACAGGTGGCTCCCTATACTACTCACCAAAGAAGGTGTGCCAGATAATCGTGGCATGCTGTATGTTGCACAACCTGGCTTTGTGACGCCAGGTGCCTTTTCTACAGGATGATGGGCCTGATGTTGGTCTTGTGGCAGCTGTGGAGCCTGTGGACAGTGAGGAAGAGGGGGCAAAAGAAGAAGATATAGACAACCGAAATAACATCATCATGCAGTACTTCCAGTGAGACATAGGTAAGAGACTGGCACTGCTCCTCTCATATCATACTACAGTAGGACATTGCATGATTCTGCCTTTTTACCTCTGTGTATGGACCCTGGCAGTTCACTTTGGCTTTCCATTTCACAGATCTGGGTACCACTTTCTGCCTTCTGCTATGTTTACTGCTGCCCAACAACTGTCCAACATTGGTATGTGAAAATGAACATTGACATTTCTATTTGTCAGAGAGGTTGTAATAACACAATTGTGAAAGTACAGACTGACTCTAGATCGTTTTGTGATTCAGGGTGTTTATTTAAGTGCTATTCAGTGGAGGGGTATGTGCAATGGGCTGGGGTGATAGTGGAGGAATGTCCATGGTGGAGTCCAGTCTATTGGTATCACAGGTGCATTGTCCAAGGGGGGCATAGGAGGTGGAGTAATGGCAGTTCAAGGTTGTCAGGGTGACATAGTGGGACAGAAGGGTGACAATCAGGAGAGTCTTATTTCCTGGCGGGGGTCTTGGCAATGTTCTCTGTCTTGTTCCTGGATCTCAGGGTCCGTTTGTGGGGTGGTTCTCCTTCTGCAGGAGGTGGGGTGCTGGTGGCCTGTTGTCCCTGTGGCTGGACCTCCTGTCCACTAGTGCCGGCGGTCGTGGAGGGCTGTTCATCGTTCAGGCCAGTGTCAGGGGACCGTTGGTGTGCCACTGTGTCCCTCATGGTGTTGGCCATGTCTGCCAGCTCCCCATGCAATGGTGACCAGGGTGGTGTGAAAGGACTTTAAGCCCTCTCTGATCCCAAGGTACTGTTCCTCCTGCAGCCGCTGGGACTCCTGAAACTTGGCCAGTACCGTGCCCATGGTCTCCTGGGAATGATGATATGCTCCCATGATGCTGGAGAGTGCCTCGTGGAGAATGGGTTCCCTGGGCCTGTCCTCCCCCTGTCGCACAGCAGTCCTCCCAGCTTCCCTGTTACCCTGCACCTTTGTCCCCTGAACCGTGTGCCCACTGCCACTGATTGTCTTGGGTTAGCCAGGGGTCCCTGTAGTGGTGGACACACTGCTGATTGATGTGTCCTGGGGACAGGCCCACTGGGTGGGTGCTGTGCTGGTGTTTCCTGAGGGGGGAGGTTCAGTGGTGGTTTGTGACTGTGGCAGGGGAACCGACTGTCCAGAGGTCCCTGATGGGCCGGGCTGGTCATCTTGATCCAGGCGTGCAGAGCTGTGGGTCTCTTCTGTGGGGGGACTGGATATGGCTGGCACCTCCTGTCTGGTGACGTTGGGTAGGGGTTCTGTTGGGGTGTAAATGCGTAGTTATTGTATCTGTGTGTGCCATCTTGTGCAGTGGGTGAGTTACCCTCTACTCCTGTGCTTGCATTATTGGCTTGGCCCTTGTGTGATTGGTGATTTTGGGGCCTGGGTGAGTATCTTTACTGGACATGCTTTGGTGATGGGTGTCCATGCATTGGTGTTACATGCAGGGCATGGGTTTGGGATGTGTGGATTGTGAAAGTGGGGTTTCTATGGGGTGTTGGGGTGATGGGTGTGAGGGTCGTGGTAGGAGTTTGTGATAGCATGCAGGTAGGGTGGGGGGGATAAAGTAGTAAAGTTTTGACTTACCAGAGTCCAGTCCTCCTGCTACTCCTGCGAGGCCCTCAGGATGCATGATCACCAAGACTTGCTCCTCCCATGTTGTTAGTTGTGTGAGAGGAGGTGGGGGTCCACCGCCAGTCCTCTGTACGGCTACCTGGTGTCTAGATACCGCGGAACGCACCTTCCCCTGTAGGTCGTTCCACCTCTTCCTGATGTCATCCTGTGTTCTTGGATGCTGTCCCACTGTGTTGACCCTGTCGACAATTCTCTGCCATAGCTCCATCTTCCTTGCAATGGACTTCTGCTGCACCTCTGATCCGAATAGCTGTGGCTCTACATGGATGATTTCCTCCACCATGACCCTGAGCTCCTCCTCAGAAAACCTGGGGTGTCTTTGAGGTGCCATAATGTGGTGTGGGTGATGTAAGAGGTGATGTTTGTTGTGCTGTGTGATGTGTTGTGTTGGTGTGTGTTCTTTGAGGTGCATGGATGTTGTATGAGTGATGGTTTTGTGTGCCTGTGGATGCTGGTGTTATGTTTGCTATTCTCTCTCTCTCTGCTTCTTCCAAAAATGTTGTTGTAAGGGCTTGTGGACAATGTGGGTGTGTGTTTTTTAGTGGTGTGCGTTTGTGGGTGTGGTGTGTGTATGTGTATCAGTGTGTGTATTTTGAATTGTCCAATGTGGTTGTGTTTTGTAAATGTGTGTGCATTTTGAGCGTAGCATGTGTACCGCCAATGGATTACCGCGGTTGAATGACTGCCGCGTTGATTTGTGGGTTGTGATACTGTGGGCGTATTCCTGTTGGCGTGACGGTGTGGGTTTTGCTACAGCCAGTTTATCACTGACCTTTGGTGTGGGGACTTGTGTGGGTGTCTGTATTGTGGCGGATTACGAGATGTGGGTCGTAATACTTGTTGCAGATTTCCACGCGGGCCACGGTATCTTGACGGCCGTCAGCACTGCGGTAAGCGGGATTTACCGCCAGGGTTGTAATGAGGGCCTATGTACTGAAATGTTCATATTGTATACTAAAACGTGTATATCAAATTTATGTTTAATAATTTTCATAAATATTAAATGATCTTGATTTTATAATACAACATTACAGATGAAACTGTATATGTATTTTACGCTGTGAGGAGCATTATTAATCATACACACAGAATTCTGACATAAAATTAGTCCCAATGAATTACACCATGTACACCAAGAGATGCACATCATATGTTAGAATGCACCTACTATATAGAAAATAAATAATACAGATCGTAAACTGCCATCTTTTACTTCACAGAAAAGGCACATATAGGGCACAGTACAGTTAAGTGTAAAGTTTTCTAACTTTCATAATGGAAAGTTTCAATATTATTAAGGAAACACAGGCAAGCAATATGCATTAATTTCTATGTATTTCTACACAGCATCGTTTTAAAGAACACTTAAATGGTGAAGGCACATAGATTGAAAATTGGACACCTATACCACCGTTATGGAAAATGCAGTTGTTATGCCTTACGATGGGGCTTCAGAAATGAATTATTGCAGCTGGGTGGAAAAACCATTATGCATGTTCAAAGCTTGCTCACTACCAGTCCAGTTTTTCTCAATATTGGCATATGATAGAATTCTTTGGATATGTAATCTGCGAACCAGTATGCCGCTATCATTATACTTTTCAAAACACCACCCTAGCGAGATCATTTTGGAAGGCGCAGCCCTCCTCCCAGAATTTACAACAGAGTGTCAATTCCTGCATCAGACATGAACCAGCAAACACGTCTTGCAATGGTAGGGGAAGAAACTGTGGAAACATATGGTTTTCTGATTGAGATTAACACATCTACCTACCCAGAGCCTGGGAACACTTTGAAATGAAATTGAGTGATTGCTAGACTTATGCCTATGTGGGGTAAACACGCCATCGATAAGGCCATTAATCCTTGTGCATCAGAAAATCTCTCATTGAAGACTACTCTCCAATCCAATTTCTGGTAGCTGGAGTCTTCAGTCCGATATCCTGCTCTTTTTACTCTGAAAGTGCTCTATCATCTCTGAGAATTTATCTGTCCAGACAGATGTGCCAGAAGCCTTTTGCCAAATCAGTCCATATTCTGGAATGGGTACCCCTAAGTGATTGATATAACTGACTTCTGAGATGATGTCCATTCTTTTCAGTGCACAATAGGTTGCCTTTGTCAGATATGTCACAGTGAAAGACCCACCAGGAATTCCTGGCAGTTGGTGTGCAGACTGCGTTCTTCATAGGATCACTTTCCTCTGAGGTTTTCCGAAGATTGCCTTTCCAAGCCTCCATGTGCTCCTACCCTGGTCAAATTTCCAGGCTACCTTCCTTAGACTCCGATTATCTAAGACCCTTCCATAGATGGGTCAAGTTCAGTCTTACAAGGCCCAGTAATGAAGTGGACCTAGAAAAATTGCCTGGATAAATGATAATCTTAGGTCCACATGGCTAGATGTCACAATTTATTCCAGTGTTTGAGGTGAGGCATTTTCAGCTCCCTCAGGATATTCACTATCTTTTTCCAAGAGAAGTAAATGGAACCCAAGGTGGAGTCTACCGTAAACCCCAGAAAGTTCATTGTGTGCTTTTGCAACAGCTCAGATTTTGATTTGTTGATGATGAAACCAAAGTTTTGCATGAGATCCACTGTGCATATCAAATGTGCCAAGATTTGCATCTTGGACTGACCCATCAAGAGGGTAAACTGTACATCTCTAATCCGTAGTTCTCATAGAACTCAGTTTACTGATCCTGCTACTGAAAATGTAGTAAACTGCAGAGCAGACCAAAAATAGGCACAGTGAGGGTGGCGATCTCTCCATCTTGAAGCAACAGTAGAATAAGCATTCATTGAAATCATGCAGGTTGATTACCAGACCGATTCCCCATGTCCGTTTTTGTCCACCAAGAATAAACTGTTGATAAACCACCTAGGGCACTAGTTCTCAACCTTTTGACTTCTGTGGGCCCCCACTTTATCATTACTGGAACCCAGGGACCCCCACTGAATCATTATTGGAATCTGGAGACCCCCCACTGAGTCATTAATAGAAGTCGGGGAGCCCATCCTCAACAATGTCAATGATTCAAACCGCTTAACAATACACAAAAAATATATAAACAAGTATTCATTAAACACCTCCACAAATGATAGCATATTTTGTTTAATTTGCAAACAAATGAAAAAAAAAATAATGTTAATAGGAAGGTTGGAGCTTTTCTAACTTTAATTGAAGCCACACATCCTTCATACTATATTCTGTCTAATGCACCTGCTTCCACAAATCAATCTGAGGATACTAATTTGATTTTTAGCCTCCAATTTTAAATTCCTTGACATTTACAGTATGTTTGGCATGTTTCAATTGTACATTTAGCCACTTTAGTAATCTGTTAGTAATATTTCATTTTCTAAGCAGTTGCGGACCCCCTGAGGAGGGTTCACGGACCACCAGGGGTCCCCGGACCAAAGGTTGGGAGCCACTGTCCTAAGATGCAAGCTGTTTTTGACGATAACCTCTTTTGCACACTTTGGGCCTGATTAGGACCTTGGCAGATGGGATACTCCATCACAAATGTGCTGGATATCCCACTCATCGTTTTACAAGATCCAAAGGATATAATGAAACTTGTAATACGGCAAACGGGATATCTGTCACGTTTGTGACAGAGTATCCCATCCGCCAAGGTTGTAATCAGTCCCTTTGTATTCATTCACCGCTTGTATATTAAATCTGCCAGTAGTCCTAAGAGACGTAGGGCCTCATTTTGAGTTTGGCGGCTAGGAAAGCCTGTCTGTCAAACTCCTGACAGGGAGTTTGTGGCAACCACTCAGCCTGAGCTATTAAGAGTTTCCCGCTAGGTCAGCTGGTGGACACCTTGGTTTCTGCCGGCCTATTGGGAAACAGGTTACATCATTGTCTCCGGCTTGTAATGAGCAAGGAAACTAGACATGGTCTGACTTGAAAGACACTTTTACTGTAGGCTGATGACTGTAATTGGATGGTCTCATTATGTATTTGTTTCTCTTTTTTCTAGCAGGATGGGGAAATGTAGTTTGGTAATTCTTATATTTTCCATTTTTTGGGAAAATCCTTAAAAAGGTTACAGAGTAGACAAACAGAAGTAAATAATGCATAATCCTCACCTACAGTCCTGACTTAAAATCTGCATGATGATATGCATATAATTATTATTAAAATCAATGTTTCTTCTATAAATGCATGATATTCTATGCATTTAGAAGCTGAATTGCTGGGTTAAGTAGGATGCCAAGGCCCCTGCCCTCTGACTTGCCTGAGACCAGTCCTCCGACCTGTGGAGGCCCTTATGGACCTGGCTCCAGCCCTTCGAAGATTCTGCCTCCTCTCTCGCTTACCTTCTCTTTCAAGCCTGTGCCGCCTCTTGCACTTCTTGTCTCTCACACTTTGGCCTCTCACTCATTGCCAGTTTTTTGCCTTTCGTTTGCCAATCTGCGTGCTCTCTGCTTGCTCTCTGTCACCGTTTGTGCCTTTTGCTCTTTCTCACTGCTGTGTGCTTTTGCGCTCCTTTTTTGCCCTTTTATCACTGTTTCATCTATTTCCCATTTTTTGTGCCTTTTTGCTCTCTCTCACCCTTTCTTGCCTTCTCGCCTCTTTTGTTACTTCTATGTTGTTTCTTACCCTTCCGTTGCCTTTTTTTCCCTTCGTTACTCTTTTGAGCCTTTTTGAGTTTTTTCACCCGTCTGTTGGGTTTTTTGCCTCTCCACACTCTCCGCTTTTCCCCTCCCACTTCCTGCATCCCTTCTCTCCTTCCCCGCTCCTTAGCTGTTCTTCCTGCACCACCGCTGCCATCAATCCCTGCCCGCCACCCCCTGTGCTCTGTCTCCCTCTCCTGGCCTACTTAATGGCAGATGCAGCACAGACCAGTCATTTAGCAGGAGCCCAGGACCCAGTCCCTGACGTAGCTTAGACCAGTGAGGCCTAATGCACCCAGCTCCAGTCACTGAGGCTCCCGCCTCTTCTTCTGCTCTTTCCAGTGCCTGTGACACCTCTTGCTCCTTATGTCTCACACCCTTTTGCCTCTCATTTGTGGCCATTCTTTTGCCTTTCTTGTTCCATTCTTCTTGCTCTCTGTCACACTATGTGCCTTTTGCTCTTTCTGACCCTTCTATTGCCTTTTCTGCCTCCACTACGCTCCACTCCTACTCCCACCCCATGTGTTCCCTTACATCTCCACACACTCCTTATCTGTTCCTTCCCATGCCTCTGCTACTTCCTGTGCTCCTGACAAGCCCCACCTACCGCCCCCTGCTCTCCTCCGCTCACCCAGGGCCTACTTAATGGCAGCTGCTCGCCTCCCCCTCCCATGGCCTACTCAATGGCAGCCGAAGTACGTATCGGTCATTAAGCAGGCGCCCAGTCCCCTGCCCCCGACTTACCTGAGACAAGTCCTCCGGCCAGTCAAGGCCCTCACAGACCTGGCTTCAATGCTTTGAGGCTTCTGCCTCCTTACATACTTGCTCTCACCCGTGCCTGTGCCGCCTCTTGCTTTTTCAGTCCCTCACACTTTTGCATCTCACTTGTTGCCATTCATTTGCCTTTCTAATGCAGTTCCTCATGGACTCAGTCACCCTTTTGTGCACATTGCTATTTCTCACCCTTCTGTAGTCTTTTCTGCCCCCCTCCTCTTCATGCCTTGCCTTCGACTTTCCACCTAAAACTCTTTACCTGTGCCATCCACGACGCTGCTCCTTTCCATGCGAACAACAAGCCCTGCTCCCTATGCTCTCCCCCATGCCTACTTAAAGGCAGCAACAGGGTGCACGCAGTGTGGAGTTTACCCGGCCTCTGAACCCAGAGTACCCATCGACTCACTGCTGTCGCACAGCACCACATCACACACAGAGAAAGCATTCTCTTGCACCCACTGCAACTCAGCATGCAACACAGCACCCACCACACCTTCCCCACCCACACAACCCCTAAACAGCATACCTCCTGCACCCATCTATGAACATGCACCCTAAGATAAGCTATCATGTATGTCTCTAAACACCCACCCTACATCGTCACAGCTATTCCAGCAGGTTACAAGCTTCAACATGAGAACTGCCTACACAAGCCAGGACATACTCCCTGGGAGGAACACATCGCCTCACATCTCAGGGAACAGCACTGGTTCCCAATCTACAAACGTACTCTGTTCAAACTTCGCACACACACGTAGAGGCACAACATAGTACAGGCACTGCCTACCTTCACAGCCTCATACACTCCCACACACCTCCAAGGCACCTCTGCTCAGCTGTTCTTTCACTAGAATACATACCCCGCATCCACACAAAGCCACAGCCAGAGGCCGGTTCCTATCTTATATCTTCCCCAAAGCATGGAAAAAAAACCCTCACCACATCAAAACCTTATGTGCATAATCAGGGGAATATCACATGTATATCTCTGAGAGAGTCTTAAAATTATAGATGTAGTTTTAGGTCTGCTCTGATTACTTTTATCAATAATGTTAAATTCTTAGGCCCTGATTTATATATTGGTGAAGCGGGATTACTCATAATAGAGACTAAGGGAGTGATTACGACCTTGGTGAAGGGGATTACTCCATCTGAAATGTGACACAGTGAACGGCATATTCGTCACACTTGGGATGCAGTAATCCCCTCCGCCAAGGTTGTAATCAGGCCCAAAGTTCCCTCCCTGCCAATATAGTGGCCCGCCCGCCACATTTATATGTGGGCGGACTATAAGAGGGCAGAGACTACTCTGTCTCCACTATGATTAATCTCCTCCGACAGTCCTGACCAGTAAGAGCCGTCAGAGAAATCCATCCAATTTGGATAGGGGAAAACCTGGCGGTAGGGAACAGTAAAATAATCATAATGCTCCACCTGCCATCAGAGAAGACTCCCATAGTGAGGCGGGCTCTATATTTTTTCTTTTCAAAAAGAAAATCTAATTTTGGGATTTTCTTTTTTAAAAGAAAAATTAAATACTCTGTGGTACATGGCTGCGTCCTGATGATGCAGCCCCTTGGCAGACAGTAAAATGCATTGACAGGAGTCACCGTCACAACAGTTTCTGACAATGCTTTTATATATACACGACTGTCTGCCTTGTGGTCCTTTATAAATCTGGCAGGTGGTCCATCCACCTGGGCAATGGAGTAATTTACTCCACTTCCCCGCCCGACCCGTGGGCCATCCACCAGAATTTAAATTAGCCCCTTAGTTATCTACTTAGAGCTTGGCAAATATAACTTGAGTCTCAGAATAGCCAGTTTGAATGTGTCTTGGAAACAACAGAGGTCTGGAAACAGTAAGGAGAAATGATTGCCAATTAAAGGGCTAGGCCTGCCATGCAGGTTATTCTAGGATATGAGAATTATTAAGATGTGGCTCCTGTTGGTACAGGTTGACTACATCTCTCCCCCCTTCTTTATTTTTCTTTCTTCCTTTTTCTTTTTTCTATTTCTTTCTTATTTCAGTACAGAATTGAGATAGACAGTACCAGCAGCTTGACTGATATTTATCTTGGCTCCCAGAGACAATGAAGAGGAGGAAGAAAAAGGAAGAAGTGAGTGTGACAAATGAGCTGAAGGCAAGGTGCTGGAGGAATAAGTTAAATAATAGATGAAGAATTAAAAATAAACAGACTAGGGAGATAAGAATAAATAGAGGGCATTAGTGGATGAGGAGGGAGGCGGGGATAAGCCTGTGAGAAAATGAGACTATGAGTACAGGAGAAAGAAGAGAAATAAGAGAGAGGAAAGATTAAGGGGAGAGGGAAAGACGAGATTAAGGGGAAAGAAGAAAGGAAACAAAGGAGTAATGGCGAGAGTAGGTGAATGAAGTGGAGACAGAACAAAAGAGCGAGTCAAAATGAGAGAAAGGAAAAGAGAAGAAGAAGAGTCAACATGCATAAATGGAGAGGTCAGAGCAGTGAGAGAAAGAGAAGAAGGTAAGACAATGGGTGAGAAGACAAAAGAAAAGTGTGAAAGGCAAGGACTGAGAAAGTGTTTGAAATGGGAAAAAAGATCAGTTGACAGGTAAGGCCAGATTAGAACATGGTCACAAGGTAGGTAGTGCCTATACCACTATTAGCCTTGTGTGCAAGATAAAGAGCATAAACATTAGCCCTTTATAACCTATTAAGCAAATTAAGGTCATCGACAGGACTTTGGCGATGGCTTTAGTGAATGATCTTGGATACAGGCCTTTGGGCTTTGGTCCTTAGAGTTCCAACCCCTAGGGACCAACTGCATGGCATCAGTAAAATAGACCTCGGGTCACAGGGCCTTATAGATCTCACTCTGACAAATATCTTTGGGTAATAGACCTCAATGAACTCCCTATTGGCACTTAGCCATGTGTGATTTGTCTATGATCACTGGCATTTGCTGAGACTGCCCTGAGACTGTCCTTTGGCTGTTGCGCCTTTAAAATCTGCACAATGTCACAGGCATACGAGGCACAGCCCTTTGTTCAATGGCTTCTTCTTGCAATTAACTGCATGACCACGAGGAAGAGAACACTGCAGCTAAGGAGTTTAACCGGAGAGAATATGAGAAACTTTTTAATTAACTGAAAACCCAGCACAGAGCTACAGAATGAAGTTGGGAAAGGCTTCACTTAACCAGAGAGACAATTGAATTCAAGTTGGAAAAGGAGTAATTAACACAGTGACACAGAAAAGCTTAAAAACGTTGACTGCAAACTAAAATTCAAAACTAAAGTAAGAAACAAAGGAAAAAAGCCTACAGATGGCTTGACGTGCTTGATGCAATGCCTTGGACATAACATCCCTTTAAAAGAAAAAAGGAGAGTTCAACACTGGCATTGGTCCAGAAACCAGTCTTGTTCCTGAGGATAACCCATAATAAGGGGAATTACAAAAAGTGTTGACCATGTTGCGCAAGGGAGTTGTCAACAATTAATAACCACGCAAAGGCAATCCAAAAAGGAACAATGGATGCCTTGCTCTGTCCAAACAAAATGGTGGCATAACCCCTCTAAATGTGTTTAAATAAGGACTGTGCTCAAACATAGAACAGATTAAGACAACTCCATGCGTTTCTTGAAATAATGAAAGGTATAAGGTAATTGTTTTGATAGTACTGTGTTTTGTTATTGTTTGAAGTATGATATATGACTTATGCTCTTTGTTTTTTGAGTTTGTGGGCTTAAAATATTGTCAAAAGTGCGGTGTTTGTCTTAAGAACATGGAAAGTGTATACATGTGTTGTTTAAAATAACAAAAGGTTTCACTAGATAACTATGAAGTTAAGAAAATTAAAAACTTGATCACTCTCATTAACTGTGTGGACAAAAAATTATCAGCATAGGTATCTTTTGTTCTTCGATTTACACGTGGCCCAACCTTGCTGAGTAAATAGGCTCAACCCCCCAATGCAGTCACCGTCTAAAAGTGCCATTTTCAAAACTGTAATGATAAATCTGACTTTGCCATTTAAGAGGGGTCATCATTACAAGTCCATGGGTACTAAACATAATATATCCACCTCCTCTCAATTAGGAATTACAGCTTATTAAATGTAATAAGGAGCCCCCAATGTTATCCTCCGACAGGGGTGGGCCTCACAGAAGTGAAAAACAAAACCGGGAGTTTTTCACCACTAGGACATATAAAACTTAAAAGTACATGTCCTACCTTTAAATTGCACAACACCCTGCCCTATGAGCTGCCTAGGGCTTACTTATGTGTAAATAAGTCTTGGTAGGAGGTTTTACACCTTTAAATGCAATGTCGACATGGCAGTGGGACATTGCATCCAACTTACAATGGCAGGCCTAGGACATGTTTTGAAATGTTATTTAGGTGGGTGGCGCAATATGTGCTGCAGGCCAACTAGCAGCGCTTAATTTTCAGGCCTTGGGTAGATGGTATACCACTCTACAAGGGACTTACAAGTAAATTAAATATGCTGATTGAATATAAACCAATTAAACCATGTTTTAAGGAGACATCACAATCACTTTAGCACTGGTTAGCCGTGTGAAAGTGCACAGAGTCCTAAGACCATCAAAAGCAAAAATCCAGCAAAAGCAGGAGGAGGAAGACAAAGGGTTTGGGGTGACCCTGCTTAGAGGGCCATTGCCAACACTGGTACAGTTGATTGGTTGTGAGAGCTGCTAACTAGTGTTAGTGGTCACACTATTCTGTGTGTACTGATCTTGTTTGGCCACAAATTGTAGCCAGCATAAGGAATTAGCAGTGGAAAGGGGGCTACTAGAAGCAAACCATTGGAGCTAGGTGCAAGGGTATCTTGAGTGGTTAGTGCAGCAGTCTGCAGTCCAAGCACTCTCATTACCTCACTTGTGGGTGGACGAATGCTATGCTGAATGCAGACAAACAGGCCTGTTAGACTGAACATCTTTGTTGTGGTATTCCCCCAGACTTCATTCCTTCATTAACCCAGGTTTGTTGAACTTGTTGGAATTTTCATGAGGACTCTGTGTACTTCACCTCAGCTAACCAGAGATAAGGTGCTTGCGCTCTTTCCCTCAAACATCATAAGATTGACATTTATAAAATTGGCACATTTAATTTACTTATAAGTACCTAGTAACTGGCACCACGTGTTACAAATACATATAAATGAAATACTAAAAGTAGGCTGCAGCACCCATTGTGCCATCCAATAAACTAGCACTGTAAAACATGTTTGAGGCCCACCACTGCACCCATTAGTGCAGTTTTAAACTGCCATTTTGACCTGGCAAAATAAACCTTTTCCATGCATAAACCTTCCTTTTTAGGGTTGAGCCCGCATGCGTTTCACTTGCGAGACGCTTCAGTAAATAGAAAAGGGCTCGGAGCCCCGCCCATGTCACGTCAGTTTCTTTCATTGGTTTGTGGGCTTGCCTGTTAAAATCTGCTTGCTTCCATTAGCAGAAGGCATGCATATGTCATGCCTTTTCCAGTAGTTAGCCATCCTCGAGAGCAGCGACCAAGTACTGAAAACATGCGAGGATCGCTGTTTTCTGTCCGGTTTGTGGACTATTTTCTCTCTTTATTTGCAGCGTGATCTCGCTTAGCAGAAGGTAAGCGCTTTCCAGGCGATCGACCCTGTTACATAGTTAATTGCACTTTTGCCAGCTGCGTAGATAATTTCACTTTTGCCGATAGGTTTCACTACGAGTGAACTGTAGCAGCATGTCCTCGCTCTTTTTTTCCATTTAATGTGGCAAGAAAAGTCCGGTTGGGAGTTTACAACCGCTAATAGCTCTAACTCCGTGAAATGCGAGACCCGTTGCATTGCAAATGCTTCTGACTGTTGGCAGCTAACGGGAGAACAGCTGGCTACGTACAGAGAGGCAGTGGTATATATTAAAATGGATTTAATCTGATGATTATCCTGCTCAATTACAAAGGCCTTGTGCAGCTGTCACCAAGCTCCTCGAGGGATGATGTATGTCTGTTGTTTTAGATGGACACCTGACCAAGACTTTGAAAGAAATACCTCCTCCTAAAGAGGCTCTTAGACTTAAATGGGTAAGCGGCATGTATGTCTGAAGCCGGATATCAGCTACAGCAGCGGGGCCGGCTTAATACGTGCCGCCTCTAAACTCACTAGATTGGATTTCATTGTCGCCGCAGCGCCCAAGTCACTGCTGAAAGGCGACACCCCGACGTTCACGGGACACCTTCATCTGTCATCGAAGAGCCTGTCAGGCCTGGCTCAACGGGAAGCACGCAGCTCAACCCGGAAAGCGGAAGGGGCACCCGACCTTCCGCCCAGTATGGAATTTTATTTTTCAATTCTCTTACTGCTCCCAACAGTCGGCCAACTGTTCATTTTTTTCACCACCAGTGCTGTTTGATTGACGTTTAAGTATCAAATGCTCTGCAATCTTTTCCTTAATTCATTTCAACACTGGAGTTGCTGTCGGAGCTGGAGCGGTGGAAGAGCTCGTGCTGGCCATGCTACCAAGATCCGTCTTTCGTCAAAGGCTTGGCTGTCACCTCGCTCCATGTCATAAGTGTGACTTTCACCCTTTCCTGGTTTTTCAGCTAACTCCACTAAGCATTTCTGAACTGTGGGCCTAAAATTATTACAGGGGCAGTGAAACTACAAATCCCAGCATGCTCAGAGTTATGGGCTAAAACAGTTCCAAGTCTCAGTCTACCTCAGCCCTGTCCCTCAACCCTTGTACAGTCTCAATATGCCTACCATGCACAAAGTGGTCAGGATGACACCTAGCACCCTCTGTTTTTTTAATGGCAGAAGTGGTGCACTCACATCGCACATTCACTGTCACTTCTCCAATCAATGCTGTGCTCTGCTATATTTATTGCATTAGTTTATATTGTGATACTATATGTTATGTTGAGCTATGGGATACTAAAGTTGCTACCTTGCTCTGTTGTTCTTTGTTTTATATGTTATGCTGTATAATGCTAAATTATTAAGTCGGGCATGCAAACGCTCTGGCCTGTTGTAATCTATCTGTGGGAGTTTAGCCGCACCCACTGCACGCCCATCACTCATTCAAGGGCTTGCCTTGGCTATCATTGGTAAATGCGTTACATTTTTTCTTTGTTGGGGCAGTTTTGTTGCCGCCTTGGCCATCGACCCTGTTACATGGATAATTGCACCTTTGCCAATACGTTTAACTGCGAGCAAACTTCTTTTTCATTTTGTGTCTCTCCTTCACGCTCATGCTCATGCTCATGGCGGCGTGTCACTTTGAATCGGCTCTCTTATGTCAACTGTTTTACTTTTTATTTTCAAATTATGTGGCAAGAAAAGTCCATTAAGGAATTTACAACGCTAATAGCTCTAACTCGAATAAACGCGAGACCCATTGCATTGCAAATGCTTGTTAATACTTATAAGTCATCCCTACAGTAGGTCCTACCCACTCCTAAGGCATGCTATTTAAAAAGTAGTACGTATGTTTATGTTTAAGTTGTACGTGTCCTGACAGGGAAAATCGCCTACAGTCATTCTTCACAATTGCAAGGCTAGCTCTCCCATAGACTAACACTGGGTTACCTTATTACACTTAATAGGTGACAACTTCAGCTTAGGACTGGATAGAAAAATGCTACTTCCAGTCTTTTGAATTGTAATTTTGAATACTCTTTAATGGTAAAGAAGGATTCTAAGTTACTGTTCTGAAAATGCAACTTTTAGAAAGTTTTGAACAAGCAAAGTGAGCACTGAGGTTACTTCACCAAAATACTAGATAACACTTGAGAGCACACAGCTCAGTAATTGTGTACTCCTTTTATTTGCATTATTATTTATGAAAAACACTTTTTTCTATATGTTACTGTTGCCTTATCTGCCATAAACTTTGACACAACAAATTAAATGTTTACATCAAATCGAGTTTTTAGATGTCCACATCACATTTAAACACACAACAGACTGTTTCTAGGACACTAAGGTCCATATTTATACTTTTTGATGCTGAACTGCGCTAACGGAGTTCAGAGTCTAAAAGTTTACCGCCGGCTAGTGCCATACCAAGATGCCAGCCCGGCATCATATTTATGGTATGACGCTAGCCGACGTTAAGGTCCGGCTAGCGTCCTAGAAATGGCCGTTTGCCGGGTGCGGGAGGTATAGGGGGAACAGGGGGTTTATCATAAGAGAATGACACTAGTACGGGCATAAGCCTTTTTTGACATTAAAACCCCATGGACATGAGTCCTGTTAACACAGGAGACATGCACCCCCAGCCCAATGACCATGCCCAGGGAACTTATGTCCCCTGGGCATGGCCTTTGGGCACAGTTCCATGTAGGGGGGCCCAAGTTAGGCCCCCCTATGGCACTTTGAAAACAAATAAAAAATGCTTACCTGGACTTACCTGGGATGGGTCCCCTATCCTTAGGTGTCCTCCAGGTGTGGGTGCAGGTGGGTGGGGGTTTCCCTGGGGGCGTCCCTGGGGACAGGGAAGGGCACCTATGGGCTGTTTCCATGGTCTCAGACCATGGAAAAAGGCCCAAAGATCCCCTAATGCCTGCTCATACCCAGGCGTTAAATAATGGCGCTAAGCAGGCTTAGCGCCATTATTTAAGACCCTCCTCCTCCTGTGCATGATTTTTGCACAGGAGGATAAATAAGGCGCGAGGGCCTTAGAGTCATTTTTTGCTCTGGAACGCCTACCTCGCATCTCATTGATGCAAGGTAGTTTTCCCCAGGCAAAAAATGATTTTAACTCCAATATTTTGGCGCTAGACATGTTTGCCAAAAATATAAATATGGAGTTAAGTTTGCGCCGGATATGTGTAAAAATAATTACGCAAATCCGGCGCAAACAGAGTATCAATATGCCCCTAAGGCCCTGATTTATACTTTTTGGTGCAAAACTGCACTAAGGTATTTTTGCACCAAAAATTTTAGCACCGGCTTGTACCGTTTCTGAGCACCAGCCGGGCACCGTATTTATGGAATGGTGCAAGCCAGTGCAAAGGGTAGGCTAGTGTAAAAAAAAATGGTGTTAGCCAGGTGGGACTAGGGGTATGAAAGAAGGGGGTTTTGCGCCAAAAAATGACATTAGGCAGGTTAGAGTAAAAAAAAATGATTCTATCCAGCCTAGCGTCATTTTCTGATGCAAAACCATCCATACCACATGACTCCTGTCTTAAAAAAGACAGGAGTCATGCCCACCACCCCAATGGCCAGTACAGGGGACCAGGGTCCTCTGGGCATGGCCATTGCACCCAGTGCCACGAAGGGGGCCCCATTTCAGAGCCCCAAATGGCACTTTAAAAAACAAATACTTATCTGTACTTACCTGGCTCCCCCATCCTCTGCTGTCCCTCTGGTGTGGGTGGGGGTGTCCATGGGGCCTGGGGAGGGCACCTGTGGGCTTATTCCATGGTGTTCCACCATGGAAATAGGCTCACAGGTCCCCTAATGCCTGCCCTGACCCAGGCGTTAAATAATGGTGCCAAGCAAGCTTTGCATCATTATTTGACAACTCCTCCGTCCGTCCGTGATTTTAGCATGGGGTATAAATATGGCGTTAAGGCCATAGAGTCATTTTTTGCATGGGAACGCCTGCTTTGCATCTCATTGACGCAAAGTAGGTTTCCACATCCAAAAAATGACTTTAACTCAATAAATTTGGAGCTAGATGGGTCTAGCGCCAAAGTATAAATATGGAGTTAGTTTTGCACCGAATTTGAGTAAAAAAAAATGACGCAAATTTGGCACAAAACAAGTATAAATATGCCCCAAGGGCCAGATTTACATGGCTGTAGTGGTTCCTTGCAACACATTAGCGTCACCTTTCTTACACTAATGTGCTCAACGAGACAAAAATCGCTGCGCTATATTTACAAAGTGATGCAAAGCATGCATTGTGCCACTTGCGACCCCTTCTGCCACATTATGCCTGTGCCAGGCATAATGTATGCATAGGGGCGGCTCAAAGCAGGTGTTAAAATGATGCACCCATTGTAATCAATGGGCCTCTTGGCACTTTGCTCCTCTAGCAAAGTTTTTGATGGTAGTGGAGAAAAGCACCACAATAGCTTCAAAAATGTTGACTCTATTGTCCTAACATGCGCCATGGTGCTCCGTATTGTAATTACAGCCCAACTATGTTGTTGTTAGGTGGTGGTAGGGGCACGCAAGAAAAGTGGCGCATCAGGACCGATGCGCCACTTTCCTGTAAATATGTCCCTAAATTGTTAGAAATCACACAACATCAAATTATTGATATATACAAATATTGGTGTCCCAGTTCTGAAATTAACCATCAACAAAAGCCAATGATGGATTGATGAGACAATTAGGGCTCTTGGTCAAAAACCCATGACCAGGGGAAGGAAGCCTATATTATGTTCACTGGCTCAAAAACAGGGACTAAAAAGTTTGGACAGTTCCAAAAGCAAATTCCCTGTATACCAATGCTTCTTTTTCATACGTTCTCCCTGGTGTATGTAAGAGGTTGATGCGTTTCAAACTCAAACAGAGTTGCAGAATTCTCCTCAGGACTAAGAACTGCTGGACTCTAAACAAAACAAAAACACAAAAAGTAAAAAAATGTTAATGAATCTTCCAAATCGTGAATCCTAAAAATTATTAAGTAGTGGGGTCTATACTAATTCTAGAAATGTCCTCCACAAAGAAACTTACATCTACTTCAGTCCTGTGGGCTAAAATTCATTTGCTTTTGATTTGCTGAAGGAAACTATGCAAGTGTGTTTTTCATAAATAATGATGTAAATAAAAGGAGAACACATTAATTGAGTTGTGTGCTCTAAGGTGTTAACTGGTATTTTAGTGAAGTAACATCAGTACTGGGTTTTGTTTGTTTGAAATTGTATAGTGGCCTAGCCTTGCTGACACTAAATTGTCCCAACCCCTATTGTTTTTGGACTTATACAAAGTTGGCATCTTTCTGCCTAAACCAAATATGCTTTTCTGCAAGCATCCACAGTGACACGCTTTAAATGACTCTCCTATTGTGGATTTCATCCATACATGAGGAGAAAATGGGCTTAGGTGTGGGGAGAGTGGGTCTTCCTGGCAGGATGGCTGGGGACCAACTGAGCCCTGCCCTGATTACACTTCAAAGGACTGTTCCTGCAGCACTCACAAAGGACCCTGACAACATGCCTACCCTTGCCTTTGTTACCCTAGACAGTTTGATCCAAACCCAGGGGAAGGAGAAGAACTGACCAGGGCCATTTGGAGAGTAGGCCAGGAAACTATCTTAAACAAACACTGTAGCACCTTGAAACCTCATCAGTACACTCCAGCATCAGTACACTCCTGCATCAATGGTGAAACCCATAGGACCTCTTCAGGTGAGCTGCAGACTGTGTTGGATTTAGACTAGTTACCCTTATATCCAGATTCCTTCTCCACATAATCAAGCCGTTCTATTGCCTTGGGACCAGCTATTAAAGGTTTGCTGAGGTATGGAAGAAGGTCAAATGTGTAAAATGATACTCGGCCATCCACCACCTCAGCTTAGTGGAGCCCATGAATGCCACCCTCTTCTGTAAGGGATCGATTGGACTAGTAGATCTATTACCAGGGCAAATTTAAAGGGTAAGAGCACTCAGTGAAGGACGATCTGGAAATAACCCCAGTTGATTAGAATCCTGGCAGTCATTTTCATGTGCAGAAAGCAGACTTATAATATGAATAGCGGTCAAATCCAAACCTGATTATGACTGAGATAGAGTGATACCATCCCATTGAATCAAACACATTTTTCAAATCAACCATTAGCAATGTCAGTAGTTTCGATAAATGATGGGACAGAGATTACATGTGGGGGAGCAGTCTGTTTTCAAGAATTTCAGTAAAAATTGTTGTCTCCGTGTTGATTAAGCAAATAGGTCTGTATGATGCTCAGTATTTTGTGGGTGTTCCTGGTTTTTGATGAACAGTGATAAATGATTCCCTTAACCCTTGGAGCAAGTTCTTTTCTTAGGCTTCCGTGGTGAATATATCACATAAGTAGGTTAAAATGCTGGAGGAAAGGCACTTGAAGAGCTCAACTTGCAGGTCTTTGGGACTTGCCAACTTACCTGATGAGAGCTGAGGGACAGGCTTACCTACTTCTCCATTGTCAGCAATGGTACAGCAGCTTTGGTGCCTCTAATGTCATGGGGGTCAAGGTGATGCCCTTCTGGAAGGAGTTCAGTTCCATGACATCTAGCTCAGTGCATCAGCAATAGATGTGGGTGTTTCGGACTGACATGGCAGGAAGGTATCCTGCGACACAGCCGATACAAGAGTTTACTAGCATTATCACCACATTCATATATGCATCTTTGAGTCACGAGCCAGCGATGTTTCCATTTGTCAGTCAGATGTTGCTCAAGGGAGATCTGGATCATCTCCAAAGCAGACAGTTTCCGTGTCTTACAAGCAGCTGTTCACCTATATGAGTGTCATAAGTTAGGTCTCCAATAGGGCAATTGTTTCTAGGAGTGGAGATGATAAGCCTACCACTCATCCTCTCAATAACATTTTAAAGGCTTCCCATAATGTAACCTGTGTGTCACCAGACCCTGTGATGAGATACAAATAGGAGTCAGTGTCCTCTCTTAATTAAGATGAGGAGGTGTCATCTGATAGCCACCAGGCGTTGAGCCTCCACATCCCATTTCCAGAGGCCTATGACAAGTAGAACTGGAGCATAGTCTGAAATGCCCATGGAAAAATCTCAGCTTCCACGACAGCATGCAAGTTTACTGTAGGCAGAAAGACTTTAGTTAGCTTGGAGAATGATGTGTGTGCTCCTGAGAAGAATGTGTACCTTTCATTGGTAACTTGAGGTAGTCATCACATATACAGTAAGGCCCAGTTAGCCAATGAAGTCCTTAGGAAAAGTGTGTTCTACTCAGGCGAATGCTCTATGACTGTATCTGGCCTGTCCAGTCCATAACCCCATCAAAGTCTCCTGCTAATGTAAGACTACCAATTAGGGCAACAAGTATGACAAGAATTAGGGTTTCCAGAAAAATGCACGTCAGTTTTGGTGGGGGGGGGAGGGGTTGCAAAAACATTTAGGCAAGATATGGGTGACCCTCAATCAATCCAGGAGCTGAAAGATATATCCCCTGTATGTTCGCTTTAGAGGTATATATGTGTATGGGGGAATTTCTATGGAAACAGATTTCCTTGATCTTGAAGTAAAACCTACATGGAGTTAATTTGTGAAACCATATCATCCCAGCAATGGAACCTGGAGCTGGCCAATTGGGTTTCATGCAGACAAAGGAGTGAGTGGTGATTGGCCACCTTAAGTAAAGCCCGCTTTTTAAGGTCGAGCCTGTGAGTGCATGCGCTTGGACAAATCTCTGGTAGGTATTTGTATGAGTTGTCTCTGACTCAACATGTGCGTGTCCACCTCCATTGGTCCCCCAGCAAGATGAACTCTTCTACTGGTATTGATAATGGGAGTATCTGTTTCCTCCTAAGCACCAATCACAGGTCTTTTCTCCTAGTCTTTGGGTAACTGGAGGTTAGTAGGGGGTACCCTTCATTAGTCCCTTGATTTACCACTCATCGAGGCTGAGCTATTTCTTATAATAGTTATTTATGCGAGGGAAATGTGCTGTAGTTTAAACGAGGGTACCTGCAAGTGCTATAACAGTAAGATGCAAACACATTACAAACTTTTAACTTTGAAGTGTCTGGGCAATATTATTTATGGCTGCGGCTTCGAAAAATTCACAGTGCTAGTGTCACAACGGGGAAATCATGTCAGTGATTCCGATGTCAGGCAGGACCTTTGCAGCACTGTCTCTATGCCTGTCACTTTTGGTGAGGAATTTCAATAAAAAGTTCTTCAAGTTCTTCCCCTCCTTGGCGGTAATAAAGATCAGAAATCCAAATACCTTCTGCCCTGACTTGAAACGGTACCACCCCAAAAGCGGCTGTGCGTGGCAAAGATCCTGCAGATTGTATGTAGCGCAAACTCGAGATGAAGGTATTGGAGCACTTTATTTTTTTCATTTTTATAAAGTGCAAACTCGATACAATGGTATTACAGCATTTTATATGACCACCGGTTACATTACACAACAACACAATCATTTTTGGTAGTAAGGGGAGATTAAATGATTTGCCCAGAATCATGGGATGTTGAGCCGATGCCGAGACTCGAACTGTGATCTCAAGCTCCAAAGTCGGCAGCGCTGGCCCTTACGCCACATCCTCTCCCCTAAGGTTCTTTGTCTGGTGCGTGTTGGGGCAGTCTGGGAATAGCTTGTTTTGTTTTATATCTCGTTTGGTAATACAGGTCGTACCATTTCACAGCGCTGCAAAGCAGGTGCCATTCTTTACAAAATCACTATAATTCATTTGCATCAACCTTGCAGAGATGAGGAGGTGAAAAAACGATGTCAAGATTGTAATCTGTGACATTCTCGTTCTGTCAAGTGTAGTGTAGTGGGGGCATTAACCAACTGACTTGTGTAGAGCTTAACACGAGGCAATAGCACATGCTCTTGATAACCTCCGGACGGTCACCAACCAAACACATAGGTTAGTTCTAGGCAAGAAGATGGTGAAAGGTGCTGTCTCCAAAATGGTGGAAAAGGAGTTATGACTCAAGACCCAAGCGCTTCACGGCTTCAACCTTAAGAGCAAAAAATAAAAAGCCTTTGGATGTAAATTAGGCCTTCTCAAATAGAGTTCAGTTAGTAGAGGCAGCCATTTCCTAACCCTGTAGTGCAAAAAATCTAACCCAAGTGTGCCACAGGAGAGGAGCAGCCATTCATAGGGTACAAAAGTGGAGCAAACTCCATCACTTCCTCCTCTCAGAATTCACTGGTGTCATGGCTTTGACAATCCCCTCAAAGTTACTGAGACCTTGCAGATGACACTTCCAGAAGTGCTGTCTAAAACAGGGCTCGAACAGCACTGTTTCCTGTTTGAAGTGGCCCCACCTCGAATACCCCCCGCAGACACTGTCAGAGGCGCAGATCGCTTCCCCATCACCCTCTGGACTCCTGTGTGTAATGATCCACACATCGTCTGTCACAGTCCAGTAATGGTTAACCTGCTCTCCGCTCTTCCAACCCCAGGCTTCATGTAACCACTCCACTAAGTTCCTATGCATCATTTGATGTAAACTCTATACATTATTTCTGATTGCCATGGTTACCAAGTACATGGAAAATCAATGTCAAGAAAATATCTTTCTGACCCTATTGTGGTCCTTTTCTTACTCCTGCTTCTACTGATGTTCCTCTCAGTGCTTCAGCCTTGTTCATAGGAATATATGTGAGTTTGTTTGTTTATATGCATACACACCCGATGGACTACATCTCAAAGTCATCCTGGGCAGTAACAGTAAATACTTCAGGGGCAAAAGATGTTTTAAACAGGAGAACTTTTGTTTCACAAACTTCGGCCACAAGGACCAGCCAGTGCTTGTACTTATGTAACCCAAATCTGTTGTTGTGACTGAAGTATTTTTTTTGTATAAGACAACAAAGAAAGACGACAAATAGAGGATATGGCAAGTCCAGATTTGTCACTGGCACTACATTAATAGGTTATTATAATATGGCCTGCACAGGGCCGCAGTGGAAAGACCCTAGACAATTGAAATAATGTATATCAAGTTGTTTTTTTACATTACTGCATTACACATTTTGTCCACATTACAAATATTTGAAATTATTTTTATGTAACAAGAAACTCTGACATGGTTCTGGACCTACCTTGAAATCCCAAGAAAAACATACATTTGGATCCTTTTCCTAGCCAAAAAAAAATGCCAATGCCTTTTCCTAGCCAGAAAAAATGCCAATGAACCAGCCCTGTAGGAGCCTCACTGGGCACGACTGGTCTAGGAGAAAAAACACTCAATTGTCAAAACCCAGGCTTCCCGCACTTGTCTGAATGGTCCAGATGGCAAGGGCAAGATTTCAAATTTTGAGTAGCCACCATAACAGAGATAATTATCATATCAAAATCATCAGCCAGTGCACAAATGTATGCACCGAAAAGGCACTGTCAAGGCCCAGGAGAATCAGGTACATGTGTCTGTTCTACAGAGTTCAGTCCTGAGCCGAGGGCTGTCATGAACCTATTAACCCGAGTGCCTTAAGACCCTTACGGGTGAGTATCCGCGCTTGACAAACCCTGGTTGATTGATTGGTTGCTTTAAATGAATACAGAGTACCAGCCCTTCTGTATTTCCACTGAAAACACTGATCCAAGGTCACAGATGTTGCAGCTCTGGAAACTATCATGTCAGCCCATCTATCAAAGAAGTTCTGTTTTTGAAAAAAATAAAAAAACTAATGGCCCCTACACCACAGGAATTTTTCCTGACGTTCAGGAATTATCTTTTTACTGTATTCATGGTGATGATGGTCAGTACAAAAAAAAACATCAGACCACCCCCACCCAATCTAAATAGATCAGATGGTTGATTGCTTAGCTCCGGTAACCCATATTCCCTCGGGCTGTAGAGGAATGTTTACCCTTACGTAATAAATTGTACTCCATTGGTCTAAATCTGGCAGTCTATCCAACTCAAAGTAGGGAGGGAGGACTGAGTGTTTATGGGCGAGATACTCTGTCATTATAGCAATGAGTACTCTCTCCAATAAACTCTGAATCAGGCCCTGAGTGCTCTTTTTAAAAATAAAGCAGCCCTTACTGTATTTCAGCCAAGCACATTCTTAAAGACGGAAGGATTCACCCAGACAACCAATAATATTATGCTGAGCCTCAAATACTCCTCTGGGCTGATCTAAGATGTTATTCATAATATCTTAGATCAAAGAAAGGTGCTGAAGGGCTTTCCAAGCGAGCGATTTTGTTAAAGGAGACTAACCTAAATCCCACTCTGCGAATTCTACAGAGTAAGATGTCTTAATAAGACCTAAAAGGAATCATTTTAACGAAATGGGAGCCTAAAAAGAAAAAAAAAACATACACCAATAATTATTTGCATCTAGTCACTGTTGCATGTTTCTGTGTGAATCATACTGCTGTGGTATTTTACCTTACTGCTCACTGAGCAGATGCTCACTGGTTCTAAAACAATGTGGAAGCCAGGGTGCAAAGGAAACTCAAGTACAAGGACGTCTGCTGCCCAATTCTTGGGTTCTACAATCCTCTAAAGGGACAGTGAATGCAGATCAAGAAAAAAATCATAGATATTTCTTTTAGTACTTTCATGGACAAGACAACAAGACATGGCTAAAAGGGTTTTTGGTGCACTGAATGCAGTCAATATAAATTGTAAGCATTATTTTAACACTTCTTTGTTGTTGTTTTGGGGAGGAACGTGATGCATTGAGAGATATCTGATGTAACTGTATGTTAATTAATAAATCTGGTTCTCACTGATAAAAGGTGATAATCATCGTGCATGGGCTTCACTGTTGACCAGTGCTCTGATTATTGTGAATTCATTGTTCAAAAGGAGGTTTGTTTTTTCAAAATGGTGACCATGGTATGTATTAATAATGTACCTGTGTTGACCCACCTTATTATTTGCTCTCTTCAGGGGTTGATACCTATTGTGCATGCATAATTCTAGCACTCCAGTCTGGAAAAGAGTGTTATAGAAGATTACAAGTGGATCCAGTAGTTTATGGAGAAATGTTATCTTTCCACCCACTATGGGCAGAATTCCTATCTCTTCACATCATCAAGTCACACCATCAGACAGTCCATAGTGACCTGCTTGATTCTGGCTGGTGATCCCTGTTTTTTGTGTTAGCTCTGCAGGCTGCTTCCATGCAGCAGATTCTTAGATCACCCCATATTATTTGAGTGTGGTGATTCACTCTGAGAAGACCAAGTGGAGTAGTTTCCTTTTCTGTCTGAGGCTAGAATTGTCTGCAAGTCCATCCTGTTATGTGCTATGTGTGACAAGGCATATATTTGTCTCCATTCATGTTTACTTGCTAAGCCAGATTGCACAGAGACCAGCTCAGGGACTAGATCAGGACACTGGCTTACTGTTCTTAGGTTTTTTTAGGTTTGGCTTAGGTGTTCTTGATCAAGTGTTCCCCACGATGGTGTCTTCGATGAACTACAATAGACTGAAGTTAAACGAGAGCAATACTCAAGTATTAATGTGCTGGTGTCACTTACTGGAAATGAGTGATACACTTTGCCTTTCTCCTGTCATTTTAAGAAGATGCTTACCAATAAACGATGGCTGTAAAGAAACTGAATATTTGGTATGATGCTGACACCAGCTGAGACTCAGAGGGGCAGAATGTTTTCACTTGAACCTCTAAGGAAGGTCTTGTCCATGTTTGACTTGGTCAAATCCTTAAGTGCAGATCTGACACATCATCATCATAAATGTTTGATTTCGAAAATGAGTTCCATAAAAGTTACAGAAACATCAATCAATCAATCACCGCATTTGTAAAGCGCGCTACATACCCGCAAGGGTCTCAAGGCGCTGGGGAGGGGGGGTGCTACTGGTCGAAGAGCCAGGTCTTGAGGAGTCTTCTGAAGGCCAGCAGGTCCTGGGTCTGTCGTAGGATGGTAGGGAGAGTGTTCCAGGTCTTGGCGTGAGGTAGGAGAAGGATGTGCCGCCGGCGGTGGTTTTTCGGATGCGGGGGACTGTGGCGAGGGCGAGGTTGGCTGAGCGGAGGCTTCAGGTGGGGGTGTGGAAGCTGAGTCGGTTATTGAGGTAGGTGGGTCCGGTGTTGTGCAGTGCTTTGTGTGCGTGGATCAGGAGCTTGAAGGTGATCCTTTTGTTGATGGGGAGCCAGTGCAGGCCTCTCAGGTGGAGTGTGATGTGGCTGCGGCGGGGGACATCGAGGATGAGTCAGGCCAAGGCGTTCTGGATGCGTTGGAGTCGTCTCAGGAGCTTGTTTGTAGTTCCTGAGTAGAGGGCGTTCCCGTAGTCGAGTCTGTTGGTGATGAGGGCCTGGGTAACGGTTTTTCTCGTGTCGAGGGGGATCCATTTGAAGATCCTGCGGAGCATACGGAGGGTGTTGAAGCAGGACGCGGAGACGGCGTTGACTTGCCTGGTCATGGAGAGAGTGGAGTCGAGGATGACCCCCAGGTTGCGTGCGTGGTCCGTGGGTTCCGGGGCTGTGCCTAGTGACGTGGGCCACCAAGAGTCGTCCCAGGCTGATGGGGTGGATCCGAGAATGAGGACTGTTGTTGACAATGAGCTGTTTGTTGACAATCTTCTCGGTCACTTTTGCCGGGAAAGGGAGCAGGGAGATGGGACGGAAGTTCTTGAAGTCCTTGGGGTCTGCCTTGGGCTTCTTCAGAAGGGCGTTGATCTCGGCGTGCTTCCAGCTTTCTGGGAAGGTTGCTGTCTCGAAGGAACAGTTGATTGTTTTCCGGAGGTGGGGCGCGATGGCTGTGCTGGCTTTGTTGAAGACGTGGTGAGGGCAGGGGTCCGATGGGGATCCGGAGTGGATGGAGTCCATGGTTTTGATGGTGTCTTCGTCGCTGACGCTGGACCAGACGGTCAGGCGACTGGTGCGAGTGGTAGTCGCAGGGGTGGTGGACTCGGTGGTGGGTGAGGGGGGTCGGGGTTGAAGCTGTCGTGGATGTCGTTGATCTTGTGGTGGAAGAAGGTGGCCAGGGAGTTGCACAGGTCTTGAGATGGCGGGATGGCGTTGGTGATGGAGCTGGGGTTTGAGAGTTCTTTCACGATGCTGAAGAGCTCTTTGGTGTTGTGTGCGTTGTTGTCTAGGCGGTCCTTGAAGGCGGTCTTCTTGGCGGTCCTGATGAGTTGGTGATGTCTGCGGGTGGCACTCTTGAGGGCTGTGTGGTTGTCTGGTGTTCGGTCGTGGAGCCATTTCTTCTCCAGCTTCCGACAGGTGTGCTTGGAGATACGGAGGTCCTCGGTGAACCAGGCGGCTTTCTTGTTGGTGTGGTTGGTTGTAAAGGTCTTGAGAGGGGCGAGGGTGTTGGCGCAGTCGTTGATCCACTGTGTGAGGTTGGTCGCGGCAGTGTCTGGGTCGGTGGGGTCGGTGGGTGGTCTCAGGGCGAGGGCAGTAGTCAGTTGGTCCCCGGTGACCTTGCCCCAGCAGCGGCGTGGTAGCTGTTGGGTGCGGTGGTGTGTGGTGGGTTTTCTGAAGGTGAAGTGGACGCATCTGTGGTCGGTCCAGTGTGGTTCGGTGGTGTGGTTAAAGGAGACGTGGGGGCTTGCGGAGAAGATGGGGTCAAGCGTGTGTCCAGCGGCGTGAGTGGGTGTCGTTACAAGCTGTTTGAGTCCGAGGTTGGCGAGGTTGTCGATCAGGGCGGTGGAGTTGGCGTCGTTGTTGTTCTCGAGGTGGAAGTTCAGGTCCCCGAGGAGGATGTAGTCCGTGGAAGCGAGGGCGTGGGTGCTGATGAGGTCAGCGATGGTGTCACTGAACTGTGGGCGGGGTCCGGGAGGTCTGTAGATGAGAGTTTCTCTGAGGGTGGTTTTGGGGTCGGTGTGGATCTGGAAGTGCATGTGCTCGGCGGTGGTGAGGGTGTCATCGGTGTTCGTTGAGATTTTGATGGAGTCTTTGTGGATGATGGCGATTCCTCCTCCCACTCCGTTGGTGCGGTCTCTGCGGGAGATCTTGTAGCCCTGTGGGATGGCTATGGCAATGTCTGGTGCTGAGGTGGCGTTCAGCCAGGTCTCCGTCAGGAAGGCAACGTCAGGGGCAGTGGAGTCTAGGAGGTCCCAAAGTGCGATGGCGTGCTTGCGAGCGGAGCGGGTGTTGAGGAGGATGCAGCGGAGGTGGTTGGGTTCTCTGGCTGGTGGTGTGGAGGGTTGGATGCTGGTGAATCTGCAGTTCCGGCAGGTGAAAGGCCCCTGGGTGCGTTTTGGGGTGGCCCGGTAGCAGGGGTGGTCTCGTCTGGTGTTGAGTGCGTGGAGGGTGCTTGCGTCGTAGTGCAGTCTGGCGTTGCGGGGGGTGCGGGTTCCAGGGGTTCTGGTGCTGGGTGCGGTCCAGGCGCAGACGGGCGCAGACGGGCTTGCCTTAGGCGCGCCTTTGGCGCGCCAGCGGCGCGCCCGCTTCGCTGCCTCCATATGAGGGCAGAGGGAGGGAGGAGCAGCTGGGAGGTGGGAGCGGGGTGGCCAATGGGAGTGAAGGGGGCGGGGCAGCAGGGGCTCAGCAGCAAGGGAAAAACCCGGGGAAAAACCCAGGGGAAAACCCCGGGAAAAAACGGCGGGAAAAGACGGCGGGAGAGGGACAACATAGCACAGGGGTACAGAAAGCAAAACGCAGGGGCACAGAATGGAAAAAACAAGTGGCACAGAAGCACAAGCTCAGGGGAATAGAGAAAAGGGAGCGAGTAGTCAGGCGGCAAAAGTGGCAACGGAGGTTCAACCCACAGGGGGCTGCGTGGCAGATGGGGGGGTGCGACCTGCCTGGTGACAGGGTCAAAGGTCGCTCTCTACCACCGCTTTGCAGCCTCCATATGAGGGCAGAGGGAGGGAGGAGCAGCTGGGAGGTGGGAGCGGGGCGGCCAATGGGAGTGAAGGGGGCGGGGCAGCAGGGGCTCAGCAGCAAGGGAAAAACCCGGGGGAAAACCCAGGGGAAAAAACGGCGGGAAAAGACAGCGGGAGAGGGACAACAGAGCACAGGGGTACAGAAAGCAAAACACAGGGGCACAGAATGGAAAAAACAAGTGCCACAGAAGCACAAGCTCAGGGGAATAGAAAAAAGGGAGCGAGTAGTCAGGCGGCAAAAGTGGCAACAGAGGTTCAACCCACAGGGGGCTGCGTGGCAGATGGGGGGAGCGACCTGCCTGGTGACAGGGTCAAAGGTCGCTCTCTACCACCGCTTCGCGGCCTCCATATGAGGGCAGAGGGAGGGAGGAGCAGCTGGGAGGTGGGAGCGGGGCGGTCAATGGGAGTGAAGGGGGCGGGGCAGCAGGGGCTCAGCAGCAAGGGAAAAACCCGGGGAAAAACCCAGGGGAAAACCCGGGGAAAAAACAGCGGGAAAAGATGGCGGGAGAGGGACAACAGAGCACAGGGATACAGAAAGCAAAACACAGGGGCACAGAATGGAAAAAACAAGTGGCACAGAAGCACAAGCTCAGGGGAATAGAAAAAAGAGAGCGAGTAGTCTGGCGGCAAAAGTGGCAACGGAGGTTCAACCCACAGGGGGCTGCGTGGCAGATGGGGGGAGCGACCTGCCTGGTGACACATAAACGCACACAAATCATACAAATCAGCATTTAAAAAAAGTAACAGTAAGAAGATAAAAACCTGAATTAAGTTCTAGCAAAAAATACTAATTTATAGGTTAAGTACCCCAACTTAGCCTGTTTTTTGCAGAACCCGGCAACATAAAAACAGGTGTGTTCTGTAGTTAGCAGTTGTAAAAACATAATAGCGGGTTTTGTAGGCATAACATTCATACCTTTTAAGGGGAATGATAAATTTACAGCATAGATCAGAATAAAAATCACAAAACATGATAAAATGAATGGCGTCTTGTTTCAAAAAGATATCACAGCTACAGGGTTGAAATTTCTCCTCAGGGGACCAACACTTGGGTACATCCGATAGCCGATGTGTCATCCCAAGGTGGAATCTAATTAAAAAGACAGCAATGGTAACACTCATTTACGAAAGTTAGGTCGGGCTCAATATAAAAAGTTGTCTTAAGAATAACATAAGCACGGACAGTCCCCTTTTACATTAAATGAACTTCTCTATGGGACTTACTCAGAGCGAAGAACTTGTCCTTAGTCTTGGCTACATCTGGTTTTATGGTAGGCTCCGAAGTCAAAAACAGCCCCGTTCACCCAAGGGCCTGAAATCTCGCTTAGACGTAATTAAGCAAAGCTATTTTTTCCACCTGGTCCGGTCCAAAGAAAGACTATCCCTCAAAAATAACCTGTTAAGCTCCAAATCTGGATTGACCCACATCAAAAGACAATTTAGTTGAGCCCAGCCGGTAATTGTGTCAATAATATATCTCTTGCCTAATTATTCAGAAATAAAGGATGACATACCACGTGACAGAGCAAGCAAACATTTGAGCGAAAAAGGTCCTCAATTGCTTGTAAAGATGAACTATCCACGTAGCCCCACATTTTGCCTCCATACACTCTAGATTCACATTCTGCATTATAGATCTTAAATTCGAGCTGAATCGGTTTGTTTCCGAGCCTGGCCACAAAACCAAAAATAGCTCCTTCCACAGTCCTTCTGAAAGTCAGCCTTTTAGACTAAATTAGGGATGACTAAGAGCTATCATCATAAAACAAAACCCCAAGATATGGAAAGGAAGGGACCCTAGAAATGTCCACCCCTCAAATATATGTTTCCTACTCTTCATTCATTTTTGGCCCACCACCATAACATGCAACTTCCCCAGATATTTGTGGCTAAATCGAGGGAGGCCATAAAAATCACAAAAGAGTCAAAGAGGCACAAGAGCCCAAGTGCTGTCCTGGTAAGAAGGACAACATTTTTTTGGATATACGAGGAGAGGTATAAGCCTCTTAATCATTTGTGGTAAATCAAGACCTTCACAGAACAAGTGGCCCTCCAGATGATTGACATACAATGTGAACAAGAAAGGGGCCAGAATGCATCCCTGCCTGACGCCATGATTGATGAAGAAGTGGTCCACACAATCCCTGTTACCACTATGCCTAACACAGGCAGTCATGTTCTGGTGTAGGTCTGCCAAATAGTGAACAATATCAATGTCAACCCATAGAGAGATCATCAAAGGCCATCATTTCTTCCTGCTCACACTGTCAAAGGTGGATATCAGATCCATTAAAGCTATGTGAATACTACAGGATCTTGCCTCTGTGAATTTATTAATGATTAGATATAGATTTGGGGCCTGGCCAATGGTGCCTTTCCCCTGTCAAAAGTCATATTGAGTATCTGAAACTATCAAGTTTTGCCACTCCCACTCTTGAAACCTCTTTATGGGATAACCCTCTCAATAACTTTAAAGACGAGCTAACCAGGGAAATTGGCCTGTAGTGCTTAGGGTCGGATATCAAACCCTTTTTGAAGTTGGGACTAATAACAGAGTGTGTCCATGACATTGAAATCTCAGTCTTGACCACAATATCAGACTCGAACAAATCAAGGGGAACTCCATCAGGGCCAGGATCTTTATTTCTGCTTAACCATTCAATAGCTTCCCTAACTTTCCCCAAGATAAATGTAAATTAAAATAATCCTGCAGTATAAAAGAATCGTCCACAGTTGCCTCATAGCCACAGATCCATAAATACTTCTGAAGTGGGCCACCATATATCAGGGGAAATACATTTGTAAAAAGCTGGTGACTCATTACTAGAAGAGACAGGAGGGTTGACAGTTTCCCAGAATTTGCACTACATTTCAGTGCCCAGACTTCGTGCCTCAACTCATCATTCCTGTTTTTAATGGATATTTTGTAAATCCGCCTACAATGTCATATTGGCCACCACTCGATGTTTATATTTAAGTTTAAGAGCATGCAGCAGATCTTGTTAAACTTTTAACCAAGCCTGATCAAACAAATAAGCTTGGGTTCTGCTCCCTCTGTTCCCTTCCCAGGTTAGCATAGTTTTCACCTTGAAGCTAGCTGTCACCACACACTTACTGGGCAGGGCTATTGTGAGGCAAGCCTCCATGTCCCTGATACATTGGCAAGTCAGATCTTTTAGAAAAGACTCGGGAAAACCCCTCTTCCAATTGATCCTTTTCTCATGGGCACCTAATGCCACATCACTGCTATTTAACACTATGTGACAAACTGGGGTACTCTCAATAATCCATCTGAAAGACATTGAAACCGACTTAGGATCACTCCAAGCCTGGCTCGTAATCGCATAGTTATTAGTGGGTTCAATGATGCAGAGAGGACGACTTAATCGTTGTAGCAGCCCCCCGGCCCATGGATTGAGGAGGGAAGGTCTTATAGAGGCCTTCCCCTAACCGGCTCTAGCTAAAAGATAAATTGAAAACACAAATGATTTCATTCAATATCTTTCCCTGGGAGCTGTGCTCAAAATGTGAATAGCGGCCATCTTACTCATCTGTTCTAAAACCTCCCCCTCTCCACGGTTTGACTCACACAAGTCCAGATTCAAATCCCTCATAATAACTACTGGAATGAAAGGATTAGAATCCTTTCTCAGGTGATTTACGAAGGGTTGTAACACAACCAACTGAGTCTAAGAGGTATGCTGAAACCTGTATTGCAAGAGTAGGCAACACAGCCCAGCTCATAAAAAACTAATGTAGCCAGACCCCCTTTGCCCTTCCAGAAGTTAAGGGCATGGTCGAGGACAGGAAAGAAATAAAGCCATCAATAACCAGCATTGGAAAAGCCAATAGCTCTTGCCTATGGAAAAGCTATTGGCTTTGCCAATGTTTTTCAGCCCTTTTGTACACTAGCATAGCTAGTGTTTAGCACGGCAAAAAGTTAGTGGCCTTAGGGGAGAGTAGTGTGGAGTGTTGCAGAGTAGAATGGCCAGGAGTAGTGTAGTGTATTGTAGAGTGGAGTAGCTGAGAGTGCCATGTATTGGAGTGGCAAAGTGTGGAGTCGCTTAGAGTGGAATACACTGGAGTGACAGAGTAGAGTGGACTGGCATAGAGTACATTAGCATAGGGTGTTGCAGATTATGGTGGTGCAGAGTGCAGTGGCATTAAATTCAGTGATGTACAATGAAGTGTCATAGAATGCTGTTGCGTAGATAAAAGAGGCTTATAGTAAAGTGCTGTGGTGCAGAGTGCAGTGGTGCAGAGAGTAGTGACGCAGAGTGGAGTGGCACAGAGTGGAGTGGTGCAGTGTAGGGTGGTGTAGAGTGCAGAGGCATAGAATGCAGTGGCATAGAGTGCAGTGGCATACAGTGGTGCAGAGTGCAGTGGCATAGAGTTGAGTGATGCAGAGGACAGTGGTGCAGAGTAGAGTCGAGTGGCATAGATTGCAGTGCCAAAGACTGCAGAGTAAAGATGAGTGGCATTGGGTGAAGTGGTGTAGAGTGGTGCAGAGTAGAGTAGCCTAGAGTGGTCCAGAATAAAGTATAAGGTCGTAGAGTGCAATGGCATAGAGTGCAGTGGCGTAGCATGGAGTAGCATAGAGTGGAGTAGTGCAGAGTAGAGTGTTGTGGAGTTCAGTGGCGGAGATGCAGTGTTGCAGAATAGAGGAGCATATTTACAAGAACTGATGCATCATTGTGGTAAGGCAGCGTTGTGTCAGAAAAACATGTGCTTCGTTACAACAGTTCCAAATGCCTTGGATGCAAGGTATTTATGAGACAACGCACCATGGCAAAAGTTCCCAAGATGCGTCCGAAATTCTGATACATCTGTGGGAAGGATGGCGCAATGCACCTGCCCCAAAGTGATGCATAGCTGATTTTGGGCTTATGACAAGCGCATCTTCAACAATGGGCCACACATCGGAGGCTTTGCTTGGGTTCTTACTGATGCAACAGACCTAATGTGTGGGGACTAATGTAATGAAGTGTGAAATTGAGAAATTCTAATCTTAAACACAATTCCATTGGTCCAGGATGAATAGCAGACATGTATAAGTATGATTATGTGTTACATTACCATGGGCATAGTCTACTTATGTGCACCAATATACCTAGGTATGTGTGACATACTGAGTGAAACTTTAATGAGAGTGGATACAAATCATTTTTGTAATGTAAAGTGACAATTTCTGTGTTACCTATTCTATGTGTGCACTTACCTCTTGTAGTTTGTAGTTGGCCTGGATTGACTTGGGGACCCATTCCTATATGATGTGTGGTAATCCTGTCCCTCACATGCAGCACACAGCATCACAATAAATTGCTGCGGTTGATGATAATATATAAGGAGCCATGTTCCCAGGTTCCTCAAAGGGTCCAACAACATGACTATTACATGTGTAGGCCTATTACTAGTTGAGGAGATATGATTTATCTACTAGTTCCATTTGTTTTGTTTAAGTGACTTCACCTGGTCAGATTCCTATTCCACAGCCACTGCGTCATTTTCAATGCCTGGGTTACCGAGTCTAAGGAATTTTGACGCATTCCAGGCTTACCGTGATGTGTCTAAAAGTTGCGTCACACATTGCCTAGCTTGTAAATATTACTGCGTCAATTGTAAGGTAGATTTTAAAATCTGTGTGGCGCAGCCGGATCTAGTGCACGTATTTTCCTACAGGCCTACACAAACTGACGCATCGGTTCAAATGCGACCACTTGTAAATTTGGAATAGTGACCACGCAGCCAGAGCATCAAAAATAATGACGCAACAGCAGCACAAGCTCCTTGTAAATATGCCCTAAAGTGTCAGGATGCAGTGGTGTAGATTGGAGTAGAGTGGCATAAAGAGCAGAGGCATAGAGTACAATGACAATGTGCAGTGGCATAGAGAGCAGTTGTGTAGAGTGCATTTGCGTAGAGTGCAGTGGTTAAGAGTAGAGTGCAGTGGCATAGAGTGGCGTGAGTAGAGTGGCGTAGAGTGCAGTGACATAGAGTAGATTGTTTCAGAGCAGAGTGAAGTTCTGTAGAGTGGAGTGGTGCAAGATAGAGTGCAGTTGCATAGAGTGTCATACAGTGTAATGGTGTAAAGTGCAGTGACATAGAGTGCAGTGGTGCTGAGTAGATTAGAGTGGCGTACAGTGGATTGGTGTAGAGTGCAGGGCCATTGAGTTGAGTGTTAAAGAGTAAAGTGCATTGGCACAGAGTGTATTGACATAGAGTTCAGTGTTGCAGAGTGGCAGAGAGTACAGAGGTGTAGCATGAATGGGCATAGAGTGCAGTGGTGCAGAGTGTAGTGGTGTGGAGTGGTGCAAAGTGGAGTGGTGGAGAGTAGAGTGCAGTGGTGTGGAGTGATGCAAAGTAGAGTGGAGGGCATAGAGTGAAGTGATGTTACAGTCAACACGTTTTTCTATTGAAATTACCATTACATTTGCACAGACATACAGTTTTACTACTAAACCTATACAGTGCACGGGCAAAAATGTGTGGAAATTGCATCACATAGTGTAAGGATTTGGTTTGATCATTTTAAAGTATTAGTTTCCAACACACTTCAGAAATAACAATACATTTGTTTCATCAGTGTTCCTAGGTCTGATGCACTCTGAAATATTTACATAGTTCATTTAAATGTTTTCCTGTGATAGAAACTAACTATTTCCTACCCACAGTATCCAGCAAGATTGCCACATAAATCCACTCACTTTGAAGCTGGAGAATGAAAAGTAAACAAGCCCCTCGGAAAACAGTGCCTGACATCTGACCTCGGTCTTTGAATGCACAGCAAATGTGATAAGATGAGAGCCTGTTTACAGAAAGGGGGTATGTGGAAGGATACAGTAAAACATGAATTAGGCAACAGGAGGGACAACCCGAACTTGGAAAGCGTAAAGCAAATAAAGCCAGCAAACAGAAAGCCAGAAAACGGGTGAAATGTGTTCCTAAGTCAACTTTCTGAAGGTCCCCAAGAAGTCTTTGCGCTGTGTGGTAGGCTGCAACCTAAAAAGGACAATAGTTACTCCTCAGGTTTCCTGGCAACATGTGATATTAAACTTGTGTAAAAATTCTATTCACTTGGGGTCCGATAATTTGCCAGCCTCCACCTGTAAATCCTATAGCATAGGATCCAATGGTGACAGGGCGAGTCAGTCCACCCCCACAAGAGGCTAAAGCTGTATATCCATTGGCTCTCTACACTACAAACTAGTCTCTGGAGGGCTCATGTATTGCAGGTGTGTGCGACAGAATAGGGACTGGGCGACCAATCACAAGAGGGTGGACAAAACCCAATGTGTGCACTGAGATTTGAGACCCCCTCATCAGGAAACCATGCTAAACGAGAGATCAAATACCCAACCAGCTATTTATTATCAAAATTTACCACCACATACCCCCGGGGTGCTGCTGTCGGCCCACCCAGCCCACTCTAACACCTTATCAAGTTAATCAATTTAAAAGGCTGGAAAGAGCATTAAATGCCACTGTGCGCCTAATTCCTGACCTGAATATCACACAGTGGTATTTTCAACCTTAACCGTGTAATATTTTAGGTTAAAAACGAGTTGTAGTCTAGTAGCTTAATTGGTCACTTGCAAAGTAGAGAAATTGGATAAAATCTGGCTTTACCTCTTCACTGAAAAGTGGTTGATTCTGTGTAAATCACTTTACCTTCCTGGCTGTGAAATTGTAAGCATGGATAATGTCATTGTAAGTTACCATCCCATCTCAGTTTCTGCCTCACAAGTACAATCTGAACACCGCAACTTAGATTAGAGATGCTGCTGCTCTAACAAACATGGGTCCAAATGTAAGGGCCTTGCGCCAACTATTGCCACATTACCATCATTTTTTTTATGCTAATGTGGTGATAGTGTGGCAAAAACGCCACGCCATAGTTGCAAAGTGGAGCAATGCTTGCATTGAACCACTTTGCAAACCCTTGTGACACATTATGCCTGTGCCAGACATAATGTATGCGAGGGGGTGTTCCCTCATTAGGGGGGCTGAAAAAAATGGTGCAGTGACATGTATGGGATTCCACTGCGCCATTTTAAGCAGCATTTTTAACGCCTGCACTGTGCATATGTTAAAAGCAGGCACACCATTATTTTTAATGGGCCTCTATGTACTTTGCAGGATTAGCGCCAAAGTTTTTGCCGCTAATCCTATAAAGTACAACAATAACCAAAAAAATGATGATGGTATTGTCCCTAACTTGCGCCATGGTGCGGCGTATGTTAAATGCGACGCACACATTGCGCTCTTAGGTGCAATGGGCCGCACGAAAAGTGCCGCTTCATGAAATGAAGCACTACTTTTCTTAAATCTGGGCCATAAACTATATACAATAAACAACCCAGTATTACTGGTAACATTTAGACTAAGGGGGTCATTCTGACCCTGGCGGTCATGGACCGCCAGGGCCAACGACCGGGGAAGCACCGCCAGCAGGCTGGCGGTGCTTCAGGGGCTATTCTGACCGCGGCGGGGAAGCCGCGGTCAGAAAAGGGAAACCGGCGGTTTCCCGCCGGTTTTCCCCTGCCCCTGTGAACCCCCACGGCGGCGCTGCAAGCAGTGCCGCCATGGGGATTCCGACCCCCTTCCCGCCACCCTGTTCCTGGTGGTTTTTACCGCCAGGAACAGGATTGCGGGAACGGGTGTCATGGGGCCCCTGGGGGCCCCTGCAGCAGGGGCCCCCTAACAGGGCCCCATTAGGATTTTCAGTGTCTGCAAAGCAGACACTGAAAATCACGACGGGTGCCACTGCACCCGTCGCACAACAGCAACTCCGCCGGCTCCATTCGGAGCCGGCTTGATCGTTGCTGCGGCTTTCCCGCTGGGCGGGCGGGCGGCCTTTTGGCGGTCGCCCGCCCGCCCAGCAGGAAAGTCAGAATGACCGCCGCGGTCATTTGACCGCGGTGCGGTCTTCTGGTGGTCTCCGCCCGGCGGGCGGCACCCACCGCCCGCCGGGGTCGGAATGACCCCCTAAATGTTTTGTGAACTGGCACCTGATTACCAAGTGCCTAAAACTCAGAGGTTCCAAACAGTGTCATCCTCTTCTCTGTCTAGGGCAGTTTTCTGGTGATCCCCTGACCCAGCTAGTTAGTTTAAGGAAACATACTTTCAGTACTGATGGGTCCCCGCCTGTTGGTTATTCCCGCGGCTGAGATTTATTTGTTTAACGTCATCAGAATTCATTAATTTTTGCTTGAGTGTGTTAATTGTACAACGTTGGGATTGCATTTTTTATGTTTTACTGAAATCTCCTGTAGACGTCAAGAGTAAACTTCCCTTGTGGAATGCGATTTACCTGTGAATTAAAAAATAAACATAAAAATGGCACACCTGGGGCGTTGTGGATTGCCAGATCGCAGACACGACTGCAGCGGGGGGGGGGGGAGTGTATTTGAACTTATGGGTCCAACAAATGAACTGTGTATTCAGCAGGGCAGAAGTGATGTTGAACATGTAAGTGCTGTCGGTTTTAGGGGGAGGGAAGAGAAGGATGGAGGTCTTGTGTGGAAGGGCCATGTACATGGCGAGCGTTACAAGATGGGGAGCAATAGGGACAACTAAAGATTCTGGGGGCCCTGGGCCAAACGTCTTTTGAGGGCCCCTGTTTACAACAGCTTGGAATTCATAGTCAAGTTTCAAATCTTTCATGCCCTCTTTGTCCAGGTCACTTACAGTTCACATACACACTCCTCCAAATTTGAAACGTGTTCACATCTAGTATTCAGGGATATTGACTTGTTTTCAACATTGTAAAAGGCCTGCAGCTCACAAACATTACTGCAAAGAATCTCTGTGTCACCCTCCCATTTCTCATAAGTGAGGCCCTGTTTTGGTTCAAAAGAACTTTTTTATGGATGTTGCATGAAACTTTCACACAACATTTCTCTGCAAAATGCCTATAACTGGCTCTGACAGAGCGACCCACGTTAAAAAACATAAATAAAGAAAAACGTAGTCAAAAAAATATGTTTAAGAATTATTCACGGTTATCGGGCACGACTTCTGCAGAACAGAGCTCGCTCTATCAGCCCCGAAAAGCTGGGGCCAGAGCCCACGTTCCTCATGCTTTAAAATGTCTCGGTGGATCAACACAGTAATGTAGGGTTGGGAGCCATAGGAACGAATATGTAAGGATGGGCCCAGTGACGTAGGATGAAGAGACAGGGATGCAGGTTGGACCAAGAAGGCGAGCAGTGATAGGACAGGGAATGAGTTATGAACAGGGACAGAGGCGGTTCGCCATGGTCCACCATCGTCTTCTGGTGACAGCACTGCAGCCAATAAACCCACAAACCTGCCGCACTCCCTCCGAAATGATCAAACTCTAGCAGGCAATGTGAGCGTCACCAATGGAAGATGCTTTGATGTGAAACAGGACTCCTCACAATCAGTGCTTAATTTGTAAATAAAGACGCGCAGGTGCCCAAAGCTCTACTTTGAAACACGCGGCTGCTGCAATGAAATGCGCGAGCACGGGACACTGAGACAGCGCAATCGTGAAGCCATCTCGGGTCTCTTTAGTCCATTTACATCCACTCCCTGTCCCTTCATCCCACTCCTGCACCTTTCTGCTTTCTCCCTTTGTGACGCCTTTTCGTTTTTCTCTTCCTTCATCTTTCCTATATTTGTGTTTTGCTAACAGTAGATGCTTGTGGCAGAAAAAATAAGTGCCGGCCCACAAAAATAAGTGCCGGTGCTCAGCACCGGAAACCACCAACACAAATTAAGCACTGATCTCAATATTCTCATTGTCTTCCAGGTTACCCCTTCACGGGACAACCGAGCGTCATCAGCGACTGTGTGGACGAGTGCAAGCCATCGCAAGCTGTGCAGATTGGACTCCGTTATCCTGTCTCCTGCTGCACCGAGGACCTTTGCAACCATAAAGCTTTTTTCAAAAGCAATGGCGTGCCAAGCGTGAAAGTTAGTCACGCATTACTATCCGTGAGTGCAGTGACCTTGAGTGCCTTCCTCCGATGATGGACAGTCAGGCCGCGATTAGAGACAGCACCCCTTCCACAATTATTGTAACATATACCAGTGGCCCTAAAAGAAAACGACCTCTGCAGAGATTTAATTATACAAGCGGGTTGGCTTTTAAAACATTAAAATAAACACCCAATTTTGCAAGAAGCCACGTTCGTTCTGGTTTTTGTCTTTCATCACGAGTATGTAAATTACGAAATTCACCGCAAAGTCCTTCACTTTTGAGATATGTGTGTCGATTCACAAAGAAAGGGAACATTTGCTGTCAGAGAATTATCACTGCGATTACAGAGCAAGCTGCCAACTGTTTAAGACTTCATACTTTTTAGAGATGTGAGAGGTGTTCATTTTTTTATAAGAAATGCATGAATTGCATAATAGAATTTGTGATTGATGACTTTTTTTCATTTTTCAATCCATGGAAAAAATATTTTCACCTGGACAAAGAAACACCTTTCCCTGCACCATTCTAAGACCCTCTGAAGACACTTAAACTACCTGCATGGGATGTAGGGAAACGCATGCAACAGGTTTATGGGTGTTCTTAAATGTTGCAGTTGTCTGCCCCCTTGTGCGACCATACCCTGGCCTTGTAGGAAGACTTACTCACAAATACTGGTATAATTTGAGGGAGAGGGTGGAAAAGAGAGAGATAGATAGAGAGAGAGAGATATTTACAAGCGCAAAATCAAGTTTAACTTTTTGACTAGAGCACTAAAGCCCAGACTCTCAAAGGTTTAGGGTCGGTTTAGCGCTACTTTTTCAATACTAAACTGTCACTAAACTTTTTGGGGCATTCAGAAAGCAAATAGGTATTTGTGTTGGTTTGTGTGGCAAAGTAACGCAAAGCAGCGCAGATCACTGCTTTGCTTTACTTTGCATCAAAGGGACGTTACATGGGTGGTACATGGGTGTACCCGTGCCACTACCCATGCATTTTGACACTTTACCTGTTTTTGAAACATCAGAAGAAAGGGTTTAGCGCCAAAAATTAACACCTTTGAAAAGCAGGGGGAAAACGGAGAAATGTTTTCTTTTCTCTGTGCTTTTACGACTTTGCATGTGTGCTGCTCTGTACAGCACACATACGAAGTGGGAAAAGCATTTGCACTTGTCTAGGCATAGTACTTTGTACAGTCAGGATACTCTTGCTGTTCAAAACCTATGCTAGACTCACGCACACAGCCTAGCACTGTGGCGCTAAGGTGTGTGCATGACGCACAGCAGCTGAAAACAGCACCGGTGCTAGAGAAAGGTGAAGCGAGAGCCATTCCTATAAGAATATGGCGCTCTCCTGCTCTCTTCCTGTCACGCAATGCACAAACTTTGCGTGCTCTGCTGCATTGCATGTCACCTACCAGAATATGGACCTACATTTTTAGTAGTTTTACAAGGGGATCTTCATTTCAAAACACCCAGCAATTGACCCCTATTGTTTGTAGACAAATCCTTGAAGGCCAAATAGAGTCGCGCACTCAGGATTTGCCTAATTATTATTAATGAGACAGATTGGCCACCTAATGATCTGATATGGACCTCAATTGTCTAGGTTGGCTCAGACTTTGAAGACCATCAGTAAGTAATAAAGCCGTAAACTAAATGTCGACGCAGAACAGCAGCTTACTTGAGTTTCTTCGTTACAATGGAGGTATACAGCACCAGGTGAAACCACACAGCCCACTGTGTAACTCACTATTAGGTGCGTGTTGAATATCGCAGATTTGTGACGAATATCTAACAGCAAACAGGTAACATTTTAATGAAAAGCCTTACCCATTTTAGAAGGCTGGGGGCACAGTACATGTGCGACAAAGCTTGGCCTAAATAAATGTTGCTTCGTTCCTCATGCTCCGAAACTCAATGAACATAGTTGAAGAACACATTTTGCTTGATAGGACATAAGCCAATTTCATTGTTACCTCTATTAAAATGATGGAAGCCATGGAAATCATTGCGGGGGGAAGAAAATAACAGGATGGGAGGGCCCACCAGAGCAGGAGCAGGGGCATCCCTTTTGACTATGATAGCTACGCTGGCCCAGTCACACTTTGATTGTGGAACAGATGTACACACAAGCTTAGCTGCACCCATGCATTGTAGGACACCCCGGCACACATGGGGGGTCATTCCGACCCTGGCGTCATCGACCGCCAGGGTGGATGACCACGGAAGCACCGCCAACAGGCTGGCGGGTGCTTCATTGGGGATTCCGACCGCGGCTGTAAAGCCGCGGTCGCCCAGCCGGGTCCGGCAGTTTCCCGCCGGATTTCCCCCGGCTGGGAGAATCCTCCATGGCGGCGCTGCAAGCAGCGCCGCCATGGGGATTCCGACCCCCTTCCCGCCAGCCTGTTTCTGGCGGTTTTTACCGCCAGGAACAGGATGGCGGGAACGGGTGTCGTGGGGCCCCTGGGGGCCCCAGCATGATTTTCACTGTCTGCGTAGAAGACAGTGAAAATCGCGACGGGTGCAACTGCACCCGTTGCACCCCTGCAACACCGCCGGCTCCATTCGGAGCCGGCTTCTATGTTGCAGGGCCTTTCCCGCTGGGCCGGCGGGCGCCGGAGCGCCCGCCGGCCCAGCGGGAAAGCCAGAATGGCCTCCGCGGTCTTTTGACCGCGGAGCGGCCAAATGGCGGTGACCACATGGCGGGCGGCGGCGGTCAGAATGACCGCCATAGTGTTCATCAGTCAGGCAGTAAGCAAAAGGCACACTTTTAGATCTGGTGTATAGTGGCACTTGCGCCCTCATGGTCAAAGTGGCCTTAGGACTTCATTTGGATTTTTCTTGAAAGGAAGTTGTGCTTGTTTACCATTTTCCAGCAAGATGATGCACAGCCCACCGTCTGTCAGTGAAAAGACTCTTGTGAAGATCTTGTGATGAGACAGCAGCTTTTATGTAAGAATGTTATTCCCATACTGAACCTCGGTCACAGCCCCATGCTTGAACCTTCAATCACGGTCTCACCTCCTACCCACCTCACCAATAAAAAGTGACACGCCCACAGTAGAGACACAGCTCCTTCCTTCCTCCACTTTCACCCAATATAATGTAGATCCCACCTTTGGTTGGTGGACCATATCTTGTGAACATGCTTTGATGGAATGACAGCTCTTAATAAGTGGGTTATCCCTGCACTTAGCCTTAGTCACCAGGCCAATCTTGCACTGTCAGTCACACTCCCACCTCATACCCCTGTCTCTAATTCCAATTGCTTTCACTTAAGTGGAGACACAGCTTCTTTCTGAAGAGACACAGCACATGACATCGGATTACCATGCATCTTTCTTCTTTTTGATCATTTTTCAAAGGCCAAATTTCACTAAATCATTCATGGTCAAATGTGTCCAGAAAAAAATTGTGGATTAATAATATTAACTGATAGCGCAAAAAACACTGCTAATATTAACTGCATAGCGCAAAAAACACTGCATGTGTCTGAATCTAGATTTACACAGGGCTTACAATAAGGTACCTTGGGCCTGATTGAGTTCTTAGCAGATGGGGTTACTCTGTCACAAACATGACGGATATCCCGTCCGCCACTTTACAATTCCATTATATCCTGTGGAGATCGTAATACGGCGGATGGAATAACCGTCATGTTTGTGACAGAGTAACCTTTCCACCAAGATCTAAATCAGGCCCTAAGTCTGCATACCATGGATGATAGATAGAAAAATATGATTCCGCTGCGTAAGCCATGCTCTGGTTGGTGTTGGAGCATTGTCAATCTGTTTAGATAACGGGTTAGAGTGCACTTTCTGAGGCCATTAGAATGGGTTGTAAATGTATCTATGTATGCATGCGTTGGTTAATTGTATTTGTAGAAAGTGAACCAAGTTTGGAAGCAAACAAGTAATGAACAGGGGGCTTGGCCAAGTCAATACAGTAGAGGGGGAAGGAAACATTGGACAAACACACATATATTATACATAGGGCTCCCTGTTTTATGTTATTAATGTTTTTGGCATTTCTGTTCGTATTTATCCCTATTTACCTTTTGCTGATTTTGCCTTTATTTACCCATATTTATTTTAGATGTGAAAAATGAAGTGGAAACCATTATATTTCCACATTTAAACAATAAATGTGCATTTGTACTTAAATTCCTGACAGGTTTCAATGATATGAACACCGATAATGATGATAAGTCAATGCACTTATATGAGAACATGTCAATTTTCAGATCAAACTTGTGCACATCTACTGGTGGAATAGCTTCATTACTAAAATTACTTTGTTTGTTTCTTAACCCCCTTACCTGTCAATCTACACTGTATTGGAGCAGCAGTCATGAGTGACAGCATCTAGAATCACTCAAAAGCAACCTAATTTCCACTGTAATCCACATTTAACAATAAACACGGATAGGAAAATAAATGGCTTTCTGTCTGTATTTACCTATAAAAATCAGTAAAAATGGAAAACAGGCAGCGTTAATTATATGCAGAGCCTGTGGTGGTCACATCCTCCATTGGGTGCTCCTGCTGCATACAGAACAATGTGCCATATTTCAAGGGATGCTGTCCACTGTGCAGGTGCAGGGTTGGACTAGCCTATAAGGCAGCCAGGCAGTGCCGATCACCTAGGCTCACTGGTCAGTGTGTGGGCTAGCTTTTTAGCAGTTCCTGGGCCTGTTTTGTGGTCTGGTGGGCTGTTTTTAACTTTTGTGTTCCATTCTATTACCATAAACATTGTCTACATCAAACCTATATGCGTGCAATCTCCCATACCTCCCATAATATCTATACAGCTGGCCTGATTTGCAAATGTGTGCCACTGTTTTTTAACTACAAGGTTCGCTAACAAGGTCAACTTTTATTTTGGTGCTCGAGCCTACATTTTGTCTCAGTCCGACCTTGTGCAGGCGCAAGCTTGAATCTGCACTGAGGAGACCGCAGGACTGCAAGACAGACTGGCGCCATTTTACAAACACTATCTTACATAGATAAACGAAGAAAAAATAAAGACTAGTCAAACACTGTTATAACAGTAATGAATATTCCTGCTATTGGTTTAGAGCTGTCCAGCTGTTATGATTCTAATGAGTTTTCCTTTTAGATGCTACTCTTTTTTAATTATATATGTTGGTTATTAGATCTAGGTATTTAAATATATATAATGCACATTTATTCATGCTATTCATTTTTGCCTCATGCTAATCAGATCTGTTTGTACATATTGGTATTATTTCATATGAATATAATTTTGTGGTATAGTGACTAATTTGAATGATAGATAATGAAACTGTTTGAAAGCTTTTCTCGTTTACAATTTTTAAAACAAAACCACAATGTCACAAAATGGAGGTAAATTAAAGGGTGCTAGGGCCTTTTCTGGTATTTATTCTAAAAGATTAAACAATGCATCGATATGTTATATAAACTAAGAACAGAGTATGAAAAGATATAGGGAATACTGTATTTTGCCAGAAACTTGGGACAGATCCCATGCAGAATCGTATCATCTTCCACTGCTGAAGGATGAGGGGAGATGTAATTAACCTTAACTCTGTGGGCTTCTCGACATTCCTTTCAACATAGTTTTGAATAGCAAACATTGCTATTTCATGTAAAATTGGCATTATTGTCCAAAGACAGTATGCAGGTGTGATCCATCACTGAACCTCAAATTGCATCCTTTCATTGGTACTAAGATTAGCGTAGTTATTCAAAGAGTGCAAGGTGGGATTGCAAATATTCAAATAAAAAAGTTGAATGATGCAACCAATTTTCTTTGCTGTGTACACTCCTGGTAAACGTTGTGGCTACTGTTCTGCTGATTTTCTTAATAATTACTGTTAAAGTTATATGCACTAGGACAGGATTTTGACTTTAGAAATCTATATTTAAAGCATATACCTTCTTTCCTAGTGTTCCTAAGTATGCCTGCTCCTTTCCATGATGAAAGCGAGTTTGGATTTCACCCATTCTCCCTTTGTTATCTCTCAGGATTGATCGTTAGCTGGAACACTTCCCACACAAATATTACTCAGTGGGTTGTCGGATGGCTGTAGTCCAACTGGCTTACTCTCTTGGGTTGGCACGCTGACAAATTTCTTAGTGCCAGAGAGTTGGAAAATAGGTTACTGGTAAGGGCAGGTAAGTACCTACACTTAGCAATAGGCCAGTAACCTCCACTTAGGTCCAGTTAGGTCTCAGTAAATTAAACCAAGCTCAACCCTTCATAGCTTGGCAACGAGCGAGAAGGCTTAACTTAGGCGACAAAGCGTAAAGCATTCAAATATCACACAACAGTAATTAAAAAAACACAGGAAACTGTTTAAAAATCTAAAACCAATTTATACAAATACAAAATATTGTTTGCTTTAAAATGACACCAAAACAAATAAAATTGGATAAAGGGAACAGGAGATATACATTTTTAAAGAATGAATGCTTTTTGGCGCTTAGAAACGAATAGCGCCAATTTGGTCATCTTGTTGCACCTCGTCCTGGGCAAAGTCAAAGTTTATGGCCAACCGCAATGGAGCCCTGGTCGGCTACAGCCCACGGGAGGCCTCGGTCAAAAGTTTATGTTCGGACTTAGTCGTTTAAGATTTTCTTCAGCGGGACCAAGTCGCTAGTCCAATCCAACCTGGAACTCTTCCTTGGATACATGTCGCGGGAGCCCTCGTGGAGATTTCTACCTTCGGACTTAGTTGTTTTTTCGAGATGAAAATCCTTCGACCGTGGCAAACCTGAATCTTGATCCAACGTCCTTGGAGCCCTCTTCGGATACACTGCTGGGAGGTCCCAGTAAACTTTCTCTGTTCAGATTTAGTAACTTTTTCAGAGATTTTCTTCACCGGGACGAACCTGCAAGTCAGGCCGAATCGCGGTTGAGGCAAGCCGGCTAGAGTTGCTGCAGCGGGTCGGTCCCTTTATGGAGCTTTTTTTCAAAAGTTCTCCAAGCTTCTCCAAACTTCTGGATCTTCTTCCAAATGTTCCTTTAAAGTTCTTTTGAGGTCCACAGCTCACCCCAAGGTACCAGAAGCTCTGAGATGCTACTTGAGGGTACGGACTACAACTCCTAGAATGCACCTGACACAAACTCCTTTTTGGCCACTGGACAGTGATCAGCTGGTCAGTTTCTTTAGGAGTTGGTGCAGGGGACTCTGGTTAGCAAGTTTTGACCTGTAGCAAACGGAGTCCCTTCTTGAACCAGTTGAAGCCAGACAAAGTCCTTCTTGTGTTGAAGCCCAAGTGTGCAGCTGGTGCAGTCTTCCAGAGTACAGTGTCCAGGTGCAGGTTAGGGGTCTAGCAGGGCAGTCCTTCTTCTTCTGTAGTTCTTCCTGGTAGGTATCTGAGGTGTGGGTGCAGGACTGCTAGTTGTATCCTTGCTCCTAGGTGAAAAACAGGGGGGGCCTGGTTCTCTAATCAGGTTCAGGGTCCTTCCCCTGTGATGACCACTTCCTGAGTGTGGCAGAAATCAGTCCCAGGGAGTAACATTCCTCAAAAATCCATCATGGCTGAAAATGATTTTTGGGCTGAACCCACCCACTGGTGTGGCTAAAAATCATAAACACACCCCTCTCCAAATCTAATCAAGGGGGCACCTAATTGTCTGGTTTTGCAGGATGTGAGGGAGGTGCTGGGTTGCTCCAGATGTCCTTCCCTGCCTTTGAAGATCAGTTTGGCAGCCCTCCCTCCGTCCTCCTTCCCCATCTGCTGAGGGAAGATCTCCTCCCCCAGGCACATCTGTTTGTGTTGAGCCAGGCCAGTTCACACCTCATCAAGGCAGCCTGGCCAGGCTGCCAGACGCTGGCCAATCAGAGCAAAGCAGCAAAAACACTGCAGTGCTGAAGTTGGCAACTTTTCAGGTAAAGTTTAAAAGTCTTTACCTGAACAAGTTATATTAAATCCCACAACTGGAAGTTGTGGGATTTATTAAAACAATTAATTTTATACCAAACTTGAGGTATCTGTGACTTAAGGGGACTTTTAAAATTACAATACAATTTCCCGATTCTAGCCTATGGAAGCCATTCACTACAATGAGGGAAAAACAAATTTGGCTGTTTTACCTCACCAGGGCTTATAAAACTATTTTTATAAGGTCCCTTCTTGTAGTTACATAGCACCCAACCCTAGGGGCACATAGGGCACACCTTAGGGTTGACGGATATGTAACAATAAGGTAGTTTAAGACTTTGGAAGTACTTTTAATTCCAAAGTCGAATTTGCATGTAACTTTAATTTAAAAGCAGCCAGCAAGGCAGGCCTGCCTTTAAAGTGATACTGGGCACCTCAACAGTGCATCTATGGGTGCACTACCTATGCTGGGGTCCCTAAACCTACATGCCCTACCATATACTAGGGACTTATAGGTAGGTTAATTTTGCCAATTATAATTAGCCTAATGTGCATATCCACTTTATACAGAGCACTGGCCCTGGGACTGGTAAGAAGTACCCAGGGCACAGCCAAGAGTCAGTACCACCAGTATCTTTCCAAAAATTATGGGGGTGACCAGGCCAAAAAGGAGGACTTTCCTAAACAGAGGGTCTAGAAAACCTATACTGGGCTGTGTTCTGGAATATTAATCCAGAAAATCTTTAGTTTGGCGCCCCGTCACGGGGTACCTTCTTCTTGACTTTTGAGTAATTCTGGATACATACCCTGGAAAATAATTTCTTGGAGATGTCTGCTGTATTACTGGATACCTCACCTAGCTAAGAAAGGGGACCTTAATTTATAAGAGGTTATTCTCCACTTTGCTTCAGTTTTTATTCCCATGTTTTAATCTGTTTTAAAACGGCACAACCTATTCCTAAAGGGATACATTTCAGGGCACCTGTCACACAACAGCTCCTTGCTTGGGGTGTTCCTAACATAAGAGTGGGGTAACGTGTATTGCATATGCGCTTACTGCATACCCTTTAAAATATTTTTCTTACTGGTGGAGTTTCATGCTGTTGATCCCAATACGGGAGATTTTCATACGTACAAAAATGCTGCAATTCCTACTCCTTATGAACCATATCATCATGGTTTGGTGGCAAGCTACTTCATGAAGTTCAACATATTAGAATGGGTCCTTTAAGTATCGAAGGGTCTACTTGCCCCATATTGGCTGTATATACTATATATCCTTATGTTGCAAATTTAGCAATTGCAGAAGTAAGACACATACTAAACTACATAGTGGCCACTCTATAGATGACTTAGACTTTATGTTCTATGGTCAACTGCTACAGGGGAATTCGTTCCTAGTCCTGGACAACAACCCCATCATGAAGTGCAGGCAATTAGTGCACAGGCTATTAATGGGCAAAGCACCCAAATAAAGAGGTGAGATTCCATTTCGGACTGCTTTAAAAAATAACCAAGTAGAAGTGGACTATCCTCACACAACACCCCCGAATAGACTTAGGATGTTATCTTTGTGTGTTCCAGTTGTTATGGTATCACATGTAGGGACTATCCTCACACAAGACCCCCGAATAGACTTAGGATGTTATCTTTGTGTGTTCCAGTTGTTATGGTATCACATGTAGGGAATATCCTCACACAAGACCCCCGAATAGACTTAGGATGTTATCTTTGTGTGTTCCAGTTGTTATGGTATCACATGTAGGGACTATCCTCACACAAGACCCCCGAATAGACTTAGGATGTTATCTTTGTGTGTTCCAGTTGTTATGGTATCACATGTAGGGACTATCCTCACACAAGACCCCCGAATAGACTTAGGATGTTATCTTTGTGTGTTCCAGTTGTTATGGTATCACATGTAGGGACTATCCTCACACAAGACCCCCGAATAGACTTAGGATGTTATATTTGTGTGTTCAAGTTGTTATGGTACCACATGTAGAACAGTATACTACTTGGGGAATAATATTTGCAAGCGCGCATGGCACACCCTCATTAGTAGTGTTACCGGTGGTGTTAAATCAAATACAAAACAAGCATGGGACTGCAGCTGCTCTTGAATTAGGGATGAAATTAAAAAGTAATATGAGACAGTTTCTTCAATAATTTTGAGCAACATTCAAGCAGAGCTGCAGTTTAGGCAGTGTGCCAGGCTGGCAGCGGTTCGCATTTCAGACTGGGAACAGAAGCTTCCAAAGATCATCTTAGAAGTTTACACCTCTATGAGCAATGATACCTAAGGATCAGGACCCGTAAAACTGCAGCTCAAAGTAAAAAAGGAGCATGAGTGTTCCGGGAAAGCCACATACAGCTCTGGGAAAACGAAAAAGCTGAAAAAACTCAAACGGATGAGTCCAGCAGGGGTGCAAAAAGCTTGCGGGAGTATGATAAAATTCAACAGCTACATTTGTATCAGTTTTCTGATAGCTGCTGTCTGCATTATTTAAAGGAGTCTGAGGCAGTGAAAGTACAGTAAGGAGTGGATGGATTGAGTATGGGAGAAAGGACAAGTGCTCAAGCAGTAAATTAGTATAAACAAGGAAGAGAAAGATTGGGATGCAAAGACACACCTTAATTTTATTTTTAGCTGGGTTAGCAAACAAGCGTGGCCTAGAAACTACAGACACATCTGCACAACCATGTTTGGACGGTGGTGTTTCTGGACAGCACAGCAGAAATGAATCTAGCTTACCAGACTCTCATAGAGGACTGGTGTTGACTTCAGCTAAAGAATACATACAGGTTAAGATTCAAGATGGACACATAAACCCAGCTGAGGGTGATATATTGCGGGGACATAACGTTATTTTCTAGCCTCGTTTATTGGGTGCTTATGGTATCTGTTACACCTGACAGCCTTAGGGTGGTCATCTCTCAACTTTTTGCCTGACTCCCTCCATTTTTCTGACACTGTTTTTGCTGGTTTTAGGACTCTGCACACCTTACTAATGCTAACCAGTGCTAAAAGTGCATATGCTCTCTCCCTTAACCATGGTAACATCGGTTCATACCCAATTGCCTCATTTGATTTACTTATAAGTCCCAAGTAAAGTGCACTACATGTGCCCAGGGCCTGTAAATTAAATGCTACTAGTGGGCCTGCAGCACTGATTGTGCCACCCACATAAGTAGCCTCTTAACCATGCCTCAGGCCTGCCATTGCAAGGCCTGTGTGTGCAGTTTCACTGCCACTTCGACTTAGCATTTAAAAGTACTTGCCAAGCCTTAAACTCCCCTTTTTCTGCATATAAGTCATCCCTAAGGTAGGCCCTAGGTAACTCATAGGGCAGGGTGCTATGTAGATAAAAGGCAGGACATGTACCTATGTGTTTTTTGTGTCTTGGTAGTGAGAAACTCCTAAATTCGTTTTCCACTAATGTGAGGCCTGATCCTTTCATAGACTAGCATTAGGACTGCCGCCATATACTTTTTGAGTAGTAGATTCCGATCTGAAAGGGATAACCAGGTCATGTTTAGTATTGCCAGAAAGGTAATAGAAAATCCTGTTTATTGGTAAGGTTGGATTCTATGTTGCTATTTTATGAACACCACTTTTAGAAAGAGAGCATTTATCTGCACTTAAAACCATCTGTGCCTTACAGCCTGTCTCCAATCAATGTCTGGTCTGTGCTGGTTGACAGCTTCCTTGTGCATTTCACCCAGACAACCACAAACACAGGACACTCAGTCACACCTGTATTCATCTGCATATTGAATGGGTTTTCCTGGGATGGAAGGGTGGAGGGCCTGACACTTACATTTCAAAGGCAAGTGGCCTGCCCTCACACAATAGGACTGATAACCTCCCACTGGGACCCTAGCAGACAGGACTTGGCTGAAAGGGGAACTTGTGCACTTCAAAATCACTCTTTGAAGTCGCCCCCACTTCAAAAGCAATTTTGGGTATATAAAATGGGTCTCTGACCCCACCAAATGACTGTGCTGAGAAGGACTCTGCCCTCCCCGAAAGTGCTCTCCAAGGGCTTGGATTGAGCTTGCCTCATGTTTTCTGAAGTCTCAGGGCCAAAAAGACTTCACCTCTTCAGGAAACTCCATGTGTGTAGAAAATTGGTGCACCGCCTGCCGGAATCGACGAAAAGCCTGCATTGTGAACGAGAAATCGTTGCACAGCCGACTGGAATGACGCAGCCCCGACTTCCGGACCGGAAATTCAATGCAGCGCCTGCCTTGCGATGGCAAATTTGACGCAAAACCTACCGGATCAACGCAGCACCTGTGCCTCCTTCCAGCGCGTCAAGGATTTTCCTCACATCGTCCCTGGGCATCAAAGGAATCCCACATCACATTGAGGAACCAAGACTGCGTTCCGATAAAACGATGCAAACTCCTTGCAGCACGAAAAGAAACTATGCAACATCTGTATCACATCAGAATATCTGACAAAACACCCTATTTTTCCATGCATCTCCTCCTCTGTGGTCTCCATGCATGATAGTTTTGACTCAAACCAGGTACTGTGTGTAACAAAGAGACAACTGTTCATTTCTAAGGATTAAGATTGTTTTAAACCTTTAAAAAGTGATAGTTCAACTTTTACTTATTGGATCTTTGTCATTTTGACCTCATTTTATTCCGATAAATATTATCTATGTTTCTAAACCTGTGTGGTGTATTTTTGTTGTGTTTTCACTGTGTTACTGTATGATCTATTGCACACATACTTTATACATTGCCTTCTAAGTTAAGCCTGGGTGCTCAGTGACAAGATACAAGAGGGTGGGCACAGGATAATTTGGATTGTGTGTGACTTACCTTGACAAGGATTGTGGTCCCTACTTGGAAAAGGGTCTATGCCTCTGCCAACTAGAGACCCCATTTTTAACAGTATCATTCTGATAGAGGATGACTGGCCTTTGTTTTTGTAAGGGATGTCCTTGAGGTTAGAAGGTAAAAATGCAAGTATTATCTGCAAGAATGGGCTTTGAAGCAGGTTCCTGCATTGTATAGAAGCCCACCAGGGTGCATCAAAGAATCTGTCCTACATGTGTGCCTTAAAGAGTGACCCCCAAGTACAAGCACAATATACTTTGTAAATGGAAGCTAAGCATGATGTCAAAGTTAAGATCAGCCATAATAGCAAACTATTGTAATGCCTTGTCATTCCACCTTGAACACCCCTCCTTTTCAAGTTCTAAAAAACGAGAATTTATACATATTAGTTTGGGATTATAGAAATTTAAATGCACATAGACACACGCTGTACAAAATGCTCACAGTACTGGAGTATTTTCTAATTTATTAAGGAAAAAATGCAAGATCACATTAGATATATCTAATGATTTCTTTAGTCAAAATACAGCACCTGAATCCTTGTATTTAATTGCCTTCTCAATAGTTTTCAATATGTTTATACACAATTGCCACTGGGGAGTAAAAAGAGCCCTGGACTCTTTGCGGCGAGAATTATGGATATCTTACAAGATGATGCCAAGGCACTATCATATATTGATGAGATCTATATCACAGACGATAAATTGATTGAACACCTAGCCAGGGTGGACACGATGATGCCACTTAAATTGACACTGGGATAGAATACATTTTAGGAAATCTAAAATTGCATATCTTGTTGTGGTTTTTCTAGGATGAGTGAGGTTAAAGGATTGGCAGCTAACCTCTTACAAAAGTGTGCGACTTCACAACCTCCAAACACATTAAAAACATAACAAGTCCTTATGGGCTTTCTTAACTTCAACAGGGCTTACTTGTCACATTATGCTGAGAGGGTTCAGCCCTTGTATGAATTATTCACTCCAACATTCTCTGAAAAGAATTGGATGAACGCTCACACAGCTATCCTATGGACTGCAAGCAGACATGTTAGAGACCAAGGGGCATATATACGAGCCCTTTGTGCCACCGTTGCACCCCTTTTTGTGATGCAATGGCGACACAAACCACCAATTCATATCTATGAGGCTACACAAAGCCACTTTGTGTGGCTTGGCATGGCCTCGTACATAGGGAGAATGGCAAGGCAGCGCAAATTGCTGCGCTGCCTCACTCTGTGCTAGGGATGCATTACATGGATCTTGCTGTGAGTGTTTCCACGCAGCACCCATGGATTTTAATGCATCCCCAGATTTACAAGACCTTACACCTCCCCAGTGAGGCGCAAAGTGGAGAAATATCTTTCTCCTCGTTTTTCCTCTTTCTATGTGTGCTGCACTATGCAGCATACATTGAAAGAGGGAAAAACCTCTCAGGATTTTTTTTTGTGCAGGAAAATTCCCCAACAACAATCCTTCATGCATTGCAGGCACCCTTGCACCTTAGTGCAAGGCTGCCTGTGTTGGCGCTAGGCAGCCAAAAGGGCACCAGCACTGGGCGAAAGGACAGAAATGCACTGTAAGCCATAGATACAGCACATTCCGGCCCTTTCACTTTGACGAAGGGTAGCACCGCAAGGTGACTTGCTGCGCTGCCCTGTGCCAAATCCCCATAAATTTGACCCTAAATGTTTACAGACATGAGAACGAGAGCGGTTTCTACACGGAAGGTTCAGCACAGTGTGCACTAAATTAACATTGTCTGACTTGTGCTGCAATGCAGGGAGTGTTTGAAGAAGTTGACATTAAGCAGCTGTGTACACAGTAAGTTTTAGGTAATTTCACTGCACAGTTAGCAAAAATGTTTGCCCTGGTACTTGAGTTTCAGAAGGCTTATCTGGCAGTTCCTACAATTATTGTGAGATATGAAAATGCGATATATTACAAAAATTAACTTGACTGATTTTTGAGGATGGGAATGGAAAGAAAATGACTGAGGTTATACAGAACAGCACTTACAATAAAAATGTATTTATTTCGGAAGGAATTTCCCTGTGGCTAACTGATACTGGTATGTGTATAGATAGGTTTATGCTCAAAGTTGCTGATCCATTACCAAACAACCCTGACCTCAATATAACATGTATTTTCTTGTGATGGTAACCACATACAGGGCCTTATTACAAGTCAGGTGGTCACTAGACTGTCAGACTTGTGGATTGTGGTCGAACCGCTGCCAATACGGCGGTCTGACTGCCACATTACAACCCTGCCAGTCGGGCCACCAGGGAACTGCCAGGTCCGCCAGCATCAGAGATCTCGTTGGTCTGGAGGTTGGTGACAGTCTTAATCTTCCAGGGCAGTGCTGCAAACAGCACTGCCCTGGCAATTACGACCTTGTTCTATACCAGCCTTTCATGGCGGTAGCACTGCCATGAAAAGGCTGGAGGAGAACGGATGCAGGGCCCTCCCCTGGCTAGTCCCCCGCAATGTTCACTGCCTGCTTTGCAGACAGTGAACTTACAAAGGTGCTGGTGCACCCTGCTGGCTACAGCATTGCCGCCGGTACAATTATGAGTCAGAGACAATGCTGTAGCCTGTTTCCTGCTGGGCTGGCAGGCAAAAACCGAGGTTTCCACCTGCCAGTCTAGTGGGAAACTCTTATGGAGTCCAGCGGGGAGGCAGCCTGTGTGGCAACAACCTCTCCATCGGATGTTCGGCGGACAGTGAAAACCTTCCGCCAAACTTCTAGTGAGGACCATAGTGTTGGGAAACTATGCCAACGATGAACATCACATTCCACTCTAAGTGCTGTGAAAGAACAGTTGTAAAGAATGAGTGAGGACATGGGTTTGAGTAGCTTTCTTCTAGAGGCCAAACCCTGTGAAAAATCAGTGATTTATATCCACCTTGATATATGTTTTATTAAAGAAGATCAGGCTTACTCTGAAAGAGAAGTTGCAGAAAGGATTAGAGAAACAACGCAAACTATATTCTAAATTTTTGATAAGGATTTCCAAACACTCTCAAATCGAATATACACAATGACTACCATTATCTCTTCTGCTCTCAATCGTTTCAGAGACGATTTTAGCATTTTACAACTAAGACAGGCTCAGATGCAAGCAATAACTCATCTACTTGGGCATTAAAGGCTTCAAAACCAATAAAGTGCCCCAGCAGTTCATAAACAAACCTACTGTATTTGATCCTTATAATTCAACCTCAAAGATAACCATCACCAACAATAGCCATTGTACACACTTTTGCCCATAGAAGAGATAGCAAATGCCTTATTTTCTGTATTAGAAGGCCCATGTCTTATGTGGCTCCTTGCAGAGTAATTACCCTTTCAATTGTTTTTTTGTATATTTCTTTATTGATTTTCACATATTTAAATTCAAGTGATACAGAACAGTATAGTGTTGCGTCATTTTTTCTTGTCCAGGTGTATTTTGTGTCTTAACAATCAAATCAGTTTATAGAGGAATCCAAATGTTTCACCTGTTACCGTGGTACATTTCCTGCTTGATATGCAGTTTGTTGAATATATGAACATACGTTTTCTTTTTTTTTGTATTAACAAAACCAAACACTGTTTGCTGAATAAAGGAATGAAAATTAATGATATATATTAAAAAATTAAGATGTAAAGAAAAGGGGAGGAAGTAAAAAGCAAAATATTTAACTGTCACCATGCTTATGTTGTATCATATGTTTGTCATGTTATGCTTGAAATATATCAAGGTCTGTTTCGCAGTGTGAGTAGTAAGTTTTGTAAGTCTGACTCATTCCCCTGGCTTTCTGTTCCCTGGGTGTGCATGTGAGTATATAGGGTGAGTGTATGACTGTATAGTAGTCCTGTTCTACCCCTAGAGGAGGGTGCTCCATTTATGGAGAGCGTAGGTCATTTTTTGCTTCCACCTTCAGAACTAGTGATTCCCAATATTCTGCCCCCGAGCTTGTTATGCCCTTCGTCTGGAGCCACTGTAGATGGTGAGCTTCTGCTTTGGACCATAACTAAAGGTCTTTTAACCATTGCGTTGTTGATGGGGGTGTTTGGGATTTCTATGCCATGGCTATCCTGCGATTAAATAGTACAAGTGCTAAATCAATGAACTTGTGGAGGTATTTGTCATTTTTTTTTTTTTTGTTCAAATATTTAACAGGCAGAGGGATGGCGTCGTGGGTAACATAAAATCTGTTATTTCAGAGATTATTGCAGTAATTGCATGCCAAATAGTTTGTAAGCTCGGGCAATCCCATACCATGTGGTAAAATCCCACTGGGGACGTAGCGCATCTCGGGCAGGCGGGTTCGTGTGTTGGATACACATGATTTAGTTGTTGGTGGTCTAAATAGGCTTGATGTATATAGTTAAAGTGGATGAATCTAAATCTGGCATTACGAGAGATCTCCTTTACTGAGTGCAGAGACAGATTCCATTCTGCTGTTGTCAGTGGGCTTGGTAGTACTTTATTCCATCTTTCATGTGTTGTTTGTAATGGGATATCAGTATGTGCCCAAAGGGCAGTGTGTAGAGAGGAGATGATGCGTTTAGTTGTCATTGCAGAGAGTATAGCATGTAGGACCAGAGGGGTAGGTGGTTCGGTGTTTTCTGGGCCCCATATGTGACGTATACTTTGTGTTATGGTGTGGTAGGTAATGAACTGACCTGATGTAATTTTGTATTCAGATATCATATCCTGTAAGGATTTAAGTGCACCATCGGAAAAGAGGTGTTCCATTCGTGTGACCCCCTTATCTGTCCATAGTGTTCGTGTCTGGGTTGGTATATTTTGTATTATTCCAGGTATATCCCATAGTGTTATTGCCGGTGAATATGGAGTAGGTGATGATTGACATAGATAACGATCCCAGGACGTATGTGCCGTTTTTAGCAGTGGGGTTATAGTGGAGTCACCTGTCCTGTTGCTAGATAACCACGTGTATGTAATCGTGTGGAACCCCGATAGCCTTTCAGTTTACGTGTCTCAGGGTGTAGTGGAGAAGTCAACCACGTGGCTGGCCATTGTAGCTGTGCTGCTGCGTAGTAAGACTCAAAGTGTGGGGCACCTAGACCCCCATCTTGGAGCGGTCTCTGGAGTACAGATAGTGCCACTCTGCAGCATTTATCTCCCCATATTAAGTCTAGTAATAAACTATTTAGCATTTTGAAGAAGGCATGCGGTACCACAACAGGCAATGCCGAGAAATAATATAGCAACCGGGGTAAAATTAACATTTTAGATATCGCTATTCTGCCCTTTGGGGATAAAGGTAGCGACTTCCAAAAATTGAGGGATGTGCGGGCAGACGTTAGCGCCTTGGTTAGGTTACCATCTAGGAAATTTGTGGTCGAGTGATAAATATATACACCTAGGTATTTGAAGGTGTTGTATTGCCACTGTAATTGTGTGTTGTTCGCGGCAAGGCACGCAGTGGGAGGGTATAATACTAAGGGAAAGACACATGACTTGAGCCAATTAACCTGGAGTCCTGATGCCGTGCCGAATTGTGATAGTACATGTTCAAGTTCAGGAAGTGTGGAATGTACATCTCTGAGGTATACCAGGGCATCGTCCGCGTACAGTGACACCACGTGGAATCTGTGAGAGTCCCATATGCCCCAGGTTTGAGCTTTGGAACGTAGGTAGCATGCCAGAGGTTCCATTGCTAATGCAAATAATAACGGCGATAGGGGGTAGTCCTGCCGCGTGCCGCGTTGTATATTAAAACAATTAGATATTACCCCGCACGTTTTTACTCTTGCTAGTGGCTCTCCGTAAAGCGTCTTGATCCAGCGTAATAGGCAAGGACCAAATCCCATCTGTTCTAGACAGGCAAATAGGAAATCCCACCCTAGTGTATCAAAGGCCTTCTCTATATCTGGAGAGACCGCTACACGATGCTTGTCTTCGGCCGGTGTGCTATGTATTAAATGTAGGAGGCGTCTGATATTTATAAATGTGGTGTGGTTTGGAATGAAGCCTGATTGATCGTGGTGTACCAATGAGTGAGTTATAGGAAGCAGGCGGTTGGCAAGTATTTTACCCAGAATCTTGCAGTCTAAGTTGAGTAGCGATAAGGGGTGGTACGACTTTACATCTGTTGTTTCTCTCCCTGGTTTAGGTAGCACCACGATCAGGGCCTCCCTCATAGAGAGTGGCAGGGTGCCTTGTTGAAATGCTTCTTGGTACACCTCTAGCAATCGTGGATAGAGAGTGGTTGGGTATGTGGCGTAGTACTCAATGGGCAAGCCATCAGTGCCAGGAGTTTTACCGCGTGCCATTTGCTGGACCGCAGCCGCAATTTCATCTAATTGTATGGGATCTTCTGTAGCATTGTGTTGTGTATCATTCAATTTAGGGAGATGTATTCCTCTTATAAAACCCCATGTTCTTTCCATATTTAAATCAATATGACGCTCATAAAACTGCTGTAGTAAATGCTAAAGGCGTCGTTTATTGCGAGTTGTGTCGTGGCCATACGTCCATCCGGCAACCCGATGGCCATTGCTGATGTTCTATGGTTTGCTTCTCGGAGGAGCCAGTCAAGTACCTTACCCGAGCAATCACCCTGTGCATGTTGTAAGGCCATTCGTGTGCGATAGTCGTAACGACTTAGGGTGGACTCTGCTTCATGCCTGCGTCGTCTTAGTTGGTGCAATTGTGTGGGGGACCCAGAGGGTTCCACAGCGTGCATTTCTGTCCGCCGTAAGTCATGTTCAATCTTGATGAGGTCCTTAGTTAATTGTTGTTTAACTCCCCAAGAAGTGGTCATAAAATGCCCACGAACAACCACTTTATGTGCTTTCCATTCTGCTGCACGGGTGGGAGTTGTGTTGGTGCTTGCTGAAAAATATTGGCGTGTAGTGTCTGCCAGTGATTCACGAAATGGAGGGTCTAATAAGGCCTCTGTTTGCAGGCGCCAGGTAGGTATGGCGGGTCGTGGTGTGCCCCAAGATATAAGTGCTGATAGCGGATTGTCATCTGAGTTTGTTTTTGCCAGATATTCTACGTGTTCTAAAAAAGGACCATTATTGGTGGTGTTGAATAAAATGTCTATCCTGGTGTGAAGGTCGTGTACCGGGGAATAGAATGAATATTCTCAGTTCTGGGGATGTTTTAAACGCCATACATCAACTAATCCCATGTTTGTACTCCAGGTACGAAGATGGCGAGTATTCCTCAGACCGGGGGCTGAGGATATTGGGGGATGGGATTGGTCTAGTTGTGGGTCCATTATGCAATTGAAGTCACCACCCCAGATCGTAGGTGCAAGTGGATCATTGAACAGGGCTGGTGTGAGGGAGTCTAGAAAGGGGATCTGGCTATTATTTGGGGCATAAACAGCTGCTACGTTGATGGGTGAGCCATCTAAATTTCCCTCTAATATCACAAATCTGCCTTCTTTATCTATTGTCTGGGAAGTGAGGGCAAAGGGAACTCCGGGGGCTACCCATATTAGGACACCTTTGGCAAATTCTGAAGTAACAGTGCCATATAGTTGACCTCGCCAGCGAGAATGTGCTTTTGTCAATTCGGCCTTTGTAAGATGCGTTTCTTGGAGTAGTGCAATATGTACTTTGTGGCGTTTGAGATATGAGTATATTTTGTAACGTTTAGTGTATGTTGCTATACCTCTAACATTCCAGGTCATTATTCTATACTGTTGGGCTTGGGTCGGTCATTGTGTATAAGACATCATTCCTTAGTTCTTTTGCAAAAAGCTACAAACAGTATAGCACGTTTGTACATTTCAGTTTCCGTAGCAAGCTTTTGTTTGGGCAACTGCGGGGATATGGCCCAATATTTCGGGCTGCGAAGGTGTAAGACATTGCATAGTAGAAAGCATGGTGACACATGTATAAAATTAAGAAGAAAAAACCTTAACCTTGAAAACAATCCCTTCCGGGCCGCACCTATATATTGTGCCGCCCAATATATGTTAACTAGTAACAGGAAACGTGTGTCTCTATGTCGCAATGAACAAGGTGTCCAAAGGTACATCTTGGGGGGTTGGTAACCAGCTTTTAAGAGAGTCTACCCCGTTCCAGGGCCTTTGATAATTGATGCAGTAGAGGAGAAAGGATCCATGTAGGTGGTGTCTGCGGGGCTGTCCAGGTATTCTATGATGGATTATCTTGAGAATGACGGGTTTCGTTGTTTGTGTGGCCTGTTCTTGTCTCTCAAATAATGTCATCCACTGAGCCAGGCTTGATATGTGGGGCTTTATTGCTGCTAGTCTCGGAAATCTCAGAACTAGAATCTGATCCTGATATTTGTGTGGATTCCGATCGGAGGTTATCTAAGGGGTTTTTGCAGCAGCGTATGGCTGCCGCTACTGCTTGGTCGTGCTCTGCTGCCACTTGTTCTTGGTTAGGACGGGTTTTAGTTGGTTTCCTGCGATGGCGTTTTGTTCTTGGAGTAATCCATGTGTCCGCCTACTTCTCGTCCTCCGTAGCTGTCACCAGGCCCTTTGCGTGAAGCCAGGTCCACACATCTTCAGGTGTTTGAAAGATGTGTGTGGTCTCTTGGTCTATGACTTTAAGTTTTGCTGGGTATAAAAGGGCGTATTTGATTTGTAGGGCGTGGAGGCGTAGTTTGACCGCCATGAATGATCCTCTTTTACGCTGCACTTCCATTGTGTAATCTGGGAATGCTGGTATTGTTGCATTTTCAAAGCGCCAAGGCCCTTTGGTGCGGAATAATTGTAAAATCAGATCGCGAAAGTTCAGGAGGCGAGCTATGAGAGGGCAAGGAGGGTTACCTGCTTTGGGTGGTCTGCCGATATTCAGTGAGCCCTTTCAATGGAGAACAGAGGTGGTAAATTTTCATGAAATACCATGGATTTAAGCCATTTTTCCAGGAATATATCTGCGTTGGGTTGTTCCGATCGTTCAGGGAATCCAATGATTCTGATGTTGTTACCTCTCGAGCGTCCTTCTGCATCTTCCGCCCTGCGATGAAGTACATTGAGCTCGTCTTGCATGGTTGTTACCTGCGTTTGTAGCGATTGGAAGATTGGTTGTACTGTTTGAGTAATTGCTTCCATCTGAGTGACTCGTTCTGTGAGTTTACGATGATCAGTTCTCAGTAGATTGACTTCCAATGAGACTGTGTCAATCTTGGTTTCTAATGAAGTTTTAGTGTCTAGTATTGCATGTAGGATTGACTCAAATTTTTCTGAGTGACGCTGTAATGTATTTTCCAATTGGCGAAACTGTTCAACTTGTGACAGCGGTTCTGAAAGGTCGTGTCCATAGTTTTGTTGAAGGTTTTGTTGAGTCGTGATTTCCTCATGGTGGCGGTGGGCGGGAGATTTGTATTTGCGCACTATGTCTTCGTTGTTGTTGGTTTCCTGCAAGTAATGGTCACGTTGCGACACTGCTTAATATCTGTAGTGCAGCGACTGATAGTTTTTTGAGGCTCCTTAGGTGTCCTTGTGCCGTTCAGAACCTAGGGGAGTGGATCGAGGAACCTCTGGCGATATCTGAACGTTACGTGTTGGCAGCGCCCGGTATTTCAAAGTGCCGGGTTTGGTCTTTATGGTGTTTCTTAGGCAGTTCGTTGGGCGCTGGTTACTGCATTCTTAATATACCGCGTTCAGCGTCTGCGGGCCATAGCTCAGTCCGCACGTGTTGTGATGGGCCAGGGACTCAACGGCCCCGGTGTGCCACAGAAGTGGGGGATGAGGGGTAAAGCGAGCAGCTTCTTTATTTAAAGGATTCAGCACAGCGGACCGCTCCGCAGCATGCGCGATGCACTCACCGCTGTGATCCAGGCTGCTTCGAAGGTCCGAGGCCACGGAGGGCTTCCTCCCGGCACTAGGGCGCTGGGTCGCATCCGCGTCGGTACGTTTACATAGATATTCTTTGTTTACACCGCAGGTAGATTGGCAGTGTAGCCGCCGGCGAAAGTCCGGTTGGAGCTTTCTTGCAGGGGAGGCTATTGCACTGGTCGGGCCGCCATCTCGACTTTGATTTCAGAGGTGCAGGTTGCAAGCGCCGTGTGAGAGGAAATACCTCATTTTTTGCCTCCGTTGACACCAGCAGCTTGTCCCTCGTCGGTCCCCGATTTCGAGAGGGGGCATTCTTTGTATGTAAGGCTCCTCTTACGCGTGATTGTACAGGATAATTTCAGGCCCCGTACGGAGCTCGTTTCTGAGCGTCCTACACGGCCGCCATCTTGACCACACCCCCCCCCCTATCAATTGTTGCTTTTCATTTACATGATTGTCAGAAAAAAAAGGTCATTAAACTGGTATGTAAAAATACGTAATACACAATCCGGCATTCATAAGCACATCAATATGCTCCAATCCCCTAGTTCACTCCTGTAATATTCTGTCACTCTGCAATGGGCTTATAACTGATTGAAGCTCGGCCTTGAATGTAAGTTGCTTGCAGCTCCTCCATATTCTTTCCTTCCTACCATACAATCAAAGGAAATGGTTGTTATCTAATTAGAACAAATGAAAGTTGTTGTGGGTAGACTCCTGACTATATTTCCATGTTACAAATGCTGTAGTATTACATTTTACCCTCCTCCAAAAAAATTGTTTCAAAGTGTTTCCTGGCTAAAAATAAAACAAATAAACACAAGCTTTGATAAATGTGAGAAGCTTATTGTGATGTTAGCACAGAAAGGTGTGTCTGTAATGGAGAAAATAATTTTCTGTGGCAAACCTTTTCACCTGCAAAGAGTGCAATCTGCTTCTGAAATTCAACAGCTTCTGTAGACACAATTTCCAAACCACTTTGCGGACTTGTTAGACACTATCTTCTGCCCATCAAATGCAATGTACATGGTTCAATCTTTTTAAAAAAATGAATATGGCCTATTGACAGATTTTAACAGTATGTTTAATGTTAACAATGTTCATTGTTTTCAAATCTGTTTGGTGGAATTCCAGCAACACTTCTGATAGTTGTTTGGATATGACACAAGAGCAAACTCTCATAGTGGCGCTTAATATGAGAGAAGTGATCAGACAAATGAGAAGGCATCAAGCGTATTGCACTGAAAAAACATCTAGCAATATGATGGTGTGCCAGCGTCAACAGCGGCTACATCATCACCATCAATGCAGACCATGGTGAGAGTTGGACAACTGCCAGTGTCTGCATTTGCTGGCTCAATAGGTGTTGCTGAGTAAAGTGCAAAGACTTCATCTTCAACATCAGAAGAATCTGTAATGTTGGATACAGCTGGAGCCATTCTGCAAGCCATTCAGCAAACCATAACAGCTTCCACTTCTTTGCCATCGCCAATGACATTGTTTTCATCTATGATTTCAACGTCCTTGTTTTTTAAAGTCCTATGGCTCACCATTGTCAACCGACATCTAGAGAGAACTGATGAGATTGCACCAAAGTGCAAGAGTGTTTTAGCTTCTTTCATGTTCCATGCTTAAGAAACTGACATGCCCATAAATTACAAATTTTTTAACAGGACACTTTATACTGTTTGAAGTGTTCTTTTTAAATGCTTTTTGCAGCTAGCTACAATAGACAATGAAAGATAGCTGTCTATCCTTTTACATTTATCTTGTACATATATGCATATGTAAAAATATTCATCTGATAAACATTCTTGTCATTCAGAGATGTTATGATTATCATGTTTTTTTCCTCTTAGGTGCTCCCCTTTTGAAATTATACATGTTGGTTATTTGATATATACAATGCACATTTATTCATGCTATTAATCTTTGCCTGTGATAATTAAGTCTGCATAAATATATTCATAACATTGTGTATGAATCAAATCTCTTGTTCTAGTGATTGTGTTGGATGATAGGCAAGGTATCATGAAAACTGGCAAGTTTGCTTCTCGTTTATTGTTTTTTCGGTCCCATACAATGTTGTATGACATCACAGCCCATAAACACACACCGACATGTACAAAATTCCCTACCACCTATGCCCTTACCCACCCTCTAAACCCTAAAAGATACCTGTACCATTCTGTACCCCAACCCATCCCTAAACTCTAAAAATACCCTTACTGCCATAGGCCCCTACCTAAACACTTACCACCCTGTGCCTCTACCTAACCATAAACCCCACAAATGCACTTACAACCTATGTCCTTATCCACCCCTAAACCCTAAAAAATACCATTACCATCCTATGTCTCTAACCACCCCTGAACCCTAAAAATACCTTTAGGACCTGTATCACCCTATACACCTAACCCCACCTAAACCCTTATATAAGCGCCGCCCCCCACACACATGTATTTACCTTAACTAAACCTACCATGTGTGGAAAAGATATGCATTGTAAAAGCACAAAAAATTGCAGCATGGTAAATGCATGTATTATAAATGCTGCGTGGTAAAGGCACTACGTGGTAAAATTTTTGTTATAAAATATGTTTCCCTTCATACAATGTAGGTACATGAGAACTTGGCAACCCTTTTTCTGTTAAGTATTTATTATAAAAGACTTAAAAATGAATAGACAGTATGAAAAGATACAGGGGACTTCGTGCGAGAGACGTGGGGCAGAGCTCATGCAAAATCATGCGTCTATTACTTACTGGTAATGGCATTACTCCTAGTCCTACTCCCTCTCCTTCCTTTCCAAACCAATGAGGCTCCTTGCCTCCCCCTAGACCCGTCCCTTCCCTTTTGAAAAGCCTCCCCCACCACCTCCTGTACAGAAACAAGCCCAAAACAGCAACTCAGGGGTTACGAACTGGGAGGGCGGGAGGGAACGGAAAGGAAGGCGAGGGAGTAGGACTAGGAGTTATGCCGTTACTGGTAAGAAATGGACGCCTTCCTTTCCCAACTAATGAGATGTAGCAAGAGAAACACAGGAGATGGACACTGAGTTACAACAAGTTTAATCACAACCAAATAGGACACCGGAAAACAATCCCCCTATTGCATCATAGAGGACAAGACACAGTGACCCAACGCCAACACCAAACCCCCCAAGTCCGCCAGTCTATCATGACAAACAAAAGTAAAAGGAGAGGCCCAAGTAGCCGCCCTGCAAATTTCCACCACAGAAGCGCCCTGTAACTCGGCCACTGTAGCAGCCATACCCCAGGTAGAACGGACCTGGATCCCTGGAGGCGGCACAACCCCTTGCAAAGAATAAGCCATCAAAACCAGAGAGCAGAGCCAACGACTCAAAGAAGCAGTTGACAGCTTCTCCCTCTTCCGAGCCGGGCCAAAATTAACAAACAAGGAATCACCTTTCTGGAAAGGAGCAACCACCCGCTGGTATTCCAACAATGCCCTACTCACCTCTAAAGTATGCAACCGAACCTACTCAGCCGAGGAAGGATGGTGACAAACAGAAGGCAGGATAACCTCCTGCCAAGCATGGAAAGCAGAATTCACTTTGGGAACAAACGAGGGAACAGGCACAAGCCCAACCCGCTCAGGAAAAACCTTACAAAAAGGAAAAGAGCAGGCCAAAGCCCCCAACTCCCCCAAATGGCAGGCCGAAGTAATGGCCACCAGAAAAAAATTTTTTCAACATCAGATGACGCAAATCACAGGACTCCAGAGGCTCAAAGGGAGGACCAGTCAAGACCTCCAACACCAAAGAAAGATCCCAGAAAGGAAAGGCCCGCACCGGACGAGGAAACAAGTTAAGAAGGCCCTGAAAAAATCTAGGCATCAAACGACCCTCATCAGACAGATTATGCCACGGACCCCAAAAAGCCTGAATTGCAGCCCACTGCACCCGCAGAAAAGCCACAGACAAACCCAACTGGGCCCCATCCTGTAGAAACTGCATCACCTCAAACAGAGAAGCCGCCGCAGGATCCAACCTCTGCCACAAACACCAGGCAGAAAACACTTTCCACTCTCGACCATAAGACAGCAACGTGGAACAACGCCGCGAAGCCAGCAAAGTCGAAGTCAAAGTGACCGGGACCCCGAAGACCATCAATCCCCTCTGTTCAACTTCCAAGTCGTCAAGTTCAACCACTGCAATGACCCCAGAGGGAGGCAAGGAAACTCCAGAGGCTAGAGACAGAGAGGGAGAGTCCACATGTAACCGGAGGCCATCAACCGAAGCAACGGAAACCATTTTGCCCGTGGCCAATGCGGAGCGATCAAGAGAACCCCAGCCTTCAGAAGACGTACCCTCACAAGAGAAGCACGGAGTAACTGGAAGGGTGGGAATGCATACAGAAGATCCTGAAGCCAAGGACACGACATCCCGTCCTCCGCCCAAGCCTGAAGACAACGGAACCGGGAGCAAAATCGCCTCACATTCGCATTCTGTGGGGAGGCAAACAAATCCAACACCGGAAGACCCCACAGGCGAACCAGACGATGGAACAGAGACAATCGGAGGGAAAAAAGCTGGGACGAAGGAATGACCCGACTCAACAGATCCGCCCGAACATTGACCACCCCTGAATGTAGGTGGCCCAAAGAGACAGAACCTACTCCTGAGCCCAAACAAAATTTGTCCACATCTTTCCACTCACGGAAAACCATATCCTTAACCGGGCCCTGGAAAGGCACGGCAAACCGCAAAGGCGTTTGATATTGTGGGAACAAGTGGACTTAGTCCCAGAAGGCTGAAAAACAGGAAACCCCAAATTTTCCTGAACATGGGTAAGAACATCCCACATCTCCTCCCTGGAGACATACTTCCCACCAGAAGAAGATGAAGGGGCGTCATCATCCGAGGAAGAGGACCCCTCCGCTGCCCCCAAATGACGGGAGGCAGGAAAACGTCCAGGCCTAGGAGCCCCAGCCTGAAGAGCACCAGACACAGCCACCTCAATTATGTCCTGAACCTCTTCCCTGGACATGAGAGGCGCAGGAACCCCCAGCGCAACCTGGTGCCCACCAGGAGTGTTAAGGGGAACCGCAACATCCTTCCCCGAAGAAGAGGAAGAAGAGACAATCCTGCGCCGTTTGGAAGGAACCTGCCTTGACATATTCCAAACATGAAATGCACCCAAGAGGCCAACAGCATCCAGTAAAATAAAGGAGAAACTACCCCCATCCAAAAGCAGCAATGGAAATAGCGCAGTAATTAACCCAAAAACAAGAAAAACGTGGGCAGAAACGCCCGCCCTACCGCATCCAGGAAGATCCACACAACCGGAGAAGCAGCCCAGGACATGCGAGGCGAAGGCCCGGAAGTGCAGCCCCAGCCACCAGAGAGCCGTCCGACTCCGTCAGCCGACCTGGAAGAAGCGTCTCCCAAGGCAGCGCCGCTGACCCATATGAAGATGCGACTGCCGGGGGACCCACTGCGAGGAACACCGTGCCCACCGAGAGTCAACACAAGGCCCCCCTAGGCCCCACCGTGGAGGAGGAAGAGAAGGTAAGTCTAGCGGGCTAGACAAAAAGAACAGGAGGTGGTGGAGGTGGGGGAGGCTTTTCAAAAGAGAAGGGAGGGGTCTAGGGGGAGGCAAGGAGCCTCATTGGTTGGGAAAGGAAGGCGAGGGAGGGACGGGAGGTAATAACATCCACCCGTGCTGAAGGCTGTAGGAAGGTGTACTTAGGCTTGACTCTAGCTGCGTTTCGGCTTTCTTTCATCTTTGAAACTCGAATTAGGCCCTTTCTTTTGTGCTAAGGTTAGTTACCCAATTAGGTGAGGGTGGGATTGTAAATATTGGTATAAAAAAGGTACACCATTTAACCAATATGTTATAATATTTTTTAGTGTTCACACTCCTGCTAAACATTGTGGCTACTGTTTTCCTGATTTTCATAATATTTACCACTCATATTGTATGCAGTAGGATAGAGTTTTTACATTACAAATAAATCCTTAAAGTACATCCAAGGGTTTTGAGTGTGCTTTTCCATGATGAAAATGTGTTTGAAGTCCACTAATTATATTGTTCCCTGGCACACATCTCACCCAAATATTGCTCAGTTCGTTACAGTCCAGCTGTCTTTCTGTGTCTGGTTGACATGTTGACAAAGACCTTAGTGACAGGTGGTCTAGAAGGACTATACGGTCTGTAATATGGAATAATAATCCAGAAAACGTATCAGAGCTGCAGTTTAACAATACAATGCCTTTCTTTAGAAAATCAGATTGACTCTGTTGTCTACAGTTGTAAAATCCAATCGGTGGGTGCCTCAAGCAGTGTTAGAGCCATCAATTTACTAATGACATTGCATGACAGTGAGGTGATGCAGAGACCAGCACCATCATGCATTAGACTAACCCCTGATGCTTTTTACTTGGTAGGGCTGAACAGCGGCTAAGCTTGTGTTAAGTGGTAAAGAACTGCTATTTGATCCCTATTTAGCTAGAAACAAATTTCTATTTGTAGCAACACTGTTCATATGGATGGCTACCCTTTCCATTCTCCTTCCTGCTGAGTAGAACAGGTCAACTGCCATCACCACTTTCACTTTTTGCAAGGTGGTGAAGATGATAGTAGATCACTGGCGCGATCAGGATTACTTATTCAGAACAGTCCCGGGGGGGGGGTGCAAAATGGAGGAGTAGTCATCGGCATGATCAGTGCTGCAGAGGCCGAACAGCTGTAGCTATACTGACTGCAAGGGGGAGGGATGACAGCATGTCCTTGGCACAATCAGCATTACTGAAGCAGTGCCACTCCAGCACTGATTTACTGTCTACAATGGGACATGGTGAGTGCGGGGTCACTGGCACAAATAGTGCCCCTGGTGCAGTCCGGTCCCAGTGGGCTGCTTTACTCTGTGCAAAGGGATTGGGGCTGGGAACTGGTGTAGTCTGCACCACTGAAACAACACTACTCAAGCAGACATTTTACTGTCCCTAAGAGCATGTATGAATGGTACAATTAGTGCTACTGATGCAGCACCACTCTAGATGGCTGATTTATGATGTGCGTGGCGGGAAAGGAAGTAAGAGCGGATCGGAGACGTGATCAGTAACGTAAAGATGCATAGAACTGACATCTCTGGTGTTATCCTTGGACTGCCTTAAAATTGTTTAAGGCTACAGGCTCTGAGTGAGCACGGGTGATCAAAACGTTGCAGTGTGGGCAATTTCTCCCTGCTGAGGCTGGGTCTAATGAACAGGCTTCGGGGGAAGAGGGACGGAGAAAAAGCAGTTGCGAGGGGCATAAGAAAGCATATCTATAAGTTGGGGGGCACCGCCCCTGACAGACTTGCCTTTGGCGCCCCACAGCCACGCTTAAGTAAGCAGGCCGGGAGTAATTCTATGTCAGGGCCAGAGGCTCCGATTATGCTTCTCTTTCTATGCTTTAATATTTTTAGCAGCCAATAAGAAAGAACTTTTTTAAACAAACTGCATATCCCATGAACCCACCATGACATATGAACAACGATAAAGACCAGCCCTATAAAACCTTCATGACAAAGCGTCCCTTCCTCTTTCTTTGCTGCTCCTCAGCCAGTTAAGCCATTCTACCTTTAGCGCTCTATCTTATGGCCTGTTTTCATGTGTTTTAATGAGTTTGCGTGGTTATGTTTACGTTCACAGCATTTCACCTGTCATTACTTCGGGTGTGGCTTGCCACCAGCGTTAGGTGGAGCAGGAGTTATTTATTGGGAGCGGGGCCCGCCGCCCTTCCCGCGCGGTCCTCTTTTCATTTTCATTCCCTAAGGACGAGCCTCAGCATCCGCGCGATCTGGCAGACGTTCTCTTCCTGATGAGTGTTTGCCGACTCACGCATACTGCCTTCCAGAGCGCGATCCTCAAGACGGTGACAACCTGTACATCCAGCCTTCTGGGGAAGGGTTTGGCATTATTAATCTGTTTTTTTTCTTCATTATACCCCTCTGCTCCCACTGAACGCCCTGACAGAACTGAGATCTGTCAGGTTTGTAAAATATTCAGACACTTTGCCCAGAGCTATTTTTCAGGTGCTCCCTCCACACTTTATCTACTTTTTGACCTAATTTGGGTTATATTTACCAAGCTCCCCCTTGATTCGCTTTTTAGGTCCCCCACACCCAGTTGGTGACCCTATTGTTCGGGGTCAGATTGATTAACATTTTTACCCTCATTTCAGTCAATCATGTATGAGGAATATCAAGAGGGAGATGAGAACTATTATTATGACGAAATACACACTAGTTCATTTGAACAGAACCTTGTGCATGCGCTGGACGCGGGAGTGTGCCAGACCGTTAATGAAGCCTTAGCCAAGGCTATAACTCCCTTGAATCATCATCTCTAAGGGTTTGCTCAACAGCAGGGCTGGCTTCCCCCCCGGGGGCATGATTGAAGGGCCTAGAGCCACTTCCATGACATTACCTTCTAAAGAAATTTGCTCTGAAGCTTTTGAGAAACTGGCAGCCTCCTTGGCAAATTAATACCCCTACAGTATGCCTTCGGAATCCCATGCAGAAGCGTTAACGGAAGCCTCTGACTCTTCATCTTCTCAGAGTTCTTCGAAAGATGATTCTCAACCCCCACGCAAGGCAATATCCCATCATACTTCAGCTAGTAAATAAGCAAAACTTTTTATCTATGAACCAGGAGAAATTATCCACCCCAGGTCTACTGCTTGGGTACCCCCCTCTGAGGTAACAGACTATGTGAAGACTCAAGTTAGACAGGATTTTGATAAGGAAGTGCATGCTCATTTGCACTCAGAGTGCCCCAGACCTGAACTCCCTGACAAGGTAGCGGAGACCCCAGAGGTAGACCCCTCCATGGTGACTTATTTAAAGAAATATACTAAAGACCCAAATAAGGGAATCAACAGGGCTTGGAAATCCTGCCAAGATAAGCTCATAGACTTGTCAGGTCCCTTGACAAAAATTCTGGAATTGGCTTACCAAGCAAAAGAGTCTAATTCTACAGTAGATACTGAATCCCCTATTGGTTGGGCACAGCGTGCGATCTGTCTGTTGGGCAATACCAACTGCACGATTTCAAAGGAACGACGCTGTTCTATTTTGATGAAGCTGGACCCGAAATTAGCAGACCTTGTATCCTCCGAAGCAGGCCCAGCAGCACAAGGCATTTTATTTGGAGCGTCATTCCTTAAAGAACTTTCTAAATTCGTTGCCACTTTCTCCAACTTTGATAAGGCTCAGGGTTCGATTAAGAGAGCACTTCGCCCACTTTTTGCCCGAGCCGGCCGCTTCAGGGAGCAAGCGTTTGCCCGTGGATATCAAATTACATTCGGAGACAGCTTCCAAGGCCACAGAGGTAGAGGTGGCTACCAAGACCAATCCTCTACCTTCTACCCTTCAAGACGGTCCTTCAGAGAACTTTTCCGTAGAGGAAGATTCAGGGGTGCGGCTGCCGCCAACCAGGACTCCTCTCCTTCAGGTGAGAATTATTCCGTGGGTAGAGGTTTCTTTTTATCACAATTGGCAATTGGACTCCTTTTGGGATTTCTACCTCGTCCGCACCGTTGGGGAGATGATTTGTCTTCTTGGTTCAGAAATGTTGTTGTTTGCCTGGGCTTTAAGGTTCTGTTTTAATTGTGAAACTTTCGGCATCAGTCCATTAACTGTGTTTATTCGTAAAGAAAGAGGAAGGGACGCTTTGTCATGAAGGTTTTATAGGGCTGGTCTCTATGATTGTTCATGTGTCATGGTGGGTTCATGGGATATGTAGTTTATTTAAAAAAGTTCTTTCTGATTGGCTGCTAAAAATATTAAAGCATAGAAAGAGAAGCATAATCCTTGCCTCTGTGTCCTTAATAGAATTGAAAATTCTAAACGCGATAGCTAGAAAATTTTTCAATGATCAGTGTCAGTAAAACACTAGAGCGAAAACTGCTCTGTTAGAGTGGCAAGCTCAAAATGGCCACCAGTTGCTAGGTTTTTCCTCACTTGAATGCCCCCTTCAATTTCAATTTCAGCACTATTTCAGTTAAATGAAAGTTTTAGCACAAAAACCTCATCAACATATAAATGAAATTCTGTCAATCCTAACACAACAGTGAATTTTTAAAAAAATGTAAAAAACAAATAAGACCCATTTACCACAAGTGGAGCCATTCACCTGCCCAACAGCCACGTTTAACAAAGCGGGCCGGGAGCACCGTGTCTGGAGCTCTAATTTATCACCCTCCTGGTTTTGCTGGTAACTGGAGCTCCAGTATCACTGAAATCCTCTCCCAGTTTATCCTCAAATACGCCAATTTCACCATTCTGGGGGATTTCAATATCCACCCTGAAAGTACGACCTGCAAAATTGCCTCCTTTTTGATACAGGATTTTAGGGTCTTGGACATCCAGCTTTCCAGTAGTTCTCCCATTCATGTAGCTAGACACTTGCTGGACCCTATATTTACGAATCCGAGGAACCTGCTGATAGATCCACCTACAGCTGTGTCATGGTCCAATAATTTTGCAGTCCTTTTCTCTCTTTCAATAGACTCAAAGTCTTAGGCTCCAGCGAGCCAGTCAGCTTCCCCTGGCAGGAGTTGGTCATGTTAGCATGTCTGACCTTAATAAGGAAACTTACAAGGGGACGCAAATAGGTCGATGAACCTTTTGACTCGCAATTAGGATGTTCCCACCATAATTCCAGTACAGGCAGATCAATAATCAATAACCAATACACAATATCAATAATCAACAATAATCAATAACAATAATAGTCAATAGAGTCAGTAAATGTCACGCACCATGACCTTTCAGCCATGAATAACCACATCTTTTAGTAAAAGTTAAAATATTTATTTCCCTATATTAACAATGCTAAAGTCATTTAAATAAATCTCAAAATCAAATGATACGCTTACAGAAACAACACTCGCTCTCCAAAGCAACAGGAAAACATAATCTAATCAAAGCTTGGACTTTTAGACATCCTAAGGTTATAGTGCAACTTAATAACAAGAATACTTCAGCAAAGAGATCACATAAAAGTAGATTCAGCAACGAAACTCATCAAGCATTATTCCCTTTTAGCAGATTTTCATTAGTGAGGATCCTTAACTAACACCAGATTAGCATCAGCATGTTGGGCTTTATGCAAAACAATTTAGTAACACGAATTTGGAAAAACATCTACCTATGGCGCTATCAAAACAATGCGTTTGGTACCTAGAAAGAAGAAGCAACTATGCATGACAGACACATAGGTACCATTTGTACCTCGCCTCAATTGGATCGGCAACCCAAGATAATCTTCGTCATCAGGACATCAGTCGATCAGCAAGGCATCAGGATTCAGCATCAAAGTTCAGAAAACGCAAAGTCTTTAAGCATTAAAGTTAAGCACGTCTCTTGTCAAGATGCACAAGAAAATATTGACCTTTCAGCCAGCAAGAAAATGAGTAATGTGTTAATGGCAAATGCCAAATGCAAAATGCTAAAAGCAAAAATGCCGAATGCTGGTGCAGTCTTGTTAAGTCAAATTCACTAAAACTGTTTCCCAAGTCCCTGTTCGTCAAAGGATCGCATGTTCACACTTGTCCAATAAAACTAAAACTCCAAATCTATGAATTCTACCACTACTCCGTTTACATGTCGTTGATTGGTTGTCCTGCTGTGTCCTCATCATCTGGCTCGTCAGGTAACAATATTGTTGCAGCTTCTATTCCAGTCAGCGTCTCCATTTTTCTCCTCCTGAGAAAGTCTTACATACATTACACACATACTGTTACATTTAGCAAGAACAGCATCTTCTAGCAGTCGGTTCACATGAGAAAAGATTCTCAGCCGTGAGCACATTTACACAATATAATGGAAAATCACAGTTTAACTCTCTAGGACAGCAATTTATTAATCCTTAAGAAATACAGCTTGACATGAGGCTTGGCAAGTAGGTCAAGACCTTCGCTAAGTTAAGGCCTACAACTAATAAAGCTAATACATAATGCATAACCTTTAATATGACATATTACCACATTAGTCAAACATATGCTCAACATGTCATAATATTAGACTATTAATAAGTGCACTTTGTGAATATTGACGGCCACTCATCGTAATCACAATTTCAAATGTGTGCATTATTTTTCTACGTTATTATATTTTCTACTCAAACCCATTAATCAGAATACATGAATACTCATTAATAATTTTTATTAGAACACCTGTGCTAGCAATCCCTCCTCTGATGACTAAATGTGTCATCACACTAACTTTCACCCACAAAGTTTTGCATCAGCTAAAATTCTGTCAATTCAATCCCTTCATACCTTTGTTCCCTTTTTGAATTTTCCCAGTACAATTTTTCCCTTTTCTTTTCTTCCCTCCTCTGATTATTCTTCAACCCTTTCAATTTAATTATTTTGCATAATTCACACAATCCTCTTGTTCCAATTAGGCAAACAACAATAATTAATATCCCCAGCAAGATTTTCAATAGTATTCCATTCCAAATGTTGCTGAGCCAATTTCCCACTGAAGCAAAACCTTTGCCAATCTTTCCCCAAATACCTGGCTCTTTCAATTCTTTCAAATCAGCACTTTCATTAGTCAGATTAGTAACAAGGGCCAGATGGATGAAGCAGTTTTCAAGTTGCAAATGGCGAATCGGCCCATTTGCGACTTGAAAAAAGCTATTTGGGATGTACAAAGCCCAAACTGCAATTTGGTAACTTGTTACCGAATCGCAGTTTGGGTTTTGCGATTCGGTATTAGGAAGAGGCGTGACAAGGGCATCCCTTCCTAATACCGAATCCAGACGGTATGCATGATTGTTTTGTGACCGCAAATGCGGTCACAAAGCAATCGCAGTTAGCACCAGTTTCAAACTGGTGCTAACCTATTCGCAAACGGGAAGAGGTCCCCATGGGACCCCTTACCCTTTGTGAATGGCAGCGAAAATAGTTTTTCAGAGCAGGTAGTGATCGCACGGACCACAGCCTGCTCTGAAAAAATTAAAAGAAAACGTTTCATTTTTGATTTTGAAATGAATCTCGTTTTCCTTTAAGGAAAACAGGCTGCATTTAAAGAAAAACTGCTTTATTTAAAAGCAGTCACAGACATGGTGGTCTCCTGTCTCCAGCAGGCCACCATCCCTGTGAGGGCAGCCATTCCCAGTGGGGTCGTAAATTGCGACCTACCCCTGAATATTCATGAGGTAGGTCATTTGGGACCCCATTGGGAATTGCAAACAGTGTCACTGACACTGTTGTACATCAGGTTTTGTGACTCGTAAATTGCGAGTCGCAAAACCTGATTTTTGTACATGTGGCCCCAAGTCTGTAATTCCTTTACTATTATTACGAATATACGAACAACATTGCCTAGAATTAATCATTTTACAGACTCTGCCATCCTTCGCTAAAAGAATGTCTTAAGCAAGACGATTCTGAAGAGTCTTAGCTCTTTCAGCAGCTAATTCAGTATCTATCAGGAGTATGGCTCCTGAAAAATTTGTCAGCATGTTATCCACAGTAGTAGACCACTTTCGAATCTTTATCGAATTCAGAGTGACTCCTAATGAAGGAATCATTGCTCCAAATATATCTCCCACTATACCAGAAGGAAACTCCCTCCTCTGTCTCACATGATGTAATTCAGTCACTTCAGAAACTTCTTCAAATCATTCATTTGGAAAACTATCCCAAATAACACGTCCCATACCATCCTCTTGGAAGACGGTATTAAACATTAAGACCACAGATGTAATAAGTTCTGAGAATTGCCAGATCCTGTCCATTCAACATAAATGTCCATTTACTCTGAAAGAAAAACAAATGCTTACATTCACTCGTTCCCACAAACAAAGTGTAGGTGTATGACTTAGGCCTATATATACAAAGTTTCTCTACGTATTGCACACCTAAAGCTAATTTCCCTTGCGTTTTAATTGCACTATAAGCATAATTATTCCTGTAAGTACTTTTCTCTAAGCCTTTTTCTAACTTCTCCTTTAATGCCTTTCTCCTGTCATCTGTGTGATCAAAGAAGCTTTTCTCTAAAGGTGTAAGCAAGCATGTCAGATTATTCCTCTGAGCATAAGCAGTGCCAAATGTCAGTGTAGGTTCAAAGAAACCGCTAACTACTACTATTTCATTTTTCTTAGCTACTCTACTCAAATACCTAATTATAGGGACAAACGAAAACACCATGTCATAATTCAAGTAAAAGTACTGGATGTACTCCTGGTTATAAAATCTTATTAGTCCAGACTCCAACTTCTCCATATGTTAAAGGCAAACTATGGTACATAACTCCTTCCTCAACTGATGAAGGAATCTGTGTACACACATAACAATTCCTCGCATCCATCATCTCAACATACTCACTCAACAAGCAATGGAAGACATTAGAAGAAAGTTCTCCTTGCGCATTAGTATCCCCATGCAAATATTTCTCATCTAACCTAACCCTCTCTATTCCTGTTAGAGCAGTTGTTGCCTCAAAAGCAGAGGTATGGTTGGCTTCGCTCTTATAAAGAACATACATACCCACAATCAACACAACCAAAAATATCCCATACATAATCGCCAAAACCAATATTCATAAATTTACAACGCCTAGTATTCCTACCCTGCTGGCTAATGTTACTCATGATCAGTAAAGAATCAGAAAGCAGAAGAAAATTTAGGAAAACTGCAGCAAAAACAAACAACTCTTCTTGCAGCAGTTACTTACAGCGTTCAGTCTTACTTTCAGGATCCATTGTCAAAATCGGTAAGCAGCTTGTCAAAATCAGGTTTCAAAAGTCAAATCAGATTATCAATGTCTCTTCCGGTTACTTTTGACAGTTTCTTTCTCAAAAAATGTCTCTCAGATTGTTTCAACAGTTCAGTTCATTAGCTTCCTTCAAGTGCCAAAATACTGTCTCTATAAAAAAAAAAAGACAAAAATTCTGCCATTCACTTGTAGTTGCATATTCCCATTCAGGACCTGCGTATCTTCGACTTGTTATTCTCTTTCTTTTTAACTTTCGATCACCATTCAATACTCCTTCACTTACATCTTCTCTCCTTGTTGTATCTATTTCTTCCTCGATTGTTTTCTCAACAACCACTTCCTTTCCTTTTCCTTGCAACTCCGGCCACTTATCTCCTTTCAGTGGACCTTTTGTCAGTGTTCTCTTCAGAGCCGAACTTGAAACTTCCCCTTGATCTGCAGTGTTTTCTCTTGATGGACCTGCAACAGGTACAGGTGGTATCAGATCACAGTGACTTTGAACCACCTCAACTCCTTTCCCCTCTGGGTCTGGCAATTGCTCTGTTTGTCTCTCAAGATCGTCTGCTTCTGTGAAAGCCCTCCTCTGACTAGGCTCTCCTGCTGCCTCAATTGTGATAGGCTCTCTGTCACCCTCCTAGAGGTCTTCTCCTTTGTCTTTCCACAGAAGTGAGTGAACCGTCCTGAATGGGCTCAGATCCGGTCTCAGTTCCTCTTTGTTCTCTTTCCGGCCCTGAGGCTTGTTTCGCTGTTGTTGGTACTCTCAACAACTCTTCTTCATGATCCAGTGGACATGCCACTTTCTTCATGTGACTGACATGGATCCAATTCGGAATTCCAGTGCACTCACAGCTGTGGTAGTTGCCAGAACTACCTGAAATGGTCCTTTCCAACGAGGCTCCAAATACGTTTTCCTCATGTGTTTCCGGACCACAACCCAGTCTCCAGCTCTCAGGTTGTGTCCTGGGTCATGGACCGGTGGCAGTGTGGTAGCTGCTGAGAGAAAGAGCGAACCACATCAGCCAGACCTTTGCAGTAATCCAACACCATATCATCTGTAATGTTAACAAGTGCATTTGCAGGCACCGCTTGCAAGCTCATGGCTCAGCCCATAAGGATCTCATGCGGCGACAACCCTGTCTTCCTGTCAGGAGTGTTTCTCCTTGACATCAAAACTAAAGGCAATGCGTCAGGCCATTTCAAACTTGTGGACGCACTCATCTTTGCGACTCTTGACTTCAAGGTACCATTCATCTGCTCCACTAGTCCTGATTCTTCAGGGCGGTAACTAGAATGCAACTTCTGCTCAATGTTTAATGCTGCACACAGTAAGTTAATTACTTCATTGTTGAAGTGACTTCTCCTATATGATTCTAAAGCGATCGGAAACCCGAAACGTGGTATCAGTTCCCTAAGCAGTAGTTTCGCTACTGTGAGACTATCATTTCTTTGTGTGGGTTAAGCTTCAATCCAGTGACTAAAAATGCAAACAATCACCAACACATATCTCAAACCTTCACACACAGGCATCTCAATAAAACCAACTGCATTCTGCAGAATGGACCTCCTGCTCTAACAGTGTGGCTCAAATGAACCACTGTCCCTTTCCTCACGTTCAATTGTTGGCAAATGACACAAGGATGGCAAACTGCTTCAGCAACCTGTCTAAAACTTGGGTTAAACCAATATGTGCTTGACTATGATAATACCTAGCCATTTGAGACAACAGACTATTTGACAAAACCAATGGACCCTCCTCGGAAACCCACAATTCATTTTGTCTTTGCACATATTTCATTTTGCTCCATTAATTTTTTTCCTCCTTGTCAGCATTATTCTGCAACATTTTCAATTCCGCCAAGTCGTTAATTACTTTCAACGCAAAAGTTGGACATGTTTTGTCTTCTTCAGGTAACAGCTCCACTTATTTTTGAACGGTATACAGTTCAATGCTCAAAACCTTGCGACTTGAGCCACATATCCATTTCCCAATGATAAAAAATCCTGCAACTTCAGATGTGCACTGCATTTCACCACGGCAATCTTTTCAGGCATTTGAATAGCATGTAACAGTTCTTTAATCCTTTCACCATTTCTCACTGGTGAACCAGAAAAGGTCATAAAGCCCATCCGTGACCACAACTGGCTAAAATCATGGACTATTCCAAATTCATACTGGCTATCCGTATTGATTGTAACTTTCAGCTGAGCAGAAACATGGCATGCTCTAGTAAGGGATACCAGTTCCACTACGTGGGCAGAATACACTCCTTGAAGCCAAGAAGCCTCCAAAATACCACTAATTGTGCACACGGCATATCCTGCTCTCAGAGTCCCTGCATTGTCTCTCAGACAGGAATCATCAACAAAGATAATTTGGTCATTCTCTTCCAATCGGGTATCTCTAATGTCAGGTCTCGGGTTTGTGCACGAGACAGTTACTTCAAGACAATCATGCTCAATGTCTTCCACTTTTTCAATTTCAACATTTTGATTTGGAAGTAAGGTTGCCGGGTTCATCACTGTACATCTTTTCAATGACACATTTGGTGACCCTAGAATACTAGTTTAATATCTGGTCAAACTCGCACCAGTCAAATATTGGGTTTTCATCCTTGTAAGTAGAATCTCAATAGAGTGAGAGACCATTATAGTCATGGGATGTCCCATCGCAATGCCTTCATACTGTGTAAGGCTTTGCCCAACCGCTGCAACTGCGTGCAAACAACGTGGTAAGGCTGATGCTACTTGGGCAAAAGTAGCTGAAAAGTATGCTACTGGCAAGTTTACCCCTCCATGGACCTGTGTCAAGACAGACAAAGAACATGCATCACGCTCATGACAAAAGAATGTGAAAGGTTTCGTGTAGTCAGGCATACCCAAAGCTGGAGCCTTGCACAGACTCTCTCTCAATTCACTGAACACTTTCTTTCCAGACTGGTCTAACACTATAGGATCAGTGACTTCCTAATGAGCCAGCTTCTGTAATGGTCTCGAAATTACTGAAAAATGTGGAATCCATTGGCGACAGTAGCCTACCATCCCTAAAAGCATCCTAACATCTCTCTGTGTGGTCGCGGGATTTTTCTATAATATGGTCGTAATCCTTTCTCTGGATATCTTTCTAGATCCTTTCTCAATCTGGTGACACAAGTATTTCTCGACTTTTTTACAGTATTGCAATTTAAGCGAAGACACATTGGTGGTCATTCCAACCCTGGCGGGCGGTGTTAAAGCGGCGGCAAAACCGCCAACAGGCTGGCGATAAAAAAAATGGAATTCCGACCCTGGCGGAAACTGCCAACAGAGACCGCCCCAGTAACACACCGCCCGCCACAGCGGTACAAACAAACTGTGCGGCGGTCCCCGCCAACAGACATGCGGGAGTCAATGTACCGCCCACAGTATCACAACCTACCAATCCGCCACCTTTTCCGGGGCGGTAGCCCCGCCGATAAAAACACGGCGGAAACAGCCATTTCGAAGGGAAAATGCTCACCTCCATACACCCCACGAGGAATCCGGACAGCATGGAACCCGAACTCCACATACTCCCAGCGATAGTCTTCCTGCTCCTCTACCAGGAGCACGAACGCCAGCGCAGAAGACAACGGTGAGTACTGCACCTACGACACAGGGGAGGGGGGAGGGAAAGAATTACGGGGAGACACATACGCGACACACCCACCCCCACCCTCACCAACTACAACACACACATCAATGCATAGCAATACATCACAGTTACCCCCCCCAAACCCCCGGGAAGAATGCAAAGACAAAAGGAAATGATTCTAATCATTGAAATATATTGCAATACTGCCAAAAAAATTATATACACATCAAAAACAATTATATACAGAAATGTACAAGTCCGAGCATTGTAGCAGTCATTGTCCGTGGACCACTGGGCCAACACTGCAGGGGGATCAAATGGCAAAACTACAGGCACCTCAGGGGGAAGGGAAGGGGGGGCACCTCAGCCAGATGAGTGCACAACGGCAGATCCACGAGGAGCCTCCATGGCCACTGTTTAATCCTGGGGAGTGCAAAGCCACAGTCTCACAAGTCCAGACAGTGTGTGGGCTGCCCACTGCTGAATCCTGGGGAGTGTAAAGCCACAGTCTCACAAGTCCAGACAGTGGGTGGGCTGCCCACTGCTCAATCCTGGGGAGTGCAAAGCCACAGTCTCACAAGTGGAGGGGTCAGATTGATTAACATTTTTACCCTCATTTCAGTCAATCATGTATGAGGAATATCAAGAGGGAGATGAGAACTATTATTATGACGAAATACAAACTAGTTCATTTGAACAGAACCTTGTGCATGCGCTGGACGCGGGAGTGTGCCAGACCGTTAATGAAGCCTTAGCCAAGGCTATACCTCCCTTGAAGCATCATCTCTAAGGGTTTGCTCAACAGCAGGGCTGGCTTCCCCCCCGGGGGCATGATTGAAGGGCCTAGAGCCACTTCCATGACATTACCTTCTAAAGAAATTTGCTCTGAAGCTTTTGAGAAACTGGCAGCCTCCTTGGCAAATTAATACCCCTACAGTATGCCTTCGGAATCCCATGCAGAAGCGTTAACGGAAGACTCTGGCGCTTCATCTTCTCGGAGTTCTTCGAAAGATGATTCTCAATCCCCACGCAAGGCAATATCCCATCATACTTCAGCTAGTAAATAAGCAAAACTTTTTATCTATGAACCAGGAGAAATTATCCACCCCAGGTCTACTGCTTGGGTACCCCCCTCTGAGGTAACAGACTATGTGAAGAGTCAAGTTAGACAGGATTTTGATAAGGAAGTGCATGCTCATTTGCGCTCAGAGTGCCCCAGACCTGAACTCACTGACAAGGTAGCGGAGACCCCAGAGGTAGACCCCTCCATGGTGACTTATTTAAAGAAATATACTAAAGACCCAAATAAGGGATTGGAAATCCTGCCAAGATAAGCTCATAGACTTGTCAGGTCCCTTGACAAAAATTCTGGAATTGGCTTACCAAGCAAAAGAGTCTAATTCTACAGTAGATACTGAATCCCCTATTGGTTGGGCACAACGTGCGATCTGTCTGTTGGGCAATACCAACTGCACGATTTCAAATGAACGACGCTGTTCTATTTTGATGAAGCTGGACCCGAAATTAGCAGACCTTGTATCCTCCGAAGCAGGCCCAGCAGCACAAGACATTTTATTTAGAGCGTCATTACTTAAAGAACTTTCTAAATTCGTTGCCACTTTCTCCAACTTTGATAAGGCTCAGGGTTCGATTAAGAGAGCACTTCGCCCACTTTTTGCCTGAGCCGGCCGCTTCAGGGAGCAAGCGTTTGCCCGCGGATATCAAATTACATTCGGAGACAGCTTCCAAGGCCACAGAGGTAGAGGTGGCTACCAAGACCAATCCTCTACCTTCTACCCTTCAAGACGGTCCTTCAGAGGACTTTTCCATAGAGGAAGATTCAGGGGTGCGGCTGCCGCCAACCAGGACTCCTCTCCTTCAGGTGAGAATTATTCCGTGGGTAGAGGTTTCTTTGAGGGGGTCACACTCAACTATTTTATCACAATTGGCAATTGGACTCCTTTTGGGATTTCTACCTCGTCCGCACCGTTGGGGAGATGATTTGTCTTCTTGGTTCAGAAATGTTTGCCTGGGCTTTAAGGTTCTGTTTTAATTGTGAAACTTTCGGCATCAGTCCATTAACTGTGTTTATTCGTAAAGAAAGAGGAAGGGACGCTTTGTCATGAAGGTTTTATAGGGCTGGTCTCTATGGTTGTTCATGTGTCATGGTGGGTTCATGGGATATGTAGTTTATTTTAAAACGTTCTTTCTGATTGGCTGCTAAAAATATTAAAGCATAGAAAGAGAAGCATAATCCTCGCCTCTGTGTCCTTAATAGAATTGAAAATTCTAAACGCGATAGCTAGAAAATTTTTCAATGATCAGTGTCAGTAAAACACTAGAGCGAAAACTGCTCTGTTAGAGTGGCAAGCTCAAAATGGCCACCAGTTGCTAGGTTTTTCCTCACTTGAATGCCCCCTTCAATTTCAATTTCAGCACTATTTCAGTTAAATGAAAGTTTTAGCACAAAAACCTCATCACCATATAAATGAAATTCTGTCAATCCTAACACAACAGTGAGTTTTAAAAAAATGTAAAAAACAAATAAGGCCCATTTACCACAAGTGGAGCCATTCACCTGCCCAACAGCCACGTTTAACAAAGCGGGCCGGGAGCACCGTGTCTGGAGCTCTAATTTATCACCCTCCTGGTTTTGCTGGTAACTGGAGCTCCAGTATCACTGAAATCCTCTCCCAGTTTATCCTCAAATACGCCAATTTCACCATTCTGGGGGATTTCAATATCCACCCTGATAGTACGACCTGCAAAATTGCCTCCTTTTTGATACAGGATTTTAGGGTCTTGGACATCCAGCTTTCCAATAGTTCTCCCATTCATGTAGCTAGACACTTGCTGGACCCTATATTTACAAATCCGAGGAACCTGCTGATAGATCCACCTACAGCTGTGTCATGGTCCAATCATTTTGCAGTCCTTTTTTCCCTTTCAATAGACTCAAAGTCTTGGGCTCCAGCGAGCCAGTCAGCTTCCCCTGGCAGGAGTTGGTCATGTTAGCATGTCTGACCTTAATAAGGAAACTTACAAGGGGACGCGAATAGGTCGATGAACCTTTTGACTCGCAATTAGGATGTTCCCACCATAATTCCAGTACAGGCAGATCAATAATCAATAACCAATACACAATATCAATAATCAACAATAATCAATAACAATAATAGTCAATAGAGTCAGTAATTGTCACGCACCATGACCTTTCAGCCATGAATAACCACATCTTTTAGTAAAAGTTAAAATATTTATTTCCCTATATTAACAATGCTAAAGTCATTTAAATAAATCTCAAAATCAAATGATACGCTTACAGAAACAACACTCGCTCTCCAAAGCAACAGGAAAACATAATCTAATCAAAGCTTGGACTTTTAGACATCCTAAGGTTACAGTGCAACTTAATAACAAGAATACTTCCGCAACGAGATCACATAAAAGTAAATTCAGCAACGAAACTCATCAAGCATTATTCCCTTTTAGCAGATTTTCATTAGTGAGGATCCTTAACTAACACCAGATTAGCATCAGCATGTTGGGCTTTATGCAAAACAATTTAGTAACACGAATTTGGAAAAACATCTACCTATGGCGCTATCAAAACAATGCGGTTGGTACCTAGAAAGAAGAAGCAAATATGCATGACAGACACATAGGTACCATTTGTACCTCTCCTCAATTGGATCGGCAACACAAGATAGTCTTCGTCATCAGGACATCAGTCGATCAGCAAGGCATCAGGATTCAGCATCAAAGTTCAGAAAACGCAAAGGGGGTTATTACAACTTTGGAGGAGGTGTTAATCCGTCCCAAATGTGACGGATATACCACCAGCCGTATTACGGGTTCCATAGGATATAATGGACTCGTAATACGGCTGGTGGTAAATACGTCACTTTACCGTCACTTTTGGGACGGATTAACACCTCCTCCAAAGTTGTAATAACCCCCAAAGTCTTTAAGCATTAAAGTTAAGCACGTCTCTTGTCAAGACGCACAAGAAAATATTGACCTTTCAGCAAGCAAGAAAATGAGTAATGTGTTAATGGCAAATGCCAAATGCAAAATGCTAAAAGCAAAAATGCTGAATGCTGGTGCAGTCTTGTTAAGTCAAATTCACTAAAACTGTTTCCCAAGTTCCTGTTCGTCAAGGGATCGCATGTTCACACTTGTCCAATAAAACTAAAACTCCAAATCTTTGAATTCTACCACTACTCCGTTTACATGTCGTTGATTGGTTGTCCTGCTATGTCCTCATCATCTGGCTCGTCAGGTAACAATATTGTTGCAGCTTCTATTCCAGTCAGCGTCTCCATTGTTCTCCTCCTGAGAAAGTCTTACATACATTACACACATACTGTTACATTTAGCAAGAACAGCATCTTCTAGCAGTCGGTTCTCATGAGACAAGATTCTCAGCCGTGAGCACATTTACACAATATAATGGAAAATCACAGTTTAACTCTCTAGGACAGCCATTTATTAATCCTTAAGAAATACAGCTTGATATGAGGCTTGGCAAGTAGGTCAAGACCTTCGCTAAGTTAAGGCCTACAACTAATAAAGCTAATACATAATGCATAACCTTTAATATGACATATTACCACATTAGTCAAACATATGCTCAACATGTCATAATATTAGACTATTAATAAGTACACTTTGTGAATATTGACGGCCACTCATCGTAATCACAATTTCAAATGCGTGCATTATTTTTCTACGTTATTATATTTTCTACTCAAACCCATTAATCAGAATACATGAATACTCATTAATAATTTTTATTAGAACACCTGTGGTAGCAATCCCTCCTCTGATGACTAAATGTGTCATCACACTAACTTTCACCCACAAAGTTTTGCATCAGCTAAAATTCTGTGAATTCAATCCCTTCATACCTTTGTTCCCTTTTTGAATTTTCCCAGTACAATTTTTCCCTTTTCTTTTCTTCCCTCCTCTGATTATTCTTCAACCCTTTCAATTTAATTATTTTGCATAATTCACACAATCCTCTTGTTCCAATTAGGCAAACAACAATAATTAATATCCCCAGCAAGATTTTCAATAGTATTCCATTCCAGATGTTGCTGAGCCAATTTCCCACTGAAGCAAAACCTTTGCCAATCTTTCCCCAAATACCTTTGGTAAATTCTTTCAAATCAGCACTTTCATTAGTCAGATTAGTAATCAAGGGCCAGATGGATGAAGCAGTTTTCAAGTTGCAAATGGCGAATCGGCCCATTTGTGACTTGAAAAAAGCTATTTGGGATGTACAAAGCCCAAACTGCAATTTGGTAACTTGTTACCGAATCGCAGTTTGGGTTTTGCGATTCGGTATTAGGAAGAGGCGTGACAAGGGCATCCCTTCCTAATACCGAATCCAGACGGTATGCATGATTGTTTTGTGACCGCAAATGCGGTCACAAAGCAATCGCAGTTAGCACCAGTTTCAAACTGGTGCTAACCTATTCGCAAACGGGAAGAGGTCCCCATGGGACCCCTTACCCTTTGTGAATGGCAGCGAAAATAGTTTTTCAGAGCAGGTAGTGATTGCACGGACCACAGCCTGCTCTGAAAAAATTAAAAGAAAACGTTTCATTTTTGATTTTGAAATGCATCTCGTTTTTTTTTAAGGAAAACAGGCTGCATTTAAAGAAAAACTGCTTTATTTAAAAGCAGTCATAGACATGGTGGTCTCCTGTCTGCAGCAGGCCACCATCCCTGTGAGGGCAGCCATTCCCAGTGGGGTCGTAAATTGTGACCTACCCCTGAATATTCATGAGGTAGGTCATTTGGGACTCCATTGGGAATTGCAAACAGTGTCACTGACACTGTTGTACATCAGGTTTTGTGACTCGCAAAACCTGATTTTTGTGCATGTGGCCCCAAGTCTGTAATTTCTTTACTATTATTACGAATATACGAACAACATTGCCTAGAATTAATCATTTTACAGACTCTGCCATCCTTCGCTAAAAGAATGTCTTAAGCAAGACGATTCTGAAGAGGCTTAGCTCTTTCAGCAGCTAATTCAGTATCTATCAGGAGTATGGCTCCTGAATAATTTGTCAGCATGTTATCCACAGTAGTAGACCACTTTCGAATCTTTATCGAATTCAGAGTGACTCCTAATGAAGGAATCATTGCTCCAAATATATCTCCCACTATACCAGAAGGAAACTCCCTCCTCTGTCTCACATGATGTAATTCAGTCACTTCAGAAACTTCTTCAAATCATTCATTTGGTAAATCTTTAGGAAAACTATCCCAAATAACACGTCCCATACCATCCTCTTGGAATACGGTATTAAACATTAAGACCACAGATGTAATAAGTTCTGAGAATTGCCAGATCCTGTCCATTCAACATAAATGTCCATTTACTCTGAAAGAAAAACAAATGCTTACATTCACTCGTTCCCACAAATAAAGTGTAGGTGTATGACTTAGGCCTATATATACAAAGTTTCTCTACGTGTTGCACACCTAAAGCTAATTTCCCTTGCGTTTTAATTGCACTATAAGCATAATTATTCCTGTAAGTACTTTTCTCTAAGCCTTTTTCTAACTTCTCCTTTAATGCCTTTCTCCTGTCATCTGTGTGATCTAAGAAACTTTTCTCTAAAGGTGTAAGCAAGCATGTCAGATTATTCCTCTGAGCATAAGCAGTGCCAAATGTCAGTGTAGGTTCAAAGAAACCGCTAACTACGACTATGTCATTTTCCTTAGCTACTCTACTCAAATACCTAATTATAGGGACAAACGTAAACACCATGTCATAATTCAAGTAAAAGTACTGGATGTACTCCTGGTTATAAAATCTTATTAGTAGCAGACTCCAACTTCTCCATATGTTAAAGGCAAACTATGGTACATAACTCCTTCCTCAACTGATGAAGGAATCTGTGTACACACATAACAATTCCTCGCATCCATCGTCTCAACATACTCACTCAACAAGCAATGGAAGACATTAGAAGAAAGTTCTCCTTGCGCATTAGTATGCCCATTCAAATATTTCTCATCTAACCTAAACCTCTCTATTCCTGTTAGAGCAGTAGTTGCCTCAAAAGCAGCGGTATGGTTGGCTTCGCTCTTATAAAGAACAGACATACCCACAATCAACACAACCAAAAATATCCCATACATAATCGCCAAAACCAATATTCATAATTTTACAACGCCTAGTATTCCTACCCTGCTGGCTAATGTTACTCATGATCAGTAAAGAATCAGAAAGCAGAAGAAAATTTAGGAAAACTGCAGCAAAAACAAACAACTCTTCTTGCAGCAGTTATTTACAGCGTTCAGTCTTACTTTCAGGATCCATTGTCAAAATCGGTAAGCAGCTTGTCAAAATCAGGTTTCAAAAGTCAAATCAGATTATCAATGTCTCTTCCGGTTACTTTCAACAGTTTCTTTCTCAAAAAATGTCTCTCAGATTGTTTCAACAGTTCAGTTCATTAGCTTCCTTCAAGTGCCAAAATACTGTCTCTATAAAAAAAAAAAGACAAAAATTCTGCCATTCACTTGTAGTTGCATATTCCCATTCAGGACCTGCGTATCTTCGACTTGTTATTCTCTTTCTTTTTAACTTTCGATCACCATTCAATACTCCTTCACTTACATCTTCTCTCCTTGTTGTATCTATTTCTTCCTCGATTGTTTTCTCAACAACCACTTCCTTTCCTTTTCCTTGCAACTCCGGCCACTTATCTCCTTTCAGTGGACCTTTTGTCAGTGTTCTCTTCAGAGCCGAACTTGAAACTTCCCCTTGATCTGCGGTGTTTTCTCTTGATGGACCTGCAACAGGTACAGGCGGTATCAGATCACAGTGACTTTGAACCACCTCAACTCCTTTCCCCTCTGGGTCTGGCAATTGCTCTGTTTGTCTCTCAAGATCGTCTGCTTCTGTGAAAGTCCTCCTCTGACTAGGCTCTCCTGCTGCCTCAATTGTGATAGGCTCTCCGTCACCCTCCTAGAGGTCTTCTCCTTTGTCTTTCCACAGAAGTGAGTGAACCGTCCTGAATGGGCTCAGATCCGGTCTCAGTTCCTCTTTGTTCTCTTTCCGGCCCTGAGACTTGTTTCGCTGTTGTTGGTACTCTCAACAACTCTTCTTCATGATCCAGTGGACATGCCACTTTCTTCATGTGACTGACATGGATCAAATTCGGAATTCCATCGCACTCACAGCTGTGGTAGTTGCCAGAACTACCTGAAATGGTCCTTTCCAACGAGGCTCCAAATACGTTTTCCTCATGTGTTTCCGGACCACAACCCAGTCTCCGGCTCTCAGGTTGTACCCTGGGTCATGGACCGGTGGCAGTGTGGTAGCTTCCACCTGCTGAGAGAAAGAGCGAACCACATCAGCCAGACCTTTGCAGTAATCCAACACCATATCATCTGTAATGTTAACAAGTGCATTTGCAGGCACCGCTTGCAAGCTCATGGCTCAGCCCATAAGGATCTCATGCGGCGACAACCCTGTCTTCCTGTCAGGAGTGTTTCTCCTTGACATCAAAACTAAAGGCAATGCGTCAGGCCATTTCAAACTTGTGGACGCACTCATCTTTGCGACTCTTGACTTCAAGGTACCATTCATCTGCTCCACTAGTCCTGATGCTTCAGGGCGGTAACTACAATGCAACTTCTGCTCAATGTTTAATGCTGCACACAGTAATTTAATTACTTCATTGTTGAAGTGACTTCTCCTATATGATTCTAAAGCGATCGGAAACCCGACACGTGGTATCAGTTCCCTAAGCAGTAGTTTCGCTACTGTGAGACTATCATTTCTTTGTGTGGGTTAAGCTTCAATCCATTGAATAAAAATGCAAACAATCACCAACACATATCTCAAACCTTCACACACAGGCATCTCAATAAAACCAACTGCATTCTGCAGAATGGACCTCCTGCTCTAACAGTGTGGCTCAAATGAACCACTGTCCCTTTCCTCACGTTCAATTGTTGGCAAATGACACAAGGATGGCAAACTGCTTCAGCAACCTGTCTAAAACTTGGGTTAAACCAATATGTGCTTGACTATGATAATACCTAGCCATTTGAGACAACAGACTATTTGACAAAACCAATTGACCCTCCTCGGAAACCCACAATTCATTTTGTCTTTGCACATATTTAATTTTGCTCCATGAATTTTTTTCCTCCTTGTCAGCATTATTCTGCAACATTTTCAATTCCACCAAGTCGTTAATTACTTTCAATGCCAAAGTTGGACATGTTTTGTCTTCTTCAGGTAACAGCTCCCACTTATTTTTGAACGGTATACAGTTCAATGCTCAAAACCTTGCGACTTGAGCCACTTATCCATTTCCCAATTGTAAAGAAATGGCTCCCTGTTGCAGTTACCCCCCACTTTTTGCCTGATACTGATGCTGACTTGACTGAGAAGTGTGCTGGGATCCTGCTAACCAGACCCCAGCACCAGTGTTCTTTCACCTAAAATGTACCATTGTTTCCACAATTGGCACAACCCTGGCACCTAGGTAAGTCCCTTATAACTGGTACCCCTGGTACCAAGGGCCCTGATGCCAGGGAAGGTCTCTAAGGGCTGCAGCATGTCTTATGCCACCCTAGGGACCCCTCACTCAGCACAGACACACTGCTTGCCAGCTTGTGTGTGCTGGTGGGGAGAAAATGACTAAGTCGACATGGCACTCCCCTCAGGGTGCCATGCCAACTTCACACTGCCTGTGGCATAGGTAAGTCACCCCTCTAGCAGGCCTTACTGCCCTAAGGCAGGGTCCACTATACCACAGGTGAGGGCATATGTGAATGAGCACTATGCCCCTACAGTGTCTAAGCAAAACCTTAGACATTGTAAGTGCAGGGTAGCCATAAGAGTATATGGGCTGGGCGTCTGTCAAAAACGAACTCCACAGCTCCATAATGGCTACACTGAAAACTGGGAAGTTTGGTATCAAACTTCTCAGAATAATAAACCCACACTGATGCCAGTGTTGGATTTATTAAAAAATGCACACAGAGGACATCTTAGAGATGCCCCCTGTATTTTACCCAATTGTTCAGTGCAGGACTGACTGGTCTGTGCCAGCCTGCTGCTGAGAGACGAGTTTCTGACCCCATGCGGTGAGAGCCTTTGTGCTCTCTGAGGACAGAAACAAAGCCTGCTCTGGGTGGAGGTGCTTCACCCCCCTGCAGGAACTGTAACACCTAGCAGTGAGCTTCAAAGGCTCAAGCTTCATGTTACAATGCCCCAGGGCACTCCAGCTAGTGGAGATGCCCGCCCCCTGGACCCAGCCCCCACTTTTGGCGGCAAGTCCAGGAGAGATAATGAGAAAAACAAGGAGGAGTCACTGGCCAGTCAGGACAGCCCCTAAGGTGTCCTGAGCTGAGGTGACTCTGACTTTTAGAAATCCTCCATCTTGTAGAAGGAGGATTCCCCCAATAGCGATAGGAATGTGACCCCCTCCCCTTGGGAGGAGGCACAAAGAGGGTGTACCCACCCTCAGGACTAGTAGCCATTGGCTACTAACCCCCCAGACCTAAACACGCCCTTAAATTTAGTATTTAAGGGCTTCCCTGAACCTAAGAATTTAGATTCCTGCAACTTACCTGAAGAAGAGGACTGCTGAGCTGAAAGACCCCTGCAGAAGAAGAAAAGAAGACACCAACTGCTTTGGCCCCAGTCCTACCGGCCTGTCTCCTGCCTTCTAAAGAAACCTGCTCCAGCGACGCTTTCCCCAGGACCAGCGACCTCTGAATCCTCAGAGGACTGCCCTGCTTCAAGAGGAACAAGAAACTCCCGAGGACAGCGGCCCTGTTCCAAAAAGACTGCAACTTTGTTTCTAAGGAGCAGATTTAAAGACCCCTGCAACTCCCCGCAAGAAGCGTGAGACTTGCAACACTGCACCCGGCGACCCCGACTCGACTGGTGGAGAAACAACGCTTCAGGGAGGACCCTCCGGCGACTCCAAGACTGTGAGTAACCAAAGTTGTCCCCCCTGCGCCCCCACAGCGACGCCTGCAGAGGGAATCCCGAGGCTCCCCCTGACCGCGACTGCCTGACTCTGTAATCCCGACGCCTGGAAAAGACCCTGCACCCCCAGCCCCCAGGACCTGAAGGACCGGAACTCCAGTGCAGGAGTGACCCCCAGGAGGCCCTCTCCCTTGCCCAGGTGGTGGCTACCCCGAGGAGCCCCCCCTTGCCTGCCTGCACCACTGAACAGACCCCTTGGTCTCCCATTGAAAACCCTTACAAACCCGACGCGTGTTTGCACACTGCACCCGACCGCCCCCGCGCTGCTGAGGGTGTACTTTTTGTGTGGACTTGGGTCCCCCCCGGTGCCCTACAAAACCCCCCTGGTCTGCCCTCCGAAGACGCGGGTGCTTACCTGCTGGCAGACTGGAACCGGGGCACCCCCTTCTCTCTATTGAAGCCTATGTGTTTTGGGCACCTCTTTGACCTCTGCACCTGACCGGCCCTGAGCTGCTGGTGTGGTAACTTTGGGGTTGCTCTGAACCCCCAACGGTGGGCTACCTTGGACCCAAACCTGAACCCTGTAGGTGGTTTACTTACCTGCAAAAACTAACAATACTTTACCTCCCCCAGGAACTGTGAAAATTGCACTGTGTCCACTTTTAAAACAGCTATTTGTGTTTTATGTGTAAAGTATATATGCTACTGTAATTATTCAAAGTTCCTAAAGTACTTACCTGCAATACCTTTAAAATGAGATATTACATGTAGAATTTGAACCTGTGGTTCTTAAGATAAACTAAGAAAATATATTTTTTTACACAAAAACCTATTGTCTGGAATTGTCTCTGAGTGTGTGTTCCTCATTTATTGCCTGTGTGTATGTACAACAAATGCTTAACACTACTCCTTTGATAAGCCTACTGCTCAACCACACTACCACAAAATAGAGCATTAGTATTATCTCTTTTTGCCACTATCTTACCTCTAAGGGGAACCCTTGGACTCTGTGCATGCTATTCCTTACTTTGAAATAGCACATACAGAGCCAACTACCTACATTGGTGGATCAGCGGTGGGGTACAAGACTTTGCATTTGCTGGACTACTCAGCCAATACCTGATCACACAACAAATTCCAAAAATTGTCATTAGAAATAGATTTTTGCAATTTGAACTATTTTTCAAATTTTTTAAAAGTCCTGCTAGGGCCTTGTGTTAGTCCCTGTTAGCATTTCTTTTAGAGTTTAAAAGTTTTGTGAAAGTTTGAATTAGATTCTAGAACTAGTTTTAGATTCTTAAAAAGTATTCCAACTTTTAGAAGCATAATGTCTAGTGCAGAGATGAATGTGGAGGAACTCGACCTCACACCTTACCTCCATCTTAAGATGAGGGAGCTATGGTCACTCTGCAAAATAAAGAAAATAGCAATAGGCCCCAGACCTTCCAAACTACAGCTCCAGGAGCTTTTGGCAGAGTTTGAAAAAGCCAACCCCTCTGAGGAGGACAACCCAGAGGAGGAAGATAGTGACTTGGAGGATAATTCCCACCTTCCAGTCCTAACTAGGGAACCTAGGGACCCTCAATCCCTGATTCCAACTGTGTTAGTCAGAGATGCTGCTTCCCTCACAGGAGGGGCCAGCACCTCTGAAATCACTGAGGATAGCCTCAGTGAAGATGACCTCCTGTTAGCCAGGATGGCCAAAAGATTGGCTTTGGAGAGACAGCTCCTAGCCATAGAAAGGGAAAGACAAGAGATGGGCCTAGGTCCCATCAATGGTGGCAGCAACATAAATAGGGTCAGAGAGAATACTGACATCCTAAAAATCCCCAAAGGGATTGTAACAAAATATGAAGATGGTGATGACATCACCAAATGGTTCACAGCTTTTGAGAGGGCTTGTGCAACCAGAAAAGTAAACAGATCTCACTGGGGTGCTCTCCTTTGGGAAATGTTCACTGGAAAGTGTAGGGATAGACTCCTCACACTCTCTGGAAAAGATGCAGAATCTTATGACCTCATGAAGGGAACCCTGATTGAGGGCTTTGGATTCTCCACTGAGGAGTACAGGATTAGGTTCAGGTGGGCTCAAAAATCCTCGAGCCAGACCTGGGTTGATTTTGTAGACTACTCAGTGAAAACACTGGATGGTTGGGTAACTGGAAATGAAGTGCATGACTATGTTGGGCTTTATAATTTGTTTATGAAAGAACACATTTTAAGTAACTACTTCAATGAAAAGTTGCATCAGTATCTGGTAGACCTAGGACCAATTTCTCCCCAAGAATTGGGAAAGAAGGCGGACCATTGGGTCAAGACTAGGGTAACCAAAACTTCCACTGGGGGTGACCAAAAGAAAGGGGTTACAAAGACTCCCCAGGAGAAAGTGGGTGACACTAGAAACAAGGAAAAAGAGTCCTCTGTAGGCCCCCAAAAACCAGAACAGGTGGGTGGGCCCCAAGACACAACCTAAAACAAAGGTGGGTACCAGGGTAAGAACTGGGATGCCACTAAGGCATGGTGCCATAACTGTAGACAGACAGGGCACCACACCAAGGACACTTCTTGTCCCAAAAACAAACCCCCTAGCAAAATCCCAGGGGTAACCAGTGTAGCCATTGGGGATGACTCCTCAGATGAGGAGGTCTTCATAGCCTTCAACTGGAAAAAGGGCCCAGCAGGTGAGTTGGAGATTCCAGAGGGAAGTAGACACTTCCACCACCTACAGGTGAATGGAATCCCAGCCACTGCCCTGAGAGACACTTGTGCCAGTCACACTATTGTGCATGACAGGCTGGTGTTCTCAAACCAGTACATCCCAGGTGAGATGGCCAGAGTAAGAGTTAGCCCAGACAGGGTCACTGATAGGCCTGTGGCTTTTGTGCCTATAGAAGTGGGTGGGACTTTTAGCTGGAGAAGGGTGGTAGTCAGTACAGACCTCCCCCTTGATTGTCTCCTTGGAAATGACTACCCCGAGGCTAGTCAGAGCCCAAGAGAGGAACTGGTCCAGTGCCAGTCCTCTCCCAAGGATTCTGGAGGTGCTGCCCCTGCAGTAACTGCAAGTAGGCCCCAGAAGAAAAAGAAAAGAAAACAGAGTAGGAAGGGTGGACAACCTTTAGCCAAGGTTCCAGCAAGCCAAGGAGATTCTGCTCCAGTAGGGGAGAACTCCAAAAGTGGCACTGGCAAAGTCCAACCTGTCCCACAAGAAGTCCTGGCTAGTCAGGCAACTGTTAAGCCTGAGTGGGTGGCTCCCCAGCTAACAGAAGAAAGAGTAGAAGAAGGGTGTTTACTACAAGATGTGGTAACCCCCCACTCTAATACAGCAGACAGGCACCCTGAACCCAAAAAAGCCTGTAACTTAGCCCCTTCCCTTGTAGGTGAAGAGCTAAAGGTGTGGTTCTGGGCACTGACAGCTGTCAGTGGCCTCTGCTGGGTGTTAGCCTTTATGGCTGCACTATCCTTGGCATGGTGGTCAGACCCCATGCCAAATAGCAAGTTAGGCCCCCTGACCCTGTTGGTTATGGTGGGGTTACTCCAGCTCTGGGTAACCTCTTTGGGTAAGCTAGGGGTGACCCTGAAAAAGATAAGATTAGCAGAGGTGGAAACCTCTAACCCCAAAATAGAGAGAATGGGTGAAGACATTAAAGACACAGACAAGAGGCAATTCAGACTAGGTCCTATCACTGTGGAAGTGGGTCAGTTCTCCAGAGGGAATGACCTGAACAGGAGTATGTAAGGCAGAGTAGGCCCTGCAACAAACCAGCCTATTTCATCTACTCTTCCTCGCCTGACAGACTAGGAAGACTCTCCCAGCTTTGGCTGAGTCTCCTGGCCTGTGGGCTGGGGGGGGCTTGTGTAAAGAAATGGCTCCCTGTTGCAGTTACCCCCCACTTTTTGCCTGATACTGATGCTGACTTGACTGAGAAGTGTGCTGGGATCCTGCTAACCAGGCCCCAGCACCAGTGTTCTTTCACCTAAAATGTACCATTGTTTCCACAATTGGCACAACCCTGGCACCTAGGTAAGTCCCTTGTAACTGGTACCCCTGGTACCAAGGGCCCTGATGCCAGGGAAGGTCTCTAAGGGCTGCAGCATGTCTTATGCCACCCTAGGGACCCCTCACTCAGCACAGACACACTACTTGCCAGCTTGTGTGTGCTGGTGGGGAGAAAATGACTAAGTCGACATGGCACTCCCCTCAGGGTGCCATGCCAACCTCACACTGCCTGTGGCATAGGTAAGTCACCCCTCTAGCAGGCCTTACAGCCCTAAGGCAGGGTGCACTATACCACAGGTGAGGGCATATGTGTATGAGCACTATGCCCCTACAGTGTCTAAGCAAAACCTTAGGCATTGTAAGTGCAGGGTAGCCATAAGAGTATATGAGCTGGGAGTCTGTCAAAAACGAACTCCACAGCTCCATAATGGCTACACTGAAAACTGGGAAGTTTGGTATCAAACTTCTCAGAATAATAAACCCACACTGATGCCAGTGTTGGATTTATTAAAAAATGCACACAGAGGACATCTTAGAGATGCCCCCTGTATTTTACCCAATTGTTCAGTGCAGGACTGACTGGTCTGTGCCAGCCTGCTGCTGAGAGACGAGTTTCTGACCCCGTGCGGTGAGAGCCTTTGTGCTCTCTGAGGACAGAAACAAAGCCTGCTCTGGGTGGAGGTGCTTCACACCTCCCCCCTGCAGGAACTGTAACACCTAGCAGTGAGCTTCAAAGGCTCAAGCTTCGTGTTACAATGCCCCAGGGCACTCCAGCTAGTGGAGATGCCTGCCCCCTGGACCCAGCCCCCACTTTTGGCGGCAAGTCCAGGAGAGATAATGAGAAAAACAAGGAGGAGTCACTGGCCAGTCAGGACAGCCCCTAAGGTGTCCTGAGCTGAGGTGACTCTGACTTTTAGAAATCCTCCATCTTGTAGAAGGAGGATTCCCCCAATAGGGATAGGAATGTGACCCCCTCTCCTTGGGAGGAGGCACAAAGAGGGTGTACCCACCCTCAGGGCTAGTAGCCATTGGCTACTAACCCCCAGACCTAAACACGCCCTTAGATTTAGTATTTAAGGGCTTCCCTGAACCTAAGAATTTAGATTCCTGCAACTTACCTGAAGAAGAGGACTGCTGAGCTGAAAGACCCCTGCTGAAGAAGAAAAGAAGACACCAACTGCTTTGGCCCCAGTCCTACCGGCCTGTCTCCTGCCTTCTAAAGAAACCTGCTCCAGCTACGCTTTCCCCAGGACCAGCGACCTCTGAATCCTCAGAGGACTGCCCTGCTTCAAGAGGAACAAGAAACTCCCGAGGACAGCGGCCCTGTTCCAAAAAGACTGCAACTTTGTTTCTAAGGAGCAGATTTAAAGACCCCTGCAACTCCCCGCAAGAAGCGTGAGACTTGCAATACTGCACCCGGCTACCCTGACTCGACTGGTGGAGAAACAACGCTTCAGGGAGGACCCTCCGGCGACTCCAAGACTGTGAGTAACCAAAGTTGTCCCCCCTGTGCCCCCACAACGACGCCTGCAGAGGGAATCCCGAGGCTCCCCCTGACCGCGACTGCCTGACTCTGTAATCCCGACGCCTGGAAAAGACCCTGCACCCGCAGCCCCCAGGACCTGAAGGACCGGAACTCCAGTGCAGGAGTGACCCCCAGGAGGCCCTCTCCCTTGCCCAGGTGGTGGCTACCCCGAGGAGCCCCCCCTTGCCTGCCTGCACCACTGAACAGACCCCTTGGTCTCCCATTGAAAACCCTTACAAACCCGACGCGTGTTTGCACACTGCACCCGGCCGCCCCCGCACTGCTGTGGGTGTACTTTTTGTGTCGACTTGTGTCCCCCCTGTGCCCTACAAAACCCCCCTGGTCTGCCCTCCGAAGACGCGGGTACTTACCTGCTGGCAGACTGGAACCGGGGCACCCCCTCTTCTCCATTGAAGCCTATGTGTTTTGGGCACCTCTTTGACCTCTGCACCTGACCGGCCCTGAGCTGCTGGTGTGGTAACTTTGGGGTTGCTCTGAACCCCCAACGGTGGGCTACCTTGGACCCAAACCTGAACCCTGAAGGTGGTTTACTTACCTGCAAAAACTAACAATACTTTACCTCCCCCAGGAACTGTGAAAATTGCAGTGTCCACTTTTAAAACAGCTATTTGTGTTTTATGTGTAAAGTATATATGCTACTGTAATTATTCAAAGTTCCTAAAGTACTTACCTGCAATACCTTTCAAATGAGATATTACATGTAGAATTTGAACCTGTGGTTCTTAAAATAAACTAAGAAAAGATATTTTTCTATACAAAAACCTATTGGCTGGAATTGTCTCTGAGTGTGTGTTCCTCATTTATTGCCTGTGTGTATGTACAACAAATGCTTAACACTACTCCTTTGATAAGCCTACTGCTCGACCACACTACCACAAAATAGTGCATTAGTATTATCTCTTTTTGGCACTATCTTACCTCTAAGGGGAACCCTTGGACTCTGTTCATGCTATTCCTTACTTTGAAATAGCACATACAGAGCCAACTTCCTACACCAATGATAAAAAATCCTGCAACTTCAGATGTGCACTGCATTTCACCACGGCAATCTTTTCAGGCATTTGAATAGCATGTAACAGTTCTTTAATCCTTTCACCATTTCTCACTGGTAAACCAGAAAAGGTCATAAAGCCCATCCGTGACCACAACTGGCTAAAATCATGGACTATTCCAAATCCATACTGGCTATTCGTATTGATTGTAACTTTCAGCTGAGCAGAAACATGGCACGCTCTAGTAAGGGATACCAGTTCCACTACTTGGGCAGAATACACTCCTTGAAGCCAAGAAGCCTCCAAAATACCACTAATTGTGCACACGGCATATCATGCTCTCAGAGTCCCTGCATTGTCTCTCAGACAGGAATCATCAACAAAGATAATTTGGTCATTCTCTTCCAATCGGGTATCTCTAATGTCAGGTCTCGGTTTTGTGCACAAGACAGTTACTTCAAGACAATCATGCTCAATGTCTTCCACTTTTTCAATTTCAACATTTTGATTTGGAAGTAAGGTTGCCGGGTTCATCACTGTACATCTTTTCAATGACACATTTGGTGACCCTAGAATACTAGTTTAATATCTGGTCAAAATCGCACCAGTCAAATATTGGGTTTTCATCCTTGTAAGTAGAATCTCAATAGAGTGAGAGACCATTATAGTCATGGGATGTCCCATCGCGATGCCTTCATACTGTGTAAGGCTTTGCCCAACCGCTGCAACTGCGTGCAAACAACCTGGTAAGGCTGATGCTACTTGGGCAAAAGTAGCTGAAAAGTATGCTACTGGGCAGTTTACACCTCCATGGACCTGTTTCAAGACAGACAAAGAACATGCATCACGCTCATGACAAAAGAATGTGAAAGGTTTCGTGTAGTCAGGCATACCCAAAGCTAGAGCCTTGCACAGACTCTCTCTCAATTCACTGAACACTTTCTTTCCAGACTGGTCTAACACTATAGGATCAGTGACTTCCTAATGAGCCAGCTTCTGCAATGGTCTTGAAATTACTGAAAAATGTGGAATACCTGACTCCAACGGAGAGAACACTGCAGGGCCATCAGATGGCAAAACTACAGGCACCTCAGGGGAAGGGAAGGGGGGGCACCTCAGCCAGATGAGTGCACGACGGCAGATCCACGAGGGGCCTCCATGGCCACTGTTCAATCCTGGGGAGTGCAAAGCCACAGTCTCACAAGTCCAGACAGTGGGTGGGCTGCCCATTGCTCAATCCTGGGGAGTGCAAAGCCACAGTCTCACAAGTCCAGACAGTGGGTGGGCTGCCCACTGCTCAATCCTGGGAGTGCAAAGCCACAGTCTCACAAGTGGATAACAGTCTCCACTGGTTCTGGAGGGGGCCTGGTGCCCAGAGTGCCTCGTGCAGCCCTGCCTGACACAGATGCGGGCCAGCCCCTGCCGCTCATGGGCCAGCGGTGCCTGCCATGGAGTGCCCAGTTCAGCGGTGCTTGAGACGGCGGTGCCCAGTTCAGCGGTGCTTGAGATGAAGGGCCCACTTTAGCGGTGCTTGAGACGGCGGTGCCCAGTGCAGCGGTGCTTGAGACGGCGGTGCCCACTTTAGCGGTGCTTGAGACGGCGGTGCCCAGTGCAGCGGTGCTTGAGATGAAGGGCCCAGTGCAGCGGTGCTTGAGATGAAGGGCCCAGTTCAGCGGTGCTTGAGATGAAGGGCCCACTTTAGCGGTGCTTGAGACGGCGGTGCCCAGTGCAGCGGTGCTTGAGATGAAGGGCCCAGTGCAGCGGTGCTTGAGGTGAAGGGCCCAGTTCAGCGGTGCTTGAGATGAAGGGCCCACTTTAGCGGTGCTTGAGACGGCGGTGCCCAGTGCAGCGGTGCTTGAGACGGCAGTGCCCACTTTAGCGGTGCTTGAGACGGCGGTGCCCAGTGCAGCGGTGCTTGAGATGAAGGGCCCAGTGCAGCGGTGCTTGAGATGAAGGGCCCAGTTCAGCGGTGCTTGAGATGAAGGGCCTACTTTAGTGGTGCTTGAGACGGCGGTGCCCAGTGCAGCGGTGCTTGAGATGAAGGGCCCAGTGCAGCGGTGCTTGAGATGAAGGGCCCAGTTCAGCGGTGCTTGAGCTGAAGGGCCCACTTTAGCGGTGCTTGAGACGGCGGTGCCCAGTGCAGCGGTGCTTGAGATGAAGGGCCCAGTTCAGCGGTTACGGCCATGGCGGGGAGGTCATTTGCCACCTGTCCTGTGGCTGGCGGGGCCCTCCGGCCCATCTGTCCTGTGGCTGGCGGGGCCCTCCTGCCCATCTGTCCTGTGGCTGGCGGGACCCTCCTGTGCAGCTGTCCCGGGGCTGTTGGTGGCCTACAGGCCACCTGGGATAGGGCTTGCGGGGCCCTCGTGGCCAGCTGGGCTGATGGCGGTCTTGTCGGGCGTGCTGCCCTTCCCAGCCTTCCCTGATCGCCTGTGGCCCTTCCCCACCTTGGGCGGTGTGCCAGCTGTCTCTACACTCCCTGCCGGAGTCCTGGTAGGGGTTTTAGTCCCTGGTGTTTTCACCCTCTCGCGCCGGCCACTGCCTATCTTGGGATGTTTCTCCGGGGGTGGGCTGCCCGTGCCTTGGCTTCGCACCAAACTGGCTGTCCTGGAGGGTGGGGCACTCCACAGTCCATGGCAGACTGTGATGACAGGGGCCGGTTTTGTCGTGGCTGAGGTGCTGACTGTAGTCCTATGACATGGACGGGGTGGGGGAGTTGGTGGAAAGAGGTTGAGTTTAGACAGGAAAAGCTTTTTAGGAGCAGTGGGACGGGTAGGTGTAGTGGGTATGGGAGTGGAGAAAGAGGTTGTGGTTGTAGGAGTTGTAAGTCTGGTGGCTTTGGGTGCAGGTGCTTGGGCTGGAGGCTGTCGTGAGGTGGATGGCTGTTGGGTGGGTGGCGGCCTGCGTTTGTGTATCTTGGAAGAGGGGGTCACAGACACACTGGGAGAGGACACAGGGGACGAGTAAATGGCAGTGGGGGTGGTGACTGCACGTGTGCGGGTGGTTCTGGTGTGTGTGCTGCTGAGGGACGTAGTGGCTGAAGATGTTGTGCATGCAGGTGTGAGTGGAGACGTGACAGGGAGGGAGGAGGGAGACGAGGAGGAGGGGGACACAGTGGAGGCAGTGGGTGTTGGTATGTCTGTATGCGGATGTTGCTTGTGTGAGTGCCTGTGGGATGTGTGGTGCTTATGTCTGGCTGAGCTTCCCTTGGGTGTTGAGGTGTGTGCAGGCTGGTCTGATGGTGTGTCTGGGATAGGCAGAGGTACAGGTGATAGGGTATGGGTGGAGGAAGTTGGAGGGGGGAGGCTAGAGACAGGGACAATGGCTGCCATCAGTGCCGAGGCCAGAGTCTGGAACGATCGCTGAAGGGCCTCCTGACCAGAATGAATGCCCTCCAGGTATGCATTACTCTGGTGCACCTCCCTTTCTACACCCTGGATGGCATTCAAAATGGTAGACTGCCCAACAGTGAGCGTCCTCAGGAGGTCAATGACCTCCTCACTGAGGGCAGCAGGGGTGACAGGGGCAGGGCCTGAGGTGCCTGGGGCGAAGGAGATGCCCACCTTCCGGGGTGAGCGGGCACGGGCCAAACGCTGAGGGGCTGCTGGGAGGGCGGTGCTGGTGCGGTGGTTGGCGGATGTACCTGTTGTTGCGGGGGGCACAGATGTTGCCACCACCACAAGCGAGCTCCCTTCAGAGGACGAGTCGGTGTAACTGATGTCTGCCCGAGTCCCCGCTGTGGAGCTCGCCTCTCCCTCCATCCCACTGGTGAATTCGGAGTCCGTTGCGTGGCCCTCCATGGCCATGTGGGATGCAGCTCCCTCGTGCTCCGATGCCACTTCTCCTCCGCCTGATGATGCTAATGCACACATGAACAGGAAGACCACAAAAAAGGGGGGGGGGGAGAATAAAGACATGTTGAGTGCATGCATTGGCGACACCGTTGGCGGACAGGACAGACACAGAAGCCCCCTGCACTACGCCGCACACTTGGGGTCGACTACTCAATCCGTGGGACATGGCCTACAAGCCTATGGATGACATCTGCACACATAGATGACACAGGGCCATGAATAGCTGTACTTGGCACCCTACAGAGGTGGGGGCACAGGGCCATGCCTTACGGAGGTGCCTAGCCTCCAGAAATCGCCCTGGCCTAGGGATACCCACAGGCCTCCTCCCCCACCCAGACACCTCCACTGTGTGCAAAGTCAGCAGAATGAGAGTATACTCACCCCCTTGTGTCTGCTGTGATGTCCTCACGCGCCCATCCAAATCGGGGTAGGCCACCGCCAGGATCCGGGACATCAGGGGGGTCAAAGTCCGACTGGCACCCCTCCCACGTTGGGAGGCCATCCCCAGCTGAGCCTCTGCCGTCTTCCTGCTCCAGTGGCGGATGTCCTCCCATCTCTTCCGGCAGTGGGTGCCCCATCTCTGGTGGACCCCCAGGGTCCGGACATCCTTAGCGATGGCACGCCAAAAATCGATCTTTTGGTGGGCGCTGACCTATGTGAAATGTACAGGGGGAGAAGAATAGTCATCACCTTCTGCACCCTCAATGTGAGTGGCCCCCCATCCCTACCCTTGCCATGTGGCACATGCTCTCACCGTCGTGTGATGCATGCCTCAATCGCTTCCCTTCCCCCCATCTTTCATCCACCCCACTCAACACAGGCATAGCCCATAAAGCATGCTCCCAGTGTATTTACCTGTTTGTCTGGAGGACCGTAGAGTAGTGCGTACTGGGGGAGGACCCCATCCACAAGTTTCTCCAACTCCTCCGCAGTGAAGGCAGGGGCCCTTTCCCCAGTCGCATGAGCCATTGTCTCTTCCAGACCCAGGCCACAGCAGCACTTGCAGTCTAGGTCCTCTCCTGTCGAAGGTCAGGTATCGAGTGATTAAGCAGATACAAAATGGCGGTCACGGCCGCGGCGGTGCGTACCGCGACCGCCGCCGCACATCCTCATTGGCTCCTGAGACCCATAGGGTTCAATGTTAACCAATAATGCTTTGCGCTGCGGTCTTCGACCGCCTACCGCCACGGTGTACAACGCCAGCGCATTTACCTCACATCCCATTGTCGCACTTTACAGGTCAGGCAGCCGCCATTTCAGGGGCCCACATGGCTTAATTTTTACTGTGTCACACATACCTAGGCCTTGCATCAACACTCATACAAACCATTCAATGGATTGAGAATCGTGTTATGTGCAAGCTGTGGTTACGTACCTGTGGGTTGATTGACTCTGTGCTTGCTGTTGTCCTCCATAGGCACCGTCCGCTGGGACATGCGAGGAGATGGAGGCATCCTCCGGTGTACAGACCGCTGGTAGACCTGTCGACAATGGAGGAAAGACATGTCATACTGACATACAGGCTTGACCGTGCCACTATTCATGAACTGTGTGCCCAGCTGGAGCCAGACCTGATGTCAGCAATCCGCCAACCCACAGGGATCACCCCTCAAGTGCAGGTGCTGTCAGTGCTCCATTTCCTAGCAAGTGGGTCATTTCAAACAACAGTGGCCATATCATCAGGGATGTCCCAGCCTATGTTTTCCAAGGTGTTGTCCAGAGTGTTGTCTGCCCTGCTGAAACACATGCGGAGCTACATCGTTTTCCCTGAGGTGGGGGATTTGCCTACAGTGAAGGGTGATTTCTATGCCCTTGGACATATCCCCAACATCATAGGTGCCATTGATGGGACCCATGTGGCTTTGGTCCCCCCCCACAGGAGTGAACAGGTGTACAGAAACCGGAAGAGTTATCATTCCATGAATGTGCAGATGGTGTGTTTGGCAGACCAGTACATCTCCCATGTTAATGCCAAGTTCCCTGGCTCTGTGCATGACGCGTACATCATGCGGAATAGCAGCATCCCTTACGTGATGGCTACTGACCCCAGTGAGGAATCCCAGGACAAGGGCAGAGGAACGGTACAATGAGGCCCATGGGCGAACTAGGAGGGTGATCGAGCGGACCTTCGGCCTCCTGAAGGCCAGGTTCAGGTGCCTCCATATGACAGGTGGATCCCTATTCTACTCACCAAAGAAGGTGTGCCAGATCATCGTGGCCTGCTGTATGCTTCACAACCTGGCTTTGCGACGACAGGTGCCTTTTCTGCAGGAGGATGGTCCAGATGGTGGTGTCCTAACAGCTGTGGAGCCTGTGGAGAGTGAAGACGAGGAAGGCGAAGAAGACGACATAGACAACAGGAACACAGTAATACAGCAGTATTTCCAATGACACACAGGTAAGAATACACACCGGCATATTACATCTACTTAAACACTACTACCTCTCTACTGTCTGTCCTTTTCACCCAGTGTATGGTAACTGAGTTGTGACTTTCCCTTCCGATTTCAGAGATGTGGGCCCCACTGTGTGACATCTGCTTTGTTTCCCCATGGACTACAGCTGTGTGACATTGGTATGTTGGCATCACAATGTAATAAGCATTTTGGCACGATAATGTCTAATACATTTGTTCAAAATCACAGCCAGACTCCTGATTGTTTTGTGCAATAACTGTGTTTATTACAGTGCTCTATATTGGTGGGTGGTTGCAAATCGGTGAGGGGTGATGGTGGAGGACTGTCCATGGCAGAGTCCAGACTATTAGTATCACAGGTGCATTGTCCAAATGCCGGTGGAAAGTGGAGCAGGGGCAGTTTCAGGATGGACATGGTGACAATGTGGGACAGTGGGATGACAATCAGGGAGGTATCCTTTGCTGGTGGGGGTCTTGGCATCTTACTCTGTCTTCTTCCTGGATCTCAGGGACCGCTTGCGGGGTGGTTCTCCTTCTGCAGGGGGTGGGGTGCTGGTGGCCTGTTGGTCCTGTGGCGGGGCCTCCTGTCCACTAGCGCCGGAAGAGGTGGTAGGCAGTTCTTGGTCCATGCTAGTGTCAGGGACCCTTTGTGGTGCCACAGTGTCCCGCAATGTGGTAACTACCAGATTCAGAGCCCCTACAATGGTGCCCAGGGTGGAACTTATGGTTCGTAGTTCCTCCCTGAACCCCAAATACTGTTCCTCCTGCAGGAGCTGGATCTCCTGAAACCTGGCCAGTACCGTCGCCATCGTCTCCTGGGAATGATGGTAGGCTCCCATGATGGAAGAGAGGGCCTCGTGGAGAGTGGGTTCCCTTGGCCTGTCCCCCCCCTGTCGCACAGCAGCCCTCCCTGTTCCCCTGTTTCCCTGGGCCTCCGTCCCCTGGACCGTGTGCCCACTGCCACTGCCCCCAGGTCCCTGTTGTTGTTGGGGTGGTGGGTTATCCTGGGTTCCCTGTAGTGGTGGACACACAGCTGATTGACGTATCCTGGGGACAGAGGTATGGGCCCGCTGGGTGGGTGCTGTGCTGGTGTTCCCAGAGGGGGGAAGGTCTGTTGTGGCCTGTGGCTGTCTGAGGGGAACCGACTGTCCCGAGGTCCCCGATGGTCCGGGCTGGTCATCTAGATCCAGGTCGACAGAGGTGCTGTCATCACTGTGGGCCTCTTCTGGGGGTGGAGTGGACATTTGTGGACCCTCCTGCGCGGTGACGTGGCGTTCGGGTCCTGCAGGGGTATAAAACCATGAATATTGCATCTGTGTGTGCCATGGTGTGCAATGGGTGGGTGCCCGTGTACCCCAGTGCTTGCATTCCTGTGTGGGGGCTTTTGTGATGGTGGTTTGGGGGGGGATGGGTATGTGCAGTGGGCATGCTTTGGTGATGGGTGTCCATGCTTTGTGGTCGCATGCAGGGCTTGGTGTTGGGATGGGTGGGTTGTGATGGTGAGACATTTGCAAGGAGTAGGAGTGATGGGGGTGAGGATGAGGGTGGGGGTATGAGTTGGCATGCTGGTGGGGTGGGGGGGATGAAGTAGTGAAGATGAGACTTACCAGAGTCCATTCCTCCAGATACTCCTGCGAGGCCCTCAGGATGCAGGATCGCCAAGACCTGCTCCTTCCATGTTGTAAATTCTGGGGGAGGAGGTGGGGGTCCGCCACCAGTCCGCTGAACCGCGATGTTGTGCCTGGATACCGTTGAATGCACCTTCCCCCGTAGGCCGTTCCACCGCTTCCTGATGTCATCCCTATTTCTTGGGTGCTGTCCCACAGCGTTGACCCTGTCGACTATTCTGCCCCATAGCTCCATCTTCCTGGCAATGGACGTGTGCTGCACCTGTGTTCCGAATAGCTGTGGCTCTACCCGTACGATTTCCTCCACCATGACCCTGAGTTCATCCTCAGAAAACCTGGGGTGTCTTTGCGGTGCCATGGGGTGGTGTAGGTGATGGGTGGGGTGGATTGTGTGGTGCTATGTGTGGTGATGTGTATTGGTGTGTTGTGTGAAGTGTGTGGTAATATTGCTGGGTGATGGTAATATGCGCGTCTGGGTGCTCGGTTCTCTGTTTCTCTCTGCGTGGTCCCGATTCTCTAGGAGTGGGGGTTTGTGTGTGATGTGGGTGTGTGTTTTATATTGTGTTGGGTGTGTGGGAGTGCTGTTTGTATGTGTATCTGGTGTGTGTATTTTGAATTGTCCAATGTGGCAGTGTTTTGTCGATGTGTGTGTATTTTGAGCCCGGCGGTGTGTACCGCCAATGGAATACCGCGTTTGAAAGACCACCGCGTGGATTCGTGTGTCGTGATAGTGTGGGCGTATTTCTGTTGCCGTGACGGTGTCGGTTTGGTTATCGCCAATTTATCGCTGGCCTTTGGTGTGGCGGACGTTTGTGGGTGTCTGTATTTTGGCGGATTACGTGTTGTGGGTCAGAATGACCGTGGCGGTTTACCGCGGCGGTATGTTGGCGGTCTTCTGACAGCGGTATGCGCTTTTTACCGCCAATGTTGGAATGACCCCCATTGTGACCATTCTTTCCCACATAGTTCAGTAAGGCAATCACATCATACTTGCACCCGTCCCTTGTTTTGGAAGCAATCAGCAAGTCATCAATTTACTGCACCAATGCTGATTGGAAAGGCAATTCCAATGACTCTAAATTCTTTTTCAAGATCTGAATAAATATGGAAGTTGACTCTACACACCCTTGAGGAATTCTGCACCAACAATAAACTCGATCCAAAAATTTGAAACAAAAGAGAAATTTGCTATCCTCACGAAGAGGCACTGAAAAGAAGGCTTGCGACAATTCAATGACAGTGAACAACTCAGCCTCACATGGAATCTGAAACATTATCACAGCTGGATTTGGCACCATGGGGCAACATTTGACCACATTCTCATTTATTTTTCTCAAATCCTGGACAATTCGAACTTTCTCACAGGGCTTTTGTGAATCCATTAAGGGTGAATTACATGGGCTGCTCAATACTTCCTACCAAACCCCTTGCTTTACAAAGGCAGCAATTGTCTGGTCGACCTTCATAAGGACATCTTGCAGCATGTGGTACTGTGGAAGTTGAGGGAAAACTGCATTCGGTTTTATAGTAACTTTAACTGTCTCAACTCCCTTTATCAGACCTAATTATTTTCCTGTCAAATCCCACACTTTCTCTGTAACCGTTCCCTGCAAATCAGGATGAAGGTCCTTCACTGTGAACACCAGGACACATTTAATCAGAGGGTACTACTCATTTGTAGTTGCACCTTCTAACTCTGGGGCTTGGTCATCTTCATCATCATTATTCGTCTGACTCTCAATTCCATCATTTGAACACGTAATCGAACATTTCATTTTACACAGCAAGCCTCCTACCAGTAGGGGTACCGGACTTGAATCGCAGACTACGAATTTGTGCAATCCCTGAAAGTTGCTATTTTTAACCTGAACTGGCTCTGTAATCGGGTTGGTCAAATACTGATTCACTACTCCTACAATCTGAACTGTTTTACCTGAAAGGGGCAAGTTTGGAACTTCTGCACTTCTCAGGGTAGAGCGTGTAGCTCCCGTGTCAACCAAGAAGGAAACTCTGTGACCCATAACCTTTCCCTTCATATAGGGACCTCTGATCCACTTCTAAGGAAGTTGCAAGCACACATGGCTCCTCATCTGAACTGTCTCTCATCCAATCATCATTTATTCTGTGCTCGCTGTGTAACGGGTATTGGTGCACTGTGTTATTACTTTGGTTAATCCTCTGACCTGTGACCTGTTGAGAAAGCATCATCTGTTGCGGTTCCATTGGGGCGTGAGGTATTTTAATTTGCTGTCTAGGTACCATGGGAACCTGCTGTTGCATTGGCTGCATCTATGTCATCTGTACACATGGCATTTGCACCTGCTGCATGGTTTGAAAATTCTGCCCTTGGCTCACATTATTTAGAAAATTTGGATTAGGACCTCTCACTCTCGGCCCTCTCATGTTCTAGAACGAATTGATGTCATAACTTTGCTGAACGACACTTTCCTGCACCATCATCGGACACTCCCATTTCCAATGTCCAACGGCTCCGCAAACGTCACCTAGCAACACTTTCTTCATTCCCTGCACATCATTCTGAACTCCTATGGTACTCAAATCTGGACCACAATTCACATTATCTCCAAGGCCTCTACCTCTCATCTGGGGCTGAAACATCATGTTGCCCTGCTGCTGCTGCAGTAACTGTTGTGGAAAATTCCCTTGCATGCCTGTTTGAGCAGCTTTAATCCACATCACCATCGCCTTCTCTTTCAGCTTTCTCTGCTTAAACTCAATCTCATCACTGCAGTACTTTGCATACTGCAACACCTCATCAATTGGCTTTGCTTGCCAGCAAATCAAGTGACTCTTACTCATCTGGCTAATTTCAGGTCTCAGACCTTCTACAAATCTGAACACAAAATGAATCATGTATTTCGCCTCAATGGTCTCTGTACCACTGTAATGCGTGAACGCCTGCAACAACCTCTCATAATACACATGTATCAACTCCTTTGCTTCCTGAGCTGTCCTGTCAATCCTCTGCCAATCAATATTATTGGGTGAAATTCTCGTTTTCAAAAATTCAATCACCTTATAGTAATATTTAATTACCTCAGGAGATAGTGCACCTGCATTTTTGTCTCTCTCTGGTTCGTTTGTTGGCCAATCTACAATCCTTTTACAATCTATCCACAGATTAGCTGGAACCACTATCTCTAGTAATGTGTTCAAGTCTTCCCACAGGCGCTTTGCAAGTTTCACAAACCTGTCTGTCTGCTGGTACCAATCTACTGGCTTCTCTCTCAATTTTGGATAATCATTTCTAAATTATAGAATGTCACTTCTGCTTCAAGGGACATGAATACAATTCCCTCCTGGAATCTCTCTCATTGGAAACATTTTGACTGGAGCTTGGCCTTGCTGCACACTTGCAGTTAGCTCCACAGAATCCCTTTTTCTTTTGTCTCTTTTCTTTACCTATCTGCCTTCCCACTTGTCTAACGCTCCCCAAGTCTGGGAACTTTAAAGCAATTCCTTAAAGTGTGCCTTCATTCCGGCAGATCTCATGTGTTCAAAATTTTTAGTTTCAAACTCGAATCTGTAACTCCTTTTCAGATGCTTTGTTTCCTCTATTTTTACACCGTATTTCTCTGACAGGTCTGCTAGTTTCTGATGCACATTGCTCACTTTCCTCGTAATCTTTGGGCACAAATATCTCAACTCTGCCTCTATGTAGGATTCTAACTTGTTCACACCCATAGTTCCCTCAATGAGTTCACCCGCTTCCATGCTTAGCCTAGCATAATTCAAACACTCCTATCACTTAGGAACACTCTGAGGGGTATTCAGCTTGTCTAACAATTCAGTCAACTGCTGAGCTGTCAACCCTTGCAACACAATGTTACTGGCTTGGACTGGTGGCATCTGCTGTGCAACTCATTCGGGGTCTGTGGTGCCAATAATTTCAAACTCTGGCTAACGTTTGACCCTACCATGGTATCTGGAAGTGGTACAAATGGACTGAGGTCTAACAATGATCTTGATCTGTCAAAAGTCTGTCCCACAAGAGAGTCTACCTGAGCATTTTCATTATGTCCTCCCCTCATTACATTCTGGGACATGGCACCCTGTTCACCTACAGTAGGTTTCTTTTGTGCAAAAAAGGGTACAGCTGGACCAACAGTAATAGGTAGCGATATAGCATATGGGGTTGGTCTGATACTTATGCTCTGGGGGAGAGTAGCAGCCATGTTCTGATTCATCATTGAAGACATATCAGACTGTGTCCCTGTTACTGGCGTGAATATTGGCATTACCTGCAGCGGCACTTGGGCCGTAAAATTGGAGCTGGTTCCGTCTGACCCAACATCGGTCTCAGGTAAACCTGTTCTGTAGGCACCAATAAATTCAAAATCATTTCCATAAGGGACACATCAGGGTAAATTCTCTGAACTCGTGACAGCTGCACCTGATTTTGCACTGCAGGTGTAGTAGGCACATTAAGACCACCCTGCATAGTATTCTGTGTCAGGCTAGCATTAACCTGCATCGGACTCATTGTCCTATTAACCTGTGACGGAGCTGTGGGATCAGCACTGGTGCTCGGACCACTCTCATGTGCTGCATATAGTGGTGGGGGATTTCTCAATAACTTTGTAATAAACTCATCATCATCCGATTCCTCCTCCACTGTTGAAGACTTTCTAGCCTCCCTACTTTCAGACGGACTTCTGTTAGTCATTCTAGTAGTTTTCCTTTCTTTCTTCTCATTGTCCTGCGTAATTGTCGGAAACAACTTAATTCTGTGCCAAGTCGCCATCCTCCAAACTCTCTGATCACTGTCCCACCTAGCCTCTGCTAAAGTCTTTTCTGCCTTTCTCATCCTACTCTCGAATTTTTGTTGCTGTTGCTGTCTGGCTACTAGCTCCCAAATCGCTAATACCTCAAACTGTGGTGGTCTCAGAAGGGGCTTCGATTCATATAGCACCATCATTAAATGCTCTAAAACCCTCAAATTGAATGTCCCATTTGTAGGAAAGGCTGAGTTCCCATCCTTTTCTGTTACTTGCTTTAGCCAAAGACATGGCGCAACACCCTTCTCTTCCATTATAATGTAAGCTGGTGCACCTTCTGGTGGTGTAGCCTCGCCTATACTTGTTGAAATATATGGATCTCCCCTGAAGGCACTTTTTAAAGCTTTGAAAAATTTAGGCCAATATTTATACTTTTTTAGCGCCGCATTTGCGCTGTTTTTTGACGCAAAATTGGCGCAAACTTTCAAAATACAATTGTATTTTGTAAGTTTGCGCCGTTTTGCGTCAAAAAACAACGCAAATGCAGTGCTTAAAAAGTATAAATATGGGCCTTAATCTTTTCAAACTTTTTGTTATTCAGACCAAATCAGAAAGTGACTTTTAATCCCAGAATTCCCTTCACCTACTTTCTGAACCAATTGCCTCTCACGGATGGCTGCCAATCCGTGTGCGACCCTTCTCACTAACTGACCTATCCCAGTGCAGCTCCAATGACGTCACACTCACACGTACTGCGGCTGACAAAGTCTTGCGGCTTGTCCTCCCCAAACTTTGATTCACACAAACTAATGCAAAAGTTGCGAGCACTAAATAAAAAACAAAAAACAAATCTGCTGGTTTACTACAGGAAAGGTATCACAATCTCTTCAGAAACTTTTTGCATTTTTCACTGACGGCTCTTCCCGCACTTACAGCTACTCCTTCTTTCTCAGTCTCCCAGATTCACAAGCAAAATTCAACCTGCAAATTTTACTCTCAACCGATCAGTGAATCTGTCCTGGTGCACACAGGACTCGCCAAATCACAGTCGAAATTTTCTTTCACTCACTTTGACTCACACTCTGACTTGTCAACCATGCCCGATCGACCTACTCAACCAGACAAATTATAACATGAACCCAAGTGTCTCATACACTTTTCAATATACTCTGGAGTCTTAGACCACGCAGGACCCATACATCAACAACCACGTGGACAATATTTTTGTAAGCACAAAGCGCCACAAACGTGAAGTTTGTCGACTTCCATACTCTCACACTGCGGAGTGCACACACTCCTAAAACTTCATTTGGAGTATGCAAACTCCCTAAACCCTCACAAACCTCACAATTCACCTGTGATTTGCATAAGCTGTTCAAGTGCAACCTACTTCATTTACACTGTCACTAGAGCGCCGAGAACATCCTCAAAAAACCTTTAGCAAGATCAGAGATTCTGGGAAAGTAATTTCTGGGCCTAAGGGAACATTTTCTCTCCTATTATCATCATTGAAAAATAAAATCCAAATCTCAGTAATATTGAACTCTCAAAGGACCAAATCATCAAGCTACCATCATCTCTGGGAACACCTACAACAAGCTCTTAGGGAGACAAACCATCAGTCTGTGCCATCTTCTCTGTACCGGACGTCTATAGTGAGCTTCTCCGGAGACAAACCTTTTACCTCTGTTACTATCTCTGGACATCTATGATGGGCTCTTAAGGAAACTAACCTTCACCTCTGTTACTATCTCTGGACGTCTATGATGGGCTGTTAAGGAGACTAACCATCAGCTCTGCTACCATCACTGTTAGCGCGTCTGACCTTAATAAGTAAATTTACAAGGGGACGCAGATAGGTCAATTAACCTTTTGACTCGCAATTAAGATGTCCCACCATAATTCCTGTACATGCAGATCAATAATCAATAACCACTACACAGTATCAATAATCAACAATAATCAATAACAATAATAGTCAATAGAGTCAGTAATTCTCACGCACATGAGCCATGAATAACCACACCTTTTAGTAAAAGGTAAAATATTTATTTCCTTATATAAACAATGCTGAAGCCATGTAAATGAATCTCAAAATCAAATGATATTCATACAGAAACAATACTGGCTGTCCAAAGCGACAGGAAAACATAATCAAATCAAAGCTTGGACTATTACACATACTAAGGTTTCAGTACAACTTAATTACAAGAACAATCTGAAACAAGATCACATAAAAGTAGATTCAGCAAAGAAACTCATCAAGCATGATTTCCTATTAGCAGATTTTCATTAGTGAGGATCCTTAACTAACACTAGATTAGCATCAGCATGTTGGGCCTTATGCAAAACAATTTAGTAACACGAATTTGGAAAAACATCTACCTATGGCTCTATCAAAACAATGCAGTTGGTATCTAGAAAGAAAAAGCAAATATGCATAACAGACATATAGGTATGATTTATACCTCGCCTCAATTGGATCAGCAACACAAGATATACTTTGTCATTGGGACATCAGTAGATCAACAAGGCATCAGGATTCAGCATCAAAGTTCAGAAAACACAAAGGTGGTCATTACAACCTTGGCGGACGGTGTTAAAGCGGCGGTAAAACCGCCAACAGGCCGGCGGGAAAAAAATTGGAATCATGACCGTGGCGGAAACCGCCAACATAGACAGCCACTTTAACACTCCGACCGCCAAGGCGGTACAAACAAACACTGCGGGGGTAACTGCCAACAGACAGGTGGAGGACAATGTACCGCCCACAGAATTACAACAGTCCAATCCGCCACCTTTTCCGGGGCGGATTCACTGCGAACAAAAACACGTCGGAAACAGGACTTGGAAGGGAAAACGCTCACCTCTTCACAACCCACAAGGAATCAGGACGCCATGGAACCAGAGCTCCAGATACTGCCAGCCTTTATCTTCCTGCTTCTCTACCAGGAACAACAAAGACGGCGGCGAAGACGGCGGTGAGTACTGCACCTATGACACAGGGGAGGGGGGAGTGAAAAGAGAGTGACACACACACGCAGCACGCAACACCCCCACCCTCACCCCCGACAACACACACACTAATACATCATGATACATTACAGTTACACCCCCAACCCCCCTGGAACAATGCAAGGACAAAAGGAAATGAGTTGAATGATTGTAATATATTCAAATACATGAATCAAAAATATATACATATATAAAGATATTCACACTATAAACAAATATATACACCAAGAATACAAGTCCAAGGGATTCCACCATCATAGTCCATGGACCACTGGGTCCAAAATGCATGGGCGAGGCCCACACTCAATACCTGATCAAGACGGAGAGAACACTGCTGGGGCATCAGATAGAAATAAAAGAGGCACCTCAGGGGGAAGGGAAGGGGGGGCACCTCAGCTGGATGAGTGCACGATGCAAGATCCACAAGGGGGCTCCATGCCCAGTGCTTTATCCTGGGGAGTGCAAAGCCGCAGTCTCTCAAGTCTCTCCAGTGGGTGGGTTGCCCACTGCTTTATCCTGGGGAGTGCAAAGCCACAGTCTCTCAAGTCTCTCCAGTGGGTAGTTTGCCCACTGAATTATCCTGGGGAGTGCAACGCCACAGTCTCTCAAGTCTCTCCAGTGGGTGGGTTGCCCACTACTTTATCCTGGGGAGTGCAAAGCCACAGTCCCTAAAGTCTTTTCAGTGGGTGGTTTGCCCACTGCTTTATCCAGGGGAGTGCAAAGCCACAGTCTCTGAAGTCTCTACAGTGGGTGGGTTGCCCACTGCTTTATCCTGGGAAGTGCAAAGCCACAGCCTCTTAAGTCTCTACAGTGGGTGGGTTGCCCACTGCTTTATCCTGGGGAGTGCAAAGCCACAGTCTCTCAAGTGGATAACAGTCTCCACTGGTTCTGGGGAGGGCTTTGTGCCCAGAGTGCTTCATCCTGCCAAGGACTGAGGTAGTGGATGTCATTCTCCACTGGTTCTGGAGGGGGCTTTGTGCCCAGAGTGCTTCATCCTGCCAAGGACTGAGGTAGTGGATGTCATTCTCCACTGGTTCTGGAGGGGGCTTTGTGCCCAGAGTGCTTCATCCTGCCAAGGACTGAGGTAGTAGATGTCATTCTCCACTGGTTCCGGTGGGGGCTTTGTGCCCAGCGTGCTTCATCCTGCCAAGGGCTGAGGTAGTGGATGCCTTTCTCCACTGGTTCCGGAGGGGGCTTTGTGCCCAGAGTGCTTCATCCTGCCAAGGGCTGAGGTAGTGGATGTCATTCTCCACTGGTTCCGGAGGGGGCTTTGTGCCCAGAGTGCTTTATCCTGCCAAGGACTGAGGTAGTGGATGCCTTTCTCCACTGGGTCTGGAGGGGGATTTGTGCCCAGAGTGCTTCACCCTGCTCGTGGCGGCCTCAGTAGCATCGGAATCTTTGGCGCTCACTGGCCTGCGGTGCTTGTTGCAGAGGTGTCCTGTTCAGCGTTGCTGGTGGCGGCGGTGTCCTTGGTAGTGGTGCTGGTGGCGGCGGTGTCTGTTCAGTGGTGCTGGTGGCGACGGTGTCCTTGGCAGCAGTGCTGGTGGTGACGGTGTGCTGGTGGTGACGGTGTCCTTGGCAGTGGTGCTGGTGGTGGCGCTGTCCTTGGCAGCGGTGCTGGTGGCGGCGGTGTCCTGTTCAGCGGTGCTGGTGGTGGCAGTGTCCTTGGCAGTGGTGCTGGTGGTGGCGGTGTCCTTGGCAGCGGTTCTGGTGGCGGCGGTGTCCTGTTCAGCGGTGCTGGTGGCGGCGGTGTCCTTGGCAGCAGTGCTCGTGGCGGCGGTGTCCTTGGCAGCGGTGCTTGTTGCGGTCTTGTCCGCCGTGCATGTTTTCCCAGACTTGCCGGTTTTACTGTGCCCCTTCCCCACCTTGGATGGTGGCGCAGCTGTCTCCACACTCCCAACTGTACCCCTGGGAGCGGCTTTGGTGGCAGATTTTTTTCCTCTCTCCCGCCGGGCACTAGACAACTTTTTATGCTTTTGAGGTGGAGGACTGTCCGTGCTCTGGCTCCTTGCCACACTGGCTACCCTGCTGCCTGGCGCACTCCAGAAGCTGGTTACTACTAGCACCACTGTTCCTGCAGATGTTGTGGCTGAGGCACTGGGTTGGGACCTGGAGAGGCGGGCCATAGGAGACTGAAGGGGTGGGGGAGGTGAGGGAAAGAGGTCAAGGTTGGACAGGAAAAGTTTTTTGGGCACACTGGGACAGGTAGATGGAGGGGATTTGGGAGTTGCTGACTTTGGGTGAAGGTGCATGGGCTGGAGGCTCTCGTGAGGCGGATGGCTGTTTGGTGGGTGTGTGGCTGCGTTTGTGTACCTTGGGAGGTGGGCTCACAGACACACTGGGAGAGGACACAGGGGATGTGTGAATGGTAGTAGGGGTGGTGCGTGCACGTGATCGGGGTGTGGTGGTGGGTGTGCTGGTGATGGAGGTAGTGGCTGACGATGTAGTGCATGCAGGTGTGAGTGGAGACGAGACAGGGAGGGAGGAGGGAGACGAGGAGGAGGGGTACACAGTGGAGGCAGTGGATGTTGGTATGTCTGCATGTGTATGATGCTTGCGTGAGTGCTTGTGGGATGTGTGGTGCTTATGTTTGCCTGAGCTTCCCTTGTGTGTTGACGTGTGTGCATGCTGGTCTGATAGTGTGCTTGGCATAGGCTGAGGTACAAGGGTTTGGGTCTGGGTGGAGGAAGTTGGAGGGGGGAGGCTAGAGACAGGGACAATGTGTGCCATCAGTGCTGAGGCCAGAGTCTGAAAAGCTCGCTGTTGGGCTGCCTGCCCAGAATGAATGCCCTCCAGGTATGCATTGGTTTGTTGCAACTGCCTCTCTACACCCTGGATGGCATTCAAAATGGTAGACTGCCCAAAAGTGAAGGACCTGAGAAAGTCAATGGCCTCCTCACTGAGGGCAGCAGGGGTGACAGGGGCAGGGCCTGAGGTGCCTGGGGCGAAGGAGATGCCCACACTCCTGGGTGAGCTGCCACGGGGCAAATGCTGAGGGGCTGCTGGGAGGGCGGTGCTGGTAGGGGGAGCTCCCATCAGAGAAGGAGTGCGTATTGCTGGTCTCAGCTCCTGTCCCCGCCGTGGAGCTCCCCTCGCCCTCCGTCCCACTGGTGAATTCAGACTCTGTTGTGTGGCCCTACAGGGCCATGTGGGATGCAGCTCCCTCCTGCTCCGGTGCCACTGCTCCTCTGCCTGATGATGCTAATGCACAGAAGAACATGGAGACCACAAAAAGGGGGGGGTAAGACAGAAGAAAGACATGTTGAGTGCATGCAATACCGCTACCGTTGGCGGACACTACAGACACAGAAGCCCCATGCACTACGCTGTGCACTTGGAGTTCCCTAATCAATCACATGGACATGGGATGCAAGGCTATGCCTGATTGCTGCACACACGGATGTCACAAGAGCCTGAAAAGTGTAGTTGGCTCTGTACACAGGTGGGGTGGGGTGCCATGTGTGTGTATTTTGAGCGGTTGAAAGACCGCCACGTGGATTCGTGGGTCGTGATAGTGTGGGCGTATTCCTGTTGGCGTGACAGTGGAGGTTTTGTTATCGCCAGTTTATCACTGACCTTTGGTGTGGCGGACTTGTGTGGGTGTCTGGATTTTGGCAGATTCCGAGCTATGGGTCATAATGACAGTGGCGGGATTCCGCGGCCGCAGTGGTGTGTTGGCGGTCTTCTGCATGGCGGTAAGCGGCTTTTACCGCCAATGATGTAATGACCCCCAAAGTCTTTAAGCATTAAAGTTAAGCATATCTCTTGTCAAGACACACAAGAAAATATTGACCTTTCAGCCAGCAAGAAAATCGGTAATGGGCTAATGGCAAATACCAAATGCAAAATGCTAAAATCAAAAATGCATAATGCTGGTTTCTTCTCAGTGGAGTCTTGTTAAGTCAAATTCACTAAAACTATTTCCCAAATCCCTATTGGTCAAGGGATTGCATGTTCACACTTTGTCTAATAAAACTAAAACTTCAAATATATGAATCCTACTACTACTCCGTTCACATGTCACTGATTGGTTGTCCTGCAATGTCCTCATCATTCAGCTCGTCAGGCAACAATATTGTTGCAGCTTCTACTCCAGTCAGTCCATTGTTCTTCTCCTGAGAAAGTCAGTCTTACACACATAAGGTTACATTTAGCAAGAACAGCATCTTCTAGCAGTCGGTTCTCATGAGAAAAGATTCTCAGCCGTGAGCACATTTACACAATACAATGGAAAATCACAGTTTAACTCTCTAGGACAGCCATTTCTTAATCGTTAGGAAATACAGCTTGACATGAGGCCTGGCAAGTAGGTCAAGACCTTCGCTAAGTTAAGGCCTACAATTAATAAAGCTAATACATAATGCATAACCTTTGATATGGCATATTACCACATTAGTCAAACATATGCTCAACATTTCATAGTATTAGACTATTAATATGTACACTTTGTAAACATTGGCGGCCACTCCTCGTAATCACATTTTTAAATGTGTGCATTATTTTTCTATGTTATTATATTTTCTACACAAATCCATTATTCAGAATACATGAATACTCAATAATAATGTTTATTAAAACACCTGCGCTAGCAGTCAAATGTCCCCATTTGGAATTCTATCTTAGAAGCCACGCCTCCTCTGTTTGGTAAATCAGTGGAATCAGGCACCCTTATCGTAGACTCATGGGTAAATCCTCTCTGGGCACCTTAATTCCTATTGCTGATATAAAACAAAATAGAACCCTGCCGCCATTCCCATTGTATAATGACTCCCTGTATGGAAACAAAAAGTCCTGCAGATGCCTAAAAAGAGCATGGCGCAAAACTTTACAGTAACAAGGCTAAGCCTCGTTTTACCCGGATAAAATAACCTGGTCCCAAAAGCTGCCCTAAAACACTTTTCCAGGTAGTTAAAGCACTTTCTGATCCCAAAAACATTGCTCCAGTAACCCCCCTCTCAGAATTACAGTGTGATGAGTTATCTGACATTTTCGTAAGAAAAGTGGCTGACCTTCAGGCCGCTTTTTCCAAAACAACGGTGGCTGGCATTCAAGTAATTCGATCCACTGCGTCTACCACTCTTGATATGGTTAATCCCATATATATGCCTTGTTAGAAATGGTGTTTCTGGTTGTCAGAGTATGCCCCCTGTACAAGCAGGAACCACCACTCCAATCAAGGTAAGCTAGATACACACATAGAGATATCCTGTGCTTACCTCCTGGAGCTTGGCACACGCAGTCGGGATTATCTAAAGCGGAATGTGTAAGGTATTTGTGCAACACAGACACACGGTATCACAATGAAAACACCACAAAAATATTCCACACAGGTTTAGAAAAATTGAAAATATTTATCTGAGTGAAACAAGGTCAAACTGCAAAAAATCCAATCAGTAGAAGTTGAGGTTTGAATTTTTAAAGAAAAAAACATAAATAGTGCTTAGAAGTCAATAGCGCGGAAAGGTTATTTAAGGTTGCGCTAGACTGGGGTAGATCAAAAGTTCAGGCTGACCATGATGGACGATAGGCTGGCTACAGGACTCATGCAGAGCTGCTGAAAACAGTACCTTGGAAAGAGCAAGTGTCAGTGTCGAAGGCTTGATGCATCGGCTCTGATCCACGCAGTCGAGTAGATGCGTTAGCATGAAGACTCACAGTCTGGTCCTGCGTTGGCATCAGACCTCTCTTGATGCAGGTGATGCATCATCGGCGACCCACGCGGACCGTGGTCATCGAGCAATCTGGCTATGGAGCTGCTGTCATCGAGTAGCCACTGCGTTGGTGTAGAAGGGCGATGTGCTGACTCAGATTAGCGCAAAGTCCCAGATGCATCAATGTCAAGGAAGAAAAAGCTGCAGAAACCTGTTTCTGAGGCCCAGGACTGAATTGGCACTTCAGGCAAGGGTAGCTCAGCAAAGCAGTGAAGTAGTTGCTTCCATGATCTATGTTCCATGTACTTAATATTGGGCACAACTCATCCCCGTTGGACTATCTCAGCGTCGAGCTGTAATTGACCAGGAAAAAAAACCTCTAGAACAGCCACGTTTTCAATAATTGTTTTAAATTGCTAAAATTGAGATGGGAATGGATAAGGAGAGGAAGAACATTCCAATGAAAGGGGGCTAAGTAAGAAAAAGTCCTACCCACAAACCTAACAGTAGGAATGTGAAGGATCTGCAGCAAAGCTTTATTAGAAGATGTAGCTGCCTAATAGGCCTATAGCTCTTTAGTTTGTGCTGCAAGTCCAAGGGCCAGGACTGATACAAGGCCTTGTGGTTTAAGCAGCACAGTTTAAAGACTGCACATTTTTTATTGCCAACCATTGCAATGTTTTGAGGATAGGAGCTGACAATGACTGGGCTGGCATATTGCATATTAATCTGACAGCAGCATTTCACCCCACCTGTAGTTTGGCGACCAGCGAGGTATTAGCAGCCGCCAACAATGTGTTGCTGTGATCCAGGCAACCTGTGATCAGTGCCTGGACTAGCATTTTCCTGGAGGTGGGAGGTAACCCAGGGAAGACCTTCTTTAGCAAAGTACATTGTGGCAAGGCACATGTCACATGTGTTGACCTGCTTCCTGATGGATAGCTCCTGATCAGTTTTTACTCCTAAGTTCTTCTCTACCTGCTTAGGAAGAGGAGCAGGACCGAGGATGGGGAGTCACCAATCTGGTGACCACAGTTCCAATGCTTTCCCAAACAATATGATCTCAGATTTGTCACTATTTAACTGGAGGAAATTAGAAGTCATCCAGTTAGCGATTTCTTTCATACATTGCTTAAATTGCTGCTGCACCTGGCTTGGCTCTGGTCTGAAGGTAATAAGCTGCTGAGTGTCGTCAAGATTATACACAAACTCCTCTCCATGGGGCCTCACAACATGGGGAAAAGAGGCCACATGTAATCTGAATAGTGTGGGGCTTAAACAAGAGCCTTGGGGGACTCCTTTATCCACTGATAACTTCGTAGATTTAAAAGGTCCCAAATGGTCTTGTTGGGAGCGATTGTTGAGAAAATCTCTTAGCCACATCAGAGCCCTTCCACAGATACCTGCTTCATGTAATCTGTTGATAAGAATGGAGTGTCAGATGCTGCAGATAGATCCAAAAGGACCTGGGTCAAGTGCCATATGGATGCTGTCCATGAGAGCTGCCAGTGCATCTTCATACTGTGTAGCGCACAAAAGCCTGACTGTGAGGGATGTAAGATCATATTTTCCCCTAAAAAGTACGTTAATTGTTTGAGGTCATGGCTTTCTACAATTCTACCAACCAGGGGAAATAGCAAATTTCCAAGCAGGGGAAATAGCAAATGTTTATTTTATTTTCAAAAAAGTTGGCAATCAAATCACAAAGATTCTGAGTCTCAAGGATAGAAGTAGAACAGGCACAAGGTTTCAAGAAGTTATTTAGCATGTTATGTAGTGCCTTTTAGAATTTCCCGGAAATGTAATTTTAAAGATGATGTAACTTTTCCTGTTTTATTTAATCTGTTTATGGTAGCTTCAGAGCATCTCTCGATATGCTGGTTTATCGATAAAGAATTTAGCAACTTGCCAAAGCCTTTCTAGTCGCTCAAAAGTTAGTTTTTCTTGGCGTAATTCTTTTGAATACAATGGTGCCTAGTTCCTACAAACCAAAGAGCACTGAAATTTCTTAAGAAGGGCTAGTTGATCAAAGGTGGTTATTAAAGACTTGTGATGAGCTTCTAACACTTTGGCCCTCATTACGAGTCTGGCGGTCGCATGACCACCAGACTAGCAGTGGCGGTCCCACTGTGTTAGAAATGGGGTCTTTGGTTGGCAGTCAGGTTACCCCCTGTCCAAGCAAGGACCCTCACTCTGGTCAGTGCAAGTCACACACACTCCAAATTATCCTGTGCCCACCCTCTCGTAGCTTGGCACTGAGCAGTCAGGCTTAACCTAGAAGGCAATTTGTAAAGTATTTGTGCAATAAATCATGCAATAGCACAGTATAAACACCACACAAAATACACCACACATTGTTTAGAAAAATATAGAATATTTATCTGAGTAGAATAAGGTTAAAACGATCAAGATTTGATTAGTACAAGTTGAAATTCGACTTTTGTGATGATAGAGTCTTTAGTTCCTAAAAAGCAATTAGTGTCTATTTGAAGCACAAAGTACCTGGTTTGCGTCTAAATTATCTGCTAGGGACCGCAGAGGAGGAGATGTGTGGAAAACTGGGAGGTGTGCTTTGGTTTCTCCGGGCACACACAGACGATCTGTCAATATTTTCCATGCAGCAAGGGCCTTGTGTCGATTTCCGGTGCGCCGACTTGGATTCTTTTCAGTTGCGTGGTATTTGGACGCCCCAGGGATGATGCACAGAAAATCATGGGTGTGCAGGACAAAGTCACAGGAGCTGCATAGATTCGGTGAGCGATGCGGCGAAATTTGTGTCACACGGCAGGCACTGCGTCGATTCTCCTCCCAGGAAGTCGGGCTGCGTTGTTTTGGGTCAGCGTTGCGTCGATCCAGTGGGCCGTGCGTCGAAGTTCCGGTCGCAATGCTGTGGCTGTGTCGATCTCCACTCGGGGAGCCGGGCTGCGTCATTCCGGTTCGGCGTGCCATGATTTTCTCACTGCAGGTCAGGCTGCGCGTTGATTCCAGCAGGCTGTGTGTCGATTTTCGCTGCACACGGAGTTCTTTGCAGAAATGAAGTCTTTTTGGCCCTGAGTCTTCAGGAAATAGGAGGCAAGCTCAATCCAAGCCCTTGGAGAGCACTTCTCAGCAGAGCCAGAGGGCAGCAAGGCAGCAGAGCAACAGCAAGGCAGCAGTCATTTTCAGCAAAGCAGTCAGGTGAGTCCTTTGGGCAGCCAGGTAGCTTCTCTTAGCAGGTTGCAGGTTCTGGTTCAGAGTTCCTTTCCTAGTAGGTATCTTGTCAAGAAGTGTCTGAGTTGGTAGGGTCAGAGGCCCTGTTTAAATACCCAAATGTGCCTATGAAGTGGAGGACACTTCAAAGAGTGGCTTAGAAGTGCACAAGGTCCCCTTTCAGTTCCATCCTATCTGCCGGGGTCCCAGTAGGGGGTTTGTAAGTCCATTGTGTGAGGGCAGCCAACTGTCCTTTGACATATAAGTGTCAGACCATCCACCCTCCCAGCCCAGGAAAACCCATTCGGTATGCAAGTGGGTGCAGGTGTGACTGAGCATCCTGTGTTTGGGGATGTCTGTGTCAAACGCACACGGGAGCTGTCCACTAACCCAGCCAGATGTGGATTGTGAGGCACAGAAGAATTTAAGTGCAGAGAAATGCTCACTTTCTAAAAGTGGCATTTCTAAAATAGTAATATTAAATCCAACTTCACCAGTCAGCAGGATTTTGTATTACCATTCTGGCCATACTAAATATGACCTTGTTACTCCTTTCATATCAGAATCTACCACTCAAATAGAATATGAGAGTAGCCCTAATGTTAGCCTATGAAAGGTGCAGGCTTCACAGCAGTGTAAAACGAATTTAGAAACTTTACACTACCAGGACATATGAAATGCACAGATACATGTCCTGCCTTTTCCCTACATAGCATCCTGCCCTATGGGTTACCTAGGGCCTACCTTAGGGGTGATTTCTATGTAGAAGGGGGGAGTTGAAGGCTTGGCAAGTATTTTTAAATGCCGAAACTGCACCCACAGGCCTTGCAATGGCAGGCCTGAGACATGGTTAGGGGGCTATTTATGTGGGTGGCACAATCTGTGCTGCAGGCCCACTAGTAGGATTTAATCCTCAGGCCCTGGGCACATAGTGCACTTTTACTAGGGACGTATAAATAAATTAAATAGGCCAATTGGATATGAGCCAATATCACAATTTTTTAATGGAGAGAGCAGAAGCACTTTAGCACTGGTTAGCAGTGGTAAAGTGTGCAGAGTCTTAAAACCAGCAAAAACAGTGTCAAAAAGTGGAGGGAGGCAGGCAAAACATTAGGGGACCAACCTAAGGCTGTTAAGTCTAACACACCGCCAAGAGGCTGGCAGTGTGACTGCCACATTATGACTGTGGAGGAGCCGCCACAGTCGACCACCGACACCACCAGGATTCTTCAAGCCTGCAGCCTGGTGGTCCCGGTGGTTTTCATCCTCCAGGGCAGCGCTGCTTGCACCACCGCACTGGGGATTAGGAGTATTCATACCACCAGCCTTTCCATGGCAGTTTACACCGCCAAGGAAAGGCTGGTGGAATGGAAGCGTCAGGGTCCCCTACATGGGCAGTGCAGGGGCCCCTATGCACAGCCCCGTCGCACATTCCACTGCCAGAATTACGGGCAGTGGAATGCGTGACAGGTGCTTCTGCGCCTGCCGCACTGCCACATTGGTGCGGACTCCATTAGGAGCTAGCGTCAATGTTACGCCCCTGTTCACCGCAGGGCCGGTGGCCAGAAACACTGTTTCCGCCCTCCAGCCCTGAGGTAACTCCTAATAGGGTAGGCGGGGTTCAAGCCGCACAGGCAGTCTGAAGGCAGGAAGAGTTTGGCGGGTGGCCTCTGCTGCCCGCCAAACTCGTAATGAGGGCCTTTGTCTATATCTGTAGTGGATGTCAGTGAGGCTTTATAAAAAGATTCCACAAAGGACTCAGTGGTCACCGCCTTCCATGAACGGTGTGACTTGCATACCTGTTCTTTGCATTTTTCCAGTTTCCAGTGCTGTGGAATAAAAATTTAATTAGATAGTGGTCTGATCACATAATCGGCATTGGACACTCAGGGCCTCATCCTGACCCTGGCGGACGGCAGAGGCCGTCCGCCAGGGTACCGCCGCTGAATGACCGCACCGCGGTCAAAAGACCGCGGCGGCCATTCAGACATTTCCTCTGGGCCGGCGGGCGCTCTCCAAAAGAGCGCCCGCCGGCCCAGAGGAAATGCCCCTGCAACGAGGACGCCGGCTCAGAATTGAGCCGGCGTAGTTGCAGGGGTGCGACGGGTGCAGTTGCACCCGTCGCGTATTTCAGTGTCTGCTAAGCAGACACTGAAATACTTTTCGGGGCCCTCTTACGGGGGCCCCGCGGCACCCCCTACCGCCATCCTGTTCATGGCGGGTTTCCCGCCATGAACAGGATGGCGGTAGGGGGTGTCAGAATCCCCATGGCGGTGGAGCGTGCTCCGCTGCCATGGAGGATTCCCACGAGCAGCGGAAAGTAGGCGGGAGACCGCCGACTTTCCGCTTCTGACCGCGGCTGAACCGCCGCGGTCAGAATGCTCGTGGGAGCAGCGCCAGCCTGTTGCCGGTGCTCCCGTGGTCGGTGGCCCTGACGGCCACCGGCCGCCAGGGTCAGAATGACCCCCACAGTAATTACTTCAGAACAGTCAGTCACGCAGAGTGGCAATCCTTTTAGCACACCAGTCCTTACTGGCAGAACTCTTCACAGGTCCAGTAGTGATCTCTCTTGGTAGGGTCAGAGCCCCAGTACTTATACCCAAATTTGACTTTGAAGTAGGGTTGACTTCAAAGCAGCTCCTTGCACTGATCCCCTTTTCATCACAGCCCTGGCTCCAGATTATCAGCAGCAAGTAATCTGCCCTTTGTATGGGACAGAGGACACTGTCTATTGAAGTGTATGTGTCAGCTCCCGCTATCTTTTCCTGCCAGGAAGAGCTATCAGAATGCAGATGAATGCAGATGAGTTCTCTGTGACATCCAGTCTTCCTGTGTTTGTGGCTGTATAGAGGGAATGCACAAATTTAACTGTCATATCCCCCAGACCTATATTGGAGAGAGGCTACAACGCACTCAAAGAGCAGGGAAATGCTCACTTTCTAAAAGTGACATTTCTAAAATAGTAATGTTAAATCCAATTTTACCAGTAAAGAGTATTTATCATTACCATTACAAAGATATGAAACATGATGCAGCTACTCCTTTCTGATCGGGAATTACAGCTTAAAGTTGTATTTAGGAATTCCCAATGCTGGCCTACGAGAAGAGTAGACCTCACAGTAGTGAAAAATGACATTATAAATTTTTTACTACCAGAACATGTAAAACAGAAACGTACCTGTCCTACCTTTTACTTACATAGCACCCTGCCCTATGGGCTGCCCAGGGCCTACCTTCTGGGTGACTTATAGGTAATAAAAGGGGAGTTTAAAGCTTGGCAAGGGAATTTAAATGCCAAGTCAAGGTGTCAGTGAAACTGCACACACAAGCTCTGCAATGCCATTCCTGAGACATGTTTAAGGGCTTGTGAAGTGTGTGGGACGATCAGTGCTGCAGGCCCTCTAGTAGCATATGATTTGGAGGCCCAGATTATTTGGTATGCCACTTTACAAGGGCCTTATAAGTAAATTAAACATGGCAATTGTGTATACACTAATGTTACCATGTTTAGGGGAGAAGCACATGCACTTTAGCACTGGTCAGCAGTGGTAAAGTGCTCAGAATACTAAAGTCAACAAAAAGATACAGCAGAAATGTGAGGCAGGTAATATGGTTGATGATAAACCACACAAAGGCTGACAGGTCTGACATGCCTTTGTTCACATCCCATCTTGCATCCACCATATCAGGCTCGCCACTGGGTCCTTGTCCCCCTTCAGTGCTCAGCAAGCTTATCCATCTTCTCCTGAAGCATTTCATCCAACTGCTGAATTTATCACTGGGAGAGGGTCCCCAAACCCTGGGAGGTTGCACTGGCCGCCCCTTTGCTGAAAAAACCTAATATGGATCCATTAGTTGGACAAATTACACACTCATATCTTTCCTGCCTACTCTGGCCAAGATGTTAGAAAAGTGCATAAATCAGCAACTTACATTTTACACAAAACTCAATGGCATACCTCATCCATCACAATCAGGTTTTAGGGCAGACCACAGCACGGAATTGGACCTCTCTCATGTTACTGAACACCTGAGGCATCAATTAGACACTGGTGGGTCTTCTACACTAATCCTTTTAGATCTTAGTGGAGCATTTGACATTGTAAATCACACCACACTCCTGCTAAGATTAGGGGAAATGGGTGTACAGGCCACTGCACTGTCCTGGTTAAGATCCTTCCTGCAAGATTGCACCCTTCAGGTCTACACACCCCAGCATAGGTCAAAATCTCATCCTTTAGCTTCAGAGGTACCTCAAGGATCCACCCTGAGCCTAATTCTCTTCAGTCTGTATGTGAGACCATTAGCCGAGGTTGTTGAAAACTGTGTTCTAACACTTTTTTCATTTCTGGATTACACCCAAATCACAGTATCTCTGTCTGCAAAGGACAATCAAGTGCACCTGCCTCTCATGTCTCATCATGAATGTCAACTCTCTAAAAATAAATGGAGACAAGACAGAGGTTTTGTTGATGGGCAACTCCCCCAACCTTTGGGGACCTCATTTGTGGCCCACGTCTATAGGTAGGTAATGCCCCCTTTCAAGTAATGGCGGTGAAAAATCTAGGAGCCTAGCTTGATGACAAACTAACCATGAGCCACCAAATCAACAAGGTGGTGGCCACTTCTTTTTGACATCCTGAAATGGCTCACACAACTTATTACCTGACTCCCTACCTCAGCCCAGAGAACTGTAGTCCAGGCTCTGGTTATTTCTAGGCAAGAACTATGGTAACATCCTTTACCTGGGTGTGGCAAAAGGCTTTCTCACATGCCTCCAGATAGTACAAAATGTAGATACCCAACTCCTGATCTATCCCCCTCATATCAATTCTACTGCCAGTGTACTTTTTAACCTGCACTGGATGACTAGTGAACGACTTGTTCAATTAAAGGATTTATGCTATATGCATAAACACCTATCGAACACTGGACCGCTCCATCTTAGATCCCTGTGCCTCTGTTTATGGGCTTTGTGCTGCAGGGCAGTGCAGCATGTCACCTTGCTGCACTTCCCTGCGCCACAAGGCAGCAGTTCACGGCATTTAAAATAATTCTGCACATTTATGTCCTTTCCTCTGTGCTGGTGCCCTTTAGGCAGCCTAGCACCAACACAGACACCATTGCACCATGTTGGAAAAGTGCCTGTGTTGCATGTAGGATTGTTTTTGTGCAGGAAGGAGCACCTTCCTACACAAAGCAATCCTAAGAGACTTGTTCCTATTTCTATGTGTGCTGCAAAACGCTTCCACATAGAAAGAGGAAAATATGAGGAGAAATAAGCATATTTCTCCTGGTTATGCCTCTCCTGGAGAGGCGTATATTTTTGGCGCATTCCCAGGTTTACAAGTTCTTGTAAATCTGGAAGCGTGTTAAAATCCATGGATGTTGCATGGGAACACAGCGATTTGCAGTGTGTTACATGACTTGAGATTTATGAAGCAATGCAGGGCCATACTCTTGCAGCATGTTGCATGGTGAAAGAGCGACACAAGCTGGTTCATAAATATAGCACTATTGTTCAGTTACTCACCCACGCTTTTGCTGCATTCAAGCCATCTTGAGCTGGCTGTGATTCCTGGAGTCTGAAAATAGCTTCAAGGAAGAAGAGCCTTTTCTTCCTTGAAGCTATTTCCTTTTCTTTCTTTTACCCTAAGTTCTGAAACACTTTATCATTAATACTGAAAGCATGCCACTTGCTCTCTACCTTGCTCAAACTGCTTAAAACTTGGCTGTTCCAACGCATTTAATATGCCCATTCTTGATTCTTCCCGGGCAGCTTCTTGCAGGACCTATGTTTTGTGATGAGCCCAGCACTGGGAAACGTTTCTTAGGTAGCCATGCACTTTAAAAATTACCCATAATAATAGTTATCTATTTGGGCATTTCAAGAGCGGCCAATAATGGTAGGACCTAAACTGCCCTGCCGCCAGATTAGCCACTGAGCACAGGACATATCCTTGATCTGGTGCTTAGACCTTCTGATTGGACTCAATCAACTTGTGGACCAATTTGAACTCCCTTGTAGGAAGCATTACCACACAAAGCTCAGTTGCTCAGGCTTATAACTCCCTTTAGGAGTAAATGGAGCCCCCTTGCTTTCATCCTGGGGTCCTGGCATAAAGATTCCCAGAGGAATGGCATGAAGCTGGGTTTCCTCTGGTGACTGCTTTTCTGCACAAAAATCTTTTGGGTCACCTGTAACTCCACTTGCATCACAAAAAGTGTACACAAAACATTGCAATACTTGCTATACCCACAGTCTTGCTCCATCTATGGCTTAGATATAGGAGTAAGAGGTAGGGTAGGTTAAAGGCGCCCACCAAAGATGCAAAGAGGGGAAAGCCAGGTGGGCCTGGGTATATAAGTGCCCTCTCACTGCCCACCACACCTAGGATGTGACCTCAGAAGACCCCAGGAGTCTATGAGCTAAACTTCTACACCCTAAGTAAGATGCCTGAGGTAGAGAGGGGTGGGAGAAGAGAAAAGGGAGCATGTGTGCAGGGCAGGGAAATGCGATGCTAAGCCCCTTACTGCTAATCAGTCAGGCAGTGGGCAATGCGGGCAGGAACATTGCACTAATATCCCATAGCCCAAGTCCACATCTGTTGTCTCAGCAAGATGTATGTGAACCAAACCGAAGCCAGCCCTAACCAACAGGACTAACTCTCCAAACGGACTTGGAAACTGTTTTGTTTTCAATGAAAACCCTCAACCACCAGGGTTACCCCTTGATAGCATGCTTCATCATCGGCTCCATCCCATTCCGCTGCGGAACGAGGCGCGCTGGGACTGACAGAATACATTGGAGCACTTGATATGTAGTCCACTATGATGATTTATAATAGGAGTGGGGGGTCCTAAAAATGTTTTTAAAAAGCTGCTTACTAGGAAAACTAATGTCAGCAAGATATATACACAACCCCACATAAACGGAACACAAGAGCACAAACTAATACTACACCTTGTTGAAATATTGTTGCAGGTTTGTTTAAAAAATAGGCAAGCAAAAAGGTTACCTTACGGGTGATTCAAAGGTGGCCAGCAATGGTAGGATCTAACCTCAGTTGCCTGATTAGCCATTGAGCATCAGACTTATCAGATGGTTAGAATATCTGAATGGTTTCACCTTAACCCTGGACCAATTTGAACTCCTGCAGTCAGAGTATTAGCATGCAAGCCTCAAGTTTCTCCTCAGGCTTACAACTGCCTTTAGGACTAACTAGATGCAGTTGCTGTAAAGATTCCCGCAGAATTAGCAGGAAGCAGCCCCTTGGGGCTTCCTCAGCGAGGTGTTCTACACCAAAATTCTTTGGATTGCCCTACAACTCTGTCAAGCTGAAGAGATAGTCACTGTTAGCTCAAAGACCCCCATTGCCTTTTCCTATTTAGTTCTTCAAACTACTTGCAGCTTCAAGTATCTCATGCATTTCTAAGAGGAATATGTCTGTGCCCACATCAGAGAAGTGTACCCCATCCTATGCGAAGTAGCCAAGTAGTGAATTAATCAGACTATGCCGTATGAAACCAAAGCCTCTTTGCTCAGTACATTGTTGATTTAATTGTGGGACAGCTCGATTGTGACTTCCGACCTGTTCCCATGCAAAAACTAATGTGGGATGATCTTGGACCATGGTATTAATGTCAACCATTGTCTCCTTCATTGCCTGAAGCAGCAGGGTGCAACAAATTCAGGTTAGGGTGTTCTACCACCACCAGTATCACCAGATTGTGGGGGCACCAGAGCTTAGAGAAAAGCCTCTGGGGTATTCTGGTTAACAGATTCATACAGGGCATGGCTAAAAACCGGATTGCACATAAATGCTGGCACACAAACACAATGTTGATGGTCTTGTTGAATGAACTAAATTTAACTAACTTAGCCTTACTGTCAATACAGTCTGTCACAGAGTTGCCCTTGGGGCAAAACAGGTGATGAAGGAGGTTGAATTTTCCAGTTTCCTTCTTCTGTACAAGTCACTGTGGTGATATAATAAAATTGGGTGGGCACTGGGGGAACACAAATGAGCCAGCCATGCAACCTAACTGAAGCTGTTTGCTCAGCTTGTCTTCCACTACAGCTGAAAGACTGAGGGCCAACTTCGAGTTCTTTGAACATCTACTGACCACCTGGACTGTGTAAGGGTTGACAAAGTCTTCTAAGAAACCTGTCACCATTAATTGACCATCTCTGCAATTCGGATAACTATTTAGCGAGTGCAGAGAGTCTGCAGTATAACGGATGAGAGGTCTTTGGACAGCAAAGAGGGTGATAAGATAGTGCTGGTTGGAGGTGTTATGAAGAAGGGTGAGGGAGCTAAGAGCTACTGCCACCTTTGTATTAGTTTGCACAGGACCTCAGGTGGGGCCTTTTGTGCTCCACTGCATGTTCTGGCGGGATGCAAGGCACCACACTTTGCATAGCTGTGGGTGAACTTACATGCCATTGCCTAAGAGCAGGCATCTGTATTGAAAAGTCTGCATGTGCCCTAGGAAGATTGCTTGAAAGAGTTTATTTGGCCTTGCTACCGCCAGGAGCCATGAAAGTGCTGATTAAAGGTGTTCTTGGGTGATTGGAACTGGAATTTGAGACGCCCCATCTATGTGCCCATTTGCTAAAGTAATTCTTCTGAGGGGGGATGAATTTATCCATGTACTTCATCCACAACTTGACCTCCCCAACTTAATTCTGCACACTTTGCCATTCTTTTGCAGAATTCCCTATGATAACAAAGTCATCCGAACCCCTCTGTCTGGACCAGACCATTGAGTATGGACTGTAGTACCAGGAGAATGGTAGTGCCTGTTCTGGGTGTTTTTACATGATTACTGCCAACATGTCAAGCTGTTGGGACCACTCACCTGAATTCCAGGCTAATCCGCAAGGGTAATGCTTGTCCTCCCACTCCCCCACGAAAAGGTCCTAGTTCAAGTATGGAATAAACTTGTCCTGACAGTTGCACTCAAAGAGAAGGAGGTGGGGGATAAGAAAAAGAAAGACAAGTGAATTTTTCTCCAAGTCACCAGGTTCTCCATACTGTCGGCTGTGTCGGGGACGTGTCTTGTCTTCAGACCATCCGTCTTTTGTGTTCAGGTATTTACTCAGGCTGGAAGGATTTTTACGAGTTTTATGTTAATGTTAAACAGTGATTACTTATCAACCTTTCACTGTAACCATGCACCACCTTTCACAGTAACAATGCACAAAGTACTAACGGAATTAGGCTTACAAGTACTTGTTGGTTCTTTCAAAGAGACATATAAACTCTGGAATCCTCATGAGGCCTCAGAGTAAATAAATATATGGTTCAAATAATGTCTCTCTTAATCTGAGGAGTTCATCAAATAACTTATACGTGTTTGAGTCTTTTTAAGCCCAAAAAGGCAGAATGCTGGATACCTCAAACTTAGGGAGTCCTATAGAGGCTAGCAGCATAGTCTCTTGACTCAGTTGCACTCTTAACAAAGTTTTTATGCGCTAGCAGACTTATAGGCTACGCCGCCTAAGCACATTCAAAAAGCTGAGATTTTACTTGTTGCTTTTCTTGTTTTACAGATTGGAGGAGGAGAGAAACAACCATCCCGTTGTGGAGGAGATCCTGGCATTCAGGAAGGACAATGCTCCAATCAAGTAAGAGTTCGAGATGTGCTCTGGGTAGAAGAAATTAAATCAAGCAGGGCCATGTGAGTAGGGCGTGATATTCATAGCTGCACCCTAAAGATGGCCGCCGTTATACATGGCAAGCTGAGACCTCACAAGACTAGCGGGACCACAAGGCCAGTTTGTACCAAAAATGTTCATAGCAGTACCAAGCCTAGTGGAATAAGAATCACATCAAGGGGGGGCCCAAATGATGATACTGCATGTGCCAAGGAAAACAAACATCTGGGGAGGGTGGAGCTGCAAAAAAGTGGCACATTTTCCAAGCTATTAACAGTGTGTGGGGGCTGCAAGAAAGGACACATTGCGGCAAGCAGAAGAGTTTTCATTAAGGTCTCAGAAAATTCATGGACTACCTGTGGAGGGAGGAAAGGGAATCAATACAAGAGCTTGGGCACCAGGCTATCTGGAGGATAACCAGATGAATGGTGCTCATACAATGTGGAAGAACGTGCAGATGAGGTAGGGTGTGCACAGGACATTGTGGTCATGACACAGGCTTTATTTTTAACCTGGGTGCATTTTATCTTTTTACAAGGAAATGCTGGTTATTTTTTTACACATATATGTTTTTCCTTGACTTTTCATTTTTTTTGCATTATTTATATAATTATTTTCTCATTTTTACAATTTTGTATAGTCTTGTTGGATTACTGGACTCGTGTTGGATGTTATTTTTGTCTGGTTCATTTTTGCATTTTTTTGCGGGGATTTTTAAAAATAATTTTCTTTGGGGGGGATTTTATGTTTTTGGATTGTCATTTCACTTACCCGACTTCAGCTTTAAAAAACAGAATATGTGTTATCTTATTTCCTTTATCTATGTTGTCTGGTGGGCAATGTTAATTTTTTTTTATCGAATGTTCCTTTATTCATCTCTATATATTGATTTTTTATTGTATAGGTATATTTTATAGATGATAAAAAAAAGTATTTGGTTAGTTAAAATAATGCTGGGTACTTTGCATTGTAAGTTCATATTCCTTTAAATATTTATTATAGTAAGTTATAATTATCAATCTGAATTGCCCATTAAGTTTATTTGTATTCAGTCTGGTATTTTAAATGTGCTTTAATAATATTTGGAAACAGATATTAATAACGTATGAGTGCTTATGTTTAAGGGAGGTTAAATATAGTGTGTCTTTTGAAGTAGGGTCCTTGCGAAAGAGTCTAGATATGTTAGCCCTGGGTTTTTAGCAGAGAGTCTTATGTTGATTACTAGGAGTTCATGCATTTATTTAGTTGCTTGGAAATAATATTTGGTTTGATTTGTGTTAGGCATTGTTTCTTTATTAGCTCTTGGTACGTTTGTTTTCTTAAGTATTTCTAAGAATTAGTAGAGTGCACAGTGGTTTCTTCCAAGTGTTACTTGGAAGGAAGTATGCAAACCTTCCACTGCATTATTTGTCTTTGCTTTTTGGAACGCAATGCTGTCAATAATGTTCCACTATGGAATGTGATACTGGAGTTGGTGACTGTGGCCTGAATGGTGCAGGCACCTATGTATCCTCAAAATAATCCATTAGTGAAGCTAGCTCTGTTTCTTGTTGTTGGTAATATTTGGATTCAAGTAGCATGTCATAATTGTTTGTGACTTCTATGTCGGGATGTATGATGAAACTATTAGTTTTTTTTTATTTTGTGTACAAATGAAGGGTCAGTTGCATGTTCTATGCTCAGGGTGGATTTCTATTGGTGCCTCCTTATCCTCTGGTTAACATCATAATAACACTCCTGAATTGCAATTTATGGATAGATTTTGAGTATGGATGACATTATTGGTTGTTAAGAATCTATGATGATTTGTTGTGGGTTATATTTGTTAGTTTGCTGTTTTATATGTGTTAGCATTCTTTTGTAAGTTGCGCTTTGGTAGGTAAAAGTGCATGAACTAATGCGGTTTGCATTTTGATATTGCCTATGTATTGTATATACTTGACAGAATGGTGGAGAAATTCTTTCAAAATCATCCATGTGTTAGACTGAGTTAAGGTTCGTAAATTGTTTTTACTAAAATACATTATTTTCTATTTTTATTGTGGTTGTCATATAGTACAATGGTGCAAAGGTGGTATTTTAATGTGTGATTGGTAAGTGCTGGGGTATGTCGGTATCTTCATATTTGTTTAGTTCCTACTGATGTTTGCCCAGCTGTTCTCTGTGTTCTGGCAATTAATTTTTTTTAGGGACTGTCGCTTCTCCATGAAATATCTGGTATAAAATCTCTAAACATTATTTCTGTTGACTCTTGCTAAATTGTACAGCCCTCTTTTAGGTCCTGTAAAATATTTTTGTCTTCCCTTTCATTATTATTATATGATGGTTGTGCTCCCTAACACTTTCTACTATTTAATTTTTTGTGGTAGCTGTCCAATAGCAGAAGTTCAAATAATATTTGGCACATATGTAGTGAATTTTTTCAATGGCAATGCTCTGATTATTATAAGTATATCCTCTGTGATTTTATAACAGCTTCCCTTTTTGGGATTTGACATATATTTCTGTTTCCAACATTTTATCTGTGGGTTTTAGAATATAGAAAATATTCAAAAATGTATTGAAAAAAGAGGTGATGTCATTTTAAAATTTTTAATTGCAGGTGTACATTTTAACCTATGTTCTGGATGTTGCCTCCACTTTGTATTGGTTGTAGAATGTTGCATGGGAAGTCTGTCTGGTATTGTTTTTGACACAGTTTCTTTTGTTGCAGTTTGTTGAGAGGAACATTTGTTATTTGGGTTGGTTTATTTTTTTATTTACATTAGGAGATTGTGTCATTTGATTTTTTTTTTAATGTGTTGCAGCATTATTTTTACTTCAATTGTAGTTTTGACGTTTGGCTAGTCCACTAACCTTTGAGGTGGTCCTTTTTCAAATTTCTAATAATTTGGTGTCTCTTAATCTGTATCTTTATTTACTTGTCCTTTCAGCATTTAAAAATAAATATACAGCATAGTTTTAATTATAATTTTAATTATGTATTCATTATGCTAGTTTTCATTGATTGTCAAGCTTACTTTGTTTGTTTTATTTAGATTGTTGAAGTACTGCAGTCTACTTACTTAGGTTTACAGTCCGGCGAAGAATCCCTGTTCTGTTGTAATTATTTTTTGCGAATTATTGTGTTGCACATGTTTGGAGCTTTCTTATACTGTTGTTAATTGGAAAAACATTTCTATTTGTTAACTGGTTTTAAGTTCAGTTTAATTGGTTGGTTGGAGACTATTTATTTTTTTGCACCATTTATGGTAGAGGCTAATTTGTGTTTTAAATATTTACATAATGTGTTTTAATTTTATTTTGATATATTTTTATGTGACTATAACTTATATAATATCATGTTCTATTTAGAATTATGTCAATTTTCTGGTGTTGGATATTTAGTTTTTTGTGTTTTTGTTATGCTTTCTTAATTTTAATGTTTAGGCTATATTTGTTATTTGTTTTTTGTGTATGATATTGTTTTAGTTTAGATATTTCATTTCTACAATATTTTGCGTGTTTTTGTTTTTACTGTTTAAGTATACGGTCACAATATTCATGTTTTTGATGTTTTGGTGATATATGTATGTTGAGATTGCTTTTCTCTATATAGTGTCATGCAACCATATGTAGCAACCATTTCAGCTAATAATTTGTGTTATCTTCAAAATACTCATGTATAAATTATTTTAGTTTTTATCAGTTCCTCAAAATTTTGTTTGAATATTTTCACAATTTCTTTGTAGCAATCCCCTCTGGTGATTGGCTATGTTCACACAGCCTAGAGATTTCTAGCATTATATTCTTCTGAAATACTATGTTGTTTATGATTGGTTTAGTATCAGATGTGTACATCGGTGTGTAAAACATCCTTATCCGTTGCTGTTGTGCTATGTTGTATGGTTAGGGTAGGCATGTGCACATCATTTCTTTTGTTTTTTTATGCTGAACTAAAAGCTGCCTGAATTTGTTGCGTTGTTCATATAATGCACATTTGATATTTTATTGAATGAATGGTGCTTTTTGTGCACATGCTATTCATCAAACAAGTGTTTTGATTTGTTGAAATTGTCCTGAAGGAGCGGTGTTTTTGCTTCAGGTATCAGTTTCTAGAGGCTGTGGTGGAGGATATGGCCTGCCCAACCCAATCACCCACTGAAGAGTGGTAGGCAAAGACCAGCCGGGAGACCTGACAGGGAACCACTGTGGCCGCGGGGTGCAATCAAGTCCTAGACATGAAATCCCAAGCGAGAAATGGCATTGTGACCTCAAAGCCAGCATGATGCTGAAATCGGCATAGTTGCCTGGAACTGGGAACTCTTAAACATGCCATGAAATTCCTGTGCCTCCACTAAAATGAACATCTGCACTTGTTCAGACTGACCTTTGAGGATGCAGGGCCAAGGCAATGAGGAAGAAAGGAATTGGTGCTACCATCTTGACCTGAGCAACGAAGGGGGCCAGCCACATGGACTGGGCTGCAGAGTTTGGTGACTGAAAGCCATTCTGTCATGGAAAAGTAGACCACTGTGAAGCATCCAACATTGCATTGTGCCACATATTTTGATCGAGCTCTAGAGACTCTAGGAACTGATGAAGAGCTCATACACTCTGCAAAACAGATCTCTCTCTTTCCTTCCCACATAAAAATCAAATAGAATTGGTGGCCCCACTGGTAAGGTATATCGTGTTCATGCAGCCTATGTCCTTCATAAATAGCCTTACCCTTCTCTTGAGCATGGGCCATTCATTCTTCCTTCTCCCCAGACAGGCAGCAGTTCTATGTGGAAGGTCAAAACATGATGGTAGATTGTCAGTCATGTTTTGGATACAATGCAAAGGCTTGGATTTTCTGACCTTCTGCTTCTGCAGAAAGTCTCTAATTTGTATCTTGTTTTGCCTTGACCTATTTTCCAGGTGTTCCTGTCGGACCACTAGTTCCATGTATTTTTCTTGCAAAAAATGATCTTGAGTCCTAAGAAAGTTTTGCTCTTCTGCATGAAAGTGAACTGTTTTTTCTAGATCACCCGAACCTCTGATGACTTGTCATAGATTGTGAAGACAGGTCTTCAAGTCCTGCTAGATCTTATGTTGGTCAGTTCTGCGTTACAGAGTGTAGTGTATATTTGTGGCTGTCACTCTGGGTAGGACTTAGTTGAGCCTAAATGTTTTTCTCCTTTGTCATACTTAAGTGTCTTCACCACTATTCATCTTGACTGAGGGTTTTTGATGTTAGAGATCGTGGGCCGGATGTATCATTATTACCAATAGCGAATACCATATTGCGATTTTTTGCGAATTGCAATTAAGTAATCGCTATTGGAATGAATAAAACTCCAGGAGTTTCATATAGCGATTTGCAAGGGCTTGCAAATGGACCTACCTCATTAATATTCATGAGGTAGGTCACAATTTGCGACCCTTTGTGAATTGCTACAATCACAGGGATGGTGGCCTACTGGGCTCAGCAGACAACTATATCTGTGATTGCTTAAATAAAGCAATCTTTTTTTTAAATGCAGTCCCTTTTCCTTAAAGGAAAATGTGATGGGTTTAAAAAAGAAAAATGAAAAGTTGTGCTTGTTCCGAAAATGGGGAGGGTGCGATGGATCCCATCTAGTTTTATTGGGAACCAGGAGATCGTTAGCCTTTTGGCTTTCAGGCCTGTGCTACTGTCACCTAGTAACTTTTAACCTACTTAGCCTACTCTGTTTTAGCGCATTTATTTAATTATTTCTTCCAAGATGGCTGCTAGGTTTATATTTTGATTTCCCATTATCAGTGTCATTCTGTGAAGGCGGCACTATCAGCGTCGAAGACAGGTGATATCGCTAGGTATTCACATCATGTTCCTTTCCCACTTACATGTGACAGGAACTTCATATACTTTTGGAGGGAATTGTTGACATAATTGCCGCCCCAAGCATCCCTTCTTATCTATTGTTTGGGAACATACCTGCGTCAGGGGTCCTACACAATCTGTATAAATACATCTCACACACACAAGGTTATCAGAGGGCTTCCTACCAGATGCCATCAACGCTATCTATGCTACATGTCCCCTTGATGCCGACCCAGCCTTCATGTCCCCATGGAGTCTGACCTAGAGGCCTCATTCCAAGGTAACGAGGGTTGAGGGACACTTATCATGGACACAATACTGGCAGATTAGGTTTATCACACCTAGCTCCCTTTGGGTTATATGTTAGGGTATTAGGGTTATTTCATATCTTATCTTGATTGTAAGATGGTGGGGTCTTTGTATTCACGACTCCCATTTTCACTATTATGATTCTTGCACTGTGCATTGTCCTACTCATTGCTGCTCATGCATTTTATCGCAGATTGCAGTCTGTTTAACAAATATATTAAAAACCTTCCTGCATCTTCTTTCATTGCCTATGTGTGACTGAGACTTGTTCATGTGAGAAAAGGGCAATCTCCGTTCAACCACGACTCCCCTGAGATGTTACACTCTAGAGTCCATGCGTAAAGGCTGCCAGAAATCACCTTTCACTATTTGGGTTTATAGTGAGGTACTGCTTGTGAGCCGGAAGGGCTGGGATGACAGTTGTGACTTGTAGGATTGGTCTAGTTGCCTACAAACAAAAGTGCTGTCATCCCTAAACCAGTAGTCTTGCCTAGAGCAAGAGTCCAACTACAACACTATCCCAAATGCGTGGGATGGCTGAAAAGGAATGTTGTTTTTGTGGTAACTCCAACATGGACTACTTTTGGGTGTCATCACCCTTGATCCATTTGCCGGTTATGAGGTTGGGTCAGCATATTACATAGGAAGTGCCCTGTCTTACCCGGCGAAAGGTTGCGCTGAAATACTGGTTGACAACCACAGTCTGAACTAGATCTACTTTTCACTAATAAGTATCTGGTCACTGGTCTTTTGAAAGGATTACATCTGAGATGAGTAGTTCACTGTCTCACCTCAAAGTGGCCCCTGGATGAGCTTCAAGCACCAACCTGTCTTTGCATGTGCTGGACAGACTAGTTGAGCTACATTTTATGTAAAGATACACATGCAGTGTGCTTAGTTTCTGAGTGCTGTGAAGTCTCGCCAATAAATAGGGTGACATTAACCATGTGAGAAGACACAAGTTCCAAACTGGGCTTTAGAACTTATCCTCCCCGTTCCCTTCATAAGTTAATGTGGCAATCTGGATTTCACTCCAGGTTTGGGCAAAGTTATTTCCAAAGCCTGGAGGTACATCAAATGGCTGATGGTAGGTTTGTTTTATTTTGGGGGGAAATCAAGGCTTTTCAAAAAGTTAGGGAATAATGCAATCTACCAGAGATATAGCAGTTATGCTAATAGGACACTGGGTCATGCACCCTTCGATCAGAAGTGGGGCTGTAAGAAATGTTACCACTTTCAAAAGATTAATGAAGGATGGGGCTAATCATGGACATCTTGTACAGAATGCTTTTAAGGGCAACAGTGTTAGGTAGAAGCCCAAGTCACAAACATTGTGAAAGAGATATAGACAGGAGCCTTTACAGAGAAGCAATGAGGGATGATCCATGACAAAGCAAGTGTATCAGGGTGCTAGGGAGTGGAGACCGTACATAGACTGCAAACATACTGGTACTATACACTGGAGAATCCTGCAAAGTCGAGTCTTTGCTGGTACAGGCTCCCGTACTCACCTACTACGCAACAGTCTAAAACTACATAAAAATAGGGGGGAGGATGTCAGGAATACCATGTGTCACATCACTATACCACATGATCCAGCAGTGATACAATTGGGTTTTCCATTTTGTGAAATCTGGCGTTGGGAAATTTATATCATTGGTCCGGGTAATGGCTCTCTAGCTGATTCAGATGCAATGGGGTACCCTGCAGGGGCCAGACAAGTGAGACTGGCTACATGAGATTTGTGATGGTGAAAATTACTTGCTCTTATTCAACTTCCTCTCCGTAGACTTTTACTGACATGGCCCTGATAGCTTAAAGTCCTGCATATAATATCATGTGACTTATTTTGATTTCACCATGTTAATCCTGTCAGTCTTAGGGTGGTCTTCCTCCAAACGTTTTGCCTGCTTATCTCCAATTTGTGCTGAAATTTATTTTTGTTGGCCTCAGAACTCTGAGTACTTTGCCACTCCTAAGCAGTGCTAATGTGCATGTGCTCACTCCCCTAAACATGGTTTGATCGGCAAATACCTATATTTATCTTACTTATAAAACCATTGCGGATTAGTACACCATATACCCAGGGCCTGCAAATAATATGCAACCAGTGGGCCTGCAGCACTTATTGCACTTTAAGTTGCACTTTAAAACATGTCCACCTGCGGTTCCAGCCAGAATGCAGTTTTAAAATGCCATGTCGACTTGGCATTAAAACCCCTGGCCAAGCCTTAATACCCCCTTTTAATACATATATGTCATCCCTAAGGTAGGTCCTAGGTAGCCCAGAGGAACACTGCTGTGTGATTAAAAGGTTGATCATGTACTTTTAAGTTTCATATGTCCTGTTTGTGAAAAACACCTAAATCTGTTTTTCACTACTGTGAGACCTACCGCTTCCTTAGGTTAACATTAAGGATACCTTATTACATTTAATAAAATGTAACTCCTTATTGAAAGCAGGTGCATATATTATGTTTAGTACCTATGAAATTATAATGATAAACCCTCCTTATTAACAAAGACAGATAGTTCATTACATTTTTTAAAATGCCACTTTTAGAAGATAACTAATGAAAGAAAGGGCCTCTGAAGGAGTCACTTAAGACAGACAAAATTGAGTTTATACATCAATCCAATTTATATTGAATTAGACCTAAGATATATTGATAATAAGGTGTACCAAAAATGAATTCTAAAAAACAAATCCTTTTTTATACATTAGGTAAAATGTAGTAGCACATATCAATGCATTACACATGAATAATCACAATAATGTCCAGTCAGGGTACATGATAAAGAATTGTACAAAGAACAACCAACCTACATTAATCACAAAAATCAGATTAACAAATTATTTTTGTAATGATCAATGCAGATCGATATGTCCACCTAATGGTTGTAAATGATCTCATATCATTGTACACAATCAAAGTTGACTGTTGGAAATTAGAGTGGATGTACGTCAACTTTGGTCATTTACAACCATAGTTTTAACTGTGAGTTAACTTAGATCAGAAAGTTTTGGTTATCTTGGGTGGATAAATTGCTCCTCTGACACCTCCTGCAGCCTTGCCCTGCTAAACCTTACTTTCTCAGACATTTTTCCCAAGACTTTTTTCAAGTCCGAAGGTAAACGCTGACAGGGCTCAATCCATTTCTTCTATCTGAACTGCACTCCATCATGGTCAGCCATAGTTGGGGACTTTGGCCCAGTCTTGCACAACTATATGTCTGCAGTTGGCTCTTTTCTCTTTTAGGAGCTAGTTTATACTAAAAACTTTAATAATTCATAACTCTGGTTCTTATGGGTGGATTTTTTGTTGTTTTGGTGTCAAGAAATGTTTTAAGATTTACGCTATTTTTTAAAATTGTTGTTGTGTTTTCACTTTATTACTGTTTGTGCAGCATAAATAGTTTACACATTGCCTCTAAGTTAAGCCTGACTGCGTTTTGTGCCAAGCTACCCAAGGTAAAGCACAGGTTAATTTAGTGACTTTTTGTGGTTCACCCTGCAAGGGACTGTGGTTGTTGCTTGACTGGGTCTCACATCCCAGTCAACCAACAACCCGATTTCGCACACACACACCCAAAGATGTAATTGGATTCAAGGAGGACAAACAGATGCTAACAGGTGCTAACAAAACACCATTGCTCACTACCCTGAGCTGTACAGATGAGTAAATGAAGTACAGCATAACTTTAAGAATAATCTCAGAGTAGGGTTACATGATGCCAGAGGGTGTTAGGATAGTTTGCTTTTGTGTTACATACATATACAGCTCCTTGCTGGACTAAATGATGCAGGTTACACTATGCACTATTTATCTTAGAATTTAAAAAAATACAGATAGCTTTAAAAAATAAAACACAAGTATCACTATTATCCACTTTTAATTGTCTTTATACAGAGGCAGCAATAATACAGCGTTGCCAAGGTTAAGACCAGTGGCCTCCCTGATAAACATAGTTCGACAACAGGTGGAGCAACAGAGCGATATCTTACAGGCTATTAGGCAGCTTAAACAAATGGAGATTTATATCCTGGCTAGACTGCTCAAATAGTCCATGTTCCAATTTCACACATTGTATCCTTGTGCCCCAAGCTTATCCAAGGTGCACCTGTTTGGTTGATGACTAACACCTCAGCTGCAGCAAAAAACTGAAAACATAGACCTGAGCACGGCCCAAACCACAACTGGATGTATGAAGTATACAATTACAATGTACACCAGCGTGGGAAATACTTTATGAGGACCGAAAAGCAGGCATCCCTAATAAATGTGACCTTTCTCGCTTTATTTTAGGAAAACTGACAGAATAATTTGTGTGTGAAAAATTGCTTTCACACATGGCTTATGGTCTAGGTTGGTTCATATAAGGCTAAAGAGGAATTGTCTCTTTTCTTGCTGACTGGTTCTAGTGGCTGTTGCTGCAGAGTAAAGTTCTCTACAACATCACCTTTTAGCAGTTCACAACCTGGGGGGCAAGAGCTAATACTAACATCCTTCAGAAGTATATCAAATGAACGTATTGTTCTCAGTTTGGTGCAAACACAGGGTTCTGAGTACTTTTCTGAGTTACGCATGCCTATGGGTAAAAGCTCTAAAAATGTTATATTTTGTTTTTTCAGACCTATGACAAATCTAGAACATGGAAGGAACCTCTAATGTCATAAATAGATGAAGTTACCTTGATGTGACCCAGAAGATGCAATCTTTGAGTTTTCTCCATTTCCCTGGGCGCTGTTGTCACATGGAGGATTTCTTCGAATTCTTCAGTAGGTGTAGGGTTTCAGGTGGCACATGGAATCAGCTTCTGGAATTCTCATCTTGCTTCCAAAGATTGCACAGTCAGGTTCTACCTTGGCAGTGCTCTGATGTTACAACTGACAGCTACTGCCAACCCATCTCTCAGGGCAGAGATCTCCCGGGAACTTGCACCTTCATTTACCATTCCCCAGCACATACCTACAACCCCTTCCAATGTAGCAATATAGTCATACAGTTGTTTCTCTGCATTCAACAGCTGTCTACCCACCACAAACACCAAGGTCACCAACTCCTGGTGGCCTGCCATCTGGCAGGTCATTATGTGTTCACTGATGATATAAAATGTGTTCACAGCATAAACATTCAAGTTAAGAATAGCAAATCTACAATTACCTACGGATACTTACCTTCATAATATTGCAGTAGCTTTTATTCTGGATAATATATTTGTATAGGACAAAGTTTTTCCAAACAGTCTACATTGCTTGCAGTTCTGAAGCATGGAGAAAATGCTGTGCATAGGAATATAATGTAAATTTAAAGAGCTGTGTCACCAGCTAGAATATTACAACAGAGAAAAAAGCTTCACAAAACAGATATTTCAGGCAAGTATTAAGAAATAAAAATGTTTGTGAAAAGTATTTCTACTCTGAATATCGAGGAATTATTTCAGAATGACTGGTTGTTCTGTTACCAGGCTTTTCTGAGTCTGAATTCAGTTACAAATCTGTCAGGGTCCATCTAGACTAAATAGTGTTCCAGACAGATCCTTATTGATTATATAGACAAAATTCAGTAATATACGAATCAGTTAATGTAAACAAGAGGCTGCCCCTAAATAACCTCATATCTCAGCCACTTTTGAGGCCAAATCAGAAACAAAACCTGATTGTTCTAATATTAGAGGATGTGATATTAGCTGGAAAAGGCAGTATCATCTCAAGACAAATCCGTTATCAGTTGGCTAAAGAAGTTAAGTGGCACAGATATCAGCTCTCTCTGTGGCGCAGATATCAGCTTCCTTTCATGTTCTTCTGTATCCCAATCTGCTCCCCCAGAATGATTCCACAATCCCAAAAATCCTAATCAGGCACATCCCTTCATAAAATCATATCATACATTCTCCACTCAGATTGGATGATCCACAACTATAAATGTCACTCTGCAACTATGTGATTCTCGACTTTCAGCAGGTAGAAAAAGTGTTTTTGTGACCTCTAAGTTTTCTTTACATAGTTCAATGCACTATAAATAAGTTTTAAACAAACAGGTTGTTTTACGCACCTGTCACACAAAGAAAAGGCAAAGAAAAGGACAAAGATATTAAACAATTGTACATTAGTATTGATTAATTAAATTTCCTTTGTGCTAAATCCAAATCACACTTGTCTATCTCATAGTGGGGATTGTAGAACACCAATCATGAATCCTGCACACGTTGTCACTGTGAGGTAGTTGCTCTCTGCTCTTGTTGCTAAATCCTTGCCATGTGTCTCCCTTGAATTGCAAAGATCAGTGCTGCAGCAGGAGATGGTGTAGTGAGGCCCAGCTTCACTATCTTCTTTGCACGGTACAGAGCAGTCTTGAACCACACTTTCAGGCCCATTTAACGGATCACCTGGAAGATAAATAGTAAGACATGAAACACTTATTTGCAGACATCTGTCATAGTTATCTAGCATGGATCTGCTATTTTATCACTTAGAATTGTTGTATTTGGCACTTTAGACTTTGATACTATATACATGTTTAAAGCATTGTTGTGAACCCAGTTATGCAGATACAAGTCATACTATTCCTTTCAGAAATTGAAGAGGAATATCAGAAAACAAGAGGTAAGAAAAATTGCCTATTAACTAGGATAGACAGTTCTATCTGTTCTTTTTCAAAATATTTTGTTGTTATGAATCACTGTAGGATTTGTGAAAAGTTCTAAAATATAGATATCTCTATTTGTGTCCTTTTCCCTCTAAATAGTTATAAAACATTATCATCATTCGTATGAAAATGATGAAAGGTCTGTGTTGAAGAAGTAATTCATCATTATGATTCTAATATCATTGTTGCTTTAAAATACTTTATTTTGGCAGTGCTTATAGTCACATCATTGTTAGCAAAGTTTGTAATATACAAATTATTTATAGTTAACTTTTTTGTCATAATGCTTTCTAGTTCTTTGGTACCATATGTATTTCATGTTAGCTTTAAGTGGATGGTGTTTGAAAAGTGTTAAGTATTTTTATGTTTATAGAATAGTTTCAGCCACAGGAGTAGTAAGATGCGCTTTTAGTGTTTTTTGATGGTAGGACTATTGTCATTTTGTCATGGAAGTTCAAGCTGAACTTGAACTTAAAAGCCAGAATCTGTTTTTTTTTTTTTAGTTTTTCTGTTTCGATTACTAGTTATGCTTTGTTTGCTTTCCTACATATCAACCTTAAATATTGGATTTGCTGTATTTATACTTTTTTTAGGGAACTTCTTTATTGTTTTGATTGTTTAACTGTCGTCTTAGGAAATATGGGTTTTTATTCTTTACATTTTTGGCGTGGTGATATTAGGAACTGCATCCACTAACGTTCTTTAGTGCTCTCCCTGTTATAGGTGCTGCCTCAAAATCAAAACATAAAAAAGACTCTGGCCCTTATTACGAGGATGGCCGTCTTCAGACCGTCAGCCTCACCGTAGCGGTCAGGACCGCTGCTGCTGTGGCGGTCCAACCTCCACATTAAGACCCTGGCGGTCAGACCGCCAGGGTACCGTTGTCGCCTCGGGTTCGATGATCCTGACTGTTTGACAGTGGTGGAGGTCAGAATCAGCCAGGGTGGCACTGCATGCAGCGCCGCCATGCTGATTACAACCTTGTTGTTCGCTAGCCTTTTCATGGCTGCACCGCCATGAAAAGGCTGCCAGAGAACAGGTGCAGGGTGCCACGGGGGGAGGAGGGCACTGCACTGCCCATGCACTTGATATGGGCAGTGCACATACTGTTTTTAACTAAAAAAACACAGAAATTCACCATTTACAGTATGTTATGAATATGGTGTGGAAAGGGTCCTTTTTGTTAGTAGACTTAAATTGGTTGAGTAGTTTTTAAGTAATAAGCGACAAAAACTTAGTAATGTATTGTACCGCGGTACCTGGTGATTGCAAAACACAAAATGATTGGTTAAGGATAGCCTTTGCAAAATGGCAGTCATATTGTCTATGCAACACTTTGGCTTCGTTGTGTGTTTAATTGTAAAGTATAGGTTATTACTAGGTAGCGGTAGAGAAAAAGATTTTTAATTGAAATATATATTTTAAAAAGGTTTGCTGAGTACTGCTGCATTCTTGCGAAAGTATCTAGAAAGTAATGCAATACCTAATGACATTTTAAAGAAATTATATACGATAAAAGAAACTATAACATGCCACTCCACTTCACTCGTCTATCACACACCACTCCACAACATATCATTCCATTCCACGACATCCCACTCCATTCTACAGGGTGTGAGCTTTAGATTTTCCAACAATCACTCTGGCACATAATGTTAAAATACATTTTGCAACATGTAGGGTGCATGAGAGGGGCTGAAGGGTCAGTGAAAAGGGACTGGAATGCAGATTGGTAGTAGCACTGAGTGAGTGAAAATACAATACTTTGTAAAGTAGCCAACATATTTGGGGCTCTCAAAACAGAGAGTGTGTGTGTGCTTTTTTGTCTGAGTCTGTAAAAGTGTCTGGTGAAATTCTACCAACTCACTATACCCAACTGAAAGTACCTGTACTATTTATCAGGAAATACATTTCTTAGGAGTGGGGGGTATAACACCCTAAACATCTTCTCTGAAACTGCAGCCAAAATCTTTCACTGTTCAGTGATTTAATGGCAATTCTTTCAGGGCTGGAGAAGCACACGTTTACCTATTCAATCACCATGTTTGTGTAAAAATAGAAATATAGCACAGGAGGAAAATAGATTATTCAATATTAATAATAGTATTAAGGGTCATCAGTGGTGATTGTGAGCAAAAAATGTGATTGTCAGCAAAAACTGGGTGGGAAAAATAATATGTGTCAACTTCAGGAATTTACTTGTGAATATAACACAACTTAGATATTTACTGAAGTCAACAAGGTGATTCCCAACCAGAAGACAACTGTGTCCCTCATTCTATGTGGTTGTACTATAGAAGACACAAATGCCACCTTCACAATGTTGAAGTTCAAGGTACATATAGGAACTCTCAATTGAATTATTGCTCCTCAAATACTGATAAAGATTATGACATTTAAAACAAAAATTATCAAACCTATCCAAAAAAAACAACATTCAAAATCACAAGAGTAACAAAAATGCAACCCTAACCCCAAATAGAGGAAAGTTGTTTGTACTGACCAAACAAATTATTGTAATGAAGGAACAAACATGTTAATAAACTCCATATCATAGACAGTGCAAGTAATAATATTTCAGCAATGTAGACACCCCCAAACCCTCCCAGAGGCTACTGCTTATGTACTTTGCAAAAGCTGAGACAAAGTACCAGGAAAACGTATGCGGGCTAAAGATACTAGAAATGCCCTGCATTTATTCTTGTGAACAGACGAATGCTTGGGAGAAGGAAGCCACCCCATGCGATACATGTTGAGGGGGTGGAGCGCAAGGTATGTAGAATAGAAAAACGATTTAGTAAGTACACTCACCAAATGCAGGAGCGTAGCTTTAAACCCAGCCCCGATACACCTCAGCTAATATATTGTTGTCCAGAGATTTTCATTTTTGATTTGTGTTTTTGGATCATTAGAGAAGTCATCTAGCAGGAAGAGACATTGCTGATGTCTATATTAGTGGAAGAAGTCACATATATAGAAATTAAACAAATAATGTTTTATAACCCCTTCGCTGCCAGGCCTTTTCCCCCTTCTGTGCCGAGCCTTTTTTTGCCTATTTTGAATAGTTCTCGCTTAGGCCCTCATAACTTTTTGTCCACATAAGCTACCCACGCCTAATTTGTGTCCTTTTTTTCCAGCATCCTAGGGATTCTAGAGGTACCCAGACTTTGTGGGTTCCCCTGAAGGAGGCCAAGAAATTAGCCAAAATACAGTGAAAATTTTGTTTTGTTTTTAAAAAATGGGAAAAAGGGGCTGCAGAAGAAGGCTTGTGTTTTTTTCCCTGAAAATGGCATCAACAAAGGGTTCATGGTGCTGAAATCACCAACTTCCCAGCTTTCAGGAACAGGCAGACTTGAATCAGAAAACCACATTTTTCAACACAATTTTGGCATTTTACTGGGACATATCCCATTTTTACGATATTTTGTGCTGTCAGCCTCCTTCCAGTCAGTGACAGACATGGGCATAAAACCAATGCTGGATCCCAGAAACCTAAACATTTCTGAAAAGTAGACAACATTCTGAATTCAGCAAGGGGTAATTTGTGTAGATCCTACAAGGGTTTCCTACAGAAAATAACAACTGAAAAATAAAAATCTTGAAATTGAGGTAAAAAAAAAAAGATTTTCTCTACGTTTTACTCTGTAATTTTTCCTGCAATGTCAGATTTTTGAAATCAATATACTGTTACGTCTGCTGGACTCTTCTGGATGCGGGGATATATAGGGTTTGTAGGTTCATCAAGGACCCTAGGTACCCAGAGCTAATAAATTAGCTGCACCCTGAAGTGGGTTTTCATTCTATACTGTGTATACAGTAATTCATTTGCTGAAATATAAAGAGTGAAAAACAGCTATCAAGAAAACCTTTGTTTTTTCAAAATGGGCACAAGATAAGGTGATGAGGAGCAGTGCTTATTTGCACATCTCTGAATTCCGGAGTGCCCATACTAGCATGTGAATTACAGGTCATTTCTTAAATAGAAGTCTTTTTTACACACTCTCTTATTTTTGGAAGGAAAAAATGTAGAGAAAGACAAGGGTCAATAACACTTGTTTTGCTATTCTATGTTCCCCCAGGGCTCCCGATAAAAATGATATCTCACTTGTGTGGGTAGGCCTAGCTCCCGCAACAGGAAATGCCCCAAAACACAACGTGGACACATCCCATTTTTTGACAGAAAACAGAGGTGTTTTTTACAAAGTGCCTACCTGTAGATTTTGGCCTCTAGCTCAGCCGGCACCTAGGGAAACCTACCAAACTTGTGCATTTTTAAAAACTAGAGACCTAGGGGAATCCAAGATGGGGTGACTTGTGGGGCTCTGACCAGGTTCTGTTACCCAGAATCCTTTGCAAACCTGAAAATGTGGCTAAGAAAACACGTTTTCCTCACATTTCGGTGACAGAAAGTTCTGGAATCTGAGAGGAGCCACAAATTTCCTTCCACCCAGAGTTCCCCCAAGTCTCCCGATAAAAATTATACTTCACTTGTGTGGGTAGGCCTAGCGCCCACGAAAGGAAATGGCCCAAAACACAACGTGGACACATCACATTTTTTCACAGAAAACAGAGGTGTTGTTTACAAAGTGCCTACCTGCGGATTTTGGCCTCTAGCGCAGCCGGCCGCGGGGGGGGGGCAGAAATGGCCTAAAATAAACATGCCCCCCCAAACCCCTAGGAAGCGACCCTTGCCTACGGGGTCGCTCCCCTTGCGTGACATTGGCACAAAAAAAAAAATCCCCGGTGCCTAGTGGTTTCTGCCCCCTTAGGGGCAGATTGACCTAAAATCGACCGATCTGCCCCCATGGTCTAAATACAATTTGCCCCCCAGGGGAGCGACCCTTGCCTAATAGGTCACTCCCCATCTCTAAAAAAACAAACCAAAAAAAAAAAGTCCCTGGTGCCTAGAGGTTTCTGCCCCCCCTGGGGGCAGATCGGCCTAATAACAATAGGCCGATCTGTTTCCGAGGGGGGGATGGGCGCAGAAATGGCCTAAAATAAATTTGTCCCCCACATCCCCAACCGCCCCCCCCGGGAGCGACCCTTGCCTATGGGGGTCGCTCCCCTTGCGTGACATTGGCCCAAAAAAAAAAATCCCCAGTGCCTAGTGGTTTCTGCCCTCCTTGGGGGCAGATTGACCTAAAATCGGCCAATCTGCCCCCAAGGGGGGCAGAAATGGTCTAGATACAATTTGCCCCCCCAGGGGAGCGACCCTTGCCTAATGGGTCGCTCCCCATCTCTAAAAAAACAAACAAACAAAAAAAAAATGTGCCCTGGCACCTAGAGGTTTCTGCCCCCCCCCCCTGGGGGCAGAACGGCCTAATAATAATAGGCCGATCTGCCCCCAGAGGGGGCAGAAATGGCCTAAAATACATTTTCCCCCCCACAACCCCAACCCACCCCCGGGAGCGACCCTTGCCTACGGGGTTGCTCCCCTTGCATGACATTGGCGCAAAAAAAAAGATCGCCGTGCCTAGTGGTTTCTGCCTCCTTTGGGGGCAGATTGACCTAAAATCGGCCGATCTGCCCCCAAAGGCGGCAGAAATGGCCTAAATACAATTTGCCCCTCCAGGGGAGCGACCCTTGTCTAAGGGGTCGCTCACCATCTGTAAAACAACAACAACAACAAAAATCCCCGGTGCCTAGTGGTTTCTGCCCCCCTTGGGGGCAGATTGGCCTCATAAAAATAGGCCAATCTGCCCCCCAGGGGGGCAGAAATGGCCTAAAATAAATGTGCCCCCCAGGGGAACGACCCTTGCTTAAGGGGTCACTCCCCACCTCTAAAAAAAAAAAAAAAGAGCGACCCTTGCCCAAGGGGTCGCTCCCTTATGCTAATTACCAAAAAGAAAATAAATCCCTGGTGTCTAGTGGATGTTTCAAAAGCCGGATTGCTTTACAATCCGGCTTTTGAAACGCTGAGAGAGACTTCAAAGGGAAGGAAATTCATTTAGTTCCCTTTGAAGCCTCTCTTGGCCTCCTTCACGTGATCAGAAGAGAAATGCTTTGCTTTGCTTGCATTTGCATTCCCCTTCCATCCACGACCGGGGGGTGTGGGTGGGAGACCGATGGGGGGAGCGCTAGTGCTCCCCCCGGTTCCCAGGTGCAGGACGAGGTGATCTCGTCCAAGGCACAGAACGGGTAATCATTTTATGTATGCAGCAAACAATGTTTATGATCTGAATATGAAGAAAAAATGATGTTTATCACATCTGTTTTAGACACATTTTCATAGTTCCCTTTATTTATTTGTTTCGGCAATCACTCGTGATACATTTGCAGAATGTTGAACATTTGAGAAGGGTTTTGGAAGTACATTTACGTGTAATTTCTGTGGGTAGAGGCTTTAGAAGTTTCGTAGGTTTTAGCACCTCATCAATATCTTCCAAACTGATTTCACAGGGATCTTTCTCTACATATGCCTGATCCAAAACATTTACACATCTTCTGCTCAAGTAGAATGCTCTTTTAATGTGTCCATGCACAGAATATGACGTTGGTGGAAGGTCACTTAGCAGGACTGATCTCTTAACTCACTATATCAAAGATCATCAAATGTGTGACAGTCAGAACTTGTTTTCCATAAAGTCTTTAGAGTCACGTTCTTCTTCTGTCTCAGCAAATCCTTTTAGAAAAGTCACAGGTTCGGAATTTAAAGCTCCAAGCTTTGTTCCAATTTTGCTCATAATGTCATCACTCATCACTCATAAGAATATGTTTCTTGATAAGACTGTATTGGAACCCTATTGTACCATCTCCTTATCAGTGTGAAAGTATACAATTAATTGAAGGTTCACAATTTTGCGTAGTTACCTGCAGCGTGTCCTTGATGATGTAATACGACACTTCACTGACTGATTTCTGTCTTGATTTTCAGCATTGTAGCTTTGCTCCTGAATCGGTTCATCTGGTCTCCTTGGTTACACAGTGTCATTTTTTGCCCTGCTGGGCCGCCATTTTTGTGCATCCTTGGTGCCCTTAAGTAGATACGGACACTCCCTGCAGAATTTGGTTTTGGTACACGATTGGTTAATTTCTATCCTCCTTAATTGCATTGCGTTCATTCGGTCACCACCTATACAGGTGTGTATGAGCGCATTGAGTGTATTCAATTTGTTTCTATTTTCTGAGTTTACAAAAGTTTTGTTTTCAATTTTATTTATGGCAACTGATCTAAACTATATCTTTTATTTTACTCTCTCTTTTTTCTCATTATTCCTGTTACAATTTTGTAGGTTGTAGTTGATATAGTTTTACCACTGTTGTAGATGAAAACAATGGCTCAGGCATAATTCAGATGTCCTGATGATGTTTTTATCCTCTGAAGGAGATCAAAACGTTGTCCACTGATGTACCTTGACTCAGTTGTTATGTATATCTATTTCTGTGTATGGTGGTACGAATAGGAATATGACTTAAAATAATTGTGATTTTTCGTCATTACAACCTGCCTGAGCTTGACAAACCTTCTTTTGGCTTTCTGTTTGATTTTTTTCCTACCTTTTAAAATACTTTATTTGCACTGATAAAAGTAATTCCATTCAGAAAAGATATATAGATTTAATTGAATCTCTATTCACATTTAGTAGCTGCATTTGTTCCTGTGAAGGGACCTGTGTTCCTTTTAACATGTATATGCCCCTGGTACATTTCCATACTCAGTGTCTCCCTTTTTGTGATTTCAAATTGATAAGAACACTGTTCCATAACATATCTATAACTCTGACAATTCTTGACTTATGAACATTGCAACAAATAATAATTAAATATATGTGTCATTTGACAGTACAATTACTTGAATGGAACCATTTCGAGCAGCCCACTCAACTAGTGGCACAACACGAAGGTCAGCTTCCTCTAACTTGCTGTAAGTTCTTGAATAATATGGCCTGTATCTTTTGACTCTATCTCTGCAGGCACCAACTCCTCATTGACAATCATTCCACTTGCAATAATTGGATATTCAGTGTTCACTGAAGCATCAGCAATGTTTTGGTGAATTAACATCTCCAAGTTCATCTTGTTCGATGTTGATGACCAGAATGTATGAAGTTGCACAGGTATAGGTGTCGAATTTGTGAAGCAGACAAGGTCAGTTGTTCCACTTGTAGACATTCGTCTGATTCTCTCACATTATTCAACAGATCGTTCAAGATAACTGTCAAAGACAATGTTCAGTTCTTGCAAGGAGAACACTGACTTTGATATCTGTCGAACAGTCTGAACGACCTCTCTAAAAATTTGCAAGGATGAAATCTTGACCATTCGCAATTGTGACCTACAGTCCACAAAAACAGTAGTTTTCAATGAGGACACCTTTTCAAACTGAAATTCTTCAAGTAAAAAGATTTTTTCGATCTCTTGTACGAGTTTGTGCTTCATTTGTTTGATTGCAGCATCTCCATCAAATAATGTGTTTGTTGGAAGAAGATCATGCAACAGAATGTCCTGATAAGTTCACCTCTTTCTTTTACTACATTCACCTCTATATCTGCTTGCCAAAGATATTTTTTTTAAACCTTTTTTGTAGTGGCTGGTAGGACAAAACTCTTACTATAGAAATTAAAGTATGGGCGTTTAGCTTTAGTGAATATGTTAAGCAGCTTTTTCACTTTCAATACAAATCTCTCCTGCTTCAGTCCTGCAATTAGTTTCTATCCATGTTCCAGGACATATAGTAGACGGGTCTGTATATCGTTATCCACATATTTTTTGGTCACAAAGTAGTGTAGTCTCACACGCATAGTCATTTCAAAGGGGTTTCCTTGCTGCTGCATGAAATGAAGAAGGCTGTCAACATGTTTATCAAAACGTTCCCCTCTCTTTCCCACAAGCTCATGGTGAGCAACAGTTTCACAATGGTCCATTAGTTTTGAATTTATCATCTCTCTGTAAACATTGCAAATAGATAGGACTTCATGGTAAACTAGCTGCCATTGAGCAACATATTCACTTTTATGTGTCTAACCAACTATTCCCTTGGAGCTTTTCTGTGATCTTCGTATCGGCTGTTCCACTTTCATATCTGGAGCCAGAGCATCGAACCCTTCCTCTCTGTCTTTCAGGACAAAATGTTTCTGGGTGAATCTTCTGTAGAGGCATGGTTTTTTCACCTCTACCTTCTTCACTCTTTCCAAATACCAGGACCCATATCTCAGGTAGTTTATGCAATTGAATTTGCAAAATACAATAATCAATGACTCCACAATCTTCACGTGCAGCTCCCAATCACCTTCCAGATCAACACGTGCCAAGTTTTTCTCTAGAGCTATAATGTGTAAAACATTTCCCCAGAACTGGAAAAGTTCTGATTTTGATTCACATTCTTTATCAAACTCTATGAACTTGGTTTTCATCACTCGGCTTTGCATTACGTCTTTTGAATGAAGTGCACCCTGTACCTTAATCACTTCTGGGGTGAGATATGAAAAACCTAATTTCTCATTCTTGCTCCAGGAAGCATTCCAACACAATGTTTCTATAGCCTCAGATATAATAAGCGTACCTTGTAACGAACTAATGTAATGAGTTACATTAAATACTGACTGAACGGTTTTTCTTCCAAAGACTTCAGCCTCAATAAGTGCATTGTCTATGCCACATCCACTGAGATAAAATCCTGCACACTCCGATACAACTTTTGTCATTTGGAGAACACCCATCATTGGATGAAGATCATCGAATTCTACGGGATTGCTCATAGAAAGGTCAGCCTCAATATGGAAAACAACTTAATTGCAGAAAATTGGCATGATAGGCTGGTCATCAAGCTGAGCATCCACATTTCTGATTTTTTTTAAAGCTGTGTATACTATTGCAGAGTTTGTGACTTGAGATTGGATTACCTGTAAAAACCCAACCTTCTTCAGTGTGGGACGGTATTCTAGGAGTTCAGAGCATGAATTCCAGCCAATGGAGGAACTGGCTTTTCTTCATCCTTCCGTTCGCACAGAATAAGCAATATGATAAATTCAGTTACATCAGCTTTGTGGACCGCAGCTTCAGGTAGAAGAATATACATGTTCTCAACCACTTTGAAACTTTCTCGTAGACTGTGAAATTATGATGGCTTGTAGTGATTTTGCAGACATTGCCAAGGCAGTTGGGTTAAGAGTTTGCAGCTTCGTTTGTTTATGCCTACAGCTGACACAGCTTGTTTTTCAGCAGCTACTTCATGTGTACAGCCTTGAAAAAGCACCATGGCAGTATCATGTGTGATGGATGTTCTAGACAAAGAAGAGTTGTATTCAAAATCAAAATTATCAAGAGCAGCAATTGTAAATCCTTTCCTGGTAAAGTGACTTGGAAGTGGTATGCTGTCGGGTTCACAAGATTTTATAGCATAGGCCTCTAACAAGTTCCTGCACTGTACTATGTCATTACAACTTGTATTTACATCAATCCTATTCACTGAAGTGATTAGCTCTCTACCTTTTCACTTGTCATAGATTGTGTGGGCAATCATCATGTGTAGCAGAGTTTTCACTGTGAACTAATTCATAAAACATGTGTACAGCATAAGCTTGTCAGTTCATGGGATTGTTTTCCACTTCTTCGCTTCAATATTCAAAGTCATCATCAATGTTTTCAGCTTCTGTTCCGAACTCAAGAACCTTAGTTTGTAACAGTTTCGCTTTGCTGATATTAGACAATGATGTAAAAAATGTTAAGACAACATCAGGCATTCTTGTTGCCTACCATGATTTGCGGAGCTCTGGAGCATCACAAAGTTTGTCATTAATTCCAAAGTCCAAATTTTTCAGGACATTTCTTAAAATGGTTCCTACTGATTTTAATGCATCCTGTGATCTTATTTTGGCAACAAGAACTTCAAGAGTCAAATTGGCTCATTTGTTTTGTTAGACTTAAAAAATGAATATGTCATTGTACATCCTCAGTAGAAAAATCTTTATTTCAGTATTATGGATCAATACTGTTCCTTCAATGTTGACCATTTTTTCTCTGATCTCACTGAGTGTGAACCCATAGCCAGCACTCAAGAGTAGCTTAAAAACGTAATTTGCTTTTTTAAAGAGTGCAAAATTAACTGAAGGCTGGCGGTTACGTTGCTGCTTGGTGCTTACTGTACATTCGTATTTTCGAATGTATGCATGATTGCAGTCTGGGTAGGCATACAAATCTGCTGTAAATACATTCACCTCACTGTTTACATCAGCTGCTCGACTGAAAACTTCATTTTGGAAAAAACTAGCTGCAGATAAAAATGTTTGCCTTTTGGGACTCACATACTCTGTACTTTGTTCTTTTTGTCTATCCCTTTGGCCCTTTTTCTGGCTAAACCACAGATAACACATTGAAGATCCTCTGCTTTCTGATCAGTTGTTGGAGGTCGACGAGTGGTAGCCATCGATCTTCTAACTGAATGGGCATTGTGTTTGGTTGTCGCTTTCTCAGAAGACTTCAATTCCTGTTGTGATTCACTGGTTTGTGCTAATTTTTGACAAATGTTTTCCAGGCTTTTTTTCCATTGCATACAACTTGTAGCACTTGTTGTTACAAAGATAAAATATTTGATCCTCTTCACTGATCAGTTTCAATGTTTTGTGAACTTCGTCTTGCCGTATTTCTGCAGCATCTCAAAGTCTCTTCTGTCCAGCTCCAGTAGATGTTAGCTTCTCTTCCAGATTAGTTTGGCATATGACACATTCTTCTTTGTTGAAGGAGTCTTCAGATTTTGTAGATAGCAACACTCTGTCAGGAGGTAAAGATCATCTGCTACCACCTGCTTAGCTCATGTTTGCTGATTTGAATCAACAGAAAACCTGAAACAAAAACAATATTAAAACATTACCATTGTGACGGCTAAAGCACATTATTGTAGAACTTTTTTTTTGTAAAATAGTGGAAGGGTTGCTCTGAGGAGTTCATTTCTGCCTATATAAGACTACTTGATCTTCAAAACCTAGGTTTTGACACTAAAATGAAGTACATAGGCCTTATGGTTCCTGAAATATTACATCATCACTGCAACCCTTCTGCCATTTTAAACAATTTGCTCAGAAAAAAAACTTCTTGGATTAGAAATGTCTACCCAAACAAAATTACTTCTCTAATGATACAAACACACAAATCAGAAATGAAACTATCTGGACAACAAAAGGGCCTGGACTATTTGGGGGGAAGTGTTTTGGGTGTTGCACCCTCTAACAAATGTAATATTTAGCAATTAGCAGGGTACAGCTGCTTTCAGTCGAGTATGATTAGGTGTCTTTTGGATTTCAACTGAGGTTTGGACATAACACACAGACAAAAACACACACACATGCACTTGCACTGTCTCGTCTTGATTTTTTAAGGTCTTTTGCAAAATATTGTGTTTTGAATACCCACAACAATCAGCACTCCTCTCCCTCTCCACTGCCTCCTAAGCTTCCTTCATGCCCTGCTTCTCATATAATATATTTTAATATGATACACCAGCATGATTGTTTTGAAATCTGAAGCTCACACCTCTCCCAATCCTATTGACTAAGCGACGCTCGAGTCAACCTGCTGTGTGAATGTTCACTCGGCGGTGTTGAAGGAGTCCACATATTGACAACCAATAGCAGTGCTATCTAAAGATGCAGCACTTCCTGTCTGTACTATAAGATCCCACAGTTGTAAACCTCACTTGCTGGAGACCATAGTAGTGCGCTTCGAGAAGGACCCTTCATTACCTTAGAGAAAAGCCAATCAATTAAAAAAGAGAAGAAATGCCATAGTACAGGGAAAACATGTCACAAAGAAGTCAAATAAAAAACCGTGCTATCAGTGGCCAATTCCTGAATGCTTTTCTGAGCCATTTTCTATTCTGAAATCAAAAGAAAGGCAAGAAACGCACCCTTCTAAAGCCGTGAGAAGTTTAGTGTTTATTTTAGAGTTCAAAGGTTGTTAATTGAAAGCAAAGATCATTACTTTAGAGATTCAGGAGCATGGCCTGTTTGCTGAAAAAAGAATAAAGCAGTTATTTACTATCTGACAGGCGACTGTATGGCCCCCTTGTTTAGTGGAGCAATGTCCTCCACTCGCCTAGCTGATGATCGCTAACCAAATTTAGAGATCCCTGCCAGACAGCCGGATATCTCTTTGACTTAACTGGAGTCTGCCCCAGGGTAGCTCCTCTACAGGCACTGATGCTTTGTCAAGCTGAAGTAATGTTCCCACCGGAGAATCCATCTCCCACCATTCACCTCGAAACCCAAGAAGATCATCTGCGGCGTCTTACAAGAATCGTCTCTCAGCCCCACCCTCTTCAACATGTACATGACCACTCTGGCCAACACCATCAGATCTCAAGGCCTCAGCATCATCTCCTTTGTGGACGACACTCAGCTCATCCTTTAGCTGTCAGGCGACCCCTTCACTACCATGGGCAACTTCCACAGATGTATGATGAGCGTCACCGACTGGATGAAGGACAACGGTCTCTAACTCAACACGGACAAGACGGAGGTCCTCATCTTTGGGAAAAACGCTTTGCTATGGATTGACACTTGGTAGTCTGCTGAACTTGGCCCTTCCTCTGCCAAGACAGACTATGCTTGCCACCTCAGCATCATCCTTAACAGCAACTTATCTATGCAAAAACCCCCTTCTTCCACACACTACACATGCTCCGTAAGATTTTCAAGTGGCTCCCAATCAACATCAGTAGTACCGTCAATCAGGCCCTCATCACAAATAGGCTGGACTATAGGGACACTGCCTCCCGAAGAGACTACAGACAATACAAAGCTCAATGCCAAGACTCATCCTTGACCTCCCCTGATGAACTCATATCGCCCCACAGCTCAAGAAGCTACATTGGCTCCCAATCCAGAAGAGATGCCTGTTCAAGATGCTGACCCATGCATACAAAGCCCTGCACAACGAAGGACCAGCATATATCAACAAACAAATTACCTTCCGCCAACCAACCAGACCCCTGGGTTCCGCCTTTCTCTTTATCACAACATTCCCCAGATCTGACGATCCTACAGCGGAGGATTCTCCTTCTCTCACCTAGTGAGCAAAGCCTGGAATGACCTTTCCCTCCACCTTAGGAATGCTACATCGCTTCAGGAATTCAGAGAAGGGCTCAAGACCTGGTTGTTAGAAAGAAGCAGCTAGCAACTCCAGCGCCTAGAGACCGTCATAGGTGATTTTATGTGCTGTATAAATCCTGATTGATTGAATATGTCCGTTAAGCTAGGTTTCCTGTTTTTTAAGGACAAACTCCCCAGTTGGGTGTTTGTTACTGAAAAGCAAAAAACAAACTGCCCTGACACATTGAGATTTTTCTCGCAGGGTGTGGGAGTAATTTCTCAGTTTTCCTGTTCAAGCCTGCCAGGCTTTTATTTGCGCTCTTGTACAGGAAAACAGGAGGTTGGAAGGTTCTCTCTAAATAGGGAGGACGGTTTGAGGTACTTTGAATGAAGGTCTGATATCTGGCAAACCTCTGGTTAAAGGTTTCCACTAGCAGGGCCGGTATTGACTATATCTGCAGCAGTGACTTAAATGGGCAGGTACTGTCCAAACTGGAGGGTATATTTATACTCCATTTGCGCTGAATTTTCGCATTTTTTTCACAAATTTGGCGCAAAACTACCTCCATCGTTATATTTTGATGTTAGACACGTCTGACGTCAAAATATTGGAGTTTGCACCATTTTTTAATGGGATGCAAGGTAGGCGTTCTCATCTAAAAAATGGTGGTAACCACATAGCCCCATATTTGTCACCCTGTGTTAAAATGACGCAAGGTGGGAGGAGGGGCTAAACAATGGTGCAAAGCTTGCTTTGCACCATTATTTAACACTTGGGTCAGACCAGGCATTAGGGGACATGTGGACCCATTTCCATGGTTAAACACCATGGAATGGATCTACAGGTGCCCTCCCCAAGCACCAGGAACACCCCCACCCCCACCAGAGGGACACCGGAGGATGGGGGACCCCAACCCAGGTAAGTTGGGTAAGTATAGGGAAGTATTCTTTTTTTGTAAAATAAGGTGCCATCGGGGCCCAACTTGGGGCCACCTGCATAGCACAGGGTGCAATGGCCATGCCCAGGGGACACTGGCCCCCTGTGCTGGCCATTGGGGTGGTGGGCATCACTCCTGTCTTTTTTAAGACAGGAGTCAAATGTTATGGATGGTTTTGTGTCAGAAAATGTCACTAGGCTGGTTAGAGGCATTTTTTTTTTGCCTATAACCAGCCTAACAAAAACCCCCTTCTCCCATACTGCCACCCCCCCCCAGCTAATGTAATTTTTCTTTTTACACTAGCCCACTCTTTGCACCGGCTTGCACCATTCCATAAATATGGCGCCCAGCTGGTGCTCAGGAATGACGCAAGCCTGTGCTAAACTTTTTGATGCAAAACTGCATTAGTGCAGCTTTGCATGAAAAAGTATAAATATGCCTCTAAGGGGCATATTGAAAGAGCCCTAGCTGCACCTTGCGTCACATTAGCACCATTTATTTTCACAATAATGTGGCCCAATGAGGCCAAAATACCTGCACTGTATTTACCGAGTGGCGCAGTGCATGCATACACGCTAACATAAAACTGCTGGGGAGAAGAAGTTTAATGTGTTAAGTGATGCCATGAGGACAACCTTCGGATGCCAACACTGTCATATTCGTCACTTTGACTGGGTTCTGTTTAACAAGTGCAATCCGGAAGCTTTCAAAGTTTTTCGAATGCAAGAACATTGATTTCCTTGCAAACCACAAGCAAGGAGCAACACCTCTTTACTGGATTCTTTTCCTTGCGGTCATTGCTTTAAAAGGGCGGGTACTGTCTGGTACAGAGTACAGGCACTTTTTTCTTTTGAGCGGGAGAGTACCTGCACTTATCAAGAATACCGTAATGCTTTTCATTGGTGAGTACCGGCACTTCTCAAAAACAAGCAGGTAGTCTGATGCAGAGTACCTGCACTTCTATTTTTCCATTTCAAGCACTGCCTACGAGTCACAAAAAACTTAGATGCTGCCATTGTAAATCCAAATGACATTTCTATAATTTAAAATTGCCCTTTATGGCTATCTCCTGCACAAAAACTGACACTTTGTGTGGTGCAGATTTTGAAGTGGCGAAAAACCTTTCAGATTTGAGCCCGCGCTACCTTATCGAAGAGGGAGAAATTCAATCAGAATATATCAATATGGTGCATTCAAAATTGAATTAATTAATAATTTCGCCTAATTCAATTAATGTGTCGCATGCACAATTATCATTATCTGATTACATTTCTCATTCCTAAATATTACAAGTTTAATATGCTGAAATTGTCTAGGACTGTCTCAGGAAATTTTGGTTAATAAGAAATTAACACTTGAGTTCGGAATAGCATCGCTGTTTGTTGGGGAGGTCTGCTGGGGATGGTGCATGCATACCAATAAACCCGATTCATGGAGGAGACTCCCGATGTTTATCTCTGGTGTGCAATTGCCTCTCATTCACAGGGGCATAGCTTGGTTAAAAAGATTAGAGTGGGGTGAGCCTCAGATTTGTTCAACCATTGTGCTGGGACCCATTGTTAAAACACAATATAAAAGAATCAGGACATGAAGGGGACCTGACAGGCAGTGGAAAGAGAGAAGGGTATATTGTCAGGGGCACTAAGAACACATTTTTCAGACTAATAAACATTTTTTTAAGGCCTTCAAAACAGAGACGAGTAAGAGAGAGAGAGAGAGAGAGGGAGGGACAGAGAGAGAGTGTGTGTGTGTGTGTTTTTGTCAGTGTGGGCATGTAAAAATCCCAGGTGCAGTCTGACAGAAGCTAGATTTTGGTCCACAGATTGTGCTTTTCGAGAGTTGGTTCTAAATCGTTCAGTAGTTTTGGAGAAGTTCACGTTAAGAAATATTTGTATATCTGGACTGTTAGTTTTGAAAGACAATTCTAAAAAATAGAGCATTCTGATTGACTCAGGGAGCTTTTTTTCCCTTGGGCCAATTCGCTCAATCAAGAGTCAGACTCTCGCAGGAGCAAGGCTCTGATTGGATGCAAGCAACATCAGAAACAATCTAACTGACAGCCATTACAGGACTTAGGGCCAGATGTAGGTAGGAAAAAAATAGCGACTCGCAAATTGCGAGCATTTGAGACTCGCAATATTCGAGTCGCTAACTGCAAGTCAGGTAGAAAGTACGCGGACAATTTGCGACTTGCACCCGGAGTCGCACCGCAGATAGCGAGTCCGCTGTTTGCGAGGTCGCTTTTTGCGACCGCGCAAAAAACGGACTCGCAATTTGCGAGTGGGTGTCGCAAATTGCGACTGTGCTGAAAATTGAAAGCAGGTGCTGCAGAACACTCTAGAAATCACTTCAGAACACTCAGGAAAACACTTCCTGGCACATGATGATGACATCACAGCCAGGACGTTTACAAATACACCTGGGAGGAGGGAGGACCACACCCTTTTTAACTGCAGCACAGCTAACAGAGCACCAGCAACCATGGCTGACACTCCCAGGAAAAGGAAGCTCAAGTTTGCTGAGAAGGAGTTGGAAGTGCTAACAGATGGGTGCTGTCAGCACCATGATGAGCTGTTTGGCAAGGCAGCCCTCACTGTGCCAGACACAGAAAAAAAACCGAATCTGGCAAGATATCCAGGACAAGGTAAACTCCATGGGGGTCAGCCACCGCAGTGTCGAAGAACTTAAGAAGAGGTGGTACGACCTGCGCTCCCGGACCAAGGAGAGGGTGGCAGAACGGCTCCGGGAGATGAGAGGCACAGGAGGGGGACCATCTACCATACCACCACCCACACCCCTGGAGGAAAGGGTTGAGGAGACCCTTGAGCCTGAGGCTGTGGAATTGGTCACTGGACACCTATGAGCCAGGACCATCAACCGGTGAGTACCATGTGATATGCTTGTACCCCCATCAATGCCATACCCCCACCCACCATGTACACAGGGGCATGCACAACCAAGATAGCTCCATTTCAGAGTAGCAAACACCAGAATGATGCATTATGGGCAATGTAGTCAAGTAGGCAGTTCATAGGCAATTGTTTATTAGGAAGTATTTAAATGATAGTAGACACTGACAGTGTGTTCCCCATGTCCCACAGGTCTCCCACAAGACACCCCCACCAGCCCAAGCAGCCAGGTGCCAATGGTCAGCCAGCACAGAGAGGAGACAACAGGACCTGCCACCACTCCCACCTGCACCACCAACACCATGCCCTCTCTGGAAACACCTGTTGCAACAGTGGTGTTGGAGCCTGCACCAGGTACAAGCCAGAGTGCCACATCAGACATTACAGGGCCTCCACCGCTGCGCAGGCGATGCAGGATGACAACAGCAGAGCAGCAGGCAGAGTCAGGGCTTGCCTCCACAACACCAATGGAGGCCCAACTGCTACGGGGTCAGCGCCTGCAAAACCAACAGTTAAGGAGGATTAGTGGGGTATTGCAGCGCTTTGAGAGAAACCATGCCATCAGCATGCAGCAGGTGCATTCAGAACTGCAGGTCATTGGGAACAACACAGGTGACCTTGCACTGTCTATGCGTGAACTGGTGGCTGGACTTCTAACGCAGAGTGACAGTGCATGGCGCAGGGACCGCCAGCTGCTGCAACGCCTAGACAGGATGGCCTCCTCTATCTTTAGGCTGGCAGTTAACACAACTGGGCTGTCTAGGAGTACAGTCAGCCTCCAGGTTGACATGGGCCACTTTGCGGGTGATGCGGAACGGGGACTGGGCCGGATCACCCATGCAATAGACCTAATGGAGGCACGGCAGGTGTCCAGGGGCACAGGCGACACCCCACAAGACAGTGAGGAGGGCTCCACTGTCAGCAGTGTCTCTGCCGGTGACACCAGGGTGCTACGTAGTGGTAGCACAAGGCAGAGCACTGCTGACCCACCTAGTACCAGCCAGGCTTGCCGAGCCCGCCGTAGGGTGTGAGCTAAACACTGTCCCTGGGGTTGGGGCACATGAAGGCAATGTGTCCCATGCCAGGTGGACTATTGAAGGCCCTGAACTGTTTTTTCTTGTATATAGTTTGGTTATTTGCACTTATTAAATCATGTTTTCTTTCCACTTAACACATGGACTGTTTGTTCTACTGGTGAGTATGGTAGAAGTTGGCACGTACCTTCCAAAGTATTGGTTTGCAATGTGTTCCCGTCTCAGTCTGCCTTGATTTGCGATGCTCCTATCCCCATGATGGCGATGTGGTTGCTCTTGCTCTTTATCCTCCAAATCTGGGTCTTCAGGGGTGAGAGGTAGCCCATGTCGGGTGGCAATGTTGTGCAGGATAGCGCATGCAACAACTATTTTGAATGCCGTTATTCGGGTATACTGGAGGGCACCTCCACTTCGGTGGAGGCATCTGAACCTTGCTTTCCGCAGTCCGAAGGTTCTTTCTATGATGTTCCTGGTCCTCTTATGTGCACTGTTGTATCGCCTCTCGCATTCATTGCTGGGTGTTAAGTACGGAGTCAGTATCCATGGACGTAGTGCATAAGCACTGTCACCTGTTGGGCACAAAACGTACACTGTTAGCAACGCATGGGTGGTTTTGCACATTGACCTGTGTGCATGTCTTCAAGGTGTATTCAGCTCTACCTAGGAGGTATCCGTCTCCAAACTCCCTACGTTCCAGGCGTTGGTGTACCCCACTGTGCCTAAAAATGTAGGAGTCATGAGTACTGCCTGGAAACTTAGCAACCATGTCAGTGATGACATCATGGGCGTCACATACCACCTGAATATTGAGTGAGTGGGTACACTTCCTATTGCGGAACAGATATTCCAGGTTAGCAGGAGGGCATATTTGAATATGTGTCCCGTCTACACACCCTATTACATGGGGGAAGCTGGCAATCCGGTAAAAGTCCAACTTGGTGCTGTTAATTTCTGCCTCATTCCTGGGTAGGTATATGTATTGGGACATGTGTGTGAGTATGGCATCTAGGAATGCCCTGAAGAACCTTGATAGTGTACTTTGGGATACCCCACCTGCCACAGCAATGACCCCCTGATAGCTACCCGAGGCCAAGAGGTGCAGTGAGCATAGCACTTGCACATGCGTAGGGATGGCGCAGCTGCGCACAGTCTGGCGTTCTAGCTGTGGTTTCAGTAAATCTATTAAATCTAGTATAGCTGTGCTGCTAAGTCTATATTTGTCATATATTTCCTCCTCAGTTTGCTGGAAGAGGGTCTGTCGTGTTCTGTAAATCTTCTCCTGTCTCTGGCTCCTCCTCCTCCTCTGCTGTGCGGCGTGGGCTCTCCTCCTCACTGCTATCAGGTATATCTCCGCCATCTTGAGTAATCCAGTTGCCTTCTGGGTCCCCTTTTATACTTTGGTAATGGTTACCACCTGCTCTGAGTTAGTGGTAAATTGGAAGTGCAAAATGGGCTTTTTGCGACTAGCCGCAATTTGCGAGTTGCTATTGCATATGGTTTGTGACTCGCAAATTGCGACTTCCTATTTGCGGGTCGCAAAATGGGGTTGCAAAATTTGCGAGTCGGTACCAGCTCGCATCGCATTTTGCGAGTCGGAAATGGGAGTTTTGCATCCCATTTCCGATTTTGCAGGGTCGCAAATAGCGAATCGGGCCATTTGCAACTCACAAAATTTTGCTACATCTGGCCCTTAGTCCCCTCTTCCGTAATTATTTTAAAAACATAATATAATAGGGCACGGTATGGATACCCCGCGCCCCTAGACTGTATGACAGGGGCCCAGAGGGTCCCCACCTACCCCCAAGAATAACATCAAAGAAAAGATTCAGGAATTTGTGTTGCAATAGTGTGGGACTCCTGTGGGATTCTGGCAAAAGAAGAAAATGGAAGCCCACCATTATAATTATCAATATTTGGGGGGGTGGGCTTTGAGTAGGATCCCCTCTCACGGAGCCCAGTTTGTGCCTCGGGTTACACATCACCCGAGCCTGGGTATCTTAAATAAGGGGAGGGGTCATTGTAGGCCCCGGAGACCCCATCCCCTGAGGTCAATTCCTTTAAAAAAAGGGGGCTGTCCCATTCTCAGAACCTTTGTTGGCCCCAGGGACCTCATCCCCCAGGTCCGAAGTGAACTCTGGCCTCCATGAGCCTTAGAAGGCCCAGGTGACCCAATCCCCCATTACCAGCTCTATACTTAGCCCACCCCGGAACAGGAGTAGTTTCCCTGCCTGCATTAATGCAAAAGGGAAACATATGTTTTCTCCCAACTGGTGGAAGGATTTTTAAATCTCCTGCCACGCGAGAGAAAACATGCCTTCCATGCTTGCAGCAGCATGGGCAGGGAAGGCATATCTGCTAATAGCCAGCAGTCGGGAGGAGAATTCTGTTTCCTTGCCCGCAGGCCTGCGGGCACAGAAACAGACATTGTTCCTGCCTGGAGGGAGCATGCAAAAACAGCTGCTCCCTCCATTCAGGAGCAATGCCGGCTCCAACACTATGCAAAGAGCTGGCTAGGGCTGCAGGGGCCCTAAAGCTCACCCTGTGAACCCCAACATTTGGATGGGATCCTTGGGGCCCAAGAAGGCTCAGGCAGGGGGCATCACACCCACCCCTTTTTTATTGCAATTGGCCCCAGGGGATGGGGCGCTTGGGGCCACAATAGAAGGGAGGCTCATGAAGGGAGGCTGCACAGCCCCCACCCCCTTAATTGTGGTAATCTGCTTTGGGGTACGGGAAACCCTGGGCCTTTTAAGGCTTGGGGAGGGTGGCATCATGCCCTATTCCCATTTAATTACAAATATGGCCTTGGGAATGGGATCCCCATGGACCATTTAGGCACTGGGCCCTGAGGATGGAGTCCCTGGGGCTTCTTAAGGCATGGGGTGCATTTTCCACCTACCTCATAATTAAAATATGACACACGGGGATAGAGTCCTCGGAGCCTCTTTAGGCCCTGGGAAGGCCTCGGGCATAGAGATCTTGAGGCCCATTTGGGCTTGGGGAGGGGAGATGCGTCCCTCTCTCATCATGTAAAAGTATTTGGCACGGGTGATGTGGTTCTTGCGGCCCATATGGGCTAGGAGAGGGGGGCCAAACTCCCTATCCCATAATGTTAATGTATTTGGCCCAGGGGATGGTTTCTCTGAAGCCTCCTAAGGCTCAGGGAGTGAGACCATCCTCTGTCCTAATTATATATTCTGGACCCTGTATAAAGTAACCAAGTCAGAATAAGGAGAGTTCTGCTTTAGGTTAATATGATAAAACACAGTAAATGTTTTTCTTTGTGGTTTTGTATCTGAATAATGGTCTGTAATTAGTTTTTTCTTTGCACTCTGCACTTTAAAGGAGGTGCATATTGGGGAGGAACCAAGTATGTTATCTATGGTTATATCAATGAATTAATCACTTCTGCACATAAAATGATCACAAAAATGGTATCCTTCTTGTGTGGACAAGGCCGATTACGCAGCTGAAACACACTACAACAGCTGTCATATAGATTAATAAAAGAAAATTTCTGCTGCAGCTCCTATGTTGGAAATAGTTTTGATCAAAGGTGGGAGGTTAAGCAATTTTGTTACATAGTGAGTCATCTCCATTTTGACTGACACTCCCCTCTGTCATGTGCATGTCGGGATCACACCCACTTGGAGAGAGAAGATTGATTTCACTGCTAACCTCCCCATTTAGAAAGGAATGAAAAAGGAGGTCGGAGAGTCGACGGACGCCTGACGGTTCAGCAAAATCCCCCAGATAGGGGGCTTGCAGGCATACGGGGGAGGGGAATGAGACATTGGCTGTATTTAAGCTATAACGTTCAAGGGAGCTGCAGGCAATAGGAGAAAGAGATTAGATTCAATGGCTGCCAAGATCCTGAGGGAAAGAGAGGCAGTAGTGAATGAACTCTTCAGTGTCATAATGAGCGAAGTACAAAGGATGGGGGGGACTGCATGGGGGCAACACATAAGTAGATAATGTACAGGCAAAGTTGAAAAAATTGAAAAAAGTACAAAGAATGAAATTTTATGGTGGGAAAGTAAATCCTTGCAGAAATAAATAGAGGTGGGGCATGTCCCGCGAAGCTGGAAAATTCTAATAGCACAAAGTTTTGTGAATCCACGGCCAAAAATGTTGAAAGAACGTGCATTGACTAAAACAGAAGCATTAGTGAGAACGATGCACATTTTAATCAAATATACAGATATTGATAGGAGAATAATTTTGTCAGTGATTGATCAAGTGACTGCTGACCTGATAAAAGAGACCAATCAGGGACAGATTTATAAGTATATCATGGAAATTAAACAAAGATTGCAGAAACAGGAAGGAACTATAAAGACTCACAAAGCTCTGAAATTTAAGAGGGACAAAATAAACTGGAAAAAGGTTTAACAATATACAAAGACTAAAATTGTCTGTGACAGTAGAAGACATCAGCAGGAACAACAACTATTGGAAAGTTGGGAACTGAGCTCTGAAGTGGACAATGATTTGGATGAAGGCACCCCTAAAAGGGATAAGTGAAGGACTTCTTTGGTGCCAACAGTAGTAGTAGATGAGTTGAACGTTTTACGCATAGACTGAAGCTGGGACTTAAAACCGAGGGGAGAACAGCAAAGACCCCCAAAAGGAGGAGGAACCGTTGTAGAATAAGAACATAGTAAAATAACACGTCAGTAGATGTACAGGCAGCAATGGAAATCAAAGAAATAGCAAATATGCTGAATATGATAATGAATGTATCCAATGTCTGTCTTACAAAAGCAGAGGAACAAATATTGTAATTGGTACTTTCTTTCTGCCCTGAAAAGTAATTGAACTACGTACAGACAAGGGTGGTTAAGTGCAAATTTATTACAAAATGAAAACTACAAACATGCTATACACAACAAGTAGGAAAAGGGAAATTGGAAGCATGAGTCAAAGGCCCACATGAATATTTGAAAGTTTCAGATCTGGAGCTTATTAAGAAATTGCAGGAAAGGGAAAATGAACATTTAGAAATTATGACTGAGGTGACTGAGGAAAGACTGATGCATGAGCAAAAACTGGATGTGTTTGGAGAAGACACTACAAATGTCAAACCATCCTCCACTTTCTACCTGGTGATGCAAAAGGATACCATTGAAACCTACTCTAATTTTGTCAGTTAAGACATTAAGAATTTGCATGTTAAAACAGGAAGTAAGAGACAAAAACAACACAGTGAACTGAACTGAGAAAAAATACAACGATTTGACACATAAACAAAGGAAAGCAATGGACTGTGTAACAAGAGGTGCAGATACAGGAGAAAATATTGTTTTTTGGCCATTAAAGATGTATATGGAGGAGGCTTACAAGCTATTGAATGATACAAGATTTATACCTAATTGTTTTGGAAAAAACTTTCAATCTATGGAATTTATTGAAAAAGAATGCTAGATTTGTGTGGGATGCCAGCTGCAACAGTGAGTTTGAGAGTATAAAGAAGGAAATTACTCAGGCAATTCCTCTGAAACCTTTTGACACCAGTGATCATACCATCATAATGACAGATGCCAGCCAGAAAGGTTTAGGTGTCATGTTGTTGCAAAGAAGGGAAGGCAAAGAAGAGGTAGTAGCATTTGCGTCGAGCAGTTTGAGAGGAGCTGAAGCAACATATTCGGTAATTGACCGTGAAGCCTTAGCATGTTGGTGGGGCATAAATCATTTTAGGCAATTTGTGTGGGGCTCTCGATTTACTGTGAGGACTGATCACAAGCCTTTGGTACAAATATTTACTACCAAGGGTACGGAGAAAGCCACGCCAAGAATTGCCAAGTGGCAGTACAAGTTATGTGAACACAATTTTAAGTTGGAGTATGTTCCTGGAAAACAAATGTGTTGGCTGATTGTTTGTCAAGGTTTTCTGGCATTGATTCTTCTGAAGTTACTGCTACAGATATTAACTCTGAGGATGAGGATGGTGAAGTAGTTGTGTGTTTGATATGTGAACAATTGGATGGGGCATTGGATGAACAGTAGTGGAGGAGAGCATGTGAGGAGGATCAGGATATGAGGTCAATCATGCGCAGAGTTCTTGTGGGGTGGTCACAATGGACTCCTGGGGAGGGTCTGAGTGACAAGTACAAGCATCTATTTGATGAGTTGTCAGTAATCAACGGGTTATTATTTCGGTCAAGGTTGTTGGTTGTACCCAATGGTATGCGGAAGAGAGTTTTGAGACTAGCACACGAGGGTCACATTGGTATGCGAGCTACGAAGAGGAGGATTAGAGAGGGTTTACGGTAGCCAGGTATGGATAAATATGTGGAACACTTCGTCAGGGATTGTATGTGTTGTACTGTCAGTGATAAGTCTCAGGTTACAGCACTGAGCCCGATAGAAGCTGTGAGTGTACCTGACAAACCATGGAGCAATTTAGCTGTCGACATAATAAGGCCTGTGAATTTATCATACGGATCTCAAGAGTATGGTTTGGTACTTATTGATTATTATAGCAGATGGTCTGAAGTGAAGTTTGTGAAAGTTCCTGATTCCAGTAATGTGATCCAGTGGTTGGAAGGAGTTTTTGCTAGGGAAGGTATTCTGAATGAAATTCTGATGGATAATGGGTGCCAATTTACTTCTGGACAGTTCAAAGCATTTGTGAAGTTTTTGGGCATTAAACATTCAAAGACATCACTGTATCATCCAAGCCGTAATGGACTCGTAGAGAGGTTTAACAGGGTTCTCAAGGATAATATTCAGTTATCCAAGGCAAGTGGGTTGCACTGCAAATCTGAGATGGCAAAGTTATTGTGGGCCGTGCGTACTACTAATAATGCTGATACGCAAGTGTCTCCTTTTATATTGTTGCGTGGTTGCATTCCCTCCTCCAAACTAACCAGAGAGTGGATGGGTCGTTTTGGGGTACCGTGGTATAAAGTTGATGGAGTGTTGGTGAAACGGATGAGGGCGCAAAATAAGTATGTTCAGAGTCCAGAAGAGTTTCATCACCGAAAAGTTAATTGGAAAGAGGGGGATGTGGTGAGAAAAAATAGTGAGGAGAGAGCGAGCTGGCCCTGGAAAAGCTCCCCTCTGTTTTTATTATGTTTGCAAAGGGAGCTGGTGGAGGGAGCTGGTGGAGGAGGGACTGAACAAGCACCCACAGTGTTGAAGTGAAACAGGCAAATGCTAAAAAAAAGTCCCTTAGAGAAGAGATCAACAGGACATAGCGTAATTACACAGTACAGGCTCCCAAAGTGAAAAAAGGCAGGACAAAGAGGCAGAACTGACCACTAGCAAGCAAGGGTTTTTGAAGGACACTCAACTAACGAATGAAAACGCTGGAAATCACAGTATAGTATACTTAAAAGTATACAGCAGGCCGAACCCTAACGCTCGACCTAAAAATTGGTGCTACTTTTTTCAGAGAAAGGTGGCACCCCTAGTGACAATAAACTGGTCCTATTTAGCTGTTTGGCACATCACAAATATAATCCTCAAGGATGACCACTGTCGCACTGCAGAAACAGTTCAGTGATAATCTGCGCAGAGCCTTAAGAAAGCAGGATGCAGTACTGCAGCTGACTGACTTAAACTTACATAACCAGAGGAAGACAATAAAGTAATTGCAATTGCATTTTTGTAACACTTACTACCCTTGAGGAAGCACCAAAGCACTTTACAGCGGACAATACACTGCTCCGGAGCCCAGGGTTAGTGGTTATTCCAGTGTTACTGGTTACCTTCAGTTATTGGGATTAGTCTTGTGCGCTCAAAGCAAACCATTGCATGTAGTCATTCCAATTTGTTTATGGTGGACTAAATTAATAGTGGGTAATTGCAGTCATTAGTGGGGAGGTTGTGATTTCTTGCACACGGTTGGTAGATGGGTTAGAGAAGATTAGGTATTATTAGGTTTTGAAGATATGAGATTCAGAAGAAGAGACTGTGTTAGCTCGTCTGACCTTTATAAGTAAACTTATAAGGAGACGCGAATAGGTCAATGGACCTTTTGACCAACGCTTAAGATGTTCCCACTGCATACCCTCCATACCAATACTGATCAATAACCAATTGTCAATTATTAACATCAATCATCAATTACAATCAATAGCGTTCGTAATCAACAGGAGTCAATTTTTGTCACACACCATGACCTTGCAATCATGAATAACCACACCTTTATATAAAAGTCAAAATATTTATTTCCCTATATGAACAATGCTAAGGTCACATAAGTTAATCTCAAAATCAAATGTTAAACATACAGAAACAAAACTGTCTGTCCAAAGCCACGAAAGAAATGCATTCTAATCAAGGCTCGAGCTACTATAAATTCCAAAGTTACAGTACAAGTTAATAACAAGAATAATTGTGCAAACGACATCACATACATTTAGATTCAGCAACGAAAAGACATCAGCTGTTATTTCATTTAGAAAACTTCATAATTGAGAACCCTAACTAACCACAATTAGAAATAGCATGTTGGGCTTCATGCAGAACAATTTAGTCAACACAAATTTGGAAAACATCTAACCAGAGCTCTGTCAAAATAGCGCGGTTGTTACCTAGAAACAAAAGCAAATAGACGTAGCAAACAACTTCATAGTCAATATACCTATCCTCAGTGTGGATCAGCAAGCAGTGACAGTCTTCGCCCTCAGGACATCAGTCTAATCAGCAAGGTATCAGGGTCCAGCATCAAAGTTCAGAAACGGCAAAGTCTTTTAAACATTAAAGTTAAACACGTCTCTTCTCAAGACAAAAAATGTATTGGCCTTATGGCAAGATAGAAAATGGGCAAATACATCTAAACTGGCTAAAAGAATGGGGAGAATGGCTTCTGCCCTCTCTGTGCAGTCCGGCTAAGTTAGATTTCCAAAAACTATTGCCCAGGCCCCTATTGGTCAAGGGATCGCATGTTCACACTTTGTCCAATAAAACTAAAACTTAAAATCTACATTTCTACTAGTACACAGTTCACATGTCAATGATTTGCTTCTCTTGTCCTGCTCCCGTCATCCGGCTCGTCAGCTTAAACTCTAGTCAGTGTCTTCATTGTCTTCTCCTGAGAGGGTCAGTCTAACACACAATACATTTAACAACGATGCCGTCGCAAGAACAGCATCTTCTAACAAGCAGTTCTCATGAGAAAAACTTTTAGCTACGAGCACATTAGGTCTGCACAATGGTGACAGTGGTAAATCACAGATTAATTCTCTAAACTGACATTTTATTAGACGCTTAAGAAATACAGCTTGACATAAGGCCATGCAACTAGGCCAAGACCTCCGCTAAGTTAAGGACTTCAATTAATAAAGCTAATACATAATGCATAACCCTTAATATGACATATTACTACATTAATCAACAACAAGCTCACATTTCATTTTAATAAGCCATTAATAAGTACACTTCGTCAACATTAGCGGCCGCTCACGTGGTCATACTTTCAAATGAATGCATTATTTTCTCTAAGTTAATACATTTTCTACACAAATTCATCACTCAGAATACATGGATATACATTATTAATTTTCATTAAAATCTTCTACGTTAGCAATTGTGAATTTGTAAATGAGTTTTGGGATATTTGCAGATATACAATTGTAGAGAATAGGGCATATTATTGAGCCAGTTTAAGATGTAGAATGAAATGACATTGTTTAATTGTGAATATTGTGCTATATTATGAATTTATGATAGGTATTATACTCAGATAAACCTTGTGTCCATTGCTAGGCTACTTCGAGGCCACCGATCCAACCAGGTCAGTTGATCATCTCTAGGGCTCCTGGGTTGAAAGTGAAAAGTAATGGCTGGATGCATATGTCGAGAAATAGCAAGAGCTTTAAGCTGCACTCAGAGGAAGTAGTAATATTTCAAGATCATGGCAATGTGAGAAAATACATGGAAAAAATGTGCACACTGAAAAGTAGATTCTGCAAATGGTGGATGTCTTCTGATGTTCAGCCTTAGGTTTGGCTCTCAGTATTAATTACAAAGCAGAGTGGGATCCATTTGAATCCCTCTGGTTTGTAATGCCACCAGATGGAAGGTCAGTACAGCTTCCCAGACAGCATAAGTATGTTTCTTGCATTCTAGTGGCCGGAGGGTAGGGAGGCAAACACTGGTGTGAGTTTGGGGATGCTGAAAGGGCTCCTTTTGCAAATTCAGTGCAGATATTCTTAGCAAATGGCTGCTGATTAGACTTCCTGAAGCACTGTCCTTTGTAGCAGCAGCGGCTAGCCAGGGATACAGGGGGCGGGCTGGACAAGAGAGAGATATGCCAGGTCTGCAAATGGAAACCAGTTCTGTGGACTGGGTGATAAACATTGAGGGCCTCATTTATGAGGCCCATGGTGCAGAGCGGCGCAACAAGTGCCTTGCTGTGCTGCTCTGCACTGGGAAAGGGTAGAAATGCACTGTATCTAGACACAGCACATTTCTGTACTCTCCCCCTGCGCTGACACACAAATGCGCCAATGCAGACACCCTTGCACCATGGTGCACGGGTGGCTGCGTTGCATGCAGGGTTGTTTTTGTGAAGGAAGGGACACCTTCCTGCAGTGGCAGGTCTGAGCCATGTTTAAAGGGCTACTAATGTGGGTGGCACAACCAGTGCTGCAGGCCCACTAGTAGCACTTGATTTACAGGCCCTGACACCTCTAATGCACTTTACTAGGGACTTATTAGTACATCATATATGCCAATCACGGATAAACCAATCACCAATACAATTAACACAGAGAGCAAATGCACTTTAGCACTGGTTAGGTGTGGTAAAGTGCCCGGAGTCCTAAAGCCAACAAAAACAGGTCAGAAAAAATAGGAGGAAAGAGGCAAAACGATTGGGGATGACCCTGAAAAAAGGGCCAAGTCCAACACTACCAGTGTAGGGTGTTGGAGCACTCATCATCACACATAAACTATACAGAGTCAACTAATCCTACATGTGTAAATCAGTCTACAGGAAATGTTACATAAGGCAATGAGGATTACTATGTGTAGGTATCACATTATCCATACTAGCAGGCAGTATATTTTTAGAATGGTTGGGATGAAGAAACACAAAGTTAGGATTTAAAACATACCAGTGGTTGGGGTTGGCTATATTAATAGGAATGCATTTCTATCCAAACCATTCTGTATTTAGCAACATTATGACAATGAAGGACTGGGGAAAACACATAAGGTTTCAGCCTATACCATGCAGTTTGCATGCAGCTTTTAGATGGCAATTCATAGGTCACTGTGTTATATTAGTATTGTAATTTATGAACAGCAAGTAACAAGTGGATCTTAGAAGCAAAAACAAAAACCCACTGAGCTATCCACATACATACAGTTCTGTGATATGCAAGGTACAGTTCTTTGCAGAAGGCACATTAACCCTCTGAGCTACAGTGAAAACTGCCACTAGCCAAACGCTGATATCTCTCCATCAGGAACAAAACATTTAATCACCAGCTTATATTGACATTTTTATTGTTGCCTGAGTTCACAAGGAACTCTGCAGTAGGCGCTTTTAAAGCAACAAGTTATTTCCTAACTCAGTGCCCCCCCTCCTCAGTGCCCCCCAACTCAGCGCCCTGCCTTTGCCCAGCTGTTGGTCACCCAAAACGGCATTACTAAGTATTAAACATTAAATGTACCATGCACATTTTCAGAATCATGTAAGAATTTAGTTTTTGAAACTCATACATCAGAGTTTCCCAACAAGTTGAGTACATTGTACATATACATGGCAAGTGCACTTCCAGCCTGTGGTACACAAAAATGTTTAAAAAAAAGAAATACACACCTGAAGACCGTCAGTCTCCCCCACCTGCCTTCTCACCAAAGAGGACAGCACTCCCAGAACACACACACACACACACACCATTCCGATTGGAGCTAAAAATCAATACAAGCAGAGACAGTATATGTCAATGCTGCTCAAGCACTAGGCCCCTAATACAGCACCACACCCTGCCAAAGGCGGAAGGGCTGAGCGTCAGGTAGGACACTAAAGGGTCACCCCAGCAACACAGTGAAGTGAGTGGCAGGCAGAAAGAGGCCCATTGCTCTGGACGATTGTGTCAATTTTATGAATGTGCTTTGAGCTCAGGGCCCTGCCTGTGCTCTCACACTCTCCCACCTCCTGGGCCCAGCAATCTAAATTAAATAAAGACCTAATTACCAACACCAGAACCGACTGCGGTGCCTCCTACTGACACAGCAGGTCCCACTCCGTACACCCACCTAAAGCGACGCCCCTGGTGAACAAGGCATTTTTGCTGAAACTCACCAGGAAGGACTACAGTGAGGCACCCACTTTACCATGAAATAAATGTGTGGTTGTTTGCAACTGGGCTTCAGGATAATCCGTCCCCGTTTCGAAGCTGCTTTGCTGGGTTAGTGGCCCCCGTTGATAGAGGATGTTGCAATATATATATATATATATATATATATATATATATATATATACACACACACACACATACATATTACCTAGTGCCAGTCCCCACTAAGTAGTTATAGTTAGGACCATGTTTCCATAGGAAAATTGTTTTTGACTTGCCTATATCTTTGGCACCGCTTGCCGAAACTTCACAAAAGTTTTTCAAACAAGTGTTGCGCTGATTCTTGTTGCACATGGAAAGTTTCGGGGTGATCTGCTACGCGGGGGCTGAGAAAAAGGGGGCTCAAAAAAGGTTGCGTTTCCCATGTTAATTTCCATAGGATGCTTTAGACACTGCTACAGGCCGAACGTCTGGACAGAATTACACCAAATTTGGCAGAAAGCTAGATGTGAGTACGCAGATTACGCTTTTGCTTATTTGGTGTGAATCTGTTGAGTAGGTTTTGATATATTGAAGGGAAAATACATTTGTATATCTCTGGTCGTGAATAATTCATGAAATTCGGGAATATTTCACGAAAATGCTTGCTAAAAGAAGTGTTGCAATTGGCAACGGGACACGGTCCCCAGTGGTGAAAATCCAAATTGAAAGTAGCATAAGGGGTCTGGGTGTAGGTACCCTGACCCCAGGGATGTGATATAGGTATGTGTGTGTAGTTTAGGTGAAAATTATGGGCTTAAAATAATTTTGCGTCACCACGTGTGATATTCAGGAAAATTGGCTAATTTTTGCAAATTATTTGCAAATATGGAAAAAGTTGAAAGAAAAACTACAGACTCATTCATACATTAATTCATTAACTCATACATGCACTTAGAGACTCATGTGTCCACTCTCACACCCACTCGCACACTCATGCAACCTCTCACACCCACTCAGACTCACACACCCACTTCCAGACCCACTAAAATACTCACGCACCCTAAGGTAATTATAACTCGCGCCTTCGGCATGCACAGCTAATTACGACACATATTATATCATTGATGAGATCTTGTATGGCATCTGTGATATTATCACTGCAACATATGCTATAAAATTATTGATAAAAAAACTGTGCATGGCAAGGGCGCAAGTTATAGTTACCTTAGGGTGCGAGTTATAGTTACTTAAAATAACTCTAACTATAGCTACTGAATTTCTATGGTTTTGTATGAGTAAACTTAGAACCTAACTAGAACGTCCCTGTAACCATTGGTTTTTTCAGTGAATATAAAAATTACAAATATAATAGAGATGCTATGGAAAATCTTACAAAGCAAGAAAGGTAAGCTCTCAAAAACCTTACGTAAAATAATTCTCTTGTATTCAAACTAGCCGATAAGGGTGGTAATATTGCCATCCAAAACAAATCAGACTATATGGATGAAGCCTACAGACAGTTTAAATGCCTAAAGAATTACAAAAGATTCCAATATGATCCCATCAAGCTGATCACTAATTTTTTTTAACTGTCACACATCTGGTGATGCCAACAATTTACTTTCTGCCAAAGATTCATAAAACGCTACACAAGCCTCCAGGTCGACCTATTGGATTGGGGTGTGGCTCCGTTTTTTTAAAAACTGCCTAAATATGTTGATCATTATATTTCTCCAATTGTTAGAATGTTATCATCTCATATTAAGGACTCTGGGGACTTTTTGAGAATGATCTTCGATACTGAATGGCAAGAAGACTTTGTGCTGATCACAATTGATGTGATGACATTGTATACGTCTACCAGACATGATATTGGTCTGAATGCTGTTATGTATTTTCTTAGACAGAGAAAATTAAAAACGTGCAAACATTCAGACATGTTACTGGAGATGATCAAGATATGTCTGTGTAATAACATTTTTCTGTTTAATCATGAAGGGTATCAGCAGACGGTGGTACAGCAATGGGAATTTCATTTCATGCCAATCTGACAATGGGCTGGTGGGAGAGGAAAATTGCATGGCATGAGAAGTATCAAGAAAATCTATCTAACATCATCATTTGGTTGAGGTACATTGACGAATTATCCTTAATTTGGAAGGGCACACAAGATCTATTTGTGGCATACTTTGAGGAGATCAATAAAAATGAGTGTGGCAGTACAAAAAGATGGGAGCTATGCTGTTGCAAAACATCTAACTAGAACACAATGTGGAGATCAGCAATCACTTCAATATTACAGCATGGCACATGTACCATTAATGAATGAGGCAGTGATCGAACTCTACAACTGTGCAGATTGGAAAGTAGGTACAATATCAGATTACAGACTAAGATCTCGGAAGGGCTGAATATCGATGAAGAACTTCATGTTCATTTATAACTGCTCAATATAGTAACAGTTTTGTTGGGAGTTAAACTATTGGAGATAGAGGTATCTGTGACCATTGGTACATGGTAGGTTTATTATGGGGGGATGTATAGGCATATAAAGATGCTAATACGACAACAAGATTAATGAGAGGAAGGAGGTAAAATGGCACTCAGCCACAATTTGGTGGTGTTTTCATAGATGGATGTTTATACCTTGTAAACCGGAGATATAAACAGGCTATGTAAGCGCTATGATTTCTGATGGATAATGTAAACCTCTCTCTCATTTAATTTAGTATTGTATCGCATCATTGGTTAATTATGCATTCTTTGTGTGGGTAACATGCAATTAGAACTATACATGCTATCACTTATCTGATGAGGATTATTAATTGTAGTATCTATTTCCATTTCTCTTCATTTTCCATTTTTCACTTTTTTAAGTTGAACTACATGTCCCAAGATGCCTCATTATGGGCAGATTATGAAATAGTGTTTAAAGAACATTAACAAAGGACTCACCAAACGTGATCAAGACACTTCTGAGTTGACACACGTTGGTGTTTGTTGGCATTGATTAAAGGCTGTTAATTTTCAGGAGAATGGTGTGCAGCGTTGTCTTTTTGCTTTGGCCATATATATATATGTGTGTGTATATATATATATATATATATATATATATATATATATATATATACATATATACACTCTGCATATCATTCTGCAACAAATTAACAAGTCTGTGCAGTTACTCAGGGAACCAGGGAAGCACTTACAACATATCTGGAATACCAACAGAAGAAAAAAAAGTGACAGAATCCAATTTGTGGTTTACTATTATCCATAAGCTTCCAACTACAGAAATATAATACAAACAACTTTTCCCTTACTATCGACTTGTGAAAAATTGCAAAAGCGTTTTCCAAAACCGCCAGTCACTGCTGACCACAGAGCTCCCAATTTACGATTGCCTATTGTGAGAGCTGATTTTAAGCAAGCTGTGACAAAGAAAGATGGGTAGTGGTGGCTCAATGGGGTGCACTTCCCAAACGTGGTATGCGTACAGTCAATAATATTTCATGTAATTGGGAGCTATGGTGCAATTCAGTAAAATAAGCTCCACTACCCCAGAGCGTAATATGGTGTTCAAATGAAACATCAAGCAAGATCTATCCCAGACAGCGCAGCACTCGAGAGAAAGTTCATAAATGAACTAGTCCTCCAGTTAGGTTTAGTTGTGGTGGGTTCTTTTAATTGAAGACATGGACATCATATCCATAGGATGGTCGTCGTTCCATAATCACAGCCATCGTAGTCATGAGATGAGCATTGTTTCATAAACACAGCCAACACGTGTCTAGAACAGACGTTGTTTCCTGCACTGCCTGCGGTTTACTTTTACTGACCCACAAGGCTTACCACAGTCTTATTCAATAGGTCCTCTTTGCAGCCTATCATAAGTGAGTGACCCCACATACCATTAGGCATACTGCACCTACTTTTGATACCTTTTGGTACTACTCAGACCCTGTTTATTCCCAGAGCCTTGAAAAAGTCACATGTTGTGACAAAACACTTGTTGGCTGTGTTTATGAAACAATGCTCATCTTATGACTATGATGGCTGTGATTATGGAACGACGACCATCCTATGGATATGATGCCCATGTCTTCCATTAAAAGAACCCAGTACAACTAAACCTAACTGGAGGACTTGTTCATTTATGAACTTTCTCTCGAGTGCTGCAGTGTCTGAGATAAAAGCTGCAACAAATGCAGGAGTTCATTGCTGTGATTCTAAAAGGTGCATCACATGTGAATACCTTTTACAAACATCATCAGTAACTAGCTGTTACAAGAAGGACCTATGGAATAAGACAATATGTTACATGTTGCTCAACATGCATTATTTATGTGATTCAGTGCCAATGCCAGAGCTGTAAAAAACTGTTTGTAGGCCAAACAGTGAATGACCTCCGTGGACGATTCAGGAACCACAAATCAGCAATTATTAACAAGAAACTTGACCAGCCTGTAGCCAATCATTTTAACCTTGTGGACCATTTACAATCAGATTTGAAGATTTTCCTGTGGGACATGTCTGAAAGGAAGAACTACTGGACATTAGAGAAAACCTCTAGATGGACTGTTTAAAATCACTGCATCCAGATGGACTGAACATCACTGACAATACCACTTCATTTCTGTAAATCTGAAGAGTTCTCAGGACTGCACCGATTCCACATTCCAGTTGGAATCTTCACTTGTGTATTCATTGGGATTCAGATTTTTGCCCTGGCTGGCTGTTGTTTTTTTGTGATCCTTCATCTTCTAACACAAACATATATACAGTATATATATATATAAAAATCCATGGTAACTATGTAGTTATAGTCGGTACTCCCAGACATTTCGTATTACTCTTATTATTGATTGGAAATAACTTTGCTAACGTTTGATGAATCACCATAAAACTTTGCTGACCTATTCCTTTTTTCTATATTACCTGATGATGCACAGTTTGATGGTGATTTGTTAAGGGGGTGCAAAGAAATAAAAGGGATCCCCCAAAGAGTTTTTTCACCCATACATTTTCATAGACTTTTTAAACAGACGTAGTGGCAAAATGGCTGAATGAATTTTGATGAAATTTGGCAGGAATATAGATAATGGTGTACGAAGGGTCCGTCTTGTTAGTAGATGCAAATTGGTTCAGTAGTCATTAAGTAATAACAGACAAACCTTAATGATGCATTATACTGCAGAATCTGCAGTGGAGATACACAAAGATTGGGTAAAAAAAGCCCTTGCAAAATTAAAAGGCTTTTTATGTGTTTTATTGTGAAATATAGGTTATTACTCTTAGTTTAATGAAGAAATGAGGACGTTTAGAAACCTCCGTGGAGATAGAGAAAACTAGTTTTATTGATTTATGTATTTAAAAAAAAAAGTTTATTTATTACCATGGTACACTTGCAAAAGTTTCTGAAAAGTACTGCAGTACATAATGAAATTAAAATAAAATATATACGAGATCTATGACATGCCACTCCCCTCCAGCCTATGACATGACACTTAACTCTACAAGACGCCCCTCCAATCTATGCCATGCCACTCTACTCTATTCTACGACACTCCACTCCACTGTACCACATGCAACTCCAGTCTATGCCACGGAACTCTACAACTCGACACTCTACACCACAACAGTCTACACCAAAACAGTCTGCGCCATAACACTCTATGCCACAATGCTCTATTCTACGACTCTCAACAACTCTACCATGCACTGTGTTCTCAAAACAGTATGTAATTTCAGAGGGCATGAGTGTTCTTATGAGTGTTCTTATGAATGCTTTGATGAAACATGCTAAACCGATGTAAAATGATAAGGTATATATATATATATATATATATATATATATATATATATATATATATATATATATATATATACTGATATGTATGTGTATACACACACATGTACACAGGAAATCTTCATGATCGCCCATTGTACGTGGTGCCATCAGTTTTTTCTGTTGCCCCTTGTGTGCCCCACCTTAAAAATCATATTTAGAGCAGCCACTGTTCGTTAGGAAAATCAGCTTTGATAAAGGTGTGGTTTATTATGAAGTTTACTTTGTTTATCATTTGTTGGGGTATTTTTAAATAAGACATACAAAAATGTTTATGAAGCGAAAATGTCATAAAGACATTTGTGTGTCTGTTTGCCAATCAGGTGGCAGTAGAGCTTATTATTACATTATTGACATGAAGCATGAATCAAACTGTTGTGTTTTTGCCATTCAACTAGAATGAAGCAGATCTTTTTTGTATAGTTACAGGGGGCAAGTTCATTTACCATGATTTATTTCATGAACAGTGGTATAGCATGGATGACATGTGCCCGTACCAGCTGCACCATTGATAATTTTGCCTTTGTTCATGAACAAATTGTATATCCTGCCGTGCTAGCAGCTTCAACTTCTACTGAGACAAAAACGCCTCTAACTAATGTACAAGTACTTGTGTTGTGTTTGTTTTTTTCAATTAAAAAGTTATTTTTCTGTTCCTAGATTTACAGACAAGTACACATTGCCATACAAAGTTTGACAAAATAGGTTCTCAATCAAAATTATATTCTTACTCATGTTTGGCAGAAACACGGTTGTCTTGCACATTGTGAACACGTTGGAACACTTCTTCACCACAGTGCACCTGGATGGGGAACCTGATGAGACACACGAGTAGCACTCTAAAGCATAGGCTACAATAGAAAACATTGATATTTAAGGTTAAAATGTGCATTACATTGGGTCACAAACATGTAGAAAGTGGAAAGAGCTGCAGTAGATGCCTCTATGAGTTGTGCCTCTGACTGACTACCAAACACAGCAACTCTGCTGTAATTGGATGTCAGTCTTGTCCTGTTACAGTGAGGATATGAGGCAGGAGCCACACACAGATCCAGAGATAGGGGCACATATAAAAATAAAAAATAAAAATAAATACATGCAAATATTGTAGGTGCCCTGTAGACATTGTGGAGCCAGCACCCTACTCCACCCTCAAATAAGAAATGTGTTATGCAAACAGAAAAGGTACAATGGGTTCCCCCCAAGCCACTGATGTGCTGAAACAAAAATCAAAAATGTAAATTTGTCTATGGTGCATTGGAACCATTGCTGGGTATAGGCCCTTTTTTAGGTCTGGTCTAGAGCTGTCTCACCAGACTCATCTTTAAACAAAATCCAAGATAAAAATGCATATACACCTATAAATATATACATACATAAAGAAGCTTTGCCTGGCTTCTTCCTCCACTCAAACGTTATTCACAATCTGCTTCTGCCCATCACTGCACATAGCATGCGGCAAGGGGTCAGCCCTCTTCAGGAATAGGTTCTCTTAACTTTGACGGCATTTTGCTTGTGCACATGTGAACATCCACATAAAAATGAATCTACTTCAGTCTGAAGTTTGGAGGGCCACTCTGCTTTCATTATTAATAGATAATGACCCAGCAGCTCCCTCAGTGTGGCTGCTGTAATGTTCATTTATTATTCATTGCCCAGCAGCCTCCCCACCACTGCTCCTGTTGCTTCCTTTTTTCCTTTTTAGTTCGAGCTTTTGAATCCAGTTGTATATAATTTGTATATACGTCTTTGTGGTCTTACAGCCTGCTCACTGCTTTTCAATGTCCTTAAAAAACTCCTTGCTTGCTAGTGGTTAGTCCTTCCTCTTTGTTCCTCCTTTTTGACTTTCGTTTCTTCCAATAGAGCAGGAACCAAGTACTGTATCTTTACACTTTTCTTGTTTATCTTTTCATTTGGGGGACTATTTTTTATTTTATTTCCTGATCATGGCGCCGGACGATCTCTGCTGCTTCTGCTGGTTCATTTGCTGCAGCTGTGAACATGTCCCACAAGTGGAGCCGGTGGTGATTAGCGTCACCGGCTGTTAGAGGCTTCGGCTTATGTTTCCACTTCCTGCTTCAGTGCTCACACTGCCTGCTTCTGATGGGAGCACAGAGAGATCATTCTTTTCTTCTCTGCAACTCTTCTCAGCTCGTCCCTATCGTGATGGTACCCAAGGGTGGCAGTAAGCAGCAGTCTGAAGAGAATGGAAGTCCTGCAGGACTTCAGCTGCAACCTGTTTGAAAACTCTGCAGTGCTCTTTTTCTGCAATGCATTTGTGTCTACAATCCCCATAGGTAAATGACTAAGCTTTCAGCTTGTCATCCACACATCTATCCTGTTAATATGTGCCCTGTGGAATGTTGAGCTGTTTTATCTTCGTGTTACCTTAAGAAATCTCCACTCCATCTGTTCAATGCAGAAGGATTGGATTTCTCTAAAAAAGGTACGCACCAACAGGATCACTAGTTAAATGTGTGACTAGAGCGACGTCTCAAGGCTATGTCCAGATTATGACTACAGCAACTATTGAGCTATTTTAGGACCAAAGGTCAACCCAGTTATGTCATTATCACGTTATGTCATTGAATCAACATAAACTCTTTCAACAGAGGGAAGCACAGATTTTCTGACAACCAAAAGGCATGGGAATGGAATATAAAATTACAACTTAGAGATAGGTGTCACCACAAGGATCATTACAAATTCATTGTATTTTGTCATTGGGACTAGGGTAGGTGACTAGGACCTCTGTTGGGCCAGGCAGCTTTTAAAAGAACAGTTTCTCTTTGATGGTCTATCTAGCTATCAGTTTTTAAAATCGTTTGTTTTTTGTTTCCCTTGGGGTTTTTACAGTGAATGTGTGGTACAATCAACATTCAACCTGGACGTTTTGTTTTGTATACCCTTTTAAAAAGCGACATGTATTTCCTGATTATATATAAACTTGTTCAGCACAACTAATAAAATAATTGGAACTGGTGTAATTTCTCTAATTTTGTTCAGTCTTATAACTGAAAATCGTCACGAGAAGCTATAGAACACAACACCAACAAGGGATAGGATATGTTTATCCTTAAAAGAAATAACCAGTGGGGTGCCTGGAGCTATGCACCTGGTTGATGGTTCAGTATTGCCTCTGTGACCCAAATGAGAAATAGGAAAGCTGCACAACAGTGTATTACTCTTATTCTTTGTGCGTAGTTTTCATTAACTAAAATTATTTTTTCAACAGAGACCGGCATTTTTGAATTATTGTGTCCCATCGTTTACCATTATTGAATCATTCATTTAACCATACAAAGTTTTGGCCCACCAGTTGGAGACATGACCAAGCATAATGCCCAAAAATAGGCTTTTTGAATTGTGATGTTAAAGAAAACTATTGAATATGATTGGCGTACAAGTACTTGGATGTTTCGTGTACCTGCAATTTAATTTTCAATCTGTTTATAAATTAGCTATTTTCCTTTTTTCATATGTTATGTGATAGATCTGCCTGGTAGTGCTTATAGTCTGTAACCCGTTTCATAAATTGTTGGAGTTTAAGCTGCCACTTCATTATTGGAAAATAACATTGGTGCTTATATTTCTTATTCAGTCCATGGTGAGAGTTTATTTTGTCACAGGTTTGTTCTTACTACATTTATATAAAGAACGTCTGTTCTGTGTTTTAATTGATATAATGTATTCTTTTTTACAGAAATTACAGCCTTTATTTTGGGTACACTTTGTATATAATCTCCACCGGCACGTCTAACTGGATTGTTTTACAGTCCATTTTTATAAACTATTTGAAACCATTCTATTTCAGTTTCTTTTCAGACAGTTTGAGGGTCTAGAGTGGGGTGTTTGCTGTTGGTTGGGTATACCTTAAAGTTAATGCCAGTCTTAACTGAATTTTTACAGATTTGCTGCTGCAAATTGTCTAACAAGATGTGCGAGAAAATGTTTTGGAGCGATTCATATTGTAGAGTAATATGAATGACCTACAGTTTTGTTAGGACAATGTAATGTCTTGCCAGAGACGTAACAGGCAAGACAAGTAATGAGGACACAACCATGAGGTAGGGGGTGTCCTATTTATGTTACCCTCTCTGAGGGTCTAGTGGTGCATTCCTGAGTACCACATGGGAATAATAGCGTGGACAGGTGGGATTAGTTTAAACCACCAGTCACGTAGCCGAGTGACCAAATATCCATGACACCAGTGTCCTGATTCATGTGGCCTACATTAATATGCCACCACGGCATAGGCGCTACTGACAAGTACGCTCCAAACCCCATGCCATCTACCAACATCACATTGGTGACAAGGGTGCCTTCACAAATGCTGCCGAAGAAGGATTTCGTCCCAGTGCCTGCACAGGTGGTGGCTGCATACTCTGCATCTGAGGCGCAGTGTTTGTGCTGTATGCAGTGTAGACACCTGCAGTGCTGCGAGCATGACCGCACTGTGAATTTGACCCGCCAGGCCCTGGTAAGCAGCGCGGCCCATAGCCTGACTCAGCTACTCATGTCCTCATGTGTTGAGGCCGCTAGAGTTAGCCATGCTCCTTTCCTGCATGAGGCCTCCTGAAGTCTGCTCCCATCTGCCCAGCACCAAATCTCAGCCAGCGGCAAAAGGGAGAAATAAAAATACAAGACTCCATCAAGCACTGGTAAGTGCAAGAAGAGAACACGATTTGCAAATAAGAATTGGCAGCCAGCTAGAGAAAGGCTCGTCAAGCATTGGTAACAGCATATCAGGACATTTAAAGCAAGTGTGTAATTGTGTACCTGACATAAAACAAAAAAAATGTGTATAATTCATATAAATACACACCCCCCCAAGTCTGTGCCGCTGCACACTTGATCTTCTCAGTACTACCACCATCCGAGAGAAGCCATCCTGATGGCCCAGATCCCAGCAATTGAGCCATTCGTGATAGAAGGGGTTCCGTCAGCACAAGCACACAAATGGAGACACTGGGTGGAGAAGGTGAAACTGTTCTTTGAAGCAACAGAAAGAAGGTGAACCATCCTCCTACATCAGTGGCATAGAGATATCTATAGAATATTAAAAACCATCACTGAAGCAACCCCGAAGGCCCACAGAACACTCATAGCTGCTCTAAATGCATACTTTGAGCCGATGCCGAACCAGGACAAGGAAAGATTTATCTTTCACCAGGATTGACAGAACCCAGAAAAATCCATTGACACCTTTTATACCAGGCTAAAAATGTTGGTGAGTACACGTGGTTTCACAGAGGAGAGGGAAGAGATACGAGGACAGATCATTCAGGATTGCGCTTCAGCGAAGCTAGGAGAGCACATCCTACAGGAGTCGGGAAAATTGCTATCAGCATTCTGACCATGGGCCGCTCTAAAGAACAGTCAAAATCATGTGCCTCACGCATGGAGATGGCTCTACAGAGGACAATAAAAGCAGACCAGTTAATGCAATCACAGCCCAAATAGAACTAGAATGACCGAAGAAACAGTGACATCAACACCACCGTGTGGATTTTGTAGTGGCCTAGCTCATGGCCCAGCAGAGTGCCCTGCAAAGGGCAAACGGTGTGCTGTATGTGGAAAATTCCTCCATTTCACCAAAGTGTGTCAATCCAAAAAGAGGCCACCACCACACACAACCATCAACACAATACCAGAAACCCATGAAAGCAACAGTGACATGGATGATGATGATGAAAGTGCAGAACACACAGTACAATCTGTTTTCACAATAGGGACCTCCGCCAAGTCGCAACGCCAACTACCCCGATGCCAGAAACAAATATGAGTGCATCTGCTCATCGTCGATACCAGAGCATCCAAAACCATCATGTCCACAGAAGCATTATAATCAATGATACCACGTCACCTCTTCAGGAGGCATCCAATAGAGTACACACATATTTGCAAGACACCCCGCAGATCATGCTGGGAAAATTCACAGCACCGATAACTCATATGTTACAGGTGGTGAGCTCATGAATCTCTGTTGCTGAAGGGGGTCACTGCATGTTGCTGGGGTATCGCACAGCAGAAGCAGTAGGAGGGTCACCTTTGCATGTGGGGTTCACCTTGAATGCTCAATGAGTTCCAAAAGTAATTGGAGGCATTGAGTGCCTAAAAGGAAAAGCTGTGAAGCTACACATTGACCTACATCATAGGCGCATTGTGTTTTATCTGAGGCCTAAGGTCGAGAGAGAACTAGAAAAATTGGAAGCCGCTGGGATCATAGAGAAGGTGTTAGGCCCCAAACCATTGCTGTCACCCATTATGGTGACACGGAAGCCGAAGCAACCCGGTGCAAAGCACATATACATAGACAGGCGGCTCCCCAATGTCGCAATAAAAAGGGAGCATCACCTGACCCCTACCATCGATTACTTGATTGGAGAACTATGCAGAGCCAGTGGTTCTCGAAGGTACATCTATGTTCAGGATACCATCAGCTCACCCTAGATGAGGAGTTGAGATACATTACAACATTCTATACTCATGTGGGCCTACGGCGCTACCAGATGCTCAACTTCAGAATTTCAAGTGCTGCTGAGGCTTCTCAGAACACCATATAAGAGTTGTTACCAGGTCAACCGGGCGTAATCTAGGTAAGTGATGACATCCTTGTGTATGCCCAGTCAGTACAGGAACACAACCGCAGTCTGAGAAGTCTCCCTCAAAGAGTTCAGGACTCAGGGCTCACCCTTCACCGAAATAAGTGTGAGTTTCTCAAGCAGGAAATCCATTTTTTTGGCTACATGTTTCCAGCGGAGGGCATGGTGCCTGACCCGGAGAAAGTGTGAGATATTTAAGAAGCTCCCCCACATTCCACAGTGTCAGAAATCCACAGTTTTTTTTATGAATGGTAAACTATTGTGGCCATTTCATCAAGGACCATACCTCACTGACTTAACCGCTTTGGGACCTAACTAAGTCATCTGTCCCCTTGGGGTGGGACGAGGAACAAGAACAATCATTTTAAGCCACTAAAAACGCACTGTCATCCGATACTACCCTCATGTACTTGGATCCCGAGAGGGATACCAAAATTGCAGTGCCTGCAGGCCCCAAGGGACTCGGAACAGTGTTAATGCAATGATTGGAAAGTGAAGAATGAGCGCCAGTGGCGTTTACGAGCAGATCTCTCACCCCAACAGAACATCAATACTTGCAAATAGAGAAGGAGGCAATAGCAGTACACCGGGGGTGTCATCATTTCCACTGGTATGTGTATGAACAAACATTTGTGGTTACCACTTGGGAGAAAGTCACCATTTTAGCATGTTCACCCCCATGTTTCAGACTGATACTGATGGTAACTGACCCTGACTGTGTCCTGGGCTCTGCATTATAGGCCCAGAGCCAATGCTCTGAATAAAATGTATATGAGCAAATGGTACAATGTTATAATTCCAAGTGGCAATGACAGACCCTGTAAGACCCTAATAGATATTAGGGAAAGTGGGATTTAAACTACCTATCAGTCCCTAGTACATAATAGGGCAGGGAAATTTAGAGATCTAGTAGATTTCTTACACTGAGTGTGCAGTGCTGAGTGCCTGCTACCATTTTTAAAGGCAGGCCCACCTTGCAGACTGTCTTTAAAATGTAAAATGCTTGCAAGCCAATGCTTTGGAATTAAAGGTACCTCCAAAGTATTACTTTACCTTATTTTTCCATATGTCACCCCCAAGTTCTCCCCTAGATGCCCCAGGGGTAGGGCATTATAAAACTTGTAATGCAATTATAGTCCGGGAATGGCTAGGAAAAAAAAGAAATGTTATGAGAGGACATAAATGAATGATAATGATAAATGCAACAATATGCCATAGTTGAATTTATCATATTTAATACATAAAATAATCTATTTCTATAAGCCAAATTCCAGCCTGCTATGTGCTTCTCCTGATTGGCCAGCCCTAACAGGATTAGTGAGACCGCTTTGATTATGTGATAAGTGACTTGCTCTGAGCAGAGGTCATCTGATGGGGGAGGTAGGCAGGTGGTTAAATCAGGCCAGGAAGGGGGATAAGTGAAGAAGCTGAGGATTCAAAAGGGTACCAGTCAGAAAGGTACGCAGCCAGGCCTGCCCTCTCTCCCCGTGCCCCATAGATAGATGGTAGGGCTATGAAAGGAATTAATTGAAATTACCTACACCAGGGGGTTTGGTATAGCTAGCTCATGCTCTTCCAGAGGAAAATTCTCCATCTGAATAATGTTAAAGTGCAATGCTTTATGGGACAAGGAAATGCCACACTTTGGAGGAAGTTGTCATACCTCTGGGTGGTACCCTGAAACTCATTTGACAAGGATGCTCTCGGAATGTCCCCCAAGATGATTGAATAAAAGTGGCTGATCTGCACTGGAATTGCGATCCGCTGCCTGAAACCACAATAGGAAGAAGGACTGCCCTGCTGAAAGCCTGGTTTGCATCCCAGAGGCCTGCACACTTAAGGTCTGTGCCTGTTGCACACTGGAACTACAGCCCAAAGGACTCAGGAGTGGAATCCCTGTTTCAACAGGTTAAAAGAGCTTTCCTGCACCAACTTCCATGAAAGTCCCCAGCCTGGAGTACGTACAGTGGACTTGCAAGAATTTGGCCAGGTGTATTGTGGGAATTGTTGTCCCAAATCCCAAGGAGCAACTCAGAGATTCTGGAACTTTGGGTCGGGGTTGTTGATCACTTTCCTGCATCAAACTTCCACAAACGTCCCCAGCTTGGAGTGCCTCCAGTAGACTTGCAAGGATTTTGCCAGGTGCATTGTAAGAATTGTAATCCCAATGTCCCAATGAGCAACTCAAAGATTCTGGAACCTTGGATTGGAATGGTGGATTCCTTTCCTGCATCAAGAAACACATCTGGAAGTAAATGTAAAGTGTTTTATTGCAGGTGGCTGGAACTCTTGACTGTGTGCCGATCCGGTGCAAACTTCCTTTTAAGTGCTATTTGCTTCTATGTGCTCGTTTTACTTTTAATCCTTTAAAATTCATATCTCTGGTTCCCTATATTGGATTTTTGTTGTTGTGGTATAATTTTAAAGGTAAAATTATTTGCTATTTATATAAAGTGATTTGGTATTTTTATTGTGTGTTGTGTCTGACTTATTTACTATATTAGTGTATTTTAATGCTGTACATTCCTGTCTCCTGAGTTAAGAATGGCTGTTCGTAGCCAAGCTACCAGAGGGTGAGCAAGGGGCTACTTTGTGGGACCTTGACTGGTCACAACCATGTGATGGGGGTGTATTGCTGGTAGAAGATGTGTACTTACCCCTACCAAAATCCAGCCTCTAACACCACTGTCCACAAAACCCTCATTCCACTTTTCCAGGAGACAGCCTCAAAACCACCCCCAAATCGAAAAATGGATGCTCCAACTTCAAGAGTACAACTGTATATATTTGACTCTTTATTTAGAGCATTCTATTGCAGGTGGGTTGTTTTCTTCCATAGTGTAGTATTTTCCCTGTCCCTCTGTGATATCAGTTTTTAGGTCTCAGCTAGACAGCGCATGCTCGGTCTCCAAAAAAACATGTAGTTTTCAATCTGTGGGCTTCAGCCCACCCACAGACTAACCATTTGCTCATTCCATTATTGCTCTCATATCCTTTGTGCCCATTTGCCCATGGCAAGAATGGTCATCTCTTCTTGTCTTTAGACCCCCACCCCTTTGGACTTTGTCCTTCCACTCCTCCCGTGTTAGGGGCTACTTTTTTCTTTGTGTCTGGGCACTCAAAACAAGTGTTCCTGTTTTTACAGGCTCCCTCCCTCCCACCACAACCCCAGTGCTTCTTTTCCTTCACAGATCCATTTTATTATTCATCTTCTCATGCCATCTCTGTTCCATTCTGCAACTTGCTTATGGCGTTTCATTAGTTAAAAAAATAAAATAGAGACCAACATTCTGCTTCACAAGCTTGTTTTATTTTTCTCACTTGCTCCGAGCTCTGCAGATCCATTTCTGTAAGCAGGGCTGTAAATCTTGTTCTTATCTCATCACAAATGCTTTTAGCTGCTTTAACATCAGGTTACGTTGCCTTCTATTTGCACAACATATTGTTATCGCGAAATCACGCAATAGAGGTGTTGAAAATAACCATCCATCCATTTACTGGTATAAGAACATTAAAGACATTTTATTAAAAACATGTCTTTACAGACTCTTAGGAACAGTGTGGCTGCATGAGGTTTCTGTTCGCCAGTGTGTGTGATAAACTGCAAGAGGTGTGTCTCATTCAGCTTGTGACTACACAATGTGTATTGTGTATTCCCCCAGTCCCCATTCCTTAACTCCCTCAAAACTCCCCTGCTCCATTTCTGTAAACAGAGCTGTAAATCTTGTTCTTATCTGTCACAAATGCTGCTGCTCTTGTGAGTGGAAGTGGGCAATACACTGATGAGATGTGGGGCACTAAGCAGATGGCTGTTCATTTCTGCATCTGCGGACCGTGTTTCTGCCCTAACATCTAGTTTTATTCCATTTGTTACATGCACTCCTGCATGGCGCCTTTCTGCTCAGCGCTCATACCATCTGTATTGTGCCCCATGATATGGTACCCAATAACAATATCAGGCAAGCAACACATCAATATTGATAGGTAAGCAGCACATCAATAAAGGAGTGAGGTTCGCAATGTTGAAAATGCTTTATTTTTCAGTGTCATTACCTTTCTTAAAAATGTAAAATTGTGTTTAAACCACCTCGTCACTCACTCACTGTGCAGTGAGGGCATAAGGCACTGTTGCAGATGCTTCGCTGGTCCCAGTGGTAATTCCTCATTCGTTGTCTTCTAGAAAGTGCTGTTAGCTACTTCTTTGGTCCAGTCGGTAATTCCTCATTCTAAGTCCTCTAGGCAGTGCTGCTAGCTGCTTCTCTGGTCGCAGTGGTAATTCCTCATTTTAAGTCCTCTAGACAGTGCTGCTAGCTTCTTCTTTGTGCCCAGTGGTAATTCCTCATTCTTAGTCCTATAGGCAATGCTGCAGATGCTTTTCTGGTCCCAGTGGTAATCTCTCACTCTAAGTCCTCTAAACATTGCTGCAGCAGCTCCTGTGGTCCCAGTGGTAATAATTCATTCTTAGTGCTCTAGAAAGTGCTGCTAGCTGCATCCCAGGACCCGTCAGTAATTCCTCAGTTGAAGTCCTCTAGATAATGCTGCAAGCTGCTTCTCTGGTCCTGTTGGAAATTCCTCATTCTAAGTCCTTTAGGGAGTGCTGCTACCTGCTTCTCTCGTCCCAGTGGTAATTGCTCATTCTAAGTCAGCTAGACAATGTTGCTAGCTGCTTCTCTCGCCCCAGAGGTAATTCCTTATTCTGAGTCCTATAGATAATGCTGTAGAAGCTTCTCTGGTCTCAGTGGCAATTTCTCATTTTAAGACCTCTAGACAGTGCTGCAGCTACTTCTCTGGTCCCAGTGGTAATTCCTCATTCTAAGTCCTTTAGGAAGTGCTGCTAGCTGGTTCTGTGGTACCAACAGTAATTCCTCATTCTAAATCATCTAGACAGTGCTGCTAGCTACTTCTCGGGTCCCAGTGGTAATTCCTCATTCTTAGTCCTCTAGAAAGTGCAACTAGGTGCTTCTCTGCTCCCAGTGGTAATTCCTCATTCTAGGACATCTAGAAAGTGCTGATAGCTGCTTCTCTGGTCCCAGTGTTAATTCCTCAGATTTACTCCTGTAGACAATGCTGCAGCTACTTCTCTGGTCCGAGTTTTAATTCCTCATTCTAAGTACTCTAGACAGTGATGCAGCTGCTTCTCTAGCCCCAGTGGTAATTCCTAATTCTTACTGCTGTAGGAAGTACAGCTAGATTCATCTCCAGAAAAGGAGGCAATTCCTAATTTGCTCCAATCTGATTCTCTGGTCCTGTTGGAAATTCCCCATTCTAAGTCATCCAGTCAGTGTTGCCAGCTGCTTCTCTGGTCCAGTGGCAATTCCTAATTCTAAGTTTTCTAGACAGTCTTCTAGACAGTGATGCTAGCTGCTTCTGTGGTCCCGTCATTAATTCCTAAATCTAAATTCTCTAGACAATGCTGCTAGCTGCTTCTCTGGTCCTGTTGGTAATTCCTCATTCTAAGTCCTCTAGACAGAGCTGCTAGCTGCATCGCTGGACCCATCGGTAATTCCTAATTCTAAGTCCTCTAGGACTTGCTGCTAGCTGCTTCTCTGGTCCCGTGGTAATTCATTGTTCTAAGTCCTCTAGAAAATTCTACAATCTGCTTCTCTTGTCCCATTGGTAATTCCTCATTCAAAGTCCTGTAGGAAGTGCTGCTAGCTGCTTCTCTATTCTTAGTGGTAATTCCTCATTCCAAGTCGTCTTGACAGTGCTGCTATCTGCTTCTCTGGTACTGTCGATGATTCCTCATTCTAAGTCCTCTTGACAGTGCTGCTAGCTGCTTCTCTGGTCCCATCAGTAACTCTTAATTGTAAGTCCTATAGGCAGTGCTGCTAGCTGCTTCTCTTGTCCCGCTAGTATTTCCTCATTCTAAGTTACCTAGACAGTGCTACTAGCTGCTTCTGTCATTCTTAGTCCTGTAGACAATGCTGCTGCAGCTTTTCTGGTCCTAGTGGTAATTTCTCATTCTAAGTCTTCTAGACAGTGATGCTAGCTGCTTCTCTGGTCCTGTCAGTAATTCCTCATTCTAAGTCCTCTAGGCAGTGCTGGTAGCTGCTTTTCTGGCCTCAGTGGTAATTCCTCATTCTAAGTCCCCTAGACAGAGCTGCTAGCTGCATCTCTGGACCCATTGGTAATTCCTCCTTCTAGGTCCTCTAGGACATGCTGCTGGCTGCTTATCTGGTCCCAGTGGAAATTCCTCATTCTAAGTCCTCTAGACATTGTTGCCATCTGCTTCTCAGGTCCCAGTGGTAATTCCTCATTCTTAGTCCTCAGAAAGTGCTGCTAGATGCTTCTCTGGCACCAGTGGTAATTCCTCATTATAGGACCTCTAAACAGTGCTCTGAGCTACTTCTCTGGATTGTTTTTCAGAGTGCCTGCGCTTCTGTGGACACACCATGGAAATAGAAGTAGGGCTACAGCATCGGGTATTCTCTGTGCTGTACCTCAAAGGCCCAGGCAGCCCAAAGCAATTGAGGTTCGTATTTCCAGTTAATGACTTCGATCTTACTGATAAGAAATAAAACGCTATTCTGATCGCAAATATATGTCACACTTTACAGTATTGCAACTATACACATTTGAATATAACCCCTGTGTATTTTTTTGGGCTCAGTGGCTAACATTCCAGGAGACCCGATTCAGGCGGGAGACACTTGGGGGGTTATTCCAACTTTGGAGGAGGTGTTAATCCGTCCCAAAAGTGACGGAAAAGTGACGGATTTACCACCAGCCGTATTACGAGTCCATTATATCCTATGGAACTCGTAATACGGCTGGTGGTATATCCGTCACTTTACCGTCACTTTTGGGACGGATTAACACCTCCTCCAAAGTTGGAATAACCCCCTTGATTTTTAATGCCAAAAATGCAGATAAGTAGCTTTTTTATGTTGGGATGTGGATAATAATGAATGTCCAGGAGAGAGTGACAGTGGCGCTACATAGGACCCCACAGCCCTGCGGTGTGGGGGGACCCGAGCCCCTCTGCCCAGTACCCTGGCCTGAGAGCTCCTGACTGAGTTGAGAGGGGGTGACCCCCATGTACATTGCCGAGGGGGCTCAAGTTTCATCATGCCACTGGTAAGTGAGAGTAGAATACAGGATGAAGTGGAAGATGAGTTGGTGTTGCATTATGAGGATGAGAATTATCAACTGGAAGAGGGTGAAAATGTGGAGTGCTGCTACAGGGAAGGGAGAGGGTTACCTGCTGAAAGAAGATGTCAGCAAAAAGAACAGATGATGGACGGAATGCTAAACAAATCAAACATTCACTCCCAATCACGTATCTGAGTTAAATCCATAGTTTTTTTGCTTGCCACGCCCCTCCGAAAATACCCCAAAACCGGTCCCAGGTTGCTTGTTTCTGGTCCAGGGAGGGCCTGGACTGGCAGTTCGGAATGGATTGTTACCAGGGAGAGCAGGGTACAGACTGTTTTGCATATAGCTGGGTCCAAACTGGAAAGGCGTGGCGAGCAAAAAAAACTGATGGATTAAACCCAGATCTGTGACTGGGGGTGAATGTTCGATTTGATCTGCATTCTGTCCATCATCTGTTGTTTTTGCATTCAACAAAATAATCAGGCATATTAGAGGAGTATATATGTCAAAAGTGACAGTGGCAAGAGTGGTCTGAGGCTTAGACCCAGATGCAAGTAATTTCTGAATTGCGACTTGTAAGGGGGTCGCAAAGGCCCACCTCATTAATGAGGTGGGTTGCAATTTGCGACCCCCTTGAGACTCGCAGCACTCACAGGGATGGTGGCCTGCTGGAGACAGCAGACCACCATGTCTGTGATTGCTTTTAAATAAAGCATTTTTTTTTTTTGTAATGCAGCCCGTTTTCCTTGAAGGAAAACGAGATGCATTACAAAACGAAAAAATGAAACGTTTTCATTTCATTTTTTCAGAGCTGGCAGTGCTCCATAGGACCACTGCCTGCTCTGAAAGTATTTTTCCATGCCATTCACAAAAGGGAAGGGATGCCATGGGGACCCCTTCCCTTTTGCGAATGGGATACCACCAGTGTGACACTGGTGGTAACTGCGATTGCTTTGCGACTGCGTTCGCGGTCACAATGCAATGCAGCTTTGCGCTGAGACTCGCAATTAGGAAGGGGAACACCCCTTCCTAATTGCAACTCGCAGTCCCGTTTTGGGAGTCAGTAACCAGGTTACCGACTCGCAAAACGGGGATTGGGCATTGCGATGTGCTTTTTGCATGTCGCAAACAATGAAATTCGCTGTTTGCAACGTGCAAAAAGTTTGCTACATCTGGCCCTAAATGTAGCTTTCCAAGTGTCACTAACATATTGTCTTGTAGATGCCCCTAGAAAATGAATACAGAGCAGGAAACTCGAGTCTCCACCTCACACCACAGGATATCATCGTTCAAGCCAGTTGTGTGAGTACACAGATGGAATACCCAGTTCTGTTCCCTCCTGAACAAAGTTTTCTCATTCATGTGTGGGTGTGCTTCTAAAATGTAGGAGGCTGGCCTGGCTTATAGTGGGTACCAAGTGGTACTTACACCTTGTGCCAGGTCCAGTTATCCCTAATTAGTCGATTAGAAATGTTCTAGCAGTTTAGGCTGATAGAGGTAGCTATAGCAGAGCAGCTTAGGCTGAACTAGGAGACATGTAAAGCTCTTACTATACCACTTATATCACATAGCACTATATCATAAGAAAACACAATACTCAGAGTTACTAAAAATAAAGGTACTTTATTTTAGTGACAATATACCAAAAGTATCTCAAGGGATATACTTCCTTAGGAGGTAAGTAATATACACAAAATATACACACACAAACCACAATCAGGTAAGTAACAGAAAAGTAGTGCAAATAGGCCTAGGGGCAACAAAAACCATATACTCCAAAAGTGGAATGCGAACCACGAATGGACCCCAGGTCTAGTGTAGTGTGTAGAGGGTCGCTGGGAGTGTAAGAAAACACTAAGGGGGTCATTGTGACCCTGGCGGCCGGTGGCCGCCAGGGCCACCGACCACGGGAGCACCGCCAACAGGCTGGCGGTGCTCCCACGAGCATTCTGACCGCGGCGGTTCAGCCGCGGTCAGAAGCGGCAAGTCGGCGGGCTCCCGCCGACTTACCGCTGCTCGGGGGAATCCTTCATGGCGGCGGAGCGCGCTCCGCCGCCATGAGGATTTTGACAGCCCCTACCGCCATCCTGTTCATGGCGGGAAACCCGCCATGAACAGGATGGCGGTAGGGGGTGCCGCGGGGCCCCTGGGGGCCCCTGCCGTGCCCATGCCAATGGCATGGGCACGGCAGGGGCCCCCGTAAGAGGGCCCGCAAAGTATTTCAGTGTCTGCCTTGCAGACACTGAAATACGCGACGGGTGCAACTGCACCCGTCGCACCCCTGCAACTACGCCGGCTCAATTCTGAGCCGGCGTCCTCGTTGCAGGGGCATTTCCTCTGGGCCGGCGGGCGCTCTTTTGGAGAGCGCCCGCCGGCCCAGAGGAAATGTTAGAATGGCCGCCGCGGTCTTGTGACCGCGGTGCGGTCATTTGGCGGCGGAACCTTGGCGGACGGCCTCCGCCGTCCGCCAAGGTTAAAATCAGGGCCTAAGGGTGTCCAAGATACCCCACCCCAAAACCCTGAAAAGTAGGAGTAAAATTACCATACTACACCAAAAAGACTGTAAAGTCGAGATAGGGAATTCTGCAAGGACAACAACTGACTGCAAAGCACTGAAGATGGATTCCTGGGCCTGAGGACCTGCAAAGCAAGGGGACCAAGTCCATGAGTCACCCAAGTGTCCAAGGGGGGGCAGGAGCCCACTAAACCCCGGACGAAGGTGCAAAAGGGCTGCCTTTGGGTGGAAGAAGCCGAGGATTCTGCAACAACAGAAGGTGCCAAGAACTTCTCGTTTGGTCAGAAGATGTCTCACGGTGTGCTGGAGGATACAGAGTTGTTTCCACGCAGAAAGACTGCAAACAAGCCTTGCTAGCTCCAAGAGTCACATTTCAGGATTTTGGGTGCTGCCAGGGAGCAGGAAGGACCAGGAGGTCGCCTCTTGGAAGAGGAAACAGAGGGGGCGCTCAGCAATACAGAGAGCCCACGCAGAAGCAGGCAGCACCCTCAGAAGTACCTGAACAGGTGTTTAGAAGATATGAGGACGACGGTCAACTCAGAGCAACAAAAGAGGGTCCCACGATGTTGGAGTCCAACTCAGCGAGTTGGGCAATGCAGGACAGAGTGCTGGGGAACTGGGCTAGGCTTTGCACAGTCTTGCAAAAGTGCACAGAAGCCCGAGCAGCTGCAGTTCACGCAGTACACAGGATTACTGTCTGGCGTGGGGAGGCAAGGACTTACCTCCACCAAATTTGGACAGAAGGGCCACTGGACTGTCAGGGACACTTCTATCCAGCTCCTGTGTTCCAGGGACCACGCTCGTCAGGATGAGAGGGGACCCAGAGGACCAGTGATGCAGAAGTTTGGTACCTGCCTTGGCAGGGGGAAGATTCCGTCGACCCACGGGAGATTTCTTCTTGGCTTCCGGTGCACCACCAGGAAACAGTCGAGAAAGCCGGTAGGATGAGGCGCTACAATGTTGCTGGTAGTCTTCTTGCTACTTTGTTGCGGTTTTGCAGGTGACCGGGAGCAGTCAGCGGTCGATCCTTGGCAGAAGTCGAAGAGGGAAGTGCAGAGGAACTCTGGTGAGCTCTTGCATTCGTTATCTGGTGAGATGCCCACAGAAGAGACCCTAAATAGCCCACAGAGGAGGATTTGCTACAGAGAAAGGTAAGCACCTATCAGGAGGGGTCTCTGATGTCACCTGCTGGCACTGGCCACTCAGAGGTGTCCATTGTGCCCTCACACCTCTGCATCCAAGTTGGCAGAGGTCTGGGACACACTGGAGGAGCTCTGGGCACCTCCCGTGGGAGGTGCTGGTCAGGGGAGTGGTCACACCCCTGTCCTTTGTCCAGTTTCACACCAGAGCAGGCCTGGGGGGATCCCTGAAACGGTGTAGACTGGCTTATGCGAGGAGGGCACCATCTGTGCCCTTCAAAGCATTTCCAGAGGCCAGGAGAGGTTACTCCTCTCAGGCCCTTCAAACCTATTTCCAAAGGTAGAGGGTGTAACACCCTCTCTCAGAGGAAATCCTTTGTTCTGCCTTCCTGGGACTGGGCTGCCCAAGCCCCAGGGGGCAGAAACCTGTCGGAGGGTTGGCAGCAGCGGTAGCTGCAGAGAAAACCCCGGAAAGTTAGTTTGGCAGTACCCGGGCTCTATGCTGGAGACCCGGGGATGCATGGAATTGTCACCAATTCCATGATCATAGACATGTTACACCGCCATGTTCGGAGTTACCATTGTGACGCTACATATAGGTCTTGACCTATACGTAGTGCACGTGTATAATGGTGTCCCCGCATTCACAAAGTCCAGGGAATTTGCACTGAACAATGTGGGGGCACCTTGGCTAGTGCCAGGGTGCACCACACACTAAGTAACTTTGCACCTAACGTTCACCATGTGAGGGCTAGACATATAGGTGACTTACAAGTTACTTAAGTGCAGTGTAAAATGGCTGTGAAATAACGTGGACATTATTTCACTCAGGCTGCAGTGGCAGTCCTGTGTTAGAATTGTCTGAGCTCCCTATGGGTGGCAAAAGAAATGCTGCAGCCCATAGGGATCTCCTGGAACCCCAATACCCTGGGTACCTAGGTACCATGTACTAGGGAATTATAAGGGTGTTCCAGTGTGTCAATGAGAATTGCTAAAATTAGTCACTAGCCTGCAGTGACAATTTTAAAAGCAGAGAGAGCATAAACACTGAGGTTCTGGTTAGCAGAGCCTCAGTGATTCAATTAGGCACCACACAGGGAACACATATAGGCCACAAACTTATGAGTACTGGGGTCCTGGCTAGCAGGATCCCAGTGACACATATCAAACACACTGACAACATAGGGTTTCCACTATGCGCACTGGGGACCTGGCAAGCAGGATCCCAGTGAGACAGTAAAAACACCCTGACATATACTCACAAACAGGCCAAAAGTGGGGGTAACAAGGCTAGAAAGAGGCTACCTTCCTACAGATGGTCCAAGGTATATATTCTGTAGTGTGAGTCTGACTAAGGTAATGAGCACTCAACTTGGTGTTTACTTTGTTACAGCGGATGCTGCTGCGATGTTCAATTATTATTAGTTTCACAGGTCTAGAAGTCATTCTGATGTAACTTTTGTTGCATGAATAGGTGATCATGTATATGCAATTATTTGTGTTGCAATTTGTGTGAGTTCTTTGTTCCCATGTATATGTCTCATCAAGTTTTACTCCTCTGGACGGTTCAGTGAGTGTGCTTACACCACACAAGCCACATGGAAAATGTCCTTTGACAGGTAGGAGGTCCCATAGCAGCTGTTGGCCAGAAATTGCAGTCCTGCGTTGCCTGGTGTGCACAGTCATATCTTTGATGTTGTTTGTACATTTGTAGGCAAAGCGTGGGACTGGGAATGTTAAAGAGCCTGTCTGCAAGATATGTCAGTGTTTTCTAATGATTTTTTGTATCTTATTGGAAAAGGGTATAAAGTGGTCACATAGATGACAATGTCCTCCTGTGCTCGAATGTTTGGTTCCAATAGGGCTGCTCTGTTATTGTTTCTTGCTCTTTTGAGTGTTACCTTGACACATTGGGGCGGGTAATGATGTGCTTCTAGGTTAGTTGTTGTGCCTGTTAGTCAAAGTACTTAGTACTGCTGCAATTGCAGTAAAGCCTTAAGAACTGACCATGGGGAAAGATTAGACATGTGGGATGATGACTGTCATACAATTGACTATTGACGTCCAGTGGCTTTTTGTAAGTCGTTGTCATCAGTTTGCCTTCTGTAAGGGAGTTCAATAAATCAAGGAAAGACAGTGTTTTATCTGAGATATTTCTTGTGAACTTTAGGAAAGGATTGAGTGTGTTGATCCAGTCACAGAAATTGTCACATTCGCTCCTTATTCCTCTCCAGAAGAATAATATATTGCTGATATAACAGTGCCAAAGCAAAATGTGAATAGTGTAGGGGATATTGTTACTCAATATATTCTCTTTCTCAAAGTTAGCCATATGAAGTCAGGCCAGGCTTGATTTGAATGTGCTGTCCATCGATGTACCCTGGATCCGATGGTACAGATGGTCTCCATGTTGAAAGAAATTTCTTTTCAGGGATAGTGTGGCACATTCTATGATGAAATTCACCTGGGTTGGTGATGACCAATTTTCAAACAGGAGAGTTGTCTTCATCACTTCGAAAATGGCATCTTGGGGGACCTAAGTATAGAAGGCCTCTACGCCAAGGGTCACCAGAAGGTTAATTTGATTTGTATTGTTGGTTTCTCAAATGAGATATAATACATCCATATTATCTTTTAGAAAGCTGTATTTTTAGTGACAAAGGGTTGTACAAAATGGTCACAAAATTTAGATAACGGTTCAAGAGGAGAACCAATTCCTGACACAATGGGTCTGCCTGGTGGGACGATAACCCCTTTGTGTATTTTCGGGAGGGTATAAAAATAGAAGATCTTTAGTTGCCTTTTCACCAAAAATTCCACCCTTGAGTTTCAGCAGAGGAGACTAAAGGGTTGATCTCAGTGCTTAATCTCCCTGTAGGGTCTTGAGTAATGGGGTTGTAATATCTATGGGCAGCAAGTTGACAGAGACATTCCCTGTCATAGTCTAGAGTTGCCATGATTACAATAGCCCCTTCCTTGTCGGGTTGTTTAATTATAATCTGTGTGCCATTTGCAAGAGATTTGCTAGCTGCAAACTCCAGGTTCGACATATTTTTAAAGGTGGAGTTGGGGGTACACTTAGCTATGTCCTTGATTACTGCCTTTTCAAAGGTCAGTAACTCATTAGGTACCATGCCTGATGAAGGAGTAAACCTGGAGGGATTCCATAGATTTTAATCATCAACCTCCATAGGTGGTTTGTCTTGAAAAAAGGCCCTCAGGCGTATCTTCCGAAATAAATTATGGAGCTCACAGTTTGTGTGGAATTTGTCATTCTTAGGTGAGGGGACAAAGCCTAAGCCTTTTTGTAGAACTCTTGTCTCCATTGTGGCTAGAGGTCTTGTAGAAAGGTTTACAATTAGTTTTTATTGGTGTGGCTCCTTGTTTGCATCGGAGGCGGTGGTTCCTGCACGTTTCTGACCTCCTCTTTTTCATACTCTGCCTCTGCCCCAACCTCTGGCTAAAAAGTTGGGTTAAAGGAATGTGGGAAGGTCTGATGGGGGTCCTGGAGGAACATAGGGTAGTGATAGGGCCATATTGGTGGAAGTCCCTGATAATGTACCAGACCGCATCTGTATAGTGGAGGTGGTGTACCTCCTCTATTCTCATTACTTTCCCACCTGTCATTGCTTGAGGTGCTACTGAAAGAGGTGTTTTTCCTTCCTGAGGCAATACTATCATCCGATGAAGTATCGCATCCTGTTGTTGGGTAGTCCTCACTAAGATAGGGGTAAACATTTTCTTTATCAAATTTTTTATATCATTTTGAAGTTTTGTGATCTTTTGTTTCATTAAGTAGTCTTTGTGTTCTGTTATCTCATTACTGATCTCTGCAAGTGTAAACTTATCAGCGGAAATCAGGATCCCAGTTTTCAAAGCGTTTTCTGCCGTATTAATTCAGATTATGCCAGCCTTTACGAGGCATTTGGCTGTATTAATAATTAGGATCAGTCAATCCCTTCTACATTTCCGGGGCACCTGGGACCACTCTCATTTGAAAGTGGCATCTTCAAGGAATATACATGGAGTATTTGAGACTATCAGACCTTAGAGAGAGATATTTGTCCTAAGATATTTGGTTATTATAGCTCCATGGAGCCCTTGATGGGCCCATCAGGCATTGCAGCACCGGCCAGACGAGGAGCTGTCCTGTGATGAAGCATGACACCCATCTTGGTGTCAGAGAGCTACTGCTCCTGAGAAATCAAATCCCCTGATCTGGTACCTCAGTTCTTGACTGACCTATATGTATTTTGTTTGATTCATTATTCTTTTCTATAGAAACTGCATACTCCTTGGTGTTTGCCAGTAGCTTGAATTCGGTGGCCTGGTAGCTCAGGCTGGACTGTTCTCATGGGGGGCAGGGTCAAGACTGATTTGCATATGGCTGGGTCCAAACTGGGGTGCTGTGGTGAGCAACAAGATGATTAATTAAACCTAGATCTGAGACTGGGGGTGTATGTTTACATTGTTCAACATTCTGTCCATCATCTGTTCTTTTTGCTTTTATCGCAGAAAGAAGCTGTCTGTCAGAAATCAGGTGCTGTGAAATAGAAGGAGGATAAAAAAAGAACTTTGGAACAAGGAACTGAGTATTGGTGGTCAGTATGGAGTGTTGAGGACAGTAATACTGAAATCATGAAAATGCAAAGGGGCAAGAGTCAGAGGGCATGGAGAAGCTAAGGGGGAAGGATACAGCAAGTAGGAGAGTCCATGGCAGTGCTGGTGACCCAAGGAGACCATCTAGAGGAGCAGCGCATAGCAGCCTGTGCTACCTGAATCCTCAGCCATTAATATCCCTGGGGAATGCCAGTGCTCTCAGGTGATCTGCCCATGGATCTTAGGGCCTCATTATGACATTGGTGATAAATGCTGCCTACCGCCACGGCAACGGCCGCCAACATACCGTCGCTACCAGCCGCCAACCGCATTATGACCGTAGACGGAATACTGATAGAAGGCTGGTGGTATTCCGTCTACAGTCATGGCGGCGGACAGCGGTAAGGTGGCACTGCTGCCAACAGCAGCGCCACGCCAGAAAAACATCCCCTACCATATCATGAGCCATGATACAGCCTGGCGGTGTTTTGCTGGTGGATGCTGCTGCTGGCAGTAGCGCCGCATCCCGTCTCCTGCTGGAGGACCCCCTGCAAGCAGATAAGTCGGGTTGTCCGACAGGAGAGGGGGGTGGGGGGTTGTGTGCGTGTGTGGGGGTGTTGTGGGGGTGTGGGGGGTGTGTGTCTGTTTTTGTAAGAGTGCATGCGGGTGTGAGTCATTTGGAATGCGTGCATGAATTAATGAATGTGAGTGTATGTGTATGTTGTGTGTTGTGAATGCGTGTGCGCTACAATGTGTGTTACTGTGTGTTGCGGGGTGTGGGTATTTATGTGTGCGTGTGTGGGTGGATGTGGATATGCGTGTGTGTATGAGTGTGTATGTGTGCGCGTGTGGGTGTGTGTATGTCGGGGGGGTGGGAGTGGGAGCTCTGGGGAGGGAGAGGGGGCCAGGGAGACCCCTATCAGTGCCAGGGAAGGATTTTCCTGGCACTGATAGTGCCTACTGCCATGGTTTCCAGGGCAGTAGATTTGCCACGAAAATCATGGCAGTAGGCAGGGTCATAATCCAGAGGGTTGGATTGTGACGGCCGCCTGGCTGGACACCGAAGTCTCCAGCCCGAAGGCTGTTACCACCCTGGTGGACGGAGTGGTACATTGGCGGTTTGGCTGGCGGTTTGGCTTGAGCCAAACCGCCATTGTCATAATTTGGGAAAAGGTACCGCCAGCCTGTTGGCAGTACCTTTCCCCAAATTACTGCCATCCGCCAGGGTCATAATGACCCCCTTAGCCTTAGCTGCCTTGTGAAGGCCACTACCCTGGGGGTGCAGTTGACTGTCATTGCACTCAATTTTACTAGGGCGCCCAGTGAGGGCCAAAGCCCTGGCAGGAGTGCGGTGTGCTTCCCCCTGTTCTGTCTGACCATACCTGGAGGGGAGAAGGGAGCACACAGCATGTGTTCCCACCTAGGCTTGAAAACCAGCACCATTTCTGAGAGGGCTTTGCAGAGCATGCAGGGTGCCAGTTGGAACCGTGAGGGCTGTGGAGATTCATTGCATTCCCTAAGGACAGCGCACCAAGTACCCCACTTGAAGCTGGGACACCAGAGATAAAACACCTGTGAGTGCTGCCTTGAACAACAGTATTTAGTGACAAAGTTGACTTTTACAAGAACAAGCTCTGAGGGCAAATATGCACCCCATAAGGCATTGGGGCTGACTTGTCAAAAATTAGCATTTCCTATGTGTGGTATTCCCGGGGTCCGGAGGCACTGCAGAATGCGACATTGGTGTTGGAGGCTACTAAGGAGCAGTGGTAGCTCCCTAGCCCACAGGTGCCTTAGCTCAACTGATTGTCTGACAGCCTTTCTCAGGTGGTCGAACAACTATACTGGGGAGATATGAGTTTCCAAGCATTCTTGGAGTTGTGACCTTTGGCCTTATAGCTTTAGAGTATATGGATATTGATTTTATTGTTTTAAGTTTGTTTTAAAGCCAATCCAAGGGTAAGGCAAACACTGGAATGATGCACAGTATGTCTCATAGAAATGTTTATTTACGTGCACATTGTTGACAGTACCTTATTGTATATATTGTTGAACGTCACTGAAAGATGGTATCACTCTGAAATGTTTTAATATTGATTGCTCTGTGTTTGGATTGTAGATTTGTGCCTTTTGGTATGGTAAGAACAAACTGTGAAAGTAGGTTTGATTTTTATTAGTGGTACTCCTCATTTTGTGTAAAACTCATACTGGGGTTATTGCATTTTTAGGGTGCAGGGCGTGTGGGTGCACATACCATTATATAGATACATAGGGTACAGGGTACATTTAGGGGCTAACCTGATCTGTATAACCTTTCTTTAATGTGCCTCGTCTAGTTGCTCTAAGATCCCTCAGAGGGTGTCATCACAGACAGTTCCACCTGCATTATGCATATAATGTACATTTGTATGGAATGTTTAGCAGTGTGTGTAATAAAGTACTTTTCATTTCTATAAGAAAAGGCACTGACTGAATAGCGATGTATTAAATATTGTGTGTCGCGTTGTTGAGTGCTGAGTCTCTAGGTCACAGCTCCTCCCCGGAGTAAGCCTCGGGCTGTTCAGCTTTGCTGCTCTGATGGTCGAGAGCTATAAAGGAAAACTTGGTTCCGAGTTAGAGCCTCTGCAGCACTGGGGCCCAGGACAGCAGTAGCGGATGACTCCAGTTGTTACATTTAGGGTCCAGTCTTCCCCAGTGCTTAATTTGTAAATAAAGAGGTGCCGGTACCAAAGCCCCCCTCTTAAACACGCGGCTGCTGCAATTAAATGTGTGAACAGGGAATGCTGAGGCGCCGTAATCCCGAAGCTATCTCTGGCCTCTTCAATCCAGATAAAGCCACTCCCTGCCCCTCCAGCTCACTCCTGCAGCTTTTTACTTTCTTCCTTTGTGACGCTTTTTCGTTTTTCCGGTCCTTCGTCTTCCCCATATGTGTCTTTTGCTCGCAGCAAATGCTTGAGGCAGAAGACTAAAATAAATGCCTGTGCTCAGCACGGGAAACAGTAAGCACAAATTAAGCACTGGTCTTCCCTGTGTCCTTCCAGTCCGGATTCTTTTTTTTTTAAAGATCTTTTTATTTGAAACATAGCAAGCAGTAAGCAGATAAATAAGTCACATGGAATCATTCCTTGACATGGCTTAAAAGTTACAAGATACACAATATTGAGACTTTCCTGCTCCCCCACCCTTCCACCATGCCACTGCTCAAAGTACAATTGGATTAGGTTAATTAGATGGAGAGAAGTAAGAGACCCTCTGTGATCATTCCACTTCCCCCATATCTTTGTCTATTTCTGCGAAAATCCACAGCTTTCCTATTTCACTTTCTCAGACAACATGCACCAATCCATGTCCCTCTTCCAGTCCCGCACTTGTGGTGCCAATGACGCCCCCCATAACCTTGCAATATTATGTTTGGCTACTGTCTGGAACGATGTCATCCAAGTTTGCTCTATACAATTCAAATCAGTAGTATCCCAACCTTTAATTAAGCACCATTTAGCTGATATTGCCATAGCTGCCACATAGATCATTCATGCATGCAACCACCAATTTCCAAAAGCGTTGTATCTCAGGGCAATTTCAAATAGTGTAAAAGAAGGAGTCTTGGTGGTCACACTGTCGATGGCAGCTTGCAACAGTTGCCCTCCCCATATTTACCATGGTGGCACATGCAAAGTAAGACCTATGGAGAATCTTAAGTTGCGCAAGGTGAAACCCCAACCCTATGGCTACCTCCCTTGGGGAAGCTAAGGCTGCAAGCCACTCGTCATCCTCCAGATCCCTCAGGTCCCAGTGCCTCTGCCCTCTGGAGCATATCCGGCAGGTTATTTAGCAGTTTTTTATATGTGTGGGAATTTGCTTTCCAGGGCACAGGTTCATCTAATAATCGATCCTCTAGGAGTGAGGATTCAGGAGCGTGCCCTCCCTTCGGAAGTACAGTCTGAGGTGCATGCCTAACCTGTAAGTAACAAAAAGTCTTGGTGGGGGCTAGTTGGTATCCATGCTGTAAGTCGCAAATGGAATAATGTCTATGTGCTCCAGAAGATAACCCATCCTGGACAGGCACATTAGATCTCACTTTACAAATCCAGGTTCTGTTCCAGAGTTTCCAGCACTGCTGAGTCCCACAGAGGAGTGGCCTGAGTGACCCTTCCATTCCAGTCAAGTGTGCAAAGCGCGGTGTGTCAAATGTGAATCATTAGGTCCTGTCTGGTGATTGGGCCAGACCTGTCGTGAATGTGTGAATTAAGGCTCTGCAGTAATCCCCTGGCCACATGTATAGTCTATCCGCTGGAAACGCCGGGTCATCAGTCCTGTTGTGTACCCATTGATTTATGGTGGGGAGTTGTGCCTCCCAATAATACTTTTTGATGTCAGGGAGAGCAATCATAATATCCTCTCGTCAGTTTTTTTACAAGCTATGTGTACCGGACCCCCATCTCAGAGAAGTGGCCTAATCTCCCTCTCCATCGCTAGAAGTAAGTCACAGGGACCGGATAAGGTGTATTGTGTAAGACAGAGAGAAAACAAGGCAAGGCCATATTCTTGAAAAGAATTGCTCTGCCTAGAACAGATAGTAACAAGGACCACTAGTGCAGGACATCTCGCTTCAAACGCATCAGTGGTGGCAGTAGACTTTTGTTATAGAATAGCTCTGTCAATGGTGACGTGGATACCTAGGTAGCGGAATACGTTGCTAGCGACGATAATCACGCAACCCTGAGGCAATCTTGGGGGCATATTTATACTCTGTTTGCGCCGAATGTGCGTCAAAATTTTTGGCGCACAATCGGCGCAAACCCTGTCCCATATTTATACTTTGACGTCCGACCCCGCGGGCGTCAAAGTTCCACCATGTGCGTCATTTTTTGGAAGGGGGAACCAGCCTCGCGTTAATTATATACAAGGTAGGCGTTCCCTTCCAAAAAATGACTTTAAGGCCTGTGCCCCATATTTATACTCTGACGTCATTTTGACGCACAGGAGGGGGCAGGCCTTAAAAAACGGCGCCCAGCCTGATGGGCGCTGTTTTTTAACACCTGGGTCAGGGCAGGCGTTAAAGGACCTGTGGGCTCAGAAGGAGCCCAGAGGTGCCCTCCCATGCCCCCAGGGACACCCCCTGCCACCCTTGCCCACCCCAGGAGGACACCCAAGGATGGAGGGACCCATCCCCGGGAAGTTGAGGTAAGTTGGGGTAAGTATTTTTTTCGGTTTTTTTTTTGTGGCATAGGGGGGCCTGATTTGGGCCCCCCTACATGGCAATATGCCCAATGACCATGCCCAGGGGACATAAGTCCTCTGGGGATGACCATTGGGCAAGGGGGCATGACTCCTGTCTTTGCTAAGACAGGAGTCATGTCAATGGAGGTTGGGCGTAAAAAAAAATGGCGCAAATCGGGTTGAGGCCTGAATTTTGCCTCAGACCTGACTTGCCCCATTTTTTGACGCCCAACCTCCATTTTCCCCTACGCCGGCGCTGCCTGGTGTGAGTAATTTTTTTTGACACACACCAGTCCGCAGCGCCGGCTAACGTCATTCAATAAATAAGGCGCCCGCATGGCGCTTTGGAATGGCGTTAGCCGGCGGTAAAATTTTTGACGCACAACTGCGTTGGCGCAGTTGTGCGTCAAAAAGTATAAATATGGGCCAAGGTGTCTGTCCATTCAGGATATAGATTAGGGATTTAGCCCAATTAATAATATAACCTGAATAGCGACCAAACTGTGTAGGAATGTGCATTATTCTATCAAAGGTGAGGGCAGGATCTATCACGTAGAGCAGAATGTCACCTGTAAAAAGTGATATCACATTTTCCCAGCATTGAGTCCACTGGAGTCAGGCTGCAAGGGGTTCCAGAATGAGTGCAAAAATTAGGGGTGAAAGGTGGCACCCCTGCAGATTACCCCATTAGAGTTCAAATACCTGGGAGATCCCCTCCATTAACCGTAATGTGTGCTAAGTGTTCACTATAGAGGAGGCGTATCCATGCAATGTAGCACAGGCCAAAACCCTTTCCGGCCAAAACTTCGGAAAGGTATGGCCACTTGATTGTGTTGAATATCATTTGTGCTTCAAGAGAGAGCACAAGAGCATCCTTCCTTGACTTGCCCACTTGGCACAGCACTCCTTGTAGGCACCGAAGATTACATGCAAAAAAACTAATTGATGTGGGTGAACCAGTGTGGAAATGATCAGTAGGAGACGATTGGCCAATGCCTTGTCTAAGATTTTAGTTTTGGCATTGAGGAGCGAGATGGGCCTATGTGATGCACAGCTCTCAGTTTGTTGTTTCAGCTCAGAGGGTGGACAGCAAGTCCTCTACCTTCTTCGTCCATGCTCCCATGTTGCGTAGCTCTGCCTTCGTTAGTGTTACTTCCGTGGAGACGAGTAAATTGTTGTCTCCAGTGAGCCATGAACACCCTGCAGTGCTGTCATGATGGTGAGTCCAACATCCCCAGCTGCAGCACCGCCTGGCGAGTTCCCCTGCTCCTCCCCGACGGCCACCTCAGCCTGGCCTTTTGGTAAGGTGAATTTATCCATCTTCACCTGAAGGCTCCCAGTGCAGTCTTGCCTCTTGTCATTGTCCTCAGTTATGGAGATCATTATGCTTTTTGGGGATGTAGTAGTGGGGGAGGGGCAGAGGTAATCACCACCACCACCAGCTAAGTGGGACAAGCTACGTCTCATGCCCCCGAGCGGCCTGTCGTTTTTTTCTACAGTCGCACTCACCACCCCCGGTAGTCTTCACAGGCTAGCGCGAAACAGGAGGGTGCAGGGTCAAGGGGGTCAAGATCGTCCACTGCACTATGTCTCGATCCCGGGTATGTCCAAAAATCTGGACCCCTTTTAAATGGACAAGGGAACTCCATCTCCAACATGCACTTATGTCTCACACAAAGTCACAGGGGCTGTTCCATCTAGGTCTTGAACTGATGGACAGGTAAGCAAACTGTCTCAGTGGTGATGTATGCCGAAGAGGCTGCCTCGGAACCGCAAAGTTTTATGGTTGTCCATGGTTGGACTTGATTTCCAGGTGTCTGAGGGAGCAACAGGCAGTGCTGCTCCTCAGCAGCTAGGCAGTAAAGTACGATCCCTCCTCATATGTAGACCAGGCTACAGTCCATGGCCCCCTCCCCAGCACTTAATGGGGACAGACCAATGCAATTTCCTCCTACAACCTCCTTACCATCCGCTGGCACTGATATGTCAGCTCTCAACCTCAGTTGTGATGTTAGGCTCCAAGCACTCTATGGGGATCAGGAACTATCCCAACTCAGTGACCGGCACTCAAATGCCCCAGGCCCTCCACTCCTCATGGGACTATGCCTATGCCAGGTGTTGGGCATGGTCCCAGGTGGGCATTCACAATCTCAGTCAGGTAGGCCTTTGAGCGCTGGCTGCAGCACTCAATCTTCCAAGTCCATGCCTGGAGCGCGTTATACGCTCCAGTCCATTGCTAGGCTGGGAGGCTACACAGCGCCACTCGCAGGATGGCTCCTGCCTGGACAAGATCTCTCTGCTGCCTTCAGTACTCTGCCTCCCAAAGATGCCCAGGCTGCAATCCCCAGGAAGATCCTCCCTGTTCCTCCAAGTAAGACAGCGGCCTCTCTCAGGCCACCCGTATCCGCTCAGTCACAGTCAAATGATGCAGTCTCTGTGAAAACGCAGGGGCACTGGGGGCAAGCTTGTCTGTGTAAATATTCTAAAGGGCCAGCTGCTCGTTACATTTCTCTCAACGGTCTTCCCTGCCACCGCCTGCAAGGACGTGGCTCAGGCAGAATTTCCAGGCCATGCCTCGTGGCGAGCGGAAGAAGTGTATTTTCGCACAAACGAGGAATGTCTGGTTTCCCCGCTACAAGTAGTCACCAAGAGGCAGGCTCATCAGCGCAGGGGAAGGATGATGTAGTGGACTTTAAGGGGCTAGGGCCGGTGGATTATGGGAGCAGCTTTGGCAAGTAATCCTCTTGCTCAGCGGTCTGCCATGCCCCTCTCCAGTGAGGATTCTTTACACGAGCTATCCAACATGCTCAGAACAGCCAAACTGTTGGAACCACGTGCATTGTCACTCTGGAAACATACATAAGGCACCCCTGGAAAATGTATGCATTGAGTGTATCCAAGAATGCAATGCTCTGCCCCAATAATTTATACTGAAGAAAATGGATGAAAAAGTTACCTATCAATCAATCAATCAAAGTATTTATAAAGCGCACTACTCACCCGTGAGGTTCTCAAGGCGTTGGGGGTGGGGGCTGCTACTGCGCGAACAGCCATGTCTTGAGATGTCTCCTGAAGGTTAGTAGGTCCTGTGTCTGTCGCAGGTGGGTGGGAAAAATGTTCCACGTCTTGGCAGCGAGGTGGGAGAATGATCTGCCACCGGTGGTCGTTCTGTGGATGTGTGGGACAGTGGCGAGGGCAAGGTCGGCGGAGCAAAGCTGTCGGGTCGAGGTGTAGAAGGAGAGCCATCTGTTGAGGTATTCTGGTCCAGTGTTGTGCAGAGCCTCGTGAGTGTGGGTGAGGAGTTTAAATGTGATTCTCTTGTTGACGGGGAGCCAGTGTAGGTCTCTCAGGTGGGCTGTGATGAGGCAGTGGCGGATGATGTCCAGGAGGAGGCGTGCAGAGGTGTTCTGTATGCGTTGCAGTCTTTTCTGGAGCTTTGCCATGGTTCCTGCGTAGAGGGCATTGCCGTAGTCCAGTTTGCTGCTTACGAGGGCTTGGGTGACCGTCCTTCTGGTTTCAGTGGGGATCCACTTGTAGATCTACTGAAGCATGTGGACGGTGTTGAAGCCGGAGGAGGAGGTGGCGTTGATTTGCTGTGTCATTGATAGTGGTGAGTCCAGGGTGAATCCCAGGTTGCATGCACGTAGTCGGTGGGTGTTGGTGTGGTTCCCAGTGTGGCAGCCCACCAGGAGTCGTGTTAATATTCATGCCTTCTATACTTACAGAATGCCTAGTCTGCAGACATTCCTCAGAAATATATGTAGGGAAGAAGCTGTGTGAATAGAACTATAAGACTTCGTTGCATTGTTTGCTTCTGCCTAGGTTTTGTTTTTTTTAAAGTCTGAATTCTTTGCAAATTGTATAAAGAAACTTATGGTGCATAGTCTTTTGAATTTTTTGACTGCAAATTTTACTGTTTCGTTTTGCGCACAGAAGACATATTTTTAGACTTCAAAAAACAGAATGACTTACTTGTATTATTTCATTGAGTTGATATTATATGTATTTATACTAAATAAAACTAGATATAACAGAATACACAAAAGTATACTTTATTGCTGATGGACAGACTAACTTATTTTTAAAAGTTAAAATACTAGTCATCAGCATATTAACCTTTTTCCATTTTTTTCTGCACAGGAAAACGTTTGCCTAGAAAAGAACCCTTATTTTTTCCATTGAGGGTCTGATTTGGAGTTGGGTGGTAAGGGTAAACCCTCCATTTTGTAGAAGTGACGGTAAATCCTCTGTTGTAATGTCATCTACAAATGGAGAACGCTCAAGCAGAATTACCTCCTTCACAGCGCTAGCATAGAAGAGGTCATTCTGCCAGAGAATTCTCATCTGGTGCTGACTCTGCTGCACATGTAAGCACTTTATTTATGTAGACAATTTAACAGAGTCAGACATAGGCACAGAATGCCAGTAGAAGATACCCCTTCATGATTTAAGTAGTTCCCCGCCCAGCCACCTATTTCCACTGAACACAGATCAACAGTATGACACACTAACACTCAGATGCAGAACCACCTTCAGGGCTGAGTAGTAAAGTAGTTGCGTCTCGAAGCACGTGGAAGGGGCGGGGCAGCGCAGGGGGAAAAGGGTATACAAATTAAACTAAAATAAATAAATAAGCACGTACCTTGCGCACAGCACTGCTCCATCCACTTCTCCATCCTCGACTGCAGGCACAGGCTCCCAGCATGCCCTGCGGCCAATCCTGACGCTGCTCAAAGGAGCGTCAATATTGGCTGGGAGTGCCCACCTGTAGTCAAGGGTCGCTCCCCGGGGGGTGGGGTGGGGGGGGCAAAATTATTTTAGGCCATCTCTGCCCCCCCTGGGGGCAGATCGGCCTATTGGTATTAGGCCGATCTACCCCCAGGGGGGGCAGAAACCTGTAGGCGCCAGGCAAATCTTTTTTTTTGTTTGTTTGTTTTTTTAGAGATGGGGAGCGACCCATCAGACAAGGGTCGCTCCCCTGGGGGGCAAACTGTGTTTAGACCATTTCTGCCCCCCTTGGGGCCAGATTGGTCGATTTCAGGTCAATCTGCCCCAAGGGGGGCAGAAACCACTAGGCACCGGGGATTTGTTTTTTTGGCGCCAATGTCACGCAGGGGGAGCGACCCCGTAGGCAAGGGTCGCTCCGGGGGGGGGGGGGGTGGGGTGGGTGTTCGGGGAGCAAATTTATTTTTAGGCAATTTCTGCCCCCCCTGGGGGCAGATCGGCCTATTATTAGGCCGATCTGCCCCCCGGGGGGGGCAGAAACCTCTTGTTGCTAGGGCAAATTTTTTTTTTGTGTTTTTTTTTTTGTTTGTTTGGTTTTTTTTTTAGAGATGGGGAGCGACCCATCAGGCAAGGGTCGCTCTCCTGTGGGGCAAATTGTGTTTAGCCCATTTCTGCCCCCCTTGGGGGCAGATTGGTCGATTTTAGGTCAATCTGCCCCAAGGGGGCAGAAACCACTAGGCACCGGGGGATTTGGTTTTTTTGGCGCCAATGTCACGCAGGGGGAGCGACCCCGTAGGCAATGGTCGCTCCGGGGGGGGGGGGGTTCAGGGGGCAAATTTATTTTAGGCCATTTCTGCCCCCCCTGGGGGCAGATCGGCCTATTATTAGGCCGATCTGCCCCCAGGGGAGGCAGAAACCTCTTGTTGCCAGGGCAAAAAAAAAATGTGTGTTTTTTTTTGTTTGTTTGTTTTTTTTTAGAGATGGGGGAGCGACCCATCAGGCAAGGGTCGCTCCCCTGGGGGGCAAATTGTGTTTAGACCATTTCTGCCCCCTTTGGGGGCAGATTGGTCGATTTTAGGTCAATCTGCCCCAAGGGGGCAGAAACCACTACGCACCGGGGATTTGTTTTTTGGCGCCAATGTCACGCAGGGGGAGCGACCCCGTATGCAAGGGTCGCTCCTATTGTTCGGGTGGCAAATTTATTTTAGGCCATTTCTGCCTATTATTAGGCCGATCTGCCCCAGGGGGGGGCAGGAAACCTCTTGTTGCCAGGGCAAATTTTTTTTGTGTTTTTTTTTTTGTTTGTTTCGTTTTTTTTAGAGATGGGGAGCGACCCATCAGGCAAGGGTCGCTCCCCTGGGGGCAAATTGTGTTTAGACTATTTCTGCCCCCCTTGGGGGCAGATTGGTAGATTTTAGGTCAATCTGCCCCAAGGGGGCAGAAACCACTAGGCACCGGGGATTTGTTTTTTGGCGCCAATGTCACGCAGGGGGAGCGACCCCATAGGCAAGGGTCGCTCCGGGGGCGGGGGGTGGATGTTCGGGGGGCAAATTTATTTTAGGCCATTTCTGCCCCCCCCTGGGGGCAGATCGGCCTATTATTAGGCCGATCTGCCCCCAGGGGGGGCAGAAACCTCTTGTTGCCAGGGCTAATATTTTTTTTTGTGTTTTTTTTTTTGTTTGTTTGGTTTTTTTTAGAGATGGGGAGCGACCCATCAGGCAAGGGTCGCTCCCCTGGGGAGCAAATTGTGTTTAGACCATTTCTGCCCCCCTTGGGGGGCAGATTGGTAGATTTTAGGTCAATCTGCCCCAAGGGGGCAGAAACCACTAGGCACCGGGGATTTTTTTTTTTGCGCCAATGTCACGCAGGGGGAGCGACCCCGTCGGCAAGGGTCGCTCCGGGGGGGGGGGGCGTTGGGTGTTCGGGGGGCAAATTTATTTTAGGCCATTTCTGCCCCCCCTGGGGGCAGAAACCTCTTGTTGGCAGGGCAAATTTTTTTTTTGTGTTTTTTTTTTGGTTTGTTTGTTTTTTTTTAGAGATGGGGAGCGACCCATCAGGCAAGGGTCGCTCCCCTGGGGGGGCAAATTGTGTTTAGACTATTTCTGCCCCCCTTGGGGGCAGATTGGTAGATTTTAGGTCAATCTGCCCCAAGGGGGCAGAAACCACTAGGCACCGGGGATTTGTTTTTTGGCGCCAATGTCACGCAGGGGGAGCGACCCCATAGGCAAGGGGTCGCTCCGGGGGCGGGGGGTGGGTGTTCGGGGGGCAAATTTATTTTAGGCCATTTCTGCCCCCCCCTGGGGGCAGATCGGCCTATTATTAGGCCGATCTGCACCCAGGGGGGGCAGAAACCTCTTGTTGCCAGGGCAAATTTTTTTTTTGTGTTTTTATTTTTGTTTGTTTGGTTTTTTTTAGAAATGGGGAGCGACCCATCAGGCAAGGGTCGCTCCCCTGGGGGGCAAATTGTGGTTTAGACTATTTCTGCCCCCCCTTGGGGGCAGATTGGTAGATTTTAGGTCAATCTGCCCCAAGGGGGGCAGAAACCACTAGGCACCGGGGATTTGTTTTTTGGCGCCAATGTCACGCAGGGGGAGCGACCCCATAGGCAAGGGTCGCTCCGGGGGCGGGGGTGGGTGTTCGGGGGGCAAATTTATTTTAGGCCATTTCTGCCCCCCCTGGGGGCAGATCGGCCTATTATTAGGCCGATCTGCCCCCAGGGGGGGCAGAAAACCTCTTGTTGCCAGGGCAAATTTTTTTTTTGTGTTTTTTTTTTTTGTTTGTTTGGTTTTTTTTAGAGATGGGGAGCGACCCATCAGGCAAGGGTCGCTCCCCTGGGGGGGCAAATTGTGTTTAGACCATTTCTGCCCCCCTTGGGGGCAGATTGGTAGATTTTAGGTCAATCTGCCCCAAGGGGGCAGAAACCACTAGGCACCGGGGATTTGTTTTTTGGCGCCAATGTCACGCAGGGGGGAGCGACCCCGTAGGCAAGGGTCGCTCCGGGGGGGGGGGGGGGGGGGGGTGTTCAGGGGGGCAAATTTATTTTAGGCCATTTCTTCCCCCCCAGGGGGGGGCAGAAACCTCTTGTTGCCAGGGCAAAAAAAAATTTGTGGTTTTTTTTTTGTTTGTTTGTTTTTTTTTTAGAGATGGGAGCGACCCATCAGGCAAGGGTCGCTCCCCTGGGGGGCAAATTGTGTTTAGACCATTTCTGCCCCCCTTGGGGGCAGATTGGTCGATTTTAGGTCAATCTGCCCCAAGGGGGCAGAAACCACTAGGCACCGGGGATTTGTTTTTTGGCGCCAATGTCACGCAGGGGGAGCGACCCCGTAGGCAATGGTCGCTCCGGGGGGGGGGGGTTCAGGGGGCAAATTTATTTTAGGCCATTTCTGCCCCCCCTGGGGGCAGATCGGCCTATTATTAGGCCAATCTGCCCCCAGGGGAGGCAGAAACCTCTTGTTGCCAGGGCAAAAAAAAAATGTGTGTTTTTTTTTGTTTGTTTGTTTTTTTTTTAGAGATGGGGAGCGACCCATCAGGCAAGGGTCGCTCCCCTGGGGGGGCAAATTGTGTTTAGACCATTTCTGCCCCCTTTGGGGGCAGATTGGTCGATTTTAGGTCAATCTGCCCCAAGGGGGCAGAAACCACTACGCACCGGGGATTTGTTTTTTGGCGCCAATGTCACGCAGGGGGAGCGACCCCGTATGCAAGGGTCGCTCCTATTGTTCGGGTGGCAAATTTATTTTAGGCCATTTCTGCCTATTATTAGGCCGATCTGCCCCCAGGGGGGGCAGAAACCTCTTGTTGCCAGGGCAAAATTTTTTTTTGTGTTTTTTTTTTTGTTTGTTTCGTTTTTTTTAGAGATGGGGAGCGACCCATCAGGCAAGGGTCCGCTCCCCTGGGGGGCAAATTGTGTTTAGACTATTTCTGCCCCCCCTTGGGGGCAGATTGGTAGATTTTAGGTCAATCTGCCCCAAGGGGGCAGAAACCACTAGGCACCGGGGATTTGTTTTTTGGCGCCAATGTCACGCAGGGGGAGCGACCCCATAGGCAAGGGTCGCTCCGGGGGGCGGGGGGTGGATGTTCGGGGGGCAAATTTATTTTAGGCCATTTCTGCCCCCCCCCTGGGGGCAGATCGGCCTATTATTAGGCCGATCTGCCCCCAGGGGGGGCAGAAACCTCTTGTTGCCAGGGCAAATATTTTTTGTGTGTTTTTTTTTTTTGTTTGTTTGGTTTTTTTTAGAGATGGGGAGCGACCCATCAGGCAAGGGTCGCTCCCCTGGGGAGCAAATTGTGTTTAGACCATTTCTGCCCCCCTTGGGGGCAGATTGGTAGATTTTAGGTCAATCTGCCCCTAAGGGGGCAGAAACCACTAGGCACCGGGGATTTTTTTTTTTGCGCCAATGTCACGCAGGGGGGAGCGACCCCGTCGGCAAGGGTCGCTCCGGGGGGGGGGGGCGTTGGGTGTTCGGGGGGCAAATTTATTTTAGGCCATTTCTGCCCCCCCTGGGGGCAGAAACCTCTTGTTGGCAGGGCAAATTTTTTTTTTGTGTTTTTTTTTTTTGTTTGTTTGTTTTTTTTTAGAGATGGGGAGCGACCCATCAGGCAAGGGTCGCTCCCCTGGGGGGCAAATTGTGTTTAGACTAATTTCTGCCCCCCTTGGGGGCAGATTGGTAGATTTTAGGTCAATCTGCCCCAAGGGGGCAGAAACCACTAGGCACCGGGGAATTGTTTTTTGGCGCCAATGTCACGCAGGGGGAGCGACCCCATAGGCAAGGGTCGCTCCCGGGGGCGGGGGGTGGGTGTTCGGGGGGGCAAATTTATTTTAGGCCATTTCTGCCCCCCTGGGGGCAGATCGGCCTATTATTAGGCCGATCTGCCCCCAGGGGGGGCAGAAACCTCTTGTTGCCAGGGCAAATTTTTTTTTTGTGTTTTTATTTTTGTTTGTTTGGTTTTTTTTTAGAGATGGGGAGCGACCCATCAGGCAAGGGTCCGCTCCCCTGGGGGGCAATTGTGTTTAGACTATTTCTGCCCCCCCTTGGGGGCAGATTGGTAGATTTTAGGTCAATCTGCCCCAAGGGGGCAGAAACCACTAGGCACCGGGGATTTGTTTTTTGGCGCCAATGTCACGCAGGGGGAGCGACCCCATAGGCAAGGGTCGCTCCGGGGGGCGGGGGGGTGGGTGTTCGGGGGGCAAATTTATTTTAGTCCATTTCTGCCCCCCCCTGGGGGCAGATCGGCCTATTATTAGGCCGATCTGCCCCCAGGGGGGGCAGAAACCTCTTGTTGCCAGGGCAAATTTTTTTTTTGTGTTTTTTTTTTTGTTTGTTTGGTTTTTTTTAGAGATGGGGAGCGACCCATCAGGCAAGGGTCGCTCCCTGGGGGGCAAATTGTGTTTAGACCATTTCTGCCCCCCCTTGGGGGCAGATTGGTAGATTTTAGGTCAATCTGCCCCAAGGGGGCAGAAACCACTAGGCACCGGGGATTTGTTTTTTGGCCTGCCAATGTCACGCAGGGGGAGCGACCCCGTAGGCAAGGGTCGCTCCGGGGGGGGGGGGGGGGTGGGTGTTCAGGGGGCAAATTTATTTTAGGCCATTTCTTCCCCCCCAGGGGGGGCAGAAACCTCTTGTTGCCAGGGCAAAAAAAAAATTTGTGGTTTTTTTTTTGTTTGTTTGTTTTTTTTTTTGAGATGGGGAGCGACCCATCAGGCAAGGGTCGCTCCCCTGGGGGGCAAATTGTGTTTAGACCATTTCTGCCCCCCTTGGGGGCAGATTGGTAGATTTTAGGTCAATCTGACCCCAAGGGGGCAGAAACCACTAGGCACCGGGGATTTGTTTTTTGGCACCAATGTCACGCAGGGGTAGCGACCCCGTAGGCAAGGGTCGCACCTGGGCAGGGGGGTTTGGGGGGGTGGGGGGTCAAATTTATTTTAGGGCATTTTCCCCCCCCCCGGGGCCGGCTGAGCTAGAGGCCAAAATCCACAGGTAGGCACTTTGCAAAAAACACCTCTGTTTTCTGGTGAAAAAATATGTTGTGTCCACGTTGTGTTTTGGGCCATTTCCTTTTGTGGGTGCTAGGCCTACCCACACAAGTGAGGTACCATTTTTATGGAGAGACTTAGGGGAACGCTGGGTGGAAGGAAATTTGTGGCTCCTCTCAGATTCCAGAACTTTCTGTCACCGAAATGAGAGGAAAAAGTGTTTTTTTAGCCAGATTTTGATGTTTGCAAAGGATTCTGGGGTAACAGAACCTGGTCAGAGCCCCGCAAATCACCCCATCTTGGATTCCCCTAGGTCTCTAGTTTTCAAAAATGCGCTGGTTTGCTAGCTTTCCCCAGGTGACGGCTGAGCTAGAGGCCAAAATCCACACGTAGGCACTGTTTTCTATGAAAAAATGTGATGTGTCCACGTTGTGTTTTGGGCCATTTCCTGTCGCGAGCGCTAGGCCTACCCACACAAGTGAGGTATCATTTTTATCGGGGAGACGTGGGGGAACGCTGGGTGGAAGGAAATTTGTGGCTCCTCTCAGATTCCAGAACTTTCTGCCACAGAAATGTGAGGAACATGTGTTTTTTTTAGCCAAATTTTGAGGTTTGCAAAGGATTCTGGGTAACAGAACCTGGTCCCAGCCACACAAGTCACCCATCTTGGATTCCCCCAGGTCTCTAGTTTTCAGAAATGCACAGGTTTGGTAGGTTTCCCTAGGTGGCGGCTGAGCTACAGGCCAAAATCTACAGGTAGGCACTTTGCTAAAAACAGGTCTGTTTTCTGTGATGTGTCCACGTTGCGCTTTGGGTGTTTCCTGTTGCGGGCGCTAGGGCCTACCTACACAAGTGAGGTATCATTTTTATCGGGAGACGTGGGGGAATGCTGGGTTAAAGGAAATTTGTGGCTCCTCTCAGATTCCAGAACTTTCTGCCACAGAAATGTGAGGAACATGTGTTTTTTTTAGCCAAATTTTGAGGTTTGCAAAGGATTCTGGGTAACAGAAACCTGGTCCCCAGCCACACAAGTCACCCATCTTGGATTCCCCCAGGTCTCTAGTTTCAGAAATGCACAGGTTTGGTAGGTTTCCCTAGGTGGCGGCTGAGCTAGAGGCCAAAATCTACAGGTAGGCACTTTGCTAAAAACAGGTCTATTTTCTGTGATGTGTCCACGTTGCGCTAATGGGGCGTTTCCTGTCGCGGGCGCTAGGCCTACCCACACAAGTGAGGTATCATTTTTATCGTGAGACATGGGGGGAACGCTGGGTGGAAGGAAATTTGTGGCTCCTCTCAGATTGTAGAACTTTCTGCCACAGAAATGTGAGGAACATGTGTTTTTTTTAGCCAAATTTTGAGGTTTGCAAAGGATTCTGGGTAACAGAACCTGGTCCGAGCCACACAAGTCACCCCAACTTGGATTCCCCTAGGTCTCTAGTTTTCAGAAATGCACAGGTTTTGGTAGGTTTCCCTGGGGGTGGCGGCTGAGCTACAGGCCAAAATCTACAGGTAGGCACTTTGCTAAAAACAGGTCTGTTTTCTGTGATGTGTCCACGTTGCGCTTTGGGGTGTTTCCTGTTGCGGGCGCTAGGCCTACCCACACAAGTGAGGTATCATTTTTATCGGGAGACGTGGGGGAACGCTGGGTGGAAGGAAATTTGTGGCTCCTCTCAGATTTCAGAACTTTCTGCCACAGAAATGTGAGGAAGATGGGTTTTTTTAGCCACATTTTGAGGTTTGCAAAGGATTCTGGGTAACAGAACCTGGTCCCAGCCACACAAGTCACCCCATCTTGGATTCCCCCAGGACTCTAGTTTTCAGAAATGCACAGGTTTGGTAGGTTTCCCTAGGTGGCGGCTGAGCTACAGGCCAAAATCTACAGGTAGGCACTATGCAAAAAACACCTCTGTTTTCCTTCAAAAATTTGGCTGTGTCCACGTTGCGCTTTGGGGCGTTTCCTGTCCCGGGCGCTAGGCCTACCCACACAAGTGAGGTATCATTTTTATCGGAAGATGTGGGGGAACGCTGGGTGGAAGGAAATTTGTGGCTCCTCTCAGATTCTAGAACTTTCTGCCACAGAAATGTGAGGAACATGTGTTTTTTTAGCCACATTTTGAGGTTTGCAAAGGATTCTGGGTAACAGAACCTGGTCCGAGCCACACAAGTCACCCCATCTTGGATTCCCCTAGGTCTCTAGTTTTCAGAAATGCACAGGTTTGGTAGGTTTCCCTAGGTGGCGGCTGAGCTACAGGCCAAAATCTACAGGTAGGCACTTTGCAAAAAACACCTCTGTTTTCCTTCAAAAATTTGGCTGTGTCCACGTTGCGCTTTGGGGCGTTTCCTGTCGCGGGCGCTAGGCCTACCCACACAAGTGAGGTATCATTTTTATCGGGAGACGTGGGGGAACGCTGGGTGGAAGGAAATTTGTGGCTCCTCTCAGATTCTAGAACTTTCTGCTACAGAAATGTGAGGAACATGTGTTTTTTTAGCCACATTTTGAGGTTTGCGAAGGATTCTGGGTAACAGAACCGGGTCCCAGCCACACAAGTCACCCCTCCTTGGATTCCCCTAGGTCTCTAGTTTTCAGAAATGCACAGGTTTGGTAGGTTTCCCTAGGTGCCGGCTGAGCTAGAGGCCAAAATCTACAGGTAGGCACATCGCAAAAAACACCTCTGTTTTTTTCCAAAATTTAGGATGTGTCCACGTTGCGCTTTGGGGTGTTTCCTGTCGCCGGCGCTAGGCCTACCCACGCAAGTGAGGTATCATTTTTATCGGGAGACTTGGGGGAACGCTGGGTGGAAGGAAATTTGTAGCTCCTCTCACATTCCAGAACTTTCTGCCACAGAAATGTGAGGGACATGTGTTTTTGTAGCCAAATTTTGAGGTTTGCAAAGGATTCTGGGTAACAGAACCTGGTCCGAGCCCCGCAAGTCACCCCTCCTTGGATTCCCCTAGGTCTCTAGTTTTCAGAAATGCACAGGTTTGGTAGGTTTCCCTAGCTGCCGGCTGAGCTAGAGGCCAAAATCTACAGGTAGGCACTTCGCAAAAAACACCTCAGTTTTTTTCCAAAATTTAGGATGTGTCCACGTTGCGCTTTGGGGTGTTTCCTGTCGCCGGCGCTAGGCCTACCCACGCAAGTGAGGTATCATTTTTATCGGGAGACTTGGGGGAACGCTGGGTGCAAGGAAATTTGTAGCTCCTCTCAGATTCCAGAACTTTCTGCCACAGAAATGTGAGGGACATGTGTTTTTTTTAGCCAAATTTTGAGGTTTGCAAAGGATTCTGGGTAACAGAACCTGGTCCGAGCCCCGCAAGTCACCCCTCCTTGGATTCCCCTAGGTCTCTAGTTTTCAGAAATGCACAGGTTTGGTAGGTTTCCCTAGGTGCCGGCTGAGCTAGAGGCCAAAATCTACAGGTAGGCACTTTGCAAAAAACACCTCAGTTTTTTTCCAAAATTTAGGATGTGTCCACGTTGCGCTTTGGGGTGTTTCCTGTCGCCGGTGCTAGGCCTACCCACGCAAGTGAGGTATCATTTTTATCGGGAGACTTGGGGGAACGCTGGGTGCAAGGAAATTTGTAGCTCCTCTCAGATTCCAGAACTTTCTGCCACAAAAATGTGAGGGACATGTGTTTTTTTAGCCAAATTTTGAGGTTTGCAAAGGGTTCTGGGTAACAGAACCTGGTCCGAGCCCCGCAAGTCACCCCTCCTTGGATTCCCCTAGGTCTCTAGTTTTCAGAAATGCACAGGTTTGGTAGGTTTCCCTAGGTGCCGGCTGAGCTAGAGGCCAAAATCTACAGGTAGGCACTTCGCAAAAAACACCTCTGTTTTTTTTCCCAAATTTAGGATGTGTCCACGTTGCGCTTTGGGGTGTTTCCTGTCGCCGGCGCTAGGCCTACCCACGCAAGTGAGGTATCATTTTTATCGGGAGACTTGGGGGAACGCTGGGTGGAAGGAAATTTGTAGCTCCTCTCAGATTCCAGAACTTTCTGCCACAAAAATGTGAGGGACATGTGTTTTTTTAGCCAAATTTTGAGGTTTTCAAAGGATTCTGGGTAACAGAACCTGGTCCGAGCCCCGCAAGTCACCCCTCCTTGGATTCCCCTAGGTCTCTAGTTTTCAGAAATGCACAGGTTTGGTAGGTTTCCCTAGGTGCCGGCTGAGCTAGAAGCCAAAATCTACAGGTAGGCACTTCGCAAAAAACACCTCTGTTTTTTTCCCAAATTTAGGATGTGTCCACGTTGCGCTTTGGGGTGTTTCCTGTCGCCGGCGCTAGGCCTACCCACGCAAGTGAGGTATCATTTTTATCGGGAGACTTGGGGGAACGCTGGGTGCAAGGAAATTTGTAGCTCCTCTCAGATTCCAGAACTTTCTGCCACAAAAATGTGAGGGACATGTGTTTTTGTAGCCAAATTTTGAGGTTTGCAAAGGATTCTGGGTAACAGAACCTGGTCCGAGCCCCGCAAGTCACCCCTCCTTGGATTCCCCTAGGTCTCTAGTTTTCAGAAATGCACAGGTTTGGTAGGTTTCCCTAGGTGCTGGCTGAGCTAGAGGCCAAAATCTACAGGTAGGCACTTCGCAAAAAACACCTCTGTTTTTTTCCAAAATTTAGGATGTGTCCACGTTGCGCTTTGGGGTGTTTTCTGTCGCCGGCGCTAGGCCTACCCACGCAAGTGAGGTATCATTTTTATCGGGAGACTTGGGGGAACGCTGGGTGGAAGGAAATTTGTAGCTCCTCTCAGATTCCAGAACTTTCTGCCACAAAAATGTGAGGGACATGTGTTTTTTTAGCCAAATTTTGAGGTTTGCAAAGGATTCTGGGTAACAGAACCTGGTCCGAGCCCCGCAAGTCACCCCTCCTTGGATTCCCCTAGGTCTCTAGTTTTCAGAAATGCACAGGTTTGGTAGGTTTCCCTAGGTGCCGGCTGAGCTAGAGGCCAAAATCTACAGGTAGGCACTTCGCAAAAAAACACCTCTGTTTTTTTCCCAAATTTAGGATGTGTCCACGTTGCGCTTTGGGGTGTTTCCTGTCGCCGGCGCTAGGCCTACCCACGCAAGTGAGGTATCATTTTTATCGGGAGACTTGGGGGAACGCTGGGTGGAAGGAAATTTGTAGCTCCTCTCAGATTCCAGAACTTTCTGCCACAGAAATATGAGGAACATGTGTTTTTTTAGCCAAATTTTGAGGTTTGCAAAGGATTCTGGGTAACAGAACCTAGTCCGAGCCCCGCAAGTCACCCCTCCTTGGATTCCCCTAGGTCTCTAGTTTTCAGAAATGCACAGGTTTGGTAGGTTTCCATAGGTGCCGGCTGAGCTAGAGGCCAAAATCTACAGGTAGGCACTTCGCAAAAAACACCTCTGTTTTCTTCCAAAAATTTGGATGTGTTCACGTTGCGCTTTGGGGCGTTTCCTGTCGCGGGCGCTAGGCCTACCCACACAAGTGAGGTATCTTTTTTATCGGGAGACTTGGGGGAACATAGATTAGCAAAACAAGTGTTATTCCCCCTTGTCTTGCTCTACATTTTTTCCTTCCAAATATAGGAGAGTGTGTAAAAAAGACATCTATTTGCGAAATGCCCTGTAATTCACATGCTAGTTTGGTCACCCCGGAATTCAGATATGTGCAAATAACCACTACTCCTCAACACCTTATCTTGTGCCCTTTTTGGAAATACAAAGGTTTTCTTGATAGCAATTTTTTACTCTTTATATTTCAGCAAATGAATTGCTTTATACCCGGTATAGAATGAAAACGCACGTCAGGGTGCAGCTCATTTTTTGGCTCTGGGTTCCTTGGGTTCTTGATGAACCTACAAGCCCTATATATCCCCGCAACCAGAGGAGTCCAGCAGACGTAACGGTATATTGCTTTCGATAATCTGACATTGCAGGGAAAAGTTACAGAGTAAAACGTAGAGAAACATTTATGTTTTTTTCACCTCAATTTCAATATTTTTCTTTTTCAGTTGTTATTTTCTGTAGGAAACCCTTGTAGGATCTACACAAATGACCCCTTGCTGAATTCAGAATTTTGTCTACTTTTCAGAAATGTTTAGGTTTCTGGGATCCAGCATTGGTTTCATGCCCATTTCTGTCACTGACTGGAAGGAGGCTGAAAGCGCAAAAAACTGCAAAAATGGGGTATGTCCCAGTAAAATGCCAAAATTGTGTTGAAAAATTGGGTTTTCTGATTCAAGTCTGCCTGTTCCTGAAAGCTGGGAAGCTGCTGAGTTTAGCACCGCAAACCCTTTGTTGATGCCATTTTCAGGGGAAAAACCACAAGCCTTTTTCTGCAGCCACTTTTTCAATTTTTGTTTAAAAAAACGAAATTTTCACTGTATTTTGGCCAATTTCTTGGCCTCCTTCAAGGGAACCCACAAAGTCTGGGTACCTCTAGAATCCCTAGGATGTTGGAAAAAAAGGACGCAAATTTGGCTTGGTTAGCTTATGTGGACAAAAAGTTATGAGGGCCTAAGCGCGAACTGCCCCAAATAGGCAAAAAAAGGCCCGGCACAGGAGGGGGAAAAGGCCTGGCAGCGAAGGGGTTAATGAAGTCTTGCATCACTGGTGGCATATACTGTGCTGCTACTGCTGAAATGTATCTTTTTGTATACAAGGGAGGCTTGTACTGCTGGGAACTGTTGTACTTCTTTGTGTGAACCATTTACTGATATAGCCTGTGTTGTGCCTGTTCTGTGTGTGTATGATTGTGCGTTTGATGGAAAGAAAATGTTATGGTGAAGCGTGCACAGTGCATACTGAACATGACCTGAATGTGTGAGGCATGTTACACAACTGATGAGTGTACTGTACCTCTTGTGTGCATGAGGAGCACTTACTCTGCTGTCACTAGTGATCGTCTGTGCTTTTTTTATGTGTAAAAGCAGGTTGTTCTTATCTCCCCTTCCCAGTACCTGCTTTGTGTCCGAGGGGGCCCGTACCGCTTCTCCATTCTGGTGCAAATTCCTTATGAGAGACACATTCCTGTGGTGGTCTATTGTTGGAAGTTGTTTTTTCAATAGGAGTTAGTAGGTATCCACCACTAGTAATGAGGCCCACAATCACAATATAAGGTTCAGTCAAGGTCTCAATTAATTAATCGCTTCTCAGCTTAGGAGACAAGTATGTAACGCATTTGAAAACAGCAATACATTAAATAAGTAAGACACAATACACTATAAAAATTCAATGCCAATATAAAAATAGGAAATATTTTTATGAGTAAAATGACACCAAAATTACAAAACACTAATGTATGGAACCAAAGTTATGATTTTTTAAAGATTAAAAGTAAAACTAGTGCTTAGAACCAAATACCCCTCAAAGGGTTAAAAAAGGTCACACTGGACCAGAACAAAGTCAAGAGTTCCAGACGCTTTTACACTTACTTCCAGAGGTGTTCCTTGATGCAGGAAAGTGGTCCACAACACCAGCCAAGGGTTCAGAACCTCTGGTTTGCCTCTTGGGTCTGGGACAACAACTACCACAATGCACCTGGTAAATCCAAGTAAAATCCAGGTGAAGCTTGTCAGCCGGAGTATCTTTTTAAGTACCTACATATAAATTAAAATCACCTACAATGATGATGCTGAATGATTTTATAACTATTTGTCCAATGTACTCCCTTAATAGTGTTGAAGTCTGGGGTGGTGGGTCAAGAAGTTGAGACAGGAAATGGACATCATGAGTGGTGGAATTTCACACAGAGCTATAACTCATAAACTACTACTACTACTATCACTGTTACCGGTCCATGCAGTTATTCCCCATTCTGGGGGGAAAAGACACAGGGGCCTATTCACAAAAGTAAACTTACACATGAGTAAATCTGCATGTTCAAATTTACTCTTGCCCTTTTGAGTAACTCTACTACTTATGTCTATTCACCATTTACAGGTGTACAGTTACTCACAGCATTTCCCCACTCCAGGAGGTGGAGTCACTAAACACGTCTATGACAGTAAAAGTACTACTAGTAATGACTGTATAACCATATTCGAAGTCATGCACACTTGACAGAGCCCTCTGCAATGATGGCGGATATCTCCTATAAAAACCTATAGGGAAATTTTGAAAAGTTAAATGAAATGTTTTTTTTTTTTTTAAACTAAGTATTTGCAAGTTAAATGTTAATGTATATTAATTTTAAAAATGTATGTTAAATGTAGAACTTTAAAAAAATCTATAGCACTATTAACCACATTTTTTTAAAAATGATGAATTTGCGTATGTTAAATTAAATTACTTTAAAAAAAATCATAAAAAAAGATAAATCCACACCCATCTAAAGTAAAATGTTCATATTCATTTATTGTGTATTAAAATGTAATAAACGTTATGAACAGAAATATTTAAAATCTATTTAATTTACTTTAAAATGCTATATTTTAAAAAAAACGTTTAACAACTCTTTTTATTGTTTTTGTGCAAGTAAAACCAAAACAATACACTGCAGAACATGCAAGATCCCCATGCATTTCCTTCCTGGGAGAGATACTTACACAGTCATAAATTCATGACACCATTCATGTGTCAGAAGTAGCTACATATCACTCTCCATCATACAACAATTCAATAATGTAACCAAATCATTTATCCTCTCGACACACAATAATTTTGAAATAAACACAGTTGGTCGTCTTAGCAATTGCTTCGCATAAAATAACCCCATCAATCAATCCTGTATATTTGTAGTTGTCTCAGAGTTCGAGGCCACATCATTCGTAAAGCGCTTCAACAATTGACACCACGCCGTCAGATCTGTCGGTGCACCCTCATCTATACATGCCATCCGCATTTGTTGTTTTTCCGCTACTTCCACTCCAAGAGATGCAGCAACAATTGATCAACCAGAGATCTCCTGGGGCTCATCCACCCTGTGGCCACCCTGCGTTAGGCCAGAATGAAGGCCAACTGTGCCAGTTTGTGTAGAATCTTGTACCCTCACCACAACGCAAAGTCATACAGGTGAACGGTGTCAGGACAATTCCTAGGCCCGAGGACTCCACAATCTTGGGGAGCACTGCCCTCCAGAACAGTTGTGCTCCCTCAAGGGGCCACACCAGGTGAAGAAAGGAGGCATCTATCTCACTACATTGGTTGCACGTGGCCCCCCCTAGCAGGGTCAATCTTGTTTAGATGATGTGGTGTTACATAAGTGATGTGTACAAAATTGAAGAGAAGGAGCTTGAATCCATTATTGCATGAGACAGTGCGTACTAACGATAGTGTCTTAGCCCAGTCAGCGTCCGCTGTTGGATCCCCCAATTCCCGCTCCCACACCTGGGGTGCAGCACATGGTTTGTAAGCCATGTCCTCCCGAAGTACCCTGTAAAATAAAGTGATTGAATGTCTCCCTTCCCCCCAATTGATCAGCGCTCCCAACACCTTAGATGATTGTGGGGAGGCTGGGAAATCTCGCCATACCTTCCTTACAACACTTTCTAGCTTTGCGTAATGTAGGAATTGACCTGGGTCCAATCCAAATGTGCCTCCGGAAAAGAAAGGAAAGTCTCACTAGGATATAAATACCCTACAACTAAACAGCTGCCTGCTCTCCATTGTTCCATTGACATATGATCTTCTATCTCTCGGAACGGAGCTAAGTCCCGTAGCTTCAGCTCCCTATCAAATGGTGCACGACGAAGTACCCTCTTGACTACCTGTTTCCATGTCATTGAAGTAGTATAGACCAGGTATGGGACTGCTCCATCCGAGCGACTGCCTCTCTTCAGAATCCTAGCTAGTGTAGAAGTGCCCAGCATTCCCTCAAAAAGTTGCTTCTCTCACATGTCTGTTACGACCAGCCACTTCGCAGCATGCTGATTAAGAGTATAGCCTGATATTTGGAATAGCCAACCCGCTTTATTTATTTTTATAGTAAAAAAAGCTATTACTATATTTTTAATGAACTAATGTACAGTTCTAAATTAAAGTGTATTATTTAAATGTTTTAATTAATTTATTTATTTTAACATTATTTCCTATAAGGTTTTATCATAAGTCCCTAATTCTGTTATTTCCTAAAGGAGGGTGTGGCTGTACCTCTGAGTGGTTCTGGGTGGTGCTGAAGTTAGGCTAGCTCTGAGCTGGATTACATTTACAAATGTTTTGGAACCATTTTGGATGTAGAAACTTTAGAAGTGCAGTTTGAAAATGGTAAGGGACGCACTCTTTTGTGGGTGGGTACACGTTCCTCCCTAAACCCCTCCCTAGCCTGGCCATAACCCCTTCTGTTTCTTCCCTTAAAACCTCCCCTTTAGTAGTAAGTAGTCCCCATTTTCCAGCCACTTCCTCCTGTCCCTCACACATTTACTACTAAATGTATACCTATATGTGCGGCGATCTACTCAGGCCTCAGTTTTGATGGAGATCCCCACATATAAAAGAAAGCAGAGGCATGTAGGTTTATGAATAGCCTTTAGTAGTATGTTACTAGTACTGCTAAACATACTACAACATTCAGTGTGTGAATAGGCTGGAATCTGTTGCAGGGATCACAGTTGAAATATGATATTCCTGCACCTAAAACAGGCAGAAACGTAATGTGGGATTAAGCATTCAATTTACCGTAAGGCTACTCATCGCATTCAAAATCACAGCCACTTATCTTTCTCCCACTGTCCCTACCTTGGGCTGCCAGTGACATTTCTGGATTTTATAATCTTAAGGAATTGTAATTGCAAGAACTATACCTCCTGAAGCATAAAGCCGTGTTTCTGTAGCAAGTCCCAGCTGTTTACTGAGATGTTCAGACAGAACTTGTGAGCTTCCCCAACATGTGAGCTGTAAGTGGGGTCTCTTTTCCATGCCACTCTGACTCTCCCACCCTGTCTGTCCCCCCTCTCCTAAAGGACACAAAAGCCAGCACTCAGACACCCAACAGCCATCCGCCTCACACATGCATGCTGCCCATGCACGGGCACCCAAGTCCAGAAGACATACACCTCAAACAATCACTCCCTCATCCTCCACTCCCATCCCTCCTCCCTCTTCCCGCCCCACCATCCCAGAAGCTTTTCCTTGCCCAACTTGACCTCTTCCCTCCCCCCCGTCCTGTTCGTAAGAGCAGGGTCCCAACGACCCAGCCCAGCACCTCAGCCAAACGGTCCATGCGGACTGTGGCGGTCCCTCCTAGTCGTGGAGGCAAAATAGTGATGCATCCCACTCCACCACCCAGGAAGGGTAAGGATCCCACACCCCCTGCCATGAAGGGGAAGAAGCCTTCAAATCCTGCCATTAAGGGGAAGGAGCCCTCGACGCCTGACATTAAAGGGGAGAAGCCCTCGACTCCTGCCATGAAGGGGTAGAAGCCCTCGACTCCTGCCATGAAGGGGAAGAAGCCCACACCTCCTGCTATCAAGGGGACAAAGTCCTTGATGCCGGCCATGAAGGGGAAGAAGCTCTCAACTCCTGCCATGAGGGGGAAGAAGCCCACGACTCCAGCAGAGGCTGGCAGTGTGACACCACCACCACCAGTGGTCACTTAGCCTTCACTTCCAGCTGAGGCAGTGCAGCCCACGCCTCCTGCAGAGGCTGCACCTCCACCTGCTGAGACAGTGCAGCCCTCACCTCCAGCAGAGGCTGCCCAGGAGGCACCTTCACCTCCTGACACAGTACAGCCCTCACCTCCAGCAGAGGCTGGCAGGGTAACACCACCACTACCACCACCAGTGGTCACGGAGCCCAATCCTCCAGCTGAGGCAGTGCAGCCCACCCCTCCTGCAGAGGCTACACCTTCACCTGCTGAGACAGTGCAGCCCTCACCTCCAACAGAGGCTGCCCAGGAGTCACCTTCACCTGCTGACACAATGCAGCCCTCACCTCCAGATGAGACAGTGCAGCCCTTACTTCCAGATGAGACAGTGCAGCCCTCACCTCCAGCAGAGGGCATGTAGTCCACCCTCCTGGGACTGCTGTACAAGGAGCCCCCTCCAGAACTAATGGGCAAGACACCCACCTGAGAGACTGTCACCTCCTGCAGAGGCTACACCTTCACCTGCTGAGACAGTGCAGCCCTCACCTCCAACAGAGGCTGCCCAGGAGTCACCTTCACCTGCTGACACAATGCAGCCCTCACCTCCAGATGAGACAGTGCAGCCCTTACTTCCAGATGAGACAGTGCAGCCCTCACCTCCAGCAGAGGGCATGTAGGCCACCCTCCTGGGACTGCTGTACAAGGAGCCCCCTCCAGAACTAATGGGCAAGACACCCACCTGAGAGACTGTCACCTTGCACTCCCCAGCACAGAGAAATGGGCATGGGTCCCCCTCCAGGACCAGTGGGCATGTTTCCCACCTGAGAGACTGACCTTGCACTCCCCAGCACAGAGAAATGGGCATGAAGCCCCCTCCAGAACCAGTGGGAAAGTCACCCACTTGAGAGACTGTGACCTTGCACTCCCCAGCACAGAGAAATGGGCATGTAGCCCCCTCCAGAACCAGTGGGCAAGTTCCCGAATGTGGTTGATGTGCCCCCCCATCCCCCTGAGGTGCCTGCCCACTTGCAAACTGATGCCCCTGCAGAGTTCTGTGCGGATGATGTCAGGAAACAAATTGGGCCTTGGACTGTGCCCTGTCGCCATTGGGGCCCTTTGTACTTTGGACTGGGCATTGGCCCTTTGTGGATGTTTGTACATATCTCTTTTTTATCCAATTGGTTCATTTGGTGGCTCTTCCCATTCAGTACATTCTCATTACTACCTTCTTGTTGTCCTTGCATTATTATGCCATGTGTCATGTACCATTGTTTTTTGTCTGCAGCTGGTTGTGTATGGTGTGTGTGTGTCTGGTGTGTGTTGTGCTTGTGTGTGTCACTCTCCTTTTCCTCCCTCCCTCCCTTGTGTGCTAGGCGGCTGCACTCACTGTCGTCGTCATTGTCAGCGTTGGGTTTCCAGGTGGAGCATGGCGTAGAAGAGCATCGGAAAGTCTGCAGTTCTGGTTCCATGGGGGCTTTGTCCTTCTCTGTGTCTCTGAGGGTGAGTCTTTCGTCTTCTGTGCAGTGTTTCCGCCAGGATTTTGATGGTGTTGGTTCCACCCTAGAAATCGTGGCGGTGTACTGTTTCGCGATATCGTGGGCGTACTTTGTCTTCTGCCTGGCTTTTGACGGCGACCGTCGGCATGCGTGGTGTTACCGCCCTGGTAGATGCTGTGGTTCATTGGCTGTCCATGGAAGTTCTCACCGCCGTGGTCATAATTTGGCGGTAATTACCACCGGCCTGTTGGCAATATCTCCGCCACTTTATCACTCACCGCCAGTGTGATGATGACCCCCTTATTGTCCATTATGAATGGTTTAAAGGGGGGTGGGACGATCCTGCATACCGCCTAGAACTCCTTTTCATTGGTTTTGATGATCTCCTCAATCTGCTTTATGGTGATAGAATGACCCTAACCATCCCATGGTGCACCAACATTGAAGTGTTCTGCTGGAGAGAGACACTGAGGTCTATCCCCTGGAGCTGTTGTTTGACAGCTCTAATATCCCTCTGGCGGGGCACCTGGCTTCAACAGGTGTCTAGCCTTGAGGGCTTTGTCCATTGGGACCACATCAGAATCACATACCTGGGAGACATATTTCAAGGGGGGGGCATTGATGTCCTTTCAGGAATTGCAGGACCAATACGCCCTGTGGAGCACACAGTTCTACCATTTCATTCAGCTCCGCCATGTTTTGCAAACTTATTTTTCCTCAACAACTCAGGCTCCTGACTTTAGTCCACATAGGGCCAAAGTCTTTATGGGCCACTTGGGCAAAGAGACAATCTACGTAATCTATTGCTCCTTGATTATCAATGCCCCTGATGGCTTCCCTGTCCTGAAACAGATGAGAGAGTTGGGTGGGCGAACTGGATGAAGAGGGCTGGAGGGAGGCCTGCCTAACCCCTCAGGAATTAGCAATCTCTTCCTGCCTGCGTATGGTCCAAATCAACTACTAACATGTGAAGTATCTGTCCCCCAGTCGCATATCATGAATTGTCCTATCCGCTCACCTGAAGTGTGCCAGTTGTTTCCTACCCATTGTGGATTTCTACTATGTGGCATGGAATTGCCCTAGTATATGCCCCTTCTGGGATGGGGTTGGCCATGAGCTATCCATGGTTTTGGGATGCCCTATTGACCTGGACCTCAAGGTGGTCCTGTTGGGTCTTTTGGAGGAGCTGGGGGGTTCTCGCTCTGAGAGGACCGCTATATGGATAGCGTGTATGGTAGTCAAAAGAGATGTTGCTCAGCTGTAGAAGCATGCCTTGCCCCCTTGATTGTAATAGTGGCACAGAGGAGTGGACTGTTGTGCTCGTCAAGAGAAACCTATTTATGAAGCACATGGTCATCCCCTGAAGCACAATAAAATATAGTGAAAATGGTGGGCCTTTCATGGACTACCAACATGATGGTGCGAAATGATCATTTTATGTACTGTCATGTTCCAGAGTCATCTGTCATTGCTATATATGTTGATTTGGATGATACTCATATTCAGTATTCAATATTCAAAATTCAATAAAATTGACTTATAAATTTTTTTTTCTGTTGTTATACAAAAAAGGACATTTCTTAGAGCACACAGATGGTTATTCAGTAATGAAAAACGAAAAAAACATGAACACAAGTATACAGTAGCAAGGTTAATCAATAGCAGATACATATATGATTGAACACATTGCCCAGCATCTCAGAAATCCTTCAGTGGATCCAATCTAGTCAAAAGGGCTGTGGTGATCGATTTCAGGCAGAGCTGACAGTGGCCCATGAGACATCAGGCCAAACCTGTGTTTGTGAATCTATAGGGCAGGTTGAACAAACAATGGAGGCGAGGCAAAAAATGGGTGTGACCTTAAAGGGTGTCTCACCGTCTGACTTGGTTGAATCCACTGGCTGAATCCATTATTGTTGGCGTTAGGACTTTTTGCCTACTAACTAGTGGTAAAGTGTTTGTGCTCTCTCTCTCGAACATGGTACAATTGACATACATATAAAAATAAATTTTAACTCACTTGTAATCTCCGAGGAAATTGAACAATATGTACCCAAGGCCTGTAAATTAAATACTACTAGTGAGCCTGCAGCACTCATTGTGGCACCCACTAAAATAGCTTTGTAAATCATGTTTCAGGCCTGCCTCAACAGCCTGTAGTGCAGTTTTAAATTGCCATTTTCACCTGGTAAAATAAACCTTTTGCCAGGCAAACCTTCTTTTTTAAGTCGTATAAGTCACCCCTGAGGTAGGCTGAAAGGGCAGGGTATATTGTATTTAAAACGTAGAACATGTGTACTTAAGTTTTACATGTCCTGGCAGTGAAAAACTTCCAAAATTGTTTTTCACTGCTGTAAGGTCTATCTCTTTCTATAACACTGGGTTACCTTCCTACATTTAATCAGTACTAATTCTGTATTGGGAGCAGATAGAGATCTGCTGTTTACACTCAAATGAACTGTAATGTAACATTCTCTTAGATGGTGAAGTCGGATTTTAGCTTACAATTTTGAAAATGCCACTTTTAGGAAGTTGGCATATTCTTGTCCCACCCATTTGTGCATTCTGCCAGTGTTCTGGGTCATAGGACTATGAATGGCTCCTCTGTTAGGGCTTGCATATTGCTTCCAGATAGTAACACAAAGGGGCTAGAGGTGTGGACAGGATGGGCCATTGTGACAAGTGGATTGGAGAGATCCTGTATCCAGCCCCACTTACACTTCAAATGGCTTTGCCTCCTGCATACACAAAGGAACCTGACAATAGGCCTGCCCTGCCTTTTGTCATTGACAAACAGTTTGGTGACTTGACATGGGAAGGAAGAGAACTTTCCAGAACCAAATGTGAGGGTAGGACACAAAGTCCCCAAACACATAATCTATCACCAGTTATAAATATTGGGCCTCCACTGCCACTCTTCAGAACACTGATAGACCTGTGGAAGTTACAGAAGGACTGTCCTGCAACCAGAGTACTACCCTGCTGCTTGAACGACTGCCCTGCTGTCTGAAAAGGAAGATTTGACCAGCTTGCCTTCATCCCAGGCTACACACCAGACTTCATGGGTCAGTTGGCTGACCTGTCGTGTGAGCTACAGGGACACAACAAGCTTCAGAGGTCTCCTGACCTGCTGCAACTGGACCTGCCTGGACCTGCAACTGGACCTGCCTGGACCTTGCTGGCCTCTGCTAGAGTGAGTCCCTGATGCACAAGAGGTGCCTACACTGGCTGGCATCAGAATGCACTCTTCGTGAAAGAAAGGTGAAAATCCTGAATTATGGGGCCCTTGTGATTACGAATGGGCAGGTTCACACCAAGACTCTGCCTCCTGATGACTGCCAAAGCCAGACCTCGCTACAGCAATGACAGCCTGTGACGATCACCAACGCAAAGCTACATCAATGATCATCCACGATTCCTGGCCTGCTGTTCTTGCTACCAGAATGACCACCCGCAACGCTCAGCCTCCTCCTCGTGGTCTCTTCCACCGCAAACTCAACTCTTTGTGACAGACTTTGAAGGTAATCCTTCAGCAGGATTAACCTGGTCCCTGTATCTGACCTGTGCTCCATCACAGTCAGCCGAACTTGTGGCTTTCACCAGGTCTAGTTGGACTAGGTGACCATGAGTGGTGCTTTGTACATTTAGGTACTATTTTTACTAAAAACTTTAAACTTGAATATCTCCAGTTCTACTGATTAGATTTCTGTCATTCTGATATCATTTTTATTTATTAGAATGTACTCTATTTTTCCTAATTGGTTTGGTATTTTTCTTGTGTTGTACTTTCACTTTATTGCTGTTTGTTTGCTGCAAATACTTTACATATTGGCTCTAAGTTAAGCCTGACTACTTTTGTGCCAAGCTACCAGAGGTTTACGCACCACTTAATTTAGTGACTTTTGTCATTCACCCTGACAAGAATTGTGGTTGTTGCCTGAGTTAGGCTTCCAATCCCCTCAACCAGTAACCCTATGTTGGAGGCGGCACGTTCTGGTTGGCTGAGGTCAGGCCCTAGCCAAGAAGAACCTACTGCTCCCATCAGTGTTGGGTGATTACACTCATTGTATAACCTGCACTCACCCTTGAGTAGCTGGGCACAAAGCAGCCAGTCTTAAAGGGGAAATGTGTAAAGTAACTTCACACAAGGTGTATGTAAATACAGTTTGTATTCAACACACACATTAATTAACACAGCATGAACATCACGTAAATCTGGGAATCAATCACATTTAGAAATATAACCAGTAGTAGTAGGCCCAACTGTGTTAATACATTAGCAGTATGTACTACTTTCCCTCCCAGCACCCTGAAGGGGTGCAACCACGTTGGCAGTACGAGACCCACCCTAGCGATCATTCCATTTCAATATCAAACACTTAAAGGATACAAAGCCGGGTCCCATTGATAGCAACAATGTGTACAGACAGAGAATCTCAGCACTTTAAAAATAGCTTTGCAGCTTAGGCCGCACAGGTAAACTTTAATGTCAACCATAATAGTAAATAAAGTGCACTGAACCCCAACTGTGCGGTGTAGTCAACCCCAGGCAATCATTCCCACACACTTGCTCCACACCACTACAAGGATATCAGGCAGGCTAGTATACACACACTTGCCCACACTAACTTCCAGCACTCTAATGCAGTGCACTGACATTTGGAAAGTGAGTTTTCAATGAGTGTGCAGACCCCCACTTGGACCCAAACCTTCCTCCGGCCTCCAACCAATTCCCACCCCCAAGAGCTACAGATGTAGTAACCTTCCCCTGATACTAGGCCGCTTGCAATCGGTGGTAACATTTATTCAGGATCCCAGAGCAAAGCACGGGAGAAGAAAGAGAGAATGACTTATCTGGCAGCAGTCGACAAATGGTGGTTTAGCCACAATTCAGGAAGTTCACTCAGGGGTCTCCACACCGGCCTTCAGGGGGAAGGGTTGCCTTGGAACACATGCTATTCACAGTGGCACCCAGCTAAGTCAGACACTCCAATGCACAAATAGCTACCAAATCTGCACCTCCCAGAAATGGAGGCAAAATGTCTGGGGCGCGCTGACTTCAGCTGCTCGGGGCATCCTGGTTGCAAACAAAGAGTTACCTAATCCGTTCCTTCCTGAGAGGAAGCACAACATCGGGTGCGTGATTACTTGAGTTGCACCAGATTATTCGATCACGTATGAAGAGTTACTAATTGCTGTGCCCTCCTGGTATGGGCACAATGTCTGGTGTGCAATGACCTGAGTCGCACCAGATGATTCTGATTGCAAATGTAAAAAGTTATCAATGCAGCACCTTCCGGGAATGAAGCACAACATCTGGTGGGTGATGACTTGAGTCGTACCAGACACTTCGGAAAACACAATTAGTTGCACTCACGTACCTCCCTGGAATCAGGAACAATTTCTGGTGCACAATGACTTGCACTGCACCAGACAAATCTTGTTACACACACAGAGACGCAAATTCAGTGGTGCCACATGAGGTAGAACTGCTCCGGGTACACCCCTACCTCTGAGGGTTGCAACCAGTGACACAGACACTCTGCACAGAATAAGCATGCAGTCGGATTTTGCACAAGAGAAATGTATCACGCACGACAAAAGCAGGCCACACAGGGTCCCACAACAAGTGATTCCTCTCACTACCAACCAGACACTTATGCATTTTGTGGCCCCATGATGAAGTGTCACACTGCTTGAATACGGTCAGTACTTTGAAGGCTCAGCAACAGGCAGATCCAGTCTCCAAGCGCAATTACTTAGTTCTACGCTCACCGCTGCTACTCGGTGGAATCCAGCAGACAACGTAGATGCGAAGGAGGGCACCACTCTCCAGTTGACCCAGGTCAAAAGTGTAGATCTCTCGAAGGAGGTGTTTGTTGTTTCTGACATCTTCACAAAGACCAGGGAGCAAGCAAACAAGCCCTTGGAAAGCACACTTCAGAGTGCCACACTGCATCAAGCAGTTTGCCCAGGCCAGCAATGATGCAGGAAGGGTGCACGGTCTCTTCCAAGTGCAGTAAATACTCCTGTGCACAACAGATTGCTCTGGCAGCATGCACCACGCAGTGCAAGGTCTCCATCCCGCGCTTCCTGCAAGTGTATCTCTGAGTTGCTGATGTGTAGTACCCCTAGTTATACTGAAGTGTGCCTTTGAAGTTGGGGGTGGTTCAAAGGGTTGCCCTTTGAACCACAGATGTCTCCCCTACATTTTAGCCCTATCTGCTATGGGGCCATGGAATGCAGACCTTCATCTTTAGTGGGGCCATGACCTGGCTCCGAGAAGCCAAGTGTCAAAACCTCTCCCTCGAATCTAATCAGCCAGGCCCTTAAATGGCAGAGGTCTGTTGTTCCAGTTGCCCGCGTTTCATAGCTGTCACTGGGGAATACACCCAGCCTCCAGAAAAATGAAGTTGAATTAAAAATTATACAAAAGGAGTTTTAGAACATAGAAATGCCCACTTTCTAGAAGTGGCATTTCTAAGGCAAAGTCACCTTCCCCATTGTAAAGGGTTTTTTAATCCAGTGATAGTAAACATTATGATGCTGCTCCACTGGAATCTACTGTTGCAGCTAGGATTAATTGTACATTTTCTCCCATATGAACCTATGGATAAAGTAGCTCTCAATGGTAGTGAAAACACACATGGGTATTCTTCACTCCCGGGGCACATGTGCCCTGGTGCACACGCAAGCGTTTAGGGGGAAGCTGGAAACAAGTTTTAAGAACACCACAAAGGTGCAAGTGCGCCCATACAGGCCTGCTGTGACAGGCTCAGTTTATATATGAAACCACCATTGTGCACGTGTGCACATACTGGTAAGCTATGCCAGGTTCAGTATATACATGACAACATAAATGTACAAGGGGGGCACATCCTGACAAGTGTCACTTCCTAGCAGACGTAGGAAGGGCATGCACACTTTCACACTGTACTTACAGTGGGAAAGTGCCCAGGGCCGGAGGGTCACTCAAAGAGAATCAGCAAAGCCTCCTAGAAAAAGCAAATAAGTTTGGGGAACTACTACCTCAGCTTGTCAGGGTTAACATCACATTTCTTACAGATGGTATTTCAGGATTTTAAAGTGTGCAGCATTAGGGTGCACTCACAAAATATCAGTTACCCTATTTGGTTTCAATTAGATAAGCATAAAATGGGGTTTAGAGGAACTATTGTATACAGAAAAAATGTACACTTTATCTTTTTAGGGAAAAAATGATCATACGTGTCAAGTGAAACTAGGCATGATATAAGAAATCATTGGATTTGAACAGGCGCAGTCTAACCAGTTACACCTGATTATGAATATATCTTAAATTATAGAGCCTAAAGTATAATATACATGAGTACAGCCAACATGCTTTTGCTGCCAGAGGCCACGTTCTCAGAAATAGACAGACATTACTAAGTTAAATATACATTAACATGTAACATGTAAATCTTTTAATTGAAGTTAATCAGGTACAGATGACAAGGCAAAAACAATACAAACACAATATACACATAGACAAGATTATCGTAAAAAGAAGCATATGTATTTAGTAAGTAACCCATGCATCAAGCTGACTGAGGAAGAGCGAAGATTCAGAAGGAAAGTACTCCCTTTGTTAAGGTGTTAATCATGGTTAATGAATACTGAAATAAACAATGGCATTGCCAATAGGTCTGGCTTTTAAGTGAAAGTGCCTCTTCAGTAACAGAAGAGCTTAGGCGCTCAATAAATCAAAATACATGGGCTCTTCCTTTCATCCAATTCATCCACCCAGAGGACCATTCTTCCATCCACAAATAAAATAGACCCGCAAAATCATCAAGCACACAGAAGATAAATTTAAAAAAAATAAAAGTAAAAAACAAAAACATGTTACCACTTAAACATGTGCACAAAAGTATACAACTACTTAGGGTTAATCAGTCACGTATAGCTTGTTTCCAGTGACACAGTGTGCAAGGGACGATGTCTGGGAATACTTGTCCCACATAGGGTGGCACATAAAAGTATACATAAAGTGATAGAGGGAATGCTTAATGAAATTGGTCCTGGGTAGCCTGTGTTCCGGTTTAGGTAGGGCCTGGCAGGTCAGGCTAGACTGTTCCCATTAAAGTAATGTCAAGACTGACTTGCATATGGCTGGTTTCAAACTGAGGTGGCATAGTGTGCAAAAAAGCAATGGACTGGGATGCGGCTGGCACGATTGAGTGTAGGTCGGATACAGAAGGCTGATTGGGTCTGGTCTTGACTTACCTTAGAATTTGAAGGAATTTTAAAAGAACGTTCCTGAGAGGGTAAAGTTAAGTGGGGCTAGGTAGCCGGTGGTGTCTAAGAAGGAGGCAGCATCATCAGGGAGCCACTGCATGGAGTTGTGTGAAGATTTCTACCTTCAGACTTTGTCACTTTTTTGGATATAAAAAATCTCCACTGGGTAGAAGCGTCAGGCTGTTGCTGATGAGAGCTCCACGAGGTCAGATGTCATTGCCAAGATGTCCTGCTGAACAGGATGCAAGAATGTAGCAGGAGCAATTGCAGCATCAGACTGACCTGCACTGCACCTTGCACAAATCAGTGAGCAATTAGGTCCCGGACTTCTATTGATTCTCATGCCACTTTTTGGTAAAAATGTTTTAAGTCTCAACTTTTAGGGTTAGGCCGGAATAGTACTTTTAACACCACAACCAAGGATCAGGACTTAAGGGGCACCACTTGGGGGTTAGGACTCACTCCATCATGGGCCAGGTGCAGGGTTCAAGGTCTCTGGAACTTATGTCCCTGTAGCATACACAGGAGGCCAGCTAACTAATCCTTGGTATCACTCTGGTAGGCATGGGTTCAAGCAGCAAGGCTGGCCTCAAATAGCACGGCAGTCCTCTACGGGGCAAGGTAGGCCTCAAGCAGCAGGGCAGTTCTCTGATAGCAGCAGGGGAATCCTCTGAGGTGCAGGACAGGTCTCAAGTAGCAGGGCAGTCCTCTGAGGGTCCAAGGCAGACCTTATGATGTCTTCAACAGGTTGAGGAGCGTCCTGAAGAGTTGGTTTGATGGTCCAATATTTATACCTGATGTCAGTATTTCAAATAGGGAAATCTTCTAAACTGTCCCAACATATCACTCTGGAAAGTTCTTCCCTTCACCCATCAAGGCTCAAAGAGGTCATGTGTGCACAAATACTAGTGTCCAGTTCCTTTTGTGAGTGTGCTGGAGACAGTTCCTTGGGATGTATTTGGGGCAGGGCACAGCTCCACCCCCAGCAATATTGGCATAATGACCCATGCTGCCTACACCTAGTCCACTTTGTCTCACTGTCTGGCAGGAATACACAAGTCACTGCCACAGTCCCAAAAATGGTTAGGGTAAGGAAATACCAATATTTTAAAAGTAGCATTTTCATAACTCTGACCTAAAATCCAACTTTACCATTAATTATGATCTTAGAATACAATTTCTTTGAGTTCAAACATGATATTCCTGCCTGTGAGACTTGGCATCCTTGGCGTGGTCTTCCCTAACATTTTTGCAAATCTTTCCCAGGTTGCTAATGTGTGCTGGACTCTGTTTTTGCTACTCTGAGCACTTTACCACTGCTATCCAGTGCTAAAGTGCAAGTTCTCCTTTGTAAAATATATGTGTAATTGGATTACCATGATTGGCATATTTAATTTACTGGTAAGTCCCTAGTACAGTGCACTAGAGGTACCCAGGGCCTGTAAATCAAATGCTACTAGTGGGCTTGCAGCACTGGTTGTGCAACCCACATGAGTGGCCCTGTAAACATGGCTCAGACCTGTTACTGCAATGTCTGTGTGTGCAGTTTTAATAAAGACGTACAAGCGTGACTTTCGGCTACCACGGCATGCTCCCGCTGCCCAGGTCAGACTAGAATTCATGTTGGTTAAACAGTCGCTGGCCCGCCCGGCAGCCTTCATCAAATGCTGTTACAAACTGAGCCGCGCCCAAGAAGGGTCTCTAGCCAACCTAGTCTGGCAGGAAATCACCCTGGAAAGAGGCAATGGAAATTACAAAAGGCATTTGGAAAGGAGTGTAAGGCTCTGGAATCTAGGTGGGGTTTGGGATCAGTCCCTTTCCACGACGGCTTTTAACAAAGCAGTCAATAAGTCATGTAAACTGCTTAGTTGGTTAAAAGACAAAGAGGCTCTGACCAAAAGGTTGCATGGCTGTCTGACCCTTAATTCGTATAATACGTTAAAAGAATCTACACTCCTGGCCGCCCCCTACTCCCGGAAAATTAAGCAATGCTTTTTAAGGCTTAGGCTGGGCGATGTCCCCACGCCAGACCTTCTCCCAATCTTGAAGAAAGGGCCACAAGTGGGCACACAGGAGTGGCGCTTTTGTCATCTGGGGTTAGAAACCCTGATGCATGTGGTCTGCATCTGCCCGGCACTGGCTGAAGACAGAAAACGTTTACTGAAAAAAGAATAAACGGCCCAGGGATTTGATCCTGCAGACAAGCACTAATCGAAGCATTCAACCCAGAAAACACCATATTGAATATTAGATTGGTTAAATTTTTGGAAATTTACTCCGGTAAAATAACGTCTTCTGAAAGAAGCATGTGATAGGGAGGGTGCAAATAGAGACATAATCCACATACTTTGAGTAAAAACGACAAAGATAGGAAGGTATTCTGGTAATATTCGCCATACGGCCAGATTACTATGAAGTACTGTATAGGAACCCAGAGTCAAGTAGGGATTCTTTTTTCTTGTGAAATATGCTTTCTCTCAGTTATTTAAAAAAGTTATGTAATTTATATGTTTTAATGTATGAGCACGGTTTTGTTACCTTTTTTTGTTGAAGGATTACTTTTATGGTTTTAATTACCTAATAAAATAAACAATCTCTCAACTGCCAATTCGACTTCGCAAGTGTACCTACTTGCCAGGCCTAAACCTTTCCTTTTCTTACATGTAAGGTACCCCTATGGTAGGCCCTAGGGAGCCCACGGGCAGGGTGCAGGGTATGTTTAAGGTAGAACATATACTAATGTGTTTTAAATGTCCTGACAGTGAAATACTGCCAAATTTGTTTTTCACTGTTCAAAGCCTATCTCTCTCATAGGTTATCATGGGGGCTGCCTTTAAATCATTTTAAAGTGTAGATTCTCTTTGGGAGCAGATAGAAATATGGAGTGTAGGGTCTCTGAACTCACAATTTAAAATTCATCTTCAAGTAAAGGTTATTTTTAGATTGTGTGTTTGAAAATGCCACTTTTAGAAATTAGGCATTTTCCTGCTTAAACCATTCTATGACTCTGCCTGTTTGTGGATTCCCTGTATGGGTCAGTTTGACAGTTCGGCTGTTTGCAACTCTCCTCTAGACAGTGACACAAAGGAAGCTGGGGTGTAGCCTGCATATCCTGATGAGCCATCTGGGCTGGGAGGGAGGGGAAGAGTGGTGTGCCTGCCCTCACACAATGCAGTCTCCAACCCCCTCGTGTGTATCTGGGGCCTCGCCTGGGCAAGGTAGGATCTTACAAACAAGAGAGACTTTTCTTCGAAGTTTGCCTACTTCAAAGACAGAAAGGGGTATAAGTAATGGACCCAACACCCCTGAAAATTAGATCACTTCTGGAATCAAGAGGAACCTCTGCCAAGGAGAAGAGCTGAAGAGCTGAGGAGAAGTGCTGCCCCTGTTTGTGACTGTGCTTTGTTGGGCTATCCTGCCGTTGCTGCTTCTGTCTGTGAAAGGGGACAAAGACTGGACTTTGTTGTGCATTCCTGCTTGAAAAGAATCTCCAGCGGCTTGAATTGAGCTTTCATTCTGTTGTTGAAGTCTCAGGGCCATCAAAGACTTCCCCTACCAGCACCTGGACTCTCTGCTGAGACTCCTGCCAAGTGGTGCCCTATCCAGTCCCTGGGCCCTTGAGAGGTGAAGCTGGCAGAAAATAACTGAAAATCCACACACAGAACGGCATGCGGGAAATTTATGACGCGCCTTCCATGACGCTACTGATAAACGATGCACCGCCGGCTTAGCGCCTGAAATCGACACTCCACCTGCATCACGGCTGGGAGATCGATTTTTCATGGCTTGAGAAACAACACGCAACACCCGGTTATGGAGGTTGATAATGACGCAAACCCAGGCAGTGTGGTTTTCTAACACCATGCAACCGGATTTTCCACGCATCGTCCCTGGGCGTCCAAGTCAACCCGACTCTGTGCGGATCCAAGGTGCCCTGTCTGTAAATCAACGCATTGCTCTCTTGTGAGGGAGAAAAACTACGCATCACCAACCCGACCGGAGAAGGAAACAACGCACGGCCTCACTTGCGAGTAAAGAGTCGACTCATCTCTGACTTTTTCAACTCACGCTTGCCCGTGCTGCTTTATTTTTGATGCTAACCAGGTGCATTGTGTAACAACAGCATTCTCACAGTTTTCTAAAGATTAAGGGCCAAATGTATCAAACATTTCTGAGATCACAAAAATGCATTTTGGTATGTATCAAGTCCAAATTGCGATTCAGTAACTTGTTACCGAATCGCAGAGTGGATTTGCAACTACTTACCGATTCGGTATTAGGAAGGGGCGTGTCAAGGGTGTCCCTTCCTAATACCGAATCGCAGAGGTATGTATGATTGTTTTATGATTGCAGTTACCACCAATTTCAAATTTGTGGTAACCCATTCGCAAAGGGGAAGGGGTCCCTATGGGACCCCTTTGTCACGGACTACTTGTCTTTTATGTCTTTGGCCCACTGGAACTGCAGAGAGGTTTGCAGGTTCTTCCTTGACCCACGTAGGGGCGGCCCTTTCTGGTAGCCACGGTGCTGCTGACGGAGGGAACGGCAAAGCAGTCTGTGCCCTCCAGAAGGAGTCCCAGAGGGAAAAAAACAAAAGGGAAAAACCTCTAAGCAGGAACTCCCTGGAACAAGAACAAAAAAAAAAAGGTCAATCTTTTCAACAGGACAAAAATAGTATTGAAAAAAGCTGGAACAGGCTAAGAAAAAATATAACTGGCGAAGAAAGAGTCAGGAGTGAAGATCACCACCAAAGTAAGTGTTGCAGCGCAAGGAGAACAAGAATCACTCACTTTATACACCCAAGAACAGGAAGTGACCAACAGGAAGTAGAAAAGCACCATATTGGATTGGGAAGAAATCATAGAAACATATAGAGAAAGACACCTTGTTAAAAAAGGTTCCTAAGGCATGCAGAGAGAAAGAAGGCATGATGGGAGGAAGAAAGAACATGGCAGCTGGAAGAGTGCATAAATACAGGAAGAATAGAAAAAAGGAAAAAAGGACAGACTAATGAGGTAATTGAGGGGTATAGGGGGAGGTGTCCTGGAGTATAATGAGGGCGCACTGTGCCGCAACTCTCCAAGGCCCCATGGCCCATTTGGGGCCTAGGGAAAAGTAAACAATGGTAGGGACGCGGCACACCCTGCCACCAAGGAAACGCGCCCGAGCCGGACGCTCAGCTCGCACCGCGGCAGACCCCCCCCCCGAGCCCTGGGTTTGTGCGGATATAGATGAAAAAAATGACAGATCAAAAGTGGGGCGTGCACAGAAGAGGCATCTTCCCAAGAACATTCACTAAGAGGATAGCCTTTCCAATGAATGAGGTATTGGAGATGATTCCGGAATATGCAAGAGTCACATATTTCTTACACTTCATATTCGGGTTCGTCATTCACTAATAAAGGGGGAGGACATGTGAATTGTCTATGAAAAGTATCAGATTTATAGGGTTCCAACTGAGAAACGTTAAAAAATGGATGGATTTTGAAGGTTTGAGGTGAACAGAGATAGAAGGATACTGGATTAATCTTCTGAAGGATACAAAAGGGTCCATATTAACAGGGTTTAAATTTATTTTGGGAGAGACGTAGAGGCAAAAATCTAGAAGAAAGCCAAACTTTATCTTGCACTTGATAAGACGGAGTCTCACATCGTTTCTTATCCGCCATTCTTTTCATGTGCCTTTCAGTTAACAAAAGATTAGACCGAATAAGATATTGAATTCTATGTAACTTTTGGGAAAAAGAGATGATTGGAGGAAGTGTAGAAGAGGTCTTAGGAGTGGCAGGAAAAGATGTGGGATGGAATCCATATGAGCAGAAAAAAGGAGTGACTTTTAAGGCATTATGGACGGTATTGTTGTAAGAAAACTCAGCAATGGGTAAGTATGTGCTCCAGTTGCTCTGAGTGGAATTACAAAAACAACGAAGATATTGTTCAAGTCCTTGATTCAGACGTTCCATCTGCTCATTGGTTTGAGGATGAAATCCTGAAGATAATGCTACATTGATATTCAAGATCTTACAAAAATGTTTCCAGAACCGTGATATGTATTGAACATCCCAGTCTGACACAATAACTTTAGGGAGGCCATGGAGACAAAAGATTTCTTGAATGAAGATCTGGCTCAATTCTTGAGATGTAGGTAACTTCTTCAAGGCAGTAAAATGAGCTATTTTAGTAAACTAATCTACAGTCACCATTATAACTCGGTTTCCCAATGAGGGAGGTATAGAGCACATAAAATCAGTTGATCTGGTATGCCGGGGGCTAGTGGAACTGGTAGTGGTTGAAGTAGTCCTGCAGGCCTTGTATGGGATACTTTTACTTGGGTGCAAATGGGACAAGATTCCACGTATCTTTCAGCGTCTTGTTTCAGTGTAGGCCGCCAAAAAGAGTGGAGGAGCAATTCCTGTGTGGCTTTAATGCCACGATGACCAGCTACAGGGGAATTGTGACACATTTGGAGTGCCTTTTCTTGCACTTTCTTAGAAGGTAGAAATAACGTGTCTTTATGATAATAGTACCCTTTATTCTTGTGTACTTTTGGACGTAGTTCCTTTAGCTCTAGTTCTGAGAGAGTTGAATACTCAGACTGTACTTCATCGAGGAATGACTGGACTAAACCAATTATTTTGTCTGGTTCAAATAGAAATTGTGAAGGGGTGTTAGAACTGTCAGGGAAGCGTCGAGATAAAGCATCTGTCAAAATATTTTGAGAACCTGGAATATAGATAATATAGAAATCATATTGAATAAAGAAAAAGACCCAACAGGCTTGACGACTTTTCCGATACTGAAAATTTCATAGACATTGCAAATTACGATGGTCTGTTCTTACTTCAAAGGGTTCTTTTGAACCCATGAGGAATTGTCTCCACTCTTGACAGGCTGTTTTTAGAGCTAAAAGTTCTCTTTCCAGTACTGAATAATTTTGCTCAGAATCAGAGAGCACATGAGACAGATAAAAGATTGGATGTTCTAATCCGTCGTCGTCCTGTCGTTGTCATAATGCTTCCCCAATAGCTCTTTCTGAAGCATCAGTAACAACTATGAATTGTTTATTGGTATCCGGATGCCTTAGCATGGGTGCTTGGGTGAAGGTCTGTTTTAAGTTTTGGAAAGCAGTCTCAGCCATGTCTGTCCAGATGAAACCGTTTCGCAAACTCTCTTTTTTGAGAGTTTATGTGATTTGACTAGTTTGTTTAGCAAAGTCCGAAATGAATTGACGGTAAAAGTTGGCCAGCCCTAAGAAACATCGAGTTTTTTTGACTGATGAAGGGGATCGCCAATCTAGAATGGCCTGAACCTTTTCTGGATCCATGGAGATACCAATTGGATTAATGTGATAGCTCAAATAATTCACCTCGGTCTTATCGAATTCACATTTCCCCGGTTTACAGCAGAGCTGATGTTGCCTAAGTCTGTTTAAAACTTGCTTTATGTGTTCAGGATGGAGTTCAGGGGTTATGGCATATATAAGAATATCATCCAAATAAATCACCACAGTGTGATTTCGTAAGTCCGAGAATATCGAATACATAAATCTTTGAAAAACTGAGGGGACATTTGTTAAACCAAAAGGCATTACCTTATATTCGTAATATCCAAAGGGTGTTCGAAAGGCAGTTTTCCACTCATCTCCTTCCTTAATTCGTAAGAGATGGTATGCTCCACGAAGGTCTAATTTTGTAAACATCTGTGCCCCTCTAACAGCCTCCAAAATGTCTTTGATGAGAGGCAGTGGATATCAGTCTTTTATAGTGATTTTATTTAATCAATACAGGGACGAAGATCCTTTGTTGGCTCTGGGTACGAAGAAGAGGGGAGCCCCAGCTGGAGAAGAAGATGGTGTAATAAGACCACTCTGCAGGTTTTCTTGCAGATAGTCCTTGAGTATCTGTTTTTCAAGTTCCGTAAGAGAATACGTTTGACCAAAGGGAACAACCGCTCCAGGTTCCAGGAGAATGGTACAATTGTAGTCTCTGTGTGGACGTAGCACTGGTTTTGATGGCTTTTGAAACACATCTATAAAATCCCGATAATGACTAGGTATCTCTTAGATGGAGTTTATAGAATGTCTTGATTCCTGTTCTGGAGATAATATCTTTCTGAGGGACCAATACGTTTCGGAAGCATAGCAATGATCTTGACAGAATCTAGAAGACAAAGGTTCTGGTTTCCCAATTAATATACGGATTGTGTCTTATAAACCAAGGTATTCCTAGGATAATGGTATGATTGGGAGAGGAGATTAAATCAAAAGAGACATGTTCCTGATGCTTTCCAAAGTGTAGACCTAGAGTTGAAGTGGTATTGATGACAGGACCAGATGATAATAGGGATCCATCCACAGTATGCACTTGTTCTGGAATGTCTTTAGGGAGTTGTGGAATTTGTAGTTTCTTAGCCCAAGTCACATCCATATAAATGCCACTGGCTCCACAGTCTAATAATGCCAAAGTCTTCTCTCCACGACCATCAGGTAATTGCAGAATAACAGGTAACAGAAACAGGATAATGGCATCTTCCTGGGAAGAAATGATGGAAGGTATCGCAGAAGATCCCTTCCCCTCTCTTCTCACAGAGGACGGGAAGTGGCATTTCCCGAGGTCTTCACAGGACGAACTGGACAAGTGCAGAGCAAATGGCTGGCACCACCATATAGACATAATCCTCTTCTCCGTCTATCTTCACGTTCGCTAGTAGAGAGAGGACCAGGGGCAGTGTCTATTTGCATAGGTTCTTCTTCTGTTGTCTCCTTTAATGCAGGTCGAGGTTCTTCAGGACGATGGATGATCAAACGTGGGTTGCCTGACTGGGAAGATCCACGATTCTTTCTCTTTTCTAGACAACGTTCTTGTAGACGATATTCTATAGAAAGCGCTAAATCCATCAAGCCTCGTAGATCATCTACTCTGGACAAAATGTACTAATTCATCTTTTATGTCTTCTCGTAGACCTCTGCGAAAAAGAGTCACCACAGTACGTTCCACCCAAGTCGTCTCGGCTGCCAATTGTCTGAAGCGTGTTATGTATTGGAGAACATCTTGGGTACCCTGTTGAATGTCACATAGCACTTTTTCTGCTGATGCTTCCAATCCTGGGCGTTCAAACATTTGTTTAAATGCTCTCACAAAAGCTAAATAGTCAGACAGCACAGGGGCATTGGAGGCTACTAACGGAGTCGCCCAGGCCAAGGCAAGACCAGACAAGGCACTGATGAGATAACTCACCTTTGTTTTATCTTGAGCAAATTGTGTTGCTCTAAAGGCAAAATAGACAGTCAAAGCATTGAGAAATTCTCGTAGCTTGTTTGGGTCTCCTGAGAACCAAGGCATAGTAATAGAGACAGTGGGAACATCAGTAGTTCGGGATACCAGGGATAGTCGTAAAGCTAAGTTTGCATTTCTTAATTATTGAAGTTCCTGGGCTTGTTGTTGAATAGTTAAGTTTAGTGACTGATTTGGTTCTGCAGCAGCCCCTGTCACGGACTACTCATCTTTTATGTCTTTGGCCCATTGGAACTGAGGAGAGGTCTTGCTGTTTGCAGGTTCTGCCTTGACCCAAGTAGGGGTGGCCCTTTCTGGTAACCACGGTGCTGCCGACTGAGAGAACTCCAAAGCAATCCGTGCCCTCCAGAAGGAGTCCCAGAGGGGAAAAACCCAAAAGGGAAAGAAACTCTAAGCAGGAACTCCCTGGAACAAGAACAAAAAATAAAAAGGTAAACCTTCCTTTTTGTAAATGCATGCAAAAACATTTTTTAAGAGCAGGCAGTGGTCCCACGGAAGCTTTTCATTTTTCTTTTTTAAATGCATCCCATTTTCCTTTAAGGAAAACGGGCTGCATTTAAAAAAAAAGATTGCTTTATATAAAAGCAATCACAGACATGGTGGCCTGCTGAGCCCAGCAGGCCACCACCCCTGTGATTGTATCCATTCGCAATGGGTCATAAATTGTGACCCACTAATATTAATGAGGTAGGTCTCTTTGCGAGCCCTTGCAAATCGCAGTATGAAACTCCTGGAGTTTCATACATTCCAACAGCGATTACTTAATTGCGATTCACAAAAAATCGCAATTTAGTAATCGCTAGTGGAATTAATGATACATCTGGCACTAAGACTCTTACTATTTTAAAAATTCATATCTTGACTTGTGTATGTTGGATTTTGTCGTTTTGGTCTTGTTTAATTTAGATAAATATTACCTATTTTTCTAAACTGGTGTGGTGTCCATTTTCTAGTGTTTTCACTGTATTGCTGTGTGCGTTGGTACAAATACTTTACACATTGCTTCTGAAATTAAGCCTGCCTGCTCGTGCCAAGCAACCAAGAAGATGATCAGGGGTTAACTGAGGGTAATTCTCCTTTACCCTGACTAGAGTGAGGGTCCTTGCTTGGACAGGGGGTAACCTGACTGCCAACCAAAAACCCCACTTCTAGCACTGCCTGTTCCCAATCAAAGGTTAGCAGCTACTAAATGTAATAAGGTAACTCAATATCATCCAATAAGAGGTAGGTCTTACAGTAGTGAAAAATTTATTTAGGATTTTGACATTACCATGACATGTAAAATGTAAAAACACAGGTCATGCTTTTTAAGTACAATGCACCCTGTCATATGGGTTGTTTAGAACCTACCTTGGAGGTGACTTACAAGTGTTAAAAAAGTTTGGGCCTGGTGAACGGTTTATTTTGCATGGTCGAATTGGCCGTTTAAAATGCACTACAGGCTGAAATGGCAGGCTTGAGACATGGATTAAATTGTTACTTCAGTGGGTGGCACAATGCATTCTGCAGATCCACTGGCAGCATTTAGGCCCATATTTATACTTTTTTAGCGCCGCATTTGCGCCGCTTTTTGACGCAAAAATGGCGCAAACTTACAAAATACAATTGTATTTTGTAAGTTTGCGCCGTTTTTGCGTAAAAAAACGATGCAAAAACGGTGCTAAAAAAGTATAAATATGGGCCTTAATGTACAGGCAGAGCAGTTGTAGCACCACTTTACTAGGTACTTACTGGTAAATTGAATGTGTTAATCAGGTGTAGTCCAATTTTACCATGTTTAAGGGAGAGAGCACAAGCACTTTAGCACTGTTGAGCAGTGGTAACGTGTAGAGAGTCCTAATGCCAACAAAAGCAAAACTCTGAAAACAAGAGGGGTGAAGTCAAAATGTTTTGGGGTGAACCTGCAGAGAGGGCCAAACTCAACACTTTGGTTTTTCTCCTTTGCACTTATGATTATGAGTAGGTCGGTGTTTGTGCAGGGATCAGAATTACGAGTTGGATTACAGTTACAGCATCCTGTAATTAACAGGTGTGTTACATAATTTATCCTCCATTAAATTTGAGCAGGTCAAACCTGCTGCCATTTAATAGGGGAAAAGTGCATGGTATTTATTGTACCATGCAGATGTTGGTGCAGGAAGCACCAAAATCTGCATGTTTTCCCCTGAAATATGTACTTGGTATTATTATCACACCTGAAAAAATAACTTAATCCAGGATATCATTATTTATCTTGTGCAATATAAAGGCCCTGGTATCTGACATACTCTGAATCAGGGCCTAAGTTTGCATTGTGTTTGTAGTCTGATGGTGTCATGAGGTGGGTCTGTCGAGAACCACCTAGTTATGATTGCTTTGTAAATAATGCAGCTGGTTTTTAAGATGGGTGAGCCCAATGGTGTTCCATAATGGGAACCCAATGGACTTGCATCAGGATGGGGTGATGTGCTCATATTTCTTCAGGCCTTGGATGAAACATGCTGCAACATGTAGGATATCCTTAGTAGTGCCAGTGTGGAGTCTGGAAGGCCTTGAAGCAAGGTGTTACCACCATCCAGATGCAAGAGTCTTTAAATGATGGTTGCACAAGATGCAGCACACTGCAGATTAAATTAACTGCAAACAAGCAGCCTGATAGGACTGCCTAAGAGCTACAGGATGCTCTTTGAAAAAGAAATAAGAAAGGAGAAGAAAAATGAAACAAGACCTGTGAAAAGGGAAAAATGGAAATCTGAAGGACTGGCCGCCACTGCAAACAGTGATGTCTACTGAGTTTTAGATAGATTTACATATGAGATCTGGCACAATGCTGTTAATCACAGGGCACTACAGGGAGGGATAGAAATTGGCTAATTCATTGCCCCACGCAGGATGCTGTTTTGAGAGAAGCAGATTGACACCCAAATAAAAGAGGGCCAAACCAAAGACCTTCTATATACTGATATGTACTGAGAGCTTATGTTTTTATTACAAGAGCTTGGCACACAGCTAGACTTGCTAGGTCCTTCTAAGAGGGTTTAGCAAGGAGTATCATGGTGCAACTTATCTACCTCCATGGTTTGTCAAAGGAAGCAACCAACACCAACTTTCTTGCTTGCAGCAGTCATTTATGCGCATCCATGTAACACAATGCCTGTGTACAGGCGTAAAAACAGTGTACTTTCAATCCACTCTTAAAAACCTATTTGCTTTAACATGAGATTTTCTGAATAAAAAGTTCTACTGCCTTTGTTGGAATTACCCATAATAAACAGATCGGATGTATCACATGTGACGCAACTTTTCCTAATGAACTAATCAGGCCAATACCCTTTATCATTTACTCCTAACCGTGACAAACTGGGGCCTACTATGCTTTCCTACAAAATAACCAACAAGTGTTCAGTCACAGAATTAGAAACGTACAGAATTAGTTAGCAAAATAATATACAGCTGCTCTTAAACGTCCTTTACAAGAATTTGTGTACTGTAAAATTTCTACTTCCAGAGCTTGTAAGAAAGGTGCAAGAGCACCAGACCCCTTCTCTGTTATAGTAATCTATGAGAATACATGCAACACAATGCCTGTTTGCAAGCTTTAACATAGTGAGATAGCAATGCACACTTAAAGACACTTAGGGCCTGATTACAACTTTGGAGGAGGGTGTTAATCTGTCCCAAATGTGACGGATATACCACCCGCCGTATTATGAGTCCATTATATCCTATGGACCTCGTAATGCGTTGGGCAGGATATCCATCACATTTGGGACGGATTAACACCCTCCTCCAAAGTTGTAGTCAGGCCCTTAATTTTAACATATGCTATTCAAACTAAATAAGCCACACCTACTGCTTTTGTCATAACTTTTCAAAACATGCAGATCAGATGTGAGGCATGTGACATAACGTTCCCAATGGAATAATCAGCTCTGTAGCCTTTATCAATAGATTATCTTCATAAAAAAAGTATATTGAGTTAAAGCATTGCTAGAGAGCAATCATCGGTGTACAGTCATAAAATTACATATGGGTGCACAATTACAATGTAGAACCGCTCCTTAAAATGAGTAACAAGGATTTTTGAAAGCACAAATCTACTCCCAGGGTTTGTCGTCAAAGGCATACCACTGTAGTCTCTGAGATTCTATGTAGCAAAGTAACTAGCTACAGTGTCAGTGTAAAGACAATCCAACCTTATAGGCTTATGAACTTCAACATCTGAGTTTCCCATTACATTAGTCAACCCTACAGTATGTAATATCTTTTCATAATGAACACGCCTATGGCACCTGACACAACTTTCCAAAATGAACCAATCAGGCCTATAGCCTTTATCATTGGCTTTCTCCTCAGGCAGTCATCTGGCAAACAACAAAATAGCAAATATATTTTTTAAACTGTTGGCAAAATAATATACAGTTCCTCTTAAGAAGGTCAAATAAAGACTATCACAGTAAAATATCTTCTTCACTGAGGGTTTATCCGGGGAGGTAACCAACAGCAAAATCTTCGCTTACTAAGGTAATCGGTGAGATTCCATGTAACAAAATACCAGTCTGAAATTCTGAAACACATTTGTAATCACTATCCACCCTATATAATTATTGGCTTTACTAAATACATATCACAATAGATAAGGCAGGCATTCTCGTTGTGGCATAACCTTTGCATAATAGACTGATCATACCAATACCATCCCACCATTTCCCAATGAACAAATCAAGCCGTTATCATTCATCATTGAATTGCTACCATGACCAACCCAGGGCTACTGTATGGCGATTACACTTTCCCTCACAGCAACCATCAGGCACACAGTCTTAAAATTAGACATATATATCAAATTACACGTGTAAAAGCAATAAACAATCCCTCTGGAAGGGCCCAACAAGAATTATCACATTGCAAATCTCTAACTCATAGTTTGGCAGTCCGGGTAACCAACACCAAAGCTTTTCCCTACCACGATTATCTTTGAGATTTCCTGTGATAAAATACTGGTCTACAGCCCTCAACACCATGTAATAACCCATATGGGCTTTATTAAATTAATTTCTTTAATAAATTTGCCAGGTTTACTGCTCTTGCCATAACTTTTCATACTAACCATGTCATACTTATGGTATCTGAAATAAATGTTCCCTAAGAGTCAATCAGACCTATTGTTCTTCATCATTGCCTTCTCAACATAACTAACTCTGGTCTACTGAATCCTGCATAAGCTTTTTGTAGGGAGCTGGGTTCTAGTTGAAGTACCCCTCACACTTTCTGCCTGGTTTGTAGGTGCAACTTTGACTGAAGTGCAATAGGTTCCTCCTAACCAGGTCCGTAGTGCCAGTATTCTTTCCCTAAAACAAGACACCTGATCACTTGATCCCCAAATGACCAGGCCCGTCAGCACCTCTGTAAGTCCTTAGTAAATGGTATCCCTGGTATCTAGTGCATGGGTACTGAAGAGGGCCCCTCAGAGCTGCAGCACAACTTGTGCCACCCTGAGGGATCCAGCACCAACCGTATGCAGATTGTCATTGCAGGCTGCGTGACAAGGTGACCCCAAAATTGAAAACAAGACATGGCTCACATTTGTGTGCCATCTCCCCTGAAACACGGCTTGTAATATCTGTAAGTGACACCTACAGCAGGCCTTCAGCCCTAAAGCAGGCTCCATTATGTATTACAAGTGAGGACATACATGCATGAGCAAATATGCCCCTACTATGGTGGTCATTCTGACCCTGGCGGTCTTTGACCGCCAGGGCGGAGGACCGCGGGAGCACCGCCGACAGGCCGGCGGTGCTCCAATGGGGATTCCGACCGCGGCGGTAAAGCCGCGGTCGGACCGGCACCACTGGCGGGGTCCTGCCAGTGTACTGCGGCCCCATTGAATCCTCCGCGGCGGCGCAGCTTGCTGCACCGCCGCGGGGATTCCGACCCCCCCTACCGCCATCCAGATCCCGGCGGTCGGACCGCCGAGATCCGGATGGCGGTAGGGGGGGGTAGCGGGGCCCCTGGGGGCCCCTGCAGTGCCCATGCCACTGGCATGGGCATTGCAGGGGCCCCCGTAAGAGGGCCCCTACATGTATTTCACTGTCTGCTGTGCAGACAGTGAAATACGCGACGGGTGCAACTGCACCCGTCGCACAGCTTCCACTCCGCCGGCTCGATTCCGAGCCGGCTTCATCGTGGAAGCCTCTTTCCCGCTGGGCTGGCTGGCGGTCTGAAGGCGACCGCCCGCCAGCCCAGCGGGAAAGTCAGAATTACCGCCGCGGTCTTTCGACCGCGGAACGGTAACCTGACGGCGGGACTTTGGCGGGCGGCCTCCGCCGCCCGCCAAGGTCAGAATGAGGGCCTATGTCTTTGTCGATTCTTAGACATAGAAAGTGTACAGAGCAGCCATTTTAAATACACCTGCTCGACACTGGTCATTACTAATTCCCCAGTTGCATGATAGCTTCTCTTAACCTAGGGATGTTCAATATCAAACATCTCGTATTAATAAACCCTCATGATTCCAGTAATGGATTTATTAATACATGCACCAAGGGAGGACCTTAGAGGTGTCCCCTGAAAAACCTACCAACTGCTGGTGAGTTCATTGACTGGTTCTGGCCAGCCTGCCACCAGCAGATGAGAATATGCCCTCCCAGGGGGGGAGCCTCTGCTCTCAAGAGGTCAGAAACAAAAGCCTGTCCGAGCTGGGGTGTTACCCACCCCTCCCCACAGGATGATCTCCGTTACAAGGCAGGCGCTTCAAAGAAACTCACCGCCTTTGGTATGCAGATCTGCCCTTTCTCAGGGGAAGACGCTAACCTCCCAGCCCCAGGGCCCATCTAGCACCTGGACAGGGGAAATTAGCTATGCAGGAGGCGTGTCACACTTCCAGACTAGGAACTCCCCTAGGGTGGCCAGCCTGAAGCGGACACCACTTAAGAAATTCCACCATCTTGTGTGTGGTGAAATTTAGGGACTCTGAACAGAGTGATCCCCACTCTCCATAGGAAGTGGTCATCTAGGGGTGTAGTGATCTCAAGGGTAAGTAGCCCATAGGCTACTGCCCTTCACTCCTCCTAACACCCCTCACATTGAGTATTTAGGGGACCCCCTGATACCAGATCCTCAGAGTTTCACTGGACACCAAAGGAGAAGTGGATAAGAAGCCTGCTGAACCCGAGAACTGAGAAGCATGACTAACTTGGCACCAACTCTGTCGGCCTGCCTGCTGCACCAGACCCTTGAGGAGCAACTGACCTGTTCTGCCGCTGCAGCCCCCAAGAAACTGGGAGAGCTGCTAGTGCTCTGCAAATTGCCAAGAAGAACTGGAGTGAAGGAGCTGCTCTCCTGAATCTGCAGGCACCCAAGAAAGAACTGAGAGGACTGGAACTATCTAAAACCTGACACTGGACATCATCACTGCACCCGAGCTACCTAACCCATGTAGAAGTGGGCCAACTGTGTCAACGTGGTTACCAGGCCCTCTAGAAGAGAAGCCCACCCTGTGCTCGCCCACTGCAGACTGTTTATGCAGCCCCCACTGCAACCACGGGTGACCAGGAGGCAAACCCTGATGCCCTTGGACTCCTCTGCACCCATCCGCCCCAGACCGAGAAGAGGAGAACTAAGGGTGTCCCTACATCTCCCCATCTTGTGAGACCTCAGCCAACTTGTTGGCAGGGTCAGACTGGATCCCCAGTTCACGCCTCTAGAGTGTTTCTGTGGGCCCCCTGCAACTCTGAGGAACTCCAGTGCTGACACCAGAAAACACCCCTGCACCCACGCCCTATAGCCCGAGAAGGAGTGGACCAACGGTGTCCCCACGTCCTTCCAGGCCATCCCTGCAGCGACTTTGTAACTGGGCCACTCCCCATAGACTTGGCACCCAATGCCGTAACACACCTAAAACCCTTTTAACTCCAGAAGGTTGGTCCCATAAGTTATTGTACTCTACCTGGATTGCCGTCTTTGTTTTCCCCCCCAAGGATTGCATTGCAGCTTTCTGAAAAATGCACTGTGCTACTTTTGAAAACTATAACAATTCATACCTCGAAAATTACTCAGATGATTCCGATGATCTTGGTATCTAAATTTATATAAAAGTATGAGTTATTTTTACAGATTGGTGTCGGATTTCTTTATTGAGTGTGTCTCACTTACTGCATGAGTGTGTGTTTTACATGCTTGGCACTACCTGTTGATATACCTAACTGCTCGACCATGCCACCCACAAGAGAGCATTTGGGATATAATTTGTGCCTCTGAGATACCGCCGGGATTGCCTGGACTCTTTGCACATTGTACCTCATTTTGGTCCACTATATAAAGAGCTAGCCTCCTACACTTCTCCACAAAACAGCTATTCTTATGCTCGTTATACAACTCCTCTGAAAAGGGAATAACAAGGATTCACAATGTGCAGATCTTCTGCCCAGAGGGTTTGCTTCAGGAGTAACTAACACAAAAACCCTTGCCAACTATGATCATCTGTGTGAGTCCCTGAAACAAAATACGTGTCTACAAGGCTTACCACAGTGTAATGGCATCTACCCTCCAAGGCCTATTGGCTTTAACATATGCTTTTCACAGTAAATAAGTCAGACCTACCACCTTTGTCACAATGGGTTGTCACCATAACCATCTTAGGCCTGATGTGTTGAACGTAGCCTTTCCCACATGGCAAAAATTGCAAACAAAAGTACTGTTTTTCAGTGAAGGGACAAAAACTCTGCCCACTCAAAATCTGTGCTCAAGAATATCAACATTTTGGTGGAGCCAAAGCCCCTCTCTCCATATTGCTTCTTCAAGCTCTCTTTCTATTTACCAAAGAGATATTATTTTTCAAGGTGTAGATGCAGGTACTCAGATCTGATGTGTGTAAGGGGCAATACAATGCGAGCAGTCCTGAAAAAGAAACATCTAATATGAGTCAAAGGTAAAAATTCTACATAGCATATTACGACGAAAAAAGGGAAATTACAATCAATTACAAGGCGCATTACCTAAAAAGTCAAAGCAAAACAGGTTCTGTGTAAGTGACTACATCTAAAACAATCTCACCTCAAAAAGGTTAGCTTATAGTAGGCCCTGGCAACGAACTAAGGGGACATTACGACCCCAGCGGTCGGTGTAATAGTGGCTGTAGTACCGCCAACAGGCTGGCAGTACATACCGCCATATTATGACAATGGCGGGCGGCCGTTAGTAGGCCGCCCATGGCATTATGATCCCGCCCACCGCCATGGTTTTCGTGGCTTCTGTACCGCCACGAAAACCATGGCGGTAGGCACTATCAGTGCCAGGGAATTCCTTCCCTGGCACTGATAGGGGTCTCCCCCGCCCCCTCTCCAGAGTCCTCCCTCACCCTCCCCCTCATGACCCCCCGACGTACACACACCTTCACGCATATACATACACACTCATACACTCATGCATGCATGCATTCATACACACTTACAGCAACACTCCCTAGCATACATACTAGCACACACACAATCACATGACACAACATACATGTACACTCACACCCATTCATGCACACACATATTACACACGCCCTACACATGCATGCATGAACATAAAAACAGTCACACACACACCCCCACACACACACAACACCCCCACCCCTCTCTCCTGTTGGAGAACCGGACTTACCTGCTTGCAGGGGGTGCTCCGGCAGGAAACAGGACGCAGCGCTGCTGCCAGCAGCAGCGTCCGCCAGCAGAACACCGCCAGGCCGTATCATGGCTCATGATATGGTCGGCGGAGTTCTACTGGCCTGCAGCAGCGCCATCTTACTGTCGTCCACCACCATGACCGTAGCTGGAATTCCGCGAGTCTTCTGGCGGAATTCCTGCTACGGTCATAATTGGTGGATGGTTGGTAGCCACGGCGACGGTATGTCGGCAGCCGTCGCTTTGGCGGTAGGCGGCATTTGCCACCAATGTTATACTGAGGGCCTAAATCATATAGATGGAAATTAAATGTAGGTTCCCTCCAGAAAAGATGATATTTCCATGAAACCCAAGAGAGGCTCCCTAATAAATGTTTAAAAAGCTGTTAAAGAGAACAATATGACTAGCCTGGCTCAGTATTCAAAGGAAAAAGAACAATATGACTAGCCGGACCCTGTATTCAAAGCAAAAAAAACAATACGACTAGCCGGACCCTGTATTCATAGGCTACTTTTGCACTAAAAAAAAAAACAATTATTTCATTTTTTTATAAACGGTTCCTAATGTATAGCAAGGTGCCTACAATCCCCATTCTTCACAAATCACAGCAGACACCGCAGCGACCGATACTAGGCGCTTGTAGAGTAGCTTCCACAATTAATATTGCCTACTTTCTAATGTATGGGGAAAATTAGACGGGTTAGATAAGGGATACAACTGATTTAATTTCTGTGCTGACTGACTCTTCGAGGTGACAGAACGCTCTAGACAAGCTTTTATAGCATGATACATAACTAAGCAGCCATCTAAAAATCTTACCTAGACCCACAAATATGGCGGCAGCCAGTAGATGGATCAAGGGTGCCTTGTTAGCCCTTGCACAAATGTCACCTCTGACTGCGTTTATAGCCTGAAGAGCGCAGCGCTGTGTTTTGGTCATGACAGGTGATAGAGCGTTCAATATTAACAATTTACCTGTGTTTTGGACGTTCTTTTAGGTCGATGAATCTTTTGACCAAGTGGGACTCTCCTTACCCGAGAGAAAATCAATCTTGACAAATCAATGATCAATAATCAGTAATCAATAACGAACATAAGCAACATCACGTACAACATAACATCTCACAATTAATCCAGACATTTTCGGCGAAACCGTGACCTTTCGGCCACGAATAACCACACCAGTTTTGTGCTAAGTTAGTCACTTTATTTCCCTATATTAACAAAGCTAGCACGATATAAATGTGTCTCAACACCAAGTGATAAATGTAAATGAACATTAATATCTGGCCATGTCTACGGAAGAGATTAAGGGCCTGATTCTAACTTTGGAGGACGGTGTTAAACCGTCCCAAAAGTGGCGGATATACCACCTACCGTATTACGAGTTCCATAGGATATAATGGACTCGTAATACGGTAGGTGGTATATCCGCCACTTTTGGGACGGTTTAACACCGTCCTCCAAAGTTAGAATCAGGCCCTTAATCTATGCAGCATCTGAACAACAATGCCTTCTATAATGGCAACACAAGCTACTAAAACAATAATCTGTAATGAGCTAATTGCATACATTGATCAGCATAACAAAGTCTCAAATTGCATCGTGCGACAATGAATCCTCACCTAACCTCAAATTAGCATCAGCATGTGGGACTTCATGCAAAACAATTTGGCAACATTAATTTGGAAAACATCTAACTAGGGCACTAATCAAAATCAGCAGTTGGTTACCTAAAAGGAAAACACAATGCAATTGTACATTTATATCTTTTCATATTTACCAAATTCAATCAGCATTCAAGGAAATCTTCGTCTCGCAGGTACCAGATTCGATCGGCATGGGACGGGGCAAAGGGGTAGGGTGGACGGGGTAAATGCCTCTCGGCGGTAAGACTAAGGACAAATTACTTCATGCAAGGGACGAATCAAAGTTAAAGTCTCTAGGGCAAGAATCTCTTTCTCTCGATTAGAGAAAGCATCGGGGTCTCCGTCAAAATGGCGTCGATGGCGATAATAGCTGCAATGGCTGGAATGGACTCTAATGGCGGAATGGCTAATTTCTCCTCGTGCACCTGATTTTTATAGACAACAGTTCAAATCCAGTAGGGTCTTCCATTTGGAGGGTTCATAGGTTAGCTTCAAATTGACCAATCAAAAACAACAATTTACAAGCTTTTACTTAAGCATACATTATCCTTAGACCAATCAGAAACAACGGTCTACAAGCCTTTACTTAAGCATACATTATCCTTGGAGTCGGGTACGTAAGTTGCAACATTGTATGTCAATTAGCTCACTCTCAGAGCTTCCATTGTCCGCACCTGCAGATTGACCTTGGAGAGAAAAAGAAGATGCCTTGCTGGCATGGAACTTTAAGATAAGCTTGTGAACTGTCCACTGGAAAAGTACAGCTTGAAGCACGAATACACGTTTATTCAGCACAGTGGAAAAATACGAGCATCGAAACCGTGAGACAAAGCAACTAGGCCGAAGCCTCTATTAAAGTTAGGCTAAGCTAATGCATTTTAACGAGCAAATCATGGCACACGTTTACGATTATGTCGGATTAGTGCATTTCTAATACATCACGTTATATAAAGCACGCTTATAAATGATGGCAAACTACTCTGAGGGCACATTTTGTCCCCGTACAATCTTCATTAGTTCCGTTAGAGTCACACGCAATTATTGCAATACTACGTTTATGCGCTAATAAATGTAAAACCTTCATTCCCGCGTCACCACAGGTCGCCCCTGGGCTGGAGAACCGGATGCGCTTTCCATGAGATACGTAGCTTGCTACGACTATTTTACGTGAAACCTTACTGAATGGATTTGCTTGCCCTGGCCTGTCCCTTGCTTGCACGCTCGTCAGCACCTGCGAATACCATCAAGGAGTGCGCCCCCGGAAGTCGTCACCCAGCTGAGAGGCCTTATAGGGGCACTCGCGCGCTGCCTCGAGCTGTCATACTTTCATGAATGTTTTTTCGATGTTTTGAAAGAGGCACCCATCTCCAATCTGTGTATTGATTGAGAGGAAAGTCAATGGGTTTTGTGAGGCATTGCTTTCGATGCCCAGTGATGTCATCGATGATGCCAGCCACGATGGCATCAGTGATGTCTATCTAGTGTGAGGTGGTGCAGCTCGCATGGCGTGAATTATGGTTTAGGTGATTTTCAGTGGGTTTAGATGACCATAACTCACTTTAGCTATAATTGTTTATAAAGATGATTTCTCGGTTTATCACTACAGGTCAATTTGTTATGAGCAGATGTAACCATAATTTAAAACGCTAAAACATTTTCTTTAGTCTTTTTTTTATGATACACCACCCAAACCCATAGTGTGGGCTTCAGTCACTGTGCACTGCCTTGGCCCGGCAGGAAGCCTGGCCTGCACCCAGCCCATGTCCTCAGGTTTGAGTGCATTGACTATTCTTCGGCCAGGCGCTGCACCGAACTCCTATGTGCATTAAAACGCTACATTCACACTTCACACCCATGCACAAGGCCTGCACCCACTCTGGCCTTTGACTGTGCACAGTTGCACTGTGAGTTTTCCCTTTTTATTTTATGTTTTTTTTTAATACCCACTTTCTTTCCCTGCTGCAACCAAGGATCCACATTTATTCATGGATGCCTCGCATTGACCAATGGATGGCAAAAAAATATTTCACTTGTGGCCAGCCAATCAGAGTACGAGGATCTTTGGTTTATTGAGGATCTAGTGATCTGCACTGGCTCACTGGCAGGTGTTTCCTTGTTCAATCTGATTAGTTGAATTTTAAAATTTGTTTCATTGATTTTGTAAATTCACTATTGCTACCATTGAAAGGATTTTGCTTGACCCAGTTTGCGGAGCCAAAGAAGGACGGATCCCAGGTCATCAGAGACAAATAAACTCAACCCTAATCGTTGAAGCCCAGTATCCCCTTGCTTGCTCCCCGAATGCGATACTGGCTCAAGGAATGATTGCTGTTAGTTATGGCTAACCTTGTAAAACCATCAAGAACCATTTACTTCAGCAACAGGGTTACTCACAGGAGGAGTTCTGTGCAGATCTCTGCAATTCAGTATTAAGTAGGCACATGGCCATGCGTACGAGCTTTTAGTCCTATTATTTGCGAACTACGATACATAAAAAGTGGGCCCTTCAACCCTCTAGATTACGACCTTTCTTTCAAGGTGGAGGCACTGCTCGTTTGCTGCATGTTGAGTGAAATCCATGAATGGTGCAGGGCGAGTGGGCTTCAATTCTTCTGAATGGCAAACTTTATCATTTTCAGCACATGCCATGAAAGAGTTTATCAAACTCATCTAGGATAATATTCATCTTACACGTGAGAATTCACAAGGATAAGATGAAGTCCTTCCAAAGCATGGCAACTAATCAGGGTCCTTGAGTCCAATTTGTAGAAAGACATTTTGGATCTTAATGACTGTCCATGATGAGAAATGTCTGCCATTAAAACACTTCTGAGCTGCATAAGCATGGTGTTTCCATGTCTAAAGCTATGTAGATGTGCAGGAGCATGGTGTTACCCTACGTAAAGATATGTAGAGGTGCAGAAACACGGTGTTTCCGTATGTATAGGGATGTAGAGGTGCAGATGCATGCTGTTAACCTACGTAAAGATACGTAGACGTGATGAAGCATGGTGTTACCCTAGATAAAGATATGCAGAGGTGAAGAAGCATGGTGTTACCCTATGGAAAGATATGTAGGGGTGCAGAAGCATAGTGTTACCCTATGTAAAGATATGTTGGGATGCAGAAGCATGGTGTTACCCTATGTAAAGATATGTAGGGGTGCAGGAGCATGGTATTACCCTATGTAAAGATATGTTGAATTGCAGGAGCATGGCGTTACCCTATGTAAAGATATCTAAGGTTGCAGAAGCATGGTGTTACCCTATGTAAAGATATGCAGAGGTGCAGAAGCATGGTGTTCTCATATGTAAAGATATGCAAACATGCAGAAGCATGGTTTTACTTACGTAAAGATACATAGAGGTGCAGAAGCATGGTGTTACCATAGCTAAAGATATGTAGCAGTGCAGAAGCATGATCTTTCCATGTGTAAAAAAAACCCATCGACTGGATGTGATAGACAGAGCGATCCCTGGCAGTCCAAATGGTGTGTGGTGGTTGAGGCCCTGTTTGACTGCATGGTGTAGATAGACAGATATCAGGGGATTCTCTGACTATAACATGCAGTCAATGGTTCTCAGTAAGGAAACTCCCTGCATTTCAGGTTTTTCATCACTGGTTGGGTTCCTTTGTAATGAATAAACCTCATCGGCAATGGTGATGTAAAACCTGGAGTCTGTGCTGTTTTCTTCTAAAGGACCATTGACTGGAAATATATATAGTTACTGTTAGAAACTGGATCTTTGGTTGGCAGTCAGGTTACCCCCTGTCCAAGCAAGGACCCTCACTCTAATCAGGGTAAGTCACACACAATCTAAATTATCCTGTGCCCACCCTCTGGTAGCTTGGCACTGAACAGTCAGGCTTAATTTAGAAGGCAATGTGTAAAGTATCTGTGCAATAAATCATACAATACCACAATATAACACCACAAAAATACACCACACAGTGTTTAGAAAAATATATAATATTTATCTGAATAAATGCAGGTCAAAACGATTAAAGATGAAATAAGCAAATGTAGGGATATCACTGAAAGTGATATCAAGTGTCTTTTGAGTTAAAAGATTAAGGTAAAAGCAAGAAAAAGTGTCTTATGTTCTCCTAGAAACAAGTGTCTCTTGCAGGGCAAAGTACCTGGTTTCCATTGAAAAATCCTCGCAAGGGACCGCAGAGGAGGAGATGTGTAGAAAACAGTGAGTGTGCGTCGGTTTCCGGACTCGTCGTGTGGTGAAATTTTGCAGCGAGCAGGCTGTGCGTCGTTCTTGGCAGGCGGTGCATCGAATTTTCACCGCACAGGGATTTTAGCTGCAGGAGAGAAGTCTTTTTGGTCCTGAGACTTCTAGGAACAGGGGGCAAGCTCTATCCAAGCCCTTGGAGAGCACTTCTGCAGCAAAGCAAGAGAGCAGCAAGACAGCAGGGCAACAGCAAGGCAGCAGTCCTCTTCGGAAAGCAGTCAGGTGAGTCCTTTAGGCAGCCAGGCAGTTCTTCTTGTCAGGGTGCAAGTTCTGATTCAGGTATCTTCTCCAGGAAGTGTCTGAGGTGGTAGGGAAGAGGCCCTGTTTTAATACCCAAATGTGCCTTTGAAGTGGGGGAGACTTCAAGGAGTGGCTTAGAAGTGCACCAGGTCCCCTTTCAGTTCAATCCTGTCTGCCAGGGTCCCAGTAGGGGGTGTGGCAGTCCTTTGTGTGAGAGCAGGCCCTGCACTCTCCCAGCCCAGGAAGACCCATTCAAAATGCAGATGTATGCAAGTGAGGCTGAGTATCCTGTGTTTGGGGTGTGACTGAGTGAATGCACAAGGAGCTGTCAACTAAACCCAGCCAGACATGGATTGTAATGCACAGAAAGAGTTAAGTGCAGAGAAAAGCTCACTTTCTAAAAGTGGCATTTCTAAAATAGTAATATTAAATCCAACTTCACCAGTCAGCAGGATTTTGTATTACCATTCTGGCCATACTAAATATGACCTTCCTACTCCATTCAGATCAGCAGCTACCATTCAAACATTGTATGAGGGCAGCCCCAATGTTAGCCTATGAAGGGAGCAGGCCTCACAGTAGTGTACAAACGAAATTAGGAGTTTTACACTACCAGGACATGTACACTACACAGGTACATGTCCTGCCTTTTACCTACACAGCACCCTGCTCTAGGGGTTACCTAGGGCACACCTTAGGGGTGACATATGTAGAAAAAGGGGGGGTTTAGGCTTGGCAAGTACTTTTAAATGCCAAGTCGAATTGGCAGTGAACTGCACACACAGGCCTTGCAATGGCAGGCCTGAGACAAGGTTAAGGGGCTACTGAAGTGGGTAGCACAATCCGTGCTGCAGGCCCAATAGTAGCTTTTAATCTACAGGCCTTGGGTACACATAGTGCACTCTACTAGGGACTTATAAGTAAATTAAATAGCCCGATTGGGTGTGATCCAATGTTACCATGTTTAAAGGCAGAGAGCATATGCACTTTAACACTGGTTAACAGTGGTAAAGTGCGCAGAGTCTAAAAACCAGCAAAAACTGTATCTCAAAAGGGAGGCAGGCAAAAAGTTAGGGGTGACCACCCTAAGGCTGTCAGGTCTAACAGTTACCCTATGGTAGCTATAACTCACGCCCCCGCCATGCACAGTTATCTGATCACTAATTTTACTGCAGATGTTAGTGGCATTATCAATGATGTTATCAAAGAATGTCATGAGTGCTGTAATTTGTGTTGTAATTAGCAGTGCATGGCAAGGGCACGAGTCATAGTTACCTTAGGGCATGAATTATAGTTACTTGAAATAACTCTAACTTTAACAGGTGAATTTCTATGTTTTTTTACCTTTAAAATGTGAGCCTAATTACAACCTACCTGTAATCTTTGTTTTTTCAGTAGGCTTCTATGGTTTTTAAAATTCTATTTCTTAACTATAATGTCCCTGTGACCTTTGTTTTTTCAGTGAATGTTGGTGTTTTTTTTTAATGTATAGTCATTTTTATTACTATATGTTAATCCAACCACCACTCCGTACGGCCTTTGGTCTTTGGCCTCGCGCATTGGCGGTTGTTCACTGGACCTGGCCTGCAGCCAGGCCCTGAGGCCAACCCCCTATAAGCACCCAACCTTGCACCGCACACAGCCTTCGCCTGTGCACAGCAGGGGTTGCCCACAAGGCCTGGTCTTCAGCCAGACCCTGTGGCCAACCCCCATAACCACTCAACCCTACACTGTGCACGGCCATTTGGCGGTGCGCCGCAGGAGTTGGCCACAGCCTGTCTCTCTGGGTATGAGAATAGGTGTGAGAGGGTGTATCTGGGGATGAAAGTGGCTGTGAGAGTCTCTGTCTGGGTGTGAGAGTGCGTCACCACTAGGTGATATATATATATAAATATATATCTTACCTAGTGGAGGTTAGGACCATGTTTTGATAGAAAATGCGTTTTTTGACTTGCCTATATCTTTGGTGCCGTTTGACCAAACTTCACGTAAATTTCCAATCAAAGTGTCACAGTGATTTTCGTTGTGCATGTAAAGTTTCAGGGTCATCTGCCCAGTGGGGGCAGAGATATAGGAGGTGAAAAAAGTTGAGTTTCCCATGTTATTTCCCATAGGACTTTTAGACACGCCTACAGTCTGAACCACTAGACAGAATTACACCAAATTAGGCAGAAAGCTAGCTTTCAGTACTCAGATCACACTTTCACATAGTTGATAGTTGGTGTAAATGCATTTAGTAGTTTTTGAGATAATAAAGGGAAAATAAATTTGTATATCTCTGGCTGCGATGACATCACGAATATTCTGCAAAATTCCTGATTTTTTGGCAAATACGCATGCGAAAGGAAGCATTGCAATTGGCTGACTTCAACCTGACTAGAAAGTTGCGAACGCCATTTTATTTCACGAGACACAGTCACCCAGGGTGAAAATTCTAATTGAAAGTGGCATAAGGCGTCGGGTGAAGGTACCCTGACCCTCGGGGTGTGATAAAGGTGTTTTTTAGGGGCAAATTATGGGTTTCATATAATTTTGCATCATGGCACATGATATTTGTGAAAATTTGTGAATTTTCTCGAATTTCTGTGATTTATTTGCAAAATATTTGCGATTATGGAACAATTTGAAAGAAAAACTACAGACTCATTCATACACTAATTCTTTCACTCATACATCCATGCTTCTTTTTGCACACGTATTCACGAATTTCGCAAAATATTCACAGCCAGAGATATACAAATTTATTTGCCCTTAAATATCTCCTAAACTACTGAACAGATTTACACCAAAAAGTACAATCTGCATACTGGCAGCTAGCTTTCTGCCAAATTTGGTCTAATTCCGTCCAGTTCTTCAGGTTGTAGACATGTTGACAAGTCCTATGGGATTTAACATAGGAAACGCAATGTTTTTTCGGCCCCCTTTTTCTCGGCCCCCTCTTGACAGATCGCCCCGAAACTTCCCGTGCGCAACAAGAATCACCAGGACACTTTTTTGGGGAAAATTTTGTGAAGATTCGTCAAATGGTGCGAAAGATATAGGCAAGTCAAAAAACGCTTCTTCTATGGCAACATGGTCGTAACTATAACTACCTACTTGCAACTGTCAGTAGGTTTATTATTTATATATATATACATATATACTGTATGTGTGTGTCACTTAAAAATCAAAGGTTACATGGACGTAATAGTTAGGCTCACATTTCGACCGTAACAAAGCATAGAAATTTACCAGTTATAGTTAGTTATCTCAGGTAACTGTAACTTGTGCCCTAAGGTAACTATAACTCGCGCCCCTGCCACGCACAGTTTTTTTGTCAAAAATATTACTGCAAATATTACACTGATATTATCAATGATGTTATCAAAGAAGTCATGAGTGCTGTAATTTGTGGGGTAATTAGCAGTGCATAGCAAGGGCGCGAGTCATAGTTACCTTAGGGTATGAGTTACAGTTACTTGAGATAACTATAACTATAACTATAACAGGTGAGTTTCAGTGGTTTGGTACGCTTAAAATGTGAGCCTAACTATAACGCCCATGGAACCTTTGTTTTTTTAAGTGAATTTCTATGTTTTTTTATTTCTATTTCCTAACTATAATGCCCCTGTAACCTTTGTTTTTGTCCAGTGAATTTCTATGTTTTCTTTAAAGTAAAGTCATTTTAATTAAGATACATTAATCCAGCCACTGCCATGCATGAATGAGATATTTCTGGATAAATTGAAAAGAGTGAAATCATCTTTCAGTATGAACCTTAAACTTTTGAAGTTTAAAAGAAATTAAAGAAGTAAAAGGACCATGGGAACACCTAGAGTAGTACCCTCAACTTTCAGTGTAAGGATCTGTGACTGTAGGCCATAGGTGACTTCTTACTGTGATGCTTCCAGACATATTTATGACAGTCAACCCACGCATTTGATTGTAAAGAAATGTGAATGTTCCATCACTAGGAAGGTTTAACAGTCAAAACACCAGTAAATAAACAAACACTGCTAAGAGATACTAGGAGTTGAACCTTCAGCCTCCTGTGTGACAGCACAAGACCATTAGGTCAGAACAGACTCTGCTCCACTCTGCATCTAAACAGAACAATACCATTCATACCAAGCATCTTGCTACTCTTACTCTTTGTTGTCATTGTATGGAGAGACCATTGCAATGACATTATCTCTCTCTATCCCTTCCATCGTACTATGGGATGAAAGAGAGAGAGAGTGACAGGACCCCAGGGGGAGCCTGAAGGCCCTTGTGATCCTTGCCAGCTCCCTGCGTCCTGCAGTAGCCGGCATTACTCCCACAAGCAGGGAGTTGCTTTAATTAGCAGCTCCCTTCTTATGGGAGCAATGTTTTCATCAGTTTCCGAACACCCATATTTGCATGCACGGAAACAGATGGAAACTCTGCTTTCTGAGAGCAGGAGCTGTTTGACTGCTACCTCTGTTAGAAAGCAGACTTTGGTTTCTTTTGCTTACTGGGGCTGTCAGCTCCCACCAGGCAAAAGCAAACAGCTATATCTCGGGGGTGGGTACCCCGGGGCATAGCAGGAGCCGGCACTGGGGGTGTGGCGGTCTCCAGGGCTATCATTGGCTCCTTGAGGGGGGCTGTGCAGTCCCCTTCCAACAATCAATATCGTCAGGGAGGTGGAGGTCCCAAGGGCTGCGGAGGGGCCTGGTGCTCCCCCCGCATCCATTTTTGTAAAAGCCCTGAGGAGATGGCAACCCCCTCGCATTCAAAAATTCTATCCCCCTGGGACCTGGCCCATCCAGGGGCTTATAAAAAAATAAGCGCATGAGCCCCCATTTGTTTGTTTTTTTATTTTGCTTTGGATTTGTGACTGTCGCGATTTTGAGGCAGAAACTTTTTTTTAAAGTGCTTTTTTAGACGTGTGGGATCCCTCTGGGACCCCAGCACCAGAGCTAAGGGGTCCAGGTGTCCCTACACTGGCCCATTTTATTTTTTTGTGTGTTTTTTCTCCACATCCCAACATGGCTGCCAAAACATCCTTGTTGAAGTGTTGGCAACCAATCAGATCGCAGCACGAGATTAGGAGGAGTTGCAAAGCTGTCACGTCCCTAAATTTATAAATTTGGATTTTCTTTAATATCTCCAAAACTACTGAATGGATTTACACCAAATAACAAAAAGGGCTCTTTCTGGACCAAGAGCTACCTCTCTGCCAAATTTAATGCATTTCCGTCCAGTGGTTTGGGCTCTATCGCTGTTCCAAATCCATGTGGAAATTAACATTGGAAACACTCCTTTATTGACCTCCCTTTTTCTTGGCCCCCGCTTGACAGATCAACCAGCTGACTTGACTGTCAAATTGTTTTGGAAAATTTTGTGAAGATTTGGCAAGCAGTGCCAAAGTTATAGGCAAGTAAAAACCTGCTTTTTCTATAGAAATTAGGTCCTAACTATAACTACCTAGTGGTGACCGCCACTAGGTAATTTAAACATATATATTTTTATCTGTATATGTGTATAAATATGTCATTTGAGATCTCAAAAATGACGTGATTTGAACATGTCATGAGTGATGTCATATGCAAATGCATAAGCAGTGCATGGGAGGGATGCAAGTTATAGTTAGTGCTGGTAACCATAACTGCTGAATTTCAGTGTTTTTTTTAGTTCAAAACGTTATCGTTGTCACTGAGAAACTCACCTGACTATAGCATTACTTTAACTTTGGAGTATTTGCAGGGTCACTGGGTAATTATAGATGGACAGTTTTCCATAGGAAATGCATTTTTTGTGTTGTTAATAATTTTGGCACAGCTTGACGCAGTTCCTTGAAATCATCAAAAAAAAAGTGCTCTTTTTTTACTAGTTTGTGCTTAGAAAGTTTTGGTGTGATCTGTCAAGTGGGGGGGGAGTGATGGGGCATGGGGGCATGGGAGTGGCTCAGAATGAAGTGGGGGGGGCCAAAACACAAACCTCCAAAGCATTTTCCATAGACTTCTTTAGGGGTGGCTACAGAAAAACTGCTCAACAGAATTAGACCAAATTTGGCAGAAAGCTAGATCTTGGTAACACAGATTGTGCTTTTTGTGATTTGATGTAAATCTATTCAGTAGTTTCTGATAAATTAAGATTCAAAAATATCTGTATATTTGGATGTTTGTGTTCGAGGGACTCTTGAGAGACCCTCAAATCATTTTTAAAGAATAGAGCATTCTGATTGGCCCAGGGAAATCTTTCCCCCCTTGGGCCATCCTGCTCCCACAGGTATCAGACTCCCACAGGAGCGAGCACTCTGATTGACTGCCAGCAATATGAAAAAAATGTTGTTGCCAACCATTACAGGACCTGGGAACTTAGGGCCAGATGTAGCAATTTCCGCATTTGCGATTCGGAATTTGAGAGTCGGTGCGACTCACAATTTCCGAATCGCAAATGCGGATACAGAACGGTGTCTAAGACACCGTCTGCGAATCACTATGGGGTAGCAAAGACCCACCTCATTAATATTAATGAGGTGGGTCGCATTTTGCGACCCCATAGCGAGTCCCAGCACTCACAGGGATGGTGGCCTGCTGAAGACAGCAGACCTCCATGTCTATGACTGCTTTTTAAATAAAGCATTTTTTTTTTTTTGTATTGCAGCCCGTTTTCCTTAAAGGAAAACGAGTTGCAATACAAAACAAATTACAAAACCATATGGTCGCGTTTTTTCAGAGTAGGCAGTGGTCCATTGGACCACTGTGTGCTCTGAAAAAAACATTTTTGGCAACATTCACAAAGGGGAAGGGGTCCCATAGGGACCCCTTCCCTTTTGCGAATGGGTTACCACCAGTGTGAAACTGGTGGTAACTGTGAATTGCTTTGCGACCGCGTTCGCGGTCACAAAGCAATTTAGCATTGCGATGCGAGTCGCAAATAGGAAGGGGGCACCCCTTCCTATTTGCGAGTAGCATTCACAATTTGTGAGTCGGTACCGACACGCAAATTGTGAATGAGCATCGCGATGAGCATTTTGCACCATGCAAAATGCTTCCTACATCTGGCCCTTAGTCCCCTGTACTAAAGTTATTTAAAAAAAATAATATAAGGGGACACGGTAGGAATACCCTTCCACCCTAGGCCCCCTTGGGGGGCAAGGGGGCAGAGTGATCCCTTCCCCTGGGCCACAACTGAAAAAAAAATTGCTGTGATCCCACAGGACTCCTGTGGGATTGAAAAACAAATGACAATCCTGGGCCACATTCTTTAATTAGGGGAATGGGGACATGTAGCTTCCCTCCCTGGGCTGTTTATGGCCTTGGGGCCTCATCCCCAGGGGTACAATTTATTTAATAAGGCTAGGGAGGCTGTGCAGTCCCTCCTCCCCCTCCCTGAGCTGTTTTCAACCCTGTGGACTCCCTTGCCCCAGGGCCCAAAGCATTTGTTAAGGGGACTCCCATGCACCAGGGGGCCAATTTAAATAATTTGGGTAGCAGGCAGGTCCACCTCTCCCAGACACTTTCAGCCCCCATGACCCTATTCCCAGAGCCCAAAGCATTTAATAAGGGCAAAGGGTCCCTATAACCTCCCTCCCCAAGACTTAGGGGACACCACCCCACAGAGCTGCTGTTTAATTAAAAGGTAGGGGGGCATGCACACCCCATCACTGAGCCTTCTATGACCCCAGGGACTCCATCCTGAGGCCAGCTCACTTTCTGTGATCCAGGCCGCCCTACCCCGGGACACAGCAGTTTTCCTGCCTGTAACTGCATGTGCAGGGAAACTCATGTTTGTTCCTACCGTTCAGGAGCATGTTCAAAACTTCTGCCAAATGGGAGTGAACAAAAAAGGCTGCTCCCAGCAGGCAGGAGCTTCAAAAATGCTCTTGGCAGCTGGGAACAGACTCCAGATCTGTTTCATCTGCCCACACTGATGCAGACAGGGAAACAGATCAAGATATTGTTCCTGCCTGGAGGGAGCAGCATAAATAGGGCACTGTGTTTCCACCCCCCAACAGCCCTCTACGTGTGAAAGAAAGGTGCCCTGGATGGTTACAGAGGCATCCACCTATTTAGAAAAGGAGGCCAGGAGGGATGGGGTCCTGGGACCAAAATAGGCTTGGGGAAGGGGACCTTGGGGCTCTCCTCCCTGCCCTGTAGATTTTGGCCCCAGGGCCCCTAGAAGACTTCGGCAGGGAGGGCTTGTGACCCCATCCCATTTTATATTGTATTTTGCCCTGAGGGATATGGTCCAGGAGCCAATTAGGGCCACAGAGGGGGCTACATGCCCATCCCCTTAAAATATATTTTTAGGCACCAGGAGATGGGGTCCATGGGGCTCAAAGGCCAATCCTGTGCTGTGCATGGCAATAGCTGTGCGCAGTGTTGGTGTTGCAGCCTGCTGGAGGTTCAGCCACAGGGCGTGGCAGTAAGCCAAGCCCTGTGGTTTATCCCCTGCTGCACATGGGCAAAGGCTGTGCGCAGTGTGGGGTTGACTGACTGCAGGGAGTTGTAAGCAAGGCCTTACTGCAACACAGGCCCTGTGGCTAATCCCACACCACACACGAGCAAAGGCATGTTGCTGAGTAGCTGCCTGTGGGAAGTTGGACATAGAGCCTGGCTGCAAGCCAGGCCTTGTGACCAGCCCCGTGCTGGGTGTGATGAAAGGCTGTGCGCAGAGCTAGGTTGGCTACCTGCAGGGGAGGCGGCTTCCCCTGGGTGGGTTGGCCAAAGGCCGAGCGGGGCATAGGGTTGGCTGCCTGTCGGTGGCTTGCTGCAGGGCGTGGCCACAGGCCTTTGGCGGTGTGTAGTTGAGGTTTGACTTTACATTTGGTGATAACATATTACATTACGTTAAATAAAACTAGAATTTCACTGAAAAAATAAACATTAAAGTAATGTAGTTAGGTGTGATACAAAAGATCTGTTTTTGTTTTAAAAAAGTTAGAAATTAACTGAAAAAAAGGTTAAAGTATCATTATAGTTAGGTGAATATGTAAATGACAACATTACCATTTTGAACTAAAAAAAACACAGAAATTCACTAGTTATGTTTAGCAGAGATAACTATAATTTGCGCCACCGCCATGTACTGCTTATGACCTCACATATTACATCGCTCATGACATGTTCTATGACACTATTTATGGCATCTCAAATGACATAATTGATGGCATCACTGATGACATCACTAATGACATCATCCAAGCTTCTTTTGCACATAATGCTCCATAAATTAGTATGGCATTAGAGGTCTGAAAGTAGGTACATAATAGCTCAGACTAATATGAAGCACCATTAATGCCATCACAGACACAACGCATGGGTTATATGCAACACTGACCCCATACTTATCGGCAGCATAGTTCACATTAACAGTCAACCCCAGATTTATGGGAGACTCTAATTGCATACGTTGTTCAAACTGTTCGGTAATTTTGAACGAAAGCCAGGATCCTCAAGATACTCAACCTCTGTTCCAAAAGGAATGCCCTACTACAGACAGCTTTTATCTGTATCAAACCTCTCAAAGTCACTGAATCTACGTTGAGAAATGAAGTTCAAATGAGTAGAAAAGTGAGTACTGTAAATAGTGTTTACTCTATGGCACAAGTTTACTCTGTACTACACTGCTTGCATTCAGTGAAACTCCCATGAGAAATACACTGTGGAGTATTAAAACGCATCTTCCAGTGTAGACCCTATGCAACACTTGTCAAAAAAGACACTATTCCCCTTAAATAACCAAGGTCTGAAGGTGCTAAAGATTATACTACCCGCAGCCTTCATACTGCAGTGAAACCTTAACAGATAGTCCATCTTCTGACCCAAAAAAGGACATAGATTAGTCCCTGTTGCACACCTTCTTCTCTGTCAGTGGTTCCCAACCTGTAGTCCGCGAACCCCTAGGGGCCCATGACACATTTCCAGGGGGTCTGCAGGCCTAGGCTGGGAGGAAGACACTTCTCCAGCTGGGGCCTCTGACAAACATGTGCATGTTTTTATTTTTATTACTTCCTTTATGCAGCAGTTTTAAAAACACTGCAAAGTTCCTTGTACGTTCAGCAGCTCTTGGGCAAAAATAAAAGTGTCAAGTTAACTCTAGTGATTAATGTACCTGCTAGAAAGTGATGGGAGTTTTGTCTAGTGGCAGTTGTAACTCAAAAATAGCACAGTTGGGTAATATGGCTGCTGCAAAGAACATGTATCATGCAAAGAACAGTATTTTATGTGCATAGCATAGTGGGTTGCTACTTTTAGCATCGATATTCTTTTGTTACTGTGCATTTCTCAAGGTACAATCATAATTTAGCACAGTGAGCTATGAAATGCCATTAAAGAGCTGCATGCAAACTGTATAGGACAAATTAGAAAGTTGTTTTTTCCCCAGTCTTTCATTTTCCTTATGCTGCAAAAAGAAGGTTTGCTTGTGTAGAGATACATTCTTATTCTTAAAGTCAATGCTAACCACAGCGTTGTGTTCTGAATCCTGAGTTTATTCTTCTCCAGGCCAGCCACTCTAAGAAATCCCTACCAGTGTGTATGACGTTACTCCTACACCTTGTAGTCCCCTGTAAAGTACTCAAGTACTCAACACTGGTATGAGAGGTGCTATAAAACAAATAATTACATGTGACAGAGAGGCTATGGAGACATGATAAGCCCTTTTCAGTTTTAGTTCCTTTCCCCACCACATTTGTATGTGAAAAAGCTTTCTCAGATCTTAAGTACCTAAAAAATAAAAACAGAAATTATTTGGGAAATGTAGAATCTGACCTGAGGATTCAACTTTCCTTAAAAAAAAAAAAAACATTGAAAAGTTAGTCACCGAGATGCAGCACCAACCTTTCTATTACATTTTTTTCGATGTTTGCAGATTTTTTCAATATAAATTATTCATATCTTTACTAACTTGAGTATTTGTTTATTGTGTACTTGTTTGTGTATTTTTTGAGAATTACTGTTTTAATGTTTGAAATTTAAATCATGCAAATTGCTTGTGGCACCTGGCTTTCAATAATGATTCAGTGGGTGGACCTCAGGGGCCAAAACGTTGGGAACCACTATTCTATGTAATGTAGAAATTGTCATACTGACATACTTACATGAAATCTTTGCCCTGTTGGAAACTTTTTCTGCAGAACTGAAACACTTGTGTGGAACATACTGGACACAAATAATCACCTGTTATTTGCTCACAGAGTTACTCTTCAATACAAAGATTTATAATGTGTTCATTACCTCTACAAACCTATAATGCATGAGAAGCACATGTGTTTGGTAAACACTTTGGGCCTGATTACAACTTTGGCGGAGGGGGTTAATCCATCCCAAATGTGACGGATATCCCGCCCACCCTATTACGAGTTCCATAGGATATAATGGACTCGTAATACGGTGGGCGGGATATCTGTCACATTTGGGACGGATTAACCCCCTCCGCCAAAGTTGTAATCACACCCTTAGTTATCTCAACTAGACTTACCATGCATGGTAAAGTTATGCGTGGTCAAAGCACCAAAAAATAAATGTGCGGTAAAAGCTGTGTGGTAAAGGCACTGTGGTTAAACTGTGTTGTAAAGGATGTTTTCAATTTCGCTAGAAGGTTTCTGCTGCTGAATGCAACCAAAATCACCAGGTTAAAGTCTGTGGCTACTATGTAATACCAGTACCTACAAATGGAATTTCCGAGGCCCACGCCTCCGTGCCTCTTCATCATTCGAGAGCCCATTAAGTACTGTCACATCTCCTTATTAATTTATTATTGGAATTCAGGGTCCGACTGGCCGACAAGGTCCATGTATGGACCATTTTTTGGCCGTTTGTGGGCCAGTTTTTACTGTTGATTTCCCTGATAATCCCACAAACATTGCCTGCAGCAAGCACACATGTGTGCAGTCCTCCATATCTTGCAAAACACCTATACAACATGTCTTTACAAGTTCAAAATGGCCCCAATTTGCTAATTTGGGGCACTTTTTTTGCTATCTGGGGGTTACTTTTATTTTGGAGCTCAGGGCTATTTTCTGTCCGACTCCAAACTTGTCTTAATGCTTTCCCTATGTCTAATCTGGCATACGTTTATTGACATTGTAGGCTGTGTCTCATTAGGTTGATATGCCTGTTTTTGGAACAAAACCTGCTGTAACACTTGTAATGAACATAATTCAGTCATTATGAGTGTCCAAGAGAGTTATTCAAGTAAATAAATTCAGACACCACTAACACTCATTCGGGAAATGATAACATTTCAAGTGCGAATTTCAACTATCCAACATTCCCCATGTTCAAACACTCTGACCCACTACTAATGTATAATCATTGTGACACTGCTTAAAACCTAAGCTCAGGTAGCACTTTTGAAGATCAGATGACAGCTCTATTTAAAGTATAAGGACCCTATTTAGAGTTTGACTGCCGATGTTCTGTCAGTCAGGGTGGCGTAGGACATTTAACTTGCAATCTGGACGGACTAACACCTGCCAAATTTAAAGATCACCAATGTCTCAGTGGTGATTTCTGTACCTTCAGGACAACTGCTGTCACAGTGGTTCCTCTCAAGGTATCCAAAGTTTTAGTGGATGGCTGCCGTTAGTTTAGATGGACTTCCACCAACCTTTTTGTTTTTCACAAACAAACTCCCAAAGTGTAAAGTTACTTTTGATAAGCATTGAACTAGTGATCTCTACAGCCAGGGATTTTTTTACTTGGGTTTGGGGAGCATTATTTGTATTTTTCTGTTCGACACCACCAGGTTTTCCCTGGTGTGACAGAGAAAAAAGATGCATTGTCAAAGAAAATAGGTCTCACATTCTGGACCTCTTGGCTTTGCCAGTTGTTTTTAGTGATGCTGTATAAGCATTCCCGATGCTGTGCAGAAAAAATATGGCACAGCTGCTTGCGTCCTTTTGTAGGAATATATACTGTCTGAGTTGGATCAGTAAAACAAATGCACAAAAAAGCTACCTTTAATTTAGCCAGGGGCAAAAGCAACGCAAGAGGGGAAGCAACACATGAGTTGCAGGACTGAAGCAACCATAGTAGGGAAGCAACAGGAGGGTGTTGGAGGAAAACAATAAAGAAGACATGGATGGGGGGTGAAGAAAAACAAATAGGAGAGGGAGAGAGCATTGTGGAACACAGGGGAGAAAAGCAATGCATGAGAGAAAGCAAAGTGGGGCTGAAGGGGAGAAGAACACAAGGCTGAGTGCATCGAGTCAGATGGAAAATACATGAACTCTCATAAAGTGCTTCATACAAAAGAAAAAAGCACTTCTCTAAAAGTGAGCAGTGGAAGGATACAAGTAAATTGGCTGTGTTCTACGGGAAGGACAGCCAAAGGGTGGTCAAGCCAAGCTATTTAATAAGAAACAGGCAAATAAAAGTGACAGTAAAGCCAACCAGCGGTAAGGAATAGGTTGTCTGGTGGCCCTCTATGTTCTTGGTAAGCCCACAATATGGCTTTCCTTGTTGGTAGGCCTGACATAGAAAGGACATCAGATCATCAGTGGTGTTCAGTGTGATGCCCTTACTCTGAGTAATGGTTCCACCAATGGGGACACACGGAAAGCTGAAGGGCTGCTGGGCTCTAAATAGGGCAAGTGTTTGTTGGACAGGGTACTCCTTGACATATGTGAAGGAGTACCCAGTCTGACAAACTCTAATTTTGCCTGAAGTTATTAATGATCTAAAATAGTGTTTTCCAAACTGTGGGTCACAGCCCACTGGTGGGTTACAAGCTGATTTTTTGTTGAGTCTTGAAATCTAACTAACAAAGATGCCTTTGAATTATGTATTTATCTTGTCACATTTGCTGCACTTCAAAGACAGAGGTCAAATGTCACATTATGTCAGAGAAAGAAAAGTAAAGTGAATTATGTGACAATCTTGCTGGGGTACAGAGAGTGTGAAAGGAAAAGCTGTGGGATATCATTTTTTGTAACACACAACAAAATGTAAATACCTGTAAAATAACTGTATAGATTCAGCAGTTTTGAAAGCAAAAATGAAGCACTTTTTTGTAATTCTGAAGTGTGATGGGAGCAAAGATTTTAACAGGATCAAAGCGAATTCAGACATTGCACTTGGTGATGCACAAATGATAAATATGGAAACTGGTTTTCCACAAATTATCATTTGTGTCCAATTTAGTTTTACTGGTAGAATTGTGTATCTGTGTAAATTAAGTGTCCATTACAATGGAAAGATGATGTCTATAAATGACAGTGGCTGCCACACGATGCTTTAGTTACCTTACAGATTCACCCGCCTCATGTCCATGAAAGGTAAGTGGGTCCCGGAAGTTTGTCAGTGGGCCGTGGTTCTAAAAGGCTTGGGAACCACTGCTCTACAAACTTATTGCCACATTTATCTTACTGTATTTTCAGAAACAAATAAAACAAGACTTACCCTGCTGCAGAAATAAAGCCATCAGATAGATGAGACAAGCCTTCATCTTCAGAGGATGCGCGTGAAGTAAAATCCAAAAGAGGAGATTGACTGACAGCTTTACCCAGACCTGTTTTTCGTTTTGCAACACGAGTGCCAGTGTCCGAAAACAACAGATTGAGGCACATGAGACTGTTTGAGTCATGAGAAGGTCTCAGACTTCTTCAGACTCTTGCAGCTATAAGTGCTTTCTTACACCGTCACAGTTGAGGGGGACAAATGCAATTAGAAAAACAAATCGTTTGGGATCTTGGTTTCCCGAGCTTTGCTAATGCTATTGTTATGCCACGCTAATTATGGAGTTTTATGGCACCACCTCATTACAGTTTAAATCTGTAACCCTGGAGTGAGGAACAACATGTTCCGATGTAATAGCATAAATTACATCTTCCCTGTAATTCATTTCTAAGCAAACTGACTCGGCGCCCCAAATTTTACACAATGTTTTGGAAGAACTGCCGGGCACATAGATTGTTGTGCCACATACGTCATATTGAACGCGCTTTACACACGCTCTTTAAGACTCCCCTGGGCAGACGCTTTTGGAGGGTCGAAAAGTTTGATGTGTGGCAGAACACTCCCTGCTTGTGTTATACCGGGGACATTTTTCCACATAACACTTCAGCGCCCCTTTGGAGAAGCGTTTTCAGTTGTTGAGGAGTTCCAGTGTAATTTTAGAGTTCTCTAGGATGGTACTTGTGGCAAAGCGCTACATCGGGAACGCGTGTCCACGCTGCGTTTCACCACTTGCTGTAGGGCAGGATCATATAGTTTGTGTAGGACGGTTGTGAAGAGGTAGACGGTCGGATTTGAAAGGACACCAAATACTTGTGAATTTGAAGGAAGGACGTCGAGTAACTATAATTCCGGGCATCACCCACCCTAGTCATCCCACTGTGCGAATCCTCCTAGCCAGTGCACATATTTAGGCCAGAGTCCAACCTACCGGGTTATTTGGACATCCATGCCCATCCATCAAGTACCTTGCCATAGTGGAACACACCTTTGTGGTTTTGGGGAGAGCTGACGGCACTGGCCCTCCCAGAGGGCGCGAAGCCTAGTTGACTCGGTTAGCCCTGTCAGTTCCACCCATGTGACCGGGTCACATCTCTAACCAAACAGCCAGAGGTTGAGCAAAGACAAATGGACCACCCAGTAGTGTAATTGTGTGTCTGCCGTCGCCAGGGACCCGTCCAGGCGGACACAATTGTCAGATGCAGCTCTGAATGTTTAATGGCCCATAGCACGTTTCATGGAGTATTTGTGTACCTTCTGAAAGAAGTTTTGTGAGATTTCAAAGGGCTTGTTCTTTTCTGGGAGAGGAACATTTTGCATAGGGTCAATCTGTCTACTTTTGAGACAGGAGCTGAGTTCCAGCAGAGTAAGTCATCTCTGGTAGCCCTCAGGAGAGGTGCCAGGTTTAGGTTTCACGCTTGCTTGGTCTTTGATGACCTGCATCCACACGTATTTAGCACTATTTTAGGACAGGTCACTGCTAAGTCTCCTTGTACCTGGCAGATGGCCGACTTCTCCCAAGTAACCCGCAGGCTGGAGACCATGCCAAAGGATTTCCATGAGCCTCTGACCCGTTCATCTGGGGCAGGTTGTCTACATATAATGATCAATTTTATCTCCCATCACCCTAGTCTAGTCCATGTACAAGAACATCTTTTCCCTCCACTTTTTGCTGAATCTTTTTGTTTGCTCAGGATTCTGAGTGCTTAACCACTGCTGACCAGTGCTAAAGTGCAAGTACTTCTCCCCTAAACATGATAACATTGGGTAATACACAATGGCATATATAATTTACTTGGAAAGTGGTATACACCATACCCATGCTACTATTGGGAGTGCAGCACTGATTGTGCCACCCACCTTAATAGTCTTTCAAACCAGTCTCAGGCCTGCCATTGCCGAACCTGTGTGTACAGTGTCCTGCCCCTTTGACTTGGCATTTAAAACTACTTCCCAAGTCTTAAGCTCCCCTTTTATTACACATGTCACCCATAAGGTATGCCCTAAGTAGCCCTAATAACAGGTTGCTGTGTAAGTAAAAAGATGGACATGTACTTTTAAGTTTTACATGTTTTGCCAGTGACAAATAGGCAAATTCATTTTTCACAAGAGTGGCCCTATTCCTCTCACAGGCTAGCACTTTGAAATTTCTGATTGGAAAAGAGAAGCTGCATCATGTTTCATATCTTTGGAATGGTAATAATAAATCCTGTTTAATGAAGCTGGATTTAACATTACTAATTTTAGAAATGCCACTTTTAGAAAGTGGCCATATCTCTGCTCTTACTGCTCTGTGTGCCGTGTAGCCTGTCTCAATACACATCAGGGTAGGTGACAGCTACACTTTGTGCATTCCCTCTAGACAGCCACAAACACAGAAAGACTGGGTGTGACAGGGAATACATTTGCATTCATCTCCATTCTGATAGCTCTTCCTGGGCAGGAAGAGGGAGGGGGAGTTGACCCACCTGAATGGGGAGTGCCTGTCCACACAGAAATGGCTTATTACCCCCTAGTCTGGAACCAGAGCTGGGAAGAAGGGACTTCTGTGCACTTCAAAGACCCTTCTGTGAAGCCACCCCCACTTCAAATGCACCTTTAGGAATAAGTACTGGGTCTCTGACCCTACCAAGACATTACACTACTGAACATGTGAAGAACTCTGTCAGGAGTAAGGAATGCTGTGCTTGAAAATTGCCATCTGTTGGACTGCTGCCCTGGAAAGTCTGCTTTCTGTTTGACGAACTGCTGTGCTGCCTGCTGATCTCTGCCCTGCTGAGGACAAGGACTGGACCAAATCACCCCTTGTTCTTCTGCAGTCGCAGGGACATCAAAGACCACCTGCAACCAGCACCTGCACTCTGTCTTCTGTGAGTCCTGCTCTGCAAAGTGGTGCCAGTCCAATCCTGAGCCTTGAAAGTGAGAATCTGTGCTGCAACCCAAGAAAATCAATGCATCGACAACACTGCGCCGACTGGAACCAGCTCATTTCCACTCAACACCAATGCATCACCATTGTTGCTCGAGCTGCGGACACCACATTGCGACGAATCGTTCCTGGATTGGACACATCTTCAACTCTGCGCAGCTCGGTGATGATGCACTGCTTCGATGCCCATCACTGCTTGACTTCGATGCTGCATATCTTAGACGTACTCATTACTTACATCTCCATGATCAACAGTGACGCATCTCCTCCTCTACTCCGCAGCACATCAAGTCCTAAATGTCAACGCTTCTTCCATCCAAACTACTTTTTCATAGGGCCCTGAGTGGGTCCTGTAGCAGACCTGCCCTCCATCACGGTCGGCCTCAACTTTGAATTTACCCCGATGTAGCGTGACCTCAAATAACCTTTTAGAGCTATTGAACTCTAAGCACTATTTTTTGATTTATTCTTTAAAAATTCATTCTGATTTGGGTTTTGTCATTTTGGTCTTGATTTACTCATACAATTCTTATCTATTTTTCTATACATGTGTGGAGTCTTTTATGTGGTGTTTTCATTGTGTTACTTTGTGTATGTGTGTGTGTTTGTGTGTTGCATAAATACTTTACACATTTCCTCTTTAAATAAACCTAACTGCTCTGTGCAAGGCTAACAGAGGGTAAGCTCTGGTTAACTCTAAGTATGCACAGTAGAGGCTTGCTTGGGTCACGCGGGGCGGGTGCCGCATGCAGGGGTAAAATGCACAGGCTCCTATCCTGCCCTGCGGCCAATCCTGGCGCTGCTCAGAGCAGTGTCAGGATTGGCTGGGAGCACCCAGCCAGGGCGCTCGCAGGCAGACTGGGAGCCTGTGCAGGCTCTCTCCAGCTCGACAACTGTGTTGCTGGGCTGGGAGAGCCTACTACACATGTGTGTTTGGCTGACTCGAGACGGCCAGCCAAACATACATGCGCAGTGAGGGGGAGTGCTGTGCACTCCCCCTCACTGCTTGTCACCCCCCATGGTCCTGCCCCTTTAACAAATGAAACAATAATATAATTGTTAATTTGTTAAAGGTTTCGCAACTTCTGCTGCTGGAATGGGGACAACACTCGTCCGCCCTAACGAAGGAGCCACCTCTGAGTATGTATCTAGCTTACCCCGACTAGAGTGGTGGTTCCTGCTTCTACAGGGTGCATACCCTGACAACCAGAAACCCAGAAACCCAGTTCTAGCAAACTCCCCTTTCACCAGCAGCAACAGGAGATTCAGAATGGTAATGTACTGCTGGATTATTTGGGAGCTGCTACTTCATTGTGCCACTGATCTTAAAGTGGTAATACCACTACATGATGGGTGCCATAATTTACTGTCAAGAGTAAGGCAGCTGCTGCTTGCAGTTGCATCTCTTTCAGCACTCTGCTTCAAAAGTGGGAGACTATGTGGTGGTTTTGTGCTGCAAATGTAACAGTATCAGTGACCCTGGTGTGTCAGTTGAAATCCCGGAAATAGACCCCTTTGCCAATAACCCCAATTCAGCCCAATACTCTTGTAAAATGTGAAAGACAGACACTTTTCACAAGCAATGCCTGGATGGGACTGAACTAAAAAAGCCAATGGCTGAAGATGGCAGACCATAAGCCTGCTATGTATTTTGTGGTGTTGATGACATAATCTACAATTAGGCAAAGCTGACTGCAGCCAGACTTAAGAAGGGACGGAAAGGGAATCCTCAATTAGAGAGCTACCCAAATGAGTCGGTCTATCACCTGTCCTGTCATCCTCACCTTCAAGACATCCAGGGAATGATTTTCAATACCCACACTAGATACATTCGTGGAAACCTTCAAAATGCAGGCAATATCAAAAATGTCCTCTCAAATGAACCTAAGACATGGGAATACATTTTCTGAGTGGAGTTACTCATTTCCAAAATCTTGGAAATCCAGTGCAGACATGCACCAGTTGCATCAGACAGGTTAATCTCACATAGGACTTTAACTATGAACATTTATACTAATGTCATTAAGTTGGACCTGACATCCATGTGGTTTTCCCCCAACCTTTTCCCTTCAATCCTCCTGTTTTTGCTGACTATAAGATTCTGCACATGTTATCCCTGCTAAGCAGGGCTAGAGTGCTTGTGCTCTCTCATGTAAACATGGTGAAACTGGCTTACACCCAAATAGCACATTTAATTTACTTTTAAGCCATTAGTAAAGTGTTACTGCATGTGCCCAGGGCCTGTAAATTAAAAGCCACTTGTGGGCCTGTAAGACTTATTGTGCCACCCACTTAAATTTGCCTTCTAAATACGCCTCAGGCCTGGAGTGCCATTGCAGGGTGCATGCAGTTTTAAATTATCATTTTGGCCTGGCAAAATAAACCTTTTGCCAGGCTAAAACATTCCTTTGTAATCCATATGTCACCCACAAGGTATGCCCTAAACAGCCAAAAGCACAAGGTGCAGTTTATTTAAAAACCTGGGCTTGCTCTTTTAACTTTTACATGTCCTGGTAGTGAAAAACTCTTGAATTAGTTCTTCACTATCACAAGGTCTACCTCTACCATTGTATGACATTGGGTTACCTTATTACATTTAATACGTTTTAACTTTCAATTGGGAGCAGGTAGGTACAACAAGTTTGGTGTCTAAGAATTGTAATTTAAAACTTTATTTATTGGTAAAGTCTGAAAATGCCCCTTTTAGAACGTTGGCATTTTATTGTGCTAAACATTTGGTGCCTGCATCCTGTGTCTTGGGTCACATGACTAGGTGTAACTGGCAGTTGATCTTTGTGTCTTGTTTACTAACCGTGAGGCAAAGGGGGAATAGGCGTTGGCAGGATGGGCTATCTCTGACTTTTATAGGTGGAGAGGACTTGCCACCTACCACACTTGCACATCACAAAGCCTCTGTCTGACCACACTCACAAAGGGTTTGACACTAGTCTTTGGTGACCCCAGAAACGCTGGCACCAGGGCAGGGAGGCAAGAAATTCCAAGCACTTCTTGGGGTGGAAGCCTCTAGAAATGTCTCCTACTTCAGAGTGGGCACCAGGTATAAATATTGGACCCATAGACCCAATTCGTAACTATACCTCTGGACCTGTGAATACTACAGATGGACTGCTGGGCTGCTCTGCTTATAGAAGGATTACTACCAAGATGCCCTTTTACCCAGATGCCCTGCTGCCTTCCTTGCTAAGAAGAAAGACTGGAACTGCACCCTTCATCCCAGGCTGAAGTGACTCCAAGGGCCAGCTGACAGACCTCCTGTTCTGAGCTACAGGGACATAACAAGCTCACAAGGCTCCCTGCATCTGCCCAGCTGACCTGCTGCCTTCAACTGGACCTGCAACTGAACCTGCCTGAGCCCTGCAGGCCTCTGCTGGAGTGAATTCCTTATCCTCAAGAGGTGCCCCTCAGATCCTGGACCTTTGGTGTGGCATCAGGAAAGCTCCTTCTCAACGAAAAGGAGAAATGCTGAAGTTTTGGGCTCTTCACAACCACAAATGAGCCTTTCAGTGCAAAATCTTGCAGCCCTCTGCATCCGCCAATGTGAATCTCCAGTGAACCCAACTCTTTGTGCCACAGCTACTGCCAACAACGACCGGCAATGCAAGATCTGTACTTCACCTGCAACATCGACTGCAAGTGGTAACCACCAACACAAATCTCCAGCAATGTCTGTCTGCGATGCTTCATGGGACCTTCACACTACAGCGACAACCATCCACGCACCGGGCCTCCTTATTGAGCTACGGCAACAACCATGCTCTGTGCTCTCCTTGTCCCTCGCTGTCTTCCCCACTTCAAACTGGACTCTTCGTGCTAAACTTTGAAGGTATCTCTTTCAGCAGGGCTAACTGGGTGCCTGTATCCAGCCCATGGTCCATCGCGGTCTGCCTGAACTAGTGACTTTCACCCAGTCTTGCACAAACAGATAGCCATGAGTGGCAATTTCTGCCTTTAGACGCTGCACTTACCTTTAATCTTTAAAATTGCATATCTTCGGTTCTACTAATTGGAGTTTTGTTGTTTTGATCTCCAATAATTTATTAAATGTTACCCTGTTTTTCTTATGTGCTGTTTTGACTTCATAACTTTGAAGTGCTGCATAAATACTATATACATTGCCTCTAAGTTAAGCCTGACTGATTTGTGCCAAGCTACAAGAGGGTTATACACAGGTTAATTTGTGGTTTGCTGAGGTTTCATCCTGACATAGATTGCAGTTACTGCTTGAGTAGGAGTTTAGCGCCCTCAACCAGTAACCTACTTTTCTACACATTATATTAATTCACATCAATCAAAATCTCATTACAATTGAGGAGACCCTTTACATCCCCAAGAAGTCCTAAGAACTCTTCCCAATGAAAGTACCAATGATACATCTCACTTATTCTCATGATGCTTAGCAGCAGTACCGCAACAGGTAACCCAAAGAAAAGTCAACCTATCATATACCTTGTCATAAGGTCAATTGTCACCATAATCAGGCCTGAAAACACTAGCTACCAAACATTACATGGAGTTGGTCACACAGGGGTCTGCACCATTCCATAATATTTAAAAAACCAAGGACCTCATTGAGAGTAAATTGGGTGTCCGCTGGACCTCCAGGTCTGCAGGATAATGTGTTTTGATGGAGCTTCTGAAGGCATTGGATCAAAAGTCCCCACCTGAACTATACACCTCTCTGCTGCTGAAGGCATAATAACCCAATATAAAAGATCTTCACTGCACCACTGTTTTCAGAAAACTTCTAAAGAAACTATAAGGTAGTTCCATCCTTCCTCTATTCAAAGCTTCACCTATGCTCTATTCAAACCCAAGGGCCAACTATTGCACTTCTCTCTATGTCTTTATAAGCTTTCTGTGAAATATCTTTCAAGATTCTGTGGCTGGCAATTTTATTCCTACACCAGCACCTTGTTAATGCAACTTTCTCAGCCTATTGATGGTTTTATAGACCAAAATGTTAGGCCAAATCTAGCCATGGAGATAGCCTGACCAATATGTCTCATTGTCATTACTATTAGATGGTAGCAATTGGAAGTGGACTATTTAAAATAGTTTCCATAAAGGGGCCTGTGAAATCCCTATCCAGGTGTGGCAGTATAGAAAATAATGAAAACTCTTTCAATTGTAGATTGGCTAATTGATGCAGATGCCCACCTTTCTCGTGGAGTCAAACAGCCAAACATCTGTATGCAGTAGCCCTAACAATGGGCTTGACCTTAACTATACAGTTAACTGGGTTCTTTAGTTTTCTGGCAAATATAACTACTTTTGTTTTTAAAACAGGCACTTTCAGATATTTATTTTCACACTATGTCTCAAGGTTAGTGAGTGAACACTACAAGCCTACACCTGTCTTGTCTAGACAACAGTGTAGTTTGGATATTGATGAATCGCCAATTCATGTCCACCTTATCTTGGAGAACATGGTCAGTTGATTATAACAACAGCCCCAAATCTGCTACATATAATTTAAAAAGCAGGAGAGCCAGTGTCGAAGCGTTTTTCAAATGTATATTTTTGTGTATTTAGAAATAATTCACAACAGAGTTTTATTTTGGATCCAATACTCAAATGATGAATTCAATGTAATTACAGTTAGAGTGAATTTATTTTGAGGTATGTATATAAGTGTGTTTATTGATATGATTCAGTTGTGTCACATTTTATATCAAAATTCTATCTTGGAAAGATTGGAAGCTGTTTCTGTCAGTCACTCTTGCATTCTCCCCTTCCATCATGTTCCCCTGCACAACTATCTTTTCACTAGTTCCGCGAAGCAAAGACAGCTGATTTAATAATATTTTCCTAAAGTTATGACTATAAAACTTAGAATGAACTTTCTAGTCTTTCTGATATGTTGCAACATCCAAGGCCTTTTATCTGTAGTCCAGTTGTGGAGACGTGTCCTATTCATTTGTGTGAGTTGCTAATTAATCTCCCTTGCCTTGAGGGCCCTACATTGGTTGCTAGTTCCTTTTTGGCTCTGTTTGGAGCCTGTTTGGTTGCTCTATTTCACGTGCAATCCACTTGCACAAAGGAAGCCCCTATCCTAAAGTGTTTGGCAATATCAGTGGCATTTGTGAAAGGATACATATATATATACACATTTGTATATGTATATTATGTCATCTTTAACATGCAAATAGGTCACTGTTATAGTTTACATATGTTATTTGATTGTATGCTTATGGGTTTTGGTTTTATTTTATTTATCTCAATGTGAAATATATTCATAGTAACTGTATCTATAAGTGCTTCAGTATTGAAATATTGTGGAGAAAATATAAAATGAAAAAATGTCTATGCATAAATAAACAAACAAAAAATTTACAAAAACACATAAAATCACCCAAACATTTAATAAAAATAAATACGCTTTATGCACAGGATTTGTTGAAAGTTTGAGTTTCTAAATATTTATCCATTCATGTACATATGGGACCTCTCTCAGTACATCCTCTTTCTTCACTCTCTGACACATCCCAAACTTCATGTCTCTATTATGGTCTCCCAAATAACCGTTTCTAGACTCTTCCCTCCTTTATCCCTCCTTTGACTCATCCCAAATCTTATTTTACTACTATGATCTCCCAAATAACACTTTCCAGATTCTTCCCTCCTCTATCTCTCCTTTAGCCCATTCAATACTACTAACAGACTCACATGTCCACCCTCCAAATACCAATTTATATTCCCCTATACTAATCCATCAATAATCCACTTTTTTCCAGTGTAACGTGCTACTCGTTGAAAAGCGCTTCAGCTCCTCGTCTGGCTAATAAGCACTATAGAAACACAATTACAATAGAATAGAATATTGTTGAAATGTTTCATATTTAGCTTGAATATCTCCAGATAGCAGTAGCATGGAAGGTGCTGAGTGTTCTATTAAAATGGCACAGTTCAAATGTATTAAGGTAATGACATGTATACTTCTGATTTGCTAAAGTTTTGTAACCTGTTATTATGCTATGATGAATCAGCAGTTCTAAATAATTTATTATACAAGAATTGTGCATAAGAGCCCCTTATTTTTGGGGTGAACCAGAGACTTTTAAGGATTTCCGATTTACTGGCTGATCTTTTTTTTCTGACTTGCATGCTCCTTTGGGAAATAGAATACATTTTGATTTTAATTACTCTGTATAACTTTACATTTGATCCTTCATGGCATTTATTAAGATTTTTCTGTAATAGAACTCATTATCATTTTCTTCTGATAACTCAGTTATTGAGATGTTCCAGTTACTTATTTTGATAGTATGCTAAACTCATTTGTGGGAGCCTTATTATGCAAGTATTTCAAGTGGGAGAACTGTCTGAGGTAAATTTGGATTTCTGAATTTTGGGGTGGCATAAAATATTGGGATATGGTTATTGCTTCCACAAGAGCATGCAGCCCAGCTTCAGGCAACGTTTGGTTTTCATTTTATCTGAAACAAAACTATTCTTCCCCATTTTAACACAAATCCAGATGTTATGATACAACAGTTGAGTTGCTTGAAGGAATATTAGGTGGTTTCTCCAACAACGAAGTTCACTCAATATCATATGTCTGTGCATACCATCAAATGCTGTTTGAAACTCTTCAAAACAAAGGGTGTGCTATTGGGAGTAGTGTGAGTTTCAATCAATATCACTACAGCTACAATATTATCAATTATCACCCCTTCTTCAGGAAAACCTGACTGAAACCAGGATAAAAGCTGATTTTCAGCCCAGCTCCTTAAATCCTCTAACAAAAGAGAAGCATAATATATTTTGTTTACATCAATTAATGTGATCATTCCATAGCTTCTAAGGTCTGCACGACAACCCTTTGTAAAAATGGGTGCAGCACAAAACTCTACTAAATTTGTGAAAATTCAACTGTTCTGTAGCAAGTGTTAAACAGCAAACTTAAAGAGAGCAACTAGAATGAAGTAGTTTGTTTAAAGAGTACAGACGGGAGGCTGTTCAGACCAGGTGATCAATCTGACCAACTGTTTTTTGATAATTCCAAAATATAGTATCATCATAGTCGTCACTATGTGGTAGTAGAATTCCATCCTTCATACAGCGATGTAAAGTGTTTTCCAATGATCTGCAGAAATATTTTTCCTAATCCTTCAGTCTGATTTCCAGCTAATTGATTGATGCAAAACAAATGTGTCTTCAAATCTTTTGAAATTAATATTGCATACAGTTTTATTCCTTTTTCATAATTCACTTGCCTTTAGGCTCCCAATACTATTTTCTTATTATCAGAATGTAGTTGTTTAATATCCTGCAAAAATACTGAATGAATGGATGGCGTATTATGGACTGGGATTACAGGCCCCTCTGAGGTCATGTAATGAAACACTACATCTGAACACTAACACTACTATCCCAGAACACCCCACCCCCCCCCCCCACAGTGGCCGGTTGGCCTCTCCTGTGGAGCCATTTATCCCCCTTCCCCTCCACTGCCCGATATAGGTGAATCAGTAGTAATTTCTTCTGTGTGCTGAAATTGGTGTCTTGTTTTACCTGCTATACATAATTTCATTATGTATAAAAGTGAAAATAAAAACATATTTATAAAAAAAAAAATATTGAATGGAGATGTAGCTTTCTTTGTACTCTCATAATGCCTTTTTTGTATCAAGTTGTTCTTATCAAGTTATAAGAGAGTTCAACAACATTGCATTTATCATTATTTATGTATTATAAGTACATCTGTTCCTAATAAGTCTATAAATATTAGCCCAGCTCTCAATTTCATCATCACCAGAGTGGAATTACTCCCCACTCCAAACCAGTCCTAAATGAGTCCACATCAGAAGAAACATATGTAATTACCCTTTCTGCATCAGATTCAATCTATGACAGGAAGATCATTTCAAGATTTGTATGCATCACACCATTATAAAGAATCAACGTGTGTTATGCCAACATCAAGGAATAAGTACATTTAGGGCTCTTAAACGAGTAGGCAAGACACATGAGGGACACCGTAAAATAAATGTTCTATAACTGGATACCAGATTGATTTAAAACTGTTATGTGTGTTGCTCATTACATATGAGAGTCCTTCCATGGCCAGGCCTCTCCAGAGAATGAGAAAGCACAAAGATATTGGTGGAGTCTCGTTTTCCTCTAATACGTTCCCAGAGTGGTCTTCACTGCTCCTAAACAGTTCTACAATATTTGAAAGTTTGGTATTTAAGGATGGGGGATTAAAGGACAAGCAGAACAACTTTCAGAGTGGATGGAATGGTATGTCCCAGTATCTGTTTCATGTGTGCTAGGATTTAGTTCCAATACAGTTTGATATGCAGGCAGCCCCACCATATATGTTTAAACTCACCCAGCATACAACCTCTCCAACATAGAGAATTGGGCAAAGGGTAACATTTCACTAGTTTGAACAGACACCAGTCCAGTCAAAGAGAACTTTATAAGGGACTTCCATACCCGACATTGAGTGTGAATATGTGTGTATGTCTATCCAGTGCAGCCCATTGAATGGCCAAAACATTCCCCTGGGGACCCCCTTTCAGGAAGACATGAATGAGAATTTGGAAGAAGGTATTGTTTCCAACAGAAATGTATGCAGGTGGATTATGAAGCCCCACGAATCCCCAAACTTTCCAATAGGAGTTAGTTTCATAATGGGTGAAAGTTTGAATTATGGCTGAAGGATTTGTACTTATTGGTGCAGTTATAGGTAATGGAAGTGTTCCATTTTCTGTATGTGAAACTTCGCTTTACCGGCATCTAAGAGTAATATCTCAGAACCATAGAGCATTGTTCAAAATGGTGAGATAGTTGCTCTTGCGCATTCATCAAATTAACCAACTTCAAGTGCTGGTGTGAATGTAGGATTATGGTGCATAGATGAGTTGGGGAGCAGGAGGTACTTAGCTGGGATTTTCCAGTGACTGTGTCCCAAACACTGAGGGTGGTTTTTGTAGGCATACTTAGATATGCATTCCGAGGTCTATCATATTTAGGGTTCCAGAGTAGGTCACACAGATAGCTTCCCACAACAGCTCTATCCATTTGTGGCCAATATTTGTCTGTCTCTTCAAGGACCAGGCAACCTATAGTTGTGCTGCTCCGCAGTAAGTTATAACATCAGGTAGGGCCTAGCCTCTGGCCGATTTCGTTGTTTTCAGATGTCTGCGAGAGAGCCTGGCACGTTTACCCTATCAGATACGTTTAAGAGTAATTGATTAAGGGTCACAAAAATGCTCTCTAGACCAATGCGTGTAAGGACATTCATTTTAACTTAGGTAATTTTAAATACCTAGAAGTGGTAAAGTGGCATCCATCTCCAAACATCTTTACATAGGGAAATTAGCTTTATAGAGAATGTCAGTGTTAACTGTTTGAATCCCAATGTAAGTTAACAACATTTTGGACCATTTAAAATCAGTGAGTCAGGCCACTTCATTGGCTACTTTCGGTGACAGGGTCAAATTGAGTATCTTTGACTTGATAAAATTAAGTTTAAAGACATCTATTTTCTCAAATTCCGTTAGGAGATTTTGGACCCTAGAAATAGAGGTTAAGGAGGCCGCCAGGGGCAGCTGGATACCGTCAAACTAAGATATTTTGGGCATTTCTTTGTCAGAGGAGGTTCCCGCAATCCTTACGATTCCCCTGATTTGAGTCTCGCAGTTTTGATATACGCAATCACGTCTGCCAAAATCAAAGTCAAGGGAGTATGATATACTGCCAGAAAAGTGAATCTCACATATTACATATCTATAGTATGCAACACATTTTAAATTCACAAGTCTATGAATTGCACCACTGTGGATGTTTGGAATTCTCCACACTGCAAGAAAGGCAGAATAATTTGCAATGTCTACCCTGGCTGCAAGTAATCCAGAGCCATTATTACCGATCTGATATCATTGTGGATCCTGCAGAACGTTTCTAAAATAAGAGTTTTTTGGTCAAGACCCAAATGCAAGGGATCTGTATTCCAATGCTGTAAGGAAATGGCTCCCTGTTGCAGTTACCCTCCACTGTTTGCCTGATACTGATGCTGACTTGACTGAGAAGTGTGCTGGGACCCTGCTAACCAGGCCCCAGCACCAGTGTTCTTTCACTTAAAATGTGCCATTGTTTCCACAATTGGCACACCCCTGGCACACAGATAAGTCCCTTGTAAAAGGTACCAATGGTACCAAGGGCCCTGTGACCATGGAAGGTCTCTAAGGGCTGCAGCATGTGTTGTGCCACCCTTAAGGACCCCTCACCTAACACATGCACACTGCCATTGCAGATTGTGTGTGTTGGTGAGGAGAAAAAGGCAAAGTCGACATGGCATCCCCCTCAGGATGTCATACACACAAAATGCTGCCTGTGGCATAGGTAAGTCACCCCTCTAGCAGGCCTTACAGCCCTAAGGCAGGGTGCACTATACCACAGGTGAGGGCATAGCTGCATGAGCAATATGCCCCTACAGTGTCTAAGGGCCAGATGTAGGTAGGTGGCAAATTGCGAGTTGCAATTTGCGAGTCCGAGCGATTCGCAAATTGCAACTCGCAATTTGCTATGCAGAAAGGTGTCTCAGACACCTTCTGCGACTCGCAATGGGGTCGCAAAGACCCACCTCATTAATATTAATGAGGTGGGTCGCAGTTTGCGACCCCATTGCGAGTCTGGGCACTCACGGGGATGGTGGCCTGCTGGAGACAGCAGACCACCATGTCTGTGACTGCTTTTCAAGAAAGCAGTTTTTTTTTTTTTCCATCTGCACCCCGTTTTCCTTAAAGGAAAACGAGCTGAACTTGGAAAAAAATACCGAAACCTTTTGTTTCGGTTTTTTTCAGAGCAGGCAGTGGTCCATAGGAACCTTTCATTTGAAGTATTACTTGTAAATCTTGAACCTGTGGTTCTTAAAATAAGCTAAGAAAATATATTTTTCTATATAAAGACCTATTGGCCTGGAGTAAGCCTTTCAGTGTGTGTTCCTCATTTATTGCCTGTGTGTGTACAACAAATGCTTAACACTACCCTCTGATAAGCCTACTGCTCGACCACACTACCACAAAATAGAGCATTAGAATGATCTCTTTTTGCCACTATCTTACCTCTAAGGGGAACCCTTGGACTCTGTACACAATATTTCTGACTTTGAAATAGTATATACAGAGCCAACTTCCTACACATGCATATTAATCAAGGTTAGGCAGTCTGCCAGAATTCAATGAAGATGGGTCATCCAGTGCAAAAAAAAACAGTCCTCTTTACACAGTCCTGCAAGGCTAACAATTAACAAATTTACGTGTTATAGAATGTGGTATTAATGATGTCTGCTTAGTTTTTTGACATCACTAACTGGATTGCCCTTTTAAAGCTATCCTGTGCTATGGCTTCCTTTGTAAGAGTTTTCATGCTTCTCAAAAGTTGATTGGTTGTTCAAGGTAATTCCATACTCACTTAGAAATGTTTGCATTAGTTATTTTACTTATGGCAACACTGAGGCCCTCATTACGAGTCTGGCGGTCCCTGGACTACAGACTCACGGTGGCAGCCTTATCGCCTCTGGGCCAATGGTAAAGACTACTATGTTACGACTTTGGCGGTTTGGCCGAAGCCAAACTGCGAAACGCTGCCTATACCTCCGGCCTGGCGGCAGCCGTAATATCACTATCAATATTATGACTCAGCACACTGCCAGCATTTTTTTGGCGGTTGCACCGCCACCAAAATGCTGTCGGTCATGCACCCAGCGACAAGAATCTCGATTCCTGTCGCCAGCAGACACACCCCCACATGACCACACACCCGAACACATGAATGCAGACACTTCCACACACCTGCATTCACACACCCCCACTCACCCACGAACTCACTTGCATACACCCCCAGATACTTGCACCCAGACACGCCCTCAAGCTGACACCCCTTCCCACCTGCATTCACACAAACATACACACACTCACACACACAGAATACCCTCCTTCCCCCTCGGTATACACGCAGTCACAAATGCACACACAGACACACCCTTGCCACCCCTGCATTTATACACACACGCAGACACCACACACATTCACACAACACCCCCAACCCTCGCACCTCCCCTTCGGATGATCAACTTACTTGCTTTGTTGAGGTGTTCGTCCAGGAGGGGATGGTTTCCACCACTGGCTCTGCCATTCAGGAAACCGCTGTGCCGTATTATGTATCGTAATACGGCTGGCGGAATCCTGTTGGCGTGGTGGTGCTGGCGTCTCTTCTGTCGTCTGATAGGCCTACTTCTGTCAGATTTCTGCCCATAATTGGGCAGGAATCTGACTGAAGTCATAATATGACAGTCTTCGGACCACCAACACTGGCAGTCTTCCAGTGTCCGCGAATTCGGTTGTTTCTGTCAGAGACTGACGAAGTCGTAATGAGGGCCTACAAATCAATGAGTAAGTATGCAAAGGCAACAAACAGTGGATAATGTGATGTCATAATGTCATGAATAAGCATCCTACCAATACCCCCTGAAACTCCCTGAAACTGGGACACTTTAGCCATTGTAAAACTGCACCTAATAATTTATTGAGCATGAAAAGACACTCCACCTTGGCTGGAACTCCAAGGAAGCACATGAAACGTTACTGATTACTATAGCATTGATGGTAACTCTGTTGACTCTGGTTCTCTAACGGGCACCCCTCCTTCAGTCTCTCTTTCTTTCCTGTCCCCCACTAGCTCACCTAAAACCTTGCTGCTCTCTTCCTCATTTTCTGTCAACCGCATGTCTAAAGCCAACGTCTGCTCCATTGCTTTGTCTGCTCACATAGTAGACCTTTCAGAATAATCACCACATCCACGAGCCCCCTCCATTCACTCCCTCCTTTCTCATCCTCTGGCTGCTCCTTTCCATCTCTCCAGTCCTCTCTCTGCTTTGAGGTGGCCTTATGATGGCAGTTAAGGTTATTCCGGTAACCACCAGGACTTGAAATCTAGTTCAGATTGCCTCTTATCTTCATTCCGTGACTTTAATACATTGCTTTGTCAACCCTTCCTTCATTTCTGCCTACAGTCTTTTTAGATCTTCACCACTGAATTTGCATATAGCAGTTTCATCTTTTCGAAGAAGGTCTCTCCTAAATTGAACATTTTAATGTGTAAAATAGGAAATCCTCATTTCCTCCTATCAACCCCTTGTAATGTCCAGTATACTGTTCATGGAGTAAAAGCCTCTAATCTTTGCATGAACGTCCTTCAGCAAAACCAACCTGTGAGTCAAGAGGTAAGATTAACATGAACTAACTAACCTTTTTCAGTAACTTTGACCTAATAGCCCATCATCAGGAATATCAGGCACTGGCATATGCTGAACAGTGTTGGTATGCTGTCAGACGCATGAACAACAGACAGCAAGTGACTCAGCTGAGAACAGAAGACCTCTCAACTGTCACTCATCATGCGTTAGGCTAACGCGAATAACTCATTGTTCGTGTATTACTGCATAAACACCTTCCGAGCTCCTGGGCTGGGCCTGTCTGTCGCTATATAATGCATATAAAAATTATTTGGCAGCAAGCACAGAGCAACGAGACACGTTGCTTACAGTTTGCTGCATCTGTGTGTTATTTCCTTCCAGTTGGATTGAAGAGAGATGGGCGTAATGGTTACCAATAGTGTCGAGCATTAGTGTCATGAGGTCTGAGGACTGCCTGGCTCCCTCCAAACTTCTCATTGAGACTACACGTCTATGCTGTGGGAGCACTATCAAGTCTGACGCCCTGAGTAGCCCAGTGCTTGGAGAGACTGGCGAAGCACCATTCGTTGAGTGGGAGTGGATGAGAGTTCAGGGGTTACTCAGTCTGTTGTAAGTCTTCAGTTGACCATGTCAGTTTGTATAATAAACCTCTATTATCCAGAAACTTGTCTGCTATTCTATCAGCTAAGCACCAAGCAAGGCATTTGCCTTTTTGGTGCCTCTATGTCCCACCACCAAGCCCATCATCAGAACTCAATGAACTGCATTTAGCATTGGCAGTGCTGGTGAATTCGGTAAATGTGAAGTGTGCTCAACTACTCATTTACAACACCTTCTCTTCGTTTCTAAAGGGACACTTGTTTGGTTTCTGCTGCTATCAACAGAACCCATTCCCAGTATTATGTGGTAACTGTCTGAATTCTAACTGCAGTGGACATTTAGCCATTTTGCTGGAAGACAGCAGCCCTGACTTCTGGTACCAACCATCAGGTCTCAAGGCCCAGATCTGATATTTCACTTTGGTCCGTAATTATACTTTTTTTAGCGCCGCATTTGCGTCACTTTTTGACGCAAAAGCGGCGCACACTTGCAAAATACAATTGTATTTATTCAATGACGTTAGCCGGCGTTAGCCGCCGGCGCTGCCTGGTGTGCGTGGAAAAAAACGACGTACACCAGGCAGCGCCGGCGTAGGGGGATATGGAGCTTGGGTGTAAAAAAATGGGGCAAGTCAGACTGAGGCAAATTTTTCGCCTCAACCCGATTTGCATCATTTTTTTTTAACTCCCAACCCCCATAGAAATGACTCCTGTCTTAGCAAAGACAGGAGTCATTCCCCCTTGCCCAATGGCCATGCCCAGGGGACTTCTGTCCCCTGGGCATGGTCATTGGGCATAGTGGCATGTAGGGGGGCACAAATCAGGCCCCCCTATGCCACAAAAAAAAAAAAAAATACCCGAACTTACCTTTACTTCCCTGGGATGGGTCCCTCCAGCCTTGGGTGTCCTCCTGGGGTGGGCAAGGGTGACAGGGGGTGTCCCTGGGGGCATGGGAGGGCACCTCTGGGCTCCTTCAGAGCCCACAGGTCCCTTAACGCCTGCCCTGACCCAGGCGTTAAAAAACGGCGCAAAAGCGGCCGTATGTCATTTTTTTGGACCCGCCCACTCCCGGGCGTGAATTTTGCCCGGGAGTATAAATACGACGCACATGCCTCAGAGTCATTTTTTTAGACGGGAACGCCTACCTTGCATATCATTAACGCAAAGTAGGTGTCCACGCTAAAAAATGACGCTAAGGGGCATATTTATACTCCGTTTGCGCCGAATTTGCGTCATTTTTTTAGACGCAAATTCGACGCAAAACTAACTCCATATTTATACTTTGGCGTTAGACGCGTCTAGCGCCAAAGTTCATGGAGTTTGCGTCATTTTTTTGCGTGGACACCTACCTTGCGTTAATTAGATGCAAGGTAGGCGTTCCCGTCTAAAAAAATTACTCCGAGGCATGTGCGTGGTATTTATACTCCCGGGTAAAATTCACGCCCGGGAGTGGGCAGGTCAAAAAAAAATGACGTACGGCCGCTTTTGTGCCGTTTTTTAACGCCTGGGTCAGGGCAGGCGTTAAGGGATCTGTGGGCTCAGAAGGAGCCCAGAGGTGCCCTCCCATGCCCCCAGGGACACCCCCTGTCACCCTTGCCCACCCCAGGAGGACACCCAAGGCTGGAGGGACCCATCCCAGGGACATTAAGGTAAGTTCAGGTAAGTATTATTATTATTTTTTTTTGTGGCATAGGGGGGCCTGATTTGTGCCCCCCTACATGCCACTATGCCCAATGACCATGCCCAGGGGACAGAAGTCCCCTAGGCATGGCCATTGGGCAAGGGGGCATGACTCCTGTCTTTGCTAAGACAGGAGTCATTTCTATGGGGGTTGGGAGTAAAAAGAAATGACGCAAATCGGGTTGAGGCGAAAAATTTGCCTCAGCCTGACTTGCCCCATTTTTTGACGCCCAAGCTCCATATCCCCCTACGCCGGCGCTGCCTGGTGTACGTCATTTTTTCCATGCACACCAGGCAGCGCCGGCGGCTAACGCCGGCTAACGTCATTGATTAAATACGGCGCCTGCATGGTGCTTCAGAATGGCGTTAGCCGGCGCTAATTTTTTTGACGCAAAACTGCGTTAGCGCAGTTTTGCGTCAAAAAGTATAAATACGGGCCTAACTCCATGAACTTTGACGCTAGACGCGTCTAACGCCAAAGTATAAATATGGAGTTAGTTTTGCGTCGAATTTGCGCACAAAAAAACGACGCAAATTCGGCGCAAACAGAGTATAAATATGCCCCTTAGTGTGTGGGCACCCTGGCACTAGCCAGAGTGCTCCCACATTGTTCAGGGCAAATTCCCCGGACTTTGTGAGTGCGGCGACACCATTACACGCGTGCACTACACATAGGTCACTACCTAGGTGTAGCTTCACAATGGTAACTCCGAATATGGCCATGTAACATGTCTATGATCATGGAATTGCCCCCTCTATGCCATCCTGGCATAGTTGGCACAATCCCATGATCCCACAGGTCTGTAGCTCAGACCCGGGTACTGCCAAACTGCCTTTTCAGGGGTTTCACTGCAGCTGCTGCCAACCCCTCCAACAGGTTTCTGCCCTCCTGGGGTCCAGCCAGGCTTGGCCCATGAAGGCAGAACAAAGGACTTCCTCAGAGAGAGGGTGTTACACCCTCTCCCTTTGGAAAAAGGTGTGAAGGCAGGGGAGGAGTAGCCTCCCCCAGCCTCTGGAAATGTTTTCATGGGCACATATGGTGCCCATTTCTGCATAAGCCAGTCTACACCGGTTCAGGGACCCCTTAGCCCTGCTCTGGCGCGAAACTGGACAAAGGAAAGGGGAGTGACCACTCCCCTGACCTGCACTTTCCCTGGGAGGTGCCCAGACCTCCTCCAGTGTGCTCCAGACCTCTGCCATCTTGGAAACAGAGGTGCTGCTGGCACACTGGACTGCTCTGAGTGGCCAGGGCCAGCAGGTGACATCAGAGACTCCATCTGACAGGCTCCTTCAGGTGTTGCTAGCCTATCCTCTCTCCTAAGTAGCCAAACCCTCTTTTCTGGCTATTTAGGGTCTCTGCTTTGGGGAATTCCTTAGATAACGAATGCAAGAGCTCATCAAAGTTCCTCTGCATCTCTCTCTTCACCTTCTGCCAAGGAATCAACTGCTGACTGCGCTGGAAGCCTGCAAAACTGCAACAAAGTAGCAAAGACGACTACTGCAACTCTGTAACGCTGATCCTGCCGCCTTCTCGACTGTTTTCCTGGTGGTGCATGCTGTGGGGTAGTCTGCCTCCTCTCTGCACTAGAAGCTCCGAAGAAATCTCCCGTGGGTCGACGGAATCTTCCCCCTGCAACCGCAGGCACCAAAGAACTGCATTACCGGTACTCTGGATCTCCTCTCAGCACGACGAGCGAGGTCCCTTGAATCCAGCAACTCTGTCCAAGTGACTCCCACAGTCCAGTTTGGTGGAGGTAAGTCCTTGCCTCCCCACGCCAGACTGCATTGCTGGGAACCGCGTCTTTTGCAGCTACTTCGGCCTCTGTGCACTTCCGGCGGAAATCCTTTGTGCACAGCCAAGCCTGGGTCCACGGCACTCTAACCTGCATTGCACGACTTTCTAAGTTGTCCTCCGCCGGCGTGGGACTCCTTTGTGCAACTTTGGGTGAGCACCGTTTCACTCCTCATTGTAGTGCCTGTTCTGGCACTTCTGAGGGTGCTGCCTGCTTTTGAGAGAGCTCCTTGTCTTGCTCGACGCCCCCTCTGTCCCCAGACGCAATTGGCAACATCCTGGTCCTCCTGGGCCACAGCAGCACGCAAAAACCCTTACTGCACAATTTGCAGCTAGCAAGGCTTGTTGGCGGTCTTTCTTCAGGAAAACACTTCTGCACAACTCTCTACGGCGTGGGGGATCCATCCTCCAAAGGGAAAGTTTCTAGCCCTTGTCGTTCCTGCAGAATCCTCAGCTTCTACTGTCCAGTAGCAGCTTCTTTGCACCCACAGCTGGCATTTCCTGGGCATCTGCCCATCTCCGACTTTCTTGTGACTTTTGGACTTGGTCCCCTTGTTCCACAGGTACCCTCGACTGGAAATCCATCATTGTTGCATTGCTGGTTTGTGTCTTTCCTGCAGAATTCCCCTATCACGACTTCTATGTCCTTTGGGGAACTTTAGTGCACTTTGCACTCACTTTTCAGGGTCTTGGGGTGGGCTATTTTTCAAACCCTAACTGTTTCCTTACAGTCCCAGTGACCCTCTACAAGGTCACATAGGTTTGGGGTCCATTCGTGGTTCGCATTCCACTTTTGGAGTATATGGTTTGTGTTGCCCCTATCCCTATGTGTCCCCATTGCATCCTATTGTAACTATACATTGTTTGCACTGTTTTCTAAGACTATACTGCATATTTTTGGTATTGTGTACATATATCTTGTGTATATTTGCTATCCTCATACTGAGGGTACTCACTGAGATACTTTGGCATATTGTCATAAAAATAAAGTACCTTTATTTTTATTATATCTGTGTATTGTGTTTTCTTATGATATTGTGCAAGTGACACTAGTGGTACTGTAGGAGCTTCACTCGTTTCCTAGTTCAGCCTAAGCTGCTCTGCTAAGCTACCATTATCTATCAGCCTAAGCTGCTAGACACCCTATACACTAATAAGGGATACCTGGGCCTGGTGCAAGGTGTAAGTACCCCTTGGTACTCACTACAAGCCAGTCCAGCCTCCTACAGGGATCCTCAAGGGAGCAGTTGTGTAAGGGGCAAGAAACCTGTCCCTCTCTTGAAGGCCTTAGGCAGCAAGCTGCTGAAGAGTCCAATGGCAAGAAAACTGGAACACATAGGGTCTATTGGGGAGATGGACTCCTTTACACTGAGGCAAGAGATCCCAAACCTGGTGCCACTAGGAGAGTGGTAGTGCCTCAGGAGTTTAGAGAGTTCATACTGACCTTAGCCCATGATATTCCTCTTGCTGGGCATTTGGGACAAACCAAGACGTGGGAGAGACTAGTCAACCACTTCTACTGGCCCAACATGTCCCAGAAAGTCAAGGAGTTTTGTGTCTCCTGCACCACCTGTCAAGCCAGTGGTAAGACAGGTGGACACCCAAAGGCCCCCCTCATTGCACTTCCAGTGGTGGGGGTCCCCTTTGAAAGACTGGGTGTGGACATAGTGGGTCTACTTGAACCTCCCACAGCCTCAGGGAACATGTACATACTAGTAGTAGTGGATCATGCTGCTAGATACCCTGAAGCTATTCCCCTTAGGTTGACTACTGCCCCTGCAGTAGCCAAGGCCCTCATTGGTATTTTTACCAGAGTGGGTTTTCCTAAGGAGGTGGTGTCTGACAGAGATACCAACTTCATGTCAGCATACCTGTAACACATGTGAAATGAGTGTGGAGTGACTTATAAATTCACTACACCATACCATCCACAAACTAATGGCCTTGTTGAGAGATTCAACAAGACATTAAAAGGCATGATCATGGGGCTCTCTGAAAAACTCAAAAGGAGATGGGATGTCCTCTTGCCATGTCTGCTTTTCGCTTACAGAGAGGTGCCTCAGAAGGGAGTAGGGTTCTCACCCTTTGAACTTCAGTTTGACCACCCTGTAAGGGGACCACTAGCTCTTGTGAAAGAAGGCTGGGAGAGACCTCTTCATGAGCCTAAACAAGATATAGTGGACTATGTACTTGGCCTACATTCAAGGATGGCAGAGTACATGGAAAAGGCAAGTAAAAACCTTGAGGCCAGCCAACAGCTCCAGAAGTTTTGGTATGGCCAAAAGGCTGCAATGGTTGAATTTCAACCAGGACAGAAAGTCTGGGTTCTGGAGCCTGTGGCTCCCAGGGCACTTCAGGACAAATGGAGTGGCCCTTACCCAGTGCTAGAGAAGAAGAGTCAGGTCACCTACCTGGTGGACCTAGGCACTAGCAGTAGCCCCAAGAGGGTGATCCATGTGAACCGCCTTAAGCTCTTCCATGACAGGGCTGATGTGAATCTGTTGATGGTAACAGATGAGGACCAGGAAGCTGAGAGTGAACCTCTCCCTGATCTCCTCTCATCAAACCCTAAAGATGGCTCAGTTGATGGAGTGGTCTACTCAGACACCCTCTCTAGCCAACAGCAATCTGATTGTAGGAAGGTCCTGCAACAGTTTGCTGAGCTATTTTCCTTAACCCCTGGTCAGACAGCATGCCTGTCAAAAACTAAATTTTCAGACAGTCTGACCAAGTTAAGGAAAGCATCAAGGTGGAAGTCCACAAGATGCTGGAATAGGGAGTCATTGAGCACTCTGACAGCCCCTGGGCTAGCCCAGTGGTCTTAGTCCCCAAACCTCACACCAAAGATGGAAAGAGAGAAAGTAGGTTTTGTGTGGACTACAGAGGACTTAATTCTGTCACTAAGACAGATGCCCATCCCATTCCAAGGGCTGATGAACTGATTGATAAATTAGGTGCTGCCAAATTCTTAAGTACCTTTGACTTAACAGCAGGGTACTGGCAAATCAAAATGGCACCAGGAGCAAAAGAAAAGACAACATTCTCCACACCTGATGGGCATTATCAGTTTACTGTTATGCCCTTTGGTTTAAAGAATGCCCCTGCCACCTTCCAAAGGTTGGTGAATCAAGTCCTTGCTGGCTTGGAGTCCTTTAGTGCAGCTTATCTTGATGATATTGCTGTCTTTAGCTCCAGCTGGCAGGATCACCTGGTACACCTGAAGAAGGTTTTGAAGGCTCTGCAATCAGCAGGCCTCTCTATCAAGGCATCCAAAATGCCAGATAGGGCAGGGAACTGTGGTTTACTTGGGACACCTTGTAGGTGGAGGCCAAGTTCAGCCACTCCAGCCTAAGATCCAGACTATTATGGACTGGGTATCTCCAAAAACCCAGACTCAAGTCAGGGCATTCCTTGGCTTGACTGGGTACTACAGGAGGTTTGTGAAGGGATATGGATCCATAGTGACAGCCCTCACAGAACTTACCTCCAAGAAAATGCCCAAGAAAGTAAACTGGACTGTAGAATGCCAACAGGCCTTTGACACCCTGAAACAAGCAATGTGCACAGCACCAGTTCTAAAAGCTCCAGATTACTCCAAGCAGTTCATTGTGCAGACAGATGCCTCTGAACATGGGATAGGGGCAGTTTTGTCCCTAACAAATGATGATGGCCTTGACCAGCCTGTTGTTTTCATTAGCAGGAGGTTAGTCCCCAGGGAGCAGCGTTGGAGTGCCATTGAGAGGGAGGCCTTTGCTGTGGTCTGGTCCCTGAAGAAGCTGAGACCATACCTCTTTGGTACTCACTTTGTAGTTCAAACCGACCACAGACCTCTCAGATGGCTGATGCAAATGAAAGGTGAAAATCCAAAACTGTTGAGGTGGTCCATCTCCCTACAGGGAATGGACTTTATAGTGGAACACAGACCTGGGACTGCCCATGCCAATGCAGATGGCCTTTCCAGGTTCTTCCACTTAGAAAATGAAGACTCTCTTGGGAAAGGTTAGTCTCATCCTCTTTCGTTTGGGGGGTTGGGGGGGTTGTGTAAGGAAATGCTTCCTTGGCATGGTTACCCCCTGACTTTTTGCCTTTGCTGATGCCAAGTTTTGATTTAAAAGTGTGCTGAGGCCTGCTAACCAGGCCCCAGCACCAGTGTTCTTTCCCTAACCTGTACTTTTGTTTTCACAATTGGCACACCCTGGCATCCAGGTAAGTCCCTTGTAACTGGTACCCCTGGTACCAAGGGCTCTGATGCCAGGGAAGGTCTCTAAGGGCTGCAGCATATCTTATGCCACCCTGGGAACCCCTCACTCAGCACAGACACACTGCTTGCCAGCTTGTGTGTGCTGGGAGGACAAAACGAGTAAGTCGACATGGCACTCCCCTCAGGGTGCCATGCCAGCCTCACACTGCCTATGCAGTATAGATCAGTCACCCCTCTAGCAGGCCTTACAGCCCTAAGGCAGGGTGCACTATACCATAGGTGAGGGCACAAGTGCAGGAGCACTGTGCCCCTACAGTGTCTAAGCAAAACCTTAGACATTGTAAGTGCAGGGCAGCCATAAGAGTATATGGTCTGGGGGTCTGTCATGCACGAACTCCACAGCACCATAATGGCTACACTGAAAACTGGGAAGTTTGGTATCAAACTTCTCAGCACAATAAATGCACACTGATGCCAGTGTACATTTTATTGTAACATACACCCCAGAGTGCACCTTAGAGGTGCCCCCTGAAACCTTAACCAACTACCCGTGTAGGCTGACTGGTTTTAGCAGCCTGCCACACTCGAGACATGTTGCTGGCCACATGGGGAGAGTGCCTTTGTCACTCTGTGGCTAGTAACAAAGCCTGTACTGGGTGGAGATGCTTATCACCTCCCCCTTGCAGGAACTGTAACACCTGGCGGTGAGCCTCAAAGGCTCACCCCCTTTGTTACAGCACCCCAGGGCATTCCAGCTAGTGGAGTTGCCCGCCCCCTCCGGCCACGGCCCCACTTTTGGCGGCAAGGCCGGAGGAGATAAAGAAAAATACAAGGAGGAGTCACTTGCCAGTCAGGACAGCCCCTAAGGCAACCTGAGCTGAGGTGACTCTGACTTTTAGAAATCCTCCATCTTGCAGATGGAGGATTCCCCCAATAGGGATAGGAATGTGACCCCCTTCCCTTGGGAGGAGGCACAAAGAGGGTGTAGCCACCCTCAGGGCTAGTAGCCATTGGCTACTGCCCTTCCAGACCTAAACACACCCCTAAATTCTGTATTTAGGGGCTCCCGTGAACCTAGGAACTCAGATTCCTGCAATCTAAGAAGAAGAGGACTGCTAAGCTGAAAAACCCTGCAGAGAAGACAAAGACACCAACTGCTTTGACCCCAGCTCTACCGGCCTGTCTCACCCCTTCTAAAGACACTGCTCCAGCGACGCTCTCCCAGGGACCAGCGACCTCTGAATCCTCAGAGGACTGCCCTGCTCTAGAAGGACCAAGAAACTCCCGAGGACAGCGGTTCTGTTCATCCAAGACTGCAACTTTGTTTCAAAGGAGCAACTTTAAAACAACTGCGTTTCCCGCCAGAAGCGTGAGACTTGCTACTCTGCACCCAACGCACCCGGCTCGACTTGTGGAGAAACAACACTTCAGGGAGGACTCCCCGGTGACTGCGAGACCGTGAGTAGCCAGAGTTGCCCCTCCTGAGCCCCCACAGCGACGCCTGCAGAGGGAATCCCGAGGCTCCCCCTGACCGAGACTGCCTGACTCCCAGATCCCGACGCCTGGTAAAGACTCTGCACCCGCAGCCCCCAGGACCTGAAAGATCGGAACTCTAGTGCAGGAGTGACCCCCAGGAGGCCCTCCCCCTTGCCCAGGTGGTGGCTACCCCAAGGAGCCCCCCCCTTGCCTGCCTGCATCGCTGAAGAGACCCCTTGGTCTCCCATTGATTTACATTGGAAACCCAACGCGTGTTTGCACACTGCACCCGGCCGCCCCCGTGCTGCTGAGGGTGTACTTTCTGTGCTGACTTGTGTCCCCCCCGGTGTCCTACAAAACCCCCCTAGTCTGCCCTCCGAAGACGCGGGTACTTACCTGCTGGCAGACTGGAACCGGGGCACCCCCTTCTCCATTGAAGCCTATGTGTTTTGGGCACCTCTTTGACCTCTGCATCTGACCGGCCCTGAGCTGCTGGTGTAGTAACTTTGGGGTTGCTCTGAACCCCCAACGGTGGGCTACTTTGGACCCAAACTTGAACCCCGTAGGTGGTTTACTTACCTGCAAGAACTAATAAACTCTTACTCCCCCTAGGAACTGTGAAAATTGCAGTGTCTAGTTTTAAAATAGCTATATGTGATTTATGTGAAAAGTATATATGCTATTGTGATTATTCAAAGTTCCTAAAGTACCTACCTGCAATACCTTTCATTTGAAGTATTACATGTAAAATTTGAACCTGTGGTTCTTAAAATAAACTAAGAAAAGGTATTTTTCTATACAAAAACCTATTGGCCTGGAATTGTCTTTGAGTGTGTGTTCCTCATTTATTGCTTGTGTATGTACAACAAATGCTTAACACTACTCCTTTGATAAGCCTACTGCTCGACCACACTACCACAAAATAGAGCATTAGTATTATCTCTTTTTGCCACTATCTTACCTCTAAGGGGAACCCTTGGACTCTGTGCATACTATTCCTTACTTTGAAATAGGTCATAGAGAGCCAACTTCCTACATACTTCAACAGGAGATATAGGGGCTTTGTGAACTATTTTACTTTTGTCACTGAGCGCACATATGGAGCAAGTTTTAACTTCCTGCTCAACCATAGCATCCTTGTTCGGAAACCAAAATCTTTCTCTCAATCTAGATTTGGTAAGACTTCTGCCTAAGCGACCCTCATGGGATAATGTAATGATCTTGTCTTTCAGACTTTGTGGCGGTATGATTTTATCATTCCTAAACATGAGATTATTATTCTCATTGATTTCATAGCTCACTTCCCAATAATTACTAATGATTTCTTCTACGTCTTTTTTCGATGATGGCCAACCTTCTTTTGCTTTGGTTCTAAGTAAGGATAAGGACTCGTCTAGTTGGGACGCAGATATCCATTCCTCCTTACTGATTGAAGGAATGTTGATCATCATTATAGGGTGTTCATCAGTTTAAAAGTCCTCTTTAATGTTTAACGGAACTCTAGATAAGAAATCAGCAGCTGTATTCCTGTTGCCAGGAAGGTATTCAATCTTAAAATAAACATTTTCTAAACCTAAAATCCACCTAGCGATTCTAGGTGTGCTGTTGGAAAATCCTTTGGAGGAGAAAACATAAACCAAGGGGTTATGATCAGTCCTTAGGTCAAACTGGATGCCACATCAGAAAAATGTAAAATGTTTGATGGCCCAGTAACACGCTAAAGCCTCCCTCTCAATGACAGAATAGTTGGCTTCTGCTTTACTTAAAGCTCTGGATGCAAACGCTACAATTCTTTCGTTACCTTCCACTATTTGAGATAATGTCGCACCTAGATCCAATTTGCTAGCATCTGTGGTGAGGATTGTTTTTCTCTTATGATCTTAACTGCACAGACACGGAGCATTCGCTATAGCTAATTTAATTTCTTTGAAGGCATTATCATGGTGTTCTGACCAGTTGTATGGTACGTCACTTTTAAGTAATTCTCTGACGCCAAATGATGTTGAAGAATTTTTTTTTACATGCTTCGCCATGAACTCCGCTAGACAAAGGAAAGATCTTAATTCATCTTTATTCTTGGGAGCCTCTGCTTTTTTTACCGCATCCACCAGCGAGGTTTTGGGTGTTAATCCATCTTTAGAAATGATGTGCCCTAAATATTCTACTGAATTTACTCCTATGTGACACTTGTCTTTCTTTAAGGTAAGACCTGCTGTTTTCAACTTGCTCAAAACATTCCTTAGATTTTTATTGTGCTCCTCCTCATTGGCTCCATAAATAAGGATGTCGTCCTGAAAACAGAGGGTTTTCTTTGCATCACCCAGGATATGCTGCATGATTTTCTGAAATACAGCAGCTGCCGATGCAAGCCCAAAGGGCATCCTGTTAAACATAAATGAGCCCAACGGAGTGGTAAAAGCGGTAAGCAGTTTGGAATCAGGATGCTATTGTACCTGATGGTACGCACTTGACAGATTGAGTACCGAGAAGTAACCCATTGTGCTTAATAACTCATTAAATCTAGGAAGGGGATGCCTCTCGACCCAGATGTTTCTGTTTAGGTCCTTTAGGTCCACACAGATTCTGATGTCATTGCAACTGTTTATTTTAGCTATAACTATGGGGGCCAACCACTCTGAACATTCAATAGGTTGTATAATTCCTAGGGATTCTAACCTTTCAAGCTCCTTTTTGACTGCACCTCTCAATAGGTGTGAAATGGGTCTGGTTTTGTGCACTATAGGTTTGGACTTAGGCTTCAATTTAATTTTATGTTGGAAATTTTTAAGCAGACCAAGTTTCTCACAAAAAATATCAGGAAACTCCTGAAAAATCTGATCATTATCGATAGAAGTGTCTACAACCAAAACCTGTTCAGGATCATTAGGGTCAAATTTTATTCCAAGTTCTCATTGATGTTGCCATCCTAGTAAACTTGACCCTTCCTCCACTACATAAATTTTCCCGACTGTGGAACAGCCATTAAAATAAATGACGACTTTGAACATGCCCCTAAGGTGAATAGGATCCTTATTGTACCCCTTAGGGTTAACATCAGGTCTTGCTAAATTAATTTCACTGTCACTCTTCACAGTGCTGAAATCAGCAGCATTTATTATAGTAAATGGCGAACATTAATCTGCATATACCCTTATGTTTCTGTCATTAACCGAAATTGTGCATTCAGGATACTGCGATCGACCAGTATTTTCAGTTTTGACTTGAAGCACAATTTTCTTAATTATTTGGGAGTTTTCATCCCATTTCTTATTATCAGATTCTAGTTTGGATAAGTTCTTGCATACCCTAGCAAAATGGCCTCTCTTGTTACATTTTCTACAAATTGCTGATTTTGCTTGGCAAGAAGAAGAATTGGCTAAATGATTACTACTTCCACAACGGAAGCACGATAGCCCACCTCTAACATCAGATTGTTTGTGTATTAATTTATTACTAGTTTTTTACCTTTAGAACATTCTCACTAGTCCTGTTATCTGTGATCTCGTTTACATGCTCATTTGTAGATGAGGACCTGATTTCCTGTAGACATATGGCAGTGTGCTCAATTGATTTAGCTATTTCAATGGCTTCTTGTAAATCAGGTTGCCTTTGAAGTAATTTCTCCTGTATTTTAACATTATTCGTGCATCGGACTAGTTGATCTCGTATGAGGGAGTCATTTAGTTCTCCAAACTCACATAAGGAACTTAGCCCTCTTAGTGCAGCAATGTAACTGACCACATTCTCTTGTTTCCCTTGGCTGCGAGATAAAAACTTGTGTCGTTCAAGAACTACATTAACCCTATCACCAAACTGTTTTTCTAGCTTTAAATATGTGGTGACATACTCATCCTGTGCTTGCCCTTCAGGTACATGCGGTTCTGGTAGAGATTCATACATTTTTCTGCCATGGGTACCTAAATTATGTAATAAGATATGCTGTTTCCTGACCGGATTGAACTTACCCCCACCAATAGCAATTAAGTACGACTCAAGTATTTTTATCCATTCTTTCCACAGCACATTCGGTTCCCCCATTTCTTTCAAAAAAGGAACTAGTTGAGACATGCCTGCAGCTGCCATGGCAATAGTAATACTTCGTTGGCACACAGAACAATTTGTGAAAACAAATTTACATGAAAGTTGATTGATCTTATCCCCTTACTACTATGTTCTTGTAACAAATTAATACATAACAAAATTTTAACATGCAATTGCTATCAGATTTTTATGTGCTAGTATTTGTGTGAAAGTACAATATTATACCCGAAAGCTGTGCCTGTCAGCGTAATTGTGAAAAGGATTTCTGAGCTGTGCCTGTCAGCGCATTTGACAGGCCTCGTATTCCTTTCTTCCTTCTTTATTTTCTTTAAAGTCCCCGGTTGTTTATTGCATGCACGCGTGTGTCTCACTTAACGGTAATGAGCTTCTTATTATGAATAGTAATGCGTTGACTAGACGGAGTGTATCAGTGCTGTGATAATAAAGACACAGAATGCGCGCCTCGTTAACAGACTTGAATGTTTCTAGTCAGTTACCCATGGACGCACCTCGCTGACAGACTTGAGCGTTTCTAGTCAGTTACACTTCGATAATCAAATGGAATGCTTCACACAAAGGCCCGTATTTATACTCCGTTTGCGCCGAATTTGCGTCGTTTTTTTCGACGCAAATTCGACGCAAAACTAACGCCATATTTATACTTTGGCGTTAGACGTGTCTAGCGCCAAAGTTCTTGGAGTTAGCGTCATTTTTTTGCGTGAACGCCTTCCTTGCGTTAATGAGATGCAAGGTAGGCGTTCCCGTCTAAAAAAATGACTCCGACGCAAATGCGTCGTATTTATACTCCCGGGCAAAAATCACGCCCGGGAGTGAGCGGGTCAAAAAAACCCGCATTTGCGCCTCTTTTTAACGCCTGGGTGAGGGCAGGCGTTAAGGGACCTGTGGGCTCAGAATGAGCCCAGAGGTGCCCTCCCCTGCCCCCAGGGACACCCCCTGCCACCCTTGCCCACCCCAGGAGGACACCCAAGGATGGAGGGACCCATTCCAGGGAAGTAAAGGTAAGTTCAGGTAAGTATTTTTTTTTAATTTTTTTTGTGGCATAGGGGGGCCTGATTTGTGCCCCCCTACATGCCACTATGCCCAATGACCATGCCCAGGGGACATAAGTCCCCTGGGCATGGGCATTGGGCAAGGGGGCATGACTCCTGTCTTTACTAAGACAGGAGTCATGTTAATGGCTCCTGGGCGTCGTAAAAAAATGGCGCAAATTGGGTTGAGGCGATTTTTTTGCCTCAACCTGACTTGCCCCATTTTAAGACGCCCTAACGCCATTTTCCTCTACGCCGGCGCTGCCTGGTGTACGTGTTTTTTTTTCGCGCACACCAGGCAGCGCCGGTCTGCTAGCGCCGGCTAACGCCATTCAATAAATACGGCGCCCGCATGGCGCATCAGAATGGCGTTAGCCGGCGCTAACTTTTTTGACGCTAAACTGCGTTAGCGCAGTTTAGCGTCAAAAAGTATAAATACGGGCCAAAGTCTCTCATCAAAACACAGTGCTGAAAAAATGAAGAAACACAATGCGTGTTCGCTCGTCTGTCAGCGCCTCGTTGACAGTCCTGCTCGCCTGCCGTCGTCAATTGGTTAAACTCTGGGTTAGAGAAGTGTAAAACTCCGTGTTGACTATAACGGAGTGCATTATTGATTTAAGTGCTAAGCCTTGAAACAGAACTACGCACGTTCACTCTCCTGCTAGCGCTGTGTTGACAGACTTAAACGTCTCTTTTCCTTCTTCCAGTAGTCAATTACACTCCGAGAATAAAATGAAACGTTTCGTCGCTCCGCTGCTTTTTGTTTGATCCATAAACGAAGACACGCGTTTAAGCTGGGAAGCGAGCGTGATTGAATAGTGTTTACTTGACTACACAACAAACACGCGTCTCAGCTGGGGAGAGCACGTAATTAATCTCCACTCTTCCCGTAGGTTGTAAACGTTTGTAAATGCTGACAGGTGTATTTTAGTAAAGTTTTCCACAGGAAAGAACACAGTTGAAATCAATAAATTACGGAGTTCTCAGGAGGGAATGAAGGCAATTGAAGAAGAGTCTTAAAAGGGGTGGAGGTGCCCCCTTACACACCAACTCGTCGCCAGTGATATAAAGTCGGAGACTGAAGGAATTACCAAGTCAGACTTTATTTCCATCTCCAATGCTCCAATCGTCTCTTCCCTTCACGCAGCTTCCCTTGTGCTTCCTCTCAGTCACAAATCCACAGCATTCTACTCTGCCCTCCTGTACCCAACATTCCGATTGTCCCAATCTTGGACCTGTGGGGGAATGGGAACTACCATTCCTAATTATTGTAGCCTCTAACACATATTTATATTATTATGATTTTATCCTATGACTTAACCTATATGATATGTAATTAATTAAGTCCTATACCCTATATTACAACAGTTTTGTTAATGTCAACATGAGTTATTTGCCGTGTATCCATCTATGCATTGGTTTTAGACTCTTCATAATTACTCGCACTGACGTGCACCAAGCTTAGTCACGGCTTCTCCTGTCCATCATCCAACATTTATATAATAAGTACTTGCGTCTTCATGTTTTTTATACAGCTTAAACATGAATGACATGTGAGACAACACTAAACACAAAAGTACTTGGAGGAAAACAAATGAAACACTTTAGAAAGCATGCGTTTTCAGCATACGGTCAAGCAACACAAATCTACAAGTCACATACATAAAATAAACAATTTAATTTAGTTCAGTTTATTGTTATAAAGTGCAAATAGCGAGATAAACATTTCAACAAACAAAACACATACACAGTACGGATGATAAAAAAAAACCTTACTCAAATACCCAACCAGTAAAACAACATAAATAAATACAGTCGATAGATAGCTAGATAGATAGATAGGCAGACAGATAGATAGGCAGACAGATAGATAAATAGACAGATAGATATGACAAATGCCACCAACACCGGGGAGTCAAAACACATCATTTTTATGGTCGAGTCTGCGAGTGCATGCGCTACTGCATGCATCTCACTTGCGAGAGTCTGTTGTGTTCAGTTAAGGGCTTGGAGCCCACCTGTCATTCACCATTTGATGATTTGCGTGGCACTCTTCTTTACAGCCTTGTAATTCATCATGGCAGGCCTAGCATCATTCCCGTTCTTCGTTGTGGAGCACGGACCAAGCACTGATTGATTCAACTTAATCACTGCCCGTCCGATGCTTCCAATGTGATCGAGGTACTATTTTGTTCTTTTTAACTTCTAGTGCCCTGCAAGCAGAAGGCTTGTGACTGGCAAAAATGTGCCCAGCAGGACAAACAAAATTGTAAAGTTTTAATTTTTAAAGCTAACTTTTTTCACTTTGCCAAATCGTCTTTTCTCACTGTCCACTTATGTTTTCTTCTAGTTTTGCTTGTGGGCACTCTTCTCAAAAGATGACAAATTGATCAAGTGACATTGTTTCTTTATCATGTTCCATTTCTGAAATGATGTTTTAACACATAGTGGTGCAGTACACTTCAACCCACCCTCTACAATCTACCCACTGCAATCCACCCCACTTTCCCCCATACCAATCCACCCCACTCCAATCCAAACTACTCACTCCAATCCAATCCACCCAACCCACCCCAATCTTCCCAAACCACCCTTGCCTAATCTGCTCCACTCCAATTCACCACACTCGAGTCAAAAACAATTTGCCCCACTCCAATGCAAAACAATCCGCCCCACTCCAATCTGCTGCACTCCAATCCAAAACAATATGCCCCACTCCCATCTACCCTGCTCCAAGCTACTCCTCTCCTATCCAAAACAATCTGCCCCACTCCAATCTGTCAGGAATCCAAAGCAATCTGCCTCACTCCAATCTGCTGCACTCCAATCCAAATTAATCTGCCCCACTGCAATCCAAAACAATCTGCCCCACTCCAGTCCACCTCATTCCAATCTGCACCACTTCAATCAAAACAATCTGCATCACTCCAATCCGCCCTACTACCATCTGCCTCACTTCAATTCAGACCAATCTGTCCCACTCCAATCTGTCCCACTCCAGTCTGCCCCACTCCAATTCAAAACAATCTGCCCCACTCCAATCCGGCGCACTCCAGTCTACCCCATTCCAATCTAAAACATTATGCACCACCTCAATACAATCTGCCCCACTCCATCCCAATTCAACCCCACTCCAATCCACCCCTCTCCAATCTAATTAACCTGACACCAACCCTATTAACCCCACTCCAATCCATCCCACTCCAATCCACCCTCTAATCTAAAACAATATGCCTCAATCCAGTCTTCCTCAATCCAAACAACAATAATATGCCCCACTCCATTCTGCCCCACTACAATCCAAAACAATATACCCCACTAGAATCTGCCTCACGTCAATCCAGAACAATCTTCCCCACTCTTGTCTGCCCAACTTCAATCTAAAACAACCTGCCCCTCTCCAATTCATCTGACTGCCCCACTCCAGTCTGCCCCACTTTTTTTTAACACCTTTGTTTAGATTTTTTGCATAGCAATAACACATGGCAGCAAAGCAGATCACAACTAGGGTACAACGTGAGCAGTAAAATTGATGCTCTCCACCCCTAGAGTGATGTAAAGCACATATTATACTGACAGAATAATGGAAGACAGTGGGTAATGCCGTATGTATATATACCTTTACATCACTCGGTCACAGTGCAGTTCCCCCAATCTGTTTTACATTAATCCAAAATAACCTACCCAACTCCAATCCCAAACAACCCACTCCAATCCAAAACTATCTGCCCCACTCCAATCCACCTCACCTCACCCAATCCAATCCACCTTACCCCATTCCCAAATCACCCCACTCCTATACACCACAATCCACCTCACTTCAATCCAGTTCACTCCACACTTATCCAATCCAACCCACACTAATCAAATCCACCCCAATCCAGCCCAGTACAATCTATCCCACTTCAATCCAATACACCTCATCAGTTCAATTCACCCCACCCCAATTTACTCCAATCAAATTCACCTAACGTTAGTCGAATCCACCCCACTCTAGTCCAACTCACCCCACTCCAGTTGAACCCAGCTCACTCCAGTCAAACCCAGCCCACTCCAAACCATACTACCCCACTCCAATCCAACCGACCCCACTCCAATCCAACCCATCCCAACCAATCCACTCCACAGCTACCCAGTCCACCTCACTCCAATCCAATTCACCCCACACCAATGCAATCCACTCTAATCCACCCCACTCCACTCCAAGGCAATGCAGTCCACTTGAATCCACCCCACTCCACTCTAATCCAGTCCACATTAATCCACCCTACTCCAGTCCACCCCACTCCAAACCACCTTCCTCTATCCCACCTCAATCCGGTTCACTCCACCAATCCAGTCCACCCCACACCAATTCAATCCACCCCAATCCAATCCACCACAATCCACTGCACTCCAATCCACCCCACCCCAATCCACTCCACCCCACCCCACCTGAACTTAATCCACCCCACTCAATCCAATCAGCCCCACTCAGTCCAATCCACCTCACTCCAATCCACTCAGTTCTACCCCACCTCACCCCAATCTGATACATCGCAATCTGATCCACCCACTTTAGTCCACCCCTCTCCAGTCCAATTCACCCATACCAATCCAATCCACCTCACCTCAGTGTAATCCACCCCAATCTAACCCACCCCAGGCAATCCAATCCACCCCCATCAGTCCACACCACCCCAATCCACCCATCCCCGTTTCAATACACTCAACCACCACCAATCTACCCACTCCAATCAACCTCACTCCACTCCATTCCACCCCACTGTAGCCCAATCCACCCCAACCCATCCCAGTTCCGTCCACCACACTCCACTCCAATCCACCTCACTCCAATCCACCCTAATGCAATCTGCCCCACTCTAATTTGCCCCACTCCAATCCAAAACAGGTTGCCCCACTCCAGTCTGCCCTACTCCAATCTAAATTAATCTGTTCTACTCCAAGCCGCCCCCACTCTAATCCAAAACAATATGCCTCAATCCAGTCTGCTTCACTCTGATCCAGCACAATCTTCCCCACTCCAATCTGCCCCATTTCAATCCAAAACATTCTGCCCCACTCCAATCCATTTCAGTCTGCCCACTCCAGTCTGCCCCAGTTTTTAACACCTTTTTTTTATATTTTTTGCATAACAATAACACATGGCAGCAAAGCAATTCACAATTAGGGTTCAATATGGGAAGAAAAAGAGATGCTCTGCATTCGTAGAGTGATGTAAGGCAAATATTTTACTTGACAGAAGAACGAAAGTCAGTGGGTAAGGACGTATGTATATATACTTTTCCGTCACTCGGTCAATGTGCAGTCCCCCCGTGCCCCTAATCTGGCATAATTTAATCCAAAACAAACTGCCCGCTCTAATCCCAGATACCCAGGGGTGGCTCCTTCGCTACGAGGAAGGAGTGTGGGCCCACTGGCTGAGCTGGAAGCACAAAAATAAAATGATAGTTTTCTATTGTTTTATTTTACTGCTTCTGGCTCAGCAGTGCAGGGAGAGGTGGGTCTGGGCTATGGGGAGGTGGTGGAGGGGAGAGTGCACTAAGTGTGCATGTGTGTGCGACCGGCTGTCTGCTCCACCACACCCCAATCCGATACATCACAATCTGATCCACCCCACTCCAGTCCACACCACTCAAGTCCAATTCATCCCACAATAATCCAATCCACCTCATCTCAGTGTAATCCATCCCAATCCAACCCAATGCAACCCACTCCTCAGCCCAAACCATTCTACCCACCCCAATGTATCCCACTCCAATCCACCCCACTCCACTAGACTCCAGTCCTCCCCACTATACCCCAATCCACCCTAACCCATCCTAGTTCAGTCAACCACACCACACTCTACTCCGAACCAGCCCACTCCAATTCACCCTAATACAATGTGCCCTTCCCACTCCAATCTGCTACCACTCCAATCTGCCCCACTCCAATCTGCCCCTCTCCAATCCAAAACTGTCTACCCCACTCCAATAAAAAATATTCTGTCCCACTCCAAGCCACCCCACTCTAATCCAAGACAATATGCTTCCTTCCAGTCTGCCTCACTCCAATTCAAAACAATCTGCCACACTCCAGTATGTCCCACTCCATTCCAAAACAATCTGCCCCATTCCAATCTGCCTCACTCCAATCCAGAACAATCTTCCCCACTTCTATCTGCCTCACTTAATTCTAAAACAACCTGCCCTCCTCTAATACATTTCAGTCTTCCCCCCTCCAGTTGCTCCACTTTTTAAAATACCTTTATTTATATTTTTTGCATAACAATAACAGAGGACAGCAAAGCAGGTCACAATTAGTGTACAATATGGGAAGGAAAAGAGATGCTCAACACCCATACTGTGATGTAAGGCACATGTTTTACTTGACAGAATAACGCAAGTCAGTGGGTAAGACCGTATGTATATATGCCTTTCCGTCACTCGGTCACAGTGCATTCTCTGACCCCCCAATCTGCCCTTTTTAATTCAAAGCAACCTGCCTCACTCCAATCCCAAACAACCCACTCCAATCCAAAACAATCTGCCCCACTCCAATCCACCTTACCCAATCCCAATTCACCCCACTCCAATCCACCACAATCTACTCTACTCCAGTCCAGTTTACCCCACTCCAATCCACCCCATAACAATCTCATCCATCCCAAGCCAACCCAGCCCAATCTAACCCATTCCAATCCAATACATCTCACCCCAGTCCAATCCAGTCAAATCCACCCCACCCCACTCCAGTCCAATCCACCCCACTCTAGTCCAATTTACCCAACTCCAGTCAAACCCACCCCACTCAAAACCACCCCTCCCTACTCCAATCCATCCCATCCCACTCCAATTCAACTGACCCTACTCCAGTCCAATCCATTCCATCCAATCCAGTCCAATCCAATCCAACCCAATCCAACCCACTACAATCAAGTCCACAGCTACCCAATCTACCTCACTTCAATCCAATCCATCCCACTCCACTGCAATCCACTCTAATCCACCCCACTCCACTCCAATGCAATCAACTCTAATCCACCCCAAACAAATCCATTCCAGTCCACATTAATCCCTATTCCAGTCCACCCCACTCACAACCACCTTACTCTACCCCACCTCAATCCAGAACAGCTCACCAATCCAATCCACCCCACACCAATCCAACCCACCCAATCAATCCACACCATCCATACCTAGTCTACCCCACATCACCCTAATCCACCCCACCCAATCCAATCTACCTCACTCAGTCCAATCCATCCCGCTGCTGCCTACCACACCCCAATTGAATCCACCCCACCACATTTCAATCCAACCCCTCCAATCCAATATACCCCATTCCACTCCAATCCACACTCACTCCAATCCACCATACTTTACTCCAGTCCACCCACTCTATCCCAATCCTATTTACCCCACCCTATCCCAATTCAGTCCACCCCACCCCACTCTAGCCCATCCAGCCCGCCCCACCCCACCCCACCCCACCCTAATCCAATCGAATCCACCCCACCCCACTCCACTCCAATCTAAACCACCCCAATCCAATCCACCTACCCCAATACTGTCCACCCCACCAAAGCCCTATTACTCCAATGGAAACCCATCCACCTAGTACCATTTCAATCCACCCACTCCAATCCAGCCCAATCCACTCAATCCATCCCACTCTAGACCAATCCAATCCACTATCTCATTCCACTTCAACCCACTACCTCAATCCACTCCACTCTATTCCACCCCACTCAACTCTACAACACTCTCTGCCAACCAATGAACTTGACTCCTCTCTACTCAACTCTACGGCATTGCACTCCTTCACTCCACTCTACAACACTCTACTCCACCATTTCACTTTGACACTCCATGCCACTAACTTTTAGTTGTGCTAAACAGCAGCCACACTGGTGTACAACAACATGGCAATACACACTGCCAAAGGCAATAACTCTTGTATAGGCAAGACCTCTTGGCTTTGCTAATGCTTGTTCTGTATTATGTTGCTGAATTAAGAACATTAAAGTATTAAAGGAATTGTATTGCTTTCTGGAGTGCTGTCTTCATGTTTTTCATTTGAGGCGGGAGGCGTAACACCAAAAAGCAAGTGCCGGGCAGCAGCAAGCAGCTGAGCGCCGAGACAGGATGCCAAATTTAAACATATATATATATATATATACATATATATATATTTATATATATATATATATAAATAGATATATCTCTCTATATATATATTATATATTGTAAGGAAATGCATCTTTTTGCATGTTCACCCCCACATTTGTGGACTGATGCTGTTGGATTATCGACTGCTAACAAGACCTCAGTGCCAGTGTTTTAACCCTATACCAATTGCATGTCAAAATGGATACACCCAATTGGCAAGGCCTGCCTTACTTATAAGTCCCTAGTATATGGTTCCTAGGGAATGGAAGACAAAGTATCCACTCAGGACTGCAGCACTGTTTGCGCCACCCATCATGTGACAACGTACAAAATGGCTACCAGCCTGCCACTGCAGACTGGAAGGGCAGTGTTTTCACTGCCAGTTCAGCTTTGCCACTTAAATCTATGACGCAGAGACCCTATCCCTTATGTAGGAAGCTGGCTCTGTATATACCATATCAAAGGGAGATATAGGGGGTTATTCTAACTTTGGAGGAGTGTTAATCCGTCCCAAAAGTGACGGTAAAGTGACGGATATACCACCAGCCGTATTACGAGTTCCATAGGATATAATGGACTCGTAATACGGCTGGTGGTAAATCCGTCACTTTTCCGTCACTTTTGGGACGGATTAACACCTCCTCCAAAGTTAGAATAACCCCCATAGTGTTCCCCAGAGGCTTAACAGAGGCTAAAGTAGATAATACTAATGCTCTCTTTTGTGGTAGTGTGGTCGAGCAGTTAGGCTTATCAGAGCGTAGAGCAAAGCATTTGTTGTACACACAGAGACAATAGAAGAAGCACACACTCAATGACTTATCTCCAGACTAATGGCTTTTATATAGCAAAAATATATTTTCTTAATTTATTTTTAGAACCACAAGATTCAAGTTGCAGGTAAGTACTTCAATAGATTTGTATTTCACACATGTATCAACAGTACTTTGTTTGAAATCGATAAGTCATACAGTTTTTGAAATATTGGCAATAATATGTTTTAAAACTTGACAGTGCAATTTTCAGAAATAGTTCCTGGGGGGAAGAAAACTTAGATCATTTTAAAGGTAAGTACAACACTTTCAGTTCCAGTCTCCGGGGGTTCAAAGTCCACAGGTCGGGGTTCAAGTTAACCCCAAACACCCAATACCAGCAACACGGGACCACCCGGGTGCAGAGGTCAAAGTGGAGGCAAAATTAACATGGGCTCCTATAGAGACTGGGGGCACTGTGTTTCAGATCTGCAGGCAGGTAAGTACCTGTGACTTTGGAGGGCAGACCTAGGGGGTTTAGAGGAGCACCAGTGGGGCCACAAGTAGGCACCAAACACGCATCACCAGCAACACTGGGGCAGCCGGTGCAGGGTGCAAACAAGATGTTGGGTCTCCAATGATTTTCTATGAGAGGACCCCGGGGGTCACTTAGAGTCTGCAGACGAGGTCCAGGAGTTCGTCTTGGGCAAACCACAGGCTGGACAGGGAGGAGGGCCGTCTGCTGAACGTTGCTGTACCAGAGGTCAGGTTCTCCAAGGCCTGCGGGTGCAGTGTGTCTTTAGGCGTCTGGTGCTTTGCAGTCACGGGGATCCTCAGGATTCCCTTGGCAGGCGTCGTCGTGGAGGGGTGGAGAGGTCAACCCAGGGTAGGCACTTGCTCAGAATTGCCGGGGGATCCACTATAGCTGGTTGGGCCACCTGGATACCATCTGTGGGCATCTGGTGCAGAGTGGTTAGGACTCACTCATTCGGAGTGAGGTTGAGAGTCCTTAGTTGTTGTTTCTTCTTGAACAGGGTTGCTGTCTACGGGAGTTCTTGGTCCCTTTGAGTGCAGGGCAGTCCTCTGGAGCTTGGCAGAGGTCTTTGGTCCAGCTGGATGTGCCGCTGTTCTTTTGCAGGTTCTTTGAAGCAGGAGACAGACCGGTAGGGCTGGGGCAAAATCAGTTGTCATATTCCTTCTTCTCTGCTGGGGATTTCAGCTAAGCAGTCCTTCTTCTTCTTGTCAGGGCACCAGGAATCCTGTGAGCTGGGTTCAGGCAAGCCCTCAAACACAGGAGTTAGGGGCATTACAGAGGGCAGTAGCCAATGGCCTCTGTGCCCAAGGGTGGCTACACCCTTCCTGTGCCCACTCTCTTTGGGGAGGGGGGCACAAACCTAACTCTATTGGTCCCTGTCCTCCAAACCAAGATGGAGGATTCTGCAGGGAGGAATCACCTGAGCTCTGGACACCTTAGGGGTGGTCCTAGCTGGGGGCGGTCACTCCTCCCTGTTTTCCTAATTTTCCCACCAGACTTGCCACCAAAAGTGGGGGCTCTGTTCAGGGGGTGGGCAATTCCACTAGCTGGAGTGCCCTGGGACACCGTAACACGAGGCTTGAGTCTTTGAGGCTCACCTCCAGGTGTTACAGTTCCTGCAGGGGGGGAGGTGTAAAGCACCACCTCCACCCAGGACAGTCTTTGTTTCTGACCACTGAGAGCACAAAGACTCTCATCCCATGAGTCAGAAACTTGTCTGAAAGGGGCAGGCTGGCACAGACTGGTCAGTCCTGCACTAGCAGTTTGACTAACATACAAGGGGCATCTCTAAGATGCCCTCTGTGTGCATTTTTCAATAAATCCCATACTGGCATCAGTGGAGGTTTAGTGTGCTGAGAAGTTTGACTTCCCAGTATTCAGTGAACCCATTATGGAGCTGTGGAGTTCGTAATGACAAACTCCCAGACCATATACTCAATATGGATGCACTGCGCTTACAATGTTTAAGAATGGACTTAGACACTGTAGGGGCATACTGCTCATGCAACTATGCTCTCACATGTGGTATAGTGCACACTGCCTTAGGGCTGTAGGGCCTGCTAGAGGGGTGTCTTGCCTATGCCACACACAGTGGTTTGTGGGCATGGCACCCTGAGAGGGGTTTCATGTAGACTTTGCCTTTTTCTACCCACTAGCACACACAAGCTGCAAGGCAGTGTACATGTGCTTGGTGAGGGGTTGGGGACCTTCCCTGGCCACAGTGCCCTTGGTCCCATGGGTAGCTTTTACAAGGGACTTAACTGTGTGCCAACGGTGTGCCAATTGTGGAAACAAAGGTACAGATTTTGGGAAAGAACACTGGTGCTGGGGCCTGGTTAGCAGGATCCCAGCACACTTTCAATCAAAGTTGGCATCAACACTAGGCAAGAAAGTGGGGGGTAACCATGCCAACAGTGGCACTTTCCTACACCTTATCATTATTTGTAAGTCTCCCCCAAGGAAGTCCTATCAAGTCCTGTGGCAGGGAGCAATATTTTGCTAAGTAAGACATGTTTTATGATATGTCTTAGAAGCAACACATCCAAATTGTAATTTTGCTGTGGGTAAAGTTGGTAACCCCATTGGCTTATATAGAGTTACTGGGTGGCATGCCAACCCTGTTAGCTTTTCACTGGGACTACCAAACTAGGTAATGTGAGGTATCAAATAATTGTGGCATTCAATGCAACCTGATGCCCAGGTCGAAATTAATGTTACTATTAATGGTGGCCAGCTTTTAGAAAGTTGCCCTTTGTGCTCTGCTTGTCCAGTAGCCTCACAATGGCATTTACATTCAGAGGTTTCTGATCACCTAGGGAAACATATATATGACTCCCAGGCTCAGAAACAAAAGGCAGTGCAGAAGCAGTGAGGTGTCGCCTCCTCTGCCTGGATGGCCACTCGGGGACAGCCTAGAGGCGAGCTTCAAAGGGGAAGCATCCTTTGATGGGCCACCTGCCCAGCAGCCCTGAGCAAGATGCCTTCTTTCCTGGCCAGGGAGGGGAAACGTACCCCAAACATGTTTTACCGTGGGCGTGTTGCCCTCAGTTAGCTACACCATTAGGGTGGGCTACCTTGCTCCTCACAACCGAGGAAGTGTTGTGCCATCCTGACAGGGGCAAGAATGTTGCATTCTGGAATAGACAAAGGCCACACATCACAGTAACTTTGTCACTGGTTAGGAGAGGACCCAGTAGCCCATTGGCTAGTGACTGCATGGTCCCCTCGCAGCACTTTCCTGGGATAAAGATGGCACCCCTAGTACGTTGAATCTCAGTACTCGCTGGACTTGGAAGGAGGACGAGAAGACCACTTTGCGCCCGTTGGAAGCGCACAATGTGAGGCTGCGATGCCAGGGCGACTGCACCTGCTGAACTTCGGGCAAGTGGATTTTGGAACCTATTCTGCATACCCATTCCAAAGCAGTTCTCTGACCTCCACTGGCACTGGGGACACTAAAGCTGGAAGAGCCTGGAAGAGCCTAAGTCGCATTTATAGTAGACACCACAGAAGTCTTGCCGCTACTGGACACAGGGCACTCCAAAGGACAATTCGGAGATAGCCAGAAGGTGTACTCATGTAAGCTGGTTCCATGAATGTTGGTTGTGACGGGATTTGTCACCCAAGGCAGGTACCAGTCTCCACACAGATATGCACTGTGATCCTATGTTGCAAAAGTGCAAGGTCTGCAACGACAGCCCTTGGAACCCTGCAAAGAGAACTTTGTGGGACCCTGAGATCCAAAGTCACCCGACTCACTGTGGTCTGACCTACCTTGATGACATAAGACCCGGTCATGCGAGTGACCGGTAAAGTGTCCAGAGGCAACATTTTGCCTCTGGACACTTTACCACTACTAACTAGTGCTAAAGTGTAAGTGTTCCCTGTATAAATTATATGTGTAAATAAATTATATGTGATTTACTAGTAAGTCCCTAGTAAAGTGCACTAGAGGTACTCAGGGCCTGTAAATCAAATGCTACTAGTGGGCCTGAGCATTGGTTGTGCCACCCACATTAGTAGCCCTGTAAACATGGCTCAGACCTGCTACGGCATTCTCTGTGAGTGCAGTTTTAAACTGCCCATTTGACTTGGCAAGTGTACCCACTTTCCAGGCCTAAACCGTCCCTTTTTACACATGTAAGGCACCCCTAAAGTAGGCCCTAGGTAGCCCCATGGCCAGGGTGCAGTGTATGTTAAAGGTGGAATATGTTTTACATGTCCTGACAGTGAAATACTGCCTAATTTGTTTTTCACTGTTGCAAGGCCTATCTCTCTCATAGGTTAACATGGGGGCTGCCTTTAAATATTCTTAAAACATAGATTCCTTTTGGGAGCAGATAGACATGTGGAGTTTGGGGTCTCTGAACTCACAATTTAAAAATACATCTTTTAGTGAAGTTGTTTTTTAGATTGTGTGTTTGAAAATGTCACTTCTAGAAAGTAGACATTTTCTAGCTTAAACCATTCTGTATCTCTGCTTGTTTGTGGATTCCCTGTCTGAGTCAGTTTGTCAGTTGGGCTGTTTGCACCTCTCCTCTAGACAGTGACGCAAAGGGAGCTGGGGTGTAGCCTGCATATCCTGATGGGCCATCTGGGCTGAGAGGAGGGGAGGAGTGGTCACTTGTACCTGAAAGGGCTGTGCCTGCCCTCACACAATGCAGTCTCCAACACCTTGGTGTGTGTCTGGGGCCTGGCATGGGCAAGACAGGATCTCACAAACAAGAGACTTTCCTTTGAAGTAGGCCTACCTCAAAGGCAGAAAGGGGTATACGAAGAGCACCTAAACCCCTGAAATTAGATTATTTTTGAAATCAAGAGGAACCTCTGCTAAGCAGAAGAGCTGGAGAAGCTGGAGGATGAGTACTGCCCCTTTGCCTATGACTGTGCTTTGCTGGGTTGGCCTGCAGTAGCTGCTTCTATCTGAGAGAGGACAAAGACTGACTTTTGTGTGACTTCCAATTGGTGAAGACACTCCAAGGGCTTGAATTGAGCTTGCCTCCTGTTGTTGAATTCTCAGGGACAACAAGGACTTCTCTCTGCCAGCAGTTAGGCTTTCTGCTGAGAGTTGTGCCTGTCAAGTGGTGCCCTAACCTGTCTGTGGGCCATTAAAAGGTGCAGCTGGTGGAAAAAGACAGACATCCACGCAAAGACCGCCGTGCGGGGAAACTTTTGACGCACCACCCACTTTGCTGCTGAAAAAAGACACCCCGCTGGCCTCGTGGTTAAACTCGACGCTCCACCTGCATCGCGGCTGGGAGATCGACGCAATGTGGCTGGGGAAACGATGTGCAACACCTGCAGTGGCTGCTGTTAATGACGCAAGCCCCACCAGCGCGATTTTTTGACCCCGTGCAAACGGATTTCGACACAATGCTGGGCGCTGAAAATCAATGCAAAGCCTGCCCGGACCAAGGTGCCTGTCCGAATCGACGCATTGATCTCTTGAGGACAGGAAAAACGACGCACGCCGACCCAACCGGAGGAAGAACAAAGCACAGTCTCTCTTGCGGGGTGAGAAAGCGATGCATCGCTAGCCTTTTTCAATGCACGTTCCCCTCTGGCTTTATTTCGACTCTACCCAGGTACTTTTGAATGCTAACGAAGTTCTCACTGTTTTCAAAAGGATTTAAGACTCTTTTTGCTTTATTAAATTCATAACTTGACTTGTGTATGTTGGATTTTTGTCGTTTTTATCTTGTTTTGTTTAGATAAATATTACCTATTTTCCTAAACCTGTATTGTGTCATTTTTTGTGAGTGTTGGTACAAATACTTTACACATTGCTTCTGAAGTTAAGCCTGCCTGCTTGTGCCGAGCTACCAAGTGGGTGAGCGGGGGTTAACTGAGGGTGATTCTTCATTACCCTGATTAGAGTGCAGGTCCTTGCTTGGACAGGGGTAACCTGACTGCCAACCAAAGACCCAATTTCTAACAGCTAAGACCATATTTGTTAAATTTAGATAGGGTATCCTGCAGATTGGGCATTTCACCAAAAACTGTATCAATCATCTGGCAGATCTTTCCTCGTGAGGCATTTGGGGAGCACTCCATGAAGATGTTGGACATCTATTGTTCTTTCACCCTCAGTATAAACATCCTCGTAGGAAATGGCCCAAGCCCCTCTAGAATAACCTAAGGCTTAGAAGATGTCTAACTCCATTGAGGATTTTAAGGACAGATGGGCCTATTGTATTTTTCGTGAGTAGCTATCTTTATGCGGTCTGGGTGTAAGAAACATCTTGGTAGCCCACTATACTTCTTTATTTATTAGGTATTGTCTTGGTAATTTGTGCATCCCAAGGAATCATGACTGCTGGGAATTGGATTCCCAGCTATTTGTAATTTCTATATGATTCAGCTGAGTTGTTTATTTTAAATGTGTTTGATGTTGAATTTTTAGGAAAATATGGTTACCATGAATAGTTTTCTAGCAATGCACTGAAGGCCATGTGGTTGCACCAGCACTTTATGTAACTAGTTCAATACTCTATGACCGTGTTATTTCACAACTGTATCTTTTTAATATTTTATTAGTATGCTTATAATGTTTTATGAATGTTGTTGTTTATGGCTATGCATGTTTTATGGGTTCCTTGAAACCCAAAATGGACTATTCTTTCCCTCTTTCTTTCCATCTTTCTTCCATCTTTCCTTATTTCTTGTTTCTTTCTTTCCTTTTCTTGCTTTCCTTTCTTCTGCCATTCTTTCCTGAGCCTCTTTTCCTGCCATCTTTCTTTCCTTCTTTATTACCTTCTTTTATTTTTCTTGCCTTCTTTCTTTCCATATTTTGGCCCTCATTACAACCCTGGCGGTCGGTGATAGAGTGGCGGTAATACTGCCAATACCGAATGGTAAATACTGCCAAATTATGACCATGGCGGAAAGAGCTCAGAAACTTTACCACAAGGACCGCCAGGGCAGAATCAACAGGCACCACAGTGGTAGCCGCCAACAGCCAGGCAGAAGCCAATGTTCTGCCCACTGTATTATGACAGGCCATTCCACCACCTTTTCCAGGGTGGTACCAACGACATCAAAAGCTTGGCGGAAACACTGCACAGAAGGGTAAATACTCATCATTGGAGACTCAAGGAAGAACCATGCCACCATGGAGCTCAAATTGCAGATCTTACCCATGATAGTCTACGTCCTGCTGCACCACAAACACCAACGATGGCGAAGATGACCACAGTGAGCACAGCCGACTAGCTCACAGGGGGGGGGGAGGAAAAGGAGAGTGACACACACACACAACACGTAACACCCCCAACACCATACACACAAGCAGATACAGTAACAAAACATATTTACCCCATACCCCTCAGGAATAATGCAAGGACCACAGGAATAGATGACAGTGGGTGTAATAATATAAAGTAGAAATACGAAAATTCTATATAAAAGTAAATACATATGTACAAACAAAGGACACTGCCCAGTCCTCAATGTGCGTGGGCAATAGGGCCACATTACAAAGTCCAGGGCCCCACTTGACTCCTGCAACAACATGGAGAGAAAACTGCAGGGGCATCAGTTCAAAAATAGGCAGGCACTTCAGGGGGACGGGGACGGGGGGCACTTCAGCCGGCAGATGGAACAACACCACTGGTCCTGGAGGGGGCAACATGCCCTGTGCTTGGTTCCGGGAGTGCAACGCCACAGTCTCTCAAGTGGATGACTTGCCCACATGCTCTGAAGGGGGCAACATGCCCTGGGCTTGATCCTGGGGAGTGATACGCCACACTCTCTCAAGTGGGTGACTTGCCCACATGCTCTGGAGGGGACAACATGCCCTGTGCTTGATCTTGGGGAGTGATAGGCCACAGTCTCTCAAGTGGGTGACTTGCCCACATGCACTAGAGGGGGCAACATGCCTTGTGCTTGGTCCTGGGGAGTGCAAGACCACAGTCTCTCAAGTGGGTGACTTGCCCAAATTCCCTGAAGGGGGCAACATGCCCTGTGCTTGATCCTGGGGAATGATAGGCCACAGTCTCTCAAGTGGGTGACTTTCCCACATGCTCTGGAGGGGGGAGCATGCCCTGTGCATGATCCTCTGTAGTGATACGCCACAGTCTCTCAAGTGGGTGATTTGCCCACTGACTTGTCCTGGGGAGTGCAAGGCCACAGTCTCTTAAGTGGGTGTCTTTACCACTGGTTCTGGAGGGGGCATCATGCCCTGTGATCTTCATCCTGGAGAGGATGGGGTGAGTGGGTGTCATACCCACTGGTTCTGGAGGGGGCATCGTGCCATGTGATTTTCATTCTGGAGAGGATGGGATGAGTGGGAGCCATACCCACTTGTTCTGGAGGGGGCAACATGCCCTGTGCTTGGTCCTGGGGAGTGCAAGGCCACAGCCTCTCAAGTAGGTGACTTGCCCACATGCTCTGGAGGGGGCAACATGCCCAATACTCTGTGCTGGGGACTGCAAGGCCACAGTCTCTCAAGTGGGTGACTTGCCCACATGCACTGGAAGGGGCAGCATGCCCTGTGCTTGGTCCTGGGGAGTGCAAGGCCACAGTCTCTCAAGTGGAGGACTTTCCCACATGCTCTGGAGGTGGCATTGTGCCCAGTGAGCTTCTTCCTGGGGAGGATGGGGTGAGTGGATGGCTTCTCCACGGGTTCTGGAGGGGGCATTGTGCCCTGTGAGCTTCGTCCTGGGAAGGATGGGTGAGTGGATGGCTTCTCCACTGGTTCTGGAGGGGGCATTGTGCTCAGTGAGCTTCACCCAGGGGAGGATGGGGTGAGTGGATGGCTTCTCCACTGGTTCTGGAGGGGGCATTGTGCCCTCTGATCTTCAACCTGGAGAGAATGGGATGAGTGTGTGCCATACCCATTGGTTCTGGAGGGGGCATCGTGCCCTGTGAGCTTCATCCTGGAGAGGGTGGGGTGAGTGGGTGACTTTACCACTGGTTCTAGAGGGGGCATCGTGCCTTGTGATGTTCATCCTGGAGAGGATGGGGTGAGTGGGTGTCTTTACCACAGGTTCTGGAGGGGGCATTGTGCCCTGTGATCTTCATCCTGGAGAGGATGGGGTGAGTGGTTCCATAACCACTGGCTCTGGAGGGGGCATCCTGCCCTATGATCTTCATCCTGGAGACGGTGGGGTGAGTAGGTGTCTTTACCACTGGTTCTGGAGGGGGCATCGTGCCCTGTGATCTTCATCCTGGAGAGGGTGGGGTGAGTGGATGTCTTTACCACTGGTTCTGGTGGGGGCATCGTGCCTTGTGATCCTCATCCTGGAGAGGATGGGGTGATTGGTTGCCATACCCACTGGTACTGGAGGGGGCATCATGCCTTGTGATCTTCATACTGGAGAGGATGGGGTGAATGGGTGCCATACCCATTGGTTCTGGAGGGGGCATTGATCCCTGTGATGCAAATCTTGGGGAGTGTAAGGTCACAGTCTCCCAGGTCTGTGTCATACCCACAGGATTTTCAGGGGCAGGCCACACAACAGCGCATGGACGCAGGACTACAGACTGTCCTGGCAGCAGCCAGGGATTGCTCCTTGCCCTTCCTTGCAGCAGCTGGGGGTGGATCCTTTCCCTTCCTTGCAGCAGCCAGGGATTGCTCCTTGCCCTTCCTTGCAGCAGCTGGGGGTGGCATTTTGACCTTCCTGACTGCCGCTGGGGAGGGCTCTGTGTCCTTCCTGGCAGCACATGGGGCAGGCACCCTTTCCGTGTGGCTGCCTGGTGCTCGGGATCCTTTTCCACCATGAGTTGCTGTGGACACTACTGGGCCTGTGGACTGGGTGGCTGAGGTGCTTGCCTGGGTTTTACCCACCCTGGCCAGACGTGAAGGATGGGGGGAGGGGGAGTGAAGAGGTCAAGGATAGAGAGGAAAAGCTTCTTAGGGACATTGGGGCGAGAAGAAGGAGAAGGTCTGTGTATGGAGGAAGAGGGAGTGGTTGTAGGAGGTGTCTGTTTGCTTTGTTTGGGTGCAGGTGCATGGGCTGGATGCTGTTGTGAGGTGGGTGGCTGTTGGGTGAGTGCTTGCGTTTATGTACCTGGGGCGGGGACAGACACAGTGGGAGAGGACACAGGGGATGTGTGCATGGATGTTGGGGTGGTGACTGCCAGTGAGGTGTGTGTTCTGATAGGTGTGCTGGTGATGGAGGTAGTGGATGAGGATGCTGTGCATGCAGGTGTGAGTGTAGAAGCAACTGGGAGGGAGGTGGAGGATGAGGAGGGAGAGGCCACAGTGGAGGCAGTGCATGTTGGTATGTCTGCATCTGGATGGTATTTGTGTGAGTGCCTGTGGGATGAAGTGTGGTGCCTGTGTTTCCCTGTGCCGCTCTTGGGTGTTGTCCTGTGTGCATGCTAATCTGCCTGTGTGCTTGGGATAGGTTGGGGATGAGGTGAATGGGACTGGGTAGAGGAAGTTGGAGGGGGAAGGGTGGAAACAGGGACAATGGCTGCCATCAGAGAGGAGGCCATAGCCTGGATTGATGTCTGTTGGGCCTCCAAGCCAGTGTGAATGCCTTCCAGAAATGCATTGGTCTGTTGCATTTGGGCTGCCAGCCCCTGGATGGCATTCACAATGGTTGACTGTCCAACAGAGATGGATCTCCGGAGGTCAATAGCCTACTCACTCAGGGCGGCAGGGCTAACTTGGGCAGGGCCTGAGGTGCCTGGGGCGAAGGAGATGCCCAATCTCTTGGGTGAGCGGGCACGGGCAACTTGATGAGGGGCTGCTGGGAGGGCATTGCTTGTGCGTGGGTGGCAGCTGTACCTGTAGCTGGGGTGGTCCAGAGGTGTCCGCCACCACCAGGGAGCGTCCATCGGAGGAGGTATCCGTGTCCGAACTGTCCCCTCCTGTCTCTGCCGTGGTGCTCCCCTCGGCCTCCGTCCCACTGGTGCCCTCACCGCAGGTAGGCTGTGCCTCCTGGGTCCTGTAGGATGCAGCTCCCTCCGTCGCCGGTGCCTCTGCTCCTCCACCAGATGATGCTAATGCACATAAGGACAGGATGACAAAACAAAAAGTGGGGGAGGAAGAGACAAAGGATAGGCTGGGTGAATGGCTGCACCAACACCACCGTTGGCGTACACAGCACCCTCACACACAGGGAACAGCCCTACACACTATGCAATGCACTACCAGTAACAATGCTTGTCACCAGGGCATGGGGAGGGACACATACCGCCAACTGCAGCATACCTGGGACCCACACCGCCCTGCCCAGTAGTGGATGCCTACTAGCTAGGTTGGAGGAATTTTACATGAGATCCCTGCCCAACATGGAACCTTCTCTACAATGTTAGGCCTGGCCTAGGGGCACCCACAGACACACATCCCCACCCGGATACCACCCCGCCAGGCGTGAGTAGAATTGATGGGCACTGTACTCACCCCCTTGTGGCTGCTGTGATGCCCTCAAGCACCTATCCAGCTCCGGAGAGGCCATCAGGAGTGTCAGGGTTCCACAGGCCATCCCCAGCTGGTCCTCCACTGTCTTCCTTGCCCAGCGTCTCCGGTCCTCCCACCCACCATATGCCCTTCTTTTGATGGGCACTGACCTGCAGAGGAAATATACACAGGGAAAGGTATTAGTTAGACCGTCCTGGCTGTTGCACTCATGGCCCATCATAGCCCTTCCCATTCCCTTTCACACAGACATGGCCCAGCATACATGCTGCACACTGCCCAGGGCCCATCCACCAACCCCCCCACATGAGGCCTTCACACACAATACTCCATTCGTTCATGCCCCATGCATCGTGCTCACAGTGTACTCACCTGTTGGTCTGTAGGCCCATACAGCAGTCCGTACTGGGGTAGGACCCCATCCACTAATTTCTCCAACCCAGCAGAGGTGAAGGAAGGGGCCCTTTCCCCAGTCACACGGGCCATAGTAGGTTCCAGACACAGGTCACAGCAGTACATGCAGTGTAGGTCCTCTCCTGTTGAAGGTCAGGTAGCAAGTGAGTGAACATATAGAAAATGGTGGTGACGTCCGCTGCGGTGCATACCATCACCGCCAGCATACATCACCATTGGCCACTGTTCCCCATACAGCCCAATATTATCCAATGAGGCGTTGCATGGCGGATCCCAACCACCTTCCGCAACGGCGCACGTCACCGGAATTACCTCTCTTCTACCTGGTCCTCCATGCAGGACAGGTGGACGCCATTTCAGGGGGGTCAGTGCATGGATCATAACTGCGTCACCGATCACAATTGTACATACAGGACATATGCCACTAATACATTTAACATTCACATCATGCATTGAATTATAGCGGCTAGAATGTACAGTTTATGACAGGATCCTCACTCTTTTGCCCCATAGATTGCAACCGCTGTGGATGAATAGGAGATGGAGACATCCCCCCATGTACAGGCCCCTGGTGGACTTGGCAACAATGGAGGACAGGCACATTATCCTCACCACAGTCTTGACAGGGCCACAATCAAGGAGCTGTGTGCCCAATTGTAGCCTGACCTGATATCTGCTATCCGTCACCCAACTGGGATCCCCCCTCTTGTGCAAGTCCTATCTGTGCTCCATTTCTTGGCAACTGGTTCTTTCCAAGTGACAGTGGGCTTGGCAAAAGGAAAGTCACAGCCAATGTTCTCAATAGTGCTGACAAGAGTGTTGGCTTCCCTGATTAAACACATGTGCAGCTACATTGTTTTCCCCCAAGTGGAGGATTTACCCACGGTGAAGGCTGACTTCTAGGCAATGGGTCATATCCCCAACATAATTGGAACACATATAGCAATTGACCCCCCCCCGTAAAATGAACAGGTCTTCAGAAATCGAAAAAGTTTTTACTCAATGAATGTGCAGATGGTGTGTTTGGCGGACCAGTACATCTCCCATGTCAATGCTAAGTATCCTGGGTCGGTGCATGATGCCTTTATCCTGAGGAATAGCAGCATCCCAAATGTGATGGGCCAACTACAGAGGCACAGGGTGTAGCTAATAGGTGAGCCCTGGTTCTCACCCAGTGGATGCGAGGAATCCCACGACAAGGGCAGAGGAACGTTACAATGAGGCACATGGGCGAACAAGAAGGATCATTAAACAAACATTTGGGCTCCTGAAGGCCAGGTTTCGGTGCCTCCATCTGACTGGTGGATCCCTGTGCTACTCACTCAAGAAGCTCTGCCAGATAATCGTGGCATGCTGCATGTTGCATAACCTTGCCTAAAGACGCCATGTGCCTTTTCTGCAAGAGGAGGAGGCTGGAGATGCCCGTGTGGCAGCAGTGGACCCTGTGGACAGTGAAGATGAGGAAGAAGAGGATGAGGACAACAGAACTGCAGTAATACGACAATACTTACAATGACACACAGGTAAGACAGTGTAACTTCACATTTCACATTTCATTGTCAGTTTTTGTTTCACATTGTAACTGTCAGTTTGGGATTTCCTACTTCTATGGCCACTCACTGTACCCTTTGGCAACTCTTTTTGCAGATGTTGGTGCCCCACTATCGCCCCTGGTGTGTTCACTGCAGCCAACACAGGTCTTTCCAATGTAAACATTACTGTACATTTGAAATGCAATGTTTAAACCTTGTTAAACTAATACATACTGAAATCATTTGAAATACTCCATACTTTTATTTTTTCAAAGCGTGTTTATTGCTGTGCTATGAAGAAAAGGGAGAAGGGGAGGGGTGCTGGTGGCCTGTTGGTCCTGTGGTGGGGCCTCCTGGCCACTAGCGGCAGCGGAGGTGGAGGGCTGTTCAGTAGTCTGGCTAGTGGCAGGGGCCCGCTGGTGTGACACTGCCTCCCCCATAATGTTGGCCATGTCTACCGGCACCCCTGCAATGGAGACCAGGGTGGTGTTAATGGCCTTCAAGTCCTCCCTGATCCACTGGTACTGTCCCTCCTGCAGCCACCTGTTCTCCTGCACGTTGTCCATGATCTGGCCCAGTGTATCCTGGTAATGTTGGTATGCTCCCAGGATCTCAGTGAGTGCCTCCTGGAGAGTTGGTTCCCTGGGCCTGTCCTCCCCCTGGTGCACAGGAGTCCTCCCATCTTCCCTGTTGTCCTGTGCCTCTGTCCCCTCAATTGTGTGCCCTCTGCCACTGACCCCAGGTCCCTGATTGTCTTGGGTTTTTGGTGTGCCCTGGGGTCCCTGTAGTGGTGGACACACTGTTGACTGACGTGTCCTGGGGACAGAGGTATGGGCACGCAGGGTGGGTGCTGTGGTGGTGTTTCCTGAGGCGGGAGGCTCTGTGGTGGTGTGTGTCTACGCCTGGTAACCGACTGTCCGGAGGTCCCTGATGGGCCAGGTTGGACATCCAGATCCAGGCGAGCAGAGTCGCTGTCATCACTGTGGGCCTCTTCTGTGGGGGGAATAGAAAGTGCTGGCACCTCTTCTCCGGTGACATTGGCTGGGATACCTGTGGGGATGTAAATGCAGTGTTATTGTTTCTATGTGTGATATATTGTGCATGGGTGGGTTGCCCTCTATGGTTGTTATTACTTTGGCAGCTTTCACTAGTGTATGTTTGTGTATGTTGGGTTGATTAGTTCTCTCTAGTGTGCCTGCTTTAGTGATAGGTGTCCATGCAGGTCTGTAAGGGGTGTCCATGCATTGGTGGTGCATGCAGGGCTTGGCATTGGGATGAGTGCGATGTGATGGTGGGGTGTGCGTGAAGTGGTGGAGTGATGGGAGTGAGGGTGAGGGTGGGGGTATGTGATGGCATGCAGGTAGGGGGGTGAAAGTAGTAAAGAGTTGACTTACCACAGTCCAGTCCTCCTGCTACTCCTGAGAGGCCCTCAGGATGCATAATTCCCAAGACTTGCTCCTCCCATGTTGTTAGTTTTGGGGGAGGAGGTGGGGGTCCACCACCAGTCCTCTGTACTGAGAGCTGGTGTCTTGTTACAATGGAACGCACCTTCCCCTGTAGGTCATTCCACCTCTTCCTGATGTCATCCCTTGTTCTTGGGTGCTGTCTCACAGAGTTGACCCTGTCCACGATCCTCCGCCATAGCTCCATCTTCCTAACAATGGATATCTGCTGCACCTGTGCTCCAAATAGCTGTGGCTCCCTCCGAATGATTTCCTCCACCATGACCCTTAGCTCCTCCTCAGAGAATCTGGGATGTCGTTGTGGTGCCATCGGTGTTGTGTGAGTATTGTGTTGGGGTGTGTGATGTGGGGTGCGTGGGTGGGTGGTGTATAGGAGTAGGTGGTGTGTGTCTCTGGTCTTGCCTTTGGGCGTGGTGTCTGTCTCGTGGCAATTGTTTGTATTCGTAAGGGGTTGTTGGTAATGTGGGCAATATGGATGTGTGTTTTATAGTAGTGTTGGTGTGTGGGTGTGGTGTGTGTATGTATGTATGTCAAGTGTGTGTAGTCTGAATTGACCAATGTGGTATTGTTTTGTATGTGTGTGTGTATTTTGAGCACGGCGGTATGTACCGCTATTGGTTTTCCGCAATTAAATGTCCCACAAGGTGATTCGTGGGTCATAATGTGATGGGCGTAGTTCTGTTGGCGTAACGGTGTGGGTTTTGCTACCGCCAGTTTATCACTGACCTTTGGTGTGGCGGACTTGTGTCTGTGGGTGACGGATTGGTGAGTGTGTGTGTCATAATATGGTGAATGGATATCTGCCACTGCAACAGTATGTTGGTGGCAGTCAACATGGCGGTAAGTGGGATTTACCGCCAATGTCATAATGAAGGCCTTTGTCTTTCTTTTTTCTTGCCTGCTTTCTTTTTTCTTTTTCTCCCTATACTTTCTTTTTTCTTCTTTCTTCCTATCATACCTTCTGTCTTTTCCTTCTTTATTTCCTTTTTCCTTTTCTTTTTTCGCGAAGGCAAAAGGCTGACAGGCTACAGCAGAATGATTAGCTCGTTTAGGTCTGTGTTAGTCAAGACATTTTGATTTTACTGAAATGATGTGTATGACAAAGTTAATTATGGGGTTTTCAACCGCATGTCATTGATTATTTTGTGGTTGTGTGCAGCATGCATCAAGAAGCAATGTGTCAGCCCACTTCAGCCATTACCTGACTTCACTGTGAGTTATGGCAATCTGCCTTATGGTATGCTGCTCTGCCTTATGACATGCTGCGTTCTCACAATGAGCACATCTGCACACAAAGTAGTTCCCATCAGTGCCAGGGAGTACTATGCTTATATATGCTTTTTTTAGACCAAAAAACGTTTTTGCCTTTAACTGAAGTTTTTGTTTTCTTAGATCAATAAATGTTTATCAGCTTCCTGAACAAGAAAGTTTTACAAAAACCATGGCAAAACAAGAATTACCGAATGGCTGTTGGCCAACTCCAGACCTATTAGCTTTGCCAATGCTGGTTTATCTCCTGTTTTACTTATTTGGCAAACTCAGACTCTAAAGACCGTTTGCTCAAACATGTCACACATTTGAAATGAGATGCATGACGAGTGAAGGACCCTTGTGAAAAACGGCAGAGATCAAAGTTGCTTTAACAGGAGTAACATCTAGCAGATAACGCAGAAAAGGGGTGTCAGATTTCCACATTTGGGGTTTCCTCACCAGTACTGAACCTCCAGGTCTGGTTATTGATTCTTTCGCATGCAGTTATGGACAAATCAAGGTCTGAATATGTCAGTGCATACAAATCTGTAGCTGTGGTTGAATCAGAAGATCAGAATAAGTCATTTTCCAGGCGGATTAAGCTTTCCAATGCTTCGGCATACCTGACAGGCCTCTGCCATTTCATCAAACAACTAGTCCGTTCCTGTAAACTAGACTTTTTCTATAGTAAAATGTTGTGATTACCAGATCCCTATAAATTTTATGAGCGATTTCAACCATTGTCACAAGAACCTGGGTATTACAACCCTCATTCATCTAAATAGTGAACCTTTACTTGATTGCTAATTTGATTTAATTATGCTTGTAGCCTAACATTTCATTAGTTTTCACTACCTTTTTAGGGTCGAGTGCAAAGCAGTCTGTCCCTGGTGTAATCTCTCTGTGAGCTTTTAACCACACCCATGACACACCCATTAGTTTGGTTGGTTTGTGGGCTTGCCATTTAAAATTCGCTTAATATCATTAGTGAAAGACATGAATACGTCATGCTTTTCCAGTGTTTAGCCCTCCTCGAGCGCACCGTCCAACTATTGAAAACATATGAGGCTCCATGTTTTCTGTACGGTTTCTGGACTACTTTTTCTCTTTCTTTTGTATGCAGCATGATCTCGCTGGGCAGTAATGGAGCGCTTTGCATGACATCAACCCTGTTACATGGATAATTGCACTTTTGCTGGTTACACAGATAGTTGCAGTTTTGCCAATATGTTTCACTGCAAACAAACTTCTGTTTCCCTTTGTGTGTCTGCTTCACGCTCATACCGGCCGTAGGCTCACTCGTCTGAAACTGTTTTACTTTTCATTTCCAATTTATGTGGCAAGAAAAGGCCTGTTAGAAGTTTACAACGCTAGTAGCTCAAACTCATTGTTTGATGCGGTCGCCAGTGTGTACAAGAGACCAGGGCACCCGCACATGAGAGTTCACCCAGCAGAATATTTTTCCTACAGCTTCTATATCATGCTTGACGGCTGCACATCATATTTTAATTTCAAACTGTAAAGTGCATGGAAAATACCCCAGTTGCAAACAGCAAAATATACATGATTGGCGCATTTGCACTTCTTCGCAACAGAATTTTTCAAACAGAACAACATTTCGTACTCATAATACATTCTAATAGAACATAAGTTGCTCCCCACATATAACAGAAAACCCACACCCCTGGTGTCTAGGGGTTTCTGCCCCCCCAGGGGCAGATCTGCCTCCCAAGGGGGGGCTGAAATGGCTGTAAAATAATTTGCCCCCCTTGGGAGCGGCCCTTGCCCAAGGGTCCACTCCCCTTATATGTAAATAAAAAAACTTAGAAAAATTCCCTAATGTCTAGTGGGCATACCTGCTGCCCGATCGCATCGCGATAGGGCAGTAGAAATGTTGTGAGAAACATGAAAGGAGAGGAAAGGCCGTTCCTCTCCTTTCATGCCTCTTTCACCCCCTCCAAGTGATCGCACGCTGACGTCATCAGACGCTATGGGGGGGTCAGGAAGGGTGGAGGTGGAAGGGGAAGCAATTCCCCTTCCATCCCTGCCCAGGGGAGGGGGGTGCCAGGCCGTCAGGGGAGCGCTAGCGCTCCCACTAAGGACCCATAGCACGACAAGCCGGTCTCATCCTCTGCACCGGGCAACCATGGCTGAGAGCGAGACCAGCTCGTCCTGGGTACCTTGGGAGTTCAAATACCTGAGCACTTCCCAGTATGGCCGTTATAATGTACAGGCTGATTTGTTTCCGTTTATTTGTACTTGAGGATGGGAAATTCTGAAATTGCACAAGGAAACTGCAGGCTATGTGGGTTACTTAAAAGCAAGAGATTTGGGGGAAACTTTATATAACTATGATGCACTCTGAGGCCTAGACAAGGTAATAGTGCAAGCACCACCATGATTTTCTTGCAGGCTGCACATCTGATGAAGGGTATTTGTGTTATCAGTTGGCTAGAATAAGTGCAGGGCACATGCAGTATTTCATCCTCTCACTGTCCGTCATTTAGCAGCACTGAAGTGAATACTGGTGATAGAGGCCATTATCCGAAACGTTGGGTGATAGCACCCTCTTAGACTGTGCTACTAGAGGGCTGGTGCAATGTGGCAATGCCCCCTCCTCACCTCCTCCAGGGTTAAGGAGGGGAGGACTAATGCTCAAAGGAATGTGATGTCAGGGGCAGCAGGACTCAGCCCTAGATAATGAGGCAGCGAAACTATGTCTGTGGTCTCCTGCCTCCCTCCTGGGCTTGCAGAAGTGGAAAGGAACATACCCCCCTGCATCTCTTTTTAGGTTGAGCATAGCAGCGCGTAAGCACTGCTTTTCTAATGTGTTGGTATCAAGGTGGGCTTTTAACCATGCCCATGTCACGGCCATCACTTTCATTCGTTTGTGGGCTTGCCTTTTAAAATCCCCTTGATTTTATTTGCGAAAGGTATGTAAACGTCATGCCTTTTCCAGTGTTTTGCCTTCCTCGAGAGTACCGGCCAACTACTTAAAACATACACAGCTCCATGTTTTCAGTATGGTTTCTGGATTACTTTTTATTTTTACCTCCTACACAGCACGATCGCGCTCAGCAGTATTGGAGCTATTTGCAAGGCAATCAGTTTACTTCCATTGTTTATTCCTGATTTTTGTTTTTTCGATCACAGATGAACAAAAATACATTTTTAAAAGCATATGATTGCTCGTGTCTTTGCTCATTATTGTTTGTTGTATTTAAATTGGTTTTAGGTAGTGTTTGTTTTTTTGTTTATGTTACAGTTATTTGTTTATGTCACAGTTGCTTGTAAATGTATTTTAAAAACCAACTGTTAGAAATGGGGTCTTTGATTGGCAGTCAGGTTAACCCCTGTCCAAGCAAGGACCCTCACTCTAGTCAGGGCAAAGGAAAAACACACCTGGTTAACCCCCACTCGCCCCCTTGGTAGCTTGGCACGAGCAGGTAGGCTTAACTCAGAAGCAATGTGTAAAGTATTTGTACCAACACACACAGTAATACAGTGAAAACACTATAAAATGGACACCACACCGGTTTTGAAAAATATTTAGTATTTATTTAAATCAAACAAGACCAAAATGGCAAAAATCCATCATACACAAGTTAAAATATGAATTTTCAAAAGAATAAGAGTCTTGCTCCATAGAAAACAATGGAAGCGGTGATTTTGCACAAAGTACCTGGTAAACGTCATAAATAAAGCTGCACGGGTGGTCGGAAAAGTCAGCGATTTCTTCCTTGCAAGGGAGGTTGTGTGTCGTTTCTTCTCTGGTTGGGTCGGCGATGCGTTGTATTTCTCCCTCGCAAGAGAGTGATGCGTCGATTTCCAGATGGGGCACCTTGGATCCGAGCAGAGTCGGGTTGACTTTGATGCCCAGGGACGATGTGTGGAAAATCCTGTTGCATGGTGTTAGAAAATCACGGCTTATGGGGTTTGGGTCATTATCAGCAGCCCCAAGTGAGTGTTGCGTGTCCTTTCACCAGCCGTGATGCATTGATCTCCCAGTCGCGATGCAGGTGGAGCATCGGTTTTAGCTGCGAAGCCGGCGGCGCGTCGTTTATCAGCCACGTTGCAGATGGTGCATCGAAAATTTCCCCGCACAGCGTTCTGTGCGTGGATTTTCAGCTCTTGTCTGCCAACTTCACCTTTCAAGGACCCAGGAACTGGATAGAACACCACTTGGCAGGGCAGGAGGCTCAACAGAGAGTCCAGATGTTAGCAGAGAGAGGAAGCTTTGATGGACCTGAGACTTCAAAACAGAAGGCAAGCTCTGTTCAACCACTTGGAGATTCTTCTCAAGCAGGAATATACCACAAAGTCCAGTCTTTGTCCCCTTTCACAGGCAGAAGCAGCAACTGTAGGATAGCACAGTCACAAGGAGGGGCAGCACTCCTCCTCAGCTCTTCAGCTCTTCTCCTTGGCATAGGTTCCTCTTGGTTCTAGAAGTGATCTAACTTTCAGGACCTACTTCAAAGGAAAGTCTCTGTTGTTCACAAGATCTTGCCTTGCCCAGGCCAGGCCCCAGACACATGCCAGGGGGTTGAAGACTGCATTGTGATAGGCCAGGCATAGCCCATTCAGGTGTAAGTGACCACTCCTCCCTCCACTCCAGCACAGATGGCTCATCGGGATATGCAGGTCACACCCCAGCTCCCTTTATCTCACTGTCTAGAGGGGATTCATAACCAGCCCAACTGTCAGACTGCTCCAGACAGGCAATCCACAATCAGGCAGAGTCACAAAATGGCTTAAGCAAGAAAATGCCTACTTTCTAAAAGTGGCATTTTCAAACTAACAATCTAAGAACCAACTTCACTAAAAGAGGTATTTTTAAATTGTGAGTTCAGAGACCCCAAACTCCAGATATTTCTATCTGCTCTAAAAAGGAATATCCACTTTAAGGTTATTTAAAGGCAGCCCCCCTGTTAACCTATGAGAGAAATAGGCCTTGCAACAGTGAAGACTGAATTTAGCAGTATTTCACTGTTAGGACATGTAACACACATCAGTACATGTCCCACCTTCAACATACAATGCACCCTGCCCATGGGGCTTCCTAGGGCCTACCCTTGGGGTGCCTTACATGCATAAAAAGGGAAGGTTTAGGCCTGGCAAGTGGGTTCAATTGTCAGTTTAAAACTGCGCACTCAGACACTGCAGTGGCAGGTCTGAGTCATGTTTACAGTGCTACTAATGTGGGTGGCATAACCAGTGCTGCAGACCCACTAGTAGCATTTGATTTACTGACCCTGGGCACCTCTAGTGCACTTTACTGGGGACTTACTAGTAAATCAAATATGTCAATCATGGATAAGCCAATTACACGTACATTTTACATAGGTGCACGTGCACTTAAGCACTGGCTAGCAGTGGTAAAGTGCCCAGAGTATCAAAAACAGAACAAAACTGAGTTCAGCACACATCAATAATCTGGGAAGCAGAGGCAAAAAGGTTAGGGAAACCACGTCAAGAATGCCAAGTCTAACACAAACTTTTTGTGTTTTTATATGGTAAACGGAGCTGTGTAGTGACAAAATTAGCAGATAAATACACAAAAGGTTGTTTTTAAAAGTACATTTATGCAGAGCATGACATCAAACAAAATATAATGTTATATTGTAAAAACTGTAATAAAGCGCTATAATGTAGCAACACTTTCTTTTGTGATTATCTTTGTACACAAAAGAAAGCTCTGCTACATTATAGCACTTTATGTTCTTTTCACTAGTGCTACCACTTGGAATAAAACCACTGTTTTTATCCAACAACATAAGTGCACACCATAGATGAGTACATGTTCCAAAGACAATATCAAAAGAAAGCGCTGCTATATTATAGCGCTTTATTACAGTGTACACTATAAAATTATAATATAACATACAGCAACTGAAATAAAGCAGTATCATCATCATAAAAAAAAACTTTATTCGATTGAATTTAACAATCATAAAAGTCATTGTACATAAAATCAACATTCAAGAAAAAGCGAATACTAAAATACATGTGAATATAAATATGAATACAGCCAGATAAAAGAATAAAAGAAGTAAAAAAGTTAATAAACAATTTGGTAAAAACAGGTAAGGTGGTCTCAGATATAACGCTTGAAACTCACTCGTTTGCCTCAGGGTGTGATCTAGCCTTAATCACTGAACACAGGAATAAGGCTAATCCATTGCAAACCATGATAGACGGAAGGGACAAAAGATACCAAAAAGCTGGACGACATTCTTTAAAATGAATTAATTTTAAAAGTGGTGTCACAAACATTTTCCTTGAATTTGAGTAATATTTACAAAAGAGGAGTATATGCATTGTATTTTGATCAGAGTCATTATCGCAAGGGCATTTTTCCATTTGTGGAGACCAGTCATTAATCAAGGGAAAGCTAACAAGGCGATGGAAAGACTCAAGTCTCAAACGTGTGAGGACAAACCGATGTCTTGGGTTCAGAAAATTACATAAATATGGTTCCATACCATTCGTTTGCTGTATCATATGGTTTCTCCTGACACTACATTTATTTGCCTCCAAATCCCATCTCAATTCGGCCAGGTGAGTGAGGCAAGTGTTGTTTAAGTCTTTCCTGGAAATTGTTTTCATTTTATCTGGAGTAAAATAGAACTCGGGGTGGCCCAGTTTAATAAAAAAGTTCTTTATATAGTTTAGCCATAGGATTTTAAGCGAGTAAGTAAGTGCTAGGGCATCTACTATAATAGCCATATTCAGCCTCGCAGAGTCAGAGGTCCATACTTTATGCCAAAGTAAAATTGGTTGAACACGAATAGGATCTGTAAGGTATGTTACTTCCATTTCTGAATGGCATACTAATGTTGAGGTTGATTGCGGGACGCTTAGGACTGTTTTCAGGAAAGCGTTTCCAGTCAGCTGTAGGGTAGTGCAGTCCCGGTAACCCCAAAGTCCTGCCCCATACAGTGCTACTGAAATGCATTTCACGTTGTAGAGAGTCATCATATCTTTGGGAGTTGCTCTCCCCACCCTTTTAGAAAAAGATTTTATCGCCGTAATGGTTTTTGTGAATAGCAGTTTTCTCGCTTTTATAGCTTGTACCCATGTGCCTTTGTCGTCAAACATAATGCCTAAATACGGGAATATCCCTGTATCAGCTAATTTCGCGCCTTTTAAGTCAATGTGACAATTCTTTGTGCGACTTCTGGAGTATGTCATTGAAAAAGTTTTTGTGTGATTAATTTTAAGACCCAAGGCATCCATACAGTTATCAAAGGTTGTTACTAATCTTTGCAGAGCCACTGGGGTTCGGGCCATCAAAGCAGCGTCATCCGCATACAGGAGCGCCGGGATCTTCAGAGGGCCAACTCGTGGAAGATCGCCACAGGCATCGGATAGAGTCCCTTCTAGACTATTAATATATAGGGCAAACAGTAGGGGAGCTAACACACAGCCTTGGCGCACCCCTCGTTCAATGGGAAAAGGTGAGGTGCATTCCCCCTGGCTCCCATAGCGAAACTTAGCATTTGTTCCGGCGTACAGTTCCCTAATAAAGTGGACTATGGTAGTGTCGACCCCCATGTCCAGCAAGATAGGCCACAATTTTGAGTGCACCACACAGTCAAATGCGGAGGTTAGATCGACAAATGCAAGGTATAGGGCTCCGGGCTTGGCCCTTGTGTATTTACCAAGTATGATCTCTAGGTTAAGAGCCTGTTCCGTTGTCCCAATACCAGCCCTAAACCCGTATTGTAGGTCAGAGAGGATATGATTTTCCTCTGTCCAGTCTTGTAATCTATTTAAAATGATACGTCCCACAATCTTTGCAAGTGTGTCAAGCAATGAAATAGGACGATAACATGCGGGATTATGGCGATCTCCCTTTTCATAGATTGGAATAATTATAGACTCAGCCCAGGTCGAGATGAAAGTTGTTGAGCAGCAGGCGCGTAGCACCTGCATCAAAAGTGGGCCCCAGAGAGGCACATTATATTTGTAGATATCAACTGGGACTCCATCTGGGCCTGGGGCTTTTCCGCTTTTACTTGCATTAATAGCGTCAGTGACCTCATTTAAAGTAAATGGTGAGATGGTGGCATAAGAGTCTAATTTAGGGAGGTTTGTTTCCAATACCAAATTTTCTGAGGAGTATACAGCAGAAAAGAAAGCAACCCACTCTTCTTCCGTGATGGCAATTTCAATTTTTGGTGCTTCTCCATCACATAGAAGCGGGGAATTCACAATTTTCCAGAACTTAACATTATCATTCCGGAGGCTTCCATCGTGGAGGGATTGCCATGCCTCATTTTTTAGGTTCTGTTTCCTTTCCTTTATAGCATTTTTGTACTCCTTCCTCTTTAGACTTAATTGGTGTTTGTCCGGGTTTTGTAAGTGTAGGTGGCATTTTAGATTCTTACGGGCTTGTGTGCATTCAGCATCAAACCAGCCTTTATCCTCCTTCATTCTCGGTTTGCTGAAACTTGCCTTAAGAAACTGTTTTATACCAGCAGTAATTATGGTAAAGGCTTTAATGCAATCTCGTGGACTTGTGTTATCTGCGAGGCAAGTATTAAAATCTTTGAAATAATTAATCACTACTCGTTTCATAAAACCTATGGGTTCCATCTCTGACCACCGAATAGTATAGCCGTTTCTTGCTCCCAATTCAATATTTTCTACTCTCTCTTCCATTTCCCTATGTATGGGAATATGTTGGGGAAGTGTAAGGCCTACGGTTTGAGGATTATGGTCACTAAACATAGTATCTTGAATGTTATAATCAAGTACATAAGGAAGAAGATTATTGGAGAGTAAATAAAGCAGTATAATGTAGCAGCACTTTCTTTTGTGATTGCCGTTGTACACAAAAGAAAGCTCTGCTACATTGTTGTGCTGTATTATGTTTGCTACAATGCAACATTGTTTTTTGTTTGGATGTTGCGGTTGCACAGAAATGTATTTTTAGAAGTAAACATTTGGCAAGCTTAAAAGAAAGTTCAGTTGAGACAAAATAGGCAGACAAACACACACAAAGGTTGCCTATAAAAATATATTTACACAGAACTGTGACATTAAATAAATGGTGGTGACAAAATAAGCAGATAAACACAGAAAAGATTGCTTTTAAAAATACATATATGCGGAACGTAAAATCAAACAAAATATAAAATTATGTTATAGCAACCATAATAAAGCGCTATAATGTAGCAGTGCTTTCTTTTGTGATTGCCTTTGCACACTCAAGAAAGCGCTGTAATATTATAGCACTTTATGCGCTTTATCACTTTTGCTGCAGATAGAGGAAGAAGTTAAATGGAAGTACTTTAGTTATATGCAGAGTAACTGGAATTATGTGGCAGGAAAGGACCAAATTATGAGGCAGGGTTGACCAATTTATGTGGCAAGAAAAGTCCAATTAGGAATTTATAACGCCAATAGTTCTACCTCTTGCAAATGCAAGACCTATTGCATTGCAAATGCTTGTTGAATTTTGTTGCTAATTGGCATGTTTCTATTTGTTCACCTGTGTAATTCTTATTACTTCTTGTATAGTGGCCTCTTCACCGGAAGCTTTTTCCAACCCCTCCTCTGTTGTTCTTTGTTGCGTTATTTTACAACAAAATTATTGCACTCCTCAGCTAAAGTGCCCTTTTCTTTACGTGCCAGCAAAGTGTGCCTTTAAGTGTAGTTTTCTGATGGATTGTAATCCTAGTCTGGTTGAAAACCTACTTTGTAGACCTACTCCATAAAATATATTCTCCATCTCTCAAGTCTTGGTTACATCTTTGTTTTTCTATTGCCTTATATTATAAGAAGTGCTTAATGATATGTGACAATTGCTTACCAAAATAGGAACAAATATTGATGTTCACACACCCACACGCCAACCAGGCTCTTTGTTTCAGCCTGAGAATATGCTCTTGTACACCTGTCAGACTTTGGCTTCCATATAAACGTATGCGTCTTGATGAGTCCTTATCAGGCTTGTGTTGTGAAAGTATTGCACCTAAACCAGGGGACTTCAAACTGGGGGCAGGCCCCCGTTAGGGGGGGGCTCAAGTGATCCCAGGGGGGGCCAGACCCTGGCCAAAAGAAGCATTATGCAGATAACAGTGCTTTGTGTTAAGCAGGAAAACCTTTATTGCACTTTTACAAAGGTAACAGTGCTTAACTGCAATGTTTAAATAATTTTAAATGTCTAGACATATTTAAATATTGCCAACTTAATAGAATAATTGTGAAAAATGCTAAGGGGGGGGCCCTGAATACTTTTTCTCTCCCATTAGGGGGGGCACGGCAATAAAAAGTTTTAAAACCACTGACCTAAACCAACATGACTGCAATCCACTACTAGTTCTGTGCATCATTGAGGATCATCGAAAGTCATGTGTTTTAGAGATGTAACACCTTCTTTTATTTTGTTGACAGCTTCATCATATTCCTTGGCCATTTACAATAATGCCCTTTCCTTATTTTAGTCAATTCATGGAGTTTTGCTTTTATCAGGCACACTGTACATAGTATGTAATAGGAATATTAACTTGCCATTTCTAAAAAATATCAGCTATTCAGTCTGTTTTTGTTTGCGCTAATCGAGGTAGCGTTTGCTGGGTCTGGTTGTATTCCTTGGCTGTAAATAAATATGCCCAAAGACCGTTAGGTCCTTCTCATCATATTCACATGTGTCTGTTTCTAGCTTGAGACTTGTTTTCTTGAATCTCATACACACATTTATCTTCACTGTATATTAAAGTATGTTGTACTTCACCTGCTATCTTTCTAATTTTCTAATCATTTCTCGAAAGAGGACATTCCAAATATTGAGTTTTTATACTGAAAAAAGATTGTTGATAAAACAGTAATACATCTTATTGTTCATACAATTCAAGTTGATGATATCACTTGCAGAAATCTGATTTTTAAAATGTAATAGCTCCATTGAGGCCATCTATTAATTTTCCGAGTAAAGGCTCTGGGTGTCATCTCATGCAAAAGCTATATTTGGTGTGTGGCTGCTTTTGTACCTATTGTAAGAAATTGGGTTATTAAATGAGGGGGTGAAAACCCTACTCAAAAAACAACCACAATCCTTGTCTGGGTGAACTGCAAAAGTCACTAAATTAAACTGTGCTTAACCCTCCAGTAGCCTGGCACAAAAGCAGCCAGGCAACGTGTAAAGTACTTATGCAGCATACAAACAGCAATACAGTGAAAATACAACACAAGAAAAATCCCAACCAATTTTTAAAATTGAGTACATTTTAATAAGTACAATAATAGCAGAATGACAAAAATTCAAGCAGTTAAACTATGCAAATTCAAAAATTCAAGTGGTTATAGCTCCTAAAGGATGGAGGACATCTGGTTGCAGTTGACAGAGATAAAGTCACAAGTTCAGGCCGACTACGATGGAGAGCAGGCCGGGCACAGGACCAAGTGTGGCTCGCTAGGAGTTGTACTCAATGTCCTTGGTGTGAGATCTGTAAAACATTGCTTTGCACTGCTTGGCATCGGTTCTTATGAACCTTTTCAGCAGTGTGGCAAGACTTGGCAGTGTTTTGCATCACTTCATATCAGTTCAGATGAAGCTTTCAGTTGCATGGCGAGGCTTTGTGTTGCTTTGTATTCCTTGGCTTTGGTACTGGGGAAGCTCTCAGCTGTGTGGCAAGGCTTTGTGGGGCTTTGCGTCGCTTCAGGGCGAATTTAAAGGAACCTTCAGTTAGGCAAGGAGGAGTTCTTCTTGATGCCAGCCGAGGCTGAACCTGGCGAGGCACCTGTTGGGGATTAGGGACTCACTCCAACAGAGTCCAACAAGGCTCAGGCAGGTCCATTTGCAGGTCCAGGAAGTCCAGTGCAGCAGGTCAGCTGGGTAGTTGCAAGGGGACCTTTGGAGTGTGCCCTGTCCCTATAGCTCAGAGCAGGAGGTCAGCCAGCCAGTGCTTCATTTGTAAGGAGAAATGTGCTGGGGCCCAAAGTTCTCCTTTGAAACACGCGTCTGCTGCAATTAAATGTGCCAGCACAGAATACTGAGGCAGCATCATCCTAAAGCCGTCTCGGCCTCTTTAATCCATTTACAGCCACTCCCTGCCCCTTCAACTCACTCTTAGAGATTTATGCTTTCTCTTTTTGTGACGCTTTTTCGTTTTTCTCTTCCTCCGTCTTTCCTATATGTGTCTTTTGCTCGCAGAAAAGGTCTGATGCAGAAAAATAAGTGCCAGCCCTCAAAAATATGTGCTGGTTCCCTCCACAGCAAGACAGTCCTCTGAAGAACAAGGCAGGCCTCAAGCAACAAGGCACTCCCCTGAAGAACAAAACGGTCCTTCCTCTGAAATGTTAACAGGTCCATGAGTGTACTGATGAGTGGTTCAGGAGGTCCAATATTTATGTGTGCCGCCCACCTTTGAAGTGCTGGTACATACTGGCTACCCACACGTTTGGTTCCAGAAAATTCTTTCCTTCCCCTGTCAAGGCTTCAAAAAGTCTTGGGGTAGCAAAAGACTAGTGTCGGGTCCCTTTGTGTGTGTGCTCGAGGCAGCCATTTGAATTGTAAGTTGGGCAGGGAACACTTCCGCCCCCCACCAATCCAGGCTGGATTGCCCATCCTTCCTACAGCCAGTCTCATGTGTCTCACTGTCTGATGGGAATACATAAAGCCATAAAGCTATTCACAGTCATGTGACCCAGGGCAGTGGCAGCAGACGCCAATTGGTTAGGGCAGGAAAATGTCAACTTTCTAAAAGTGTGCTTCTAGAGAAAGCTACGTTTTTCTATTTTAGGAACCTGGGGCAACTCTGTAGACCTATTTCTGAAAAGTAGCAATGAAACGAATGATTGAATGCAAATGCTCTCATTGTTATTCACAAGCATTTTTGCATGGCCCTACAAAATTTAGACACCGAATGTCGGAACCAATGCTTAACCAATTACACTCAATTGAATGTATTCACAAAGTAAGCAAAACAGCAGCAAGCATGTGAGATAAGGTGTTTGTGTCCAAATGTGCACAGGTGCCCATGTGAGAAGGAAGTGACAGGTGCATCAAAGCAAAGAATTGACATATGAGTCTGAACTCCTCAGGTGATTTACAGGAATGGGATTAAAACTGTAATCTATGTAGACATTCTAAAAGTGGCACTTTCATTATTGTGCCCTAAAATCATACTTTACCATTAAGGAGAATTTAAAATGACTGTTCATTTTAGTCTAAACATCACATTTCAACTTGTGACCAGTCAAAGGTTAGCACCAAGTATAATAAGGTAATCCAATATTTGACAATGGGAGAGATAGGCCTTTCAGTAGTGAAAAACAAATGTATTTCACTACCAGGACATATAAAACTTAAAAACACATCCTACTCTTTAGATACAGTGTACCCTGCCATGTGGACTGTATAGAGCCTACCTTAGGGGTGACATATGTTTTACAAAGGAAGGTTTAGGCCTGGTGAATAGTTTATTTTGCTAGGTCAAATTGGCACTTTTAAAATTGCACTGCAGACTGCAAAAGCAGACCTGAGATGTTTGAAGGCTATTTAAGAGGGTGGCACAATGAGTGGTGCAATATCACTAGAAGTATTTCATTTACAGGCCTGGGCACATGTAGTACTATTTACTATGGTCTTCCAAGTAAAGTAAATGTGCCAATCAGGTGTAAGCCAATTGTTCAAGGGAGTGATAATGATAACTTTAGCACTGGTTAGCAGTGCACAGAGTTCCAATGCTAACAAAAGTACAATTCAGAAAACATGAGGAGTGAAGGCAAAATGTTTGGAGGTGGCCATGGCGAGAGGGCCAAGTCCAAAATCTATACATAAGAAAATATTTGTAGTTCCAATATTTTTGCACTGCCGCCATTGGAGAATCCAGGGGTATTGATCATGACACTCCATCTGTTATATCCTGCTTCAGTGGATTATGTACCTGCCCCTCCACTTTCTTTTGCTAATGTATCAGCACTCTCCTGTTGATTTGTTCTACAGCGTTGTTGATATTTGTGAATTATTTTGTTTACCTAGACCTTTAAGCAGTTGTGGGATTGTTTTTAATTGAATATTCTTATTTCTACTTAAATGTCAATGTCTGGTTCATCTATATGTTATTTCTTGTCCTGTTACTTGCCTAAATTAATGACTGGGTGATGGCTCCTCATTGAAATGTATTTATGTTAGATGGTTGGAGTGTCAAGTGACTCCGCTATAAAGCTCACAAATGGCCATATGTTGTCCCACTTTTAGTTCTACTAATGGTATTTTTTTAATTTTACTTGTGTCTAACAAGTTTTTGTTTTTCATTGTTTGATTGTTCACACATCTGTTTTCCATCAATCATCTATAGATGTCCTGCAATTCTTATTCTTCTTCCTGGTGAGAGATCTTCTGTTTCATATAACTTATGTTTTTTCATACATCTGGCATATTGTACAAGTTTTCTAATATGTGTTTCATTATTTATATTTTTCTTATCTTCTTGTGCTTTCCATTTAGAGATTAGTGTTTGTTTCGGCATCTGTGATACCTTTGTGCTAAAGAAGGACATGTTCTGGAATGGGGAATTACTAATCTACACTTATAACATAATCCCTTATCACATTTTTCTTGTTAGGTTAGGCTTGTTTTCTTCCTTTCTTTTGGATTTGTTTGATACACATATCCTGTTGTTCTTATATTTGCTGCCTCCATGGTTATTGCATGACCCTCTGCTTGTATTGTTGTTCCTGGCCACTTCTGAATTTTTGATATGTCTAAAATTTCTTTAACCACCTACTTCTAAATTCTGTAGAATGACATCCTTCTAATATTATTGCTTCCTCATTATCGAACTTCTGAAAGTCAGAGCAAGTCACATATCTGTGCAGTTGTGTTGCAAAACCATCCACAGACTCTTCTTTATCTTCACATATCGTGTTAAAACTATGGCGGTCATTACAACATTGGCGGTAAAAGCCGCTTACCGCCGCGCAGAAGACCGCCAACATACCGCCGCGGCTGCGGAATTCCGCCACAGCTATTATGACCCACATCTCGAAATCTGACAAAATTCAGACACCGCCACAAGTCGGCCACACCAAAGGTCAGTGATAAACTGGCAAAAACAAAACCTCCACTGTCACGCCAACAGAAATACGCCCACACTATCACAACACACGAATCCACGCAGTGGTTTTTCAACCGTGGTATTCCATTGGCGGTACACACCGCCGCGCTCAAAATACACACACACATACAAAACACCGCCACATTGGACAATTCGAAATACACACACCTGATACACATACACACACCAGTCCCACCCACCCAATACAATATAAAACACACACCCACATCACCCACAAATCCCTATGACCAATATAACAGAGAGAAGGCCAGAGAAAGACGCCACCATCCACAAACTAGCAGCCACAGGCACTCAACACCATCACCCACACAACGTCCACGCACAAAACACCACACACCACTACATATCACCACACTTATCACCACACACACCACCCCACACATCACCTACACCACCCCATGGCACAGCAAAGACACCCCAGGTTCTCGGAGGAGGAGCTCAGGGTCATGGTGAAGGAAATCGTCCAGGTAGAGACACAGCTATTTGGAGCACAGGTGCAGCACACCTCAAATGCAAGGAAGAAGGAGCTATGGAGAAGAATAGTTGACAGGGTAAACGCAGTGGGACAACACCAAAGAAATCGGGACGACATCAGGAAGAGGTGAACGACCTACGGGGGAAGGTGCGTTCCGTGGTCTCAAGACACCACCTGGCGGTTCAGCGGAATGGCAGCGGACCCCCACCTCCTCCCCCACAACTAACAACATGGGAGGAGCAGGTCTTGGCAATTCTGCATCCTGAGGGCCTCCCAGGAGTCGGTGGAGGAATGGACTCTGGTAAGTCAAAGCTTTACTAATATATCCCCCACCCTTCCTGCATGCCATCACACACTCCTACCATACCCTCACCCTCTGCACTCCCCCAACTCACATATTCCCCACTATCACAAACCACCCATCCCAACACCAAGCCCTGCATGCAACCCCAACGCATGGACACCCATCACTAAAGCATGCCAGCGCTAGTGGACAGGAGGCACTGCCACAGGACCACAACACCAGCACCCCACCCCCTGCAGATGGAGAACCACCCCGCAAGCGGTCCCTGAGATCCAGGAACAAGACAGAGCACGATGCCAAGACCCCCGCCAATAAATGAGACCACCCTGATTGTCAACCCACTGTCCCACTTTGTCACCCTGTCCATATTGGAACTGCCCCAGCTCCACTTCCTGTGCCCATATGGGCAATGCAACTATGAGACAAATAGACTGGACTCTGCCATGGACACTCCTCCGCCATCACCCCTCACCATTTAACTTCCCCCTCCAATATTTTGCATTTAAATAAACACACCTAAAGCACCAAGATCTGGAGTCTGTCTGTGATTTTGAAATAGTGTATTTGCAATTACAGTGACAAAATTCCCAGGAATTAGTAATGTCAACATACCTATGTCACACAGCTCTAGTCCATGAGGAATCTAAGCAGATGACACACATTGGGACCACACCTGTGAAACTGTAAGGGAAAGTGACAACTCAGTGACCATACACTGGGTGAAATCGACAGACAGGATAGAAGTAGAAGTGTAAAAGTACATGTAGTAGGCAGGAATGTATTCTCACCTGTGTTTCACTGGAAATATTGCTGGATGACTGAGTCCCTGTTGTCAATGTCTTCTTCCTCTGCTTCCTCTTCATCACTGTCCACAGGCTCCACAGCTGCCACAACACCGCCATCTGGACCATCCTCCTGCAGAAAAGGCACCTGTCGTCGCAAAGCCAAATTATGAAGCATACAGCAGGCCACGATGATCTGGCACACCTTCTTTGGTGAGTAGAATAGGGAACCACCTGTCATATGGAGGCACCTGAACCTCACCTTCAGGAGGCCGAAGGTGCATTTGATCACCCTCCTAGTCCGCCCATGGGCCTCATTGTAGTGTTCCTCTGCCCTGGTCCTGGGATTCCTCACTGGGGTCAGTAGCCATGACAGGTTGGGGTAACCAGAGTCCCCTAATAGCCACACCCGGTGCCTCTGTAGTTGACCAATCACATAAGGGATGCTGCTATTCGGCAGGATGTAGGCGTCATACACTGAACCAGGGAACATGGCATTCACATGGGAGATGTACTGGTTTGCCAAACATACCATCTGTACATTCATGGAATGATAACTCTTCCAGTTTCTGTACACCTGTTCACTCCTGTGGGGGGGGGACCAAAGCCACATGGGTCCCATCAATGGCACCTATGATGTTGGGGCTATGTCCAAGGGCATAAAAGTCACCTTTCACTGTAGGCTAATCCTCCACCTGAGGGAAAACGATGTAGCTCTGCATGTGTTTCAGAAGGGCAGACAACACTCTGGACAACACGTTGGAAAACATAGGCTGGGACATCCCTGATGATATGGCCACTGTTGTTTGAAAAGACCCACTTGCAAGAAAATGGAGCACTGATAGCACCTGCACTTGAAGGGGGATTCCTGTGGGATGGCGGATTGCTGACATCAGGTCTGGCTCGAACTGGCTACACAGTTCCTGGATTGTGGCACGGTCAAACCTGTATTGATGATCAAATGTCTTTCCTCCATTGTCGACAGGTCCACCAGCGGTCGGTACACCGGAGGATTCCGCCATCTCCTCACATGTCCCAGCGGACGGTGCCTATGAAGGACAACAGCGACCACAGAGTCAAACATCTCAGAGGTATGTACCCACAGTCTACACAGAACACCAATCATACACAAAATGTGGCCTGTATGTGTGTTGAGAGTAGGCCTAGGTATGTGTGACGCAGTTGGTAATTAGGCCATGTGGGCCCCTGAAATGGCGGCTGCCTGACCTCTAAAGCGGGACAATGGGATGTGAGGTAACTGCGCTGGCGTTGTACACCGTTGCGGTAGGTGGGCGAAGACCGCGGCGCAATGCTGCATTGGTTAACATTGGACCCTATGGGTCCAAGGAGCCAATGACGATGTACACCAGCGGTGATGGTACGCACTGCCGCGGACGTACCCGCCGCGGATGTGACCGCCATTTTCTAACTGTTTAATCACGAGATACCTGATCTTCGACAGGAGAGGACCTGCACTGCAAGTGCTGCTGTGACCTCGGTCTGGAAGAGACAATGGCTCGAGCGTCTGGGGAAAGGGCCCCTGCCTTCACTGCAGAGGAGTTGGAGAAGCTCATTGAGGGGGTCCTCCCCCAGTACATGCTACTGTACGGTCCTCCAGACCAATAGGTAAGTACACAGGGAGCATGTTGTATGGGCTATGCCTGTGTGGAGAGGGCTGGTTGTAAGAAGGAAGGGGGCAGAGTTCTGAGTGCATGAAAGACGGTGAATGCATGTGCCACATGGCAAGGGTAGGGATGGGGGCCACTCACTTTGACGGTGCAGTTGGTAATGACTTCTCTTCTTCCCCTGTACATTTCATGTAGGTCAGCGCCCACCAGAAGAAGGATATTTGGCGTGCCATCACCAAGGACGTCCGGACCCTGGGGGTCCACCACAGACGGAGCACCCGCTGCCTGAAGAGATGGGAGGACATTCGCCGCTGGAGCAAGAAGACGGCGGAGGCTCAGCTGGGGATGGCCTCCCAACGTGGGAGGGGTGCCCGCCGAACCATGACCCCCCTGATGTTCCGGATCCTGGCAGTGGCCTACACTGAGTTGGATGGGCGCTTGAGGTCAACACATCAGACATAAGGGGGTGAGTACACTATCATTCAGCTGACTTTGCGCGCAGTGAAGGTGTCTGGGTGAGGGAGGAGGGCTGTGGGTTCCCCTAGGCCAGGGCGAGTTCCGTAGGCTAGGCCCATTCATAAGGCATGGCCCTGTGGCCCCCCACCCCACCTCTGTAGAGTGCCAAGTACTGCTATTCATGCCCCAGGGTCATCTATGTGTGCAGATGTCGTCCATAGCCTTGTAGGCCATTTCCCAGGAATTGCACTGTAGAGGCCAACAGCGCGACGTAGTGCAGGGGGCTGCTGTGTCTGTATTGTCCACCAACGGTAGCAGTAAGCCATGCACTCAACCTGTCTTTCTACTCTTTCCCCTCCCCTTTTTTTGCGGTCTCCCTGTTCTTGTGTGCATTAGCATCATCAGGCGGAGGTACAGTGGCACCGGAGCACAAGGGAGCTGCATCCCACATGGGCACAGAGGCCCACACTACGGACTCAGAATACACCAGTGGGACGGAGGGCGAGGGGAGCACCACGGCGGTCACAGGATCTGCAACCAGCGACACGGACTCGTCCTCCGATGGGAGCTCCCTTGTGGTGGTGGCAACATCTGTGCCCCCCACTACTACAGGTACAGCCGCCACCCCCCTACCAGCACCGCCCTCCCAGCAGCCCCTCAGCCTTTGCCCCGTGCCCGCTCACCCAGGAGGGTGGGCATCACCTTTGCCCCAGGCACCTTTGCCCCAGGCACCTCAGCCCCTGCCCCTGTCACCCCTGCTGCCCTTAGTGAGGAGGCCATTGACCTCCTCAGGTCCCTCACTGTTGGGCAGTCTACCATTTTGAATGCCATCCAGGGTGTAGAAAGGGAGTTGCAACACACAAATGCATTCCTGGAGGGCATTCATTCTGGTCAGGCTGCCCTTCATCGAACCCTTCAAACTCTGGCTTCAGCACTGATGGCAGCCATTGTCCCTGTGTCTAGCCTCCCCCCTCCAACTTCCTCCACCCAGACCCAATCCCCTGTACCTCTGCCTATCCCAAGCACACCATCAGACCAGCCTGTACACACCGCACCACACAAGGAAAGCTCAGGCAAACATAAGCACCACACATCCCACAGGCACTCACGCAAGCATCACACACATACAGACACACCAACATCCATTGCCTCCACTGTGTCCCCCTCCTCGTCGTCTCCCTCCTCCCTCCCTGTCTTGTCTACACACACACCTGCATGCACTACCACTACAGCCACTACTTCCCGCACAAGCACAACCACCACCACACCCCGCTCATGTGCACTCACCACCCCCACTACCATTTACACATCCCCTGTGTCCTCTCCCAGTGTGTCTGTGACGCCCCCTCCGAAGATACACAAACGCTGGCACACACCCACCCAACACCCATCCACCTCACGACAGCCTCCAGCGCATGCACCTGCACCCAAATCCACAAAACTTACACCTCCTACAACCACAACCTCTTCCTCCACTCCCAAACCCCCTCCAGCTACCCGTCCCAGTGTGTCCAAAAAACGTTTCCTGTCCACCCTAAACCTATTTCCCCCCTCACCTCCCAATTCATAGGTCCAGTACTAGCACCTCAGCCAAAAAATCTCTGGGACCAGTGGTGCCTGTTGTTACAGGTATGTGGAGTGCACCGGCCACCAGGGCAGCCAGTCTGGCACAGAGCCACAGCACAGCCAGTTCCCCCCCTGTGAAGTACCAGAAGTTGGACAGTGCCCGGCGGGAGAGGGGGAAGACTCCAGCCAGCCAAGCCGCTCACAGGGGTCCCGGGGGGAGTGTGGACTCAGCTGTGACTCCTCCCAAGGTGGGGAAGGGGCAGAGGAAACCTGCAAAGTCTGGGAGGAGCAGCACGGCGGAGAAGACCGCCATCATCCCCGCCGGCCAGGAGGCCACCGCCAGCCCCACTGTCACTGCCTAGGAGGAGGCCACCGCCAGCCCCATCGTCACTGCCCAGGAGGAGGCCACCGCCAGTCCCATTGTCACTGCCCAGGAAGAGACCACCACCAGCCCCATCGTCACTGCCCAGGAAGAGGCCACCGCCAGCCCCATCGTCACTGCCCAGGAAGAGGCCACCGCCAGCCCCATCGTCACTGCCCAGGAAGAGGCCACCGCCAGCCCCATCGTCACTGCCCAGGAAGAGGCCGCCGCCAGCCCCATCGTCACTGCCCAGGAGGGCCCCGCAAGCCACAGCCCAGCTGACCCATGAAGGACGGCCAGCCACAGGCCAGCTGGGCAATGACGGACCGCCATGGCAAGCACCGCTGAACAGGGCAAGGACCGCTGAACAGGGCAAAGACCGCCATGGCAAGCACCGCTGAACAGGGCAAGGACCGCTGAACAGGTAAGAAACTGCCAACACAAGCACCGCTGAACAGGGCAAGCACCGCTGAACAGGGCAAAGACCGCCATGGCAAGCACCGCTGAACAGGGCAAGGACCGCTGAACAGGGCAAGGACCGCTGAACAGGGCAAAGACTGCCATGGCAAGCACCGCTGAACAGGACAAGCACCGCTGAACAGGTCAGAAACTGCCAACTCAAGCACCGCTGAACAGGGTAAGCACCGCTGAACAGGGCAAAGACCGCTGAACAGGGCAAGGACCGATGAACAGGGCAAGGACCGCTGAACAGGGCAAAGACCGCCATGGCAAGCACCGCTGAACAGGGCAAGCACCAGTGAACAGGGCAAGGACCGCTGAACAGGGCATGGACCGCTGAACAGGGCAAAGACCGCCATGGAAAGCACCGCTGAACAGGGCAAGCACCGCTGAACAGGTCAGAAACTGCCAACTCAAGCACCGCTGAACAGGGCAAGCACCGCTGAACAGGGCAAAGACCGCTGAACAGGGCAAAGACCGCCATGGCAAACACAACTGAACAGGGCAAGCACCACTGAACAGGTCAGAAACTGCCAACTCAAGCACCGCTGAACAGGGCAAGCACCGCTGAACAGGGCAATGACCACCATGGCAAGCACCGCTGAACAGGGCAAGCACCGCTGAACAGGTCAGAAACTGCCAACTCAAGCACCCCTGAACAGGGCAAGCACCACTGAACAGGCCAAGGACCGCCATGGCAAGCACCGCTGAACAGGGCAAGCACCGCTGAACATGTCAGAAACTGCCAACTCAAGCACCGCTGAACAGGGTAAGCACCGCTGAACAGGGCAAAGACCGCCATGGAAAACACCGCTAGCCCATTTGAGGCAGGGGCAGTGACGCAACTGGTACCGTCACGGGTGAGTGCTGCACTCTGGGCACCAGTCCCCCTCCGGAACCAGTGGAGACATGCATCGACTTAAGAGACTGTGGCTTTGCACTCCCCAGGATGGTACAGTGGGCAACCCACCCACTGTAGAGACTTGAAAGACTGTGGCTTTGCACTCCCCAGGATGGTACAGTGGGCAACCCACCCACTGTAGAGACTTGAGAGACTGTGGCTTTGCACTCCCCAGGATGGTACAGTGGGCAAACCAACCACTGGAGAGACTTGAGAGACTGTGGCTTTGCACTCCCCAGGATGGTACAGTGGGCAACCCACCCACTGTAGAGACTTGAGAGACTGTGGCTTTGCACTTCCCAGGATGGTACAGTGGGCAAACCAACCACTGTAGAGACTTGAGAGACTGTGGCTTTGCACTCCCCAGTATGGTACAGTGGGCAAACCAACCACTGTAGAGACTTGAGAGACTGTGGCTTTGCACTCCCCAGGATGGTACAGTGGGCAAACCAACCACTGGTGAGACTTGAGAGACTGGGGCTTTGCACTCCCCAGGATGGTACAGTGGGCAAACCAACCACTGGTGAGACTTGAGAGACTGGGGCTTTGCACTCCCCAGGATGGTACAGTGGGCAAACCAACCACTGGTGAGACTTGAGAGACTGTGGCTTTGCACTCCCCAGGATTGATCAATGGGCATGGAGCCCCCTCGAGGATCTGGCGTTGTGCACTCATCCGGCTGAGGTGCCCCCACTTCCCTTCCCCCTGAGGTGCCTGTTGTATTTCTATCTGATGCCCCAGTAGTGTTCTCTCCGTCATGTTCGGGTATCTTGTGTGGGCCTCGCCCATACATTTTGGGCCCAGTGGTCTACGGACTATGAATGATGCAAAACCTGCACTAATCATCGTGGTGTATATTTTGTTTATAGTGTATATATATATATATATATATATATATATATATATATATATATATATGTATATTTTTGCTTACTGATTTTTTATATATAACAATAGTTACACTAATTTCCTTTTGTCTTTGCATTCTTCCGGGGGGGTTGGGGGTGTTACTGTAATGTATAGATAAGCATTGGTGTGTGTGTTGTAGTGGGTGAGGGTCGGGGTGGGGGTTGGGGTGTTGATAGTGTGTGTCCCTGTTTTTTGCCTCCCCCCTCCCCTATGTCGTAGGTGCAGTACTCATCGTGCTCTTCGCCGCCGGCGTTGGCGATCCTCGTAGAAGAGCAGGAAGACTAGCACTGGAAGAATTTGAAGTTCCGGCTCCATGCTGTCCTCCTTCCTTGTGGAGTGTGTAGAGGTGAGCGTTTTTCATTCGAAATGCCTGTTCCCGCCGTGTTTTTATCCGCGTTGTATCCGCCCCAGGAAAGGTGGCGGATTGGCCTGTCATAATAGTGTGGGCGGTACATTGGCTCCCGCCTGTCTGTTGGCGGTGACCGCCAAGCTGTTGGTCTGTACCGCCGTGGCGGTCTGAGTGTTAAAGTGGCTGTCTTTGTTGGCGGTTTCCGCCAAGGTCGTAATTGCAAAATCTTTACCACCGGCCTGTTGGCGGTCTTACCGCCACTTTAACACCATCCGCCAGGGTTGTAATGACCACCTATATCTTTCAAAGAATATAATTATCTGTGGGTCAAAACGTTAATTCAAACATTTTATTATACCTTCATAGGTCAGTGGTTGTTCAGTAGGTAAGTTCCCAGCAGATCTTCCTTGCCATAACCTACTAGTTTATCAACAAGTCTGGTGCCTATGTAGATCGCTTCCTATTGCCTGTAAATAATGTTGAAATCTGTGGTTCCATTTTCCTCATCTTGGTCTAAATGCTTGTGTATGGATTGGTGGTGGTACCTAGATTATTGAACTTGAAATGTTTTCTTTTTGTTCTGCTGTCTTGCTGTTATCTGTACTGATAATGCTGCTGGCGATATTGCCACTAGTATCATTAGCTCTGTTGCTGCATTTTTACTTCTGAGTTACTTCTACTATTTTCATTTTCAAATGTGTGTTGCGAATTGTGTTCTGTGTTATTTTTCTCTCTTTTTCCTCTCATATTGTCATGTATTTACTCATTTTGTGTATGTCTACTTGCTTGTATAATATGGCAGCACAACTGTTCTTTGTTTGTTTCTAGTTAAATCCTCCTCTTTTGAGCACATTGGGGGTCATTCTCAAGAAGATCGCCCGCCGGCCCAGCGGGAAAGCCCCTGCAAAGAGGAAGCCGGCTCCGAATGGAGCCGGCGGATTTTCAGGGGTGCGACGGGTGCAGTGGCACCCGTCGCGATTTTCAGTGTCTGCAAAGTGGCATGGGCAGTGCAGGGGGCACCTGTTCCCGCCAGCCTGTTCCTGGCGGTGTAAACCGCCAGGAACAGGCTGGCGGGAAGGGGGTCGGAATCCCCATGGCAGTGCTGCAAGCAGCGCCGCCATGGAGGATTCCCTGGGCCAGGGGAAAACCGGCGGGAAACCGCCGGTTCCCCTTTTCTGACCGCGGCTTTACCGCCGCGGTCAGAATTGCTCAGGAAGCACCGCCAGCCTGTTGGCAGTGCTTCTGTCTACCCCGGCCCTGGCGGTTTAAAACCGCCAGGGTCGGAATGAGGGCCATTGTCTTCTGTGTTTTTTTTTATTATTATATTGTACTCTCATGTCTGCCGTGCTGCTTGTCTTTGGCTTTTACTGGTTTCTCACTGTCAGGCCGTTAAGTTGTTTCGCCACACTCGTTAATAAAGAAGTAAGGCCCACATGTACAAAGCATTTTTCTTGTCGCAAACGGGCTGATTCACAGAATCAGCTTGTTTGCGACTAGAAAAATACTTTTTGGAATGCACAAAGCCCAAATTGCGATCCAGTAACTTGTTACTGAATTGCAAATTTGGGTTTTGCGATTCGGTATTAGGAAGGGGCATGTTCAGGGCGTCCCTTCCTAATACTGAATCTGAATGGTATATATGATTGTTTTGTGACCGTGAATGTGGTTGCAAACAAACACAGTTAGCACCCCCCCCCCCTTTGTGAATGCATGCAAAAACGTGTTTTAAGGGCAGGCAGTGGTCCGGACCACTGCCTACTCTTCAAAAATGAAAATGAAACATTTCATTTTTTGCTTTTTAAATGCATCCCATTTTCTTCCAAGGAAAATGGCCTGAGTTTTAAAAATTAAAAAAAGATTGCTGCAATCACAGTTCTGGTGGTCTGCTGACTCCAGCAGGCCACTATCCTTGTGAGTTTTGCAATTCCTGGCGTGTCGCAAATTGCAATGTACCTCTTTAATATTTATGAGGTAGGTCTATTTGCTGGGAATCGCAATAAAACCTCAAAGGAGTTTCTTACATTTGGAATTGTGATTTCCTAAATGTGATTCCCAGGGAATCACAATTAGGAAATCGCAATTCCAAATGTTCGTACATGTGGCCATGAATTGTAAGTTTGCCTTTTTCCTAATGTTTTAAGGCTGTTCATCAAGCACAAGGTGATGGGAAGAATGTTTGCAAATAGAAAAAAACAGTGGTTTAAATGTGAAAAAATAAGTTCAGGTACTCACCTAATAGAGCCATGGACTAGTGGGCGAGGCAAGGGGACAGGGCAAGGCCAGGGCCAGGTTTTTTTTTAACATCTTCAAGCTTTGAATGCAAGAAATCTGCATGATTTGTGAGGATTTTGGATGAGATGTGCAAAAGTAAGAATCATCTTAACAATTCTACCAAACAATAATTAAGACTGACTCCCTATATTCAGACACACACAAATGTAGTATCTGGGCTCAGTGGGGATTTTAAAGCTAATGAAAGCATTATTGTTAACGACTTCACAACCCCATAATGGTGCTAGAAGTTTAAAGAGTCACCAAATTCCTGAATTACATAATTACCAACATCCTAATGAATACTTACTCTCACGTTTATCCTTGTTGCCAAGTTATTTGGGGCTGATTTAAAAAATAAATCATAAATTGACTGTCAGGCTCTGCTCTTTGTGACTTTGTTCACTCTCTGCTGCTATTAGTCTCAATTTAGAGGACCATACCGGTTTTTTTCCCATTTCCTCTGCCAAGGAAAAGGAAAAAAAAAAAACTTTCTTCACCCAAGATTCGATGTTTCTGGAGTCTGAAATAGTGCCCCAGACTCCTAACTTCTAATCTATACTTCTGTGGTAATAATTACTTATACAGAATACATGAAATACATGAAGATTGTAACTTGCTGGTCTAGAAATGGAAGAGAATGACTGCTAAAAACTTGTGTGCGCTCTCTCACTCATACAGGTGAATGAACAGCCTCCATCTTTCACTCACACACAAACTCATGTGCACCTCCACACACCTCCTCACGCTTTTAAGCTCGCCTTGCATACGCATTCAACATTCTGTCACTTGAACACACAACTCTTACACGATCCTACTTTTCTTTGGCAGTCAAATTCGCACACACATTCTTTGCTTTTACTTTGTCTCACACATGCCCTTACACATGCTCTCTTTTTCACACACCTATACACACCCACACAGAGTTAGCTGCAATTGTTGACACAATTAGAGTCTGTCCTGCTGATTTAAGGCAGCATTCCTGCAATTAAGAAAGTGTTTTGCTTTACCACCTGTGGCCAGGGCCGGTTTTAGGGCAGTGCGAGCGGTGCGATCGGTGCAGCCGCACCGGGTGCTGACCTGGATTGGGGGGCGCTGACCTCAGGGGGGCACTGTGTTTAGCAATGACTTACGAAACTTGCAACTTTAAAGCACCAGCCGAAAAGTTCCTTGTGCCTCCATCCTTCAGGAAATAATTAAAGTGTCAAGATAAGTCTTGTGAATAATGTTCCTGCCAGGAAGAGGGATGGGAGTTTGCAGTTTTGACTAGTTATGAAGTAGCGCAGAGGGTTAATATGCCTGCTGAAAAGAGCAGAACTATATTTTATGTCCATACCTGAGTGGATTAGTAAAGCCAGCCTCACAAGCTCTTTCAAATAAATGAATGTATGTGAAAGGGGTCTATGGAGAGATGAGGGGCACATTCGCCGGGGTGGTAGTGAGTGAATCTGAGGAGGTGGTAATGGGGTGGGGCACTGTAGGAGGCTGGCCTGGCTTGTAGTGGGTACCAAGGGGTACTTACACTCTGTACCAGGTCCAGTTATCCCTTATTAGTGTAGAAGAGGTGTTTCTAGCAGCTTAGGCTGATAGAAGATAGCTATAGCAGAGCAGCTTAGGCTGAACTAGGAGTCATGCAAAGCTCCTACTATACCACTGGTGTCATATGCACAATATCATAAGAAAACACAATACACAGATATACTAAAAATAAAGGTACTTTATTTTTATGACAATATGCCAAAAGTATCTCAGTGAGTACCCTCAGTATGAGGATGCCAAATATACACAAGATATATGTACACAATACCAAAAATATGCAGTAATAGCAAAAGGAAGTAATGCAAGCAGTGTAAAGTTACAGTAGATTGCAATAGGAGCACATAGGTATAGGGGCAACAAAAACCATATACTCCAAAAGTGGAATGCGAACCACGAATGGACCCCAAACCTATGTGAGCTTGTAGAGGGTCGCTGGGACTGTAAGAAAACAGTGAGGGTTAGAAAAATAGCCCACCCCAAGACCCTGAAAAGTAGGTGTAAAGTGCACCTATAACCCCCAGAGAGCACAGAAGTCGTGATATGGAGTTTCTGCAAGGAAGACCAACACCAGCAAAGCAACAACAGTGGATTTCCGGACCTGAGTACCAGTGAAACAAGGGGACCAAGTCCAAGAGTTGTGACAATGTCGAGAGTGTGCAGATGCCCAGGAAATGCCAGCTGAGGGTGCAAAGAAGCTGCCACTGGATAGTAGAAGCTGTGGATTCTGCAAAAACGAAGAGGGCTAGAAACTTCCCCTTTGGAGGATTGTTGTCCCACGTTGTGAAGAAGTTTGCAGAGGTGTTCCCACGCAGAAAGACTGCAAACAAGCCTTGCTAGCTGCAAGGGTCGCGGTTAGGGTTTTTGGATGCTGCTGTGGCCCAGGAGGGACCAGGATGTCGCCACTTGTATGAGGAGACAGAGGGGGTGTCCAGCAAGTCAGGGAGCCCTCACAGAAGCAGGCAGCACGTGCAGAAGTACCGGAACAGGCACTTCAAAGAGGAGTGAACCAGAGCCCACCCAAAGTCACAAAAGGGAGTCCCACGACGCCGGAGGACAACTCAGAAGGTTGTGCACTGCAGGTTAGAGTGTCGGGGATCCAGGCTTGGCTGTGCATGAAGGAAATCCTGGAAGAGTGCACAGGAGCCGGAGCAGCTGCAAATCATGTGGTGCCCAGCAATGCACTCTAGCGTGGGGAGGCAAGGACTTACCTCCACCAAACTTGGACTGAAGAGTCAATGGACTGTGGGAGTCACTTGGACAGAGTTGCTGAGTTCCAGGGACCACGCTCGTTGTGCTGAGAGGGGACCCAGAGGACTGGTGATGCAGTCTTTTGTTGCCTGCGGTTGCAGGGGGAAGATTCCGTCGTCCCACAGGAGATTTCTTCAGAGCTCCTGGTGCAGAGAGGAGGCAGGCTACCCCCAGAGCATGCACCACCAGGAAACAGGCGAGAAAGCGGCAGGATAAGCGATACAAGGTTGCAGTAGTAGTCTTTGCTACTTTGTTGCGGTTTTGCAGGCGTCCTGAGCAGTCAGCGGTCGATCCTTTGGCAGAAGGTGAAGAGGGAGATGCAGAGGAACTCTGATGAGCTCTTGCATTCGGTATCTGAAGAATTCCCCAAAGCAGAGACCCTAAATAGCCAGAAAAGGAGGTTTGGCTACCTAGGAAGGAGGATAGGCTAGTAACACAGGTAAGAGCCTATCAGAAGGAGTCTCTGACGTCACCTGCTGGCCCTGGCCACTCAGAGCAGTCCAGTGTGCCAGCACACCTCTGAATCCAAGATGGCAGAGGTCTGGGGCACGCTGGAGGAGCTCTGGGCACCTCCTCTGGGAGGTGCAGGTCAGGGGAGTGGTCACTCCCCTTTCCTTTGTCCAGTTTCGCGCCAGAGCAGGGCTGGGGGATCCCTGAATCGGTGTAGACTGGCTTATGCAGAGATGGGCACCATCTGTGCCCATCAAAGCATTTCCAGAGGCTGGGGGAGGCTACTCCTCCCCAGCCCTGACACCTTTTTCCAAAGGGAGAGGGTGTAACACCCTCTCTCTGAGGAAGTCCTTTGTTCTGCCTTCCTGGGCCAGGCCTGGCTGGACCCCAGGAGGGCAGAAACCTGTCTGAGAGGTTGGCAGCAGCAGCAGCTGCAGTGAAACCCCGGGAAAGGCAGTTTGGCAGTACTGTGCTTGAGACTCGGGGGATCATGGAATTGTCTCCCCCATGCCAGAATGGCATTGGGGTGACAATTCCATGATCTTAGACATGTTACATGGCCATGTTCGGAGTTACCATTGTGACGCTATACATAGGTAGTGACCTATGTATAGTGCACGCGTGTAATGGTGTCCCCGCACTCACAAAGTCCGGGGAATTTGCCCTGAACGATGTGGGGGCACCTTGGCTAGTGCCAGGGTGCCCACACACTAAGTAACTTAGCACCCAACCTTCACCAGGTGAAGGTTAGACATATAGGTGACTTATAAGTTACTTTAGTGCAGTGGTAAATGGCTGTGAAATAACGTGGACATTATTTCACTCAGGCTGCACTGGCAGGCCTGTGTAAGAATTGTCAGATCTCCCTATGGGTGGCAAAAGAAATGCTGCAGCCCATAGGGATCTCCTGGAACCCCAATACCCTGGGTACCTCAGTACCATATACTAGGGAATTATAAGGGTGTTCCAGTATGCCAATGTGGATTGGTAAAATTGGTCACTAGCCTGTTAGTGACAATTTGTAAAGCAGAGAGAGCATAACCACTGAGGTTCTGGTTAGCAGAGCCTCAGTGAGACAGTTAGTCATTACACAGGGAACACATACATATAGGCCACAAACTTATAAGCACTGGGGTCCTGGCTAGCAGGGTCCCAGTGACACATAACAAACATACTGACAACATAGGGTTTTCACTATGAGCACTGGGCCCTGGCTAGCAGGATCCCAGTGAGACAGTGAAACCACCCTGACATACACTCACAAACAGGCCAAAAGTGGGGGTAACAAGGCTAGAAAGAGGCTACTTTCTCACAGGCGCCAAAAAGGACTGTGGCACAGGGAGCCACCAGCGCTAAAGCCGGCCCTGCCTGTGGCCCTTGGTTTTCCAGAAGGTGACCGTATTATTACTCTTTAAATCTCCTCCTGGGGATCGATTGAAGTCCTGCAGCTGTGTTGTAGTTGTGGCCCGGACCCAGGTGCTTAAGCCGGCTTACGTGATCATGGTTAAGCTCTGCCAGGCTAGGCTGGGCAGCACGAAGAACGCCTGTTACAAACAGAAGAGGCAGACTCAGAAGAGCAAAGATTGCCCCTGCAACAGCCTACACATCCTGACCACCCAGCTGAACCCAACCAGCCCATTTGAAAGCGCTTGGAATAGGTAGGCTGGCACCGCAAGACCAAAATTTAAGAAGCAGCAGCTGCATAATTATAATGTTAGCAATAAATTTATACTGCGCCCTGAGTGGCTGAAACCTGTTGCTCTTAGCCACTCAGAAGACGCGTGGTTCAGTCTTGGGTAAGGGAACGTTCACAGTAAAGTTTTGTGATGGAGCCGACTGCAATGCGCGTTGCTGAGCAGATCACCATCTGCACTGATGCTAGGCCCATGTGAGTACCAGTATTCTCCTTGTCTGCGAAGACGTTTTGGTACTCAAGAGAAGAAAATTAAAAAGTGCTGTTACTCAGAACCGGTGAGTACCGGCCCATTCCAAGCACTGGTGTAACCCCCTGGTAATCGCTCCTAGTAGTATTCCGACTTTTATGCTCACTGCTTCACTCTAGGCAGAGGCCATCCTTATGTGAATCAGTACTGATCTGATCGTCACAGGAAAAGTCCATCCTGATCTGTAGGTGAGCCCCCCTTGAGAAGGGAACCCCAGACCGGTTTCCTCCTCGCTAGATCTGATCAAAGAATTTTACTTTTGGATCCTGAGGCACAGCTTCTGCGACTGTTGCACAGGGCTCAAGCTATATCTCACTCACAAGGCCCGGGTAGGACAGAACCGGTCTGGGGTGGCTTCTCTTCCCATCTGGTAGGGAACTGTCCAGGCGGTCCCAGCTGGACTGCTCCTATTGGAGGAGGTAGAAACAGTAGTTTAGTTAGTCAAGAATACAAGAGGTTGAACCACCCTTTCGGCTCGCGGCACCTTCTCACCAGCTGTCACCACTCCCTTCACAATCAAACGTCACCAACATTCTACAGAGTCTCAGCACACCAGGAATCCAAACAAGGAACCCAATGCGCTGGCAGAGTGTTCCAGAATGAATCACTGACCAGAACACGACAAGAGTTTCCTCCCTTTTTTAATAACAGAAAACAAACAAGCAAAAAGAACCATGGTGAATAATTCTTAATGGCGCTTGCACTAGCTACGGTAAGTAAAGGTAAAGATACCTATGTCAGAAAAGAAAATATGAAGTAAGGGTAAAAGGAGTGGGAAAAAAACAGAAAAAGAAAGGAAAAAACAGCAGTAGTAAACAGAAAAAGATACAAGTAGTAAGAGTAAACACTACGCGACATAAGAATAGCGCAGTAACATCATTTAGGTTATTTTTGGAAAGAAATGGTTTTGTGCACATAACAACTTTGGTGTCCAACTCCGGAGGCAAAGGTTTCACAGAACGCTACAGCCCTGTGATAAAAGGGTCCATTCGGATTAATTTGGGAAACTGAGGTTATGAAAACGATATGGGCGTATAGGATAACACCCTGTAACACTATGGGTAAAAGTCCTTTTGCCATCATGAGAGGGTGTGAAGCTATTAGTAAGGATTTCGCTCGGTTACCATTGCCAAGCTAGTAGAGTGGTCCCCTGAAAGTATAAGAAATAAATTACCATTGGCTAAGCAGGCTTACAAAGATTGGCATGACATGAAAGGAGTGAAAAAAGTTCCAGTTGAACATGGTGATCACCCTGCACACAGACAGACACACAGCTCTCTCTGTCTTTACTCAGGCATGCAGGTCACCCTGCCCTCACAGCAGCACTGCCCTCCCTGCACAACACAGCTTGTCCTCGTCGCCACACAGCTTACCCTGCACCCACACAGACACACATCTCCCTCCCATAGGCACACAGCTTACCCTGCACCCACACAGACACACATCTCACTCCCATAGGCACACAGCTTACCCTGCACCCACACATACACACATCTCACTCCCATAGGCACACAGCTTACCCTGCACCCACACAGACACACATCTCACTCCCATAGGCACACAGCTTACCCTGCACCCACACATACACACATCTCCCTCCCATAGGCACACAGCTTACCCTGCACCCACACAGACACACATCCCACTCCCATAGGCACACAGCTTACCCTGCACCACACAGACACACATCTCACTCCCATAGGCACACAGCTTACCTTGCACTCACAAAGGAGTATTACACACACGGACATTACTCACTCTGCTCTCTCACAGATACAACGCTCACTCTGCGCTTACAGGTACACTGAACAACCTGAACTCATGAAGGTTCACTGTTCACCTTCCACTCCCACGCGCCACTGCCCGCACACAGGCACACCACTCACCCTGCACTTGCTGCATGCACACAGGCACAGATCAGACTGCAGCGGCCCTCAGTCACAGAAGCAGCCAGCTCACTTGGGATGAAAGAGAGGGCTTTTTAGTGGGGTGAGGGTTTAAGGAGGCCAAGCAGAAGGGACAGTCTGCAGCAATCTGGGAAACTGCACTGATGGTGACCACATCAACAGGAGACTCCAGGTGGGGGCAGTGCAGGCATGTTCTGCCTTTGGCTCTTGCAGTATGGGAGGGGAAGAGTGGCGGTAAATGCAAAGCTTCCCCCGTTCACCAGTACTGCATTCCATTTCACCCAAGCCCAGCTCAGAATCCAGTGAGGGTCAGGGTGTGAAAGGTGCTTTTCTGTTCCAGTGTGTACAGATGCCCTGTGGGTTTGAGGAGGGTATGGAGTCCAAGCATGGAAAGGGCATGCTGTAGCAGCCAGGGAGACCGCACTGATGGTGGTACCACTCCCAGTTCCTCCTCAGAGTGCAGAGCAGTTGCAGGAAGGCACGTTGTGCTCCGGCTCCAGTGGTGCTGGATGGAGGAGGGGCAGGCAGCTGGAAAGGGAAGGCCTCAGCTACTCCCCAGGACTTGATGCCACCAAGTCCTGGGGTGGTAATGGACGGCGCTGCTGCTGACTGCCACCGACCTGAGACCTCTCCTCTGCCATGTGTCCAGGTACCAGAGTAGAGTTGGGTGTCCACTCTCCAGAAGGGTAAGTGCCTGGTGCAGAAGGCTAGGCACTCGCTGTGGGTAGCACCGGTGCTACCATGGAGGGAAACTGATGAATCAATCTTTGTAAAACCGTATTAAACACTTGGCCCTAAATTCCTTCAAACTTCAAGGATTACTGACACAAGAATCAACAATATTGTGTAACAAATATATTGTGTCAAAAATATTGTTTACAAAAACATTGTGTTCCTATCCTTATGATGGCATGTACAAAAATCTAAGAAATATCGTTTCACACTAATAATGTTAAAAACATACAAAAATATTGATTCCTAATAAATGTATAGTTTAAAGTAGCAAATCTTAAACACACATATATTTATGTACCATTCAATAATGTTAATCAAATTAACCTCGCTATTTATTTTTACATATAAATATATACTTATATTAGCATAAACATATGTGTGTATGTTTATATATACATACATATATATGAAGTATCAATTAATAAAAATATATATTTTACATGCCTTTTTTAACTCTTTAAATTTATTACTATGGAGAGCACTATGTATGTGTGTGCATATGTATATATACACACACACATATATGTATATATATATATACACATACATACACACACATACATACAAACACTCTTCTGGCCAAATCTTGCTGAGTGCCGTCGTGCTCCATCCACCCATCGGAGTCAGCAACCCCTGATTAAATCTGCAGGTCCAGGAACTCTTTCTTACAACAACAAAAAGGAGCTGACGCTGACTGAGAACTGCAATATCGTGTAATTCATATGTGCTAGCGCAACATATCCAACACATTTTGGCTGCGCCTGCAGCCTTGCTCACAGATTGTGAGTTACCATTTTGTGCTCATATTTACAACTGTGCTGATTTCTGTGTTCAAGCAAGTACAGTATATAATCAATCCTAATTATTGAGCCCTTGATTCACGTACTTTTCCAAATGAAATAATCACATCTATATATTTTTGAGGCAAACTTTAAATATTTCTATAAACATAACTAATATCCATGTTCCTTTTTGGGCCAAATCAGCCTATTTAAATCTGTGACTCAAATCTACGAACATTAGGAGGGATTATATAATGTGACAGCTTAAGCACAGAAGTGTCCTGAAACTATGATGTGTAACTGATGGTCAGGAGCTTTTGACAAATATGACAAATATGACCTCATCAACAGTTAAATATAACGAGTTTGCCCACTTGGGCGTGATTTGATGAAAATGGCATGAGCATAGGGGTGTAATTGCTAATTGATGATTATTTTCCCTACCAGCCAAATTGTTATGGTCTTCACATGGCAACCCCTTACAGCTGTTGCCAATCTATTACAAAGACATCACCCATTGGTGGGAAAGATACACAGGTTGCCAATGTTTCCCTAGCATTTTATGAACCCAATTAATTTCTTGGTGATTGTAAATATTTTGAATGTGCTTCCAATATAATTGTATAATTTATGGAGGGACTGAGTGCATCACAATGTTTAGTCTGTTTCTTATGATCATGATGATGTTATGAGTCAGCATGGCCGAAACGTGTTGGATATGTTGCAGTAGCTTGAATAATTGCACCATATTGCAATTCTCAATCAGCGTCAGCCCTTTTTCATTGTTAGAAAAAATGGTCCCTATAGAGAAAAAAAAAAGAATACATATATATATATATATATACTAGAAGATGAAGGATCACAAGAAAACAACAGCCAGCCAGGGCAAAAGTCTGGATCCCAAAGGATAAAATGAGTCACAAGAAAATGTAATATCCAAGAAAGAAGTGACTCAGACAGATGATCTCACTAAAGAACAAAAATATATTTCTACTACAACGTTTCAGCTTCTGCCTTCCTCAGGTAGTACAAGATGGTTTGCTCAGTGGCTGCACAGCGGAAACTGCTGGATTTTCAAAAAGCATCATGAGTGAAGATTCCAATTGGAATGTGGAATCAATGCAGTCCTGAGAACTCTTCAGATATGCAGAAATCAAGTGGTATTGTCAGTGATGTTCAGTCCATCTGGATGCAGCGATTTTAAATGGTTCATCCAGAAATTTTCTCTGATGTCCAGTAGTTATTCCTTCAAAACATGTTCCTCAGGGAAAATCTTTAAATCTGATAGCAAATGGTCCACAAGGTTAAAATGATTGGCTACAGGCTGGTCAAGTTTCTTGTTAATGATTGCTGATTTGTGGTTCCTGAATCATTTACGGAGGTCATTCACAGTTTGGCCTACATATTGTTTTTTACAGCTTTGACGTTGGCACTGGATCACATAAATAATAAATGATGAGCGACATGTAAGATGCTGTCTTATTTCATAGGTCCTTCTTGTAACAGAGCTAGTTACTGATGATGTTTGTAAAAGGTATTCACATGTGATGCACCTTTTGGAATCACAGCACTGATTCTCCTATTTGTTACAGCTTGCTTAAGTTCAGCTCTCACAATAAGTGATCGTAAATTGGGAGCTCTGCGGTAAGCAATGACTGGCAGTTTATATATAAGTGGTGGGAGATTAAATCTCTCCAGCAATATATTGAGGCTGAACGTGTTCCGAGGGGTTTATGTATTTATACAATTCCTTCATATGAGAACCCTGATCTGGAACTGTTGGATGAATGGGCTGAAAACTCTGAAGTTAGCTCACTCAATATGATGACGATTTTGATAAAATATGCCTCTAAGGAACGAGAGAGAATATTGGAAGAGATTCACAAAACCACTAAGTTGATTCTTACATCAGTTTCACAGAGTGCCTTTGATGACGTGAAGGGCAATCTGGATAAAAAACTCTCTCAATTTGAAGAAGAGATCACTATGAAGAAACAGAGGAAATTCATATGGGGCTTTAAAGATTATCAGTCAGGAAGGATCCCAACCTTCCATCGTAAATATGATCACATGTACACAGAGGACTACAAGGAACCTGTATTGTTGGGTAATATTGGAACATCGGATATTAGTTTGAGATTACCGGAAGAAAGTGATGTGTCTGATAGTAGTCTTTCTGATAAATCTGAAAACCCTTTAGGCAAGAATATGGATGTGGATACCAGTGTTAGTAGATCTAATTTTTTGAAACAATTCCGCCTCTTAAATCAAGAAAGGACAGAACAAAGGAAAGATTTTCAACCCAGGGGCATGGGACGAGGACAGAGAGGCAGAGGAAGAGGAATTGTGCAGCGAAAGTACGAAGAAAGAAAAGAAGGACCTCCAGCAACAGGGATGACCACAAGAGCACACAAAGCTCCGTAATGACAGTGGTGAATTTGTCGAATAGAGTTTTGACTCAGAAGGAGGAAAGTCTCCTAGCCCTAGGATTATCTTTCTGCCCTTCCAACAATTTTGATTATGTTCAGACTCGGATAGATCTCTTTCAATTTGTAAGAAAACTAAAATTGAAAAAATGGTATAAAAATAAAATGGTGCGAGAAACTGCTTTGGAAAAAAACCAATATCAGCAAATTATGTATTTCAGATATAGACCTACTACATACATTATCAGTGTTGGATTCTGACACCAATGCGCATGATGATCCATTTATGAATTTAGAAAATCTGGGTATTGAGACAGAGATATCATGTCCCAGTCCATTTAAGCCCAAATCTTTCTGCCAGTTGTTCAGAGTGAGGCTATTCAAGTATTTGAAAAATATATGATCAACCAATTTAAGAAAATGAGATGTGGTTCTAAAAATGTGAAGTATGACAATCTCACCACTAAACAGAAATTGGCTTTGGATAGCCCAAAAAATTACTCTAGTATTGTTATTCATGAGTCTGACAAGGGGGGCAATGTAGTTGTCCTGAATAAGAACTATTAGCTTGGTGAAGGAGAACGACAGTTAAGTGATTCTAATTGTTATACTCATGCCAATCATTTGGAATTGAAAATGTCTAATGTACATTATTATGGGCTATTGGCTGATTGGAGAGATAGAGGTTTATTGGAGTGGGAGGAATACCAGTTTCTCAAATGTGACCACCCTAGAATCCTGGTGTTGTACCTTCTGCCAAAGTTGCATAAAGACAAACAGATTCCTCCTGGTAGACCGATTGTGTCAGCAATGGGATCATTACTTGAGAATACCTCAAGATATCTAGATTTTTTTCTCGGGGCTTTTGTGGAAAGTTTACCTTCCTATGTGAAGGATACCACACAATTTTTGAGGATGATGTATGGCCTGGGATGGGAGGATGATTTTTTGCCTTTGACACTGGATGTTACTAGTTTGTACACATGCATCCAACATGAACTAGGTCAAACAGCAGTCAGACATTACCTAAGAGCAAGATCTATATCACATCTAATGCACACTGAAATGATCTGTTACATGATTTGGTATTGCCTTACAAATAACTTCTTTCTGTTTGATGACCAAACATACAAGCAAGTTCAAGGGACTGCTATGGGTACATGTTTTGCTCCTAGTTATGCAAACCTCTTCATGGGTTGGTGGGAGGAACAAGTGTCATCCAATATAGCAGATTATGAGGACAGAGTTATGCCGTGGTGACGGTATATAGATTATATTTTCATCATCTGGAAAGGTAATGCAGAATCGGCATTGAACTTCGTGGCAGCTTTGAATGAAAATAAATACAATCTGAAGCTAAGTGAGCAACATAGCAACACGTCTATTCAGTTTTTAGACATTGAAGGTAATGTTGAGAACGGCTTGGTGCACACTAGGCTCTATAGGAGGGAAACAGTAGGTAATAGCTTGTTGAATGCCAGGAGTGCCCACTCACCTAATCTGATTAAAAGTATCCCATATGGTGAGCTACTAAGAGCGAGACAAATTTGTAGTACCGATGAGAAATACCAGCAGGAATGTATGGTCATGTGTTCAAGGTTTCAAGAAAGAGGTTACAGTAACAGTATTCTCAAGCAGGCTGTAAAGAAGGTGGAGGGGTGTTCAAGATATGAAATATTATATAGAACACAGCATCACACTACCACTGATGAGAAGATTAGATTTATTACTACCTACTCTAACCAGACATACAATTTGAGGAAGGCACTTACTAAAAGTTGGCATATTCTCCAGACCGATCCAGATCTAAAGGAATTTGTGTGCAATAGTCCTGCGTTAACTTATCGCAGGGGTAGATCATTACGTGATAATCTAAATCAGAATATAGTGGTGAGCAGTAATAAACCTGACAGTGGCAGATCTATAGTTTCAGGTTTTTACTGTTGTCACCAATGTAAAGCATGCAGATATAGCAATGATTGCAAAAATGTACAAGTGGGTAATGGACAAAAAGATTATGAGATCAAGGGATTTTTCACATGTAATACAGAGTTTTGTGTATATTGTTTGAGATGCCCATGTAACAAAATCTACGTGGGTAGTACGATACATAAGGCAAAAAAGCGAATGTTAGAACATGTAAGAGCTATTCGCAATTTTGATCGCAGTTACCCTGTGGCACGACACTTCCATGAGATGCACCAAGGTGATGAAAGACAATTGAGTTATTTGGTATGTGATCAAATTAAACTAAATTCTTAAGGTGGTGACAGACAAAAAATGTTACGTATCCTGGAATCCAAATACATTATTAACTTTATGACTCTCTCTCCTAATGGTTTGAATCTGAGTGAAGAGATGAATACACACCTTGGGAGATAATCAGTTATTCTTGTAGTTCTCCCTATCACATGAGTGGACATTACAATTGAGCTGTGGGATGATGTTGTATATAAAAGATTTTGTATTGTTTGTGTCGAGGGGTTTGTTGGACTCTAAGTATATATTTGGGTGGGGCACTGAAATAATAGGGATTGTTGGCTATATTGACTTAGTAGCTATTTGGATTCAATTATTACTATAAAGACAAAATAATGTATTTTGAAGTATTTGATTATAATCAGGTCCTAAAATATGAAATTTATATTATATAGGATATTTGGAATTGATTATATTCTAAAAAAGACTATGCGTCTGTTAAATACGAGGTCTAAGTGAAAACTGTTTCACAAACCATTACAAGATGGCACCCACCGTTTTTAAACTGATATATGTACTGATTGTTACTGAGTCTAGCTTTATTAAATTATTTTAATAATAGCCATATTTGCGCTCTTGTTTTTTTTTCACTAACTAGCTGTTCTTTGCCTAGGCCAGCACTGGGTTTTTAAACAAGACATTTCTTTCACTTTGTGCTTCTCAAGGCTGCAGTAAAATAGGTTGCCGGCAAAAGTGGTACGCTTTGTTACCAATGTTCACAGAAACATACACACTCTTAAGTGGGGATCCTTTCTTGGAACATCAGCTGTTTTATTATAAAACACTACTTTGACCCATATACGTTAGAGGGAGATTCCAGCCAGATGAGCACAACTGTATGCTGATTGCTAAGTGCCTTGCTGCAGCTGCTTATGTAGGCTACAAGCCTCTTGCATCTTGCCTGAAGGGCCGAGTCAGATCTTAAAATGCTGTGCCAATATGGTAGCGTTATTTTTATGTTTGACTCTCCTTGTCACAATTTTAATCTTGTTGTGCTTCATCGTCTAAGTTGTTGCAATACATGCTTTATTATCTAAGATGCAATTACTTCAATAAAACCTTATTGAACTATACTCTGCCTCTGATTGTCCTTGCATATGTGAGACTAATGTACCTGAGAGAAACGGATGAGATCTGAGTGACCACGATTTCCCTGAGGAGTCATTTGTGTCATGCGCCTGGTTGCCCAATCATCCCTGCTCTTGGGTAGAGATGAGGCACTGCTAGTTAGCCGGATTAGGAGGACAGGTGTCACCTGCTGTGGGTTCAGACTCAGTCCACCACAGAACAAGTGAATCTGCCTCCAAAATCCAGTAGTCTCATGAGGATAATGAGAACCTATGCAACATGGTGCCACCAACATTTGGTCAGGCACTAATTTTTCGAGTCCTCCTGAGTATCTCTGTCTCACTATATGCAAAGACACCTCAGTACTATATACAGAGACGTCCGTGGTATTGAGGATTTTCCTCCACGGCTAAGTAGGGAGTACCTAACTAGCGCAGTAGGTTGTTCAAGCTTGAACCCTCAAAGGTTTATCCCCTTTTGGTCTACTTATCTGTGAACAGAATTTACCATTCATCATGACGAACCCGCAATGGGTAGCAATTGCAGTCAATATGCGACCACACCTTAGTGCACAATTATTGGCACATGGCCTAACGGGGCAGGGGAGTCCTGTTACATTTGTTGTTGAGGTTCATCCTGCCTATAGAACAGAAATCTTCTACTCTTGGGTCACATTTCCAGCAGCTGATGGGAACACAAATATATTTGATCATTATACACCTGCAAATACTCCTGCCAATACAGAGCATACGCATATTTAGAAATATCTCTATCTTATCAAAAACATAATAATTGACTTGATGGCGCCCTACCATATACAATCCTACATGTTAGGTTAGGTCCTCTAAGTAATGATGGTCCTACCTGACTTTTTTTGGCCACATATACACTGCACCCTGATGCAGCAACCTTGACGGTAGCTGAAGTCCGCCGCTTAGATGCTGAGCTTACGGAGATATATAGACGCTTAGTACAGTTTGTAATGCAAACATTAAATACAAACCCAGCACGTGCTGCCCCGGCGCAACCACATCCAGTAACGCTAGGCATTAATCCTGCGACTGTACATTCGATCATGGGTAAAGTACCCACCAAACGGGAAGAGATTCCGTTTTGACTAGCTCAAAAAATATAATGCACTGGAAGCAGTATTTCCCCATACGGAACCTCAGGATAAGCATAGAATATTAACTGTGTGCTTGCAGTTTGGAATGGTTCTCACAGTAGATAATTGCAACACTTGGGACGCAGTATTTGCCATGCTCTATACTACCGCACACAGTACACCGACACTTACCAATTTACCGGAAGTGTTAAAACAAATCCAATATAAATACGGGGTTGCCCCAGCACTGGACTTGGGGATAAAACTTATGGGCAATTTTGCCACTGCATCTTCAATCGTATTAAGTAACCTTAAAGGGTAAGCAGTTGCACTGGCAGTGTGCATGCGGCTCCGGGACGTTCCTCCACAGGATCAAGAACGTGAGCTGCCAAAGATTAACGCAGAGACCTACTCTAGTATTGGTCAAGATAGTCTGGGGACCAGACCCACAAAACCACAGTTTCAGGGTAAATCTAATAAAGATACTACCAAGCATGCTCCTGAGGGTTCTCAAAAACGCTGGGATAAAAAACAACAAACACCTAAAAAGAAAGGGGAGAATCTCCGTATACGGAGACCCCACAGAATAAATATAATCTCAGAAATAGAGATAATATTAAAACGCCTGACAGATATCAATATACTGATGCACGCTGATCTTGTTCCTTCCAGGACTCACTGGAAAAACGCAGTGAGAGAGGTGGGTGGTCAGAGCGAAAAACTGAGTATGTGAAACCGAGACAAAAATCACAATGCTGTACAGATGTTCCTGTTAAAAAAAGAAGAGAAACGTCCCCAACACAAAACCCAATTTAAAAAGAAAAAAGTGGCAGCAGTTGCGATTCATCATGCCACTCAAGAAGAGGGCTCTATTGAAGAACAAGAAGTGGGCACTAGCTCTGCTAGACAGCGCAGCAAAGGTCACAACAGTTTGCCGGAATCTTCAAGACCATCTGGAGGTGGAAGCAACTCCATGCCTGATAGGGTGTACAAAGTAACGTTACAGTTAGAAGGAGACATTGAACACACAATAGACACAATCTTTTGGGACCTCATCGTAAGCATTTATAATATTCTACTGGCCGAAAAGGATTGGCTACCTGAATTTGTCTGTACTTGCCCATATGGGGAGGAGGTTATCAAACCATCTTTCTCGCCGCTTGTTCCCGATGATCTCGCAGAATCCTATGCCATTGATTGGGCATTGGCACAGGCACCCGCGTTATATCGCAACCACGTAGGGTGGGATAAGGATTCCCAGTATCATGTCATTCCAATTAAAAATCAACCCCAACCTCAACCCAAATACCCAATAAAGCATGATGCTAAAGCACCTGTGAGGGAAAT